>NC_082714.1:113780690-116461881 GCF_030144855.1 Hypanus sabinus | reverse complement strand
ATTATGGGAACACGGAAATGGCAGACGAGTTGAACAGGTACATTGGATCTGTCTTCACTAGGAAAGAGACAAACAATCTCCCAGATGTAATAGTGGCCAGAGGACCTCGGGTAACGGAGGGACTGAAGCAAATTCACATAAGTCAAAAAATGGTGTTGGGTAGACTGATGGAACTGAAGACTGATAAATCCCCAGGGCCTGATGGTCTGCATCCAGGGTACTTAAGGAAGTAGCTCTAGAAATCGTGAACATATTGGTAATCATTTTCCAATGTTCTATAGATTTCAGGATCAATTCCTGTGGATTAGAGGGTAGCTAATGTTATCCCACATTTTAAGAAAGGAGGGAGAGAGAAAATAGGGAATTATAGACCAGTTTTCCAGACATCAGTGGTGGGGAAGATGCTGAAGACAATTATAAAAGATGAAATAGCGGCACTTTTGGATAACAGTAACAGGATCACTCCGAGTCAGCATGGATTTATGAAGAGGAAATCATGCTTGACTAATCTCCTGGAATTCTTTGAGGATGTAACTTTGAAAATGGACAAGGGAGAGCCAGTGGATGTAGTGTACCTGGACTTTCAGAAAGACTTTAATAAGGTCCCATATAGGAGATTAGTGGGCAAAATTAGAGCACATGGTATTGGGGGTAGGGTACTGACATGGATAGAAAATTGGTTGGCAGACAGGAAACAAAGAGTAGGGATTAATGGGTCCTTTTCAGAATGGCAGGCAGTGACTAGTGGGGTACCGCAAGGCTCGGTGCTGCGACCGCAGCGATTTACAATATACATTAATGATTTGGATGAAGGGATTAAAAGTAACATTAGCAAATTTGCAGATGACACAAAACTGGGTGGCGGTGTGAAATATGAGGAGAATGTTAGGAGAATGCAGGGTGACTTGGACAGGTTGGGTGAGTGGGCAGATACATGGCAGATGCAGTTTAATGTGGATAAATGCACAAGAACAGGAAGGCAGATTATTATCTGAATGGTGTCGTTAGGAAAAGGGGAAGTACAACGAGATCTAGGTGTCCTTGTTCATCAGTCACTGAAAGTAAGCATGCAGGTACAGCAGGCAGTGAAGAAAGCGAATGGCATGTTGGCCTTCATAACAAGGGGAGTTGAGTATAGGAGCAAAGAAGTCCTTCTGCAGTTGTACAGGGCCCTAGTGAGACCACACCTGGAGTATTGTGTGCAATTTTGGTCTCCAAATTTGAGGAAGGGCATTCTTGCTATTGAGGGAGTGCAGCGTAGGTTCACGAGGTTAATTCCTGGGATGGCAGGACTGTCATATGTTGAAAGATTGGAGTGACTGGGCTTGTATACTCTGGAATTTAGAAGGATGAGAGGGGATCTGATTGAAACATATAAGATTATTAATGTATTGGACACACTAGAGGCAGGAAACATGTTCCTGATGTTGGAGGAGTCCAGAACCAGAGGCCACCGTTTAAGAATAAGGGGTAGGCCATTTAGAACGGAGTTGAGGAAAAACTTTTTCACCCAGTGAGTTGTGGATCTGTGGAATGCTCTGCCTTAGAAGGCAGTGGAGGCCAATTCTCTGGTTGCTTTCAAGAGTTAGTTAGAGCTCTTAAAGATAGCGGAGTCAAGGGACATGGGGAGAAGGCAGGAACGGGATACGGATTGTGGATGATGAGCCATGATCACAGAGAAATGCAGTGCTGGCTCGAAGGGCTGAATGGCCTACTCCTGCACTATTGTCTATTGTAAAGCAAACCTCAGGGTTGTATATGATGACATATATGTACTTTGATAATAAATTTACTTTGAACTTTGAGAGAGAAAGAGAGATGGAAACAGAGACAGTCAGTCCCACGAAGTGACCCTCACTAGGGGACAGATCATACACACGTACATACACTGACCCTCACTGAGGACGGGTTACGCAGACACTATGAGAAGTTAGAGAGAGAGAGGAAGAGAGGGAATAAGATTTATTATCACTGTCTTATATGATATGAAATTTGTTTTTTTGGCATCAGTCAGGGTGAAGACGTAAAATTACAATAAATTACAAACCAATAAAGATCATGCAGAAACAGAAATTAGTATTCATGGGTTGATGGGCTGATCAGAAATCTGATGGCAGAGGGGAAGAAGCTATTCTTGAATCACCGAGTGTGGGTCTTCAGGCTCCTGTACCTCACCCCCATGCCGGTAATGAGAAGAGGGGATGTCCTGGATGGTGTGGGGCCTTGGTGATGGATGGTAGTTTCTTGAGGAACCGTCCTTGAAGATGCCCTTGAGGACAGGGATGGTTGTGCCCATGTTGACATACCAAATGAAATCTAGCCACTGGGGTCAGTCGGGCAGGAGGTACAGGAGCCTTAGGTCCCACACTATCAGGTTCATGAACAGTTATTACCATTTAGCCATCAGGCTCGTGAACCAGGGTGGACAACTTCACTCACCTCAATGCTGAACTGATCCACAACCTGTGGACTCACTTTCAGGGACTTTGCACAATTTGTCTTCTACACAGTGGTTGTCAGTCTTTGTGCATATTTTTTCATTTATTCAATTGTATTTTACTGTTGTACTGTGAATGCCCGCAAAATTTTTTATCTCATGGTGACATATATGTACTTTGATAATCACCAGATAATAGCCACAGCTGGAGAAGAGGGATGCTTATGTGAGAATGCTGTTCCTGGATGACAGTCCAGCATTCAACACCATCATTCCCTCCAGGCTCGACAAGAAGCTCAGAGACCTTGGCCTTCAGCCTGCCTTGTGCAGCTGGATCCTGGACTTCCTGTCAGATAACCAGCAGGTAAGAGTGTGCTCCCTCACCTCTGCCCCTCAACACAGGTGTCCCTCAGGGCTGTGTCCTAAGCCCCTCCTTTACTCTTTGTGTACCCATGACTGTGTCACCACCCACGGCTCCCATCTGCTAATTCAATTTGATTGGCCTAATCTCAAATAATGATGAGGCAGCCTACAGAGAAGAAGTCATCACCCTGACACAGTGGTGTCAGAAAATCAACCTCTCCCTCAATGTCACAAAAGCAAAGGAGCTGGTTGTGGACTACAGGAGGAATGGAGATGGGCTAACCCCTATGGACATCAATGGATCTGGGGTTGAGAGGGTGAACTGCTTTAAGTTCCTCACTGAGGATCTCACATGGTCTGTAATGGTGGAAAAGGCACAACAGCACCTCTTTCACCTCAGATGGTTGAAGAAGTTTGGCAAGAGTTCCAGTTCCTAAGAACTTTCTACAAGGGCACAATTGAGACATCCTGACCGGCTGCACCACTGCCTGGTATGGAAACTATATTCCTCAATCGCAGGACTCTGCAGAGAGTGGTGAGGACAGCCCAGCGCATCTGGAGATGCGAACTTCCCACTATTCAGGATATTTACAAGGACGGGTGTGAAAGGGCCCGAAGGATCATTGATGACCTGATTTCCCCCACCCCCAACCACAAACAGTTCCGGCTGCTACCATCCAGGAAACGGTACCACAGCCTAAAATCCAGGACCAACAGGCTCCGAGACAGCTTCTTCCACCAGGCCATCAGACTGATTAACTCATTCTGATACAATTGTATTTCTATGTCATACTGACTGTCCTGTTGTACGTACAGGATTATGTACTATATTATAAATATACAAGTTACTATAAATTGCACACTGCACATTTAGGTGGAGACGTAACGTGAAGATTTTTACTCCTCGTGTATATGAAGGATGTAAGTAATAAGGTCAATTCAATTCAATTTACTTTCTTCCAGATTGCATCGATATGTTGAGCCCAGGATGGATCCTCTGAAATGTTGAACGCTGTTGACCCCTCAATGGGGACTAGTATGTTTTCTCCCGACCTCCCCTTCCTGAAGGCCACAATCAGTTCCCCGCACTTACTGCACTCAACAAGCTGATCCATCTCACTCCTCGTCGCCATCTAAGCTTCTGCCAACCACAGTTATGTCATCGGCAGATTGATAGATGGTGTCTGAGCTGTGCCTCGCCACACAGTCACGGGTGCAGGGGCTAAGCAAGGGGCTAAGCACGCATCTTTGAGGTGCACCAGTGTTGAATGTCAGCGAAGAGGGGATGTTATTTCTCCGGCTGATGAGGTCAAGGGTCCAGTTGCCGAGGGAGGTACAGAGGGCTAGGTTCTGAAGCTTGTTGATCAGTACTGAGGGGAATGATTACTACCGATCCAAGGCCGAGGGGAGAGCCAGTGAGACTGCATCTGCTGCAGACCTATTGTGGCGACAGGCAAATTGCACTGAGTCCGGATCCTCGCTGAGGCAGGAGTCAATTCTGACCGTGACCAGCTTCTCATCACCGTAGTTGTGGCCGCTCGCCCTGCTCTTCCTGGGCACCGCTACAATTGCTGCCCTTTGAAAACCTCCGACTGCAATGGTGAGAGTTTGAAGATTAGACCGGTTGGCCGACATATCACATGAGTGAGAGAGGAAGGGTAGAAGGGTGTGTGAGAAGGAGCTGTGATAGGGAAAGAATATGGGGGGAAGGGGAGCAAGTGAGGTGAGTGAACTTCGGGAGAGAGGATGACCGTGAAACTAAAGGAAAGAGGACAGAAAAAGGAATAGATAGAAAGAGAGGGAGGGATGAGAGGTAGAGTGGGAGGGAGGAGTGGAGTGAGGGGGTAGAGAGAGGAGGTAAGCAGAAGTGAGCTATAGGGTTGAGAGAGATGGAGTGGGGGAAGAAAGAGGAGAGAGGGGTGAGGAGGGTAGGAGAGAGGGAGTGGAAGAGGGGTAGATAGGAATTGTGGTGAGTGGTGTGGGGAGCCTGCAGGATATGACAGTGGCAAACCAGCCTGTTCCACTGGGGTAGAAACTCACACCATCACTCCTTCACCCCCTCTCCACCCCACCCAAGCCTTCCATCCCAAAACCCACTCCTCCACTTCCTTCTCCCTCCCTCTCAGCCTCCCCATCATGCCTATCTCTCTCCACCTCTCCCTCCCTCATTTCTCTCACTCCCTTGTTCTACTATCCTGCCCTCGTACCACCCACAACCTAATGCCCCCTTTTGCTCCCCTAATCTTTTGCCCCCCTGCTGCTCCACCTCCCACTCCGCTGTCATATCTTTCGCCCCAATCATTTGCTAAGAATGGAATAGTCTGATAATTCACAAGATCAATTTAATATTGTAAATCTAATCTAATGAAGAAAGATGATTAAAAGAAATGAGGCTGTTTATAAACAAAATTTCTTCTAATACTGAATGTTCTGGAAGTTAATGAAATAATTAAAATATTCAATTAACTATGATAATGATATTGTAATACTTGTGCCATTCACAGCACATCTAATGAAGGTTATGGAAACCAAAATAATAACAGCTATAATTAGCAGGATGCAGACTGAACAAGTCATGTAAATGATGACAAATACGTGATGCACGTTATGTAAATAATATGTATTAGTAAGCCCATAGACTTTTTCAAATTGCTAAAATATAGATTTCCTTGAGTTGGAGAAGGGGTATTCTGTTTCTTGGATTTCAAAAGCAACCATCAAGTGAATTTCCTAATAATATCATTGGAGTGTAACTTATGTTTTTATTTTGAAGGTGTCTTGAAGGAAAGTTACTGGAGTGGTGAAATTTGTATGAACTGCTCTGAAACATCACACTACATGTTGCATACTTTAGAACAATAGCTCTGAAACTATTAAGCTTCTTGTATTAATTGTCAACACTGGAAGATGACACTCTCAATAAACTGTATTCATGCAGAAGAAAATCTTAATTTTTTTCAAGCCATATCAATAAAAGGCACCAACGGAGTTTCAAAATACAAATTGTGGCCACTTTATTAGGTACACCTGTACATCTACTTATTAATGCAAATAAAGTTTCTAATCAGCTAATCATGTGCAAGCATCTCATTGTATCAAAGTATGCTAACATGGTCAAGAAGTTCAGTGGCTGTTTAGATCAAATATCAGAATGGGGAACAAATCAGATCTCAGTGACTTTGACTCTGGAATAATTGTAGGTACAGGACCTGGTGATTTGAGTATCTCAGAAACTATTGACCTAGGACTTTAATGCACAACAGCCTCTGGAGTTTGCAGAGAAAATAACAAAAAACGTTAAAAAATTACATCCAATGAGTGGTATTTCTGTGGGTAAAAACGCGTTGCTAATGAGAGAGGTCAGAGGAAAACGGTTAGACTGGTTCAAGCTGACAGGAAGGCAACAGTAACTCAAATAACCATGCGTTGAAAAAGTGGTCTGCAAAATGCATCTCTAAATGTACAACGTGTTGAATCTTGAAGTGGATGGGCTACGGCAGCAGAAGTTCACTTTATTAGGTACAGAGGGTATCTGGGTGTAATTTACACTGGCCTCTGGATGTAAATTGCCCATTGTTCAGATAATGTGATGTAGATAAAATTTTACTTCTGCTCATTAGATGGCATTATTAGAGGGAGTACAGAAAGATACACTTATCATTATTTTCTGCAGTAACAATAACAGTAGATGCAATTTACTTAGGCTGACAAAGCATGATGCTGGTCATAAATTAAAAAATGGCAAAGATAAAAGACTTCATCAAGGTTTCAGGTGCTGATGGGATTCTTAAAGGAGTGAGAGTTTGGGGAAAAGGAATTATAAACTTGTGGCCGCCATAGCCGAGTGTGTAAAATCAGCAGTACAAAGGAAGCAGCTAAAATTGCAGGAATAAAGAAAGCAGGAAGGATTGCAGATTTGAAAGAGATTATGTAAAACAAGTGATTGGGGGATGCAATTAAGGTACAAGGTAAAAGATGATAAAACAGAGGTATTGTCAGACAATATGTTAGATCAAGAAATATAAAATATGAATGAGATGTGGAACAAATTAACATCCAGGCAGCACAGATTAGATTAAGAAATTTAAATTAGGGAGAAGCAGGAAATATGCTCAGAGGACAAGGGAACAGGGACATTTGCAGGTAATGAGCTGAAAATTAGGGTTTCTGTGAGATGGGGGCAGATCCTGTCAAAAATATGGTGTAATTTATATCCAGTACAAAAAAACCTAGTTTACACCTTTACTTTCCAATGTGATAAAACGAGGAAACCTAAAGAAATTGTGTCAGTACAATTGCTTCGGAAGATTAGTAGAATTTAGCCATCAGCAGGCTGCTCTGATGATGCTTTTAATATTCAGCTTCAATTGACTGCATCGCAACTGCCTTGAAATGAAACCACAACAATTATGTTACCATGAATACTACATTGCATTGATCATTTTAAATCATTGATTTAAATTACTTGATCAGTTTTGGCTAAAAGCTTGACTCTGAATTCTCATTACAATATACACATTTGAAAATGAATACATGCAGCATGCTTTCTGAACACTTTCAGCAAGGTGTGAAATACGATACTTATCCAACAGACTTGGGTGTGTTTTATATTGTATTCAAATAAAGAAAATCGGATGTGCTTGTTGCAGTATTTATTGGGTCCTTTTGTATCCATGGAAGTGTGATCCTGTGGAGATAATGGACTGAACATTATAAAAGCCCCAATTTATGAGCACATTTGCATCCTTAAAATATTGGCACATGATTCATTTGTTTAATATTATGCTAGCTGAGGAACATTGCAGTTTTAGTAAAAAACAATAATATGTGTAATTACATATTTATTCCTCTGTATTCTGAGATGTTGTAATAATGTTGACACAATCTCCTTAACATAAGGACATTAATGATCTGTTTCAATCTTTCCAGCATTAAAGCTATTGATCTATTAATAAAACAAACAGAAGTCAATGTTTTATAATGAATAGTAGTAAATAGTAGCCTAAATATAATGCTTCTGTTCTTCTTTTTTCTTCTAATACAACCCTATATAGTTTGAGGAGTATCCAATGCTACTTATTAGAATGGAACAAAACCCTACACTTTCAGTAATTTGTCATTCCCTGGATGTACTATATGATTACGATCTGATAATTTGAATACGATAGTTGCACTTATCACAGATGTCTGCTTAATGTGCAACGTACTATCTGTTCCCAGATCAATGTGCCAAGCGGGCCTATTGTGTTTGCTTGAAACAAGATTGACTTCATTTTGCCAAGGTTTTTTTTCAAACCCATTTAATTAATCTGTGTCTAAGCAGGTAATTTTGCTCATTTGCAGTTGGTCTGATCCATTTCTGAGGATTTTCTGACTATTTCAGAGGAAATCAAAATTTATCTGATGTGGAATTTGCATATAATCCAGATCAGCCATTGGAGGTAAATTCTTTTCTTTGAATAATATTGGACAGCCACAATTACTTTTTACAATGATCCAAGATGTTCCTACTGACTCATTCTTTTAAATTTCCAGACTTTTAAAAAGACAAATGCAATTCTCATAAAGTTATATAGATAACATGCATAGAAACAGACCCATTGGCTCCCTAAATCCATGATGAACATTAACTGGTCAATTATACTAATACTTTTTTCTCTTTCATTCACTCCATTTTCCCATCAAATTCCTTCTGATTCTAATACTCACCAACAGACAGGGAGCAATTCACAGTGACCAGTTTACCTACTGAGCCTAATAATTAAAGGCAACATCTAAAGCTATTCATTAAAACAGACTAAAGTCTATGCATCGGTTAACTATTTTCCATTCAGTGGGTTGTGGGAAGAAATTGGAACACGTAAAGAAAACCCACACTGACACAGACAGTATGTGTAAATTTCATGCAGGCAGTACCTGGGGTCAGGAACCCTGTCTCTGACCTGCTGTAACACAATGCTACCATCCAGCCCCTCTTATATGGATTACTAACCTGTTAACCTTTTTGCCATATCAACTGTTCATACATTAAGCCAAGTAGAAAAATAATTAAATACCTTGTGTTCCACAAGAAGCAAAAGAGTAATTTGTATTTCTTCTATGTAAGTAAAAACATCCTTTGACACATACCGTTGATGGGATCTACAACCACAGAGATGTGACATTCTAAAATGGATGACATCATTACAAACCAAATTCCTGAGCTTTCTGTTGTGCAGGATGGGGGGAGGGGTGGTGCTTTAAACCAGATCTGTCCTGAGGTGGAATGCACAAGCAATGGGCAAGCACCACACATCTGAAATGATCACTGAAACATTATGCAACTGGAGAAGGAATTTCCCTAAGCAACACAGTCTTAGGCAACTACATTACATAAGGACAATGTTGGGACCATATTGACTGAGTTAAAACAACATTTTTGTCTGGCTAGATATTAACCCCATTGACCAACAGTGGAGAAAACCTTCATCCCAATCCACCCCAAAACCATGGGCTATCCCTACAATTGAGACCATGACCAGTCAAACAACAACAGTTAGCAATCATCTATGTTATGCTGCTTGAGATTATTGCTATAGTTTGTATATGCAAATATATACAGGTACATTTTAGTTTCTTGAAGGGTACCCATTACAAAAGGAATTGCTTTGTGTTTCCAGTAACGTGACATTACTCATGACTTATACTACTGAAGACTCAGTTACAAATTCTGTTTTGGCTGTTAGAGAAGAAAGCAGATGGACTCACACAATAACACATCTGATAAATTAGCAGGCTGCCAAAACCCTATTTATCCTACCACAGAGAGGAGACACATCCTGGAGGAAATCGATTGGTCGAGCACATCTAAGGATATCTAAGGAATGAAATAGGTAGTGGACTTCTCAGGATGAGAACTATCATCCGGACTGACTTCCCCCCATAGATCACAAATAAGAGAAAATCTGCAGATGTTAGAAATCCAAGCAACGCACACAACATGCTGGAGGAACCCAGCAGACCACCCTTCGACAAGTCCCAGCCTGAAACGTCGACTGTACTTTTCTCCATAGTTGCTGCCTAGCCTGCTGTATTTTGTGTATGTTCCCTCCATAGATGATGTTTAACGCATTAAGTTCCTCCAGCTTTTTGAGTACCTTCCCCACATTTCCATCAGCTAACACCCAGATGCTACCGTTCATCCTTTGTCACAACCTTGGACTGTGTCACAGGGTCGGCATGCCCTTTGCAAGCGGGCTGCAGAGCAGGTTTGGCAATCACGCTTGTGCATATGCACATTTCGGCTAATTAGTGTTTCATTGTGGGGCTACTTAACCCCATTCCTCTTGTTCCAGTCTTGTTAAGACTTGACCAAAAGCACAGTTACATCAAAGCTCCCTGTTTAACTTCATCTTTGTTCCAGGAAAGAAGACAAACTACTGAGATTGATGTAGTAAAACAATGGTATTTATTTAGTATTATTTATTTGGTATTTATCTGTCCTGACGAAGGGTCTCGGCCCGAAATGTCGACAACGCTTCTCCCTATCGATGCTGCCTGGCCTGCTGTATTCCACCAGCATTTTGTGTGTGTTGTTTGAATTTCCAGCATCTGCAGATTTCCTCGTGTTTGGTATTTATTTAGTATTAAGTTACTGCTTTCTAACCAACTGTTGGCATTATCTTTCAGATTGAAGAGTGTTGGTTAACAGCTCTGTTGGCCCAGCTTTTTTTTCCTTTAATTCAGCGCAGTTCTTATAATAAGTCACTGAACTATTTATCCTCTCCAGTGTCTCTCCCCCTGCACTTGGGCCACAACTGCACACTTGTGGCAGCAAGTCTGGACCATTAAAATGGACCCAGTGGAAAGAGAACTACTGATCTCTGCCCTGAATTTTGTTGGATAGCCAGGAGAGGGGTGATAGTTAGTAGAGGCTCTGTTAGCAGATGTGGCCCAACAACTACTTACAGAGTGGCCTGCCCCATCCAAAACAAGGTCCATTGGTCGGATAGAGGAGAAGTTGAAGTCAATGGAGTCTGTGTTGGCTGGAATGGCACGCACAGTGCAGCCATTGCGTTCAAAGTGGCAGGTCCAGTCTGAACAGGAAGAAATAGTATCAGCACTCACCGTGGGCATTTCAGCAACTCTCCACAGACAGCCAGAATCAGGTGGCAGCCACTTCCACTCTCGCTGCCTCGATTCAGCAGCAACAGCCTTCAGCAGGGACAGTCTTAGACCCAGCATCTCATTTATCTTCCCATCAATTCCAGCCACTAATGCCCCACTTGCTTTATTCATTTCTGGATCAGAGATTAATATTTCTCCACCAGGCAAGTGCACCAGCGACCCCAATAGCTGCAGAATCTTTAACTCTGGGGATCTCTCGTCCCTTGTCACCAACCTCATAGTTCCCTTGCCTCTCTCCTCCCATTTCTACCTTCTACCCATGATCCAAAAACCTGTCCAGGACACTCATTGTTTCTGCCGCACCAAACTTTCATCTGCACAGATTCTGTTTTATCCCCCCAGGTTCAGTCCCTTCCCACCTACATCTGTGACACTTCACACAGTCAGCACCTTTTCAATAACCCTGGCCCTGATCGTCTCATTTTCACCATGGACATCCAGTCCCTATACACTTCCATCCACATCCTAAAACTCTCTGTTTCTTTTTAGACAACTGACCCAGCCTGTTCCCTTCCACCCCCATGCTCCTCCATCTGGCAGAAATGGTCCTCACTCTCAATAATTTCTCCTTAGGCAGTTCACACTTCTTTCAAACCAAAGGTGTAGCCATAGTCATTTACATTGGTCCCAGCTATGTCTGCCTTTTTTTCAGATACAATGAACAGTCTATGTTTCAAATCTACACTGGTATCACTCCCCAACTTTTCATACACTACATTGATGACTACATTGGCACTGCTTCCTACTCCTATGCCAAACTCATTGACTTCATCAACTTTGCCTCTAACTTCCACCCTGCCCTCAAATTTATCTGGTCCATTTCCAACATCTCCCTTGCCTTTCTCTCCCTGTCTCTATCACACTTTATCCACTGATATCTTTGATAAACCAACTGATTCTCACAGCTACCTGAACTATACCTCTTCCCACCCTGTCACTTGTAAAAACACCATCCCCTTCTCTCAGTTCCTCTGTCTCTGCCAAATCTGCTCTCAGGATGAGGCATTTCATTTCTAGACTAATGAGATGTCCTCCTTCTTCAAAGAAAGGGATTTTCCGTTCTCCACCATCAACACTGCCCTCGCCCACATCTCTTGCATTTTGCACAATTCTGCCCTCACCCCATTCTCCCGCCATCTCACCAGGAATAGAGTTCTTCCTGTCCTCACCTTCCACCCCACTAGCCTCTGCATCCAGCACATAATTCTCCGTAACTTTCACCATTTCCAGTGGGATCCCACCACCAAGCACATCTTTCCGCTCTCCACAGAGATCTCCTTTGTCCATTCACTCCTTTCTATTGATCTTCTACTTGACCCCTTACCCTTGCAAGCAGAATAAGTGTCATACCTGCCCTTACACTTCCCCCCTCACTACTATTCAGAGCCCCAGACTGTTCTCCCAGGTAAGGTGATACTTCACCTGTGAGTCTGTTGGGGTCATCCACTGCATCCAGTGCTCCCGGTGTGGCCTACCATATATCGATGAGACCTGAAATAGACTGGGAGACTGCTTCACCAAGCACTTACACTCTGTCTACCAGAAAAATTGGGATTTCTGGTGGCCACTAATTTCAATTATATTTTCCATTCCCGTTCCAATATGTCAGTACATGGCCTCTCGACTAACCAAATGATGGCACACTCGGGTTGATGGAGCAACACCTTATATTCTGTCTGGCTAGCCTCCAACCTGATGACAAGAACACTGATATCTCAAACTCCTAATTATTGATTACCCCCTCCACACACGCACACACTTCACCATTTTCCCAGTGTGCTCCTTCCCCTTCCCTTTCTTCTATGATCTTCTAACCTTTCCTATCAGATTTCCCCTTCTATCACAAGATTACGATCAAAGGTAGTCCCAACTAGTTCCAACTGTCAATTGCCTCTCCCTTTTCCACTGCAACACACACAAAATCCTGGAGGAACTCAGCAGGCCAGGTGGTATCTATGGAAAAGAGTAAACAGTTGATGTTTCAGGTTGAGACCCTTCATCAGGACATTCCTTCTCCTCGAGTAGATTCCATTCTCACCTCCTTTAATCAACCTGCTTATCTCCCTCCAACAGTTGTCTCCCATGTTACACTCATCTCCCCTACCTTGCTCCACCTGTTTTCTTTTCCTTTTCCTCTCAATGACTCCATCAATCATTCACCTGCTGCAGTCTTCTAACTTCATCTTTGCTTACCTCTCCTAAATGGCAATACCTGCCTGTCAACTTACACTTTTCCACAGTATGTCTTGGAGTCTTTTCTTGCACTCCCACTTTCCTGTCCATCTTAAGCAGCAAACACAAAATGCTGGAGGAACTCAGCAGGTCAAACAGCATCTATAGAAATGAGCAAACAATTGACATTTTGGGCTGAGAACCTTATTCAGGACTGAGAAAGAAGAGGGGAAGATACCAGAGTTAAAATGTGGGGGGAGGGGAAGGAGGCTAGCTGGAAGGTGATAGGTGAAGCCAGATGGGTGGGAACGGTCAAAGGTTGGAGAGGAATGAATCTGATAGAAGAAGGGAGTGGACTATAGGAGAAAGGGAGGGAACTAGGACCCAGAGGGAAGTAATAGGCAGGTGAGAAGAAGTGAAAGCTTAGGATGAGGGGTGGGGGTAATTTGCTCACCAGAAGGAGAAATTGATACTCATACCATCAGGTTAGAGGGTACCCAGAAGGAATATAAGGAATATATTATGCTGCTCCTCTATCATGAGTGTGACTTCTTCTTGACCATGGATCAATATGTCAGAACGAGAATGGGCATCAGAATTTTAAAAATTGGCTTACCTGAACGGACTGTTTCAGATCCTCAGGGAGGAGGTGTGAGGGCAGCTGTAGTGTTTGGGCCACTTTCATGGGTAAGGGAGATGAGTGGGGAGGGACGAATGGACAAGGGAACACCAGAGGAAGTGATCCCTGCAGAGAGAAGAGAGAGGAGGGAGGTCAAGATGTGTATGTTTAGTGGTAGGATCCTTTTGCATTTGGCGGAATTTGTGGAGGAAAATCTGTTGGATGCAGAGGCTGATTGGGTATTCGGTAAGGACAAGAAGGGCTCTATTACTATTACGGCAGTGGGAAGGTGTGGTGGAAATGGAAGAGATGTGGGTGAGGGCAGCATCAATAATTAAGGGCGGGAAACTCCATTCTTTAAAGAAGTAGGACATCTCTGTCGTCTTGAAATGGAAAGCTGTGCCCTGGGAACAGATGCAGTGGAGGTGAAGAAACTGAGAAAAAGGAATAGCATTTCTACAGGAGATGGTTGAGAAGAGGAACAGTCAAGATAACCAGGGAATCAGTAAGTTTATAAAATATATCGTGACAATTTGTCTCCAGTGATGGAGATAGGGAAATTGAGAAGGGGAAGGGAGGCGTCTAAGATGGACTAAGTGAAATTAAGAGCAAGGTGGAAACTGGAGGCAAAGTTGATAAGATTCAAAGGCTAAGCATGGGTGCATGAAGCAGCACCAATGCAGTCATCAATGCAGTGGAGGAAATGTTGGGGAGTATAACCAGGAAAGGCTTTGAACATAAGGCCCATGCGAGGGCCCATGGCTACCTCTCAAGTTTAAAGAAAGTGGAAGGAGCTAAAGTAAAAATTGTTCATGGTCAGGATCAGTTCTGCCAGAAGTAGGAGGGTGAATGTGGAGGGGTATTGGTTGGTTCTTTGGTCAAGAAAGAAACGAGGAGCTTTGAGGCCTTCCTGATGAGGGATAGAAGTATATAGGGACTGATCATCCATTGTGAAGATGAGGCAGTTGAGGCCAGGGAATAGAAAATTACTGAGGAGATCGAGAACATGAGAAGTGTCGCTGATGTAGGTGGGAAGGGACTGAACTAAGAGGAATAGAATGGAATTGAGATATGAGGACACAAGTTCAGTAGGGCAGGAGCAGGCAAAGAAAATAGGACAATAGAATCTTGTGTAGGAGGATCCTGTCTATCTTGCCTCTCTACTCTCCGTCTTGACCCTGGGTTTTAGCTCAAAACATCAACAATTATTTTCTTCCCACTGATGTTGCCTGACCCATTGAGTTCTTGCAGCAGCTTGTGTGTTGCTCTATATTTCAGCATCTGCAGTCTCTTCAGTTCTCCGCAAATGCATCGTACCGAAGTACGAGCTTGTAAGCGCAATTATGAAAAAAGTACAGTGGCATCTCTACTTCCTTAGAAGTCTGTGAAGATTCAGCATGGCATCTAAAACTTTGTCAACAGTTTATAGATGCACGGTAGAGAGTATATTCACTAGTTGAATCATAACTTTGTACAGAAACACCAATTCCCTTGAATGGAGTATCCTACAAAAAGTAGCAAATACGCCCCTGTCCATCACGGGTAAAGCCCTTCACACCACTGAGCACATTGGAGCACTGTTGCAGGAAAGCAGAATCCATCAACAAGGGTCCTACAGTCCAGGTCATGCTCTCTTTCCATTGCTTCCATCAAGACACAGGTACAGGAGCCTGCGGACTCGTACCACAAGCTTCAGGAGTAGTTATTATCCCTCAACCATCAGGTTCCAGAGCTAGTGGAGATAACTTCACTCAACCTCACTGGCCACATCACTGAACTGTTCCCACAATCTACAGAGTTACTTTCAAGGACTCTATATCTCATGTTCTCAATATTTGTAGCTTATTTATGTAATATTTTTTTCTTTTGTATTTGCATTGTTGGTTGTCTTTTTGATACTGGTTGCTTGTCCACCATGTTGGGTGCAGTCCTTTACTGATTCTATTATGGTTTTTGGATTTACTGAGCATGCTTACAAGAAAATTAATCTTGGGGTTGTATATGGAGGTTTCTGTGCCTCAGTGTCTTAGAGAGCTATGTTGGCTGGAGTCAAGGCTTTATGCTTTCATCCTTGGTAGCATCACACATGACAAACAAGCCAAAAGGCGGAGGCCAGACTAAGAGTGGTCTACTGGTCCACCAGGTTCAGGGATTCAGCTCAGGGCTAGTAACTCTGACTGATTAAATAAAATTGTTATGGAAACAGCAATGAAGAATTTTTCTACATCTGAATATGACGGTATTCCCCAGACTCCACCTGGAGCTTGCATAACTGACAGCAGTGAAAACCAAGCTGCTGACATGATGAAGGAAGCCTTGGATACCAACAGTGATAGAAGACCTTCATTATTGTCCTAACACCAGTGGAGTAACAGAAAGTAGAGAGTGATATGGTGACCTATATGTACTTTGGTAATAAATTTACTTTGAATTTTGAACTATATATGGTATATCTAGAAGGCATTCATTAAAGAATAGAATGTACAATAATAGGATAGACACTGTCCTGTAATTGTACTGGCTTTCAAAAGCCCAAAGAACCCAAAGAACAGCACAAACATATTTGTCCTAATCCTAAGATTTGGGATCAAGCATGATAAAATCTTTGAACAATAATGTTTAATGCTTTAATAATGTTATTATTCAGTGCATGTACAATCTTCCCAATCATCCCAAATTGAAAAGAAATGTGTATCCTTCTAACTTTTTTTCTCCCACACCCACACTCAAAAATGTGAGTTTGGAATGTGTATGTAAAATAGACCAGAGTCATTGAACTGGAAGAATGGGACAGGGGGAAATGCTGGAGGTGACATTCAGGATTGTCTGAAGAAGACTGCAATCAATTTAACTGAGCAATAATTTGTTTATTTTTTGAGAGTGACACATTACAAAGGTCATATCCCTTAACTAAATTGCACAACTGTCACTGCTAATGAGATCACAGGGACAGATTTTATATCCAGTTTCTTACTCTTACCTGAGATATAAAAATCACACAGGCCCATTTTGTACACATTATACATTCGATAAGCTTTATGTACATTTTATTACTCATCTATTTCATGAGGCCATTAAATATGTGCAATATCAGACTGATGAATTGTAAGATAAAGGTTATATTTAAAAATCAGTGTATCATTTCATCAACAAATCATTTCAACAGTCAACAAGGTAAAAGTTTGTGATAATCATTTTAAGAAGTAAGCGGTGAATCTGTAAGTTATTAGAGAGACAGAAGTTTAATTAACACCTCTAAAATGTAGATGGAATCAATTAGTAGCCTTTAGAGTAGAATACAATGTGCTCCTTCTGTCTACTAATGACAGTGGTACTAATTGAGGTATTTTGGTGAATTAAATCTGTCAATCAAAGCAACGGTCATCTATAACATATGAAAATAATGGGATATCTCAGTGTACATCACAATTAGCCAGTCACTGGAAGATTTAATTCCAGAAAAGTTAATTCTGGAATCAACAATACTAAGGAGAATTTTTTTTATAGTGAAAGAAATTATATCAAACAACCATGTACAGGCAGGTTTTAACTATAGACAGCTCCTTGTGAACAAGATTATAATTTATTAATAACCATTCTCAATCATTTCCAACCATGTCTTTTAAAGAGATTGATATAAATTAAAATATCAATAAATATAATCACTTCATAAAGTCTCTTGAAATTTTTCCCTTGACTTTGATTCTCTGTACCATTGCTGAATGGAGTGTGACTATTGCTTTGCCAATACATTTGCAATTTATTACTTGTTCAGGAATACATACATGAGCCACATACACATAGGGGTAAGATTGCTGCCAAATGACCATTTCAATCAATTGACAACTTTTGAAAAAGGCTTAATTTAATGCCATGGTATAATCCAGTGGATAATTATCACAGAATCTCTTTCTGGAAACTGAAATATATTAACAGAAACTGGTTCATGAAATCTACTCCATCACAGAAAATTATTATGATAAATGCACTTTGCAAAAATAATGTTCAAAAGCTGTGTTTGCTTGAATGTAGTATGTTTGAATACCATACATCAGGACGCACATGGAAACAATATTCTGTTTCTAAAATAAAGCCACTTTTAGTGTTAAAATATATATTTCTCAAACTGAAACCCAGAGTGGATTGTTCTTCTATAACACGAAAGAAATATGGAAATATAAAAGCAACCTACCTCAACGGTGCAGCACTACACCAGTGTAGTTCAGCACTATACAAAAATAAAATGAAGACTTATTCAAGTACATCTTTTGGTTGTCTGTTCATTTGGTCTATCTGTGGTGTAATATAGTTATGCATGTGTGTTAAATCTATCTTCAATTCTTGTAAAAGCTGTTTCCTGCTGCTCTATATGTAGAAGATTTGAAGGAAACTGGATCAACTACTTGTTTAAAGAACAGTGCCTGCTGCTTTTGGATGGCTCAAAGAAAGAGAATGGAGAATTAAGAGAATTTCATAAAAAAATAAAAATTAATACTTTTATACAAGGCAAGTTCTAAGAAAGAAAATGTAAAATCATGTATTATGCACTATATGGTGGTTTGGCAGCTGCCACTGAGAAATACATATAAATAAATACTAATTCTCTTTCTCACTTGTAGATTATGAACTTGATATTCCCTAACGCACTGAATTCTTGGAGTCCAGCATTCTCAATTTAAAGGCAAGGTGTTTGTTTATGTTGCATCATTTTACAGGCCTAAGGTTCATATATGATTTAAAGTTTACACTGCATCTCAACAATAATCAGTATCAGGTGTTTAGCCCCAGTGAAGGGTGGCACAATGATGCAGTAGGCATTGGTGCTGTGTTACAGATGCAGCCAATAGGATTCACCCCAGACCTTTGGTACCACAGAAGAATGTCTTACTTTACCTTTAAGCTCTGTATTTTGACTCCTAACATATAGGCAGAGACCACAGCATCATTTGTGAGGATCACAAAGATATGTCAAGGGAGGTGGAAAATCATGTTGGTTTAGAGTGCAGAATTGTCATTTCTCTTAGTGTTTAATTTTTCCAGTGCTTGCTTGTATTTTCATATAATCACACAGGTATATATGTGTAGTTGCTCAGAGAATCTGCCATTAATTGTAGCATAGCCGCTTTTGTATTTTTCTAGAACTTTCTTAGTTTATTTGCAGCAGGTGTCATGCCACTTAAATCTGGCTATTTCATTGGTTAATTGTTATTATAGGTATCTTATGATCTTTCCAAGTTGACCTAGGTTTGAGTGCAGGACATTTTTGCTCTGTCTTTTTCCTTTGTTCATTCTTCATTCTTGTAACTCATAATAAATGGCTCTAACCAAGAAGTTTTATGCCTCAATCTTAAATGTTGAAAAATTATTGGATTGCAAAATCACCAGGATCCAACAGGCAGTTACAGGACTGCTTTAAATTATGAACTGGACTATATCTATGGTTTCATCTTTGTATCTGAATAAATATCTCACAGTCGTCACTGACTTCATCAAGAATAAGGTGGATGAATGTGTACCTTCTAGAACATACTAGTCAAACCCAAAACAGAAACCATGGATGAACCAGTTTGCTGAGGGCTAGATCTCTGGTGCTGAAAACCAGTGATCTAGAAACCTACAAGAGTCCAGACACCATCTACAGAAAGCCACCATGACACCATAAAGACAAATCTGTGTGAAGTTAGAGACACAACCTGATGCACAATGGCGGTGGCAGGGATTGCATGGCATTATTTCCTAAAAGTCAAAACCTAACAGCATAAATATCTGTGATGCTTCACTCACTGAGAAGCTCTAAACCTTTTATAGTCACTTTGAAAGGGAGAATAAAACTAATCTGTGCCAATCCCCACACCAGCTGGTGACCCTGTGATCTCTGTATGCAGGCCAATGTCAGAACCTGCTTCAAGACAATGAGCCCTCACAAGGTGTCAGCCCCCGATGGTGTAACCGGCAAGCTACTGAAAACCTGTGCCAGTTAACTGGCTGGAGTGTTCAGGAACATTTTCAGCCTGTTTCTGCTGCAGTCGGAGATTTCACATCTGTTTCTAAAGAGCATTATTCAAATCTATGCTAAAGAAGAGCCGGATGAGCTGCCTCAATGACTAACGCTCAGTAACACTCATTTCTACTGTGAAGAAGTGCATTGACAAGATGGTTATGGCTCAAATTAATTCCTGTCTGCACAAGGACACTGCAAATTTCCTATGACCACAATGTGTCTACAATGGAAGGACAATCCCTGGCTGCCCACTCAGCTTTGAACAGCTGAACAATAACAATATCTACATCAGGCTACTGTTTATCAATTACAGCTCAGCATTCAACAACATTGATGCACCATCAATTACTCTCTGAGACGTGAGGTGAGATATAGGCTTTTATTTGCTGGAAGAAAGAACAAGCAGCAATTGACCACCACACCACATCCTGGAGACTGAGGCTGGGGCTGTGTCTCCAATTGCCTTTATACAGGGGTCCGTGGGAGGAGCCACAGGAGCAGTCAGCAGGGGGAGGGGGGGGTGTCCAGACAGGTATATGTAGTTCACCACAAACATCATCCCTTCAGTATTAATCAACAAATTCCAAAACTGAGCCTCTGCAACTGGATTCTTGACATCCTCACCAGGAGCCTACAGTCAATGAGGATTGGTAATAACCTATCCTTCTCGCCGACAATCAACACAAATTCAGTTTAAGGGTGCATAACCACTACTCTATCCTCTCTGCACTCATGGCTGTGTGGCTAAGCACAACTCAAGAGGCATCAACAAATTTACGGTACTATCACTGTGTTCGACAGAATCCCAGATAGCAACGAGGAGGCATTCAGAAGTGTGATAGAGTGGTTGGTTGAGTGGTGTTGCAACAACAATCTTGTTCTTAATGTCAGCAAGACCAAGGAATTGATTGTGGATTCAGGAAGGGTAAGTTGTGAAAAAACACACCAGTCCTCATTGAGTGGTCATAAGTGGGTAAGCAGATTCAAGTCCCGTGGTGTTAACATCTCAGAGGATCTATCCTGGGCCCAACATATTGATGCCATCACGATGAAGGCACACCAGCTATCTTCCTTAATTAGGAGTTTGGAGAGATTTGGTATGGCACCAACATTTTAGTATATTCCTACAGATGTACAGTGGAGAGCAGTCTGACTGGCTGGATCACCATCTGGTACGGAGCTTCCAATGCACAGAATCAAAAGTGACCTCAGGTGATGGTAGACTTGATCAGTTCAATTACGTGCACTGTAGAGGACATCTTTAAGAACACAGTGTCCATCATTAAGGACCCACTCCACTCTAGGCATGCTCTCTACTCAGTACTACCATCAGAGAGGAGATACAGAAGCCTGAATACCAACATTCAGCTCTGTAGGAAATGCTTCTTCCCCTCTGCCATTAAATTTCTAAACAGTCCATATATCCATGAATATTTCCTCACTATTCCTCTTTTCCATTATTTAATTATGTATTTGTATTGTAATTTATGGTGATTCTTTATGTCTTGTGGTGCACTGTTACCTCAAATCAACAAATTTTATGATGTTATGTCAGTGATCATAAACGTGATACTGAATCTCGTTCCAAATCATGGCTTCCTTTCAACCATGGAGTCCTTAACTACAGTTTATCTATTTCCCACAGTCCTGCTCTCACCCCTTCATACCATGGACAGAGAAAGAGCAGTTTATCTGGAGACTCTCCTGGAGCAGCTTCTGTGGGAGGTAAGGAACCATATCAGTTCTCTTGGTCCTTATCTCACACCCCACCAGCCTCTATGTTCAATTTCTGACAGTTCCAAGAAGATTCCACCATCAGGCACATACTCCCCTTCCCTCCTTTCCCCATCTTCTTTCAGCATTTCAAAAGAATCACTCTCTTCATAATTCCTTTCTTAAGGATCTAGTTTAAGAACATATAAATAGCAGCTCTGTACCTTGCTGTAACAATCATTCTTGTGCCATATCAAATTTCTTGCCAACCACCATATATTTTGATTTTCTTTATGTCTGAAAATGTACGTTTCAACTTTGAATAAATTCAGTGAGTGAACATCAACAACAATCTGCAGTAAAGAATTCCGAAGATTTATGATGGTATTGTAAAAGAAATTTCTTCACATCTATATTTTGTTTTCTCCTGAGTCTGTTCTCCTCCTTCTGGACCCTCAGATATAGGAAACAACATGTCTTCCCCTTCAATCTCTCTCAATAACATATTTTTTAATGAGATCATCACTAAGTTCTGATTAATTTAAGGAAGACTAATGTAATGCTCTGGTTACGAATATGTTTTATTGTATTACTATTGTTATGCTATTAAGTGTTTATTTTCTGCAGCTTTCCAGTAAAATGCAGTACGTTCTGTTAGTTAAATTTCACAGTTCAGCATTTTGGTTTCTGCTAAGATAAGGAGCCTGTAGCGTTCTCAATCAGCTGTAAAAACCCTGAACCAAATACCGAGGCAAACCGAAGTCAATGAAGCAGGATCCCAGTAAGATTAACCGTTTACTGTTCACTCTTCCACATTAACGTATGGTGAAAACTGTCGATAAAATAATACAAAATATATACAGTATTTGTTTCCTTCTTGGCATCACATTTACATCATAAATACTTGCAAAAGTAAATCTACAACAAACTATATTACATTAAAATACGACATACAGTCAGAATCTACCTACGTCATCGACTGGCTACACCATACAGCTATCCAGCAACTCTTTAAATAACAAGGAACATAAGCTTTATCAACCGTCATAACTTTTAACAGAATTAGCATTAAGATTTCTACTTCAACATATCGATTATCTTATGAACTTACGGCGTTTCTTCTATGATGTTTCTTAGTGTGTAGAATGAAAACTTTTCTCACACTGATCCTGCACACACAAGCCCCCTCCTTCCCGTTTCTCCAAACCAGTATTTTCCCACAAGACGCGGTGAAACCGGGTGTGACATCATCGCATGCCGCGATACACCACAGACAACTTTAACAACTTTAACAACTTCAACAACTTTAACTTCAACTAGAAAATAATTACAAGTGAATTACTAAAGCGAAAATGTAATAAAGCTGAACAAATGACTAAGGGCAACACAGAGTCGTCTGGCCAACTTAGGAATATTGTAAACACAAATGACACTGCAGATGCTGTGGTCAAATCAAGACGTACAAAAAAGCTGGATGAACTCAGCAGATCGGGCAGCATCCGTTGAAAGAAGCAGTCAATGTTTCGGGCGAAACCCAAAACGTTGACTGCTTCTTTCAACGGATATTGCCTGACCTGCTGAGTTCATCCAGCTTTTTTTACATCTTGATTAGGAATATTGTGTCAGCCAATCAAGATTGTCTTGGTAACATTCTGTCCAGTGGGTTGCTATGGAACATACTAGAGAGCTGGGAAGGATCAAATTTCTGAGGGACAGTGGGTTGGTTTTGAATCTTTTAGTTGGCAGGGGTTGGAAAAATGATGAAGTGCAGAAAAGAGAACAAGGGAAGATGCTTTGAAAATCCCACGTGAAAGAGAGACCCTTCTGTAAGAAGTGCTTTGTGCAGACAAGTGGTTACAAGTAGGAAGTGTCAATACCCCTGAGTTAGCCGATTGGTCTTCAAGCGAAGTTCGAACTATGGCTGGTGTCTTTCTTGCAGAACGTGGGTTCAGTATGTGAGTAAGCAAAGCACCTGACTACCCAGAAATGAGCTCTAATGTTTATGTGCACATTTAGACTGGTATTACTGTAGTGGGCCTTTGTTCTTTTTCTATTAACTGTTTGTTAAAGTTCAAATATCTGTGAATATACTTTCGGTTTAATTTTATGCCGATGTAAGGTCTGTTTTTTTCCTGACAAATAATACCTCTGAATGGGGAAGTATTGATAAAGCATTCACCATGATTTTCATTCCCTCAATGGAACATTCCAACTTTCCTATATCGTTGAACCCAAATTATACTGACCCTTGACGTGTTTTTTCTTATAGCAAGAGCCCATCTCACTGTTACCCATGCAATACTAAGTCACGTGGCTGCTTGCCAGAGTGAGCTAAGGAGCCTAGTTTGTTATGGGTCTTGATGAGAAGATTGCAGTTACTTAAGCTCTCTCTACAGCACAACCTTATTATGCCCTGAATCACTGTAATGAATCAACACAGCCTCAGATCCAAAACACAAAATTCCTTTTAGATACAAAGACGAAAAGTGCACAGAGCACCCCAAGTGAAGTTCACTAATGCATTGTACATTCTCAGCAAGACTTCCTAACCTTTGTAATTCAATCTGCCTTGCAATAGAGGCTAACATACTACTTCTTATTATTTGAGCCGGTAATAAATAGTCACTTAGCTATGGGAATAGTATTATCTTTAGCCTCTGGAGAATATGTGCTGAAATTGCATTCCAGATATTAGATCTCAGTTCAGTTGTGAGATTGTAATACCCTTGGCAGGTTAGGGTTCCTAGATAATCTGAGAGTCCTTTTGGATAAAATCACTTTGCTTCAATAACCTTAGCAGAGATAAGTGAATTCTCACAATCTCTGACAAAAGTCACCAACACTGGTATCTTGGGTTAGTTGCCCGTTACCAAAGTCTCTTAATTATTACTGCACTATTGATTTCTATATTGGCAATTTTAATTAGACACACATTACTCAAATTTATTCTGAAGCTTCACAGTTGTTTGAAGGACAACTCATCAAAAATTAACTATAGAAATCAACACACACAAAATGCTGGAGGAACTCATCAGGTCAGTCAGCATATATGTAAAACAGCAAGCAGTGAAGGAATTGTGGACAGACCTTTCTTCAGGACTGGAAAGAAAGGGGAAGATGCCAGAATAAAAATGAGGAGGAAGGGAAGGGGGATAGCTAGAAGGTGATAGGTGAAGCCAGGTGGCTGGGAAAAGTAAAGGGGTGGAGAGAAAGGAAACTGATAGGAGAGGAGCGTAAGCCATGGGAAAAAGGGAAGAAGGTGAGGCACCAATGGGGAAGTGATAAGCATGCAAAAAGAGATAAGAGGCCAGAGTGGGGAATAGAAGACGAGGGAATGGGGAGGGAAAAGTAATTACCATAAAGAGAAATCAATGTTCATGCCATCAGGTTAGAGGCCACCCAGATAGAATATAAGATGTTGCTTCTCCACTCTGAGAGTAGGCCTCATCATGGTACAAGAGGAGGCCATCAAATGACATGTTGGAATGAGAATGGGAATAGTAATTAAAATGGTTGGCCACAGGCAAATTTTGCTTTTAGTGGTTGGAGTGGAGTGGATGTAGAAATACTATCATTCCCTCCATGCCAATTCTATTTCTCAAGAATATGTCATGCCTGTGATTGATATATGCTAAGGTCAGGATAATCTCCTTAGAATCTCAGAGAAATTGAACCCACAGCAGAATTATTAGAGTCTTTCTCCTGCACTCTTTGCTCATTGCCTGATATTTTGCTTTCATCCAATTCCTTTTACAACCCAACTGCTGAATCAGTACATGCCACTGACCTGGATGCTACACTATAGCTCATAACCATCTCTTGGGAGAAAATATCTTTATCTTGTATTAACCCTGAATCATTTACCCAACCACTTTCCCTTTGCACCCTCTAGTCCCTGAGCCTTCTTTTTACAAGGACAATTCCTCTCTTTCTAAACTTTTACAAATCTTTTCTCAAAGACAACTCATCATAGATTTTTCAAAGACAATGTCAAGCTTATTGGCATATGCACAAGTGCATTTAAGTGCGAGTGCAATGAAAAACTTACTTGTTGCAGCATCACAGGCACATAGCATCATGTAAAGAGCATTTACAGGAAAAGCATTAAATGAACAGAAATTATACATCATTTGCTCAAATAGGACAAAAAAAAAGTCCATTTTAGTGCAAAGTTGTCAGAATGATCATGGTATTGCTAAACGGTACTGATTAGGATTTGGCTGGTTGGTTCAACAACCAAGTTTAAGTTCAAGTCCAAATGTAGAAATGAGTTACAGTCAGGTCAGCCACGAACTTATCGAACGATGAAGCAGCCTCAAGTGGCAACAGGGCTGAGCCCAGATCCTTTTTAAATGTTCATTTGTTTATGAAAAGAAGCTTGAAGCAGGCTGTGATAATTAACAATAATGTTGTTCTGTTGAAGAACTCGGCCTTGCATGCAATGTTGATGTCTTTGTGAGATACACTGTGGGCTTGTGTATGGAGTTCCAAACGGAAAGTGTAAGTATAAAATTAACCATTGAAAGATACAGGAGAACTTTGTCCACGCCTGTAAATGTTACTGCTGCATTAACATTCAGACTATCATAGTTAAGTATAAACCTACGTAACCTTGTTTTTAAGGCCAACATTTACCATCAGCCTTTCTTGCTTAGAACAGCTCAGTTGCCAAAAGAAAAACTGAAGAAAATTGCAGATCCAGTGTAAGCCAGGCAGCAAAAACATTTGCAGTGAGAATTTAAATTGCCTAGAGAGAAAAAAAACATAATAGTTTGGAAGTTCATTCATCGAATGAGATTGTACACTGCTAGTTATCAGCAGTAATGGCAAGAAAGAGACAAACGTGTGAGTAAAGGTGCTGGTTAACAAACAGCAAACTGACATGACAATTGATAATATCACCACCTCTACAATAATCAGTTGAGCACCTTCAGCAAGTTCTCCCAGATATTGTTGATGTTAAGCATTATCACAATGAAAACTGACTTTCTTTTGATCTTTTACAGATGTTAGGATAAATGCAGTGCACCACAATGGACACTGAGTACTGCTACACATAATGGGCAGAATTTAATGCAGAAAGACTGGCCAGGACAACCTGTGCTTGATTTGAACAATATGTTAGGCAATGTCATTTTAACTCACATTGACTCACATAGAACCGTAGAGCAAACTTACAAACCCTTCAGCCCACAATGTCTATGCTGAACACATTGGTGGAAAGGTTTGATGATATGTCCAAGTAAAGCCCAATTAGCAAATCAGGGTACTATGCATGCATTCACGTTACACTGGTCTATTGCAACCCAAGAAGTCCTACTTCTGCTCTAAAAAGTCAAAATGGGAAGAAATTGGGTAGACTAACATAAAATGAAATTCTTCTGAAAACTGCCCAGCAATGGCTGTGTCAAGAAAAACTGTGTCTCTGGAGACTAAGAATACATATTATTCAAACAAGAGCTGATGAACAACATTGTTATATACAATATTGTATACAGTTGTATACAGAGTTAGTAGGATCAAGTGTCTGCAAAGAATTGAACCACCCCAAAAAGCAGTACCTTGCCATCAACACACACTGACAGATTTCTCATGCAACAAGGTTAACTTTTGGAATCATGGCTTCTTCCAAATTTTTCCACACCTTACCAGATTAAATCCTATAAAGAGTGGATCATACTTGTGCAGTGAACTAATCTGGTTGATTGTCATGAACACAGATTCTTATGTTAGAAGCAGTACAACATTCAGTTGAAATGAAACTACTGTGTATTTGGTAATGACAAGTAGTAACCCTTGAATTAAAGACTGATGCCAATGAAAGAGAGTGTAAAGCTTATCATTAACATGCCAAAGCCTGGAAATATAACAGTAATAAAGATGTGAAATGGATCTGGAACAAGGAGCAACAAAAGGCATGTAATGAGGTCTCAGAGGCTTGGCAAGTGAAGTTCCCTTTGTGATTGTGAAGTGACATGTCATTTTGAAGGTGAAGTGATGGATGGAGAGTAAGGGAAATCCATCACTTTCACTACCACACCTTCACAAGGATAGAGCACAATTATAAGAACATAAAAAAAAACAAAATTTTGCCATTTGACCCTGGAAAGAGAGAAAACCAAAATCACGTTAAAGTAAATTTATTATTGATGTCAGTATATGTTAACATATACTATGTTGAGATTTATTTTCTTGCAGGTATTTACAGGAAAATAGAGAAATACAAATGAGTTTATACTAAGAAAAAACTGCACATAAACAAAGACTGACAAACAACCAAGTAATCACTTGCAATGAAAACATAATTAGAAAAATATTGTTGAAAATTCTAAACCAGCATTTTGAAAACACAGGCTAATTAAAATAGCCTGCATGAATTTTAGGTGAAGATAGTGTCTGAAATTAATTGCATGGCTAAATTGACTGCATTTTTGAAGGGATAATCAGGAAAAGTAATAAGTCCATTTGATGTTGACTACATGAATGTTGCATGGCTTCCAAAAGCGTTGGCCAAGTGATCAGGAAAATAAAACTTAGGTAACAAAGCATGTTAATGGGAATGAGAGTTCTAAATTTCTATAGATGTGCAGTGGAGAGTTATTCACTGGCTGCAGCACAGCTTGGTATAGAAATACCAATACCTTTGAAAGGAAAATCCTACAAAAAGTAGTGGATATGACCCTGTCCATCACATGTAAAGACCTCCCCACACTGAGCACAGCTACATAAAGCATTTTTGCAGGAAAGCAGCATCCATCTTCAGGGTGGTCTCCTTCCACCCAGAGCATGCTGTCTTCCCACTGCCGCCATCAGCAAGAAGGTAGAGGAGCCTCAGGACTCACACCATTAGGTTCAGGAATAGTTACTGCACCTCAACCATCAGGCTCTGCCCACTTCATTTGCTCCATCATTGAAATGTTCCCAGAACATATGGACTCACTCTCAAGGACTCTTCATCTCATGTTCTTGATATTTATTACATATCTATTCATTATTATTCTTTCTTTCTTATTATATTTACATAGTATGTTGTCTTTTGCACACTGGTTGAAAGACCAAATGATGTGGTTTTTCATTGATTCTATAATGGCTATTATTCTGTTATGGATTTATTGAGTATTCCCATAAGAAAGTGAATCTCACGGTTGTATATGGAGACCTATATGAACTTTGATAATAAATTTACTTTAAATTTTGAATTCCTTTTAGCTATGGACTTTATGGGCCAAATATCCTCCTTCTATGGTGTATCCATTCTGTGTTTCTGGGTTTAAATTGATATCATGGAGAAAGTAAAAGAGTAGTCATACAACAATCCAGTGAGGCTTAAATAGGAATACAGCAGAATTCTCCATGATTCAGTGATATAATGTGCAGCATGGTTGTGTTTAGTGCAGTGCTTTACAGTGCCCATTGTAAGATTATGGTTCAATTCCCACTACTGCCTGTAAGGAGTTTGCAATATTCTCTCAGTGACCATTTGGCTTTTGTCCGGGCACTGATTTGATTGATGAAAGTGACTGATTCACTGTATGTTTTGAAGTGTACATGTGACAAATAAAAGTAATCTTTATCTTAATATTTAGCTTCCTCCCGTATTCTGGCATATGATGATGACTTGGACTTAAATGTAGGGAAATTGTTTAAAAGTTTAGCCAAGATACAGAACAACAGACTGTTTAATGGTGAAGAAGAAAGAACTCGGCTGATGCACAATATCAATGACAAGATTGAGTAGAATAAACATGGTAAATTGAATTCAATCCTGAGAAACTGCAGGATGGTGTAAACATGGTGAGAGAAAATGAAGTAAAACTTATAATACTGAGAAGTTTAGAAGGATAGCAGGTATTTGAAGTGCACATCCACAGGTCGATGAAGGATGCAGGGAATGGTGCTTTAGAAGATAGAAACATAGAAACATAGAAAACCTGAAGCACAATGCAGGCCCTGGCCCACAATGTTGTGTTGAACATGTACTTACTTTAGAAGTTACCTAGTGTTACCCATAAATCTTTATCTTCCTAAGCTCCAGGTACCTATCCAGGATCCTCTCAGAAGATCTTGTCATATTTTGCCACTCCAAATGTTCATAAATATTGCCTCTCAGGATCTTCTCCATCAACTTACCAAACACTGAAGTAAGACTCACTGGTCTATAATTTCCTGAGCTATCTCTATGCCCTTTCTTGAATAAGACTACAACATCTGCAAACTTCCAATCCTCTGGAACCTCTCCCATTCCCATTGATAATGCAAAGGTCATTGCCAGAGGCTCAGCATTCTCCTCCCTCGCCTCCCACTGTAACCTGGGGTACATCTCATCCAGTCCTGGTGACTTAACCAACTTGATGCTTTCCAAAAACTCCAGCACATCCTCTTTCTTAATATCTATATGCTCAAGCTTTTCAATACACTGTAAGTCATCCCTACAATTGCCAAGATCCTTTTCCATAGTGAATACTGAAGCAAAGTATTCATTAAGTACCTCTGCTATCTCCTCCAGTTCCATACACACTTTTCCACTGTCACACTTGATTGGTCCTATTCTCTCACATCTTATTTTCTTCCTCTTCACATACTTGTAGAGTGCCTTGGGGTTTTCCTTAATCCTGCTCAGCCAAAGCCTTCTGATGGCCCCTTCTGACTCACCTAATTTTATTCTTAAGCTCCTTACTGCTAGCTTTATAATTTTCTGGATCTCTATCATTACCCAGTTGTTTTGAACCTTTCATAAGTTTTTTTGACTATATTTTTAATAGTCTTTGTACATCATGGGTTCCTGTACCCTACCTGTCCCTGTCTCAATGGAATGTACCTATTGAGAATTCTACACAATCATCCCCTGAACATTTGCCACATTTCTGCCATACATTTCCTTGAAAACATCTGCTCCTAATTTATGCTTCCAAGTTCCTGCCTGATAGCTTCATATTTCCCCTTACTTGAATTAAACACTTTCCTAACTTGTCTGTTCTTATCCTTCTCCAATGCTTTGATAAAGGAGATAGAATCATGATCACTATCTCCAAAATGCTCTCCCACTGAGAGACCTGACGTCTGATCAGGTTCATTTCCCAATACCAGATCAAGTACAGATTCTCCCTACCCCTGTTATTATTGCACCATTACAGAATCTGTCTCCCTATTTGCTCCTTGATATCCCTGTTACTATTCAGTGGTCTATATCAAACACCCAGTAGTTATTGACCCATTCCTGTTTCTAACGTCCACCCACAGAGGTTCAGTAGACACACCCTCCATGACTTCTTCATTATCTGCAGTCGTGACACTATCTTAGATCGGCAGAGATTTATGGGATACTTATTTTTATCAACTAAGGCAAAGAAGTCATGTAAAATTGAGTACACAAAAAAAAAGTCTGGCCATTGCTGACTTATCAGGTAAAATTCTGGTCACCCACCACAGGAACATGTAGTAACATATGAGGAGGTGTGAAAGGCATTTGTCTGATTTTAATGCTTAGAGTGTGTCTTTCTAAATGTTGACTTATGTTGTTTCCAAAAGCTTTTTTAAAAATAATTTATCCACGGCTATTTTCAGATTAACTGCTCAGTGGACACCATTTCATCCCTTTCAACTTTTTAAACAAGGCTATCATAATAGCAATTTAGTGACTCACCTCCATTGTGTCTGCAGCTAAAAGGAACAGGAAACTGAGTTTGTGCTGATTTCTGTCCTGTTTCTGTTAAAAGCCAAAAATACTGTGTACTTGCCAAGGCTGTTTAATTAAAGTTAAGAGGAGAGACCAACAAAACCGGTTTATTTATGTTGGAACATTGAAGTAAGATTTAATTGAGGTGCACAAAATATAAGCAGCCTTGATAATGTCAACATAAAGTATCTATTTCCCTTGGCAGAAAGACCAAAATCTAACAAACAGATCTAGATTACAAGGGAGTTAAGAACAAAACAATTACCCAAAAGTGAAGTAACGAATTTGGTGGCTGAAAGAGAAAGAGGAAGAATCACCTAATGTTTTAAAGGTAGCTGGCTGAGGATTTAAAAACCTATGATTTACAAATCGGAAAGAAAGGAACTGGGGGTAATTTAATTCATACCACTTTGGGCTGGCATGGGAAAGATAGTTTGATAGGCCTTCACGTGTTGTAAAATGTTATGCTAATACTCATTAGAGGATCAACAAATGTTAATTCCTTGGATATATCATTTCAGAGAACCTTCCCCATAATGAAGAAAGCACAGCAGTGGCCCTACTTCCTTAGGAGTTTGCAAAGATTTGGTATGACTTCCAAAACTTTGAAAAAATTCTATAGATTTTTGCTGGAGGATATACTAAATGGTTGTCTCACAGCCTAGTATGGAAACACCAATGCTCTAGAACAGAAGATCCTACAAAAATTAAAGCTACAGCCCAGTCCATCATGGGTTAAGCCCTCCCCACCATTGAGCGCATTTACACAGTGCGTTGTCGCAGGAAAGCAACATCCATCATCAGGAACCCCACGACTCAGGTCATGCTCTCTTCTCACTGATGCCATCAAGAAGCAGTTACAGGAACTTGAAGACTCATGCCACCAGGTTCAGGAACAGTTACTGCACCTCAACTATCAGACTTTTGAAACAAAGTGGATAACTACTCTCTTCCCATACCTATAGACTCACATTCAAGGGCTCTTCGTCTTATGCTCTCAATATTTATTACTTGTATATTTATTATTATTATTTCTTTCTTTTTGTTGCAGTTTTACACACTGCCTGAATGAGGTACTTAATTGATTCTATTACTGATTTATTGAGTATGCCCAATCTCAGGGTTGAGAATGGTGACATATATGTACTCTGACAATAAATTTACTTTGAACTTTGAACCTTGAAAACTGGCTGGACCTGTAAATGCTAGGTGATCCATTTTGCCTGTACACTGGCCATGCCATAATGCTGAAAATTATCCCACACTATTCTCTTAAATTGACATAATTTAGCAATTTGACATCATTCAAAAATATATTTTGTTTCTACTAACATCGATAAGTTTTGATACAGCTAGTAGAACCTGGAGCAAAAGGAAAGATCTTACATTTAAATAATACTCTCTTCAACTTCTGGATATCACATAGATTACTGAATTCACTGATTCAGTTGTAATATTGTAAAAATAAAAGTAAATTTGCTAACTGCATGTTATCACAAGCAATGATTTAGCAATATCTGTAGCTGAGGTTATTCAGACTCAGAATCAACTTGCATTGGTTATTTGTACTGACCTGCTTCAGTACAGTATAATAAAATTCCCTTTTGTATTCTGTATATGTAGGTAAAATTCAATTTTCAGAATAATTAAAGATCTATGTGACTGATACTGCAATTGGAGTACTGTGTGCATTTTAGGGTTCTAAGCAGGAAAATGCCCTGGCAGTACATGAAGAATACTATGGTGTTGTACTGATGATCAGGTCACCAAAGCCAGATCAGCTGATCTCTTCATTTGGTGTCTGTGGGATGTCACTGTGTACATATAATCCTTTATACTTGCCCATAGAACGGCAGAAGATGTACATCATTTAATGCACATTTCAATAGCTGAAGGATGTAAAATAGCATTTATGTGAAGAAAAGTTTCTTTAAATAAACCTTCAACAATTTGTAAATCAAATATTGTGTCCAAAATCCAATTGCGGGTCTCCATCCTTCCTGACACAGTGATTCCTAAAAGAAGGAGCTATTCACGTTTGAATGGGTCCCAAATCTGTTAAGTGGGGCAGTTGTTTGTAATTCTAACCCAACATATTGAGCAATAGAGAACGACTACATTCTGGAAAAGTGCTCCACCTGCTGGGTATACTCTAGCACAGGGCATCAGTGAGCTCTTACTGTCAGAAGGCACATCTGCTCTGTGGATATCCCTGGAACATTCACATGACTCAAGCAACACAGCACTCATCTGGTATAACACTGAGAATTCAGCAACTCAAGAAAATACCTTATCATTCAATAAAATATGCCATGACCCAATATTATTTCAATGGCATCTTATTGAAGAATTATTCTATCCTCCATACATGTTATATATACAAATAATAAAAGTTCATGCATTCATCTTCTCTATTTATGGATAGCATTTATATCTGAGATAGTTCCAAGATTACCAGACTGATTGTTCATCCACACTAGTGGCAAAAAAGAGTAAAGAATTACCAAAATTAGATGATTACTGCCCCTGGGTAGGCTGGTGAGGTAAATGTTGCTGAACTAGTTCTGTCAATTTAGAAATTATCTAGACTGGAAAATTGCATGTGCATTCTATATATATTAATTATATTGTAACTGGAATTTTATCTACATGGCCCCGATGCAAAGGGAAAAGACTTCAGAGCTGTACTGAAGCTGTAATAAAATGGCCTGTGCAAAACCATTGTGAGTTCCAATAACCTCAGTTAAGGTTATTGCTAAATTGCTGTTTGTATGATCTTATTGTCCAAGAAAGCTGAAAAAGAGAAATCATGATTAACATCTATGGTGAGGAAAATAGAAAAATTGATTATTAATATCCGAATAACTAATGTTGTAGAGAATTTTGAACTGCTTAGGGTGAAGAAATGTAGAATTTACATAGGTTAGTCAATCCATAATTACCTTAATTGAATCGATTTAAAAAACTTAAAGTAGTGGATGGGAGAATGGAGGCAGATGTAGTATATGCAAACTTTTTGGAAGCATTACACATTGAAGATTTTAGATTTAAAAAGAACTCAAAATTAATGGCAAATTATTGTGTTTTATGTAATTGAAAGCAACAATAACTATCCATATTAATATATTACTAAACAATGTAAGCTGTTTTCCAGGAGCAGTGTTAAATTACTATTGACAGCCCCAAACACCAGGGCTTAAACTTTATTGAAGAAGAAGGTTTTGAGGAGTGGCTTAACAAACAAGTAAGACTTGGCCCTTTTTCAGTCCTGATGAAGGGTGTCTGCTCAAAATATTGACTCTTTATTCCTCCAGCATTTTGTGTGTCTTTCTCAGTAGAATTAGGCCATTTAAAGGAGAGGGCAATAAAGCTTAGAGCCAAGGATTTTGAAAATATGGCCATTGATGTTAAAGCAATTAAATTCAGGATCTAATTAACTCAAATCAGAAGATGGAAGAGTTTAAATGTTTAGACAGCCCAAAATCTTGAGGTATATGCCTGGGCCAGTGGATGGTTTGCACACAGATTACTGAATAATGAAAATGACTCATGGGGTTTAATGTCTGTATCTGTTTTTATTAATCAGCTGATTTGTGTGAAGTATAGCTTCCTAATGTCAGTTTTCAACTTTTTTCAGTTTCATTTATATCTTCTTTTCAGTCACAAAATTTCATTTGAAATAATTTTCTGAATTTAATTCCATATTGCTTAGTAATTTGCAAACACCTTCAATCAAGGCAATGAAATGTCTCAGTTCTGTATACAACACTCTGACATTGGATATAATGCAATTTCATCTTATTATTCTCATAGTAAGATTTACCATTTTGTATTTATATTATGTTCACCCCCTTCAAAGGCAAGAATTAAATGTCAAGACACCAGTATTCAATAAAGTCAATGGAAGCAATTTTTGGAAGCAGAGCACAATGTATACATACTACACTATCATGTATTTACCACGTACAGCAGAGGACAAGCTTCTACTTCTGTCAATGGCTTGAAAGTCACATAATGAAAAATTAAGTTAAAAATATCCCCCACCAATGCACCTGGCCCTCATTAGAAATATATCATCTTCCAAATGTCATTTATCATTTCTCATTTTTTGTTACCTGGCGTTAATGATTCCCAAAGCCACTGTTACATTGAGGTTGATTTATTGACTTTAAGGCCCTCCATTGGTCAGGGTTGACCATGGATACTACAAGTCAATACACAAGCCAAGGACAGTATGATATTTTGAGCAAATTGTTGCCAATATAGCAGGCTCCACCTCTCCATGCAGCTGTTGAATCCAAAGGAATGGCAGAGATCGATGCAGTTTAACATCAGCGGCATCACAGAACTCCTGCCAGTTAAAATTGAACTCAATGTAGGACTGTCTTACACACTCCAGCTCCAGAGTTTTCTTTTGGGTTTATTCCCTAAGCCATCCCTTTGAGTGGGTATAGCCACAAAGCAATGTAGGTTTGAGATCAGAGTTGTCCTTCTCTGAGATCAACTTCCAGCCACGGCCGATGAGCCCTATCTGCCTGCCGTAACTGTTTTTAAGATGACAGTAACTCACCTTTGACCCTTCTGTTGTCAGTAGAATCGGTTCCACTGGGCCTAATAGCTGAGACACACATGAAGGCCAGAAGCTGGAATTTTTTGCTAGAGGCTATTTAAGATGCACACCATTGGGAGCATTTAATAGGTAGAGGGAGCTTATCCTTCTACCACCCCTGGCTATAACAACCTTAACGAACCTTTACTGACTGGAGTTTGACCATCACTATCACCTGTAGAATGCATGTAAGAACTTTATAGATAATTATTCTGAAAGTATTTTATTTATATAGAGTATGATATGTCATTCTCTCAACTCACACGTGCTCTTTTGTTAATTGGCAGCCATTGGAAGCTATCAGCAGCTACAGCTATCTCAAACACACCTTCTTCCACTCTGCTTTCTCTAAATGTTCTCTGCTGGTATTTAGAAGGATGGGTGGCGGGGGGGGGGGGGATCTGGAATGTTGAATGTAGTTGTGGAAAGGATGTTTCCCATGGTGGGGGAGACAAGAGGGCACAGCCTCAGGATAGAGGGGTACCCTCTTAAAACAGAGATGCAGAAAATTTTGTTAACCTGAGGGTGGTGAATTTGTGGAATTTGTTACCACGGGCAGCTGTGGAGGCCAGGTTATTGGGTGTATTTAAGGTGGAGATTGATAGTTTCTTGATTGACCATGACATCAAAGGTTACAGGGAGAAGGCTGAAGAGTGGAGCTCAGGAGGGGAAAAGGATGAGCCATGATTGAATGACAGAGCAGACTCAATGGGCCAAGTGGCCTAATTCTGTTCCTATTCTTATGATATTTTGTCTAATGGTTCCATTTTCTGCCTCTGTTAGATCTGATGTTAAGGTTTTCTATGACAGTGCATTTGAAATGTCTCCATTTTTCTCATCAGCGGCTTTTCCTCTGCTGTCAATAACAAAGCATTTAACATTCAAATCCATTTCTTCTATTTCCTACATTTTGGATAAGAACCTCAACTCTTCCAGCTAAAATGAGGATGGGGATTTCCTTTACAATTGCATAGTGCACTCTAACATTCCCAGCATTTTCCTTCCAATGGCATTGTCTCTTGCAAATAAAGGGCCTAATGTACCTTCTCTTTCCACAAAACTGGGACGTCAGCATTCCTATCAGATGAAGGGTTATCCCACTTGGAATTTGGAATTTGGCACATTTTATATGGTGTTCATGATGCTTAAGAGAATGAAAACACAAACTGAGTGACCACTTTGCAGAACACCACTGTTCACTCTTCAGGTGGCATCCTGAGTTTCCAATTGCCAATTGCATTAATTTCAATGCCATTCCCATCCAGAGTTCCCTGCATTCAGCCTGCTCTATTGATCCAATAATGTCCAAGGTAAGCTCAAGCAAAAACACCTCATCTTCTGCCTGGGCATGTTTCAGTCCTTTAGTCTTAATATTAGAACACAGAACATAGAAATCTACAGCACATTACAAGACATTTGGCCCACAAAGTTGTGCTGATCATGTAACCTACTCTGGAGATTGCCTAGAATTACCCTACCATATTGCCTTTTATTTTTCCAAGCTCCATGTACCAATCTAAGAGTTTCTATTGTACCCGTTCCCACCACCATTGCCAGCAGTACATTCCATGCATTTAATCAATATTGATCGAATAACTTCAGATAAACACATCTTCCTTCTCTTTCCTCTCTCTCACATTTCATTGGAATTGTATCACTCCCCTACCCTTCACTGCATCTTACAGCAGACTTGTTTTCTCTCTTTTCTAGTTTTGAAGAATTCTCCTTGTCTCTTTCCCCCCCGCTGCTGCTACCTGACCTGTTGAATGTGTCCAGCATTTTATGTTCTTGTTTTACATTTCTATCAAGTTGCAGTGCCTTTATGAAAAAAGATGTTTCAGTAATAAAATATGAAAATTGGCACTGTAAGTTTATTAGAACAAAGAAAAATTCATCGTGCCTGTTTAATTTCCATGAATTATGTGTCATTTGATTGAACAAACAGCAAAATTGATTTGACAGGTCATCTGGGATGTGTATGTGAACAGTGGAAGCAACTGTCTGATTTCTTAACAGAATGAAGGATATATGGAAGAATATAGAAACATAGAAGGTAGAAACAATAGCTGACCTTTTGGCCTTTTGAGCTTGCTAAATAGGATAAAGCTGTTCACCTCTCTCAACATTATATTCCCACTCTTTCATGATGGCAAGGAATTAAAACTTAGTTTTTCTCTTCTTAAAGATTTTCAGTAACTTGAGCGCTGGTGATGAAACACATCAGCTCCTGCCTGAGAGGTAACTTGGATACACTCCAGCTTGCCTACTGAAGTAACAGGTTCACAGCCGATGCCTTCTCATTGGCTCTTCACACAACCTTGGAACATCTGAACAGCAAAGATGCATTCGTCTGGATGCTTTTATAGATTAGAGCTCAGCATTTAATACCATTATCCATTCAAAGCTATTCAATTAGCTCCAAGACCTTGGCTTCAATACTTCCTTGTGCAATTGGATCCTGGCTTTCCTCACTTGTAGACCCCAGTCAGTTCCGATTGGCAACAAAATCTCCTCAGTGATCCCCATCAGCACAGATGCACCACAGGGCTCTGTGCTTAACCCCCTGCTCTACTTGCTTTACACTTATGACTGAGTGGCTAAGCACACCTCCAATACCATATCTAGGTTTGCTCATGGTACCACTGCTGTAGCTATATCAAAGGTGGTGATGAATCAACATACAGGAGGGAGCTTGAAAGTTTGGCTGAACAGTGTCATAACAACAACCTCTCTCTCAATGCCAGTAAGACCAAGGAACTGATTGTATATGTCAGTTGAGGGAAATCAGAGATCCATGAGGCAGTCCTCATCGGAGCATCAGAGATGGAGAGGGTCAAAAGCTTTAAATTCCTGGGTGTTACTGTTTCAGAGGATCTTTCCTGGTCCAAGCACATAAATGCAATTGTGAAGAAAGTATGGGAGCACCTCTACTTCCTTAGGAGTCTGTGGAGATTTGGTGTGACATTGAAAACTTCGACAAACCTCTATAGGTGTGTGGTGGCGAGTGTGTTGACTGGCTGCATCACGGCCTGATATAAACATGGAAAAGCAAGATAAAGAGTTTTTAAAGTGAGATCATTGGTAATGAAAACATCTCAATGGATGAGTAAGTGTAGTTTTCCCCTTTTGTTCAAGAGTCTGATGGTTGTGGGATAGTAACTATTCTTGAAACTGGTGCACATCTACATGAAACACTGTCATAGGAAAGCAGCATCTGTCATTAGCAATCCTCACCACCCAGGCTATGCTCTTTCTTTGCTGCTGCCATCAGGTAGAAGGTACAAGTGCCTTAGGACACACACCACCAGGTTCAAGAACAATTACTACCCCACAACCATCAGGCTCTTGAACAAAATGGGATATCTACACTCACTTGCTCATCCATTGAGATGTTCTCACAACCAATTATCTCACTTTAAGGACTCCTGATATTTCATGTTCTCATTATTTATTACTATTTATTTATATTTGCATTTGCACAGTTTGTTCCTTTCTGCACTCTAGTTGATCATTCATTGATCCTGTTATAGTTACTACTCGACAGATTTGCTGAGCATGCCCGCAGGAAAACGAAACTCAGAGTTATATGTGGTGATATATATGTACTCTGATAAAAACATTTACTTTGAACTTTAAAACTCTAGGCGGTATGAAATGATAGTTTCACCACACTCAGATGTGGAACTTTTCTTCATGACAGTTCAAAATTTGTTGCCCTGAAATTGTGACAGTCAGGCAGGGAAAACACCATCTACCACCAAGTCTGTCTTTTCCTCTCAGAGCTCCGTAAGCTGAAAGCAGGTTGACACTCATTTTTCTAAGATCTAGTAAATATACACCTGTTGTATTTAATCTCTCCTCATACAGCAGTTCCAGCATTCAGGAATTAGTCCTGAATTGAACTGTGCAGCAGCTAAAACACGAGACAGAAGAATACATAAAATAGGAGCAGGAGCACACCATTCATTCCTTAAAGCCTGTGGTGTCACTCAACCAAATATGTCAAAATATATAATAAAATAAAATATGTTCATATCTATTCAACATAGCTGTAAATTTTGATCCCTTTTAATATCTTAAACTGTTTCTATATTTCCATAAGTATATTCTGAGTATGGTTAGCCTTCTGGTGTCTGGTATTCCAAAGATTTGCATGTCTGTGGCTTAATAATGTTATTCTCTATTCTGTCCTAATTGGTCAAATCTAATTCTGACGTTGTGACCATTAGATCTATATTCTCCTCCTACCATTCATTTTTAAAAATTCTGTACATTTCAATATTTTTCAACTCCAGAAACTCAAATACCAAATTTAATTTTGAAGTCACTTAACCTCTGTTGCATTCTTTCCTTGTACTATCTTTCCTTTTGTAAGAAGATCAGCACTTTCCCATCGGGTGTGACTTCACCATTGCAGTTGTGGCTGACAGAACTGAGCCTCATGGCAGTTGTAATTGGGAGATATAAAGGGTCTTTATTCAACACAGCAGATCATCTATAGAAATCAAGTTCTTCTATTTCCACACAATGTTTTATATTTTTTAAAAACAACAAACAACAATTAATGACCAGCTACGATTTAAATGGCCATATTTACCCACATACACAGGTTAACTTTGCAGAGTTACACATTTATTGATTTATTTAGCACTGCAGGTGAGAGCAGGCCTTTCTGGCCTTTCGAGCCTCACTACCCAGCAACCTTCAATAAACCCAATTGACCCTAACCTAATCAGGGGACAATTTCCATGACCAGTTAGCCTACCCAGTACATCTTTGGACTGGGAGAGGAGACTGGAGCACCCAGGGAAAACCCAGCTATTTCACAAGGAGGACATCCAGGGGCCTTACAAAATGGTGCCCAAATTGAACTCCAAACTCCAGAATGCTCTGAGCAATTGTACTACACGAATCAGCACACTACCATGGTACCCAATTTACAAAGGGAGCACATCCTAACTAGCAGAACCCCTTTGAATATTCAGATACTGATGAGTGTTCTGAGGGCTCTATGTACAAACTTTGTTATAGTGTGAGGGGAATAGAAATAGTGAAATAATGGACATAAATCTGAGGAGCCATATATAAAATTCATCATTCTCCTCAATCCAAGCAATCTGGAATTGTCACTACACTCAAGGATAAGTCCAACAGTGAAATGAGATGTTAGAAATGCCACTGTCTGATCTCAGTGTTTTCTGTACTTCTGCACAGCAAGGAAATATGCTAGGACTGCACTATGCTAGGACATAGCAGTTAATTCTCATGTGAACTGCTTGGCAAAGATAAACATGACCCAGCCTACTAACTGGTATCTCCAGGATTAATTGCTAAATTTATGTTGTTTAATTATTTTTAAAAAAATTAATCTTTTTAATAGGTGAAATTAAATGGAGTTTTTAAAGTGGACCAGTTCCTTAGCCAGGTGAGGTAGTGGGGATAAGCTCCCACTACCTATTAAGGGCTCACAATGGTGTGCATCTCAAATAGCCTTTTACAACTACGTCCATCTCCTGGCCTTCACGTGTGGTTTAGTTACTAAGTCTGCAAAACTCTTTCTACTGACAGGACAAGGTGTGTTACTGGTGCCTTAAAGCCAGTCACTTAGGGCATGTGGAGCTCATCAGCCCATGGTTAGTGGCTCATCTAGGAGAAGGAAAACTCTGATCTCGAACCCCTGTTGCCTTGCAGCTATACCCACTCATAGGTAAGAAGAAGAAAGCCCTTAACTCTGAGTGGACTCATTGGGACGCTGTTGTGACAGCGTTTTTTTAGCAGGCTTTCTTATTTTTACGAGGCCAAGTTACTAGCTCGACGCTCAACCCAGCACGGATGGAAAGCGTGCAAGGGAGCCGGCTGGAATTGTACTCGGGAGCCTTCGCTCCGAAGACCGGTGCTGATACCACTACACCACCAGCCAGCCTTTTGGGAGTAAGCCCAGGGAAAAATTCAGAGCAGCTGTCCCTAAGGCAGTGCTACATTGAGTTAAATGCTGACTATCAACTCCTGAAATGTCAATGGTACCGAACTGTATCGGTCTCTGCTGTTTCTTTGGATTCCTCAGCTGGGGGATCCTGCTCCATGAACAACAGCTTGCTCTCCATATTATACTGCCCTGGCTTGTATGTCACGTAGACAGGACACAACATCCATGGTCATCCTCGATCAATAGGGGGCCTCATAATGTGGACCTTAACCTTATTTCAAAGTGAATTGGTAGAATAAAAACATAATCACATCTATCAAACAGCAAGTGATGACCATGGACTCTTCTCCTCCCCAAGTCTCTCAAAATTGTCATGAAGCTTGTATTGAATGCTGGCCGTTATGCAAAATCTACTCACAAAAATAATGCGTGTGGAGATCTGCAACACCTGCAGGTTGATAGTCTACATCAATTCAAGATGATTGCACGGAGTATCAATGGCAAGTTCTTATACACTGTTTTGTCTCCACTGGATTCACTTTCACTCACCTTTATTACTTGAGATTCTCTACCTCTAACACAACGCTTAAAATAAGAAGCTAAATTTCATTCCCAATTTTGATTGTTGAGAGCTCTAGCACCTAGGTCCTTCTTTCCTCCTATATAATTATTTAAAGGTAGAGCACGGAACAGGTCCTTCTGGCCCAACAAGCTGCACTGTCCAGCAACCTCACCTCCTGCCCCTCTATTTAACACTAGCCTCATCACAGAACAATCTACAATGAACTACTAACTTATATGTCTTTAGACTGTGGCAGGAAACTGGAGCATCTGGAGTAAATCCATGCAGTCACAGGGAGAACAGACCTAGAGGCTGGAGGCCCAGGAGGCATGCTGTTCTGTGGTTGGAGGATGGTGTGTCCGTGTGAGTGGGTGGGTCGGAAGGGAGAAAGGGGCTTGTTTTGCTGCAGCTGTTCTGTTACTGCTGTTCTGTTGTTGTTGTTGCTTGTGTTGTTCTGCCAAAAACTGTGGGCATGCTATATTGGTGGCTGAATGTGTGGTGACAAATGTCCTCAGTACATCCTCAGTTTGTGTTGGTTTTACAGCAAATATTGCGGTCAATTTAACAAGCCACTGGTTCTCACTGGCATGTACTTACACAGATGAGCCAGATATAGATGGATGTTCATTGATAACTTAGGTTTCACATTTGAAACTGTGACATGTTGAATGAATGATTTATAATGATGTCATCACTGCAGTTCTTGTGAAAGATATGTGGGTGTTAATTGTACCAGAAAATCCAGGCACAGCAAATTGAAGTAAAGCAAATGAAATAAGGGTGAAAATTAGATAATCAAAGAATTGCATTATGTTACCTATTTTAATTTAATAAATCCTCCAGTCAGATAGCATTTGAGGTTTTGAATACCTTAAAGTTTGAGAAAACCTTCATGGTATCATTATATGAAGAAATTGCATTTCTTTGAAAGTTAATAAATAAATTCTAAACAAGTCATTGGGAATTGCCTATCAAATGAGAAATCCTTCGACCCAGAAGCAAAATCACTGATGTCCATTGTTTCCAATTTTCCAATGCATGCAAATATACTGAAATATCACATGCTCCATGATTGCCTTCTGACAGTTACAGTCTACGAGCCATCAAAATCAAAATGCTTTTGACTGCACAGAAGAGACACAGAGTTTCAATGATGATACTCCGAGAAGAAAAAAATCATCATTAAATGCCCAGTTCCTGAGTGAACTCACATCAGCTTCTGTTATTGTGAAAAACGGGAGGAGGAAACTAAGGCCATTACTGACCTTCTAGGCAAACTGCTAGCCAGGATGGAGCTTGGAACCAGGCTGACTTTAATGTAGTGGTTCCCAAAGTTGCCAATATTGCCCCTCTGGTGGCAGTGGGGGTCTCTAACAGTGGGAGGGGGGCACTCAGTAGCAAGGGGAGCAGCTGACGGATTACAAGCTTTATTTAAGAAATTAATTACTTATTATATGCACTTGATCCTCATTGCCTCATAATTGAGTACAATGATATTGTGATCACCTCATCTCTTATGACCCCACCATTCTCTTAGACTTTGTTTAAATTGCATTATTGTTGTTGAAAAACAACGTGACACTTTCGTGCTTGACATATCATGAGATATCTGGACTGAAGGAACCATTTTATTTTTGGGTTTGGCCTGCACATTATTGCCATTTACCACTGCACTACAGTACAAATAGCTAGTACAATTTCCATTCTCTAATCACGCAGTTACGCTTTCCTATGAATAAGGGTATGGCATTCAATGGGGTAAAGTTACATTCTGCTCTTTTGAATAGTCTCGATCGTATTTCTCCAGCTCATGACCCAACTGAGATTTTGCTCCCTTACTTTATGTACTTTCAGGCACAGCCTAGGTTTTCCCTGAGCTATGATGGTGTCATAACTTTCCCCTTTATTGATCACAGCACAGGAAATTGAACTTAAGCAATAGGTGATTGGCCATGCTCATTAATCCAACATGAACATGATAGAAGCAGAGCAAATGAAAAAGAAGTGTTGCAGTATAGTAAGAAATAATTGAAATAAGAATTTATACCAGCCCAGAGCACCAACAGCAGCCAATATGTCTGTGGTGTCAAAAAACATTTTCAAAAGAAGCAATGAAACCATCCAGGATCCTTGTAGATCTGAAGAGAATATACTCTGCTAGGCAAACAGGAACTTGGCTTATTTTCAGCCATTTTGTGAAAACTTTCAGAGAAGGAAAACAATTCAAAATGTGTTTGCCAGCATTGCACAACCAAGCAGTAATGGGTTGCGTACTTCACTGTTGATTGCTGGAAAGCCCCGAGCAACTGGAGAAGAAATGATTCTGCCAGTAGTAAGTGAGGTTCTGAGTATAGTTTTGAACGTCAACAGACCAAATAATTAAAGTGATTCCATTCAGTAACAACTCTGCTCAAAGACAAATAGATGAAATGTCTGAGAATTTGAAAGACAAATTATGCAAAATACTCAGGACAATAGAATTTACTCTGCAGTTGGATGAGTCAACTATGCTACACAATACAACTCTGCCTCTTGGTTATATTTGCTTCTTAAAAGATGAAAGCACGGTTCCAGAGCTGTTATTTGCAAGAAGCCCTGAAACAGGTATGAAGGAGAAGTCAATACTTTGTTCAATATTTCAAAGAGAAGGAGATTTCACTAACCAGCATTCTTCATTGAGCAAAGGATGGGTACCATCAATGACAAGATGCCACAATGGGGTTATTACTTTCTTAAAAAAAGCTGTGCTTAACATATTTACCATTCACCATGTAACTCACAGAAAACATCTTGTCACAAAAAACCTGAGTGAATGGCTTCACAAATCATTAAATACTGTTATCACAGTTGTAAATAAAACCAAGTCCAAAGCTCTCAATTCTCAACTATTTCAAGAGCTTTGTATTAAAAATAATGAACAGTTTGAAACCCTGCTGTTGCACACAGAAGTCAAATGGCTCTCAAAAAGCAACTACCTGAAATACTTTAATGCACTTTTTGAAACAGTGATAATATTCTTTGAAGACTCAATGCTTCATTCAGTAATCATCTCATGACTATTAGGCATGACTTTCTTTTTGTCAGAATTATTAGCAAAGTTTAATGAAATGAATCGTCAATTGCATGGAAATGACGTGAATATTATCAAAGTCAAATCAATCATCTCCACATTTCTGTCCAAGTTAACCCTATTTAAGTAAGAAATAATTGGCATTGTGACCTTTTTCAATTTCCAAGCCTCCTTGAGCTGGAAATATGACACAGAGATTTCTTAATTCTCTCTCCATCCAATTTCCAAATTCTGTATTAGATCCATCCCTGGATACTTGCAATGAGGGATTAATTGGAGGACAGAGGAAGAATTGATCTTGCTACAAAACAACTTTGAGCTTAACCAAATGTTCAGAAGATCATATCAAGGCTTTTGGTTACAGACAGCTATCTCTGAATATTATCCTAAACTGTGGAAAAATGTCAAGATGTTATTTCATGCCTTTACAACCTCATATTTAGTGGAGTGCAGTTTCAGTGCAGTCACTCAACTTTTCTCAAAACAATGAAACAGAATGCAAATTACTGAATGTGAGAACCTGGGACTCCTTCAGAGTGATGTTTAGCCTGATGTTGAGAAGCTGCTATCACTGCACCAAGCCAATCCATCTCATTCAAAGGTAAAAAAGCGATAGTTCAATGTACACTCTGAAATTATTGATGAAAATGTTTTATGTCATTAAATAAAGAAATTATTTATAGCTTTAAATAATTTGAATATATTTTGCAATTAATTGTCACTGTGTTAAATTTACAATCCCTATCTTCTTTTGCTGTGCACTGCAAATCAAAATTCTTTTTAGTTTTTATGTAATGGCTGGAAAGGGAGAGGGAGCACTGGGGAGAGGGGAGGGGTGAAGGTTTGAAGGTTATAACCCAAAAAAGTCAGGGAACCATTGCTTTAATGGCTTTGTGACAATCTTTTAATTATTTTAATTTTAGTATGTTCTACCATTTATTTTCCTGCTATTACTTTTCTTATGAACAGTAAATGTTAATGATAAACCATTATTCAGGCATGCCTATATAAATGATATTATTTACTTCCCTCCTGAGGTTGTACGACAAAGTGAAGTGGAGAATCTTTCATTGTAGTGCCCTCAACCTCTAACATTATTGGTGATTAATCACCTTCTCCATCATTCACACTTTCTGTTCAGTAACCCAGTGACTACTGCATTCAGTGGCCACCTGTTTAAATACACCTGCCAATTAATGCAAATACCTAATCAACCAATCATGTTGCAGCAACTCAATGTATGCAGATATGATCAAAAAGTTCTCTGTTGTTGTTCAGACCAGACATTAGAATGGGGAATAAATGTGATCTAAGTGACTTTGACTGTAAAATTGAGTATTTCTGAAACTGCTGCTCTCCTGTGATTTTTACACACACCAGTCTCTAGAACTTACAGAGAATGGTGCGAAAAGTAAAAAAAAAATCCAGTGGGTGGCAGTTTTGTGGGTGAAAACAGCTTGTTAGTGAGAGAGGTCAGAGGAGAATGCCCAGATTGGTTTAAACTGAGAAGAAGGCAATAGTAATTGAAATAACACATTACATAAGAGCACCCGTGCATGCACAATATTTTGAACCTTGAAGAGGATGGGCTACAGCAACAGAAGAAAGGAGGTACCTAATAAAGTGGCTACAGTGCTTAATTGGGACACAGATATCAAAACAAAAACAAAAAGAAGAGCACAGGGAAGATGTGGAGGTATAACAAACAGTTAGATCCTGCTGTAGGACACAGACTGATAATTCCAGAGTTTTCTATGGATATTTTTATTCTGATAATATTGTGAACACTTTCCAAAAAAGCCCTCCACTGAAATATACTCAACTGACCTCACTTATTCTCCAGAATTAGTTCCAGGAGAGCTGGAGATGCTCTAATCAAGAAATTTCTTCTCCACAAGTTATCAATTTTCTCTTTTTTCGTCCTTACACTCTTACTATTCCATACAATGTTGTTAATTGAAAACATTCACCATCCCTACTTTGTCATTCTGGCATCTTTCTGTAATTTTCTTACAATAATGTTCCTCTATCTCCTTCCAGTATATAGCAGCCAGTGTACTAAACAGAGGAACGGTTCATTTTTCTTTTCTCAATTCCGTTCTCTGCCATCGACCTTCTTGCTACATCTTCCACATGTTTGTATTTTGATTCAGTATTATTCAGCAGAGAACCAGAACAAATAATGCATTTTCTCCTTAAATGCCAATGAAAAACATTTTCTTCTTTGCCAGCAATGATAGCTGGAAATTAACATTGGTAGATTGGAAGAGGAGGACAGATTGCCAGGGAGGGTTCATTTCATTATTGTGGCTGTTCTCCCCCAAAACTGTTTTTTTTTTTTGGCTGGAGTTGTAACGTAGGTGCTTTTACTAAAGCTTTGCACAACAGCTGGAAAAAGCAATCTCAAAAAATAATGTTGACTTCAGATCCAGAACAGCAGGAGCCAAACACAACTTTTTTTTGTTTTGCAAATGGAACAAATACAGATGGTCAGATGTTTACTCTGTATTCTGCGCGTGAAGCCCAATTATTTAGGATTGACTTTTGCTTGGCTCCTAGACCAGAACACCTGCTCTGTTTTTTTGGACAGTAAAATAAATTACAGGAATATTGTTTTCATCACACCCTTTTTTTTTTGCTTTTTTATTTGAAGGTAAAAGAGAGCCAGAAAGCTCTCCACCTTTTTGTTTTTGATGCAGCGTGATCCATGCAATTTTATGAAGCACTACTTCTGCTTAGAATTTGCTAAATGGATTTGGTCTTCACTGATCCCCACCATTCTGCCACCTACATTTTGATCAAGTTTAGGTCCATCCTCATCAATGGCTCCTGTTGTATCTTTAACTTTGCAAGGAGAAACATTTTATTTTGCTACAAGCACAAAATTTTGCACCTTAGCCAATGCTAATACTAATCGTGCAGGAAATACAATAAACTATATAATTTAGATAATGACTGACTGTGTGCAAGCACTACTTACTGGCAAACAAAAGGCAAGAGATCTACATTTAACTGTAATAACATATGTTCATTTTTTTCCACCTCTATGAACATTTCAAAATTTGTACATTCTCCCCATGAATGTGTGGGTTTCCTCCAGATGCTGTGGTTTCCTCCAACATTCCAAAGACATATGGTTTAGTGGATAATTGGTCGCATGAGTGAAAATGGGCAGCACAGGCATGTTGGGCAGAAAGGCCTGTTGCTATGCTATATCTTGAAATAAAATAATTTAAATAAATGTTTTGTTCACTCCAGCGATGCTGTCTGACACATTTCTCATTCCTTTCCACATATATTTCAACATGGTCTACAAAGCTTTTCGTTGTTAACTCTGATGCACATAGTAGGCTGCTATAACTATGGACCATTGTTTTGCAATGAAGTTTGAGAGAAATCATGGAGTGTGCTTTGTGCAATGGAGTTACTTTGAAGCAAGCATTACATGTAGAGTCTGTTTTGGAGAAGGCAAATGCAATGTTAGCATTCAATTCACGAGGTCTAGAATACAATAGCCAGGGGTGTGATGCTGAGACTTTATAAGGCATGGTGAGGCCTCACCTTGAGCATTGTGAACAGTTTTGTGCTTCTGATCTAAGAAAAGGTTTGCTGATATTGAAGACGATTCAGAAAAGGTTCACAAGTATGACTCTGGGAATGAAAGGGCTATCATACGAGGAACTTTTGATAGCTCTGGGTCTGTACTGACTGGAATTTTGAAGGATGGCGGGGGGGGGGTGGAATCTCATTGAAACCTTTCCAACGTTGAAAGGCCTTGACATGGAGGATGTGGAAAGGAAGTTTCCTATGGTGGGGGAGACTAGGGCAAAGGGTACAACCTCAGGAGAGAGGACTGTTCATTTAAACAGATGCGAAGAACTTTCTGTAGCCAGAGGATGATGAATTTGTAAAAGTTGTTACCACAGGCAGCTGTGGAGGCCAGGTCATTTGAAGTATTTAAGGCAGAGCTTGACAGGTTCTTAAACTGGATACTGCATCAAAGGTTATGGGGAAAAGACCGGGAAGGTCGGAAATAAAGATCAGGCATGATTGAACAGTGGAGCAGACTCAGTGGGCCAAATGGCCTAAGTCTGCTCCTATGTCTTATGGTCTTACGGTCTAACTATATTAACAAGTACAGTAATCAGAATCAGAATCAGAATCAGGTTTATTATCACCAGCATGTGTCGTGAAATCTGTTAACTTAGCAGCAGCAGTTCAATGCAATACATAATACAGAAGAAGAAAAATAAATAAATACATTTACAGTATACATATATTGAATAGATTAAAATCAATTACTGTAGTATATACTGTATATTTATATTAAATAGACTAAAATGTGCAAAAAAGTAAGTTTATACACATATATAAAAAGTGAGGTAGAGTTCAAGGGTCCAATGTCCATTTAGGAATCATATGGCAGAGGGGAAGAAGTTATTCCTGGATCGCTGAGTATGTGCCTTCAGCCTTCTGTACCTTCTTCTTGATGGCAACAATAAGAAGAGGTCATGTCCTGGGTGATGGTAGTCTTAAATAATGGACATCACCTTTCTGAGGTGCAGCTCCTGGAAGATGTCTTTGGTACTGCACAGGCTGGTACCCAAGATGGAGTTAACTAATTTTACAACTTTCTGTAGTATCTTAGTATTATCAATCCACACTGATTGTGGTCTTCCAGTTAGGAAGTCAAGGAGGCAACTGCAGATGGAGGTACAGGGGCCCAGGTTCTAAGGCGTATCGGTCAGGACTGTGGGAATGATGGTGTTAAACACTGAAATATAAGTCAATGAACAACATCCTGACATAGCTGTTTGTATTGTCTCATGTAATCTAAGCTGTGTGAAAAGACATTGAGATTCAATCTGCTGTAGATTTATTGTGGTGATAGTCAGATTGTAGTGCATCCAGTTCCTTGCTGAAGCAGGGGGTTCATTCAATAGGTACATTTAATGTCAGAGAAATGTATACAATATACATCCTGAAATTCTTTTTCTTTGCAAACATCCATGAAAAGTGGAGTTCTGCAAAGAATGAATAACAGTTAAATGTTAGAACCAGCCTTGACCAATCTCTCAAAGCTTTCGTCACTGTGGATGTGAATGCAAGTGCACGATATTCAATAAGGTAGCTCTCACTACTCTTCCTAGGAACTGGCAGAACTGGTGCCTTTTTGAAGCAGGTGGGAACCTCTGACCGCAGCAGTGAGAGAATGAAAATGCCCTTGAATACTCCTGACAGTTGGTTGGCAAAATTTTTCACGTACTCCATCAGAGCCTGCTGCCTTGTGAAGGTTCAACCTTCTTAAAGGCATCCTAACATTGGCCTCCTGGACAGACATCACAGGATCACCGGGTGCAGCAGGGATCTTCACAGCTGTTTGATAAAGAATTCTCATATTGTATAGTAGTTTGTATCTGGACAAAGTACAGACAAGGAGGGGCAGACATGAGGATTCAAGATGTGGTGATAGGAACCTCAACATTCCCCACTGGGGTAGAGGAACTTACTTATCATTGTCCACACAGAAACCAACAACAGATGTAAAACCAGGAATGGGGTTCTGATGAGGCACTTTAAGGAGCTGGGAAAAATTAATAATCTAATTATTGTTATTTAAGATCTTTGCAGATTTACACAATTTTAAATGAAGAAGACATGTGGCTTAAAGAGAGTTATGAGAGCAAATAGTTCTAATCAACTGAAACAGTACTGGGGAAAAAATGAATTAAACTAGCCCCACTTAAGCCAAGCAAATACCAGGAACTTTGGAAATTGAATTACTAGAACTATTGACAGGACTTTAAATTGACAAAAGGAATTGCAGCAAGGTTCAACTACGAGGAAAGTTATAGATCTAAAGGGGAATGGGAAGGCCAGAGAGCAAATTAACAATCTGAGTAGTATTAAGCAGAGAAAATGTTCTAAAAAGTTTGGCAAATAGGTTTTACTCTAATGATGAGCCTGGAGCTCACCACATTCAAAGGCAGAAACAGAAATGTCTGCACAACCTTTATTACTCATATGTGGGCCTGCAAATGTTTCACCACAGAGCTTCAAAGAAGCCAGGTGGTTTTGTATAAAGGGCTTCATATAAAGCCTACAGCTGTTTTTAAAAGTACACTATAGAAACCCCTTCTTCCTCAGGGCATGCTGAGATAATAGCTTTAGTCAATTTTCAATTCATATTAAATTTCCATGTACTAAGAATTTATGTAAATAACAAAAGGACGACAGGAGTGAAGGTAGGACCAATTAGTGATAAAAGTGGGAAGATGTGCCTGGAGGCTGTGGACGTGAGCAAAGTCCTCAATTAATTCTTCTGTTCGGTATTCACCAATGAGAGGGAACTTGATGACGGTGAGGATAATATGAGTGAGGTTGATGTTCTGGAGCATGTTGATATTAAGGGAGAGGAGGTGTTGAAGTTGTTAAAGTACATTAGGACAGAAAAGTCCCCGGGGCCTGACGGAATATTCCCCAGGCTGCTCCATGAAGTGAGAGAAGCGATTGCTGAGCCTCTGGCTAGGATCTTTATGTTCTCGTTGTCCACGGGAATGGTACTGGAGGATTGGAGGGAGGCGAATGTTGTCCCCTTGTTCAAGGAAGGTAGTAGGGATGATCCGGGTAATTATAGACCAGTAGGCCTTATGGCTGTGGTGCGAATGCAGTTGGAAAAGATTCTTAGAGATAGGATCTATGGGAATTTAGAGATTCATGGTCTGATCAGGGACAGTCAGCATGGCTTTGTGAAGGGCAGATCGTGTCTAACAAGCCTGATAGACTTCTTTGAAGAGGTGACCAGGCATATAGATGAGGATAGTGCTGTGGATGTGATCTACATGGATTTTAGTAAGGCATTTGACAAGCTTCCACACAGTAGGCTTATTCAGAAAGTCAGAAGGCATGGGATCCAGTGAAGTTTGGCCAGGTGGATTCAGAATTGGCTTGCCTGCAGAAGGCAGAGGGTCATGGTGGAGGGAGTACATTCAGGTTGGAGGGTTGTGACTAGTGGTGTCCCACAAGGATCTGTTCTGGGACCTCTATTTTTCGTGATTTTTATTAACGACCTGGATGTGGGAGTAGAAGGGTGGGTTGGCAAGTTTGTAGACGACACAAAGGTTGGTGGTGTTGTAGATAGTGTAGAGGGTTGTTGAAGATTGCAGAGTGACATTGATAGGATGCAGAAGTGGGCTGAGAAGTGGCAGATAGAATTCAACCTGGAGAAGTGTGAGGTGGTACACTTTGGAAGGACAAACTCCAAGGCAGAGTGCAAAGTAAATGGCAGAATACTTAGTAGTGTGGAGGAGCAGAGGGATCTGGGGGTACATGTCCACAGATCCCTGAAAGTTGCCTCACAGGTAGATAGAGTAGTTAAGAAAGCTTATGGGGTGTAAGCTTTCATAAGTCAAGGGATAGAGTTTAAGAGTCGCGATGTAATGATGCAGCTCTGTAAAACTCTGGTTAGGCCACACTTGGAGTACTGTGTCCAGTTCTGGTCGCCTCACTATAGGAAAGATGTGGAAGCATTGGAAAGGGTACGGAGGAGATTTACCAGAAGGGAGCTTGGGCTTTACACTTTGGAGAGAAGGAGGATGAGAGGAGACATGATAGAGGTGTGCAAGATATTAAGAGGAATAGACAGCGTGGACAGCCAGCGCGTCTTCCCCAGGTCACCACTGCTCAGTACAAGAGGACATGGCTTTAAGGTTAGGGGAGGGAAATTCAATGGGGATATTAGAGGAAGGTTTCTCACTCAGAGAGTGGTTGGTGCGTGGAATGCACTGCCTGAGTTAGTGGTGGAGGCAGATACACTAGTGAAGTTTAAGACACTACTAGACAAGTATATGGAGGAATTTAAGGTGGGGGGGGGTATATGGGCGGCAGGGTTTGAGGGTCAGCACAACATTGTGGGCTGAAGGGCCTGTAATGTGCTGTACTATTCTATGTTCGATGTACTAAGAGAGCACTTGCTGAAAACTGATTATGATAATAACATCATGAAGAATGATTTTGGTCTAGCAGAACGTGAAAACAAGTAAGTTTGGAAGGAGACAGGAGATAACAGGGAACAAATGCTCTGTTTGGAGTGATTTCTAGAATACATAATGGCAGTAGCATATTTAAGGGGCGAATTACTCAAGAAAAAAGAAAAATCTGTAACATTAGTTATTGTTTTTGTTTGGTGTACAATGTGTAGTTTTTCAAAATTCCATTGATATTATGTTTAACATCTCATTAGCATTTCCTTCCACTAATATAAATGGTATCCACAGAGTGATGGTCCAGACCTGTAGAAACCGACTAGGGAATAGCTGTCAGAAAGCATGAGTCTTCCTTCCCTGCATTCATACTTGTGCAGGAAATGCAAGCTTCTTGATATTTTCCTGCAAGATCCAGGCTAAGGAATAAAAAGTGGATTTTTCTTTTGTATCTGCTGCCCTACATCCTATGGTTATAAAAGAACAAGATATGGAGAAATCAGATGCATTAGTGATAATCTTTAAAAATTCCCTAAGCTTGACGGTAGCTAACCAGAAGGCTGTAAATGTAATAACATTAAAACTGTTCGATAAATGGAGAATGAGTAAGATTGACCATTACACACAGCATTTTTAAATCTGTTATGTTTCCATGATGGACAGACTGCAGGCTGCAAGGAGGCTATTTCCTCTAAGCAGCTGGTATACTTTGTTGAAGGATAAGCGATTTAGAAATGTGATGCCGAAACATTTCCTTATGCAGACAACTGCAGATAATCCTTTGATGAATAACATCACAGGTCAATGGCTTTTTGGCCAGCAGTGGAATTGAACTTGTAGTGTAAGATCAGCTGTGACTTTATTGGATGGCAGACCAGCAACGAGGGGCCTGTGCTCAATTCTTACTACTTCTAATCTTCTTCTAATGTCAATTCTGGAAGCCTGATTCATTCTAAATCTTTTATAACTCTGAAAGCCAGCAGGTGACAATGAAGCTGAAGAGTTTGGACATTTTATGTTATTGGACTGATTTTATTTTTACCTTGAGTAGTTTGATGAACAAACTCATGCCTTATGATAGAAATCAGATTTGGAACCTATGAGACAGGCATAATATAGAATAGTATTTGCTCATACTGTAGGTTATTCAAAGTTAGATATAGCACTGATACTAAAGATTCCAGCAGAGATTAGGGTAATTAAGATGACCCAGTTCATTGCCTGAAATAAACACAGCATCTATTCCTTTTATTGGATCTCTCAGTACAACTTCATAGGAACATTTAAAACAGTAGAACATTCAACATATAATGGCTGTTTCAGTCCAAAAGATTAACCTAATATATTTCCACCAACTTGCTCTTGATCATTGGACCTGCAGGTAGTAGCTCTTCAGTTACATAATGTTTCTCTTCAGAAATATTACGTGTTTCAAATGTGATGAGGTTTCTGCATCTATTCTTTCAGACTATGACTTCCAGATAATTCCCACTGTAGATGGAAAATCTCCTGGTTTTTCCCCTCTGATCCTTCTTTCAATTACTCTAAACCTAAGTCTCTTGGTTTCTGACATCTCTATTCAGATAAATAGGTATTTTTTATTTACTCTAACCAAACTCTTCATAATAATGTAGACCTGGATTAAGTCTTCTTTCAACTTGATCTGTACCTAAGAAAACAACCAATTCAAACCTTGCTCAGAGCTAAATAGTTTGGGTCCTGGTTGTCTTAAATCTCCTCTAATATTCTCTTAAATTTCCTCTGGACCCTCTCCAGTGCAATTGCATCTTTCTGTCATGCCATTACCAGTAAATTTTCAGGCTCTGGTCTACACAGAATTGTTTACAGTTCAAGTATCATCTCGTTTTCCTCTTCTGTGTCTCACCTGTTACATACCCCGTGGGTATCTTGTCACTGTCACATGACCATGATGTAATTGAGGCTCTGCTGGGCATGATGTAATGGTCTTGTGATCGTGGAGTGAGGTAATTTTCCCGACAGTGAGAGGACATGTGATGGCCTATTTCAACAGGGTATTAAAGGAGAACTCCTCCCTGTGATGCAGGTCAGTTCATGTTTTAATGTGTCAGTGACTCCGTTCTGCTGCGTATTTGATTTTATGACGCAGTTTTGTTTTAAAAGTGGAGTTTTAATTTCTACCATAAGAATTGGTGAGCCAATTATAAAGGTCTGCTTTATTTGTATTGGCGATAGAACCATTAGCTGAATTTATTAAAACTGATTCAGATATTAAGGGTCTTAGAGTTAAACAGGAGGAATATAAGACTAACTTCTTTGCTGATGATGTTTTGATCTATTTGACAAACCCATTGCATTCATTGCGTAAATTATCTTCTAGACTGGAAGAATATGGGAAAGTATCAGGGTATAAAATAAACTAAGATAAAAGTGAAATTTTAACCCTTATTAAAGGAGACTATAGTCAATGTCAATTAGCAACTCAATTTAGATGGCTGATAAATGGTATAAAGTGTTTAGGTATAAGAGTTGATAATGATATAAAGAATTTATATAAATTAAATTATTTACCACTATTGAAAAAAATTCAAGAAGATCTTGATACCAATGATGTTACCAATAACATTAGTGGGTAGAGTTAATGCTGTAAAAATGAATATATTTCCTAGATTACAGTATCTATTTCAAATACTAGCAATACAATTGCTGCAGAAGTTTTTTCAAGAGTTAAATAAATGTGTGAGGAAATTTCTTTGAAAAGGTAAGATGTCAAGAATATTGTTGGAAAAATTGACATGGAAATTTGACAGGAGGGTTACAACTTCCAAATTTTAAGAATTATTATAAAGCAAATCAACTTTGATTTATTGCATCTTTTTTGACAAAGAAAAACTGGCATGGAATAGAATAAAATTAGATAAGATAGGAGAAAATACATCAGAAGATTTTATATATAAATGGGAATCTAAATGGATACGGGAAAGAAAGAATCTCCTATATTAAAACATTAGATTGATTTATGGAATAAAATAAATGTTGACGATGAAATAAAGAAAAAAGGAGACCTCTGATTCAAAATAGACTTATTCCTTTTACAATGGATAATCAACTTTTATATAATTGGTACCAAAAAGGGATTAAATGTATAGGAGACTGTTATGAAGGAGGTATATTGATGTCATTTGAACAATTAAAAAATAAATATAAAATATCAAGTAACACTTTTTTGGTTATTTTCAATTAAGGGCTTACTTAAGAGATAAACTGGGTCAAACAATGTTAATGCCAAAACCTAATGAAATTGAAATTTTAATTCAAAAAGGAAAAATTTAAAAATTTACTTCTTTTATGTATAATCTGATTCAAAAACAGACACTTAAACTAGGAATCCATAAGTCAAGACAAAAATTGGAAATGGATTTGAATATTAATATTGATGAAACAAGTTGATCAAGACTATGTCTTGACAATATGACAAATACAATAAAAGTTTGACTCAGATTAGTACAATATAATATTTTACATCAATTATATAATACACCGCAAAAAATAAATAGATTAAACCCAGACTTATCTGATCAATGTTTTCAATGTAATCAAGAAATTGGTACTTTCTTACATTCTACTTGGTCTTGTTTCAAAATGCAACCTTTTTGGATAAATTTAAGAGTTTTATTGGAACAAATTATTGGAGCACAACTTCCACATAACCCAATATTATTTTTATTAGGTGATATTGAAGGGATAAAACCAAAACTTAAATTGAATAAATATCAGACAGTATTTATAAAACTTGCATTGGCAGTAGCCAAAAAGGCTATTGCAGTTACTTGGAAATCAGATTCATATTTAAGTATGGATCGTTGGAATAATGAAATATTTAGCTGTATTCCATTTGAAAAAATTTCTTATAATTTAATGAATAAATATGATACATTTTTGAGTATTTGGTGCCCTTATTTACAAAAGAAAAGATTGTATATATAGGTACTCCGATGATAAAGATGTTGGTCCTCTGGGGAAAGAAGCAAATACATATATTAAATATATTTTGAATCCCATGGAGCATGTGGAGACCTTCTGATATGCAGGCAGTCTTTCTTTCTTTCTTTTTTTTCTGTTTTTTTTAGGTAGGGGTATGTTACGGGGGGAAAGGTTAAGGGAAGGGGGAGGGTAGATATTATTCTATGTAATTAAATTTGAATAATTGAATAAAAAAGAGTATATTAAACAGTTGGCAACTCAAAAGAAAAGAAAAAAAATTGTTGAGCCGGCAGTTCTGAAAATCACTGCCAGTTAAAGTCCAGTCGGAGAGTGAAGAATTATCGAAGTTCAGAAAACCCGAAAGATTGAGAAAAGTCAGTGTTGTTAACGGTGAAACAGGTGCAATACATTTGGACTTTTGCATCTACTACTTTAAAGAACTGAGTTTGCATTTCTCGTTTTAAGAACTGGCATATAGCAGCCGACTTCCGGTTAAGTTAGTAGTTTGTTTACTTTTGGGGGTTTTTTTGAGCAGTGTTTAAAAAATGTTTTATTTGTTATAAAAAACCTGTCTCAATTCTATATTCATTGTTGCCATATCGTAACACACCTAATAAAATAAATTGTCTTGAATGTCTATTTAACCACTTTATTGAACTGCCCTACTACTTTTAAGGACCTGTCAGCATACCCTACAAGCTATATATTTGTCTTCATCCTGCATGCATATTTTCCAATTTTGCTACGCCTTCCCAGTTTACATACATTTGCCACTCATTGCCCAAGTGACAAGATTGTCCAATTCTCCCTGTTATTTAAACCTTTATGTTGTTAACCAGATAGCCGGTTTTTGTATAACCCACAGACTTCTTTGTCATACTCCCAATACTTAGGTCCAATTCATCAGTATACAATATTAATAAATAGTTCACATGTGAACTGGAATTTCAGAAATATGTACTGGGATTGGAAAAACAATTGTGCAACACTTGCCAAACAAATAGTAAGCCATTCAACTGAAGTAAGTAATAAAGGCGACGGCAGTTTTGTGGAAAGATTTGTCTGCAGCTCTAGAATGTCAGGTGTACGTGCAAAATAACATTGACGGAACACAACGGGAGTGATAACCTGTCACAGGCAATCCTTGTCTGCCATGGTTAAGATGTGGCTGGAGGTCTACTTGATGATTTAAAAACAAAACAAAGGTCAGTCATGTCTTGGTTAGAATAACAATTGAGGTTGTGTTAGCCTAGAAATGACAGCTGGCAATATCACCAGTGAAAGGCTAGGCAGGCTGAGACACACTCCTCACCAAGCATTGATCCTCTGCAAATGAAGGGGCTTACTATTGAGTTGGTGCACAGCTGTAAAATTGAAACAGGCTTCTGTTTGCTAAAGTTGTCAATGGTAATTCCTAGGCTAGGATAAAGTGCAGTAAGAATTTTAGCTGTCTATAAATGACAAGTTCAGACATGCAACTATATGAACTAGAAACAATACATTCCTTTGTTCTCTTTCCAACTGCAGCTCCCTCAGTGGAAGGGGAGTGTACCTGACATAAATGGTACAGTATCAATAGGAATTTGACAGCAACAGCTACAGCACTCTCCACCTGGACCAGGAAATATGAAGTTTAACATTCATCCTGGGGTGTCACTTCACTCCTAAATTTCATGGTATCCACATCTGGCCTAAAGCAGGAAGATGGTAAAAGTAAGGTGGCTTCTGAATTGAGAGCAAAATGTTACATTGTGGGCCAGAGAGGAGGATTGAATGTCCAAAAGGCTTGTTTTGGAAATTCATAATCCCCTACCCTGAACTAATGCCCTCTTCTGTGGAACCATCCAGTTACATTTTCCCCAGCCCTGTTCCAATCTGCTAACAGGCCAATTGACTACCAAGGCAATGTTCCATTGAATGAAACTGAGGTTAAGTAGTAATTTGATTAACTATCAATTCTCCCAAACTCATGACCCGTACTGACAACAATGGAAAAGGACAGGATGTGCATCAGAACAGCATGTTCACCTCCCACTCACTCGCACACAAACACACTGTATCCTGGAAGTTTGTCACTGTTCCTTCATTGCTAATAAGTCTCAGTTTTGGAAATCCCAAACTCATATTTATTTATTTGTTGGCATACAGTGCAGGGTAGGCCCTTCTGACCCTTCAAGTCATGTCGCTCAGCAATCCTCCGATTCAATCCAAACCTAATCACGGGACAATTTACAATAACCAATTTCAGCCCGTCGAATGATTGCATTTCTAACTCTGATGGCTAGAAGATCTATATTGTTGAATTGGAAAGAAATTGATCCTCCCACTGTATTTAATTGGTACTCTCAAACTATGTTATGTTTAAATTTAGAAAAAATTAGAAGTGGTACTTTTGAGACTTCTATTAAATTTGAAAAGTTATGGAGACCATTTATTCAACATTTTCATATGATGTAATATGACCCTGTGCCAAGTACATTTGATTTCCCAGCTTTTAGCTTATGTATTTTGAGAGGACCGGAAGTGACGGCATTGATGAATACTTATTTTTGTGAGATATTATAAACAGCCCACTTTTTTTTTCCTTCTCTTTTGTTTGTTTTTTTTCTTTTATATTACTTATTAGCTATAGTTATTAGATTAGATTAGTTAGTTTTGCATTATATAAATTTTTTTTTGTTTTTTTTTCTTTCTTTTTTCTGTTTTTTTTAATATTATACATTATGAAATATTTAGATTTACTATGTCCATACATATATCTTATGGCTTATGTCTTGGTAAACACATTTATATTGTAACTATTATGTATGTTTTTTTTTCATATGTAATGGAATGTGTATGTTGGTAATTTCTTTATCAATATATCATCTGTATTCTGTCCATATTATTAATATTAATAAAAAGATTTAGAAAGAAAGAACAATAACCAATTAACCTACCAATCAGTACATATGAAGAAATCTGCAGATGCTGGAAATTCAAACAACAACACACACAAAATGCTGGTGGAACACAGCAGGCCAGGCAGCATCTATAAGAAGAAGCACTGTCAACGTTTCGGGCCGAGACCCTTCGTCAGGACTAACTGAAAGGAGAGATACTAAGAGATTTGAAAGTAGTGGGGGGAGGGAGAAATGTGAAATGATAGGAGAAGACCGGAGGGGATGGGATGAAGCTAAGAGCTGGAAAGGTGATTGGCGAAAGTGATACAGAGCTGAAGAAGGGAAAGGATCATCGGACGGGAGTCCTCGGGAGAAAGAAATGGGGAGGGGGGAGCACTAGAGGGAGATGGAGAACAGGCAGAGTGATGGGCAGAGAGAGAGAGAAAAAAACAAACAACTAAATATGTCAGGGATGGGGTATGAAGGGGAAGAGGGGCATTAATGGAAGTTAGAGAAGTCAATGTTCATGCCATCAGGTTGGAGGCTACCCAGCCGGTATATAAGGTGTTGTTCCTCCATCCTGAGTGTGGATTCATTTTGACAGTAGAGGAGGCCATGGATAGACATATCAGAATGGGAATGGGATGTGGAATTAAAATGTGTGGTCACTGGGAGATCCTGCTTTCTCTGGCGGACCAAGCGTAGGTGTTCAGCGAAATGGTCTGCCAGTCTGTGTCAGGTCTCACCAATATATAAAAGGCCCCACCAGAAGCCCCAGACGCAGTATACCACACCAGCCGACTCACAGGTGAAGTGTTGCCTCACCTGGAAGGACTGTCTGGGGCCCTGAATGGTGGTGAGGGAGGAAGTGTAACAGCAGGTGTAGCACTTGTTCCCCTTACAAGGATAAGTGCCGGGAGGCAGATCGGTGGGGAGGGATGAGGGGGAGGGACGAGTGATCAAGGGAGTCGCATAGGGAGTGATCCCTGCGGAAAGCAGAAGGGGGGGGTGAGGGAAAGATGTGCTTGGCAGTGGGATCCCATTGGAGGTGGTGGAAGTTACGGGGAATTATATGTTGGACCTGGAGGCTGGTGGGGTGGTAGGTGAGGACCCCTATCCCGAGTAGGATGGCGGGCAGATGGGGTGAGGGCAGATTTGCGGGACATGAGAGAGATGCGTTTGAGAGCAGAGTTGATGGTGGAAGAAAGAATGTCCCTTTGTTTAAAAAATGAAGACATCTCCTTCATCCTGGAATGAAAAGCCTCATCCTGAGAGCAGATGTGGCGGACATGGAGGAATTGTGAGAAGGAGATAGCATTTTTGCAAGAGACAGGGTGGGAAGAGGGATAGACCAGGTAGCTGTGAGAGTCTGTAGGCTTATAGTAGATATCAGTAGATAAGCCGTCTCCAGAGATGGAGACAGAAAGATCTAGAAAGGGGAGGGAAGTGTCGGAAATGGACCAGGTAAATTTGAGGGCAGGGTGAAAGTTGGAGGCAAAGTTAATGAAGTCAATGAGCTCAGCATGCGTGCAGGAGGCAGCGCCAATGCAGTCGTCGATGTAGCGAAGGAAAAGAGGGGGATGAATACCCATATAGAGCTGGAATATGGACTGTTCCACAAAGCCAACAAAAAGGCAGGCATAACTGGGACTCATGCGGGTGCCCATGACTACACCCTTGGTTTGAAGGAAGTGGGAGTAGCCAAAGGAGAAATTATTGAGAGTAAGAACTAATTCTGATAGACAGAGGAGAGTGGTGATAGAGGGGAATTGGTTCGATCTGGAATCCGAAAAAGAGGGAAGAGATTTGAGACCATCCGGGTGGGGGATGGAGTTATATAGGGACTGGACATCCATGGTGAAAATAAGGTGGTGGGGGCCAGGGAACTTAAAATCATTGAAAAAATTCAAAGCGTGAGAAGTGTCACGAACTTAGGTGGGAAGAGATTGAACAAGGGGGGAATAAGACATTGTCAAGGTATGCAGAAATGAGTTCGGTGGGGCAGGAGCAAGTTGAGACAATAAGTCTACCAGAACAGATAGGTTTGTGGATCTTGGGTAGGAAGTAGAAACGGGAAGTGTGGGGTATGGGAACTATGTGGTTGGTGGCAGTGGATGGGAGATCCCCAGAGCTGATAAGGTTGGTGTACATCTTTGTATTGTGGGAGTAAAGCGGATCACCCAGAGGAAACTCATGTGGTCAAGAGGAGAATGTACAAACTCCTTACAGGCAGTGGCGGGCAGAGGTAATATCCTGGATAGTGGTGTATTATCACTGTGAGAGTACCTACACCCAGTGGTTCAAGGTGGTGGCTCCCTCATACTTGTATGAAGGAAATTAGGGATATTAAATGCTGGCTACACCAGTGAGAGATATGGCCTAAAAAATGAATTAGAAGAAATGTTTACACTGTTGCATAGAATTGCAATAATTATTGTCTACAATAAATAGCATGAATGCCCACCCCCATTTTCTATTTACCCTTAATTCAGAAAGATGAGCCGGATTAAACATCACATAAGAGAAGCAGCTGGAAAGAACACTCTCAGCAGGGTAACAGGTCTGGACAAATTTCAAGGTCCTTCTCTTAATTCTTGTAGCCTTTATAAATTCTCACAGGTAAAATGTAGAGCAGATGCTGGACCTTATCATTTGATATCACTGGTTGAATGTGCAGCAGAAGTATGGATATATTCTAAATTGAGGCTTTCACAACTCTTCAGTGTTCAAGGGAAGCTCATATTTATATGTGGCAGATAAATCACTGTATCTTTTATGATCTCCACAATATGCTACATTAATATACCCATACACACTGACAGTATGCCAATACATAATAATGCATGGATGACAATGCAATATCCAGATGGATAAGGGTACTTATGTTCTTTACTTTTTATCATAGAAAATTTAATGATGTAGAAATTACAGAGGAAAACATTACAAACTGTGCAGCAATGAACAGGAATTCATAGTGGATGAATAATACTTCTCAGTGACATACTTGTCAACCCACATTTGCATCTTACCTGCAATACCAATTTTAATTTTTGTAGTGTTTTTGATGTCATAAATTTTCTAATGCTCTTCAGATATCAGTCACAGATGACACCAAATCACATAGGGAGACATTAGAGGAAGTGATCAGAGGCAGAGTTAAATAGGTCAAGTGTATAATGAGATAGCAGAGAGATCTCGAAACAAGCATGCTAGTCTCAGAGTTGTAGTGTGGGCAGACCTGGAACCACCAGAGTTTTATGGTAGATGCTAAGAGACTTCAAGGATGTAGGACCAGCAGAATCAACAAAAAAAAAGTACTTTTTACTGTTTACTATCAAACAACATATATCACCAGTTAAAAAAAATCATGCTTCAAATTGCTTTAACCTTTCCACTTTACATTGTTTAATTTATTAGTTTTAAGGATGAATCTGAACAAGTATGATTTAGGTGTCCACAAATGGAGAATACCAAGTTTCAGGATTAGTATTTTTTTTCTCTCTCACAGCATGATTTATTTTGGGTTCTTCCTTCTCCTTTGAGAAATATGTTTACAAGCTACTCCTGGATTACAAACACTCCAACATGCTACAAACCCCTACTTAATTGAAAAATGAGACATAGACCGTGTGGATCTCCAGAGTCTTGGAATGGTAGAAATGGTTAACAAAAGAGGGCATAATTTTAAGGTGATTGGAGGAAAGAAAAGGGGGCAGTCAGAGGTAAATTTTTTACACAGAGAATGGTTGGTACATGGACCATTCTGATAGGGATTGCAGTAGAGGCAAATGCTTTAAGGATATTTAAGAAAATCTTTTAAAGGCACATGGATGATAGAAAAGTGGAGGGTTATGTGTGAGGGATGGGTTAGATTGATCATAGAGCAGGTTATAATAATGGGATGAAGGGCCTACACTGTACTGCAATATTCTATGTAAAGTATATTTCAACAAATGACAGAATGGTTCCTTTGAGATTGGAAAAAATGAGAATGCTTGATGGCAACAAATGGAGCCACCATCAGCACAAATGCTGGTGACCTGTACAATGCTGTATTGGATAGCAGTGTTCTGGATCCTTTACAAATTCTGTATAGTGCAGTGCTTATTATTTTGCTATTACTATTACTATGCCTCATCAAAGTATACAAGGCAGATGTGATGACACAAAATGGAAGCTAAAATGGATACAATTAAGTGATCAGGAAGAGGGAAAAGCTATTGAAGATTAATAAAGGGTTGGGTTTTGTTCATTCAAAGTTCAGTGCTAACATAAAGGGCAAAGCTTATCAAAGGAACATGATTGATGTTGGCTATTGCACATGCTTGGAATGAGATAAAGCTCAAAGTTCAAAATGAACTTGCTATTGAAGTACATACGTCACCAAATACCACTTTTTCTTTGCTTTCTTCCAGGCAAATGAGTACTACAGTATCAATGAAAAATTACACAAAAAAGACTAACAAGCCACCAATGTGTAAAATAAGACAATTTGAGCAAATACAAATAAATAAATAAACAATATTGAGAACATGAGTTGTAGAGTCCTTGAAAGTGAGTCAATATTCACTTTTCAGTGATCAGTTCAGTGCTGTGGTGAATGAAGTTGTCTATTTTAATTCAGAAGCCTGCTATTTGAGTGGTAATAACGGTTCCTGAACCTAGCGGCATGGGACCTAACGCTCCTGTACCTCCTTCCCAATGGTAGTAACAAGTAGAAGGAATGGCCTGTGTGGTGGTGTATTTGATGATGATTGCCGCTTTCCTGTGACAGTCTCTTTGCAGATATGCTCAATGATTGATGCACCATCAATAACTCTCTCTGAGATGTGAAGGCGAGATATCGGCTTTTATTGACTGGAAGAAAGAACAAGCAGTAGTTGACCACCATACTACATCCTGGAGACTGAGGGCCGGGCTCAGGCCTCAATGGCCTTTATACCGGGGTCTGTGGGAGGAGCCACGGTCAGTGGGAGGGGCCACGGTCAGTGGGAGGGGCCACAGGAGCAGGGGGCGTGTCCAGACAGGTATATATAGTTCACCACAATGGTGTTGATAGTTTTTCCTGTGACGAACTGGGTTATATCCATCACATTTGTATGCTTTTCTGTGCTTACACATTGGGGTTTCCATTCCAGGCCTTGATGCAACCATTGAGGAGAGTCTCCAGTATCTAACTATGAAGTTTCTCAAAGTTTTAAATGACATGCCAAAACTGTGCCAACTTCTAGGAAAATAAAAGTGCTGCAGTGCCTTCTTCGAAATGGCACTTTCGTGCTCATCCCCGTACGGATTTTTTGATATTATAACATGCAGGAATTTAAATTTACTGACCCTCTTCACCTCTGATTCCTTAATGAGCGTTGGCTCATGGACCTTTAGTTTCTTCCTCAACAAATATGAGTGGTATATGGATGAGACTTTGCTGTAAAATTGTCTTGGAGACTTCCTAAGACAAGGGAAGGTTTGACAGAGAAAGCGGTTGCCTTTGGTATTAACTTCAGTCCGAGATTAATGAAGATGACATCACTGACTTCCCCAAATCTCATGCTGAAGAATTAAGCAATGAAGACCTTATGGAACTTGAAAAGCAACTGATAGAAGTAGAAAAGAGCAAGAATCTGAAACCTTAGAACTTGAAAAGAGATTCACTACAAAAGGTTGGCAGCACCTTTGAAAAAAATTTGAAGGTTTGGCAAAGCTGGAGGAGCTCAGAACTAACTTAACAAGATATACCATGACTTGTAGGGGTATTGTCAATGAGACTATTCGATGCTACAAAGAAATTTTTGAAGGGAAGTGAAAAGCAACAGTTCAAACTTCTCTTGATAAATTTTTCTTAAGTTAGAAAGAAAATTAGAATCAGGCACCTCCACCTCAGCAACACCTCTAGAACCAATTCCATCTACCTCAATTCTGTGGAGGTAGCTGATTTTGTATAAATACAGACATACCTTCTGACTAATGGTCAAAATTGACTTAATGCTATTTATAACCTTGGGATGTTCATTAGATGTGCAAATTCAAATCCAGAAGACCACTCTACACAGTAAGACGTGGATCAGTGTTCCTGGAGACTTTCTGCAATGAGTCCTGATTGACTTGCTATATTCATAGAATATATCTACCAAGTTACTGTCAGCCCCTTATCATGTTATTACAGAAAGGAAATTATGAAAGATACCAACACTGTAGGAGCCTGAGAACAGACCATGGATAATGCTGTTCATTTTGGAATTAGAGATAAATAGCCATTAAAAAAATATCTGAGTAGTAATGAACAGTTCTGGAACTGAACCAAGAACAGCAATTGTGTAATTCTTTTGGTTGTAATACACAAAGATCAAAGTTTTATATCTCCAAATAGATTATAAATATTGCTGTATAATTTAGAAATAATTTTCAAGGCTGAAAGAATTATTACTTAAGTAGTGCTAAAACTGTCAGTTATAAGATCTTTTGATGATGTTATGCATTAGCATAAATGCAGTTATGTCTAAATTTCCAATGTATTGAAAAAGGATCTAGTATTGTGTCAGCATATACAATGAGTAACCTTTTCTCGGGCTCCAGCTGGGTACAGGTATCGATTATAACCGACTTTTCAATGACGAAATCCATCGTCTTCATCAAGGATGATGTGTCGCTATCTGTAGTCCAGTGGTATTTATACACACCATAGTCTGTCCCTCCTGACTGGTCAGTCCTCATCTAATCAGGTTTCCGCTCTCCCACCTAGTTTACAAGCAAATTCCAGATCTTACTTAGAGCGAGGCCTGCATCTTCGTTAAAAATTTTTTCCTCTAGATTTATTTCAATGGCTTCCTTTACTAGATGGTCCCAAAAGCCATTGGCATGGTAGAGTAGTTTTGTGCCATCAAAGTCAATTCTATGGCCATTGTGAATGCACTTCTCCAGATTGACTTCTCCAGATATCACAAACGGATACACCTCCTGCGCTCCTTGATGCGGGTTTCTACTGTAATTCCCATATGGCTGATATACGCTGCTCCACTTTCACAGAGAATCTTGTAAGTGTTAGCCGACACAAGTCCCAGATCATCTTTGATCTTCATAAGCTGTGATTTGAGCTTCTTTACGGGTTTGTGGATGGTATTAATCTGGTATTTCTTCAGGATCCTGGCAATCCTTCCAGAAACCACGGAACTATAGGGAAGACAGGCAGTAGCAACGGGTTTCCTGGTTTTTCCATTGGCCCTTTAAAGGGCCCGATTGATTTTCTTCACCTCGTAGCCATTCTGTAGAACATCATGTGTAATCGTCTGATTTCCTTGGAAAGACATTCCAGGTTTGAAACAGCTTTTGCACAGTTAATCAAAGTAGAAAAAAACTGCTCTACGTTGGGAGGCATGATGATTGCTGTTATTGATGAGGTACAAGTCCATGTGAGTGGGTTTCCAATAGACGCCATGTCCAAGGCTACCATCCAGTTTCCATCATGTTAGAATGTCCAGGAATGAGAGGCAGCCATTCTTCTCCATCTCCATCATAAATTAAATGTTTAGATGTATGCTGTTCAGATGATCATGGGACTGTTGGAGTGCCTGGAGTCCATGAAGGCACACACCAAAGGTGTCATCGATGTATCTGAAGAAACATTTGGGGCGTAAGGGTGATAAACTCAGAGCCCTCTCCTCAAAGTCCTCCATGTAGAAATTACCAATAGCTGGTGACAAAGGCAATCACATGCCACTCTGGCTATTTGGTCATAGTAGTTCTCCTTTTAGTAGCTCATAGTAAGGGTATGTAAGGATATATTTAAAAATGTCAATGTTATCCATATCAAACCTTGACCACAAGAAGACCATTCTGTTCTTAATGGGAACTCTCATGAACAGGGACACCACATTGAAACTGACCATTATGTCCTCTGGGTTCAGCTGAATGTTGGCTATTGTTTTAACGAAGTTAGTTGAATACATGATGTGATTCTCACAGCTCCCAACAAAGGAAGACGGCATGGTCATTAAGTGCTTAGCAAGATAGCAAGTCAGAGAATCTACCCCACTGATGATAGGCCTGTTCTCTCCATCTTTGTCTCTTGTCATCTTATACACCACAAATCTCCTGATTGGCTCCTTAACTGTTGAATCCCCTGCTCGCTTCTTCTCCCTCCTACCCTTCTGTGCCATATAGCCAGATTCAGTGGCAGAGATATAGTCACAGTGACTTTCTTGAATAGTTCAATTCCCCTCCCGCTCCAACAGCATCCAAAGTGGTACACTTCTGATTGATTGGAACGTACAGGAGGTCAGATAATACCACATGCCTACAACTGAGCCAAAAAGCTGTTTTGTAGTGAATTAAGCTTAGGGACCAATAAACATTTGGAACTTTCAGCTAATGTCAACAGTTGTTAGTGCACCTAGCATGGCTCCATTCACTTCACGAAAAAGTATTTTTTAAACTCTATTATTTGGTAAATATGTTTGACGAGTTTTTAACAGAATTTACTTTCTAATTTTTCTCAAGTATGTGCATAGTTCAACTGTATGATCATCAAAGAAAATGCAAACAATGGAACAGAAACAGTGCAAAGTTTCACAGAATCTGTGGGTGCTTGCTCATATTTTCCTCCCCCTTTCCTACCATAACTCATTGTCTCACTCTTCACCACCTAGCATGGACCTCTCCAAAGTTTCATCCTTCACCAGATCCACACCTACAACTTCCATTTCATTTCCTTTCCTCACATCCAGGAAGCATTGGAAGCATGTCGACCTCCAGGCCCCAACCTTTGTCACATCCATTTCAGGCCTTGGTTTCTGGCAGACCATGGCTCTGACTGCTTCCAGCTCTGCCTTTTCCAGAAGAATGGCATTGAGAGAGATGACAAAATGGCACAGCAGACTTGATAGGCTGAATGCCCTAATTCTTTTCCTATGATTTATGGTCTATTTATAGCCTTTGAACTCAGGTCTGTCTGCCCCCAGGCCGCAAACTCCACTGCCTCCAAGTCCAGTTCCAACCTTGCCCTTAGTCTGAGAAGTTTCTTACTACCACTAGTTCTTATACCCCTCTTCTTCCATCTTTACTCCCCACCAACCTCTGGTCTCTCAGACACCATTCTACCCCTCATTCCGCTTCCATTCTTCTCATCTCCCATCTTCCTCCCATCTTTCTCTCCCTGAACAACAGAACCTACCCCTTCTGTCTACCCTCTCCAACTCCCTACACTCCCTTGACTGCAGCTTTAATACCTGCCCTGTCTTCACCATCCCCGTCTACCTTCCCCTCTCTGAGGAAGAACTTCCAGTTCTCTGGAAGGGCCTGACTTTTGTACCTTGGTGCCCGCATCCCATTGAGTTCCATATTAACCCTGAAGCTGAGTTTTTCTTCCATCACTTCTGTCCAGAAGCCTACTTCTTTGGCAAGGACTCCCCATACCTCACTAATAACCACTTCCCTCCACAATCCTCCTCCTCTTCTTGGACATCCCACTCTGGAACTTTTTTGTCTCTAATAACTGATGACACATCAGCCATCTTAACTTCAGCATTCTTCTTTTTTTAGAACCTCACCCCCATTGTTCTCCACTCTCTTCACACCAATCCCAACCTCACCAACAAACCCACTGACAAGGGGTATGCTGTTTTAATCTGTTGGACTGACCTCTACCATGCTAACGCCGGGCTGCAATCCCAGACACCTACTCTTACTTACCCCTTGAACAGGACCCTACTAAGAAGCATCAGGCCATTGTCTCCTGTACCATCACCAACCTCATGCCTCTGGAAATCACTCATCCACTGCCACCAATCTCATAGTTCCTATATACTGCACTACCTGTTTCTACCTCCTACCAAGAACCACAAACCTACCTGCCCTGAGGGCTCATTGTTTTTGCCTGTTCCTGCCCAACTGAAGATATTCCTCAACTTCATTTCCCTTGGTTGTGTCACTTCCTACTTATATGCATGACACTTTACATGCTCTTGATCTTTTCAATCACTTTAACTTCCCTAGCCCTGAATGTCTCATTTTTATTATGGACATTCAGCCCTTTATACTTCTTTGCTCCATTAAAGATTCCAACACTCTCCCCTTTTTTCTGGACAACAGAACTAACCAGTTTTCCTCCATGACTTCTTGTTTTCTTCTACAGAAGTGATTCTCACCCTCAACAATTTCTCTTTTGGCTTCTCCAATTTCTCAGACCAGGAGTGTAGCCATGGGCACAGACATGGGCTCTGGCTATGCCTACGTTTTGAACACTGTTTCAAGCCTTCACTGGTAACGTTCCGCAACTCTTTCTATGCCACAGTGGTGACTGCATTGCTGCTGCTTTCTGTATCAAGTTGAGCTCATCTATTTCATCAACTTTGCCTCCAGTTTCCATCCTACCCTCAAATGTTCTACCTCTGACATGTCTCCTCCCTTTCCCGATCTCACTGTCTCGATCTTTGCAGACAAACTATCTCTTACTGACTCTCACACATATCTTGACTATACCCTTTCTCACCCTGTCACTTGTAAAAATGCTATTCCCCTTGCTCAGTTCCTTCATCTTCACCACATCTTTTTTCACAATGAGGCTTTACATTTTAAAACATTTGAGATGTGTTCCCTTTTCAAAGAATGGGGTATCTGTTCCACCACCATCAATGCTGTTCTCACCTACTCCTTTTCTTGCATATCTTTCCGCATCCCATTTTCCCGCTGCCATAATGGGAATAGAGTTCATGAGCCTCCTGTGCATGATTCTCCATTACTTTTTCCATCTCCAACAGAATCCTAACACTATAAGCATAACTTTCCCTCCCATCCTACTCTCCACTTCCAGTAGGGATCCCCTCCTCTGTGACGACATTGTTCACTCATTCCACCCCACTGATCGCTCTCCTGGCACTTATGCCCTGCAAGCGGAACAAGTACTAATTCTGCCCCACACCTCCTCCTTCACCTCCATTTAAGGTCCCAAACAAACCCTCCAAGGGACACAACACTTCACCTCTGAATCTGTTGGGTTTGCCTATTGTATGTGGTGCTCCCGCTTCGGCCTCCTCTACATCACTGAGATCCATCATAAGTGGGGGGAAGGGGAACCACTTCATCAAGCACCTTCACTCCATCTGTAGCAAAAGGCAGGATCGTCTGGTGGCCACTCATTTCAGTTCCCATTTTGACATATCTGTCCATGTCCTCTTTACTGCCATACTCAGTTTAAAGGAGCAATGCCTCAAATTCCCTTTGGATAACCTCTGACCTAATGGCATGAAAATCAATTTCTCTAATTTCTGGTAAATTCTCCCTACATACCAGTTCTCCCTTTTATTATTTAATTTAGTGTTTCCCCAGTAACCCCTTCTCTTTTCCTCCCTCTGATTCCCTTTCTCCTTCCCTTTCCTCCATGGTCTACTGTCCCCTCCTGTTAGATTCCTTCTTATTCAGTTCCTGACTTCTTCCAACTATCAGCTCCAAGCTTCTCATTTCATCTCCAGTCCACCACTCAATCTTTCATCTTCCCTCTCACCTGGTCTCATCTATCACTTGCAGGTGGTAATCCTTCCCTTCTCTCAGATTCTTACTGTGGCTTCTGCCCCCTTGCTTTCCAGTCCTAATGCAGAAACATCGATTGGTTATTCACTTCCATAGACACTGCTTGACTTGCTGAGTTCCTCAAGCATTTTCCATGTCTTACTTTCTGCTCCCTGAGGCCTAGCTGCTATTTGCCATTCACTGCCTCATGAATTTATCACTGCAATGAGGTCTGCAGGATATGGGAGCTACATGGCCATAAGAGGAAAGTACAATGTCAGGCTTTACTTGACTGCTAAACACCAAAACGCGCCTGTCCAGATTGTTCAGGACCTTCGTAATGCACATCACCTTCATTTCCATTAAGCCGTGGTTTACAATAAAATGCGTTTTGATGTTGAAATGTATTCCCTAACCCTATGCTCTCCTTTGTTCTTTGAAACCCCATTGTGTAATAGTTATTTATTTCACTTAGAGATTGCACAGTATTTCCTCTGATTACCAAACTCTCGTTGAGTCCTGTCACTGTTTCTGAAGGAAAACAGTTGTTCATGTTGAAAACTAAATATCTTCCATAAACTCAGCAAGTTAAAAACATGAACAATAAATATTAATTTCAGAACTAAGAAGATCATACACACAAGATGCCTAAATAGTGGAAATTATGTTTTCTTTGTGAAAAATATTAATCATAACCACTGTCTGTTCACCTGCGGGGAATTCCCCCTATTGTGTATAAGTTCAGTTTTCACTTAGGCTATGAGCTTGTTCAATACTTAATTTTCTTTCTTAGGCATTTCTTCAGAAGATGATGAACAAATGCGGGCCATAATTCTTTAAAAGTTTTTTGAGATATCCAAAATCATGATGCAGGGATGAAAAGTAATGGCAATGTTCAACAAGGCCAGGAAATAGTTGGAGGGAAATAGATATGACAATGCTACCCTCTTATCCTCCTTCTTGACGGAAGCTCCAGATTTGCAAGCTCTTGCCAGAAGAGTCTTGCCAAGTTGCTGCAATGCTTCTTCTGCAAGGAACACCTACTACCATACTGAACCAGGGTTGGATGTGGTAGATCATTATGCCAGGGGATGACAGACGAATCAAGCAAATTCCTTGAAACTAAAACTTAGATCCAATCAGTCTGGGATGGATTCAAAACAAATTGGGAGATGAAATGATAGTATGTGAATAAATTGCAATACAAAATCACCTGTTTGACATTTCCATGTGACTATATTGATTTAATATTTAACAATCTCCATAAATATTCAAGAATTTCCTTATGGCATTGGAATGGTTTAATGTGGGGTTGTTAATATTCCAGTGGAAAATCTCCAGGTACAATAGCTATATCAGTCCACAACAATATTTTGTAAAGCCTTAAATTCACCAGTGGAAAATGCTTTGAAATTCAATTTCCAAGAAATTCAAAGAGGAAGATTAAGTCACAAAATATGTAATTAGTTATTTTGAATGCATCTGGATCCGCTCCAGGAAATTACACGTCAATATTTGTGTAAGAGTGCACAATGCTGTTCTCAATTCAATTGTAATGATTGACTCCTCCAGGTGTAAGAGCAAATTGCCATGATAGTACCAAGATATTCCTGAAAATGGCTCTATCTTACAAGACTGTTATTAATAATCAGAATGAATTATGGCACGGGAAATTGAAATAAATTTAGATTTAACTTCTTGCATTACTTGAAATTTGAATTGGTATAATCTGGAATCTACAAGACCTAGCTTCTTTATATTTATTGTTATCTCCAAATATCTTAGTCATTATGTCATTGCTACCTCATATAATAGCCCATATTCTACTAAATTGTGAAGTTCATTTTTGCATTTGCTGCAATCCCTATACTTTCCACCAGAAAGTTTATTAATTCCCATGTTATAAAATTATGATAATAAATTATTGGTACATTCATAATTAATGACATAACCAGAATGTTTTAGAATGTAAAGATCATTAGCCATAGATTTGCAAGATGAAAGTGACAGCAATGTGTTTGTAATATAAATGGTATTTTGGGCAATTATGCCAAAAGCTTGCAGCGTAAGGTCTTTTATAGAGGAAATAATGATGTTATTGCACAGTCAATTATTAAATTTGAGCACGTTATAATAACAGATCGATGAAAATTACACTCTAAGTTAATTTTATTTTTGGTGTTTTTCTTCTTAATTCTTGTTTAGAATTGTATTTGACGATGAAACATACTAAATTTTCAATTTCCAACCTTCCTTTTGTAGTGCATGTTTCTTTTGTTTAAGTGTGCAATAAGTTGCAAAATTCCATTAAAGAATTGTTTAAACAATTATACATACTTTCATCTGACCTACACTCCCCTGATGATTAACATTAAAAAATTTCCTTAAGGCCTGGAGGGGCTAGGCCAAGTGTACCACAATGAACTGAAATGTAATGCACCACATTACCTAGGCAGCTGGAGTTTCATGTTTGGCTACAGTGCTTTTGGATTAGGAAGGGAGGGGAAATTTACTCCAGTATTCCTGTTTCCCATTATTTAGCAATAATCTCTAAAAATGGTGCAAACAAAATAAGAAACATGTGAGAGCAATAATAAAATTCAATTGATCCAGACATTAATAGGAATCACATGGTTCTGATTCATCTTGTGGTGGGACATTATGTTCTAGCTCTCTGAATAACCTTCTCTTTTTATTACTATTACTGAATAGTCCTCCGCACACGAGATGGCATAATTCTGAATAGAAAGGAATATTCGGTGGCATTACACAGAACTGTGAGGCCCTCATGCCCTGTGTTTATCCTATTTCTTTCTTTCCATGATTTGATAAATACAAACAATAGATAAAGAGTCAAAAACATCAAACCAACTCTTCTCAGGCTTCCAGCCAGGTTCAGGTTTCAATTATAACCGACATTTCAATGACAGGCTCTGCCACCTTCTTCAAGAAGATGGAAGGGTTTGTCATGAAAATGTCATCATATACGCCATGAAAGCACTAGATCCTTTTTCAGTCAAAAACATATTAAAAATAATCACAAGCAAGAGAAAATTTGCAGATGCTGGCAATCTGAGAAACACACATAAAATTTATGGTGGAACTCAGCAGGCCAGGCAGCACTTATGGAGAAAATACAATCAATATTTTGGGCAAAAAACCTTCGGCAGAACTGAGAAAAAAAGCTGAGGAGTAGATTTGAAAAGTGGGGGGTGGGGAGAGAGAAATGCCAGGCAGTAAGTGAAACTTGAAAGGGGAGGGATGAAGCAAAGAGCTAGGAAGTTGATTGGTGAAAGAGTCAGAAGGCCATGGAAGAAAGAAGAAGAGAAGGGGTGTTCAGGGAACACCAGAGGGAGGTGATGGGCAGGCAAGGAGATAACATGAGAGAGGGACAAGGGGATGGGAAATGGTGAAGGTGGGAGGGAATGGAGGCATTACTGAAAGTTTGAGAAATCAGTGCTCGTGCTATCAGGTTGGAGCCTACCCAAGCGGAATGTAAGTTGTTCCTCCAACCAAAGTGTGGCCTTATCTCGACAGTGGAGGAGGCCATGGATGGACATATCGGAATGAAATAGGAAGTGCAATTAAAATGGGTGGCCACTGGGAGATCCCACTTGTTCTGGCAGATGGAGCGTAAATATTTGCTGATGTGGTTTCAAAATCCGCATTGTGCCTCACCATTGTACAAACTGGGAGCACCGAATGCAGTATATGACCCCGAAAGACTCACAGGCGAAGTGTTGCCTCACCTGGAAGGACTGTTTGGGGCATTAAATGGTGGTGAGGGAGGAGATGTAAGGGCAGGTGAAGCACTTGTTCCGCTTGCAAGGTTAAGTGTCAGGAGGGAGATCGGTGGAGAGGGATGAATGGACAATGGAGTTATGTAGGGAGTAATCCCTGAGGAAAGCAGAAATTGGGGGGGGGGGGAGGGAAAGATGTGTTTGGTGATGGGACCCATTTGGAGGTGGTGGAAGTTTTGGAGAAATATATGCAGCACGGAGGCTGGTGGGATGGTAGGTGAGGACAAGATGAACACTATCCCTGGTAGTGTGGTGGGAGGATAGGGTTAGAACTAACATGTGTGAAACGGAAGAGATGCGGTTGAGGGCAGCTTTGATGGTGGATGAAGGGAAGCCCCTTTCTGAAAAAGGAGGACATCTCCTTCGTTCTAAAATGAAAAGCATCATCCTGAGAGCAAATGCAGTGGAGACAGAGGAATTGTGAGAAGGGGATAAGGTATAGACAAGGTAGCTGTGACAGTCTGTTGGTTTATAATAGACATAGATGGATAAGTTACCTCTGGAGATAGAGACAGTGAAATTGAGAAAGGGAAGGGAAGTGTCAGAAATGGACCCGGTGAATTTGAGGGCTGAGTGGAAGCTGGAGGCAAAGTGGATGGTGCAGGAGGCTGCACCAATGCAATTGTCAATGTAGCGTAGGAAAAGTGCAGGATGATCTCTGGTGTAGGCTTAGATCATAGACTTTTCCATGTAGCCGAGAAATAGGCAGAGATAGCTGAGACTCAGTGAGTGGCCATGGCTATCCCATTTTGCTTGAAGGAAGTGGGAGGACCCAAAGGAGAAATTATTTAGAGAGGAGACAAGTTCCGCTAGGTGGAGGAGAGTAGTGGAGAGGAAATGGGTGGTCCTGGTGTCCAGAAAGAAACGGACAGCTTTGAGCCCTTCCTGGTGGGATTGGAGGTATATAAGGATTGGACAGAAATAATCATCAAACTAATGTCTATATTCTGAGCATAGATCCTTCTGGACTCCGAATAATCATTATTCCACAGATTATTCTGACCTTTATCATGAATGTTTTTCCTTTTCCTGTTCCTCTCTGTTGTTTTCCCAACTTGTCAAATCAGTGCAGCTTGGTTTGTCCTGAAATTTCACCAGTAAACGGCAGCAGGTCATGGACTCATGGAGTCATAGAGCAATACAACACCAATACCAAGCCTTTCATCAACAGGCGAGTCACTCCTCCTGGAATGAGTGCTCCCTGATCCAAAACATTCATTATTCTAATTTTATTTCTTATCCATTGTCTTCATTATCTCTACCCACATGTGCTGTGCATAAATAGAGTGAGGTGAGCCTTTTGCAGTGTCAAGAATCAGGGCCTTGTGAGCTGTGTGAGCTGTATGCAGTTCTGCTTTTAACTTCTATGTACAAAGGTAAGCTTCTTTCCTGGAGTTTGATCAAGCTGTTGCTCGGCTAATAACAGGACACTTCTTCAATACAGTTTATTTTAGCCTGCAGTTGGTGAATCAGGCCAGCTGAGCCTATAAGAGACTTTCACTCCCTGAGATCCCCCCTCCATCTTTATTTCTTTAGTACATTCTCATCCCTGATCTCTCTCTGCTATGCTACAGAGCCAAAAATTCACTATTCCCTACTATAACTTCACTGTCTACAGGTTCATGTCTCTCTAAGTCATGCCCTGGAATGTACCCAAGTGTTTCCAAGTGATACTATTGCACCTGCCTCAATCACTTCTTCTGGCAGCTTGTTCCATTTCCACTCCACCACCTGTGTGAAACAGTTCCTCCTCAAGTCCCTTTTAAATCTTTCCACTCTTATCTTAAAACTCTCTGCCTATTCATTTTGGAATCTGAGACACTGAGGAAAGAACTGTTATATTCCACTTTATCTGTACCTCTCATAATTTTAAACATTTTGATATAGTTACACCTCAGTATCCTACATTTCAAGGATAGAAAATCCTAGCCTGGCCCTCCTCTGCCTATAGCTTATTTGAGGGGTCAGTCCTTACATCCCATGTCTTTCCTGCACTCTCTCCAGATTGGCTATGCAATTCCTGTAACCAGAGAGGAAAAAACTGTACACAGTACTCCAAGTGAAGCCTCACCAACAGATTATATAACCACAACATAGTTTCCCAACCCCTGTATTAGATGTCCTTTTGTAGCTTTTTGTATACCTGTGATGCCTATTTCAATGAACAATGTATTTGTATTCGTAGTTCTCCCTGTTCCATTACACTCCCCAGTACTCTGCCATTCTGGCATACACTTAGCGGCCACTTAGCAGCAGAAGTACCTCCTGTACCTAATAAATTGGCCATTGCATGTATGTTCATGGTCACCTGCTGCTGTAGCTCATCCATTTCAAAGTTGTATATGTTCTATGTTCAGAGATGTTTCTCTGTACACCACTGTTATAACACATGCATATTTGAGTTACAGTTGCTTTGCTGTCAGCTTGAACCAACCTGAACATTCTCTTCTGACTTCTCTCATTAACTGGACATTTTTTGCCTGCAGAACTACCACCCAATGATTTTTTTTTTTTTTTTTTGCACCACTCTCTGTATACTCTAGAGACTGTTCTGTGTAAAATTCCCAGGATATCTGCATTTTCTGGAAAACTACCCTGTCTGGCACCAACAAACATTCCACAGTCAACATCAAAGTCATTTAGATCACACTTGATGTTTCTGATGTTTGGACTGGACACCAACTGAACCTCTTGACTCTGTCTGCATGTGCTCTTTACATTGAGTTGCTGCCATATGATTAGCTGACTAGATATTTGCATTAACGAGCAGGAGTACAAATGTACCTAAAAAGGTCCCGGGGTGGAAGCTCTACGCTAGTTTGACCCTCAACAGTGCTGTACTGTTCGATATACTTGATCTGTTTTTTCAATGATTCTGTTGGTTTCTTTGTACTTACTGTGAATTCTCGCAAGAAAATGAATCTCTAAGTCATATACGTAATTTGATAATATATTTACTTTGTTATTTGAACATTGAACTGTGGTAGTTAGATTTTCTGAAATGCATCACTTCCCACTTAACTGTTTTAAACTCCACTTGCCACTCCTCAGCTCACTTTCATAACAGATCAAGATCTACCTGTAATCTATGAATGCATTCTTCACTCTTAACACATCTTCTATTTTTGAGTCATCCACAATCTCATAGGTCAAGCCTTGTACACGCACATCCAAATAATTTATATAAATAACAAATAGCAATGGCCCAACACCAACTGCTGCAGCACACCACTGATTGTTGGCCTCCACTGCAAGGAAGCAATCTCCGCTCACCACCTTCTGCTTCCTACGTCTGAGCCAACTAATCAGCGCTCCCTGGATTTCATGAGACCTAAACTTCCAGTCCAGTCTACCAGGAGAGACCTCGTTGAAAGCTTGCTAAAGTGCACATAGAATAAGAATCAGAATCAGGTTTAATATCATTGGCACATGTCATGAAATTTGTGGTTTTGCTGTTTAACTGGGTATTCCTTTCCCTACCTTTACTGCATCCCTTACTATTCTTACTACTATCCTTTTTCTTCCATGCTACTCTTTATCCTATGATTTGATTCTGCACAGAGTCCTGCCTCTGCTGAACTAGTTTAAAACCTCATACGTAGTAATAGCTAATTTCCTTATAAGGATATTGATTGCTTTCTGGTTCAAATGTAACCTGTCCTTTTTCTACAGGTTACCTCTACCTCAGAAAAATATCTCATTGATCCAATAATCCAAATCCCTGCTCTCTGCACCAGCTTCTCAACCAGAAACTCATCTGTTCTATTCTTCTACTTCTGTCCTTGTTTGTACATAGCACCAAGAGTAATGCAGACATCACGATCCATGAGGTCCTGCTTCTTAACTTCTTATCGAACTCCCTCTACTCACTCCACTGGACCTCATTCCTTGCTGTATTTTTGTTGTTTATGCTGACATGTGCAATGACCTCTGGCTGTTCACTCTCACCCTTGAAAATTTTCTGCAGCTGCTCATAGAAATCCTTGACTCTGACCAAACACACCAACCTGGCCTCCTTTCTGTGGCACAGAATCTCCAGTCTGTCCCTTTACTTCTGAGTCTCCAGCACCAACTCACTGTCACTGCACCTTTTCCCTCTGAGCCTCAAAGCTGGTCACAGTGCCAGAGACCTGAGTGATGCTGGTAGTCTTTGAGAGAATATCCTTTCAACAGTATCCAAAGAGGTATACCTATTAGAGAGGGAGATAGTTACAGGGCAACTCTTACTGAGACTGCCTACTCTTACTTTTCCTAGTAGTCACTCATCTATCTGTTGAGTGTGATCAACAATACTGTCACCAATTTCCTGGACAAACCTAAATACATTAAACTCCAGCTGCAGTTTCTTGACATGGTCTTTCAAGAGCTGCAGCTGGCTGAACTAGCATCAGAAAGACCATGAGGTTTCCTGACTTCCTGCAGGAGAAACATTCATCTTGAGGTAAGCATTGTTTTACTTGTAGAGTCTGGTTGAAGTTCAGGAAAAATCTGGTTCCAGCAGAGACATATTTGCTGGAGCCATTGCTCTGGAAGTTATGATGCCTTCATTCATCTTCACAATGCTTCTACATGTGACAATCACAATGATGTGTGCACAGATATATAGTCTCCTTTAAATTGAAGTAACAATCAATTAGTCTTGCCATTAACAATGAAAAATTAATGTGAAAGGATCTGTCCATATGAATCTATTTGTTTTAGTATGGCCTCTTGCACGATCTTCTAATGGGAGCCTAATTCCTAGCTGTTCAATGTGCCTATGTGAAGTGATAGAGTGGTAGTTAGAGTGGTAGAGTGGTAGTTAGAGTGGTAGAGTGGTAGGTCATTAATGGCCAATGTCTTTGAACTTGATACTTCTGAGATTTGCAGCATGGAGGACCAAGTGGAGGCAAAAGTGTGCAGTGACCCTATATCTTTTGAGCAGACATTAATGGTTAAGCCATTTGTTCCTAATGCTTTCATTGTTCTTACTCAGACCTCAAACATTAACCAGTAAGGTTTATATTTCAGTTATAGTCCCAAGCCTTTTGACATCTCATTTTTCAAACAGTACCAATGCATTTGAACAACGCCAATCCTTCTTTAGCCAACTCAAAACAATAAAGAAATCAGGAGATTTCAATAAACTACAGATTCATGCTCTGAAGCTTAAAATGATCACACACCTTTTGAATTATTTAACAAGATGGTGATGGATGATTGCTTGATGGAGGCAGAAAAGAAAGGAGCCAGTCTCAAAAGTGAAAAAAGAAACTGCTCTTATTAGTTTTAGACTTTAATCCCATATCCTGCTGCAAGAAGGTTTTACTGTAGATTTAATATTCCAGTAGTATCTTCAAGATGTAACTGGCAACAAATATAAACCAGGATTTTTTTGCATTATTTTTATCACTGTGTAATTAAATTAGCATTAAATGTTTAGAATATTATACTTCACAAACTGCTCGATCCCATATGTCCAACGAAAGTACATAAAAGCTGAATTAAAATACAGCACTGAATTCAAATGTCCCTGTTATATTTACCAAATGCTTGATGAAAATATTATGTACGTTAATCATATTGAACTTGGTTCAAAGGGTTTGTGGTTTTAGGGTTTTTCAGATTTCTCTTTGGCAGCATTTTTTACTATCTTCTATGCTAATTACTTGAGCCAAAAAAAAAATTGCACTATCTTTTCGTCTTCGACAAAAAAAAGATTGAGGATTTTCGAATGCTAAGTCAGATAATCCCAATACTTCAGGGAATGGCTTTCTCCTTTCATTTTGATTCAGCTTGAGCTACAAATTTACACTGAATATAGCCGATTCAAGGAATTACGTGCATCTTCCTCAAACGAATAGGGACCAACTATAAGTTGACCATTCCAGAAAATTATAGCCTGGAAATAGGATCTTGTATTGCAATATTTTTGCACACTACATGATTCAATTTAAAAGAAGAATAACATAATATTGTCACTTGAAGGATTCTGTATAAGTTGCATGAACTCTGCAATTTCAGCTCATTTCTCACTTATGTAGTCATATGCAATGTGCAATGGTGTGCAATTCATATCAGGACTCCACTTACAATTTTCAGCTTGCCATGTCAGCAGGCCACTTCTTGCTCAGTCAGCTTTCACAGTACTCACCCATAATGCCTGCTTCTTCATCTAAAACTGCTTTTGAAGCATTTTGAGAAGTAAAATAGGGATAGGAGAAACAGAGCAAATTGTAGGGCACTAAGGAATGTTGATAAAGAGATATCTGGGAGTCCAATTCCATAATTCCCTAAAAATGGCAACACCAGTTACAGATAGTGAAAAAAGCACATGGCATAGTTACATTGATAGGTTGGTGCACAGAATACATGAGTTGGAACATTATGTTGCAGCTTCACCAAGCATTGGTTAAGCTGCACTTGTACTTTATTATGTGCAATGCTGGTTACCACACTCTATATAGGAAGGATTGTTTGCACTGTAGAGAATGTAAAGGAAATTCATCAGGCTGGTGCCTGGATTGAGGGATTCTAGCTATGGGGAAAGATTGGATAGAGTGGGCTTGATAGAGAAAGCTGAAAAATACAGCTGCTCATTTATGCAAAGATCTAATCAGCCAATCATGTGGCAGCAACTCATATATAAAAACATGTGGACATGGTCAAGAGGTTCATATGTTGTTCAGACCAAACATCAGAATGGGGAAGAAATGTGATCTAAGTGAGTTAGATTGTGGAATGATTATTGGTGCCAGATAGAGTAGTAGAGTACCTCAGAAACTACTAATCTCTTGGGATTTTCAATCACAAAGGTTTCTAAAGTTATGGACAATAGTACGAAAAAGAAAAAAAAGAATCCAGTGAATGGCAGTCCTGTGGGCAAAAATTCCTTGTTAATGAGAGAGATCATGGAAGAATGGCTAAATTGGTTCAAGCCAACAGGAAGGCAACTAGTGATATGAATGATGGAACTGATGGCTTTGTGCCCAAGTTTACAGATGATACAAAAATAGGTGGAGGGGCAGATAGTTTTGAGGAAGCAGGAAGGCTGCAGAAGGAATTTGACAGATTAAGAGAATGGGCAAAGAAGTGACAAATAGAATACAGTTTTGGGAAGTGTGTGGTCATGCACTTTGTTTGAAGGAATAAAAGCATAAATTATTTTCTAAGTGGGAAGAAAAATCAAAAATCTGAGATCCAGACAAAAATGGGAATTCTAATTCAGGATTCCCTAAAGGTTAGCTTGTAGGTTGAATCGGTGGTGAGGAAGGCAAATGCAATGTTAGCATTCATTTCACGAGGACGGGAATATAGAAGCCAGGATGTAATGTGGAGGCTTTATAAGGTGCTGGTGAGGCTTCACTTGGAGTATTGTGAACACTTTGGTCCCCTTATTTAAGAAAGGATGTGCTGACACTGGAGAGGGCTCAGAGGAGGTTCACAAGAATGAGTCTGGGAATGAAAGGTTTATTGTATAAGGAGTGATTGATGGCTCTGGACCTTTACTCACTGGAATTTTGATGTATGCGGGGGGATCTCATTGAAACCTATTGAATGCTGAAAGGCCAAGATAGAATGAATGTTGAGAGGATGTTTCCTATGGTGGTGGAGTCCAAGATAAGAGGGCATAGCTTCAGAAGAGAGGGATATCCATTTAGAACAGAGATGAGAAAAAGTTTCTTTAGACAGAGAATAGTGAATCTGTGGAATTCCTTGCCACAGACGGCTGTGGAGGCCAGGTCATTGGCTGTACTTGAGGTGGACTTTGATAAGCTCTTGAGTAGTCAGGCTGTGAATGCTTACAGTAAGAAGACAGGAGAATGGAGTTGAGAGGGAAATGGATCAGCCATAATGAAATTGTAGAGCAGATTTGAAAGGCCGAATGGCCTAATTCTGCTCCATTTGGTCTTATTGTCTTATTATGGTAATTCTAGTAACCATGCATTACAACAACAATATGCTGAAGAACATCCCTGGTTGCACAATACAACAAACCTTGAAGTGGATGAGCTAGTCAGAGAAATCACCCTGCATTATATTACTACCCTTTGTCTTCAGTAACTGAACGCAATTTACTATCCAATTTACCAATTTACTTTAGATCCTCTCTGACATAAATTTCAGATGAGTCTAGCATGAGGACTTTATCTAATGCTTTATTAAAGTTCATGTTGGCAATATCCCCTAATCAAGCATCTTTTTCACTTCTTCAAAAACTTCAACCAGCTTTATAAGGCAGAACATCCCCGTACAAAGCCACAGTGAAATATCTGAACCACTTTGTGGTTTTTCAAATGTGAGTAAATCCCGTCCATAAGAAACTTTTCCAATAATTTCTTGACCAGTGATGTTAGGCTCAACAGTTTATACTTTCCTGGGTTGTTCCCATCATCCTTAAACAAGGGAACAACACTGGCACTCCATTCTTCTGGGACCTCACCTTTAGTTAATTTAGGATACAAAGATCTTGGTCAAGGTGCTAGTAATCTCCCTTGCCTCCATCAGTATCCTGGGATTGATTCTATCAGGCCATGGGGATTTATCCATCTTAATGTACATCAATTGTTTTTGAGAGGCCTTAAACATTCTTCTTCTTAATATCAATATCTCTGATCTCACCACCATCATATTCTTCTCATTGGTGAATATTAATGAACTCAATTTGGTCTTCACTCACTTCTTTGACTCCAAGCATAAATTCTGTCCTTCTTTCTTGAGTGGATATACCTGTTACCTTGTTAACTGCTTGCTGCAAATTAACAGGAAGTATAAAATGTCTTGTGATTCTCCTTAATCCTACTTGTCAGTGACATTTCAAGATTCCTTTCAGTCATTCTAATTGTTGTTTAATTTCTTTCCTGTTTCATTTATATTGCTCAAGTAACTCAGCTCATTTCAGCTTCCAAACTTTACAAATGTTTCCTCTTCCTTCTGACGAAACTTAAAATCGAACTTGTCTTCCAAACTTCCAATCCTTAAAGTGAAAATCAAAAAAAACTACAGATGCTGGAAATCTGAAATAAAAACAAGAAGTGTGAGATATGTTCTGCAGACCAGGGAACACCTGTCGGAAAAGATCTTGTTTCAAGTAGGAGGTTCTTCTCCAGGAATGCATCTTTAATTTGTATAGGATTAAAAACACATTAATTATTTTGATTTTAGCCTTGTTGCTGAGTGTTGGACATTCCATTTTCAGGCCTTCAACATCTTTAAGCACAGATCTCCTCCCCCAAAACATGCAATCCCCAATACTCCCCCTACCTGTTCCAATCCCCAAATGCAACAGATACTGAATGCATTAAACATCAGAATTATCAGTATAGTAGAACCCATTTATTAATCTTCCAGAATATTGAAAAATCTGATATCTCCTAAAGCAAGTTTTTCTGATCATGGTGTAATGTCAAACAAAATGACATTTCTTACTGGCAATGAATATCAAACAAATAAACAGGAAAAAGAGGATGGAGGATGTGCGGGGCATGATATCTGTCATGTGTGGACAGATGCTGAGCCATCTGATGTATCGTTTAACGTGACGTGTAACTTAAATGTAGGTCTACAATAATTGAATTGTTATGAGGTAAATGTGAGACTGAGACAGACACAAATACATGGCTTGGGGTGGATTCCTCTGCGGTCAAGGCTTGTGAGTCAAAAGTCTTGCCAAACCCGAGTTGCAGCGCTGCCACACAAGAGACTGCAGGTGTTGTAACCTGAGCGACAAATGAGATGCTGGAACTACTCAATGTGTCAGGCAGCATCTGTAGAGGAGAAAGGGCAGCTGACATTTCCTTCAGTTGAAATGAAAGATAAATAGAAGAGAGCTGGTATCAAAAGAATAAAGGAGAAGTGGAGAAAAAGCTTGTGAACAGAAGGTGGATCTAAGGTGAGAAGGGGTGGTGACCAGATGGAGGACTGGAGAGTGAAAATAATGGCAGGCTTTGTGGATTATTAATTTTAGCTGCAAAATTAAGTAAACCAGGGAAGAAAATAAAGGCGAGTTATAGAGGTGACCCAGTGGAAATTGCTTTAACAGAAAATATTGAAGCAGACAGAACACCAATCCAACTCTATGCTCCAGGTGTGGGCTCATACTGTAATTTAAAAAAAGGAGTACTTGCTTAACTGCAGTTAAGATTGAACATCATAAAATAAAAAAAGTCACTATTTATTACATTCTAGGGTTGGACTTCTGTATAATGGCCATTAGTTCAATTCCTTCCCACGGTAAGTGCAGGCAGGTTTAGTTTCCTATGGGAAAAAGCTTTAGATGACAGGAAGGTGTAGTTAGTCTCACTATTGTGATGAAAAAACATCAAATGATTTTTAGTCTGAAAAATAAATTAAAGACAGTCTATATATTCATGTCTTTAGACATAGTAAGACAAATTAATTATATGAGATGCATTTCTTTTTTTTAAACTGAGGTGTCTATGCCAGGATTTTACACAATGGTAGCTGAGTCGCAATGTGGTGTTTCGTATACTCCACTCAACAGTTTGCAGGAGGAAATTACATTGGAGAATATGCAAAAGAGCTTACAAAGATGATGATAAAACTGGAAAACGTTGGATAAGAGAAAATATTTGATAAGCTGGGAGAGTGTACCTTGAAACAGAGTAGGGGGAGGGGAGACTAATTGATATGTATAAAATTATGAAGGGCTGTAAGCAAATCAATAGAAAGGACATATTTCCTTTAGCAGAGTGGTCAAGAACCAGGAGGGCTATTGATTTTAAGTAATTTAAAAAGGATTTTAAATAGACTTTAGTATAAGGATTAGAAGGAAATAAAAATCAAGAACCCACCTTCCTGAAAGGATGGTATAACTAGAATCCTGTTCACCTTTAAAAAGCAGTATGATGTACATTTGAAGAATAGTGACTTCCAGGGTGATATATCAAGTACTGGAAGGTAGAATTGGATATTTTAGCCTTTTGCTTACTGGTACAGACTTGATGGACAGAGTTGTGTCCTTCAGTCTTCAAATTTTTCTTCTTTCTTTGATTTTCAGTTCATCACTTACAGTGTGAAAGGACACTTTGACATCCTCTGGAGACATCACAGCTCAAATAGCTTTCAAAAGTCACAGAGTATGTTTGCAATAAAAAGAAGTATTTGATATGATATTTAACTGTTGACCTGTTTGTTTATTGAGTATACTCTGGTGAAACTATAGCACCATATTACTGGAGACCTCAGGTAGGCACTCCCAGCACACTAGAAGAGTTAAGATGAGGAGGGACTGCAATATCTATCAGTGAAGGTCCATGAAATGATCTAACTCTTTGGTACAATTTTAGTACATATAAGCCCCATGATTCTGAATTGCAGTATGTTCCTTATGGAAAATTACAATTCCAATAGTTATAATAGAGTGCACAATTCTTATGAGATATTTATCTTCAGGATTTTGACTTCACCAGTATGGCCATTTACTGTCCATCCTTAACTCTCCTTAAGAAGTTAGCTATGAGCCATGTTCTTAAGTTGATGCAGACATTCTGGTGAAATTGCTGTTCCAGATTTAGATCCAGCTGCAAAGAAGGGCAGTCATATATTTTCAAGTTCGGATGGTGCAAGGCCTGGAGGGAAAACTAATGTTCCTTGCCCTGGGTTGGGTGGTTACTGTCAGAGTTGTCTAGATGAGTACTAGCAATGCACACTGCAGTCATTGTGATAGGTGTATGTTGAGCATTTGCTATAAAATGACCCATAACTTCTAGAGTGGAGATCGCAGTCACCCGACTCTGCAAAATTTCCAATAACAGCATGGAGACAGATCTTTTCAAGTTCTCATCTTCTCCTATGTTCTGAGAAACAGACTTGATGATATACTCACTGTCTTGTGTTACATACCACATGGGTATCTTGTGACTGTCACATGATCATGATGTAATTGAGGCTCTGCTGGGCATGATGTAATGGTCTTGTGATGATGGAGTGATGTAATTTTCCCACCAGTGTGTGGTCTTGTGATGGTCTGTTTCAACAGGTATAAAAGGAGCACACCTCGCTGTGATGCAGGTCAGTTCATGGCTTAGTTTGTCAGAGACTCCATAATGTTGCCTGTTCGTCTCTCAACACAGTTTTGTTTTAAAGTGGAGTTTTATTTTCTATTGTAAGTTGTGCCGGCAGATTTTAAAACCACTGCCAGTTTTGACTCCTACCTTTGCAGTCCAGTTGGAGAGTGAAAAATTTATTGAAGTATGGAAAACCCAAAGGATTGAGAAAAGTCAGTGTTATTGGTGGTAAAACAGGTTTGACCTTATTTAATCTTCATTCAAAAGGAATTAGTAACCCACAGTCCAAGATAATCCCTGCTGAAAGAGCAGAAAGGGTTGGACCGTGGTTTTGCCAAGGAAACATCAGTGCCTTTAAGCTGTTTTTATTTTCTTCATTGTAAATCCTTCGAGCAAGGCATATTTCAATTGGGATCAGCAGTAACATCACATTGTAAGAGAATTTATTACTTCAAGGAAAGTCTCTTCTAATTGACTGTGTAAATCATCTGGACTTTTGCATTTACTACTTTTAAGAACTGTGTTCACATTTCTCGTTTTATGGACTGTTCAAGCTCTCGTATAGCAGCTGACTTCCAGTTAAGTTAGTTGTTTGTTTACTTTTGGGGTTTTTTGAGCAGTGTTTAATAAAGGTTTTATTTGTTTAAGAAAAACCTGTCTCAATTCTATATTCATTGTTGCTGAATCATAACACTTGCCATACATCAATATCATGTTTGTCAAGAAATCATGACAATCACGGTTCTCATATAAATCCCTTGGAACACTGGGAATATGTAGATCCTATCTTTTTTTGGTAGGTCCTACAAAAATTCCTTACACCATGGAGATTAATCTGGCCAAATGAGAAGAGTTGTACCTTGGTAGGTCAAATGTAAAGAAACAGTAAAGGACATGACCCTTAACAGTGTTGATGAGCAGAGGGTTCTTGGGGTCCAAGTTTATAGCTTCTGGAAAGAGGCTACTTAGCTTGATAGGATGGTGAAGAAGGCATGTGGCATGCTTGTCTTTATTAGTCAAAGCATGGAGTTCAAAAGTGAGGAATTTATGTTGCAACTTTATAAAACTCTAGTTAGGTTGCTTCTGATTTGCATACAGTTCTGGTTGCTCTATCATAGCAATGATGTTAAAGCCTTTGAGAGAGTGCTAAAGAGGTTTATCAGGATGCTGTTTGGATTAGAAGAGATTTGCTATTGCAGAGGTTGGAAAAACCTTGGGTTGTTTTCACTGGAGTGGTGGAGGCTGAAGGTAGAAGAGATAGAAGTTTATAAGATTATGAGAAGCATAGATATAGTAAACAGACTCCCAGGATTTTTCTGAGGATTAAAATGTCTAATACTAGAGCACATGCATTTAAGGTAAGAAGTGGTAAATTTAAAGGAGATGTGAAGGGCAAGTTTTTTTTACATAAAAAGTTGTAGATGCATAGAATGTATTGGCTTGGTGGTGATAGAGCCAGAGATATTAGGGACTTTTAAGAGAATTTTAGGTACATGAATGTGAGAGAAATGAAAGGATTATGTCAGAAGAATAGATTAATTTATTTGGACATTTGATTACTAATTTAATTGGAAAGGCACAACATTGTGGGACAAAGGGTCTGTTCCTGTGCTGTACTGTCCTATGTTATACCAGACTGCATCACACTGGGGTCCCTTCCTTTTACTTCCACAAACCACATATGTCTACTCATGCTGTCTGAACTGATGCTGTCAAATGATCATCACTTGCCGCAATAGCCCCCTCCTCCAATTCTCTCTCACTGCTCCATCTCCTCCTGAATTGCCTTCTTCTCCTGTTCCTCTTACATCTCTTCCTGCTCCTTCTCTGTTTCTTGCATCTCCTCTCCTCCTCCTGTTCCATTTCCTCATCCATCCTTTTCAGCTTGTCCTCTATCTCACCCTGTTCCATATCAGCAGACAATAAATGTGTCCAAAGCACAGATGGCCAGAAAGATGTCTATTCTAAAGAGGGCTTAATAATCATGTTGAGACGTTATTGATAAACATGCCTGTTTTTTTTACAGTTTTTGTTCATGAGATGGTTTGCATCCCTGCAGCTCTCTGCCCATAACCAGGAAAGATATTTACCTTTCCATAGTGTAGAAGTGACATGTTTATGCTACCATACCTATGACACAGCTCCTCTAATCTGCTCTCCTGCTTCCCTGCTATTTTTGTTGTTTTAGCCTAAATGGAGGAGATGAAGCATATTAAGCAAATCTTTCTTTTCTCATCCTCTCAATGTAGGCAGATCCATAAAGTATTTGCAGCATTTTCTGCTTTTAACATCAATTTGCAACATTAACTCTATCATGAATCCCACTGCTCTTAATCACATGTCTTAATTTATGTGACTCAGCACCAGCTTTTGCTTAGCTGTTCTGCTTTGTAATCCCTTCGGCTTTTCCCTCCATTGAAAATGCCATTGACTTTCAAGCTATTGTAAATGAAGCAGAACTGGCCCTAATGAATTGAAACTATGTAATAATTATACTAGTTGCTTGTTTCAAGGTTTTCAGTTCTTCATCATCAGTGAAGGTACTATTTTCTAATGAGGGAAACGTAAGTTCTTGATGTGCCAGTCCATATTCTTCAATCAATCTCAAATACCACCTGCTAATGTGAAGTGTTACTTCACACATGTTAAATATAGATTTCTGAAGCAACTAAGTTACTAACAACACCCACAGACCAGGTTATCTTTACTTCTTGATCATGCACTGACTATTTTTAATGCAGTGAAAATGAATGTGCATTTTATTTTGGAGAACATAAATATGGATCATCAGAATTGGTACACTTTCTATATGTATTCTGAAGCATTACCCTGGGTGATGGTACCTGTCAGAATTGTATGTGTAGGTAAAGAAGAAAAGAAATGTATCACCTATTAATGAATGCAGACTAAGAAGACCCAAGGTTTAGTATCCTTTCCAATTGTGGTTGATACACCAATTTTTGCAGTTGTAGGAATCATAAATAAATGCTATGAATCATTGCAAAAATAGGATTGCGTTCAGCAGAAGAAGTCAAATGGCATTTTGTGGTAAGTGCCTATGATATATTGTCAGGGGCAGTGGTTTTAAGAGGATTTTACTTCAGCACAGGAAGTGGAGGGATATGGATCAGTTACAATCAGGTAGGAGATACAGAAGCCTGAAGGCACATACTCAGCGATTCAGGAACAGCTTCTTCCACTCTACCATCCAATTCCTAAATGGACATTGAACCCATGAACACTACCTTATATTATTTCTGTTTTTGCACAATTTCTAATCTATTCAATATACATATACAGTAATTTATTTATTTATTTATTTATTTATTTTCTTCTTCTATATTATGTATTGCTGCTGCTATGTTAACAAATTTCACAACACATGCCAGTGATAAAATACCTGATTCTGATGTGCAGACAAAGGATTAGTTTAATTTGGTATCGTGTTTGGCACAGACATCATGAGCTGAAGGGCAGGTTCCTGTGCTTTACTGTTCCATGTTCTCTGTTTATTGCAGTGCATGTAAGCTGCTGCAAGAATCCTCATTTAGACAATATATCAGTGGAGTTTTGGCATTCAATAACAACTTTAAAAAAAGTGAAGACATTTGAAAAATATGTACTGAAAATAATAAAAATAATTTCTAACTTCAAGTGATTTACCACAGTTCTGGATTGGTTGATGGTTATAGATGAATGTGTGTCACATGAAAAGAGCATCTTAATGCTTTCCGGATTGCACAATGTCCCAACCATGTGGGCGGGTGACATAATATCACAGATCAAGAGCAATAATATCCAAAAGCAGACTTTATTTCTGCTGTATAATTCAGATAACTTGCCTCTGAATTCTTATCAGGTCTATCGCTGATGGAAAAAGACTATAAACATAAGAAAATTCATGTAGAGGGAAGTAAAAACAATCATAAACTATCGTAAAGTTGCTGATTTGTACTCTGAATTGCATTCAGTCCTTAGCTGGTAAACTAATATGTCATAGTAGATCCTAAACATAACTGCAAATAGTATAAGAAAGTTTCCATATTTATTTTTCTCATGCATCTATACCAAGGGCTAGCACTGCCCTTATTTATCATCTGCTCCTATTTCCCTCAAGATGATATTGGCGACTGTGAGTTCACATGGTTATGTATTCCTTCAATGCTCTTGAGGAAGACTTTTCAGGATTTTGACCTAATAATATGAAAAAAACTATATGATTTCAAACCAAAGCGCCATTGTGCGTGTACAGGAACTGAACTTCTTGGAAACTTCTGTAAGGGTGCAGAGGAGAATTACCAGGATGCTACCTGGACTAGAGGGCATGTATTATGAAGGTAGATTGAGTGAGCTAGGGTTTTTCTCTTTGGAGTGAAGGAGGATGAGAAGTGACTTGATGGGAGGTGTATAAGATGAGAAGAAGCATAGAGGTTGTGGATAAGCCAGAAACTTTTTTTCAGTGCAAAAATGACTAAAACAAGGTGGCATAATTCAAGGTGATCTGAGGAAACTATAGGGGGATCCAAGAGGTAAGTTCTTTACACAGAGAGTAATTAAATTTCATCTACCAACACTCCGCACCACTTTTTATGTTCTGCTGCAGCCTTAGGCAACCTTCTGCACTCTCAATAACATTATCAATTTACATAGAACACAGAACTGTACAGCACAGGAACATGTCTTTTGGCTCATAAAATGCAAATGTGAAAGACTACCAATCCCTTCTGCCAGTATGTGGCCCAAATTCCCCCACGTTCATGTGCTTAACAGCCTTTTAAAAGTGTTTGTCACATCTGTCTCCACCTCCTCCACTGGAATTGCATGCTAGGCACATACTGCATGTTGGGGGGGTTGGGGAGATTGATCTGTTGTTTTCCATTGGAAGCTGAGATGTTAGCTACTAAACACTGGTTGACTCTGTGGGTGTTGGAATGTAGCTGGCCTCTATATCCATGATGCCAAGATGAACTTGTTTTGATGGATAAGCTTAAAGCTGGATGATACAACCTCATGTCTGAACCTGTTGAAGGTTTCTAGGTATACAATGGCATACTACCTTCAATGATCTCTGGATCATTGGTAACCATGGTTTCAGTGAGAACTGAGACAATGAAGTCTCATATTCTACATCTCTGAGACATCAAATGTTCTTGAGAATACCCCTGTCAGTCTGTAGTCTCTGATGATACATATTTATTTATTTAGAGATACAATGTAAAACAGACCTTCCGACCCAATGTGCCGCACAGCCTAGCAACCAAACAATTTAACCTTAGTCTATTTACAGGACAATTTACAAAGACTAATTAAGCTACTAACTGGTATGTCTTTGGAATGTGGGAGGAACCCCAAGAACCCAGAGAAAACCCATATGTTTGCAGGGAAGACGGACAAACTTCTGGTTGATGTCAGTGCAATTGAATGCTGAACTCCATCACCCCAAGCTGTAATCGTATTGGGCTAACTGCTATTTTATCATGACTCCCCTCCTTGTCCTGTAAGTGTTAGACAAGTCCATAATGATGTGCTTCAGTGTGACAGAGTGACAGGTGTACAGTGTTTATTAAGCCAAGTTTCCAATTAAACCATAACATAATTGAAGTTCAGACTGAAAACAGTATGAAAAGTGTGATGGTGTGAAGGCATACAATACATCACGATTGCAGAAGAAATAGGTCTGATAGAGATTGATGCTAGGGGATGATTGGAACTGCATGCCATGGAGAATTGGGTAAGAGTTCTGTTGATGTCATTGTTAGAAGATGTGTTCAGTGTCCATGAATCTGTATGCGAAGTCAATAACAGTTTTTCAGCATTCTGAATCATCTGTGACATTTCTGACCTATTCCTATTCTTTATACGAAAATAATTGGCCTGAAACATCTTTCTCCACTGATGCTGCCTAACATGCTAATTATTTCCAGTATCTTCTATTTTTATGCAAGTTTGTCAGACCTTTGAGAAGGTTATCACCAATTTAAGACAAAAAGGTTTGGATTTAAATTGCTTCATTGGAACTAGTGATGTAAGAAATTCTACCTTCATAAATCTGCTAATATTATAAACCCAGGATTAATGTGAATGGGCATTACAGTCAAGGTAATGTTCTGGGTAAATGGATTTGATGTGCAATTGGCACTGGGTCATAGGGTTTAGGTTAATTGTGCATCCCATCTACAGCACACATTTTCCAGTGCTTTTCAATTTCTCCATTTAGTCATTCTTTTAATCAACACCTGAAAAATGTTCCAGTCTTGTAACAAGTGTCAGTACAAACACATTCATCTGCTCTTTTTTGTAAAGTCTACCATAATTCCTTTGACTTCTTGGGTATTTATTGAAAAGGTTCAGTGCATAAGCAAATGTGATGCTACACATTCTTCAAAGTTACAGCCAGAGTAGTTCCTTAGAAATTAAGCCTTTGAACAAAACCAAATAAGCCTGTTTGCTTGTCTAAATAACTTGATTTAAAAATACCTTATATTTTTCAGTTTTCTAAGCACATCCAATATTACAGCATTTAAAGCATCCAACCTTGACGTTTCAATAAATCTTAAAAGTATGGGTTATTCATGAACCTAGAATGATCAAAGGATAGGAATCTGTGCATTGTACCTACAGGTATATGACTTTGCTGTAAACAAAAAGGGATCAAATGATCTGTAGCCTCACACATTATTAATATATTTGGATGGGAGCCAAATCCATTTAACAATGCATTAGTGTTCACAAATAGTATCTTGGCTGATGTCCATGTTGTATCATTTATATTCATGGATTTTTGACAAAGATGATTCTGTAGAAATATAATTTGAAACCAGACCTCAAATTGATATCAGTTATAAGAAGTGGGCTGCACACCTCTATGACTCTATAATACACCATGAGAATTTAACTTTGGCTGCTTCACTAACCACCAAAAACATATTTAAATCAATCTACTGCAAATTTTGTTTTATTTATACCACATTCCCATCAACATCTCTGACTGTATCCCTCACACACACTAGGAACAATTAACCTTGCTACCCACACAGCTTTGGACAGTTGAAAGAAAGTGCAGAAGTGAGGAAGTGCTTGCTGTTGCCAGAAGATGCAAACATCCCATGAACAGCACAAGATTAGGATTAAATGTGGGTTGTTGGAGCAGTGAGACAATTTAAAAAAAAACAAACAGAAGGCAACTAAAAAAAAGCATAAGAGGGTGAATGATGAAATACAAAGGAAAGCTAGCCAACAATATCAAAGAAGATACCAAAAACTTCTTCAAATATATAAAGAGTAAAAGACTGGTAAGAGTAGATATTGAACTGCTGGAAAATGATGTTGGAGGGGAAGTAATGGTGGATGAACTGAAGGAATATTTTGCATCCATCTTCACCGTGAAAGACATTAGCAGTACGTTAGAAGTTCAAGAGTGTCAGGGGACAGAAGTGAGTGCAGTTGCTATTACTAAGGAAAAGGTGCACAGAAAACTGGAAAGTCTGGAAGTAAATAAGTCACCTGCACCAGATAGACTACATCTGAGAGTTCTGATAGAGGTAGCTGAAAATATTTTGGAAGCATTTGTAATGATTCCTTAAGAATCACTAAATTCTGGAATGGTTCCAGAGGATTAGAAAATTCCAAAAGTCACTCAATTCTTCGAGAAAGCAGGAAGGCAGAAGAACGAAATTAAAGGCCAATTAGCCTGACCTCAGTGGTTGGGAAAACACTGAAGTCAATTGTTAAGGATGTGGTTTTGGGGTACTTGGAAACATATAGTAAAATAGTCCAAAGTCAGCATGGTTTCCTTGAGGGAAATATCTTGCCTGACGTATATGCTAGAATTCTTTGAGGACCTCCTGGCCATTAATGTTACAAAGGCAATCATTTGTCTAATTGAAGGGGAGAGTCGACTATCATCTTCATTTGGTATACCAAAAATTGCAGTGATAAAATGAGGTTGTAAATCAATATTCCAAATTGAGGAAATGGTAGCAAATATGTCCTTCCAATAATTATGTAAGGTAGGACATGACCAAAACATGTGGGTCAATGAAGTCACATCTAAATGACATCTGTCACATTGAGGATTAACATGAGAATAAAACCGAGCAAGCTTATCTTTAGACATATGCGCTCTATGTACGACCTTAAATTGTATTAAAGCATGTTTAGCACATATAGAAGAAGAATTAACCATTTGTAAAATTTTTTCCCATTTTTCCGTTGATATATTGTATTGAAGTTCTTTTTCCCATTCCTGTTTAATTCTGCCTGATATCTCTGGTTGTATCTTCATAATCATATTATAAATAAAAGCCACTAATCCCTTCTGATAGGGATTTAAAGTAAAAATCATATCTGAAAAATCTATCAAAGTTGAATTAGGAAAGGATGGAAAGAAGTAAATCCTCCTACCACATTTCAGTGGTTTTCTCAAACTATTTCTTGATTAAGTTTAGAAAAAATTAGAAGTACTATTTTCAATTCATCAATTAAATTTGAAGAAACTTGGGGACCGTTCATTCGACACTTTCATTTGAATTAATTTGACTTCTTCCAGACCTTTTCTCTTTTTATTCTGTTCTGGTATGGAGTTCCGGAGTTTCTGACACTACCATGTACATATAAACTATTATTATTGCCCATGTTAGTTTAGGTTTATTTTTCTTATTTCCTTAATATACATTTTTTCCTGTATTTTATATTTTTTTCTTTCGATGATTATTTTTAATCTTTTTCATATATAATCAATATGGGTTAGATTGATTATTGTACGATCTTAATTTTTTGCTGATAGCTTAATAAGATATTGTTATCTTGTTACTAATTTAATTCTAAATTTAATGTATTCATAACCTATTTAATATAATACTATGTTATGTTTTTTATATATGAAATTTAATAAAAAGATTGAAAAAGAAGAATTCTTTGAGGAAATAACATGCAGGATAAACAAAGGAGAATTGATGGATGTTGTGTACTTGGATTTTCAGAAGGCTTCACACATGAGGCTGCTTAACAAGGTAAGAGCCCATGGTATTACAGAAATATACTAACATGTTAGAACATTGGCTGTTTAGCAGGAGGCAAAGAGTGAGAATAAAAAGAGTCTTTACTGATTGGCTATGGGTGACTAGTGGTGTTCCACAGAGATCAGTGTTGGGATCACTTCTTTTAACACTGCACGTCAATGATTAGGATGATAGAATTAATGGATTTGTGGCCAAGTTTGCGTACGATATGAAGATAGGTGGGTGGAGACACAGGTAGCATTGAGGAAGCAGAGTACTTCAGAAGGACTTGGACAGATTAGGAGAATGAGTGAAGAAATGGCAAATGGAATATAGTGTCAGGAAATGTATGGCCAAGCACTTTGGTGGAAGGAATTACTATTTTCTAAATGAAGAGCAAAAATTGAAGTACAGACAGACTTGGGAATCCTTGTGCAGGATTCCCTAAATGTTAATTTGCACGTTTTGTCAGTGGAGAGGAAGGCAAGTGCAATGTTAGCATTCATTCTGAGAGGACTTGAAGATAAAAGCAAGGATGCAATCCTGGGGCTTTATAAGGCACTAGTGAGGCCTCACTTGGTGATCAGTTTTGGGCCCCTTATTTAAGAAATGGTGTCCTAACATTGGACAGGGTTCAGTGGAGGTTCGCAAGAATGATTTTGGGAATTAAAGATTAATTTGGTGGGGGAGTTGAGGACCAGAAGGTACAGACTCAGAATAAGGGAACATCCATTTAGAACAAAGCTAAGGAGCAATTTATTTGTCCAGACAATAGTGAGTCTGTGAAATTCATTGCCACAAGTGGCTGTGGTGGTCATGTCATTTGTATGTTTAGGGTAGAGCTTGGTAGGTCAGGGTGTGAAAGGTTACAGGGAGAAGACAGAAGAATAGTGTTGAGAGGGAAACAGATCAGCTATGTTGAAATGGCGGAGCAGATTCAATGGAATGAACAGTGCAATTCTTCTCCAATGTCTTATTGTCAGTGGAGACCAGAGCTCTATTAGCTGTGCTATCCTGCTATCCCATAACAGTCTAAGATAGAGATGGTTTTCAAATTATTTATTTCATCTTTTCATCAAATTTTCTGAGATGCACTTAACGTTAATTATTTGTGTTCTTTTTCCAGAACATCAGAACAAATAATGCATTCCATAGTTGTATGAAATACAGAATCTGGGATTCTGCTATTAGAAATATCCTGAGGAAATGGAGGACTACTGCAGGAATAAAGGCAGGATTCTGCACAACTGTGTTTGCTGAAATGAATAGACTGTATTTTGACAGAAATGTAAAATGGATGGAGACTGCCATTCCTAAAAGGATCTGAGACAACAGGTGCAAAGGCATACTGTGAATATCAGACCAAGCGTGCTTTTGGATATGCTCACAGAAGCAGAATAATCACAGTATATTTTACTTTCAGTGAACAGCATGAAAGAAGGCAAATCATGATAATCAACAAACAGTATAAAATGATTGGTCATTCCCATCAGCATACCACCTAGAATACACACATACCCTGTCACATCCAACAGAACTGAAGTGATTGCTGTTTGCTTTATGTTTGCCTGGCTACATTTTGTTCACATGCTGCTTAATTGGCAGAAGTTATAAATCAGTAGAAATAGTTGCCAATGTTCAGGATCCTCGTTATCCTATTGTTCCACTTTAATATAATTGGCTCCAGCATTTTAAGTGTGAGTGACATGAAATTTTCTTTTCAATCAATAGTATTATCAAGAAATCAAAGAGATAGTGAGAGTTTACTTCATCTTAATCGCTGTGGCTAAAATCCCAAAGCTTTGTTAAGAACGGACTCATGGTTTTCTTTTAAATGGGGAGTGTTATAAACAGACTATAAAGTTAGAATTCTGTGTAGACATGTTCAGAACAAAATGTGCAGCTTTTAACTTCCAATATTTATAATGACTCATGTTGACTGAAAACGCATTCATCATTTACCCAGTAAATTATCAATGGGTGCTACTTTTTGGATAACACAGTGTATAGTTTACAATATGTTAGAAAGTAGATATAAATAATCATCAGCAGAAAAAGCTGTGTGCTAGGAAGTTTACAGAGAGTAAAACTGCAACAAAACACAAATTTGCAATGGGTTTCACTTCAAGCCTGTCCAGCACATATGAAAAGGAAAATGCTTGCTTCAGACTCCCGCTCTACCTCAAGGAGAAGTGCAAGATTGTGTTGGTGTTTATGTGAGCGGAGAGTAACGATAAGCCAGGTGAGATTGAAAATGGGGATCTGCAGAAACCACTCAAAACTGCTAGGTATTATGCAAGTTGTTATCCAAATGTTTTGTTGATGAGACTGCTATAATGATGATGTTCAAAATCAATGATAATACAGAAAAACAAACGGTATTTGAAATCTTGGTCTATCACTAACAGGCAAAGGCTAATCAAGAACAGCTGTATGTTTTGAAGACATTTAATTTAAGAAATACATTTCTATAATATCAATAAAGACCCAAGACATTCCAAATTGTTTTGGAACTAATGAATCATATTTCAAATTGACTTGCTTTTGCAATACAGATTACTTTATTAGAAGACATTTTATATATGCAATTTTATTGCTACTGAACATTTAAGAAGTATTTGACAGGTACTTGAATGAACAGAACATGGGGAGATATAGAATGAAAACAACTAACTGGGATATAGATAGATATGATGAGGAGAAGCGCCTGTTTTGATGCAGTACAACTCAATGACACTTATAACACTTACTCAGTTTGGGATACAGCATTCAAATAAACCTTAATAGCATAGCAATCCAATAAGCCTCTGAGATGGCTTTCTACGGCAGCTTGCAATTCTGATTGGGTGTGCTGCAAGGAACCAGATTTGATTATGAAGCTTGAGGTAAAAGAATCCTTTGTTGGCATTGAATTGATTGAATTGAATTGAATTGAATTTCGGTTTATTGTCATTTAGAAACCACAAATGCAAAGCAGTTAAAAATGAAACAACATTCCTCCAGAATTATATCACAAAAGCAAACGACGAAACAGACTACACCAGAAAATCCACATAACATTTGGCAATCCCCAATTCCAGAGTCTGGAGAGGCTGCTGCCTATTAATATCGTGCTGCCATCTCAGCACATTCCCCAGAAAGGAGCTCAAACCCATCAGACAAAACAAGACTACCCAGACACACCAAGTCAGGAGACCAACTCTACCACCCAACAAACCAAAAACTAAAGCTACTAGACCTGCACAAAACCACATAGTTACAACAGAGTAAACAACACCATAATTGATTATAAAAACAGACCATGGGCACAGTAACAATAGTCCAAAGATGTTAAAAGGCTATAAGTTCTAAAGAAACCACCACACATTTTCCACAAGTCCTCAGGGTCCTAATAGACTCGTTATTCCACTCAGCCGGCAGAAGGGAATACCCTGCTATGGACTTCCACGGCACCGCTGGACCCAGCCTCGCAGACGCAGAGTCATAATATGATAGAATTCACACTTCCGTTTGAGAGGGAGAAGATAAAGTCAGATATATCAATATTACAGTGGAGAAAAAGAAATTACATAGGCATGAGAGAGGAGCTGGCAAAGTTAGTTGAAAAGGGACACAAGCAGGGATGAAGATGGAACAGTAATGGCTGGAGTTTCTGGGGCAATTTGGAAGGCACAGGATAGATATATCCCAAAAATGAAAAATTATTCTAAATAGAGGACGAGCCGAAAAGGGAAGTCAAAGACAAGATAAAAGCAAAAGAGAGAGCAAATAAATAAGAAAAATTAATGGGAAGTTAGAGGATTGGGAATCTTCAAAAAATCAATAGAAGGCAACCTAAAAGCTGTAATGAGAGAAATGACGATTATAAAGGTAAGAAACATAGAAACATAGAAAACCTACAGCACAATACAAGGCTTTTGGCCCACAATGCTATGCCGAACATTTATTTACTTTAGAAATTACTTAGTGTTACCTATAGCTCTCTATTTTTCTACTTTCCATGTACCACTTTAGGAATCTCTTGAAAGACCCAATCATATCCACCTCCACCACCATTGCCAGCAGCCCATTCCACGCACTCATCACTCTCTGCATAAAAAACTTAGCCCTGACATGGAAATACTACCTGCTCCAAGCACCTCCAAACTGTGCCCTATCATGATAGTCATTTCAGCCCTGGGAAAAAGCCTCCGACTATCCACATGATCAATGCCTCTCGTTATCTTCTACACCTCTATCAGGTCACCGCTCATCATTTGCCACAAGGAGAAAAAGCTGAGTTCACACAACCTGTTCTCGTAAGGCATGCTCCCCAATCCAGGCAACATCCTTATAAATCTCCTCTGCACCCTTTCTGTAGTTTCCACATCCTTCCTGTACTGAGCTCTGTATTCCATGTGCGGTCTGACCAGGGTCCTATATAGCTGCAACATTACCTCTCGGTTCTTAAACTCAGTCCCATGGTTGATGAAGGCCAATACATTGTATGCCTTCTTAACCACAAAGACACAGCAGCTTTGAGTGTCCTATGGACTTGGACCCCAAGATCCCTATGATCCTCCACACTGCCAAAAGTCTTACCATTAATACTATATTCTGTCATTATATTTGACTGACCAAAATGAAGCACCTCACACTTACCTGAGTTGAACTCCATCTGCCACTTCTCAGACCAGTTTTGCATCCTATGATCCTGCTGTAAATGTTGACAGCCCTCCACACTATCCACAACACCTCCAACCTTTGTGTCATCAGGAAATTTACTAACTCATCCATCCATTTCCTCATCCAGGTCATTTATAACAATCACAAAGTGTAAGGGTCCCAGAACAGATCCCTGAGGCACACCACTGGTCACCAACCTCCATGCTGAATATGACCCCTCTACAACCACTCTTTGCCTTCTGTGGGCAAGCAAAATCTGGATCCACAAAGCAAGCTCCCCTTGGATCCCATGCCTACTTACTTTCTCAATAAGCCTTGCATGGGGTACGTTATCAAATGTCTTGCTGAAATCCATATACACTACATCTACTACTCTACCTTCATCAACGTATTTAGTCACATCCTCAAAAAATTCAATCAAGCTCGTAAGACACGACCTACCTTTGACAAAGCCATGCTGACAATTCCTCATCATATTAAGCTTCTCCAAATGTTCATAAATCTTGCCTCTCAGGACTTTTACCCTCAAAATACAAACCACTGAAGTAAGACTCGCTGGTCTATAATTTCTTGGGCTAACTTTACTCTCTTTCTTGAATAAGGGAACAACATCTGAAAGCCTCCAATCCTCTGGAACCTCTCCCAGCCCCATTGATGATGCAAAGATCATTTCCAGAGGCTCAGCAATCTCCTCCCTCACCTCCCACCATAGCTTGGGGTACAAATTGTCCTATTCCGGAGACTTATCCAACTTTAACATCTATATGGTCAAGCTTTTAAATCCACTGTAAGTCATCCCTACAATTGCCAAGATCCTTTTCCATAGTGCTTACTGAAACAAAGTATTTATTAAGTACCTCTGCTATTTCCTTCAGTACCATACACACTTTTCCACTGTCACACTTGATTGGTTCTATTCTCTCACGTCTTATCCTCTTGCTCTTCACTTACTTGTAGAATACCTTGGGGTTTTCCTCAATCCTGCTCGCCAAGGCCTTCGCATGGCCCTTTCTGGCTCTCCTAAGCTCCTTCCTGCTGGCCTTATAATCTTCAAGATCTCTATCATTATCTAGTTTTTTGAACCTTTTGTAAGCTTTTTTTTCTTCTTCTAGATTTACAACAGCTTTTGTGCAAATATCACCTGAACATTTGCCACATCTTTGCCGTACATTTCCCTGAGAACATCTGTTCCCAATTTATGCTTTCAAGTTCCTGCCTGATAGCTTCATATTACCCTTTATTCTAATTAAACGCTTTCCTAACTTGTCTGTACCTATCCTTCTTCAATGCTATGTTAAAGGAGATAGAGTTGTGATCACTATCTCCAAAATGCTCTCCCACTGAGAGACATGATACCTGAGCAGGTTCAATTCCTAATACCAGATCAAGTACAGACTCTCTTATTATCGACATATTGTATCAGGAAACCTTGCAGAACACATTTAGCAAACTCCAACCCATCAAAACCCCTTGCTCTAGGGAGATGCCAATCGATAATTGGGAAATTTAAATCTATCACCACAACAACCCTGTTATTATTACACCTTTCCAGAATCTGTCTCCCTATCTGCTCCTTGATGTCCTTGTTACTATTGTGTGGTCCATAAAAAACACCCAGTAAGAGTTATTGACCCCTTCCTGTTTTTAACTTCCACCCACAGAGACTCCGTAGACAATCCCTCCATGACTTCCTCATTTTCTGCAGCCATGACACTATCTCTGATCAGCAGTGTCATGCCCCCACATCTTTTGCCTCTCTCTCTGTCTTTTCTGAAACATCTAAAGCCGGGTACTCGAAGTAACCATTCCTGCCCTTGAGCAGTCCAAGTCTTTGTAATGGCCACCTCATCATAGCTCCAAAATTGATTCATGCTCTAAGCTCATCCGTTTTGTTCATGATGCTTCTTGCACTAAAATTGACACATCTCAAACTATCAGTCTGAGTGCATCCCTTCTCTATCTCCTGTCTATCCTTCCTGTAACGTTCTCCTTCGGGTGTAACGAACGCCGAATTTAACGTCCGGATAAACCAGTTAATAAGAACCAGATCGCAGTAAGATTAACCATTTACTGTTCACTCTTCACATTAACATATGGTGAAAACTGTTGATAAAACAATACAAGATTGATACAGTATTTGTTCCTTCCTTAATATCACATTTCAAGTGTAAATACTTGCAAAGGTGACTATAACTACATTACACTAAGGTGCAGTATACAGGGAGAGTTTACCTGCTCCATTGACTACTTTAAATACACTTCCATGCAAACTATCCGCGACTCTTTAACTAACGAAAGCATAAACATTATCTACCGTCGTTACTTCTAACAGGATCGGCATTAACATCTTAGTTCAATATATCGATTATCTATTAACTTACAGCGTTGCTCTCACTGTGATTTCTCATGCCTGCAGAACAACTTCTGCTCAGGTGAGCCTCGTGGAAAGCCCCCACCCTCGCGCTAATTTCAAACCGGTGTTTTCCCACAAGACGCGGCGAAACCGGATGTGACGTCATCGCATGCCGATATATTTTACATGCAATGAATATACTTTAAACACTCCTAATTCTAACTAGAAAATACTATTGAATGAATTACTAAGCGAAAATATTATAAACTAAATAACTGTCGTAAAGACAGCACACTCCCCGCTTGACCTTCGTAAGGTCACAATGAGCAGAGTACAAAACTTAGTCTCTTAATCAGTCATTGGGTAGAAGTAGAATAACTTCTGTAACTGGCCCTTGGTAAATTTTCACATCGCCTTGGTCGGTAGTCTTCAATTCGATCTTCCTGACATGTCCATCCCCGCTAGGGAATGTAACAGTGATTCTGGCCGTTGGCCAGATTCCTGTGGGGTTCTGTCCACTTTTGTCTCTGTTGCAACAAAGGTAGATATTTTTGTCTCCAGCGAGGCCAGAACTGATTTGCCAGAGCCTGGACTTGTCTCCATTGCTTTGTGTACAAATCCTTGTCTGAAAAGTCTCCTGGTGGAGGAGGTGCTCCTGCCTTCTGCGTAAGGAGCGTTGATGGCGAAAGTATAAAGGGGTTTTCTGGGTCAGAAGACACAGGTAGATATGATTGTGCGTTTATAATGGCTGTGACCTCTGCCATTAGGGTGCACAGTACCTCGTGAGCCAATCGGGTGTGTTGCTGCATCTCAGGTTTCCTTTTCTGGGTTTTCCGTAAGGACGTGAACCGTTTGACTGCCTGCTCTTTGTTATCTGGTGAGCGCTGGCGTGGTTCTCTGATAGGCAATGGGACAACCCCATTATTTGCTTCATCTCTGACGACCTTGGTGTCTTTGGGTTTTAAAGAAATGGTATCTTGAGCTGATTGTGCAAGTTTGTTTCCGTGCTCGGTTTGAACGAAAACTGACTGACCTAGCGTCTCGTCGGTTACTTTACACTTGGTAATGTCTTGTTGTGCTTCTTTAGGGTACACCTCAGTGAGGCAGATCTTGGAACAATAACGGTTTGACTGAGTTTGACCGCAAACTTCTGTACAGTTCGAGCTGACAATTGTTGTCCTGGAGTGAACCTCTCCCTCCCCGCCGTCCTGTTGTGGGGGTGAAGGAGCGTTGACGGTTCTTTCATTCTTGACTTCATCACGGAGCCGTGAGGGTAAATTCCCTTCCTCGTATGGATGTGATGCAATCGTGACTCTCTGAGGTTCCTCGTAGCTGGGGAAGTTATCGAATACGTATGGAGAGGGGAGACGAGCCTGCCTGTCTATTTGAGATTGTACATAGTCGCTTGTGCGTTCCAGTCTGGTCCTTTCTAAAGTAGATCTTGCTTCGGTCAGATCACGCGACCCTTCAGCTTCTTCTATGTACTCTGCTTCCACCATGGCAGCTTCTCCTTCTCTTTCTAGCTGCAGCACATGCAACTCTGTCGATATTTTTGTCATTTCCAACTGGGTTTCGGCTTCTCTGGCAGCCTCTTCTCTTTGTCTGGCAGCCTCTTCGGCTTCTCTGGCGGCCCTTTCTTTCTGGATTTCGGCTTCTCTGGCAGCCTCTTCGGCTTCTCTGGCAACCTCTTCTCTTTGTCTGGCGGCCCTTTTGGCTTCTCTGGCGGCCCTTTCTTTCTGGATTACGGCTTCTCTGGCAGCCTCTTCTCTTTGTCTGGCAGCCTCTTCGGCTTCTCTGGCGGCCCTTTCTTTCTGGATTTCGGCTTCTCTGGCAGCCTCTTCGGCTTCTCTGGCAACCTCTTCTCTTTGTCTGGCGGCCCTTTTGGCTTCTCTGGCGGCCCTTTCTTTCTGGATTACGGCTTCTCTGGCAGCCTCTTCTCTTTGTCTGGCGGCCCTTTTGGCTTCTCTGTCGGCCCTTTCTTTCTGGATTTCGACTTCTCTGGTGGCCAGTTTCATTTTCAAAACTGCTTCTTGTCTGGCGTAACGCAGTCGCACCTTGGCGGCTTCTGCCTTGGCTCTTGCCTGGGTGGACTTACTTGATGTTGGTTTACTGCCCCTGTCGCTGGGCGGCGTCGACTTGATGCTGGATTGAGCTGACATTGCAGCACTTGAAACACCTGATAATGCCGCTTTTTCACTGTCACGTTCTCCTTCGGGTGTAACGAACGCCGAATTTAACGTCCGGATAAACCAGTTAATAAGAACCAGATCGCAGTAAGATTAACCATTTACTGTTCACTCTTCACATTAACATATGGTGAAAACTGTTGATAAAACAATACAAGATTGATACAGTATTTGTTCCTTCCTTAATATCACATTTCAAGTGTAAATACTTGCAAAGGTGACTATAACTACATTACACTAAGGTGCAGTATACAGGGAGAGTTTACCTGCTCCATTGACTACTTTAAATACACTTCCATGCAAACTATCCGCGACTCTTTAACTAACGAAAGCATAAACATTATCTACCGTCGTTACTTCTAACAGGATCGGCATTAACATCTTAGTTCAATATATCGATTATCTATTAACTTACAGCGTTGCTCTCACTGTGATTTCTCATGCCTGCAGAACAACTTCTGCTCAGGTGAGCCTCGTGGAAAGCCCCCACCCTCGCGCTAATTTCAAACCGGTGTTTTCCCACAAGACGCGGCGAAACCGGATGTGACGTCATCGCATGCCGATATATTTTACATGCAATGAATATACTTTAAACACTCCTAATTCTAACTAGAAAATACTATTGAATGAATTACTAAGCGAAAATATTATAAACTAAATAACTGTCGTAAAGACAGCACACTTCCTCTTGCACTGTCTCCAAGCTTTCTCTATTTGTGAGCCAACTTCCCCTTCCTCTGTCTCTTCAGAGTCAATTCTAGTTTAATCTCTCCCCAATAGCCTTTGTAAACCTCCCTTCCAGCTTATCGGTACCCCTGGGATTCAAGTGCAATCCATCCTTTTTGTAAAGATCACACCTTTCCCAAAAGAAGTCCCAATGATCTAGAAATCTGAATCCATGCCCCCTGTTCCAATCCCTCAGCCACGCACTTACCCTCCAACTCACTCTATTCCTATATTCACTGGCATGTGGCAGAGGCAGTAATCCCGAAATCCCAAAGTTGAGGTCCTGCTTCTCAGCTTCCTTCCTAACTCCCTGTAGTTTGTTTTCAGGACCTTCTCTCTTTCCCTACCTATGTTGTTGGTAGCAATATGTACCACAATCTCCGACTGTTCAATTTCCCACTTCAGGATGTTGTGCACGTGATCAGAAATGTCCAGGACCCTGGCACCTGGAAGGCAAACTACCATCCACATTTCTTTTCTGCGTCCAAAGAGTCACCTGTTAGACCCACTAACTATAGAGTCCCCTATTACTACTGCCTTCCTCTTCCTTTACCTACTCTTCTGAGCCACAGGGCCAGACTCTGTGCCAGAGGCATGGCCACTGTTACATCCCCCAAGCCTAGTCCCCCCTAACAATACTAAAACAGGAGTATTTATTGTTAAGGGAAATAGCCACAGAAGTACCCCTGCCCTTCCCTCTCCTGACTGTTACCAACTTACCTGTCTCCCAAGGCCCCAGGTTGACTACTTCTCTTGATTATTTCCTCACTTTCCCTGACCAAATGAAGGTCAGCGAGCTGCATCTCCAGTTTCCTAACACGGTCCCTAAGGAACTGCAGCTCATCACACCTGCTGCACCTGCTCCTGGACTTCCCACAACTGACATCCAGTACAGAACACTGGCCTCACTGACATACTTCCTGCTTCTATTCCTCACAGGTAACGTACCTTGCCTCGACCTGTTATTGCCGAAGCCTGAAAGAACCAAAGCCCTACACTCTGCCTCAGGTCACTCCACCCATGACTGCTCCACTAGGCAGTGCCTCCCTTTTATGCCAGAACATCCTCTGCTATTTAACTCATGATTGAAGTTCCGGTTATAACCACCGATAGGCCAGGTACAATGGACTAACACTCTCAAAGCTCCTTTTTCAAATAACAGCTGCTGACCTCATGTAAGCTACTTAAAAATATCAAAGAGGATGCCAGAAGTTTTTTTTTTCAGATGCATAAAGAGTAAAAGAGAGGTAACACCTTAAAATGACACTGGAGAGGTAGGTAGTAATGGGGAACAAAGAAAGTGGGGACAAACTTAATAAGGATTTTGCATTGGTCGTCAGATTGGAAGACACTAGCAGAAATGTGAGAGTGCCAGGGGGCAGAAATGCAGGTGCTTGGGAAGCTGACAGGTCTGAGGGTAGATGAGCCACCTGAACCAGATGGTCTACACCCCAGGTTTCTTCAGCCAGAGACTGGTGAATGTGTGGAATTATAATTGTAGTGTTATAGTTGTTTAAGGCTTTACAATATCATCAGGTACATAAGTAATCTCATTTTTTTTGTCTGAAGCTTCTGAGTAGAGGTTGTACAGATCAAGACAGTAGGTGATAATGACTACTGATGCACAGCGACACATGTTCTTCCCTCTCAGTCCGAAGAAGGGTCTTGGCCCAAAACATCGACCGTTTACACTTTTCCTTAGACACTGCCTGACCTGCTGAGTTCCTCCAGCATTTTGTGTGCATTGCTTTGGATTATCTCAGATCTCTTTTCCTCATTGAGTATAAATCCACTTTCACCTTTGCTATATTTTTTGAGTCTAAAGGGTCTTTCACATCCTAATACAAAACTTTCTCCCATATGTTGTAATTGCTTGAAAAGGGAAACCATGGGGCATAGACCTCACAAAGATAACAAAAACATGTTTACAGGACATCTTAGCTTGAATGGAAGTGTGATCTGTTGTGGAGACACCAGGATAGGGATGCTGTGGCTGCATTGTAAGTAGCTGATAAGTGGTGTATATCTGCAGCTAAAGGACGACATTCCTTTGATGATAACAATGTACATATTTTGAACAGGGAGGACAGGTGATTGAAAAAGGGGTTAAAGAACCATCTTTGTCAAACTGGAAAACCCATCCCTGAACAGAGTGGGTGGGGTATGATACCACCTATCCGCTATTTACGATAGAGTCCACACATCTCTAACCCAGCATCTCCACAACCGTTCAAACCTCCATTCATGCAAAGATAGACTAATGCTGCTCTCATTACCTCTACAACTCTTATGTGATTGTTATACCTTTAAACAACTCACAGTGTTATAACCTGAAGAACAACCCACTATGGAACAGAACGGAAGAAGCCTCGCAGATGAGGGTTGAAATGTCTTCCAGACAACACAACAATTCTGGTTGCCTTGATTTTGCTTGATATTCAAAAAAAAATGCCTAAATTATAACTTAAACTTCAATCTGAACTTTCTGATGTTAGAAAGCATCTGGAACTTATATATTTTTGTCAGGGTCTGGTCCGTAATCCGCGTTCCGGGTTTTGATCTGGTCTGAGGGCTCCGGACTCCGGGTCCTGCAGTTGTCCCTCCCGTCACTCGTGATCTAGTTAGGACCCTCCTGGCTCAAGGAGGCACACTAGTAACTTGGGACTGGAACCAGGCGGGTGGTTGTTTTGTTCTGTTTCTCTGCTGGCTCTGAACTCTTCCCTGTATTCTATGATCCCGCCCGGGCTCAGATCTACTCTTCATCACGCTTCGCTGCCCATACCAGTAATGCCAGGTTGGTCCTCTCCCCCCACCTTTCTTCCCATGCGCTGGTTCCGCTTCTCTGCTCGTTTGTGTTGTTCACGTGGTTGCGCTGTCTGCCGGTCTTTCCCGATTTTCCTGTTATCATGACTGTTGTGTGGTCACCCTGGACCTATGCCCATTCCTACACCTTGCCTCTGTCAGGCAGGTCCGGCTGACCCGCCGCGGCCCGGCGGTGGTTCTGCCTATTCCTATCCCTTGCCTCCGTCGGGCAGGTCTGGCTGGTCTGCTGCTGCCCAGTGGGGGTTCTGCCCCATCCTCCTCTTCCACCTGAACCCTGGGATTGTGCCCCGCACCCACCTAGGGGTCTGCGTCGTGCCCAGGCCTCTGGTGTTTCCGCCTGGGAGGTGGCCCTTCCTGGGATATATGCGGCCTGCCCAGGGAGGGCTCTCCACCAGCCTATCTAGCCACCTAGAGTGCCTGCCTGCCTGAACCCCGGGGGCCTGTCTACCTGAACTCGAACTCAGGGAGCCCACTCCGCTCTGCCAGCCTGAACTTCAGGAGCCCGCTCCGCTCTGCCACCCTGAACTTCGGGAGCCCACTCCGCTCTGCCAGCCTGAACTCTATCTACCTGAACCCCAGTTCTACCCTTAAATTCCATGGCATCCCCATCCTGTCCTCCCCCTAGTACTTCAGTGTCTGAATCCTGCGTTTGGGTCCATCCGGCCCCCTTCCTGACACTTTTGCTTGAGTCATTTATTTGGTGAGTAGAGTCCACAATACAGTGGTATATGTATGGTTAATTTTAGGTAGCTATTTGATAGTCTAATGCTCACTTCACTTTTTCTGCCTGCCTTGATTATGTATTTATACTCCAAATTGAACAAGAGAAATTTCTCCAGAATTCCTTTTATGGAAGATTTCAGCCATTCTCAAATTTCCTCTTATGGTGCACCAGCTTGTAGGGTCCTTTGTATGGTCGCTGCAGGGGTAGCCTGTGCTTGCTCTGTTGTAGGTCATACTTGCCAGACCCATACTTGCTCTGTTGTAGGTCCTTGGGCATGAAAGAGGGTGTTGTTCCGTGATGGGACATCGGGACTGGGGCAAGTGTTCCAAGCCTCTCCGGGAGTTTAGTTAGGACCGCCGTAGGTGTGTCCTCTTGGCCACGGGGTGCTGGCACAAACTCACCAGGAACTGTGAGCCGGGCACCGTAAACAAGCTTGGCCGATGATGGGTGCAGTGCTGATGCCAAGCAGCACCCAGGGGAGTTCATCAACCCAGTCTGGCCCTCGGAGTTGAGCCATCAGGGCTGACTTCAAGTGCCTGTGGAAACTTTCCACCAGGCCGTTGGACTGCGGGTGGTAAGCAGTCGCTCGGTGGAGCTGGGTTCCGAGGAGTTATGCCAGTGCAGACCACAAAGCCGATGTGAACTGCACACCCCTGTCTGTAGTGACGTGGGCTGGGAGTCCGAACCGCGCCACCCAGGTGGTAATCAGGGCTCTGGCGCATGTCTCCGCGGCCGTGTCAGCGAGTGGGATAGCCTCCGGCCATCTCGCGAACCTGTCCGCCATTGTGAATGGGTATCTCAATCCTCTCTAAACTGGCAGTGGGCTGGCGATGTCCACATGGACATGTTCAAACCTCCTATGTGTCGGCTGGAAGGGTTGCAATGGTGCCCTCGCGTGCCTCTGGATTTTGGAGGTTTGACAGTGCGAGCCTGACATGCTTCCGTAGACCGTGCCACACAAACCTGTCTGCGATCAGCCAGATGGTCGCCCAGATGGAAGGGCGGGCTAAACCGTGCAAGACGTCGAAAACACACACATCACAAAGGAGCTCATTACCTTCGGGCCCAATGGATACGTCTTCAAGGTGGAGTCATGAGACTGCGGTTTGGTACACTGACATCTCACTGTCCAGTCATTGCGCTTTAGCTAACACCGCATAATCTACCCCCGGAGACCGAGAGTACATTGGACAGAGGTGCGTGACAGCGCGTCGGCTACCACGTTGTTCTTCCCGGAGATACGCTTGATCGTGGTGGTAAACTCCGAGATGTATGACAGGTGGCATTGTTGGCGGCCCGACCACGGGTCCAACACTTTGACAAACGTGAAAGTGAGGGGCTTGTGGTCTGTGAAGACCGTGAACTCCCTCCCTTCCAGGAAATACCTGAAGTGCCCGACGGCAGGGTACAGGGCCAGCAGCTCCCTGTCGAAGGCGCTGTACTTAAGATCCAGGTGTTGTAGGTGCCGGCTGGAAACAACGAGCGGCTTCCACTGGTCTTCGGTGGGCTGCTCGAGCTCACCGCCAACTGCCGCGTCGGAGGCACCCACAGTGAGGGCAGTGGGGACGTCGACCCGGGGGTGGACCAGGAGCATGGCGTTTGATAGCATGTTCTTGGCTTGTTCAAAAGCTGCTGTTGCCTCCTCTGTCCAGGTGACCTCTTTGACCTTGCTGAACATCAAACCGAAAAGGGGCTGCATGATCCGGGCCGCTGAGAGCAGGAAACGGTGATAGAAGTTAACCATCCCAACAAATTCCTGCAGGCCTATAACAGTGCTGGGTCTGGTGAATTGGCGGATGGCTTCAACTTTTGCCGGCAGGGACACAGCTCCATGGCAGTCAATCCGGTGTCCCAAGAAGTTGATGGCGGGTAGGCCGAGCTGGCACTTACCGGGGTTGATAACCAGGCCGTAGTCGCTTAGGCGGTGGCAGAGCAGGTGTAAGTGTGTTAAATGCTCCTGGCGAGAGTAGCTGGCGATAAGTATGTCATCCAGGTAGATGAACAGAAAGCCCAGATCTTGCCCTACTGCATCCATCAGGCACTAGAACGTCTGTGCCACGTTTTTGAGCCTGAACGGCATCCTGAGGAACTCGAACAGGCCAAAGGGAGTAATGAGGGCCATGTTGGGTACATTGTCTGGGTGGACTGGGATCTGATGATACCCTTGGACCAGGTCAATCTTCGAAAAGATGCACACCCCGTGCAGGTTGGCCGTAAAGTCCTGGATATGTAGTACTGGATAGCAATTGGACGTAGTGGCATCGTTCAGCCTCCTATAGTCGCCACACGGTCTCCACCCTCCCACGGACTTGGGCACCATATGTGGGGAGGCCCACGGGCTGTCGGAACGCCACACAATCCCAATCTCCTCCACCTTCTTGAATTCCTCTTTCGCGAGGCAGAGCTTGTCGGGTGGTAGCCTGCGGGCCCAAGCATTAAGGGGGGGTCCCTGTGTGAGGATATGGTGCATCACGCTGTGCTTGGAGTCTGTTGAGGAAAACTGCGGCGAGATGATAGATGGGAACTCCAATAACACTTTGGCGAGCTCATTGTCGGAATACGTGACAGAGTCCAGGTGAGGGACCAGTAACCTGGCCTCACCGAGGGAGAAAGTCTGGAACGTTTTCGTATCAACCAATCGTCATCCCTTCAAATCCACGAGCAGGCAGGAGGAAGTCCGCACTCAGCAATGGCTGTGATATTGCGGCCAGCGTAAATGTCCATGTAAAGTGGCTGGAACCGAGCTGCAAGGAGATGGTTCTTGTGCCGTAGGTGCAGATGGTGCTGCCATAAGTTCCGGTCCTGTTCTTCTAGTTCGGGTATCGTGGCTCAAGGGAGGGTAGGACACTGATTTCCGCCCCCGTATCCACCAGGAATCTACGCCCGGAGTGCTTGTCCCAAACGTAGAGGAGGCTATCACGGTGACCAGCCGCCATAGCCATCAGCAACTGCTGGTCCTGGTGTTTCCCTGGAACGAGCATGGCGGTCAGCAGCGGGACCCGGAACCCCACCTTTGATGATAAAAACACGAAGACTCAGAAGTGGTGCCGCCCCTTGGTGTGGGTGTTACGTGCTCCGCTGCTGGGGTGTGGGAGGGCTGGGCTTTTGGCCGTGCCGCAACACTAATTTCGGTGGTGATTCTGCTGTTTTGTTTGGCGCGCCAAAGCCCGTCCACGCGGGCAATCACCCTGCGTGAGTCTCTGAAGCCTTCATCTGCTAGCCGGAGGTGGATGTCTTCTGGCATTTGCTCCAAGAGGATCTGTTCAAAAAGGAGGCAAGGCTGCCAGTGCTAGCAAGTCACTCATCAGGGCGGATGGCGCGTGGATGCCCAGGCTGTCCATATGCAGTAACCGCGTGGCCCGTTCGTGGCGTGTGGATTAACAGGGCTTTGAGTGCCTTGTACCTGTCTGCTGCCGGGGCCTGATGCAGAAAGTCGATAACGCTGCCTGCTGTCTCCTGGTCGAGGGCGCCCACTACATAGTAGTACCTGGTGGCGTCTGATACAATTTGCCTGACCTGGAACTGGGCCTCTGCTTGCTCGAACCAGACCAGGGGTTGAATGGTCCAGAAGGTTGGCAGTTCAGGGGAAACTGCATTCTGCAGAGCCGAGCTGTTCATGCTGGGTCCAAATGCCGTTGGACCATCGGGGTCACCAATGTTGTCGCGCTGATACGCAATAAGTGAAAGCAACACACTGAGTTGAGCAGGGTCTGGCTGAAATGTTTACTGTTTCAATCCGCGCATGCTTAAGAGTCCGCTCCCCACATCCCTCACTCTTTGCAGGGCGGAAGTGACATCAGCTTCCAGGCCAAGGTCTGCCCCACACTCAGAGCCCTCTCGGTTACCGCTGGCTGCAGACTCACCCGCGACTGCTGGAGCCAGTTTGCTTGCCGCGTGGGTGAGCCGCCACACTTTTCTGCTTTAACCTGTAACACCGATATCTCTTTGCAATAACTATAATGAATATCTCAAATCATCTTTACGTACAAAATGATATCTTTTAGAAGGTATCCTTTTACCCAAGGTCCACTAACAGTTGTCCCCTTTGTCTAATTGTTTCTGCCTGCTCATGCCCACTGAATTTACCACCTTGTACATTTACTCTATCCTGTCTTCCATTGTCCAGCCCCAACTCATTAATATTCAGGGCACCTCGCGTGCCTTCTACCATTCAAGTAACTTATGACTCCCTGGTTTCAGTGACTCATCTTCACAATGGATATCTTTTATTTTATTCATCTCCATTTCCAATCAGAAAGTCTTACAACCCTCCACCTCTTTCTTCAAAGAAGGTTCAACCAGTTCCCCTTTATCTATCTGGCTGAATTTAACTTGAACAGCTTCTCTTTTGACTCTACTCATTTATTATGAACCAAAGTTGTAGTCGTGGATATCAATAAAGCTATGCATATCTTTTTAAGGTTCTGTGGAGTAGTGCCTGTTCCCCAGTACCACCCCCTAACCCTTGTCTCTGTTACATTGATGCAGCTCCTTGCACCCATACAGAACTCAACAATTTAATCCCCTGCACCACTAATTTTTACCATGGTCTCAGGTTCATGTGCCCATTTCTGACATTTTTCTCCCTTTATGAGGTCTCTCTGGAGGCAAAGCATTCTCTGATATTTACTACAAACCCACCAACTCTCACAGCTACTTGGATTCACCTTTGTCTCTTATAAAGATGCTACTCCTTTCCCCTGTTTCTCTGTCTCTTCTGCATCTGCTCTCAAGATGATGTTTTCCATGGTTTTGAATCAGAATCAGGTTTAATATCACAAGCATATGTTGTGAAATTTGTTAACAACAGCAGTAGTACAATGTAATACATGATTGTAAAGGGAAAAAATAAGGAAATCAATTACAGTAGCTATGTATATGTATAATAAATAGTTAAATTAAAAATAGTGTGAAAACAGAAATAATAAAAATGAGGCGGTGGTTCAATGTCCATTTAGGAATCAAATGGCAGAGGAGAAGAAATTGTTCCTGAATCACTGAGTGTGGGCCTTTAGACTTCTGTCCCTCCTTCCTGATGGTAGCAATGAGAAGACGGCAAGTTCTGGTTGATTGGGGTCCTTAATGATGGACACAGTTCTATGCAGTAGCCACCACAATCCCCCCTATACCAGACAGTGATGCCAGCCTGACAGAATGCTCACCATGGTACATCTGTAGATGCTTTCAAGTGTCTTAGGTGATTAACTAAATCTCCTCAAGCTCCTAATGAGATATAATCACTGTCTCACTTTCTTTATAGCTGCATCAATATGTTGGGACCGGGTTAGATCCTGAGACCTTGACACCCAGGAACTTGAAATTGCTCACTCTCTCCATTTCTGATCCTTCTATGGGGGATCCTACCCTTCCTGAAGTCCACAATCAGCTCTTTGGTCTTACTGATGTTGAGAGAAAGGTATTGCTGTGACACCACTTAACTAGCTGGTATATCTTGCTCCTGTACACCCTCTCATCTCAATCTGCAATTCTGCCAACAATGGTTGCATCATCAGCAAATTTATAGAAGACATTTTAACTATGCCCAGCCACACAGCCATAGGTATAGAGAGAGTAGAGCAGTAGAGGTGTGACATTGTTGATAGTCAGTGAGGAAGAGTTATTAATACCAATCTGCGTAGCTTATGGTCTTCTGGTTAGGAAATCAAGGGTCCATTTGGAGAGGGAGTTACAGAGACCCAGGTTCCATAGCTTATTGATCAGAACTGTAGGATTGTTGGTGTTAAACACTGAGCTATAGTCAACGAACAGCATTCTGACATCAGTGTTTGTATTGACCAAGTGATCAAGGGCCATGTGAAGAGCCATTGAGGTTGCATCTGCCATAGACCTATATTGGGGATCGACAAGTTGCTGTGGGTCCATGTCCTTGCTGAGGCAGGAGTTGATTCTGGCCATGACCAACCTCTCAAAGCATTCATCACTGTAGATCTGAGTGCAACTGGATGAAAGTCCTTAAGGCAGGTTATACTACTCTGCTTGGACACTGGTACAATTGTTGCCCTTTTGAAGCAGGTGGGAACTTCCGCCCATCACATTGATAGGTTCCAGGTCATCGGAAATGTCCTCTTTTTCAGGAAGCATGGCTTCCAATCTGCTGTGACCGATCTCATATTTCCTCTGTTCTTCATTCTTCTGCTCTCACCACATCTTCCTTCAGACAAAACAGAGATAAGATTTTCTCTCATCCACACCTTTCACCCTATGACCCCCCCCCACATCCAGCATTTCATTCTTCATTATTCCTGATAAATAACTCAGCCCCTTTCATTCTGTTGCAAATTGCAGTTCACCTCTCCCCTAATGGTTTCTATTCTCACTTCTTTTATATATCAGAATCTAAAAAAGATAGCCTTTTGTGTTTCTGCTTATCTATCTCTAGTAATTAAGCTTATCTTACACTTCCCTCTATCTTGTTTTACTAGGCCTTTTTTCCTACCTGTACCTACTATTCACTCATCATTATCTTCCAACACTACTCCTGATCACCTCTTACACCTGGTATTACCCGCCTGCCACCTTACAACCATCCTCTGTCCACCAATCGCCTCATAATCCTTTCTCACCTTCTTCATGTTATAATGGAGGTCTCGTCTCTCCATTCTTAGTCCTCAGGTGGGGTCTCAACCTGTAATATCAACAATACTATTCACCTCATAGATGCATCTCAATCCACTGAGTTCTTCATGGGGAATGGTGACGGAGAAGGGAGCAGAAAAAGCAGGATCTCCCAGTGGCCACTCATTTTAATTCCATTTCCCATTCCCATTCCAATATGTCTATCCATGGCATCCTCCACTGTCATGATGAGGCCACACTTTGTTTGGAGGAACAACACCTCATATTCTATCATGCTAGCCTCCAACCTGATGGCATGAACATTGATTCCTCAAACTTTTGGTAATGTACCCCCCCTTCACCTTTCCCCATCCCTCTCTCACATTATCTCCTTGCCCACCCATTGCCTCCCTCTGCTGTTCCTCCGCATCTTTTTTCTTCTATGGTCATCTGCCCTTTTCTATCATACTCCCCTTTCTCCAGCCCTAGATCTCTTCCAGTCAAATTCTCAGCTCTTACTTCATCCCTCCCCCTTCAGATTGCACCTATCAAATTGTGTTTCTCTCTCACCTCCAACCACCTTCGAAATCTACTCCTCTGCATTGTTTTCTGTTCCTGTCAAAGGGTCTCAGTCTGAAACATTGACTGTACTCTTTTCCATAGATGCTGCCTGACCTGCTGAGTTCCTCCAGCATTTTGTATGTGTTCCTTGGATCTTGCTACTTCTGCATGACATAATGTTACAGCCATAGGAAAGAGGATTGGCATTGTGTACTGACAAGCTGCTAATCAGCTGCAATCATTACATTACTTCACTCTGAAGGAAAAGTATCATGAAATAAAAGCAACTCGAGGTTTTTATTTAGTGACAATAATTCAAGTCCAGCCTAATCAATATCAACTATCTATAAATCACCACTTCACTATTTCTCTTGCGTTGATACTCAGGAACCAGATTCAAAGCTACTCTTCCAAGTTACATTCAGTAGTTGATGTGTGAAACCAAGTTTAGTTGTTACCTTGACTTTCAGGCTCCAAGAACTAACTCAGGATCTGTAAAATTGTTTCATCTTGTACTGCATTATTTCCATAGCAAGAACCTTAAATAAAAGTGGTTTTATTTAAAGTTGTCATCAATTTTCAATACTGCCTGCAACCCACGCTTTAATTCTGTCTTTCTCACAGTTAGTTTCCTTCAATCAGTCCCGGTCTTTCAGCGACTATGCCGCCTACACCATTCTTTGTAAGAGAATAGACTGTCAACTTCTAAACACACATCTGCATCAAATATTAAATCTTAGTCACAGCTGAAATCATAATCTTTGCTGCAATCACTCATTCCAACTTCAGACTACCTTTCGGAAAATTGGATTCCCACCTTGAACTAAAACCCAGATAAAAAACCGAACTTGGCAAACCATGATTATCTTGCTATTGTTGGACATACAATTTATAATTTATTTTAAATTTGAACTTCACTAAATAATTTAAACCCTTCCATCAAATCAAACTGTCTTTCTGGCCATTGACCCAATAGTAAGAATAAGTCCTTTATTTATTCAGAGCAGGAGGCAGCAGAAATGCACAAGGCTGATCTCCAAACATCGTTCTGGGTCAGTTATCATTAGACATTAAAAACATGTCTCTGAAGTGCAAGCTGTCAGTCAATTGGAGTTCAGGGCTTCAAGGTTGGGATCTTCTGCACTTCTTTAAGCATTTAAAGTATCAAATCCCTCAACAGCTTGATATCAGCAACAGAGTCAGCTACATAGAAACATAGAAAACCTACAGCACAATACAGGCCCTTTGGCCCACAAAGTTGTGCTGAACAACTCCCTACCTTAGAAATCACTAGGCTTACCTATAGCCCTCTATTTTTCTAAGCTCCGTGTACCTATACAAAAGTCTCTTAAAAGACACTAAAAGCACTATCGTATCCACCTCCACCACATTTGCCAGCAGCTCATTCCACTCACTCACCACTCTCTGAGTAAAAACTTACTCCTAACATCTCCTCTGTACCTACTCCCTAGCACCTTAAACCTGAGTCTTCTTGTGGCAACTATTTCAGCCCTGGAAAAAAGCCTCTGACTATCCACACGATCAATGCCTCTCATCATCTTATACACCGATCAATGCCTCTCATCATCTTATATACATGTTGAAATTAAGACTTGAACATTCACAAAGGATACTCCAAGTGGGTTCTAGCAGGACAGACTTCACTAGAAGTGTCAGTGTAACTGTAATAATATATTCTTGCCAAGTAGAACATAGAAATCAACAGCACATTACCGGCCCTTTGACCCACAATGTTGTGCCAGCTATGTAAGCTGCCTAGAATTGCCCTGGTGCATAACCCTCTATTTTTCTAAACTCCTTGTACCTATCTGAGAATCTCTTAAAAGACCCTGTTATATCCATCTCTACCACCATCGCTGGCAGTGCATTCCACACACCCACCACTCTCTGTGTAGAAAAACTTACCCCTGACATCCCCCTTGCACCTACTTCCCAGCACCTTAAAACAATGTCCCCTTGTGTTAGCCATTTCAGCCCTGGGAAAAAGCCTCTGGCTGTCCACATGATAAATGCCTCTCATCAGCTTGTACACTGCTTGTGCACCTCTATCAAGTCACCTCTCATCTTCTGTCAAGATGTCAAGAGGAGGCCAAGCTGACGCAATCTATTCTCATAATGCACGCTCTCCAATCCAGGCAACATCCTTGTAAATCTCCTTAAGTAGTTGTGCATTTGTTTAAGGGGGCACAAAGTGGTGGTGCTGTAGTGAAAGACAAAAAATCCTGAAAGGGTGGGATTTCCCCCCCCCCCACCCCCGAGAGTGCTGATTTCCAATTTCAGCATGGCAGCTGTGGCATTTAAATTCAGTTTAAAAAATTAGAGTTTTGAAAAGAAAACCGGTGGAGATGATGTGCTCACGAGATTTAAGAAATACCCAGATGAGCACATGAATTGCCAAGATATAGAAGGCTTGGGACCAAGTGCTGGCAAATGGAGCTTATGGTGTTAGGTTAGCATCAACATGTTTCTGAGCTGTATGGCCTATGACGAGTCTTATTAATGACGTCCATGGAATAATGCCATTTGATTCATAATATCATTCAGGGAAGGATAGCTGCTGGTCTGACCTACTGTATATTCAACTCCAAACCCACAGCAATATTATTGTGTTTTGAAATGACCACTCTATTCAGAGCAATTCGGGATGGGCAATAAATGTTAGCGTTGTCATTAATGCCCAAATCCCTAAAAATAGAACGAATAAATAAAATTTTTTGGAGTCCCTCACAATCATTTATAAATCTTATAGGATGCTTTCCACACACCCAAGTGAATGCAATACTAGTGCTCATGGACAGGTTCAATAAGGTGTAAATCTGTGTGATTTGTGACTGAGCAAGGGTAATAGCCAACCTCCTGATCTGGAGGATCCAACACTTCATCTATTCCCATCCCCTTGTCTCATCCTGCGATTCACCAGTAATCTCTCCTCAAATTCAATCTCTAACTTCACAGAGTGATTTTCAGATAGATTCCCCTGGCATTTAAGGGTTTTTACCTGCTGTCTGCATTTACTTTGCAGCATCATGCAAAAGAACCAGATGCATGGAGTAGCAAAGAATCTGAGTACCAAAGTACGCTGCCGTAATTGCGAATGTTCCACAAGAAGTATGACAAAGGGAGCTTTTTTGTTTGGTATCCCAGGGCCTGGTTCCAACAGGTAAGCAATGCTGAATGGCAGAGAGCACACAGGAATTCAGCTCACAGATCTGACCACCTTCTTAAAAAGTATCTAAAATGGGGCAAAAAGTTACAGACCAAAAATAAACAGCCATTGAAAAGATCAATTTATTAGCTATTTTTTGTTTAAGAAAAACAATATCATTTTTTAGCCAGCAATGAACCACACCTTTTCTATTTGTAAAGACATTCTTAAGAATCTCATCACATATCTGATATTTTTTCCTCCAGAAAAGAACATGTAGAGATACAGATTAGTTTATTGTCAAGCACAGCAACAAAGAAATTCCTTACTTGTTTTTTGACAGAATAAATAGTATACACGGCAATAATATATATAATAAATTCAGTGATGAGCACAAAAACAACAGAATGCTGCAAAGATAGTACTGCAAGCTGAAAGCTTTCAAAAAGAAATTCTGAAGTTACAAAGGAAATGGCAGAATTAAATGCTCAGTCACATAACAGCATCAGTGGGAGTGGGATCTCAATGAGGTGATTGGTTTAGAAGACTGATAGTAGTAGGGATGAAGCTGCCTTGAATTATCCATGCTTTCAACCACCTGCAGCTTCTCCTGGAACGTAGAAGAGAGAAAAGGGAACAGCCAGGTTGGCAGGCATCCTTGATAATGTTCTTAGCTTTCCTGATACAACAGACCTTGAAGATGATCTGGATGGAAGGAAGTGATGAGCCTGTGATGGAGTGAGCAATGTTTACCACTTTCTACATACTGCACATCACTCAGCTCCATTTCATCCATGTCTCAACATGTGCAATGAACATGGGGGTTCTGATCATGATTCTGAAGATGGAAAACTTGGATTATCACAGAGAACTGTGCCATTTTTGATGTAAAGTCAGTTTCCAATGGGGACTGAAAGAGGAGCATTAGAAATCTACAGGAGAATCTCCAAGTCAATTGGGAAGGGTATGACATCTGCCAATATGAGGGAATCAACACCGTGTCCAAAAGACCAGTACACAAATAGAAGTTTCAGGTTTTTAGTATGCTACGTGGATATAGAGTAAGGGCAGCACCAAAGCCCAATGATATCTTGTTAAAATTACAACTGGATGCAGTCAAAAGGAAGGGCACTCTTCTGAGATTAAGTACAAGAAGTTTGAAGCCCTCAGAAGGTGTGAAAAGAAATGGTTGAGGAGTGGAGCAGCAGAGCTTTTGTTCTTGATCACCCTGGACCGTGGCTGCATTTTGCATTTGGCTCTCACAGAATGTTTGGGACTGAATTAACCTTCTGCAGCTACACAGTCTCCAAGCCCCTACCTTTCGGCAGGCATTCTGTGAAGTGGGCTTTCCCCCACCAGCAATCAGAAAGCAGACAGCCATTTCAAGGTCCCGGCCATGGACTAGCATGATGGCCTCTCGCTATTAATGGCTTCCGGAAGCCCTACCCTTTACAAACAGTTAAGAAAATTAATACCAGTAATAGTATTAGTTAAGTAATACATTAACTCATTAGTAAATAAATTAAGTAAATGCTGCATCTGCCTATTCACCTCCCCCTGCACCTCCATTCAGGGCCCAGACAGTCCTTCCAGATGAATCAACACTTCACCTGCAAATCTGTTAGGGTGTCTACTGTATCCGGTGCTTGCCATGTGGCCTCCTCTACACTGGTGATAACCAAAGTAAATAGGGCAGCCTCTTTGAACACCTCTGCTCCATCCCCCAAAAGTGGAATTTCCAGGTGGCCAACCCTTTTCATTCCTATCCACATCCCTGTTCTAACGTGCAGGTCCCTGGCTTCCTCTTCTGTCATGATGAGGCCTTCTTCAGGGTGGAGCAGCATCACCTCATATTCCATCTATGTAACCTCCAACATGATGGCATGAACATCAACTTCTCCTTCTGGTAATATTATTTTTCTTTTTTTTTTCTCTGCTTTTCCCCTATCCTTCCCTCTTCTTCTTTTCTCCACCCTGGTCGCATACCTCCTCCCACTCGTATCCTGTCCTTCCTCCCTTTCTCCCATGGTTCACTCTGCTCTCCTATCTGATTCCTTCTCCTCCGGCCATTTACCTTCTCTATCCACCGAGCTTCACCTATCAATTTTGCGCTTGTCTTCCTCCCCCTCCCCCACTATTTTCTTCAGGCATCTCCCTCCTTCTTTTTTAGTCCTAGTGAAGGGTCTGGACCTGGAACCTTGGCCGCTTATTCATTTTCATTGATACCTGATCTGCTGTGTTCCTTCAGCATTTCGTGTGTGTTGCTCTGGATTTCCAGTGTCTGCAGAATCTCTTTTGTTGATAATGATTTTTTTTTAAAAACCACATTCAATACATGTAAATCAATCAATAAATTCATGTAAATTCAAATAAAGCAACTAAATATAAAATATACTCTTATGGAAATAAATGAACCCAGTCCAATGAATGTTGACTAAATGTGAGCAGTATATAAGAAGCCCTTGAGTCTTCAGCTCAATATCTTGCCATCTTCAGAAGTTTTCTGATGAATCTGCCATGGTTGGATGCATCAGCAAAGGAAAACGAGGCTGAATATGGGACTATGGTGGGAAACTTTGTCAAATGGTGCGAGCAGAATCATCTGCAGCTTAACATGAAAAAGACTAAGGACTAAGGACCTGAGGAGGGCTAAAGCACTGGTGACCCTGTTTCCATCCAAGGGGTCAGTGTGGACATGGTGGAGGATTACAAATACCTGGGGATACAAATTGACAATAAACTGGACTGGTCAAAGAACACTACAAGAAGGCTCAGAGCCATCTCTATTTCCTGAGGAGACTGAGGTCCTTTAACATCTGCCGGACGATGCTGAGGATGTTCTACGAGTTTGTGGTGGCCAGTGCTATCATGTTTGCTGTTGTGTGCTGGGGCAGCAGGCTGAGGGTAGCAAACACCAACAGAATCACAAACTCATTCGCAAGGCCGGTGACGTTGTGGGGGTGGAACTGGACTCTCTGACGGTGGTGTCTGAAAAGAGGATGCTGTCCAAGTTGCATGCCATCATGGATAATGTCTCCCATCCACTCAATAATGTACTGATTAGGAACAGGAGTACATTCAGCCAGAGACTCATTCCACTGAGATGTGACACTGGGTGTCATAGGAAGTCATTCTTACCTGTGGCCATCAAACTTTACAACTCCTCCCTCAGAGTGTTGGACACCCTGAGCCAATAGGCTGGTTCTGGACTTATTTCCACTTGGCATTAATTACTTATTATTATTTAATTATTTATGGTTTTATATTGCTATATTTCTACACTATTCTTGGTTGGTGCGGCTGTAACAAAACCCAATTTCCCTCGTGATCAATAAAGTATGTCTGTCTGTCTGTCTGTCTGTTAGAGCAGGACAGCTGCAGCAAGCTTCCAGTACGTTGTGTTACTTCTGCATGCTGTGAACAGAAATGCACCACCACCCACATTCAATGAACCAGTACTTCCATGCGTTACTGCTGGCCATCTACCTGTATGACACAGCCCTTTGTACCTCAGCTGCAGATATAGTGTTGGAAATAATTTATGACAATCCAGGTCAAGGAAATAAAAAACCTTTGCTAACTTACATATCGTATGTTCAGAGCAACACTTTTCTGCTGCTCTCACCCACTGTGACACCCTGATCCTGATGCAGTGTGACCTGTTAGTTTCAGTCATTCTTACTGAGTCCATCCCTCAGATTTAAACTTCGGCTTTGCTCAATTGCACATCTCCCCTCTCAGTTTTGCCTTCCAATGGATTGTTCTTTTTTGCACTCTTTCCTCCTAAGCCACTGTCACAAAGTTCAGAGTAAAAAGTAAATTTATTATCAAAGTACATATACGTCACCACATACAAAGCTGAGATTTGTTTTCTTGCAGGCATACACAGTAAATCCAAGGAACCCAGCCGGTCAGTACACCCACCAGCACACATCTAAAGATGTTTGTCAAAGTTTTAGATGTTATGCCAAATCTTTGCTATCATCTAAGGAAGTAGTGGTGCTGCCATTCTTTCTTTGTAATTCTACTTAATGTGCTGTGCTCAGGACAGATCCTCTGAAATAATAACATCAAGGAATTAAAGTTGCTGACCTTCTCTATCTCTGATTCACCATTGAGGTCTGGCTCATGTACCTCTGGTTTCCTCCTCTTGAAATCAAAAATCAGCTCCTTGTACCTATGTTCCACTCCTATGAATTCTTAATGTGTGCCATAAGATCTTACGATTATAAGATATAAGAGCATAATTAGGCATTCAACCCATCAATTTGGTTCATTCAGTCAATCACGTCTGATTTTTATTTGCAACTCATTTCTCCCACCTTCTCCATGTAACGCTTAAACCCCTCAGCAATCAAGAACCTGTTAAACATTCTCTTAAATCCATCGAATGACATGGCCTCCACAGCTCTCTATGGCAAAGAATTCCGCACATTCACTACCCATGGGCTGAATAAATTACTCGTCATCTCAGTTTTAAAAGGACATCCAGTCCTAGACTCTCCTACTGATAGAAATATTCACACTATCCAGGTCTTTTAGCATCTATAAGTTTTCAGTACAACTCATTCCTTCTCGTGCATGTACTAATCCCATCACAGCTGGTGGTTTTACTTCTTCTGGAAAATGCAGCCTATTTGTCTCTCAACACACACAAAATGCTGGTGGAACACAGCAGGCCAAGCAGCATTTATAGGAAGATGCACTGTCAGGGTCTCGGCCCGAAACGTCGACAGTGCTTCTTCCTATAGATGCTGCCTGGCCTGCTGTATTCCACCAGCTTTTTTTGTCTATTGTTTGAATTTCCAGCATCTGCAGATTTTCTCGTGTTTGCTATTTGTCTCTTGTTCTCAAAACTTCCAATATGAGAGTAGCTATGTCAAACTAACAATAACTGGAAACATTTGCCAGAGCAGACTAAAATCCCACAGCAATAATGGAGCTTTTATTCAGAAGGGACAATGAGGAGTTTAATTATCAACCTGCATGACACTTTAAACTCAACTGTTACCCCGATCTTTTTTAAAATCTGGAAAAATCTTGCTGCACAATGGAAAGCCAATCATAGAAAATAAACAGCTAAATTATCTTTAATACCCTCTAAGAGACTGAGGTGCACTATTAAATAACTAGTGCAAGAAGGATTATTCCCAATTTCAGTACGTTTGTCTTACCCTAACTTCCAAATGCATCTCCAAACACGGAGTAAGATATATGTTCATAAGTGCCAAAAGATAAATAATTTACCATCCATTGCTCTTCTACCTGCTCTTTAGAGTTGCAGTTCCCTCACATTTTACATAACAGAATGTTCTATGCCAGAATAGAGAACATCCCCTTTGGCCCAAGATATTGTGCTGAACTAGTTAACTAGCAATTAAATGTCCTGCACAATGTCCATATTTTCCTATTCCCTGAACAATCATGTTACTAACAGCTTTCTAAAAATGCCAATCTTATCTACATCTACTACTACCCTAGGCAGCACATTGGCATTCCAGATACCGCATTACTCTATGTAAAACGTTTACTTCACAGATCTTCTTGGTTGTGAGGCAGTAGATAACCAGAGGTCTGAGAGTTGAAAGTTGGCTGAATTTTGCTGTCAGGTTTGTTGAGGTTGCTCAATATTTATAGAACTGGACCAGTTCTTGTATCCTGTGGCAAACTTGGCGTGATGCAGGATCCACAACCCCATTGATTACAATGGAGTTTGCAGGCAGAAAGAAATGAAAGTAAAAGAGAAGGAAAGATTATTTTTTCAATTACTTTGTTTACTTTATTATTTTTAAGCTTTTAAGTAAGTTTAGGTTAAAAATTCTTTATATTCTTAAAATCTTTTACATTAGTTACTTCACATTTAGCATTTTCTTGATTATCAGAGACATTCTGGGATGCTCAGAAACCTTGATATATTTGACGCTAGCAAAGCTGGAACAGGGTTGGTTGGCTGAAAAGCTAAAGGAGATGTTTCAGGCACAGGGGTTCCTTAGTTCAGCTCAGCCTGAAGTTCAGTCATCATCAGACCACTGCAGAATGTTAGTTTCCCTCACAATATTTATTCCTTCACTTTAGTCCCTCTGGGCCTCTCTGTCCCAATCGCCTTCAGTGGTGCATGTTGTTGTTGTTGAAGATTTAAGAACTGTAAGTGGAGCACCTTGTTTGTTCAAGAATTTGCATTATTATTGCCAGAATTCCATTTTATAAAATTTATAAGGAAGCACTAAACATATTCTTACTATCATAGCCATATTGTAACTATTTTAACTAGAAAGTTGTAATGCATCGTCCTTGCTATTTTTCTTTTAAGATTAGAAATTACATTATTCACCACAAAACTGTATGTTGTGTTACTTGGATCAAAACTTGAAGCCACTTCTTCAATATTGTTTTACCCAATTCTCCATCCGTATCTAATATCCTTGTGGGCAATATTCCATGCAATGAAAACAATTAGTTCAGTCTTGCTGAAGTCAGAAATTAGACTCTGCTGCCTATTCAAGCATAAATTGAACAGAAGGGGAATACTCAAATGAGAATGTGCTGTGGTTGGTTTTCTGATCATTTTTACACAATAAAGAGGAACTCTTGATCTCTCAATCTGTAGGCCTCTAAGCTCCAGTCCCTGGCCTGGAAACTGCTGATTCACAGACATTGGGCCTCTGTCATTCAACCATGTTGACCCAGGGTCTTCGACAATTGTGCCTTGACTTGCTGCTTCCGCCTTCAGTACTGACCCGAGAACTGACCAATCACTGGACTTTGAATTGCAAGTTGGAAACTCCAGACTCGCACAGTCACCAGGACTTGCCAAGCTGGGGTGGTCTCTGGCCTTCACGTGTCCTGCTCACACGGACCCCCACTAAAATTCCCCACGAATACAACCCTGTTGTTTTAATAATTAGCTACAATCTCTCTATATATGAGTCCATCAAATTTCCACTGACTATTGAGGGACCTGTAATGCAATCTTAACAGAGTGACTGTCCACGTTCTTTTTCATAGTTCTACCCATATTGCCCCACTGGATGATCCCACTAGAAATCTTCCGTAAGGACTTTTGTGATGTCTTCTTTAATCAAGAAGGTAGCTCCTCCTCATTTCTTACCTGCACCTCTGTCATATTTATGGCATTTGCATCTTGGAATATTGAACTGCCAATCCTGACCCTCCCTCAGCCATATTTCTGTTATGTCTATAATTCCAGAGCCAATCCTTGCCCTGAGTTCATCCGGCTTACCTGTCAAGCCTATTGTACTGAAAAAAAATGCAGTGGAAACCAATGATCCTTCCTCTCCTTTTACTGCACATGTGTATTCTGATTACTAAATTTATTCCCATTGTCTAGAGTATTTCTCATTAGTCACTCCTATTGCTCAAATCCCCAATCCCTTGCCACTCTAATTTAAACCCTCTTGAGTAGCACCAGCAATTTTTCCAGGATATTGTTCTCTTTTCAGTTCAGCTGTAACCCAGCAGTCTTGTGCAAGTCACCCTTATCCCCAATTATCCAAGAACTTGAATCCCTTTTCCCCTCTACAGCTCTTCAGCCATGCCTTCATTTGAGCTTTTCTTTCTACTTATACACTCACTAGACTCACTACACTCACTGGCACTAGGTATAATCCAGAGATCACTACTCTTGAGGTCCTTTTTATATTCTTTCCTAACTCCATATATTCACTGTGCAGGATGCAATCGCTCTTTCTATCTACATTGTTCCACCATGACCTTGAGAATGTTTTGCAGCCATTCTGAGATGTCGCTGGTTTTGGTATTCAAGAGAAACACACCATTCTGGCAACTCAAATCTCTTAATTGTCCTTCTGAATATCGAGTCTCCTATCAGCGCAGCATGCCTTACTTCTCACTTAATCACTGAGTCTCACAGCAATTCTCAGTGCCACTAATGGGGCTGATACACACAATGCATAAGGAACTCTAACTAAAGGTGGCTTATTCAAGAATTCTTTGCAATCTTTCTCTGGAAATTTCTACAAAATATATTACATACCTGAAGCAAGATTTTCACATGTTATAAGCTATTTACCACCATACTTCACAACCAGTGCTCTCTATAAGATACACAAAGTACACTGCAGATGCTGTGGTCACATCAAGACGTACAAAAAAGCTGGATGAACTCAGCAGATCAGGCAGCATCAGTTGACTGCTTCTTTCAACAGATGCTGCTCTCTATAAGATATTGGTTCCCATTTTTAAAGGAAAAGGAATATCTGACATAATATTGGCATTGATCACTGGTTGCCATATTTCACTGTGATTATCACAGCAATATTGGTGTTACTTATGTCAAAGTCATGTATTTAATAGGCACTGCTTGAGGACAAGGATCTCGAGAATGACATATATTAGAAACATCACACGTTGAGTCTTCTTGTACAATCATTGAACTTCCTTGAACAGACTTAGTTTCACTGTCCATGAAGTTATTTTCCAACACACTGTTTACCAAAATTTTTGGACCAATTTGGATGCTATCAAATTGCCCTTTGGTTTTCTTGAAGTAATTCCTATATTAACTCTTCAAAATTCCAACTCTTGATAGAGTCATAGAGTCAATAAAGAACAGCTCAGAAACTGATCTTTTGGCCCATCTAGTCCATGCTGAAACAATTTAAACTGCTTACTCCTATCAACCTGCACTGGGACATTGCCCTTCATAACCCTAATAGAGACCTGACCTGACAGAAGATCACAGTACACAAACTAAATCATGCAGTTTGAACTTCTCTTTGTTGTGATGACTTTCCTTGATTTATTCTTCTCACCTCCATTTTCCTTTCTATACTAGACTGAACAAGAGTCAAATTTGGAGAAATCCTGATATAGAGTATGGCATTGTCCAGTGTCATTGTTTCCTTGTGATAGCTAATCATCCATGATCTTTTACATAGAGAACTGATTATCTCCAGTTCCACACTTGAAACATGAAGTAGTCAAAATGAAAGACAATTTTATTCCAAGGGCATTTCACAAAGTATTCAAACCTATTCTAATTAGTGGATCATTATTTTAATCATTTACCCTTTATTTCCTGTCCTCAGTCAGATCTATATCTGAGTTTGTCTAATGTATACTTATTGCTACTTGCTTGTTAATGCAAATATCAGAACAGCCAATCATGTGGCAGCAACTCAATGTATAAAAGCATGCAGACATGATCAAGAATTTTAGTTGTTCTTCAGACCAAACATCAGAATTGGGAAGAAAAGTGATCTAACTGACCTTGACCATGGAATGATCATTGGTGCCAGGAGGGGTGGATTGAGTATTTCATAAACTGCTGATCACCTGTGATTTTCATGCTTGAGCATCTCTAAAGTTTACAGAGAATGGTGTGAAAACCAAAATAATAATTCCTTGTTAATTAGAGAGATCAGAGGAGAATGGCCAGTCTGGTTCAAACTGATAGGAAGGCATCAACAATTCAAATACAACGATGGTGTGCAGAAAAGCATCTTTGAATGCACAACACATTGAAGTGTATAGACTACAGCAGCAGAAGACAAAACTGGTTTCCAGTCATAGTCATAATGAAGTAGCCATTAAGTGTATATTCAGGCATCTGCTTTAAAGCAGGTGATCTTTATGTAGATTTCTCTCTGTTGATTTCTGTGTCCAGTCGTCTAGTTTCCTCTGAAACTCCAAGATTGTGTTAGAAGGTTAAGAGAGCACTTGTTATTATTAGGTGTAGGTGAGTTGAAAATATTAAGAGGAATTAATGGACATGTGAGAGAAATTATGTCACAAGGCTGTGCAGGAAAAACAAGGGAAATGGGGATAGTGGGATTTTTCTGATAGGTATAAACCCAATGGGGCTGCTCTGTTAAGAGTCATTTAAAATCTCTAAAGAATCAGGTGATCTTCTTAGCCTTAATGAACAGAGCTTTTGCTATAATTTTATCTCTCAAGTTCAAGTTTAATTGTCATTCAACCATACATGAACACTGACAAACACAGCCAAATAAAACAGTTGAGGCCAAGGTGCAAAACACAGAGCCGACAGTCATGCATAAGATCATAAGACTTAGGAGCAGAATTAAGCCATTTGGCCCATCAAGTGTGTTCCACCATTCAAGCATGGTGGATCCTTTTTTTTCTCTTCCTCAATCACATTTTATGGCCTTCTGTCCATAACCTTTGATGCCATGTCCAATCAAGAACCTATCAATCTCTGCTTTACATACACCCAACAACCTGACCTCCACAGCTGCACATGGCAACAAATTCCACAAATTCACCAGCCTCTGGATAAAGAAATTTCTCCGCATCTCTATTTTGAATGGACACCCCTCTATCCTGAGGCTGCGTCCTCTTGTCCTAGACTCTCCCATTATGGGAAACATTCTTTATACATCTACTCTGTCTAGGCCTTTCAACATTTGAAAGTTTTCAATGAGATCCTCCCCTCATCCTTCTGAAATCTAGCAAATATTAACCCAGAGCCATCAAATGTTCCTTTTATGATAACCCTTTCATTCCTGGAATCATCCTTGTGAGCCTCCTCTGGACCCTCTCCAATGCCAGCACATCTTTCCTAAGATGAGGAGCCCAAAACTCTACACAATACTCAAGGTGAGTCTTCACCAGTGTGTTTAAAAGCCTCAGCATCACATCCCTGCTCTTGTATTCTAGACCTCTTGAAACAAATGTTAACAATACATTTGCCTTCCTCATCACCAACTCAGCCTGCAAGTTAACCTTCAGGGTGTTCTGGACAAGGACACCCAAGACTCTTTGCTTCTCAAATTTTTGGATTTTCTCCCTATTTAGAAAATAGTCTGCACATTTATTTCTACTTCCAAAGTGTATGACCATGCATTTTCCAACATTATATTTTATTTTCCACTTTCTTGCCCATTCTCCGAATCTGTCTAAGTCCTTCTGCATCTTACCTGTTTCCTCAACGCTACCTGCCCCTCCACTAATCTTCTTATCACCTGCAAACTTGGCAACAAAGCCATCTATGTAATCATCTAAATCATTTATATACAGCATAAAGAGAAGTGGTCCCAACACTGACTGCTGTGGAAAACCACTAGTCACTGGCAGCCAACCAGACAAGTATCCTTTTCTTCCCAGTTGCTGCCTTCTTCCAATCATCCAATGCTATAAACGTGTTAGTAACTTTCCTGTAACATCACGGGCTCTTCATTTTGTCAGCAGCCTCATGTGTGGTACCTTGTCAAAGGCCTTCTCAAAGTCCAAATATACAACATCTACTACATTTACTTTATCTATCCTACTTGTAATCTCCTCAAAGATTTCAACAGGCTCGTCAGGCAGGATTTTACATTAAGGAAACCATGCTGACTTTGTCCTATCTTGTCCTGTGTCACCAAGTATTCCATCATCTCATCCTTAACAATTGACTCTAAAATCTTACCGATCATTGAGGTCTGACTAGCTGTCTATAATTTCCTTTCTGCTGCCTTTTTCCTTTCTTAAAGAGTGCAGTGACATTTGCAATTTTCCAGTCCTCTGGCACCATGCCAGAGTCCAATGATTTTTGAAAGATAATTTCTAATGCTGCCACAATCTCTAATACTACCTCTGTCAGAACTCTAGGGCACAGTTCATCTGGTCAGGGTGACTTATGTACCCTTAGGTATTTCAACTTTCTGAGCACCTTCTCGCTTGGAATAGTAACTGCACCCACTTCTCTTCCTTCACACACTACAACATCTGGAACACTGCTAGTCTCTTCCACAGTGAAGGCTGATGCAAGAAATTCATTTAGTTCATCTGTGATCTCCTTGTTGCCCATTTTTATTTCTTCTGCCTCATTTTCTAGCAGTCCCATATCCACTCTCTTTCTTTTTAAATCTTTTTATTAATTTTAAACAAACATAAATGAAACATGAATACAGAGAGCTTGAGAGTACATAATTAATAGGTTAAGGTATCATTACAAATAGATGATAATCCATATATAATAACCTCCCAAACTCATAGTAATTATGAAAAATGGAGTAAGCAAGAAACCCCCCCCAAAAAGAAAAAAAACCTAACCAACATGTGCCATTGCATTATGTCGAATATACACAGCAGCGTCAGTAACTCTGCACCTCCATCCAAATAATTAAGGATAATAAAAGTAAGGTTTAGGAAAAGTCAGTTTAACTCATATGAAAATGTTGAATAAATGGTCTCCAAGTTTCTTCAAATTTAACTGAAGGTTCACACTTCTAATTTTTTCTAAACTCAAACAAGAAATAGTTTGAGAAAACCACTGAAATATAGTTGGAGGATTAATTTCTTTCCAGTTCAATAGGATAAATCTTCTAGCCATTAATGTAACAAATGCAATCATCCGCCGAGCTGAGGGGGATAAACAACAATTATCCACCATTGGTAAACCGAAAATTGCACCATATCCACTTTCTTCTCTCTTTTCTTCTTTACATACTTGAAAAAGCATTTGCTTTTTTTAAATTGATTTTTATGCATTTCTACAACCACTATAAGCAAAAACCCAATAGCAAAATGAAGATTAATACAGCGCAAGATAAACACATCAATTATATAGTTGAAAATATAGTGGAAAAAGCACCCAGAATAAAATCTTATGAAGTTAGTATCCTCCCCACCCTCCCATAGAAAAAAAAACTCCAGGCCAACCAGTACAAAATGTAAAAAAATTAATCAGAGCATTCAAACCCCCAAAACTGTAAACATAAATAAAAGCAAAGCATAATAATGTCTACTACTAAAACAAAAAGTTGAAAGTAAGGGATTAAAAAAAATAAACTTAATCTAAAGAAGAGTTATGAAAGTATTCAAGAAAAGATCCCCACACCTTTTGAAACTTCATGTCCGAGTTGAGAAGTGAGTAGTGAATTTTTTCAAGGACTAAAAGGAACATAATATCATTACGCCATTGAGCATGGGTGGGTGGGGCAACATCTCTCCATCTAAGAAGAATTAAGCATCTAGCCAAAAGAGAGGCAAAAGATAATATTCGACATTTAGTTAGACTCAAATGTATATCTGCCTCACCCAAGGTACCTAAAAGGGCAATCAGAGGATTAGGTTCTAAGTGGCAATTAAGAATATGGGATAAAGTTAAAAAAACTTCTCACCAAAATTTCTCTAGATTAGGACAGGCCCAGTACACATGGATAAAAGAAGCCTCACCACCTTTACACTTATCACAAACAGGACTAATGTTAGGGTAAAATCGGGACAATTTAGATTTGGACATGTGAGCCCTAAGTACAACCTTAAACTGTATAAGACAGTGGCAAGCACATAGAGAGGTTGAATTAACTGACTTGAGAATTGAGTCCCAAACTGCATCAGATAAAAAGATATTTAAATCATGCTCCTAAGCAGTTCTAACTTTTATCAAAGGTGCATGCCTTGTGGTCAATAATTTATCATGAATAAAAGATATTAAGCCTTTGCCCAATGGATTAATAGAAAGAAACAAGCAAGATTAATAGAAAAAGCTTTTGCTATCCACTTTGATATTATTTGCTAGCTTGTTTAATATTTCATTTTTCCCTTCTAATGATTCTTTTAGTTGTTCTCTGTAGTTTTTAAAAAAACTTCCAAATTCTCCATCTTCCCACTAGTTTTTGCTTTGCTGTAAGCCCTCTCTTTTGTTTTAACATTAGCTTTGCCCTCCCTTGTCAGCCACACTTGTACTATTTTGTCATTTGAGTATTTCTTCATTTTTAGAATACACATGTCCTGCTCCTTCCTCATTTTTCCTAGAAAAGCACGCCATTGCTGCTCTGCTGTCATCCCTGCCAGCAGCTCCTTCCAATTTACTTTGGCCAGCTCCTCTCTCATACCATTGTAATTTCCCTTACTCCACTGAAGTACTGCTACATCACACTTTACTTCCTCTCTATCACATTTCAAGTTCTACTCAATCATATTGCAATCACTGCATCCTAAGGGTTCTTTTACCTTAAGCTTCCTAATTGCCTCTGGATCATTACATGGCACTCAATCCAGTACAGCTGATCCTCTAGTAGGCTCCACGACAAACTGCTCTAAAAAGCCATCTCTTAGGCATTCAACAATCTCACTCCCTTAAGATCCATTACCAACCTAACTTTCCCAATTGACTCATATGTTAAAATCGCCATGACTATCATAACGTTGCCCTTTTGACTTGCCTTTTCTATTTCCTTTTGTAATCTGTGGTCTACCTCACAGCTACTGTTGGGAGGCCTGTTATATAACTGCCATCAGGGTGCTTTTACCCTTGCAGCTTTTTAACTTGACACACAAGGATTCAACATCTTCTGATCCTATGTCACATCTCTCTACTGATTTCTTTAGCAGATCGGCACAGTGATTCCAGACAGCAAAAATCAGCATGATCCTGAACAGACCATCAGCTTTATCAGAGAAGGGGAGAAGGCTCAACATCGGCCTAGCTCCTTGGGAGGGCTTCTTGCCAGTGCATGAGACTAGCAGCTCAAAGTCGACCTAGGGAGGCAGCTCAAGTTCCCAGAGATCATCGCAGCTATTCCGCTCTCCCCGGACATGGTATTAGTATCAGAGTCTACAAAGCAAGTGGTCCTGCTGGAACTTACTGTCCCCTGGGAAGACCAGATCAAAGAGGCCAATGAGTGCAAGAGTGCTAAATACACAGATCTTGTTGCAGAATGCTGGAGCAATGGTTGGAGAACTAGCTGTGAACAAGTCGACACACACAAAGTGCTGCTGGAATGCAGCAGGCCAGGCAGCATCTATAGGGAGAAGGACAGTTGACGTTTTGGGCTGAGACCCTTCATCAGGACTAACTGAAAGAAAAGATAGTAAGAGATTTGAAAGTCGGAGGGGGACGGGGAAATCCAAAATGATAGGAGAAGACAGGAGGGGGAGGAGTGAAGCTAAGAGCTGGAACGGTGATTGGCAAAAGGGATACACAGCTGGAGAAGGGAAAGGTTCATGGGATGGGAGGCCTAGGGGAATGAAAGGGGGAGGGGAGCACCAGAGGGAGATGGAAAACAGGCAAAGAGTGATTGTGAGAGGGGCAGAGAGAGAAAAAAAGGGGGAATAGATAAATAAATAAGGGATGGGGTAAGAAGGGGAGGAGGGGCATTAACGGAAGTTAGAGAAATCAATGTTCATGCCATCAAGTTGGAGGCTGCAAGCTGTCCAATCATTACAGCGGACTTTTAAACTCCTTGGGTAAAAGGACTGCAGTGCAGAAGAACCACCCAACATTCTGGAGGCTGCTGAAAAGGCCTCGCAGTGGCTCTGGTCTGGAGGGGAGATCCATGGATTAGTGCGCCACTTGGGCACAAGTCAGGGGCTGATCACCCCCATCTGGGCCGCCCGGGCGAGGGTGTCTGATGATTAAAAACCTAAAACGTCCTACGGCCCCACGTTCATCACTGAAGACGTGTCCAAGGAGCACCAGAAGGTGTATTCTACAACTAGCAGTAGTGCCACACCTCCCCCTCTGTCAACCTTCCCATCCCTCCAATATAACTTCTAACCTTGGACATTCAGCTCCCAACTACTACCAACCTTCAGCCATGCACCATTCAGTAATGGCCACAACATCATAACTGACCATCTGTCATACTGCAGCAGGATCATTCACTTTATTTCTTATACATTGCGCATTGAGATACAACACCTTGAGTACCGTATTTGCTACCTTTTTAGATTTTGCATCCCTAATGTCCTGATATTCACTCTGTTGGCTGTAACTATGTTCCATCACCTGCCTGCTCTTCCTGACAGTCTGATTGCATGCTATCTTTAATTTTTAACCATCTGTCCGCTCAACACTAGGAACATATAACACTTGTAGGTTAGCAAGTACATGTAAGATATCAGTAACATACAGTCACATACAAGCATATGTATTCCAAGACCCTGAGTCCATGAATGTTGCAGCAGTCTGCAGTTGAACATAATTCAGCTTGTTTTCTGCCCAAGGATCACTAGGGAGTAGCACTGACTCCAGTTTGGACATCACACAACACTGCTCCCAGCACTCTGGTGGAGCACACTGACTCCGTCGTATCCCTCCTGGGTGATTGTAGACAGGTGACACAGTGGCGTGAGGCTTTGGCCTTACTATGGCCGAGGCCATGCAGCTACCTTGCCATATGAGCCTGTAAATCTTATCCATTACTACATGATCTTATATATGCTTGTCTGCCCAAAAATACAGTTCAGAGGATGCAGGCCTAGGTTTACAGTAGAATGACTCAGAGGTTAATTTTATATATCCAATAGCTTACGATCCTTGAATCCTTCAATGTTTCTTAATAGTCTCAGTATCTTCACTTCATATCTAATGATTCATTGTCACATCATGCTGTGTCAATATTCTCATGCCTCTATTTTTCATATTCACATCAATGTGAAATTGCTGTTTTTTTTTTAAAATTGCCATGGGTGAATTTAAAAAGTACTATTTAAAAAGTGTTTTGTAATGTTGCTTGAATTTCCTGTATGCAGCTTTCTTCTGCAATTTTTCTCAGTCTCATATAGTGTTTTTAAGTAAAAAAATCAGGTGTTCAAATGCTATATTTAAAGCTACTCTGCTGTTAATACTGCAAGTTCAAATTCAAGTTTATAGTCATTTAACAATATACATGTTCATCGCCAAACAAACCACCATTCCTCCAGACCAGGTCCACAACATGGTACATAAAACTCACTCACAACACATGAAGTAGTATAACCACAAATAATAAGGTGCATTTACAGCACAGCTTAAAAAGTAAACAGTGTAATACTACTAGTGCTTCATAGGTGATGAGAGCTGGGTGGTGGCAGAAGTGTGCCATTGCTCTGGTCACGGGTATATTTAGCATGTGTGCAATTAAGTTCTATACCATCTGAAATTACTTCACATTTGTACAGGTCACTTCTATAGACAAAGGTGTCCTGACTGATTTTGATGTTAAATCGTTACTGTTAAGTAACTTTGACTGATGCTCATCTATTAGTTCTCCAGAGCAACAGGCATCAAAAATATGGGTGGAATCAGGAATGTGGTATTGAGACTGAGGATCAGCTATTCCACCTGAATGGTGGAATAGATTGAAGGGCCAAATAGCCCCTCATGGTCCTGTTTTTATATTTCTATGTTCTGGTTTAAAGATTATCTGAGAACAGAAAAACTCAAATGTCACAACAGACCTTGCAGTTGCTAATTGCATCTTCCTAAACATAAATTGCTAATTGCATCTTCATAAACATAAATTTCGACAATCTCTGATAATTTTGGAATAAATTGATTTTGTCCCATTGATACAAGTAAGTTTAACAATGTAACCCCCTGGGTCGCCTCAGGTTCGCTCAGCTCGTTTCATCTAGGGGGAGCAGCCTTCGGCCCCGCCAAACTGGGTAATCAGCTGGTGTGGATGCTGTGTGATGTCCCCGCCTCGCCCAAAAACAGACAGTACACCATAAGCGATTAAATGAGTACAATTTATAAAGGTTACTATAACTAATAACCATACAGTATATATGAAGAGAAAAAAATAAAGAAAAGGCGCCAAACTTATCAAAGTCCAAACCACTTCATGCACAACCGTTGGAGCTCAATTACTGAAGTCTTCTGGCCACCATTCGATCCCCTCCGAACTCCTCGACTCGCAGCTCAGGACCCTCCGAGTGGTCAACCAAGCACATCTAGCTTCATCCCCCCTCCTCGGAGTACCTCCCGGCTTCGGACCCCCCCTTTGGGGTCCGATCCTCACCCAGCTTACAGCATTGCGTCCTCTCTCTCGACCCCCTCGCGCCGATCTGCCTAAAAGCCCGTCAACAAAAGCTTACAGACTCAGAAGAAAGAACATTAATCCCCATTTAGTTTACAAAGGAATACCATTCTCGTTATCAGTAAATTAGCATTCCTGCTAGTTAACAAAATGAAGAAACCCTTTCCCTACAGTAACAAAGAAAAAAAAGAAACCCCCTTTACACTCTCCCTCCACCAAATAAAAGTCATGTCCTCATGACTACTAAATAACTCGCCACCTTTCCTGCCAACACACCGTAACCCAAACACAAACAGTGACATCTCCTCCCCACACAGTAAACCTCATGCCCTGCTTTTCAGGCGCTACTTAGGCCAACTATCTGGGAGTTCCCTAACCCTTCTGAGACCTCTGTACCCCCTCACCTAAACCCTTCAGGCTCGGACACAACTGGGGATACCTCGGGCCCACTACCAACTCTTCTCTCAACCTCTCACTCATGCCCCACACTGCACACAGCTAACTCTCCCCACTACACCTGACTCAATGGGAGAAGTCCAAAGGTCTCTTCCTCAATCGAGGGAAAGTCTGCAAAAGGCAGCATGTACCACACATCCAGCACATCATCCATCGAATCTGTATTCTTCCTCATTCCTGTGATCGGTAGCTGCTGTTTGATCTTCTCCAAACGGAAACACGTGGCCTGCACTGCTCCTGCAGTCTCTTCAGCCTCCTGTTCAGTATTCACTGCACTTCTCTCCAGCTTTTTCTTCCTCATGACTTCTTCCAGATCAACTTTCAGGTTTTGCACTTCATTTGAACAGTCGATGGTCATCTTCAGGTTCCCTTCAAGCTTCCGCTTCTCTCTTCTGAGATTCGTCTGTAATTTCTTCACCTTCGCAAACTCCCCTCTCCGGGTTCTCAGTTTGCTATTACCCTCAGTCAGACAACTTTCTTCATTCTCTCCAACTTGTAAGTCTTCCGAATGGTTCCAGATCACTTTCTCCAGTCTCTCCGTCTTAATTTCAAACTTGATTCCGTAGAGACAGTCACTCACGAGCTGCGACCTTCGCCAGCCCTGGCACATGTCCAGAAAACACTTTAACTCGGTAGTTCTCAGCTGCTCCTGCAACGACCTCACTTCATATTCTCCTGAGGCAAATCCAAACACCAAGAGATCATCCACATACACCAAAACTCCAAACGCCTCCACATCCCCTATGGTCTTCCACCTGCCCAGCAGGAAGGTTGCAAGGGCTCCAGATGTGCCCTGTGGCATCTTTTCGGACCCGAAGACTCCCAGGGAATTTATAACGGCCATCTTCTCCTTGTCGGCCCCACTCATCGGGATCTGGCAACATCCACTCCTCAGATCCAGCACCTTAAACCATTTCGCACCACTCAGACAGGCCATTGCCTCTTCGGCCCTCAGGGCCATATTCTGGTCACTGACAGTGCGCCTCTTCAGCGCAATATAATCCACACACACGCTGCCTACGTCTTCCACGGCTGTAGGGGCTAGTTGCCACAACCTCTCTCTCTCTGAGGTGTCTTCAGTAGTCAACTCCCCTCCCTCGTGGTATTTCGCAGCGTCCACTAAGAGGGTCTCACCCTCAGATGCTTCCCCCAGGCCGTACCACCACTGGCTCTTGTTTGAATTCGGTATCAGCCCAATGCTGCTACACACGTCCGCACAAGCAGCTTGAAACTCTGGGTGCATTGACAATGCCTCCAAATAGCGCTCACCCGCCTCCTCCGGGCAGGCCCCCAAGCGCACCAGCAGGATATTGGTTCTCTCTAGAACAGAAACGCTGCCCGTCTCAACAGGGTCCGGACACATCAGCATTAACGATTCACAAACCTCAGTACTCCTCCACATTTGCCTCTAAGAACTCCATTTTCACTGACCAACAACCGTTGTCTGGATAATCACCGGCACTTGTACCCCGAATCTCCAGCGTCCTCAATGTCGTCAAGGGAAAATGCTTCCAATAACGGTTATGAAACAAACTGTACAGCAACTTAACCGGCGCCCCGGTGCCAAGGATGGCTTTAACTTGACTTCCATCCATCCGCAACAACACCTGTGCGCGTGGCTCCTCTAAGCCTTCAGGAATAGAGTCTGCTCCTTTTGGGAGTTCCTTGGTACATTGCTGGGAATGTGCTTCCCCAGAGACCCCAAGCCGTTCCCCCACTGGGCCTCCTCTAAGTTTCCCGACACCTCTCGAATCAACAGAACAACTGATCCCCTTGGCACCACAAGCAATTTATCTGCCCCCCTAGGCAAAAAGGGATACCCTAAAAACTTTCCACCAATCACCTGCCACTGATATGATAATCGCCCCAGCTGCGGCATTTGACTTCCAGTCGAACCACACGCATTTTCCCACACTTTCCCAGAACTGGCAGCGGTCACTTCGAGGTAATTGCGCCCGACAGTTCTAACAAAGTCACCAGCCCGCCTACTCAAACTTTCAACCCGTCCCTGTCGCTTTCCCTCAGCCAAGCACTGCCACTCACCCAACAACTGAGGGGTCCGCTCTGCCCACGCCTTCGCCCCTTCAGGGCTGGACATTATTCCAGCAACCGGGCGGAGCTCACCACTGCTGAAACATCCCAACCTGTCACTCCTCACTCTCCAAACAGTATGGACAACCCATGGTCCCACCACCATTTCGTCAGCACTAGTTGGAACTCGAACAACGCCCTCTGGGACACCAACAGCCACCCCACCCAACACACATGCAGAGATAACCAGCAATCGCACACCCGCAAAGGCACACCAGCTCTTCGCCACAGACACAATTTAAAGAGGGTGATCACACAGCTTCCACAGAAATCAATCCCGGACGAGCATCGCACAATGTAACCCCCTGGGTCACCTCAGACTCGCTCAGCTCATTTCGTCTAGGGGAGCAGCCTTCGGCCCCGCCAAACTGGGTAATCAGCTGGTGTGGATGCTGTGGGATGTCCCCGCCTCACCCAAAAACAGACAGTACACCATAAGCGATTAAATGAGTACAATTTATAAAGGTTACTATAACTAAGTGATTAATAATGATACAGTATATATGAAGAGAAAAAAATAAAGAAAAGGCGCCAAACTTATCAAAGTCCAAACCACTTCGTGCACAACCGTTGGAGCTCAATTACTGAAGTCTTCTGGCCTCCATTCGATCCCCTCCGAACTCCTCGACTCGCAGCTCAGAACCCTCCGAACTCCTCGACTCGCAGCTCAGGACCCTCCGAACTCCTCCACTCGCAGCTCAGGACCCTTCGAGTGGTCAACCAAGCACATCTAGCTTCATCCCCCCTCTTCGGAGTACCTCCTCGCCCAGCTTACAGCATTGTGTCCTCTCTCTCGACCCCCTCGCGCCGATCTGCCCAAAAGCCCGTCAACAAAAGCTTACAGACTCAGAAGAAAGAACATTAATCCCCATTTGGTTTACAAAGGAATACCATTCTCGTTATCAGTAAATTAGCATTCCTGCTAGTTAACAAAATGAAGAAACCCTTTCCCTACAGTAACAAAGAAAAAAAAGAAGAAACCCCCTTTACAACAATATGACATAAACTCAGTGACCATTTTATTTGGTACATTTGCACAACTGTTTGTTGATGCAAATATTCAATAATCTAATCAATCATGTGGTAGCAACTCAATGCATGCAGACATGGTAAAGAGGTTTAGTTTTATTCAGACCAAACATCAAAATGGGGAAGGAACATGACCTAAGTGACATTGACCTTGGAATGATTGTTTGTGCCAGACAGGGTGGTTTGAATATCTCAGAAACTGTTGATCCCCTGGTACTTTCATGCACAACAGTCTCTAGAGTTTACAGAGAGTGGAATGAAAAACAAAAAAAGAACACATCCAGTGAGTGGTAGTTCTGTGGGCAAAAATACCTTGTTAATGAGAGAGGTCAGAGGAGAATGACTGGACAGGTTCAAGCTGACAGGTAGGTGACAGTAACTCAGAAAACCATGTGTTACAAGTGTGTGCGGAAGAGTATCTCTGAATGCACAACACATCAAATCTTGATGGGCTACAGAAGCAGAAGACCAGGTATATACACTCAGTGGCTACTTTATTAGGTACAGTAATAAACTGACCACTGATTGTATGTTTTGGGCCCTATACCTAGTGAAACATCCAACTTATTATGTTCATACAAGGCCTCATTCAGAGCAGCTTCTCCCTCATCCTCTATTGCACTAATAGTTTTTAACTGAAGAAGCATCTCCATCCTTTTGAATATATAATTTGAAAGAATTCTGCATCTTGTGACCACAAGAGTTTCTGATGTGATTAACCTGTCACTTTGGATTGTGTGACCTCTTTGACAATTTTGGCAGTACGATGGCACACCTGGTAGATCTGCTCCCACACAGCTGCTGTGACCAGGATCCAATCCTGATCAATGGGGCTGTCAGTCACTGCATTTCCTTCAGCTGCTCTGGCTTTCTGTCACACACCAAAGACTTGGGAAGTTAATTAGTTCCTGTAATTTGTTCTTTGTGTCCAGATGAGTAGAAGAATCTTGTACGTCGATGGGAATGTGGGGAGAATAAAATGGCATCAGTTTAGTTGACTACTTGATGATAAGTGTGGATTTGGAAAATAAAATACCTGTTTTGTACCATACAACTTCAAATATCAGGCTTGATTTTTTTTTAATCCACTCTCAATATCACTTGTGACATTCTTTGTCTTCCCTGCTGGTTGAGCTTGAAGCACAAATTTACTGTGATTTAGTGTGTGCTTCACAAACTCGTCTTACTAATGTAATCATGTAGTATCATTAAATATCCTGACACCTTTGGCACTTCTAACAGGAAAATAAAAGAGGGGCTCAGCAAGAGCCTTCACCTACCTACATAGCTTGGCACTCTTCCAAGTTTGGAATCAAAGTAAACTATTGATACAGATTTTAGACAAGACATAGGTGTAGAATTAGACTATTCAGCCCATTGATTCTTCTCTGCCATTCTACCATGGCTGATAGATATACAGTTACAGTATATATTTTATGTTAATATATAAATGACTATGATACAAATATCAAAAATAATTTCTACAACTATATCATAGTGTTTTTAATGAGAAATATACATAATTGGTGCAATATTTGAAGCAACCTGATGATTGTTTCTTGTGTTCATTCATTCATAAAATGTTCACATCACAAATAAAAACAACAGTTAACATCAACTCTTAAATGTCCTAGAGAAAGACTTTTGATCAAATGGCATTTTTTAGTTCAAGGGAACTGCAAGTATCAAATCATTCCAAGGGCTTGGCTTATACTCTTGTTCATTACATTAACCTGCATAACCTCAATTTCCTGATACAGTGCAGGCAGCCATCAATTATTGTTTGTCTCCTTTATTGCCCCTGGCAGCCCATGGTCAGTATCTGCATTGCACTATACAATTTTCTTGTAAGTTAAGAACAGATTGAGTTAAAAGAAAATACAACCTTTATAAATCTTCCTGCTTAATACACTTTGTCTATTATAGGAATAGTTACTCCAGTAAAGGAGTTAAAGTGAGACTATAAAAAATCAAGTTATCAAATGCTGACATTTGCAAAATGTTTGCAACACAACAATGAAAGCAGGACTAAGTATTTCCTACAACTTGAGTCACCTGTAAAATATTAAAACCTGCTTGGTCTTGCTGACTTGCTTCCAGCTGATTTTATTTTACAATCTTTTAATAACGCATTAGTGATGCAGTAAGATTCATTACTTTTTATTTGAATATTTGGAGCTTTAATATCAAATATTTCATTTACTTTCAATAATGTGGCTTTGAGAAAGAGGAAGAACAAAAAGAAGTAAATGAAGTATTGCCTGTTATCCAATAAATCTGAGGGTTTTTACTGACAATCAAAAGGAAAGTACAACATACCCATGAACTGCCAGTCAAGAAATTGTACAAATAAAACATTATTAAACTGAAAAAATCTCAAACACTGGACATTCTGGAAAAAATGGGATGTTTTGTTTAGCATTAATGAGCATCTAGTACTTACATGCCACAGTGTTATAATAATTTATTGTCATTTTCAGGTTAGTTGTTGGATTTTCACGAATACCGAAATAGATTTGTTTGAATCAGTTAGGAAGCACAATTTAACCAATTAACGGTTGAATGGTCTGTTTCAACTGATTAATTTAATACCATGTAGTAGCATGGGAATGTTTTAAAAAATTGAACAACACCTAACATACATTAATAAGTAAATAATCAACATTTGATTGATTGATGTGTATATATATATAGTTAATCTTCATAGAAATTGTGAAATATAGTAATGGAACTTTTACAGCACAGAAGATAACCATTTTCCCCATCAACTTTGTGCTTGTTATGTCTCCAGCACATTTTACACCTGCAAAAAAATGTAATTTGGCTATTGTTTAATAGCAGGCATGACCCACCACACTGCTATAACTTGCAATCGCCACACTAAATTCTACTGAAGATGGCAGATGTGCATAGCAACTTATTAAACAATAATGATACTTTCAAAATCTTAAGACTAGAATCTTTCTTTGAGTTTGTTTTAGTGCCCAGAAGAATATTACATTGCTCTTTGTTTTCTTTTAGTTGATATATAATATTGTCAAACAACATGCTGGTATGTCACAGAATAACTCAGGCAAACTATTTACAATCTGCTCCAATCTGACTTGCCCAATGGGTGCATTTGACCTATTCAATTCTCACTCATTTTATATTCCAGCACAATTGTGGTCCGGATTGCAGAATAAATTTACCAATGTGTACTAGAAACAGTGGAATTGTGCACTATATTACAACATGAAATGCTTACTAGAGTAAGAGGATAGTTCCTATGATGAACAGTATAGACCTTGCACTGAGACGTAACGGATGACATGATTCAGTAATTGTTTTGTGTACACAATAAATCAAACCTAAAAATATCTGAACACACTGTATGTCACAACACATAATATCCACAGGCAACTGTGTTTCAGTTGCACTGTAGTTCAGTAAACAGCAATGACATTCCATTGTATAATTATAGCTTTACTTTGTGGTAATTACCAGTCTTTGAACTGCAAATAAGGTGAACCTATCTGTATCAATTATATTCATAGCTTTACAGGAATGTGCTCACATGCATGTTCACATGTCTGTGGGAGGGCAGGTGTGAAAGGGGTCTTAGAGCCTCTATTTAAAATCTTTGGTAGATAAGTTACTGGAGAGGATTCGAAGGGATAGTGGAAAAGCGTGGTTGATTTGTGGTAGTCAGCATAGATCTGTGCATGTGAGATCATGCCTTACAAACTTATTTGAGGTTCTTGATGATGTGCCCAAGAAAGATCATGAAGGCAGCATGGATGGTATGGTTTATATAGACCAGTAAGTCTCTTATAAGGTTCACCATAGTAGATTGCTCTGAAGGTTAGTCTGTATGGAACTCTGGGAAAGCTGAATACACAACTGGTTTGACATCAGAAAACAGAGAGCAATGGTTGAAGGTTGCTCCTCAGACAGTAGACCCATGACTACTGATGTGCTTCAGCAGTTGATGCCAGTCCCATTCTTGTTTGTCATCTATATCAATGATTCGGTTCAGATTATACAGGACATGGTTAGTAAGTTTGCAGATGACACTAACGTAGGTGGTACAGTGGACAAAGAAGAAAGAGATTAAAAATTATTGAGGGATTTGGGAAATTTGGGAAAGTTGGCCAAGTGGATAAATGGAGTTTAACTTGAAGTGTTGCTATTTGGAAAGTCAAATTCAGGTAGGACTTTAAAGTTGAACACTGGTGCTCTAGAAAGTGTTGTAGAACAGAGGGAGCTTGAAATACAAATACATGGTTCACTGAAAGTGGAGTCATGGGTAGCCAAAGTGCTGAAGAAGGTATTGGCATGATGGCCTACATAAATCTGTGCACTGAGTTTAAAAGTTGAGAGATCGTGATGCAACAGTACAGGATGCAAATGAGGCCAAACTTAGAGATCTGTGATTTTTGGTTGACTTGCTATAGGAAAGATGTTATTAAACAGGAAAGAGTGCAGAAAAAGATCTACAAGGATTCTGCTATGTCTTGTCAGACCGATTTATAGGAAGAAGTTAGACAGGCTAGGACTTCATTCCGTAGAGTGCAGGAGACTGAGAAGTAATCTTACAGAGGTATATCAAATCACACGAAGCTTAAGCAGGGTGTATACAGTCAGTCTTTTATCCAGATCTGGGGAATCATGAATTAGAAGGCATTGGTTTAAAATGAGAGTGCAATGATTTATGAGAATTTGGTGGGCAACTTTGTCTCAAAAATGGTGGTCTTTATGTGGAATTAGCTGCCAAGGGAAGTGGTTGAATCAGGTACAATAATAACTTTTAAAAGACAATTGGACAAGTGCACGAATTGCAAAGATTGAGAAGGTTATGGGCCAAATGCTGGGTTCAGTGAGAAACCTTGCTTTCCATGGATCACTTGGGTTGAATAGATTGTTTCCTTGCTGTCTAACTCCATGACTCTATGTTGAGTCACATCCTCACATAAAAAGTAGCTCTAGATTTTAAGGAGGCTATTGACATAGTCTCTTCTCTAAAAGTATTTGTCTCCCACAAAAGGATCAATTTCGTTTATATAACAATGACTATAACAAGGTGATATAACTCTTGTCAAGATAAGCATAACCTACTTTTAAAATTTAACAATAAAAATATAGAGAGAAAAGAAAGCAAGTCATGAAGCTCTGTGAAAATAACAGGGGATCATAACTAATTGGATAACTTTTACAAAGATTGTCAAAGGCACAATAGGCTCAATTGCTCTGTATGGCCCTGGTACAATATGATTCAGGAGCCATGTAGGTGAAGCTAACCATATTCCAGAACAGAGCAAGGCTAAAAGCAATGCAGCATTATTACCTTGAGGTTTTGATGCAATATTACAATGATGCTTATCAAACATTACAAAATATCCCTGTCAAGCAAAAACAAAAAGCATACAATTTTATTTCATAAACCTCTGAACAAGCATTCCACAGTAAAATAGCAGTTACAGCTCAAGGCATTCTGGAGTTTGGAGCACAATTCCGGCATCATTCTGTAAGGAATCTCTAGCTGTCCTCCCCGTGGGCAGCATGGGTTTTCTCCAGGTTCTCAGGTTTCCTCTAACAGTCCAAAGTTGCACCAGATAGGTTAATTGTCCCATTATTAGGTTAGTGTTAATTGAGTTTCTCGGGGGTCGTTGGGGCAGCAAGCCTCGAAGGGCAACAAGGTTCTACTCTGTGCTGTATCACGAAATAAGTAAATAAAATAATAAAACAACTGATGAAATTACCCCTTGATCTTACAATTTCATTTATGCCAGCTGTGATACTACAATATCAATAGTGAAATAAGGAGCAAATAAGGCAAAAGAAGGAAGGAATTCACAGTTAAAGTAGAATTCACTGAAACAGGCAAAAATGATTTGTGCTGACATTCAATGCCAGTAATTGGAAGCTGGAAGGAAGCCTGATTTCATCCTGCAATTTTTGCACACTCATAGAACAGCTCTTCCCACTGTTATAAAGTTGCTAGCTGGTGTAAATGCTACAAAAATGCTTATGCAGTAGTTTGAATATGGATCCACACTTATTTAACAATGCACCACATAAGCGAGCAGCAGAGACTGGGCACTTTCCCTCACTTGGAAGTACAATGTTTAAAGTTACACTGTAATAATCCATACAAACTTGAGAATTGCCATTGCCAACTTATTGAATATAGATGTTGCTAATATTCAAGTGAAATAAAGTTCTTGAGCCAGCCATGGTGAATGATCAAGACTATAAATTCAGAGGATTATTATGTTCAAAGTGGTTATTTAAAAGATTTAAACACAGGATCAGTTTTACCTTGTTCTCAAAGACAAAAAAAAAAATGGCCAATGAATGTGTTTATATTAAATATTTTATTTATGTAATACCTAGATAGTATGGCACCTATGTATCATTTCTGAAGAAAATCTGCAAAGAGATCTCATCTCACAGGAAATAATTTTTTCCAAATGAGTATGATGGTAGAACATTAACATGCATTTAGAATACACAATTAAAGTGCAACAAAAAAGAAACAACACAAAACTGTAGGTATTGCTTGTACACAGATATCCTATCATTACAGGCCATTAGATCACAAAGTTAATAACTTCCTACAAGGAAGAATTGTGAATTATAACTTAGCTTCTTGATGCAAAGGATTATAATCATCCAGTTAACTTTTACAAATATGGTATTAATGGAAAGTAACAGCTAACTTTAGTGTTGAATAGTATTATACCCACTGTCAGCATTCTTGTTTAAACAGATTACCAGTGATCTTTTTTGTAAAACAGTCACATTCCTAGACTTAATCTGAATTGTAGATTGCATCCAAAATGCAGTTTGATTAGCACTATCACCATTAGATTTGGCTTAATCATTTGAGGATGAACAAAACTGGAAGAATAATGAAATAAAAATGTTTATCCAGTATAGCTGTCTTGTCCAAATTTAATTTTCCTAAATCCCATATTCATCACCAACACTCAGAAAGCTTATATCCACCAACATATACATTTTGCCTTTGCAATCATGGCATTTCCCTTGCCCTTTCAGATCTTACTCATAGCTTTTAGCCTACAGCACCTTACCAAATTCTCATTTGTTCCACGAAGCCCAACCTGAGTATCCAGTCTCTGCTTCCCATGCTTTTTGGACTGGTGACTAGTTCGTTTATGGGCAATGCCTTCATTGGGGTAAGGATGAAACTACCTTACTAATGAGGATATTTTTAATGTAATTTATTTTTATGTTGTTGATTGACATGACAGTCACATCAGGCAGAGCATAAGATTTGGTAGTACTTACCGGTTTGGAGAATACCCGTATGAGCATGGGAGGTTGGAATTTCTTTGAAAGCTAACATTGATTTGATGTACAAAATGGCCTTTATCCATGGAGTAAGAATGAATAAAAATGGAAGTAGAGGATATATATGAAAACAATCAGGAGCAGCAAACTAATTAGACATGCATATGTCAGAAAATTGATTTTGTACAAACATACCTGCAATGGTTTTGTTTGCACGACCCTCTGGGGTAAAGAATTGCAGAATCATCATCCTCAGTCAGTTGGTTCCTTATGCAACCAACAGAACAGAATTTTCCTGACAATTTGCTCATGTATGTGTGACAAGCCTGATTTTAATAGCTGAAGTAAATGGTTTAAGCTATACTAAAGCCTTGATCAACATATTTTTTCCATTTGAGGACCGGTTTAATTTTTTTCACCAATTTGTAATGAGGATATATAATGTCAAGAATATAATGAGTCAATGACAATGAAAGCTGCTAAATGACATAGACCTGGAGTGTTATCCTCTCTCCAAATAGCCTAGGTGTGCATGCAAATACGATAGAGTCATTCAGACAAAAGCAGGCCAATTAGCCCAGCAAGTCCACACCAAACGGTATGTTTCTATCCATATTAATTCATAACGTCATACTTATGTCATATATATGCATATATGAGGCTTTACACAACACTGGTGATGCCCCATGGAGTATCGTGAGCAGTTTTGGGCCCCTCATCTAAGAAAATACATGCTGACATTGGAGTGGGTTCAAAGGCAGGTGGTGAAATTGACTCCAGGATTGAAAGGCTTGTCACATGAGGAGCGTTTGATGTCTCTATGCTCTGGAATATAGAGGAATGGGCAGGTGTGGGGGGGTGGGGGGGTAACGGGGATCTATCAAATTTTAAAAGGCCTCGATAGAGTGGATATGGAGAGGATGTTTCCTTGGTGGTAGACTCTAAGACAGGGGTGGGCAAACTTTTTGACTTGTGGGCCATAAAGGGTTCTAAAATTTGACAGGGGGGCCGGACCAGGAGCAGATGGACGGAGTGTTTTGGTAATACACCTCATAAGAGAAAATAAAATATCATGGGATAGGTAGAAAACATGTGCTTTAATTTCAATTGAAAATGAACAAATGCATTACAACAAAATATCTGTCTTTGAAGTCCCATGGTATTTAGCTATTTATTGAAATGACTTTTAAAACACTGAAAATTAAATGAATAAAATACAGATTTTTTTTAATAGTAACAGTTATTATTTTAATTCTGTTATCCTTCAAGATATTATCATCATCACTCTCCTCCTGACTGTCTTTATTTCAAAAACGGTAGGAGATGCAGGTCTACTTGTCCTGCTCCTTCTTATTCAATTGTCCCCTGTGCCAAAACTCAACAACGACCAGCACAAGGACAGAACAGTGACAGCGCGCCAGTATGCGGAGCGCGTTATTTGATCTGGAGCGCATTTTTTATTTTGAGAACGTACGTGCACCTGCGCACTACTCATGTCCATCACTTAACAGAAATGACATGTAACATGTAAGGCTTATTGAAAAAAATATTTTCAAATGCATTTTTTACATAACACAACGAAGAAACTTATTTTTAATTTCAGTGGGAACAGTGTTGTTGGTCTCCCTTTTTAGCCAGCGCATCAAAGTCTGGATTTAGTTTTGTTGTGGCGATTCTCAGGATGGATCTGAGGTGTTGGTCAGTTAACTTGGATCTGTGGCTGGCTTTGTTGATGTTCATGACACTGAATGCCTGTTCACACAAATAGGTCGAGCCGAACAAAGAGTAAAGCGCAAATGTGGAGTAATACGCTGCACCTCAACAAAGGTCAATGTATATAGAGTGCATCATCTATTGGGAAAACGCCAGAATTGCGGGGAAAAATCGTTAACAAGGTTTATTAATATAATTTCATCAAGTTCTGCCGGCCGGATTAAAAAGCTTAACGGGCCGCATATGGCCCCTGGCCGTAGTTTGCCCATGCCTGCTCTAAGACAGGAGATCACAGACTCAGAATAGAGGGGTGTCCTTTCAAACAGAAATGAGGAGGAATTTCTTTTGCCAGAGAGTGGTGAATCAATAGAATTTGTTGCCACAGGCAGCAGTGGAAGCCAAATCACTGGGTACATTTAAGGCAGGGGTTGATAGATTCTTGATTAGTCAGTCATACTTGAAATGATACGGGGAGAAGGCAGGAGACTGGGGCTGAGAGGGAAAATGGATCGGCCATAATAAAATGGTAGAGCAAACTTGATGGGCCAAATGGCCCAATTCTCCTCCTATATCTTATAGTCTTATGGTCTTACACACTACAATTACACTCTTCTGTAATTAATTAGCAAGGATTCCTCTGTTATGATAGCAAACATGATTTACATCATCAACTTTACTGATAGGCCCAACTAAACCTAACATAATACCAACAACAAAGAACAATAATTATTCTTTACAATGCAAACAGAGTAACTGAATTAAATCATTTAGCTTATCTAATCTGCATTGCTTTTAGTAACAGCAAATCAGCAAGTCCCACTGCACCCTCTCCCCTCATTATTTCCATAACCTTTCCCTTCAAAGCAAGATCCATTTTGAACACCACTATTGACACAGTTTTTTCATTAGTATGAATTAAAATGTTTAATTTCCATTAAATCATACCAAAGTACTTTGTTCACGTTTTAATTTTGAATTGCAACTCGCTTTCTTTCTCTGTTGGTTAATTTTTTCTCTTGCATTTGGTGATAAGTCCGTGACTGATGAAGAGTTCTGACTTCTTGCTTTCTTTTACTGCAAGTCACTTCTACAAGCTCCACTCAATATTAGTCTGAATGGGGTTGAATATTCACCATAAATACCATTGAATACAATAGAACCAAATTTCAGAAGATGGTATCAATATACATAAGTTTACAAGAGCCTGTTTAGTGCATACACTTGAATTTATATACACTTTTACACATTTTACAAGCTATATCTATAGATGCTGGAAACAAAATACAATTAGAAAATGTTGCAAGTACTCAGCAGATCAAGCAGCAACTCTGTAGAAAGATGCAATTATTGTTTCAGCTTAATGGATGTGGTATATATGGATTTTAGTAAGACGGTCGACAAGGGTTCCATGATAAGGTCATTCCAAATGTCAGGAGGCATGGTGTCCTGGGAAACTTGGCTGTGTGGATTCAGAATTGGCTTGCTCATAGAAGGCAGAGGATGACAGTAGAAGGACCCCTGACTAGAGGTGTTCCACCGGGATCCGTTCTGGTGCCCCTGCTCTTTGTGATTTTTATAAATGACTTAGATGAGGAAGTGGAATGGTATGTTAGTAAATTTGCAGATGACACCAAGGTTGGCAATGGAGTGGATAGTGTAAAATGTTGTGGTAGGTTACACTGGAGCATTGACAGGATGCAGAGTGGGCTGCGCTGTGGCAGATAGAGTTTAATCCGGAGAAGTGTAGAGAGATACACTGTGGAAAGTCAAACTTGAAGGTAAACTGTAAGATGAATGGTTAGATTATTAGCATTATGGATGAATAGAGAGATCTTGAGGTCCACATCTATACATCCCTCAAAGTTGTCGATAAGTTAATGAACCATACAGTGTAAGGAGTTTGTACATTTCCTCCCAGGTTCCCAAAAACATATGGGCTAGTGCTGAATTAGCTAGAGGGGTATAAACACACTGTAGCATTGCTGGAACACTATCAATTTCATGACATATTTCAGTGATAATAAACCTGATTATGATTCCAAAATAATCAGCACAAGCTCATTCAGGCCAAACTGCCTTTACTGTTCTATGTTCCATGCTAACTGCTACTTTCCTTTAATCTGTCTGCTTAAGTGGGTGAGCAGCATCTCTGGTTGTGAAGATGATCACGCAAACATGTTAATCAATGCAAAAGAATTAGTTCAGCCTTTCTGAGAAATATTGGTGCTGGGGTTATAGATTTTTTACATTGTGATTGATATTTTTATAACTTTTATAGTATAAAAATTAACTTGAAAAACCTTGCTTTAAAAATTAAGACAAGGGGCGGGGAGAAACTGACAGGTCACGCAGCATCCATGAAGTGAACTGGACAGTCATTATTTCAGGTTGTGACCCCTCATCTGGATTTCATCTTCATCCAGACTTCATCTTCAGTAGATGATGATCTTGACCCAAAATACCGGCTGTCCATTTTCTTCCACAAATGTTGCTTTCTCGTAGCAGCTCTTGAATTACTCCAGATTCCATAATTTGAGCTCTTCTGTGTCTTTTCTTTGCTTTTAAAAATAATGGCTTTTTTATCCCCTTTTCAATGCACTGTGTTTCGATTTATCTTTCATGAATTCATAGCTCTCTATTGAACTCCTTGACCTACATGTTTGTTCACAGCTATATTCCCAGTACTGCATATTTGAAAGAAGTGTTTGAAATGTTCTGTGAGTGTGCATTCCGTGAGCTGGTATGGAAGGAGTACCACATCAGCTGACAAAATCCAAAGGAGCAGCCTGTTACTATAATAGCTGCTTAATAGTGATCATGATGAAACTACTAACAATGATATCGGTCACTAAAGCAACCACTTTCATTTTTTTGATAATTGCTTATTTTTGTGCTTGAGAAGATTCCTCCCTCTCCCTTTCCTGCATAATACCACAAGACTATAATCCATAGGAGCAGTATTAGCTCGTTAAACCCAATCAGTTTGCTCTGCCATTCCAACATGTCTGATTTATTATCCCTGTCAAGCCCATTCTCCTGCATTCTCCATGTAACATTTGACACTGTTATTAAATAAGAAACTATCAACCACTGCTTAAAATATATCTAATGTCTTGGTCTCTACAGCTGCCTGTGGCAATGAATTCTACAGCTTCACCACCCTCTGGCTACAGAAATTCCTCTTCATCTCTTGTCTGAAGGGACATCTTTGTATTCTGAGGCTGTGCCCTCTATTCCTGGGCTCCCCAATCATAGAAAAACATTATCTCCTTGTGTATTCTGTCTAGGTCTTTCAATGATAAATATGTTTCAATAAGAATGTTCCCCTCCATCCCACCCCATTCTTCTAAATACAACAGAGCAATACAACACTCTTAATAGAGTATATTAAGCCTTTCATTCCTGGGATCATTCTCGTGAATCTCCGCTTGACTCTCTCCAATGTCACCATATCTCTTTTTAGAATTAGACAGCAAGATGTTGTGGTACATATTGCTACCAATAATATCAGAAGGAAAAGCAAAGAATTCCTGTAACGATAATTTAGAGAGCTAGGCAGAAAGCTAAGAAGAAGTACTCCAGGGTATTAATATTTAGATTACTGTCTGTGCCACATACCAATGAAGGTAAAAACAGGATGGTTCGGCAGATTGATGCGTGGCTGAGAAGCTGGTGCAGGGGGCAGGGCTTCAGGTTCTTGGATCATTGGGATCTCTTCTGGGGGAGGTGTGACCTGTATAAAAGTGACAGATTGCACCTGAACATGAGGGGGACTGATATTCTCACAAGCAGTTTTGTTAGAGCTGTAATGGAGGGTTTAAACTAATTTAGCATGGGGGTGGGAAATGGAGTGAAAAGACTCAGAACAGGACAGTTGGTAAAAAAGCAAAGATAGCATGCAGTCAGACTGTCAGGAAGGGCAGGCTGATGATAGATCAAAATTGCAGCCAGCAGGTTGAGTATCAGTACATTAAGGATGCAGTATCAAATAGGGTAGTAAATACAGGACACAAAATGTTATATCTCAATGCATGGAGTATAAGAAATAAGGTGGATGATCTTATTGCACTATAACAGATTGTCAGGTAAGAAGTTATGACCATAATTGAATGGTGGCTGAGGATGGTTGGGAGCTAAATGTCCAAGGTTACATGTTGTATTGGAGGGGTAGAAAGGTAAGCAAAAGGAGTGGTGTGACTGCTAGTAAAGAATGGTATCAAATCAGTAGAAAGATTTGACATATGATCAGAAGATGTTGAACCCTTGTAGGTTGAGTTAAGAAAGTTTACAAGGGTAAAAGGACCCTGTTGGCAGTTATATACAGGCCTCCCAACAGTAGATGGGATGTGGACTACTGATTACAAAAGGAAATAGAAAAGGCTTGTCAAAAGGGCAATGTTATGATAGTCATGGAATATTTTAACAGACAGATCGATTGGGAAAATCAGGTTCATAATGGATCTCAAGAGTGTGAATTTGTTGAATGCCTATGAGATGGCTTTTTAGAGTTTGTCTTTGAGCCTACTAGGGGATCAGCTATACCGGATTGGGTGTCAAGAAATGAACCAGAGTTGATTAGGAAACTTCAGTAAAAAAACCATTAGGAGGCAATATCACAATATGATTGAGTTCAACTTGAAATTTGATGGGGAGAAAGTCCTGAAGTGACGAGATCTCATCATGCTAAATACTGTGCCAAGGGTTCAACTGCAAGTGACATGCTGGCTGGGGGAATATGTTGGCAGGCATAAGACTGAGCATGTACGTTTGTTATGGGATTTGCTGTTCTGACATCAGCCTTTGCCTCTTCTCTGGCCAAATCTGTTAAGTATGGTGTTGAGAAGTATTTGTCGTTAGCCCTTTCATTCTTGAGTTCGTCACAAGGTTGCAAGCGTAAACTGTCTTCCTCAGATGGATGCACTACAATTGGGCTTCCCTGTGAATCCCCATGAAATGGGATGTTAGCAGTTAAGTACGGAGAGGAAGAACAAATCTTCAGGTCATTTTGAGATTGGACATATTCGCTAGTGCGTTCCAATGTGGTCCTTTCTGAAATAGATTTTACTTCATCCAGAATGTGCATTTCTTCAGCGCGTTCTAATATTTCTGCTTCCACCCTGGCAGCACCGGCTTCTCGGCGTAGCACCAGCACTTCTAACTCTGTTTCTATCCTTAACTTTACCAACTGGTTTTCAGCTTCTCTAGCAGCCTCTTCTCTTTGGTTTTCCAATTCTCTGGCAGCCTTTTCCATTTTCAGTTTTGCTTCTTGTTCAGCGTATGCCACTCGCAGCTTGGTGGCTCCTGCTTTAGCTCTTGCGAGGGCAGCCTTGCTTGCTGATACCAGCTTCTGGCGCTGGATTTCAATGACTTGACGCTAGATGGCGAGTCCATCATACCACTTGTCGAAACCTCTGGTAATGCCGCCTTTTCACTATAGTGTTCTCATGCAGGGTGTAGAAACTCTGAACTAAACAACAAGTTAAACCATTGCCAATGAGGACAGGATCGCAGTAAGATCAACCGTTGACTGTTCACTCTTCCATATTAATGTATGGTGAAAACTGTTGATAAATCAATGCAAAATACTTACAACACACACAAAATGCTGGTGGAACACAGCAGGCCAGGCAGCATCTATAGGGAGAAGCGCTGTCGACGTTTTGGGCCGAGACCCTTCTGTTTCTTTCTAGGCATCACATTTGCATCATAAATACTTGTAAAAGTAAAACTACAACAAGCAATATTACATTAAAGTACAACATACATTCAGAATCTACCAACGCCATCAACAACTTCAAATACACTTCAACACAAACTTTCCAGCAACGCTTTCAATAGCACAAGAAAATAAACTTTATCAACTGTCATTACTTTTAACAGAATCAGCATTAACATTTTTACTTCAATATATCGACTGTCAAATGAACTTACGGTGTTGCTTCTGTGATGTTTCTTAGTGCATAAAAATAGAACTTTTCTTGCACTGATCCTGCACACATGAGCCCCTGTCTTCCCGTTTCTCCAAACCCAGTATTTACCCACAAGACGCGGCAAAACCAGGTGTGATGTCATCGCATGCCGCGAAACATTACAGACAATGAATTTACCTTCAACAAACTGCAACGTAGTTATCAACCTTAACTTTAACTAAAACATAGTTACAAATGAATTACTAAAGCAAAAATGTAATAAAGCTAAATAAATGCCTTAAGGGTAACACAGCTTAATTCTGCTCCTGTGTCTTATGGTGTAATATTTGAACTGCAGTTTAACTAATGCTTTCTAAAGCCTTAGCGTTACATCAGTATATAGCCTGGGGAAAAATACACATGCAGGACAAAAAAATGCTTTTTCGGGTCTAAGATTCCTTTAGCTGTTTTAGATGTTTTATTTCAGAAAGATGATATCAAAATAAAAACAACAAAACACATTTTTAGAAAGTTCCCGCTATTACAATCTCAGCTTGACTTCAGACCACACCCTTGTACATATGCAGTATGAAAATAAATAAAATAAAATATACACAATTAATACGGTAGTGGCAATTCTAAACAAAACAGTACAAACAATGTTAGAATCCCACAAACCCTGTACCTTATACACAACCGAAAATATGAATAAATACATCTCATCTTAACTAAGAGATATACTCACATTTAGCACACGTGTGCTTAACTTCCAAACACATATAGGATAGACCTTGAAAAGAGTTTTCCTCGCTCATGCTAGTAGGCAGATTAAGAAACTTCGCAATCACACTATTCCAGCGTCGATCAATCTTACTTATGAAAATCTTTCCTCACCAAACTTGGGAAAAGCATTCGAATGTCATCCTTTCTGGAACATGACAACTCTTTGTTCTAATCCACCCATGCAAAATGGCATTACCATTTTCTCTTAAAGGCACAGGCAGCTATTTTAGCATTACCAAAGTGAATACTTAAGTGCACTTTAACAATAAAATGATATTCGACGGTCACCTGGTTACAAGTACATCATGGAAGTACAAGGGAAAAGCCTTAAGCATGCAGAATAAAGTGTTACAATTATAAAAAAGAAACATGGAGTGCAGGCAGATGATAAAGTGCAGGATATGAGTAGGTATATTGAGAGGTTAAGACCCCATCCAATAGTACAAGAGTTCTATTCAGCGAAGCAGAGGCGATCCTTGATTCTAGTGTTAATAAAGAGCAGGGAAAGAACAGAGAATATCCAGTGTGTTAGGAGTCATTCACTGTATTGGCTGCTTTTCCAAGGCAGCAAGAATTGTAGACAGAGTTCAAAAAGGGGAAACTGGTTGTGTACTGACATGTGTCCATAATTCTCCACTGTTTCTTGCAGTCTTGGGCAGAGTAGTTGCCATACTGAGCCATGATGCATCCAGATAGAATGTTTTCTGTGGTGTATCGATAAAATTTAGTAATTTAGTGAGTGCAAATGGGGACATACCAAACTTTTATACTCTGCCAGGAAGTAACGAGACTGGTGTGCTTTCTTGGCAATGGCATCAGTGTGACTGAATCCGAACAAGCTATTAGCAATGTCTACACCATCTCAATCATCTCCGTCTCAGCCCCAATGTTGCATACATGGGCCTGTGCTCTGCCTTGTATCCTAAAGACAATGACCAGTTCTTTTGCTTTGCTGACAATGAGGGAAAGGTTGCTCTTATGACTGTAAAGTTTTGTAACTTCAAAACATTAAACTAATTCAAAGAAATTTACACAAGTTTAAAAATACAGGTGTAGTTTGAATTTACTTTAAACAAGACCTGCATATATCATGTGGTACCATGTCCACATATGCAATTAATGTATCTGTACATATAACCAGTAATTAATGATTTAAATGAACAAGAATTCTTGATCAACACACACACACTCATATAATATTATAATATATAAAATATTACTCAAATATGTTTGAAATATTAAATACACAATAGTCCTCCCTGCTTAGCTATAAACTCCAATTCTATAGAGAATGCATCTCATCTATATACACAGTATACTATATAATACAACTTCTATATACAGACATCCACAGCACAGTAAATGTTAAATTGTCCCATTCAGGCCGAAAGATTTCATTGCTGTGGAGGCTTTCTTACTCTTGTGGGATAACCTTTTAACTGACAAATGGGATCACTGCTTGGTAGGAGAGATCTGAAGCCTCCTCTGTGGTGTTTGTAGGAGTTGACTCTGATTTGCAGGAAGTGGTTCTGACAGCAATAGCCACCTTTCTTCTTCTTTCTTTTCCTTCTAGTTTGAGCATCTTGATCTTGGGAAGGTGCATTCAGTTCACTGGAGTATTGTCTTATTAATCCTTCTGTTGGTCCCTTTACAATCAGATCTCTCTTCTTGGTTTCCTCCTTCACAAAAACATCTAATGACTCCTCTGATTTCGTGTCTCAATTTACTCTTTTCTTTATGGCCTTCCATTCATCCAGCTAGGCTTTGGTCTTTGCATCTACTTTTACAGGCAGCATTTTGTCTTCCATTTGTAGTTCATGCAACAAGCTAATCGACGCAGAGTAGATTCTCATTCTTTATACTCACAAAAGCCGAATACTTGCAACTTTCATAAAGCTCCGTCAACTCTCCTCCAGCTTAAAACAAAGCTACATTTCACAAGTAACTGCCTGATTAATACATCAGCATCTTTCTCAGGTATGTTGCCAATGAAAACTTTTGTAGTCAGATCACTGCTTTGCTCACTTTCACACGTCCTCTGAGCAGCATGATCCTTCCTTGATCTAAGATGCATTCCAGCCAGATACTCAGAGCTTGGCATCAGCACATGCTTGTCCTCTGTTGAGCAACAGTTCATGGTGTTCGGCATGTAGACAGTTGTGGCCTCATCCAGTACCTTTTCTTAATTCACTTTCAGTTGGCTTTGCTATGGTGGATGTGGCATGTAAATTGTGAATGGATCACCAATCAAGTTGTAGTTGTCTCACCCAATCATGTCCTACAACGCTGGTTGTTCCATTTTTATTGAACTGACAATGTTCAGACAATCTTTTCAGTTCAGCCATGTAAATTGAAATGGACTCCCATTCTTTTTGATGCTGCTTAAACGCTAAAGCATTCTACAATCAACAATGGATTTGGTTCAAAATGTTCCTGCATAACAATAGCAGCAAAGCTCATTTCTGATGGTTTAGTTGGAATTTCAGCGCAAACTGAATGCCTTTAAACCTAATGCACTTAACAAAATTGGCATTCACTTCTCATTTGCTATTTCATTTGCTTCAAGATACTGTTCCAATAGTTCGGTGTACATGAGTTGATTACCTGTCAATCAAATTCATCAATCTTTCCGATGTTGCTAGCCATTTCTGATTTTTTTTTGATGATTTTTTATCACCACACTTCTTTATGAATGCTGAATTCTTCCATTTTCTGACTTTAAAAAAGTTGGTCGTGTCTTCCCTTCCGAAGACTGTCTGTCCATGTGCTGGGCTTTGCTAAGCTGTTTTTGTTAACTTTAAACATCTCACTCCATTTAGCAGGTTGATGGCTGTCTTGGGTTTGTTCTAAAAATACCTTGTCACCAATGTTATGTTTTGTAACTTCAACACATTAAAATAAAGATCTCTAGGCAGCAGCCAGACTTTCTCCCCTGGTTGAGAAGCTTGACATGTTGGTGGAGACGATCAGCCTGCCAGGCATGTTGTGTCTGACTGTTTCAGCAGAGAGGACCTGGCCTGTCCCCATGTGTGCTTCATTTCAGGTCATCCCAAATCATTTTATCAGCAATAACATGCATCATTTCTGGACTTCGATAAGGCATTGAAACGCAGCACAGTCTAAAATTATTATGGTACAGACTATTGTCTTATAATTTTTTACAGCTTTACTGCATCAACAGGTACAGAAGTGATTTTGCTTTTGTTTGACTGAAGCTTCTGAGTAGAGGTTGTAAAAATCCGGATAGTGGTTGATAATGACTTCTAATGTGTAGTGTCACCCCCTCTTTCCTCTCAGTCCTCAAGAAGGATCTCGGCCCAAAACGCCGACTGTTTACTCTTTTCCTTAGATGCTGCCTGACCTGCTGAGTTCCTCCAGCATTTTGTGTGTGTTGCTTTGGATTTCCAGCATCTGCAGATTTTCTTGTGTTTGATACTATCTCAGGTCTGTTTTCATCATTGAGTATAAATCCCAAACCACTTCCACTTCTGCTGCATTTTTTTTAGTCTAGAGGCTCTTTCATATCCTAATGCAAAACCTTCCAATATGTTGTCATTTCTTGGAATGGAAAACCGTGGGGAATAAAGCTCACAAAAATAACTGGAGATATTAAATGGCTTTATACTAAGAAGAAATCATTGGATTCCTTCAGGAAGAATGCCTTTATTATAGGGAGAATTTCATGACTAGAAACTCACAATACAGCTCAAAATCAATGAATTTCTTTGAAGTACAGACACGGTTGTAAGATAATGAAACATAACGGTTAACTTGGGGATAAGTAGTTCCCACAAGTAGCAATCAGATGAAAGACAAGATCATTTACTTTACTGGGTTCAAGATACATGATCTAAAGAAATATGTAAATAATGCATAATACAAAGCTGTTAAATGATAGTGAGATGTGATTTTTATGTGTACAGTGTATATACAAATTGCAGCACAATTACTATTGTCTCTGAATTTTGTTATTATATACATTGAGCATTGCACAGTACACACAGGTCACAGTATCTCAGAACAGGTGTTGGTTGTTCGATCTATTGGGTTCCATCATCCAATAGATCATGATTAAACTGCACCTTCAATCCATATACTTCTCCTCACTCTATCTCACAAATTCTCTATCTACCAAAAACCCTTTAATCCCAGTCTCAATAATCTGCTGTGCAATTCAAGTGAGTAGACATGACAGTATGGCTCAAAGGGTTATGGTGATTAGCAAAGAGTGAAGCCTGGTTGGTGTTCTTGACAAAACAGTTCTGAGTTAACAACCGTTTGCCCAGCACAATGGTGTTGCAGTTTACTGGTTTCTGAAATAACTTGTGTGTTTGAAACATATTCCTGTTTGTTCAGATGGGAAGAATTCTATATCTCAGTGGCAAAGAGAAAGAGCCTTTTGAGACTTGGATTGAAATAGTAATTACTTGTGAAGTATATTATCGTAGCTCATAGCAACTATAAAACATCAATATTAAACATACTGTCCACCATTACCTATTGAAATAATTGATGTTACAAGGTAATAGAACAAAAACCATAAAACATTAAAGGGATTCTGTATGCTTTATTTCCTAACAGTTGATTTAGTACATTCAATCTTTGACGAAGGGATTTGCTGTGCTGAGTGAAATTTCTATTACTCATAGGAAAGTGAATTTCATTTTAATCAAAACAACCAAATTTTGTGACAAATATTCACCCTGAGATCTATATGGCATTGGGTCTAGTGGCAGCTTGTGTAATTTCTCAATAATGCTGCAAAGTGAGATTCTCTCATTGGGAAATCAGCTCTGCACATGTTGATTTAGTATCACCTTGCTCTCTGGTTGATCACCATTGGGATCTACAGAATGACAGGATTAACTATTAGGAGTATTTGAGTGATTAACGGTGGATACAAGTGATAACTACATTACTGAAAAGGCGATAACTACTGAAGAAAAAAAACTGTATTAGTACAGAGACGGTTAGCATTAACAGAGGGTAATGAATCAACTCAGAACACTGTACATCAATGCTTAATCAATTCTGTGTCTTGAACTACCATTATCAGAAACACACCATAATGCAGTATTAAGCACCTCACATTCATTGTACAATCATGGAATCAATAAAAAGAAGCCAATAGTTTCATTGTGGTGATGCTGGGGTTTCCATTTTATTGCTTCACCCATCTTACATTGGAAAGTACACCTTGCAGAAATGAGAGTGTTCTGAGCAGTCACAGTAGTGAGAGCTGCTTTGGATTCAATTCCTCCTTAGTCATCTGCAGAGGCTTTGTGCTTTGTTCCTTCTGTAAGTTCAGAAGATCAGAGGAGTTATGCTTTGAATTGTCCCAGATTGTTTCCTCAGTTAATACAACTAAAATAGATCATCTGATTTTTATCAGTGTGGAAGACCTTTCTGCTGTTAAATTGGTGTCTTAGATTGTGTTGGAATCAGTACAAAAGAGAAGAAGCAACTGGTATGAATAGGTATGAAGTAGAAGTTAAGATTGATGTAACTAGATGATACATTTTGGATTGAAAGCTGTGAGAAGTAACTGCTCTTAGCAACAAATAAATGATCTGAAACAGATATTGATGACCATCTAAATAAACCATTTTTACTGGGAAAAAAGGTATCAGAATCAGAATTAACATCTCTGACATATGTCATGAAATTTGTTGTTTTGTGGCAGCAGTACAGTGTGATACATAAAATACAAATGTATACTACAAACTACAATAAGAAATACATATAGTATACAAAAACTAAATTAAGGAACTGGTGCAAAAAGAGAGCAGAAATAGTGAGGAAGTGTTCATAGGTTGGTTCATTGTCGTTAAAAAAAAAACCTAATGGTGAAAGGAAAGGAGCTGTTCCTAAAACAGTGAGTGTGTGTCTTCAGGCTCCATTACCTCCTCTCTAATGTTAGTAGTAAGAGAGCACATTCTGGGTGATGGGAATCCTTAATGATGAATAACACCTTTCTAAGGCGTCACCTTTTGAAGGTGTCCTCAGTGCTAGGGAGTTTAGTGCCCATCATAGAGCTGGCTGAGTTTACTCCCCTCTGCAGCTTTTTGCCATCACGTGAAGTGGCCCATTCATACCAGTTAGAATACTATCTAAGGTATAGATTGTAATCAGTGTTATTTGATCAGCTTTACAGGAACGAAGCACATTTTACTGATCATTTAATGTATTTGGCATATTATTTTATATAAATAAGCAATAGAAATTTAATTTTGTATTGAAGAATGATAGAAAATTGGGGTACAAGGGATTCATGATAATTTCACCTTTCACCTGTAGACCTCAAATAAAAGAATAGAGTTCTGATTGAATTCAACCCAAACACATTTACAAGAGTAAGATCATTGATGTGTCAACTCTTCACCAACCACAAAATTGCAAATATAATATAATTGATTTAACATCAGTGTGTAAAAATAAAACTCTTTGTAACGTCAGTTCAAATCATTAACTCACTCACCCTATTTTTTAAAGTTTTATAAATGCTTTCACTTATTCACTCATGGATGTTGGAATCATTGACAATGCATAATAAACCTTGAACTAAATGTATTTTTAGGACATGCATTTTCTACCTCCCATTTTTCCAGATGTCCAATCAAATCTGAAACAAGGGAGGAGGCATCTCACAGGGTCGTGAGTGAAACTTGAAAAGGAGTAGTAACGGACTTTTGGTATTTTTCCAGTCAAATCGGGAATGGGAGAGGAGACTACTTACAGGTCCACAAGAGAGTTTTAAAAAGGAACTTTTGCAAGCTATTAGCGTTTTCTGATGGCCCAATCAAATTGCAATTCATTAGCAAGGACAAATAAAAATAAGACAGAGACAAGCAGAGCAGACATTATGTGAGTGGACAGGTGTTGGAGTGGGGGAGGCTTTGGCAAGAACAGGCTTGGGCAAGGCACATATGGTAAATTTCTTCTTCCTCGTTCTTCCTCTGTTAGCACATAGTGCAGTGAGGGTGGCTCCAGGGGCTGTGTTTTATTCTTTGTGTGAGATATGGGAATTCTACGAGACCTTCAGCCTCCTTGATAACCACATCTGCACCAGGTTCTCTGTGCTGCAACTCCTTGACCTTCAGCTCAAATGGGAAAATGAGGAGCTGATAGATAGGAGCTTCAGGGAGGTGGTCACCTTTGAGTTGCAGGAGGCAGATAGCTGGGTGACTGTCAAAAAAGGGAAAAGAAATGGGCAGCCAGTACAGAGTACCCCTGTGATCATTCCACTCAACAATAAGAATACCACTTTGGATACTGTTGGGGGGGGGAAATGACATACCGGGACGGGGTGGTGGGGGGAAGCTGCAATGATCCAGGTCTCTGATATTGAGTCTGGCACTGTGGCTCAGAAGGGAAGGGGAGAGAAGAGGATTGAAATAATGGTAGAAGATTCCATTGTCAGAGGAGGAGACACGGGATTATGCGGATGCAATGGAGGCACTCGGATGGTATGTTGCCTCCCAGGTGCCAGGGTCAGGAATGTCTTGGATAGAATCCATGACATTCCAAAGGGATAGGGTGAGCAGCCAGATGCTTTGGTACCAATGATACAGGTACCAAAAAGAGAGGAGGTCCTGAAGAGAGAGAATTTAGAGTGTTAGGTGGAAGCTGAAAAGCAGGACCTCAGGGTAGTAGTCTCTAGATTGCCATCTGTGCCATGAACCACTGAGGACAAGAATAGGATGACTTGACAGATGAATGCATGGATAAGGACCTGGTGCAGGGGGCAGTGTTTCAGACTCATGGATCATTGGGATATCTTATGAGGAAGGTATGACCTGTACAAAAGAGACAGTTTAGACCTGAACTCAAGTGGACCCAAGATCCTTATGAACAAAAACACAAAATGCTGGCAGAATTCAGCAGGCCAGACTGCATCTATGGGAGGAGGTACTGATGATGTTTTGGGCCGAAACCCTTCATCAGGAGGGTTCAACGCTTCATCCTTATGAACAAGTTTGCTAGAGCTGTTCAGGAAGGTTTAAACTAATTTACCAGGCAGTTAGGAAACCATGTGATAGGGCTGAGGATGGAACAGTTGGTATACAAACAGAGGCAAGGAGTAGTGACACTGTCAGGAAGGACCGGAAAATGATAGAGCAAAATTGCATTCACTGGGATGAGTTGCTCTATAACAGGGAGAAAACAATTATAAAGGATGACGAGTACAGGACTGAAGGTGTTATATTTGAATGCTCACAGTCTACAAAATAAGGTAGATGATCTTGTAGTGCAGTTAGAGATTGGCAGGTAGGATGTTGTGGGCATCATTGAGTCAAGACTGAAGGAAGATCATCATTAGGAACTTAATATTCAAGGATACACATTGTATTAAAATGACAAACAGTTAAGCAGAGAGACTGGCACTGCTCTGTGGGTAAAAAGTGAAATCAAATTCATAAAAAGAAGTGACATAGGACTGAAAAATGTAGAATCGTTGTGGGTAAAATTAAGCAACTTCAAGGGTATAAAGACCCTGACGGGAGATATACAGTATACAGGCCTTAGAACAATAGCCAGGACGTTGGCTAGAAATTACAATGGGACATAGAATATGCATCTCAAAAGGGCAATGTTACAATAGTCATGCGGGTCTTCAATATGAAGCTAGATTGGGAAAATCAGGTTGGTGTTGATTTTGGTTTCCAAAAGAGAATTTGTAGAATTCCTATGAGATGGCATGTTAGAGCAGCTTGAGTTTGAGCCCACTAGGGGAACAGCTATTCTGGATTTGGCGTTGTGCAATGAACCAGATTTGATTAGGGGCTTAAGGTAAAGGAACTCTTAGGGTGCCTGTGATCATAATATGATAGAATTCACCCTTCAATTTGAGAAGGAGGAGCTAAAGTTAGATCATCAGTATTACAGAGGAGTAAAGAGAATTACAGAGGCATGGGAGAAGAGCTGGCCAAAGTTGACTGGAAGTGGACAGTAGCAGGGATGATGGCAGAGCAACAATGGCTGTAGTTTCTGAAAGCAATTTGGAAGGAGCAGGATAGATACATCCCAAGGAAGAAGTCTTATTCTAAAGGCAAAATGACACAATTATAGCTAACAAGGGAAGTCAAATAAAACACAAAAGCAAGAAAGATGGCATATTATAGAGCAAAAATCTGTGGGAAGATAGAAGAATGGGAAGCTTTTGAAAAACAACAGAAGGCATCTAAAATGTCTTATGAAAGCAGCTAGAAGATGAAACATGAAGGTAATCTAGGCAATAATATCAAAAAGAATACTAAAATTTTTTTCAGATATATTAAGAGTAAAAAAGAGGCAAGAGTAGATATCAGACCACTGGAAAATGATGCTGGAGAGGAAGTAATGGGGAACAAGGTAACAGCAGACAAAATAAATGAATATTTTGCATCAGTCTTCATTGTGGAAAATATTAACAGTATGACAGAATTTCAAGAGTTTTGGGGACAGAAGTGAGTGCAGTTGCTATTACGAGGAAGAAGGTATCACTTTGTGCATTGACAGATGGCTGAACCCAGGTGTGGAGGAACAACAGACTCCCATATAGAGACAAAAACAAGAGTTTATTCATAGGCATTCTAATAGAACATTGGTAGCTTGACTGACTGACAATCTGAGATGAATCATTTTCGAAACAAAAGGACCCCATGATAAGTGTTAATACGGAGTTTACTTTAAATAATCATAATGCATGGGAAACCTGTGCCAGTCAAAATAAATTTCACATGATTAAACAGAAAGCACAAGGGCTTAATGACTCTCGATAAGGCAACAATTAAGAAATACAGGTGCACAGGCCTGCATGGCTATTGACAGAAAGTGCTTGAGAATTGAAAGGTCTGAAGTTAGATAAGTCTGAACCAGATGGTCTATGCCACAGGGTTCTGAAAGGTAGCTGAAAAGATTGTGGAGGTATTAGTCATGATCTTTCAAGAATCATTACATTCTGGCATGATTCCAGAGGACTTTAAAATTGCATATACCACTCCATTCTTGAAGAAGAGAGGGAGGCAGAGAAAAGGAAATTATAGGCCAATTAGCCTGAACTCAGTGATTGGAAAGATGTTTGAGTCACTTTCTAAGTATGACGTTTTGGGGTACTTGGAGGCACTGATACAAAGGACCAATTTCAACTTAGTTCCCTTTAGGGAAAATCTTGCTTGACAAATCTGTTGGACTTCTTTGAGGAAATAACAAGCAGGATAGCTAAAGGAGAATTGATGGATGTTGTGTGCTTGGATTTTCAAAAGATCTGTGACAAGGTGACATGAGGCTGCTTAGCATCATAGGAGTCCATGGTATTACAGGAAAGATACTAAGGTACCTGCTGATGTGGAAATGCACATCAGGTGTTCATGATGATGCTTCCAAATTTTCAAGGTGACACTGAAACATTGAAAATTTAGCATGTTAGTTCAAGAAACAGTCATTGTGATGGCACACTTACTTATCACATCTGCAGCCCATCAACAGCCCTTGCATCATCACCTCATGGTTATTGGTGATCTCCCTAAATTCTGGAAAAATTGATGATTCATAGGTAACGTTTAAATGCCTTGTAAATTCTAATATAATTAACCAATTAACAAACTGAAATTGAAACCCCACCTCTCCTGAGGAATCTTCTTGGAGCCAACCCAACACATAGCAATTAAATATGGAGGTTCAAAGGTTGGATCCATCTTCTAAGCGCACTGTATATTCCTGGGATTTGACATTGTCTTCACCCTTCCTAATCCAAAGAGGTGAACCTTGGATCATTGGGATATAATCTTAAGGACAAATTTCTAACTGTTTGCAAAGAGACTGGTGATTTGGAGTGAGTATAGATATTTCTAGTTAGGAATGTAGAAGATTCCTAGACTGCAGCCTTTTTTATTTATTTAATGTACTATGATGTAGATGAGGTGAATTCGCAAGAATCCAAGTGCAAGTTTCTCTGGGGGTTGGGTTGGGGTGGGGGTGGGGGTGGGTGGGGGGAAGTGTGGCTGAGAAATAGCTGAAAATCTTGCAGAACATGATTGAAGTACTCCTCAGAATACTACTTGATTTTCAACTTGACAGTTTGGAATTCAACATTCTGAATAAAATAGAGCATAGCGTTTTATGTGTGCATCTTAATTGGATTTAAATGTTTTTATTTATTGTTTTAATTTTCCCTTTTGTGCTGGTTTGTTATTTGTTCAAAATACTCCTAAAGTAGAATTGCCTTACCGAGAAATAATTTCTAATTAGATACAGAAAATCGTCCTTATTAAACCCTCTTGAGAATTTTATTTTCTATTACTTTGCTGCCTTTGCTTAAATTAAGTTTTTTTTAAGTACACTCACAGGATTAATCACACTTAATCCAATGCATGTTCCTGGTAGACTGCTGAGTTATAAGTGAGGGAAAATTGAGCAGTCAATCAGAACAAACAAGCCATAAACTTTAATAAAATTGCTGAAATGGCTGTTAAATTAATACAAGCTATGAACAATGCTCAGTGTGCCAACTGACCACATTTTCTGTGCTTAATTTGTCTGTAAGAATTGTCTGGAATTGTTTTGAGGAAATATGGAGCACCTTGCTTCATAAATGGGACTCTTCAGAATGCTGACGTAGATGGCAGGAAAAACAGGAAGCTGATGAACATGTGAGAGAATAGGTCTCAGAGGAAATAACTGGGAAGATGAGAAAGATGAGAATATTCTACACAGACAGTGAGCAGAATAATTTTGTTCTATGGCATCATCGAGATACAATATGGAAATAGACTCTTGTCCATCGAGTCTGTGTTGACCATCAATCCCCAGATTCTAACATTCACTATTATTTACACTGGCCAACTAACCTTTTGACTCCCATATTTAAGCAACACAGGGGAGACTGGAGTACTTGAAGGGAACCATGCTATTACTGAGAGAATACGCACACTCTGCACAGACTACATCTGAATTCAAGATTGAAATTGCATCAGTGCCACTATCAGGCAGGAGCTCCACTAAGTGCACCAATAGATCGCATGTTGTAAAGAAGTGTCAAAGTATGAAATACGTTCAGTACAAAGGGTTTAAGTAGAGCTACAGAAAACTTACAACACACAAAAAGGCTGTTCAGTTAAAATATGGATTGATATTGCTCCATATTCAATTCACATGCCTTAGAGTAATGCCAACTAATTTCCCAAGACTACAATAGGATAACAATAAAGGTAGTCAGTGGCTCTCACCTCTTCCTGAAAGCTGCTGAAAACAGGAGAGAGGTTATTTCCACGGCTCCTCTCAATTCATTGATTTCATTGAGGGTTATGATACAGAACACCCTCTGTATGAACATAACAGAAGGGCTGCCAAGCTGCAAATCACCACAAGTGCTATCCACAGTCTTACAGTTAGATGTAATAATATTTTATTGTGAAATCTAGGCTAACATCAAGTGTTAGCAATACTCAATTCAGTCAGTTTGGCTGGCCACACTATTTACATGCCAAGTAACAGACTCCCAAAATAGATTGTCTTCAAGCTGGCAGAGAGGGAAAATTATTCAGCAATTTACTTAAATCTCCTTGATAATTTAGAACATTTCCACTGACATTTGGGAACTTCTGGCCTGTAACCATTCAAAATGGGATGCAGCATTTTTGACAATATTGAGACTTCCATCTGTGAGAGGGTGCAATTTTTATGTCAGCATAAACTGCCACCTCAAAATCCACAAAACAAGGCTAGAAACAAGTCTTCCTCAATCTTGCTGTGGAAAGCAGCTAGTAAGTGAGTGGGCCAGTGGAGATTTGAGGCTTTGACTCGAGAGATTCTGGCAGTTTTGGCAGTTGGACTGTGCAATCAAGTCAATCAAGATTTGAATAGCTCAGCAGAAAGCCATTGATTAGACAATCAAGATTTGAATAGCTCAGACTCAGCAGAAAGCAGTTGATTGGGCAATCAAGGTCAGGTGATCAAGCAGTTTGACAAGCTCAAACAAATAAATAGAGGGGTAGCTCAAGCAGATCAGCCAGTGAAGGAGTGGAGATTTGAGGTTTTAACTGAAGAGGCTTTGATGAGAAGAGGTGGAGGACAAGTTTGTTCCCAGTTAGTCTTTACAATGCCTCCTAAGATGGTGATGGGCCTCTCCTGTGAGATATGGCAGTCTTGGGGAACTCCCCTCTCTCGCAGAGTCACAACTGCCAGAAGTGCTTGCGGCTGGGCGATCTGGAAGACCATGTGAGGAATCTGGAGCAGTAGCTGGATGACCTTTGACTTGTAAGGGAAAATGAGGCAGTCATAGATGAGAGCTACAGGGAGGTAGTCTCACCTAGGCTGCCAGAAGCAGGTTACTGAGTGACAGTCAGAGTGGGGAAAGCGAAGGTGAGTAGACAGGTAGTGCAGAGCACCCCTCTAGCCATTCCTCTGAATAATAAGTTTACTGTCCCGATACTGTTGGTGAGGACAACCAACCAGATGTGAGCCATGGTGGCAGGGCCTCTGGCACTGAGTCTGACCCTGTGGTGCAGAAGGATGGGAGGGAGCTGTAGTCATTGGAGACTCTATAGTCAGGGGAGCAGACAGGAGATTTTGTGGATGTGAGTAGGAGACCTGCATGGTTTGTTGCCTCCCGGGTGCCAGGGTCTGGGATTTCTCTGACTGGGTGCATGACATCCTGGTATGAGAGGGAAAGCAACCAGAAGTCGTGATACATGTTGGTACCAATGACATAGGCAGGAAGAGGGATGAGGTCCTGAAGTGTGAGTTTTGGGAACTAGGCTGAAGAACAGGACCTCAAGGGTAGAGTTCTCAGGATTCCTGCCAGTGCTATGTGATAGTGATGGTAAGAATTGGAGGAGATGGCAGTTGAATGTGTGGCTGAGGAGTTGGTGTAGGGGACAGGGTTTTAGATTTTTGGATCATTGGGATCCATTCTGGGGAAGGTGTGACCTGTACAGATTCGATGGGTTGCAATATCGAGGAGGAGCAATATCCTTGCAGGTAGGTTTGCTAGCATGGTTCGAGAGGGTTTAAACTAATTTGCAAGGGGGGTGGGACCCGGAGCTATAGAGCAGTGAAAGAAATGCATGGAGTAAAGCCAGATCTATCATGGAGAGGCTTTGAGGAAAGAGCAGCGGAATAAAGGGTGTAAAGGTAGTAAGGTAGAAGGGCTAAACTGTGTACTTCAATGCAAGAAGCATCAGAAACAAAGGTGATGAACTGAGAGCTTGGATACATACATGGAATTATGATGGCATCAGGGCAGGAATGTATTCTCAATATTCCTGGATTTCAGTACTTTAAAAGGGATAGAGAGGGGGGAAAAGGGGAGGAGGGGTGGCATTACTGGTCAGGGATACTATTAGAGCTAAAGAAAGGGTGGGTAATGTAGGAGGATCCTCTTTTGAGTCAGTATGGGTGGAAATCAGGAACAGGAAGGGAGTACTGAGCGTATGCTATAGGCCCCCTGGTAGCAGCAGAGATACCGAGGAGCAGATTGGGAGGCAGAGTTTGGAAAGTCACAAAAATAACAGGGTTGTTATCATGGGTAACTTTAACTTCCCTAATATTGATTGGCAGGTGATTAGTTCCACGGGTTTAGATGGGGCAGAGTTTAGGTGTGTCCAGGATGGATTCCTGTCACAGTATGTTGACAGGCCGACTAGGGGGAAAAGCCATACTAGATCTAGCATTAGGTAATGAACTGGGTCAGGTCACAGTTCTGAGCATCTGGGGGACAGTGATCACCACTCCCTGGCCTTTAGCATTATCATGGAAAAGGATAGAATCAGAGGGGACAGGAAAATTTTGAATTGGGGTAGGGCAAATTATGAGGCTAGAACTTGCTGGTATGAATTGGGATGATGTTTTGCAGGGAAAGGTACTATGGACATGTATTTGATGTTTAAGGATCTCTTGCAGGATTGTAGGGATAAATTTGTCCTGGTGAGGAAGATAAAGAATGGTAGGATGAAGGAACCATGGGTGACAAGTGAGGTGGAAAATCTAGTCAGGTGGAAGAAGTCAACATACATGAGGTTTAGGAAGCAAGGATCAGTTCGGTCTATTGAGGAATATAGGGTAGCAAGAAAGGAGCTTAAGAAGGTGCTGAGAAGAGCAAGAAGGGGGCATGAGAAGGCCTTGGTGAGTAGGGTAAAGGAAAACCCCAAGGCATTCTTCAATTATGTGAAGAACAAAAGGATGACAGGAGTGAAGGTAGGACCGATTAGAGATAAAGGTAGGAAGATGTGCCTGGAGGCTGTGGAAGTCAGCGAGGTCCTCAATGAATACTTCTCTTCGGTATTCACCACTGAGAGGGAACTTGATGATGGTGAGGACAATGTGAATGAGGTTGATGTTCTGGAGCATGTTGATATTAATGGAGAGGAGGTGTTGGAGTTGTTTAAATACATTAGGACGGATAAGTCCCTGGGGCCTGATGGAATATTTCCCAGGATGCTCTGGAGGTGAGGGAAGAGATTGCTGAGCCTCTAGCTAGGATCTTTGTCTTTGTTCTCCATGGGAATGGTACTGGATGATTGGACGGAGGTGAATGTTGTCCCCTTGATCAAAAAAGGTAGTAGGGATAGTCTGGGTAATTATGGACCAGTGAGCCTTATGTCTGTGGTGGGAAAGCTGTTGTAAAAGATTCTTAGAGATAGGATCTATGGGTATTTGGAGAATCATGGTCTGATCAGGGGCAGTCAGCATGGCTTTGTGAAGGGTAGATTGTGCCTAACAAGCCTGATAGAGTTCTTTGAGGAGGTGACCAGGCATATAGATGAGGGTAATGCAGTGGATGTGATCTGCATGGATTTTAGTAAGGCATTTGACAAGGTTCCACATGGTAGGCTTATTCAGAAAGTCAGAAGGCTTGGGATCCAGGGAAGTTTGGCCGGGTGGATTCAGAATTGGCTTGCCTGCAGAAAGCAGAGGGTTGTGGTGGAGGGAGTACATTCAGATTGGAGGGTTGTGACTAGTAGTGTACCACAAGGATCTGTTCTGGGACCTCTAATTTTCGTGATTTTTATTAACAACCTGGATGTGGGAGTAGAAGGGTGGGTTGGCAAGTTTGCAGATGACACAAAGGTTGGTGGTGTTGTAGATAGTGTAGAGGGTTGTTGAAGATTGCAGAGAGACATTGATAGGATGCAGAAGTGGGCTGAGAAGTGGCAGAAGGACCAACCCAGAGAAGTGAGGTGGTACACTTTAGAAGGACAAACTCCAAGGCAGAGTACAAAGTAAATGGTAGAATACTTGGTAGTGTGGAGGACTAGAGAGATTGGGGGTACATGTCCACAGATCCCTGAAAGTTGCCTTATAGGTAGATAGGGTAGTTAAGAAAGCTTATGGGGTGTTAGCTAGCAAAAATTGAGGGATAGAGTTTAAGTGTCACAATGTAATAATGTAGCTCTATAAAACTCTGGTTAGGCCACACTTGGAATACTGAGTCCAGTTCTGGTCGCTTCACTATAGGAAGGATGTGGAAGCATTGGGAAGGGTACAGAGGAGATTTACCAGGATGTTGCCTGGTTTAGAGAGTATGGATTATCATCAGAGATTAAGAGAGCGAGAGCTTCCTTCTTTAGAGAGAAGGAGGATAAGAGGAGACATGATAGAGGTGTACAAGATATTAAGAGGAATAGATACTGGATAACTAGTGCCTCTTCCCCAGGGCACCACTGCTCAGTACAAGAGGACATGGCTTTGAGGTAAGGGGAGGGAAGTTCAAGAGGGATATTAGAGGAAGGTTTTTTACTCAGTGGTTGGTGTGTTGAATGCACTGCCTGAGTCAATGGTGGAGGCCGATACACTAGTGAAGTTTAAGAGACTACTAGACAGGTATATGGAGGAATTTAAGGTGTGGGGGGGGGGGTGTATGTGAGGCAGGGTTTGCAGGTCAGCAAAACATTGTGGGCCTAAGGGCCTGTAATGTGCTGTACTATTCTATGTTTAACATGCTGCTTAATAACAAGTAACCATTTCAAGCAGATGGGGACTAACTTCTAACCTTCTCTGTGAGTTGGATGCAAAGATTCCATGTCATTACATTAAAAGTAAGACACAAGTATTCCCAGTGTCCTTGTCAGTAGTTTCCCACAATGATCACAAGTAGATCATTGTTCCACACAAGGTCACTGCTTACAAATTCATGTGATGTTGAACATAGAAAGTACAGCTCTGGACAGACCTTTCAGCCTGCAATGTTGTGCCAATCTTGATGCCAATTTATACTAAATATCCTCTTCCTGTGCATCATCCATGTCCCTGTTCTGTTGTATATTTAATATTTCTGTAATATTTGAGAAACATTGTAAATATATTATTCGATTAGGCATTTTTTGTTGTACAAGTTGTTATGGGTTATATGTAAAAGTAAATGAATAGTACACATCCTTATGTACAGCAGACCAACGCAGGTTTAAAATTGAAACATACAGAAAATGCAACAATTAAACACACACAAAGAAGATGTCAGGCAGACAAACAAAAATAAATGGACTACATAAGCAAGATAAGATTAAAAAGTCAAGTTGCAGTTTCAAAAAGAGTACTGGAACCATAGAGTCAGCGAAAACTGCAGTACAGAAACAGGCCCTTCACCCCATCTAGTCCATGTTGAACCATTTAAACTGCCTAATCTCATCAGTCTGCACCCAGACCATAGCCTCCATATCCATTTACCTATCCAAACTTGTCTTAAGCACTTAAATGGTGAAATCAGTATCGTATCCACCATTTCCACTGGAGTTTGTTTCACAATCTCAACACCCTCTGAGTGAAGATGTTCTTCCTCATATTCCCCTTAAACATTTTACAGTTTAAGCACTCTTAACCCCATGACATCTATATCTAGTCTCACCCAACCTCAGGAAAAGCCTGCTTGTATTTACCCTATCCATACTAGTGTAAAGGGTTTCTTATGTTATTGCGCATGTTAATCAACATAGCTTCTTTGTTAAGTGAAAGTAGGGATGCTTCTTTGTTATGCTAACTGATGAGAGAGTGCTTTCTCTCAGCTTGTTTGGGTTATGATTACTGATAATGAGAATTGTATTAATTTGTTAAGGGGATAGATGTTATTCTTTCTTATGAGTCTGTGAGCTGTTGTTGTGCGGGCTTTTGGTGAGTGGGGGAGGGGATCGTGAGGAAGGCAGATGGTGCTGGATGCGCTCTGGTCGAGCACCGAGGTTGGTGCCAGGCGTGTGGGTTGTGGAGGTCAGAGAAGATCGAATAGTGGACCGAAGACTTTGATGGTTGAGCTCCAGCAATTGTGCACTACTTGACTGAACCCTGTTAAGTTCTGGCACCTTTTCTTTCATATATATTGTATCGCTAGTAATCAGTTAGTTCTAGTAAGATTTATGAAGTGTATTCTGTAAACGTACATAGTGTGCGGTTTGATATTGTGTGTGCGCGTTTGTACTAGTGTGCATTTCACAGCATCCACGTATACAGGACACGTGGTTTGGCGGGTGGATGAATTTTCCACTGGACATATACCAGTCGATCACGTGAGCGTTACACTCCTCATAATTTTGTATACTTCTATCAAATTTCCCTTTAATCTTCTATGTTCTATAGAATACAGTTCTAACCTACATAATCTTTCCTCAAAACTCAGGTCTTCCAGTCATAGCAAAATCCTTGTAAATTTCCCCTCTACTATTTCAATCTTAGTTACATCTTTTTTTGCAGATAGTTGATCAAAGCTGCACATAATACTCCAAATTAAGCCTCACCAATATCTTATACAATTTTAACATAACATCTCAACTCTTGTACTCAATACTTTGATCTATGAATGCCAATTGTGTGAAATGCTTTCTTTCAAAATTCAAAGTAAATAGATTATGAAAGTACATGTATGTCACCATTTACAACCCTGAGTTTCATTTACTTGTGGGCATACCCAGCTAATCTATAGAATAGTAACTATAGTACCTAATGAAAGATCAACCAAAGTGCAGAAGAGAATAAACTGTGCAAATATAAATATATTGTAATAATTAATGTGAACATGAGACAATGAGATAGTCCTGAAAGTGAAATTATTGGTTGTAGGAATATTACAATGATGGGGCAAATAAATGTAGTTATCCAATTTTATTCAAGAGCCTGATGGTTGAGGGGTAGTAACTGTTCTTGAACCTGGTGATGTGAATCCTGAAGCTCTTGTACTTTCTACCTGATGGCAGCAGTGAAAAACGAACATGACCTGGGTGGTTGGGTCCTCTGATAATGGATGCTGCTTTCCTATGACAGCGATTTGTGTGGATGTCCTCAATAGCTAGAAGGTATTTATCCTTGATGTACTGGGCAAAATCCCCTACCTTTCATAGGATTTTCCATTCCAAGTCATTGATGTTTCCATACCAGGACATGATGCAGCCAGTCAATACACTCTCCACTACATTTCTATAGAAGTTTGTCAAAGTTTTAGATGTTGTGCCAAATCTTTACAGACTACAAAGAAAATAGAGTCATTGTTGTGCTTTCTTCACAATTGCATTTACATACGGTATCCATGACAGGTCTTCTACAATAGTAACACCCAGGAATTTAGTACATGGTACATGGAGCCTAGAAAAATAGAGGGCTCTGGGTAACCCTAGGTAATTTCTAAAGTAAGTACATGTTTGGCACAGCATTGTGGGCCAAAGGACCTGTATTGTGCTGTAGTTTTTCTGTGTTCTATGTTCTAATTTAAAGTTGCTAACCCTCTCCACTTCTGATCCTCCAATGTGGACTGGATCCTGGACCTTTGGTTTCCCTCTCCTGAAGTCTATAATCAGCTCTTTCATCTTGCTGATGTTGAGTGAGAGGTTGTTCTTATGAAACCACTGAGCCACATTTTCAATCTCCCTCTTGTATTCTGCTTTAGCTCACAACAGTGGTGTCATTAGCAAACTTGAATATGGCATGGGAGATGTGAATAGCCACATAGTCATAGGTATAAAGCCATTAGAGCAGGGGTTAAGCACAAGGTCCTGTGATACACCTGTGTTGATGGAGATCACAGAGGAGATGTTAAAGATTATGGGCTCAGAGCATAATGCAAAAGTATGAGTTCTTTAAAGTAAGCATCACTAACTGTGGTCACACCGTAGACACACAAGTTTTTCACAAGTGTGCTGAGAAACTTCAGGCAGTGGTAAATGCCCCAAAGTTAAAGAATGTATCACAGTTTTGATCCTTCTTTGGATTTGTCAATTACTATAACAAGCTTCTACCAAAACTGGCTACAGTGCTTCACCCCTTGAACTCATTATTACAGATGTGGAAGAAATGGCAATGGACAAAGCAGTGTGAGGTGGCTTTCCAAAAGATAAATGAAATGGTGATAATATACTCACACATTATGATCCACATCTCCAATGAAGCTTGCCCCTGATACCTCACCTTATGGTGTAGGTGCAGTCAAGTCACATTGTATATACGATGGAAGTGAACACCCATACCCTTCCCTTACCACTGTGTAGAAATATTGCATACAGATTGAAAGAGAGGCTTTGATTTTGGTTTGGGGGGGGGGGGTCGTAAAACACTTCAATCAGTGCCTAAATGGGAGAGAGTTTACCCTCATTACTGATCATCAACCACTAGTGTCCATTTTCAACCCACAGAAAGGTGTTCCAGTAAAACCTAACATTAATCAGCTGTCTCCCCATTACCGAGAGATGATCCAAAGGGAAACCAGAAAAGACCCCTCACTGTCTCCACAACCAGAAATGACAGAAAGGAGCAGCAGAAATCCAGTTCCCCATTTTAACCAGTGGTGTGATGAAATGGTCCTTGATGGAGATTGTCTTACATGGGGATTGGAAGTTGTTGTACCATCTAAGCTGAGAACTTAAGTGTTGAAGGAGCTACATATTGGTCATCTAGGCTTGGTCAAAATGAAAGCACTGTCACAAAGCTTTGGCTGGAGGCCTGGGATAGACAGCTGATTGAACAGTTTGGACATGCTGTTCAAGAGGCCAACACATCAAGAAGATGTTAAGAGCAGTGCTTTTCCATCCCTAGCAATGCCCTGCATTGCTTTGGCAAAGGATTCATGTGGAGTTTTCCAGACCATTCATTGGCACAAATTTCTTGGTAGTAGTAAAAGCAGCTACAACGTGGCCACAAGTGGTCATGATAGCTTCCATTACAGGGTGAAGTGTTGCGAAATCTCTTCTTAACAACTAGTGTTCCAGAACACTTAGTAAGAATGAACCATAGTTTGTTGTGGTAAGGTTTCAGTCATTCCTGAAAGTGAATGGAATAAGGCATATTACACCTGCACTGCACTGCACAGCCCAGTTACAGGTGGCTTGGCAGAAAGGTTTATCCAGAGTCTAAAGATCACACAGTAAGCAATGTCAGCAGAGCACCCTACACTGACATTGAATCAGAAGTTTGCCAATTTTCTTCTTCATATTGTAATGCAGCAAACTCAACAATCAACAACTCATCAGCTATGCTGTTCCTTGGTTGGTCCTTGCATTCACACTCAATCCAAGTCTCAGATGGAGTATGCAGGACAAAGAGCTGAGACAAATTAAAGTCTCCTCAAACAAGGAGTCCTGTTGAGGGACTACAGAAATGATCAAAAGTGAGTACTTGGAAAGATTATGGCAGAACTGGACCACCCTCCTTCACAGTGGAGTTTGCTTCTGATGGCATCTGGAGACAACACATTGATCAGTGGAGGAGAGCAGAGTCAATTGTTAGAGATGAAATGCAATCAGATCTGTTAGAATCACTTCTTGCAACCCAGAGTCAACTCCTACAACCACCGCAGAGAAGGCCCCTAAACTTGAGATTGTTTCACAGCCACAAGTCTCGCCCACCAAGTAGAGTGAATCTCCCCCTCCACCTTGTCAGGAAAGACGTTATCCCACAAGAGTGAGAAAAGCTCACAGCAATGAAATCTTTAGACCTGAATGGTACAAGTTAAAAATTACTATCCTGTAGATAGCTATATAGTAGTTGTATTATATAGTATACTGTCCAACCAAGACATCACCAGCAGAGTAGGTGGGAAATGGTGGTAAATTAGAGTCTCCAGAATCTCGGAACTATGAGGACCACCACAACGGCTGTGAAGGTGGAGGAAGGCTGCAGCAGAAGAGGCCCCCAATCATCTTGGTCTCCACACCATTGGATTCTGTCCCTTCTCTGTCAAGTGTGCTGGCTGCTTGTGCATCAGTCTCATCACGTTAAAATACTTCACACACAGGCATTTCTGCTGGTTGGATGACCTACACCCGCCAACAGTGCAATAAAACTTGTAGATCACAGGTCGGCCAGTTCAGTTATCTCAAGACCCACAATTGTCCAGATCAACCACCAGAAGAAGAATCGTACTCGACTACAAGTGATCATTGATGATGACTCTGTATAAAATGTATTTACTGTACATAGATGGCTAGAGAGCAATACATTACATATTTGAGTTGAGAGGCATTCTATATTGAGTTGTACATAACTAAGCAGGGAGGCATGTTGTGTATTTAATATTTTAACAACATTATAATAATATTTTAAATATGTTGTTTGATTAAGCATTCTGTGTTCTTTATATAATTCATTACACTTCGATGTAAAAGTATGTAATGGCATATATAATTATGCCACCACGTCTATTGTGTGTGGCTCAGTAAATGGAAGGTACAACTAAGTAGACACATATCCCCAGGCTCTCATGTTTTTCTTTCAGTTAGTTTCGGAGCTACAAAATATACCAACTTCATATTCTACCTAAAAGCCTCCTAAACACGTCCACACTGACTGATTATACTATTACCACTGGTAACCCATTCCAGGGACCAATAACTCTCTGCCTAAGAAAATCTGTCTCACATTCCCTTTATACTCCCCCCCACCCCTAACTTTAGAAGCATGTCCTCTGGGGTTTGGCATTTCTAGCCTGGGGAAAATATTGTGATTGTCTACCCCATCTATGTTTCTCATAATTAATAAAAACTCTATCACTTCCCTCCGCAGCCTCTGATACTTTCAAGTTGGGGCAACCTTTTCATTTTAGCTCATAACCAGGCAACATCCTGGTAAACCTCTTCTATTTCCTTCCATAGTTTTCTTTCCTTCCAATAAGGGGGCAACCAGAACTCCACACAATACTCCAACTCCTGTCTATAGCTTTATACAGCTGCAGCACAATTTCTGTACTCTTACACACCACACTGATAGCAATGAAAGCAAGTAGATCATATACCTTCTTAACCACCATGGCCAATTAAGTAGACACTTACAGTCAACTATGGACTTGGATTGCTGGGTCTTTCTGTTGTATTGGGCCTACTATTAACTGTATGCCTTCTCCTTTCATTTGACTTCCCAAACTGGAACACTTCACACTTGCCTGGATTAAATTCCATCTGCCACATTTTGCTCATACTGTTATTGATTTACATCCTGCTTTATTTTTTGATGGACCTTTACACTGTCCACAACTCCACTCATCCAGGTGTCATCCACAAACTTGCTCATCCTCTGATCTAAATAATATCCAAATCATTGATATATGTACATCAGAGTCAGCTGACTGGAGAGCTATGAGCATTGGTGGTCCTTGTAGAACCACACTGGTCATTCCCCTCCAGTCAGAATAACAGCATTCTATCTTCTATAGGCGAGCAAAACGTGCAATTCCTTCTCAATCCCATGCATCTTTACAGTCTGAATGAACTAATATCATGGACCTAATACCTTCTTATGGTCCATGCAGATGCCATTTATCCCCTTCTTTCATAAAGCCCTTCGTAACCTTCCTCAAAAGACAATCAATTTTGTCTCGCACAAAGCCATGCCTTTCCAAAAGTCCATAAATCCTATGCTTAAATATTGTCTCCAATAGCTCCAATAACTCTCCAAACCACTGATGTGAGGTTCACTGGCCTCTGATTAACTGGATTATGCTACTTCCCTCCTTGAACATAGCTGTGCTGCTAGTCCAAATGTAACCAAATCTGTATTATGACGCAAACACAAGGAAATCTGCAGATGCTGGAAATTCAAACAACAACACACACAAAATGCTGGTAGAACACAGCAGGCCAGGCAGCATCTATAGGGAGAAGTGCTGTTGACGTTTCGGGCCAAGACCCTTCATCAGGACAGAAACGTCGACAGTGCTTCTCCCTATAGATGCTTCCTGGCCTGCTGTGTTCTACCAGCATTTTGTGTGTGTTTTGTTGTCTGTATTATGACAATGACATTGTAGTTCCATGTACTGCTCTAGGCTCTAAGTTCATTTTCCTTATCAACATTCCTAACATTGAATTAAAATTGGTCATTATATCTGGCATGTTTATTAGCATGTTCCCTGATGTACTTCCTTTCAGTCTTACTGTAGTTATCAAACCAATTTTTTGCCGTCAGCCCCACCAGTTGTTGTGCTGCTACTATAATTTCAATCCCCTTGCCTCTCTAATCTAAACCCTCTTGAGTAGCAGTAGCCAACTTCACAGCAATGATATTTGTTCCTCTATAGTTCAGAGGCAAACCATCTTCTTTGTGCTGGTTCCACCTGCCTGGGAAGAGGGAGACCAATGATTCATAAATCTGAAGCCCTACTTCCCGCTTCAGCTCTTTTGCCACATATTGAACTGCACTATGTATGTATGTATCTATTCCTCACCTCACAAGTACATAGATCAGATAGTCAGCTGAAGTCAAAACCTGCATTTTTTTTGCATCTCTATCTAGCTTCCTACAATCACTTTGCAGGACCTCAACATGTTCCTATCTCATTGGTACTTCTACGTACCCAAACGTTTGGCTGCTATCCCTCTTTTCTGTATCTGTTACAACATCCTTGACCATGTTCCCAACATTACCACAATGACTGCACATCAAAATAAGTTTGTTGGCTGTAACATGTTCAGTGGTCATTCTGAATGGGACTTGTAAAATGCACAATAACTAGAAATCTTTAGATTTTCTATCTAAACTACTGCAGATTCCTCTGAAAAAAAGGAGTTGACTTTTCTTCGCCAGCCACTTCCAATTGGTTCTTTGATAATGGACTTTTCATGGAGTTCAGCAATGAGGTATGAAATTCATTTTTATTGGGTAACCTACTAGAATCTGCTCCAAGTTTGACGGAGTGAAGTAATAATATCTCAATCACTTGAATGAATAGAACAATTATGAGGGAAGTATTAAAAGTTAGGAAAATTCAAACAGATCTTTCACATTGATTTTAGTTAACAGTTAATTATCATTAAATTTGGGGTATTTTGACGTTTGTTCATTTTTAAGAAGGAATTAATAACTTTAAGATGTTTTAATTTTAGATTTTTCATAATTTTTAATGACTTTGACAGACACATCAAAAATATACAACGTCTGTGACAGGCTGGATGAGTTCATCAGACAGGGATTACGGCTTTGCTGCAGTACTTTGAATGAGTGTAATTTAATTTCTGTGAGATCTCGCAGCACTGGCATGGCTGCAAATGCGACTAATGAATTTTGCATGATACTTATGATTTTCCATACGTTGAATATTGTAGGACTAAGTTAATATTTGTAAACACATTTACATGCCGTTGTTGCCTGAGGTGATTGCCATTGCAAAATAATGAGACTTGGAGAATACTTCTTGGTGGAAGATCAGGATTAACTGTTTATTTCCCAACAAATGCTGCCTGACCAGTTGAGGCTTTCCAGAATCCTCTTATCGGAAAGTGTACATAAATGACAGAACCCTTAAGAGCATTGATGTACAGAGAACCCTTTGTGTGCAAGTCCATTACTCCCTGGAAATAGCAACATGTGGATAAAGTAGTAAAGAAGGTGTATAGTCTCCATTGTTTGAGCACTGAGTGTATAGTTGTCAAGTTGTGTTGCAGTTGTATAGGATTTCGGTTCGGCCACACTTAGAGCATTATGTGCAGTTCTGCTCACCACATTACAGGACGGATGTGAAGGCTTTGGAGCCAGATGGGATATTGAGAATGTTCATTAGGATATTGCCTAGATTGGAGAGTAAAAGCAAAAAGGAGAGACTGAGCAATCGTTGGTTGTTTTCTCAGGAATGTCAGGGATTGTGGGGTAACTGGATGGAAGTAGAGTACATAGAATTATGAGAGACATGGATGGAGTCGATAACCAGAATCCTTTTCCTGGAATGGAAATGGCAAATACTAGAGGTAATAGCTTTAAAATAAGAAGGAGAGGGTTTGAACATGATTTACAAATCCTTTTGATTAATGCAGACTGTGGAAGTTGCCTGGAACTCACTGCCGGAAGAAATGGTGGAAGTCGATACAATAGGCTTTTAGACAGGCAAGTATTCAGGCAGGGATTTGTTTAATGTGGCATTGTAGCGGCGTGCTACACACAGCGCTAAAATAACGACACGGAGTCAGTAAACTGCAGTTAAAGAAAGATTTTATTCGAACTTCACAGCTTTGCTTTAAAGCCTCCCTGATCCCGCCCTCCCTGGGCATGGATGCTGTAGGGGCACGTACTCACAATCCCCCGCAGGCTTTTCCCTTTGTTAGTGAAGCAGACCTGGCGCTCTTTTGGGACTGGTCTTTATGCCGGTGCACTGGTTATTTGTGAGCCGGTTCGAGTGCGCTAGGAAGTGGGTCGCCACATAACCCCCACCCCCCGAACCGGCGATACACCCCCCAATGTCCACAGTCTGGGCTGGACTCTGTTTGGGAGGTCGGCCTCTGCGCCGCGGTGCCGGAAACTTGACCGGTTGCGCCAGGTCCACATGGGCCGGTTTGAGTCGGTCCACCATGAAAACCTTCTCTCTCCCCCCAACGTCCAGCACAAATGTGGACCCGTTGTTCCTGAGCACCATAAACGGCCCCTCATAGGGCCGTTGCAGCGGTGGCCGATGCCCACCCCTTCGTACAAACACAAACTTACAGTTCTGCAGGTCTTGGGGTACGCAGGTCGAGTTCTGCCCATGCTGCGAAGTGGGTATGGGGGTCAGGTTACCGAGCCTCTCACGTAGTCTGCCCAGGACTGCTGCAGGTTCTTCCGCTTGCCCCCTTGGGGCTGGTATGAACTCCCCGGGGACGACCAGGGGCGCGCCATATACCAACTCGGCCGACGAGGCATGCAGATCGTCTTTGGGCACCATGCGGATGCCGAGTAGGACCCAGGGGAGCTTGTCCACCCAGTTAGGCCCCGTGAGGCGGGCCATGAGAGCCGACTTCAGGTGACGGTGGAAACGCTCCACTGTTCGACTGTGGGTGGTAGGCAGTTGTGTGGTGCAGCTGTGTCCCCAAAAGGCTGGCCATAGCTGACCACAGGCTGGAGGTGAACTGGGTGCCTCTGTCGGAGGTAATGTGGGCCGGTACACCAAAGCGGGACACCCAGGTGGCGATCAGTGCCCGGGCACAAGATTCGGAGGTGGTGTCGGTGAGCGGGATCGCCTCTGGCCATCTTGTGAACCAGTCCACAATAGTCAGGAGGTGCTGCATGGACACTGGCAGGGGGCCCATGATATCCACACGAATGTGGTCGAAACGCCGGTGGGTGGGGTGGAACTGCTGCGGCAGAGTTTTGGTGTGCCGCTGCACCTTGGCTGTTTGACAGTGCATGCACATTCTGGCCCATTCACTGACCTGCTTGCGGAGTCTGTGCCAAACAAACCTGCTGGAGACCATCTGGACGGTTGTCCTGATAGAGGGGTGCGCTAAGTTATGAATGGAGTCGAAAACACGTCACCACCAAGGTGCCGGGACGACGGGACGGGGCTGGCCGGTGGTGACGTCACAGAGTAGGGTCCTCTCACCTGGGACTATGGGGAGGTCCTGGAGCTGCAAACCGGAGACTGCGGTTCTGTAACTCGGGATCTCTTTGTCTGCCTGCTGCGCCTCTGCCAGCGCCTCAAAGTCTACCCCTTGGGAAAGGGCATGAATGTTAGGGCGACAGAGCACGTCCGCCACGACATTGTCCTTACCCGAGATGTGCCGGACATCCGTCGTGTATTCAGAGATGTAGGACAGATGGCGCTGCTGGCCAGGGATCGGACACCTTCTTGAACGTAAAGGTAAGCGGCTTGTGGTCTGTGAACGCGGTGAAGGGCCTACCTTCCAAGAAGTACCTGAAATGCCGGATTGCCAGGTATAGCGCCAACAGTTCCCGGTCGAAAGCACTGCATTTGAGCTCGGGTGGCCACAGGTGTTTGCTGAAAAATGCCAGGGGTTGCCAGCGACCCACGATGAGTTGCTCCAGTACCCCACCAACTGCCGTGTTAGAGGCGTCCACTGTGAGGGCGGTAGGGATGTCCATTCTGGGGTGCACTAGCATCGCGGCATTTGCCAAGGCTTCTTTCGTTTTAATAAAAGTGGCGGTGGACTCCTCATCCCAGGTAATGTCCTTGCCCGGACCCGACATCAGGGCAAACAGGGGGGCGCATGATTCGGGCAGCTGAAGGGAGGAAGCGGTGGTAGAAATTGACCATACCTACGAATTCCTGAAGGCCTTTGATTGTGGTGGGTCTGGGCAAATGGCGGACCGCGTCTACCTTAGCGGGCAGAGGGGTCGCCCCGTCTTTAGTAATCCTGTGGCCCAGGAAGTCAATGGTGTTGAGCCCGAACTGGCATTTGGCTGGGTTGATTGTTAGACCATATTCACTCAGTCGGGCATAGAGTTGACAGAGGTGGGACAGATGCTCCTGACAACTGCTGCTGGCTATGAGGATGTCGTTCAAATAGATGAATGCAAAGTCCAGGTCGCATCCCACCGCATCCATTAGCCACTGGAACGTCTGTGCGGCATTCTTCAGACTGAACAGCATGCGGAGGAACTCAAAAAGGCCGAACGAGGTGATGAGAGCCGTTTTGGGGATGTCGTCCGGATGCACCAGGATTTGAAGGTATCCCCAGAAGAGGTCTACCTTGGAGAAGATCCGTGCGCCGTGCAGGTTTGCTGCAAAGTCCTGAATGTGCGGCACAGGGTAGCGGTCTGGTGTGGTAGCCTCGTTCAGCCTGCGGTAGTCGCTGCATGGTCTCCATCCTCCCGTCGCTTTGGGCACCATGTGCAGGGGAGAGGCCCATGGGCTGTCAGACTGCCGGATGATCCCCAATTCCTCCATCCTCTTGAACTCCTCCTTCGCCAGTTGGAGCTTGTCCGGGGGAAGCCGCTGAGCACGGGCATGGAGGGGTGGTCCCTGGGTCGGGATGTGGTGCTGTACGCCGTGACGGGGCATGGCTGCCGCGAACTGTGGTGCCAGAACTGATGGGAAATCCGCCAGGACTCTGGTGAAGTCGTTGTCGGACAACGTGATGGAGTCGAGGTGTGGGGCTGGCAACTGGGCTTCTCCCAGGGAGAACGTCTGAAAGGTCTCTGTGTGTACCAGTCTCTGCCTCGGCAGGTCGACCAGCAGGCTGTGAGCCTGCAAAAAAATCCGTGCCCAGGAGCAGTTGGGCTACAGCGGCCAGTGTGAAGTCCCACGTGAACCTGCTGGAGCCGAACTGTAGCTGCACCGTATGGGTGCAGTAGGTCCTTACCGTGCTGCCGTTCATGGCCCTCAAGGGGGGGACCCGGTGCCCTGTTGCGGGTGTCGTAACTTGTCGGAGATAAGACACTGATTTCGGCACCAGTGTCGACCAAAAAACGGCATCCCGACCTCTTGTCCCACACATACAGGAGGCTATCCCGATAGCCAGCCGCCGTAGTCATCAGCGGTGGCTGGCCCTGGTGCTTCCCGGGAACTTGCAGGGCAGGCTACAGCGGCGGGCTTCTGTGCCCCACAGCTGGTGGTAGTAACACCATTGTTCGTTGGTCTCCTCACCCCTGCCTCTGGGGTTAGTGGGCTCTGTGGCCGGGCCTGGTCTGGTTTGCTGCTGGGAGCGTGGCTGGGTGATCTGTGTGACGGATGCCCCACTCTCCTTCTTGGCGTTCCACAGCAAGTCCGCCCGGGCTGCCACCTTCCGGGGGTCACTGAAATCCGCGTCGGACAGCAGCAGGCGTATGTCCTCGGGCAGCTGCTCCAGGAATGCCTGCTCAAACATGAGGCAGGGTGTGTGTCCGTCGGCGAGAGACAACATCTCATTCATTAAAGCCGATGGAGGTCTGTCTCCCAAGCCATCCAGGTTCAGTAAACGGGCAGCCCGCTCGCGCCATGAGAGTCCGAAAATCCTTATGAGCAGGACTTTGAATTCCGTGTACTTGCCGTCCGCTGGTGGAGACTATACGAACTCCCCAATCTGGGTCGCTGTGTCCTGGTCGAGGGAGCTCACCACGTAGGAGTAACGTGTGTCCTCTGAGGTTTTCTGCCGAACGTGGAATTGGGCTTCTGCTTGCTGGAACCATAGGTGAGGTCGCAGCATCCAGAAGCTTGGCAGTTTCAACGAAACCGCATGAACAGATGCGGCGTCGTTCATCTCCAGTCCAAAAATCGTTTGGACCGTCAGGGTCACCAATTGTAGCAGTGTGCTACACGCAGCGCTAAAGTAACAACACGGAGTCGGTAAACTGCAGTTAAAGAAAGATTTTATTCGAACTTCACAGCCTTGCTTTAAAGCCTCCCTAATCCCGTCCTCCCGGGCACGGATGCTGTAGGGGCACATACTCACAATCCCCCGCAGGCTTTTCCCTTTGTTGGTGAAGCAGACCTGGCGCCCTTTTGGGACTGGCCTTTGTGCCTGCACGCTGGCTATTTGTGAGCCGGTTCGAGTGTGCCAGGAAGTGGGTCGCCACAGCATCATACTCAGTGCAAACATTATGAAGTTTCAAATCCTGTGCTGAACTATTCTACGCTCTGCGTATTTGTTTTAATATTCTCCAGTCCACTGTTTTCATCTCAGACCTCCAGCACTTTCAGTTTCCTTTTTTTTAAAGTAATTCACTTTGCATATCGTCCTAAATCAAGAAAAACACAACTTTTGCAGACATGACTCGGATCCAGTGTCACACGTGTCCACCAGATTTCCAATTCACAGTACCGTACACACTAAACCATAGAATGCATTTTCCATATTTTCAGAATTGATAATAATCTGCACCACCTTACTGAAGAAATGATTTTCCAGCTTCAGTGCCCAGAGCAAGTTTGCAAGCTAGCTGGATTAGTATGCTGGGATTTTTTTTTTATGTAGAACAACAGATCTGACAGTTCAGTTCAATTTCCTGTTAATGTTTCAAAGTGTGAAGCCAAGGGAAAAGATTTCTCTGGAATCACAATTAAAATTCAAAACTCCTCATTGCTCTAATCAGAATTATTTATGGTTATGAAACAATAAACATTATTTACAGAAACCCAATACATAATGGAAATCAATCAGACTCTAGCATTTAACTGAGTAATGACTTTTGAGCTCCGAGACTCTGACATGTATCTGCACATGTAGTCTTGGACATGCAGACATCAAGAATGTTCCCTATCAAGGTATTGAGAAAGTAAAGGTCGACGGAAGCTGATGAAAAACATAGTTATCACATGTGAATCAATAATAAATTAATCAAGAGGAAGTTGTTTAATGATTTGATAGCAAGACCAACACCTTCTGGGCATTTGAACGACAGGCTTTTTGCTGTCAGCTAATGTGAGAAGGACAAGGAAGAATTGTGTTGCATGTCAAATAAGTTAGATTCCTTTGTAAATTCCTGTTTCCAAAGCAACCCAAGTTGTGAAATCTCTAATAGTTAACATAAGACACATGACTCTTGGGATAGAGGGAAGATCACATTTAATACTTTTAATGCAAACTTATTCCTTTTATTGTGGGATCAAATGAAAGTCATCTGGAGATCCAGCTGTAACACCACACACAGCTAACCTTCAAATAGTGGTACCGAAAAAGAACAAAGCACAATGGTGCAGTCTCTAACATTTGGTTCACCCCTGAGCTCTTATGTGATTGACATTTTCAGTAATATTGTTAAGAAATGAAGTATATTAGAGTGAGGATAAATGGTAATTTGAATAGAGGTGTAAAGTTCAATACAGTGAAAATGAAGTCGATAACTCATCATACACATCGGAAGGGACAGAAAATGGCAAGCATATTTCTGCTCACTACTCACTTGTTGATGACTCCAGCCCAATGAATAGAGTGAGCTGGGAATCATTTCTCTACAAACCTGGGCACGTTTCTAATTATTTTCCCCAAAATAGGAGTGAGCCTGTGTTCATCACCTGCAGGTGAAATGTATCTCCATTTATAAAGTGGTGGAAAACCAAAGGACCACAATGCTGGGAAACCTGAAAAATCCAGAAACTGTTATTACTGCCTGACCTGCTGAGTATTTCCAACATTATCCATTTCAGTGGAATGGAATCACTGTGGACTTTTCTTAAATTTATTTTTCAGGATGGGGGTATCACTGGCCATACCAGCATTTAAAGCCCATCCCTTATCGATCTTGAAAAATTGATGGTATACCACCTTCTTGAATTGCTTTCTGGGAGGAAAAAGTGCTATTGCGGATGGAGTTCCTACATTTAGAGGTGGTGATGATAGAAGGGCAACAGTGAGTATCCAAGTCAGCGTGGTGTTCAATTGGCAGGAAGCTCTATTTCTGTGCCTTTGTCATTAGTAGCAGTGAGAGGGAATTGGGGAGTTATTCTTAGAAAAGTCTAGAGGAGTAACTGCAGAACATTTTGCTGATTACACACTGCTTTCAGTATGGACTGGTGATGGAAGGATTATATATTTATACTGGTGGAATACATGACCCCGGTTATTGTAGTATTTTCCTCTTCACGCCCACTAAGTTAAGTTTTACCAAGTTGCCCTGATTGCATATTTGATCAACTGCTGTCTTGAGATCAAAGGCAATCTCTGCAATTCAATTCTCACCCAAGTCGGTGATGAGAATTGGAGCCAGGCAGGCTTGGCAATCGCAAGCTGAAGATTGGTGAACAGGTTATTGGAGAGCAAGTGGTGGTTAATACCTTCCATCATTTTACCAATGACTGAAAGTGGACTGATTGGCCAATAACTAGCTAAAGAAGATTTGCTCTGATTTTTATTTGAAGTACATCCTTAGGCAGTTTTCCACATTGTCAAGAAGATGCCAATTCTTTCATTCTACTCAAACACCTTGCTTAGAAGCACATTTAGATCTGGAGCTTGGGTCTTGAACACTTCAATTTGTATGTTGTCTGGTTTCATAGCTTTTGCTTCATCCAGTGCTCTCACCCATTTCTCGATATCCTGTGGAGTCAATTAAACTGGCTGAATTTTAGAATATTAAATGTGGAGTTCTGAAAAAGTGGTGAAGATGAATCATCCATTGTCCACTTCTTGAAAAATTTTTATGGTCCGGTCCGAAGTCCGCATTCCGGTTCCCAGTCCGGTCCGCAGACTCTGGACTCCAGGTCCTCTGACTGTCCCTTGTTTCAATTGTATTTAAACATAAGCGCCTGATGCTCACCTTGGGGGCTGGGAAGATAAGTGGCCCTGGGATTGGGGGGTTTGTCTCATCAGTCTTCCCTTGGAGCAACTCACTGGTGGAAGACTAGTACATTCATTGAGTTATGGATTTGGCTGTTCCGTAGCCCACCAGGGTTACCGGCCGCCTCGAGTCTTGTAGCCACCCCAGACCGAGCTCCCTTCCTGTCTCTTCTGTCCAGCACCTCTGTCGAGTAAGCCATTACCCCATGGTTGGTTCTGTCCCTTCCTGTCCCTTGCCTCTGCTGGGTAGAGTCCCACGCCCTGCCCAGGATCGAGCTCCAAGAACCCAAGCCCCAAGACCCCAGCCTCAAACCTAAAGCCCCAAAACCCCAGCCTCAAACCTAAAGCCCCAAAACCCCAGCCTCAAACGTCAAGCCCCAAAACCCAAGCCTCAAGCTCCAAGAACACAAGCCCCAAGACCCCAGCCTCAAACGTCAATCCCCAAGAACCCAGGCCTTGTCACGTCTTCACCTGGTTTGGGGTCTGAGCCTGAGTCAAGACCCAGGTTCTGGGTCCGTGTCCAGCATTGGCTCAGTGTCCTCCCCAGGCTCCTTGTTCCAGTCCCTTGTCCTGGTCCTACTTCCCTAGCCTGGTCTGCGACCTGTTCCATACTTTAGTTTTGTCCCGTCCTGTTCCTAGTACTTCAGTGTCTGTGTCCTGCATTTGGGTCCAGTCTTAACGCCCCCTTATGACAAGAACAGCCAATGTGTGAGTTAAAGATGAATCCACAAATGTTTCAGACATGTCTCTAGGGCTGGGATTCTCCACTTAGGATTGTGATAATCATGGAGCTTTCCCTTATTAGCTGTTTAATTGTCAGCCACCATTCAGAAATAGATACTGAAGTGATATGAGACTTGCTCTGATCCACTGATTGTAGAATTTTGTAGCTCTGTCTTTTCCTTGTTGTTTCTATTGCTTCTATAAATTTTCATACTACTTCAAAACATCCAGTAAAAGTAGATTTTAAAAAGGGCACTGATACTCAGTCTAATTTAAATTTATTAAGTATCCCACACCTCCAGATCAGGAGAACCAATTACCAAGATATTGAGTAGGCTAAGCTTTGTCATGAATATTTGTAAAAAATGTTGACTATACAGACCATGAATTTTAAGGCTTAACATTATCCATTCAATTATCCATCCATTATCCATGTAATCAGTGGAGAAAACCAGAGAAAAGTACACTTTGGCAGAAGGGATGAAGTTGTAGACTATTTTCAGAACAAGGGAAAAAATACAGAAATTGGAGGTACAAAGTAACTTGGTTGGCATGGTGCAGGAATCCCTTAAGGTTAACTTGCAGATTCAGTAGGTAGTTAGGAAGGAAATTGCAATGTTAACATTAATTTCGAGAAGTCTAGAATATAAAATCAAGGATGTAATTCTGAGACTTTATATGGCATTAGCCCAAATTCATATGGTGCATTGTAAGCAGTTTTGAGATGCCATATCTAAGAAAAGATGCATTGGCACTGAAGAGATTCCAAAGGAGTTTTATGAGTGATTCTGGGAATGAAAGGGTTAACACGTGAAGAGTGTTTTGTCACTCTGGCTGTGTACTCATTGGAGTTTAAAAGAGTGAAGGGTGGTGGGGGGGGGGGTAAATCTCATTGAAGCTTATTGAATATTAAAAATCCTAAATAGGATGGATGTTCAGAGGCTATTTCCAATAGTGGGAGAATCTAGGACTTCTTCATTGGAAGACCACAGTCATTGCAGATTGCAAATTTTGTCGTCTCCTCACTGACAATCAACACTGGCACACCTCAAGAATGAGTGCTTAGCACACTGCTCTACTCTCTCTACACCCACAACTGTGTGATGAAGCACAGCTCAGATGCCAGCTATGAACTTGGGAATGTCATAACTATTGCTGGCAGAATTTCAGATGTTGATGAGAAGGCATACAGGAGTGAGATAGATCAGCTGTTTGAGTGGTGTTGCAACAACAACCCTGTAATCAATGTTAGTAGGACCAAGAAATTCCTTGTGGACTTCAGGAAGGGGAAGTCAAGGGTACACACACCAGTCCTCATTGAGGGATCAGCAGTGGGAAAGGTGAACAGTTTCTAGTTCCTGGGTGTCATCATCTCTGAATATCTATCAAGGGCCCAAAATATTGATGAAATTACAAAGACACGACAACAGCTCTATTTCATAAGGAGTTTGAGGAAACTTTATTTGTTACTACAAGTAGATTATCACAAGTTTCTACAAATGTACCATGGACAGCATTCTAAATGGTTGCATAACTGTCTGGTATGGAGGGGCCACTGCAAAAGATTGGAAAACAAACCTTCTGGGGCAGGTGTGACCTGTATAAAAAGGATGGGTTGCACTTGAATCCAAGGGGGACCAAAATCCTGGTGGGGAGGTTGGCTAATTTTATTAGGGAGGGCTTAAACTAGATTTGCAGGGAACAGTCTCTCTAACGATGATGCCATTAAAAGGCAAAGCCTAAAAAAAGGTCTTTTTATCATTGAAGGCTACTATCAGCCAGTACATGCCTTCTTCTCAAGGAGGAGGCACTGAAGCCTGAAGACACACACTCAATGTTTTCAGGACAACTGCTTTCCCATTGCCTTCAGATTTCTGAATGGACAATGAGTCCATGTACATTACCACATTATACACTTCCATTTTTTGCTCTCTTTTTGCACTCCTTGTATTATATATATTTCTTATTGAAAATTAACATTTTTATTATGTATTGCTTGTGCTGATGCTGCAAAACAACATATTTCATGACAATTGTCAATGATATTAACCTGATTCCAATCATCATGCCAATGTTTTCAAGACAATTGTGGAGAAGAATAAGCCTGGGTTTGAGATCTGAAAGAAGAGAAAGGTCAATTTTGACTGTATCAGGAAGCATTTGGCATGTGTGGATTGGGACAGGTTGTGCTTAGTAAGTGGGAGGCCTTCAAAAGTGAAATTTTGGGAGAATAGAGTTTGTACTATATGTTCCTGTCAGAATAAAAGGCAAGCCTAACTAGTTTAGTGAACTTTGATTTTCAAGAAATATTGAGATCTTGGTTACAAGGAAGATTGAGATATATTGCTAGTACAGACAGCAGGGAAAACTTGAAGTGCTTGAGGAGTATAAGAAGTACAATAGAACAATTAAGAAGGAAATCAGGAAGGCTAAGTGAAGGCAGGAGAGTTTTGCAGCAAACAAGATGAAGGAAAATCCTGAGGGGTTCTAGTTAATCTTCAAGGTCAAGTTTAATTGCTATTCCACCCTATACATGAATACAGCCAAACGAAAGTGTTCTTCTGGGGCCAAGGTGCAAAACACAGAAATACAATCACACACATCACATAGCACATACAGTATCATCATAATCATCATCAGGTGCCATGGCATAGCCCACACACTCCTTTTTTGGGTCAAGTGGATCAAATCATTGGTATTCATTTCCAACTCTCTGGCTGCTGTCTCCATCAACATTTGTCTTTGCCTTCCTTTTGCTTTCTTCCCTTCAATCTTCCTCATAATTACTGTGCATCCTAACTCCTATTTCCTAATCACAAGTCCAAGAGGTCATGTTGCCTTTTCATGAACTCGTACATTATTTCTCTTTTGTGCTTGCTCTGTTCATGACATCCTCATTAGATATCCGTTTCATCCATGATATTCTTTGCATCCTCCTCAAAAACCACATCTCTGCTGCTTCAGTTCATTTCCTCATCTTTCTAGATATTGTCCAACATTCTAATCCTTATAACATAACTGGATAAACATAGCATTTCAGTACTCTGAGGCAGGTTGTCATGCCTAATTTAGTGTTGGTATACTCTTCATTCTCATTAAGGTGTCTTTTGCCATCTTCTTCTTTTGATGTCTATGTGGCACCTGCCGTCTGATGTCACCCAGCTTCCTAAGTAGCAAAAGCCCTGTACTTGTTTTGTCTTCCCCATTTATTCTCAGTCTGCAGATAGGATTCTCTTTCTTTTTGGATATCACCATACATTCTGTCTTTTTGCAGTTGATAGATAGACCTATTTTTGCACTTTCTTCAACAACTATAGCAATTAAGTTTTGTAGTTCTTCCTCCATACTTCCAATTAACACAGTGTCACCTACATATCTAAAATTATTGATGTTTTCACCACCAATTTTGATTCCCAAGATGTTTCTTATTTTTTGTAATATTATTTCACTGTACACATTAAACAAATCAGGGGAAAAAACATACCCTTGCCTAATGTCTCTCTTGATTTTCGTAAACTGACTCACTTGTCCATCTAGTCTTACAGCAGCAGTTTGTTCCCAGTACAGACGGAGGTCTTTTGAGTCTAGATCTAGAGTTTACTGTAATATTTCAAATAATTTATTGTGCTTCACTTTATCAAATGCTTAGTGTAGTCGATAAAACAAACAAACAAATCTTTTTGCACTTGAATAGCTCGTTCTGATAGTATCCTTAACATCAATATCACATTTCTTGTACCTTTGAATTTCACAAAACCACATTGTTCTTTACCTATTTCAGCTTGTATCTTGCTTTTAGCTCTTGTCATCAAAGTTCTTATAATTATGCTAGTGATATGACTTATTAAACTTGTGGTCGTATGTAATTCACATTCTATTGCTCCAGGTTTCTTAGGAAGAGTGATAAATAATGATTTTTTCATCTCTTCTGGTATTATTCCAGTCTCATAAATGTCATTGATTAAATCAGCAAGGTTTTCAATTCCATATTCTTCAAGGGTGATAATTTGTTCTATTACTAATTCATCCGGACCTGCTGCCTTGCCTTTCTTCATCTTATTTATTGCATTAAGAACTTCAGATTCCTGATTCAACTTCCTGGGTATGACTAAACTACAAATGGTGATGAGGCTCTGATTGGGGACTTTCAGAGCTTTGGGGAAAGTGGAATTATCCTTTAATCATTCATTGCCCCCAGGGCTGCTCTGACCCAGAAGGGTAGCACCTGCAAGGGTTCCTGCTCAGGATACGAGCGAAGGCCAATGATACATCCAGCAGGTTCAGTAACTTATGACAGAGAAGGCAGATAAGCTACGACCTCAAATGACATTGGCTATAGTACAGGTGGATGAACATTTGGGAAGAGAAATGGCGATTTCTTCAGTTTGTCCAAGAGAAGGCAATAACAAACCACCATTGCTAGATACTAAGATTCCTAGAATCTATTTTCTAAGAAAGCCATGGCCGAACTATCAAAATCTATAGCACAACAGCAGGGTCAAGACGATCTTCAAGACAATTCTGAAGATGCTTCGCTCCGTGGGGTTGATTCTGGGCAGCGGGGGATCCCCGATTGTCATCAAGCTACTGCTCATAAAACAACATACAGTATAGCACATCTAATTATGATTGCAAGAAAAACATACAGCTAAAAAAATAATAAAAATATAGTTCTATAGCCCAAGTCCCTAAGTGTCATGACCTGTACAAAGATTAATGGCTCATAGTTGCTGACCTGGAGCGATGTTACTGAAAAAACAGCCTGCAGTATATTCACATATTCCGCAGTGCAGCCTCAATTGAACAAAATCCACTTTTCTCCCACAAGCAAGCATTGAAGAGCAACACCACTGGTAGAGGTCAGCCTCCAACCCAGCACAGAATCCAACAGCCAGCACTGGTAGCTTCCTCCACAGTGGCCACAACAGGTCATCATGAGGCATGAATGAGACCTGGTCTATGCCACAATTGAGACCGTGCAACTCCCCCGCTTTCAGTCTTGCCAATGAACCAGTAAATTATGCCCACAGTATTCTACATTGCCAATGTCCAACAGAGTCCTGTGATCATAACAAAAATATCTAATTTATTCATCTCTGTCCATCGAATCATGTACCACGCACCTTCTCTGACACCTTATTCTCTGGTTGGCTGGAACAGGCTGCAAAATGGTGCACAATAAGTCGATCTCCATTGCTATCTGACAACTTGCTAGAGGAGTAGACCTGCAGTACTTGATGTCTTTGATAACCACCCATCTCTTGCAATTGGGAAAAGACACAAAGAATGACCAATCATGCTTTAGGTTTAACTCCGAGAGGCTGCTACATTCGAGTGCATCGCCATCTCACTGGAAGAATATATTACAGATATTATACAGATACCTGTAGAATATTCTAACGACAGCAAAAGAACAGCAAGGAAAATAGATGGTCCTCTTGAAGGCCAGAGTGCATATATACGCAACAATGGGAGAGATCTAAAATTGATTTTTTTTCTGTATTTATTTAGGAGATGGATACAGAGTCTATAGAAGTGAGGTAAAACTGCAGTGAAGTCATGGATCATATACAGATTAGGGCGGAGGAGGTGCTTGCTGTCTTGAGGCAAGTTAGGGTGGATTGATCCCAGTGTTTGACAAAGTGATCCCTCGAAACTTGTGGAGAAATTGCAGGGCTTTAGCAGAGGTAGTTAAGACATACTTAGTCATGGTTGATGTGCCAGAGGATTGGAGGATAGTGAATGTTTCTTCCATTGTTTCAGAAATAGGAATATGTAAGGAAATTATAGGGCAGTGAACCTGACATCAGTAGTAGGTAAGTTATTGAAAGGTATTCTAAAGGACCGGGTATGTAACTATTTGTATAGATATGTAGATATGGTCTGATTAGAGATAGACAGCCTGGCTTTGTGCATGGAAGGTCATGTCTAACCACTCTTATAGTTTTTTGAAGAAAAGCTGAAGGAAGGCAGTAAATATTATCTACGTGGATTTTAGCAAGGCCTTTGACAAAGTCCCACATGGGAGGTTGGTCAAGAAGGTTCAGAGGCTTGTCATTCAAGATGAAGCAGTAAATTGGATTGGACTTTGGCTTCACAGGAGAAGCCAGAGAATGCTAGCAGATGGTTGCTGCTCTGATTGGAGGCCTGTGACTAGTGGTGTGTCGCAGGGATTGGTGCTGGGTCATTTTTTGCTATATTAATAATCTGGATGATAATGTGGTGAACTAGATCAGTGAATTTGCAGATGACAGTGAAGAGTGAGGGAAGCTATCAAAGCTTGCAGCAGCATCTGGATCAGCTGAAAAATGGGCTGAAAATGGTAGATGGAATTTAACGCAGGAAGTGTGAGGTTTTACAATTTGGGAGAGTAAACCATGGTAGGACATATGGTGAGTCGTAGGGCATTGTGCAATGGGTTAGAACAGAGGGATCTGGGAATACAGATGCATAAGTCATTGAAAATGCTGTCCTAGGTAGATGGGGTCATAAAAAGAGCTTTTGGCATGTTGACCTTCATAGATCAAAGTATTGAGTACATAGGATGGGATGTTATGTTGAAGTTCAGGAATACTTTGTTGAAGCCTAATTTTGGAGAAATGAGTACAGTCATGGTCACCTACCTACAGGAAAGCTATCAATAAGATTCAAAGAGTGCACAGCAAATTTACAAGGATGTTGCCAGGACATTTGGAACCAATGGTTTTGGGAAAGCTAACTCTTACTTGGATTGCACTACTTGTATGTATAATCTATATTTTCATTTATATTTATCATTATTATTGTTATGAGCAGAGAGACAACATCTGCCGGAAGTAAATTCCTTGTATGTGTACAGGTACTTGGCGATTAAAGTCTGATTCTGATTCTGAATAGGTTAGGACTTTATTCTCTAAAGCATAGGAGAATAAGAAGAGATTTGTTAGAGGTACATAAAATTATGAGGGGCATAGATAGGATAAATGCAAGCAGGCATTCTCCACTGACATTGGTTGAATCTAGAACTAGAGATCATGGGATAAGGGTGAAAGGTGAAATGTTTAAGAGGAACATGAGGAGAAGTTCTTCACTTGGAGTAGGGTTTCCTAACCTGGGGTCCATAGAGTCCTCGATTAATGACTTGGATCCCTGGCATAAAGAAGGTTTAGTACCTTGCTTTGGTGAGGACGGGCCTAGGTGAGGTAAGCAGGTAAGTTATTTTCATATCTCTTTTTTCCTGTAACATAAGAATAGTGGGTCTGTCTGCAAGGCCAGTTTTCTGCTCAGGCTGTCAGATGTGAGATATCTGGGAGACTTACAGCCTTACTGCATTGAGTTGCAGCTCCTTAGAGACCGTGTTAAGGAACTGGAGCTGCAGTTCGATGATCTTCAGCTTGTTGGGGAAAGTGAGGAGATGATCAATAGGAGCTACAGGCAGGTAGTCACACCTGGACCACAGGAGACAGATAACTGAGTGATGTCAGGAGAAGGAAGGGAGAGCATCAGGTATTGGAGAGCACCCCTGTGGTGTCCCCCTTAACAATAAGTATTCCATTTTGAGTAAAGTTGGGGGGGAGGGATGCCCTCCCTGGGGGAAGCAACAGCGGCTGTGCCTCTGGCACAGAGTCTGGTCCTGTCGCTCAGAAGTGTAAGGAACACAAGAGTTTGGCAGCAGTAATAGGGAACTCTATAGTTAGGGAGACAGATAGGCGATTCTGTGGACATGAAAAAAAACACGGATGGTAGTTTGCCTCCCAGGTGCCAGAGATCATGATGTTTCTGAATATGTCCACAATAAAATTAAATGGGAGGGTGAGCAGTCAGAGGTTGTGGTACATATTGGTACAAACGACATAGGCAGGAAAAGGGAGGAGGTCCTGAAAGCAGAATACAGAGAGTTAGAAAGGAAGCTAAGAAGCAGGACCTCAAAGGTAGTAATCTCGATATTGCAGCCTGTGCCATGTGACAGTGAATATAGGAATAGAATGAGGATGTAGATGAATGTGTGGCTGAAGGATTGGAGTGGGGGCAGGGATTCAGATTTCTGGATCATTGGGTCCTCTTCTGGGCCAGGTGTGGCCTGCACGCAAAGGATAGACTGCACTTGAATCTGGGGGGGAATGAATATCCTGGAGGGGAGGTTGGCTAATGCTGTTGGGGAGGGTTTAAACTAGATTTGCAGGGGGTAGGAGCAGAAGTGAAGAGTAAGAGGATGGGGTGGTTGGCGCACAAGTAGAGACAGCTCGTAGGGAGTTTGTGAGGAAGGATAGGAAGATAACAGAGCAAAGAAACACTCAGCCAGATGGTTTGAAATGTTCATTTTAATGAAAGGAGAATCATAAAATGTGGATAAACTTAGAGTGTGCATCAATACATGGAACTATGACATTGTGCCCATTACAGACACTTGGATGACTCAGGAACAGGTATGGCTGCTGAACATGCTAGGATTTAGATGTTTCGTAAAGGACAGGGAGGGAGGCAAAAGAGGTGGGGGTGTGGCATTGCTAATCAGGGATAGCAACACGGTTGCAAAAATGGAGGATGTTATGGAGGGGTTATCTACTGAGTCAGTGTGGGTGGAAGTCAGAATGAGGAAGGGGACAATAACTTTACTGTGTGTTTTTGATTGACCCCCCCCCCCCCCCCCAACAGTGACAGAGACATCAAGGAGCAGATTGGGAGGCAGATTATGGAATGGTGCAATAATAACAGGGTTGTTGTGATGGGTGATTTTAACTTTCCTAATATTGACTGGCATCTCCTTAGAGCAGGGTGTTTAGATAGGGTAGAGTTTGTTGGGTGTGCTCGGGAAGGTTTCCCCTGATTGGCTTCTCTACAATCAGAGGAGAGGCTGTACTTGATCTGGTATTGGAAAATGAACCTGGTCAGCTGTCAGATCTCTCAGTGGGAAAGTATTTTAGAGGTAGTGATCATCACTCTCTCTCCTTTGCCATACTGCTGGAGAGGGATAGGAGCAGACAGTTTGAGAAAACATTAAATTGTGACGGGGGAAATACGATGCTATTAGGCAGGAACTTGGGAGCATAAATTGAGAACAGATGTTATCAGGAAAATGCATGGCAGAAATGTGGCAAATATTCAGGGAACATTTGCATGGTGCTCTGCATAGGTCTTTTCCATTGAGGAAGGGAAAGGATGGTAGGGTAAAAGAACTATGGTGTACAAAGGATGTAGAAAATCTAATTAAAAAAGAAAATATTACAAGAGGTTCAGGGAATTAGATACTGATACAGCTCTAAAAAATTACAAGTTTTCCAGGAAGCAGCTTAAGTATGAAATTAGGAGAGCTAGAAGAGGCCACGAGAAGGCTTTGGCAAACAGGATTAAGGAAAACCCCAAGACATTCAACAAGTTGTGAAGAGCAAGAGGATATGTCATGTGAGAATAGGACAAATCAGTGAAGGTGCTAAATGAATTCTTTACTTCTGTATTCACCAGGCAAACAAACCTTGGTAATTCTGGAGATGATTTACAGTGGACTGAAACACTTGAGGTTATAGACATTAAGAAAGAGGATATGCTGGAGCTTTTGAAAAGCATTAAATTAGTTAAGTTACCAGGCCCAGACAATGTATACCCCAGGCTATTGTGGGAAGTGAGGGAGGAGATTGCTGAACCTCTGGTGATAATCTTTGTATCATCAATAGGGACAGGAGAAGTACCAGAGGATTGGAGGGTTGCAAATGTTGTCCCTTGTTCAAGAAAGGGAGCTGGGAAATCCAGGAAATTATAGACCAGAAAATCTTACTTCCGTAATGAACAAGTTGTTGGAGAAGATCCTGAGAGGCAGGATTTATTAGCATTTGAAGAGACATAATCAGATTAGGGATAGTCAACATGGCTTTTGTTAACAAAACACATTAATGAAGATAGAGCAGTGGATGTGGTGTATATTGAGCTGAAAAGTGGCAGATGGAGTTCAACCCAGATAAGTGTGAGGTGATTCATTTAGGAACCTCAAATTTGAAGGCAGAATATAATATTAATCATAAAATTCTTGGCAGTGTGGAGGATCAGCGAGATGTTGGCGTCTATGTCAATAGGACACTCAAAGTTGCTGCACAGGTTGACAGTGTTGTTAAGAACGTGTATGTTGTGTTGGCATTCATCAACCGTGGGACTGAGTTCAAGAGCCGTGAGGTAATGTTACAGCTGTATAAGGCCTTACTTAGACTCCTCTTGGAATACTCTATACAGTCTGGTCACCTCACTACAGGAAGGATGTGGATACTTTACAGAGAGTACAGAGGAGAATTGCAAGGATGTTGCCCAGATTGGAGAGGATACCTTATGAAAATAGATTGAATGAATTGTCCTTTTCTCTCAGGATCAATTTAGGATGAGAGGTCACTTGATAGAGATGTATAAGATGATAAGAAGCATTGATCATGTAATAGCCAGAGGCTTTTTCCCAGGGCTGAAATAGCTAACATGAAGGGGCATAGTTTTAAGGTGATTGGAAGTAGGTGCAAGGGAGATGTCAGGGCTAAGTTTTTTAGAGAGTGGTGGATGCGTGGAATGCACTCTGGTGACGGTGGTGGAAGTGGATATAATCGAGTCTTTTAAGAGACTCTTAGATAAGTACATGGAGCTTAAAAAAATAGAAGGATATGGGGTAGGGAAATTCTAGGCAATTTTTAGAGTAGGTTACATTGTGGGCCAAAGGGCCTGTAATGTGCTGTAGATTTCTATGCTCTATGTAATCCCTGATTGAGAGAGTTGTTAGAGTATTGAAAGAGCTGCCAGCACAAATGGTGAATGCGAGTTTGATTTCCACATTTAAGAGAGATTTGAATAGGTACATGGATGGAAAGGGTATGAAGGGCTATGGTTCAGGTGAAGAGCCAGCTTCTGTGCTGTACTGTTTCTAACTTTATGACACTGTGTTTCTTGACCATTAGTGGACAAATGAGCATTAACTTGCCTTGATTTTCCTTGTGCTCCAAGCATTCCATTGCTTTCTGATACTGAAAAAGACAGTATTCCCTACAGATGTGCTAATTTTGAAAAATGGGATTTCTTTAATTTTCATGAATAGTAAATAAAGATTATAATAAAGATTAGCTTTTGCTCCAGACTATTTAATTTACTGAAACTACTTATTTCCTATGGTTGATTCCATACCATGTTCCTCAATCATCAGTCTATGCACCACTACTTTTTACACCATCTATAAATTTACGAATAACACCACTTTTGTTAAATATCAGATGACGATGAGAAGGCTTACATGAGTGAGATAAATCAGCTGGTTGAGTTGCATCACAACGATAACATCACACTCTCTGTCAGGAACTGACGTGGACTTCACAAAGAGGAAATTTGGAGAACACACAACAGCCATCAGTGAGGAGGTTCGGTGGAAAGCATGAGCAGCTTTAAGTTCCAGGACATCAGTGTCACAGTGGATCTACTCTGTGCCTAATACATTGATGCTATCATGAAGAATGCATGCTATAGTAGCTCTACTTCATTAGGAGTTTTAAAAAATTTGTATGTCTCCAAAGACAGTTACAAATTTCTGTAAATAAATTGTGGAGAGCATTCTGATAATTGCATTAAACTCCAATGCACAGGATCGCAGGACTTTGAAGAGATTTGAGCTAGATCCATCACTGGCCCAACATTCCCTGTCAAGAACATCTTCAGATTCAGGAATGGTCCTTGAAGCAAAGAGCACTATCTTATTATTTCTTATTCTCCCATTATTCATTTATTTTTGAATGTTTCAGCTTTTTATTCCTTTGCACAGTTTTTCTGCTACAAAGCAACAAATTCCAATCATACATTAGTGATAAATCTGCCTCAGATTCTCATTCTGATTCAATACAGCAAGAAAAGTGGTCATCTCTTCATCCACTTCTTATAGAATGCTTATTAACTTTGTGTCTCTTGTAGGCTGGGTTATATATGAGGTGTTGTCAAGAACTGTATGTTTTGACATTGATTTTTTTGCAACCACTCTACTGTAGGTGCTAATGTCCAGAAACCTGTTTGAGAAAGATAATAGAGACCAGGCAGTCATCAGTCCAGCAGTCATGAAACAGGTGATGTGAACATTGTTAAGGTCCCACAATCATGCTATCATATATTCTGATGGATGCCGCTGCTTTGAGCAACGTTACTGCCATGACTATAATGCTGGACTCTAGCTGTGATAAGAGCAGGTTTTATCATGAGGAGAACATTGTTGGAGTTAGCCTTCCACAAATCTTCCTTGCCAGTCACATTCTGAAGAGTTTTATGCCCATTTACATTTATCCTCCCGCTGGATGAGGGAAAGCTTTTTACCAAGTCAGAATAAAAGCCACAGCTATAATTTCCAGTGTTGGTGTATATCTACTGATAATCATAGTGTATGTGCTCCATGTTACACTGAGCTGAGAGTTAAGAAGGTGTTAACTAGTCCTGTCTGAAAGATTTCCCACCTACATGATTTTTAGAGAAAATCAAGTGATGTTAGACAAAAATCTATCTTAAAACATATCTCTCCCTAAGAGATCTAAAACTCCAAAAGTATTCAACAAGAATAATCAAGCAATGTGAACGGTCACTTCTCCCCTCCCATCAGTTACCCATGAACCTGCAAATCATTAAGCATCCATTTAATTATTCATTGTTAGAGGTCTGGGAGGAGGTTTTCCCTATTTTTACATACTGATTTTTTTTTGCATATCTAAACATAAATCAAGCTGTGAAGTGCAGCTTGCAAGCATAGATATAATTAAGGATTTCTATCAGACCTTAGAATTGTTACAACACTAAAGGAGATTAGTCTACTCATCAAATCCATTGCACAGTATCTGATGCCAATGTATAAATTCTTATATATATATTATAAATTCTTATATATAAGAATATATATATATATATATTTTAAATTATATATATATATATATATATATATATATATATATATATAACAGGAACTAACACCTTGGCCTTAAAAAATGTGCTGTGCACTAAGAATAATGCCAAAAAAAATGTAAGGTTGTCATGCACTCCAGAAATAGGAACAACCATGGTGCTGAAACAAGAGAATTATAGCAGTTCATTTTGCAGCCAATATCCATCACGTAAACTATGCGGTTCTTGAATTTGCTCTAGTCCATCAATACCAGGTTTAAAGGAAGAAATTAACATGATAATAGCATTTAGTAATCCCCAAATAAATTTGTATGTGCCTATTAATGGATGCTGGAAAACAATTAACAGAAAAAATAAGTTTAGCATAGAGTGATGCATTAATAGACTTGAAAATAATCGGATGAAAGTTTTAGGCATCAGGATGAAATATAATGCTTACATACACTCAGTTTATTCAGTAGCCCCTGTACCAAATAAACTGGCCACTAGATGTATCTCTGTGATCTTCTGCCTCTGTAGCCCATCCACTTCAAGGCTCAAGATGTATTTAGAGATGCTTTCCTGCACACCAATGTTGTAATACATGGTTATTTAAAGTACTATAGCCTTACGGTCAGCTTGAACCAGTCTGGCCATTCTCCTTTGTCCTTTCTCATTAACAAGGTGTTTTCCCCCACTGAACACCAGCTCACTGGATGATTTTGTTTTTTTTTGTTTTTCAGACAATTCAGAAATCCAGGTGGTCAGAAATTTCTGAGATACTCAAACCACCCCATCTGACACCATAATCAGTTCACAGTCAAAGTCAGTTATGGTGACATTTCTTCCTCATTTTGACATTTGGTCTGAACAACAAAAGGTGCTTTTGACCATGTCTGCATGCTTTTATGCATTGAGTTGTTGCTACATGATTAGATGATTAGAAATTGGCACTAACAAGTATGTGTACAGGTATACCTAATAAAGTGGTACTGAGTGCAAATTATGCTACAATAAAGAACTTACTCATTAACACATAGATCATATGTCTACTAACTTTAAATTTCTGAGTGTATTAAACTTCATTGGAGAACAATAAAGTACAGTACTTCTGATCCCGAATCAATATGACTGTTCCCCTAATGCCCAAACTAGGTCACAACCTACAATTTGAATAATGAGAAATTATTAAAAATTATAATTTTCTCAATCATCATTTTTATGTCATTATTATCTACAGCTTGTTAAGGCACCTCACATAATTCATTCTTGCTCTCATTGTATAAGGAAATAGTGGAGGAACAAAACTTAAAAAGCAGAATTGGGCATTTTGTAAAATTGCATTAACCTAGTACAACTGGGTCTTTGGTAGGGATGGACTGGCAGTTATATAGATGTTACTCCTCTTCATATCACAATGCTCTTTAATTCACATTTTTAAATGTTATTCAATAATTTAATAAACATCAATGAACCCAATTAATTTTAATGAATCATGGAAAACAGGACACTAGCATGTTGCCAATGCCATTCCTTTCTTGCAGTTCCTCATTTCTGCTGCATCTGCACACAGGATGCTCCCAGTTCATTCCAGAACTGAGGAGATGTCCTCCTCCTTCAAAAAAAGGGGCTTCCCTTCCTCCACCATCAATGCTGCTCTCATCCACATTTCTTCCATTTCATGCGTGTCTGCCCTCACCCCATCCTTTTTTCCTCATTTACCTCACCAGCCCCTCCATTCAACTCATAATTCTTCAGAACTTCCACCATCTTCAAAAGGACCCACCACCAAGCACTTCTTTCCTTCCCCACCATTTTCTACTTTCCACAGGGATCAATCCCTACACGGCTCTCTTGTCCATTTGTCCCTGTCCACTGATCTCCCTCCTGACACTTATCCTTGTAAGCATAACGAGTGCTACACCTGCCCCTACACCTCCTGCCTCTTTACTTTTCATGGCCCCAAACAATTCTTCCAGGTGAAGCAACATTTCATCTGTGAGTCTGTTGGGATCATATATTGTATCTGGTGCTCCTGGTGTGGCCTGTTATATGACAGTGAGGCCCAACATAGACTGGGAGACCACTTCACCGAGCACCTATGCTCTATTTGACAGAAAATGAGGCATCTTCCAGTAGTCACCCATTTTAATTTTACTTCCCATTCCCATTACAACATGTCAGTCCATATCCTCCTCTACTGCCACAATGTGGCCACACTCAGGTTGGAAGTGCAACACCTTATATTCCAACTGGGTTGCCCCCAGCCTGATGGCATGAACATCGATTCTTCAAACTTCTAGTAATATGTCATTCCCTCTCCTTCACCATTCCCATTTCCTCTCTCACCTTATATCCTTACCTCTCCTTTCCATTTCTTTCATGACCTTCAATCCTCTCCTATCAGATTCCCCCCTTCCCCAGCCCTTTATCTCTTTCACCAATCGACTTCCCAGCTTGTTACTTTAGCCTTTGTCATGGTCCCATCTTGCTATTAACTCCTTGATTGGGCCTTAATCCCCTTGTTTAATTTCCAATTGTTCCCAGTTCCATTAATTACAGCACACCTGGTTTTCATTAGGGAATGCAGGATAAGAACCCTGGAGTCATAGCAATGAGCTGTCAGTTCATTGGTGAATTCTTGTGTGTGTATATATAAACCTTGTTTCCTTAACCCTTAGGACTGTTACTTCCTTGCTCTGTACTATTCCCTGGATATTCTATGTGAACCTTGACTCTGAGTAAAGACTTCCCTGTGTATCTGCTCCACATTTGTGAATGTGCTAGTGCCTCTTGATCCTGTCTCTGTGCCTGTATACTGTACTTAGGTTTGTCTTCAGTCACGTCCTTGTAACACCCTTCCCCCTCCCAACTTCACCTATCACCTACTACCTTGTATTTCTTCCTGCCCTCCCTCCAGCTTCTTCCTCTCACTTCTCATACTTTTGATAAAGATTATATTAATCAGTTTTGAACAAACTCAGCAGACTTTTCAGTCAGAAGATTTATTTGGTCTTACATTAATTTGCTATGTAAATAGTCAACTGTAGATCATGTACTGCAGATAACTGGATAATGGAACTTTCAGGTAGGAAAATATAAATATTTCTTGAATAAAAAGAATTCACCACTTTTATATGCAACTAACTCAGAACTACTCTTAGATCAAGTGACTATAGAGCCTAAATGCAGAGAATGGTCTCTGTGTTTTTACATTGAGAGTGGATTGAATGCAAACTGTTTTAATTTATTTTTGATATTTTTATTACTGTTGAATAACATAATGGATTTCAAAAGGGTAATGTTTGGGGTTGGCTGGGTGCTGGAATGAGTGTTAAGCTTGTAACTTGACCTTGTAAAATAAAGAAAAATGCTATGAAATGTCTGCGTGAGGAGTGGCGCGCCACACAGTCATTTGTTCCACACCTTGTAAAGCATGAAAATGCCCGACATTGACCTCTCAGGCTTGAGTCGACATCGTCATCATCAATGTTTGCTACCAATAAGAATAATGAAAGTAAGAATACTTTAATGAAATGGGGTTCTGATTACTTGGTTATACTTTTACTTTAGAAATGACCATGAAATTAACATTTGTAGCATTACATCTTAGTGAGTCATGCAGTGCAGCAAGCCGGCTACTCAGCAGCATACACACAATACAGGAGGAACTCAGCAGATCGGGTTACAGGTGAAGATTTTTGCTGAGGCCCTTCATCAGGACTGAAAAGGAAGAGGGCATAATCCAGAATATTTTGTATTAGTTGCTTAAGTTTTCCAGTATCTGCAGAAGGTGTGGGGCATTCAGAGATGCTCTTCTACATGCCACTGTTTCAGTGAGTTGTTATTTCAGTTACTGTTGCCTTCCTGTTAGCTCGAACCAGTCTAGCCATTGTCCTCTGACCTCTCTCATTAACAAAGCATTTTCACCCATAGAACTGCTGCGCAATTAATATTTTTCCTTTCTCATTCCATTCTCTCTAACTCCTAGAGATGGTTGTGCTTGAAAATCCCAGATCAGCAGTTTTTGAGTTATTCAAGCCACCTCATCTGACACCAATAAACTTTCCACAGTCAAAATCACTTAGTTCAAATTTCCTCCCCATGCTGCTTGATCTGAACAACAACTGGGCCTCTTCATATTGTCTGCATGCTTTCATGCATTGAGTTGCTGCCACATGATTGGCTGATTAGATATTTGCATCAATGAGCATGTATACAGCTGTACCTCATAAAGTGGTCATTTAGTGTAAATGTCTTTGGAGTTCTTGTTCAAGTGTAATTGATTAATTAGCAACTTGACGATAAAAACAACCCCATATGCAGGTATTCTGGATGGAACCTGATGTGTTATTCTGCTTGGAAGCCTGCTTAAAAATTCGTTGCCCGTAAGTAGCTCTAAATATTCTACGTAGCATTGTCAATGTATTGTACTGTTCCTTCAAAGTTTGAGTCTTGGAAGTAGATTACAATCTGCTGATGCATCAATGTAATGTATTTAGCCCTACTGTCTTGGGTAAATTTGATAGTATGGGTCTGTATATTGGGTGAGTCACTGCTGAATTTCTATATTTGGGACAACACATAAAATGCTAAAGGAACTCGGCAGAACAGGCAGCATCTTGGAAAAGGTTAAGTAGTTGACATTTCAAGCTGAGACCTTTCATTAGGACTAAAATTTTAGAATTCTGTTTTAGTTTTACATTCATGATCCAGTAAGTCCACAATATTTAATCAGATAGAAGTAACGTAAACAATTTATTTACACTGTCAAAATGAAGTGTACTTATAAAATGACCTTATTTAGTGGATTGTAAATCTTCACTCAAAATGGATGGTTAGGTGAGACTATAGTTAGAGGTTATACATTCAGGGTGAAGCTAGAAATAGGAAGATAATAGATGTAGCCAAGGAGATGGTTCAACAGGAAACGCTTCAGATTTTTGCATCATTTGGCTCTCTTCGAGTGAAGGTGGGACCTGTACAGAAGGGATTGTATGCAACTGAACTGGAGGGGTACCAGAATTCTTGTGGAAAGTGTTTTGGGGAAAATAGGTGTTAAGCCTACACACCAAGACAGCAACTCCAAGGCTGAGCATGCTGGGAATAATGTCACTGGACAACAAACATTTAGCTTCCTGAATGCCTTCGGGTGAATCTTATGAATGTTGGGCTGCTGGTCATGAAAATCTCCATGAAATTTTCCTATCATTCACCAATTTTATTTTTGGAATCACCTATATTTGTTCTTGCAATTCATAATTCAAGTCAATTAAAATGTTGCCCACAATGTAGGATAAGTAGCTTTCTATCTTATCTAGGCATGGTTGGGCATGCTTTGGGGTGCCAGTGTAACCCACAACAATAGTGTCTTTTTATTGATTCTTCAGTGTTAAGCCTGAGAACTGTTCTTCTCCTCAATGGCAATGTCCACTCTTCAATACTAATCGGCTGTGCATTACACATATTGAAGCACATACAGTATAGCAAACTACAACTGGAATATCTGTGGTGCTCTGAAAGTGACAGCCTTGCTACTAGGAATGTTGCTCGGATACACTGAGTACTGTTTCATTTACAAATGGGACAGCTGTGCTGAAGGATCTCATTACATTAAAAAGGACCATCCTTAAATAAACAGTTGATTCCAGTGTAGAGAAGGATGGCAAATAAGCCACATGTAGACCCAGCAAAGTTACTTTTACCTCCTCTTTGCATAACACTGGGGCTTATGGAAAAACTTTGAAAGTGATGAACAAGGAAAGTGAAGGATTTTGATATTTGAGATTGATATTTCCCAGAATAGCTAATGCCAAGGTTAAGGAAGGTTTTTTTGTTGGTCCACAAATCAAACAGATCATCAATGACAAGCATTTCAAAGAACTTCTAGTGGGACCGGAGGAGATTGGATGGAAAGCATTCAAAGATGTTGCTGAAAATGTTCTTGCATCTACAGAGCACCAATTTATATGCAGCTGCATGACAACATGCTTCAAACATACTAAACCATGAAGTGCAACATGTCACTAAAGGTTAATGTTCTGCATTCTCATTTATACTTCTTTCCTGCAAATCATGGTGCTGTCAATGACATGCATGATGAAAGGTTTCATCAGTACATTGTAGTCATGGAGAAACAATATCAAAGCAACTGCAACCCATCAATGCTGGCTGATTATTGTTGGTCACTTAAGCAAGAAGCCTCAGACACTGAGTACAAATGAAAACCATTATCAAAACATTTTTATCTTAGTTCAATTATTGCAAAGCATCAAAAACATTATACTCATTAAATGCATTATATTCAATAAAAAATAATTTGTTTATCCAAATACCTACATGATACAAGTAGTCTGAAATCATATTTGTGTTCATTATCAAGCATAACCATAAAATGTCTCTGAGGAAGGAACACTTAAGAAAAAAATTACTGGCCAGTCTGTTATGGCATTGAAATAGATCCAATTCATGAGTATTTTCAGTAAGAAAGATGAGCTTAGTGTATAGATTAGCACATGACGTGATGGTATTATAGCAGTTAGTGATTTTTGGCTGCAGGAGAGGCAGGACTGGCAGCTCAATGTTATCCAGTTCTTCTGTTTTATAGACATGATAGAGGGAGTAGTATTAAAGCAGGTGGGAAAATGTCATAGCAGTGCTCAGATTGGATAGACTGAAAGGCTTGTCTACTGATGCTATATGGATGGAACTGAGGAATAAGAAAGGAGTGACAACAGTAATGGGATTATATTATAGATACCTATTAGTCAGAAAGATTTCAAGGAGAGAATTTGCAGGGAGATAGCAGATAGTTGCAAGAAAAATAAGGTTGTGATAGCAGGTGAATTTAACTTTCCACATATTGATTGGATCACATACTGTAAAAAGTCTAGATGGGATAAAATTTCTCAAATTTCTTCAGTAAAGTTTCCTTAATCAATATATAGAGGTCCCAACTAGAGGGATCATGATACTAGATGTCCCTCTAGAGAATGAGACAGGCAGGTGACAAAATATGTGTGCAGGAAAACACTTTGAATCTAGTGATCATAATTCCATTACTTTCAAAATAATTATGGAAAAGAATCCATCTTGTCCTGAGGCTGAAATTCTAAATTGAAGAAAGCCTAATGTTGATGGCATCAGAAACGATCTGGCAAGTGTGGATTGGGATAGTATGTTTTCTGAAAAAGTCTGATAGGTAAGTGAGAGGCCTTCAAAAGTGACATATTGAGAGTGCAAAGTTTGTATATTCCTGTTAGAATAAAAAGCAAGGATAACAAATATAGGGAACCTTGTTTTTTAAAGGATATTGAGGCCTTGGTTAAGAAGAAAAGGTGTATACCAATGTTCCCTCTAATTTGTAGTGACCTGTGCATGCAAAAATCTGATGGTGTGTATTTTTTTCCTAGTGACAACAACTTATGTGCACTGAATTTTAAATATAGATGTATTCATTTTAATGGCTAGTAAAACACTGCCAATAAGACTTTGATGTCTTCTGGTTTTAATTGTTTTCTCTCTTGTTCATCTGCACTATCACAAAACATATGTAGCATGCCTGTAGTGGGTAATAAAGGATTTTCTTGCCGGAGATTTTGCACACTGTCGATATGTGATTGGCTTGTTAAATGATGCTTAAAAAGTCAAGTTTCCAAATATCACTCCATTTATTCCCACTTGCAAATTCTCCAACTTTTGCATCACAACAATACATGCAGAATACACCCATTTTCTGCATTATACATAAATATATCACATAACTGCACTATTCTGACCTCACGAGCTTTTGGTATAGTAGTTTCTACTGTTTTATTAAGCCATTCTGCTTTAAGTTAAACCTGGTAAAGGAAAAGTGATTGTGTATGACTGTGAAATATACTTAACATGCCATTGAGGTAGAGGGTGTCAACCTTTAGTGTGCAGTTTAAATTCCTTTGTGTGCTAGTAGCAAAAGGTATTTGTGCATGCACATACACACACCATAGAGGGAACATTGGTCTATACCAACTTTAGGCAGTCAAGAACAAATGTGGTGATTGAGGAGTATACGAAATGGAAGAGAACACTTAAGATGGAAATCAAGAGAGATAAAAGAAGGCGTAAGGTTGCTCTGGCAGAGAGGGTGAAGGAGAATCCCAAAGGGTTCTGCAGATACATGCATGAAGAACATAGATAGCTAGGGACAAAACTGTCCCACTTGAAGATCAGTGTGGTCACCTATGAATAGAGGTGAATCAGATGGGGTAGATATTAAATGTATTATTTGCATCTCTACTTAGCCAGGAGAATCAGAATCAGAATCAGACTTTAATCGCCAAGTACCTGTACACATACAAGGAATTTACTTCCGGCAGATGTTGTCTCTCTGCTCATAACAATAATAATGATAAATATATGAAAATATAGATTATACATACAAGTAGTGCAATCCAAGTAATAGTTAGCCGACAGTTAACCGGCAGTTAACTGTTCAGCAAAGTGACCGCAGTATGGAAAAAAATTCTCCAGTGCCTATTAGTCTTAGTCTGGAGGGATCTGAAGCGCCTACCAGACGGAAGCAGTTCAAACAGTCTGTGCGCAGGATGGGAGGAGTCCTTTATGATGTTCCCCGCCCTCTTCTTCAACCTGGAAGAGTGCAGGTCCACAATAGAGGGCAGGGAGGCTCCAATGATGCACTCGGCAGTCCTCACATCTTGACATAGAGTCAAGAGAAATGAGGCACAGCAGTAGTGAGGTCAGAGACCATATCCGGATTACAGAAGTGGAGGTGCTTACTGTCTTCAGGATAAATTAGAATTGCAATTTCTATTTTTTGAATGTTCATAAATTTCACAACATATGCTGATGATATTAAACCTAATTCTGGTTCTGATTCAAGTATACAAAATTATGAGGGGTAAAGTTGGGATAAATGCAAACAGTATTATTCCACTGAGACGAGGTGAAATTCTAACTGGAGGTCTTAGGCTGAAGGTGAGAGATAAAATATTTAACGGGAACCTAAAGGGGAGCTTCTTCACTCAGAGGATGGTGACAGTGTGGAGCAGCCTGCCAGCAGAAGTGGTGGATGCAGGTTGAGTTGGACAGGTTTGGACAGATACAAGGTTGAGGGCTATGGTCTGGATGTAGGCAGATGGGTTTAGACAGAAGAATTGGTGGGCACATACTCGATAGGCCAAAGGGCCTGTTTCTGTGCATAGAACTCTATCAGTCTATGAATCTGAATCAATGGCTAATGTATATTCTAAGATTGGAGTTTTGATGTAACAATGAAACATAGTAATTAGATCTATGCTAAAAACTCTAGCCAGGTCTGGAATAAATATATCAGAAATGATAAGTCAATTTTGTTTAACTTTTAGTTTTATTTAGAGATATGCATAGTCACAGGTCCTCCTGGCCCACAAGCCTGTGCCGCACAATTACACATATCTGAACAATTAATCGACTAGCCTGAAGTAAGTTAGCAGGTCAGGCAGCATCTATGGAAATGAGTCACATGGGGACAAGGGGAACCCTATCCCTGTTTTGCCAGCAAGAAAATATGGTAAGGTCAGATGTGTAGGACAAGGAGGAGATGCTGAAGAGGACCATATTGATGGTGGTTTGTGGAAAGCCCCGTTCTTTGAGGAAAGAGGACATGTCCGATTTTTCAGCAGTGCAAAGCCTCATCCCATGAACAGATGTGGTGAAGAAAAGAGAACTGAGAGAAGGGAATAGCATTTTGACTAGTGATAGAGTGGGAGGAAGTATAGTCAAGATAACTGTGAGAGACAATAGGTTCATAAAATAATATTTTACATGTCAAAGTCATATATTCCCAATTTCTTAAGAATATATAACTTAATCATATGTTTGCTACATTAAATACTTACGGTAATTTACTGGTTCATGCTCAGTTTTACTCTTACTCAACTGTCCTTGTGTGTGATGCCCAAATAACACACCCAATTTCTTGAGAATGTATAACTTAATCATTATAAGTTTGCTGCATTAAGTACTTAAGTTTATTTTCTGGTTCATTCTCAGTTTATCTCTTACTCAACTTTCTGTGTGCGTGATGCCTAAATAAAGCACCCAGAGCTTGGACACTACATCATGACTCCTGTGTTCAGATGAGTGAAGTTTAGCTTACTACTGAATTATGTACAGTACCTCCTATTTCACACACAAGGAGAGCTGTACATGGTTGATCCTGAAAGGAGAGGGAAGCATATATCTGGAGGTCGCATCTTGTTGGAGCTGCAGGATATTGTAATGGATAATTCATTGAATACAGTAGTTGATGGTGTAGAATGTGTTGAGTTCTGTTCATTTGGACTATGTATGTATTTAGTATGCATGTGCACTTTCTTGTGCGCTTGTGTGGAAAAGGGGAATTATGGGATGTAAAGGTGGCAGCCCTCAGGTACTAAATGAAGTCATTGAAAGTAACATTTAAACAAAAGAAAAGTGTGTCCTTGTTGTTTGGGCATTAATAGTGTTAGCAGAGGATTGTTTCCATTTGTAGGATCCCACCAGCATCTGATGAGAGCAAGCCTTACGAAAGCTGGTAAAATGAATCTGGAATATGGACTTGAGTTACGGAACTGTTATGGAGTTATGGAGAAGAAAAAGCAAGCCTTGGCTGTTGTGTTCTCACTTTCAGAAGGGCAAGAGAGACCGCAATGGGAATTTCAGTGGAAGACTTAAACAAAGGTAACAGTATGAATATGCTAATAAATACACTTGACTGTTTTTTGAAGGAAAAAGAGAATTGGATTTATGAGGCATTTCAGTCTTTGACAAAATTTATAAAGACAAATCTAAAAATATGATTATATTATTGATTTTGAACAAAAGTACACTCACATACCTAAGTACAAAATGGACCATTCTGACACCGTATTAGCTTTTAAGTTGTTGGATAATTTGTGTCTAGACATAAAGGACAGACAGCCAGCATTAACTGCATGCACAAAACATATAATTGCATCTATATACTCAGGACCAAAGAGGATTTTTGAAGAAAAGGCTGCTAAGACAACAGTTAGAATTAGTTTGAGTCAGGAAACGGCATACTTCACTGAGCAGAAATAGCATATAGCAAGTGTAGATTCGTGAGGGACCAGACAAGAGTACCATTACCTGACCTGGCACAAATCCAAAATTCAAGAACAGTAGGAAATAGAGATGTGCAGTTTGTCGAAGTATTTCCCATTGGCTAAGAAACTGTCTGCACAGAACTGAACAAGTTAGGCTAACTGAAGAAAATAACAAGTCTGAAGACGTAGAAGAGTGTCATATCACATTGTTTGTGAAGGAATCACTTACTAATGCAGAAACCTCTGAGATAGAGATTATGATGATAGAATCTCTAGGATCTGCTGTTATTGATACAGCATACACGTGCACAGTGTGTGGAGAAAAAAACGGCTTGAAAGATATGTAGGTGAACTAAACGAGAATGAAGTGCAGAAACCGGTGAACACAGATACACCTAGTAACAAAACATTCAAATTTGGTGATGGAAAGATTGTGCATTCCACCAAAAGAGAGAAAATTGCTGCAAAAATGGGGCAGACAGAATCTTACACTGAAGCTGAGGTGGTACCAGTGAACATTCCATTACTCTTGAGTAAATCTTTCCTAAAGAAAGCGAGGGCAGTACTGGATAGAGAATGAGTGAGCTTTGCTGTTTCAACAGCCAGTGTCTCTTCAGCTCACCAGCTCTGCTCAGTACTGTGAAAACATTCTAAATAAAGACACTACTGAGAACCAATGTGAGAATGAAGCACATGGAATGAGAATGAAGCTCATTTTCTCTCACACAAAAAATGACCATCGATGAAAAGTGCAAAGTGTTGCTCAAAATTAACAAGCAGTTTCTACACAATTTAAATGATAGACTGCAGAAACTGCTCAGGAGTTCAGGAAACAAAGATGCAGATCATTTTTCCATCTAAAAACAGATAATTGACAGCAATGAGATGTGCTAAAAGTTTGGAAAGCCCAAGCCCAAGCCCGTGTTTGGTCTGCCACTAGCATCTGAATGCACTGGAACAGTAGCCTTAGACCTATTTGAACTGGAGCGGGGAACTGATATCTCCATATCAGTGATGATTTCACACGTTTCAGTGCTGGTAGCATTGTACATACAGCGAGACCCTCAGAGATAGTAAAAAAACTTCATCCATTCCTGGATAAGTGTGCAGGGTCCAGCTCAAAAATTCTTCAGTGATAATGGTGGTGAACTTAATGATGAATTCAAAGATATGGCAGAGAACTTTAACATTGAAACAAAGACAATGATGGCAGACAGCCTTTGGAGTAATGGACTTCTGAAGTGACACATTTAAATGCTTACTGAACCAATTCTGAAGGTAAAGAAAAGCAATGACTGTGATTCGAACACAGCCCTGGACTGAGCTCTTATGGCAAAGAATACCATGCATAATGTATATGGCTATAGCCTATATCGATTGGTGTTCACCCAGAATCCAAACCTTCTCTATGTACTTGCTGACAGAACACCAGCTCTAGAGAGTGCTACAAGGAGTGAGTGGGTTGGGAAACATATTTCAACACTACATGCACCAAAGAAGCATTCACTGAAGCAGAGTGTCCAGAGAGAGTTCGAAGTGCACAGAGGGCACAGGCCCGTCCTACAAATGACAAGAAGCAAAGTGTAATAGAAAAGAATGGACTATATACAATGGGAAGATACTGAAGTTGTCTTTGGTCAGGATGGTATTGTGCTATGTGAGGCAGCATCATTCCAGACTACATAAAGCTCTAACTGAACACCGGCAAAATTCCGTGGAGAATGACACAAATATACAAAGCACTTACCTGTCACACAGTCATGTAGTACAGACGGGGATGGGGAGAGTGCAGCTAAGGACTCAATGGAGTTGCTCAGCAGTGGCACAGACAGTGCTGAAGAAAGTGCAGTAGAGATCTCAACAGATCTGCCTGAACAGAAATGTTCACAAGTGCAAAGACAACATGGAAATTCTAGTCTTAAAACAGGAAAACTTTGAGATTTGTGGACCAAAACACTGGCATCTCATACAAATCTGTAATCTTAGAATGAGCAGGCAAAGCCACTGAGAGAGACAAAAGTTGGTACAACTTGAATTACCTAGAATCAGTCATGGTCATTTGCACTGCAGGGTCAGTTGACATGTCACGTGTTGACAGGCTTCATATTTAATCAAGTATAGATCAGGCTGAACCATCTGAAAAATATCAAGATGAAGATGTCCCTCATAACAAAAGAGGTGTTGTTTGTCTCTGCAAACCAGGATGAAATCAGAAGTTGGAGAAATAATGGAGTGTTTGAGGAAGCTAGAGACATTGACCAAAAGATAGTGTCTACAAGATGGGTGTGCACCCTGAAAGAAATCCCCATGGCAAATATAACAAAAGCACATCTGTTGGCTAAAGGTTTCAATGTACTGAACAGAGAAGAACTCTAAAAAGATTCTCCAACATGTGCATCAGAGTACTACTTCTTTCTGTAATTTGTCAAAAGTATTGGCATGGACATAAAATCCACATTCTTACAGAAAATGGAGATGTCATGTAGCATTTACATTAAACCCTCTCCTGAAGCCGGAGGTGAAGGAACACTGTGAAAACTCAAAAAGTGTGTGTGTGGTCTAGCAGATGCGTCACTCTACCGGTATAAAAAGGTCAAGGAAATAATTCTGAAAACAAATGGAAAGATGTCACAAGCAGAACCAGCTGTGTTTTACTGGCAAGATTTAGGATATCATGTGATTTTAACATTTGCTGGTCATGTAGATGACTTCACATGGGGAGACTCACAAAACTTTGCCACAACAATTATCCCTTAGCTAAAGTCAGCATTTCAGATTGGACGGGAGAAACATAACAGATTCTGCTATGTAGGGATAGACTTCCTTGCTGTAGATGGAACAGGACAACTGAAAGCTTCATCAGACAATCCATATGGACTCCTCACATGCCACACAATAGGATGCATCCCTCTGTGAAGCATTAGTGGAGCAATGTAAGTCAAAGGTAAGTCTGATTCTATGGGTGTCAAGGTAGAGCAGACCTAACATCATGTTTGATGCCTGAAACTTGGCATTCAGCATAAAAAAAACATGAGGCAAACAAGACAGTGTGCAGAATTCAATCTGAGAAAGTAGTCTTGAAGTTTCAACATGCGTTGTTCTTCAGTGATGCCTCACTTGGAAATCTTCTTGATGGAGGGACTCAGTGGGGACATCTTATTGTACTGATGGGAGAAGAGGGAAGATTTTCACCTCTCTATTTGCAATCAAAAAAGATCCAAAGAATTGTATGGAATACACTGGCAAGAGAAACCCTTGCAATTTCTGTAGGTATTGGCAATGCTGTTTTCTGGCCTCACTCTATTCTGAGTTTTTCCATGGTGACCCAAAGAAGGACAGTCTACATACAACGTGTGTCACAGACAAATACTCTGGTTGATGTCATTAAATTCACCAAGTCAGTTATAAAAAAGAGGCTTTGTATAGAGATAAGCAGCATCAAAGAACTTACCCAAGGACAGAAAGTTCATTATGTGCTATGGTCAACTGCAAATGGACAACTAGCTAACTGTCTCACAAAGAAGGGAACTCCAGGGCTCGTGCTGTTAAAGGCACTTAGTAAAGGTATTTAGTATCTTGAGAATTGTATTATCTTCAAAGTTTAGAACTAATTCCCATATCCAAATGGATGTTTGAATTGTCCAGACATTTGAACTGTCTTTAATTTTTTTTCTATTTTAAATGGGATGGAAGATTGTTAAGCTCTGTTCATTTAGACTATGTAAGGATTTAGTAAACATGCACACTCCCCCTCTTATGCATGTATGCACGTGTGGAGGGGGGTATTTATAGGAGGTAAAGGTGGTGGCCTCATGTATTTAAGAGAGACGTTGAAAATAAAGTTGTTTAAACAAAAGAAAAACATGTCCTTGTTGTTTGGGCCTTAACAGAGTGTAAGAATCAGGGGAATTATTCTTGTTATGTCCAGGAAAAGTGGTGAGTGTAGATGTGTGGGAGATAAACAAGATGTATTCAAGGGTTTTGACCAAAATGGCAGAGGGAGCCATGGTAAAGGAAGAAGAAGACATTTCAAAGTAACATGCAGAATACCTTACCATCAGCCCAAATCTGATAGAGACAGAGATACTGGGCAGAGTGGGAACAGTATAATCAAGGTAGATTCAGGGCATAGTGTCCAATGTGCTGGACTGATATGCAAAAACATAATGGGGTGTTCAGCTGATATTTACAAATTCCCTTTGTTATGTGCATTGGTGTCAATTGCTGTGATATATGTCAGGCTGGTCATCTGCTACCTCATACTTGTGGGTCAAGAATACCTGTGGCATGTGACTCATTCAGCACACTGCATTATGTTTGGGAGTGACCACATACACTGGAGATTGCTTCCCCCTACTTCATTTTTCTGCTCACAATCTTTTCCAAAGCTGATCTGAGGATATAAAGTATGTCATGGAGAGAGATGGTTTTAGCTCAGATCACCTTCTCGTGATTAACACAGCACCAACACGATCACTATGAGGTCTGCATACAGCTCTATTAACTAAGCATTAAGCAAAGTTCTTCATGTGAGCAGTCACATAATTTGGCAGTATTGTTTCCAGACAGTCGTATTTGAAACTGAAGGCTAATTTCAGTTTGTCGTTGTTGCTGTTGAGTGCCATCAAGTCATTAAGACTCTGTGGTAGCGTAGTTGTCCATATAGTTTTTGTGGCAAGATATGGAAATAGATTGCCAGGTCTTATTCCGCACAGATACCAGTGCTGCCCATATTGGGACCCGGTTAGATTCGAAGGCAAAAGCTTCTGCCTCAAGGTCCAGTATTGATACCACTGCACCACTGGCTGGTCCAAATTCAGTTACATTTTATAAATAAAATGCAATGCCATAGAACCATCAGCTCATAGAACGATTCAGCATGAAAACAGGCCATTTGTCCCATATCATCCAATCATGCCTAGCGCTTCGTCCATAGCCCTCTACCTATCAGCGATACAAGCTTTCACCTGAAAATATCTTAAACGCTGGCAGCAACCTAGCTACAGCCATCCTGTTTGGAGGTTCATTCCAGTTACTTACTACTCTCAGGGTGAATAAAGTCCATCTCAAATACTTTCTAAATCCCTATGCACTGTGTAAGTCCTATAGTTTTATCTACCTCTAATCTGGTAGAAAGTTTTCTACAGTGTATTCTATTTATACCCATCATATCTCTCAATTATGTCACTTCACCACCAATCTTGGTCAGTATTGTTGACCTAGCTTTCTATTGTCTCTAGTCCAAAGCCAGCTTCACTTTATTGCCCTCCTCACATGGCTCCCCTCCTTCAAAATTCCCCATCCTCTTTTCCCTCTCTCACCTTATCTCCTTGCCTGCCTATCTCTGGTGCTTCTTCCCCGTTTTCTATCCTCCAGGATATTTTGTCCTCTCCTGTTTGATTTCCCACTTCTCCAGTCCTGTATCTCTTTTACCAATCAACTTTCCAGATCTTTACTTTACCCCTCCCCCTCCCAATTTCACTCATCACCTTGTGTTTCTCCCTCATCTCCTCTCACCTTTTAACTCTACTCTTCATCATTTTTTTCTCTCCAGTCCTGCTGAAGGGTCTCACCTTGAAATGTTGACAGTATTCTTTTCCTTAGATGCTGCATTGCCTGCTGAATTCTTCCAGCATTTTGTGGGTATAACTTGTAATTAATGTCTCTTTGTTCTGAATCAGTGCAGATCAGCCAGTTACTAGGCTCGGCTTATTTAGTTCAGACACAGGCTCCCCTATTCATAAACCTACGTGGTTTATCTTAACAAACAACAACTCACAAATAACTTCTTGCTTACAAATTATCTCTTGTTCAGCAAGTTATCAGGGGCATCATTGTGTCAACTTTTGAGCACTTGGACGCAGCTATTCTCAAGCAAAGCCAGTTCAGAAGACAACTCACAAAATGGAGGTTACGCAGCAGGTTCACAAAATGGCAATCTCCATTCCTTCAACTATATGGCAGAAACAAAGATATCTGGTCTGTCTACTTCTACTCCCCTTGACTCATTCAAGTTAGATCTTTTTTTTCCCATATTTTAACTCCTTCATTGACAAGTCCTCAGCTGGTATGGTAGTTTAGAAATTGATGCACCATCAATAATTCTCGGAGACAGGAAGTGAACAATAGGCTTTTATTAGCAGCAAAAAGGGAGCACGACATCTCGGAGACTGAGGGAGGAGCAGTGCCCCACTTGCCTTCATACAGGGGTCTGTGGGAGGAGCCACAGGAGCAGTCAGCAGAGGGGTGTGTCCAGACAGGTATACATAGTTTATCACAGAAATGCAGACAAAACATTTATATCAAACTTAAGTATTGTGAAAAAAATCAAATAAATTACTTTTAATGTATTATTTTACATCAGTATTAATGGATTGTTAGTTTTTCAATTAGCTTTATTTCAGCTGTTAATAATGAGGTATATCTGCTCAAATGGATTTGTTGGAGAAATAAATCTCCAGCCTGCTTATTATTTTGAACAGTCACTTTTTAGAGGTGAAATATCACATTGGTTATTATTTTAAATTTAAATAGGTATTCATAGGGTTAACCTATGTATCCTGGGTGATTCTAGGCCTCCTAAGATGCTCTTGGAGAGCATGAATCATCCAGGTATGAATTAGATCTGTCTTTTACAAAACTGACATCTATCAATCATGTCAATATTGCAGAAACAGTAAGCAGTCAGTTCAATCCTCACATAAGTTTGCTTTACTTGTAAAAGTTGAAGAGAAAAAAAAAGTTGACGAATACTATTGTTGGTTCTCTTCTTCCATTCAGATAGGATAGTCAAGGAAAACATAGAAACATAGAAAACCTACAGGACAATACAGGCTATTTGGCCCACAATGCTGTGCCAAACATGTACTTTAGAAATTACCTCCGATTACCCATAGCCCTTTATTTTCCTAAACTCCAAGTCACTAACCAGGAGTCTCTTAAAAGACCTTATTGTATCTATCTCCATCACCATCACCAGCAGCCCATAACAAGCACTCACCACCCTATGATTAAAAAAACTTATTCCTGACATCTGCTCTGTACCTACTTCCAAGCACCTCTCGAGTTAGCCATTTTAGCCCTTGGATAAGATCAATACCTCTCATCATCTTATACACATTATCAGGTCACCTATCATACTCTGCCACTCCAAGGAGAAAAGGCCATGTTTACTCAACCTATTCTCATAAGGCATGTTCCCCAATCCAGGCAACATCCTTTTAAATCTCCTCTGCACCATTCCTATAGCTTCCACATCCTCCTTGTAGTGAGGTGACCAGAACTGAGCACAGTGCTCCAAGTGAGGTCTAACCAGGGTCCTACATAGCTCTAACATTACCTCTCGGCTCTTACACTCAATCCCATGGTTGATGAAGGCCAATACACCATATGTCTTCTTAACCACACAGTCAACCTACTAGGCAGCTTTGAGTGTCCTATGGACTCAGACCCCAAGATCCCTCTGATCCTCCACACTGCCAAAAGTCTTAGCATTAATACTGTATTCTGCCATCATATTTGACCTACCAAAATGAAGCACCTCACACTTATCTGGGTTAAACTCCAACTGCCAAGTCTCAGCCCAGTTTTGCATCCTATCGATGTCCCGTTGTAAACTCTGACAGCCATCCGCACTATCCACAACACCCCCAACCTTTATGTCATCAGCAAACTTACTAACCCTCCACTTCCTCATCGAAGTCATCTATAAAAATCATGAAGAGTAAGGGTCCCAGAACAGATCCCTGAGGCACACCACTGGTCACTGACTTCCATGCAGAATATGACTCATCTACAATCACTGTTTGCCTTCTGTGGGCGAGCCAGTTCTGGATCCACAACGGAATGTCCCCTTGGATCCCATGCCTCCTTACTTTCTCAATAAGCCTTGCATGGGGTATCTTTATCAAGCGCCTTGCTGAAATCCTTATACACTACATCTACTACTCTACCTTCATCAATGTGTTTAGTCATAGTCTCAAAAAATTCAATCGTGCTCGTAAGGCACAACCTGTCTTTGATAAAGCCACACTGACTATTTCTAATCATGTTGTGCTTCTCCAAATGTTCATAAATCCTGCCTTTCAGGATCTTCTCCACCAATTTACCAACCACTGAAGTAAGACTCACTGATCTTTGATTTCCTGGGCTATCTCTACTCCATTTTTTGAATAAGGGAACAACATCTTCAACCCTCCAATCCTCCAGAACCTCTCCTGTCCCCATTGATGATTCAAAGATCATTGCCTGAGGCTCAGTAGTCTCCTCCCTTGCCTCCCCCAGTAGCCTAGGGTACATCTTATCTGGTCCCAGTGACTTATCCAACTTGATGCTTTCCAAAAGCTCCAGCACATCCTCTTTCTCAATGTATATATGCTTAAGCTTTTCAGTCCACTGTAACTCATTTTGACAATCACCAAGATCCTTTTCTGTAGTGAATACTGAAGCAAAGTAGTTATTAAGCATGTTCACTACCTCCTCTGGTTCGATACACACTTTTCCACTGTCACACTTGATTGGTTCTATACTCTCATGCCTTATCTTCTCGCTCTTCACATTCTTGTAGAATGCCTTGAGGATTTTCTTAATCCTGCTCACTAAGGCCTTCTCGTGGCCCCTTCTGGCTCTCTTAATTTCATTCTTAAGCTCCTTCCTGCTAGCCTTATAATTTTCTAGATCTCTATCTTTACCTAGTTTTTTGAAACTTTCGTAAGCTTTTCTTTCCTTCTTGACTGGATTTTCAACTGCCTTGTACAGCACGATTCCTGTACCCTACTATCCCTTCCCCACCTCATTGAAACATACCTATGCACAACGCCACACAAATATCCCTGAAAACATTTGCCATATTTCTGCTGTATATTTCCCTAAGAACATCTGTTCCCAAATTGTGCTTCCAAGTTCCTGCCTGATAGCTTCATATTTCCCCTTACTCCAATTAACCGCTTTCCTAACTTGTCTTTTCCTATCCTTCTCCAATGTTAAGGTAAAGGAGATAGAATTGTGATCACTATCCCCAAAATGCTCTCCCACTGACCATCTTCATTTCCCAATACCAGATCAAGTACAGCCTCTCTTCTTGTAGGCTTACCCCTGAACACACTTTACAAACTCCACCCCATCTAAACCCATTGCTCTAGAGAGATGCCAATCAATATTGGGGAAATTAAAATCCCGCATCATGACAACCCTGTTATTACTGCACCGTTCCAGAATCTGTCTCCATATCTGCTCCTCAATGTTTCCTGTTCCTATTGGGTGGTCTATAAAACACACCCAGTAGAGTTATTGCTCCCTTCCTGTTTCTAACTTCCACCCACAGAGACTCAGTAGATAATCCCTCCATGATTTCCTCCTTTTCTGCAGCCAGGACACTATCTTTAAGCTGCAGTGCCACATCCATGGTATGAAATGTCACATAATGCAACTTCATGATTCTTAAGTTTCAATTAAGTTCATGTGAACATGGGGATGCAATTGATAAAGAGATTTGCATATTTGTTCAGCTGAACCTCTTAGCTGCAGGTCAGTTATAATCCCACCATTGAAATAAAATCAGGAAAAGCAGATGCAGTGGATTCTGGTTAAATGGGCCATGAGTTAATCAGAGCTGTTGTGTCTGCACAACAACATATATATTTAATAAAAGCATGAGAGAGAGAGAGAGAGAGAGTGAGAGAGAGAGAGAGAGAGAGAGAGAGAGAGAGAGAGAGAGAGAGAGAGAGAGAGAGAGAGAGAGAGAGAGAGAGATGAGAGAGAGAGAGAGAGAGAGAGAGAGAGAGAGAGAGAGAGAGAGAGAGAGAGAGAGAGAGAGAGAGAGAGAGGAGAGAGAGAGAGAGAGAGAGAGAGAGAGAGAGAATCATTGCTCTAAAAGAAATAGATGCATATATTAGACTTCTTTCCCCTTTAGATTAATGCAACATAAAACTGCATATGTACAAAAACATTCAAAGTCCCTTTCATAAACCCTTATTTTGAATAAACATGCTTTCACAATAACAGTCCATAACTAACTTCACATTTCTAAAGGTTCTCACCTGTATAAGTTGTTAGCATCATTGAGGTCATCTCTAATGTTATCTTATAAAACAGTCAATTGTAGTCAGCCTCTGGATTAACGGACAAAGGTGACTCTGCATCAAGCTCCATTTTTCAGTTACACACCTGGCACATCTGTTGTGATCCAGATGATTCTGTGACCTGCTTCAGTTATACTATGCATTTCCATGCATCACAGTTCAACTTTGTCAAATTCTATGTTGTCTGATTCTGTTTTTCGTTCAGTAACTTTATGCATTTGCTTAATTTTCTGTTTGCAACTTTTCATTTAAGTTGTGCTTTTGTCTGCCTTGCTCACTCTCTCTATGTTGCCTTATCTTTGTCATTTTCTGCAGACTTTTTCCTGAACCTACAGTCATTTGCATCATGGAGAATCTGTCATATCAATATCATTTTTGGCATAATGCTCCATTAATGGACATTTTGTGCATTTCACATTCTAACCTCCTTTTCTGTAGTTCCACAGCATCATTTGCTGCAACTCTAACAATATTGCAATGGAAAATGCCTGCTCCAAGATTAAGTCTCTTTCAGATAATAATCTCTTCTGCGTGCTTTGACTATGCATACAACCTATAAGCCTGGCCCTTAATGCATCAGAAAGCCCATCTTAAAGTCACAGTACTGGGAAAGTTTGCACAGTTCAGCAATATATTCAGAAATGCTTTCATCTTTTGACTGGTTTGTTTTGTAAATCAAAACCTTCAGCTATTACCAGCAGTTTAGGGCTCAAAGTGAATTTGTAAGAATGTAACAATGTCATCGAATATTTTGCTTGCTAGCTTTTCTGAGGTTACTAAGTTAAGTAAGAGAGTGTATCTTCTTGGGTCCATTAAGCTAAGAAGTGTAGGAGCTCCACCACATTGTTCACATTAAAATACTGTTTAACCCTCTTGATATATGGCTCCCTGTTTTCATTAGCATAATCAAGTTCATCAACTTTCCCAACTGAAGCTATCACTACTTCATTTTCAGTTTAAATTCCATGCTTGTTTCACAGTTACGACTCGGGTCTTTCAGAGTTCTCATGCTGTTTATTCTTGCTGTTTTATCTTTTAACTGTCAATGCAGTTCATGATATTGTAGCGATGTGCTACACACAGCACTGAAATAACGATGCAGTCGGTAAGTCATTTTGAGATTAGTTTATTCAAAATTTGCGGTGCTGGCATTTAAATCCCTAGCACCCCACCCTCATTGGGCGGAAATGATGTCAGAGGTGCATTACCAAAGTCTCCCCCCGTGCGCTGGCTATTTGTGAGCCAGTTCCACTGTGCAGAAAGTGGCTCGCCACATAACCCCCCCCCCCCCCCAGAACTGGCAATGCACCCTCCAATGTCCACAGTCTGGATCAGCCTCTGGTTGGGAGGTCTGCTGCGGTGCCTGAACCTCGACTGGCTGCGCCAAGTCCACATGGGCTGGTTTGAGTCGGTCCACCCTGAAAACTTTCTCTTTCCCCCCAATGTCCAGAACGTAAGTGGACCCATTGTTCCTGATCACCTTGAACGGCCCCTCGTACGGTCACTGTAGCGGCACTCAGTGTCCGCCCTTTCATACAAACACAAACTTACAGCTCTGCAGGTCTTTGGGTACATGGGTCACGGTTCGTCTGTGCTGATGTAGGACAGATGTCTCTGTTGACGAGCTGACCAGGGATTGGACACCTTCGTGAACATGAAGGTCAATGCTTTGTGGTCTGTGAATGCGGTGAACAGCCTGCCTTCTAAGAAGTACCTGAAGTGCCGGATTGCCAGATACAGTGCCAACAGCTCCCGGTCGAAAGCACTGTACTTGAGTTCAGGTGGTCGTAGGTACTTGCTGAAGAATGCCAATGGTTGTCAGTGCCCCTCAATGAGTTGCTCCAGCACCCCACTGACTGTTGTGTCAGATGCGTCCACCGTGAGGCCGGTTGGAATGTCTGTTCTGGGGAGCACCAGCATTGTGGCATCTGCCAAGGCTTCCTTGGCTTTAATGAAAGTGGCTGCAGCCTTCTTGTCCCAAGTAATGTCCTTGCCTTTACCCAACATCAAGGTGTACAAAGCACGCGTGATATGGGCTGCTAAGCGGAGGAAACGGTGGTAGAAGTTCACCATACCAACGAACTCCTGCAGGCCTTTGATTGTGTTGGGCCAGGCAAAGTGGCGGATTGCGTCTACCTTGGTGGGCAGAGGTGTTGCCCCGTCTTTGTAATCCTGTGGCCCAGGAAGTCGATGGTATCGAGACTGAACAGGCACTTGGCCGGGTTGATCGTGAGGCCGGAATCACTCAGGCGGGGAGTAGACCTGGCGGAGGTGGGACAGATGCTCCTGACGACACTGCTGGCTATAAGGATGTCGTCCAAATAGATGAATGCAAGGTCCAGGTTGTGTCCCACCGCATCCATTAGCCGCTGGAACATCTGTGTGGCATTCTTCAGGCCGAACGGCATTCGGAGGAACTCGAACAGGCCGATCGGGGTGATGAGTGCTGTTTTGGGGATGTCTTCAGGGTGCACCAGGATTTGATGGTATCACCAGACGAGGTCTACTTTGGAAAAGATTCTTGCCCCCTGCAGGTTTGCTGCAAAGTCCTATATGTGCGGCATGGGGTAGCAGTCTGGAGTGGTAGCCTTGTTCGGTCTGCGGTAGTCGCCGCATGATCTCCAACCCCTGGCTGCTTTGGGCACCATGTGCAGGGGGGAGGCCCATGGGCTGTCGGACCTCCGTACGATCCCCAATTCCTCTATCCTCTTGAACTCCTCCTTCACAAGGCAGAGCTTTTCCAGGGGGAGCCTTTGTGCACGGGCATGGAGGGGTGTTCCCTGGGTTGGAATGTGATGCTGTACCCCATGTCTGGGCATGGCTGCCTTGAACTGCGGTTCCAGAATCGATGGAAAGTCCGCCAGGATTCTGGTGAATTTGTTGTCCGACAGCATGATGGAGTCCCAGGTGTGGGGCCGGCAACTTGGCTTCACCCAGGGAGAATGTCTGGAAAGTCTCGGCAGGTACCAGTCTTTTCCCTTGCAAGTCGACCAGCAGGCTGTGAGCTCACAAGAAGTCTGCCCCCGGGAGTGGTTGGGCCATGGAGGTCAGTGTGAAGTCCCACGTGAACCGGCTTGCACTGAACTGCAGCTGCACTGTGCAGGTGCCGTAGGTCCGTATCGTGCTGCCGTTTGCAGCCCTCAGGGTGGGTCTTGGCCTCCTGTTGCGGGGGTCGTACCCCGTCGGGGGCAAGATGCTGATCTCTGCTCTGGTGTCGACCAAAAAGCGGCGTCCCGACTGTTTGTCCCAGACGTACAAGAGGCTGTCCTGGTGGCTAGCCGCCATAGTCATTAGCGGCAGCTGGCCCTTGCAGGGCAGGCAACAACAGCCGGCTTTTATGCCCCACCGCTGGTAGTAGAAACACCACTGTTCACTGGCCTCCTCAATCCTGCCTCTATGTTGTGTACACCCCCCCTGCGTGGCCTGGTAATCTGACCAACGGACACCATGCTCTCCCTCTTGGCTTTCCACAGCATGTCTGCCCGGGCTGCCACCTTCCGGGGGTCGCTGAAATCTGGATCGGCCAGCAGCAGATGTATGCCCTCGGGCAGTCGCTCTAGGAACGCTTGCTCTAACATGAGGCAGGGCTTGTGTCTGTCAGCCAGGGACAGCATCTCGTTCATCACTGCTGATGGCAGTCTGTCTCCCAAACCATCCAGGTGAAGCAAGCACGCCTTCAGAGGCCAAAGATCCCAATGAGCAGCGCCTTGAATGCTTCATATTTGCCTTCTTCCGGGGGGCGACTGTATGAAATCCGCAACCTGGACGGCCGTCTCCTGGTCAAGGGCGTTCACCACGTGGTAGTAATGCGTGGAATCAGAGGATATCTGCCAAATCTGGAACTGGGCTTCTGCTTGGCTAAACCACACGCCTGGTCACAGCGTACAGAAAGTCGGCAGTTTTAGAGAAACTGCGTGAACAAATGAAGAGTCGGTCATCTTTGGTCCAAATCCCGTTTGGACCGTAGGGGTCACCAATGTAGCGATGTGCTACACACAGCGCTGAAATAACAACATGCAGTCAGTCAGTCGTTTCGAGACTAGTTTACTCAAACTTCGCTGTGCTGGCATTTAAATCCCTAGCGCCTGCCCTCTCCAGGCAGAAATTACATCAGAGGTGCATTACTAAAGTGTCCCCCCGCGCGCTGGCTATTTGCGAGCCGGTTCGCCTGCACAGAAAGTGGGTCGCCACAATATTTCCTGACATTCAGATTCCTACTCGTCACCCATTTATTGTGTTTGTGCACAACTACATATATATATTAATAAAAGCATGCATGCAGGAGATGGCTTTAACTGGTGTATTCACATTGCAGTGAGTGATAGAGATAGAAAGAGACCAATATGCATGTGTAGACAACAGATCACTACAAAATGCTAAGGGAGGATCATTGCTTGCTCTAAAAGCAATAGATACATACATTACAGAAGCAGCTGCTTATCTGGAACAACTTTTAAAGAAGAAAAACTATTGAAGAAAATAGCCATGATTCCTTTCTTTTATTTGGGGCACTGTTCTGCTTAATTGGGACAGGAGTCTGGTACTAAAAGGTTTTTAACTAGTGTCAGTCATCTGTGCTTGTGTGGCTATTAGACACTACACCATGCTCAGAGTGAACAGTTTTTAATAGTCTCAGTTGCATGTGTTTGTGTTCAAAACACCATCATTTTTGTCACTGAAATTTGTAAAGAATGAAGTAGTAAGACAATTCATAACTGTTTTACTCACTGCGGTTTCAAGAATTCAGGGATGGAGATGCCAGGAATGTCTGGGAGTGAAAATGAAATGTTTCCGCTACTTCAACAATTTAGGAACAATGAAGAATTTGAAGGTGTAAACTAACATCTTGAATGTTGATGCCCACTAGACACTAAGCTCTCACCTGTGGCTCCAAGATGGACAACCACCTGTATTGGTAGTGTTCCATTTTTTTCGGTATTTTATTTGAATACATAATTAGTGACACAGTTAAATGGTAGTTTGTCTTTTAATTCATTTTCAACTATTTCCATGGAAGACTAGCTATTCAGGGCAGCAACTTAATTGGACAAAAACATATTGCTCCTAATGTGTCCCAATTACCTGGAAACCCCTGCACTTGTCAACAACACATACCAAAAAACATCCTAATAACTGACTGCACACAAAAATAGGAATTTATGAAATGCACTTGGAAAATGTTTTCACTTTTTCTATCTAAAACTTGGCATTCAAATATGTCAATTCATTTTGAAAATGTAACATCAGTTGTATTATGTAATTATCATTCTACAAGCATAACATTTCAAATGGTATACTGATTATGACTGAAGTTTCCTTAAGCTCTCTGAGCAATATAGTTTGTTTGCAAACCTGTGGTTTTCTTTTAGAGAACAGACATCAACTGTGCACTGCATCACCTGCATGTGACAGTAACATCAATAAATGAGTCCCAGCACCTGCTGCAAATTAACTAGACACGTCAACCCATTAAATAATAGAAAGGTAAGAGGTATGATCTTCAGATTATGAAATCAGTGGGCTCTGAGGATCTTCACATGGAAAAAGCCTGTACGTCTGTCAACTGGAGGCTTCAAAGAGTAGGAAACATCACTGATGATGAGCAGGCTACCTTCTGCAGAAAATACAATATGGCTGACACTGGGAAATTTGCAACAAGAGTTCAAACATATTATGGGAAATGACAGAGTATATGAGTTGATGTTTCTTCTATCTTTGGTGTACAAGGTATTACAATAAGATGTCAGCTCTGCAGGGGAGAGATTTTATTTTTACCTAGAAGGCAGTGAATCTCTGTAGCTCACCACCCAAGAGTCCTGTGGAAGACTTCAGAAGCTCCATCACTTAGTGTGTATTCAAAACAAAAATTAATAGATCTGTAGATACTAAAATGTTTTTCTTGATGCAAGAGAATGGTACTGAGGTAAGAGATTAGCCATAACCTCATTCATTGCCAGAGCAGGAACAATAATCCAACTAGTTCAAACCTGCGACCGTTTCTTATGTTATTTATATTCTGAAATGATCACGTTTATGAATTAGGAACAGCAAATGAAAACTGAAAACAAACAAGTTTTTTTTCTAACATGTACCTATTGTAAAGATTATCAACATGGATGATGGAACAAGAAAACTTAATGGGTTTCAGGAAAAAACACAATAGTTCTTTGTCAAAAAGATGAACTTAGTGTTAGAAATGCTTCGGTTAGATCTACCAGAAGTATTTGCCTTACTTCCCCTGCTGCTGTGTTATTGTGTTACTCTAATGTAATCCATCACAATTTAATATAACAAAATCTATTAAATCTCTTTAGTTGTTCCAGTTCTAGGAGAATTAATCACAATATCTTGATCATTATGTAAGGTGAAAACAGAACTGTTACCTGAAGGGACCTGTGGCAAAGAATGTTTAACTCAAAGATAAAAGAAGCCAGTAGATATGCCAGTTTACAAGGCAGAAACTAAAAAGATTAAGCTCTGGTTTAATTGAACCTGCCTCTTCAGCTATGCAGCTGAAAGCCCTATGTGAAAAATGCCACATCCTCATTTTATTCTTCTGCACACAGGACAAATTTGTATATAATCACTTACTGAAAACTGATCTGCAGAAAAAAGTGAGACCCTTGACCAAAGTACAATAAATGCGAAGGGAAGGCGAGTTTCTCCTAACATACCACACTTGAGACTATGGACCCACTGCCCCGGCCCTACTAATGATTGCTGAGTTTCAAAATAGGCAACAGATAAATTATAGTAATGGGGAGGGCAGAAGGACAAGTGAAAGATGATAGGTCAAACCAGGTGGGTGGTGGAAGGAGTATGAAGTAAGAAGCTAGGAAGTGATAAGTGGGAAAGGCAAAGAGCTGGAGAGGAAGCGATCTGATTGGAGAGGAGGAAGGAAAAGAGGAGTGGTGCCAGGGTGAGGTGCTAGACAGGTGAGAAGAAGAGGTAAGAGGCCAGTGTGGAGAAATGAAGAAGAGGGGAGAGGACGGAAAATTACCGAAAGTGGGCAAAATAGATGCTCATGCAATCAGGATGGAGGCTATTTTTGTAGAAGGATTATAAGATGTTGCTCCTCTAACCCGAGCATGGTTTCATCATGGCAGAAGAGGAGGACAAGGACCGATATGACAGAATGAGAATGGGGATAAGAACTGAAATGGTTGGTCATCAGGAAATTCTGCATTTTACAGAATGAGCTGACATGCTCAACAAAGCAGCCCCCCCAATCTATGTTGGGTCTCAACACTGTAGAGGTGGTAGCACCCCCTCAAAATAGACACCTCCAAAAGATTCACTTGTGAAGTGTTGCCTCACCTGGAAGGACTGCTTGGCACCCTGAATAGAGGGGAAGGAGGAGGTGAGTGGGCAGGTGTTGCACTTATGCTGCTTGCAGGAATAAATGTCTGGAGGGGGATTAGAGGGGAGGGATGTATGGACAAGGGAATCATGAATGAAGTGATCCCTGTGTTTGGGGGTAAGATCCCTTTAGAGATGTTGGAAGTTGCAGAGACTGATGTATTGAATAAGAAGGCTCATCGAGTGGTGGGTGAAGACAAGAGGAACTCTTCCTGTTAAGGTGGCAGAATGATTGTTGAATGTGGTTGTCCAGGAAATGGAGGAGATGTGGGTGAGGGCAACATCAATGGTAGAGAAAGGGGAGTCCAATTTTTTTCAAGAAGAAAATGTCCGGGAATGGAAAGCCTCATCCTGGGAACAGATGTGACAGAAAAGGGAATGGCATTTTTACAGGAGACAGCATGGGAAGAGGTATAATCATTTTTAAGATCACTCCCTATGCAACTCCCTTGTCCATTCATCTCTCCCCACTGACCTCCCTCCTGGCACTTATCCTTGCAAGTGGAACAACTGCTTCACCTGCCCCTACACCTCCTCCCGCACTACCATTCAGAGCCCCAAACAGTTCTTCCAGGTCAGGTGACACGTCACTTGTGTGTCTGTTGGGGTCGTATACTGTTTCAGGTGCTCCCAGTGTGGCCTCCTGTATATCAGTGAGACCTGATATAGATTGGGAGACCCCTTTGCTGAACACCATGGAGGTCTACCAGAAGAAGCAGGACCTTCCAGTGCTCATCCATTTTAGTTCCACTTTCCATCCCCTTTTCCCTCTCTCAACATTTCTCCTTGCCTGCCCATCACCTCCTTCTAGTGTTCCTGACCCCCTTTCTTCGTAAGGCCCTCTGTCCTCTCCTATTAGATTCTCCCTTCTCCAGCCCTGTATCTCTTCCATCAATCAAATTTCTGGCTCCTTACACCTCCCCCTCAGATTACACCTATCACCTTGTGTTTCTCCTTCCCCTTCCCCCACCTTTTAAATCTACTCCTCATCTTTTTTTTCTCCAGTGCCAAAACTGTACTCGACTGTACTCTCTTTATAGATACTGCCTGGCCTGCTGAGTTTCTCAAACACCTGGTGTGTGTCGATTGGATTGTGGTTGTTCTGAGAGAAGGTTTAGAGGGATTATGTAATCTTTACTTTTGAAGGCAGATTGTGGCAAACACTTGTTGCTTGCATTCAGGTCATTTGTACGATCTGTTTTGTTCCATAGTATCCTGAACATTCAGTGAACTGGAATCTCAAGAATGCAGATATGGCCATGGCAGCCATTTCTGGAGTAGACTTTGGGCTGATCAAAGCAGTGCAGACTGGGACCAAAAGCGAAAAGTGAATCATTGTTTGGCTGATTTAAGCAAAATGCTAGATGAAAAGGAACAAGGCATCAAAACCGAGGGCAAAGGATAAACCAGTGTTCAGCTCACTGTTCCCACAAGGTTTACTCATCTCAACACTGAACCAACTCTGCAGCTGTGCTCTGCAACCTTCAGCACACACCTTAGTGCTGATTTGGTTCCATGGTTGTGGACACACTTTCAGAGACTCTGTAGTTCATGTTCAATGTGTTATTTGTTTTCTTTTTTACTGTTTACACAATTGAGTGTTTGATGATGTTTGTTGTGTGTTTTTTTTAAATATGTTGTACTGTATTTCTTTGTTTTGTGGCTGTCTGCAAGAAGACAAATCTCAAGGTTATATATCGTACACATAGGTTGATAATAAATGTGCTTGGAACTTTGATGTGCAGGGCTCTGCCATCACTCAGATCCATCTTATCATTGTTTAATTGTCCCCATCCAACAATTGGCTGTGGTTCACCTTTCTCAGACCTGTTGATATTACTTTAACATGGTGGTCACCAACCAGTCGATCGTGATTGACCGGTCAATCTTTGAGACTTTCCCAGTAGATCCCAAAACAAAAAGAAAAATAAATGCACAAATACATTATGCCTGATAAACCTTTTGATGCAAATATGTAGTAACTTCTACTTTGAAAAAGGACCACTTGACAACTTCATGCCCAAAAGGAACAACCTTATCGAGGACAGTAAAATGATAGTCGCATACAGAAGTTTTCACTAATGCACACTGGGCAGAAAAGACGGGAAGGAAAACCCCGCAACCCCGGAAACAATCTCTCTTTACAAACAGTTTCCTTAGTGGGAGTATTGCTATATTACCATAATCCTAATTGGTATTAATTTATCTTTATAATACTCACATTACAACCCTTCTCCCCCTTTAAATTCCAACATTCCCCAAATGTACAAAAAATGGGAAACAAAAACAGTGGTGTCATTAGCTTGCGTACCCCTGAAATTTATACTAGTGTCTCGGTAAGTTTACCAATACCAGGAAAGTTCAGGAACTAAATTGGGGCTTGAAGGCCCAGCAAACACGTTGCTCAGCGGACGTGGATCGACAGCGTTAAAGGACTTGTCACTCTGTGAATATTTCTTCACGACAAGTTGATAAATCCCTGGATATCATGTAAACAACTCAGCTTGTTGTATTTGTCAGAATGGCTTTCCAGGATTTTACAACAAAGGAAGAGTCTTTTGCAATTAAAGGAGAGAATGAGAGGTGAGGATATTTATAGTGAGTTTAAAAAATATGTCAGTGGAAATGACATTCCCATTCATAAACTGATGGCAATTACTACTGATGGGGCCCCAGCAATGAGCAATGTGCGCGTTGGTTTTTCTAGCACTGTGCCATAATGACCCTGATTTTCCTGATTTCCTGGATTATCGCTGTGAGATTCATCAGCAGTCCTTGGCTGGGAAGGTCATGGACTTTTCTCATGTAATGACGCTGGTGGTCATACTGATAAACTTGATTTGAGCAAAAGCGCTTCAGCATCGCTTATTCAAGGCGTTATTTGATGAGCTCGATGCCTCTATGGCCTGTTTGATATGCTAGTGTTTTCTTGGTTAAGTTAATTTGAAAGTTTGACAAAAGCATTTTAGGTAATTGAAATACAATTAGTCCAAATAAAAGGCCTCAAATTGGAAGTACAATCTGCGATGTTTTTTCTCTAAGTGATTTAGTAGGTCGATCTTGTCTTTCACTAAGGCTGAGGTAGGGGATCTTGGGCTTTAAAAGGTTGGTGACCACTACTTTAACAAGTAATATCACTTTAAGAATTCCATAGGAATGATAAATACAGATAATGCTAGATACCCTTTAACAGATAAGGAAGCAACTGCAGTTAAGATTTAAGGTGAAAGACCTTTCAGTAGAATCAAGAAAGTTTTTTACAAATGTGATTAGAAAGCACAAAATCTAATTAATGACATTCCATCAAAAGTGGGAAAACTTAGAGATGAAAGAAGTTTTTAATGCAGAAATGAAGACAAAAGTGCTCTGTAATAGATGAGGTAGAAAGATTAATTGTGAAATAATAGGGTATAGGATTATCACACGTGTTGGCTATGTCATATGTAATCCATATGATTCAGTGATTTTAACACTGAACAGAATGAAGAGGACATCTATTTATTCAGATCCATTGTTGTTCCTGACTAGCATTTCTAGTAATTGAACAATTTCATAGGCTACCATCCCACCATCACTGTAATTATTTTAAAGACAAAAATCACCAAGGTCTCCATCCACAAGTACACCTTTCAGTCATCTGATAAATAGAATATTTGAAGAAGAGAGCTTTAAATCTGCTACAAATCTTTTGGTCTACACAGCAACAGAAATCATAAAACATTCGTGAGATACCACCAATGTAGCCTTTGCAAAGTTCTCCAAGTCCTTTGGGATGATAAACCAACTCTCTCTCCCAGCTTTGAGACTTTACTTATACTCTGGTATGCTGGTCACATCACTCATGTGCCAGACACCACTAGTGGACAAAGGAAAAGATTCAATGATGTCTTAAAAGTCTCTTGGAAAAGGAATTAAATCTTCTTTTAACCATGGCAAACCCTGGCTCTTATTTGCTCAATATGGAGTTGTATTAAAGATGATACTGAGTTCAGTAATTGGGAACCCACAGAAATCCAGCATAAATGGTAGGAATATCAAACTTCTAGAAACCTCTCCATTGAAAGACTCCTGACCCACCTGTAGCAGGTCTGTGCATCCCACATTAGTATCTATGAACCTATGAAGCTGGAGTGAAACCACTTCACTTTTGATGCTTTAAGAGTGACAGTGAGAAGACAGAAAGGTCAGTCTTCACTGTTGTTGATGCAGGATATTCTCTGTGTCCTGTAAGGATATTGACAATGGGACAGTGTTCTCAATTTAAATATATTCCTGATGTCAATGAAGAAGACTTTTTCTTGCAGAGTTGACTAAGTTGTTTGTTACTTCATTGTGTTTGAATCCAGGGGTAGAGTCAATATTATCTGAAGTAATGCTTTAGAATTTTATTCTTAAGTTACAGTTTTGTGTGCTGAAATAACAATAACAACAAGATAACTTCCATTTCTAACTGTAATAATTTAATTGTAGAAAAATTTAATAAACACTGATGGAGAAAAATATTTTGTGTGAATATAAATATAAAATGTATGTAAGCATAAAAACAAGGGAAAATAGACAATATTGCTTTTCATTTTCAAAAAGATCACCAGTATTTTAGGGTTCTGTAGGCTGTTTGCATTGGTTATGTTTGCTCTTAGTAAAGCCAAATAACATGGAAAATGTTAGATCATTTTATTTACAGAAGAGCTTAAGCCCCAACATTGAGCATGTGCAAACCCAGCTCACAAATGTCATTTCCGGTTCCAGTGTGAGCCACCCGCATTGCACGCTGGGAAACGAAGTTCTTTATTATGAACACATAATCACTCATCTTCCTCCTTTAAAGTGAAACAAATACAATGCTATGTCCTCATAAATCTGTAAGAAACAATAGTCCTTTACCGGAAAGATATTTACATTCTGTAGCTAGTCCCATTCTCACTCACCAACATTTGATCAGACTCTGAGGTGGTTTAATGATCCTTTTTGTTCTGTTATACACACCAGTATATTGATTGTGTTTGGTGCATTAATATTTGTGCCATTTTGAGAACTCTGATCAACAAGTTAAGTTCTTTACATCTGCTGGCGCCAGAATGTGCCAGAATTATGGATTGGAGCTTGTGGTCCTAATCCACACAATTCTTTCTCAGAGGCATCTGTTGCTCTATCTGGATCTGGTAAGATGTGGAGCCACTTCCTTTTGCAGACATCCTTACATGGACCGTGTGCCAGAATTGTGATCTTGGATTTACACTTGATCCCCAGGCTTCAAGATTGGTAGGCTTTTTGCAGTCTTGTCACGATACTGTTCCTGTTTTCCTCTTCCTTTCTCTTTAGCCAATTTGACCTTGTGTGCTTCTTTAGGTGTCAACAGGTTTTGGTGTGCTGGAAGGTTAGTGTATTTGCATCAACCCATCAGCATTTGGGCTAGTGAATGACCATTCTGCAGTGGCACACTTCTGTAAATCATCAGTCTTTTGTGGAAACCCTCTCATCCAACTTGCACTTTCTTCATGAAGTCCTTCACTACCTTGACCAAACTCTCAGCTAGGCCATTCGATTTTGGGTGATGTGTGCTTGAAGTTAATATGTTGAAACCCCCAATCACTGGCAAAGGACTTAACTTCACAGCTCAAAGATTGTGGATCATTTTCTGATACCACTTCACATGGAACTCCGTACCTCACATGCACAGCTTTCAGGAAGGTGATGACCACTTTGCTGGATGTTTATTACAGTGTTGCAACCTCTGTGTAATTTGAAAAGTAGTCTGTTACAATGATATGTCTCTTCCCACTACATTCAAACAAATCCACTCCAACTTTGGTACAACCTGTTTGATACAAGGTGTGGCATAAGCAGTTCAGCTTGCTTCTTTGGTCTGAAGGTAAGGCATATTTCACATGAAAAAGTGATCTGGCTGATGTATTGGTTCATTCTTTGCCAGTACATCACTTCCCAAGCTCTACATTTAAATTTTTCCTCATCAAGATGCTGCTTGCGTATCTTCAGCAGTATTTCCTTGCGTAGCAACACTGGAATCACAAACCTGTTCCCTTGAAGACCATATCTTCCACTACTGACAGTTCAACTGTGTATGACTAATAACCCTGAGCCCACATTGGACAGTTATACTTATTGTCCCTGACCTTTCTGTATTGTCTTTTTGAGTACTTTCATTGCTTCATCTGTTCTTGCTGCTGTCCTAATCTTCTCTATTCTATTGGGAGATATTGGAATGGTAGAGACCATCATGTCAACATAGGCCTTTATATCAGCATCAATCTCTTGGTCAATCTTTTCTTTCTTGTTAATTGCTCCAGACAATGCATCAGCAGCAAACATATATTTTCCTAAATCATATTAACATCGTATCTCTGCAGCCTATCAGCATATGCAGTATCCTTATGGGACAGTCATTCTGTGGTTTGGACATAATTGAGACCAGTAGTTTATGGTCTGTCTCTACTTCAAATGCCTGTCCATTGATGTACTGATGGAACCTTTCACATGCATATGTGCTGGGGAGGAGTTCTTTCTCAATTTGTGCATAGTTGGCTTCCACACTTGTTAAAGCTCTTGATGCATAGGTCACAGGTTGCCATATCTCATCATGCTGCTGCAGGTGTACTTCTCTAAGGCTTTACCAGGATTCAACAGCCAAGATCCTTGAACACCTATCCAGATAACAAAACTTCAGCACGGGTTTACAGCTAGGGCCCTTTTCAGCATCTGGAAACACTCTTCTTGCTCGTGAAACCAAATGCACGTATTTCACTGCTTAACCTAATTGGTGCTGACACGGTAGACGGTCGAGGGATGAACTTAGCCAGGTATGCCACCATCCCCAAGAAACATCTCAGCTCTTCCTTGTTTTAGGCCCTCTTCATGTTTTCAATGGCTAACCTCTTCCTTGGGTCAGGTTTTGCTCCCTCTTCCAATATGATTTCTCCTATGAAAGTCAGTGTCTTAACATCAAACTCATGTTTTGCTTCATTTAACTTCAGATTGACATTCCATGTCACATCAAGCATGCATCTCAGTTATGCATCATGTTAATCCTTAAAGAACCCCAGACAATAAAATCATCCAACATGGTCTTGACACCAGATATGCCCTCATAGATCATGTGGATAGTTCATTGTCTGATGATGGTAGACTTTTGAGGTACAGACAGAATCCTGTATGGTAGCCAAAGAAAGTGATATCTTCCCTGGGGTATACTAAAAGTACAGTCTCTAACTTGCCTCATCAAGCTTCATCTGCCAAAACCAAGAGGACGCATTGAGTTTGCTAAACCACTTGACACCTGTAAACCAGGACATGATCACCTCCTGTGTTGGCAATTTAAAATGCTCCTTCTTGACGACTTGATTGAGATCTCTTGGGTCTCGTCATATCTGCAATGTTCCATGTTTCTTTGGCATAATGACCTGTGAGTTTATACAATCTGTTGATTCTTCAATTTTCTATATGATATTTATCCATTCCATGCATGCTAGTTCTTGATTAAGTTTGTCTCTAAGTACAAACAGAACTTTCCTACTTGCATGGACAACAAGAGCTACTGTCTTATCGGCATGAAATTTTATACAACAGTTAAGCACCTGAGTCCCTCAGAAACACCTGCTTATTATTCCATGAGAGAAGTATGGTCATCAGTGGGCCGTGAAACCACAATTTTTAACCAAGTTGAGCTTTTCACATGCACTCAGACCTAATATTGGCTGTACTCCCATTTCCATGATCAGTAGCTGTGCCTTTAGGTGCTGCTTGTTGTGCTTGAAGGCCACCATGCAGCCTCTTTTACTGGAATATTCTCTTCAATATACCCTGTAACTTTTAATTTTACTGGGTAAATTTTGCTCTATTCTTTGGGAGTCCTGTAATCATCCATGGATAACAGATTCACCTGAACTCCAGTGTCAAGCATAAATGGAAGGACTGTCTCATTCACAGTCACTGGAATGATTTATCCTGTTTTACCAACTCCATCAGTCTGTAGAAAATCTACAAAGATTTCCTTCCTTTCCTCAGCAACAGTGTGCACCTTTCTCTTGGTAGCTTCAGATTTGCAGCACTTTGCAAAATGATTCTTCTTCCCACATTATTGCGGGACTTTCCATAAGCAGGACATACCCTTGGAATTTGACTACCTCCACATTTGTTGTTTTAGCCCTCCTGTTTGCTTTGCCATTTCTTTAGGAAGTGCCTTGTACTCTGTCCCTCTGTTTTCACAGATGCAATGTTGTGCCTGCACTGTAAAGTTCCTTGGCTTGTGTTTGTGTGGTCTCTGAGGCCCTACACATATTCACAGCTTTTGCCAGTGTTGAATCTTTTCCATAAGAAATCTTTCTCTGAGATCATTATCTGGGATTCCGCAAACAGTTTTGTCTTTAACTAGTGAGTCCTTCAGATCCCCAAACTCACAGGGCTTACTCAGTGTGTGAAGCTCACCTCAGTATTGGCCAAAGCTAGCACCTTGTTTCTGGTCACAGGGAAAAATATATCTCTTAAACAAATATTTTTTATTTAGGACAAAATACTCAAATTGTATCAACAGATTGTCCAATGTAAAGCTTGTCTCATCAATTTGAAAGCTGTTGGAGAGGTCCTCAGCATCTTTGCCAATTACATGTAGAAAAATAGATGCTTTCAATTTTTCATCAGCCCCTCCTGCTGTTAAATATATATTGAATCACTGTTTGAAGTGTTTCCAGTGATCCGTTCAATTGCCAGTAAACTGCTTAGGCGTGGAAAGACTTAGCATATCCATGATGGGAACTTTCAGCCTCTCTCCTGAATTTCTTGGTGAACTTCTGGACACAACGTGCTCACCGGCCGACCGCATGTTCTGTGAGCACCTTCCGTACTCACGCAGTCTTTTTCTCAGTAGCGTACAGTATCCATGTACTCTCCATATGTAGATTTCACTCTGATTTCTGACACAATGCGGTGTTTGCTCTTAGTAAAGGCAAACAGCCTGGTTAAACGCTAGTTCGTTTTATTTACAGAACAGCTTCAGTCCCAACACAGCCTGTGTGACCAGCTCAACAATGTCATTTCTGGTTCCAGCTGAGTCACCCGCATTGCCTTCTGGGAACTGAAGTTCTTTATTATATACACACATAGTAACATAGCTTCCACATAAAATACCACAGAGATTAGGGATGAAAATGTGCATGCATTTAGCTAGTGGATTCAGCCATTATCCACTGTTCATATGTCCTGAATGCAATCTTAAAACATAAATCTAATACATGAATTCAGAAAGAACTCCTTTGCAATGCACAGGGACATCAATGAGAGTACCCCCTCAAGCTTGTTTCATCTTCATACATCATGGCTTGATATGGCAACTACTCCAACCAAGACTATACAAGAAACTGCAGAGAGCTGTGGACACGGGTCAGCACATCATAGAAACCAGACTCCCCAGCCCATCCCTATGGACTCTATATACACTTCTTGCTGCCTCAGTAAAGCAATCAACATAATCAAAGACCTCTCTGTGTCCTCACAAGCTCTCTTTACCTCTTTCCCTTCAGACTGAAGAGACAGCCGCCTGTAATCATACACCACCAGGCTCAAGGACAGCTTCTGTTGTAAGACTATTGCACGGACTTATTGTACAATAAGATGTAATGTACTCTTGACCTTAAAGTCTACCCCATGTCTACCTCATCACGGTCTTGCACCTTATTAACTATCTGCTCTACACTTTCTCTGAAACTGTAACACTCTATTCTGTATTCTTTTATTGGTTTCTCTTTGCATGATCTTGATATACTTGTGTTGTGAAATGATCTGTATCGATGGCAGGTAAAAAAAAAAGATTTTGCCAAATTAATTTGCCTGCTTTCTTCTCTGATCCCCTTATCCCATAATCCCTTCAGACAGAAATTAACATTAGTCAAATTCCGAACCAAATGAACATTGGCAGCCTTTTGCGTTGGTGAATTCAAAACGTTAGCAATTTTTTAATGAAACAGTTTCAATTACCTCAACTTCACATTATGTCCTTAATTTCAAAATCTTCAGTCAGGATAATCAATCTTCCTTCAGTAAATGCATATATTTCAATGACATCAATTTCATGTTCTAAATTCTGGTCAGGTTAGTATCTCTCTCTCTGTGGAATACAGCTCCCATTCGATGGTGTGTAAACTTCCACCAGTAATTCTTTGACTTTGATATGTAACTACCTAACATCCCTCAGATGAATTTGTTCCAGCCATATGAAAGTGTTTAATTTTTTTTCAAGCATTATTTTTGTTTTTGCTGCTGTTCTCTCATACTTGATGAAGAACCCAGGAGATGCGAACAGGACTCCTCTTAAAGAGAAATCAGTGAAACACCTTCCAATGGTTGTGCAGATTAACAAGTGGATTAGACTTCCAAACTCTATTCATTGCCATATTAAATAAAACATGGTAAGGGCCATGTTTTCTTTGTTTCAGATTAGTTTTGTTATGTTTATACAAACATTATCAGATCCTGCCATTGGAAAAGGCTGAATGAAACAAAATAGGAATGGGTTGGCAAATGTGCCAGATATAATTTCAAACATGCCCTACTTTAACAAGAACATCGTGTTTCGGGAGTTTAGGAGTTATAAAGCACAGAATCAGATTCTTCATATTACTGCTTCTGTGCTGACCATCAAGTATTCATGTATACAAATCCTATGTAGCTGATGGCCTGAATATCAATTTCTCCCTCCAGTAAAAAAAATTCCCACCCCCTCTCCTTTTCTTCTATTCCCCACTCTAGCCGCTTACCTCTTCTCAACTGCCTATCACCAAGCCGCCCGGTCCCCTCCTCCTTCCCTTTCTCCTATGGTTCACTCTCCACTCCTATCTGATTCTTCCTTCTCCAGCCCTTTATCTTTCCTACCCACCAGGCTTCAACTATCAACTTCCAGCTATCCTCCATTCCCTCCCCCTGCCTTTTTACTCTGGTATCTTTTCTCTTTCTTTTCAGTCCTCAAGAAGGCTCTTGGCCCAAAATGTTGACTGTTTATTCTTTTCCACTGATGCTGCCTGACCTGCTGAGTTCCTTCAGGATTCTGTGTGTGTGGTGCTTCCTATTTACAAGCACCTGTTTCATAGCTTCTGTAACTTGGTGATTCAAGTGTTCATTTAGATATTTTCAGAGTCTCCATTTTCATCATTCTTTCAGGCAATATATTCCAGATTTCAAAATCTTCAGTCAAAAATGCTTTTAGATGAACACCGACTCTTTATTCCTTTTGAAGGATGCTGCATGACCTGTTGAACTCCTCCAGCATTTTGTGCAGTCTGCTCTGGATTTCCAGCATTTTCAGGAATTCTTCTCTTTGTGCATTCCAGATTTCATCTATCCTATGAATGAAAAACAATCTTCCTTGATCCTTTCTAAACTATCTGCTATTTAGAACTAAAATCATTGTATCACAGAATGCTTCACATTTTTTGTTACATGGTTTCAGTAAAGAGTAATGATCATTATTATTTACTTTTCTGCTTTCATCAATTTCATTTTTTAGAAAGTGGGGTTTTAAAGTGAATTGTCAAAGCAAGATCAAAAATATAGACCCTGTATCGTGGAATAGCTGAAATCACATTGTACAGATCTACAGGCTTCATCTCTCAGAACGAGGCAGAGATGAAGAGATCACATGACACTTTTCAGTGAAGAGCAATAGAGTTATCTTAGAGTCGTGGACAATATATTTCCCTCAAAAAATCATGAAGGAAAGCATAAATTGGCCATTTCCATATTGCATTTTGTGAAGATATTTACAAATTGGCTGCTGTACTTCCTGATTACAACAATGGCAACATTTCAATGATACATTACAGTTGCCATGCTTAGGCATATTTGGGATTTGCAACAGAAATATATCATGGGTTGGAATATATCACTGTGTCTTTTGTGAAATATGTGAAATCTTAGTTGTTCTCACTGCCAAGATATGCCAGTAGGTAGAATTCACCCTGCTGATATATTACAAAGCTTCAGCTTCTGAGAAATTAAAGCCCCTAAACCTTCCTTGTCAATTGTACCTATTCAAATGACTTTTAAACATGATAATTATTAAAATGAAGTACAATGAGTAAAATAAGTCATGGATTGAATTGAATACTGCTTGAATAAATTCATCAAGATTTATAATGCACATGCCACAGTTTTCAGTAACTCAGAGGTTAAATTTCTAATTCATAGACGTGCTTAGTTGTATTGCAGTATCTGCTGCTTTTCAGCATATGAAGCCAATAAATGAGCAACAGATACCCCTCATACACTTATAGTTGGTCCACAATCATAATAATCGAGATAATGCAAACCGACAATGTATTGATGACATAAATCTAATTGGTCTGATATAGATATGAAATCTACCTTTTCAACAGTGATCCCTTTATGCCTGGTAACAATTCATATCTTGAAACTCAATATATCAGTTTACTGCTTGTTGATGGTATCGTGTATTTAATATTGCAATAATATTGTCAATATATTGTTTGATTAAGCATTCTGTGTTTATTTACATTATTCATTATGGATTATGTATAAGATGTACATGGATGGCATGTGTCATTATGCCACCATATAATAAGTGCACACCTCACTAAAAAGAAGTTGACTAATATCCTGGCTCCTGTTTTTTTTCTTTCAATTAATTTCTGGAGTTATATAACATAACAGTGGTGAACAGGAATTATACAGTAAATGAGTACCTACTAGCTGAAACATAACACAAATTTTGGGGCAATGGTGGAAAATGGTGGAGAATTGATAAGCGACGAGTACAGCTACGGGTTCATAAATAGTAAGTACCAGATAATAATAATCAGCTAAAAAAGGCAGGATTAGCTGGCTACATCAGAACATGTTTGATTATACAGCAGATAGTTGGATGATGTGTACTAAGTCATTGAGCAGTGCTTTGAAGCAAATAAAATAGCCAATGAAAAGTGAATTATGGTGTTTCTAAGATGGACAACATAGAGTTTGCTTAGAAGTTTAACTGCTTCAACTAAACCAGTTGAAATTAGCACTGGTTATCATGAACATAATGTGGGGATATTTAGAACTAAAAACAATGTTGATTGCAGAACGCTTTAGGTTTCATAAGTGGCATTAAAAGGAAGGGGAGTCCATTTCAGCTTATGTGGCTGAATTGAAGAAATTGTCCAAGCATTGTCTAAATTGTTAGTTCTGTGATAAGCTTAAAGGTGCACTGAGAGATTGTTTAATTTGTGTAATATTACAGGAAACTATTCAAAAACAGTTTCTACTGAAACACAACTCACATTTAAAAGAACAGTTGAAATCACTGTATCAATAAGAACAGCAGCCAGAGATAGAATTGAGTTTCAGTCAAGAATGAAAATTGCAACATCTAAACAGAAACCTGCTTGCTGGACCAAATTGCATTACCACTGTGGCGGGGCTCACCTACACTAGACCAACACAGGTTTAAAGCAGAAAATTCCAGAATATGCAACAAAGTAAGACATATACAAAGAACATGTTGGCAGTCAAAAATAAATGGACTGTACATGGAAGGGAAAAAGATGAGAAGTCAAGTTGCAGGTTCAAAAAGAGCACGGATCTGCTTTCTGTTGATGAGAAGTCTGATAATGATGAAAGTGACACAGGACTGAGTAGGCTTGAGATTGACAATGTGAAAACTAACAAGAGACAAGCGATGAAGATTACTCAAGAAGTGAATGGAAAATTAATTAAAATGGAAGTGGACACTAGCTCAGCTGTTTCAGTCATTATACAAAATAAGTTTAAAAAGGCATTTCAAAGATACTGAACTGAAGCATGCAGATATCCAACTAAGAGCTTACAAGGGAGAGAAAAATAACTCCTGTGGGAATGACACTTGTAACAGTGAAGTACAACAACTAATAAGCCACATTGAGCTTGTATGTGGTAAGAACGGGAGGTTCAGCAATATGGGGTCATGATTGTCTGCAAGTTACAAGTTGATTGCAGATCCTTCCACTTGACACATCACCTGCAAAAGTCAACTGAAAGCAAATTAAGAAAGGTACTGGATGAAGCTATGGAAGTGTTCAGAGATGGCAATGGAAAATGCAAAGAAATTGTCAGAGAAATCTACTATTGCTGATTAGACTTAAACAAAGACACAGACCCCAGTATTTGGTTTAATTACTTTATTACATGATCATGGAGAGCCAGCTATGACTCTGCAAACATAAGCATGGTCTTTTATACATTAGAATACATGCAATTCAACAAGTATCTAAAGACATGAGTTTTTGTTTAGCCCACATCAACAAGGTTCCAGATGCTCTCAAAACTTGCACAGAATTAGACATAGGGCCCCCTCTTGCATAATCGATCCCTCATTAATTATGAGAAACCAATTCATTAGTCAGATAACCTTGAGGGCCAATGGTTCCTCCTTACACACAACCTCCGTACGTTATCAGTTCCTCATTTCCAGCAGGACTTATTGTTAATTAGTCCAAATGGACAGACCCCCATCTGCTTCTTACCCTGCTATTCTCAAGATTTTATTACCCTTTAATTCTGAGGCTTAATTTTCTTCCGCAGTCCCTTCCTTTTTGAAAGCAATCAATTTTATTCCACATCATCATCTGGATCAGGGGCTTCTTAACCTGGGGGAAGAGGCCACATACCTAAACAAGTGTCTTCATCATACTCAGGGTCAAAGGGCTCCAACTTCACCTTAGTTGTGGAATTCTTTTCCTACCTTATGTATTTGTTTTATGCTCTTCTGGATATGGTCCACCAGGTGGGTTCTCAGACTCATTGGGGATAGAGGTACCACATTCCTGTCCTATAATAGCACAGGTTCCAGCCTTCTCAGCTATTTTGCAGGGCTACTGTTTTAATGGCTACTATCTTTGCTTTCAGTTCTTTAATTTGTCTCTGGGTACCCTTTAGGGCTGCAGGCATGTCACTGGCCAATTTCTTAAAGGCGAGGGCCATATTTATCAATTCCTGTGAAGCACTTGCCAGTCCCCATAGGGAAATGCTACCACTCAGAACCTTCCAGTTTCTGAAATGGACCTCTTGCCTTGAGACCAATGGATGTGCTTCCCTATATCCTTTAGGTACCTCATAGCCAAATAATAGCATCCCACCCATTTCAAGGGAAACTAGGGGTAGACCCTCATTCCACATACCCGTTATGTTCCAGGAAAGGCTAAGGGTGGCATGGAGTATTTACTTGGCAGCTACTATGTTCTCTTGCATCAATTAACCCTTGACATAGGCACTCATCATCTTCCACCAGCCCTGTTAGGACTAGGAAAGGAGGGGGTGGGGTGTCCCTAGTTCAGTTGTAGACAGGCATGTACAGTACCATCCAGCAAAGAGAGTACGTACCCATCTATGGATGATAAATGAATCCTTCTTAGGCTGTAGGTGGAGGATCCTGCCTTGTCCTCTAACAACATCGATTCTAAAGGTTTTAGCCTTACTGCCCTCAGTCTTTCTGCACCTGGCCTGTACTATCAGCGTCTGTTGGATCTTTCCAGTATTATTATTAAAATGTCGCCATGCCTCTATTTCAGGAAAGGTGAAGGAAACAGGAACCAAGGGAATTCTCCTCACCCCCCCGCCCCCCGCCCCCCGCTAGGATGCGGTATATGTGTACAAATCCAACAAGCAGAAGCATTCAAGCAGACAGTGTTCATAATTAAGAGACAAAAACGTGCAGCAGGGCCTTATTTATATACTCAGAGGCCTGTGTCTGCAGAGGTCCAAGCAATAATATAACAACTCTCATTCTTCTTTTTGTTCGCCAGGCTGTCCTTCACTGTGACTGAACTTGCTCCGTGTCCTGTGAATCCAGTCTGGCTTCCCTTCTAATTTTACTGTAGACCTTGTCACCAGAATCACATGCTAGGGACCCTTCCACCAAGGAGAAAAAGAGTCTTTCACTTGGTCTCCTGGTTTCAAGGGATGAATATTCTCTTCTCTCTGCAGAGGTAATGCAGCCACCTCTTGCCCTGATTCAATCTTATGACTTCCCCCCGAAATTTAACAATTTCAATAGTTTTCTCATCAGTCCAGACCAGAAAGGCTTAGGCACTTGTAAAAGGAGGTTGGGATTTTGCCAGCATTGGTCGTCCCATCATTACTTCAAATCGGGTTAATTTAGTTATCCAATTTACTTGATTTCTTAGAGTATATAAAGTCATTGGAAGGGCTTCTGACCACTTCAATCCAGTTTTCTGATGAGATTTAGCCAATGCATCTTTTAATACTCCATTCATTCTCTCCATTAATCCTCAAGACTGGGCCTGATATGAAAGATGACACTCCCAAGTGAAGCCTAGTCCAATTCATTGATTAGTTTACCTGTAAAATGAGTACCTTGATTGCTATTAAATTTGCATGGCACGCTAAATCTGTGAATAATCTCCTTGATCAATGGCTTGGCCACGGTTTGAGTATCATCCTTTCAAGTTGGAAAGACCTCCACCCACTTGGAGAACATAATGACTATTGCTACCAGGTATTCATACCACTGGCAGGCACATGCACAAAGTCTATCTGCAGACTGGCAAATGGTGCTTCCATGGGTGGCAAATGATCAAGTTTAGCAGGTGAATTTCCTCTATTATTTTGTTGGCAGGTTTCACAGCCTCACACAACCTGTCCTGCAATTATTGTCAGCCCTATGCAAACCATTGCTGTATCTGATGTATGATCTCCCCAGCTTGTGACAGAGGTAATATATCGCTCAGGTATCAGGTCTGTAATAAGTCACCCCTCTTTGGTGAGGCAGCTTTTGGTTCTCTGACACCCACCTCACCATAGGTTCCCAGTCTTTTGATTTAAATGGAGATTTAACTGCTAACGATACATGTGGTAGCAAGTACTGGCTCCCCAGGGAAAGTTCCCACTGCCTGAGTTGTAAATCAACTTCAGCTGTTACACCCTTTGGACCAAAGGCTACCTTCTCTGATAGAGAAATTAGCCTCATAACAATTTGCATGGTATCTATAGTCATGGTATTTATAGTCTCTAAAAGCAGCACTATCATGCACATGCCAATCATCCAAAAATTCCCCATCATCTGCATATTGCCATAGCTGTAGATATTCTTCCACAAGTATCAAGGGTAAAATGGTGTTAAATAAAAATGCCACATCCAAGTTTTACAAAGCCCGTTCAGTTCCTTATACCATACTTGATAAAGTATCTAGTGAGCTCGATCACATGGAAACTGAAGGAATTCTTTCAAAGGCTGAGTGGAGCTCATGGACAATGCCAGTGTCACCATCAACCCAGTACTGGATGTAAGCTAATACCCTCTGCCCAGAATAGAAGATAGCTTTTCTGGAGGAAAACACTTCAGTTTTTTCACTTCACTTTAGTTGAGACCTAACCTACAGATGGAAAAAGAAGAAGAATCCAAAGCGTTTCTCACCATAAACGCTCACAAAGAGCTTTGTCACTACAGTTGGCTTATTTTTAGAGTAGAATCTGCACTCTGACAGAAAGCTATGGACCAGGTGTTGCAAGACTTCCCAGTCATTTATGATGACTATAGATACCATGCAAATTGTTATGAGGCTAACTTCTCTATCAGAGAAGGTAGCCTTTGGACCAAAGGGCATAACCGCTGAAGTTGATTTACAACTCATCGATGACATCGTTGTTACCAGTGAGAATGACAAGGAACATCTCCAAAAGTTTAAGACAGTGTTTAAAAAATTAGAAGGTTGTGGGATCAGAGCATGACGTAACAAGTGTGAATTCTTTAAACTAAACATTACTTCCTGTGGACGCACCTTTGACACACAAGTTTTACTCAAGTATGCTGAGAAAATTCAAGCAGTGGTGAATGCCTCAAAACCAAAGATCACAGTTGTGGTCAATTACTATAACAGGGTCCTGCCAAACCTCTGCTACTGTGCTCTACCATCTGATCTCAATACTACAGATCAAGAAGAAATGGCGATGGACAAAGCAGTGCGAGGTGGCTTTCCAAAACATAAAGAAAATGGGTACATCAGACACTACACTCATACATTATGAACCACATCGTCCAGTGAAGTTTGCCTGTGGCACCTTGTCATATAGTATGGGTGCAGTGTCACCACATTTTATGAGTGACGGAAATGAATATCCCATAGTCTTTCATCATGCTCCCACACCTCTGCAGAGGAAAATTATGCACAGATTGATAGAGGGGCCTTGAGTATGGTTGGGGTGTAAAATATTTCAACAAGTACATATATGGGAGAGAGCTTATCTTCATTACTGATCATCAGCCACTTGTGTCCATTTTCAATCCACAGAAGGTTGTTCCACTAACATCAGCAGCACAAGTGAAGGGATGAGCTCTGCTTCTTGGAGGACAAAATACAAGATCCAATTCAGATCATGGAAATGCTGATTGATTATCCTGTTTACCCTTGTAAATGGAATTACTGTACCTGAACAATTTACAAAGGAGAACACTCTTCCTGACATATTCTCCCTAATGCAAATTTAAGGCATCCTATTAGAAGGAGGTGATTTAAAGGGAAACCAGAATAAACCCCACACTGTCTCAGGTCTACACGGCAACCTAAAATGACTGGAATGTGCAACAGAAATTCCAGTTCCTCCATGTATAGGAAGAAGCAACATCGACGTTTCGGGCTGAAACCATTTGTCAGGACTAACTGAAAGAAAAGATAGATAGTACTATCTTTTCTTTCAGTTAGTCCTGATGAAGGGTCTCGGCCTGAAACATTGACAGTGCTTCTTCCTATTGATGCTGCCTGGCCTGCTGTGTTCCACCAACATCTTGTGTGTGTTGCTTGTGGCATTATGCAAGTTACTTTGGGATTATGAAAAATAAGTTTTGGTGTTATGGATTAGTTGCATATGGGGAAATCAGACTTCAGAATTATCACCCTTGGTTCATACATGTGGATGATTCATACTAAATAATTTTTAAATGACTAAATGTGTTGAGGGAGTGATGGGGTCACAGAAACTCACATATTGTGCAGTATAACTGACATAAATATTCATGAATGATTCTTCTGGTAATGTTGTGTTTGTCCATAAGAAGGTAAGACATAAAATATAGGAGCAGAAGGAGACCAATTTTGCTCCATCATTTAATCATGGCTAATTTACTCTCCCTCTTAACTACATCATCCAGCCTTCTCCCTATGATCTTTAACACCCAACAAGAGCCTATCAGTCTCAATTTTAAATGTACCCAATGACTTGACTTCCACAGCCATCTGTGCCAATGATTTTCACATATTCACTACATCAGGATAAAAAAAAATCATCTTCATTTCTGTTCTAAAGCATGAACCTTCTATTCAGAAGCTGAGCCCTTTGATTACTCTCCCACTACTGGAAACATCCTCTCCACATCCAGTCTATTTATGTCTTTCAATATTCATTAGGTTTCAATGAGATTTCACCCCACCCCCAGTCTTCTAAACTCCAGTAAGAACAGACCCAGAGCATCAAGTGCCCCTCATACATTAACCCTTTCATTCCTAATATCATTCAATTAAACCTTTGGGCCCTCTCCAATGCCAGCACATTCATTCTTTGACGTAGGGCTCATATCTGCTCATAATACTCCAAACGTGATCTAACCAACACCTTACAAAGCCTCAGCATTACATTCTTGCTTTTATATTCTAGACCTCTTGAAATGAATGCTAACATTTCATTTGCCTTTCTTATTACTGACTTAATCTGAGGTTAACCTTCAGGGAATCCTGCTCAACAACTCCAAAGCTCCTTTGCACCTCAGATTTCTGAATTTGACCCCATTTAGAAAATAGTTTACTCCTTTATTCTTTCTACCCAAATGCATGAAAAAGCGCTCCACTACACTGTATTCTGCCTCATCTTTCTCCTTTCACCTAATCTGTTCAAGACCTCTGTAGACTCCATGCTTCCTCAACATTACCTGCTCTTCCAGCTGTCTTTGTATCATCTGCAAACTTGAACACAAAGCTATCAATTGCATCATGCAGATCATTAACATATGAAGTGAAACATAATAGACCCAACACCATGTGGAAATCCACTCGTGACTGGCAATCAACCACAAAAGACTCCTTCATTCCCATTGTTTTAATTTCTGCAGTCAGCCACTCTTCTGACCGTGCTAGAATTTTTCATGTTATACCACGGGCTCTTTTCTTGCTTAGCAGACCCTTGTTTTGCACTTTGTCAAATAAAACTTTTTTTTAAATTGGCAAATACAATGAGAAAGAATCTTAACATAAAATTATAAGGGACAGGATATGTAAATATTTGGATAGACAGGGCCTGATTAGGGATATTCAATATGGTTGTACATAATTCACCATGACTAACCAATCCTATAGAGATTTTCAAGGAAGTTACTATGAAGTTTGATGAAGGGAAGGCAGTGGACATTGTCTACACTGACTTTAGGAACACCTTTGACTAAGCCCTTCATGGCAGGCTTGTTCAGGAGGTTAATTTGCTTGGCACTGAGGATAAAGTTCTCATTTGGATTCACACTGGCTTAGCAAGAGCAGACAGAAGCTGGTAGTAGATGGTTGTCTTTCAGACTGAAAGCTAGTTATTAGTGGTGTGCTGCAGGAATCCATGGTGGGTTAATTGTTGGTTATCATTAATTTACTTAGAGATATAGTGCAGAACTGGCCCTTTCAGCTCTTTGAACCGTGCCACCAACAACCCATTGATTTAACCATAACCTAATCATGGGACAATTTACAACGACCAATTAACCTATAAGCCAATATATATTTTGACTGTGGAAGAAACTGGAGCTCCCAGAAGAAAGCCACACATTCACAGGGGGGACATACAAAACTCTTTAATGATGATGTCAAAACTGAACTCCAAACTCCAATGTTCTGAGCTGTAACTCACTGCTACACTTCTGTATTATCTATATTAATTATTCAAGTATAATGTAGTAAACTGGATCAGTAAATTCACGGATGACACCAACACTTGGATGTAATGGACGTTGAGGAAGGCTATTAAAACTTGCAAAGTGATCTGGACCAACTAGGAAAATGGGCTGAGAAATGGCAGATGGAATTTAATGAAGACAAGTCTGAGATAAGACACTTTAGGAGGACAATTCAGGGTTAGACTTACCCAATGAATGGTAGGACACTAAGGTGTGTGGTAGAACAAAGGAACTTGGAAATACAGATTCATAATTCCTTGAACATCGTGTTGCATGTCAATTGGAATGTGAAGAGAGCTTTTGGTATATTGCCCTTTGTAAACCAATGCATCGGGTACAGAAGTTGGGATGTTTGTGTTGAAGTTGTATAAGCATTGGTGAGGATAAATTTAGAACATTGTGTGCATTTCTGGTCACCTACATACAAGAAAGATATTAATAAGCTTGAAAGTGTTCAAAAAAAATTATGTGGGTGTCGCTGGGATTTGAGGCTCTGAGTTACAGGATAGGTTGAATAGTTTAGGACTTTATTCGCTGGAGTGTATTGAAGTGCTGGGAAATCTTATAGAGGCATATAAAATTATGAGCCGTACAGATAGGGCAAATGCATCCAGGCTCTTTCCGCTCAGGTTGGGTGAGACTAGAACTAGTGGTCATAGGTTTTGAGTGAAACGTGAAATATTTAAGAAGGGTGGTGTGAATATGGAATAAACTGTCAGTGGAAATGGTTGAGGAGCATTCAATTTTAATATATAAGAAGTTTGGATGGGTAAGTGGATAGGAGGACTCTTGTCTGGATGTAGGTACATGGAGCTAGGCAGTAAACCAGGCCTGGACAGACTAGATGGGCCAAAGGACCTGTTTCTGTGATGTAGTAATCTCTGATTCTATGAATCAATGATATCTCAGGTAAAACTGCATAAGGACTTAATTCTTAACATTACCAAGGGTACTGGATCAAGCTGATAACTGTTATGCACTTACACAATGAACGGAATATCTGCCATGAATTTGATTTACCATTTGTACTTTCTATCCAGAGGCCATTGATGAAAATACAACAGAACCAAGGAGAAGATTGAAAGAGACAATAGTGTAACAATTGAACTGCAAATAGAAGAGAAGGTACTTTGTGCTCAGCTCATTTTTTTTTGCACTTATCAATAATTTAAAAACAGTGGCATTCAGTAAAAAAGTGTTTGAACCAGCAATGCTTTTTCTTCCTTAAGAAAAAGCTGCAGACTCTAAAGAATTAACTAGTTGGATAGTAGCTCCATGGTGATCCAATAGCAAGCTGAAGCACTTCAGGGCTTCTAAGGCTGTAGGTTAGACCTATTGCTCTGTTCCTAGAATCACACATATTCCAAAAGTAGATGAGCTGTTGAGCTGAAGGACTTGTTATCAAGCCCTTCAGCTTTACCCTGCTGGCACATCATGCAATGGGGTCTCTGACACCAATTAAAATGTGTGGTGCTTTTGATTCATTTTCTCGATTTTCATATATACAGTATTTTATCTATTTACATAGTTAACAGATTTCATATAGCTTTAAATAAAATTACAATCTTTTTTCATTACTCATTTTCTCTTTTAATATGTTATTTTATCTATTGTTTATAAATTGTTTTGAGCATTGGATGCATTCAGAATCAATGTAAAAGGTCTGTGATATCCTGTTGGAGGACATTAAGCTGAATCTTTCTTTCTTTCCAACTGTAGCAGCCTAATCATTACTTCACTGAAGGACAATGGTGGTAATGTTAGCAATGCTTTGGAGGCTGTGCAGCCAAAATATTTAGTGCAACTGCAGGACTGGTGCTGTTGGCCACCTCCTGGCAGAATCTGTACCAGCATTAGCAGGACTAATGTTCTAATGACAGCACAAAGGCCTTGACCTGAAATGTTAGCTTCACTATTCCATCTATAAATGCCACCTAACCTGCTGAATGTGCCCAACATTTTGTGTTTTAGTTTTATCTGGTTATCATGCTCTGCTATTAATTTTCTAGAACATAATCCTTGGTCTTATGTTTCATTATGATGCTATCCTTATCATTAATAGTCAAGCCGTCATATATTTGCAGAGTGATATTGCAACTGATCAACTTGTTGAGATGGAAGGTGAGATATTATTCGGTGCAAGAATAAAACTGGCCAAAATGGCTGAGGGTCAGCTTAGAAATGCCAATAGACTGATACATAATTTTTTAAAAATTTACTTACTTATGAAATAAAGTGCAGAATAGGCCCATCTGTCATTTTGAGCCACACTGCTCAGCAACCCACGATTTAACCGTAGCCTCATAACAGAACAACTTACAATGAGAAATTAAACTACTAACTGGTACGTCTTTGGAATGTGGGAGGAAACCAGAGCATCCAAAGGAAACCCATGCATTCTATGGGGAGGACCTACAAACTCCTTACAGATGACATTGGAGTTGAACTCCTAAGTCCAATGCCCTGAGCTGTAACAATCTAACTGCTATGATACCATGACGCCCAGTAGTAATTCTGATAAAGTCTGTCACCCATTTTCTACCTGTACTGGTAATGGCTAATGATTACAAATAGTGGCAGTCTTCCAAGAATCTGCCACCTTCAGACCAGATGGTTTTCAGATGAAGTCATTGCGAGGGACACCAAGAACATAGACCCAGTTGAGTTTCAGTCCTTGCTGGGAACCATTTGACACTGAACACCAAAGGAGTAAAATATCATTGAGCAATTTAGTTACTGACATTGAGGCAAGTGTTCAAATGATGACACAAGAATGCAGTTTATTAGATGGCAATGTGGTAATCAATCACATAACATTTTATATCTTAACAGAATTGCTGTTCTAACCTGATGCAGGTGCTAGGCACTGAAAATACTTTATTGGCATATTGTTGACCCAATCCCAGCAGGAACCTGAAAGGTCCTGCAATCATCCTTGCTCAGAATGTCCAATGGCTTTGCACTTGAATAGCATTCTCTGTCATACAACAGCACATTCCGTGCCCTTCTCAAGACATTGTTGTGCTAACATTTTAATCTACTGTCAGATCAATCATACACTTTCTCCTCCATTTATTTCATTTATGTGCCTATCTCAGAATCTCTTAAATGTCCCTAATGTATCTGCCTCTATCACCACCCCTGGCAGTGTGTTCCATGCACCCATCACTCTCTGTCTAAAATACCTTCCTCTGACATCCTCCCTATGTTTTCTCCAATCACTTTAAAATATTTTCCCTGGGAAAATGTCTCTCTCTGGCTGTCGATTCTATCTGTGTCTCTTATGAACTTGTACACCTTTATTAATACAAGAGAACACACCCCCCCCCCCCTTCTCATGAGACATGCTCTCTAATCCAGGCAACATTCTGATAGAATTCCTCAGCACCCTCTCTAAAGCATCTACATCCTTCCTGTAATGAGCTGACAGAGCTGAACACAATGCTCCTCCAAAAGTTGCCTAGGCAGAGCTTTATAGAACTGCAATATTGCTTCACAGCCCTTCATCTGAAATCCCATGAATAATGAAGGCCAACACATCATATGCCTTTTTAATCACTCTATCAATTAGAGCAGCAACTTCAAGGGATCTGTTGATGTTGACCCCAAAATCTCTCAACTTCATTACACTCCAAGTATCCTGCCATTAACTCTGTCCTCTGCCTTCGTGTTTGACTTTCCAGTGTATAACTTCACACTTTTCTCGATTAAACTCCATCTACATCTCCTCAGCCCAGGTCTGCATTCTATCAATTTCCCATTATACCCTGTAACAATCTTCTACAGTACTCACAAAACCACCAATCTTTGAATCATCTGCAAACTTACTAACCCACCCATCCATTTCCTCATCCGAGCCATTTATAAAAAAAATCACCAAGTTAAAAGTTCAAAGCAATTTATTATCAACTATCTGTCACAATATACAATCCTATGCCAGCCGGTGGTGTAGTTGCATTCGCACCAGACTTAGAGGTGAATGGTCTCAGATTCAAATTGAGCTGGCTCCTAAATGCTTTCAATCCATAATGGGATGAGTGTCGAGCTAGCATCTCGACCTTGTGAAAAAACAGACAAGATGCTAAACATGACAGCAGTGAGAAGGCAGCATAACCTGGATGGCTGGGGTCCTAGGTGATGGATCCTTCTTTTCTGCAACAGTGCACCTTGTAGGTGTGCTCAATGGTGGAGACGTCTTTGCCCATGATGGACTGGATTATATCAATTATTTTTTGTTGGCCTTTCCTTTCAAAGGATTTTTGTACCCGTACCAGGCCATGGTGCAACCGGTCAATATACTCTCCTCTGCACATCTGTAGAAGTTTGTCAAAGTTTTAGATGACATGCCAATTCTATGCAAACTTCTAAGAAAGTAGAGGCGCTGCCATGCTTACAATGGCACTTAAATACTGACGCAGGATAGAACCTCTGAGATCCTCTGAGCACTCAATGTAGATGTGCTCAATGTAGAGGAGGACTTTAGCTATGATGAACTGGGCTCAGAAGAACAGGGATCCCAGAGCAGTTCCCTATGGAACCCATCTGGCCACCAAAATCCGAGCAGAATATGTTCCATCTACTGAAAACAGTTTGCCTTCTGCGGGCGAGGCAATTGCATATCAGTGCAGCCATGTTTTCCTTGAACTCATACTTCCTGACTTTCTCAATAAGCCTACCATGGGGAACCTTGTCAAATGCCTTATTAAAATCCATATACACCACATCCACTGCTCTACATTCATCAGTTTGTTTTATCATTTCCTCAAATTCAATCAGGCTATGGAGACACGACCTGCTGTTGCAATAGTTTTCCCATCACTGACAAGACTAACTGGTCTATAATGCCCAGGGTTGACCTTATTACCTTTCTTGAACAAAGGGATAATATTTGTCATCCTCCAATCCTCCAGCACAACTCCTATAGCCAATGTGCACACAAAGATCATCATCAAAGACACAGCGATTTCTTCCCTTGCTTCCCATAGTTAATCTAGAGTATATCCTGTCCAGTCACAGGAATTTATGTATATTAATGTCTTTCTAAAGTTCCAGCACATTCTGTTTCTTAACATAGACATATTCCAGCCTATCAGAGTATATTATATTTTTCTCACAAATGTTCAAGGTCCCCCTCTCTGGTGAATAATGAAGCAAAGTATTCATTAAGGATCTCCCCAGCCTTCTCTGATTCCAGGCACATTTCTTCATTTATTGCTGAATGGTCATACCCTCACTCCATTCATCCTCCTTTTCCTCACATACTGTACATGTAGAATACTCTGTTGTTTTCCTTAATCCTATACACGGGGGCCTTCTCATGTCCCCTTCTGTGTCTCCTTATTTTATTCTTAAGCTCATTCCTGCCTACCTTGTAACTATCTAGAGTCCTTATTTGTCAAGAGGGGCCGTATGGACTCAAACGCAGGACACAGGCACTGAAGTACTAGGGGGAGGGCAGGATGGGAATGCCATGGCACTTAAGGGTAGCTGGGGTTCAGGCAGATAGAGTTCCGGCAGGTGGAGCGGAGTGGCTCCCGGAGTTCCGGCAGGCGGAGCGGAGCGGCTCCCGGGGTTCCGGCAGGCGGAGCGGAGCGGCTCCCGGGGTTCCGGCGGGCGGAGCGGAGAGGCTCCCGGGGTTCCGGCGGGCGGAGCGGAGAGGCTCCCGGGGTTCCGGCGGGCGGAGCGGAGAGGCTCCCGGGGTTCCGGCGGGCGGAGCGGAGCGGCTCCCAGGGTTCCGGCAGGCGGAGCGGAGCGGCTCCCGGAGTTCCGGCAGGCGGAGCGGAGCGGCTCCCAGGGTTCCGGCAGGCGGAGCGGAGCGGCTCCCGGAGTTCCGGCAGGCGGAGCGGAGCGGCTCCCAGGGTTCCGGCGGGCGGAGCGGAGAGGCTCCCGGGGTTCCGGCAGGCGGAGCGGAGCGGCTCCCAGGGTTCCGGCAGGCGGAGCGGAGCGGCTCCCGGAGTTCCGGCAGGCGGAGCGGAGCGGCTCCCGGAGTTCCGGCAGGCAGAGCGGAGCGGCTCCCGGAGTTCCGGCAGGCGGAGCGGAGCGGCTCCCGGAGTTCCGGCAGGCGGAGCGGAGCGGCTCCCGGAGTTCCGGCAGGCGGAGCGGAGCGGCTCCCGGAGTTCCGGCAGGCGGAGCGGAGCGGCACCCGGAGTCCAGGCAGGTGGAGTGGAGCGGCACCCGGAGTTCCGGCAGGCAGAGCGGAGCGGCTCCCGGAGTTCCGGCAGACGGAGCGGAGCGGCTCCCAGAGTTCCGGCAGGCGGAGCGGAGCGGCTCCCGGGGTTCCGGCAGGCGGAGCGGGGCGGCTCCCGGAGTCCAGGCAGGTGGAGCGGGGCGGCTCCCGGAGTCCAGGCAGGTGGAGCGGAGCGACTCCCGGAGTTCCGGCAGACGGAGCGGAGCGGCTCCCAGGGTTCCGGCAGGCGGAGCGGAGCGGCTCCCGGAGTTCCGGCAGACGGAGCGGAGCGGCTCCCGGAGTTCCGGCAGGCGGAGCGGAGCGGCTCCCGGAGTTCCGGCAGGCGGAGCGGAGCGGCTCCCAGGGTTCCGGCAGGCGGAGCGGAGCGGCTCCCGGAGTTCCGGCAGGCGGAGCGGAGCGGCTCCCGGAGTCCAGGCAGGCGGAGCGGAGCGGCTCCCGGGGTTCCGGCAGGCGGAGCGGAGCGGCTCCCGGAGTCCAGGCAGGCGGAGCGGAGCGGCTCCCGGAGTTCCGGCAGGCGGAGCGGAGCGGCTCCCGGAGTTCCGGCAGGCGGAGCGGAGCGGCTCCCGGAGTTCCGGCAGGCGGAGCGGAGCGGCTCCCGGAGTTCCGGCAGGCGGAGCGGAGCTGCTCCCGGAGTTCCGGCAGGCGGAGCGGAGCTGCTCCCGGAGTTCCGGCAGGCGGAGCGGAGTGGCTCCCGGAGTTCCGGCAGGCGGAGCGGAGTGGCTCCCGGAGTTCCGGCAGGCGGAGCGGAGTGGCTCCCGGAGTTCCGGCAGGAGGAGCGGAGCTGCTCCCGGAGTTCCAGCAGGTGGAGCAGAGCGGCTCCCGGAGTTCGAATTCAGGTAGACAGGCTCCCGGGGTTCAGGCGGGCAGACAGACAGGTCTAGGTGGCGATAGGCTAGCGGAGAGCCCTCCCTGGGCAGGCCGCATGTATCCCGGGTAGGGGCACCTCCCAGGCGGAAACACCGGAGGCCTGGGCACGACACGGACCCCTAGGTGGGTGCGGGGCACTATCCCAGGGTTTTGGCGGAAGAGAAGGAGGGGGCAGGACCCTCGCCGGGCCACGGCAGTTCAGCTGGATCCGCCCGACGGAGGCAAGGAGTAGGAGCAGGCAGAACCACTGCTGGGCCGAGACAGGTTGGCCAGATGTGCCTGACAGGGGCAAGGGGTAGGAACGGGCATAGGTCCAGGATGACCAACACAACAGCCATGACAACGGGAAAATTTGGAAACGGCCGGCAGACAGCGCGACCGCACGAAAACAAAACTGAGCGGAGAAGCGGGACCAGCGCATGGGAAGAAAGGTGGGGGAGCAGACCAACCTGGCAGTACTGGTATGGGCAGAGAAGCATGATGAAGCATAGGTCAGAGCCCGGGTGGGATAACAGAATGCAGAGACGAGTTTGGAGCCAGCGGAGAAACAGGAAACAGAACACAGAACAAAATGACCACCCACCTGGTCCCAGTCCCAAGGCCCCTTATAAACACGGGCAGCTCAATGAGTTACAGGTGTGTCTCCTTGAAGCAGGAGGGTGCTAACTAGATCACGAGTGACGGGAGGGACAACTGCAGGACCCGGAGTCCGGAGCCCTTGGACCGGATCAAAACCTGGAACACGGTTCCGGACTGGACCCTGACATTATTGTTCTTTCCTTCCTAAACCTTAAGAATATTTTTTAACTCTTGATTAGATTTTCCACATCAACCATTGTCCTTTCATCCTACCATCCTTTCCCCGTCTCAGACAATCCTATCCAGAACCCAATCTAAATGTTTCCTAAACAACCACCACATTTCTGTTGTGCATTTCTCTGAATGCATCTATTTCCAATTTATGCTTTCAAGTTCCTGCCTTATAGCATCATAATTCGCCTTCCACTTGTAAAATAATTTCACATATTGTCTGCTCCTATCCCTTTCCAAGTTCATGTTAATGGTTGGGAAAATATGGTCACTGGCTTTGAAATGCTTATCCACTGAGAGATCAGTTAGCTGACCAGGTTCATTGCCTAGTGGCAGATGGAGTATGACTCCTCCTCCGGTCAGTCTGTCTACACCTTGTGTCAAAAATCCATCTTGGGCACAACTAGCAAATTCTGCCACACCTAATAAAGCCTTTGGCCTAAGGAGGTGTCAATCAGTATTATGGAAGGTGAAGAACTGTACAGTAACAATTCTAAGAGCAAATACGAGGAAATCAGCAGATGCTGGGAATTCAAACAACACACACGAAATGCTGGTAGAACACAGCAGGCCAGGCAGCATTGATAAGGAGAAGCACTGTTGACGTTTCGGGCCGAGACCTGACGAAGGTAACAGTTAGAAGTTACCTTTCTAACTGCGCGAACATAAAGAAGGAAACAATAAATAAACTGGAAAAAATATCTTCCTACAGCTTCTTCATCTTTTACTCAAGCCTCTCCTCGCTGAAACCTGGAAGAGCTATCGTCTCAAGTAACCACTCCAACAATGACCTGCTTTGTTTCACTCTCTTGCCAAGTGTGTAATAACCTAAATGACCTCAAGGTCTGTAGGATATCCTGTCAGTACCCGCTCACATTTTAGGTGTAGTGCTTATACTTCATAAGTAACTATACTCATAATCTCAAGCTCTGTACCAAATATGAACAATTATAGCGAGCTTGGCTTTAAATGAAGAGGTTTCCTTAATCATAAGAAAGGAATAAACCATAAGGTTCCCAGGACTCAGCAAACAAACCAAGTATCTGCATTCAGCAAGACAATTTACACCACTTCCTTCCTCCATTTTTTTGTTCTATCAGTGTTTATCTTCCAACGCTCTCTGACTAAAAGTACTGAGGTTGATTTATTTCTGTTCAGTTCCTACTTAATCCAAGGTTTAATACAAGCTCATGAAATGCATGAAATAGATTTTCTAATCCATCACAATGATAATGAAGTTCCCCAGTACAAGAAGAAAACAACTTGAATTGCTTCAATGAGGTAGCACAGTTCTTCAATGTCTCTTCTTGGTGTGATTCATAGCAAGCAATACAAGTGATGATATTGATAGCACATGGAATATTTGTTGTGAACAATGATTGTTGCTCTAAGACTGTTACTTATTTAGGATTACATCATGTGTCCAACACCTCTCCATACAGCAAAATTGCTTATAGAAAGTTATAGAGTGTAGGTCTGTGAGGAACCCGTGAATGAGAACAGAAAAATTAAAATTGTAAACCACTCTGTCTGTTGAGTCTTCTCCCCATTTAATATAATCATTGCTGACCTAACTGAATCCTTACACTGAGTTCCTTCTCATCCCACTAATCTATCACTTCCTTGTTTATCAAGAATTTATCTATTCTTGTCCAAAAAATATAGTTTTTAAAAAATCTGGTTTCACCAACATACTTGGAAAAGTTCCAAAAGCTGAGAACATTCTCAGAAAAAAAAAATCGCCTGATTTCTTTCTTCAATTGATGACCATTTATTTTTGCACCTTGGCCACAGTGACAGACAGACAGACATACTTTATTGATCCCGAGGGAAATTGGGAAATTGGGCTAAACAAAAGAAACATTCTTTTGTTTAGCTGTGTACTTGTGCATGGTTGAATGACAATTAAACTTGAAATTGAACTTGTGCATTATACCGTATTCCAGCATTTGCAGTCTATTGTGTGACCCTTAGTTCTTGGTTTTCCCACTATTAGAATAATTCCCTCCACATCTAACCCATCACGACTTCTTAGAAACTTTTAGAAAGAAATAAAGAGGAAAAGCCTTTGCACTGTAATGTGAACTTCTGCTAAGAGTCTTGAAGAATGTAAGCATTTATGATATTTGCCACCTCTCTCTTGTCCACCTAACACAGTGATGAATGTTGTCAGATTGTCAGATTCCAGCAGATCACACATCTATCAAAATGCTTATGGTGATTTGAAGCATGCAAGTTCAACCCTGCATGCTTGTTACTAAAGGCACCTGGCTTTAGTCTGACAACATAACTTGTTGTGTAAGGATCGATATGAATCCACAAAACAGCCTCGCTTCCTTCATTATCAACTTATTATAAATTAAATGTCTGCCTCAGAAGCATATTAAGTTTATATCTTAATAAAAATTACATTTTCACAACAGTAATCTAGCCTCTTTGCTTGGCCTGAGATCACCTTGACAATACAAACACATACGTCAGAATGCTGTTTGTTGATGACAGCTCAGCGTTTAACACAATCATTCCCATAGCCCTGATGGATAAGCTACAGAACCTGGGCCTCTGTACCTCCCTCTGCAAATCAATTCTTGGCTTCCTAATCAGAGGACCACAATCTGTGTTGATTGGTGATAATATCTCCTCCTTGCTGATGATCAACAGTGATGCACGACAGGGGTATGTGCTCAGCCCACTAATCTACTCCCTCTATACCCATTACTGTGTGGCTAGGTATAGCTCAAATACCATTTATAAATTTGCTGATGATACAACTAAAACCTCAGATGGAGGTGAAGGGTTGTACAGAAGTGAGATATACCAGCTAGTTGTGTAGCATTGCTGCACCAACCATGCACTCAAAGTCAGTAAGACAAAAGAGCTGATTGGAGACTTCAGAAACAGTAAGACAAGGGAACATGAACCAATCTTCATATAGGGATCAGAAAAAGAGAGAGTGAGCAATTTCAGGTTTCAAAGTTACATTTAATGTTGGAGAAATATACACAATACACATCCTGAAGTTCTTTTTCTTTTCAACCATCCATGAAAACAGAGGAGTGCCCCAAAGAATGAATGACAGTTAAATGTTGGAACCCCAAAGAACCCCCCAGCTCTCCTCCCTCCCATGTGTAAACAGCAGCAAGCAACGATCCCCCCCCCACTAGCAAAAAAAAGCATCAGCACCCACTACTGAGCACTCAAGCATGCAGCAAAAGCAACAGCAAAGACACAGACTTGCAGTATTCCAAAGACTACAGGTTCACCTGGTATTCAACATACCACAGGCTCTCTCTCTCTCCCTAATAAGGGAGAAAGAGATATCTCCATTTCACGGCGCGAGGGGAGAGATAACAAACAACTTGCTGGTTTACAATGTTAAAGGTCCATTGGATTGCTTTTTCCGAGCTCCGTGCACAAAGACACACCGGTCTGTCAGGACACTGACCTTCGATCCACCCGCCTCCAGAGCCCCAAGATCCCAGGATTCCAAAGGTGAGCTGAACTCTTAGGCTGCGCCCTTGGCATGTTAGGTAACAGCCAGTCGTGAAACCCCGAGAGTGGGTCCCATTCCTGCAAAGGACCGAAGTCAATGTGTAACTACAGGTCAATGTCTTCAAAAGAACCCTGAAAGGGAAAAATAGAGATATTAAAGATGGAAATAGAGCTGTTTCCAAAGATGTAAGCAAAAGAGTTGCTTTTTAGGGCCATCTTGACTGGCTGACAAGTTCCTGGGTGACAAGCTCTCTCAGGATCTAACCTGGTCCCAACATATAGATGCAGTTATAAAGAAGGCAAGACAACTACTATATTTCATTAGGAGTTTAAAGAGTTTTGGTTTGTCACTTAAGACACCTGAAAACTTCTATAAATGTACCATGGAGATCATTCTGACAGGCTGCATCATTGTCTGGTAGGGGGCAGGATGCTAATGCACAGGACCAAATAAAGCTACAGAAAGTTATAAAATTAGTCAGCTCCAACTTGGGTACTAGCCTCTGTAGTATCAAGGAGTGGTGCCCCAGAAAGTTGGTGTCCACTATTAAATAATCACATTACCCAGGACTTGTGCTCTTATCATTGTCACAGTCGGGAAGGAGGCACAGAAGCCTGAAGACACACTCAGTGATTCAGGAACAGCTTCTTCCTCTCTGCCATCCAATTTCTAAATGGACATTGAACCTATGAACATTACTTCCCTTTTTTACATATACTATTTCTGTTTTTCACTGTTTTTAATCTATTTAATGTACTTATACACTTATTGTAATTGATATACTTACATTATTTTCTTTCACATTATGTATTATATTGTGCACCTCCTGCTAAGTTAACAAATTTCACAATGTATGCCAGTGATAATAAACCTAATTCAGATTCTGAAGTATAAAGTCCACCTTAACAAAGAGCTGCCTCCCTGGAAGCTCACTGTGTAAGAGCAGACTGCTCCCAATATGTTTTAAGTTTGGATTTAATGAATTGCTAACTGCTAACTAATTTAAGAATCCCTAATTGTTTGATGTTCTTTGTTGGTGATGACTGAAGTGAAATCCTGACATTGACAAACATTTCCACTTCCTCCTCAAAGGAGAAAACAAATAAATATATAAATCTTATGAATTATCAATATATCCAAGTGAGACATATGAAGCATTATGTAATGATGAGAACAAAGATCAACGTTTCAACTTATACTGAAGGAGTCGATGGACCTGATGAGCGGCTTCCAGTCAAGATGACATTGATTTGAGTTCTCTGTTGAGATCGTGGCTCAGACATATTTGTTTTTATTAAGTTCATTAGGATGGCTTTGGGAACAGAGAGCAGAGTTAGGGTTCAGGGTCAGAGATATGTGGGAGTTAGAGGTTAGGCCAGAGTCTAAGCCTCCACTCGAGACTCTGTGTTCAAAGACCGGTGACGTGGATGTGGGGATGTGGGCTGAAGGATATCCATGGTCAGATGTTGGCGACCCAGGTCAGCAAATGGTCAGTAGCTTCCAGGATTGGAGTTCCATGCAGTCAGGAAGTATGAGGGCCGGCAACCCTCCCCCGCCCAAGTACATAGCTCATCGAAGTCAGAGTTTGATAGCTAGTGCTTAGTGTCCCATTATTGGAAAGTCTGGAGATCAAGATGTGAGTTTTGAAGTTTATGTCAAAGATCAAAGTCTGAAGGTCAAATGGATGTCCAGATGTCAAGGCCTGATTGTTGGATCCCAAGTGTGCAAATCTGCGAGTCCAATGGAGGCTGGAGGCCAAAGAAAATGGACTTTCTCAGTGTTAGAAGACTGTGTGAGAAGCAGGAATGGGACTTCTTTTAGTGTTGCTGATTTGTCACTTGTTGTGTCCTGTGCTTCTCTGCTGAACATGGTGAACAAGCTATGCTGGCGCCAGAATGTGCGATGACACTTGGGGGGTTGCACCCAGTACATCCTCAGGTGTGTCAGTTGTTGATGCAAACAATGCATTTCACTATATGTATTGATGTATGTGTAATAAATAAATCTGAATAAAGCCAACAGGAGGAAGTAAAATCTAGATCCAATAGATTTACATGTCTAAAAGTCTAATATAAATATGCGATTTTGTTTTGTTTTCTAAGTGCAAGAAGGAAATGAAACAAAGAGTTTTTCAAAGAAGAAAAAAATTAGAAAATTGGGGGTTTAAATGCTTTCAATCTGTGGTCAGCTATCCTAGTCAAACACTCCAAAAAAGTCCTGAACCACGTAGACAATAACATAACAAGAATTAAATTAAAGACATTAAAAAAAGTACAGTAACAGTCATTCTGTGATTTTTGTGGCTACAGATTTCATTAAAATATTCTAAACACTTTCTTCTGGAATTTCAGGTGGTTCCAATAAACATTTTCAATCCAGATTATTCTCTTAGTTCCTCTCTTCATGGTTGCTGATTTCCCTGCTGAGATTTTCCTGTATTTTCTGCTTTTTTTTTTACTGCTGTTTGTTTAGTTTTTGTGTATAAAAAGCTTTTGAACATGTGCAGTTCAGCAACTTCAATAAAAGAATTGCTTAATATTTTAAATGATACTTCTTTTGCAGAGCAAAGTTGCAGTTAACCAAAATGGAATCTGTAGCCCAGAAGAAGGTTCCTCCCCTTCTGAAGGATGGCCTTGTTTATATTCCATCTAAACCTCTTCAGTTACTATTTCTTATCACATCTAATCCCTTCCCTGCAAGCATATCAATTGGTCCTTAAATATTAGATTAGATATATGTCTGTTACCTCATTAATCCTGCAGTTGTTACAGGCAGTTTCAATTCCCAATTGTTGTGTATTTCATATTTCAATAATATTATGTATATATACACATGCACATGTAATTGTGCATACTTCAATTAAGAATGAAGTTAGACCCATATTTCAAACTAGCATGTCTTCCTATGAACTAATTTAATGTTTTGAAGTTACAAAACATAACAATGGCAATGAGGTACTTTTAAAATGAACCCAACTCAGCTACTGAGCTGTTGCAGCAAGGCACACAAAGTAAAATAAAATGCAGTGAGAGCAACGTCAAAACTAAGCAACACACACAAAATGCTGGTGGAACGCAGCAGGCCAGGCAGCATCTATAGGGAGAAGAACTGTCGACATTTCGGGCCGAGACCCTTCGTCAGGACTAACTGAAAGGAAAGATAGTAAGAGATTTGAAAGTAGGAGGGGGAGGGGAAAATGCAAAATAATAGGAGAAGACCGGAGGGGGTGGGGTGAAGCTGAGAGCCAGACAGGTGATTGGCAAAAGGGATACAGAGCTGGAGAAGGGAGAGGATCATAGGATGGGAGGTCTACGGAGAAAGAAATGGGGAGGGGAGCACCAGAGGAAGATGGAGAACAGGCAGAGTGATGGGCAGAGAGAGAGAAAAAACTAAATATATCAGAGATGGGGTAAGAAGGGGAGGGGCATTAACAGAAGTTAGAGAATTCAATGTTCATGCCATCAGGTTGGAGGCTACCTAGCCGGTATATAAGTTGTTGTTCCTCCAAACTGAGTGTGGCTTCATCTTGACAGAAGAGGAGGCCATGGATAGACATATCAGAATAAGAATGGGACGTGGAATTAAAACATGTGGCCACTGGGAGATCCTGCTTTCTCTCATGGACAGAGCACAGGTGTTCAGCGAAATGGTCTCCCAGTCTGTATCAGGTATCACCAATATATAAAATGCCACACCGGGAGCACCAGATGCAGTATACCAAACCAGCCGACTCACAGCTGAAGTGTCACCTTACCTGGAAGGACTGTCTGGGGCCCTGAATGGTGGTGAGGGAGGAAGTGTAAGGGCAGGTGTAGCACTTGTTCCGCTTAAAGGATAAGTGCCAGGAGGGAGATCGGTGGGAAGGGATGGGGGGATGAATGGACAAGGGAGTCGTGTAGGGAGCGAGCTCTGCGTAAAGCAGAAAAAGGGGGGGGGAAGGAAAAATGTGCTTGGTAGTGGGATCCCGTTGGAGGTGGCGGAAGTTATGGAGAATTATACGCTGGAACTGGAGGCTGGTGGGGTGGTAGGTGAGGACAAGGGAAACCCTATCCTGAGTGGGGTGATGGGCAGATGGGGTGAGGGCAGATGTGCGGGAAATGGGAAATGTCAAAACAGAGCAGATGTGTTCTTTGGATATGAAAACATGATAGGTTTATAAAGAAGGCTGTTAACTGAAGAATTCAGGTTTCATCAAGTGTGAATACCAGGTGATAATAACCATTCAATAAAAATCAGTAATAGCTGGCTATGTCAGAAATATTGACAAGTTTGATTATACAACAGGTTGATGCATATCAAACTATTGGAACAGTAACTTGAAGCAAATGAAATAGCCAATTTTGAGAAGTTAGAAACAAGTGCAATTTTATTAAGTGCATTGGGTTTAAAGGTATACAGTTGGCTTTGGTGTTTGACAGCTGCAACCAAAGCATCAGAAATTAACTTTTCAGATATTGTCAAAGTAATGCAGGAACGCTTAGAACTAATGCCATTGTTAATTGCAGAACACTTTAGATTTCAAAAGTGGAATCAAAAGGAAGAGAAATCTATTTCAGCTTATGTGGCTGAATTGAAGAATTTGTTCAAGCATTGTCATTTCAGTGTTAGGCTCAATGGTGTACTGAGAGATTGTTTAGTTTGTAGAATCTTTTTAAAAAAGCATTCAGAAAAGGCTCCTAACTGAAGCACAGTTTACATTCAAAAGAACAATTGAAATTGCTGTTTCAATGGAAACTGCAGATAGATGCAATTGAGTTGTAGTCAGGAATGAAAGTCAGTGTAAACGAAATTGCACAATCTAAACAGAAACCAGCCTGGTTGAGCAAATCATGCTACCACATACCAAACAAATTTAAATTCTTAGGAATGTTTCAAACATTCAGTTTTTGTGAATATAATGAACCAGAATCTACTCTGTGTGCATTAAGGTTATTGCATGAACCTCAAGTGGGACACAAAAAGATGTTTGTAAAAGTCAATGTAATGACCAAAGCCCAGCTGTATAAGTCAAAAGGAAAAGAGTCAAAGGAGGTACGAAAATATTTAACAAATGCTGTTGTGGATGAGGAAACCAAGGGGAGAAATCAAATCATAAAGGAAGCAATAGAAGCAGTAATTAGAAAATAGTCTGATGAATTATATGGATCTTCCCAAAATCAAGAAGCACAATTTGGAAGATGGAAAAGGAGGGATGAGAAGGAGAGAAAGAATATAAATGAGATAGAGAATGTGAGAAAGAAAAAGAAAATGATTGAAGTATATTCAGGGACAGCAGTAACCAGAGCTGTCAGAACCATTTCCTGCAGTCTCAGTGTCAATTCTTACAACCATGATGAAGGAAGCCTCAGAATATGAGATTGTTTACATTGCCACAAGTCTCACCTGCCAAGCAGATTGACCACCCTTGGCAGGAAAGATGCTATACCATAAGAGTAAGAAATCTTCCACAATGATTGGATCTTTAAGCCTGAATGGGGCAACCTAACATTTACTATGCCATGGATGTCTATATATACTATATTGTGCATATAGTTGAGATACATTCTATATTGAGTTGGAATTTACAGCTAAGCAGGAAGGAGTGTTGTGTATTTAATATTTCAAAAATATTTGAGTAATCTTTGATATATATTGGCTGAAAACAAATTTCAAGGTTGTATAAATTATATATACTTTAATAATAAATGTACTTTGAATTAAGCATTATTGTTTATTTAAATAATTCATTACAGGTTTTATGTAAAAATATATTAATTGCCTACAACATCACGCCTCCACATGATACATGTGTGCTGTGCTTGAAGTAAAGATGAAGTTACACCTGTATTTTCGACACCCAAAATCTTCTTTTGAATTACTTTGGAGTTTGAAGTTACAAAACATAATACCAACTATTGCTGCATTCAAGAGATGACAAAAGCTTCAATTCAACTTGAGGCCCATGAAACTAATGGATTTCCACCAAAACTCTAACAAGTCCTCTGGTGCAATTCTTCCATGACTTACCTGTACATGACTCCAGACCTTAATTGCCTTCTGAAATAGATTAATAATTTAATCAGCTCAAAAAACCATTAGAGATGAGTAAATACTATTTGGATCCAGTCAACCAATAGATTAAAAGGTATCACTTGAATGGATAGCAAGCAGCAGGTAGTGTTTGTGCAAAGGTTCTCTAGATGTGCTCGATGAAGTGCTGAGCTGTCACCATTTGCAGAATATCATGATGGTCAATGCTGAATGCCTATAAAGTTTTCAAGCTACTTTTTGCCTTGTGCCTTTTGGGTACATTCTCTAACATTTTAGTCAGAACACTTGTCCGTGCCTATATCGTAGAGTGCCATTTATTCACCTGGCTCCTGTTTTCACAGAAGACAATACATTCAGGAATCAATATAATACCATGAATGCTGCCACCCATAACACATTTGAGCAGACCTGTCATTGTCCTCTCACTCTGATTCTATTGCTAGAAATGTTTTAAAAGCTCAATGCCATGTATGTCAGTGAGGACATTATTCTCCTTGGTGATCACAAGGACACACACATTACAGTGGTTGCAGGAAGAAGGATGTTGCCTTTCCCCCTCCCAACCTTTTCCTATTGACATATCTTCATGGTCAGCAGTGTGTGATGAAGATTATGATGAGAGCTGTCTTGGAGGAGAATATAAAGACTGCAGAGACCCAGGCACCGGTGACAGAGTCAGTCAGCCAGGTTATTTCTTGAGACAATGCTGAATAGTCTGGGTATGATTTGGATGACAGAATTGTGGTAAAGGTTGCAGACTATATGAAAAAAATGGAGGGGCAGATAATTTTGAAGAAGTAGGAGGCGACAGAATGACAGACAGATTAGGAGAACGGACAAAAAAGATGGAATACAATGTCAAGAAGTGAATGGTTATGCACTTTATTAGAAGAAATACGAGCACAAGCTGTTTTCAAAATGGAGTGAAAATCTAAAAATGTGATGTGCAAAGGGAATTGAGGGTCCTCATGTATGATTCCCTAAAAATTAATTTGCAGGTTCAGTCAGTGGTGAGAAAGGCAAAATGCAAAGTTTGCATTCATTTTGAGAGGACTAGAATATAAAAGCAAGGATGTATTGTTGAGGCTTTATAAAGCGCTGGCGAGCCCTCACTTGTAGTATTGAGAGCAGTTTTGGGACCTTATCTAAGGTAGAATGCCTTAACACTGGAGGGTATTCAAAACATGTTCACAAAAATGAGCCTGGGATTGAAATGCCAGTTACAGGTGGAGCTTTTGATGGCCCTGGGCCTGTACTCACTGGAATTCAGAAGAATGAGGGAGAATCTTATTGCAACCTATCAAATATTGAAATGCCTTAATAGACTGAATGTGGAGAGGATGTCTTCTATGGTGGGAGAGTCTAAGACAGACTCAGAATAGGGATGTCCATTTATAATGGAGATGAAGAGGAATTTGTTTAGCTAGAATGTGATGAATCTTTGGAATTCATTGCCACGGGTGGCAGCAAAGGCCAAGTCGTCGGGTATATTTAAGGCAGGGAATAGGCAGGAGATTGGGGCTAAGAGGGAAATGGAACCACCATGAGGAAATGGCAGAGCAGACTCGATGGGACAAATGCCCTAATTCTGCTCCTATATCTTATGGTCCTACACCACTGTTGACTTTGCCCCCAACTGATGTTCATGCTTAATGAGTTGCCTTTCATCAGGCAGCTCACTCACCCATGTCCCAAGGACAGCCATCTCAGAATTCTCTTTTCATTGGTCAGAAGCCAACTAAGCTAGGTAAGGATCATCAAGAATCTCTACAGACTCAATGGGAAATGTTATCACCTTCCTATAGACATGAGCCATTACATCTCACATATAAGGCCATGGCATGTGGAAGGCATAACTTTCTTTGTTTTGTTCTTAAGAATCTTTATACTAATTTGATTATATTGTATGATTACGTCTGATGAAAAATTCTGAATGGCATTAGTTTGGTGTGTTTTGCAGCATTGCAATAGATCCATATTTGATCAATGAACTTTTTTTCCCTGTAATGTTTTCTTGTACAAGTAAAACAAAAAGTGGCCCAGCTAGCAAACTATTTGCCTTATTTCACCAAAGATCCAGGTTCGATCCTGACTTAATTGCTTCCTGTTTGGAGTTTGCATTTTCACATGGTGACCTCGTGTAAATTGATAGTTGGTTGTTGCCACAGACTTGCTGGGCCCAGGAGCCTGTCTCCATACTACAGAATAACACTCCCTAACACTAAATTCAGAACTGAAGGACAGAAGGACATGTAAATAGACATGTACAAACAAGAGGTTAGAAAGTAAGTTAATTATCACATGTTTATGAGTTATGTAAAGGAATTTTATTATAAAATCTAAATTGTAGTTAACCAAACTTTTAACAGGTACTCCACTCAAGATTGTTTGAGACTATTTCAGGTGACCTACATGGAAGCATGTCTGGACAAAGTCAACATCAAAGTTTATTGTCCTAAGTACAAGTACATGTAAACACAGGTGAAATGAAGAACTTCCTTGCAGCAGTATCATAGACACAACATTAACAGAAAGAACAGAAATTAAACATAAGTTATAAAAATTACTTAGACTAGAACACAACTAAAACAAAAAAAAAAGTCCATTGTAGTGCATAGTTGTCAATGTAGTCATAGTGTTGCTATACTGATGTAATGAGCAAGGTAACTGAGGCCAATTTTATGTTGCTTAATTGAAATTGCTTTGCCAATCTGGGGCCATAAAGTGACAGATATTTAATTTCCCTTATTAGTTATGCCTTAAGAATTTTTCTTACTCTTTACCACCAGCACCAAAGCTGTTTATGCCCCTGATCAATACTTTGACCTCACTCACTGTTACAACTCCTGCCAGATACATATTTCTGACTTGAAGTCTCATCCCTTGGTGATTCAGCTTTACACACCTCAATTTTTGATACCTCAATTACTCCTTGTTCCAGATCCCCAATGAGGTCCCCAAACTCAGGAGTTAAATGCTTCTACTTAGATTTAGCATGGCTTTTTTTGAGGCTCTATAACACCATCAGATTTCATATAACCCAACTGCAAATGAAAGGTCCTTTCCCTGAAACTGTATTCTTTTCCATGGATGCTGCTTGACCTACTGACTATTCTTAGCATCCTATATTTTCCCCTCAATCTATATCTTTCCACGAGCTCACCTATTGTGGAACCAACAGAAGAATTTTCTTGGTGCCCAACTGCATGTGTAAGCCCTGCATTAACACACATACTAGAAAACTATTGAAGTGGAATTCACAGAAAAATGGCACAAACTTCTCCATAGCCCCATACGGTGTGAAATTAATATGTCCACCACTAATAAATTTCTGTGCCCTGACGTGCCTAATAACCTGAGATAAAACCCCTATTGTATGGCAGGACAAAATTTCCAAAAGCAACTCATTGGCCTTTTTATGTTCTAATTTTCTTTTTCATTTATTTCAATAATCAATGTTTCTAAATGATGAAAGATTTCTTGTCCATTTATTTCCAATGAGAATGTATTTTGTCCCTTGTATTTCTTGATTTACCATTGTGAAGCAATGCTGTTCGATACAAAGCATGATGATAAAAGCATGATTTAATGCAGCATTAAGTTTGGCAATAGGATGAAATATTTCTTTGGCTTTTTGCTATTGATAACTTGGCAGGATAACCCTGGAATCACACCAAAATGCATCAAATGAGAGTAATATTATAGAGAAACTATTGATTTGCTGGAAAACAGAAGGTCAAACCACTGCAGTATCTGGCGTTGATCCTAGAAAGTCCATAAACACTACTGGGAGAAGACTGAGCTCATTTTAGTAACAAAATACGTGTAATTCCATTCCAAGGCAAATCACACCAAGGCATTTTCTTCCCTCTATTATATAACTATGCAAACATAAATCCCTTCCTGGCATTGATATCCTTCTCCTTAATGGACATAGTTCTCAAAAAGTAGAAGGCTTAAAGACAACAATTGTCCCAGCAATAAGCGTAATAAATTGAAAGTGTAATCTTTATAAGGCGAGGTTAAATTTTATAAAAAGTGAAATATATCATAGCAGCAGCAGAAAACTTGTAAGTTATATTGCTATTCAATCTGATGTGGGGCATAATTTGCTTGTTTACACTTCTAAATTGCTTTTGGCACAAGAGATAACACCTCCTACTAATTCTAACTATGCATAGAATTATGTACAAACACAGAAAATTATTAGTGTTTTACTATGAAATTATTGTCAAATGAAATTTGCAGGGATTTGCAAATATTTGGCAATTAAGACTGAAAGTAGCATTTTGCTTTTCTGCAGAAGTGCAGGGTTGAACTTTAAGATTATGGGAACGGTGTTTGAATATGAAGTCAAACATAACTAAGATTATGTTTGAATCTAGGGTGAAGTCAAACCAAGTTCAAAACTATCCAATATCCAAACCACATATTAAATACAACTATCAATGGATTAAATGCACAAAGAACTTTAAACAAGATATATATATTTATCAACAAGATGAATATCTAATAGCTATTGCCAGGAATTCAGTTATACTGTAGATTAAGCAGAACTGAATGCTCAATTGTCCAAGTTATACAAGGCTCCAGAAAAATAGGCCAAAGGAGAAAGGAGGCAGGACAGGCATGTGTTAGTGTGGCATTGAATTGTGACATGGATACAGCGGAGAGTGATGTGGAGTTGATATGGTAAACGTGAATGGCAGGAAAAAGAAGGCATAAATGGGAGTAATCTATAGACCAAATCATACAATGAGATCACTCTCAGCAGCTTTCCATCTCTAGATCCACAATGTGTCCAATATAAGACAGAACCAAACTGCGGACAGTAACATCCAATAATGTGCAACTCACATCTGAATGCCACTTCTGTAACTGATAGTTACATAGGATTGGTTTAGACTAAAGGTCGTTCCAGCAGAAATGAATTTTCACAGTAGCTGGGAGCCAGCTTCCACACTGCAAAAAGGAGAGTGACTAAGCAGGTTCCAGAAGGCACAGAGAATTCAATTCACATAAGTCCCCATTAACTAATTTAGTCACAAGCCATGTATTGGTGAATCAAACTGATCCTAATCTCTAGTTCACAACTTAAGCACACAATCCTTATTCAGCCATATCTGTATTAATTAGTTTTTAAATACTTTTTCCTCCATTTGATCATCAACCCTGTGATTTTTAAATTTGTTAGTTTTTTTCTGGACAACACTGGTGTGCTCAGCATTTATTGAATATGTCCCTTGTGGAGGTGTTGGTGTTCCTTGAACTACAATTGTCCTTCTGGTGATGATAATGACACTGCTATTGAGTAAGGAGTTCTCAGACCTACACCAATCAATAATGAAAAACAGTGACACACTTCCAACTCAAAATGATATGCAAAACTATAGGTAACCACGTTCACTTGGAATTGCTACCCTTGATCTTCTCAATGGTAAAGGTTGGGAATTTGGGATGAACTATTGGAAGCACCTGGATCAGCTACTGTAGCAAATTTTATGTAGATCATGCACAGTAGAGCCATCATACCCTTGTGTTAGAGGGAATAAATGTTCGGCACAGAGAGAGTGGGAAGCAGTCAAGAATGCACTTGGACAATAGTGTTGACCATCAAGGGGACCCTTTAACTTCACCAAGTCCTCTTCAACTCTTGTCTTCTCCAGCAGACCGATACCCATCAGTTAACCTCAACATCACAGTCACTATCATCGCACTCGGCTCACTCATAAATTTGTTTTCTAATTAGTGCCGGAAATTCCTCATTCCTACTCCACCACCTTCCCCTTTCCTCAGCAACTCAGATTTATCTGAATACAGGCAGAGTGCATGGTGGAGGGACCATTGCAAGTGGAAAGCCATTTCAGTAACATGGAACATTGCATTTTACTAAATTTCCAGGCAGTGGTTCTATAAATTGGTATGCTATAGAATGCTTGCTTCATGCTCTTTTCCAGATACTAAACAGTTTTTCAGCTCAATATTCTTGGATCATATCTATCTGGCTGAAAAGCTGATTTGGGATGTGAGGCTTAAGGAAAAAAAAAACCATAATGTTAAGATTAAAGTTTCAAGATTGGGTATCGTCATTTTTCACTACGTGAGTGTAAAGGTGAATGAAATGATTGTTACTCCAGATCTAATGCCACATAAAAAATACAGTAAACATAAAAACACAAGGAATATAAATATGAAAGCAATCATATAAAACAAAATGTGCAAATAAAGTTGCAGTGCATGGGGCGATGAAGGGTGCTGCGGTGCTGTGGAAAGAAATTAGTGTCTTCTTTAAAGGTAACAATTGTTAATGGCAATAGAATTGAGACAGTCATCTATAATATGTTAGTATTCCATTGTCTGGAGAAAGAAAGAGATATAAATGACCAGAACCTACAGCAGGCATGGGCAAACTGTGGCCCGTTAAGCTTTTTAATCCGGCCCGCAGAACTTGATGAAATTATATTAATAAACCTTGTTAACATTTTTTCCCCGCAATTCTGGCGTTTTCCCAATAGATGACGCACTCTATATACATTGACCTTTGTTGAGGTGCAGCGTATTACTCCACATTTGCACTTTACTCTTTGTTTTGCTCGACCTATTTGTGTGAACAGGCGTTCAGCATCATGAACATCAACAAAGCCAGCCACAGGTCCAAGTTAACTGACCAACACCTCAGATCCATCGTGAGAATCGCCACAACAAAACTAAATCCAGACTTTGATGCGCTGGCTAAAAAGGGAGACCAACAACACTGTTCCCACTGAAATTAAAAATAAGTTTCTTCGTTGTGTTATGTAAAAAATGCATTTGAAAATATTTTTTTCAATAAGCCTTACATGTTACATGTCATTTCTGTTAAGTGATGGACATGAGTAGTGCGCAGGTGCACGTACGTTCTCAAAATAAAAAATGCGCTCCAGATCAAATAACGCGCTCCGCATACTGGCGCGCTGTCACTGTTCTGTCCTTGTGCTGGTCGTTGTTGAGTTTTAGCACAGGGGACAATTGAATAAGAAGGAGCAGGACAAGTAGACCTGCATCTCCTACCGTTTTTGAAATAAAGACAGTCAGGAGGAGAGTGATGATGATAATATCTTGAAGGATAACAGAATTTTCAGTGCTTTAAAATAATAACTGTTACTATTAAAAAAAGCAGTATTTTATTCATTTAATTTTCAGTGTTTTAAAAGTCATTTCAATAAATAGCCAAATACCATGGGACTTCAAAGACAGGTATTTTGTTGTAATGCATTTGTTCATTTTCAATTGAAATTAAAGCACATGTTTTCTACATATCCCATGATATTTTATTTTCTCTTATGAGGTGTATTACCAAAACACTCCTTCCATCTGCTCCTGGTCCGGCCCCCCCTGTCAAATTTTAGAACCCTTTGTGGCCCACAAGTCAAAAAGTTGGAATTTGAAGTCTCTCTGCACCTCTGATGTTTGAACACACTCCCCATTTAGATAATAGTCTGCACTATTGTTCCTTTTACCAAAACGCATTATTATACATTTCCCAACACTATATTTCATCTGCCACTTCTTTGCCATTCTTCCAATTTGTCTAAGTCCTACTGCAATCTCATTGCTTCCTCAGCACTAGCTACCCCTCCTCCTATCTTCTTATCATATGCAAACTTTGCCACAAAGCCATCAATTCCATTATATAAATCATCAGCAAACAATGTGAAAAGTAACGGTCCCAATACAGACCCCTAAGGAATACCACTAGTCACCAACAGCCAACCAGAAAATGTCCCTTTTATTCTCACTCATTGCCTCCTACCTGTCAGCCATTCTGCTATCCATGCCAGTATCTTTCATGTAACACCATGGGATTTTATCTTGTTAAGCAGCTTCATATGTGGCACCTTATCAAATACCTTCTGAAAATCCAAGTAAACGACATCCACTACCTCTCCTTTGTCCACCCTGCTTGTTACTTCCTCAAAGAACACTAATAGATTTGTCAGCCAAGATTTCCTTGTACAGAAACCATGCTGAGTTTGACTCCATTTTATCATCAGTCATCAGTAACCTCATCCTCAATAATAGACTCCAACACTTTCCCAACCACTGAGTTTAGGCTAACTGGCCTATAATTTCCTTTCTTTTGCCTTCCTCCTTTCTTAAAAAGTGTAATGACATGGCAATCTTCCAGTACCAATCAAGTGATTCTTGAAAGACCATGAGGAATGCATCTGTTATCTCTTCCATAGTGAAAAAACTTTTGGTACCCTGCTTTGTATTATTGGCTAGTTTGCCCTCAAATTTCATGATAATAAACCGGCGATAATAAACCTGATTCTGACATTTTATTTTCTCTCTTCTTTTTGCTTTTTTAGTTGCCTTCTGTTGGATTTAAAAATCCTCCCAATCATTCAACTTCCCAGTTACTTTTGCTACCTTGTGTGCACTTTCCTTGGCTTTTATGCAGTCCTTGACTTCCCTTGTCAGCCACAGTTGCCAACCCCTGTCATTTGATAATTTCTTCCTCTGTGGGACATATCCATCTTGCGCCTTATGAAGTATTCCCAGAAATTTCAGCCATCTCTGCTCTGCCAACATCCCCACCAGTATCCTCCTCCAATCCACCTGGACAAGCTCCTCTCTCATGCTTCTGTAATTTCTTTTATTTCATTGTGATACAGATACATGTAAGTTATACTTCTCCCTCACAAATTTTAGTATGAATTCAATCATATTATGATCACTGCTTCCTAAGGGTTCCTTTATGTTAAGCTCCATAATAAGATCTGGGTCATTACACAATGCCCATTCTAAGATAGCCTTTTCCCAAGTAGGCTGAAGCACAAGCTGCTCTGAATAGTCATCTCATAGGCATTCAACAAATTCACTGTCTTGCAATTCAACACCAACCTGATTTTCCCAAACCCCTTGCATATTGAAGTCCTCCATTACAATCGTGTCATTACTCTTATAACATGCCTTTTCCAGCTCCCTTTGCAATCTCAATCCCACATCTTGGCTACTATTTGGGGGTCCCATAATTTTTTTTACCCTTGCAATTTCTTAATTCCACCCACAAAGATTCAACATTTTCTGATGCTATGTCACCTCTTTCTAAAGATGTAATTCCATCTCCTTCCAACAGAGCCACATCACCCCCTATACCTTCCTGCCTGTACGTTTGATACAGAATATAACCTTTGCTGTTAAGCTTCCAACTTCTATCGGCCATGACTCAGTTTTGGATCAAAAGACAAACAGAACTATTACATTATCCAGACAACTGTTACCACTATAAGAGATTTCTCAATTTTTACCATGCACTTGGGAAATTATTAGCCAATAAACACTCAATCTGATAAATGCTTCATTGCTTCAAATTGTTTTAATTGTTTTTATAATTCAAAAGTACCATTTACCTGAGTATCCTCTTTGTTTCAAGATTCATGACTGCAGTAATTTAATTCTGCAATATTAAGTATCATTTCAATTTTAAATTTTAAATCAGTATAAATATCCTATTATCCAGATGACTTATCCAGTCAATATTGTGTGTGCAGACACACGAGTATGCAGTTGCTGGAATCTGGAGCAAGGCACATGTTGGAGAATCTCAACAGGTCAGACAGCATCTATGGAGGAAATGGGCAATAAAAATTTTGTTTCATGAGCCTTAATCAGGACTCAGTTATGCAACTGTGCAAGTAATTTTTAAAAGATTAAAATTTTATTCACAAAATCAAGTACAAGCAACAGTATATTCTCATTTACAACAATATGGTAGCCCATCATAAAGTTTCCATTCATGAAGATTCATTCTCTTATGATGTCCTTGCGAGTTTGAAGATAGTATGTAGTCTGAAATCTGTACTAAGCAAATTATCTGTGAAGATATAAGGAATGCACACTCCTTAGCCACTTTATCTGGAACACCTGTACACCTGCTCATAAATGCAAATACCTAATGAGCCAATCATGTGCCAGAAACTCAATGCAAAAAAAAAAATGCAGACGTGGTCAAAAAGTTCACTTGTTGTTCAAACCAAACATCAGATTGGGGAAAAAATGTGATCTAAGTGATTTGCCTACATCATGATTATTAGTGTCAGATATGGTAGTTTGAGTCTGAGAAAATGCTGATCTTCTGGGACTTTTACACACCGAAGTCTCTGGAGGTTAGAAAAATGCGGCAAAACAAGAAAAAAAAACATACAGTGAGCTGCAGTTCTGTGGGTGATACCACCCCTATTAATAAGAGATATCAAAAGAGAGTGGCCAGACTGGTTCAAGCTGACAGAAAGGCAACAGTAATTCAAACAACCATATGTTACAAGAGTGGCGTGCAGAAGAACATCCCTAAATGTACAACCATCAAACATTCAAGTGGATGGGCTACTGCAGCAGACAACCATTAACATACACTTAATGGCCACTTTATGAGGTACAGGATGTAACTAATAAAGCAGCCAATGTGCAAACACTGTAGACAAGTTAACAAGAAACAAAAGGAACTCATATAACAGACAAAAATAAATCAAATGAGATTTTCTTTCACTAAAATCACATTAATCACCAGCATTCTACAAAATTCTGCATATCTTAATCTGGAGTTGGATTTGTCGTTAAACTATTTACCTACATGTATAACTGGCGTGGGTACAGGTCAGCATTATACAATCATGTGGCTAGGAAACAGATAAAGCAATGATGTGACAATTATCATTCTTGTTTAGAATTCTTTAGTAATGTTATTACAAACAATGCAATCAATGTACTCTACTCAGATAAAATGTTTTCATTCCATTCTTCTCAAAGGACTTTTCGTACTGAGAAGAGTACATTTTGTTCTCATCAATTTACAGCAATTGTTTCCAGTTATTCTTCATTCCAAATGGGCATATGCCATGTCAAACAAATTTCTGTCATTTTGGAGCTTCTAAAATTAACTGACATGCATTTCTCATTTTATCTTACCACATCTCTCTGCTGAAGTCCTCTCTTTTCTCACCAATCCTGAACAAATTAACTGACAGCAAGACCTGTCTCAATCAACATTCACTCATGAGCCCACTGAACTGGATTGGCTGTAAAACAAAAAAAAAACACTTAGAAATAGATAACTGTTGTTAGCCTGGAGACACTGCAGCTTAGTCAACCCAAACTGGTATCAAACCCAAACCTTTCTAGTTTGGGTTCTTAAAAAATGGAGAGAAATCATCATTGCTATTGGTGCTTTGGGGCTGGAAGATCTATTGTTCTCAAGAATGTCCTCTGAAGTAGTGAAGTACAGAATGATGCATCCAGCAGGAAACATCCCAATTACACTAAAAATAATAAACATGAAGCCCTTCTGCTGCTGACTGGTAAAATTCCTGAGGAACACATAACCTAGTGTGTATCAAGTCAATATTTAACACATGATGGGATACTCATTTTTTCAGCAGTTCTGAAATAATCTTGTGAGGTCCTATCATGTTAGGTAGATAAAACAAATCAGGTTAACGATGCAAGGAAGTTGTGAAAGAAATAAAGAACTCTAAAGTTCAGATTGATGGATGCTTGGATACTAAGGGAATCAGTAGATATGGAGTTCATACAAGCAAGTGAGATTGAGATTAATCAGCGTTGATTTTATTGCATAATATTGTAAAACTCCCTTCCGAAAAGCTGAATGGCTTAATTCCACTTCCTGTTCATTGTTTTATAGCAGCCTTTGAAGTAATTAACTTGAATAAGATTTCCTAACACTGTTTATACAACTGTAAATGGGGAATTACATATCACAGCCCACAGAACAACACATGTATTTGTAGTGTTGTCTCTTGTACAACAGTAATCTTGAGCAGAAGGAAAATATAAACAGAAGCAGGAAAAGAAGAAATAATTAGCTAAAGGACCTGAAGGACAGTTGTCAGTCTAAATTGTAGCAATAATGTGAAAAGTCAGACGGCAAAGAATAATATTGGGAAGCTCTTAAAGAAGAAGGTGAGTCAAGTGGAATGCTGTTGGCAAAGGATGCAAGAATTCTGGCTCAGAAAGTTAAAAAGGGAAGTACAGGAAAGGGATGTGATAACTAAAGAAGAGTATAAAGGCTGAATGTTTTGCAAAACCTGAAGATTCAGCAGAGCCAAATGAGGACATAACAGGATTTTTAAAAAAACAGCTTTTAAATTCTTTCTGTTGGGAAACAGGATACAGATGCATAAGATAGGTATGATAGAGGGGACATAGCTTGTGGGTTGCTGAATTTAAACACTTTGTAAAGGGAATATGGATGAAATCTCATCCAGAACTGATAAAATGTGATTCAAAAGAAGTGATTCATATAATTCTGAGCATGAAAATAATTAACATACACTGAAATGTGTAAAGGATCTCAGATTATAGCTGTGGGTTAAGATTAGTGTTTTAAAATCCAGAAAGCAAAAGATGAAGGCTGCATAAAATATAAATGGCCTTGATTAGAGAATGCCAGATCTTCATGACAAGTGAGTTCAGGATGAAATATCAATGAGCAAATTTAAGTTTAAAACCATTAACCATTATCTTAAAGGTTAATAAAAACTTGGAATGACCTACAAGGTCTAGGTTTGGTTATCGTCAGCATTAAAATATAGTTGAATATTATGCAGAAGTTACTTTGCCTCAAATAAATCTTCTTTTGTTTTGACTGTTTCTTATGTTATTTTTAATCTTTAATTTTATTTAAGATTTTCATTATATGTAGGTGTGCTGGGGAGAGGTCCCATTCAAATATTATGTACAATTAACATTAATATTTCGGTAAGAGCTTGTACCCTGTCAGAAATATTATTCAATGAAAGTGAATCTCGCCTACAAATGTTCAAGTTGTGCTTAATGACTACAGCAGTAAGTACTGAATTTCTTCATCTACTTTCTTCTTGCTTTCTGAGACAGTCCAGGCTTGAGCTCCCACATTACAATGCCAGTGTCCAAATGTCCATAATAATGAAATCAGACCAAGAGAGATTTTCACAGCAGTTTGGAACTGTAGTTTATTTTGGAGGTGTAATACATGCAGCCAGTGGATCATAAACACAAGAGATTCTGCAAATGCTGGAAACCTTGAGGAACACACACAAAATTGCTGGACGAACTCAGCAGGTCAGGCTGTGGTAGAATCAAGAGTTGATATTTCAGGCTGAGACCTTTTATGAGGACTGGAAAGGAAGGAGAAAGGATGCCCCAATAAAAAAAAACGGGCGGAGGGAAAGGAGATCAAGATGGAAGGTGATAGGTGAGGCCAGGTGAGGGGAAGGTAATAGGATGGGGTAGGGAGGATGAAATGAGAAGTTGCAAGATGATAGGTAGAAAAGGTAAAGGGCTGAAGAAGAAGAAGAAGAAGGAAGCTCATAGGAGAGGAGAGCATAGGAGACAGAGATGTTGCAGGGACACCAGAAGGAGGTGATAAAAAGGTGAGGAAACAGAATGGGTAAGTGTAATGTATGAATCTATTTCTTTAAGAGCAACGACTCCCCTTAGCATTACTTATGCTAGTTTACAGGTGCACATTGTTTTGTAGCTCTCTCTACCTCTCTGCACATGCATATTGAATTTGTTCGCTTTCTCTGTGCAGTGTGAATACATCAGTTAAATCCACCTTCACTTGTGTAACTTTATTTGACTGAGATGTAGTTGTACAGACACAGCAAATTGGCAATGAATATGAACCCGAATATCAGCAGATATCACTGACTGCACCGACAACAACAGAACTTAGAGGAAGGGAGAGAGGCTGCAAGGGGAAAGAGGGGAGAAGGCCATTATGGATGCTAACAAAGGGATACATAAATAATAGTGCACAGTGCACAATGAGAGATGCATAACTAGCAAAGTTAAGTGAAAGCCAGCAAGCAAGATGTTCAACAAAATTCTGAAACTCCTGAAAAGCCAGCAAGCAAGAGGTTCAACAAAATTGTTGCAATTTTACAAAATCACTTGAGCACTAAACTGCTGGTAATAGCTGAGAGATTTAGATTTCTCAAAATGAACTAGTCACAGAAAAGAAAGCTTTTCTGAATACAAAGCAGAACTGTGCAAACTTTCCCAATACTGAGAGTTTAGAGATGGACTTACTGACGCATTAAGGAATAGGCTTGTATGCGGCATACGTAGTCAAAGCACTCAAAAAAAGGCTACTCTCAGAAAGAGATTAACTTTAGGATGGGCATTGACAATTGCAATATCATTAGAGACTGCAGCAAAAGTTACAGCAGAACTGCAGAAAGGAGGTTAGAACGTGAAATGCACAAAATGTCCTTGAAGAGGGCAAAAAGCCAAAAATGTTACTGATGTGGCAAATCCTCCTATGACACAACGACTGTTGGTTCAAAAAAAAGTCCGCAGAAACTGTCACAGTCAAGGCCACATAGAGAGAGTTTGCAAGGCAGACAAAAAGCACAACCAAAGAGAAAAAGCACACAGAGTGAAAGTTTTCAATCACAAATCCAAACATGAATAAAATGACTCAATGTACAACTAAATCAGACAACACCGAGTCTGATAAAGGTGGACTGCTAAGCCCAGAACTGAATAGAATTACTGACGCAGATTGCAAAATAATATGGATCCCAATAGACACATCTGGTGTTAGACTAAAAATGGAGCTGGCTACATGGTAGGCTATGTCTACATTTTCAGAGGCTGACTACAACAGACTGTTTTCTGAGTTAAAGTTAGAGAAGACCTCAGCGATACAAAAGATCAACACAGGGGAAAAAGTGTCCCACAAAGGCAAACGAGGGCCAAGCACAGCAGTTAGAGCTTTACGTAATGAAAAGTGGAGGGCCAGAACTGTTCAGACATGAATGGTTGAGAAAAATCCAAATAGACAGGGACAGAGTGTTATGAGTGATGGACAGACCTGTTGGACAATGTGCAGAGTTAACAATTCCCCCTCCCCCTGAGAACTACAAACTATTGCTGTTGCTATGTTGCTATTGAGAGAGAGAGATAAAGCCCAGGCAAAAACTACAGATAAGAAAGGGGAGAGTGACTGTCCATTTACTGTATTATGACTCTTCCTGGATTATTTACCTTCCACTACAAGGACTTTACTTTGCTTATTAACATTCCTCAGGAGATAGTAGGAGTGACCTGATTTGTTGGACATGGTCATTCAGAGTTGATGGATAGCTGTGACCCCGTGAGTGGGGATAAAAGACAGGTCTGGAGAGACACCCTTCAGACACACCAGTAGACACTGACTGAGTGTTGGGAACCCACAGAAAAGGTGGGGGGGGGGCTTCAGATACCAAACCAGGAGATGGGTCAGTAAAACTCACAGTATTACAGCAGGGCTGGTGGGGACTTGTGTGTATATGTCCACTTATGCCAGAGTGATGAGTCCACCACAGAAGAATGGTCTAGCTGAAGACCAGAGGGGTCATAACTGAATGGCCACAACAACACGACGGATTAAGAAAGCAACAAATGGTTTGCCTGCCGTAGCTGTTGCTGTTACATCTCGCTCGCTCGCTTGCTCGCTCTCTCTCTCCAATGATTTTAACACAACAACCATAACTACTTCAGCATTTATGAACTGAACTCTATACTTTCCTATGACAATTCATTTACCCCTAGACATTGAATATTATTGATTATTATTATTCCTACACTTTTAGGTTTATTACTGCTAACTTGTTTTATATGTATATTTGCATCTTTGATATTGTATTGTGTAGTTTACTAATAAACACCTTTAGTTTGGTACCACCAGACTCCAATGGATTCTTCTTTCTCTGCTGGTCAGACACCCAATTACGGGGTACGTAACAAATGTCAAAGCTCTCAATGTGTCATCAACAGGCAACTGCAGACCAAATGGTAGCACTAACCAGAGACTGTCACAACTGCTTAATGCTAATGAGAAGAGGACTGGTAAACTTTAAGGGATGAAGACCAGAATTGAATTGAATGAAGCAGCAAAACCAAGATTCCTTAATGCATGCCCAGTGCCTTATGCACTACATCCTAAAGAGGATGCTGAACTTCAGAGCTTGGAGGCATATGCAATATAGTTGAGTGGAGTGATTGGGCCACTCCCATTGACCTGGTGATCAAAAAAAGGGAAGGCAAGAGCTGTTTGCATATGCGAGGATTTCAAAGTGAGCATCAACCTATGCTGTGTACTGTGTAATGTACCTCTGCCACAAATAGAAGGCATATTTGGATCTCTGGCAAGTGGGGAGAGCTTTTCAAACATTGACTTATCACAAGTCTATCTGCAAATGGAGATCGAAGTCAAGCAGGAAATTTCTCACAATCAACACAAACATCAGCCACAGCAGTGTGGCAGACAGCAATGGACTAAGTGCTCCAAGATATCTCAGGACCACAGTGTTATGTTGATGACATTATTGTGACTGGCAAGCACAATGAAGAGCACCTCCAGAACCTTGGTAAAGTTCTTACCAGACTGAGTAAGAATATGGTCTGTGTGCAAAAAGACAGATGTGATTTTTTTAAGAATTGAACATGGTTTATATAAGTCACAAGAGAAGATTAGAACAGTGCTCCAGGCATTCAGACTGGAAAATGCATTACAACTCAGGTCATACTTGAGCCTTGTAAACTACTACCCCCGGTCTCTCTCAAACATTGCTGTAGGGCTGCACTCATTGAACAAACTGTTGCTGGCAGGAGGAAAATGGGAGTGGTCAGAAAGATGTGGCAGACTTGAAGACTTGACCAAAAGCCATCTGCGATGCCCAAAAATCAAAATGAACCCCTGCGAACACTGTTAGACCCATGGGAGTGGCCATCTTCACCACGGCAAAGAGTACATATTGACTTTGCTGAACCATTTATGGACTTCATTGCTGTGGATGCTCATTCAAAGTGCACTGAAGACATACCAATGAAGTCAACTAAATCAAAAGAGACTGCTTCTGATCTGAGGACTATCTTATCCAGAAATGGCTTACTATGACAAATTGTGAGTGACAATGGACCACAACACACATTGGAAGAGTTCAGACTATTCATGAAGAAAAGTGGAATCAAACATTTCAAGTCAGCTCCTCATTACCCAGCAACAAATATGTTAGTTGAAAGGTTTGTCCAAACCTTCAAGCAGTCCATTAAAGCTATGGACAAGAAAGGCATTTCTCTACAGCACAAGATGGACAAATTCATATTTGTGTATTGGAACTCTATTCATGAGATGACAAATCAAACACCAGCAATGTTATTCATGAGTAGGAATCTGAGATTTCGTATAGATCTGCCAAAATTATATCAATGGAGGGCAGTGCAGAATAAGCAGTCCAGCCAGTAGCTAAATGAATCAACCATGTCCTGAGAGGTTGTACAGGAAGTCCTAATGCATGTTTACCAAGAAGACAAGTGGACACCTGGTAGGCTATCTACAAGAAGTGGACCACTGATGTACACAGAGGATGTTGGAGATCATACACGGAGACATCATAAGGATCAGGTATCGGATGATCAGCCGAAAATGCATTTGTGTCGACTATATCCACGAAGACAGACACATTACAGCCACTGGACTTACTTCTCAGTGATAATCATGTCACTAACAGCAACGTGACACCTGCAACAGAGAATGTTGTCTTAGACAAGCACCTACCTAACCTGATGCCACTCCAGAGGTTCAGAGGTGCTATCCTGAAAGGAACAGTGTGCCACACAAAAGACTGAATCCTTGTAAAGTGAAGTTCATTAAGGACTGTTCTTGTGAAAGCAATTGAAAACATAGTCTGTTAAAGGGAAATTGTATGTTTTTTTTTTACATATACATTTTATATTACATTAATCTAATGGGGGAGGAAGTATAATACACAGATCTATTTCTTTTAGAGGAATGACTCCCCTTACCGCTACTTATGGACTGGTAACTTGCGCATGCACATCAATTTGTAGCTCTCTCTATGCATGTGCATTGCACTTGTTGTCTCTGTCTCTCAGCAATATGGATATACCAGTTAAATCCAATTCTGTGTGTGTGCCTTTGTTTAATTCATATATACAGACACAACAGTAAGAAGGGATCCAGAATGAGCAATGGGAAGGGAGAGAAGAAGGAGGGGTGAAGAAGTACCAGGGTTGGAGCAACTTGTTTTCATTTTGTCCAGTTGGAGGCTACCCAGACAGAATACAAGGTGTTGTTTCTCCATCCTGAGAGTGGCCTTATCGCGACAGTAGAGGAGGCCGTGGACCGATACTTTGGAAAGGGAATTGGAGGTGGAATTCAAATGGATGGCTACCAGGAAATTCACCCTGTTGCAGACAGAGCAAAAACTAAGATCAGTAGCCTTGTGAAATATTTTGTAGATAGCTGTATTGTGTTATATAAGGCATTGAAAAATTAAAGCTGCTTCATTTTAACATTCTGTTGTCTCAAGTGGGAAAACTCTTTTATCCCAGTAATTTACCTGATATTATTTTGATTGCAAATTTATAAGGCATTCAAGTATGATAACTAAATCTTTGAGTTTCTTCTGTATATTTGGAAAATGTTCTGCCTGACACACTTGAGATAAATTCTATTAATTGGTAGACTAATTTAATATACATTTACAAGATACCTTTATGATAGAGTACTTGTCTGAATGATCGTTGCTCTGAAAACACCCTGAAAGTCTGGAAAAAAACATTTGATGCTTCAAGTACCATTTTAAACCATTTTAAACAAATAACACTGTGGCAACTGTTCAATTCTCAAAACTTATATCTTACCACCTCTCACGATGACTCCAGATCTCTGGGAGCAACCGTTTTTTGTCTTTGTTTCTACATTGCTGCTGGATCAGAATAATGCAGCTCCTTATCTGACAGAAATGTGGTATACCTTCACCATAGGAACTGCAGTAATTCAAGTAAGCAGTTCATCAACTATCAAGGACATCCAAGAAAACATAATAAATACTTGTCAAAAATATGCATATCCTGGGAATGAATAAAGAAGGAAATACACAATGAGATTTAATTGACTTTCTCCCAGAATTTTAAAATGTTTTAGTCCTTAATCCATCAAACAATGAAGTTTTACATACAAGTCATTTTGAGTTCATACATAGCAAAGGAAAATAAAACTGTCCACAGAAACATTTTATTTCCACAAGACTATGAAACCATGAGAGCAGAATTTGGCCAAATGGCCCATCAAGCCTTCACCACCATTGCATTATGGTTGATTTATCCCTCTCAACCCCATTCTCCTGCCTCCTCATTTCAGTTCTAAAGGAACATCCTTGTATTCTGAGGTTGTGCCCTCTGGACCTTGACACCCCCACTATAATTATCATCCTCTTCACATGCATTCTATCTCAGTCTTTTAATATTCAATAGGTTTTAATGAGATCTCCCCCACTTCCTCCTAAGCTCCTGTGAGTGCAGGCCTAGAGCCATCAAATGTTCCTCATGCATTAGCTCTTTCATTCCCAGGGTCATTCTTGTGAATCACCTCTGGGTCCTCTCCAATGCTAGTGCATCCTTTCAGATTCAGAATCAGGTTTATTATCACCGGCATGTGATGTGAAATTCGTTAACTTAGCGGCAACAGTTCAATGTAACACATAATCTAGCTGAGAGAGAAAAAACAATAAAGAGAACATAATAATAAACAAATAAATCAATTACATATATTGAATAGATTATTAAAAAATGTGCAAAAACAGAAATACTGTACATTAAAAATAGTGAGGTAGTGTCCAAAGCTTCAATGTCCATTTAGGAATCAGATGGCAGAGGGGAAGAAGCTGTTCTTGAATCGCTGAGTGTGTGCCTTCAGACTTCTCTATACTACCTGTTGGTAACAGTGAACCTGGATGCTGGACGTCTTTAATAATGGATGCTGCCTTTCTGAGACACCACTCCCTAAAGATGTCCTGGGTATTTTGTAGGCTAGTGCCCTAGATGGAGATGACTAGATTTACAACCTTCTGCAGCTTCTTTCGGTCCTGTGCAGTAGCCCCTCCATACCAGACAGTGATACAGCTTGTCAGAATGCTCTCCATGTTACAACTATAGAAGTTTGAGTGTATTTGTTGACATGCCAAATCTCTTCAAACTCCTAATAAAGTATAGCCACTGTCTTGCCTTCTTTATGACTATATCAATATGTTGGGTGCAGGTTAGATCCTCAGAGATCTTGATACCCAGGAACTTGAAGCTGCTCACTCTCTCCACTTCTGATTCCTCTGAGGATTGGTATGTGTTCCTTCATCTTACCCTTCCTGAAGTCCACAATTAGCTCTTTCGTCTTACTGACGTTGAGTGCTAGATTGCTGCTGAGGTGCCACTCCACTAGTTTGCATATCTCACTCCTGTACGCACTCTCGTCACCACCTGAGATTCTACCAACAATGGTAGAATCTTAGGTAATGGGCCAAAAACTGCTCACTTTGTGAATGTACATTATCAGATCCAGGGCTGAGCATGACACTGTGGAACACCACAAGTCACACAAGTCTCCCTTTATTCCCTCTCTTTGCCTCTTGCCAATCAGCTGATCTTCTATCCATGCTAGTGTCTTTCCAGTAACATAGCATTTCATCTTAATGCTACTCTGTACTTCAAACAACGCATGAATGGCTGAAACTAATTGAAATACAGGTATGTTGTTTAGTAACAGTATAAATTCGGTAACTGTGAAGTATATTTATTAAAGAAATGTCTAATATCACATGGCAATGAAAAAATCTGTAGAACAATAACTAACCAAAATGTTTACTTGCCTTATCTGTTCTATTAGACCAAACTTTCAGTGGGATTATTCCTCTGTTTACAGTGCATCAAAATAATTGAGAGTGCTTTTTATGGAATTATATTTCTCCCCTGGATCTGATGCATATTTTCATAAAGTAACTATATTGTATTTTACCTGACCAATTAAAATCAACAAATGCTCGAACCTCTTTTTGGTATTGTTACTAGGAAATTTACCCTCAAGCAATCAAGGTAGTGAATTACTTATGATGTACAGGTTATAACATGATAAGATTTTAATTAGCTATTGGAAAGGAGAAGAAGCAACCCAAAGAAAAAAAGATAATTAATTGGAAGAAGGTCAATTTCAATAGTCTGAGGGAGAATCTGGCACTGGCAAAATTGGTACAACTTTATTAGAACAATGAGTACAATTGAAGCACATTCCCAAGAGGAGCAAAGGAAGAACAAATTAATCCAGAGCTCCTTGGCTGAAGAATATAGAAACACAAGAAAACAAGCCTTTCATTCTCTCAGCCTCTCGAGCTTGCCCTGAGATTTAATATGAGCAGGGCTGACCCACCTCAGCCTCACCTCCTCCTCTGTTCTTCTGTGTTAGTTCTTCATAGCACTGAATTTGCTGGTTTTTCAAAATTTTACCTTTGTCCTCTTTAAATACTTCCAGTGTTCAAACCTCTACAACTATCTGAGGTAGAGAATTTCAGAGATTAGCCATTCTCTGTAGAAAGTTCCAACTCACATCAGTTTTAAGTCTGCCCAGTGGTTAAGATACAGAAGAAGGTAAAAAAAAAATGATGATAAAGGTAGGGCTGTAAATATTTTTGCAATCAGCAATACCACTTACAAAAGTAACAGAAGGACATTGGCGATTTAGATAACTAAAGCAAAGAAAGCGTCTGAGAAAGTAACTGCCTGCACAAATAGGAATCTAGCAGTGTTCTATGGTCAAATATATAGTAATAGATTGGACTTACCAAAGACAAAAGTGGGAATTTGCAAACACATGCTGAGCATACTATTATAGACATTGCATCTATCATCATTAAGGAAGAAAATACTTCCAAAGAAAGAATGAAGTTGTAGATAAATGCACCTTTAGAATCATTACAAATTGAGATCATGGATGGATTAGAAAAGTTGGTTGAACTTGGATAAGTCAACTGCACCAAAGGGAATGCATTCTACGATTTTGAACCAAGCTTTGTAGGAAATAGTAAGGGCACTGATCGTGACCTTTTGGTGCTCTTTGGATATGAAGGTATTGCAAGAGGATAGAAAATAGAAAAGGTTACCCCATTAGAATACAGAGGGAAATAGATTAAGCAATAAAATCTTTCATATACTGTTTAGGGCAAATAATTGTTAAACTTTTCTTTTTATGTGGTAAGAGACTGAGTTTGTGAGAGTAATACAGTTAATGTGGTCTACATGGACTTTCCAAACTTTTTGAGAAGTTCCACATTACCAGCTTATCAGCATGTGCATAAAAGAATGTTGATACATGGATATAAAATTGGCTCACTTACAGAATAAAGAGGATCATATTTATTGGTTATTTTCAGACTGTATAACGTTAGAATCAATGTTGGGGCAATTGCTTTTTTTTTAATCCATATAGTCGTAGAGTCAGACAGTACAGAAATGAGCCCTTTGGGTCACCAGGTCTATACTAACCTTATTGCCCATCTTTACTAATCCCATTTGCCTATATTTAGGACTTTATCTTACAATGCCTCACCCATTTAAGTGTGTGTAAAAATAACTATTGAATAGAGTAGCTGATCTTCTTCCACTACTTCATCTGGCAGTATATTCCAGATATCAACCACAATTTAGCCCTCAGACACCTTTTAAAACTTCTGCATTTTTGTTGTTGGTACCTTACCCTGCAAAAAAGATTAGATAAGATAACCAAAATATATTCCTTCTGTAAAAGTATAATTTCTGTCAGGTCTCCCCACCATCCCCCACCTCTCTCCTGACCTACTTAACTCCTTCACTCCAGGGAAACAGGAAGATTTGACCTGCGTTGCCATTTTCAGGGATCTCTGAATTCGTAGAAATCTCTGTTCATTAGCATTCCTTATTGACCTGATACTTATTGTAAAAGTCCAGCCTCTCCTTGACTTCCCAAAAATGCATCACCAGGATACAATAAATCAATAATGATTTTTTTTACAATTTATTGTTAGGATTAAATTTGCAAAATTCCTGCCCAGATTTCCATCCAATGCTTACCCTGCTATAGGTCAGACAACATCCCTCACTATCCACAACACCACCTATTTTTATATTTAATTAGATCATTCAGCTAAACTGGGCATGGAGCTAGGTGTGTAAGGAGAATAATGATGGATAACAGACTGATGGAATAGGAAGATACATGGCAGATGAATTTTAATGCAGATAAAAATGAAGTGACACATTTTAATGGGAAGAATGTGGAGAAGCAATGCTGAACAAAGGAAGTTATTCTAAAGGAGGTGCAGAAGGTGAGAGACCTGAGGTTGTATGTATGCATAACATACATGTAGATAGAGGGAGTGAGAAAGGTTTTATCGACAGAGACATGGAGCATAAAAGCAAGGATGTATGTATATATAAAATTGTATGTTTACCAAAAACGCTCAGGCCTCAGCTGGTGTAGTGCATTCATTCCTGGTGGTTTCATTTTCAGAAAAGAGTGAATACACAGAAGAAAAGATCTTAGAGAATGGTTGAGAAAGTACAGTGCCAAGATTAGAGACAATGAAACTGTTTTTTTTAGAGAAGGGAAAGATGCGTGGAAATTCAATATTTGGTACTCCACAATAATCAGGGATCTGGACAGATTATACTATATGTTGGGAGGCTGCTCTCTTTGATGGAGGGTTGAGAACCAAAGTACTAATTATAAAATAAAGCTAATTATTAGTGATATAAAGAAACACCCATATTTTCTGCTTAAAATGCTTGTCAATTATTTTTAAAATATATGATATTTGAAAAACCTTTGCAAGTTCCAACACCAAGAAAATTCTCTCAAAATCTCAGAGATATTTAAATTGGTGATTATAAATCCCTAATCAGAGAAAAAATGTCTTTCACTAGTGAGTCTCAAAAAACATTCAATATTATTATTGTATCAGTCAGATCTCCTTTCTGTATGTATGTACATATGTATGTGTGTGTGTGTGTGTGAATGAGAGAGAGGCAGAAAATTGAGTATACGTAAGCTCACCTCTGCCATAACAAAAATGTTTAAGATAATCTGGAAACATGCAGGAGCCGCATTACCAGCTGACATTTACGAGCAAGATTAGAGCTCAGGAAGAAAAGGAAAATGAAATGCCCTTGAGAAAGGTTTAGTGTTAAAATATTGATCAAGACATATTAAAGGAAGTTGTATGTTCACTACGGTGTGCTATATATATGTCAACAGTCATCATCCACATCACAATATACCTGAACCATTTTGACTTCTTGATATTGATCTCATCTCCAATACCAAACCCATTTCCTTGCAGTTTTAATTTACATCTCAAGTACTTACTACTAAGCTTCAACATGCTCTTTAGATTTGAAGATTCTGCCAGAATGAGAATGTTACTGAATGATTTAAGAACAGAAAGAGGAGACACGAGCAATCCTGTGCTCTTCATGCCTGCTGCACTACTTAGTAAGATTAAGGCTGATCTTTTATCTTCGTGCCACTTCCCTATGTCAGTCCATGCACTATTTCTTCCCTTAGAAAACATACATGGCTTCTGAGCCTCTACAACTCTCTTGAATAGGGTATTCCAAAGATTCATTGCAAGAGGTCCAGTACAACCTCTAGAAAACCATCTCAGATGCAAAGTGGCCGATCCAGACCAAACCTGATCCGCAGAACGATGCTCAACAGCTGTGCCAGAGCTTCAATACTATCACCTCCCACAATGGGGTGCCAGGTTAGCACAGTGGTTAGTGCAACGCTATCACAGCTCAGGGTATCCAAGTTCGGAGTTTGATTCCAGCATCCTCAGTACATTCTCCCATGGAATATATGGCTTTGCCTCCATTTTCTCCCACTGTACAAAGACATACCAGGTAGGTTAATTGGTCATTATAAATTGTCCTGTGATTAGGTTAGGATAAAATCAGGATCTCAGGGGTTGCTGGGTTGGAGTGGCTGGAAGGACCTATTCCATGCTGTATCTCTAATAAAAAAAAACAAAGAAACAAATGTGACAAAACAGTTTCAGGTCCAGCTGAGCTCAATGCATTTTACTCTCATTTTGACCACAAAAACATGGCAGCACTTTCACAAAGTGCCACAGCCCCAACAGCCCTGTGATTTCAGTCCCCGAGGCAGACGTGAAAGCATCCTTTAGCAGTGAGAACCCAGACTGTATACCTTGCCAAGTACTGAAAACCTGAGCTAATCAACTGTCTGGAGTGAGTAGCTCAGATTGAATGAGGCCTACGCTTCAAGCAGATTTCAATCATACCGGTGCCCAAGGAGAGTGTGGTAATCTGTGTCAATGACTATCATTCAGTTATACTTACGTCCACTGAGGTGAGAGGTTGGTGATAAAACATAAAAACTCATGCCCGAGAAATGACTTGGATCTGCACTAATATGACCCCCATCACAGCAGGTGATCAGCAGGTGCAATTTGATTGGCTCTCCACTCAACCCTGGCATATCCGGAAAGTGAAAGTGCATACATTAGGCTGCTCTTCTTTGGCTACAATTCAGCATTCAATACTGCATCCCCACAAAATTGATTAATAAGTTCTAAGATCCAGGCTTCAATACCTCCTTGTGTAAGTGGATCCTTGGTTTCCAGGACAATTTGGCTTGGTAACAGCATCTCCTCCACAATCACAAGCAACACGCTGCACAAGGCTGTGTGCTTAGCCTCCTTTTCTGCTCGCTTTATACTTAGAATCGTGAGATACAGCTCCAATGCCATATTTAAGTTTGCTGATGACATTATTGTTGTAGGCCGAATCAAAGGTGGTGATACACCAGGATACATGAGAGAGGCTGGAAGTCTGGCTGAGTGGTGCCACAACAACAACCTCTGACTCAATGTTAGCAAGACCAAATCAGTGATTATTGATTACAGGAGGAAACTGATGGCCCCTGATCCAGTTCTCATCAGGATACCAGAGATGGAAAAAGGTCAGTAGCTTTCAATTCCTCAGTATTATCATTTCAGAGGATCCTTCCTGGGCCCAGCATACAAGTGGGCATAGCTCGCTCCTTACTGCTGCTATCAGAAAGGAGGTACAGGAACCTTACGTCTCACACCACCAGGCTGAGTAACAGTCCTTTCCCCTCAATCATCTGGCTCCTGAACCAGAGTGGAAAACTTCACATGCCTCACACTGAATTGATTGCACAACCTTCAAGATGGCTCCAATAATTGGTAACTCTTTGCACACAGCTCTGAAGAAAATCATCAAACATTCACATTAGGACTACTACAGCTGAAATACACAATCACAGCCAATTGCCACAACAGGTCTACAGCGGATGCAATTTCACTGGCTCTCCGTTCACCCTTGGATCACCTGGAAAATAGCAATATCTACTTCAGGCTGTTGTTTATTGATTACAGCAGAGTGTTCAACACCATCATATTCTCGGTCCTAATCAACAAGCTCCAAAACCTGGGCCATTGTATTTCCATCAACAACTGGATCCTCATCAGGAGCCTAGCGTCAGTGCTGATCAGAAGTAACGTCTCTTCCTCACTGACAATCAACACAGGTTCATCTCAAGGATGTGTGCTAAGCCCATTGCCCTTCTCTCTCTGCACTCACGACTGTGTAGTTTAGCACAGCTCAAATACCATCTATAAACTTGCCAAAGACACAACTACTGTTGGCAAAATTTTAGATCGGGACAAGGAGGCATACAGGGGTGAGATAGATCAGCTGGTTGAGTATTGTTGCTATAAGAACCTTGCACTCAATGTCAGTAAGACTGAGGAGTTCATTGTGGACTTCAGGAAAGTAAAGTTAAGATACACGCACCAGTCCTCGTCTAGGGATCGATAGTTGAAAGGATGAGTAGTTTCAAGTTCCTGGGTGTCAACATCTCTGAGGATCTATCCTGGGCCCAACATATTGATGCAATTACAAATAAGGAATCCGAATTGGAAGTTACACAAAGGCGTTTTAATGGTATCCGGGGTTGTTGGAACCCACACTGATGGTGGTGGAGTCTGTATTCTGAATATGTTTGGGATTGTTAGAACCTTTGAGGTCAGTAACAGGGATTCTCCAGAGCCTCTGAAATGTACCAGGATGATGGCAGAAAGCTCCCTTGGCAGATGAAATGGATGACAGTTGACTATAGGATGTTCGAGGTTGGGTGAGCAGGATTGAAATAGAACCACTACATCTGTGCACTATGATGAGTTGATCATAAAGCATACTCCACCTCCTTTACCTTTAAAGGACTAAATTGTCCTGTCTTTCCAGAAAATGATGAAGCCAGCGGGCTGCAGCTGCGTATAAATGGTGGGTTTGAGCCATATTTCCATAAAGCAATATACGCAGCATTCCCTGGTATCCCTCTGGTACTGTTATCCTGCTGAGGTCTTCAATTTTATATTCCAGAGACTGGACATTTACCAGCAGGATAGTCAGGAGGGATGGTCTGCAGCCACAGCTTTTCAATCATACCTGCAGATCAACTCAGCTTTCATGCTTCCACTTTCTTAAAGGGTAACTGCATTCACACCTGTGTCTGCTGTCCAGGGTCCACCAATGTCACTAGATTTGTGTAACCCCCTGGGTCACCTCAGGCTCGCTCAGCTCGTTCTCATCTGGGGGAGCAGCCTTCGGCCCCGCCAAACTGGGTAATCAGCTGGTGTGGATGCTGTGTGATGTCCCCGCCTCGCCCAAAAACAGACAGTACACCATAAGCGATTAAATGAGTACAATTTATAAAGGTTACTATACTATAATAACGATACAGTATATATGAAGAGAAAAAATAAACAAAAGGCGCCAAACTTATCAAAGTCCAAACCACTTCGTGCACAACCGTTGGAGCTCAATTACTGAAGTCTTCTGGCCACCATTCGATCCCTTCCGAACTCCTCGACTCGCAGCTCAGGACCCTCCGAGTGGTCAACCAAACACATCTAGCTTCATCCCCCCTCCTCGGAGTACCTCCTGGCCTCGGACCCCCACTTGGGGTCCATTCCTCGCCCAGCTTACAGCATTGCGTCCTCTCTCTCAATCCCCTCGCGCCGATCTGCCCAAAAGCTTACAGACTTAGAAGAAAGAACATTAATGCCCATTTGGTTTACAAAGGAATACAATTCTTGTTATCAGTAAATTTTAACCCAAACAAGCTTCCAGAACTCTCTCGCAACAAAAAAGCATTCCTGCTTTTAACAAAACAAAGAAGCCCTTTTGATTACATACAAAGTAACAAAGAAAAAAGAAGAAACCCCCTTTACATTTGATTATCAATAGATTTTTTTAAACACCCTAAAACAATGCTGCTTACTGAAGTATGCACAGCCTTGACTGTAGATTTCAGCTATAGTAATCTTAAAATGGGAATATTTGATGATTTGCATCAGAGCTGTATGATATTAAGTAGGGATGGGCTCTCTACTTGATTACCACTTCACTACTTAAAGTGAAAGCACATGCTCAAATAAAGCTAAAATTCACTAGCTGTTCCATGAAAATGTTTCTCAATGTATTTTCATTAATAAAAATTCCACAATTTCTATTTCACAAAGAGCAGAAGAGTTCACCCAATGCTCAAAGAAATATTAATTCTGAAATGATTATTTACTAGTTAAGGGATCAATGGGTAGTTCCATTGAAAGATTTTTAGAACATTGATTCTAGCTGGGGGATTCTTGATGTTTTAAACACATTATCTTTTAAGTAGACCTGATCAACTCAATATCTCCTCATTTGACACACCATCACAGGAACTAGTCTTTCTTGGACTTTCTCAATGGGAAGTATATCCTTTCTCAGGTAAGGCAATCAAAGCTTCATATAATATTCTGTATTGCACTGAGTAATTGTAATAAACACAGAAAGCAGTAGAATCATTTATCAGCATATATGGAAATGAGCAACACACACAAAATGCTGGAGGAACTCAACAGGCCAGGCAGCATCTAAGAGCAAACAGTCAATGTTTCGGGCCAAGACCCTTCATCAGGATAGGAAAAAAATGATGAGAAGTCAGGGTAAGAAGAGAGGGGAGAAAAGTACAAGGTAATAGGTGATTGGTGTAACCTGGAGGGGTGAAGTAAAGAGCTGGGAAGTTGCCTCGTGAAAGAGAAAAAGGGCTAGAGAAGGGAGAATCTGATAGGAGAGGGTAGAAAACAATGGAAGAAAGAGAAAGGGGTAGTACCAGAGGGAAGTGAGGAGCAGGTAATAAGATTAGGGAAGAGAAGGTGTGGAAATCACCAAAAGTTAGAGAAATTGATGGTCATGCCATCAGGTTGGAGGCTACTCAGACAGAATATCAGACATGTTATAGAGGATAGTGCTTATTTAAAAAATAGACAGATTACTCGGAATTGAAAGTTAAGAGAACTTAAAAAAACTTCAATTAATGCCAAGCCTTTGAAATATCTATAATGTGCTGCCTAAACAAAATAAAAGCACACAATGTTTTATGACTCTGAAATCTCAGAAACGATAATATAATGGAAAACCCAATATATTATTTATTAATGCTGTTGCTTGAGGGAAATTTTTTACCTAAATGTTATTGGACATCTTTCTGAGCAGATGAATGTGGAATGTGAAGGAATTTTAATGCCTCATCCTAAGAGGACATTTCTGACAGGACAGGAGTATGAAACTAGATCATGTTCTTTGGAATTCTACTTGAATTCACAGATATTATAAAAGTCTAAAGACTCATAGCTGTAGTATACATTTGTAGCTTTAAGCCAGATGGTTTGTAGTTCTAATTTAAAATTGAAAGGCTTGATTGGCTGAATCTCAAAGTCATATTGGTAATAAATTAAGAATTTGAGGATGGAGAGCAGGAAGACATATTAAATTGACAGTTCATAACTGCTTACGACTATAGCAATCCTGGAAATTCTGGAAAGTTTCTCACCCTTTGCGTACCACCTTGGCTGAACAAAAAAGCACTTTTAGTAATAGGTTAAGACAAATGTGCTGCTCTAAATAGCACCATATGAGGTCATTCTTATCCACAGCCATTAGAATCTATAATGAATCAATCTATAGCCGGGGAAGTGATGACCCCCTCCTGTTGGACTGTTTGTGGTAACTTAATTCTTATGCTTTGTTTTTCTCTTCCAATATTTATATCTGTGCACTTGTAAGGCTACTGTAACACTATAATTTCCTTTGGGATCAATAAAGTATCTATCTATCTATAGTACACAGCACTATGATTTGTTACTATTGTTATAAAATGTATATCATTTGGGAGGAAAACAATATTTAAATTGGAATGGAGCAATGCCAAGGAAGTTAAAACAACTTAAGAATAAAAGTCACTAAAACCAATGAGCTCTCAAATTATCTTCAGGACTAGCCCAAATCTGCCTTAAGCAATAGCCAACTCATTTCTGTTAAGTATAGTGATCTTGTGGAACTTTGTTGACAGAATCCAAATACCCATCAAGCCTGAATGCTGTATCTCATTTAGACCACATAAATTAGGTGTCCACTGAAACTTGCAACTAAACATCTTGTAATTGTGACATTTAGCAATATATATTACCACTGGTCAAATAAAAATCTGGCACGTACACCTATGGCTCAAAAGCTATCAGTTATTTCAAAGTCATCAATATGAAGATTATTCATATAAAAACAAAAGGTATATTTTGTGTTACCACAAGGTCAGCAAAGATCAAGCAATCCAAGCATAGACTATTTAAATTTTTATCTGCAACAAAAAAGCAAAATTGTGATATAATTCTATTTGTCAACTTAAAATATGATATTTATAGCATTATAAATTTATACATGAAAAATGAATTGTAATAATAGTTTTTATATTTTTGTGTGAACTGTAACTTCTTGTTTTTCAGATGGCTTAAATTCACCCATAGCATTCAAAGAGTTAAACATGTGAATGCTTCATGAATAGTACTGACATTTTAGCCTTAGGTTGAAAAGCATTACATGTCACAGAGCTGTATTTTAACCAGATATTTGTTGAGGATAACAGCTTAAAGGTATAATTAAGGCAATTTGTCACCATAACGGCTGTCAATTTGACCTTGTAGCTTAACAGGTGGGGTAAATGAAACTAGCAACTTTAATCAAACAAATAATCAATTGGATAGAAGAAGGAGTCTTAAATTAGCACTGGTATCATCGACTTTGGGATTTCAGACTCTGTCACATGCTGGATATCTAATTTATTTGCAGTTTCTTGCAAACATATTTTTCTCTATTGTATTGAATTGAATAATTGTCACCCATATGTGGACAGCAATAACTTTTAAAGAATATTAGTTTCAAAAGTTGCTTGGAAAAAAATCAATTTTAGTTATAGCATAGATCATTGGACAATACTTAACTTCATTATGGATTTGTTTTCTATTATAAAATATATTGCTAGAAATGCAGAAAACTTATTTTACATTTTAAATGTCAAATACAGTAAATAGAGAGAACTGAAAATAAATGACTTTCTTTGAAGAGTTGAATTGGCCTTTATGTGATACAGAAGAACAGTCTTAATATTTGATTTTGTTAATCTTTCAGGATGATCAACTGGCCTCGTATTTAATACTAACACACAAAACAAATCATGTGGAAATTATATTCAAATAGCTCCTTTTTAAGGCATTGCCTGATTTATTGACCTTTATTATCTGACCATGGTTAGGTGGAATTCAATTCAGATTTAGCAATATGCTCAAAATCAATTTAATGTTCATTTCACTTTAAATTTTCTTGCAATATTCTACAAAATACTATGTTTACCAAACAGTTTAATAGATATTAATGTCCGCCATTGTTTATCAGCAAGTTTATGTATATTTGATTTGTCAGCAGTCTGAATTATCAGGTCTGTTGTAACTGCCACATTGACAGAAAGTCTGATCATGGTAGAACTTGGTAATATAACAGCTTGCAATTCTTATAGCTTGATGTATTTAATCATTTTTTTTATTGAGATGATTAAATACAACACTATTGTTTTTATTTCTCTTGGGATAGAAATGTGCAGCATTTATAGATAAATCTCATTTCATTGGTAATTCTGCTTGCCTGCTTAAAAATAGCTCTCTTCAGTTACTGATTGTTTGACCATTCACACAGAAATTCAATTTATAAACCTGCTTACACGAAGCCTACCATTCTTTCCAAGCTAGCTTTCTCAGTCTCTGCTACAGCAAGCCCTATTTTCAGGGCTTCCTCACATTGACACCCTTTCTCAGCCCCTGCTCACACTGAAACTTGACCTCTCTCCCTGCTCACACACCTCCATTCTCAGCCCATGCTCAGAGAGCCTGCTTCTTAGTCGTTGCCTACAATGAGTCCCTTTTTTATGTCCCTGCCCATACTGTCCTGCTGTCAGTCACTGCTCACAATGAGCTCTGCTCTCATTCATTCCTAACCTTCAGCAATGATAATATTTGAAATTCAGTATAACAAAACAATGCGGAGAGCTAAGAGGTTCACAGTCAGCATAGATGCATTCTGAGTAATTACTTGAGTCCTGAATGTATATATCATTGACATTAATTACTTGCCAGGTTGGGCTGCATCAACTCGATTTCACATAAAAATCATCCCTGTCCACTTGACCCAAGCATATAATTAGCCCCATCTCATGATACTCCGCCTCTTCAAAGGTCATGTACAATACACAACCTCCAGTACAATCTCCGGTCAGTTGGGTTAAATTTCTTGGTAAATATTTCACTTGAAGCTGTTGTTTATAACTCAAGAGCAAAAAGTCACATAATAGTAATACCTTATAATTTATCTGACAACTAAATTAAGTTCTGGCCGCTCGCTCCTTTGCAATTTCTGCTGGCAGGTAAGGTCATGGCCACACTGCATTAGATTCTGTTTACCTGTCACAATATAATCACCCCAAATGCAATAGACTTCAAACATAAATGTGAAATCAGCCTGAAACCCAGCATCTACCTGCCAGCAGCCTTTTTAAGCTAATGCTGAGATTCAGTTGTGGTCAGTAATTCTGAATAACCTATCTGTCATTCAATTATAGTCCTGGACTCTGTACAGAGCCTGACTGTGCTGTGATTTATTTATTTGTTATTTATTTAGAGATACAGTGTGCACGGGCCTTGCTGGCCCTTTGAGCCTTGCAGTCCTGCAGCTCACCTGTTTGGTTGGTTGGCTTTCATCTGTCTCGAAGGACCATGGGCGATGATGACCTTCTTCACAAGCCTGGACGGAAGGTACAGAGATCCTGAAATGCCCAGTCGTCAATATCCCCCTCTTGGCCTCACTGGTGTAGTACAAAGGAAAGCTTATGAAGCAATATGTTTGGCACCAACTTAGCTGCAGGAGATGCCAGAAGGATGTTCAATGACATACAGCCACCTTAGGGGCTGCACTCTGATTTGCTGACTGGGTTTAGTCCCGTAGCCATCATCTGTCCTAAGGCTGCCCACAAGGCAGTGGGGCTATTTACCCATAGCTGGGGACCTGGTTCACAAGTACCAGGGCATGTCCACCCACCTGCAGGCCTGTGTGTTACATGTGCAGGGGCCAGACCTCCTCCCTGTCCTCTGTAGTTCACCCTGAGTCCAAAAGGGGTTCAGTTTCCATGTGGCACCAACGAGGAGTCACTACATGAAGCTTGCTGGTGGAAAGGCTGTGTACTGGCAGGGAGAGACTTACACATTCAGCTCTCCTTTTCACAAGACTGCTAGCCAACGGTGGAAGCTGAATGAGACAGCAACAAGAACTACCCACTATACTACCACACTAGATGCATCACAGCCACCATTTTGACACTTACCTATTTGACCATAGCCTAACCACAGAACAGTCTAAAATGATCAAATAACCCACTAACCAGTATGTCTTTGGACTATGGGACCAAATAAGTTAGATTGAAAAATTGTTTCAAATTGGTTGGAAGCAGAGGGTAAATGTTTAAGGTTGCTGCTGGGAATGGATCTATTGTGCCATGGGGGTTAGTGCTGGGTTCTTTGTTATTTATATAAATGATTGGCATGTATGAATGCACAAGACTTGATCAGTAGGTTTGTGGATGACACAAGATTGGTCTGTGTTGTCAATGGTGAAGAAGGTTATCATAGATTATAGAGGAGTTAATGGAACAGATAGACCTAAGAGGACAAGTTGTAATTCATTGAAAGCAGCATCTCAGGTAGACATAGTGGTGAAAAAGGCATCAGTCAAGACATTGGGTATAGCAGTTGGGACATTATATTGAAGATGAATAAGTTGTTCATGAGCCCACAATTGGGGTTTTGTGTCCAGTTTTGGTCATCCTGTTATAACATTAAAACAGTACAACACTAAACAGGGTCTTTGGCCTACAATGTTGTGGTAACCTTTTAAACTACTTCAGGATCAATCTAATGTCTCCCTCCCACAGAGGCCTCAATTTTTCTTTCATTTATGTGCTTATCTAAGAGTTTTTAAAATGCCCTCAATGTTTCTGCCTCCACCAAAACATCAGCAGGTTGTTCCATGCATCATTAACACTGTGTAAAAAAAATTATATTTGATATTCCTCTATACATTCCTTCAATCACTTTAAAATTATATATGTAGTATAAGCCATTTCTGCCCTGGGAAGAAGTGTTGGCTGTCCACACTAACTATGCCTCTTAACATCCTATACACCTATTTCAAGGCACCTCTCATCTTTCTTCACTCCAAAGAAAAAACCCTCTCTCACTCAAACTATCCTCATTAGACATACTCTCTAATCCAGGTAGCATACAGGTAAATCTCCTCTGCACCTTCTTTGAAGCATGCATATCTTCCTATAATAACAGGAACTGAACACAATGCTCCAAGAGTGGGCTAACCAAAGGTTTACAGTGTTTCAGCATTATCTTATGGCTCTTTAACTCAATCTTTGACTAATGAATGCCAATACAATGTACACCTTCTTAACCACCCTATCAACTTGTCAGGCAATTTTGAATGATCTATGGATTTGGACCACAAGATCCTACTGTTGCTCCACACTGCTAAGAATCCTACCATTCACCTTGGGCTCTGCCACCAAGTTCAACCTTCCAATGAGAATTAATTAACATTTTTCAAGATTGAACTCCAAGTCACTTCTCAGGCCAGCTCTGTATCCTGTTGTTAACACCAAGCTAAGCTACAAGTTTCTACATTACCAACTTTTCTGCCACTTGCAGACTTACATTTCCTTATCCAAGTCATTGATAAAAAAAATCATAAAGAGCAGGATACCCTGAAGTCACTCTGGATTACCTCTTATAGAGATTCTTGAATCAGCGAGGGTAATATCATTTGCCACTACCTTGAATGAGATCTATGCCCTACAGACTCACTTACAATAAATTTTTACAACTCAAGTTCTCAGTATTACTTCTATTGCACAGTTTGGCTTCTTTTACACATTAGTACTTGGCAGATTTTATCTGATTATGTGCAGATTTTTGTAAAATTTTATTGCATTTCTTTTTTCCACTGCCAAGAGAATGAATCTCCGTGTAGTATATGGTAATATATATGTACTTTGATAATAAATTTACTTATGAACTTTGAACCTTGAGTTTCATAAAATCATGAGGGACATGGGTAAGGTGGATGGTAGTTGTCTTTCCACAGGGTGTCCAAAACTGAGGAGCATAGACTGAGGGTGGAAGGGAAAAGATTTAAAAGGGACTTCAGAGGAGAATCTTTCACATAGAGGGTGGTAACTGTATAAGGAATGAGCAGGCAATGAAAGTAGTATACAAGACAGATATAATCATATCTTTTAAGAAGCTCTTGAATATGCACACAGAGGGATGAATGCAGATGGGTTGACACCATCTTTAGCAAAGACTCTTTGGGCCAAAGGGCCTGCAGTAATGGCACATTTACCCGGAGACTCTAGTCAAGATTGACATGGAAATCTGTAGGCTCGTAATAGATGTTGGTCTGTAATTTATTTCCTGAGATGTAGTCTGACATGTTAAGAAAGGGTAAGGAAGAATGAAAGACAAGTCATGTGAAAATTGGAGGATTGGAAACTGGCATTGAAGGTGAGGGAACTTGAATTCTCAGTGATTAATGTTATTAATGTTCCATGAATGTTCCAGAATTGAGATGATGAAACTACCTCACTGCTTTACTATTACTTTTGTAGTACAAAATTGTGTTCATATTTTTAATAATTTCTATCCAAAAATGTATAATGCATGTTATAAAAATGTAAATATTTAAATAATCAAATGCACATTTTGTAATATATACAGTCTATCCTGACTGCATGTCATTGGGAGGAATTGCTCTCAGCTACTATAAGTGATTACTAATATATTTGTTAACTTTTTAGATGAGAAACATTCATGTGGGTCCTGTTATTTTTACATAAATGTCTAATGTTGATCAGGTAATCCAACTGTAATGCTCAGTTAGAAGCTGAACTTTAAATTCCTCATTTCCGGGAACTTGTCCTAGGTCCAGCATGTAAGTGCAATTACAAAGAAAGCACAGCCACTGAATGGAAAATCCTACAAATAGTGGTGGATATGGCCCAGTGCATCACAGGTAAAGCCCTCCTTACCACTGAGCACATCTACATACAGCATTGTTGTAGGAAAGCAAGGTCCATCATCAGGCACTCCCCACCACCCAGGAAATGCTTTCCTCTCACTGCTGCCATCAGGAAGAAGGTACAGAAGCCTCATGATTCACACCACCAGGTCCAGGAATAGTTGTTACACTCGAAACACCAGGATTTTGAACCAGAGGGGATAACTTCATTCAATTTCACTTGCCCCATCACTGAACTGTTCCCACAACCTATGGACTCTCTTTCAAGGACTCTTCATCTCTGGTTCTCAGTATTTATAGCTTATTTATTTATTATTTAATTCTTTTTGCATTTGCTCAGTTCGTTGTCTTTTGCACACTGGTTGTCCACCCTGCTGGTGTGGTCTTTCATTGCTTTTATTATGGTTATTGGATCTATTGAGTATGCCCACAAGAAAATGAACCTCAGGGTTGCATATGTACTTTGATAACAAATATACTTAGAACACTAACTTATATTGCTACTATTTTTGACAAGAGAAAGGAGATTGAAAGTAGCACAGACTGAACATATCCATAACGGACATTTCTTTAGGATTTAAAATACTGTTTCATTGGAAACATTTTACTAGAAATGTTTCAGATAAACCCTGTGTCTAGGGATTTTTAAAAAAACATATGAAGTGACTTCTTCACAATTTGGTTTCCCAATTTGTCCTAATATCAATGGTCTCAATTCAATACTTACTGCATTTTGGTTCTTTTGAATAAGTTTCTAAAGCTGAATGTTATTGTCTTCCATTCATTCACTGGGCGATGTGCGTTACTAAAGGAAGTCACCTTGAATTAGCTTATTGAGCAAAGCTGCAGGTGCAGTAACAATGGTATCAGCATTTTCTTGTCCATTAGGATCTGATTACCTGTGTGATTTCTGTTGGAAAAGCTGGTAACTGTGGGAAGAAAGCTGAAAAAAAAATCACAGAATAAATAGGATTGTAAAAGAGATCCTATTACCAATTTCTAGGAAACAAGGAAGCTTACATCAGCAAACTGAAGAGGGCCACTATTATAATTGCCATTGAATTGGATATTTGCTACCAGTTTACAGATAATTGGGAATCCATGGCTTATGAAAAATACACCTGTTGAGCTCAACACAACATTAGAGTTAATTGTAACATTGAGGAATCACCGTTAGTGTCTTGATTGTGAATCCAGTCTTCAATTAGTATTGAAGCAAATAAGACATTGCAATGTGTGCCACTGATGTTCAATAATGGGGCAAAATACCCATAGGATTCACTTCATAAAGGACCCCCTTATAAATATTAAAGGACCTGTTATGCACATATAGAACTTACAGCAAGGCAAGGGTCAACATAATATCCAGGCAGGGATAGACTTTACATAGAGTGCAGACAGCCCAGGCAAGAACGGACTTTGAACAGCAGAGCTTCTCTTTGCACACAAGGGTTCTGGAGAAAAGATAAGCATTCCAAAGACATACAAAAGCCAACATATAATTGCTTTACTAACTTCATAGTATCATTGGTTGTAGTTTCTATTGAGTTTTGACCTGTATTGTGAACGGTGATTGTTCTTGCAAGTAAGAAATTCAAACCGACACAATTTGCCACATGGTCTGTTTCCATAATTGATCAGCCAATTCTGTATAAAAATAGTGGTTTTCTGTTCAGACTTTAGAACAGTGTGGGTGACAGGGGCTATGCAGTTCTCCTCATGCGCAAGTAAATTAAAGTGTGATTGAGTCACAAGTTAGTTACTTTATTTAATTATCAGTGACAACAGTTATTTGTAGGTTCTACTAAGATGGTTAACCATCAATTTTGTTACACAGGAGAAAGGAATTTAGCCCTGCAAGCTGATCAATCCTAAATACTCAGTGGTTCATATTTGGGCAAGGGACCAAGTCTGCTGCTGGAAGGCAAATTCTGCCTGTGTGGAGGAGTCAAGCTACACTGACATCTTAGTTGCTGACCTAGCAAAATTGCAACATTAGAAAAGGGGTGCTTGTTCTGCTGGGGTCCCACAGGAAGCACAGGATAAATTTAACGCAAGAAACTCTGCAGATGTTGGAAATCTAAAGGAACCTACACTGAATGCTGGAGAAATATTAGGAGGTTGGAGAGTAATTATGAAAAGATAGATAGATACTTTATTGGTCCAAGTAGCATTACAAGTGCATAGATAAAAATATTAGAAGAGAAGCAAAACAAAATGGGAGAAAGAAGGAGGGATAATTATATCTGAGGAAGAATGGACAATATGGAGATATCAATGGAAGTGTACCAATTCACAGAAAAGGAGGGAGTTTGGATGGAAAATCTAGATAAGGTATTATATTACACCCTCTCAGAAATCCCATTATGATGGTAACCTCCCTGTTTGCTGGAGAAATTGTGGAAATCAAAATGCAAATCATTATCATATTTTTTGGGACTGCCCTGTTATCAAAAACTATTGGAGGGGGATACACAATGCTCTGCAAGATATCTTTAAATGTGAAATACCCTTGAATAGTAAGACCATATATTTTTGATATATGCCTCAAGAGAAAAGAGATAAATATTTAATGAATATACTGTTGGTGGCTGGTAAAAAGGCTCTTATTAGGAAGTGGTTATCTCAGGACTCAACTTCAAATACATGAATGGAAATTACAATGGACATTTACAAAATGGAGAAGATAACAGCATCTGTTAATCATAAGCTGGAACAATTTGATTGATACTGGGAAAAATGGTTTAACTACATAACGCCTCATAGGCCTGATTTTATTCTCACAAATCAATGAATCTGTTGTAAAAAAAAATCACTCCCTACTTGTACATAGTTCTTTCCTTTTGCTTGTTTCCACTCTTTTCTATAAGTCTATCCTCCAGATAAATACTTTGTGGAGATTTTGTGATATATATATGATTATATGATATATATGTGCAATGTCTGAAATACATCTTATGGAAATGTTTGATGAACTTCAATAAAAAATAAACTACAAAAAAAAAGAGAAGCAGAAATAATAAAAAAACAAGTTACCACAAATAGACTAACACTGGGGAGTCATTGCTTCCCTGGCTATAGGTTGACTCATTAGAGAGCCTGATGGCCGAGGGTAAGAATGACCTCATATAGCATTCTTTGGAGCAGTGCTGTTGTCTTAACCTATTACTAGAAGTGCTCCTCTGTTCAGCAATGTGGCATGCAGTAGGTGGGAAACATTGTCCAGAATTGCCAGGATTTTCCGTGAGAATGAACAGTCTATCAACTTTACAAGCCAAAACTGTACTTCAGGACTGGAAAGGAAGGGGGAAAGACATTAGAATAAAATGGTGGGTAAAGGTGAAGGATACACAATTCACCAAATGGTCAATATCTGTAGCTGATAAGCCATTATTGCATAAGAGTAGTAGTTTTCTGTGCAGATTTCAGAACAATATGGGGACAGTGGCTATGCTGGTTTCTTTGAACACAAGTAGAATATAATATGTTTGATTCATTAGTGTGCATGTGTGCTGAGTCAAGTTAGTTATTTATTTTATTCTCAGCACCAACACATATAGACAGAAGTTTTGCAGACTCAAAAAAATGGTACATGCTTGTTGAAGATCCTTTGGAAGAAACACCACAAATTGTAACAGACTATAGCCTGAATATGACACTGCTACTGACATGGGGTTCATAGAATAATTGGCAATATATTGACACCAGAAGAGAACAAAGGCTAATCAGGTTTTCACTCATAAAAGAGACTTGATTGAGAGGGGGACAGGAATGGATCCTTAATGTTCCAGGTTATAGATGTTTATATAATATGGAGAAGGAGGTAAAGGTGGGTGTGGGTGATGTTGCATTACTAATCAGAGTCAGTACTACAGCATCATGCATAGGGGACATAATGGTGGGCTCATCCATCGAGCCTATATGGATAGAACTCAAAAATCGCTCTGATAGGACTATACTACATGACCCCCCAATAGGCACTGGCATATTAAGGAACAGATATGTGGGCATATTAGGAAAATGTATAAATGCATCAGGGATGTTTTACCATGAGACTTCAACTTCCCTAATATAGACTGGAACCACCTGTGTGTACGATGTTTATACAGGGCAGAATTGTTAAGTGCATCCAGAAAGGTTTCTTAAATCAATATGTAGATAGTCCAAAAGAGAGGCTATATTTGATCAGGTGTTGTGTAATGAGCCTAGTAAATCAACTGACTACTCAGTGGAAGAACAGTTGGGGGAACAGTGATCATAACTAAGTTTTAAGGTAACTATCAAAAAGGATAGTTATGGACCTTGCAAGGGAATATTAAATTAGAGCAGGGCAAATTTCAGGAATATTAGGCAGGAATTAGTGAGAGCTAAATGGAAACAGCTGATTCTGTTTCCAGTTCACAAGTGACATGTGGAAGGTGTTTAAAGACCAACTGCGCAGAGTACAGGAGAGGTATGTTTCAGACAGAAGGACAGACAAGCTTGGTAAGATAAACAAACTTTGAATACTAAGAGAAAGATGAATTTACTCAAGGTGATATAGGAAATATGTTTTGTTTCAGAAGCTAAAATCAGAGCCTTTGAGGATTTATAAAGAAGCCAGAAAAGAACTTAAGGGAGTTAAGAAAGCCAGAAAGTCATAGGCAGATGGGATTAAAGCTAATCCAAAGGCATTCTATATGCACATCAAGAACAGGAGGAGAGCTAGGGAGTAGATAGGACCCATCAAGGATAAAGCAGGAAACATGCTTGTAAGTGAAGCCTGAGAGTTAGATCCTAAATGAATACTACGCATCAGTATTTACCTAGGAGAAAGCTGAGGACAGAAAGTTCATTGTGGAGAGCACTAATATGCCAGCACATTTTGAGATACAGACAAGGGTAGCATTACATTTGGCAAGTCCTCAGGGTCTGATGGGATTGTCAGGATGCTGGAACAGGGATCCAATTGCAGACCCAGTACTGTGCTCAGTGATATTAACTAAGTAACAAATCCCAAGGTGTAAACAAAGTCTTTGTCACAGTTCAGGCAGAGGTCAAAACATTGAAAGAAATCCAAAAACCAGAATCAGGAAATAGGCAGAGTCAATGTTCAGACACAGTACACATACAAATGCTGGAAAGCATCAGGAAAATTCACTGGCACAACCTAGCACAAGTGGGTGAAAACACAGGACTGAAATACACTGAGCAATAAACAGAGAGGCAGATGATAGGTGGAGCATAATGAGACACAGGTGGCAGCAATACAGGTAATAATGAGAAACAGATGCGAGGCAGAGTACTCAGTAATACAGGAGCTGGAGTAGAGCAGGAGCGGGGACAGGAGCAAGTGGCAATACAAAACCACAGACTGACAGATGGGGGCAAACATACAGAAAAACACAGGGGAGTTCAGCTGGAGATACTGACAGGTATATACCCCAAGTTAATGAGAGAGGCAAGAGATGAGATTTCTAGGGCCTTGACCATTTTCTTTCCATCCTCTCTAGCCATATGTCATTCCCAGAGGACTGATGAGTAACTAATAATGTTCCATTATTCAAGAAAGAGATTACACAAGAAGTGCATGGTGTCTACATGGATTTTAGTAAGGTATTTGACAGGTTCCCTCATGGGTGCCTCATTCAGGTTAAGATGCATGGGATGCACAGTGCATTGTCTGTTTAGATTCAGAATTGGCTTGTGCACTGATGTACAGAGTATGGTTGTCAATGGGCTTATCCACACTGGGTCCTCTGCTTTTTGTGAGCAAACACTAGGAAATCTGCAGATGCTGGAAATTCAAACTACACACACAAAATGCTGGTGGAACACAGCAGGCCAGGACTGACAAAGGATCTCGGCCCAAAACATCAACAGTGCTTCTCCTTATAGATGCTGCCTGGCCTGCTGTGTTCCACCAGCATTTTGTGTGTCCTCTGCTTTTTGTGTTAGTTACAAATGACCTGGATGAAAAAGATAGATGGATGCATGAGGTTGCAAATGATATGAAAGTGGTAGTGTTTTGAATAGTGTAGAAGATGAGCAAAGATCATTTGCCTATATGGACAGAGAAATGACAGATGGAGATTAGTCTGGCCAAATGTGAATTGTTGTACTTTGGGAAATCAAATGTAAAGGGATGGTACAATGTTAGTGGAAAGACCTTTAAGAGTGTTGATGTGCAGTGGGATCATGAGGACCAAGTCCATAGCTCCCTGAAAGTGGCTAAGCAAGTTGATAGGGTGATGATGAAGGTATGTGACATGCTTGCCATAGCTAGTCAAAGCATTGAGTTCAAAAACAGGAAGTTATGTTGCAGCTTTAATAAAACTCTAGTTAGGGCACAACTGGAGAACTGCATACAGATCTGGTTGCTCCTTTATAGGAAGGATGCCAAAGCATTGGAGAGGGTGTAGAAAAGTTTTATCAGGACGCTGTCTGGATTAGAGGGCATTTGCTATAACAAGTGATTGGACAAACTTGTGTTGTTTTCTCTGGGGCGGCCCAGACCGAGGGGAGATTTGATAGAGGTTTATAAGGTTATGAGAAGCATAGATGGATTTTCCCTGCATTGAAATGTCTAATACAAGAAGGTATGCATTTAAGATGAGAGGGGCTAAATTCAAAAGAGATTATGTAGAAGGTTTTTACACAGAGAGTGACGGATGCCTGGAACGCACTCCAGAGGTGGTAGTGGAAGCAAGCAGAATAGAAGCATTCAGTAGTCTCTAAGATGGGCACATAAATGTACAGAAAATGGAAGGTTATGGACATTGTGCAAGCAGGAGGGATAAGTTTCATTGGCATTTGGTTTCTAAATTAACTAATTTGGCAAATTGTTGGCCAAAGGCCATATTACTGTTCATTACTTTTCTATATTCTATGTTCATAGTGAAAATAGTGAACATATAGGTTTCCTCCTGATGCTCCAGTTTCCTCCCACGTTTTGAAGACGAATGGCTTAGGGTTAGTAAACTGCATGCATGGCACCATAAACATGGCTGCACCTGGTGGAATTGTCAGACTGCCTTGGTCATTGACATAAATGTTGCAATTCACTTTGTGTTTCAAAGTTTCAATGTATACGTGACAAATAAAGCTAACAATGGATGAATATGGATACAAGGTACTGTATGCTGAGGAATTAAACACTAACCACAGATAAATTACATCCAGAGATTGTAAAAAGTATGAATATGCTTTGCAGCAGTCAGCAGGATGCAAGTCTCAAGTTGCAGGTTTGCACTAAGGTTTTAACCAGAACAAGAGAATCAGATTTGGAGACACAAAGACTGCAAATGCTGGAATTGAAAGCAAGAGAAAATTTACTAGAGGAAATCTGCAGCTTGTGCAGCATCTACGGGGTGTGAATCTTTCTTTATGCAGTGTTTAGACCCACAGGAAGGCATTCTGAGGAAAAAAAATTACCATTATTTGGATAGTCAAGGCCTGATCAGGAATAGTTTGCATGGCTTTGTGCATGGGAGGTCATAAATGATGAATATTTTGTAGCTTTTCAAAGAAGTAACTGAGGGGATAATTAAAGGTAGGGGCAGGTATATTGTCTATATGAACTCTGCCTCTGACAAGGTCCCATTTGACAGGCTGATCTGGAGGATTAAGTTGAATGAAATTCAGGAGAAGCTAACAAATTGGATTCAGAGTTAGTTCAACCTCAGGAAACAAAGAGCGATCATTGAAGGATGATTCTGCAACAGGAGAACTGTGACTAGAGATGTGTCCCAGGGGTCAGTGTTGGGACCTCCATTATTCAGTATTTATTTAAATGATTTGTATGTGAATGCACATGGTATGATTAGAGAGTTTGCTAATGATACTAAATTAGGGGGGTCTTTTTGATAGTGATACAGGTTACAATGAGCTACAAAGAGATCTTTATCATTTAGGGAGATGGACTGTGAATTGGCAAATGGATTTCAACTCAGGTAAGGGTGAGGTGATACATTTTGCACATTCAAATCAGGTTGCGTCAGATACTGTGAATGACAGAGTATTAGTGAGTGATGTGGAACCTGGGAGTATAAGAGCATGGTTCACTGAAAGCAGCTGCATGAATAGACAGGGTGGCGATAAATGCTTTCAGCTTGCTGACTTTCATCAGCCAAGGCACTGAGTTTAAAAATAGGGATATTATGTTGCATTCATGTAAGTCATTACTGAGACTGCACCTGGAGTATTGTACTCAGTTTGGTCACCTTATTTTTAGAAAAAAACATTGACAATCTGAAAAGGATGCAGAAGAGATTTATGAGGATACTGACTGGACTAGAGGGCCAGTAATATAGGGAGAGGTTGGCCCTGCCAGATCTTTATTCATTGGAGGATTGCAGAATGAGAGGTGACCTCATTAAAGTTTATCAAATTATAAAAGCTATGGATAGTGGGGACAGTCATAGTCTTTTCCCCAGGGTTGGGAGGTACAAAATAGAGGATATTTGATAACTTCTTTACACAGAGGGCAGTGAAAACCTGGAATGCGCTGTCAGAGGATGTGGTCAAGGTGGGTACAATTGCAATATTGAAGAGGCATTTGGATAGATTCATGGAGGGGAGGTGTCTGCAGAGTCATGGTCTGAATGTGAGCTACCGCATGTGGTGACCGGGCCAGTTGAGCTGAATGGTACTTTTCCAAGCATTATTACTCTGTAGGTCTACAATAGATAAGTAGACACTACAGTAATGGTATTTGCTCTGTACAATGTAGCTAGAACTGAACAATGATAACAGTACTTCAGAATGTGAAAGCAGAAGGAGGAGAAAAAGGAAACAAGTGCAGCAATGGCCCTAGGTGAGATGATAGGTGAAAAGAGAATCACAATATCTGGAATCCAGGATACAGTGCAGCAGAGAGGCAATGTAGAGAAGGTATGCTTTGTCAGGTGAACAAAGATCTGGCTGCAGAAGAAGAAATGAATACGTTACTTGTGCACAGTATTTCAATGTTGCATTGCAAGTGACGCTTAATTTTTCATAAAATTTGGAACAAGTTATATATAGAGATGAACAAACACGAGGAAATCTGCAGATGCTGGAAATTCAAACAACAACACACACAAAATGCTGGTAGAACACAGCAGGCTAGGCAGCATCTATAAGGAGAAGCGCTGTCGATGTTTTGGGCCAAGACCCTTCGTCAGGACTAACCGAAAAGAAAGATAGTAAGAGATTTGAAAGTAGAGGGGGGAGGGGGAAATGTGAAATGATAGGAGTAGACCAGAGGGGGTGGGATGAAGCTAAGAGCTGGAAAAGTGATTGGCGAAAGTGATACAGAGCTGGAGAAGGGAAAGGATCATGGGACGGGAGACCTCAGGAGAAAGAAAGGTGGGGGGGGAGCACCAGAGGGAGATGGAGAACAGGCAAACAACTAAATATGTCAGAGAAGGGGAGGAGGGGCACTAACGGAAGTTAGAGAAGTCAATGTTCATGCCATCAGGTTGGAGGCTACCCAGCCGGTATATAAGGTGTTGTTCCTCCAACCTGAGTTTGGATTCATTTTGACAGTAGAGGAGGCCATGGATAGACATATCAGAATGGGAATGGGACGTGGAATTAAAATGTGTGGCCACTGGGAGATCCTGCTTTTTCTGGCGGACCAAGAGTAGATATTCCACGAAACGGTCTCCCAGTCTGCGTCGGGTCTCGCCAATATATAAAAGGCCACACCGGGAGCACCGGACGCAGTATACCACACCAGCTGACTCACAGGTGAAGTGTCACCTCACCTGGAAGGACTGTCTGAGGCCCTGAATGGTGGTGAGGGAGGAAGTGTAAGGGCAGATGTAGCACTTGTTCCGTTTACAAGGATAAGTGCCAGGAGGGAGATTGGTGGGAAGGAATGGGGGGGAACGAGTGGACAAGGGAGTCGCATAGGGAGCGATCCCTGCGGTAAGCAGAAAGGGGGGGAGGGAAAAATGTGTTTGGTAGTGGGATCCCGTTGGAGGTGGCGGAAGTTACGGAGAATTATATGTTGGACCTGGAGGCTGGTGGGGTGGTAGGTAGGGACAAGGGGAACCCTATCCCGAGTGGGGTGGCGGGTGGATGGGGTGAGGGCAGACGTGCGGGAAATGGGAGAGATGCGTTTGAGAGCAGAGTTGATGGTGGACGAAGGGAAGCCCCTTTGCTTAAAAAAGGAAGACATCTCCTTCGTCCTGGAATGAAAAGCCTCATCCTGAGAGCAGATGAGGCGGAGACGGAAGAATTGTCAGTAGGTGATAGCCTTTTTGCAAGAGACAGGGTGGGAATAGGAATAGTCCAGGTAGCTGTGAGAGTATGTAGGTTTATAGTAGATATCAGTAGATAGGCCGTCTCCAGAGATGAAGACAGAAAGATCAAGAATGGGGAGGGAGATGTCAGAAATGGACCAAGTAAATTTGAGGGCAGGGTGAAAGTTGGAGGCAAAGTTAATGAAGTCGACAAGCTCAACACAAGTGCAAGAGGCAGCGCCAATGCAGTCGTCGATGTAGCGAAGGAAAAGAGGGGAATGGATACCGGTATAGCCTTGGAACATGGACTGTTCCACAAAGCCAACAAAAAGGCAGGCATAACTAGGACCCATGCGGGTGCCCATGGCTACACCCTTGGTTTGGAGGAAGTCAGAGGAGCCAAAGGAGAAATTATTGAGAGTAAGAACTAATTCCGCTAGACGGAGGAGAGTGGTGGTAGAGGGGATTTGGTTAGGTCTGGAATCCAAAAAAAACCGAAGAGCTTCGAGACCATCTCGGTGGGGGATGGAGGTATATAGGGACTGGACATCCATGGTGAAAATAAGACGGAGGGGGCCAGGGAACTTAAAATCATTGAAAAAATTCAAAGCATGAGAAGTGTCACGAACATAGGTGGGAAGAGATTGAACAAGGGGGGGATAAGACAGTGTCAAGGTATATATGGAGATGATCAATGATTCCAAAAAAATACGGCTAGGCATGAAGGAAGTAGATCAGTAAGGACAGAGTGAGTCACAAGACTGGTTAAAATAGTGACATGGAGTCTCTGGATGTTGAAGTAGAATCAATTCAGATTGAAATCATGAAAAGCAGGAGAAAGAAAATATGGGTGGGAATAGACCATAGGTCTCCAGAATGTGATCTATCAATCAGGAGAACCAATATGGGGATATATCTAGAGAATGAAAAAGGATCTAGTGCTTTCCCAGTGTATATGATGAATAAACACTTCTCAAGCTTCAATCAGGTACAGATATCAATTATAACCAATGTTTCAATGACAATCTCTGCCATCTTCTTCAGAAATGATGTCTGGACATGTCTAGTCCAGTAGTACTTACAAATCCATAGCCTGTCCCTCATTGGTTAGACCTCATCCAATCAGGTTTCCGCTCTCCCTCCTTGTTTACAATCAAATTCCAATTCTTACTTAGAGCAAGAACTTTGACTTTGTTAAAATTGTTTTCCTCTAGTTTTATTTCAACCTTTACAGGTGGACCCAAAAGCTGCTGGAGTACCATAGTAGTTTTGCGTCATCAAAGTCAATCCTCTGGCCATTGTGACTGCAAGGCTCTGCTACTGCCAATTTCTCCAGGTAAACCAAAAAGATACACCCCCTATGCTCCTTGACGTGGGTTTCCACTGTGCATCTCGTTAGGCTGATGTACATTGCTCCACATTCAAAGGGAATTCTCTAAGTAGAACTGGAATTTGATTGTAAACTAGATGGGAGAGTGGAAACCTGAAAACTAACCTGTCAGGAGGGATGGACTATTGGGGTAAAAATACCATTAAACTAGACAGGCCCAGGCATCATCCTGAAGAGTATGGCAGAGTTTTTTCATCGAAATGCCATTTACATTTGATACCTGTACCTGACTGAAAGCCTGAGAAGAGTTTATTCATTATCTAGGGAATGTTTGAAGAAAACTGCAAGTGTTAAGGGTGATTTTGAAAGGCACATTAGCTGAATGAATTAATTTGCAGAGGTGTCAAAAAAGAAGTCGAGCGGTTCATTTCAGATCATTTCCTACAATTTTCTGGATTTTACTCGGAACGAGCGATTTTAGATTTTGTCATGAATAATGAACAAGTAGTAATGAGAGATATTTTTGTTAAAAATACCAGGGTGGTGAACCTATGGCATGCATGCCCATGATGGTGTGGGCAAAAGATATTGGCATGTGGCATGCAAAGTCACCCCCTGGTTCTTTACACCTCACCTATAATAAAAAAAGATACACAGTGATCATCTTTACTGTCAAATGAAGCAACAAATGATGTTTTACGACCCAAGAGTGGTGAAATGTTTTCATAGGAAGTGTCTCACACTGGCTTGGTGCCAGTTAGATCATTGCAAGAACAGATGACATTGGATGATACATCTTGAAATCCTCATGGACCTGGTATTTGCAGCAGATGAGACAGTTGGTATTGGCATTGTTCTGCTGATATTCTTTTTTCTGTTCTTTGTGTGTGAACACTGGTTATTCAGTGATAATAATGATAAGTACTATATATATAGTTTAGCACCACAATGATTTTTTTTTTTTGCAATAGGCATATTTTGTCTTAAACTCTAGTCAAGTTGGTATCCATCAAGGCTTTAATTGAATTTTTTTTTAAAGTTTGTAGCAATTGTTTTAGAGACTAAGAGGGAAATTGGAAATCAGGTTAGTATTCAGGGACAGAGATCAGGCCAGAGTCCAGGCCTCTACTCCAAGCCCCACATTTTGCACTTGAAGGCCAGTGGTATGGACATGTGATGAAGGATACCTGTGGTCAGATATTGGACCAGCACACCAGTGGGGATGAGGTGATTATGGATTCCAGGATCCAAGGCATCCCAACGACAATCTATTCCAGCTGCTACCATCCGAGAAGTGGTATTGCAGCATAAAAGCCGGGACCAACAGTCTCAGGGACAGCTTCTTCCACCAGGCCATCGAACTGATAAACTCACGTTGACTTGAGTGTATTTTATATTATATTGACTGTTCTATTTATTATAAATTACTATGATTGCATATTGCACATTTAGACAGAGACGTAATATAAAGATTTTTACTCTTCATGTACGTGAATAAAGTCAATTCAATTCAAATTCAGAGTTCCATGCAGCAGGAGGCATGAGAACCAGTGGCCCTCTTGGTATGCAAGTTGGTGAGATTGGAATCCGAGGCCTTGTGTTTGGGATTCAATCATTGAAGAATCCAGGGTCATTCAACATCGTTGATGGGTTCTAGGATCGATACAGAAGATCGAAGTCCAGAAGTCGAGGCCTGATGACCAGAGTTATCAGTTGGTATATCTACAGGCAGATTGAAGGCCCAGTGCTTGCGAGTCCACTGGAGACTGTAGACTGGAGATGTCATGAGTGTGTATAGGTGGCTGCGTGGGAGAGGGAAATGGACTTGTTTAGCTGTTGTTGTTGTGTTTCTTTTTGAGCTCTGTGTTGCTCTGCTGAGGGTCGTATGCGTACCATGCTGATACTGGAATGCGTGGCAATGCTTGTGGGCTGCCCCACTACATTCTTCAGTTATGTTGTTTGTCGCTGCATGTTTTGCTGTACATGTGATAATTACATGATTCTGAATTTGTATTTGAGTCTGTTTTATTTACATTAGCAAGACCATACTATCTGCACTTAATGGTGAGATATTTTTAATTTGTGTCTATCCTTTTCACCTTGATTAGCATGTCAGCTACAGCAGCAAAGAAACAAAAACACTTAAATAATTGAAGAATCAGCAGATTTTCAGGATGAAATGATGTTCTACTTCAATTGACTTTTTAAAAGATCAACATTAATAATTTTTGAACAGGTATTCTAAGATGCTTAATTTACTTCAATTCATCTGTTATACTCCTGTTAATAGTAAAACAATGAATACACATAAATAAACAACAGAACATCCCTTTTCCTTAAAGGAGTCAATAATTATTGTTATTAATTTATTAATTAATGATAATCTCTGCTCAAAGTTACCATGGCATGCAAGATAATTTATTTTTTTTGCAAGGTTATTCTAATTTGGGCACACAATCTCAAGATGGTTTGCCATCCTGCCTCAGGAGGGAGTGACCATGAGGAGAAATAATTCTGTATACAGACTGAGGTTGAACAGCACAGGAACAAAGCCATTAACTTCAACTTCAATAAGGTCAATTCTAATAAGTTAACGGAAGGTGGAGATGTCTAAGGTAGAATGGGAAAGTAAGCTGAGAGACAGTTCAATAGATGAATAATGACAGATATTCCTAACACAAGGCAAAGTCAATTTATTATCAAAGTACATATACAGTATGTCACCACATGCAGTACTATCTTGAGCTTCTGTCACAAGGGGACATGGAGACTGGACCCAAATGCAGGACACAGGCACTGAAGTACTAGTGGCAGGACAGGAACAACTAAAGGATAGAACAAGATGGGGAGACCATGGCATGCAAAGGTGATCCTGGGGTTCAGAGAGTTCATGGCAAAGGCAGGACCTTGGCTAGGCTAAAGGATGGGTCTTTGGGACAAGGAATGCTGGGAGCATAGCCCCCTGGGCAGGCCACATAACTCCTGGGCAGGGCCCAGCCTCCCAGGCAGGAGCACAGGGGCCCGGGCAGGTCACAGGGCACCTGAGCAGGATGCAGGGCACCACACATCAGAAGAGAGGGGTAGGAAAGGGTCAGAGTCCCCCCACCAGGCAACAGCATTTTAGCCTGCTTACCCAACAGAGGCAAGGGATCAGAAGGGTGCTCAGTCCAGGGTGACTACAAGAGCAGACTTACAGAACTAGATAATTAATAATGGGTACTCCAAGCCAGGGTCAAAACAGGATAGCCAGGCAAACAGCACAAACAAGGCAAACCAGACAGAACAGCAGGTACAAGAAGACGACAACAACAACACTCTGTCCCAGAGCCCCTTATATACACCTGCCAGCCAATCAGTCTCAGGTGCACCTCCTGAAGCCAAGATGATCTTATTTGGGCTTAAGGGTGAAAGGAGAGACAGCTACAAGACCCTGAGTCTGGAGTCCGCGGACCGGATCAAGACCCAGAATGCTGGCTCCAGACCAGACCATAACAGCTTCATCTTACACAAATTTACAGGAAAATAAAGATATACAATAGAATTTATTTTAAAAAGTGTACAGAAGTGTAGACTGACAAACACCCTATGTGCGAATGAAGACAAGGTGAATGACATTATCCATGCTGGCTCAAGACCCTGATGGTTGTAGGGTAATAACTGTTCCTGAACCTGGTGGTGTGGGGCCTAAGGCTCCAGTAGCACCTGCCTGATGGTAATAATGAGAAGAGAGCATGGCCTGATTGATGGGGATCTTTGATGATGGATTCTGATTTCTTGTGGCAGCACTCCTTGTAAATGTGCTCAGTAGCGGGAAGGGCTTTGCCTTGAAGGACTGGGCTGTATCCATCACTTTCTGTTTCTTGGCATTGGTGCTTCGATACCAGGTTGGAATACAACCAGTTAGGATACTCTTGGCTGTGTATCTATAGAAGTTGTCAAAGTTTTAGATGATATACCAAATCTACACAAACTTCTAAGAAAGTAAAGGTGATGGTTGCTCTCTTGTGATGTGCTGGTCCCAGGATAAATTCTCTTATATGATAATACCAAAGAATATAAAGTTACTGATTCACTCTCTCCACATCCAATCCCCAAATGAGGACTGACTCATGGGCCTCCAGCTTCTTCCTCCTGTAGTCAATAATCAACTCTTTGGTTTGGCTGATGGTGAGTGAAAGGTTGTTGTTGTGACACATTTCAACCAGATTTTCAATCTCCCTTCTATATGCTGAATTGTCACCAGACCAGCGTGTCATCTAGCTCATGGCATTCAGTAGAGATTGGGAAGATGGTACTGGGGGATTTGAAAGAAAAAAAGAGCAGAGATCAAAGAGAGATAGGAAACTGAAAGGGTACAAATTTTAATTAGAAAGGCTTTTAGAAAGGGCAATGAGTCAGCACATAGAGATTGGGTAAGGGAAGAAAGATGAGAGTGAGAGATGTGATGGATGACGAAGTTGAGATGGAGAAGGATGAATGAAGAGCTAAAGAGTTGAGATGGTGTGAAAGATGGATTGGAGAAAATGGGATAGGGGTACTGAGGCAGGGAAATAGTGGGTGAGGAAGGGGAGAATATTGCAGAGAGAGGATTAGGGTAGCAGTTAGAGAGTGAATCAAGGAAAAGATTGGAGGTTCAAGAGGTGATAACTGGTGTTCAATAGCTACTTCCTATCAAAACAATTCACTCATGGTTATTTTTCATTCATCACAATTTTAATGAAGGAACGTCATCCTCTGTCCCAAGAGACTGCCTAAGAACTATTACGCATATCATGTGTAGATAAGTTCTTGAAATGTAACCACATTCACACATTAAGTTTTTGAAATTTGCAAGTTTATACTTAATCTGTTTTGACTTTTCAGTGTACATCAGCCTCCAGCATATTATATTTTTTTATCCCTTTTAAAGGGGAAGTAATACTTTGTCCCTTTTAAAGGGGAAGTAATAAGGTGTCTGTCAGTTAGTGCCTGGTTTGTGGGTTATTACCATCCAATGAGAATCGCTGTTTAAAACTTGTCACATTGGAGCTTGACTACACTTCAGTTGAAGACTGACTGCCATGAATATCCATGTTTACTTGGTTGTTCTGGTCATAATGAGTTCATGTAAACTCCAGCTAAATGCAGCAAAAATCCACAACACACGACACACATGGACAAGAGACATCAATTAAGCATAACCTTTGTGCCAGCTGATCTTCCTGTTATGCAAGGTAAAAGCACTCACAAGACATTTCTTAAGGTAGCAGCAAGTCATTAGCTTTCAGCTAGATCTTCGCTTATTTAACACACAAGCACACTGTTCAGCAACAACTCAAAATCGTTCTGTGCAACAGAAATTAACAAAACATCCCAAATTAACAACAGAAAAGCAACATTGCAAGAACTTCCCATCATATTAGGTTATTAATATTTTGTGTTGGAGAGGATCATAAGTAGAAAAAGGATGGCAGGTGAGGAGGGGTGCAAAGAGACAAGTGTAGGACAATTTTGAACATGAGAATTAAAACCAATGTAAGTGGTTAGAAAGGTACTACTAAAGGTTGGAGTTATTAGCAATGAAAACAGAAGGAAACATGCATTTGGTCACAGTTGAAAAAGTGAGGATGTTAAACTTGATACTTGGAATAACAACAAAAAACTTATTAAATAGCTGTCAATCAAAAATGACTGCAGATGCTAGAAATCTAAAAGAAAACAGAAAAATGCTAAATATATTCTCAACAAGTTAGATGACATCTTTATAAGAGTTAATGTTTAGGTTGAAGAAGCTTCACAAGAATTGAGAAGGAAACAGTTGAGCTTGTTAAGTTGTAGGGAGGGTGGAGAACAGAGGATGTCTTTCATGGTGTCTGAGCCACATTATCAACTTCTGTGGCAACTTTCAGGGGTCTATGGATGTGGATGCCAAAATATCTCATTCTTCCACATTACTAAGAATTTTAGAAGTTAACTAATTCCTCCTCCTTCCTCAAATGATCACTGATTTGCACTGAACCTCATGAACATCAGATATTCTTGTAAATGAGGTTCAAATAAACAAAGTGAATTTTATAATGTTTTCCACAGTAATAAGAGTAAACAGATGTTAACTAGACAGTAAACAGCAATGACTAGTGCGTTGTATTAAATATTGTAATATATTGGATGAATGTCTGAACAGTTTAAAGTGACGGTTTAACATTGTGAGCTTGCAGCATAGTGTGTCTGTACAAGTTAAACTCTGTAGGGTTGTGAATGTTTCATGTTTGCTGATAGCAGCTGGATTCTTTCTTTCTCTCAAGCACCAGTAACATGCGGATGTCTGCTAATGACTGATTGTCTGCTGGTCACTTTGAGGGCTAGGTTGATGTATTATTTCTTAGTGTCTGTCAGATTAGCTTGATGAATTCTCCTTTGGACTCGGGCATATCACTTAAATGTAATATTAATGTTCTTTTGTAACTAAAGTCCAAAACATTGGTGATCTGATGGAACCATTAAAGTGTCTAATTGATTTATGAGGCTAAACTGAATGCTTTGTTAATGGAGATATGAGTTGTTTGAATGAAAGAAACCAACCTGAGTTAATAGCATGAGAACAAAAGATCAAAGAGTTTGTCTGTCACTGTGTGTCTCTCTGCGGTTGTGGAACTCATATTTATTGGGGTACCTTTCTCTTAATTCTTTGAACCTCGCCTAGACCAGGAGTTCCCAACCTTTTTTTATGCTATGGACACCTACATTAGACAAGGGGTCCATGGACCCCAAGTTGGTAAACCCTGGCCTAGACCAAAGAATTGCTACTGGTGCCAAGGACCAATTGTGATTTCACAAGTGAGTTGGAATTCAGAGTTCCCCCAACAACTGCAGCAATCGAGTGGTGACTAAGAATCGTAAAACTGAAATTTTTGCGGAAATCTTTGTGAATGACAACATAGGATTGTGTGTGGTTTAATTGTGATAATAAATTAGGCTTATGTTACTTGGCTGTGCTCATACACTTATTACCATATCTTCTGGATCTTCAGATAGTTTGAGTCTGATCAACCCAGCTCATTACAACTCAACCAACAAATTCATTCTGAGTGATACACTCTACTATATTGCAATTGAAGTCAATAAAAAAAATTCCATGAAACAATGTGTATAAAAACAATCGAAATATACCAAACAGTTTACTCTTTGTGGATTTAAATTGGAGGAGTTGTTATTTTGGTGTCAGAAATCTGTTATGTACATAAAGGTATTTCTAACATTAAAATAGCCAAATACAACTGTGCCTTACTTATTGGGCTGAGACCAATATGGCAGAAGGATGATTGATACAGACAGAAATCAAGTTAACTGTAGTTGTAGAATTCAATATCAAGTCCAGAAACCCATAAGATTCAAGAAGGATAATGAGGTACTGTTCCTCAACCGTGTATTAGACCTCTTTGTAATGGTGCAGAAGATAGATGAGTTCTAGTTGGGATTGGGAGTTAAAGGGTGCTGGGCAATTAGAAACTCCACAAGCAGATGCAAAATCAGGTTCTCTTGCAGTTTGGGTTAGGGAGGCAGAAACAGAATACTTCATGGCTCACTATAAGTTCAAAAGCTGAGAAGTTATGGGAAAGCCAGCATTCTGCATTACCTAAGCTAAGTTTTAAAAGTCAAATAATAGTTCATTTGGATTTATAGACCAAATAACATTGTAACATTGGTCCTACTGCCAGCCATGTGAAATTATAAGAACAAAGATCTGATTTATAAAAAGAGTCCTAATTAAAAAGGGAGAAGAAAAATAATTCTAAGCAGTTCATTTCAATTTATTATCACAAAGGACACATTTAGTTATCTACATCAACAGTTAAATAACTGTTGATGTAAATGCTGTGTTCAGCCTTGGGTTACCTTTTTAAATTAAATTGCTATTTTAATAAGTGTCTTTTAACAAGTTAGTGTTATACTATAAATGTTAGTCTTGTCATCAGAGCAGAAGTCATTGGAATCATAAGCTGACAAATAATTTCCATGTTTTGCCACTCAGCTAGCATTCTCTCAATAATGAAGTAAGGTAATTAACTGGTGAAAGTAGCAGCCCTATCATAGTGGTCTGATGTCTTTGCCTTTCCCATTGTAGTCACCCTTTAGTGTGGTGCTTCTGAAGGTGCCTTGATATTGTTATTCCCCTCTTCCCCACTTACACCCTTTTTAAACTTGCTTCTGAAAAACTTAATGCATATCTACAAGTCCAACTACAGCATAACCTTCTGATTCTGAAAAAATTGTTCACAGCTTCAGCACCTGGTTAAACTTAACTTACTTTCACAATCCAGAATTTTTATTGCTCAGTGCTGCTTTTTTAAAAATTCTGCGAGGAAAATTTATCAAAAGACACTCATCAAACTCAACTGAGATTTTGGTTCCCTGCTTTCAAATTTTTCTTCAAGCTTGCTGTTAGTGAAAAAAGATTCAAGAGTTACTGGATCTGTTGACAACGAGTTGATATGGCTTCCAGTGGGTTCACACAACAGGGCCTTTTAAATAACCATAGTAATGGAGCAAATACAAAACTTTTCCATTTCATTGTTAATGTTCGGAGGCACTTTCTTCTACTTATCAAATGACATCACCCTGATCTTTTCCTTGACCTACTCAGGATGGTCTGCCAACTGGTCTTCCATACTAGTCATCCCCATGAACATGCTAAATTTATTCCTCCATATTCCCCTCATCTTCCCCCAAAATGAACTCCAATCTCTAATTGTCCATTTCCTCACTGAAGCATCTCTTCCTTGATCAGACTAACACATTCCCCAGACCTTGTGTGCATTCCCCAACCAAGTCTTCAATTCCCTCCATTCTGATGTCCAACAAACTTATTCCATCCTCTTCAATGGCACAGACTCACAGCAATGTGCCTTCATGAGCAGTTAGGCATGAACTTTTTGTTTTACTACATACCATAGCTTTGGCCACATATGGGATGGAACTTTGTTGCTGAGGGCTACTATCGGGTCTGAAAGGAGCGCTGGAGCTGGATATATAGAGTTGCACCAAGTTTTGTAAAGTGAAGTTGAAAAAGATTTTAGGTGGGGAAGAAATACCACATGATGAAGGCACACAAACAATTGGCCATTGGCCTCTGCTCCGCAACAATTTTCTTGCATTGTTTTAGACTTCCTACAATTTATGAAGGTTCAAAAGCTTCAAAGGATCATTTATTATCAAAGCACTTATCCAGATACAACTCTGAAATCTGTCTTCTCCTGATAGGCACAAAACAAAAAAAAGAAAATAAACGCCGTTCAGAAACATCAAATCCAACCCACTCCCCCCCCCCCGCATAAATAAGAATAGCATCCTGGACATCAACCCTCAAAACCTCCCTTACTCCACACAAGAATGAAGCAGTAACAGCAACCCCCAAAAACCAACCCCACCCCACACAAAAAAAACTAACAGAATGCAACCAAATATCAACTCCCAAAGCTCTCCCCCTGGAATAACAGAATGGAAGTGAAATGAGTGATAAAAATCACAGAATATTAAAACCATGTTTGCACATGTCTGCAGTCGATAATTGCAATTATCCAATACATAAGCGCAGAACCACGATACCATGCTACGATATCAGTGACATTCATCGAAAGAGAGGGACAATACATGGCAGAGAGGTTTTCCCCCTGCAACAGTGAGCCACACAGTGACAGACCACCCCCAAATTCCTTTTCCAAAGGGGAGGCAATCAGTGCTGGGCTCTCACTCAGCTTCTGGATTTGCATCAATGTCTCAATCTTCCTCAATGTTTCAATTGGCAATTAATGGACACTTTAACTGGTGAAATAGATTCTGTACCCCAATTCAAAGTTTCCTTGCATCGAGGCCATCTGAGTATTCTTTTTCTTTCCGGAATCTTCTCGGAGACAGCAAAGTGCTAGATCACACCAGTGTACTGCAAACTGTAAATTGCAGTCTCGAAGAGTCCCAGAAATACACTTAAGGTGTAAAACATCCATTAATGAAGTAAAAAAGACATTTTCATGAGCAATGTGGAAGATGTCGACGGAGGGAGCATTGTACGCTGGCGCCATCTTGACCGGAAGATCTTTAAATTATCTTCAGAGATCTTCTAGCCCCTATCGTTGAACCATGATTTTCTACTGTGGGAAAAATATTGCTTGGACATCAGTAGAAAGGGAAGACTGTTATTTCCAAGAGTATTTTTGTTCCTTATCCTTGATATAATATCAACTTGTATTTCTATGTAGATTTTGGTAATGCTGAGAAAGGAGAAAGTAAATAAAATCAAAAAGAGTGCAACAACTATTTAACCCAGCAGGGGATTTCAGTTCAGATAATAAAATGCATGTTATGCACTGTAGACACAGATTTTCTTACAAGTATCAATTCTCAAAGGAGTAGTATCCTTAGCCGGCAGAGACCTACCTAGTGCCTTCAAGACAAAACACACAATATATTACTGAGACCACCTGGTGTTAATCAGGCAGTCAAAAATACTCTGGAACAACAGACAACTTTTGAAGTCTTATTTTAGTAGTTTCCTGTGAGCATTTACACATGAGATATTCTGGGGTTATCTGGTTGAGATTCATTCATGAAAAGCTGTGAGCTGGTTTAGTTGGCAGCTTTCCCAGCTATTGTGCTGAACAGGGCAAGAATCATAAATCAAATTGATGAATATCTTAGTCTGGTGTCAGAACAAATAATTTAGACCTTAGCATCAGCAGGGAAAGTGAACACAACTGTGTTCTTTTCCATGGAACTGCTGGTTGACAGCTTCAAGATTCTTGGTATTAATATCAACAACAACTCAATTGGTTCCTCCAGGCTGATGCAAAACACATCAGCATATGTACTTTCTGATGTATCTGAGAAGATAAGAACATTAGGTGATAAGATATAGGAGCAGAATTAGGCCATTTGACACATCAAGTCTGCTCTGCCATTTCAACATGGCTGATCCATTTCCACGCCCCCCCCCCAGCCCCAATCTCCTTCCTCCCTTCTCCTTGATTCCCTTCATGCCCTAACTAACCAAGAATATATCAACATCTGTGTTAAATATATCCAAAGAATTGGTCTCCTCAGCCACCTGTGACAACAAATTCCACAGATATACCACATCCTGGCTAAAGAAATTCCTTCTCACCTCTGTTCTAAATGGACATCCCTGTATTCTGAGGTTGTGTCTTCTGGTCTTAGACTCCCCCACCATAGGAAACATACTTTCCACATCTACTCTATATCCATCCTATCGAGGCCTTTCAATATTCAATAGGTTTCAATGAGATCCCCCTCATTCCTCTGAATTTCAGTGAGTACAGGTCCAGAACTATCAAATGCTCTTCACATGACAAGCCGCTCAATCCTGGAATCATTTTTATCTATATTCTTTGAACCCTCTTCAGTGTTAATACATCCTTTCTTAGATGTGGGGACCAAAACTGCTCACAATACTCCAAGTGAAACCTCACCAATGCCTTATAATGCCTCAAAATTGTATCTTTGCTTTTATAGAGAAGACCTGGCTTGTCCACAATGATTCTCTAAGTTATCCCACCCTAGTTATTACAGATATGCTGTGGGAAGTGTCCTGAAAGGATGGATTTCTGCTTGGTATGGTAGCCACTGTTCTGGACTGACAGAACTTGCAGAAGTGTGGTAAACACTGCTCAATCCATCACAGATTTGTCCCATCCCTTCCATCCTCAAGGTGTGTTGCTTCAGAAAGAAAAGCAGTATTGTTTAGCATGCCTGGTACTCTGATGATTGACTTTTCTCTTTTCTGCCTTCTGGGAGAAGATACAGGATCTGAAATTCGAGATGAATTGTCATGAGAACAGCTTCTTCCCTCATTTCTTTTAGAATTCTGAACCAATCATCTTTTTCAAAACCCTATCTCAGTGGTACTGATACATTTCCAGATACTTAATTCCACTATTTTCGCTTGAGCATTTGTTTCTCAATTTCTTCTGGTTTCATCATAGTCTTTGCACAGTACTGTAGTTTTGTGTTTGTTGCTGTATTGATTATCTGGCACAATGGTCTGCCAATGGCCCTATCGTGCCTTTCTGAGGAATCCTGTTTTTTAATCTTACAGAGACTGCACTGTACTGAATGGGGACCAGATTATAATGAAAAAAGAAAAAAAAAAGTAATTTTATCTTTAAATGATTTACTTCAGATGAATGCTTTTATTTATTTCTGTTTTAATGTGCTTTCAGTATTTGCTTTCATTTGAAAGAATGTTTTACTTTTTTAATTTAATTGTTGGTTGCAATTTTAACAGCTTTTATGTGTCTGTGAATGAAAAAGACATTTAAAAATCATTAAAGACCTTGAAAGCAATGAAAGAATACAAGCTCTGTCTCCAACTTTTCCTTGAGTGAAAGCCTGTCAGGTACCTATTAGCGGTGGGCACATGTGGTACATCATGTGACTCCCACTCACCATGGAAACCCAGGATGTGAAGGGGCAGTCACACCAGTCCTCTGTACCCAGACAGTTGAGTGTGATCTAGTATGGTCTACGGGCTGAACTTTCAATCAACAGTTCAAGTCCGAGAAAGTCCGGACCAACATCTAATTTGAGAATCTTTTGGGGAAAAAAGTAACATGGAAACAAAGCATGGAAAACAAAGGAATATTTTATTCTATTCATTTTCTCATAGAGACAGTGCTTAAGGGAAAAGGGCTCACAACTTTTGAAAAACAATATAGAACAAAGATAATTCAAGATTTATGAAAACTTTCCACCTTTCATTTGAAATCAAAGAGAAATCAATGGCACAAACACATAATAATGCCAATTGGTCATCAAAATTAGTGTAACAAAGCTGCGATGATACAAAAAAAATTCTTCTGTGAAATTTGAAATGAATACAATGACATAAATCCACAACAGACTCAGGAGTTAATGGGAATTCCAGAATTTGCACTGAATATAATATTGTATTGAACTATGAATAACTCTTTCCATTGGAAACATTAGTAATTCTCTAAAGACTTCTTTTAGACAAAAGTACTCCAGATTCAAAGAAGCTCTGTCTCAATAAAGATGCATCAGCTGCTAATTCCTCAAATAGATATTTATTATTGAATGCATGTGTCTGGGACTTGTTGCTTGCAGCCAACCTGTGCAAGAAAACAACAAAGAATCATTATAACAAAATTAATGCATTTTAATTAGAAGCACTCTAACTATCTTTTCATTTAACCATTCATCAGGAGTCACAACAAAGCCAGCAATTATTGCCTGCGCCCTATTGTCCTTCAGAAGATGGTGTCCTGCTTTCTGCAGCAATGCGCTAAAGATATTATGATATGCACTCAATTGCACCAGCTTCCAGGGTTTAGATACTCCAACTCTCTGAAATATGGATAGCTGGCTTGGCTCCTTTAAAGACTCAAGTCTGACCCATTGATTTGAGGTCACGTTTTGCTGCCAGGATTTTAATATTTAAAGAGCGCCTGAACTGAGGTCTGGTGCTCAATCATCAGCTCAACTTCAGATTCTCCACTAGTGACTAGTTCAGAACCCTGTCCTCATTTCAGTCGTGTATTGTGTCTTGATTCTAGTCTTGGATATCTCAGTATTTGGGCCCTAACCATCCATGCCTAGGTGTTTTGTCACAGTATGACTGAGCCTAACATGGACCTGCAGGGTATCAGAGCCTTTCATCAGCTATGGGCGACCACTGTGAGAAAATTTCAAGACAGAGCCAAGAGATACATAACCTCCATGTTGCTATACACCAACTGTCATTAGGAGGAAACAGAAATGCTTGGGCGAGGCTGTCGGTCACTCTGCGGAGTCAGTCCATCTTCTGAATCTGGAAAGATTCAGCAATTGTTGGGTTCTTGCCGTGGCTTCTTCACTCAGTATTTGCTGGTGTTTGAATTTCCAACTGTCCCAGGCCCCTACAGAGAGTGGAAAGGTGGCCTTCATGATCTCTTTCTTGAATAGGACACTTTAATGTGGACCACTGCACATTGAGAACGGCAGTCGGATGTCTACTCTGATTCAGAAGAATTCAAGGACACCATGAAAAAGGTGAACCATCATCTCACCTGAGCTAGCAGAGCCTTGGACCACCTGATGAGAATGTGTCAGGGGAATTGGTCAGCAGCCGACTCTGCTATTGAGTTTCGGACTTCAGTCGAGGAGTGGGGCTGCAGCGAGGAGACCTTGACCACTCTGTGCCACCAATGACTCCAAGGAAAATTAAAGAATGTCCTTGCCTTGGGAGAGCTGGTAGAGGACCTAGAGGCGGATCAGTCTATCTGCCTTGATAATTGCCTGGCAGAGCAAAAGTGTGAGTATCTCAGGAGGTTGAAGAGGGCTAGCACAAACCCGGCCTTAACTCATCACAGTTCCACTTCCTGACCTTGGATACTGACCTGCACAAGATCCTGTCAAGTCAATGCAAATCGGCCACACAAGATCTTCCGTCGGTGAGATATCCCAACATCAGTATCGAGGTCGCTGCTATGACTGCAGTAAAACAGGCCACCTATGGGTCAAATATCTGAAGCTGTAGCCACTGCAAGAACTGTAAAGACCATCCAGTGTTGGAGGACTATGATGGTAGCAGCCAGCTCTACTGCCAACCCTACTGTTCCTTGTGTCAATCTGAAGGCGGAGATCTCCCGGGGAAAGGGCTGGTGAACGGGAATGCTTTGTGGACTGTGGGATAGCTGGTAGTTTCCAGGACTAGGGACTGCCTGCAGGCTGAACATACCCCTGCAGTAATTGAGTAAGCCCATGCTCCCTACTGCCCTGGACAGTTGTCCCTTTGGATCTTGGCAGACCCTGCAGTAGGCATTGGTTTTGAGAATAAGGATAGAGAAACATGCGGAGGACATTTGTTTCCATATCTATGATACTCCTCACATACCCCTAATCCTCAGGTGCCCGTGGCTGTCCCAGCATAACCCTTCTGTGATCTGGAAGGAAGGGAGAATCACTGTATGGTCAAGTCATTGCAAGAGGGGTTGTTTTCTGTTTGGTGTTCCGACCCCCAGACTTTCCCGGGACCAGCAGTCAATGAGGTGGTAGACTTTTGCTTGAGGTATCCTGAAGCCTATGGGATATCCATTCCTGTCTCTAAGGGCAGGTGAGTCTCGACTCTGTACTGGAACTGGAGATAGAGGGACTCAAGAAGTTGTCCAAGAATTCTGGAGCCCTGGCAGCTAAGCCTAAGGGAGCTGGTCGTCAGGTGCCATCTAAAGAAAAGGCTCCAAATCACAAATCCTCAGAACCTAGTCCCAGGAAGACAAAAGCTACTTATAGCACCTCATTGCTGTTGTCTGAGGATACAGATGAGGATTTGGACTCTATTTCAACAAAAGATCCTAGTGAACCTACGGAAGATACTACAGAAATCTGCTGAAGCACCCTCGTTACCTAAGGAGCTTCAGGAGTCATCGTTGGAGGGAAGTTCAAGATCAGTTGAAACACCCAAGCCCTTCAAAATATCTTCCATCTTCAGCAAGGGAAAGACCTCAACTCTTCCACTGCATCTATCTGTTGACTACAACAGATGTACTGCCTCGTACGGTTCCTCCACTGGATCAATTCTACGTGCTCTCAAGCCCAGAGAGTACTATGGAGGAGTACATAAAGGAAGCTCTTGCCATGGAATTCACTCAGCCTTGCACTTCGACAGCTGGTGCATGCTTCTTCTTCATACAGGAAATGGATTGGAGCCTGCAATTGATTATATAGTTGTTGCCCCTTTCTACTCATGAACACTACATTCGAGATACGAATGGGTCACAAGTATTCTCAAAGCTAGACTTCTGGAGTGCGTACAGTCTGGTCCACTTAGAGGAGGGTGATGAGTGGAAGATGGGATTCAAAACACCAACAGGACACTATGAGTACCTGGGCATGCCTTTCAGCGTTGTTAACATGCCAGCAGTTTTCTTGGCTTTTATAAGCAACATTCTCCCAGATGCTCTCCATTAGTACACCTTCATCTACTTGGATGACTTCCTATTTTTCTCGAAGTCCATGGAGGAGCACATTGCTCACATCAAAGATAGCTTGAAGAGGCTTCTAGATCATGTCAACTGGAGAAATCTGAATTTCATGTAACCACTGTTTCATTTCTGAGTTACACCATCTCTCACGGCAGTCTCAAAATGGACCCTATTAAGACACAACCTGTCAGAGACATCCAATTTGAAGCAAGTCCAATGATTCCTGGGGTTTGACAACTTTTACAGAAATTTGATTAGGAACTTCAGTTCAGTGGCGGCCCTGCTGACAGCACTAACAATGAGACTCACATGCCCTTTTGTCTGGACTTCCAAAGTGGAGGCTACTTTTACAAAACTCAGACAGCAGTTCACAACAGCTCCCATTTTGATTTCACTTAACCCAGATCTTCCCTTCACTGTGGAGGTGGATACCTCAGATTTCAGAGTGGGTGTAACGTTGTCTCAATGGACAACTTTGGGTGATAAGCTGCAGCCATGTGTGTATTTCTCCAGGTGGCTGTCACTGGCAGAGGTGAACTATGATGTCAGAACTAGAGAGCTCTTGTGGCGAAGTCAGCATTGGAGAAATGGCTTCACTGGTTTGAGGAGGCCAAACACTTTATGATTGCGTGGACAGATCACAAAAACCTGGCTTATATTCAGGATGCCAAAGGACTAAATTCCAGGCAGGCCAAGTCGTCTCTTTTCTTTTACCAGTTGACCTTTGTTCTGACCTATCAACCAGGATCGAAGAAAGAATCAAAAGCAGATGTTTTGTCTCCTCAGTTTCATGAACCCAAATGAGGAGAGCGGCCTACCACTGTTTTGCTGCAAGCTACGATGATAGTGCCCACACATTGGGAAATCAATGCACTTGTGCACAAGTGGATACTCCTAAGTATGGTCCTCCGAGTCATCTGTTCGTCCCAGGTACAGACAGGTATAAGGTACTTCAATGAGGACACACACCTGGAATGACTACTCACCCTGGGGTTGTCAGGACCATCAAGTTCATTAAAAAAAGATCATGGAATAGCTAAGGAGGTCTGACAATACATGCAGGCATGTGAGGTGTGCACCCAGAGAAAGAAGTCCCACACCCAACCTCAAAGGCTCCTCCACCTATTCTGGGAAGACCATGGGTGCACATCTCCATTGACTTTGTCACTGGTCTTCTGCATTCCAAAGGAAAGACCATCATCATGGTCATTGCAGATTGTTTTTTTGAAAGCCTGCAAATTCATTACATTGGACAAACTACTGTCAGTAGCAGAGACAGTTGTGATTGTCCCACATACAGTTTTCAGAATCCAGTAATTTCCTGTGGGTGTTGTGTCAGATAGGGGTCCACAATGTGCATCAAGTTTTTGGAGGGCATTCTGAATGCTGATTGAGGATACAGTGAGTCATTTCTCAGGGTTTCATCCACAGTCCATGGCCAGAAAGACTGGGTGAACCAGGATACGGAATGAACCCTGAAATGTCTGGTCTTGGAAAAACCAGATGAGTGGTGCGACTGTTTAATATGTTTTCCAGCAGTTTGATATCCTTTCTCGTCTTCCTTTTATACTTTATGTATTTGAGGAAACTTTTGGTATTCTCCTTAATATTACTGGCTAGCTTTCCTTTCATATTCCATCTTTACCTCTTAATGACTTTTATAGTTGTCTTCTCCTGGCTTTTAAAAGTTTCTAAATCCTCTAACTTCCACTAACTTTTGCTCTATTATATGCCTCTCTTTGGCTTTTACGTTGGCTTTGATTTCTTTTGTTAGCCACAGTTGTGTCATCTTTCCTTTAGAATACTTCTTCCTCTTTGAGATGTATATATACTATGCCTTCTGAATTGCTTCCAGAAATTCCAGCCATTGCTGGTCTGCCTTCATCCCTGCCAGTGTTCTTTTCCAATCAATTCTGGCCAACTCCTCTCTCATGCCTCTGTAATTTCAATTACTCCACTGTTATACTGATACATCTGTCTTTAGCTTCTCCTTCTCTATGTTCAGGGTGAATTTGATCATATTATTATCACTTTCCCCTCTTTTACCTTTTAAGAGTTCTTTTTTACCTTATGCTCTCTAATCAATTCCGGGTCATTGCACAACACCCAATCCAGAGTAGCTGATCCTCTGGTGGGCTCAACCATGAGCTGCTCTAAAAAGCCTTCTCATAGGCACTCTAGAAGTTCCACCTCCTGGAATCCAGCACCTACCTGATTTTCCCAACTACCTGCGTATTGAAGTCTATTGGCTGTTGTAACATTGCACTTTTGACGTGCCTTTTCTATCTCCCTTTGTAATTTTTAGGCCACATCCTTACTACTGTTTGCGTGTCTGTATGTCAGGAGGGGCTGGATGGACCCAAATGCAGGACACAGACACTGAAGTACTAGGGGGAGGACAGGATGGGGATGCCATGGCACTAAAGGGTAGAGCTGGAGTTCAGGCAGGCAGAGCGGAGTGGGATCCCGAAGTTCAGGCAGGCAGAGCGGAGTGACTCCCGAAGTTCAGGCAGGCAGGCAGACAGGTCCCCGGGTTCAGGCAGGCAGGTCCCCGGGTTCAGGCAGGTAGACAGGTCCCCGGGTTCAGGCAGGCAGACAGGTCCCCGGGTTCAGGCAGGCAGACAGGTCCCCGGGGTTCAGGCAGGTAGACAGGTCCTCGGGGTTCAGGAAGGCAGGTCCCCGGGGTTCAGGCAGACAGGTCCTCGAGGTTCAGGCAGGCAGGTCCTCGAGGTTCAGGCAGACAGGTCCCCGAGGTTCAGGCAGGCAGACAGGTCCCCGGGGTTCAGGCAGACAGGTCCCCGGGGTTCAGGCAGACAGGTCCTCGGGGTTCAGGCAGGCAGGTCCTCGAGGTTCAGGCAGACAGGTCCCCGAGGTTCAGGCAGGCAGACAGGTCCCCGGGGTTCAGGCAGGCAGGCAGGTCCCCGAGGTTCAGGCAGGCAGACAGGTTCCCGGGGTTCAGGCAGGCAGACAGGTCCTCGAGGTTCAGGCAGACAGGTCCTCGAGGTTCAGGCAGGCAGACAGGTCCCCGAGGTTCAGGCAGGCAGGTCCTCGAGGTTCAGGTAGGCAGACAGGTCCTCGAGGTTCAGGTAGGCAGACAGGTCCTCGAGGTTCAGGCAGGCAGGTCCTCGAGGTTCAGGCAGGTAGACAGGTCCTCGAGGTTCAGGCAGGCAGGTCCCCGAGGTTCAGGCCGGCAGACAGGTCCCTGGGGTTCAGGCAGGCAGGTCCTCGAGGTTCAGGCAGGCAGACAGGTCCTCGAGGTTCAGGCAGGCAGACAGGTCCCTGGGGTTCAGGCAGGCAGGTCCTCGAGGTTCAGGCAGGCAGGTCCTCGAGGTTCAGGCAGGCAGACAGGTCCCTGGGGTTCAGGCAGGCAGGTCCTCGAGGTTCAGGCAGGCAGGTCCTCGAGGTTCAGGCCGGCAGACAAGTCCCGAGGTTCAGGCAGGCAGGTCCTCGAGGTTCAGGCAGGCAGGTCCTCGAGGTTCAGGCAGGCAGGTCAGATAAGCTGGCGGAGAGTTCTCCCTGGGCGGGCCGCATATATCCCAGGTAAGGACGCCCCCCCCAGGCGGAAACATCGGAGGTCTGGGCAAGGTGCAAACCCCTAGGTGGGTGTGGGGCACAATCCCAAAGTTCGAGCGGAAGAGGAGGACGGGGCAGAAAAGAGCCTTCCCTGGGCAGGCCTCCCAGCCGGATACACCAGAGGCCTGGGCACAAACGGACCCCTAGGTGGGTGTGGGTCACTATCCCAGGGTTCGGGCGGAAGAGGAGGGGGCAGAACCCCTGCCGGGCAGCGGCAGGTCGGTCGGACCTGCCCGACGGAGGCAAGGGATAGGAACGGGCAGAACCATCATCGGGCAGCGGCAGGTCAGCCGGATCTGCCCGACGGAGGCAAGGGGTAGGAATGGGCAAAACCACCGCCGGGCAGTGGCAGGTCGGCCGGACCTGCCCGACGGAGGCAAGGAATAGGAACGGGCAGAACCACCATCGGGCAGTGGCAGGTCAGCCGGATCTGCCCGACGGAGGCAAGGGATAGGAACGGGCAGAACCACCGCCAGACAGCGGCAGGTCGGCCGGTCCTACCCGACGGAGGCAAGGGATAGGAATGGGCAGAACCACCGCCGGGCAGTGGCAGGTCGGCCGGACCTACCCGACAGAGGCAAGGGATAGGAGCGGGCAGAACCACCGCCGGGCAGCCGGACCTGCCCGACGGAGGCAAGGGGTAGGAATGGGCAGAACCACCGCCAGACAGCGACAGGTCGGCCGGACCTACCCGACAGAGGCAAGGGGTAGGAATGGGCAGAACCACCGGCGGGCAGCGGCAGGTCAGCCGGACCTGCCCGACGGAGGCAAGGGGTAGGAATGGGCAGAACCACCGGCGGGCAGCGGCAGGTCGGCCGGATCTGCCTGACGGAGGCAAGGGGTAGGAATGGGCAGAACCACTGCCGGGCAGCGGCAGGTCGGCCGGATCTGCCTGACGGAGGCAAGGGGTAGGAGCAGGCAGAACCACTGCTGGGCCAAGGCAGGTTGGCCAGGTGTGCCCAACAGGAGCAAGGGGCAGGAACGGGCATAGGTCCAGGGTGACCAACACAACAGTTATGATAACAGGAAAATCGGAAAACGGCCGGCCGACAGCCTGACCACACAAACAAAACAAACGAGTGGAGAAGTGGAACCAGCGCATGGGAAGAAAGGTGGGGGAGTGGACCAACCTGGCAGTACTGGCACGGGGCAGAGAAGCATGATGAAGAGAAGATCTGAGCCCAGGCGGGATCACAGTTTGCACGGAAGAGTTCGGAGCCGGCGGAGAAACGGGTAACAGAACAAAACGACCACCCCCTAGTCCCAGTCCCAAGGCCCCTTATAAACACCTGCAGCTCAATGAGTTACAGGTGTGCTTCCTTGAAGCAGGAGGGTCCTAACTAGATCACGGGTGACGGGAGGGACAACTGGTAGCCACAAAGCTAAGAAATCTGACAAAAACGTCACTAAAAATACCTTTTCTAAGGAAACTTGTTTAAATTATGGACACGAACAGTGAAGGGGGCAAACAATGGCAAGGTGAGTTCAAGGGATGATCTGAGATGGTGTGTTGCAGAATTCCAGCAGAAGTTGTTCCCGTGCTTGTTCAACTGGCTCGTGTGTGGGGCTGTTAATCTCTGGACACTGAAAGGAGAAGTCGGGGCAGAAGAGATTCAGTGCCCGTACAGCTGGCTCAGGTGTGAGGTTGGATTGCTCTGGTTGCCAAAGTGATTTGAAGAGCTTGTGAGTGGCTTTGGTCTGGGCAGCGAAATCTGGGCCCACAGCCTTTTGCAACAGTGCAGCCTGGGTCCTAGTGAGGTAAAAGCGCTGTTTAGACCATTTAAACACCAGCCCAAATCAGAGCTGAGAGCAAATTTCACTCACTCTTTGATATGGTTACTCCGCTCTCCAGGACGCAGAGCCTTTCGCTATTCTGTTGTTTGGTTAATTGAAACGCTGGTCCAGAAAGACTGAAAAGACAGGGAGTCAGTCAGGATGAGAGCCGATTTCACTCGTTCACCGCGATGCCCACCTTCATGTTGCTGAGGCTATGAAGACTATCCCAGCTGCTGTGCTCCTTGCCGACTAATACAATGAACTGAGAAGCGAGGCTTTGAACCTACTCCAGGCTGCTCCAGGGCCAGATTTGAGGACTCAGTTTCGGTTTGGAAAGTTCGCTTCAATTGTCCGCCTGATTTTTTTTCCTCTTGTGCATCAATTGTTGGTCTTTTATTTTTCCAAAACATTTAGTATGAATGGACTTGATGCAAGTTATCCTAAAGAATTATTTATCAGTAATTTTTTAGATAATAACCATAATCTCCTCTACTCACCACTCACATTTACTTCTGTGTTTCAGTTTTATAAAGAGAGAAGATAACATCACATGGGAATGAAGTGAATCCTAGATAAATCCGCATGGGTATATGTTAATAGCTGTGAACAAGCACTTAACAAGTAAAAGTTAAGACCGAGATGTGTATTAATATCCATTAGAAATAATTTGAGCTGAAAAATCAATTTTAGGCACATTTATAGCAACTAATGCTCCTTTTATGTTAATACAAAGAGCTATTACTCATTAACATAGCAATAACAGAGGTCATTTTAATTTGGAGTACATGGATTTAGATGCAAATGGGTTGTTAAAAACAGTGAAGGTCAGGTCTGCAATTGTTTCAAGCAGCCATTTGAACCAAGGGTTTGTTAGCTGCCTGTGCATTATCTCTTTGGAGCAATGATTTGGTTATTAGGATATGGATTAGGATTTTCTTTAGATTGGTAGGGAAATGACTTTCACTGTTGATTATACAGTTGTCAAGAGATTCTTTTTTGCAGGCTGTTCAGTGAAAGCTTCTACTAAATCTAATCAAATGCAAGATCCTCTACAAGTTGTCTTTGAATTTATTAAAGTCAATAGAACCTTAGTTGTTGGGTATGTGTCACATCATTCTGTTCTCTCATCTATCCCCAGCATTCCCTATTGAGTTAAGAGACACAACGCTTTGCGAAGACCTTTCTGGAAAACACTCACTACAAAGCCCTCACACATTTCACTTGAGTACACGTTATCTTATCTGTAGTAAGCAAAGATATCTCTAACGGTCACATTTCAAAGACCTTGCTTCACTACAACAGCCTTAGGCATTCTTTGCCTTACTATGACTTCCACAAAATGCACGGTTGGTGATAGTAGGTAATTTTAACTTTCCACATATTGATTGGGACTCCCATACTGTAAATGGACGGGATAGGATAGTTTGTCAAATGTGTTCAGGAAAGTTTCTGTAATCAATACATAGAGAGAGTGCAATACTAGATCTCTTACTAGGGAATGAGATAGGGCAGGTGACAGAAGTTTGCGAAGGTGATCACTTTGCATCTAGTGCTCAAAATGCCATTAGTTTCAAGATAGTAATGAAAAAGGATAGGCCTGGCCTTCAGGTTAAGATTCTAAATAAGAGAAGATAGATAGATATTTTATTGATCCCAAAGGAAATTACAGTGTCACAATAGCATTAAAATTGCACAGATATACAAATATTAGAAAAGAAGTAAGAAAGAATAAAAATAAGTTATCTTAAAAATAAGATGTACACGATTTACAAGTCAAAGAATTTTGATGATATCAGAAAGAATCTGGCAAGTGTGGATTATGGCAAGTTGTTTTCTAACAAAGGTATATCTTCAAAAGTGAAATTTTGAGAGAAGGAGTTTATATGTTCTTGTCAGACTAAATGAAAAGGATAACAGATTCATGGAACTTTGGTTTTCGAGAAATATTGAGGCCTGGTTAATTAGAAGTAGGTGCCTAGCATTTATATGCAGGAAAGAAAAATGTTAGAGATCATGTAAGAAGGGATAAAGGAAGACATGAGGTTACTCGAGCAGACAAGGTCAATCATAATTAGGGATGCGAGAAGTACCAGAAAACTGGAGGGTTGCAAATGTTATTCCCTTGTTCAAGAAAGGGAGTAGAGATAACCCAAGAAACTATAGACCAGTTAGTCTGACTTCAGTGGTGGGCAAGTTGTTGGAGAAGATCCTGAGAGTCAGGATTTATGAGCAATTGGAGAGACATAATCTGATTAGGGATAGTCATCATGACTTTGTCAAGGGCAGGTAGTTCCTTATGAGCTTGATAGAATTCTTTGAGGATGTAACAAAACACATTGATGAAAGTAGAACAGTGCATGTAGTGTATTTGGATTTCAGTAAGGCATTTGATAAGGTTCCCCATACAAGGCTCCTTCAGAAAGAAGATCTTGCTTTGTGGATCCAGAAATGGTTTGCCCACAGAAGGCAAAAGGTGGTTGTAGATGGTTTGTATTCTGTAGTAGATGGGTGGGTTAGTAAGTTTGCTGATGACACAAAGGTTGGGGGTGTTGTGGATAGTCTGGAGGGTTCTCAGAGATTACAGTGGGACATTGATAGGATACAGAACTAGGCTGAGAAGTGGCAGATGAATTTCAATCCAGATAAGTGTGAAGTGGTTCATTTTGGTAGGTCCAATTTGAAGACAGAATATAATATAAATGGTAAAACTTTTGGTAGAGTGGAGGATGTGAGAGATCTTGGAGTCTGTGTCGATAGGACATTCAAAGCTGTGGTGCAGGTTGACAATGTTGTTAAGAAGACGTATTGTGAATTGGAATTCATCAACCATGGGACGGAGTTCAAGATCTGTGAGATAATGTTATGGCTATATAAGACCTTGGTCAGACCCCACTTGGACTACTGTGTTCAGTTTTGGACACCTCACTACAGGAAGGATGTGGATACTGTAGAGAAAGTGCAGAGGAGATTTACAAGGATGTTACCTGGATTGGAGGGTATACCCTATGAGAATAGGTTGAGTGCACTTGGCCTTTTCTCCTTGGAGTGACAGAGGATGAGAGGTGACCTAGTGGAGGTGCATAAGTTGATGAGGGTGTTACGTACTCGTGACACATGACAGTGGAGCCCTTGTCATGTGACTGGGGTTGAAGCTGTACTGGACTTGAGGTGATGGTCTTGTGATGGTGGAATGATATCATTTTCCTGCCAGTAGAGATCATGTGACAGGTTTTTTTTTACAGGTTATAAAAGGTAGACCCCACCCTGTGAGGAGGGGCAGTTCGTGGCTGGATTTGCCAGGTTGACTTCATGCCACTGCATGTTTGAAGTGATGACGCAGTTTAGTTGAAGGATGAAGTTTTTATTTAATGTCTAAAGTTTAAAAGGTCATTGCCAGCAGGTTCTTTATGATTCTGCTATTTCGCAATTAGAGGAGAGTGAAGATTCAAAGTTGGAAGTTAAAGATCGAGGAGAATCGCTTTCTACGGTGAAACGGGGGTGACCTTTGTTTGATCCTTATTCGGAAGGATTTCGTTGACTATCTTCGTGTTAATCCCTGGGTAACCAGAAAGGATTGAAGGTAGTGAAGAAGGAAAGGTCAGTGCCTTTAAGCCGTTCTGTTTCGTAAATTCTTCGTGGGAAGTTCGACGTCGGGGATCGAAGCAAGCGACGTGAGAGAGAACCTAAATCATCTTTTAAAGTCTCTCCTTTTAAATGGACTGTGAGCATATCGAACTTTTGGCAATATCACTTTAAGAACTGTTTTGGAATACCACTTTAAAGAACTGTTTTGGAATACCACTTTACGAACTGTTTGAACAGCCGCTCAGCAGCTGTTTCCGGTTACGGTAGTGTTTGTTTACTTTTGGGGGGTTTGTTTTCGGTGTTTAATAAACGTGTTGTTTGTTATAAGAAACCCTTGCCGATCTCATATATTTATTGTTGCCTGAATACGTAACAAGGGTCATTGATCGTGTGGATGGCTAGAGGCTTTCTCCCAGGACTGAAATGGCTAACACAAGGGGCCATAGTTCTAAGGTGCTTGGAAATAGGTACTGAGGAGTGTCAGAAGTAAGTCTTTCACAGAGAGAGTGGTGGATGCGTGGAACGCACTGCCGGTGGCAGTGGTGGAAGTGGATACAATAGGGTCCTTTAAGAGCCTCTTAGATAGGTAAATGGTGCTTAGGAAAATAGAGGGCTCTGCAGCAGGATAATTCTAGGCAGTCTCCAGAGTAGATTACATGGTCAGCACAACATTATAGGCTGAAGGGCCTGTAATGCACTGTAAATTTCTATGTTCTATGTAAAACTAAAAATTAACCATAATAATTATTGTAGTATATTTTTGCCATTTAAGGAAAATAAAGTAGTTAGGGCAAGATTAGTGTAAAAGTGGGTGCTTGATGACTGGAATAGACACAATGGGCTGAAGGGCCTTTCCCCATCCTGTGTCTCTATGATTCTGATTCTTTGACTAATAATGCTTCTAATAACTCATCTACTTCTGAATATAGTTGGTTTAATTTTTCAGCTGGTTGGGTAGTGAGCTAGCGACTCTAATAAGTTGATTTGAATGCAATTCATAATCAATTGACAACTATTATTACAGCAAATATATAAGCAAATCCCATTCTAAAAACCTTAGATTTCTATTTTTAGCTGTGTGTTGATGTCATGTTTTACATTGATCTCACTTCACTGTTTACAGTTACAGTTAATCCAAACAATGTTAATCACTTATTTGGAGGAAAATGTATGATCAACTTTCACAACAAAAGCTGGAGATGCTCTGTTTGCTCCACCAGAATGGTAATGACGCACCCTTCTCTGTACAATAGCCAAGACTGAATCTGCAGGTAAAACAGGGCATGGAGTGATCAGGGAGACAAAGAAAATAAGGAAAGGAATGTGACAGGCATAATCCAGTGCCAGCTGTTTCAATTTCAGAGTACTTTGACATTCCTTCATCGTTCCTCTTCAATTTATGCATCAAATACAAGGCAACTTGTTATCTAGATTTGCCATGGTGGGAAAGTATTCCCAAATTATAAAAAAATTATGATCTAAGATTTAAAGCTTGGAAACTTAACATAATTTTCCAACACATTCAAGGTAATTTCATTTGTTTCACCCACTGTTTACTTCCCCCTAAACCAGGCATGGGCAAACTACGGCCCGCGGGCCATATGCGGCCCGTTAAGCTTTTTAATCCGGCCCGCAGAACTTGATGAAATTATATTAATAAACCTTGTTAACGTTTTTTCCCCGCAGTTCTGGCGTTTTCCCAATAGATGACACACTCTATATACATTTGTGGCGACCCATTTCCTGGCACATCCGAACCGGCTCACAATTAGCCAGCGTTCCGGCTAAGGGAGATAGCCTGCGGGGATTTGCGAGCACAGAGCTTTGGAGCCTCTGCACAGGGGGGCGCAGGTTGAGGGAGGCTTAAAGGTGAGGCTGGGGATTTTGAATAAAGTTTTTTTCTTCGACTGCAGTTACCGACTCCGTGTCGTAATTTTAGCGCTGCATGTAGCACACCGCTACACATTGACCTTTGTTGAGGTGCAGCGTATTACTCCACATTTACTCCGCTTTACTCTTTGTTCAGCTCAACCTATTTGTGTGAACAGGCATTCAGCGTCATGAACATCAACAAAGCCAGCCACAGATCCAAGTTAACTGACCAACACCTCAGATCCATCCTGAGAATCGCCACAACAAAACTAAATCCAGACTTTGATGCACTGGCTAAAAAGGGAGACCAACAACACTGTTCCCACTGAAATTAAAAATAAGTTTCTTCATTGTGTTATGTAAAAAATGCATTTGAAAATATTTTTTCAATAAGCCTTACATGTTACATGTCATTTCTGTTAAGTGATGGACATGAGTAGTGCGCAGGTGCACGTACGTTCTCAAAATAAAAAATGTGCTCCAGATCAAATAACGCGCTCCGCATACTGGCTGGTGGTTGTTGAGTTTTGGCACAGGGGACAATTGAATAAGAAGGAGCAGGATAAGTAGACCTGCATCTCCTACCGTTTTTGAAATAAAGACAGTCAGGAGGAGAGTGATGATGATAATATCTTGAAGGATAACAGAATTTTCAGTGCTTTAAAATAAAACTGTTACTATTAAAAAAAGCTGTATTTTATTCATTTAATTTTCAGTGTTTTAAAAGTCATTTCAATAAATAGCTAAATACCATGGGACTTCAAAGACAGATATTTTGTTGTAATGCATTTGTTCATTTTCAATTGAAATTAAAGCACATGTTTTCTACATATCCCATGATATTTTATTTTCTCTTATGAGGTGTATTACCAAAACACTCCGTCCATCTGCTCCTGGTCCGGCCCCCCCTGTCAAATTTTAGAACCCTTTGTGGCCCACAAGTCAAAAAGTTTGCCCACCCCTGCCCTAAACTCACAGTTTCAGCAGAGTTAAAAGTAGGCAACTGAGTTATGTCTAGTTAGGGCTCTCAATTAAGCAGTTGAGCCCTTCAATGAGATTATAGTTGAATTGCAACCTAAACGCATATATTTTCCTTTGACCTATTCCTTTGATTTAAAGCAATTATTCATCTCAGATTTAAAATTAATAATCTGTTCCCATTTGCAGATGAGTTCCAAATTTCTAGCTAAAAGGCAATGTTCAAACTTTTAAATTGTCTCATTATAACTTGTTTCTCACCTTCTACCTGTAAAAATTTAGAAATTATTCAAATCAATCATTTGAATTTCTAATATATATAACACTGGATTTGGTAATTTCTCACCAAAGCTCCAGTTGGCATTATAGTAAAATTATATGTTGTCCTCTCAAAGGTCATTATCTATCTTAAAATGCGGTAACAAAAAATGTTTGCAGTATTCCTGGTGTGGGTTAATTTGAACTTGTGTAGGTGGTGTGTGGTTTGATCATTGATGGTGTTATCAGAGGTTCAGGCATCAAGAGTATAGGATCAGTGATGACCAGGGAATCAGGTGTTTTAAATACTGGGGTTCATGGGTGACAGAGGAAGCTTAAGGTGAAATCAGTGATTGTGGAAGCAGTAGATTTGTAATATTTTCCCAAAAGTAAGTTAATTTGGTGCACTGCTAGTAAAAGATAGTTGTTCCAACATAATTAATTGCTCCAGCAATAATCCACGGATAGCTTTTGGGAATAATATCACATGATTCGGATATGTTGCAGGTTTTTCACTCAAGGTAGGAAGCACACAATTGGACTGCAGAAACACAGAAGAGAACACAAAAATGGTTACCACAGAAGTTTCACGACCGGAAAATGTATTTTAAATTACATATCTATTACATTTTAGACCCTTTTTTAAAGTACAGAGAATCTCAGCCGCAGTCTAAGCCTCTGCATATTTCTTCTTTTTTTTTTTAACTTTTTTTATTGTATTTCAAGTAGTTACAAAATAAAAGTATGGAAAAAAAATGTATATTACCCATCCCCCCCTCCCCCTAACCCCTCCCCTCTAGCATCCCTATATATAAAAAAAGAGAAAGAAAGAAAAAAAAGAAAGAGTGCCTGGATATTGGAAGATCCCCACACGCTCCATGGAGTTTGTAATAACTTTAGTATATATATTTATTTCTTTCCCCAAAATAACCAATTATTTCATCTTCGGAGCACCTATATATTTAATCCTGTCTTTTGTAAATAAGGGTGCCAAATTTTCAAAAATGTTTCATATTTATCTCTTAAATTATAAGTAATTTTTTCAAGTGGAATACAGCTATAAATTTCTTTCTTCCAACGATCTATACTTAAATATGTATCTGATTTCCAAGTAACTGCAATAGCCTTATTTCTCGAAGTGTCTTCTTTGTTCACAGTGTGCTTTTGTGGTCCAGATAGCACTTAGGAACAAGGAACATTAACAACATAAAACAACAGTTACCAAGGTAAAAATCACCCCAGATTTCTCATATGACCTTTATGCTAGTCCAGTTACAAACATCTCAGGCTTCAATCTTAACAGGGCTGTTATGGACTATAATCCTGTGCTTTTTCATTCTTTGGGATAACAATATGGTTTATTGCTTTTCACTTTGGTATAACTTGTACTTTGTGTACAAGGAGGGTATACTATCTAGTATGAAGACAGCAACGTAGATCTCCTTTCATTGTTAAATTCAATTAAAATACATGTGCGCTTTTCCATTTCTTCTTTCTTCTCCATTTGGCAACAGACTAGCAAGTCAAAAACGCTGCTTGCAGAGTAGTTTTAATACAGGATTCCAATCTGATAAAGCTTCTTGCCACAGAAGCAGCTAGCAGTCTGCTTCTCAGCTGTCCTGGCTTCCCGTTTTTCAGGCATATGATCAAGAAGTTTAATCCTGTTCAGCTTATTCACCCAGAATGCTTCATGGCAATTATGCAGGTATTCACATTCCGTCACTCGCCCCCACACCTTACTGTCTTTATGATTCTCTTCCCTCTCAAGTGGGTAATCCTTTTTCATTCTTTTACTTCATCAACATCTCTGCGATATTGCACAAAGCAGGATAACCACTGCCCATCACTGAAGAGTTTTTGAGTGAACACATACCTCTCACATATGTTGCCTTTGCTTCCGGCTCCTGTCAAACTTCCTGTTGTTCATTTTTTATCCTCCCTTGTCTATTTATTGTTTTTACCAACAGCTTAATCATTTCATGGTAAGGACTGCTGTAGCTTTAAAATTTCCTCAGCAAGACCAGTGGCTGGCTAATCATGTGACTCTTTTGCTCAAATATCTCCCCTTCTGAATAGGTCTCAGGATGCAGTTACAATGACTCAAACCTTGGGAATTCTTGCAACCATCTTTAGGTACTTCAGTTAGCATTAGCTAACACTTCTGGCATAATCTATTGAAGCAAGTTTATGAATAGAATACATGAGAAACTGCACTGAAGATGATGTTAGATTCAAGATTGTTTAATGCCATTTCCAGAACACAAGTGTAAAGGAGAATGAAAAAATAGTTGCTTTGGATCGAAAGCAGTACAAAGAAGAACAAAGTTACAAAGATAGCAAATCCATATACAGGATCACATTCTGTGAATGATGTGCTCGTTAAATAATATCATCAGTGATGAAGATGAAGTGTGATGCTGATGGTGTTGGCAGTGCACTGAAACATATTGCTGAACAGGTCAGGAAAATTACAGGAAGAAATTTTACAGGCTTGTTTTTGGACCAGGGAGGAGTACTTCAAGATTCAAGATTCAAGATTCATTTATTGTCAAAGAACATACAAATAATATCACATCCACTCTTACCATTAGTACATTCCTGATCAATCACTCATTCCATAAGTATCTTTCTCCTTGCGTCACTTTCGGTTCTATTCCCATCCTCTGGTTCTTCAGTCAGTGGAAAGTTTCTGTCTTGATGTTTATTTTGAGGTTTCAATATGTTGAATACTCAATATTTCAAATCTACCATATCCCTTCTCAGTTTTCTCTGTTCAAACAAAATCAACCCCATCTTCATCAATCTGGCCACATAGCTAAATGTGTAGATCATTTCTGAATATTTTTACACCGTATGAGTCACCATCACATATCTGATATGATTTCCTAGTCAATCTGATTTCTCCCCTTAAAATATGTTCCCCTAATGTCCCTCCTGACCCTTAGATCCCAAGATGGACCTAAGTCTTTGAGGCCCATTCTATTGCCCTGAATTTATTAGCGGCCTCTGACCAAACAAGGCTCCAAACCAAATCCAGCCTTCTCAGGCCCCTAATGGAGGCAGTTCAAAGTTCAAAGTAGATTTATTATCAAACTACATATGTTACCATTTTTTTTTGTGTGCATTCACAGTAAATACAAAAACTCAATGAAACACCACACATGACAAGGCAGAACAGCCAATATGCAAAGGACAATGAACTGTGCAAATTCAAAAATAAATAAAACAAACAGAATAATAAATAAATAAATAGATAAATAAATAAATAGATAGATAGATAGATAGATAGATAGATAGATAGATAGATAGATAGATAGATAGATAGATAAATAAACAAATAAATAGATAGATAGATAGATAAATAAATAAATAAATAAATGGATAGATAGATAGATAAATAAATAAATAGGAAATAAATATTGAGAACATGAAATGAAGAGACTTTGAAAGTGAGTCCATAGGTTGTGGAAACAGTTGGGTTTGTTGTGTATTTAATATTTCAGTTATATTTGAGTAATATTCTAAATGCATTGTTTGATTATGTATTCTTTATTGTTTATATAATGCATTGCATGTTATCTGTAAAAGTACATGTAACCCTCTCACCGTTGCTCGTATACAAAATTGGCTTGTTAGATAACTCTGGTAACAGTCACATGACTTAGTGGTGAGAAGGCCACCTTTCATAAACCAAATGCTTCTTCAGATACATAAAGTGTAAAATAGAGACTACTGTCGATATCGGACTGCTGGAAAACAATGTTGGAGAGGTAGTAATGGGGGACAACAAAATGGCAGTTAAACTGAATAAGAATTTAGCATCAGTCTTCACTGTGAAAGACACTTGCAATATGGTGGAAGTTTCAAGTGTCGGGGGGCATGAAGTGTGTGAAGTTACCATATCTAGAGAGAAGGTTCTTGGGAAACATGAAGATCTGAAAGTAGATAAGTCACCTGGACCAGGTGGTGTACACCCTAGAGTTCTGAAAGAGGTGGCTGAAGACATCATGGAGAGATTGGTAATGATTTTTCAAGAATCACTAGATTCTGGATTGGTTCTAGAAGACTGGAAAATTGCATCTGTCATTCTACTCTTCAAGGAGGGAGAGAGGCAAAAGAAAGGAAACTATAGTTAGCCTGACCTCAGTGGTAAGGAAGATGCTGGAGTTGAATATTAAGGATGAGGTCTCAGGGTACTTGGAGGCACATGATAAAACAGGCATAGTAAGCATGGTTTCCTCAAGGGAAAATCTCATCTGAGAAATCTGTCAAAATACTTTGAAGGAATATCAAGCATGATAAACAAACAAGAATCAGTTGATGTTGTGTACTTGGACTTTCAGAAGGCCTTTGACAAAGTGCCACACGTGAGGCTGCTTAACAAGCTACAAGCCTGAGGTATTACAGGAAAGATTCTAGCATGGATGAAGCAGTGGCTGATTGGCAGGAGATAAAGAATGGGAATAAAGGGAGCTTATTCTGGCTGGCTGCCAGTGACGAGTGGTGTTCCACAGGAGTATGTGTTGGGACCAATTTTTTAATGATATTTGTCAATGATGAAATGGATAGCTTTGTTGAAAGGTTTGCAGACAATATGAAGATAGGTGGAGGGGCAAGTGGCTTTTGAGGAAGTAGAGAGGTAACAGAAAGACTAAGTCAGAATAGGAGACTGGCCAAAGAAATGGCAGATAGAATACAGTGCTGGGAAATGTATGGTCATGCACTTTGGTAGAAGAAGTGAAATGGTTAACTATTTTCTAAATAGAGAGGAAGTACAAAAAAAAACTGAGACATAAAGAGACTTGGGATTCCTCGTGCAAGATTCCCTAAAGGTTAATATGAAAGTTGGTCTGTGGTGAGGAAGGCAAATGCAATGTTAGCATTATTTTCAAGAGAACCAAATTATAAAGGCAAGGATGTAATGTTGAAACTTAATAAGTATGAGGCCTCATATGAAGTATTGTGAGCTGTTTTGAGCGCATTATCTTAGGATGTGCTGAAGCTGGAGAGAGTTCAAAGGAGGTTCACAAAAATGATTCCAGAATTGAAGGGCTTGTCACATGAAGAGTGTTTGATGGCTCTGGGGCTGTATTCACTAGAATTCAAATGAATGAGGAGTGACCTTATTGAAACCTATCAAATGGTGAAAATCCACATTGGATGTGGAGAGAATCTTTCCTGTTGTGAGAGAATCTTAGACAAGAAGACAGAGGCTCAGCATAGAGGGCATCTATTTAGAATGGAGATGGGGAGGGATTTCTTTCCTAGAGAGTGGTGAATCTGTGGAATTCTTTGCCACAGGCAGCTGTGGAGGCCGTCTTTATGTATATTTAAGGCAGAGGTTGGTAGATTCTTGATTGGTCAGGGCATGAAGGGATACGAAAAGAAGGCAGGAGACTGGAGCTGAGAGGAAAATTGGATCCGCCATGATGAAATGTTGGAGCAGACTCGATGGGCCAAATGGCCTAAGTCTGTTACTATACCTTATGGGCTTATGGTCTAAAAATGATTTGGGTTTCAACCAAACAAGAAAATTGAGATGATCCAATTAAGGAACAGCAATTGTAGTGAATGCTGTGTAAATACTGTCCCATACACAATTAATGGTTGTTAAGAAATGACAAATTGTACACCAGCATAAAATTATCAAACAGTTAATAGGAAAAGAAAAATATGCATATACATATAAGGGCCTATTATGTTAAACCAGTACAAATGTGCACATAAATGTTGCAGTTCATATCTGAACTAGTTGAGATGCTTCACTTTGATTACTCATGAGCTGAACCCACATTCAGCATGAAGGACACCAGACACAGTTCAAACTTTTCTTGAAGACCATTTTGAACAAACTGGCTAACTCAGAGGTATTGTCACTTCCTCCTTTAAACCATTGGCTTACTCAAAGCACTTCATACAACAGGCTCTCAACTTCAGGCAACATTCTGCGGGCATCTTCCCTTGACCCATGCTCCTGACAAAACAAAATACCAAACCAGACTCCTGACCTTCAGAAATCAGATCCAGCCCAGATCTTTTGAATCTTCCATTGCATCCCACTGTGCAGAAAATTACAACATGGACCAAGACAATCCTGACTGGCTGACACAATATTCCTATATTGAACAACATGGTTCCTTATTTTTAGCCAAAGCCAAAACACTCTTACTAACAGGACACACCGCTTTTACAGAAAATTGCTAAAGTAAAAATACCTCACAGCATAGCAGTAGAAATCTTAAACAGGGCATTACATTCTTCCCCCACCAAAAATAGTCATGTCCTCATGACTTTGGAAATTAATACACCACTATTAATAACTCAGTATTCAAATGAATTTCATGATATCAGGATGTCCAATCCATTTGTAAATGGAATTACATATCTTACTATAGGGATGGACCTGACATTTTGTTTCCCCAGTGCATCACATGCCAGCCTATCTGGGGGTTTCCTGAATCTCTGTGACCTCTTTATCTCATCTTCAGCTGCTTCATCTTCAACCACTCCTTGTCTACCTAGGGATGCCTCCCCCAGGATCATTCATACCTTATGGCGGCTCAGTTCCCCCTGCCCCCTAACTGAACTTAGCTTCCTTCAGTTTAAGCAGGTGCTCCTGAACACTTTCGACCTCTGCCGGTGCTAACTGCCAAGACCCCTTCTGCAAAGGGTGTCCTCTGTCACTCTGGCTCCTTCTGCAGGATGTAGGATTACAGGTTTACACTGGGTGTACCACACAGCTCCTTGTTTTTTGCTCATCATTATGCTTAGGAAGAACTTGCACCTTCTCAAAAGCAGATCTAAACACTGGGTGAATGGTCAAGATTTTCTAAACGTTCTCTCCATTCCTCTCTTTGCATGCTCCCATGAGCCTTCTCTAATAAAAGACCCTCTGCAGCAGCACTCTTCTGCATAGAAAGTCCTACAGATGGGTTGGGTTTCCCAACAGACCTGTCAAGTTCAGCTGAAACATTAGCAGACATGCATTGAGTCAGTTCAGCTTGAATGGTTTTCACATCATTCCTCCAAAGCTCTATCTCTGTGGCATTAGGGGTCACTTTTGATGCAGAAGCTACCACTTTTGGAAATTTCTCGGCTTTTGGAAATGTTTCACAGTCAAGTTTTTTCTCTTCTCTAACTTCTCTGAGTAACTCGGTAAAAGATGGCGGAGCGTGCGTCTTGTGGGCCATTCAAATACTTCGAGCAATCATGTCATGTGACACACCCAGCACACTCTTCACAAATTGCACCACCCTCAAGCAATGTCTCTCAAACAGTTGAATGCCCACTTTGTGGCACAAACAATACAGCAGTTCCTCCAACCTGAACAGGTAGACAGACAACTTCTTTACCTAATCTTTATCATAAAATTGGCTGAACTTTTAGTCATGGCAAAATCACCTTCCAGAGCTTGTATGCAATTAGCTGAAATAGCTAATGGGTTTGCTGACATTAGGAATGTCACTGTATCAGCCACTGGAGCCTTTAAACTCTCTACCAGTCTCTGTTTTTTCATATTATCTGATCTCTGCCATTCATCCAGTAACTAAGATGTCTGCTCTGCCTAAGACTCATATTCTTCTTTCCCATCGAGTGTGGGCTTGACTCCAAAGAACATTCTTGGCCTACAATAACTGGCTCTCCAAGGGTGCACTTTGATATTTATTAACCAGTGTTGCAATAGCTGAGATCAGCTCAGAACTTAAATCAACAGAGGAAGGACTTATTCAGCATTTCACATCAGACAACTCCTTTCCTCCACTTGACAGAAATGAGAACAACTTGTCTTTAATGTCCTCACCCTGAGCTACATTCCCTACTTCTCTAAAATATGAACTGACCAGAGCCCCGCCTCTCCAGGTGCCTCTAACCTATTGGGAAGCACGAATTCAGTCATGTCACTGGTAGTCTGGACTAGCACAACATCAATACCAACTGATTGATCAAAACGTCGTTCAATCAGTGTAACTTTCTCGAAAACATTTACAGTACTCAGCACTCTAAGTAGCAGTTCATTGGGAATTCAGATATACACCCCATTCAGAACATAAGCATTACGTGTGGATACCCTCTTCGAATTGAACCAGACCTTATTCCCCGTAGTATGCATAATAAAGTGCCTTAATTACAATGCATCTTACTTTCCACAAACACTAGTTTAAAACACAAATACACCATTTACTCAATTCTTATTCAGCATTCATGCAGCATCTAAACCCTGGACAAGCTCCCACAAATGTAACTCTCTCACCAGGTTTCATATACAAACTTACCATTCATAATCAATACAGGTGCCCCCCATTTTTTGAACATTCGCTTTATGACACCTTGCTGTTACTAAAGACCTACATTAGTTACCTGTTTTCACTAACAGAAGGTGTTTTCACTGTTGCTAAAAAAGGCAGCGTGCGCCCTGAGCAGCCAAGCTCCTCCCCCGGAACAGCATTCTAGCCGCCATTGCTTAAACACGTGCCTGTGAGCATCTGTGCTTTATGTCGATTTATTTTGTGACATCCATTAGCAAGATGAGTTCTACGGTATTGGAAAACCCTAAAAGAGCTCATAAGGGTGTTACACTTATGTGTAAAATGAGATATAATTAAGCGTTTCAATCGTGGTGAACGAAGTAAGGACATTGTCTGAGCATTGAACTTGCCTGCATTCACCATTTGCACTATTTATACGCAGAGGAAAGAATCTTAAAAGCTTCCGATGTTACTGTTGGTTCTGCTTGAGGTAAAGTGGTCTCTCTTAGTCGGCATCCAATAATGGATAAAATGTAATGTCTATTGCTTGAGCGACTTGATGAATGTACAAAGCGTGGTGTACTGTTAAGCTTTCTTATACTTAAAGAGAAATTAGTTAGTCTTTTTAATAAGTTGAAACAGAAAGCACTGGATGATGGTGATGAAAGTGGTGGGAAAGTGGAATCTAAAGGTAGTACTGGGTGGTTTGATCGGTTTCTGAGGTGAAGGCAGCTTCATAGCTTGAAGTTTACTGGAGAGAGTGCTTTGGCTGATACTGAAGCTGCCGAAAAGTTCCCAGCAGAACTGAAGAAAGTAATTGCAGAAGATGGTTATTCATATAAGCAAGTGTTTAACTGTGATGCAACTGCAATTCATTGAAAAAATTGCTGAGCACCCCAACCTCCGACGACTCAGCCTAAAACACCATCATCAGTGTGCTCACTGTCTTCCCAATTCCGGTAAGTGAAACTACGCTGTACATACATTATTTCAACTTTATATAGGCTGTGTATTTTTATGTGTTATTTGGTATGATTTGGCAGCTTCATAGCTTAAAGGTTACTAGAGAGAATGCTTCTGCTGAGACTGTGTCCAGTGAGACTCCTTCTGCTACGTAGTGAGATTATACGGTATGTAGTGAGATTTTTGCTATGCTAGACAGTGCTGCAATGATTACAGAGAAGTATTCTACTTTATATAGGTAGCATATTTATCATACCTTTCCTGCTTTTACTATATGTTACGGTTATTTTAGGTTTCATGTGTTATTTGGCATGATTTTGTAGGTTTTTTTTGGGTCTGGGAACGCTCACAAATTTTTCCCTTATTAATAAATGGTAATTGCTTCTTCACTTTACAACATTCCAGCTTACAAACCATTTCATAGGAGCACTCTACCTTCGGCTAGCAGGAGAAACCTATATATGACTATAGTCACTATGATTTAAGGTTCACCAAACAGGAAAGCTGGAAAGTTCCAATTAAAGAACATTGATTGCAGTGAATGTTGTGTCCATACACAACTAATGGTCACCAAGAAATGACAGATTGTACAGCAGCATAAAATTATAAAGGAAGTATATTTACCAATTTTCAACTTTATTAAGTACTTAACAAGAAAAGAAAAATAAATACATAAAAGGGCCCATTACAGTCAAACCAATCCAAATATGGATATAAATGTTGGAACTTTTCTCTGAAGTAGTCGGGATACTTTGCTTTGATTACTCACGTGCTGAAACGATGTTCTGTGTAAAGGAAACATTGGCACTTCTTCCTTTAACCATTCACCTGCACAAAGTACTTTCTACAACAGGGTCTGTCATTCAGGCAGCATTCTGCAGGTCCCCCACTCCTGCCAACAAGACCCCAAACCAGACTACCAGACTTCAGAAACCTGATCCGACCCAGCCCTCTTGAATCTTCCATCGCATCCCACTGGGAAGCAAATTACAACATGTACCAAGGCAAATACAACATGACTGGCTGACACAACATTCCTAAGTTGGACAATATGGCTCCCTGTCTTTAGCCAAAGCCAAAAAACTCTTTCTAGCAGGTCACACTGCTTTTACAGAAAAATGCTAAAATAAAAAATAAACTTATAACATCGCAGTAGAAATCTTAATCAGGGCATTTCAAACACATGATGGCATGTGTCATCATGCACTTCATAATATGTGCTTGCCTTGCTTAAAATAAACACAAATTTAGACTCATATTTCAGACCCCTTTGAATTCCTTTCAATAAATTTTAGGTTTTGGTGTTACAAAACATAACAGTGGCAGCAAGGTATTTTTATAAAGAACCTGAGACAACTGCCTACATGTTGAAGCACAGCAAGATACACAGTGAGAAATGGTCAAGTTAAAAACCACAGTACACCTTTTTTTTCTTTGAAGCAGTATGCTTTCTTTGCCAAAGGAAAGACAATCAAGTTTTTAAAGAGGTAAAAAATGGATTTCATAAACAGTGAGTACCAGGTGAAAATAATCACAAAAAAAGCAGAAATAGTTGGCAACTTCAGAAAGAGAAATGCAATCCATCACATAACAATAACTGGATTTTTTATACTGAACAGATTGAGAAGTATTTTAAAGCAAATTGAATAGTTGTTGAGAAGCAAGTGCAATTTTGCTGAGTGATTGGGTTTAAAGGCATGTAGTTTGCTTCAAAGTTTAAGTACTTCAGCCAAATTAGCTGAAATAAGCAGGAACATCTAGAACCAAAACCATTGTTGATTGCAGAATGCTTCAGGTTTCATAAGGAGAATGAAAAGGAAGGGGAGTTCATTTCAACATGTATAGCTGAATTGAAGTAGTTGTCTGAGCATTGTCAGTTCAGTAATGGGTTTAATGGTGCACTGAGAGACCATTTAGTTTGTGGAATTTTACTAAAAAAGCATTCAAAAACAGCTCCCAAGTGAAATACAACTTACAGTTAAAAGAACAGTTGAAACAACTGTATGAGAAGAACAGACAGATAAGCAATTGAGTTACATTCAGGATTGAAAGAGAGTGTGAACAAAGTTGCAATGTCTAAACAGAACGCAGACAAGTTGTGTTACTGTTGTGGCAGGAGCTCACATACACAAGACTAATGCAGATTTAAAGGCAAAACAGAAAATGCAACAAATAAGGACACATACAAAGAAAATGACAGGAATACAAAAATAAATGGACAGCACAGAGAAGAGGGAGAAGCTAAAAAGTCAATTTGCGTTTTCAAAAAAAGCAGTAATCTGCTTGTTGTTGATGAAAGATCTGATAATAAGGAGAGTGGCGCAAGATTGGGTTACCTTGAGAATTACAACACAAAATCTGACATGAGATAAGAAATATGGCTTACACCAAAAGTGAACCGCAAATTAATTAGAATGGAATTCGACACTGGCTTGGCTGTTTCAGTAATTCCACAAGATGATTTTGAATGGCATTTCAAGTGTACTAAACTGAAGACTGCACATTTCCAACTAAGAACTTACACTAGAGAAAATATAATTCCTGTGGGAAAGACATTCAAACAATCAACAATCCACATTGGGCTTGCATTTGGTCAAAACAGGAGGGAGAGTACCGTGGGAGCGCGATTGCCCGAGACAATTACTACTTCATTGGAGATCCATCCACCATTTGCATGCCGCATCACCTGTCATACCGTCAACTGAAAATGAATTAAGGAAGCTACTGGATAATGCAGCAGCAATTTTCAAGGATGGCATTGGAAAACTCAAGCATATCAAGAGCAAAATAGTGTTAAATGAAAATGCCACACCCAAGTTTTGCAAAAGCCATCCGGTTCCTTAAACCATCTGTGATAAACTAGTCAGTGAGCTAGAATGCATGGTGGCTGTAGGAATTCTTTGCAACATTGAGTGTCACCCATAGCCAAAGCCAGTTGTCCCAGTAGCCAAGAAGAATGGGTCTGTCAAGATCTGTAGTAACTTTATGGTCATTATCAACCCAGTATTGAAAGCAGAGCAATACCCTCTGCCCAGGAAAGAGGATATCTTTCCAAACCTTTCTAGAGAGAAACACTTCAGCAAATTAGACTTACAGTAGCTGAGGCCTACCTGCAGTTGGAGATGGAAGAAGTGTCCAAAGTGTTTCTCAAAAGAAATATTCTCAAAAGCCTTTATTACTATAATAGGCTTATTTCTGGATAGAATCTGCCCCTGCATTCTGGCAGAAAGTGATGGACCAAGTGGTGCAAGGCTGCCCAGGTACTCACTGTTACCTGGATGACATCTCCAAAATTTTAAGACAGTGTTAAAAAAATTAGAAGATTATAAGCTCAGAGCACACAGCAACAGCATGCAGTTTTTTGGACCAAGTATCACTTACTGTAGTCATGCAATTGAGATCCAAGGATTACTCCAGTGCTAAGAAAATTAAAGCAGTAGTCGATGCCCCAAATTGTGGTCTGTTGCAGGATTTATCAAATACTATAACTGGTTCCTGTCAAACCTGGCCACCGTGCTCCACCGCTTGAACACATTACTGCAGACTGGGAAGAAATAATAATGGACAAAGCAGTGTTAAGAAAATGATGATGTCAGCTAACGAGAAAGCTGATTATGGACTTCCGGAAAGGTAAGATGAGGGAGCAATACCACATACCAATCGTCATAGAGGGATCAGAAGTGGAGAGAGTGAGCAATTTCAAGTTCCTCGGTGTCAAGATCTCTGAGGATCTAACCTGGTCCCAACATATCGATGCAGTTATAAAGAAGGCAAGCTAGCAGCTATACTTCATTAGGAGTTTGAAGAGATTTGGTATGTCAACAAATACACTCAAAAACCTCTATAGCTGTACCATGGAAGGCATTCTGACAGGCTGCATCACTGTCTGGTATGGGGGGGTGAGCTACTGCACAGGACCAAAAGAAGCTGCAGAGAGTTGTACATTTAGTCAATTCCATCTTGGGTACTAGTCTACAAAGTACCCAGGACATCTTCAAGGAGCGATCTCTCAGAAAGGCAGCATCCATTATTAAGGACGTCCAGCACTCAGTGCATACCCTTTTGTCACTGTTACCATCGGGTAGGAGGTACAGAAGCCTGAAGACACACAGTCAGCAATTCAGGAACAGCTTCTTCCCCTCTGCTATCTGATTCCTAAATGGACATTAAGCCTTTGGACACTAGATCACTTTTTAATACATAGTATTTCTGTTTTTATGCAATTTTTAATCTATTCAATATACATATACTATAATTGATTGATTTACTTATTTATTATTATTGTTTTATTTTAAATTTTTTCTTCTATATTATGTATTGCAATGAACTGCTGCTGCTAAGTTAATAAATTTCATGCCACATGCCGGTGATAATAAACCTGATTCTGATGATGTCAGACACTGCACTCACACATTATGATCTACATAGTCTAGTGAAACTTGCCTGTGATGCTACACCTTCTGGTATGGCTGCAGTCATGTCACATGTTATGAGTTATAGAAGTGAACACTTTTACATCATGTTCTCCTGCCGCTGCAGAGAAAAATTATGTGCAAATTGACAGAGAGCCCTAAGTCTGGTTTTGGGTGTAAAACATTTTAACTAATACTCGTACGGGAGAGAATTTATTATCACTAATCATCACCATTTAGTGTTCATTTTCAATCCACAGAAGGCTGTTCCACTAACAGCAGCACAAATGCAGAGACGTGCTCTGTTTTTTGGAGGACACAATGACAAGGTTGAATTCAAGAGGACAACTAATTATTGAAATGTTGGTGGATTGTCCTGTTTACCCTTGGAAAAGGATATACCTGAAAATTATTACAAAAGAGGACTCTCCTCCTTAATGCAAATCGAAAGTCTATAACGGCTGAGATAATCCAAAAGAAAGCTGAAAAGACTCTACACTGTTTCAGGTCTGCTGCCTTACATACTAGAAGTGCAACAGACATTTGATGATAATGATGTCTCAGGTCTACATGGCTACCAAAATGCTGGAAGGAATGTGCAGCAGAAATTGCAGTTCACCTGCTTTTACCAACTCTAGAATGAACTTGCTCTTGACAAAGATTATTTTGTGTGCGGACTGAAAGCTGTTGTATCATCCAAGCTGAGAGCTAAAGTATTGGAGGAGCAACATGCTGGTCACCTAAGCATGGTCAAAATGAAAATGTTGGTTCAAATTTTTCAATTAGTTTTATGTTTTGGAGTTACAAAACGTAACAATGCTCAAAGGTGGGGATGGTTTTATCCCTGAAGGACTAAGCTGTATTCACTAATTTTATAGGCTTTTCCATTCAGGAGCATTGGTATTTTGAGCATCTTTCCATGCACTGTTTGGGATGCCAACATGTGCAGAAGATGCCAAGAGCAGCAAGTCTTCATCCCTGTGAATGACCTGCATTGCCCTGGCAGAGGATTCATGTCAATTTTGCTAGAACATACATGAACACAAATTTCTTGGTAGTACTGGATGCAGCTTCAAAGTGGCAAGAAAAGTCCCCAAAAGCCTTCACTACAACCTTGCACATTGTTGATGTGTTGAGAATCCTCTTGTCAAGGTCTGGGGTTCCAGAACACTTAGTCAGTGACAATGGACCATAATCTGTTGCAGAGCAGTTTCAGTCATTCCTGAAAATGAATGGAATAAGCCATTTTACATATGCACTGTACTGACTGGTTACAAATAGCTTAGATGAAAGTTTTGTCCCTAGACCAAAGAAGCCACCATGAGTAATGTCAGCAGAACTCATTATACTAACACTGAAGCAGAATCTCACCAATTTCCTCCTTGCACATTGCTGTGCAGCACACTCCACAAGCGACATCTTACCTGATAAGCTGTTCCTGGACTGTGCTTTGGTTCATGCCTGGATCTCCTCAAGCCCAGTCTGCGGAGTATGCAGGACAAACAGCTGAGACAAACTGAAGACTCCTCAAGCAAGGAGGTTTGAAGTTTCACTCCTGAATATGCCTTCTGTTGAGTGTCTATAGAGGTGATCAAAACTGGATACTCAAAACGATTAAGGACAGAACTAGACCATTCCTCTACATAGCGGAAATTGCATCTTATATCATGTAGCGATGACATGTCGATCAATTGAGGAAAGCAGAGCCAAGTGATATAGAAGAAAGGTGGCTACCACTTCTTAAAGTCACAATGTCAACTCCTGCAACTGCCACGAAGGAGGACCAAACCTGAGATTGTTTCACAGCCACAAGTCTCACTTGCCAAGCGGAGGGGTCCTTCTTGTCAGGAAAGGTTTTGTCCCACAAGACTAAGAAAAAGTCTACAGCAATTAAATCTTTAGGCCTGACCAAAACAATTTAAAATTTACCATGCTGTGGGTGTCTGTATAGTTGTGATATTATATAGTATGCTGAGTATACTGTATAGTTGAGATGCACTCTACTTTGAGTTGGAATTTATCTCTGAGTAGGGAGGAGTGTAATGTATTTAATATTTGAGTAATATTGCAAATATATTGGTTGCTTAAGCATTCTTTCTTGATTAATAGAATTGAAATGACTTTATTACTTATATCCTTCACATACATGAGTAGAAATCTTTGTCTCCATCTAAATATGCAACGTCAATTTATAGTAACTTCTAATAAATAGTATGTACAACAGGACAGTCAATATAACATAGAAATACAATTGTATCAGTGTGAATTAATCAGTCTGATGGCCTGGTGAAAGAAGCTGTTTCAAAGCCTATTGGTCCTGGCTGTTATGCTGCAGTACTGTTTCCCGGATGGTACATAATGCATTGCTGGTTATCCGAAAAAATACATAAAAGGCATACATCATCATGCAACCACGTGGTTCCTGTGTGTCACATTAAAATAAACACAAAATTATATTCTCATTTCAGAATTCTTTGCTTTCTTTGCAATTAATTTTATGTTTGGGGTTACAGAATGTAACAATGTCCAATGCTGGGGAGGATAATATCCCTGAAGGACTGAGCTGTAACCATTAGTTTTTGTAGGCTTTTCTGTTCAGGGGCATTGTTGTTTACATAATTGGTTAGACAATAGGTGCATGAGTAGGCCATTCAGCCCTTCGAGCTAGCACTTTCATTCAATGCGATCATGGCTTATCATCCACAATCAGTACCCCGATGCCTTCTCCCCATATCCCTTGACTCTGCTATCTTTATGAGCTCCATCTAACTCTTTCTTGAAAGCATCCAGAGAATTAGCCTCCACTGCCTTCTGAGGCAGAGCATTCCATAGATCCACAACTCTCTGGGTGAAAAAGTTTTTCCTGAGCTCTGTTCTAAATAGTCTACCCCTTATTCTTAAACTGTGACCTCTGGTTCTGGACTGCCCCAACATCGGGATCATGTTTCCTGCCTCTAGCACATCCAATCTCTTAATAATCTCATATGTTTCAATCAGATCCACTCTCATCCTTCTAAATTCCAGTGTATACAAGCCCAGTCGCTCCAATCTTTCAATATATGACAGTCCTGCCATCCCGGGAATTAACGTCATGAACCTATGCTGCACTCCCTCAATAGCAAGAATGTCCTGCCTCAAATTTGGAGACCAAAACTGAACACAATACTTTAGGTGTGGTCTCACCAGGGCCCTGTACAACAGCTGAAGGACCTCTTTGCTCCTATACTCAGCTCCCCTTGTTATGAAGGCCAACATACCATTAGCTTTCTTCACTGCCTACTGTACCTGCATGCTTACTTTCAGTGACTGATGTACAAGAACACCTAGATCTCATTGTACTTCCCCTTTTCCTAACTTGACACCATTCAGATAGTAATCTGCCTTCTTGTTCTTGCCATCAAAGTGGATAACCTAACATTTATCCACATTAAACTGTGTCTGCCATACATCTGTCCACTCATGCAACCTGTCCAATTCACCCTACGTTCTCCTAACATCCTCCTCATATTTCACACTGCTACCCAGCTTTGTGACATCTGCAAATTTGCTAATGTTGCTTTTAATCCCTTCATCTAAATCATTAATGTATATTGTAAATAGCTGTGATCCCAGCACCGAGCCTTGCAGTACCCCACTAGTCACTGCCTGTCATTCTGAAAAGGAACTGCTAATCCCTATTCTTTGTTTCCTGTCTGCCAACCAATCTTCTATCCATGTTAGTATCCTACCCCAAATGTGCTCTAACTTTGCTCACTAATCTCCTATGTGGGACCTTATCAAAGGCTTTCTGAAAGTCCAGGTACACTACATCCACTGGCTCTCCCTTGCCCATTTTCATAGTTATATCCTCAAAAAAAATACCAGAAAATTAGTCAAGCATGATTGCCCCTTCGTAAATCCACACTGACTTGGACCGATCCTGTTACTGCTATCCAAATGTGCTGCTATTTCATCTTTTATAATTGACTCCAGCATCTTCCCCACCACTGTGTCCACTTATCTGCACAACCAAATCCATCCACGAACTTATTTGGTCCCAGTCTTCAGTTTTTAGTCCAGAATCATGAAAATCATTGCCTCCAAGTCCACCAGACACTCGTCTTCTTGGGTAATCCTATCCTTGTCTTATGGCTGCCAACCTTGTGCATTCTGCAAACCCTGGACCTAAGCTTTCTTTTGAATTCTTAAAGTTAAATCAGAGGCCTTAGAACTCAGATACTACTGCATTCTGCAGTATGGACTTGTGTCCAAACTGCTCATTACCACTCAGCTGTTGCACTCATCCAGTACACTCATTCGTGATCATTAAAATTTCTAGACCACTAATAGTTAATGGTAACATGGAACTGATAAGATCCGGGCCCTGTTAAATATTTTAAATAAGAAGCTGCTATGAAGGTACAATATAATTAAAATATCTTCTAGAAATTGGATGTATTGAGATTGTAGACCTTACAGTTAATTTTGTGACCTAGAATTCAGATATAATTAAGATGAATAAATTCAGCTAAAATATATTTGCATTCAGAATTTAAATACTTTTTTTCTCCTATTCTCGGCCCTGTGACTGGGAAACAGAATAAAATGAATATAATAATGACATCAAACACATTCATAATATGTTGGAATTATTCTATTTGGACACACGTTCATATGTAATATCCAGCAGTTGACTGTGTTAAAAATGGAAGTCAGGCAGGTTAATAGAAAATTTACATTGATTTTCTATCAAACCCTTACATTGGTAAGAAAGATGAAAAAGCTTACATCTGGGATCCACTCCTATTTCTGTTCAACAATGAAATCAATTCTCCTAATCTACAAATGTCATGGGGTTGAGATTCTCCCTTGATTGTATGCTTTAACTCTAAAAAATGCACGCTGTGCTCTGTTTCATTTTTGCTTTAATGGGATTTGGAGGGTGAATTTTCTATCATCATAATATCAAAAGCTATTTGTCTCAATTATCTCAACAATTGTTCTTCATTTCGCTACTGTAAAGTGAATATTTGGATAATACTGAGGAAAGAAGTTACCTTGCTCGCCTACTCCAGGATAGGGTGGAATGGGAACTTAATTAATCTGGAAGAGTATAGCAAGTGAAAGCGAGAGTTAATGGTAAAAAGCTTGCCACTTTCAAAGTTTCTATGCCCATGTTGGTGCACATGACAAAAAGACAGGGAAGCAAGCTGACCAAAGATAACTTGGAAACAGCTGCTAAAAGTTGGAGCAAAAATCAAACTGCTAACAGAACTCAATGGGTCAAGCAGATTCTGCTTATGTTTCAGGTCAAGACGCTACATCAGGACTGTGTGGAGAAGGAAGGCAGTCGATATAAAAGAAGAGGGGGAGCATTGGGTCAGAGAAGGTGGAATAAGAAGGGATGAGGATAGATGGCCAGGTGGATCCATAGAGGAGAGGGGGAGGCATGGAATGGGAGACAAGGCATGTGGCTGATCAGTGGAAACCATCAGTGGAAAGGGATAGGTGTGCAAGATGGCAAGATGGAGACAGAGGTTGGAGGGCAAGAAGGGGAACAAGTGATAGAATCAGATAAGAGAGGTGGCAACACAAACTATTTAAGGGAGAGGTAAAGGGTAGATGGAACCACTTAATGGAGGGGATACAGTGAGTGAACAGTGTGTTTAATAAGTGGATGGACCCAGGAGGACAACAGAGGGCTGGAAAGGAAATAGATAATAGTATTGAAGGTGAATCAGATGGAAAGAGAGGAGAAGAAAAGTGGAGAGGGTTACCTGAAAATAGAAAATAGAATGTTCCTACCGTTGGGTTCTAGACCACCCAGGTAGAATGTGATAGTTTGTGTTTGGCTCACCTTGAAGTGAAGAAGGAAAAAGAAAGACAGTTTAGTGTGGGAATGGGGAAAGAGTTGAAATGGGATGCAACCAGGAATTCAGGATCCTCAGTATGTTCTGCACAGCACAGGTGTTCTGCAAACCAGTCAATCCATTTGTACTCGGTCTCACCAAGGTGAAGGAGGCCACATTGTGAGTGCCAATTTGGAAAGACAATGCTGGAGAAAATGCATGTAACTATTTGCCTAACTCAAAAATCTCTTTAGGTCTCTGGATGGTGATAAAGAAAAAGGTGCAGGAACACATTTTGGAATTTCTAAAATCACAGCGGCAAGTTCCAGAGTGGGGTGAGGAGCAAAGGTATGAGCAGATCAAGGAGTCAGGGAGAAAGTGATGCCTGAAGGAGGTAGAAATGGGTGAGGAACCTTGTCAAAGCTTAATTAATGTCGACAAAAAAATTATCCATTGACCATCCTTCATCTAACCTCTTCATTACCTCTTCAAAACAACTCCAAAAAATTCATTAGATATGACCTCGCACACACAAAGGCACACTGACCATTCCTGATGAGGCCTCAACTATCCAAGTGATGGTAGATCTTATCCCTCAGAATTGCCTCCACTAATTTCCCTACAAATTAATTCCAGCTCACCAGTTTGTATTTCTCCAGCGAGTCCTTACTTCTAGAACAATGAAACAACATTAGTCATCTGAAACTTTGCCATAGCTAGTGACGAAGCAAATTTCTCTGTAAGGGCTTCCCCAGTTTCTTCTCTAGCCTCCCATATGGTCTGGGGATGAACTTATGTGGGGCTAGAGAAGAGTTTGTGGAAGCCCTTATAGAGAAAATTGCTTCATCATCTGAGGATGAACTAGGAGACCCTGGGGGTATATTCCAAGATCTCACTACTTGTTATCCTCATTTCTTTGGCATCTATAATATCTTCCATAATAAACACCAAAGAGAATTAGACAGTCAAAAATCTCAGCCCTTTCCTATGGTTCCTTTCAGTTCTCCTGGTCTTTAAGAGGATTTAGTTCTCCCTTGTCACCCTCTTACTGGTAATAAAACTGAAAAATCTCCTGGAATTATCTTTAACTTTGCCTGCCAAATCCATCCCATTCCCTCTATTTCTCCTCCTTGCTTTCTTACGCTCGCTCTTAATTTTTTTTATATATTTGTCGACTGATTCATTTGTACCTAGCAGCCTTAAAATTAAAAAAAATGCAGATATTGTAAATCTAAAATAAATGCAAGAAAACTGTTAAGCACTGAACAGGTCAAGCCATATGTGGGAGAAGAGAATCAGAGTTAATATTTCATGTCTAAGATTCTTTGTCAGACCTGGGAAGAAGACAAACAAAATGTATTGAGTTCCCAAGAGAATGAGGGAGAGTGATATCTCTGATAGGATAAAAATGATTTAAGCAAGATCATATGATCAATAAGTGAATGGGAGCAGTTAATCAATAAGAATATAGATGAAATTACATCTTCAAATAAACGTAGAAGATGTGAAATAGAGAGCAGCAAGACAAGCCTAGCAAGTCAAACTGGGCTCCACTCCCAGAGAAGAAAAAAGAAAAAAAAGTGGATATAAAAATCAAACCAATTCAATACCAAAAATGTTCAACTGACACACACAGCAAAATCAAATTAGCTAATTAATGTAGAATTTATTCTTCTTTAATTTCAGAAGGACAACGTTTCATTCACCCAGAAATGTTCACTGACTTAAGCTTATGTCTGACTATGTAACTTTACATCAACTTTAAAATTCTTAGTATAGTTTTTAAATCCTTCTTTGATTTCACTCCTCCATTCTCCCGTTTCCTTCAGCCCAAAGCCTTACTGCTGTCTGCTCTCCAGGTCTGCCCTCTTAAGCTTCTCCAATGCTAATCACATTGTCATTGCTCGATGTGAGTTCCACCAGCTACCGTAAGTCCCAGGATCTGAGGCTTCCCCTTTAAGGTTTTTGTACCCACTTATTTCTCTTTAAAATGTTTTTGAACTTGTTATGCACGTTATCTCTGTATGTAGCTCAGCAACAGCAGGCAAAGATATTTCTCCTCTGAAGAAGCCTAGGATATACAGAAAAGATACTTAATAATAGAAATTGTTACTGTTAAGCAGTGGAGTTACTGCAAATTGTTTGATTTCTTGGGTTCATATTCAAGCCAGATCATCGGGGTATAACACTAGGTACTTGATCTGCCCTCTCTCATGCTTGAGCTATAACAACTCCCGCAGGTAAGTCGATTCTTTTGGACTATTGAATGCTTTCAGTTTCTTTGATATCAAAATATATTTCATATTGTATCCCATGGACTGAAAATTTTTTATATTTCTTCTGTTTATATTTTTCACTTGTTGGTTCCGCCCCATATCAGCAGAAGATTTTTACAGAAGAAAAGTTAATGTTGGCACTGAGTAAGATTTTATTAAGTTAGTTAAAGTATAGGCTCATCGGGCCAGTGCTTATGCCGGTTTCTTTGGCATGAAGCAACTGAGAGTACGATACAAGACCTCCCCCCCCCACCCCCGGGATAGGACAAAAGTCAAGTCAAGTCAAGTCATTTTTATTGTCATTTTGACTATAACTGCTGGTACAGTGTATAGTAAAAATGAGACAACGTTTTTCAGGACCATGGTGTTACATAACACAGTACAAAAACTAGACTGAACTACATAAAAAAAACAACACGGAGAAAGCTACACTAGATGACATACCTACACAGGACTGCGTAAAGTGCACAAAAACAGTGCAAGCATTACAATAAATAATAAACAGGACAGTAGGGCAAGGTATCAGTCCAGGCTCTGGGTATTGAGGAGTTTGATAGCTTGGGGGAAGAAACTGTTACATAGTCTGGTTGTGAGAGCCTGAATGCTTCGGAGCCTTTTCCCAGATGGCAGGAGGGAGAAGAGATTGTATGAGGGGTGCATGGGGTCCTTCATAATGCTGTTTCCTTTGTGGATGCAGCATGTAAGTGTAAATGTCCGTGATGGCGGGAAGAGGGACCCCGATGATCTTCTCAGCTGACGTCACCATCTGCTGCAGGGTCTTGCGATCCGAGATGGCGCAATTTCCGAACCAGGCAGAGATGCAGCTGCTCAAGATGCTCTGAATACAACCCCTGTAGAATGTGATGAGGATGGGGGGTGGGAGATGGACTTCCCTTAGCCTTCGAGAAAGTAGAGACGCTGCTGGACTTTTCTCTGCCATGGAGCTGATGTTGAGGGACCAGATGAGATTCTCCATCAGGTGAACGCCAAGAAATTTGGTACTCTTAATGATCTCTACAAAGGAGCCGTCGATGTTCAGTGGGGAGTGGTTGCTCCGTGCCCTCCTGAAGTCAACAACTATCTCTTTTGTTTTGTTCACATTAAAAGACAGGATGTTGGCTCTGCACCAGTCCGTTAGCCGCTGCACCTCCTCTCTGTAAGCTGACTCGTTGTTCTTGCTGATGAGACCCACCACGGTCATGTCATCGGCGAACTTGATGATATGGTTCAAGCTGTGTGTTGCAGCACAGTTGTGGGTCAGCAGAGTGAACAGAAGTGGGCTGAGCACGCAGCCCTAGGGAGCCCCGTGCTCAGTGTGATGGTGTTGGAGATGCTGCTCCTGATCTGGACTGACTGAGGTCTCCCAGTCAGGAAGTCTAGGATCCAGTTGCAGAGGGAGGTGTTCAGGCCCAGTAGGCCTAGCTTTCCAACCAGTTTCTGAGCGATGATTGTGTTGAATGCTGAACTGAAGTCTATGAACAGCATTGGAACGTCTGTGTCTTTTTTTGTCCAGGTGGGTTAGGGCCAGTGGAGGGTGGTGGCAATAGCATCATCTGTTGAGCGGTTGGGACGGTACGCAAACTGCAGGGGGTCCAGTGAGGGGGGCAGCAGGGTCTTGATATGCCTCATGACAAGCCTCTCGAAACACTTCACAATGACGGATGTAAGTGCAATGGGACAGTAATAATTTAGGCAGGACACTGATGACTTCTTCGGCACGGGCACGGGGAGTCTATCATGAGGTTCACCCCAGCATTTGCCAGTACCCATTTTCAGCTGGGTGGACTGGAGCAATGTGTACTTAAGTGCCCTGCTCAAGAACACAACATGCTGCCTCGGCTTGGGCTCGAACTCACGACCTTCAGATCGCTAGTCCAACACCTTAACCACTTGGCCAAGCACCAAAAGTAAGATTTTGCTCACCATGAAAATTATGTAAATTATGCCAGGGAATGCATTGTATCAGTAGTCTAAGAAGTTTCCTTTTCCCAGTGTTAACTTCCTTCACCCTCAAGAAGAGTAAAATTTAGTATTTAAAGTTAGTAAGTTGATGTGCAACCATGACCAAGATAACATCATATTGGAGCACAAGGGTGGCATGGTAGTATAGTCATTAGCACATTGTTTTACCATACCAGTGACTCTGGGTTCAATTCCAACTGCTGCCTGTAGGAAGTTTGTATGTTCTCCCTGTGACCTGGGTTTCCTCTGACAATCCAAAGACCTACCATTTGGTAGATTAATTGGTCACTGTAAATTGTTCTGTGATTAGTTTAGAACTAAATCGGGGGTTGCTGAGCAGCACAACTTGAATGGCTGGAGGAGTCGATTCTGCATTGTATCTCAATAAATAAATAAATAAATATTAGCTTTGAAAATGCTGAATACTGATACACACCAAATGTTAGATAATGCCAGCATCAAAGATGCTGCAGTTTATCAAGCCAGGGCTTTGTTTAACTAGAGCCAGTTAGGCATTATGGTACTGTTAGCACTTCATTTACATAAGATAGTCCAATTTCCACTATGTTTATTCATATAAATGATAAGAAGGACAGAAAGTAAGAATGAGACAAGACTCTAATCCGATGATTTCCCCCCTAACATGGGCCAATGTAAAATATATTAAACTTTCTTGTGTCTTTCTTCAAGCATAGGTTCTTTTATATTCCCAATCAGAATTGTTCTGTCTCCTTTGGAAATGAGTCAAGTATGGAATAGATAATTTCTTTAAGATTTATTTATACATTGAGATACAGTGTTGAATAGGCTCTTTCAGCCCTGCAAGCCACATCGCACACTTAAACCTAGCCTCATCACAAGACAATTCCGACCCTCCTATTAACCTACCAACTTGTAGGTCTTTAGACTGCAGGAGGAAACCCATGTGGTGATGGAGAGAATTTGCAACTCCTTACAGACAACATTGGGAATTGAGCCTGGGTCGCTGGCATAGTAAAGCATTGTGCTAACCACTGTGTTACCAGTTAGTTCCAAATATACATGAAGAGTGAGAATAGGACTCCTTGATTTGGCTCATTCTTACCTTTTAAGTTTTCTGACAAGTTTCCTGATCAGTGTTTCATACTATAGACTTAAATGAATGTCTGATAATCCAGAGTAACTTTTATTTCTCTTCAAAGAAGTATTTAACTGTAGTAGTCTTCATATCCACCACATCAATCAAGATGTTAAAGGTAGTGTAGCCTTTAAATTGCTCCATATGAAAACATGCACAGGTTGAAATCTCAGTATTTGTTACTTCTTGGTAGATTGCATTCATTAAGCAGAGGGATGTCTGTGTCAGAAAACTAAGTGTTTCTTTTATTATGATCACATGATTTCAACATGAAATGTTTCAAGCCCAGGCAGAACACAACTTGGTAGCAGTTAACATTGTGTCCTAAATGACTTAATCTCCTAAAGTATGCAGAGGAGCAACCTACCTGATTATTGTGACATTTCCCACATCAGTCTCTTCTTGCAGTGACCAATTCAACCTTAAATTCTGACAGCTTCTGGGTAGTATTTTTTTTCATTTGTAGCCTTGCACTTTATAAGAATTGAGTTGATGGTTTCCTAACCTTATAACTCTTTTTTTCTATTGGAAGCTATTCACAAGAGGACAGTACAGATCTAGATAGCATTGGAATACTCAACGAAAGATCCTAATCCATAGGGGAAATCCATCCAGAATTAATAATAACATTTATCTGTATATCCTTAAAAGTGAAGAATTCAGTGAAATCCCATGAAGTTAGTAATAAAACTGAAATTCTGCCTTTATATTTTTCCAATGTATTCTTTAAAAAGCTCATAGTTTGATTAGAATAACATTATACTCTTATAAAGAGTTCTGAGATTTTTCCATAATTTAAGTCACAACATGAACTCTCCAAGTGGCCAGATGGATGATGCAGGTCTCTAATATTTTAGCGATTTCCACTATAAAGCCTAACACAAACAACAGACCCCTAATTCCAATTACTATAATTAAAAACAAATGTCATCGCTACTATGCAGTATTCTCCCCAAGGGTTCAGTGTCAATTCATCGGGAAGAATTACATTAGTCTGTCTGCAATAAGCCAAATAATGTTTTGGGTTCAGTGCATGAAGAAAGGAGAGATGAGCAAATTATAATAAAGAAAAGAGAGATATTTGTTGATCAAATATGCATGGTAAAACTGTCATCAGTGAATCAGTATTTGCAAATTGCAACCACAATGTTTTTAATTCTTTTAGATAAATTGCAATTAATTCGAGCCAATTAATTTACCACTCAATAAAGCAAAACATTAATTCTGAAGTTCAGAAAACAAAATAAAACAATGCTGGAAATTTAAGACCTGATGAACAGACATCCATCTGAGCCATTAGCTAAGTTCCTCTTTCTACATATGCTGCCTAAATTGATGAGTATTTCCAGAAGTTTCTGATTTTATAACACAAGAATTTCTTATCTTAACATTGTTGTTGTTCCTAATTTTGGACCTGTTATAAAAGGAAAAATAAAATTGTATTGTAGAGTAATAGAGCACTACAGCACAGAAGCAGGTCCATCTAGTATGAGCCGAAATATTACTCTGCCTAGCGCCATCAATGTGCATCTGAACTGCACCATATCCCTCCCATCCATGTACCCATCAAAGCTTCTCTTAACTATCAAAATCAAATGTGTTCATCACTTCTGCTGGCAGCTTGTACTTCACTCCCACCACTCTGAGTGAGGAAGAATCTCCTCAGATTCTCCTTAAATGTTTCAATATTTAACTAACATGTAGGATATATAAAAGTATTTTTGAATGTTTGAAGGTATAGTAAATTTTATTCAGACAGATACAGAAAAATTCCACAGACAGCAAATGCATGAAAGGACAGGGACTTTGGTTATATTTGCAAATTTACAATAATAAAGCTGAATATTTGAAAAAAAAACCTTTTTTCTTCAACCAGTAGCACATATTCTATATCCATCTGACTAGGAAGATACATTTAAATTTGAAATCTCATTTGAAAGGCAGGACTTCGGAAATCCTCTAGGATATCAATGAATTACGGTGAAGGTTACGGTTATGGTTCCTGCAATGTGCCTGTGTCTTAGGGGTGCTGTACAGATCCGCGTAGCACCAGTTGCTTCTATCTCTCACAGTTGTTGGCGAGTGCCTGGGTTGCAACAAAGCTCTCTCCAGTCCACTGTGCAATGATGTCTGTCCATTTCTTCCTCTGTCTGCCCCTGCACCATTCCCTGAAGAATGGTTTAGAGAGTCCACTTGATATTGTTGTGTGGCCAAACCAACTCAGTTTCCTCTTCTTTACCGAGGACATTAGATCTTCATAGTGTCTCATCTGCAGGGTGATGTTTCTTCATATATCATCATTTGATGCATAGTCTGTATAGGATCTGCTGAGAAACCTTCTGAAGCATCTCATTTCTACTGCCTGGATCTTCTTTTGCAGTTCTGCTGTCAAAGTCCATGATTTGTATGTATACAAGAAGACTCAGTGAATTAGACAGCTTAAATTATCTGCTCAAATAATCTTGAATTATTTGAATCTTGAATCAATGCTTGATGACATGCAAGCAGAAACACAACCTAGTCCTGGTTGATTTGCAAGTAAGACTTTCTGAACCTGACAAATTCATTCTGCTTATCCAACATCTTGAATGAAAGTTTCCATTCTATTTATGGGGGGGACTGCAATATAATATTTAGCAAAGTAATAAATTCAATTTGTTTTTCAAATCAAAGTTCTTATAACAATACATTCAAGTTATTATATCAATATCTTTATCCAATGAGATTCCCAACTCTAAGAAATTAAGAAATCCATCTACATTTAAGTCGTATGGATTTATTTTCATTGTTATGTGAGCTAGAAAACATTTGCATGTACAATGTTAGAAACAGACAAAGTAAGATGCACTGTAATAAAATCAACATTATAGTTGACACATGTTTTATGGTGGTTAAATGATAATTGCACGCTTTCACTATGATGTTTATTGTGATGTTTTATTGTCATAAGAAATAAACAGAGATACAGAATCTCACCACCAGCATTTGAAGTTCAGTACAATAATATGGGCAAAATCATCACATTAATATATTAATAATTTGATATCATCTTTGATTGGTTGGTCTCAATCTACCAGACGTGTGTCCTTAACAATAGTTCACCATGTTTATGTTGCAAATATAGTTTTTACTTTTCAAGTTGCAGTTGCAGCAAATGATCTATTATTAACACTCATCATGTGACATTGCAAAACATCCTTTAAAACGTATTAAAAGGCATCAAAAGTACCGTGCCAATGATCATACATAACTGCATTCTTCCATACAAAAAATCTGAAACCACGATCTGATTGCCAATTATAAATCTTGTATACTTATAGACAAACTTTATAACTTTTATTTATTTCAAAGAAAATGCACCTGACCAAAAGATGCTTTTCCAATTTATAATGTTCCATTTTCATTGAATTTGCACTGCATTTGATTTATGTTTATGTGAAAATCATAGTCACAAGGGCAGCCATTAATGGAATTCGTATTTACATAGAAAGATGATCCATTGCTGTTCTGTCTTTCTTAAAATCCTGTAAAGTAAGATCTAAAAGAACTCCAAAGGTAAAATTGTTTTATAACTTAAGAACCATCATGGTTAGTTTTCTTTTTGAATTTGTGTAGGTAAAATCTGGTAGCATCATCTGAAAAGAACTATTGCAATCAAATAGCACATAAAACATCTTTCAGAAATTTTAGTATAATTTACAGCTCCAATATTATTGTTTTTTTTTGCATTATTTCAGTCAAATACAATATCACATTCTACTTAGTATTTGGATGGTCCTGAATTTGTATTAAGTATGATCAAATTGCAGAGAAATTGGACGATTGGAGGTATGAAGGGAACTGGTCAAGAGCAAACAAGAACGGAAGCATGCTGCATGTTGAAGCAAGCCAACTATTCCCTTTTTCCTTCCCCTGAATGCATATGTATTACATCAGATATTTTTGTAGGAAACTGTGTTGCATTAATAACAACAGTTCAGGGTTCTGAGGGATTTTTTTTATACATTAGGAAGTTAATAAGTCTGTGTGAAAGTTGGCAGTTAATTATACTGGAGGTACCTCTAATTCTATGCATTATTACTCTTGACTGAGAGCTCAGAACCACTAGATAGTGTTTTAAAAGTCATCCATTAAAAGTAAAATCATTCTAAATACATTAACAAATAGGTTAGAGTAATATTTACAAAAATTGACATTGCAAGTCATGCTGAAATAGATCCAGAACAGTCACGGAAACATAAGTGCTGCTCATCTCAAATATTGTTCCTATTGACTCATTTGCTGGATGTTTATCCCCTACCCTGGCTAAATGTTCAGTGAAAGATTTTCTTAAATGTACATCAGAACCAGATGTCAACCTGCTATCATCATTTTTATATGATATGTGATCCACTGTGGAGAAGATTGACAGATGGTGCAAACAGGTCTATTAGCACTCAGCAGTTTAACAACATGACATTTGGTTAAATATGTTCGGGCCCACAGGTGGCATTTTGTTCAAAAATTGTGTTTGACATACTATTACATTTGGTGGCAAGTTAGGCCAGATATTTTTTTAGGTGAGGACATGAGGGTAAATACAGCTAAGTTCCTATTGATGATGTACAAAATAGGCAGATCACAATGTTAATCAGAATGCAATGCTGATCAGACACCAACAATGCCATTTGAAATTCAATCCTTCAACCGTTAAATAACCATGACTGAATATACACTTAGCAACAAAAAGGCCATGTTCTCTATGCTCTGACGATTCTATTGAACTACATTGGATTTCAGAATGACTTTACAAGATTTTTTTTTACTTTCTGAGGACTTAAAATTCACGAAGACCTACAGAAAGTGGTGCAACAGATTCTACCTAGTTGTTCTTTTCTGGCTTTCCTAATTGAGATCAAATTATTTTATTATCATATACACCGTGGTGCAATAAAATTGCTTACAATTGAGTAAAATGAGGAAAATGAGTGTGAAACATTTAGAGAACATAAATCTAACAATAAAAGTTCTTATAGATTTGCAAATACAAATGCGGAAGAATGAAATAGCACAGTTGTTAAATAAGTATTTTGATTTTGTCTTCATAGTGGAAGATGCAAACAGCTTCCTAGGTACATTGGTGAGTATATGATCTATTTATAGGGTGAAATAAAATTGCATCAATACTGATATGAAAGAAGATCAAAAATCTATTTGTTAATAAATTAATCAGGGGCATTTTTTTCAATTAGGTCTATATTCTCAAGAGTTTATAAGGATATGAATGGATATCATGGATGCAGAAACAATGTTCCAGAATTAAGTGTACTCTGTCAGTATATTAGGTAAGTCATGTACCACTTTGAAAGAGGAGCAGTGTCTTGTGTGGCTAAATTTCTCTACACAGTCTTTATTATAGCCAAGTCATTAATTAATATTAAGGAGTTCCATAACAGCTCTTAGCAGCATAGGGTACAGAATTTGGATTATCAGCCTTGATTCCATTGAATAGTGAGGCAGACTTTTAGGGTGAATGACCTACTACTCTTACTTCCAGCATATCTATGTGGTCATCAGAACTCTACATAGGAGCTAAGCAGTGTTGTATGTTTTTTTTTACCACAACCTCCCTGATCTTATATTCACAATCTCAGCTAATGAAATAAATCACCCCATTTGCTTTTAGAACTATATTATTCAATTAAACAAGACAGCTAAATAAGCTTGTTTAAATAAAAGCTTGTGGAATAATTTAAGAAGCTGTGAGTGCACACTCTCTTTGTTCAGCCATACCGCTAAGCATCTGCCATGTATTATATTTTCCCTTCTTTATTGCACCTCCCTCAACATTAAGGTTTTGCTGCATATGTGGGTGGTATCTACAGAACAAACATTATGCCACCACATGGAAAGTGTTGGAGGAGGCAACTCTGTGGTGCAGCAGCACTTTGTGTTCTGAACTACTGTAGATTAGATATCAAGGCTTGGAATGCTGTGCTGAGTGCTTCTCAGCTCTGCTTTAGAAGATCACAGTCACTGCCACCACTATATTGCAGACAAATGTGTATTAGCATGAGGAGAAAGAGGAAGGACAGATCTAATTTACCTTTTTAGGCTCTCTGTGAATAATTCATCCTACTGAGGATGCTAGTAAATGAAACCTTGATTTCCCACTGATCAGTAACAGCACCTCCCCTCCCTAACTGATCTTCACAGTGTTCATGAGTCTGCAATTAAAACTAAAATCCAATACAAAATAATTATTATAATTAAAAACATCCTGTGCCACATAGAACTAATCACTTTCTGACATTCTCTTGAGGCCTCCCTTTTTGTGTACCTGTGATTACTCTTGTGTTTCTCTCCAAAATACCTTGCTATGTTGGAATGATGCTGACTTGCAGTGGACGAGGCTTAGAGGGCAAAACTCGAGATGCTCTGAGCCTAAAAAAACTTGCATCTGGACCACATCTTCTTATCATGGGCACCAACACAGTGATATAAGAGAGGGGAGAAAAGTCTTTAAACAGAAGGAAACAGCTGAGGATATGAGAAAGAAGTCAGATTGTGGGTGATGAGAAGTAAGTTGATGATACCATCATCTTCTGTCTTGTTAGTTTGACTTTTGGCCTGAGCCTAGAGCATGTGATAAGATATACTTGAGTAATTTCATTATTTTGTTTGAATAAGCTGCAGTGATGAAAGCCTTGAGATGTGGAAAAGCGACTTGCAGAAGTGCTAAATATTTTAGTGCATATAAGACATGAGCCTTGAATGATATAGATATTATTAGGTGAAACTGGTTATAACTGAAGTTAATGATATATGGCTTTTGAAGATGCAGTCTCTCATCATAACCTCACCTATCAGGTACTTTAATTTCTTGTGACATGGTATCCATGTCCAATGAGCAATGACTTTCAAAGATTATCCCATACAGGAGGGGCCTCCTGGGCATTGTCTTGGGCACCTTCTCCTTCATCAAAGTCTCCATTGCAAAGTCAGAAATTATTTGGTGAATTGCTTTCTTCCCCGTGTTGCATCATTCATGCAATTTCTCCACTTCAGATTGGGTTTTATGAGTTTCATCATCGGTCAGATTGAACAGCTTCTCCTAACACCTTCAAGGTGCAGCCTACTTTTAAGAAATGGCAGACCCACAGGATAGTGGCATCAATAGTGTAGATAATTCTGGCTCCAGGCCACAATCATTAAGTTAGCAAAAAGCAAGAAGATGACATATTGCCTGAAATGTTTTTGCACGCTTGTAATTATGACAGTTAAGTAAGATAAAACTATTATTCTCTGAAAGTACAGGTAAAATATTTTCAATACTGGCAAGTTAACTGTCAAGGAACACTTCAAAATTGCGAACTGAATATTAAAGATTGATGATTCACTTCATTTGTCATATGTACATCAAAAAATACAGAGAATTGTATTGTTTTTGTCAAATTAAGCATAGTGTCGCTATGCTTCCGGTGTCAATATAGCATGGCCGCAACTCATTAACCCTTTGTCTTTGTATGTCTTTGCAATGCAGAGGGAAACTCGTGAGATCACTGGGAGAACTTCCAAACTCCTTACGGGCAGTAGCGGGAATTGAACACCCATTGGTAATCTTTGGCACTGTAGTCGTTTTCTGGGAACCGTTAAACTACCATGCAGCCCAAACTAGCCATGGGGGCAGATAGAAAATCAGCTTAAAGAAGTAAGTTCTGTTAATACTTCATATTTATTAAAAATGAATTGTAAAACATTAAAAAAATCCTTACTACATTTACACTTAAGTCAGAAATATGGGTGGGCAGGCATTATAACTAAAAGTATGATAAATCAAACTAATACATCAAATTTCAATTTCATAAGAACTCCCACTTTCTCCACCAACATGATATTTCATCATATCTCGTTAAGAGGCAAACTTTTCTCCCTAAGGTTCTCATTATGTTCTCATAATACTAAGGAATTTTTCTTCAACTTTCATCTAATGGTACAAGCCCATATAAGTATTTTTTTATGCTGACTTTGAAACTGAGATCCAAATGACAATCCGGAAACAACTTTGACAGGCACCAGAAACTATAGTAGCTCCTTATTGACTGAGTACAGGGCAGCTGAGATGTTGGTGGGATGCTCCTTTCACTTGTCCAGTATCAGAATCAGGATGCCAAAACTTTCCCAGGTCTAAATTTCCAACCTCTTCAAGTAACACATAGGTACAAAATAGGCACCCTACTCTATTTTAAAACCTTTATGAGGATAATAGGATAATATAGAAAACAAAACCATAAATTTGGAACCTAGAATAAATCAGTCTCTATCCCTGGTTTACTTTCAAGGTGAAGTTGTTAATATTTTTCTTTCTGCCTTCTCTCGTTAAATCTAGCACCATATTTCTTCTCCTCAGAAAAGAAACTGAACTCAACCACTCTAACCTTATAAATAACTACTCAATCTGTATTTCCTCTCCAAAGTTCTTGAATATAGAGTCGTAATATTAGCCATAGAGCACTACAACACAGAAACAGGCCCATCCAGACTGTGCCAAACAATTATGCTGCTTAGTCCCATCAGCCTGCTCCTGGACCATAGCCCTCTATACACCTCCAATCCATGTACTTATGCAAATTTCTCTTTAATTATAAAGTCGAACCCAAATACACTATTTCTGCTGGCAGCTCATCAACACTCTCACCACCCTCTGAGTGAAGTTCCCCCTAAGTATGTCATGTTTCATCATTAACCCATGACCTCTAGTTCAAATCCCACCCAACCTCAGTGAAAAAAGCCTATTTGTATTTACCCTTTTTATACCCCTCATAATTTTGTATACCTGTAACAAATCTCCCCCATCCCCATTATCCTATGCTCAGGGAATAAATTCTCAATCTATTCATACTTCCTCTATTGTAAGCTTTATTTGTACTCTTTCAGTCTTATTGATATCTTTCCTGTAGCTAGGTGACCAAAACTGCTCACAATACTCCAACTTAGGCCTTATCAACATCGTAAACAATGTCAACGTAATACTCCTGTACTCAACATTATGATTTATGGAGGTCAATGTGTCAAAATTTCTCTTTATGAGAAATTCTCTTCTCCTCTCTGCTGTGAAACTGCTTTCAAGGAACTATGGATCTGTATTCTCAGATCCCTTTTTCTACTTCACTATTCGGTACCCTACCATTCTCTGTGAAAGTTCCACCCTGGTATGTCCTCCCAAAGAGTAACATCTCTTGATGAGTATTTAATACTTCAGTAATATTTGAGTTATATTGTATATCTATTGTTTCATTAAGCATTCTTGTTTATTTAAATAATGTCTTATGGTATAGTATAAAAGCATTTAATTGGCATATGTCATCAAGCGACCAGATGTTCTGTGTGCAACTCGCTTAAAGTAATATTCTTTCTTGCAATTAGATTTATGTTTTGAAGTGACAGTGGTGATGAAACGTTTTTAAAATGAACCCGAGACAACTAACTACTCATTGAAGTGCAGTAAACCATTCAAGTTAAAAGCGAAGTGCAGCAAGAAAAAGTCGAGTTCAAAGAAAGCATAGCTCTTTTTTATTCCTCTGAGTAGCAAGTATTCTTTGCAACATGATAGATGATTGAGAAAGAAAAAAAAATGCAGTAAACAAAAAAATTCACAGGCTCATAAACAGTGAGTACTGGGTGATAATTATTATAAAAAGATCAAAATTGGCATTTCAAAAAGACTGACACATTTGGTTACACAATGGATAACTGGCCTGTGTAAACTGAGCTAATTAAGCAACATTTTGAAGCAAATGATATAGCCAATGAGAAGCAAGTACAAATTTTGCTGAATTCATTGAAATTAAAGGCATGCAGTTTTCTTCAAAGCTTAAATGCTCCAACCAAACCAGTTGAAATGAGCTTTGTAGATATGGTGAAAGTAATGCAGGAACCAAAACCATTGTTGCTTGCAGAATGCTTGAAATTTCACAAGTGGAATAAAAAAGAAAGGGAGTCAATTTGACTGAAATGAAGAGATTGTCTAAGCATTATCAGTTCAATGGTGAACTTAATGACGCACTGAGAAATCATTTAGTTATTGGAATCTTACAAGAAAGCATTCTAAAATGTCTCCTGACTGATGTACAACACATATTTAAAAGTGCAGTTGAAATCTCTGTATCAATAGAAACAGCAGAATGAGATGCAATTGAGTTACAGTCAGGAATGAAAGTGAGCGTGAACAAAATTGCAGTGTCTAAACAGAAACAAGCATGGTGAACAGACTGTGTTACTGTTGTGCCAGGGGCTCACATTCACCAGATCATTGCAAGTTTAAAGGAAAAATTGCAGAAAATGCAACAAGTTAGGATACTTCCAAAGAGCTGTCGGGCAGACAAAGATAAATGGACTGCACAGGAAAGAGAAGAAGATCAGAAGTCAATTTGCAGTTTCAAAAAGGGCACTAATCTGCACAATGTTGATAAAAATCTGGTAATGATGAGAGTGACACATGACTGGGTAACTTTCAGATTTACAATGTAAAAAGTAACAATAGGCAAGCAATGTGGCTTACACCAGAAGTAAATGGCAAATTAATTAAAATGGAACTGGACACTGACTTAGCTGTTTCAGCCATCCCACAAAATTGCTTTGAATGGCATTTCAAAGATACTGAACTGAAGCCTGCTGGTATCCATCTAAGTAGTTATAGTGAAGAAAACATCATTCCTAGGGGAATGATATTTATAACGGTGAAATACAACAATCAACAAGCCACATGCACAACACGCTGGAGGAACTCAGTAGGTCGGGCAGCATCCGTTGGAATGAGCAGTCAACGTTTCGGGCCATGACCCTTTGTCAGGTCTTGGCCCGAAATGTTGACTGTTCACTTCCACAGATGCTGCCCGACCTGCTGAGTTCCTCCAGCTTGTTGTGTGTGTTGCTTTGATCCCAGCATCTGCAGAGTATTTTGTGTAATCAACAAGCCACTTTGGGCTGATGTGGTAAAACAAGAGGGCCAACATTGTGAGACAACTACATAGCTGAGACAACTACAACTTGATTGGAGAACTCTTGCAAGAGAATCAACTGACAGCAAATTAGGAAACATACTGGATAATGCCACTGCAGTGTTCAAGGATGGCATTTGAAAAAGCACATCAAGGACAAAATAGTGTTAAATGAAAATAACACATCCAAGTTCTACAAAGCCCGTCTGGTTCCTTATACCATCTGTGATTAGGTAACCAGTGAGCTAGATCACAGGGAGACTAAAGGAATTCTTTACAAGGTTGACTGTGCAATGCCAGTGGTCCCAGTTGCCTAGAAGAATGGGTTTGTCAAGATCTGTGGTGATGTTAATGTCAGCATGAACCCAGTACGGAAAGTAGATCAATACCCTCTGCCTAGGATAGAGGATATCTATGCCAAGCTGCTTAGAGCGAAACACTTTAGCAAAGTAGGCTTAACTGAGCATTACTAGCAGATGGAGATGGAAGAAGAATCAAATGTGTTTCTCACCATAAACATTCACAAAAGGTTTTATTACTATAATAGGCTTATTTGTGGAGTACCAACTGCACCTACACTCTGGAAGAAAGCTATAAACTAGGTGCTGCAAAGATGTCCAGGCACTCAGTCTTGCACAGATGACATTGTTGTTACCAGTGAGGTTGACAAGGAACATCTCCAAAAAGTGCAATGTTATGATAATCATAGGAAATTTCAATATGCAGCTAGATTGGGAAAGAGGGATTCCCAAGAGAGAGAATTTCTAGAATGCATACAAGATGGCTTTTTAGAGCAGCTTGTGGTTAAGTCCACTAGGGGATCAGCTATTCTGGATTGTATGTAGTATAATAAAAGGGATTTGATTAGGAAGCTAAACGTAAAGGTACTTGGAGAAGCAGTAATCATAATAAGGTAGAATTTGAGAAGCAATTTGAGAAGGAGAAGGAGAAACTAAAGGCAAGTGTATCACTATTACAATGGAGTAAAGGGAGTCATAGAGGCTTGAGAGAAGAGTTGGGAAAAGTTGATTAGACTAGGAAACTAGCAAGGAAGATGGCAGAGCAACAATGGCTGGAGTTTCTGGGAGCCATTAGGAAGGTTCAGGATAGATATATCCCAAAGAAGAAGTATTCTGAAGACAGGATAACACAGCCTTGGCTCACAAGGGAAGTCAAAGCCAACATAAAAGCAGCAGCGGTGGCATATAACAAAGTAAAAAATAGTTGGAAGTTAGAAGATTGAGAAGCATTTAAAAACCAACAGAAGGTAACTAAAAAAGCCATCAGGAGAGAGAAGTTGAAATATGAAGAAAAGATAGCCAATAATATCAAAGAGAATACAAAAAGTTTTTTGAGATATATAGAGAGCAATAGAGAGGCAGAAGTAGACATCGTGCCACCGAAAAATGTTGCTGGAGAGACAGTAATGGGGAACAAGGAAATGACGGATGAACTGAATAAGAATTTTTCCTCAGCCCTCTCTGTGGAAGACACTAGCAGTATGCTGGAAGTCCGAGAGCATCAGGGGGCAAAAGTGAGCGCAGTTGCTATTGTTAGTGAGAAGGTGCTCGGATAGCTGAAAGGTGTGAATGTAGATAAGTCACCTGGGCTAGATGCATGACACACCAGGTTTCTGAAAGGGATAGCTGAAGAGATTGTGGAGGCATTAGTACTTATCTACCATGGTTCTAGAGAACTGAAAAATTGCAAGTGTCACTCCATGTTTCAAGCAAAGAGGGAAGCAGAAGCAAGGAAATTATAGGCAGTTACCCTTACCTCAGTGATTGGTAGACTGTTGGACTTGATTGGTAAGGATGGGTTTTTGAGGTATTTACCATGGTAAAGTTAGCCAAAGTCAGCAAGGTTTACTCAAGGGAAAATCTTGCCTGAGAATTTGGAATTCTTTGAAGTAATAACCAGCAGGAGGGACAAAAAAGAATCAGTGAATGTTATTTACTTGGATTTTGATAAGGCTATTGACAAGGTGCCACACATTAGGTTACTTAACAAGATAAGAGCCCAAGATATTACAGGAAAAATAGTAGCATGGATAGAAGGTTGAAAGACTGAAAGGAGGCAAAGATTTGGAATAAAGGGTGCCTTTTCTGGTTGTCTGCTAGTTGACCAGTGGTGTTCTGAAAGGTTCAGTTTTAGGACTGCTTCTTTTCATGTTATATGTCAGTGATTTGGATGATGGAATTGCTGACCTTGTCACGGAGTTTGCAGTTGATATGAAGATAGGTGGAGGGACAGGCAGTGTTGAAGAAGCAAGAAATCTGTAGAAGGACATAGACAGATTGGGAGAATGGGCAAAAAAGTGGAAGATGGAATATAGTGTAGGCAAGAGTTTGGTCATGCATTTTGACAGTTCCAATAAAGGTGTAGGCTATTTACTAAATGGGGAGAAATTTCAGAAATCAGAGGTGCAAATGCTCAGGATTCCTCATATAAAATTTTCTTAAAGTTAAATTGCATTTTATAAGAATTATTGCAATAAATAAGTGAATTTAGCATTCACTTTGAAAAGTCTACAATATAGAAGTAAAGATGTAATGCTGAGGCTTTATAAGCATTGGTCAGAATGTGCTCGGAGAATTGTGAGCAGTTTTGGGGCCCCTATCTAAGAAATTCTGTGCTGGCATTGGAGAAGATCCAGAGGAGGTTTACAAGAATGATTCTGGGAATGTAAGGGTTAATATATGAACAGCATTTGATGGCTCTGGTCCTGTACTTGCTGCAGTTTAGAAGAATGAGTGGGGATCTCATTGAAATCCATCAAATACAGAAAGGCGTAGATAAGAGCCAATGTGAAGAGGATATTTTCTGTCATGGGTGATTCGAGGACCAGAAGAATCAGCCTCAAAATAGAGGGGCTTGCGCTTAGAACAAGTTGAAATGGAATTCCTTTCACCAGAAGGTGATGAATTTGTGGAATTATCTCGATTAGCTGTGAAGGTCATATCATTGAGTATATTTAGAGTAGAGTTTGATAGGTTCTTGATTAGTCAGGACATCAAATATTATGGAGAGAAGGTAAGAAAATCTTTGTGAAAAGGGAAAATAAGTTAGCCAGGATGAAATGGCAGAGTAGATCCAATGGCCCAAATGGCCTAATTCTGTTCTCCCTATGTCTCATAGTCTTAAGGTCTTAGAATACCTTCAAAAATGTACCCACTGCTAGCATCAGGCTGTAAGGCTTATAATTTCCTTACTTATTCTTACAGCCTTTCTTAAATAACAGAGCAACTTTCTCTCTCATCCAACCTTCTGGCAGCTCACCTGTGGCTAAAGATGTTTTAAATATCTCTGCTAGAGCACCTGCAATTTCCACACTCGCCTCCCACTAGTTCAGAGGGGACACCTAGTAAGGCCTGAGGGAATTATCCACTCTAATTTTCCTCAAGGCATCATGTACCTTCTCCTCTGAAATCTATATACGGTCCATGACCTCCTTGCTGTTTTGCCTTAGCTCTGTATGCTCTGCATCTGTCCCCCAAGTAAATATAAATGCAAGAAACCATTGAATATCCCCAACATTTTTTTAGGTTCCATGCATAGATGACCATGCCGGTCTTCAAGAGGGCCACTTGCAGTCCTTTGGCTCTTAATATTTAAGATGGCATTGTGCTTGGATGTAGTGGTGCCTCCGGGTCCAACTAAAGGTGCCATTTTTCATCCTTTATGATTTGTTAAGATTGTAAGATACTGCTGGATATTAAGAACATCAAGTACTGCAGCCTACCCCATCATTGAGCTGCTTTCTTTTCTTTTTCAATCTTTTTATTAAATTTCATATATAAAAAAAAACAACACAAAATAATGAATAGATTACAGATTCAATAAACTTGAGATTACATTAGTAATAGGATAATAATATCCTATTAAAACATCCATCAACAAAAGGTGCATAAATCAATCAAGTCTATGTAAATATATATGAAAAACAAAAATAATCGTCGAAAAAAGAGAAAAAAAAATTGAAATTATATATGAGAAAAAATATATAATGAAAAAAAATACTAAACTAACACTAACATGGGCAATAATAACACTTTATAAATATATAAAGGTGTCAAGAAAAGAACTCCAGAACTCCATACCTGAACAAGTATAAGTAGAGAAAAGGATCTGAAATAAGCCAAATTAATTCATGTGAAAGTGTCGAATAAATGGTCCCCAGGTTTCTTCAAATTTAATTGAAGAATCAAAGATAGTGCTTCTGATTTTTTCCAAACTCAAATAAGAAATAGTTTGGGAGAGCCACTGAAATGTAGTAGGAGGATTTACTTCTTTCCAGTTTTGTAATATAGACCTTCTGGCAATTAATGTTACAAAGGCAATCATTCGTCTGATTGAAGGGGAAAGTTGATTGCCATCTTCATTTGGTATACCGAAAATTGCAGTAATAAAATGGGGTTGTAAATCGATATTCCATACTGAGGAAATGACATCAAAAATGTCCTTCCAATAGTTATGTAAAGTGGGACATGTCCAAAACATGTGAGTCAATGAAGCCACTTCTAAGTGACATCTGTCACATTGAGGATTGATATGCGAATAAAATCGGGCAAGTTTATCTTTAGACATATAAGCTCTATGTACAATTTTAAATTGTATTAAAGCATGTTTAGCACAAATAGAGGAGGAATTAACCATTTGTAAAATTTTTTCCCATTTATCTGTTGATATATTACATCGAAGTTCTTTTTCCCATTCTTGTCTAATTCTATCCGATATTTCTGGCTGTATCTTCATAATCATGTTATAAATAAAAGCTACTAATCCCTTCTGACAAGGATTAAAAGTAAAAATCAAATCTGAAAAATCCGATGGAGTTGAATTAGGAAAAGATGGAAGAATTTTATGTAAGAAATTTCTAATTTGTAAGTATCTAAAAAAATTAGATTTAGGTAATTCAAATTTGTTGGATAGTTGATCAAAGGACATCAAAGTACCTTCAAAAAAAAGATCACGAAAACATTTTATACCTTTCCTTTTCCATATACTAAAAGCTTGATCTGTCAATGAAGGTTTAAAAAAAAAAATTACATAAAATAGGGCTGTCCAAAGCAAAGTTTTTCAGATTAAAGAATTTGCGAAATTGAAACCAAATTCGTAGTGTATGTTTAACAACAGGGTTAGATATCTGTTTATTGAATTTGGCTAAATCAATAGGAAGAAAAGAACCAAGAACGGAAAATATAGAATATCCCTTAACCTCACTACATTCCAAATTTACCCACTGTGGGCACACAGGTGAATCCAAATCTAGTTTCCAGTACATTAGGTTACGAATATTATTCGCCCAATAATAAAATCTAAAGTTAGGTAAAGCTAGACCACCATCTTTTTTAGACTTTTGTAATTGCCTTTTGCTTAACCTAGGATTTTTATTTTGCCAAACAAATGAGGAAATCTTTGAATCAATATTATCAAAAAAAGATTTAGGAATAAAAATTGGTAAAGCTTGGAATAAATATAAAAATTTCGGTAAAATCATCATTTTAATAGCATTAATCCGACCAACTAATGATAAAAATAAGGGAGACCATCTAGTAGTAAGTTGCTGAATTTGATGAAGCATAGGTAAAAAATTCAGTCCAAATAAATCTTTATATTTCTTGGTGATTTTTATACCTAAATAGATAAAGTTATCAGTAACAACTTTAAATGGCATCCTATCACTCAATAAAGTTTGCGCGTTTAAAGGGAATAACTCACTCTTATCTAAGTTTAACTTATAACCAGAAAAACTACCAAATTGAGCCAACAAGGATAAAATAGCAGGAATAGACCTACTAGGATTAGAAATATATAACAACAAATCATCAGCATAAAGCGATAATTTGTATAACTTCTCATTACGGGTAATACCAAAAATATTAGGAGACTCACGAATAGCAATAGCTAAAGGTTCTAATGCAATATTAAATAATAAAGGACTTAAAGGACAACCTTGTCTCGTACCACGAGATAATTGAAAAAAAGAGGATCTATAATTATTTGTAAGAACAGAAGCAACAGGTTTATAATATATTAATTTAATCCATGATATAAAATTAGGACTAAAATTAAAGTTTCTCAATGCATTAAATAAATATGTCCATTCAACTCTATCAAAGGCTTTTTCAGCATCTAATGAGATAACACATTCTGGGGTTGTAGGTGATGAAGTATAAATTATGTTAATCAATTTTCTAATATTAAAGAAGGAATATCGATTCCTAATAAAACCAGTTTGATCTTCTGAAATAATCTGTGGTAATACCTTTTCTAATCTAATGGCTAAAATTTTTGTAAGAATCTTAGAGTCTACATTTAATAATGATATAGGGCGATAAGATGCACATAAGGTAGGATCTTTATCTTTTTTAAGAATTAGAGAGATAGTAGCTTCATAAAACGATTGAGGTAATCTCTTCTTAACAAACGCATCATTAAAGATTTCACATAGCCAAGGAGAAAGCAATAAAGAAAAAGTTTTAAAAAATTCTACAATAAAACCATCAGGACCAGGAGCTTTCCCTGAATTCATTGATGAGATAGCCTCTCTTATTTCATCCATAGAAATAGGAGCATCAAGCAAGCTACAATCTTCATCTATCAGTTTAGGAATATTCAAATTATTAAAAAAATTATCCATCGTAAACCGGTCACCGTCAAATTCTGATTGATATAAAGATTTATAAAAATCTTGAAAAGTGTTATTGATTTCTTTATAATCAGTAGTTAAATTACCGTCTTGTTTACGAATTTTAATAATTTGTCGCTTAGTCGAAATAGCTTTTAATTGATTAGCTAACAATTTACCAGTTCGATCACTATGAATATAAAATTGAGCCCTAGTCTTAATTAATTGATTCTCAATTGAAGAAGATAATAATAAACTATGTTCCATTTGAAGCTCAACTCTCTTCTTATATAGGAGTAACAGAATAAATCTTATCAATTTCTTTAATTTTATCCACCAATAAAGCTATATCTGAATATCTTTGTTTTCTTTTACCAGCAGAATATGAAATAATTTGTCCACGAATAAAAGCCTTGAAAGAGTCCCAAAGTATTCCTTTATCAATCTCTTCATTATAGTTTGTTGAAAAAAATAAGTCAATTTGTTGTTTTATGAAGGTAATAAATTCTGGATCTTGAAGTAAAGTAGCATTAAGTCTCCAAGATCTAGTATTGATAGAAGAATCCGAAATCTTGATAGATAACTTCAGAGGTGCATGATCCGAAATAGCAATAGAATCGTATTTACAATCAATAACATCTGTTAATAAACGATGATCAATAAGAAAGTAATCAATTCTAGAATAACTATGATATACATGTGAAAAAAAAGAAAATTCTTTACCTTTAGGGTTCAAAAACCGCCATATTTCAGTAATTCCAGAATCAACCATAAAAGAATTAATAAGTAAAGCTGATCTATTCGGAAGGGTTCGAATAGGTTTAGATCTATCCATCGAAGGATTCAAACAACAATTAAAGTCTCCACCCATAATCAACATATATTCATTCAAATTAGGAAGAGAAGTAAATAACCGTTTAAAAAATTCAGGACAATCAAAGTTTGGAGCATAAATATTAACTAAAACAACTTTCCGATTAAAAAGTGAACCAGTTATCAACAAAAATCTACCCTGTGGATCAGAAATAATTTCATAATGTGTAAACGAAATTGAGGCGTCTATAAAAATAGACACACCCCTAATTTTAGCGGTACAATTTGAGTGAAATTGTTGACCTTTCCAGAACCTAAAAAAACGTTGATTATCCTCCCTCCTAATGTGGGTCTCCTGTGCAAAAATAATATTAGCGTTCAATCTATGGAATACTTTAAATATTTTTTTACGTTTAATCGGATGATTTAAACCATTAGTATTCCACGAGATAAAGTTAATAGATTTATCCATCATACCAATATTAATTGTGTGTATCATAAAAGGTTAAAAAAACACATAACCCACAATTTAGGAAGAAGGAAAATTGATTCAGGAGCAACCGGAGATCCTGACACCTCAACAATATTAACAATTTAAAGTCAGCCCATAAACTAAAAGCAAAAAAATAAAAAGCAAAAGCATGAAAAAAGATCCCTCCCCCCTCCCCCCACCCTTTGAAAGAAAGCCAAGCGGCAGGCGCATAAACTAATACTAATATTACCCCCATTTCAAGATGGCAGCTCCATAAGAAAATTTTTTAAGAAAAAACTATATAACACCCCAATTAAAATATAGAGTTGCAAAAAAAAAAAAAATATATATATATATATATATATACCTACATATATATATATATATATATATACATACACATACACACCCATATCAGACAAATCAAAAAAAAAAACTAAAATAGTAAAACCAGAAAGATCATTAATAAAAAAAAATGCACATTAAAGTTTAAAAATGTGATACACCTTTAAAAAAGAATTTCCATATTCAGATACAAAGATGACGTTTCACAAGCCAAGACTTATGGGAAGAAGAAACGACATTTTGAGAAAGCCATATTACAAAATATGAATATAAATTCAGCAATCTAATGAGAAAATATAGTAAAAAAAAGTTATCAAAATAGAATATTTTTATATAAAAAAAAAAGATTTAACAGACACTACAACATATTTAAAAAAAAAACTAAAGAAAAAGAATTCAAAACCTTTGTTCCATTTCTAAATACAGGCAAGCAAATAAACGCTTATAAAAAGTAAAGACTTATGGGAAGAAGAAACGACATTTTGAAAAAAATAATTCATTATTACAAAATACAAACGTATATAAAAAAAGGATATTATAAAGATTAAAACAGCATCTATAAGCGATAATAATAGTAAAAAAAAAAGACCCAGACCCATAGTTCAAAATAAGAAGTTATAACCCAACTTCCAGGGTTAAAACTTAAAATGAAATAACATCCTCTCTCCAAAAAAAAATCTTCAATGTAACTCATAGTTCAAGTTGCACTAGAGGATCGATATTCTTCAACAAATTTCTTCGCTTCTTCAGGAGTGATAAAAAAGTGTAGACTGTTGTCGGGCAGCACCATTCTAAGTTTCGCTGGATACATTAAAGCTTGTTTAAAACCAAGCGAATGAATCTCTGCCATCACTGGTTTAAAAGCGATCCTGGCTTTCATAACTTCATACGAGTAGTCTTCAACTATTCGAAATGAATAATTTCTGTAGGAGATCATACCTTTTTTACGAGCTAATCGAATTAGAAGCTCTTTCTCACGAGGATAATGAAGGCGAACAATCACCGCTCGTGGTTTATCAGACACAGACGAAAGCCTCGCAACTCTATGAGCGCGGTCAATAACAGGTTCATTTTTCAAACCTTCACCACCGAAAATTTCCCACAGTAATTTAGAGAAAAATTCAGTTAAATCACCGGACTCAACTTTTTCGGGAATTCCAATGATGCGCAAATTCTGTCTGCGAGAACGATTTTCAAGATCAGTAATTTTAAACTTGTACTGATCTAAAGTTTTAGCAGTCGACTCTATCTTCTTCTCTAACACTTCAATTGTACGTGCTTTTTCACAAATTGATTGTTCAAGAGTCGCGATCTTATTTCCATGCTGTTGAACCTCTAACGCCTGCGACTGAAACTTAGTTTCAAGCGATTTAACAACTCCTTCAAGATCGGATATTTTCGAAGTAATCCTCCTTTCCAAACTTAACAGTTTACTGTCCAATTTACCTTCTAGTCTGCCTTCCAGAGCCGCAAATTTAGCATCCAGTTTATTGTCCAATTTACTTTCCATAGCCGCAAATCTAACATCCAGTTTAGTGTCCAAAAGACCAACAATTGCGTCGATGGATAAAGGATCCTTAGCCGATTTCTTACTTGTAGCCATTTTAGGTTTGACAAGATTAGATCAACTATTATTTTAGGAAAAAAGGGTCAATCAAAGGTAGCAACTCATATGATTAAGTTCGAAAAGGTCTAATTAAAGGGTGATTATAGTTAAAAAAATAAAGAGCGCCTAAAAGGCAGATGCTTACGTCGCCATCTTGAAACTCCACCCCCCCATTGAGCTGCTTGATAGCGATGAAGCTGGAATTATTGTGTATTATTGTCATATTGTGGCCTGGGCTTGTTGCGCACAGTTGTTGTGCTGAAGTTGTGCACCGTCCAACAGATGGTATGGGTAATTGTATTGGATGTTTTTCTTGCAATTGTAAGACCCTGTTGGAAATTGGGAATGTAGAATTCTACAAGTCTGGTTCATTGGAGAGACTGATGGTAGGGGAGTTGCATCGCGTTGGTTGTGTGATGGACTAGGCCCTCACACTGTGTGGATGCTTGCTGCAGCCACCCGGGGAGAAAATACTGGAGTTGGTGTGGGAGAGAGCAGAGACCTCTGTAGGCATGCTGGAATGTGTCCTTGGTTGGGGGCTGCTCTCCAGTGTTCGCTTGGTGGAAGAACAAACTAGACCAGGACAACATCCCATTCACCATCAATCTACAGGCCATGCCACTTAGGGACATGGGTTATATTATTTTCTTTTGTGATTATGTTTTTCTGCTATCGTAACTGTAGGTGCTGTGTGCTGTGAACTGTGTGCTGCTGCTAATTTGTGTTTCACTTCAGTCCCAGAGGAATGCTGTTTCAGTTGCTCATATTCATCTATGGTTGAATGACAATTAAATTTGAACTTGAACTCAGCCTGATCCTTCACCTTGCCTGATAGAGCAACCTTTTCATCCTCCTAATTTCTCTTTTGTGCTCTCTTGTATTTCTTCTACTCCTCAAGTACCTAATTACCTCCTTGCTGCCTAATCCTGCTATGCACCACCTTCTTCTTCACCAGGGCCTCAATCTCTCTTGAAAACCAACTTAGCCTTGCCTTTTCTTCACCGGGACATCGGAATGTATCATTTGATCTCAACTTTGAGCATCTTTTATTCAAATATTATGCTTGAATTTTGCATTCAGTGTTCTTCCTTTGCAGTTGTGCTGAAATATCACTGAACAAAAAGGGAATTTTGACACTTTACCTAAATTTGACTAAAACTTTCAAACTGTCTAATATCCTGTTAGAAATGACCATACCATTATTCAAATGGGGCAATGTGTGCCTACTTCCATTTTTATTTTCAGAGCACCACTGGCGATGAATTTTCTTCCTCCATCTTTACCTTTAGTACTCCCTCAGAAATCCATGCTTTGTCTTTTCCTATTTTTCAACCACACACTGCCCTTAAAAACAATTATCCAAAAATAGCACGTTTCCAACAGTACACTGACACCACCTAATTCTACCTCACTAGATACTCTCTCAAGCCTTCTCCCTCATTATCCAACATCCAGCACTGGATGCAGAAAAATATCTCTCCCAGAAATATACTGCTCATTATTTTTGGTCCCTTCCTGAGCCACAACTTCATCTCTCTCCCTACTGCTTTTTGGAAACAAATCCAAAGATGAGCATTGGACTATATAACCTCGCCACAATAAAATCTCCTGTTACCACCTTCATAGCATCTCCCTTCACCCCATTCAATTTATGCAACTTCTTCTGGAATGTCGAACTGTGACTTTGCTACCTGCATAATTAATAATCCTATACATCTCAAGACAGTGACTCGTTGTTCTACACTTTTGTAAACTTGCGTTCCAACTAGTGCCATATAAACTCTTAACCAGCATAGCATACAGTACATTCAACCCTGAACTCACTGCCGTGGTTAAGCAGAGTTTCTATTTTAAAATGCTCACACCTATATTCTAATATTCTTAGCTGTGACACTGTCCTGTCTTCGATGGCAAGCCAAACCTCCTCAAAAATTCATTCAAGTTTGGAAGACATGACTTGCCTCACACAAAGCCATACAGGCTACCTTAATCAGGCCAAATCTTTACAAATGTGGTGAAATCCTATCCCTGGGAATCATCTGCAATAGCTTCCCAATCACTAATTGAGGTTTACTGGCCTATAATTTCATGGATTATTATATCTCCCTTTAGTGAACAAAGGAACAACATTTACTTCTGTGATATTCTGCATCCTCACCAGCTGTGAGTGAAGTTAGAAAGATCTTTGTCAAGGATTCAGCAATCTCCTCCTTTCTTTCAGTAACTTGGGATATAATTCTTCAGATGAAGAGGACATATCCTCTGCAATGCTCTTCAAACTGACCTACCAAATTGGTATGCCCCACAACTTTCACTATCTTTCACATCCTTCTCTTTGGTGAATCCCATCAAAGTAGACATTTTATAAAATCACTTGGGATTTGCTTAAATGCAAGGGAATTTCATTGTCCTTTTGGCCCTTCTAATTCCCTACTTGATTTGCTTCCTGATTTTGCATATTAATGGTGCTGTCTGCTTTTCACTTTGTAAACCTTATGTATGCTTCCTTTTTTCACTTTTGATTAAATTCACAACCTCTCTTGCCATCCAAGGTTCCTTTACCTTGTCCTTCCTTCTAATGACAACATGCTGGCCCTGAAATCTGATCACCTAGTCTTTAAACAACTCCCACATTTCAGATGGGGACCTGCCTAGTTTATAAAAACTTCCAGAGGTCTATGTCTTTGCTGTGTACTCACTGTAAATAGATGTAGGGGATAAGGTACAGGAGTGTTAAGTCACATACCACTAGTTGTTACCCTGTTTCCATTGCCAAGAAATTCATTTTCATGGGCTCTACAACTCATTAATTATTTACTTATTATTAATAATATTTGTTCTGCTATTTGCACAGTTTATTTTTTTCTTGCACATTGAATGACAGTCTGTGTAGATTTTCATTGATCCTATTGCATTTCTTTGTTCTTGTCATGAGGGGTGCATTGAGATTGGACCCAAGTGCAGGGCAGAGACACTGAAGTACTAGTAACCAGATGGGACAAAACTAAGAGACAAGACAGGTCACAGACAGGGCTGGGGAAGCAGGACCAGGATGAGGGATTGGTGGACTCCAAGCTCAAGACCAGACACAAACCCAGAGCCTGGGCCTTGACTCAGCTTAGACCCCCAAACCAGGTGAAGATGTGACAAGGCCTGGGTTATAGGAGTTGAAGACTTGGGTTCCTGGAGTTCTTGGAGACCTTGGGGCTCTTGGAGTTCTCAGAAGCTAGCCTCCTGGGTGGGACACAGGACTCCTGGTCAGGATGCAGGACACAACCCAACAGAGGCAAGGGACAGAACCAACCACAGAGTAACCGCAATCCAGCCTGGCTTACCTGACAGAGACAAGGGACAGGAAGGGAGCTCAGTCTAGAGTGGCTCCAAGACTGCAGGCAGTCAGTAACCTCAGCAGACTATGGAACCACCAAATCCATAACTCACAGAATGAACTAGCCCTCCACCAGTGAGTTACTCCAAGCAGAAACTGGTAAATATCTTGAGCAAACGAACACACACCCCACTGCACTCAATCCCAGACCCACTTATATTGCTAGCCAACAAGATGAGCATCAGATGCAAATGCTTGAGTGCAACCAAAAACAAGGGACAGTCGGAAGACCCGGAGTCCAAAGTCTGCGGACCGGAACATGAACCAGAATATGGACTTTGGACCAGACCATGACAGTTCTACTGTGATTGCCTGCAAGAAAATGAATTTCAGGGTATTTTATGGTGGCATATATATACTTTGATAATAAATTCCTTTGAAGTTTGAAATAAACAATCAGTAATAGATGTTCTGAAACCTACTCTCTCAACATTGTTGGATTGTACCCAAATCACATGATACAATCCTTAAGGTGATAAGCATTAATATTACCAATGATGTGCACTGTACATGCTGCATTTTTTGTAATAATGAGCAACAAAATCTATCCTTTGGCAGATAATTATATGAAAACAATACAGAATATACTCAGCTATATTGTTCTGATTTTACAGCTGAATAATGCATCCTCTAGTAGCTCTATATCTGCTTTCATCCACAAAATTTCCCCAGTAGTCTTCCTAAAATGATTCTGCTGATTGAGAATATTCTCCTCCATTCATCCACCATAGCCTCATATGATCTGGAGTGTGATGTTGGTTGCAACACTAATATCTGATGCTGGTTTCATTCTCATTATATCTCCATCCCTAAATCATGGCAGACCTTCAGTTCCTCTGAACTGAAAAATGAATGTATCATTTTCAGATGCTTCTAGTATCCTATCATAATATATCTTTATTACTCCCATCTGCTGGACTACATTACTTCCAGATAGGGTTGTGACACCTCTCCAATCTTATGATCAAAATAATCTCATACCTATCATAAAATTTTTGGACTTACACTTTTGGAGAGCATTTCTACAGGTTTCAGTATAGTCTTGTCAGTATAGACAACAGGTCTCATTGCTTTTAATCTTGAGGTTGATGGCCAATTTTTTAAGGACATTGTACATCGCTCCTGAGATAGATGAAATATCACAGATTGCTCTTCAATCAAGCACCTTGGTATAAATGCATCCAGTAGGTCTTCCATCCTGGCATGAGGTCATTGTGTTCAAGTGGAAATCTGAATCTAATTTCCTCACAGCTTATTTCATCCACACCTTGGACATTTGATCATCTCTTCATGGTGCCATATTTATAGAACTGAGTTTCCAATCTACATAATGCACATTTTTCCTCTAAACATGGGGCATTTATTTTACAATTGCTATGTTTTTGTCCATGATACTTATAAGAGCTGTCTGACCTCAGCTGTAATTTTCCCTATTCTACCTTTTGTCTTGTACTTTACTACTTACTCTTCTTTTTTCTGGTCACCCGACAATTCTCCAAGTTTTAAATCATTCCACACATCTCTATTTTATGTCATCTCTGTCTCACTTAGTCGCAGCTCTCTCAGGCTGGATTTCCAAATTCCAGAAATAATCCAATATCACACGATTGCCCTTCAAATCAGTGATTCCAGAAAAGCCTTGATGCTTCTAATGTAGGGTGCTAATTTGAAACACTAACTCTGTATCTTTTTTTTTCTCTCAGAGCGTGGTGGATGCCTGGATGCCTGCTATAGTGGTAAAGGCAAACATATTAGAGATTTTTAAGATACATTTAGATAGGCACATGGATGTAAGGAAGATGGAGGCATATGGACATTATTTAGGTAGGAGGGATAAAAGTTTGAGTATTTTTGAATGCTTTTTAGCTGGATTGGCATAACATTGTGGGCTGCATGGCCTATTCTAGTGCTGTACTGTTCTACTTTATATTTTACATTCTTTCTATGTTGTATGACTTATGGACTATCGCCTTCTAATTATATCATCCCTGTTAAGAATGTATAAAAGGATTTCTCCCTGTTTCTCTGTTCCTGATTGTGTAGGAAAACAAGTAATGTCAAATGTTCCATTTCTAGTCAGCCTGCAATGTACTTATATTAAATGATGTTCCATAGTTTGACAAGGTACTACTCTCACCTCTTCTAATCTATGAGGTATAATTGTTTTTTTCTGTTTCAATCGTTCTGCTTATCTTTGATGACCAACTTAAAAAAAAAATATATATATATATATATATATAAAAATTCTATTTTTTACATTTTCTTCATTCTTTAATTGAAATACTTGCCTGGAAATCCAATGGCTTAGGCATGTTCCTTAATGTGGCATTTCACTTGAATTAGACAGCTTGTACATATATGGGTCACCTTAATGTTCAGGCAGGAAATCTAAACTTCATGGATTCATTATACATTTCTGACACTCTATCACCATCACTTTGTAGGGTTTAGGAGGATAAGTTAAACTAACTGACTTACTGCACAGAAGAGGGACAAATATCCTCTTCCGGTTCATGTGTCTGCCTCGCGGAGACAAGGATCAATGTTCTATAGAGAGAGAAATGTTTTGGAAGCTATTTCCTGAATGCTGTTATAATATTTATAGTGAGCATCTGCTCACTAGCTACAATCCTTAAATGACTAATTATTCAATATTCCATTCCATAAAATACATTCATGCCATGTGCTTTAATTCTCTTGAGCATTTTTGCTTTACTAATCCCATCTCCTAATTTAAAACCAAACTGGTACTTTTTGTCAACACTCCTGTAAAGCAAACTGGAACATTTTGCTCTGCTAAAATCACTAGAACGTCTTTTCATAATCTACCATTTGGGCCATTTTTCACTTTAAACATTTTATTATCAAACATTAAATTCTTTTTTTTTCTGATTTGCTGATGTTTTTGTCTGTTCCTTTACAATATGAGCCATGTTCATTGAAATATTTATTTGCTTTCCTACCCCATTCTGAAGACTTTCTATAATTGAAGATTTAGGACAGTAAAGGTGAGCCACATGATCTACTGCTCTCTCACTCTTCTTTTTAAGAAGGGAGGGAGACAAAAGACAAGAAATTATAAACCTAGGTAGCCTGACTTCAGCAATTGAGAAGATGTTGGAGACCATTTTTAAGGATGAGCTTTCAGAGTATTTGGAGGCACATGTTGAGGTGGACCAAAGTAATCATGATTTTCTTTTAAGGGGAAATCTTGTCCGACAAATCTGGCAAATACTTAAATAATGGAATTAATGGTTTTGTGGCCAAGTTTGCAGATGATATGAAGATAGGTGGAGGGGCATGTAGTGATGAGGAAGCAGGGTGTCTGCAGACGGACTTAGACAGATTCAGAGAATGGGCAAAAATGTGGCAGTTGGAATATAATGTAGGGAAGTGTATGATTATGTACTTTGATAGAAGGAATAAAGACATCAACCATTTCCTGAATGGGGAGAAAATATAGAAATCTAGAGATGCAAAGAGAGTTTTTAATTTATTTATTGTATTTATTTAGAGATACAGCACAGAACAGGCCCTTCTGGCCCCATGAGCTGCACCGCCCAGCAATTCAGTATTTAACGCTAGCCAAATCACAAAACAATTTACAATGACCAATTAACCTACTAACTGGCTTGGCTTTGGACAGTGGGAGGAAACCAGAAAACCCAGAGGAAGCCAACATGCACATGGGAAGAACATACAAACTTTCTTGCAGAGGACAGAAGAATTGAACTCTGAACTCTGACGCACCAAGCTGTAACCGGTGAATTATTGTGGCAAGATCCCCTAAAGTTTAACATGTAGGTGGAGTCAGTGGTAAGGAAGGCAAATGCAATTTAGCATTCATTTCAAGAGGATAAGAATATAAAAGCAAAGATGTAATGCTGAGGCTTTATAATGCATTGGCCAGACTACACTTAAGGTGTTTTGAACAGTTTTGGGTCCATCACCTAAGATGTGTTAGCATTAGAGAGGGTCTAGAGGAAGTACACAAGCATGATCCAGAGAATAGAAGGGTAATGTATGAGGAGCCTTTAATGGCTCTGGGCCTGTACTTGCTGGAGTTTGGAAGAATGGGGGGGGAGGGTGGAATCTCACTGAAACCTCTGGAATATTAAAAACCCCAGTTAGAATGGACATGGAGAGTACATTTCCTATAGTAGGTGAGTGTAAGTCCAGAGGACACAGCCTCAGAGTAGAAGGACATCCCTCTGGAACAGAAGTAAGGAAGAATTTCTTTAGCCGGGGGTGGTGAATCTGTGAAATTCATTGTTACAGGTGGCTGTGGAAGCCAAGACACTGGGAGAATTTAAAGTGGAGGTTGATAGGTTCTTAATTAGTAAGGGTGCCAAAGGTTACAGGGAGAAAGCAGGAGAAAGGGATTGAGAGGAATAATATATTAGTCGTGATGAAATGGCAGATCAGACTTAATGGGCCAAATAGCTTAATTCTTCTGCATGCCTTATAGTCTCCTGCTTATGGAAATAGCACTCAGTAGAGCCCCCCATTTCCCCTTGAGTCAGGAAGCAACTATTCAACATGTCTAAAAGTGGGAATTCATTATGAACTGTTGCAAACAAAAGTAAATTTCAAACAGTATGATTAAATAATATGATAAGGCTTTGATGCACTTCACAAATTGTACATTCATGTTGAAAGTATCCACAACTGATTAGTTTTAATAAGTGTTCCATAGAACTGACATTGAGCTTAGAAAAACCTTGTTGACAGGTAAATCACCCAACTATCATTCATTCTACTCTAGACATTATCTGTTGGCACAAATGGAATGGGAAACATGTCTGATATTTCTATGACCTTGTCCAACTAGGGTCAACATATTTATGTTCTTATGGTTAAGGATTAATTTTTGACATGTTTTGATTTATTAATATGTGCTCATGCAACTAGAATGAGAAAAAGTTTAATGAGATTGAAATATTCTCTGGAGACTTCATTAGAATTTTCTTTTTGTATTGTTCCTTCTTCCATATTGTGCAGAAAGTATTATCCATCTTATCCAAACTCATTATTTAAACTGCAATTGAAACTTCTAGTGGAGTTCAAAAGAGAAAGAGATAATTTATTTTTCAAATTATGAATACCAAACTCAATTAATATTTTAGAGCTGCTTTCAAGTATTACCTGCACACCCATACAATTGCATTGTTCATTTGTTTCCTATATAAGTATATGAAAACCAACAGGAAAAGAATGCTCAATAGTTATCCATAAGCTTTTTTTGTACATCTTGCACACCAGTGAAACAAAGATGTGTTATTTTTGGCCTATGCCTCTTTCTTAACAGGTGATTAACAGATTTCTTGCTCCTTCAACCATCTGGAACAATAACATTGAAAAACAAGATTACAAATGCTAAACACTACAGATGCAGGAAATCTGAAAAACACTTTATATGGAATTATAATTTTTTTTTGCTACTTCCAATTAGGAAAAGAAAATGTCCATTAGGAATGCTATTTCTTGGTGATTGTTGCTAACTGAAAAAGTGTTTGCATTTTGCTACCAGCGGTTTATTCCAGATTAACAAATGGATTCTACCTCTATTCTAGTAAAATCAACATTATACTCAAAAAAGGGAATCTTAGTATAAACATTAAGATGAATAAGCTCTTCTTGGAGTTCCAGCTGGGTATAGGTATTGATTATCCCTGATGAAGGTGGCAGAGTTGGTCATCAAAACATCAGTTAATTGATACCTGTACCCAGATGGAAGCCTGAGAAAGGTTTATTTGTCATCTACGCCGGGAAGGCACTAGATCCTTTTTCAAATATGAAGCTATTGCTACAAAAGGACCAACCACAAATTTAGTATGCCAATACTATGTTTAGAAATAATATATTTATGTTATGCGTATTATTGAATAAATCATTTGTTCAATTATATTTTTCTTGCATCATTGCTATTCTTAGTTCAATCTTTAGGAACGATGACATTATGAAGTTGGACTATTCTTGCTCTGAGTTACTAATGAACTCCTTCCCATTAGCTTTGTCAGGCAAAACTATATAAAATATGTTGAACTCATCTATTTTGTTTCCTGTTCATTCAGATGGGAAATGAACTAGATTGAAAATTATGCCAGCAAGACACTCAACAAAATTATCTGAATTTAGCTCAGTTTCAGATTTACTAAATCCTTACTATTATAATAATCAGTGTGAAAATTCAAAACCTATGCTGTGGTTCTACAGGTAACAAAATAAGTTTATAACATTTACATAAATTTGATCACAGAAAATAAAATGTTTGAGAATCTAAACACGGAGCAATGTAGCTTTATTAATAAGTGAGTCAAGCCTCTCATTTCTCAACAGCAAATGAGTCATGAACTGAAAAGAAAGTGCAACAATAAACAGATTTGGGATATTATTGACCTTTTTCCACATGTTAACTCAGTGTATAGTCATTTCAAGCTTACATGCATGTGTCAGAAACAATGCTACCATATGTGGCTATTTTCACCACTCTCAAACTGCATCAGCAGGAAATCCTCTCTGATATTAAATGGTCTGAAGGCAGCATAACATCTGTACCGTCAAGCAAATAATGTTGTTCCACAGTATTCTGCTCATATTCTTGAATGTAATTGATAAAGTTCATTTGGTCTAAAATCATTTAATTTCAAAATAAGAGAATCCTTGGGTAAAGTGCATTGAAAACCTAAAGCAACAATCCAGTTTTCAATATTAAGAATACATTATGCCAAAGTAGAAGTGTACATCTATTTCCATGTATTTTAAGGCAATGTAAGCATACACAGCATGGTAATGAACATATTGCATCCCAAATCCACAATACATTTAAGGTAAATTAGTATATTGTTCTCCTCATTCTGATATATTAAATAACAGAACAGAAATTTAAGCCATTTTAAATGCAATTAACCTTATTAGCAAGGCTGTTAAAGGCAAAATAATACTTGTGAAGGTACACAGACGTATTCAGTCCAGACAATCTGTCACTAATGTTGCAGGCAAACTGTTTCACTTTACATCCACTGCAGCAAGGGTATTTACCATTCGTTTACCCTACTTTAAGTCCTATCCAGTTTGCAGGGAAGAGATAAGGGGCTGAAAACTTCCCTTTTCTTCCAAAGGTCTTTAAAGCGGTTTGGAAAAGAAAACGGACAATTCAGATCCACCAGACTGTTAGCTTCATATGACCAGGTATAGTCCAGATTAAGACTTGGAACAATGATCCACAATTTTTAAATAATCCTCAAAAACAACATGTAGGACAATCAGTTCATATCAAGAAAATTATGTATGTGGATTCAGGGGTATTCAGTTGGTCTTTACAGAGGGAAAACCAAGAAGCCAGAAAACGTTGAATATTGCCATCCTCCAACCAGGTTACCTTTCTCCAGTTTCAGATATACTTTGTCTTCTTTGTCTAAATACAACAGGACTCCATTAGTAGCAGCTTCACGAGTCACATCTTTATCCCCAGCAAAGGCTGAAATTACTGGTTTACCATTTAGCATAAGATTGACCTGTGATTAGAAAGAGAAAAAGAACAGTTGTTTTACTACATACTGATAACCCAGAAATCATTGCAAGCAACAAAATATATATTCAGTCGCCACTTTATTAGGTACACCTGCCAATTGATGCAAATATCTAATCAGCTAATCATGAGGCAGCAAATCAATGTATAAAAGAACGCAGACATGGTCAAGAGGTTCAGTTGTACAGACCAAATATCAAAATGGGGAAGGAATGTGACCTAAGTGACTTTGACTCTGATTGTTAATGCCAGACAGGGTGGTGTGAGTGTCCCAGAAACTGCTGATCTCCTGGGATTTTCACACACAGCAGCCTCTAAAGTTTACAGTGAAAACAAAAAAAAATCCAGTGAGCAGCAATTCTGTGGGTGCAAACACCTTGTCAATTAGAGAAAACAGATGAGAATGTCCAGACAAATTCAAGCTGACAAGAAGGCAGCAGTAAAAAATAAACACAGATTACAACAAGGGTGTACAGAAGAGCATCTCTGAATGCACAACCTTGAAGGGGATGGGCTACAACAGCAGAAAACCACAAACATACACTCAGGAGCTACTTTATTGGGTACAGGAGGTACCTACTGAAGTGGACACAGAACATCGTGGATTATTATGAATCTGCAAACAGTTGAACTTTTTATCAGAGCCAGATCTAAGTGCCACCCTAAATCCCTAAATATATTTTTCTATCGACATGATCTATTCTAAATATGCTTGATGCTTAAAGTTCCTTAACCAACTAACATTCTAAATATGCTTGATGGCCAGCTACGCAATGGATCCTAGTAACATTGCTGCTCAAGCTGAAACTAGTGACATCATAAAGCTGATTTGTTGTTAACTGATGTTTTAAAAGATCTTTATGCTTTTGTCTTTTCACTTGCTATAATACTGTTTACAGGATACAAAAGTCTGGGAACGCTATCTGCAGGCTCAAAGGCAACTTCAGTCTTGCTATTATAAGTCAAGTGAATGGACTTCTTATGCAACAAGGATGAGCTCTTAAACTCTCAATATACCTGGTCATGGCTCTTGCATTTTGTCTGTGCTGCCTTTTCTCTGTAACTGTAACACTATAGTCTGCATTCGTATTTATTTACATAAGTACTGTTTGGATACATTTATGTATGGAATGATCTGTTTGGATGGCGTGCAAACAGAAGTTATTTTGTTGTATCTTGATACACTTGACAATAGTAAATCAATAATCAATTACCAATTATCAGTCCTAAAATGCGAACTCCTTAAAATTGTACATTTCAGTATTGTAGATATCTTTATGGTGCTATATTTTTAAAACATGACAAAACGCTATCATATTTATCATATGGTATCATTTTATCATATGCTATCATGGAATTGAATTTAGGAGCCGAGAGGTAATGTTGTGGCTACATAGGACCTTGGTCAGACCCCACCTGGAGTACTGTGCTCAGTGCTGGTCGCCTCACGACAAGAAGAATCTGGGAACCATAGAAAGGGTGCAGAAGAGATTTACAAAGATGTTGCCTGGATTGGGGAAGCATGCCTTATGAAAAAAGGTTAAGTGAACTCAGCCTCTTCTCCTTGGAGCGACGGAGGTTGAGAGGTGACCTGATAGAAGTGTATAAGACGATGAGAGGCATTGATTGTGTGGATAGTTGGAGGCTTTTTCCCAGGGCTTAAATGGGTGCCACAAGAGAACATAGGTTTCAGGTGCTGGGGAGTAGGTACAGAGGAGATGTCAGGAGTAAGTTTTTTACGCAGAGAGTGGTGAGTGTGTGGTATGGGCTGCCAGCAACGGTGGTGGAGGCAGATACGTAGTGTCTTTTAAGAGAATTTTGGATAGGTACAAGGAGCTTAGAAAAATAGAGGGCTATGGGTAAGCCTAGTAATTTCTAAGTTAGAGACATGTTTGGCACAACTTTGTGGGCCGAAGGACCTGTACTATGCCGTAGGTTTTCTATGTTTCTATATTCATGGAATTCTTACCGGATTAGACACTCATTACATGATAAACTTTTTCAATTATTTTATGTCTTTCACAGGTTCTGTTGGCTCAGGCAGTAGGATGCCTCAATGAACTGCATTAACAAAATCTATCCTAATGTAAAATCACACAGGGTGATGAATACAGTACTGAAGGTGTTACATTTAAACTCAAGCAGTGTGTGGAATAAGGTAGATAATCCTGTAGTACAGTTATATACTGGTTGGAATGACATTGTGAGTCATAGCTGATGAGATCATACTTGATAACTTAACATCCAAGAATACACATTGTATGGAAAGGACAGGCAGTTAGAGAGAGGATGTGGGGTGGGTCTGTTGGTAACAAAATGAAATCAAATCCTTAGAAAGAAGTGAGATAGGATCAGGAGAAGTAGAATCCTTGTAAGCAGAGTTAAAAAACTGCAAGGGTACAAAGACCCTGATGGGAATTATATATATACAGGCCTGCGAACACCAACCAGGATACGGGTTACTAATGGGAGATAGAAAACACATGTCAAAAGCGCAATGTTACGATAGTCCTGGAGGATTTCAATATGTAGGTAGATTGAGAAAATCAGGCTCATACTGGATCACGAGAGAGAACTTGTAGAATGCCTGCAAACATGAGGAAATCTGCAGATGCTGGAAATTCAAGCAACACACACAAAATGCTGGTGGAACACAACAGGCCAGGCAGCATCTATAGGGAGAAGCACTGTCGACGTTTCGGGCTGAGACCCTTCATCAGGACTAACTGAAAGAAAAGATAGTAAGAGATTTGAAAGTAGGGGGGGGGAGGAATCCAAAATGATAGGAGAAGACCAGAGGGGGGTGGGGTAAAGCTAAGAGCTGGAAGGGTGATTGGCAAAAGGGATACAGAGCTGGAGAAGGGAAAGGGTCATGGGACAGGAGGCCTAGGGAGAAAGAAAGGGGGAGGGGAGCACCAGAGGGAGATGGAGAACAGGCAAAGAGTGATGGGCAGAGACAAAGGAAAAAAATAGGGTGGGGGAAATAAATAAATTAGGGATGGGGAAAGAAGGGGAGGAGGGGCATTAACAGAAGTTAGAGAAATCAATGTTCATGCCATCAGGTTGGAGGCTACCCAGATGGAATATAAGGTGTTATTCCTGCAACCTGAGTGTGGCTTCATCTTGACAGTAGAGGAGGCCATGGATAGACATATCAGAATGGGAATGGGACGTGGAATTAAAATGTGTGGCCACTGGGAGATCCTGCTTTCTCTGGCGGACCGAGCATAGGTGTTCAGCGAAACGGTCTCCCAGTCTGCGTCAGGTCTCACCAATACGTTAAAGGTCGTACCGGGAGAACCAGACGCAAGATGAGATGGCTTTTTAGAGCAGCTCGTGGTTGAGCCCACTGGGAGGAAGGCTATTCTGGACTGGGTGTTGTGTAATGAATCAGATCTGATTCAGGAGCTTGAGGTAAAGAAATACTAAGGAAGCAGTGATAATATGGTAGAATTCACCCTGCAATTTGAGAAGGAGAAGCTAAAATCAGATGTATGAATATTATAGTGGAATAAAAGGAATTATAGAGGCATGAGAAAGGAACTGGACAAAGCTGATTGGAAGGGGACACTAGCAGGGATGGTGGCAGAACAGCAGTGGCTGGAGTTTCTGGGAGCAATTCAGAAGGTGCAAGTAAATACATCCCTCAGAAAAAAAAATTAATGTCAAATGACACAACTATGGCTGACAAGAGAAGTCAAAAACAACAGTAAGGCAAAAAAAAGAGGGCATACAATAGAGCAAAAGTAAGTGGGAAGTTCAAGGACTGGGAGGCTTTTAAAAACTAAGAGAAGGCAACTAAAAAGCCAGGAGGGAAAAGATGAAATATGAAGGTAAACTAGCCAATAATATCAAACAGAATACCAAAAGTATTTTTTTTCAGATAGAGGAAGAGTACAAGAGAAGCGATAATAGATATGGGGCAGCTGGAAACCGACACTAGAAATGTAGTAATGTGGTACAAGGATATGTTAGATAAACTAAATAAGCATTTTGCAGTTGTCTTTATCGTGTAAGATACTAGTTGTGTGCCAGAAGTTTGAGAGATTCAGGGGGCAGAGGTGACTGTAATTTCTATTACTAGAGAGATGGAGCTTGGGAATTTGAAAAGTCTGAAGGTGGATAGATCACATGGTTCTGAAACAGGTGGCTGGGGAGGTTGTGGAAGTATTGGGAATGCTCTTTCAAGGCTCACTAGATTCTGGCATGGTTCCAGAGAACTGGAAAATTGCAAATGCCTTTCAATTCTTCAAGAAAGGAGGGAGGTAAAAGAAAGAAAATTATAGTTCAGTTAGGCTGGCCTCAGTGTTTGGGAAGATGTAGGCATTGATTATTAAGGATGAAGTCTCAGGTTACTTGGAGGGACATGATAAAATAGGTCAAAGTCAGCATGGTTCCCTTAAAGGAAAATCTTGTTTGACAAATCCGTTGGAATTCTTTAAGGAAATAATAGACAGAATAGAAAAAGGAAACTCAATGAATGTGGTTGCTTGGATTTTCAGAAGACATTGGACAAGGTTCTGCTGCTGAGGCTGCTTAACAAGATAAGAGCCCATGGTATTACAGGAAAGATATTGGCATCAATAGAAGATTGGCTGACTGGCAGGAGGCCAAGAATTGGAATAAATGGGGGCCTATTTTGATGGTCTGCTGGTAACAAGTCGTTTTCCACAGTGGTCAGAGTTGGGACTGCTTCTCTATACGTAGATGTTAATGATGTGGATGATGAGAGTTATGGCTTTGCTGCAAAGTTTACAGAAGATACAAAGATAGGTGGAGGGGGAGGTAGTTTTGAGGAAATAGAAAGGCGACAGGAGGTCTCAGATTAGGAGAATGGGAAAAGAAGTGATAGATACTGTGTTAGGAATTGCATGGTCATGCACTTTGGTAGAAAAATATAAAAAGGGTTGACTATTTTCTAAATGGGGAGAAAATACAAAACTCTGAGGTGCAAAGGTACTTGGGAATCCCTAAAGTTTATTTTGTAGGTAGAGTCTGTGGTGAGGAAGACAAATGCGATACTAGCATTCATTTTAAGAAGACAAGAATATTAAAGCAAGGATGTAATGTTGAAACTTTATAAAGCATTGGTGAGGCCCCACTTGGAGTGTTCTGAGCAGGTTTGGGTCTCTTATCTAAGAAAAGATGTGCTGAAGCTGGAATGGGTTCAAGAGAGGTTCACAAATGATTCCAGTACTGAACAACTTGTCATATGGAGAGTGTTTGATGGCTCTGGGCCTGTATTCACTAGAATTCAGAAGACTGAGGGATGACCTAATTGAAACCTATCAAATGGTGAAAAGACAACACACACACAAAATGCTGGTAGAACACAGATCTATAGGGCGAAGCGCTGTCGATGTTTCGGGCCGAGACTCTTCGTCAGGACACGAAGGGTCTCGGCCCGAAACATCGAAAGTGCTTCTCCCTATAGATGCTGCCTAGCCTGCTGTGTTCTACCAGCATTTTGTGTGTGTTGTTTGAATTTCCAGCATCTGCAGATTTCCTCGTGTTTGCTCTTTAAATGGTGAAAAGCCTTGTTAGTGTGCATGTGGAAAGGTTGTTTCCTTTGGTGGGAGAGTCTAAGACCAAAAGACACAGCCTCAGAATAGAGGGGTGTCCTTTCAGAATGGAGACAAGGAGAAATGCCTTTAGTCTGAGAGTAGTGAATATGTGGAATATATTGCACAGGCGGCTGTGAAGGCCAATTTTCGGACATACCTAAGGCTAAGGCTGATAGATTCTTGACTAGTTAGAGTATAAAGGGATACAAAGAGAAAGCAGGAGTTTGGAGCTGAGAGGAAAAATTAATCAGCTGTGATGAAACAGCAGAGCAGACTCACCAGTCCAAATGGCTTAATTCTGCTCCTATATCTTATGGTCTTATGGGGTTAGTTAGGGTATAATTGTGAAATGTTTACTTCAATAGCTTACTGCATTTTTGGAAATAATATTAGCTCGAAATTCACTGCTGGTCAATAGCTGTAAACAAACTATATGATAGCAACAGCCCATAGTACTCTACCTCAGAAATTCAATCCTCTGAAGTCAATGGAAGGATTTTCAGATGCAGAGTGCCATGCGCTGACACTATTAACTGTGTTAGCAATGGTGATAAGTTTCTTGGTAAGGATAGCCCATAAAACCGACAAATTATGGTGCAGAGACACACATTCGGCAACTCTATATGCTTTGTTTAGTAGAACTGGTTAATTAAGGGAGGTAATTAAAAGCAACTATCATTACGTTGAATCCGGAAGAAGGGTCTTGGCCTGAAACATCAACTGTTTGTTCATTTCTATGGATGCTGCCTGATCTGCTGAGTTCCTCCAGCATTCTGTGTGCGTTGTTTGGATTTCTAGTAACTGCAGAATTTCATGTGTTCATCATTACATTTACCTTCTTCCCATAATGTAGTGACCTGAACTGCACACAGCACTCTAGCTCTGTCCTAACCAATGTGTATTCAAGCTGTACCATGATATACCTGCTTTTATATTCTATGCCACACAAAAAAATCCAGATGCCTTCTTCACAAGATGTTTGAGGAACTAAGCAGTCCTCGCAGGATCTATGGAAAAAAAGTACAGTCTACATCTCAGGCCAAAACCCTTTGCCAGTCCTGCCAAAGGATTTCAGCCCGAAACGTCGACAGAACTTTTTTCCATAGATGCTGGCTGACCTGCTGAGTTCCTCCCACATTTTGTGTGTGTTGCTTGGATTTCCAGCATCTGCAGATTTTCCCTTGATTGTCATATGGCTTCTTCACCTAGTTTTAAACTGTGGTGCCATGTTCATGGACTTCTTGTACATCAATGTTATTCTTCCCTCAGTACTCCCTTATGTGCTACCATTCATTGTGTATGCCTACCCTTATTTATCCTCCCAAAGTATATCACCTCATACATATTGCACCACATACACTGTTGAATTCTGCCTATCGTTGCTATGGGTCCTGTGTAACAGCTTCTTAAATACTTCAAGGAAGCATTTATTAAAGGGAAACATGAGTGACACATTGTAGGAGAACATATTGGCATGATGCACATAGAAAATTGTACTTACTATATTTACTATGAATGAAGTATATTTTTGAAAAAGAAATGTGGTGTCATATTTTCCATTTAGTATCATTTTAACCACTCTGCTAGCAGAGTAAATAAGGGCCCTAATTTATTGATAGGTGGGATTGTGGGTCAGCCCTTTCTGGCCATAGTGAAGAAAGAAGAGGAACACCAACAACACAAGGTAGGATATCTTGGAGGCCCAGGGAGACTAACAGACCATTCTGTTCAATATTTCCTTGCATGGCAACCCGCTTCATCTGAGAGATCAAGCTAGTGCAACGTCATTGTATTTTTCTAAAATAATAATAACCTCGTTTAATGAAGAGACCATTAACAACACAACTGTTACCTTGCAAGAACCATATGTTATATACCTTATCTGAAAATTATACTTTCCAATTCAAAGTTGACCTAATGTATATTCCTTTGTATGCTTCTTGTGTCCTTCTCACATGTCATCATCTATCTTTGTATTGTCCACAAATTTGGTTATAATACAGCCCTGTCTTCCAAGTTATTAATGTTTGTTATAAATAACTAAGGTCTCAGAAATAGTCCCAGAGCAGCCTGTTGGTTATAGCTTGCCAAGGTGAAAATGGCCTGTTTTTCTTTTGTTCATTTTTTGTTTATTGGCTCATGTTTTAGGTTAATGAAACTTTCTGAAGAAAAATAGCTACTTACACCAGCTAGATTCCACTCAATAAGTTTCAGTTGTTACAAAAACCGACATTAGTTGAGGGAGTTATATACATATACATATGTATCACTTCAATTGCATTTTCTTTGCAAAGTACTGTCGCTGAACGGAAGGTGATTTTTGTGGGTTATACTGAATCTTCTAGCAGTCTTGTTATTCAGCCTTTCAATATCCGAGAAGCATTTAGTCATTTATACCTCAATCTGTGTTGCGTTTCAAACTTTAGTTTTCAATTAGTGTTAATGTTCACGATCATCTTCCGTTTCAACATTTACTTGGGTGACTGCTTTGTATTTTAGCAGATAGGGACTTTCACCTATTCCTTCTGTATCAAGACTTCCTCTGCTGCATCACTGAAGCAAGGAACCTTGCAAAAATATGCAACACAGAAGGTTCCAAAAAGTAACAAATTTCCATATTGAAAGGGACATAAGCAAGGAGTGATTGATAAGTTCATGGCCTAAGGTAGAAGGAGTCAATTTTAGATAACCTAGCACGTTTATTTTCCAACATTGTCCCCTCCTACATTTACACACTTAGTCCAGTGGTTGTGGAGCATATAGATCCCTTCTTTATAGAAGTCGGCGTCTTGGACCCCAGAAGTGGTCCACAGCAGGGGTGATTGATAAGTTCACTGCCTAAGGTAGAAGGAGATGAGTTGTGCAGCTCTCGTTACATACACATGCACTTCAACTCTTTGAGTGATTATCCAGAAAGTTTGAAGTTAATAACTTTTGTGGTATTTTTGTTTCAGATCATTGAAAATTGCAAGTAAGCACTGTCTGAGAACATTGACAACATCGGCCTACGTGCAGTCATCCGCTACCTTGGTCTCAAGGATTTATCACCCAAGGAGGTCCACAAGGACATAGTGGCAACACTAGGGGAGGGTGGAAAATAAATGTGCTGGTTTTCTAAAATTGCCTCCTTCTACCTTAGCCACGAACTTATCAGTCACCCCCTCGTACTTCACATGGAAATATGCAACATTATTTTAAGTAGCTATTGACTGCTCATAAATCTTTCTCTCCAAACTGGGAACTTGGAGATGTTGATTCAGTTAGAAGTTGATTATCTAAAATATGTTTGCCTCTCACAATTATTATTTGATGTGGGTCTCTTGTACTTCCATCATGCAAAAAGAAATCCTAAAATAAAAAAAATACACAAAAATTGCTACATGTGCAATTATTTTAAAGAACACAGAGTATATGTCATAAAACTTTTAAAAATACTCACAATGGTATCAGGCAGGCTATCTATATCTGCACTCATGCCCTGTCAGCTCCAGCTGATAACCACAGTCAGCTAACCATTTCTCCATGCACTTGCAGCACAAGATAAAAAGCACCAGCCAGAAACTCATTCCTGGTCACCAATATAAAACATATTATACAATACTTTGAATTTTGCTTTCAAAATTCAGCTCCTTTGATGCTGCCATACTGTGTGTTTAAGGCTACTGACTGAGAATTAATTATAAGGTTGTGACCTAGAAATCTAATCACTTACAGCAATTTTTTCTGCACTACAGCATTAATTTGCAGCATAAAATCGATTGAAAGGTGTGATCAGGAACTGATAGTGCTTAATGCAAATTTTCAATTATGCAACTCCATACATGACGAAGTTTCACGAACAAAGCAGAGCATAGAAACATGACATCAATAATCGCACAATACCCATTGCCGCCATCCTTGGAAAATGGATTCACTGCATGCAGTCAGCACATACTGAATGCATATACTAGGAAAGGAAGTATGACTAGTGGGGATAGGGTTTGGTGCAGTACTTTTGCTACATATGCAAGCATCTGCAATTAGTGCAGGTTTATTGAGGGGGTTGCAGGTCAGATGGACATGAGTTTATTATGTTGAATGCAGCTGGTATAAGCTGGTTAAATTCTTGCAGCAACGTTGGTGAAATCTGACTGAACAGTGACCACACTGTCAGAGAGTCAGCAGTGATAGGTGGGAGCATGTTTTCTGTCATCCCTCAGTAAGCACATCAGCTCTATGAGTAACCTACTGAACCATCAGTTTCTGAAAATCCTCAAAACACCAGACAAGGATACAGCATTCTGGGGTAGGATGGCAACCAGTAGAATTTGGAAGGAAGGAGTGAGAGTTTTTACTACACTCCTCATACATTAGATAGTTTCTGCATGTTTAGTAGAGCTGCACTGACCTCTGCCAATTGGATGCTGCACACACTGGCTGGGACCATGAATGCTGATGTTGTACTAGTCACCATTTCCTTGCTGAAAAGCATGGGCTCCAGGCTCCATACAAAGAACTGCATGACTAAAACTGGACAAACAAGTAAACTGGATATATTGGGGTGTATGCACTATCAGTCTTCATCTGTTGGTCATCAGATTTTAGTCTTCATGTGAGCTCTCCATTACAGAAAATTTACATAAACTAACCATCCAGAGAGTTGGCTCTTGACCAATATGAACCCCTAGCCTGGGTGGAACCTGCCCATGGGTGATAAATCACCATGTGCAGATCAAACTTCTAATTCCACTAAAGGTCAGAAATTGAGCAGGTGGATGAATAGACACATCAGGTTCCATGATCTTATGGATCTTGTCAAAATATACAAAATTCTTAAAACAGTTGTTTTTGCTGGCTTAAATGGCTAACAAGAAGGGTCATAATCTCAAAATATGGGTTTGATCATTGAGAACCAAGATGAGAAGGAATTTCTTCCCCCAGAGAGGAGTAAATCTTTGGCATTTTAAACTGTAGAAGCCTGTGCAAACACAATCACCGAGTAGATTCAAGGCAGAGAGCAATAGATTTTGTTTTAGGTATGAACAAAATCAAAGCATATGGGGGTTAATTCAGGAACTTTGTACTGAGATAAAAGGTCAGCCATGAAATTGAAAGCAAAATAGGTAAGAAATGCTGAACAGCCTATACCTCCTCCTACCAATGCTTCTAATGTTTTGCTGATGTCTATTTTCTCCTCAACTTCCAAGATTTCCAGATTGTTTAACAATACACAAGTGTAAAGGAAAATGAAATAATTATAATTTCAGATCTGATGCAGCACAAAACATATGTAAAGGACACAATAATTAAAAAACAATAAATATAAATACATAAGATAGCTAATATACATAGAATGTTTATATGTCCCTAGCATCCTCGAAAAGCATCAATAAGTTTACTGATGACTGAACTATTGTTGACAGAATTTCAGATGGGGATAAAGAAGAGTACAGGAGTGAGATAGATTGGCTGGTTGAGTGGTGTCCCAACATCAACCTTGCACTCAATGTCAGTAAGACCAAGGAATTGATTGTGGATTTCAGGAATGGGAAGTCAAGGGAATACACAACAGTCCTCACTGAGGGATCAGCAGTGGAAATAGTGAGCAGTTTCAAGTTACTGGATGTCAACATCACTGAAGATCTATCCTGGGCCCAACAAATTAATGCAATTGCAAAGAAGACATGACAGCAATTAGATTTCATTTACAATTTGAGGAGACTTGGCATGTCATCAAAGACTCCCACAAATTTCTACAGCTGTATTGTGGAGAGCATTCTAACTGGTTGTATCACTGTGAGGTATGGGGGGGGGGGTCTGCAAAATCAGAAAAAGCTGCTGAAAGTTACAAACTCAGTCAGCTACATCATGGGCACCTGCCTCCCCAGCATTGTAGACATCATCAAAAAGTGATGTCTCAAAAATGCGGCATTCATCATTAAGGACCCCCATCACCCTGGACCTGCCCTCTTCTCATTGCTACCATCAAGGGCGAGATACAGGAGCCTGAAGACACACATTCAAAGTTTCAGAAGCAGCTTTTCTCCATCTGCCATCAGATTTCTGAATGGACAATGAACCCATGAACACTGCCTCACTATCTTTTTCGCTCTTTTTCACATTAGTTATTTAATTTAAATGTTTATATATGCTTCTTATTGTAATTTATATGTTTTTTGTTATAATTATATATTGCAATGTACTGCTGCTGCAAAACAACAAATTTCCCAACATATGCCAGTGTTAGTAAACTTGATTCTGATTCCGAGGTGATATTAGGCACAGCCATGGCAGTGCATAAGGAGACTGACAGGAAATAATAAAGTAGTGATAGCGGGGTCTGGGATGGGTTGGGTTAGCAAGTGGAGGTGCTCATCAACCTAAATGCTTGAAGAAAGTACATGATTTGAGTCTAGCAGTCCTAGTAGCCTTCTCTCCAATGGGAGTGGGACAAACAGTCCATGAGCAGGGTGGGTGGGATCCTTCATGATGTTACCGGCCCTTTTCTTTGTGTATATATGTCCTTCATCGTGAGTAGCTGGTACCAGTGATATGTTGTGCAGTTTTGAGTACCCACTGTAGAATCTTTATGTCCACTGCAGTGCAGTTTCTATACATTGCAGTGATGCAAATGTTAGGATGCTCTCTACTGCGTACCTATAAAATGACTTGAGTGTAGATGTGCATAGTCCAGGTCTCTACATCCGCCACAAAACTAGAGGCATTGGTGAGCTTTGCTGATTGTGTAGGATGTGTTCTGGGATTATGAGAGATGCAAGATTTCACTACAAGGAGTTTGAACCTGTTAGCGGTTTCCACTGCTGTGTCGCCAATGTAAAGAGTGGTGTGAGTAGTGTGCATTTTTATAGAAAAGTGCATGAAAATGGTGAAGAGATGTTTCAGGTGAGGTGGATATTTGTAAAAGACTTGTGCTTTATAAAGCAGAAATGACTATTGGATCAGGAAGCTGTGCAGTCTGAGAAGGGGATTGTGGTGTGAGCAACCAGGATCCTCAACAAATTCTGAGCCTCTGCTGTCCACTTACCCAGTGGCAGTCAAGTCCAATCATCACCAGTACCCTCCTACCAGATGATTAATCCAATCAAGCATACAATCTGTTTGCTGCTGCCATTTTATATTATTTTCATAATTTCTTACAGCACAAAACACACCCAACAGCCCAATGCTACTTGCAAAAGAGAGAGTAAAATTTAATGTATCTTATAATTTAAATGCATCCTATACCTACTAGATCACATCACAGCAAGAATATGTGAAAAGGTAGTGTGAGAGTGCAGTAAGAGTGGAAAACTTGCAGGCATGGCATTGCATTGGTTGCCTGATGGCTTTTATTGCTACTCCCACTGACTTTGAACATCTGTACAAGTTCAGTCAACTTTTTCCATCTCTGGGCACTCATCATCAGAGAATGACTCCGTCAATTTAGCTCTAAGTCTGGTACCTAATTCTGGGACCATTTCATCCATTAGTAACTTCCTGTGTGCATATGTCCTTCCAGATAACTAACTCTTCAATGGGATCTCCAGGCCAATATCAGTGAAGCAGATGTCATTAACCCGCACATTGTTGTCAGTGCACCCCCCCAAAGAGCACAATATTGATGGCTGAATCCAGTGGTCAGCTCCTCTTCAAGTGACACAGACATAACACAAAGTTATGGCAAGGGTTGGTTAAAGTTGTGCATGGAGTTGGAAAACATATGCTAAAAGAGAAATGATGAAGTCAGGCACTTTCTCTGCTCTCAAGTACTCACATGAGATACCAATGTAGTATATTTGATAGTTCAGTAAATTTGAATAATGTAAGTCCATTGTTTGATTAAGCATTTTTTGTTTGTTTACATAATTCTTTCTGGATTATATGTGAAGAGTGTGTAAATACCAAATGGCATCATGCTACCACATCATATTTGAGTGCCTTACTAAAAGAAAAACTAAGTACACAAGTACCCTAGGCACCCTTGTTTGTCTTTTGCTTAGTTTCTGGAGTTACAAAACATTACAGTGGCAAAAGGGAGGTTTTAAAATTAACTGAAAATGACTAATTATTGCACCTGTTGAAGCGCAACATGTTTTGCTTCGGAAGTGGAAGAGAGACATTCAAGTTACAAAAAAATGTGCAACATCTGTTTCATTGGAAAGGGATGGTCGAGTTTAAAAAAAAAAGACAGAAATGAGACAAAATTTACAGGTTCATAAACAGTGAGTACTGGTGATAATAATGGTAAATTTAGTAAAATTCAAAATTGGCTGGCTATATTGGAAAGATAAATACATTTGACTGCACAACAGATAACTGGATGATGAATACCGAATGAATTTGAGCAGTATTTTGAACCAAATGAAATATCTAATGAAAAGTGGCAGCATTATTGATTGCAATAGGCAGAAAAACATATAGATTGCTTAGATGTTTGACTACTCCAACCAAACCAGCTGAAATGAGCTTTGCTAATATCATGAACATAATGCAGGACAATTTGGAACCAAAATCATTGTTGAATGGAGAATGTTTTAGATTTCATAAGCAGAATCAAAAGGAATGGGAGTCCATTTCAGCTTACATGGTTGAATTGAAGAAGTTATCTGAGCGTTGCCAATTCAGTGGTGGGTTAATTATGCACTGAGAGGTCACTTAGTTAGTGCAAACCTGCCTGGCCAAACAAATTGTGTTATCATTGTGGCAGGGGTTCACATATACCGGTCCAATGCATGTTTAAAGGACACAGACAAAGAATGTAATAAAATAAAAGGGCTGCACAGGGAAGAGAAAGAGATAAAAAGTCAAGTGGCAGTTTCAAAAAGAGTACCAATCTGCATGATATTGATGAAAATTCTGATAATGATGAGAGTGACAGAGATCTAGTTAGTCTTGAGACTTACCAAGTGAAAACTAACAAGAGACAAGCAATATGACTTGAACCAGAAGTGAATAGCATACGAAACAAAATAGAATTGGACACTGGATCAGCTATTTTAGTCATTCCACAAAGTGAGTTGATAGGCATTTCAAAAATATGGAACTGAAGCCTGCAGATGTGGAAATGACATTTGTAACAGTGAAATTCAGCAACCAACAAGCAACATTGGGCTCGTATGTGGTAAAAACAGGAGAGTCAGCATTGTGAGGCCATGAATGGCTGAGACAACTTCAACTTGTTTGGAGATCCATTCGCAATTTGCACGCCACATCCGCTGCAATAGAGTCAACTGAAAGGGAATTAAGAAAGGTAGTGGATGATGCCAGAGCAGTATTCAAGGATGCATTTGGAAAACTCAAACATATCAAGGGTAAAATAGTATTAAGTGAAAATACCACACACAAGTTTTACAAAGGTTCTCCAGATTCTTATGCCATCGATGATAAAGAACTACTGAACTAGATTGTATGGAGGTTGTAGGAATTCATTCCAAGGTTGAGAGGAGCCCATGGGCATCACCAGTTGACCCTGTAGCCAAGAAAAATTAGTCTTTCAGGTCTGTAGTGATTTTAAGGTCACCATTAACCCAGTTCTAAAAGTAGATCAATATCCTCTGTGCAGGATAGAGGATATCTATTTAAACCTTTGTAGACGGAAACAATTCAACGAAGTGGACTTACCTGAGGCTGACCTACAGATGGAGATGGAAGAAGAGTCTAAAGTGTTTCTCAACATAAACACTCTCAATGGATTTTATCACGAGATAATAGGCTTATTTTTGAGGTGGCATCTGCACCAGCACTCTGGCAGAAAGCTATTGACCAGGTGCTGAAAGGCTACCCTAACACAAAGTATAACTTGGATGACATCATTTTTACAGGCAAGGATGACAAGGAAGATCTTCAGAATCGCAAGATACTGTTAAAAAGGGCAGAAGATTATGGGCTCAGAGCACAACAGAACAAGTGTGAATTTTTGATGCACAAGATTTACACAAGTGTGTTGAGAAAATTCTTGCAGTGGTGGATGCCCCAAGACTAAGGGATGTGTCAGTTTTTTGGTCCTCTTGAGGATTTGTCTATTATTATAATAAACTCTTACCTAACCTGGCTACTATGCTCCACCACTTTACTATAAATCAGGAAGAGATGGCTTTCCAAAAGGAAAAGGAAATTGTGATGTCAGATACTGTACTCAAACATTATGATCCACATTGTCCAGTGAAGCTTGCCTGTGATGCCTTGCCTTATCATATAGGTGCAGCAATATCAGATGTTATGAGCGATGGAAGTGTATGCCCCATAGCCTTTGCATCCATAGCCTTCCCTTGTCTCTGCAGAGACAAATTATGTACAGATGACAGAGGTATTGAGTCTGGTTGGAGTTTAAAATGACCTACCAAGTCTCTTCAAACTCCTAAAAATTTCAACCAGTACTTGTATGGGAGGGAGTTTGCCTGCATTACTTACCATTAACCACTGGTCTCCATTTTCAATCTACAGAAAGGTGTTCCACTAACACAGCAGCACAAATGCAGAGATGGGCTCTGTTTCTTGGAGGTCACAATTAGAAGATTGAATTCAAGAGGACAACCAATGATGGAAATACTGATGGATTGTCCTGTTTATTTACATAATTTAAAGAAGTGGACACTCCTCATGATGTGTCCTCCTTAATGCATGTCGAAAGTTTCCCTATTACAGCAGAGATAATCCAAAGGGAAACCAGAAAAGACCTGATACTACCCCAAGTCCACATGGCACCCCAAGATGGCTGGAATGTGGAACAGAAATTCCAGTTCCTCCATATTTACCAGTGCTGGGATGAACTTGTCCTTGACAGGGTCTGCCTTATGTGGGGATTGAGCATTGTTCCATCCAAACTGAGTGTTGGATAAGCTACATGCTGGTCACTTAGGCATTGTCAAAATGAAAGCATTGGCTCAAAGATTTGTCAGATGGCCTGGGATAGATCAGTAAATTGAGCAGCATAATCTTACAGACTGGTGTTCCAAAGCACTTAATCAGTGACAAATGACCATAATCTATTGTAGAAAATTTTCAGTCATTCCCAAAAATGAACGGAATAAGATATATTACGTCTGCACGATTTCAGCCAGCTAAATGGCTCAGTGGAAAGTTTTGTTCAGAGTCTAAAGAATACACTGTGAGCAACGTCAGAAGAACACACTGCGCTGACACTGAACCAGAAACTCACTAATTTCCTCTTTACTTATTGCAAAGAAACACCATCCACAATCAACAACTTACAAGTAATGCTGTTCCAGGGTCATCACTACGCCCTCGCTTGGATCTCCTGAAGCCCAGTCTCAGAAGGGATCTGCAGCCGAGACAAATTGAGGGCTCCTCAAACAAGGAGGCTTGACAAACTGTCCTGGCAAGGGACTACAGTGATGATCCAAGTGGGTACTTGGAAAGATTAAGACCACTCTCTTATAGAGAAGACAGATCGATTAGTTGAGGAGAGCAGAGTCAATTATCAGAGAAGAAAAGCGTCCAGAGCTTTTAGAACCACTTCCTGCAGTCCCAGAGTCAAATCCTACAACCCATGAAGGCTCACCATAGAACCTGAGACCACAACTCTGTATGACGTTTGATTAAGCGTTTTTTTTTTGTTTACATAATTCATTTTTGGATTATAAGACCATAAGTCATAGGAGCATAGGAGACCATCTGGCCCATCAAGTCTTAAAATTAGGCCATTCAAGCATAGCTGATCCTTTTTTCCTATCTCCTCCTCAACCCCAGCTCCTAGCCTTCTCCCCATAACCTTTGATGCCATGTCCAATCAGGAACCTATGAATCTTGGCCTTAAATATACCCAAAGACCTAGCCTCCACAGGTGCATGTGGCAAAAAATTCCACAAATTCACCACCCTCTGACTAAACAAATTTCTCTGCATCTCTGTTTTGAATGGATGCCGCTCTGTCCTGAGGTTGGGCCCTCTTGTCCTAAACTCTCCCACCGTGGGAAATATCCTTTCCACATCTACTCTGTCAAGGCCTTCCAACATTCAAAAGGTTTCGATGAGATCCCCCCCTCATACTTCTGAATTCCAGTAAGTACAGACACAGAGCCATCAAACATTCCTCGTATGATAACTCTTTCATTCCTGGAATTATTCTTGTGACCCTCCTCTGGACCAATGCCAACACTTCTTTTCTTAGATGAGTAGCCCAAAACTGTTCACAATACTCAGGGTGAGTCTTCATTAGTGCCTTATAAAATCTCAACATCACATCCCTGGTATTCAAGACCTCTCGAAATGAATGCTAGCATTGCATTTGCCTTCTTCACCACCGACTCAACCTGCAAGTTAACCTTTAGGGTGTTCTGCACAAGGAATATGCATTTTCCAACATTGTAATTCATTTGCCACTTTCTTGTCCATTCTCCTAATTGGCCTAAGGTCTTCTGCAGCCTACCTATTTCCTCAGCACTACCTGCCTCTCCAACAACCTTCATATCATCTACAAACATACAAATGTGGCAACAAAGCCATCTATTCCATCATCTAAATCATTGATATACAGCATAAAAGAAGTGGTTCCAATACTGACCTTTGCAGAAAACCACTAATCACTAGAAGTCAACCAGAAAAGGATTATTTTTTTCCACTCGCTGCCTCCTACCAATCAGCCAATGCTCTAACCATGCTAGTAACTTTCCTGTAATACCATGGACTCTTAACTTGGTAAGCAGCCTCTTGTGTGGCACCTTGTCAAAGGCTTTCTGAAAGTCCAAATATACAAAATCCATTATATAACACCCAATCCAGTATAGCTGATCCCCTTGTAGACTCAACAACAAACTGCTCTAAAAAGTTAACTCTTAGGCATTCAACAAACTCACTCTGTTGAGATTCATTACCAACCTGATTTTCCCACTTGACCTGCATGTTAAAATCTCCCATGACTACCATAACATTCCCCTTTTGAATCGTCTTTTCTATTTCCTGTTGAAACCTGTAGTCCACCTCCCAGCCTATATATAACTGCCATCAATGTCCTTTACCCTTGCAGTTTCTTAACTCAACCCACAAGGTTTCAACATCTTCTGATCCTATGTCACATCTTTCTACTGATTTGATGCCATTCTTTACTAGTAGAGCCACACCACCCCAAAATCACCATCACTTTATATGTCAGAAGCGCCTGAATTGCATACTGTGGGTACATCATCATATCATATGTGACCACCTCAATAAAAGACAAACTAAGAATACAAGTATCACCTGGGCTCCAATGTTTTTCTTTTGATTAATTTCTGGAATTACAAAACATAACAACTCACACATAAAAATCATGCTCGAATGCAAACAGGGCAAAATTACTGCAGATTTCTTACACAATTCCATTTTTGTGCATGTTTTAGTGTATTACTAAATCCACCACATAAGAATCATTTCTGAGTCATAACCTTATTTTAAAAACATTAGTTTATTTTACCTTGTCATTATATTTGTATCTAAGTAAATGATTCATGATAAATAGAATATTAAGCAAAGCAACATAATCTGTACCCCTGGATTTATTCCTTACATGAGTATCCCAGGATTCAATCCTCCCCATCCTAATCATTCATGCTTGTGGGGGGGGGGGGAATCCAAGTTGTATTTTACATCATTAACAATTCTTATTTTGAAGCTTGACCTTTGCAGCTCATAATTTAAGGGTGTACAGAGATCAACAAGAATAGCTCCCATTGTCACAAAGGACTGCTCGCCTTAAAATTTATTTTCAGTCAACAGTGCAAACACTCTATGGAGTGGCATGAATTAATTGTAATCTGTCTGTAAAATTAATATAATGACACTAATTTGCAGCATTTAGTTTTTCTGACAATGCATGCATTTCCAGACAAACAATGTCTTCATCTCATTTCAGTTTTTAACAATCTATTATGAGCTCAAAACATATTTGTTTTTTCAGCTCTCTCAGGATGGGGTGAGAATGTAATTACTTAATGTTTGTGGTACTTTGTGCCAAACAAGATCAAAACTTCTTAGTAGTATTAAAAATATAACTACAGTATAACCATTAATATAACCAAATAATAAATTCCTCTTTAATTAGAGTTTCTACTGTCTACACAAAAGATAAAATAAATACAATATTTTGCACACCTCTTCAGTGATGTATGACTTCCGATGTTCTGATCATTGGGCTACTCTTGGATTTCTCTGTTTATACATATTCATAGGAAATTGACATTTATATTTTGCTCTTAGTCATTCGACTACAAAAAATGTTTATTTTCGTCATATTTCTTTCTTATACTCAAGTATTTATAGTTTCTCCTATTCATTACATGGTGTCATATTTAATAGTAACGGTCTCTGTGAAAAGTACCCACTTGTTACCACTTGCTTTAATCCAATCACTCTTATATATTCTAAAAGTATATTCAGAGAGGTGCCAGATGAGCAATCATTCAGCTAGAAAACAACATCAAATTCACAGATATATTAATTTAAAATAATTAACTAATATTTATGATGAAATAAATCAGTGAGGTAGGTTTATAATGCTGGACTGCAAATCCATCTTTACTGAAATCTGCACTTTATAATAACATGTAGCACACTTACAGAATGTAGCTCCCTTTATTCATAACAAGAGAGCTGTATCTATTTCAGCTAATCTGAACAAGCATCCAGGATGAGATGCTTCCAAATGAAATGCTTGTGAGTTTATATTGATTACTAGTCAGACTAATACACTTCTTGTTGCTTTCAGTCTTGGAGAGAAATAAATCATTCCCAGTTCCTTCTTGTATTTTATGCACTTGCACTTCACCTACTTCTTGAAAATATATGTGAATTAATTGTGCTTTTAAAGCTGAAATACAGATTTCCTTCAATTCATTTCCTTTAGCGAAAATATATAAAATTTGTAATGAATTTATGTAAACTCCTGTTTTAGTCTACCAATTTTAATTCTGTCAGTGAATCTGAATGTAGTTAACAGAGACCTTCATTCTAAAATATATCCCTGTAATGTTGGAAACAAAATAGAAAATGGTGTTTTGTTTTTAAAGATGGCAGAGTAGAAACATAGAAAATAGGTGCAGGATTAGGCCATTCGGCCTATCGAGCCTGCACCGCTATTCAGTATGATCATGCCTGATCATCCAACTCAGAACCCTGTACCTGCTTTCTCTCCATACCCCCTGATCCCTTTAGCCACAAGGGCCATATCTAACTTCCTCTTAAATATAGCCAATGAACCGGCCTCAGCTGTTTCCTGTGGCAGAGAATTCCACAGATTCACCACTCTCTGTGTGAAGAAGTTTTTCCTCATCTCGGTCCTAAAAGGCTTCCCCTTTATCCTTAAACTGTGACCCCTCATTCTGGACTTCCCCAACATCGGAAACAATCTTCCTGCATCTAGCCTGTCCAATCCCTTTAAAATTTTATACGTTTCAATAAGATCCCCCCTCAATCTTCTAAATTCCAGTGAGTATAAGCCTAGTTGATCCAGTCTTTCTCCAAATGAAAGTTCTGCCATCCCAGGAATCAATCTGGTGAACCTTCTCTGTACTCCCTCAATGGCAAGAATGTCTTTCCTCAGATTAGGGGACCAAAACTACACACAATATTCTAGGTGCGGTCTCACCAAAGCCTTGTACAACTGCAGTAGAACCTCCCTGTTCCTGTACTCAAATCCTTTTGCTATGAATGCCAACATACCATTTGCCTTTTTCACTGCCTGCTGTACCTGCATGCCCACCTTCAATGACTGGTGTACAATGACACCCAGGTCTCGTTGCACCTCCCCTTTTCCTAATCGGCCCCCTTTCAGATAATAATCTGTTTTCCTGTTCTTGCAACCAAAGTGGATAACCGCACATTTATCCACATTAAATTGCATCTGCCATGAATTTGCCCACTCACCTAACCTATCCAAGTCACGCTGCATCCTCTTAGCATCCTCCTCACAGCTAACATCGCCACTCAGCTTCGTGTCATCCGCAAACTCGGAGATGCTGCATTTAATTCCCTTGTCTAAATCATTAATATATATTGTAAACAACTGGGGTCCCTGCACTGAGCCTTGCGGTACCCCACTAGTCACTGCTTGCCATTCTGAAAAGGTCCCATTTACTCCCACTCTTTGCTTCCTGTCTGCCAACCAATTCTCTATCCACATCAATACCATACCCCCAATACCATGTGCTTTAAGTTTGCACACTAATCTCCTGTGTGTGACCTTGTCAAAAGCCTTTTGAAAATCTAAATATACCACATCCACTGGCTCTCCCCTATCCACTCTACTAGTTACATCTTCAAAAAATTCTATATGATTCTTCAGACATGATTTTCCTTTCACAAATCCATGCTGACTTTGTCCGATGATTTCACCTCTTTCCAAATGTGCTGTTATCACATCTTTGATAACCGACTCTAGCATTTTCCCCACCACTGGTGTCAGACTAACTGGTCTATAATTCCCTGGTTTCTCTCTCCCTCCTTTTTTAAAAAGTGAATAGTTGTTAATGTTCAAAGGAACTTCAGTGCCATACAAAAATCACTGAAAATGAAGATGTAGTTGGAGCAAACCATTAGAAAGACAAGCAGCATGTTGGCTTTTACTGAAAGAGGATTTGAGTTCAAGAGTTATGACATCCCACTGGAATGTTATCAGACTTTGTGGAATATATATCTAAAATATGGTGTTGAGGTCTGGTCTTTCAACTGATAAAAGAATTTACTTCAAAGAGAAGTACATTGAAGATTCAGCAAATTGATTCTTGAGGTATTGACTTTGTCGTATGAGGAAAATCCATGCAGAATGTGCCAGGGGACTTCAGAGTTTAGAAGAATAAAAGGATGAAGGGTGATCTCATTGAAACATACATACATCTTAAGGGGCTTAGAGGTCAGGTAGCATCTATGGAAGGAAATGAACAGTTAATGCTTCAGGCTGAGATCATCCTTAGGTCTCAATCTGAAAAGTCATCTGTTCACTGCACTCCATTGATGCTGCCTAAACTGTTGAATTCCTACAGCATTTTGCATGTGTTGTTCAAGACTTCCAGCATCTGCAGAAACTCTTGAGTCTCTTAGAGTTTGACAGGCTGGATGGAAGGATGGTGGTTCTACTTGCAGAGATATCCAGAATGAGTGGTCATGTTCTAAAAAGGGTTCATCCATTAAGGATTGAGATGGCAGGAAATTTCACAAGAAATTCTCTACCCATCTGGGTTTTGGAAGCTCAATCTCTGAGCATATTCAAGACGGATCGATTGTTGAATAGTCAGAGAATCAAGAACTGAGAAACTATTGCAGGAAGATGGTACTAAAGTAATACATTAGCTCTGATCTTACTGAATGTTGGAATAGACATGACATGCTAAATGATCCACTATGGCTTCTAGTTTCTATGTTCACATATCCTTATCAAATAAAGTAAGGATTGTTCAGATGAAAATACACTGAGGCCCTTCTAAGCACAAAGAGTAAATGTCGAACCATTGTATGGTATGGAAAGGTAAAACACCATTCAATCCTAACAGCAATCTTTCTAAATTGGTGCTCACAGATTGAACATAATTATAATTGTGGAATGAAATGAGATGACATAAATATATAAGGTGACGAATGGACCACATTGAGCCATGACCAGTTTTACAGACAATAATGGCAATGTAAGAAGTAAAATTTTGAAAACACTCAACAGGTTACGCAGCACATGTAGACAATGAAATAGTGTTAAGATCTTGTTTAATTGTTTCTCCCAGTCTCCAATAGCTCCAATTAGCATTTAGTTTTTTTACATATGTACAGGCTCTTCACCCCTACATTTTTACTTTCAATTGCTTCTCTATATTCTCCTTGAGTAAGAATTCCACAACTTTAGTTCTGGGAGATCAAAGGCAAACCATCTACATCACACACCATACCTTGATGACCTCTATATCCAGAAATCTATTGATGTCTCTTTTGTATGAACTCATTGACAGAGCCTACAGGAGAAACATCTCTTGATGCTGTTTATAAATGACCCAGTAATTATTCACTTATACTTTTTGAGAAATAATGATTTATTATGATCATTGGTTCAAGATTCCTTAGCCAGCATTCATATCATTCCTGCAAGAAGTCTGCAACTTGCAACAAAATTTCTCATTGTTGAAACTCCAGAGAATATTGTCCTGATCTGCCCCATCTCACCTCATATGACAAGCCTGCCATTAATGGAAGTAGTCCAGTGAGTGTTCACAACATTCCCTTTATTACAACTGTATTCTTTACTCAGACAAGCAGACTAAATCTGTATGTCCAAGGTCCGAGATATTTACAGCAAGTGATCTGTATTCAAATTCTCTTACACAGAAGGCCAGAATACCATATTCCTTCCGAATCAATTGTCTTACCTGCATGCTGGCTTTCTGTATACATTCTGTATACATGTACCTACATCCCGTTGAATGAACAGCATTCCCTATTCTTAGGGATAGGACTTATGAGCCATTAGAAGAACATTACTGCATTCATGACAGTCAGGATCGCTTTGTGCAGGGAAGGTTCTGTCTTACTAAGTCAATTGAGATTTTCGAAGAGATAAAAGAGGTGATTGATCAAGCTGATTGTCATTCAACTGTTATACATGTACAATGTACAACCAAACAACACAACATTCCTGAGACCAAGGTGCAAACCTTAGTACACTTATCACTTACAATGCATGAAATAATGTGAACACAATGATATTAACAGATAATAACAAAATATTCTGTGGATATAGAAGCTGACGGAAAGTGCTATACAACATATAGTTAAATATACAATACAACAGAATTGTGCTGTCATAAATAATGTGTACTGGGTGGTAGCAAAGTAGTAGTCTGGTGGGTGAAGCTTTTACCCAGCCTAACAGTCCTTGTCCTTATACAGCAGCATCTTCTAGAAACATAGAAACATAGAAAACATGCAGTACAATTAAGGCACTTTGGCCCACAAAGCTGTGTCGAACATGTCTTTACCTTAGAACTACCAAGGCTTTATCCAGAGCCCTCTATTTTTCTGAGCTCCATGTAGCCATCCAGGAGTCTCTTAAAAGACCCTATCATTTCTGCCTCCACCACCACCGCCAGCAGCCCATTCCACGCACTCACCACTCTACATAAAAAACTTACTCCTGACATCTCCTCTGTACCTACTTCCAATCACCCTAAAACTATGCCTTCTCGTGCTAGTCATTTCAGCCCTGTGGAAAAGCCTCTGACAATCCAAATGATCAATGCCTCTCATTACCTTGAACACCTCTATCAGGTCACCGCTCATCCTCCTTCACTCCAACGAGAAAAGGCGAAGTTCACTCAACCTATTCTAATAAGGCATGCTCCCCAATCCAGGAATCATCCTTGTAAATCTCCTTTACATGCTTTTGATGGTTTCCACGTCCTTCCTGTAGAGAGGCAACCAGAATTGAGCACAGTACACCAAGTAGGGTCTGACCAGGGTCCTATATAGCTGCAACATTACCTCTCAGCTCTTAAACTCAATCCCATGATTGATGAAGGCCAATGCCTTTTTAACCACAGAGTCAACCTGTATAACAGCTTTGAGTGTCCTATGGACTCGGATCCCAAGATCCTTCTGACCCTCCACACTGCCCAGAGTCTTACCATTGATACTATATTCTGCCATCATATTTGACCTACCAAAATGCACCACCTCACACTGATCTGGGTTGAACTCCATCTGTCACTTCTCAGCCTAGTTTTGCTTCCTATTAATGACCCGGTGTAACCTCTGACAGCCCTCCACACTATCCACAATACCCACAACCTTTGTGTCATCATCAAATTTACTAACTCATCCTTCCACTTCCTCATCCAGGTCATTTATAAAAATCACAAAGAGTAAGGGTCCCAGAACAGATCCCTGAGATATACCACTGGTGACCGACCTCCATGCAGAATATGACCCGTCTACAACCACTCTTTGACTTCTGTGGGCAAGCCAGTTCTGGATCCACAAAGCAATGTCCCCTTGGATCCCATGCCTCCTTATTTTCTCAAAAAGCCTTGCAAATGCCTTTCTAATGCCTTTCTAAAATCCATATACACTACATTTAAGGCTCTACCTTCATCAATATGCTTAGTCACATCCTCAAAAAATTCAATATGGTTTGTAAGGCATGACCTGCCTTTGACAACACCTTCTTCCTGGTGCTAGGTGGTCAAAAAGATTGTAGGATGTATGGGAGGGGTTTTTGATAACGCTGAGGACTCTGTGAATGTAGTGCTTCTGGTATATGCCCTAAATGGAGGGAGAGAGACTGTGGAGATTCTCTCAGCAGTCATCACAATGAGTTACAGGGTCTTGTGGTCAGGCCTTGCAGTTCCTCTACAGATGTTGATACAGCTGGTCAGCCCAATCTTGATGGTGCTCCCATAGAATGTGGGGCAGGGAGGCTTGATCGCCTCAATCTCCTCAGGAACTGGAGGCACTGTGCACTTTCGTGACTGAAGAGGTGATGTTGAGGAACCAGTTGATATCATCTGCTATGTGCACTCCAAGAAACTTAGTGCTTCTGACACTCCAGAGAGGAGCTATTGATATGCGGTAGGGAGAGGTCAGTCTACACCTACGTGAAATATCATCCCTTTTGTCTTGTCCATTCTGAGACACAAGTGGTTTGCACCAGTGCACAAGCTGCTCTACTTCCTCTCGGTATGCTAACTTGTCATTGTTCCTTGATGAGGCCAACCATTGTTTTGGCATTAGCAAATTTTATGATGTGTTTACAGCTGGATCTAGCAAAACAGTTGTGCATCAGCAGTATGATCTGTGGGCTAAGCGCACAGCCCTGTGGGGCACCGGTGCTCAGTGTGATAGAGCTAGAAGTATCGTTGTCAACATGGGCTGCCTTAAGGTCTCTCCAAGATCCATTTACAGATAGAGACATTGAGATCCAACAAGGACAGTTTATCTACAAGTTTCTAAAGACTAATCAGGCTGCATAAAAGATGGACGCCATGGAGAGATAGTCTATGCAGTCTCTGTAGGTGGGGGTAAGGAACAGGAATAACTTTACTGGGATGTTTTTTTATAGGCAGCCCAATAGTAACAGGGATATCGAGGAGCAGATAGGGAAACAGATTCTGGAAAGGTGTAATAATAACAGAGTTGTTGTGATGGGAGATTTCAATTTCCCAAATATCGATTGGTATCTCCCTAGAGCAAGGGGTTTAGTTGGGATGGAGTTTGCTAGGTGTGTTCAGGAAGGCTCCTTGACATAGTATGAAGATAAGCCTACAAGAGGAGATGCTGTACTTGATTAGGTATTGGGAAATGAATCTGGTCAGGTATCAGATCTCGCAGTGGGAGAGCATTTTGAAGATAGTGATCATAATTCTATCTCCTTTCCAATAGTATTGGAGAGATGCAGGAGCAGACAAGTTCGAAAAGCATTTAATTGGAGTAAGGCGAATTATGAGGCTATCAGGTAGGAAATTGGAGGCTTAAATTGGAAACAGATGTTCTCAGGGAAAAGTACGGAAGAAATGTGGCAAATATTCAAGAGGTACCTGTGTAGAGTTCTGTATAGGTACGCTCCAATGAGACAGGCAAGTTATGGTAGGGTACTGGAACCGTGGTGTACAAAGGCTGTAATAAATCCAGTTAAAAAGAAAAGAAAAGCTTTCAAAAGGTTCAGAGAGCCAGATAATGTTAGAAATCTAGAAGATTATAAGGCTAACAGGAAGGAGCTTAAGAAAGAAATTAGGAAAGCCAGAAGGGGCCATGAGAAGGCATTGGTAGGCAGAATTAAGGAAAACCCCAAGGCATTCTACAAGTATGTGAAGAGCAAGAGGATAAGATGTGCAAGAATAGGACCTATCAAGTGTGACAGTGGGAAAGTGTGTGTGGAACCGAAGGAAATAGCAGAGGTATTTAATGAATACTTTATTTCAGTTTTAACTATGGAAAAGGATCTTAGTGACTGTAGTGATGACTTGTTGCAAACTGAAAAGCTTGAGCATGTAGATATTAATAAAGAGGGTGTGCTAGAGCTTATGGAAAGCATCAAATTGGATAAATCACGGGACTGGATGGGATGTACCCCAGGCTACTGTGGGCGATGAGGGAGGAAATTGCTGAGCGTCTGGTGATGATCTTTATTTCATCAATGGTGACAAGAGAGGTTCTGAAGGATTGGAGGGTTGTGGATGTTGTTCCTTTATTCAAGAAAGGGAGTAGAGATAGCCCAGGAAATATAGACCAATGAGTCTTACTTCAGTGGTTGGTAAGTTGATGGAGAAGATCCTGAGCAGCAGGATTTATGAACATTTGGAGAGGTATAAAATGATTAGGAGTAAACAGCATGGTTTTGTCAAAGGCAGGTCATGCCTTATGAGCCTGATTGAATTTTTTAAGGATGTGACTAAGCACATTGATGAAGGAAAAGCAGTAGATGTAGTGTATATGGATTTCAGTAAGGCATTTGATAAGGTACCCCACACAAGGCTGCTTGAGAAAGGAAGGAGTCATGGGATCCAAGAGGATATTGCTTTGTGGATACAGAACTGGCTTGCCCACAGACGGCAAAGAGTGGTTGTAGACAGGCCATATTCTGCATGGAGGTCAGTCACCAGTGGAGTGTCTCAGGGATCGGTTCTGGGAACATACTCTTCATGATTTTTATAAATGACCCGGATGAGGAAGTGGAGGGATGGATTAGTAAGTTTACTGATGACACAAAGGTTGGAGGTGTTGTGGATAGTGTGGAGGGCTGTCAGAGGTTACAGCTAGACATTGATAGGATGCAAAACTGGGCTGAGAAGTGGCAGATGGAGTTCAACCCAGATAAGTGTGAAGTGGTTCATTTTGGTAGGTCAAATATGATGGCAGCATATATCATTAATGGCAAGACTCTTGACAGTGTGGCGGATCAGCGGGATCTTGCGGTCCGAGTCCATGGGATGCTCAAAGCAGCAGTGCTAGTTGACTCTGTGGTTAAGAAGGTGTATGGTGTATTGGCCTTTATCAATCATGGATTTGAATTTAGGAGCTGAGAGGTAATGTTGCAGCTATATCAGACCTTGCTCAGACCCCACTTGGAGTACTGTGCTCAGTTCTGGTTGCCTCACTACAGGAAGGATGCGGAAGCCATAGAAAGGGTGCAGAGTAGATTTACAAGGATGTTGCCTGGATTGGGGAGCATGCCTTATGAGAATAGGTTGAGTGAACTCAGCCTTTTCTCCTTGGAGCGAAGGAGGATGAGAGGTGACCTGATAGAGGTATACAAGATGATGAGAGGCATTGATCATGTGGATAGTCAAAGGCTTTTTCCCAGGGCTGAAATGGTTGCCACAAGAGGACACAGGTTTAAGGTGCTGGGGAATAGGTATAGAGCAGATATCAGGGGTAAGTTTTTTACTCAGAGAATGGCGACTGTGTGGAATGGGCTGCCGGCAATGGTAGTGGAGGCAGTTACAATAGGGTCTTTTAAAAGGCTTTTAGATAGGTACATGGAGCTTAGTAAAATAGGGGGCTATAGGTAAGCCTAATAGCTTCTGAGGTAGGTACATGTGTGGCACAACTTTGTGGGCCGAAGGGCCTGTATTGTGCTGTAGGTTTTTTATGTTTCTGTGCTAATCACATTGAATGTCAAAAGGAAGTTGATGAATAGCATTCTGATATAAGAGACACCATTCTCCAGCTGGGACTGAGTAGATGGCAGAGGTCACTGCATCATCAGTGGGTAATAATATCTACATGGATTCCAATGAGGTGCTTGACAAAGTCCTATTGAAGTTGATGACCATAAAGTTAAGAAGCACAGGATAGATATATATATACATACATACACACACACACACACAGTGGCATGCAAAAGCTTGGGCACACCTGGTCAAAATTTCTGTTACTGTGTACAGCTAAGCAAGTAAAATATAACCTGACAAAAGGCATAAAGTTAAAGATGACACATTACTTTAATATTTTAAGTAAGATTACTTTTTTATTTCCATCTTTTGCAGTTTCAAAATAACAAAAAAGAAAAAGGGCCTGAAGCAGAAGTTTGGGCACCCTGCATGGTCAGTATTTAGTAACACCCCTTTTGGCAAGTATCACAGCTTGTAAACTCTTTCTCTAGCCAGCTAAGAGTCTTTCAATTCTTGTTTGGGGGATTTTCGCCCATTCTTCCTTGCAAAAGGCTTCTAGTTCTGTGAGATTCTTGGGCCATCTTGCATGCACTGCTCTTTTGAGGTCTATCCACAGATTGTTGATGATGTTTAGGTCGGGGGACTGTGAGGGCCATTGCAAAACCTTCAGCTTGTGCCTCTTGAGATAGTTCATTGTGGATTTTGAGGTGTGTTTAGGATCATTATCCTTTTGTAGAAGCCATTCTCTTTTCACCTTCAGCTTTTTTTTAACAGATGGTGTGATGTTTGCTTCCAGAATTTTCTGATATTTAATTGAATTCATTCTTTCCTCTACCAGTGAAATGTTCCTGTGCCACTGGCTGCAACACAAGCCCAAATCATGATTGATCCACCCCATGCTTAACAGTTGGAGAGGTCTTCTTGTCATGAAATTCTGCACCCTTTTTTCTCCAAACATGCCTTTGCTCATTGCGGCCAGAAAGCTCTATTTTAACTTCATCAGTCCGCAGGACTTGTATCCAAAATATGTCAGTCTCATTTAAATGTTCCTTCACAAACTTCTGAAACTGAATTTTGTGGTGAGGACGCAGGAAAGGTTTTCTTCTGATGACTCTTCCATGAAGGTAATATTTGTGCAGGTGTTGCTGCACAGTAGAACAGTGCACCACCACTCCAGAGTCTGCTAAATCTTCCTGAAGGTCTTTTGCAGTCAAATGGGGTTTTGATTTGCCTTTCTAGCAATCCTACGAGCGGTTCTGTTGGAAAGTTTTCTTCATCTTCCTGACCTCAACTTGACCTCCACCATTTTTGTTAACTGCCATTTCTTAATTACATTATGAACTGAGGAAATGGTACCTGAAAACGCTTTGCTATCTTCTTATAGCCTTCTCCTGCTTTGTGGGCATCAATTATTTTAATTTTCAGAGTGCTAGGCAGCTGCTTAGAGGAGCCCATGGCTGCTGATTGTTGGGACAAGGTTTGAGGATTCAGAGTGTTTATAAAACTTATATTATATATATACATATATACACACACACATATTGGCAGGGAAATGGCAGATGGGGAATGTCCCAGGCAAATGTGCAATGTGCAGTGTTTCACCTTGGGAGATCAGATATCAAGAGACAATACACTGTTAATGTCAAGACTCTTTACAGTGTTGATAAGCAGAGGGCTTTTGGAGTTCAAGTGCATAGTTCCCTGAAAGGAGCTACATAGGTTAATTACATAACTCAAAAATATCTAAATCCGCAGCAGGTCAGCTACAGAATCAATAGATTTGCAAATGCATCAGTCAGAACTTTATGCTATAGAATCTTGTCATAAGTACAATGTCCCTGAGCTTCTGCAAGGGAACCTCTCCAAACTTACATACCAGGTTCTATCGGCAGGTGGGTCTCAAACTTGCGCTCTGACAGGAGGCAGCATGTGAGACTAGGTAAGCACATCTCCACATCCTGCTCATTCATCAGTGATGCACCACCTGGTGTTCTAACTCTTCTCCTATTTTCTCTAGGCATCAACGACTGAATCCCCAGTGATCCATCAGTTAAACTGATAAAGTTTGTGGACATCTGTCATAGGACTAATCACCAGAGGCGACGAATGCAAGAAGCAGCAGGAAGTAAGCAGCCACATAAACTTGCAGCTCAACGCTCTCAAAACCAAGGAGTTGTATACAACTTCAGGAGAAATGTGTCTCTTCTCTACGCATTCATCTAACAATTCTAGTTAGCACCACTTCAACATCAATGCATCATTATTTTGCAGGATCTCATTCAGGAACCATATTCCCTCCATTAACAAAATGACTCAGCAGAAGATATTCTTCTTGGGGCACTTGGTAAAATTCCATCTTTCCCAGAACATACTGGTACATTCTACATTGCCAAGATAGAAAGCATCCTCATATCAGACATTGCTGTCTGATTTGGTACAACATCTTCTCACAATATACAAAAACTACAGCAAACTGGCCGGTTAGCCTAAAAGATGATTGACTGCAGCCTACTAGCATTGCAGGACATGCTCCCTTCTGGAAAGCCCTACAGTGCTATTAAAACAAAAACTTCATGCCATCATAAAAGTTTACTGGCCGGTGATGTAGTGTCATGCACACTACACATTTGAGGCAAGTGGTCACAGATTCGAATCCGAATTGCTCCTTGCCCACTTTCCATCTGAGCTGGGTTGCTGTTAGATGTGCCACAAAGCATGGAGAGCAAAAACAATAATATCTTCCCCTATGCAGTTAATCTGATCAATCGTTCTAAGAAGCACCCCCCTTCATTATTTCTGTTCCTCCAATCTAAACACCAGGACATTTTTGTAAATTCCTCCACAGGTGCACCAAAAGGGTGTGTGCTTTCGTCCCCTGCTCTACTCACTTTACCCTTATGACTAGGTGGCTCAGCACAGCTGCAGTGTTGATTTCAAATTTGCTGATGACACCACTATCATAGGCAGAGTCAAAGGTGGTAATGAATCAGTATATAGGATGGAGATTGAAACTCTGGCTGAGTGGTGTCATAGCAACAACCTCTTTCTCAAACACGAGAACAAACACAAAATGCTGGAGAAACTCAGCAGGCCAGGCAGCATCTGTGAAAAAAAGTACTGATGACTTTGGTTTCAGTCCAGAATGTCAACTGTACTTTTTTCATTGAGTTCCTCCAGCATTTTGTGTTTGTTGACCTCTCACTCAATATCAGCAAGACCAAGGCACTGACAAGCATGGTCCATGAGGCAGTCCTCATCAGAGAAGGTGGAGAGGGTTAGCAACTTTAAATTCCTTGGTATTATTACTTCCAAGGAACTGTCCGGGGTCCATCACATGCATGCAATTACACAGAAAGCAAGGGAGAACCTTTGCTTCCTTAGGAGTTTACAGAGATTCAGCATGAAAACTAAAACTTCAACAAACTGCTGTCGATGTGCAGTGAAGAATGCAATTGATTGGCTCAATCTCAGTCTGATATGGAAACAATGTCCTGAAATGGAAAATCCTATAAAAAGTAGTGCAGAAGAGGTCTACAAGGATGCTACCTGAATAACGGGTGTGTGCTATAAGGAGAGAGTGGACAAAGTTGCATTGTTTTCTGTGGAGCAGTGAAGGCTGAGGAGAGAACTGAGAGATATTTATAAGATTATGAGAGGCATTTCCCAGGATTTAAAAGTTTAATACCAGAGGGCACGTATTGAAGGTGAGAAGGGGTAAGTTGTGGGACCATGTTTCTTACACAGAGTGGTGGGTACTTGAAATGTGTTGCCTAAGGTTGTGGTGGAGGAAAATACAAAAGGGTGTTCAAGGGGCTATTAGATAGGCATGTGCATAATGTCCAAATGAGAGGATTTATAGATTATATAGACAGAACGGATTAGTTTATTTGGGCCTTGGATTTTGAATTTATTAAGTTTGGCATAGTATTGCGGGTCAAAGGGCCTGCTTCTGTGCTGTGTTAGGTTCTATGTTCTAAAACTGAATCTCCCATATTTCTGTCCATTCACTCAGTTTGTCTCTATTCCTTTATAGCTTATTTATATCATCCTTCCCATCCATAATTCTACCTAGTTTTATCTCTTCAGCTAACTTGGAAATTTCATCCATATAGCCAAGCTGTGGACATAGATTTTGAATTATTAGAAGCTAAAGTCTGATCCCCTTGTCATAGCCAAAAAAAAAAACCGGAGGATGACTTATTTATTCCTATTCTCTGCTTCCTGTCAGTTAACCTATTCTCCAGCTGTATCATAACGTTGCCTCTGACCTAGTGTACACTAACATTGTAAACCAAACTTCTACATGGGCCCTTGTCAAGCCCTCTGAAACTCCAAGTGCACCACAGTTGTTCCCTGTAATTCCAGTTATATCATTAAAGAAAACCAACTTGTTGATGAGACAAATGTGATTTTACTTCTACATTCAATCCACTCAATCTTAGTATTCCCAGAAATTCCAGCATTTGACATAAGATTATCAAGTTTGTAGTTCTGTTTTCCCTCTTCCTCCTTTTTCAAGTAGTGAGGTCGCTTTTACTACCCACAAACCCACAAGATTAATTCAAAAGTCAACCTTGGATGATGATAACTACAAAACCCACTATGCCTATATGACCTACTTAGAAGCTCTTGAATTATACATCATCAAGTCCTTGGGATCCTTAATATTTGCTTTGTCTCACTAACTTCTGTAGTACCTTTTTAAAGTAATACTTAGCTTTAGCACTTCCTCTTTGTATGTAACACTCTTGCTCCTCCAACATTTTCTTCTTCCATAAAGAGGGATCAAAAATATTTGTTTAATTCTTTTGCAAGTTCCTTATTTCCCCACATAAGGGATCCTAATAGATCTTTTCCTTTTTGCAGACTTGAATAAGTTTTTACTGAACACTTTTTATGTTCTTTGCTAGTTTAAGTTCCTTTTCTTTCTTTTTATCAATTTCTTGTTTCTCCTTTGCTAAATTTAAAAATGATCTCAAGCCTCAAGAAGACACTATTTCCAACATTTATCAGCCTCTTTTTAATGTTTGACAGTCTTTGATTCTTTCTGTTAGCTACAATTACTTTATTGCGTATTACATATTCCCCTAATTTCCTGATTTATCTTTTGCCCATTATCACAAAAACTATTTAATGGCCAGAATTAACTGCTAGTACTTTGTGGTCTGTGATTAGTAAAGTAATATTTTCATAGTCTCTTTCCTAGATTCTTTCAAAATCCATGAATGCAATCTATCTGATCCAGGAATTTTATCCTCCTTTTGGTTGAAAGTTGATTACATATTTGCATGTTTTATTTTTAATGCAATATATAATTTATTAAAGCTTTTATATTATCATCTATTGATATAATGTCAGCCACGTGGGAAGAGCTGAGTAATCAGATATAACCAATTCAAACAGAGGCTCTAGGCTTTTAGACAATAGGCTGTTGACCTACATCTAGTGTAACCAACAGAAATAATGTTGCTGAGTATAATTTGTTTATATTTACTTCAAATTTATCATTGAAAGTTTGAAATGCTTAGAAAAACTACCATTGATGATGCAAGTAATTCGAAAAGGAATTTCAATCCTAATTATTAAGAAAATGGATACCAATAATAGATCAGTAATGCTAGATGCCAAACATTATTGATATATGCAAACCAGGTCTAAAATATTAACTTATTATAATCAATATTAATTATAAAGGGATCTGAACTAATAAAATTAGCAAATAAAAATAGCTTTATGGACAACATTTATGGATAATTCTGTGTTACTTTCTGGAGAAAAGATCTGCCACTCCCCATAAGTGCTTATTCTTTAGCTTGGTACTTTATAGCTTCAGTAACGAAAATTAATTTCCATCTCAGTGTTTATGGTTATTATTCTTCTGAAATATCCTGATTTTTAAATTTACTGCAGTTCAAACAACGGAATCTGTCTCCATGCCAATAATTTGCAAAGTGTAATGTATGTGTGTAGCCACTGATATATCATTGCAAGGTTTAATTTATTTTTCTACTTCAGTTATCACATGAATTCTGTATTATTTTAGTTTTCTGCACCAGTGCTGTAAAATTTGAAAATAAAATGTGATTTTTCCCTTTAAAATTAAGGCTTACCTCAACACTACTAAAGGCATCTACTACCTTTGTCTCATTATTGAATTTATGTCTTAAAGAGTTCTTATAACACAGCAGCAGCTTATTTTAGTGATGGTCACCTTGAAAAATATAGAATTAAGAGAGTCCTCAGTGGCATTTTCTACTGAATCACACAGTGGCATTTTCGATTCCCTTTAACTTTTACTCAAAGGCTGCATGTAGCAGGTAAACTCATAAAATACCCTTAATATGATAAGATGAAAGGTTGCAGGTAATGAGTTAAGAGGATTATGTACAGAATAGGGAAAATGCCTGTTTACAATGGCTCAGCTATTCTCTTTGTTAAGTTCTTCCCTTCAGAAGTGGCTAAAGGTACTTGATTCAAATAGTAGCCTAAAGGAAATTGCTAAGCCATTGGGATTCATCTACATTTTGTGGCATGCTCCATCACAAGAGATAACTTGCCAAGGATGACACTCCTGCCTTTTACACAATGGCTGGTACCCCATAGTTATCTTTTAGAATCCTGGGTTGCAAGCCAATTACAGGAGTTACTGTGCCAGTACAATACCAAAAACCCACTGCTGTTTACAAAATACAAATCAACTTCTTTCAGTGTGCCTAACCAATTTGTGTTTTGATACCTCAGAAGTATCAAGAGGGGACATTGTCTCAGGACAGGATGTAGAAAGCCTTTTCCACCTTTTCTTCACAAGGCTATAGCTCAATATTAGGATTATAAATATTTTATCTGGACAGTTAACATCAGTATACATTTTACTCACAGCTTAATCAAAAAGTTATCTATTGCAAACTGAACAAATTAACAGCGAAGAGCAGGAAATGTATACTCAGTACAAACACCAAAATATTGCATCTTGGGACTCTAGACTGGATGAACAGATTTTTCTGACCATTGGATATTTCTTCTCTCAGTACACAACCACATTTTATTTCAGTTTTTGTTCCATAGTCACATAATAAATATATTTATAAACCTAATAATATAAAAGAGCGGAGTATATACCCACCCTGGATCTGTTTGCAAACCTACTCACTGTCTGAACCCCTGTCCTGACTACACTCCAGAAATGTAGCTCATCTTCTTGGCTAATGAGTGACAGAGGTGCTAGACTATCAGGGTTTCTGAATAATATGATGCCAGATCCTCAGAAATCTACTACATTCTATAATTCCATGGACTAAACATGGTTCCAGTGTGATCAAGTGCCAGTTAAACTTCAAGTTGAACCCAGTTTATTGGCATCTGCACAAGAATAATTACAATGAAAAAACCTGATTTCAACAGGCACATAGGGACAGACAACACATGGAAAAAAGTGTTACTGTCAACTCATACTTTTGTCTTTTAAATTACTTAGAGAACAAAAACTTATTGTTCTTCTTCACCCCTCACCCCTCAAGCAGTAAAGGTGATCAACACCTCCACCCATTAACCTATCCCATCAAACCCCCACAGCCAGATCATTTCCTGTCACCTTATGTACATTTACTCCTGCACCCGGCGTCCCTTTATGTACATACAATCAATATGTGTATATGAGCTATCTTATGTATTTATATTTATTGTGTTTTTTATTATTGTCTTCTTCATCTTATTGTGCTTTTTTGTGCTGCATTGGATCAGGAGTGGCAATTATTTCATTCTCCTTTACACTTGTGTAGTAGAAATGACATTAAACTTTCTTGAGTCTTGAATCTTGAATCATTGCTGAGAAGCCTAATTGCTCCTTATGTTTGAGAAAAGGACTGGAATATTATAACAATACCTAACCTCATTCAATGGTACATTGCAATCTCAATCTTAACACAAGAAGTACACTGTGAAAAAAAGAAAAGCTCTGAACTTGGCAGATGACATGAGGAGATGTGATTTATTTCCCTTGGGGAGAGATCATGTTCCTTCATAACAGTTGTTCTGCATTAAATTTTTTAAAGCCAGCCCTAATCCATGTTGAGTTACAAGACACAAATTAAGCTTGGTGATGACATTTTACAAAAATACACAGAGGTTTTGTTGTAAGACACACTGTCCATCAACTTGATGTGTTAGACAGCAAAGATCTTTACATGGAAAATCAGGATTATGAAAAGAAAAATATAATACAAACCACATACTGAATGAGTTTCTGTTAAAAGCCAACCTCCTCTGGTATTACCCAGAGAGTCCAAGAATACAACCTGAATCCATTAAGAGCAATGAGGAACTTTCCTGCTTCTATTCAACCTGAAGTTTTCCTTTCATTAATTAAGTCTTATACTCAGCTCCAATACACAGATTGGTTAAAATATTCCACCTGTACCATTATTTCTGTACAACTCTGTGTTGCTCCTCAAACCATCTTCCTATCTTTCTAGTTTCCATTTCTTTTCTTTCATTCTATATTTGGTTTTTTCCCATTGTGACCTCTACAAAATTCCCCCATTTTCTTTTATCCCTTTCTATTATATATCCTTCTACCTTCCTCTTTTTGATGGAGTTTTGTAGAAAAGAATAAATTAAATTTTATTTAATGTTTACAAATCAATAAAACAACTGTAAAGCTGTTGGAGTCTTTGCTTATGGCAATCCTTTTGTCTCACATACAAGTGCATGACTTTTAATTTGGTTCCACTTATCTTTCTCTGTTTCACTTGACTTTTTCCCTGCTCATTCAGTCGAAGATATCCTGAGCTTCCTGCTGCCCATCAGTTTAGATCCCTCTCCCTCTCCCCCTCCCATTCAGACCAATGTAGCTATCAACCTCAAGTAACACCCATCCATCCCCTCCCCTGCATTGTGCTATTGAAGCCCAATGGAAGACTGAGTATCAGCATCTCATCTTTGTCTGGGCACATCACAATCTTTGAGTTCAACAATTTCAGGCAACATGTTTTCTCTATTTGGGTCAGATTTGACAGTTTTAATGAAAGATAGTCCACTTGTGACGTAAACTTTGTTTACTCTCTCCATTAACACTCCCAGAGAAGCTGGGCATTTTCTATAGCTTCTGACCTGCAAGGCATATTATCACAAGTTCCTTTATTAACTCTCTCACTACTCCTTTCTAACTACTCATCATCCAATTGCTTGGTCAACAGCTTACTACCACAGAAATCCTGGCCTTGCCCTATAAGAATTCACCCCTTTGTCCTAACCCTCCCTTCCCCACTCGTCAGCCCTAAAATTTCTGGAACTTAACATTAACCTGCTTTCATTCTATTCCACTTCTGATGAAGGATGTTTCTTAATCCACTTACATTGCCTGATCTGCTGAGTGTTTCCAGCATTTTGAATTTATTCCACTAAGCTTCCATCATTCTCTGATGCTCAGTTGAAATTACTTACTGAAGTATAGAGGTACTTGACATATATTTTAGATAAAACATAGAACACTACTGCACAGTATAGGCCATTTGTCCCACAATGTTGTGCTGACCTTTTAACCAAACCTTTCCTCCATCTTTCCATCTGTTGAAATATTAAAACAATAGATTTTTACTTAAAACTTGATCCACTATTTTGGAACAAACTACATCAAACAAATATAAAAAGATTTCATGCCTCAAAGCCATTGCTGACTCCTAAGTCTTCAGAATCCTCTGTTAATTTCTGACGTATTGATTGCTTATTTTTCTGTCCCTTCTTCAATTTGTGTCACTTTCTAATAAACTTTTCCTGTCTGAATCCCTTCACGTTTTGATGCTTTTTGTTGATCCATTGTTAAGTAAATGCTCTAAATTGGGAAATTATAGTTCAGTGAACCTGATGTGAGTGATGGGTAAGTTATTGGTAGGTATTCGAAGGGAACAGATATATACATACTTGGATAGACAGTTCCTAATGAGGGATAATCAACATGGCCTTCTGCATGGTACATTGTGCCTAACCATTTTTAGGGAGTTTTTGAAGGAAGTTACCAAGAAATTTAATGTAGAAATGGTACTGGATGTGGTCTTTATGGACATTAGCAAGGCCTTTGGCAAGTCCAGCATGGGAGGTTGGTCAAGGAGGTTCACTCACGTGGTATTCAAGATGAAGTTGTAGATTGGATCCAACAATGGCTTTATAGGAGAAACCAGAGAATTGCCACTTTAATTAAAGGCCCGTGTCTAGTGATGCCCACAAGCATCAGTGCTGAGCTCATTGTAATTGTGATCAATATCAGTGATCTGGATGACGATGCGGTAAACAGAATCAGCGTATTTGCAATGACGCTGAAACTGGGTGTGTAGTGAACAGAAAGGAAGTCTATCAAAGCTTGCACTGGGATTGGTGGCTTCTGGAAAAATGGCAGAAGGAATTTAAATTAGAAAAGTATGGAATGTTCTACATTTGGAGGACAAAACAGAGTGGGACTTACACAATAAATGGTAGGGGACTGACAAGTGCAATAGAACGCAGGACTCTGAGAATACAGATTCACAATTCCTTGAAAGTGGTGTCACAGTTAAATAACGTTTCAAAGAAAGCTTTTGGCACCTAGGCTTTCATAAATTAAAGAACTGAGAACAGGAATTTGATGTTATGTTGAATTTGCATAAGACATTGGTGAGGCTCCTGTTTGGAGTATTGTGGGCAAATTTGGTCACTTTCCTACAGGGAAGTGATCAATGAGAATGGAAAAGCACAGACAACTGTACAAGGACGTTGCCAGGGCTGAGGTCCTGAGTTATAAGGAAAGACTAAATAGATTGTGACTTTATTCCATAGAAAACAGAAGAATGAGGGGAGCTTTGATAGAGGTATACAAAATTGTGTATCACAACGTGATTGAGTTCAGCTTAGGGTAATATAAATGTGATTCAAATATATTGTAATTGATATATGATATATGTTCTCCTGTACTCTATATTCTTTTTTGTAAGAAATCAATAAAAATATTGAAAAAGTAGAGTTCAACTTGAATTTTGATAAGGAGAAAATAAAGTCTGGCATAACAGTATTTCAGTAAGGGAAATTATGGTGGTATAAAAGAGGGCTAAAGTAAATTGGAAGCTGCTGGCAGGGATGACAACAGAGCAGCAATGGTGTGAGTTTCTGTGAAAAATGAGGAAGGTGCAGGATAGATGTATTCCAAAAATGAAGAAATAGTCAAATGGCAAAATAGTACAAACATAGCTGACAAGGTAAGTCAAAGCTACTATAAAAGGCATACACCAAAGCAAAAATTAGCAGGAAGATTCAGGATATGGAAGGTTTTAAAAACCGATAGAGAGCTACTAAAAGAATCATTTGGAAGAAAAAGACGAAAGATAAAATCAAGCTAGCAAACAATGTCAAAGTGGGTAGTAAAAGCTTTTACAAGTATGTAAAAAATAAAAGAGAAATGAGAGTGGATATAGGACTACTAGAAAATGAGGCTGGATAAATAATAACTGGGGACAAGGAGATGGCAGATGAACTAAACAAATATTTTGCATTAGTCTTCACTGTGGAAGACACTAGCAATCTACCTGATGTTGTAGTATGTGAAGGAAGAGAAGTGAGTGCCGTTACTAACACAGGGGAGAAGGTGCTCAAAAAGCTGAAAGACCTAATGGTACATAAGTCATCTGGTCCAGGTGAACTGCACCCTAGTGTTTCAAAAGAGGTAGCAGTAGAGATTATGGAGGCATTAGTAATGACCTTTCAAAAACCATTGAACTCTGACATGGTGCCAGAGGACTGGAAAATTGCAAATGCATTTCCCTCTTTAAGAAAGGTGGAAGGCAGCAGAAAGGAAATTCCTCAGTGGTTGGGAAGATGTTGGAGTCAATTGTTAAGGATTAGGTGATTGAGTACTTGGTGACGTAGGACAAGGTAGGAGATAGTCAGCATGTTTTCCTTAATGGACAATCTTGCTTGATGAATCTGTTGGAACTCTTTGAGGATTTTTTTTTTTGTAATTTATTTTTTAATTGAAGTTCATCAAACAAACATTTCCATAAGATGTATTTCAGACATTTTACATATATATCATATAATCATATATATCACAAAATCTCCACAAAGTATTTATCTGGGGTATACACTTATAGAAGAGTGGAAAGAAAAAACAAGCAGAAGGAAAGAACTATGTACAAGTAGGGAGTGATCTTTTTTTTTAGAACAGATTCATTGATTTGTAAGAATAAAATCAGGCCTATGAGGCATTATATAGTTAAATCATTTTTCCCAGTATGAATCAAATTGTTCCAGCTTATGATTAACAGATGCTGTTATCTTCTCCATTTTGTAAATGTCCATTGTAATTTCCATCCATGTATTTGAAGTTGGGCTCTCCTGTGATAACCATTTCCTAGTAAGAGTCTTTTTACCAGCCACCAACAGTATATTCACTAAATATTTATCTCTTTTCAACAATTCTTGAGGTATATATCCAAAATATATGGTCTTATTCTCCAAGGGTATTTCACATTTAAAGATGACTTGTAGGGCATTGTGTATCCCCAATAGTTTTTGATAACTGGGCAATCCCAAAAAATATGATAATGATTTGCATTTTGACTTCCACAATTTCTCCAGCAAACGGGGAGGTTACTATCATAGGCAACACGAGTGAATCTGCAGATGCTGGAAATAAATAAAAACACAAAGTGCTGGCAGAACATCACAGATTGAAAGGGAGGTGAAGATTGTGTAAGGCATACTTGCCTTTGTCAGTGAGGAAACTGAGTGGAGAAGTTGGGATGTTATGGTGCAAGAAATTTCCTCTCCTGAAGGATCTGACGTCACCTGTCATGTTTGTACCAATATCTGTCTCTCCCTTGTTACAAATGTTGATATTGCTTTCCAAATTCTGGAATAGAAACTGTATTTAAATATCAATGGATGTGATGTCATGCAGCATCAGAATGGAAACCATAACAACAGTGCAACGAGTTTTGGCTCTCAGTTGGGAAGAGCCATCCAACAAGAAAGAAGCCTATAAAAACAAAATGCTGGCAGAACTCAGCAAGCCAGATAGCAACTATGGGAGGAGGTAGTGACGATGTTTCGGGCTGAAACCCTTCATCAGGAGTGAAGTAACATGGGATGGTCGAGGGGGGATAAGAAGTGGGTGGAGGGATGATGTAGAGAGCTGGGAAGTGATAGGTTAGAGGGAAATGGGCTTGGGGGAAGGTGGAGAATTATGGGAAATAAGAGATAAAAAGGTAGGGCTGGGGGGAGATTATAGTGAGGGGGGACAAAAGAGAGAGAAAGAGAGCCAGACTGAAATAATAGATAGGGATGGGGGTAAGGGGGGGGGCAGGAGTATCAATGGAGGTCTGTGAGTTGGATGTTCATGCTGGTAGGTAGGAGGCTACCTAGGCGGGAGATAAGGTATTGCTCCATTGACCTGCGTGCGGCCTCATCTTGACAGTAGAGGAGGCCAATGACAGACATGTCAGAGTGGGAGTGGTCTGTGGAACTGAAGTGTGTGGCCACAGGGAGATCCCGCCACTGCTGGAGGACTGAGCGCCGGTGTTTGATGAAACGGTGTCCCAGTCTGCGGCGGGTCCCCCCAATGTATAAATGGCCACATCAGGAGCACTGGATACGGTATATCACCCCAGCTGACTCGCTGGTGAAGTGGTGCCTCACCTGAAAGGACTGTCTGGGTCCTGGGATGGTGATGAGGGAAGAACTGTGGGGGTAGGTGTAGCACTTCTTCTGTTTGCAGGGATGAGTGTCCGGATGGAGGTTGGTGGGGAGGGATGGGGGGGATGAATGGACAAGGGAGTCGCGTAGGGAGTGATCCCTGTGGAAAGCTGAGAGTGGGGGGGAGGGGAAGATGTGGCTGGTGGTGGTATCACGAAGGAGGTGGTGGAAGCTATGGAGGATTATTCGTTGGATCTGTAGGCTGATAGGGTGATAGGTGAGGACCAGGAGGACTCTATAATGGGATTTCTGAGAGGGTGTAATAAAATATCTTATCAAGTTTTTCCATCCAAACTCCCTCCCTTTCTGTGAATTGTTACACCTCCATTGATATCTCCATATTGTTCTTCATTCTTCCTCAGATATAATTATCCCTCCTTCCTTCTCCCATTTTGTTTTAATGTATGAAGTCGAATGTGTTTTAAGATTTGACAACCCTTTATACATGCTTGAAATGATTCTACTACCATTATCTGAATTATATGCTTTTCTAAAGAGCTCTATCAAGCACGTATTTGCCTTGGTTACATTTTTAAGCGACTTATTAACATATTGTCGCATCTGTAAATACTGATAAAAATCTTGTTTTTCTAATAAGTGTTTCCCTTTAAGCATTTCAAAACTGAACAGTGTTGCTTCTTTCATTATGTTGCAAAGAACTGTAAGTAGGATAGACAGAGGATGAAAGGATGATGTATATTTGGACTTTCAGAAGGCCTTTGACAAGGTATTACAAATAAGGCTGCTTAACAAGTGAAGAGCCCATGGTATTACAGGAAAATTACTAACATGGTTAGAGCTTTGGCTGATTGGTAGGAGGCAACCAGTGGTGTTACACAGGGGTCAGTGTTGGGACCGCTTCTTCTTATGCTGTATATCAATTATTTAGAAGATGGAATAGATAGCTTTGTAACTGAGTTTATAGATGATATGAGGGTTGTTGGACGGGCAAGTAGTGTTGAGGAAACAGGTAGTTCACACACTTCTGACCTCTGACACTCTGGAACTTTCACCATACTGCTAGTCTTCCATAGTGAAGACTAATGCAAGATTCTTATTCAGTTTGTCCGCTATATCCTTGTCCCCCATTAATAACTCTCCAGCATAATTTTCCTGCAGGCTGATACCTATTCTCACTTTATATATCTGGAAAAACTTTTGGTATCCTCTTTAATATTATTGGCTATATTATTTTCTTATTCCATCTATTCCTTCTTAATGGCTTTTTTTAGTTTTCTTCTGTTGCTTTTTAAAAGCTTCCCAATTCTCAAACTTTCCACTAATTTTGGCTTCATTAAACGCCCTCTCTTTGGCTTTTATGTTGGCTTCGTCTTTTCTTGTTAGCCACAGTTTTGTCATCTAGCCTTTAGAATACTTCTTCTTCTTTGGAATGTATATATCCTGTACCTTTTGAATTGCTTCCAAAAATTCCAGCCATTCCTGCTCTGCCCCTATCCCTGCCAGTGTTCTTTTCCAATCAATTTTTGACCAATTCCTTTTTCACGCCAATTTGTAATTGTGCTACATACTTATTCCATATACTGCACACATTCAAATATAACACCTTTAGTCATATATCCACTTTTTTTGATTTTGTCCATCTTTTACATTGCAACTCATCCTGTTGACTACAATTTTACTATAACATTAGCTTCTCATTGCTACAAGTCTCACTATATAGTGCCATTGTTTGCAAACTACCTCGTCCTCGGCATTATCACTCCGGTTCCCATCTCCCTGCTAAATTAGTTTAAAAACTTTCAAACAACTGTAGCAAACCTGCCCACAAGGATATTGGTCTCCCTCAAGTTCATGTTGTATAGGTCATACCTTCCCCAGAAGAGATGCCAATGATCCATAAATCTAAACTCTTGCTCCCTGCACCAGTTCCTCAGCTATGCAGTCACCTGCCAAATCTACGAACTCTTACCCTCACTGGTGCATGGTGCTGGCAGCAATTCAGAGATTACTACCATGGAGTTCCTGGTTACTTAGCATTATACCTAGCTCCCTAAAATCTCTCTTCAGGACCTCCTCAGCTTGTCTAACTATGTCATTGGTGGCAATATGCACCAAGACTTCTGGCTACTCACTGTCCTATTTGATGCAAAAGTTTTGATGCTACTGTGATTGGCACTGGCATAACCATACCATCAATGTGTTGTAAAAGTTCATTAATGATAAATATTGGTTAGGATACCAAAGGATGACAATTATTGGAAGGAGGAAACAAAGTCTAGTTTTAAACAATGAAATGCCTGAATGAGCTGCTGTCAATCATGTGTTCCCTCCTTAACGCTCTAATACATCTGTCTAGATTATTGTGCTCATCTTGAGTGGGATATGAATCCACAACTCCTGATTTAAAAGTTGCCTACTCTCTCATAGCTGGCTCTATAACCACTGTGGTGATGACTATCCTAACTCAATATCTGCTCCATTATTAAGAGGCATATCATGCACATTAAATCTGATGGTTTCTGCAGTCAAGACAGCCATGAAAGGAAAAGCAGCAACACTAAGATATCATAATTGCTGGAAATCATGCTGGGGGCTTTTTAAAGACCAGGTGGAGTCATCTACAATACAAATTATCTTTAATCTCATGCACTATATACATATCATTATAACAGATACCTGATGGACACTAGTTTGCAAACTCTGTTTTATTGACTTAAGTTGCCACCAAGTTGCACACATCATCTATTGTAGATTGGACTTCCTGTGTATGAGTGACCATTGCAATTATTTGCTGTTTACTCCCACTTTTTCTTCATCTCCTTTCATCTATACAGTTACGCATGCACAGAGGTCAGTTATTTATAGAGTAATGGACGTGTAGAGAATGGATCAGACCCTTTAACCCACTGCACTAATCACACTATTTCATTCTCCCCACAATCCCATGACCTTTCCCCTAGTTTTAGCACTCACCTCCAGACTGCACACAATTTATAGCAAAGTAGCCTACCAACCTGCTTGTCTTTGGGATGTGGAGGAAAACAGAACACCCAGGAGGAAACCATATCGACATAGCGAGAACATCCAAACTTCAGGCAGACAGCACTGGAGGCAAGGACTAAAGCTACATCACTTTGGGAAACTGTGCTATTGCACTGGCCAGAAGCAGACCATAAACCCAAGTACATGCTGAATTAAGAAGTTCTTCATGGCTTCAAACAGGCAGCAATCTCAAGCTGCTGTCTGAGATCAGTCAGTACACCTTCTTTTCTTAATGCAGGTGTAACATACTGTGGAGTTTCACTGCTGTGTAACATGTTGTAAGGTTTCACTGATAATGTAATGGTTTCTCTGTAGCAGCAATGTTTGGGTTATGACTAGAGATAATGGGGTTTGGAATGCTGTTGTTCTTTCTTGAGTCTGGAAGAGAGATTTTTATGCTATTCTGCCAGGGAGAGATGAGGAGAGAAGACATGAATGGAGAGAGTGGGTAGACCGCTGGACGAGGTGGATTTGGAGCAAGGGTCTGAAGGGCAGTAATAATCGGAGGAGGTCGATGGTGGATGATCGACTTATCAGTGAGCTCCAACATTGCGCAATAGACTGTTTAATAAGATTGGACCCGTTTTTTCCTTTTTTTCATTTCTTTACTAACCATATAGACAAAGTAAGAATTATAAGCGTAATCGTTTAATCGCATATTGTGTACTGTTTGTTATTTCGGGGTACTGATTTGTAACAGGACACATCGTACATCATCCACCCAAAGGAGATTTCTTTAGCTGGGCCAGGTGCTATCACCCCTATACTAAGCCGCTAGCTGAAGCAAGAGTTACACAGGTAAACTTACTTAGACTTTAAAGCATGGATCACATAATCAAAAGTTAATTAACAAGCTTTGCAAAAAGACAACTTATTTGCTTAAAATACATGTGCCATTTAAGATGTGGAACATGAATTATATGATGTACATTATGACATTTCTATAAGTGAATGATTTTTAGATGCACTTATGGAATATAATTTGCAACATATATTAGAAGAAATCATAAAAAGTGACTAATAATTCACAGGCTTTGATTCAGTATCAATAAATGTATGCAGATTGAAATGGTTATGACATATCTGTTTTAATTTATAATAGTATGAATTTGAATTGACAGATATTTCTGACTCATCATTCTGCAATGTAAATGAAAATGCTTTCCTTTATTAATGAATTTTCCCTACCAGTACATTTCCTTGACTATTTGTCATAGAGTTTATAAATTGTTAACATTTATGACTTCCAAGCTGTTTCTTCACTACATTGAGTTTTCTCCTCAATGATGCTCCTAGTTTTAATTTCCCGCTGAGCTTTTATGTCCCTATTGTTTACAAAAAGTGAAAGATAGGGAGGGGCAGAAATATAGGCATCAAGAGTGGAGTGGCTGCAGTTTTTTCAGCTCTTCCTGAATGCCCATTCCTTTGTATACATAGGATACCAGAAGTGTACATTTCCACTTCTCAAACCTATCATACTCAAAAGTAACTTCAAAGAAAACCATCAATTTCAAAGTTATTACCTCTCTATTTGTAATTGGTCATTGTGTGATCATTTCTCTCTGGATCAAAGCCATACTGTACAATGTTATGACAGAATTAGCAAGAGAAATTTAGCCCATTACTCCTTCTTTCCTCTTTTGATGATATCAGGATGAATTGAGTTGGGGTTAAGTATCCATCATCAAAAAAACTCACATGGTCAAAATAAATAGGAAGGAAACCAGTGGAACAAATTGCCCACAAGCTCCCTTTCCTTTCCTTTCCTTTCCTTTCCTTTCTGTGTGATTCACATTCCACATACACTCAGTGGCCACTTTATTAGGTACCTCCTGTAGCTATAAAAGTGGCTACTGAGTGCATGTTCCTGGGGTTCCGCTGCTGCAGCCCACCCACATCAAGGTTTAACATGCTGTGCACTTGGAGGTACTCTTCAGCACACTACACTTGTAACATGTGCTTATTTGTGTTGCTATCACGTTCCTGTCAGCTTAAACCAGGATAGACATTCTCCTCTGATTTCTCTCATTAACAATGTGTTTTCACCCACAGACCTGCTGCTCACTTTGATTTTCACAACATTTACTGTAAACTCTACAGAATGCTGCGCATGAAAGTTCAGAAAATCAGCCGTTTTGGAGATACTCAAACGTTGGATTTAGCACCAACAATCATTCTACAGTCAAAGTCACTGAATTCACATTTCTTCCCCATTCTGATGTTTGGTCTGAACAGCAACTGAACCTTTTGTCCATGTCTGCATGCTTTTATGCATTGAGTTGCTGCTACGTGATTGGCTGATTAGATATTTTAATTAACAAGCAAGTGTACAGGTGCATCTAATAAAGTGGCCACTGAGTGTACATAATCAAGGACCTTCAGGACCAATTCATAACGTGAATGAACAGAAAATCACTGGTGCGGTGTAAGTTTACTGTAAGTACATTATCATTATATATAAAGGATGGGAAAAGGAGAGAGAGATGGGAGGAGAGGGCAGGGTCAAGAAAAAGAATGAGACAGAGAAAACTAAGGACCAAGAACACTATCAGTGCCATTAACCAGTTCACAAGCAATTATCTCAAATAAGAATCAATTGCATCCTAAGCCTATCGCTCTATGCATTGCTCTACAAGCCCTGCATTAAGTATACAATTCACCCTCAGTGCACTGACAGGATGCATAAAGACAAGTAGGTATGTTCAGACTAAAAGGATTTACAAAAGATCCCCGCAAATTAAGGAGAATATTTGGAAATTGTGATCGATAGAGTGATTGGGTCAGGGTTCAGTGAATGGGTGGGGGTAGAGGGGAGTCAAGTTCTAGTACAAGTTCCATTGGTCAAGAGGGATGATGATTGTTGGTTTGTTAGATTTTTGGCGGATTAGTTGGTAGATGGGAAGATTAGGTTGGAGGTTTAGTGAAAAGTGTTTGGTTCAGATGAGTGCTATCATTCTGAGGCAGCAGTGAGAGCAGAAAGTTTGAAGAAAAGCCAATTAACTGAATTACTTAAAGGTATATTTGTTAGATCCAGGAACCACCTGGGATCTTCTACTGAAATCCAATTTAAGATGCAGATTACTTTGTTAATGTAGAATTTGCCCAGTTTTAAATCACTTTCTATTTATTATGTATATTAGATCATATAAAAACAAGAAACAGCATGACCTTACAAGGTTGTAGTATGCTAACTAGAGTGAACCCTGTCCATATGATGCTATGGAATGTGGAAATTAAGCTAACTGTAAAATCAGAAATTACAATGTATGCAACAGATGTCACTATACATTGCAGATTAATAACTGACCTCCTGCATTGGGATAACATTGTGAAGTGTAACTCACAGCTCATTACTTAATTTTGCTTCATAATATAAACCATATTGCGTGTTTGCCTCTTGAAAAGTCCTTTTACAAGTGGTTAGCAAACTGTCATGATCTGAATTCTAGCTTTGGAAGTTGTGTAATTATTAACAGAAATTTAAACTGCCAGCAATAATTTGGAAACTTGAACTACAGTTGATTGCTGAAGGGAACTGATTCTTTCCTAACCCTTTGATAAGATAGCATTAATCTTAATAATGAATAAATTGTGTCAACTTACTGATTTAATGTTAACTAAGTAAAGGACTTGCATTTGATTGTGCTTCATTTAGAATGTTTACAAGTTGGATGACAGATGGCTGTCAAAATCTAATTTGCTTTTTATTTGGGGCTTTATCGTTATTATTAAGATTGACTGCCTTCCTCTTCAACAGTGGCAGGCTCAAAATTGAAGAAGAGGAATATCATTGTCATTTAAATGATTTCAGTAAACATGATCTCATTTGGAATTGTCTCTAAGTTTCGCATGAGTTTTGTATCCTACTTCTTACAGTTGCAATGCTAATTAATCACTCAGCACTGAAGGTTAGACATAGGAAAATAGGAACTAATTGATGTAAAATGGCCAAAGCCCATCCAGTTCACATTTTAATAGCAGTCATCTTAAGTGATGATAATGGAGTGTTGGCTGGACACGGCAATCAGTCTCCATCAATTAGTCCATAGACAACGATGCAAGGAAAGCCCAGTAGGAAGGCTCATGTCCAAAGTCATTAGTCTCCTTTAACTTGTTGCACTTCTTGCATGGCACATTCTAAAATTACTTTGAATCTTTCACTGTTGACAGTTTTTTATGGAAATATTACTTTATGAAATGCATCTAAATTATATTTAAACAAATCAATACAAATGTTTTAGCCATTTCTCCAGGGACAGGGCTCCACTGATTGACCACATTCACCAATGGATTTGAGCTTAATCCTCTTCAGGAACTTGCTATGACTTTTTCTTCCATATTCTGATCCAGGTGAAAATGCTTAAGTATAGCCAATATCATCCATTCCCTTTAGAATCCTAAGCAGATCATTCATATCACATGCAACGTACCAGTAAGATTGTGTGCAGTCTCAAGGTTAAGCTTCTTTAAAGGGTAGAGTGCACTGATAAAATTTGATATGAATTTCAATTACATTGACTTTATTTTCATTCCCTATGCAACTGAGTAGAAGTGCAAAGCACAATCTGAGTTTACAAAGTTAAACTGACTCACTGGCCTCCAAGTATAAGACATAAATGTATACTTTGACATCTACATCCACACAATGTTTAATGTTTCTGCTCCAACTTTAGAGCTCACATGAACACCAAAGAACACTCATGGGCTTTGTCTTGTAGGATGATGGTCTGTCTGCTTGAAGTTGAGTTTGGGGACATCCTTCTTTCTGTCCATTGAAACAAGCCACCAATTTTCTCTAACCAAATAAACCACATTTTCCTTCCAAGTAAAGCCTTTTTCATTTGGCATGCAGGGTGGAGGTGCACTTTCTGCTTCAACATTACAGCTTTTCTAACTCCGCCATCATGATGGCCAATCACCCATTAGTGATACTGGTCGTTCTCTCCTGTCAACGTCTCACCATACCCAGTCTGATCCTCTGATACAATTCCAATATATGAAGTGCCAGTTTCTTCAAAGTGATCATACGTCACACAGGTTAAATTTGAATCATAAATCCAAAGAATCATCCAGCACAGAAACAGACCACATCACCAACTTGTCCATGTGTACAGCAATTTTATCTACACTAATTCCATTTTCCTGCTTTAGGCCATATTCCTTTATGCCCCTTCTTTCTAAGTACCTGTCCAAAGCCTTTTCAAAGTTGTAATTTTATCTGTGTCTGCCATATCTTTTTGCAGCTCATTCCAGATAGCCATCTAACATCTCCTTATAACTATAGCTCTCTATTTCAGGAAATTTCCTCCAGAGTCAATTCTGCATTTTGTCTCTGTGAAGAAAATGAATAGATAATCTGACTCATGCAAAAAAATGGGTACGAAGATTTGAGACATTGCTATAATTTCCATTATCATGGAAAGAATGAAACCAGAGAAAGAATATTTCTATTGACCCCTTCTGAGTCAATGGGGTTATATTCTGCTCTCAGGTACCCCTGGTCACGAGATTTTAGTGACAATAGTTGGATGTGGCAGATAGTATTTGAGAGATTCCAGCTGGAAAATACTCTGTTAAAAAACCTGAATATGTCCTTCTGGGAGACTATTCCACATTCCTATCACACTTCCTTTCCCGGTTTTTCAACAGCTTGTTTGTTCTATGTGAGCTCTTTCCTTTCTCTAGTTAGAGGAATCCTATTGGTGGGCCTTGTCAACTTTGAACCATATCAACATTACATGTTAATTATATTGACAATAAGCACAGAAAATTTACTTAGCCCACCATATCCATGAAAGCCAACAAGTACCTACCCATACTAATTGCATATACTAGTGTTCATGTCAGAGCACTGGAGCAGGGACCCAACTGCAGACCAAGTACTGTGCACACTGATATTTATTGAGTAACAATTCCAGAGGGACAACAAAGCCAGCATCAAAGTTCAGGCAGAGATAAAAAATCCAGAGAAATCCAAAAATCAGAATCAGGAAACAGGCAGAGTCAAGAACCAGAACAATCAAGATAAACAGGCAAAATCAGGGTCAACAAACAGGCAGGGTTGATACTCCAAAGGACAGAGTTCAGATACAAATACTGGAACAGGTCAAGGAAAGTCATCAGCACAATCTGGCAAAACAGGTGAAAACACAGGACCAAAATACACAGAGCAATAAACTGAGAGGCAGATGATAGGTGGAGCACAATGAGACAGAGGTGGCAGCAATACAGGTAATAAGGGAAACAGGTCAGGGGTGAAGTATTCAATAATACAGGGGCCAGAGTAGAGCAGGAACGGGGACAGGAGCACATGGAGCATGAGCACAAACAAGGGCACTTGGCAATACAAAAACACAGATTGACAACTGGGGGATACACACGAAAAGACAGAGTTCAGCTAGAGGTACTTTTTAAACCGTAGCAAGAGGCTGAGAGAAGCCATTTTTTTTTACTGATCGGGGAAAAGAGGCTAGACTGCACAGACGCGTGACGTAGCTCACCACAGGTTTACAAAAAAGACTGCCATATACAGCAGCCATCATCGTAGCGGCCATCGTTGGAGTGGACTGAGTCAGCATGGGACGGCTTTGGCTCAACAGGGTTCAGCATGAACAGGCTGAGGCGAGGGTAGGTTCCATTAAGTTTTCTTATGTTCTTTTAGAGTAGAGAGAATGCCAGGCAGGATGTTGGAAGTCAGGGAGACCTTTGGTGTCCCTGATAACGACACCTGCAAGAAGGCAATCCAGCTGCACCTTCTAACAAACCACGTTAAGGAGCGGAGCAGGAGCTGGATGACCTCTGGATCATTCGGGAGAATGAGAAGTTTATAGGTAGTAGTTTCAGGGAGATAGTTACACCAAAGGAGCAGCACACAGGATTACCATCGGGTGAGGGAAAGGGAAAGGGCAGGCAGAGCAGGGCTGCCCTGTGGCCATTCCCCTCAACAACAAGTGTACCGATTTGGATACTGTTGGGGGGATGGCTTACCTGGGTCAAGCTGTGGCAGCTGGATCTCTGGCACTGTCTGGTTCTGCAGTGTAGAAGGGAGGGGAGAAAAAGAGGAGAGCGGTAGTGATAGGGGACTCAATAGTTAGAGGTACAGACAGGAGGTTCTGTGGTTGTGACAGAGACTCCTGGATGGTTTGTTGCCTCGCAGGAGCCAGGGTCAGGGATGTCTCTGATCGCGTGCACAGCATTCTGAAATGGGAGAGTGAGCAGCCAGATGTTATGGTACACATCGGTACCAATGGTGTAGGAAGAAAGATTGAAGAGGTCCTGAAGAGTGAGTATAGAGGGCTTGGTAGGAAGTTAAAAAGCAGGACCTCGAGGGTGGTAATCTCAGGATTGCTACCTGTGCCACGTGCCAGTGAGGGTAAGAGTAGGATGCTCTGGAGGATGAACACGTGGCTGAGGAACTGGTGTAGGAAGCAGGGTTTCAGGTTTCTGGATCATTGGGACCTCTTCTGGGACAGGTGGGATCTGTACAAGAGAGACGGGTTACACCTGAACTACAGGGAGACCAATATCCTTGCAGGGAGGTTTGTTAGTGCTATTGGGGGGGGGGGGTTAAGCTAGATTTGCAGGGGGATGGGAACCAGAGTGCCAGAGTAGATAGTGGAGTGGGGCTGAAATTAAATGATGTTAAAGGTTCATGCAAAGTCATAAATAGAAGGGTTGTGTGTGGTGATAATAATCTTCTGAAGTGTGTCTATTTCAATGTGAGGAGTATTGTGGGGAAGGATGATGAGCTGATGGCATGGATTGACACATGGAATTATGACATTGAAACTTGGCTACAGGAGGGGCAGGACTGGCAGCTTAATGTTCCAGGGTTCCAAAGTGTCAGACGTGATAGAGGCAGAGGGATGAAGGGTGGGGGGGGGGGGGGGGTGGCATTGCTAGTCAGGGAAAACGTTACAGCAGTGCTCAGGCAGAACAGATTAGAGGGCTTGTCTACCAAATTCTGGAGCGTAGCAGAATGAAGGGAGATTTGATAGCAGTATATAAAATTATGATGGGTATAGATAGAATGAATGCAAGCAGGCTTTTTTCCATTGAGGTTAGGGGAAAAAACACCAGAGGACATGCGTTAAGGGTGAAGGGGGAAAAGTTTAAAGGGAACATTAGGGGGGGCTTCTTCATGCAGAGAGTGGTGAGAGTATGGAATGAGCTGCCAGATGAAGTGGTAAATGCAGGCTGACTTTTAACATTTAAGAAAAGCTTGGACAGGTACATGGATGAGAGGTGTATGGAGGGATATGGTCCAGTTACAGGTCAGTGGGACTGGGCAGAAAAATGATTCAGCACAGCCAAGAAGGGCCAAAAGGCCTGTTTTTGTGCTGTATGGTTCTATGGTAGTTTGGTGTGCGGCCTTATCTACCTTGATAACAAGTCTCAGGAGATTAGTATGAAGTGGTTGAGAGTATCTTCTTATCTGTAGAATGAGACGTGATCTCATTTTAGGGAATATGGGAAAATAAGAATGTAAGAAATCTCAGTGAAAATTCTAAAAGGGATTACCAAGAAATGCAGAAAAAATAGTATTAACTCTAAAGAAATGTTTCTTGAGTTTAGGGTCATTGTTTTTCTTCAAGATTGATGTACGTATTGTTTTTTACATTAAAAGAAAAGTTATTGGATGTGGGATTAGAGGCATGGGATTAGCCATGATCTTACAGAGAAAAAATCATGGAGAAGTAGGACATGGAAACAGTCTACCAAGTCTGCACTGACCATCAAACTCCCACTTTAACACTAATATGATTCTAACTCATTTTACATTCTACATTCCATATTCTTATCAACCGGTTCCTGGATTCTATCACTCACCTACAGTACATGCTATTTTTTAATGGACAGTTAACTAACCAACATACCTGTTTTTGGAATGTGGGAGGAAAGTAGAGTTTTCAGGGGAAACTAGTGGGGTTGCAGGGAGAATATGAAAATTCTACAGAGGTAGGATCAAAAGCAGAAAAACCTTGAGGTGGCAGAAGCTCTGCTCTTGGTTCCATTCCATATTTCAAATGTCATTAGAAACAGGGATGGTGCCGGAGGATTGGCGTATTGCTCATGTTGTTCCATTGTTTAAAAAGGGTTCTAAGAGTAAACCTAGCAATTAGCGGCCTGTAAATTTGACGTCAGTGGTGGGTAAATTAATGGAAAGTATTCTTAGAGATGGTATATATAATTATCTGGATAGACAGGGTCTGATTAGGAACAGTCAACATGGATTTGTGCGTGGAAGGTCATGCTTGACAAATCTTATTGAATTTTTTGAAGAGGTTACTAGAGATTAAAACAGTTGATGAGGGTAAAACAGTGGATGTTGTCTATTTGGACTTCAGTAAGGCCTTTGACACAGTTCCGCATGGAATGTTAGTTAGGAAAGTTCATTCCTTAGGTGTTAATATTGAAGTAGTAAAATGGATTCAGCAATGGCTGGATGGGAGATGCCAGAGAGCAGTGGTGGATAACTGTTTGTCAGTTTGGAGGCCAGTGACTAGTGATGTGCCTCAGGGATCTGTTCTGAGTCCGATGTTGTTTGTCATATACAGTAATGATCTGGATGATGGGGTGGTAAATTGGATTAGTAGGTATGCAGATGATACTAAAATAGGTGGCTCTGTGGATAATGAAGTAGGTTTTTAAAGCTTGCAGAGAGATTTAGGCCAGTTAGAAGAGTGGGCAGAAAGATAGCAGATGGAGTTTAATGCTGATAAGTGTGAGGTGCTACATTTTGGTAAGAATAATCAAAATAAGACATACATTGTAAAAGGTAGGGCATTGAAGAATGAAGTAGAACAGAGTGATCTAGGAATAATGGTGTATGGTTCCCTGAAGGTGGAATCTCATGTGGATGGGGTGGTGAAGACATCTTTTGGTATGCTGGCTTTTATAAATCAGAGCATTGAGTATAGGAGTTGGGATGTAATGTTAAAATTGTACAAGGCATTGGTAAGGCCAAATTTGGAGCGTTGTTTTTTTTAAATATTTTTTATTCTTTTTTTCCCTACAAACAAACAACAAAAAAATTACAGCACATCCACAAAAACCAAGATCATAACAAAATCAAATTAAATATTGAGCAGCAAAAAGGAGAATAATATATTGCTCCTTTTGTATGTTTACAAAAATAAACATACACAGCATAGGTGCACTGCACCAAAAAACCCTCAGTCCTCACCCCATAAGGAAGTCCATTATGGGGCCCCATATCCTTTCAAAGATGTCCCCTCTGTCCTCATTACATAGTCTCTGTCTCTCCAAATGTAAAATATTTGCCGGTTCTGTCAGCTGCAGATCGTACGTAGGCACAGAGTCCAGTTTCCACATTTGCAGGATTAACTTCTTAGCGATCACCATTCCAAACAATACAGCCATTTTTTCATACTTATTGGCTGAAGATAGGGAGCTTGTTGCTCCAAGGATGGCTACGAGCAGGTCTGGTTCCCACCGCTTCCCATAAGCCTCAGAGAAATAGAGAAAAATACTTTTCCAGTATGCATAAAGCTTACAACATGACCAGAATGAATGTGACAAGTTACTGTTCACAGATTTACATCTATTACAAACTGGTGAAACATCAGGAAAGAAGATGTGCAGCTTTTCTTTGGAATAATGGAGTCTATGTATTGTTTTAAACTGTATAAGTGTTGCAAGGTGGGGGCAAGGGTGCTGGGAAAGGACCCACAAGCAGGACACAAACACGTCTCTTTAAGGTTCAATAAAATCATGTTTATTACTCGCTACACAGAGAACTGAGAAATCAAGGAGGACAAAGAGGAACATGAACCTCGGACTTGGAGACTAGGGACTTGGATCGCCGCAGACCTTGGACTTGGAAACTGGGAACTTGGACCACCGTGGACCTTGGGCCTGGAGACTGGGAACTTGGATCGCCGCAGGCATGACCTACACACTGGGAACATGGCCCACTGCGGACCTTGGACTTGGACATTGGGAACTTGGATCATCGCAGCCATGACCTGGACCCTGGGGATTGGGACCGCCGCGGACCTTGGACTTGGAAACTGGGAACTTGGACCACCACGGACCTTGGAGACTAGGAACTTGGATCGCCACAGCCAGAACGTGGACACCAAGGGTCACTGCAGCCAGGACGTGGACACCAAGGACCACCACAGTCAGGGACGTGGACACGAAGGGTCACTGCAGCCAGGACGTGGACACCAAGGACCACCACAGTCAGGGACGTGGACACGAAGGGTCACTGCAGTCAGGGACGTGGACACCATGGATCACCACAGCCAGGACGTGGACACGAAGGGTCACCACAGCCAGGACGTGGACACCAAGGGTCACTGCAGCCAGGACGTGGACACCAAGGACCACCACAGTCAGGGACGTGGACACCATGGATCACCACAGCCAGAACGTGGACACCATGGATCACCACAGCCAGAACGTGGACACCATGGATCACCACAGCCAGGACGTGGACATGAAGGATCACCACAGCCAGAACATGGGCACCATGGATCACCACAGCCAGGACGTGGACACCATGGATCATCACAGCCAGGACGTGGACACCATGGATCACCACAGCCAGGACGTGGACACCATGGATCACTACAGTCAGGACGTGGACACCATGGATCACCACAGCCAGGACGTGGACATGAAGGATCACCACAGCCAGAACGTGGACACCATGGATCACCACAGTCAGGGACGTGGACACCATGGATCACCACAGCCAGGACGTGGACACCATGGATCACCACAGCCAGAACATGGACACCATGGATCACCACAGCCAGAACGTGGACACCATGGATCACCACAGCCAGGACGTGGACACCATGGATCACCACAGCCAGAACATGGACACCATGGATCACCACAGCCAGGACGTGGACATGAAGGATCACCACAGCCAGAACATGGACACCATGGATCACCACAGCCAGGACATGGACACCATGGATCACCACAGCCAGAACATGGACACCATGGATCACCACAGCCAGGACGTGGACATGAAGGATCACCACAGCCAGAACATGGACACCATGGATCACCACAGCCAGGACGTGGACACCATGGATCACCACAGCCAGAACATGGACACCATGGATCACCACAGTCAGAACGTGGACATGAAGGATCACCACAGCCAGAACGTGGACACCATGGATCACCACAGTCAGAACGTGGACACCATGGATCACCACAGTCAGGGACGTGGACACCATGGATCACCACAGCCAGAACATGGACACCATGGATCGCCACAGCCAGGACGTGGACACCAAGGGTCACTGCAGCCAGGACGTGGACACCATGGATCACCACAGCCAGAACGTGGACACCATGGATCACCACAGCCAGAACATGGACACCATGGATCACCACAGCCAGGACGTGGACATGAAGGATCACCACAGCCAGAACATGGACACCATGGATCACCACAGCCAGGACGTGGACACCATGGATCACCACAGCCAGAACATGGACACCATGGATCACCACAGCCAGGACGTGGACATGAAGGATCACCACAGCCAGAACATGGACACCATGGATCACCACAGCCAGGACGTGGACACCATGGATCACCACAGCCAGAACATGGACACCATGGATCACCACAGTCAGAACGTGGACATGAAGGATCACCACAGCCAGAACGTGGACACCATGGATCACCACAGTCAGAACGTGGACACCATGGATCACCACAGCCAGGACGTGGACACCATGGATCACCACAGCCAGGACGTGGACACCATGGATCACCACAGCCAGAACATGGACACCATGGATCACCACAGCCAGGACGTGGACACCATGGATCACTACAGTCAGGACGTGGACACCATGGATCACCACAGCCAGGACGTGGACATGAAGGATCACCACAGCCAGAACGTGGACACCATGGATCACCACAGTCAGGGACGTGGACACCATGGATCACCACAGCCAGGACGTGGACACCATGGATCACCACAGCCAGAACGTGGACACCATGGATCACCACAGTCAGAACGTGGACACCATGGATCACCACAGCCAGGACGTGGACACCATGGATCACCACAGCCAGAACATGGACACCATGGATCACCACAGCCAGAACGTGGACACCATGGATCACCACAGCCAGGACATGGACACCATGGATCACCACAGCCAGAACGTGGACACCATGGATCACCACAGCCAGAACGTGGACATGAAGGATCACCACAGCCAGAACATGGACACCATGGATCACCACAGCCAGGACGTGGACATGAAGGATCACCACAGCCAGAACATGGACACCATGGATCACCACAGCCAGGACATGGACACCATGGATCACCACAGCCAGAACATGGACACCATGGATCACCACAGCCAGGACGTGGACATGAAGGATCACCACAGCCAGAACATGGACACCATGGATCACCACAGCCAGGACGTGGACACCATGGATCACCACAGCCAGAACATGGACACCATGGATCACCACAGTCAGAACGTGGACATGAAGGATCACCACAGCCAGAACGTGGACACCATGGATCACCACAGTCAGAACGTGGACACCATGGATCACCACAGTCAGGGACGTGGACACCATGGATCACCACAGCCAGAACATGGACACCATGGATCGCCACAGCCAGGACGTGGACACCAAGGGTCACTGCAGCCAGGACATGGACACCATGGATCACCACAGCCAGAACGTGGACACCATGGATCACCACAGCCAGAACGTGGACATGAAGGATCACCACAGCCAGAACATGGACACCATGGATCACCACAGCCAGGACGTGGACATGAAGGATCACCACAGCCAGAACATGGACACCATGGATCACCACAGCCAGGACGTGGACACCATGGATCACCACAGCCAGAACATGGACACCATGGATCACCACAGCCAGGACGTGGACATGAAGGATCACCACAGCCAGAACATGGACACCATGGATCACCACAGCCAGGACGTGGACACCATGGATCACCACAGCCAGAACATGGACACCATGGATCACCACAGTCAGAACGTGGACATGAAGGATCACCACAGCCAGAACGTGGACACCATGGATCACCACAGTCAGAACGTGGACACCATGGATCACCACAGTCAGGGACGTGGACACCATGGATCACCACAGCCAGAACATGGACACCATGGATCGCCACAGCCAGGACGTGGACACCATGGATCACCACAGCCAGGACGTGGACACCATGGATCACCACAGCCAGGACGTGGACACCAAGGATCACCACAGCCAGAACGTGGACACGAAGGGTCACCACAGCCAGAACGTGGACACCAAGGGTCACTGCAGCCAGGACGTGGACACCATGGATCACCACAGCCAGGACGTGGACACCATGGATCGCCACAGCCAGGACGTGGACACCAAACAGAGGACAGGAACGTCGAGCCAGGACTCCGCCTTCAAGTCAGGCACCAAGCTGGGACTCTTCTTCAAGTAATAGACATGGACACTGGGCATGAACGTCAAGCCAGGACTCCGCCTTCAACTCAGGCACATTGCCGGGACTCTTCTTCGATGGACAGACACAGACACTGAGCATGAACGTCAAGCCAGGACTCCGCCTTCAACTCACCCCTGGCAGTTTGACCTTGCCCGGACCCACTCTGGCGAAGGAAGGCGAATTGCCGGCACTCCGATGCGGGCTAGATACTCTGGCTTGTGGTAGTGACGGCGACTTGCTAATGCTTCCTAATACTCTTGCCCCTAATAGCTAAAGCCAGGGGCTTATAAGCTGTCGGTTCAGGTCGAGAGTAGATTACCTTAATGGCCAAGCTCAAGGGACACGTGAAATGAAACTAGAAGGGAACAAGGAGTCAATGGTCTGGATCATAATGCAAACTAACTAAATTTAAAGGGGAACCGATCCGGACCATGACAATAAGTCTGTGTCTGATGTTGACTGAACTATCACGTACACTCTTTAAACACTCGTCCCAGACCTCCTCTGTCAGTTCTATACCCAATTCATTCGCCCATGCCTGTTTAAGACCTGCAGTATTCACCCGAGCTCCATTAGGTAGGATCTAATAAAAATAGGATACGGCACTACAAGTAACCGGATCATATTTATTTATTGCCTCCAGGGACTCATGTTTGACTAAAACTGCAAAATTAGTTACATATTTCCTAACATAATCTCGATTTTGTAAATATCTAAAAAGAACTAGATGCAGGGATATTGTAAACTGCTTGTAACTGCGCAAATGAGGCAAAGTTTCCATTAATATATAGGTCACCTACACTACAGATGCCACTCTGTTTCCAGGACAAGAAAACAGTATCATTCAGGCCAGGCAAAAGGGAATGATTGTCACAAATCAGAGTGTCAATAAGTTTTTGGGGCCTTAATGTGTAAAATTCGGAGTATTGTGTACAGTTCTGGTCACCAAATTATAGGAAAGATGTCAACAAAATAGAGAGAGTACAGAGGAGATATACTAGAATGTTACCTGGGTTTCAGCACCTAAGTTACAGCAAAAGGTTGAACAAGTTAGGTCTTCATTCTTTGGAGTGTAGAAGGTTGAAGGTTGAGGTAGAAGGTTGAGTGTAGAAGGTTGAGGGGGGACTTGATAGAGGTATTTAAAATTTTGAGGGGGATAGATAGAGTTGACGTTGATAGGCTTTTTCCATTGAGAGTAGTGGAGATTCAAACAAGAGGACATGAGTTGAGAGCTAGGGGGCAAAAGTTTAGGGGTAACACAAGGGGGAATTTCTTTAATCAGAGAGTGGTAGCTGTGTGGAACGAGTTTTCAATAGAAGTGGTAGAGGCAGATTCAATATTGTCATTTAAAGTAAAATTGGATAAGTATATGGACAGGAAAGGAATGAAGGGTTATGGGCTGAGTACAGGTCAGTGGGACTAGGTGAGAGTAAGCGTTTGGCATGGACTAGAAGGGCCGAGATGGCCTGTTTCCATGCTGTAATTGTTATATGGCTACTTTGTCAGAAGCTAATGAATATTTCCAAGTTTTTTTTGTATTTCATTTTCCTTTTTTAAAGTAGCCATTAACTCTATATTATGCAACAAAATGAAAATACAGGATTGGACACAATTACAAATTTTGTGTTTAACATTTTGGGAGATAGTGAGGAGCTTTCCATTCCTGTAAGAAGAACGTTTGGAGTGTAACAATTGTCTGGTTCTCCACATAGCACATTAGTTATCATCTCCATCCCAAAGGCAATTTAATTTAGCTTATTTTTAAAGGCACTTGCATCTGTCCTAACATCTGGATGAATGTTCAGTATTTGCGAGAGTTACATTAGATGTAGTTGTTTCTAAATCATGTCCCATGGGTCATAGGGCCTCTTACTTTTCTGTATTGATCTATTTTCTATGTTTTACTTTTGTGGTGCATATGTCACACATTTGCATCTGGTGTTTTTTTCACTATCAAAAAGCTCTTAAGTGCACTAATCTATGCAAATGCGAACCAAAGTACTGCAACAAGATGAGGAAAAGCAAAAAACTGTAAACACAAGAAATTATGAAGATGCTGGAAATCCAGAGGAACATATAGATATTGCTGGAGGAACTGAGCAAGTTGGGCAACATATATGGAGAGGAATAAATAGTCGATGTTTTGGGATGAGATCCATTACCAGGACTCCTTTATAAGCTGCTGGCAAATGACTTCATAGTAACATAGTTGTTCAAATCTCACTTCTCTTCAACCAAGGATAGAGCCTTCTTAAATAAGTTAATTGAAAAATATGTCCACATGCCCGTTACCAGGCAAACTTAAATTGCTCTAAGAGTTTCTCTTTTGACATCTCCCTTTTCTTTAGTGCTGTCATTGGATGACAGAAAAGAATTATCTGTATGCTTCTTCAGAATTAGTATCACTCTCATATGATATAAATTTTGATGTTTTGTGGCATCAGTGCAGTGCAAAGACAATATCATTACTATAGCTGCAAAATAAATAAATAGTGCATAAAAAAGGGAAAATTAGGTATGGTTCATGGACTGCTCAGAAATCTGATGACAAAGGGGAGAAGCTGTTTTTGAATATTTGAGGGTGAGTCTTCAGTCTCCTGTACCTCCCTCCTCATGGCAATAACAAGAAGAGAGCAAGTTCTGAATGGTGAGGATCCTTAATGATGGATGCCACCTTCTTAAGGTATCCCCTCTTGAAGATGTCCTTGAAAGAGAGGGTTATGCCAGCGATGGAGCTGGCTTCTTCAGCCACTTGCAGTCTTGTGCATTGGATTCTCCATACCTGACTATAATGTAAGAAATCAGGACAGTTACTATAGAAATTTGCAAATGTGTTAGGTGACATACCAAATCTCCTCAAACTCCTGACAAAGTAGAGCCTTCTTCATCTTTCGGAGTTTTGCAGGAATGATATTACATGATGTCAAGGTCATTACTCTTAAAGCTAGTTGCAAGAAGCCTGTAAGCAAAACCAATTCTGCATGAATTTACCCTAGAAAATTTATTTCATTTAGCTCATTGGAATGGGAAGTTTTTCACGCAATGCTTTGACAGCATTGCAGAGTTCTCTGAGCTATACTTCATTATCTGAAGCAAACTGTTTAGATGTTTCCTATAGACCTTCATGTAAATTTTGTTAGTACTTTTGTGATCGTAAACTCTTCAAAGCAATATATTAGCAATAATAAAAACAATATAATTTAATCCAAGAATCTCAGATGGAAGCACAGTTAGAAGTCCCAAACTGTGTTGGCATTTATTTCATCATAACCAGCTGCTCAGTAAAGAACCTCACTGTATCCAGTGTCAGAATGGACCCATTTCTCAAATTGATTCTAGGCTATCTCATTCTGGATTCTTTGCATTAACCTTAAAAAATAAGTTGTGTCTGGCGAATGAGGTGATTGTAGGTGAGAAGGGTTTGGGAAAAATTGTAGAGAGCAACAGCTTGAAAAGATGTATTATTTATAAATCCTGACCAGTGAAATAATTTTTCATCATTTTCTTATCATAAACTCATTTACTGCATGCTGACTTGTAAATTTTCCCAATTTCCTTTCATCATAACAATTGAATCAGCACTTACTAAGCTGTGTGTGTGTGTTTTTTTATTATTGCTGTCTGTGCAATCAGGTTAACAAAAACACAACTGTTGACAAACTCAGAAGTGCTGAATGTGCAGTGTAGTATAAGTGATTAGGTTTATTATATTTCCCAGTCTGACTTCCACTCCCATCCAATGGAGAAACATTTAGATGGTGAAGTGTAAGAATGACAGTGAAGCTGATCTTCTCAACCCCATGGTGCTGCAAAAGCCTGGTAAGTTAGGTTCTTCAGACCATTAGATCATGTGGAGAACTGGATGCGATTTAGTTCCCCTCATTTAAGAATGGAAATACTGGCACTGGAGGCAGTTCAAAAGATTCTTGAGGAGTATTTTTGGATAAGAGGGTTGTCCTAAACCACTTGGATCTATATTCTTTGGATTGGGAAGAATGAACAGTGACATTATTGAAAGCTATAAGATGCCTAGCATTGCAGGAAAGCTATCTAGATGTTTCCATTGGTAGGAAAATTGCAAATGAGGAAACATGGTAATGGGATTAAGGGCTGATTATTTAAAACTGAGGTGTCTAGGAATTTCTCATGAAGGGTAGAGTGGAGAGATTGAGCAGTTTAAGGTTCCTGGGTGTCAAGATCTCTGAAGATCTAACCTGGTCCCAACATATCGAGGCAGTTACAAAGAAGGCAAGACAGTGACTACACTTCAATAGGAGTTTGAAGAGATTTGGAATGTCAACAAATACACGCAAAAACTTCTGTTGATGTACTGTGGAGAGCATTCTGACAGGCTGCATCAATGTCTGCTATGGGGGGTGGGGGCTACTTCACAGGACCAAAAAAAAGCTGCAGAGAGTTATAAATTTTGTTGGCTCCATCTTGGGTACTAGCCTAAAAAGTACCCAGGACATCTTCAAGATGCAGTGTCTCAGAAAGGTAGCGTCCATTATTAAAGACCTCCAGCATCCAGGGCATGCTCTTTTCTCACTGTTACCATCAAGTAGGAGATGCAGAATCCTGAAGGCACACACTCTGCGATTCAGGAACAGCCTCTTCCCTTCTGCCATCTGATTCCTAAATGGACATTGAACCCGTGAACATTACCTCACTTTTTTAATATATATTATTCTGTTTTTTGCATGATTTTTCATCTATTCAATATATGTATATTGTAATTGATTTATTTATTATTACTATTAATATTTTATTTTTTTCTTCTATATTATGTATTGCATTGAACTGCAGCTGCTAAGTTAACAAATTTCAAGACACATGCTGGTGGTAATAAACCTGATTCTAATTCTGGATCTCCTGAATTCTCAAACTCCAGAGAATATTTGAAGAGAAACCACGTATATTTTTGTAAGATCTGGGAATTGATCCATGGGGCGTATTAGTTATGGCAAGGAAGGTTTGAAGGGCTAAGTGGCCTACGCCTGCCTCTATGTTCTTGTCACTGAACTCAGCTCTTCTTTAAGAATCAACTCATTTGCCTGTTGTTGATAGTTATGTAACAGCATCAATGGTCACGGGGAGAATGGGGATAAGGATCAGCTGCTATTAAATGGCAGAGAAAACTCGTTGTGCCAAATGGCCTAATTCTGCTTCTATGTCTTATGATCTTATGGTCTAAGTAATGTTTATTTTTCACCATGATGCCATAGAATTGTGAGTGTTGCATTAGCTGTAGAATGATTCATAAAAGAAATCTGGGATATAAAATATAATGATGAATGATTGGGTCCTCAATGTGTATATAAAAGGGAGTGGAGATTTAAAATTATAATATTTTAACAAAAAACATCAGACATTTAATATTTTGAAAGGAGATCAATAATTGTATTTTGAATCCCTAAAGTATAAATTGACTGTGTAATAACAATATAATTTATATTTTATTACTGGAAAATGTTGATAGAAATAATTTATGACTATGCAGATTAAAAACAGAAAACACTGGAAACACTCAGGAGGTCAGATAGCAGTAGCTGAGAAAGAAATGGCTAGTGTTTCAGATTCAGAAGCGCTGCTAGAATCTGAAGATAAAAGCAAATTAGTTTTCGGTAGTAGGGATGGTGGGAGAGGAATGGATAGAACAAAAGGATTATTGCAAATGGGGTGAATCCAATTGGCAGAATTTGTAATGTAAAGAGATATTCCCTTTGTTCTAGTTATCCCTTTCCCATTTTTGCTTTTCCTCAATACTAATTTCTTCTTTCTGAGTTATGATGAAGAGTTCCAGACCAGAACCATTAACTGATTTTCTTTCCTCAGATGCTACCTGACGTGTGCCCAGCATTTTCTGTTTTTATTGCAGATTTTCATAGTCTTCAAGTTTTTTTTGAATTAATGTTGTATAAATATAGGATGCATGCTTTGGTATTACATCCATCTTGTTCGCTATCTGTTAGGTTTTCTCATGCGATTCAAACTCATTATTATATTAGTTTATTTTTGTGGAAGCAAAACTAAAAGGAAATGGAGTGCTTAGCGGTTTAGTGGTTCAGGTTTCACAGTAATCAATAATATTAAACTGCAAATATAATTAACTACTTGCATTTGGAACTTAAATAAAATAATTTATCTGCTTATTCTTACCACTGGGATGAATGGGATATGAATTCACAGTTTCCTTGGAATCAATTCCAATGCATGCCTGTTTAATTCTAACACGTATTCCAATTGACAGGTAGTTATACTTTGCCAAGATGAAAATAAACTTAATGTTCTTCATTTGTTGCTAATGTTGCTGTTCAATTGACTGCCCTTAATTGCTTGTTATTCACTGTGACAAGCAGGTAAATAGGCAGTATTTCTCCACTTCAATTGTTCTTTTTCTGAATTCATATCCTGTTGCTACACTATTATAAAAAAAGTGCTGGAAAGCTGCAAATTAGAAAGAGAGAAGCAGGACAACATGCTCATTGTTCTTATAAAGGGGTATGTTAGATCACAGATATCAACATTATAAAACGCAACATTTGCAATATACTATAAACATAGAATGAAACAAGTCTATTCAGAATATCTTTTGTAATATCTGCCAAGTGAGCGAACATCACCCTTAATCACAATTCCTGACTCACTTTGCTCATCTTCATCAACCAAACAAGGTATCAGGATTCAGATCACACTATCAAGTTATGCCTTCATCTTCACAAATGTTTTACATATTGCCTCAGGAGACTGTATGCACGACAAGACTAATGAAGACCAACAACTTGTGAACATCCATAGAAGAACAAACAAAAGTACATTTTGTTGAGTTTTTGAACATTATCTTCTTACAGAACTTGCCTTCTAAATAATTTGATGCTGTTGTTCCAATCATTGATGCCTGTGCATAAACAGCCTGCTGGTCTCATCAAGTTCCTGTCAAGGAATTGCAGATGGCAGTTGTGACCACAGAGGTAGCTCATGTATGGCAGAAATGAGGGCTGGGGTAGGAAGACCAGATAGGAGGCATGCTGACTGACAGCCTAGGATGAATCTGGGGCATCGATGATAAGAATGGTGGCAGGGAAATGGGAGTCATTTCTTGTTTTATTACAAAACCAAGAGAAGCAAGGTACTCGACCTGCTTTCAACTTTGGAAAATATAGTTTTGAAACGCCAGTATATTTTCTACTGATTGTAGTAATTCACTGAATAAACATGGTTAAAATCTATAGTGAACTATTAACTTTGATGAAGCAAACAGCTTCTGCAGCATTCGGGGCAAATGAACTGAATTTGCAATTTGGGCTTAACGTGAGTGTGAAGCACATAAGTACATAGTCAGTATGGCCATGTACAGGTATATATGTACAGGGAAATAGCCTTCACAATTATTGTTTCTGATCCTCTAAACAGACCAAAAACAATCATAGAAACACATGGTCCCTTTGTGACTATTGACCACCATTCTACACAGTCATCAACCACTCTCCAAACTTTCTTTGAGATTACAACCTCACCTGTGATCACCTGCCCCTCCTGAGCAAGGTGTATCCACTTCCCTTAAGGGCACTGCCCTTCCCTTACCACACCTCGACCTGGAAGCAATATTCCCAAACACCATCTGACACGTGCTGATGTGGGAATGTTGAATGTGATGTAAGACACCTACAATAATCAGCAGACATCAGACAGCAAAGTGCTGCATCTGCACACATGCACGTTAGTTCAGTCGTTAGCAAGCTGTCACAGAGACCATCTGGCTCCTTCTGACAGTAGTTCAGTAATGCAAGCCTGACATTTCTATACTTATGCACCAGATACCCAATAACCCTGCTAAAATAGCTATGGGAAATCTATTCAAGAGTAATTAATTTTTTAACAGTGAAGTACGTCTTAATTACATCACTCCAACTTATATGCCACCATAAACTAATTTTTACATGTGCAAAATAAGCAGTCAAGCTTGGCATTCTGAATAGTTTCTAGCTGAGAAATCTGTAAAAAATTGCATGCTTTTGCATTAAAGCTTCAATTCATTCTCAACCACAGCTTTACCCTTGGAAGCCACCTCACCAAGTTATAAGCTCAGAAATAGGCACAGTAAATAAGGGGGAGAAACTTATGATAAAATTAACAAAATTAAATAGAGGAAGTAGAATCAAGAATTCAAAAAGAAACAGATGATGCAAATAACGTTATGAAATATTTGATTTTTACAGTATCTTACATCTTCAACTGACAACTCTATGCGTTCCACATTTTCCTAATCTGTAATGAAGTCGATTGGGGAATGTACAGAATTATTCACAGCAGACACAATGAGCTCAAATAACCAGCCTTTCTTTCAAGTGCTCTTCTCACATCTATCTTCTAAGAAAATTTATTGCCACCCGGAGAGCAGTAATTTAGAAGGAATAACTCTTAAATGTGTGACAGCTGTAAAATAACCATCATTGTTCACAACTAGTGCTGCAATGACCCCACCAACAATAATTAAAACATGCAGGATTAATATTTTGCAGTTATGAAGGTTATTTTTTGTAGCAGAGAAGAGAGTGCAATGTAATTAAGATGTGCCATTAAAATGTAACTACAGTTGAATGGAGTACCCATACCCTTCCCTGGCATGTTCAGATAAGTACAGAAACTTCACAGCCTTCACATATGCATTGCTTGTGAACCACTGTAACAGCAAAATCTATTAAGAATCAGGATGGTCTGGAAAAGAACTTGCAACCTTCAGAGTTAATCCGTATGTGTGCAGCTGCTGGAGCTTGTTGTCTGATGACTGCTGATATTGCAGGTATATTGCATTGCACCCTGCAGTCCTGCATGTACAAGCACAACACCAAAGCTCAGAATACATTCATCAATTCCCAGTGTTTTCTGTGCTGTGAACAAACATTGGACTCCTGATGCAGTCCTGCCAAGTAGCAAAATCTGCCCGAAAATCTGCACTAGATTCATCCTGGAGCATAAATTGTGTCTCCATTTAGGGACCAAGATATGTCTTTGACAGCTTAGAGGTTTAGTTAATTTAAAAATCAGAATATTGACTTTCTCCTTTTATGGCTGCTACCTAAATTGCTGAGATTTTCCGGCGTCTTACTTTTAGTTGAGTTAATTGTCATTTTTAACTTCATTCAGTCAAATGTTTTAGTTGGTTTTCAGTATTTTGCATTTAATACTACTGACTAAATAATATTTACTAAATTTTGACTTTTTTAGTGTCAAATATCAAAGACATCCTGAAACATTCAGAATTTTTGAGAAGTTTAGCAGCTGGCTAAACTGGGCATGGCTTAACAAGTTAACAGATCTTTTTCGTTATTTGTGCGTTGTAACTCAGTTACCTTATAAAACTTGTTCATTCAGATCTCACCATCAAAGAATGTGCCAGTAAATTAATACTAAAGGTATTTGGGAAAGTTAGTTGTAAACTAAGCATGACAATTTGTGATAATTGAGGACAGCTCACCAATGGTTTTAGCTGATATCTTGTGCCATTAACTTTTTAATAACAGTGGGCATACATCATTCTATGACAGAACTTTTAACACCACAGCAAATAAAGTTCTGTAACAGCTTATCTAATGCTTTGAGGGATAGAAAAATCTAAGTTTTCAAATTTACCTTGCAAAATCATCTTTGCATACCTTTGTAGCTTATTCCAAGAAAAAAATATTCAGATCATTCTAAACATTTTCCAATTTTAGACATATATATTAAACATTATTTTGTTAATACATAGTACCTATTTACAGTAAATTGTGGTAACATTTTTATCACAAGCAGAAAAATCATATTTTCATGGTTTATTAAAATATTATTTATGGATTATAATTCAGACTGGCATCTAATTTATTCTTTTAACCTAGTTATTGTTGTAAGTTAGGTTAAAAACACAACAAAATATAAAATCATAACTGGTTTATTTTATATTTACCTAGTTGCTACTGTCACTTTTCCTTGGAAATGTATGAATGAATTTTCCAATGAAGTGTGATATGTATGCTTGAGGGATTTAGTCTGATTACTGCCAAAATATATATTCCAGGCCTTTCCAATCTTCAGCAAAAATAGTTGTAAACCTCTTCAAATTAAAAAACAGTATAACTGTAAAACATAAAAATTTAATTAGAATGTCAAATAATTAAACTTTGATGATGTACAAGGGAATTTACCCAGAGGTATTTAATATAAATCCAAAACTTAATGGATGCTAAGGTAAATGGCATATTATAGGAACAATTTTAAAAGATTCAGAAATAGATCTGTCTTTGCTGTGGTAAAATTAAAAATAATGTCCAAAGCTATATTCCTGCTGGTCTGATATTGTCAATGGGAAAACATCTCAAGCAGTGAAAGAAGAAATAGTAAAATTGACAGCAGTAAATTCAATATGAGTTATGAAAGATAGATTCTATCTGATAACTAAGAATTCTTTGATGATGTAAGAGTTGCCAAATGCAATGCTGCATATTGTTTTCAGAAAGAATTTTCATCACATCCATCATGGATGCCAAACATTCAAGCTACAGGATCAAAACTAACGTATGTATTTGACAATTATTTTCCTCAGTGATGGGAGCTTAATTATAATTATAAATGCTAATGCGGTGAAAATAAATATGATGGATCATCACACCCTTATTACATGTTAAGTGTATCACATAATGAAAACACCTTTCCAATTGATTGAACAATGTTTGATAATTCCCCCAGTTCCTCCCCTGTCAATCATATCTGGATACATCAATGCTGTAAGGTGTCAAGTCACTGGGATTGATTTTATCTGCATTATTTTTATTATGCAACTCTTTATAACTTTGCAGGAAAACTAAACTTCTTTCATCAGGAAATGTTCCTACACATCTGATTTCCTTTACATTCACTCCTCGTCATTTATAAATATTCTTTTAAATTGACTCTGGCGTGTAAGTGTTTGGTGCTGTAGAGTGGATAGTCAATAGTAGTAGATAGTACATTTTCTCCCCACTTTCAACTTATTTGATCACTGACATATGTGGTATTACAGGTAATCTGAGCAGAATTGCTGAAATTGTAAATTACATTGAGTAATATGGAAAATACTGGCATATGATATGAGTTGATTCCTGCTATCTCTATCACCAAGTCTAGAAACTGAGTAGTCAAAATGATCTTTATGATTTTAGCAATGTGACAGCTTTTTATAGTTTTACTTCTGATCAGTTTATAAAGTGATGATCAAGTATTTAGATTCCTGTAAAAATGACTAATTGATGAGCCTTGATAAAAGTCCCAAGTCAGAAATAGCTGCCATATCCCAGAAAACAAAGGGTGCATTTATAATTTAAAGAACCAAAATTACAAATAGCTACAACAAGAGGAGAATAGAGGAGGCAGCGAAAGAAGGAAAAAATTAAAAACAAGAAACAATACCTTATAGGTTCCTAAAGCAGGTATTTGGTGGTGGTGCTGCTGTGCTGAAATTACTGGATTGATAATACAGAGACATGAACAACAATCTAGGGATTTAACTTCAAATCTCTGTGGCTGCTGAGCAATTCAGATTATATACTGAAATTTCAAAGGAAAACTAGTCATTAATAATCATGACCACATGACTACTGGGTTGTTTTGGAAACATGTCTGATTCACTATCGTCTTTTATAGAAGGATTAAGCTGTTTTATATGGTCTGATCTATATGTGACTCTAGACCCACTGGCATGCTTGCCTTTTAAATGCACTCTGAAATGGCATAGCAAGCCACCTAAGTAATAAATGCTAGCCTTGCCAATTACACTTAGATCTCAAAAAATGAAAAGGCAAAAAATATGCTTGCAGTCTCCAGATAATCAGAGCTGGATCAATAGTAACAAGTAGCCATCAAAAGACATACCAGTTAGTAGGTTAATTGGTTACATGAGTGTAGTTAGGTGGCACAAACTCTTTGAGTGGGAAGAGCCTGTTAATAAGCTGTAAATGTAAAAAAGTATATATCTAGATATAAACATACCACTTCTATGAAGCTAACAAGGATTCCAAGAGACAATACCATTCCAAAACTGAGTCCCAGACTAATTGTCTGTCAGTTGTGTCAAGACTTTTTTGCAATCATGGGCCATAAAATAAAGTCAGGCAGCATCATTGACGATAGCACACCCCTTCCTAATGAACTTAATGCATCTGCAGCATGTTTTGAACAGAAGGAGATTGGAATGTCACCACGCAAGCCAACAGCTTCCAATGCACCTGAACCCACAGTTAGCCTTCCAGAGTGTGAACCTGCTGAAAGCATCTGGCCTGGAGAATGTTCCTGGCTGTGTCCTCAGACACTGCACAGATCAGCTTGCATGGTATTTGCAGATATTTTTAACCTCTTCCTGCTTCAATCTGAGACCACATTCATCTCGATACCAGAGTAAAACAAGGTAATGTGTGTTGATGTCTACAATCCAATGTCTGACGTCCATCATCATGAACTGCATTGAGAGGCCATTCATGGAACAGATTAACTCCAGCTTTCCAGCCAAGCTTGACCCATTACAATTTGTGTACAACTGTATCTGGCCATCTCCATGGCCCTGCAATCATCCCTGGAATATCTGGACTTCAAAGACAGCTACGTTAAACTATTGTTAATTGACTGCAACTTTGACTTCAATTCATTCATCCCAAGCAAACTCATCTGCAAACTCCTGGACCTAGGACACAACATGTCCCTTTGGAACTGGATTCTTGATTCACAATCAATAAGGATAGGCAACAACACCTCCACAACTATTCTCAACACTGGTACCCCACAAGGCTGTGTCGTCAACCCCCTACTCTTCTTCTTCCACACTCATGATTACTCCAATTCAACCTACAAGTCTTCAGATTATTCCTCCAGTGGTGGACCCATATCCCTAATAATGATGTGTCAATGTACAGGAAGGAGTTAGAAAGACCAGTGATATAGTGTCATCACAATAACCTTTTCCTCAATGTTCAAGTTCAAGTTCAAGTTGCTTTTATTGTCATTTCGACCATAAACTGCTGGTAGAGTACACAGTAAAAATGAAACAATGTTCCTCCAGGACCCTGGTGCTACATGAAACAACAAAAAACTGCACTACACTATGTGAGACAGCACAAGGCTACACTAGACTACATAAAACAACATAAAAACTGCACTAGACTACAGACCTTCAAAGGACTACATAAAGTGCACAAAAATAGTGCAGGGCAGTACAATAATTAATAAACAAGACAACAGGCATAGTAGAGCACAAATTACAATGTCAGTCTAGACTCTGAACATTGAGGAGTCTGATGGCTTGGAGTCTGGTTGTGAGAGTCTGAATGCTTCGGTAGCTTTTACCAGATGGTAGGAGGGAGAAGAGTTTGTGTGAGGGGTGCGTGGGGTCCTTCACAATACTGTTAGCTTTGAGGGTGCAGCGTGTGGTGAAAATATCTGTAATAGTGGGAAGAGAGATCCCAAAGATCTTCTCAGCTGACCTCACTATGCGCTGTAGGGTCTTGCGATCTGAGACGGTGCAATTCCCAAACCAGGCAGTGATGCAGCTGCTCAGGATGTTCTCAATATATCCTCTGTAGAATGTGATGAGGATGGGGTTGGGAGATGGACTTTTCTCGGCCTTCACAGAAAGTAGAGATGCTGCTGGGCTTTTTTTGTTATGGAGTTGGTGTTGAGGGACCAGGTGAGATTCTCCAGCAGGTGAACACAAAGAAATTTGGTGCTCTTAATGATCTCAACAGAGGAGCCGTCAATATTCAGTGGGGAGTGGTCGCTCCGTGCTCTCCTGAAGTCAACAACCATCCCTTTTGTTTACTTCACATTCAGAGACAGGTTATTGGTTCTGCACCAGTCTGTTAGCCGCTGCCAGCAAAACAAAGAGCTGGTCATTGCCTTCAAGAGGGAGGCAGTGCACATGTTCCTGTATACATCAACAATGCTGAAGTGGGAGGGGTTGAGAGCTTCAAGTTCCTAGCAGTAAGCATCACCAATAGCCAGCCCTGGTTGAACCATGTAGGTAGCATGGCCAAAAAAGGCTCACTAATGCCCCGTTTCCTCAGGAGACTAAAGAAGATTGGCATGTTTCCTTTGACCCTCACCAGCTTTTATTGATGCACCATAGAAAGCATCCTTTTAGGCTGCCTCACTGCTTCGTAAGGCAACGCTCTGCATGTGACCTCAATACCTCAATAACCTGCAGACAGTTCTGGACACAGCACAGCACATCACAGAAACCAGCACCCCTTCATAGAGTCTGTCTGCATCCTGCTCCTTTGGTAAAGCAGCCAACATAGTCATGGTGCCCACACACCCTGGACATTATCTCATCAACTGACCAATACATATAATGTTACACTGCATGAGACAATAAGAAAATGAAACCAATACACTAATAAAGCAGTATGTATGAAATAATTACTAAACTTACAGACATAATTATGTTCATTATGTTCATGAAAAACCAAAAAGTTCATGAAACAACAAAAGAAACTTCTAAGTTTTGCATGAATCGGAAGGTGCATAAATTTTTCAGTTTATTCTGGAGAGGAAAATTTATTTTTTTATTTAGAATCATAAAGTGAAAAATGGAGGCATTCTTTGTTACTAACCAGAAGTAAATATGATAACATTGCAACTTGAACATTGTTAGCTGTATAAATCTCAGCAATCACTGGGAAAATATCCTTGTGTGTTGCAAGTAGGAGAATAACAAATCCATCATTCAAAAAATATTTGCAATTATTCTCCTTCTAAAGAATGTGTTTTTCTGCTGTAGTTTTGCACCTGCCACAGAAATATCAAGTCAGCTGAAATAATTAAAAATAAAACAAAGTGATTTAGGTTCTTGATTCAAAAAGAATAGAGAACGCAGGCATGAAGGAAATAGTGGGAAGCTGAAGATTGCAAATCAGTCTCACTACACGTGATGAGCAAAACTTTCATTTCCATTTCATATTCTTAGGTGAAATTATTTTTGCATGGTTTGTTCAAAACTTTATGGTCCTTTAGTATTTCCTCATTATACCTTGCTTTAATCATTGTATCATTCTATAACCTCTTAGTAAACCCTTGCCTATTTAGAGTATTAATCCTCCAAAGCATTTGAAGTGTTATCACTGCTTGATTCTTCTGTAAATCTAATTGAAGAGGTTCTGAATCTCATCTCCCTGTGGGCTATGTTCAAAGTTTACATTATTGTTTACAGATTCCTCAGTGGTATTAGTCTATTCTATTTCTAGAAACTCTTAAAGCCCTACATTGTAGTCTTTTCCCTGTAGTCTAGTCCCTATGAATTCCTTATCTCTACCCTCATGGTTCATGCAGAGTGGCAACCATTCATGGCCCTTTGCTCACAAATACTCTGACTTGTCTCATCCTTTCCTATTGTCAAAAGCATTCAGAAATTCCTAACTCTTTCATTTGCTCTTCAATATTTCCATCACTCTTGAATCCCAAGACTACCGTTGTTATCAAAAGAGAAAAATAACCATTCATTAGTATTTTTCACAAATGTTTGTGAAGATCTCATTTTCCCAACAAGCTTCCCTGCATTTGCTTAGAAGTTGATCCCCAGTCATTAACATTGAGCACACCACAGATAAGCAAAAGCAAGTTGTATTCTGCTTCTGAAGCCTGGTTATTTTGAAGTCAATTGGAGTACAAATATCACCATTGCTATAAAGCCAGCTATGTGCTGTCACTCAGGGATGACTTCTGGCATAGAAATTCAATTCCAAATGAAAGCATGCTGAAATGCCACGATGTTGGGTGCCTACAGATGTTTGCTCCAGCACCGTATTTATAAGATTTTTCTATGCATAATTTATGCAAAGCTTTGGGCACATAAGAAGTGTCAATTATGGTGTTTTCTGCATTTTCAAACATTAATCCATGAGTCCAGGTAATCCAGAAATGGTCCCAATAACATTCAGAATTGAAGCAGAGTTGCAGAAGCTCACTTATACTCTATCTCCCTTCAAAACCAGCATTTATTTCTCATCTGTAATAGCAAACTGAACTACTATAGCTGTAATATAAAGGTAATTAAAGAACCATGGGATTTTACAACAATCTAGTAATTTATTATTGATTACTATGTATAATTATGTAATCATTTGAGATTAAAATGCTCAGTTATCATGCTTCAATTCAGAATTACTTCTTGGAATTCTGGATTTCTGATCTAGCATATTGACCATGGCATAAAAAACTGGCAACGTCCTGTATTTCCCATCATCTGTCATCTCTTAGCATGACAAAACTCCTACTCCTGCTGTTTCAAATCCAGCTGTGAGCTTGCTGATGCCTTTCAGCTGATCTGTCAAGGCTGCTGAATGGATGGTGCAGTACAGAGTACCTCTGCACAAGGATGATAAGGTCACCCTTCACTGGAATAAAGATCCCTTCATTAGACTCTGGATACAGTGCACAAGCATATATGAGACAGATATAAAGGGTATTGCGTAGTTTTGTTCTTGGTAAGAAGCAGTAAAATGCTGATTTGCTCGCTTCTATTCTAGGAGGTAAAGATGATCAGAATCAGAGAGATTGCCACATGGGATTTTGGTCAAAATGAGAAAACGAGAATTTGACTTTCTTTTCATTGCTTATAATGTTAACAAAGGGACAAAGGGAGCTAGTATTTGAAATGCTTCTATAATTGTCTTTGAGGGTCATGAAGGTTACCCTGCTAATCTTTGCCAGTGTTTATGTGACACAAATTTCAAAAAAGAAAATTGGCAAGAATTCAGGACGAAGAAATATTTCAAGTGTGTATATTATTTGATTGATCTAACTTCCAGGTGTGCTGAGTCATGGTTTTATAATACATTTGATATATATATAAAAGCTGTATATACATATATATAAAACTTTGGCATGCCAATTTCAGGCTAGTAAGTTTGCCACAATTATATATGGTCCCGCATGGGAGGTTGGTCAAGAAGGTTCAGTTTCTCAGTATTGAAGATGAGCTAGTAAATTGGAGAAGCCAGAGAGTGGTAGTAGATGGGTGCCTCTCTGACTGGAGTCCTGTGACTAGTGGTGTGCCACAGGGGGAGGTGCCTTATCTGTTGTTGTTTGTCAGCTGTGTCAACAATCGGTATGATAATGTGGTTAAATGGATCAGCAAATTTACAGATACCATCAAAAGTGGGGGTGTAATGGAAAGCAACAATGACTATCATGGCTTGCAACAGGATCTAGACTAACTGGAGAAATGGGCTGAGAAATGGCAGATGCAATTTAATACAGAAAAGTTTGAGGTTTTGCACTTCAGTTGGACCAGCCTGAGTAGGTCTTACGCAGTGAGTGGTAGGGCACTGAGCAAAACAGTAGAACAAAGGGATCTGGGAATACAGGTCCATAATTCATCGGAAGTGACATCACATGTTGATGGAGCATTAAGAAAGCTTTAAGTATACTGGCTTCCATAAATCAAAGTATTGAGTACAGGAGATGGGATGTTATGTTGAAGTTGTATAAGACATTGATGAGTCCTAATTTGGAGCATTATGTGCAGATTTGATCACCTATCTACAGGAAAGATTAAATAAGATTGAAAGAATGCAGAGAAAATTTACAAGGATGTTGTCGAGTCTGGAGGACCTGAGTTACAGGGATAGATTGGATAGGTTAGGAATTTATGCTTCGGAGAAGACTGAAAGGAAATTTGATAGGAGTATAGAAAAATATGAGATGTATTGACAGGGTAAATACAAGGCTTTTTCCACTGAGGTTGGGTGGGACTACAACTAGAAGTCATAGGATAAAGGTGAAAATGAAAAGTTTAAGGGGAACATGACGGGAAACTTCTTCATTGAGAGAGAATTGTAGTGTGGAACATGCTGCCAGCCCAAGTAGTGCAGGCAAGGTCACTTTCAACATTGAAGAGAAGTTTGGATAGGTACAGGCATGGTATGGAGGGCTATAGACCTGATGCAGGTCAATGGGAGTAAGGAGTTTAAATGGCTTGGCACAGATTAGATAGGCTGAAGAGTCTGTTTCTGTTCTGTACTTTTCTATGACTCTATAACCTAAGAATGTACACACAGCTTTGCAAAAGATATTTTGGTTGAATAGTAAAGCACAGGAGCAAGCACTTCAGCTCACAATGTCTATGCTGACCATGATGTTAAATTAAACTAAACCTACCTCCTTCAACTCGCCACATATCTCTCCGTTCCCTGAAGTTTCATTGCCTGCCCGAATGCCACTTGAATACTTTTAGACTGTATATCCTACTTTATTTAGTCAAAAGTAGCCCAAGACACAGATTTCAAACAATCCAGCTTACTCTGTAATTCACAGCCATAGATCAAGTAATATTGATAATTATTTATATTGTGTACATGCCTGCTCTCTATAATTGGAATTGAAATTGGTTTATTATTATCACACAAAACAAGATACAGTGAAAGGCTTGTCTTGAATACTAGTCATACAGATAGAATCATTATACAGTGCATTGAGGTTGATCAAGGTTAAACAATAACAATGCAGAATTCTGTATCGTACAAGTGAATAATAACATGAAAGATCATAGCAAGGTAGATATGATGTCAAGATTCCATCTTATCACAGTAGAGAACCACTTAGTAGTCTTATATCAGTGGGATATCAGCAGAACTGAAATGGCTTTGATCGATGGACAACTCCCCAGGGATCTGACAGAGGTGGCTGGGGAGATTGTGCAGGTAATAATCTTTCAAGAATCAATAGATTATGGCATTGTTTCAGAGGACTGAAACATTGCAAATATCACTCTTCTCATCAAGAATGGAGAGAATCAGAAGAAAGGAAATTATGCACCAGTTTATCTGATCTCAATGGCTGGGAAGATTTTGGAGTTAATTGTTAAGGATGAGGTCTCAGGGTACGTGGAGGCATATGATAAAATAGGCCAAAGACAGCATGATTTCCTTAAGGGAAAATCTAGCCTGACAAGTCTGTTGGAATTATTTAAGAATAGACAAAGGAGAATTAGTAGATGTTGTGTACTTGGATTTTCAGGAGACCTTTGTCAGAGTAATGCACATGAGGTTGCTTAACACAATAAGAGCCATATATTCCTGTAATAATATTACAGGACGTATACTAGAATGGATTGGCAGGAGGTAAAATTTGAGAAAAAAGGGAATCATTTCTGGTTGGCAGTTGGTTTTGGGACCACTTCTTTTTATGTTACATGTCAATGACTTGGATAATGGAATTGATGGCTTTATGGTCATGTTTGCGGTTGATACAAAGACAAGTGGAGGGTCAAGTAGTATTGAGGAAGCAGAGAGGCTGCAGAAAGATTCAGTCAGATTAGGAGAATGGGCAAGGAAGTACAGCTGGAATACAGTGTCATGAAGTGTATGGTCATGCACTTTGGTAGAGAGAACAAAAGCATAGATTATTTTCTAACTGGGCAGAAAATTCAAAAATCTGAAATGCAAATGAATTTGGGAGTCCTCGTGTGGGATTCCCTAAAAGGTTAACTTGCAGGTTGAGTTGGTGGTAAGGAAGGCAAATGCAATTATTAACATTTATTTCAAGAGGACCAGAATATAAAAGCAAGAATCCAATGCTGAGGCTTTATAAAGCATTGGTGAGGCCTCACTTGGAGTATTTTAAGCAGTTTTGGGCTCTTTATCTATGAAAGGATGTGCTGATATTGAAGAGGGTCTTGATGAGGTTCATGAGAATGATTCCAGAAATTAAAGGTTTATCATCTGAGTACACTTGATACCTCTGGGCCTGTATTCTCTGGAATTTAGAAGATTGAGGGAGTATTTCATTGAGACCTATCATATGTTGAAAAGGGTAGATTGAGTTGATGTGGAAAGGATGTTTCCTATAATGGGGGAGTCCTGGACCATAGGGCAGAGCCTCAGAATAGAGGAATGTCTATTTTGAACAGAGTTAAGAAGGAATCCCTTTAGCCAGAGGATGGTGAATTGTTGAATTAATTGCACAGAGTCTGCTGAAGCCAGCTCATTGGGTATAGTTATGTTGGAGCAGGCAGAAGAATAGGGTTGAGATTGAGACTAGCCATAATGAAATGACTCAGGGGGCCAAATGGCCTAATTCTGTTCCAATATTTTATGCTTTTTATGGTCTTATGGTTAGAAACTGTACTCAGCTTAGTGGAGTGCATTTTCAGGCTTTTGTAAATTCTTTCCAGTGGAGAAGGGGAGAAGAGAGAATGTCCAGGGTGGGTGGGGTCTTTGATAATGCTGGCTAATTTACTGAGGTATTGTGAGGCTTGCACAGAGACCATAGAGCAGAGGCATATTTATATGATGTACTGATTTGTGCTCACAACTTTCTGCAATTTCTTGTGGTCATGAGCAGAGCAATTGCCATACCAACCCATTATCATCTAAACAGGATGTTTTTAATGGTGCATTGATAAAAATTAGTAAGGGTCAAAAGGGACATGATAAATCTTTTAGCCTCATGAGGAAGCAGAGGCATTGGTGAGCTTTTCTGTCTGTGGCATATATGTGGTTGGATCAGGACAGAACACTCCTGGGAATGCAAAGCTCTCAACACTCCCAACATCAAAACTGTTGATGCAGATAGGATCCTAGGCACCACTCCTTTAATGAAGACTATGACCTGTTTTGCTGACGTTGAAGGAAAGATTGTTCTCATAATTGCATGTTACTAAGCTCTCTATCTCCTTTCTATACTCCACTCATTGTTATTTGAGCTGCAACCTGCTATAGTGATGCTATTTGCAAACTTGTAGATGGAGCTCGTGCAGAATTTGGCCACGCAGTCATGAATGTACAGGGTCTAGAGTAGGAAACTGATGATTCAACCCTAAGAATAAACGTGGTGGAGGTATTGCTACCTTTCCATTAAGGATTGTGATCTGTTGGTCAGGAAGTCAAGGTTTCAGCTGCAGAGGGAAATCATTTCAATAAATAGCTCACAGATTATTCAAAACACCATGAAGCAAGCTAGAGCAAATACCTACATAAATAGCTAGAACTTAGAATTAATACTTACTCTATGTGCTCATTCTATTTGGCCAAATTGTCTTTATTTTTATAAGCAAATCTGTGGCTTCTTGGAGTCAAAATGACCTTCTCAACTTCCCACCAATGATTGGATCAGGGTCAAATCAACAATTGCTTATCTTCTTATTAGCCGCTATTGGTCTAGAACTTGATATTAAGTACCAGCAGTTTTATGCCAAACCGCAGATATTTTCCATCATTAGTGATGACAAGTTGGAACTTGCAAGACCTGAGTTTGGAGGTCATTCACAGATAACCTTTGATACTGGACAATTATGTTGCCACCTCCCAATATTCATGCCATGAAAATGGCTCATTCAACCAGTGACAGGTCAAATCTGCCATTGGAAAGTTGAGCTTAATTCATGTGAACCCATTTCACACCATATGACAGTAAATTTCATGACATATGACAACAAATTTCACGATATATACCAATGATTTTAAACCCAATTCTAATTCTGAATCCCAAGGAATGACTAGTTTTAGTTAATTCTGGTTGCCTGAATATTTTTATGCATACCTAATCAAATTATTTGTTTTAATTACTAATAAGAACTTCTAAATTGCTGCATTGATTTTTAATCAGGAATAGTCAAAAGCATTTTGAAATCTCCTACACCTTGGAAAAGAATATGCAATCAGGTAATTGTTCTGCCTTTTAATAGCTTTTAGAAGTTTCTGAACTTTTAAATGGTCAACACTTTTCCACCGTTCTGTGGATGTCTTAACCCATTCATATAATGGAATTACCCAGGGCTCCACCACTCTTCTGAGCTTCATCCTCAGGATGCAGAGATGAATACCAGAACAAGCATTATCTGATCCACAGAAATATAGAGTTTATCAATCTGTTATCTGTGGGAACAGGTTTTGGTACATTTCATTTTATCTAAATTTTACCATCCAAGTTACCCCTGAAAGCAAAATGTTGAGTACATGCTTACTTTATTTTTGATATTTTACACTAAAGATAAGTCTGCATAGCTTTTGCTAATTCATTTCCTTCAGGTCACATGCATGATGAGATGGCTTCTCAGTTTACAGAATGGATTGAACTGCTGATACGGAAAAGGCAAAAGGTGTTGGTGTATGTTTCATGATAAACTCTCGGTTATGCTCCAATATAGCAGTTTAGTCAAACTTGTGTTACCCGACCTTGAACAGCTAATGACCAAATGCCATCCGTGCTATTTACCTAGGGTGTTCTCCTCCATAATCCTGACTGCAGCTTACATACCACCAGTGGTCAACTATAATCAAGCACATCAAATACTGCGCCATCTCTAAATACTACACAGTTCATCTCAATGTATTTCAAATCATAGTCAGGACCTAAACTATGTTTGTTTGAAGAAAACACTGCCCAATTAGTATTAGCATTTAACCAATAGCACCAAAGGTCTAAACCTCTATTGTTAGACTAAAATAAAGAATGCCTACTTTTCAATGCCAAGGCCATATTTTGGTAAATTGGATCATTTGACTGCCCTCCTCCCTGCATACAGGCAGAGGCTAAGGAGCAAAGTTCCAGAGATTAGGATAACAAAGAGGTGGTCAGAAGAGGCAGAGAAGCAACTGTGCAATTGCTTTGAGTCTGTGGACTGTGCCATTTTTGAAAACTCATTTGTGGATCTGAGTGAATGCACCATGGTTGTAACGGACTTTATTAAAACAGTTGTAGACAAGTGAGTCCCCACAAAATCATTCAGATTCTTCCCCAACCAGATGCCCTGAATGAACAAAGAGGTGCATAATCTACTGAGAGTCAGATCAGAAACATTGAGGAAGCAGGACTTGGACAGATTGGGATAATAGGAAAAAATTGTGGCAGGGAGAATACAGTTTTGTGAAATATATGATAATGCCTTTTGGGAAAAGGAACAATAGTGCAGACTATTATTCAAATGGAGAGAAGGTTCAAACATGAGAGGTACAGAAGGAATTAGGAGTCCTCATGCAAGATTCCTAGAAGGTTAATTTGCAGGTTGAGTCTGTGGTAAAGAAGATGTTGGCATTTATTTCAAGGGGAATAGAATATAAAATCTAGGAGGTAATGCTGAGCCTTTAAGGGACACTAGTCAGGCTGTACTTGGAGTATTTATATCTATAAATATCTCTATATTTATACAGATAAATTATTAGAGATTAGAGGGCAGCGGAGTCCGTGGAAGCAGAGTCCTGGGCTTTGGCTAAGTGGGCTTCGGCGTAAGGGGACTTCGGTAAGCTTGTGTGATTGCTCGCTGAGGGGAAGAAGGTAAGGTCGCTAGGTGCTTTTTAGACTTATTCTATTAATCCAGTTCAGGTATGGGGGAGACAGTCAGAGCAGTGGTGTGCTCCGTATGCAGTATGTGGGAAGTCAGGGTCAACACAGTTGTCCCTGATGACCACACCTGCAAAAGGTGCATCCAGCTGCAGCTCCTATCAGACCGAGTTAGGGAGTTGGAGCAGGAGCTGGATGAACTATGGATCATTCGGGAGGTGGAGGCAGAGATACATAGGAGTTATCAGGAGGTAGCCACACCAAAAAACCAAGAAGTAGGCAGATGGGTGACGGTCCAGAGAGGCAGGGGGAGCAGGCAGAGAGAGCAGAGCACCCCTGCGGCCATTCCCATTAACAATAAGTATACCGTACTGGATACTGTTGATGGGGATGACCTACCAGGAATGAGTTGTAGTGGTCCTGCCTCTGGCACAGAGGTTGAACCCTCAACTAGAAAGGGGAGGAGGGAAGAGAAGAGAGCGATAGTTTTAGGGGACTCTATAGTTAGGGGGGCAGATAGCAGATTTTGTGGGGCAGATCGGGAGTCTCGGATGGTATGTTGCCTCCCTGGTGCCAGGGTCCGGGACATCTCAGATCGGGTGCAGGCTATTCTTGAGAACGAGGGCATGAACCCAGATGTAGTGGTCCATGTAGGGACCAACGATGTAGGTAAGGTGAGTGAGGGGGTCCTGCTTAGAGAGTTCAGGGAGTTAGGAGTGAAGCTGAAAGGCAGGACCTCCAGTGTGACAATCTCGGGATTGCTACCTATGCCACGTGCGAGTGAGGCGAAGAATAGAATGATTATGCACGTTAATACGAGGCTGAGAGCATGGTGCAGGAAGGAAGGGTTCAGGTTTTTGGATAATTGGTCTTTGTTCCAGGGACATTGGAATCTGTTTCGAAGGGATGGTCTACATCTGAACCGGAGGGGTACTAACATTCTTGCAGGAGTATTTGCCAGTGCTGCTTGGGGGGGTTTAAACTAGATGTGCAGGGGGCAGGGATCCAGATCCAGAGGGTTGGTCAGAAGGTGCATGGGGTTAAATGTGTACAAGGTTTGGGTGATCTTGAGAAGGTCATCAAAATTCAGGGTGCAATTTGCCCAATGGAAGTTCAAGGAGCTGGGTTAGGTACAGTAGACAGTGTTTTAAGCAAAGAGAGGAGGAATGGGCTAAGAATTCTATACTTGAATGCGCGTAGTGTCAGAAATAAGACAGATGAGCTTGAAGCTCAGATGAAAATGGGGAACTACGATATTGTTGGGATAACGGAGACATGGCTGCAAGGGGATAAGGCCTGGGAATTGAGTGTACCAGGGTATACGTGCTATCGTAGAGACAGAAATATGGGAAGAGGGGGTGGGGTGGCCCTGTTGGTGAGGAATGAGATTCAGTCCTTAGCAAGAGGTGACTTGGGAACAGGGGAAGTAGAGTCTGTGTGGATTGAGCTGGGGAACAGTAAGGGTAAAAAGACCCTAATGGGTGTTGTGTACAGGCCCCCAAACAGTAGCATGGATATTGGGTACAAGTTGATTAGGGAGTTAACATTGGCATGTGCTAAAGGTAATGCAGTCGTTATGGGAGATTTCAACATGCAGGTGGACTGGGAGAATCAGGTAGGTGCTGGACCCCAGGATAGGGAGTTTGTGGAGTGTCTAAGGGATGTATTTTTGGAACAGCTTGTGCTTGAGCCAATCAGGAACGAGGTTATTTTGGACTTGGTGATGTGTAATGAACAGGAATTGATAAGTGATCTTGAAGTAAAGGAGCCATTAGGAAGTAGTGATCATAACATGAAAAGTTTTTATCTACAATTTGAGAGGGATAGGGGCAGATCAGAGGTGTCAGTGTTGCAATTAAATAAAGGAGACTACGGAGCCATGAGGGAAGAGCTGGCCAAAGTTAAATGGGCGGATGCCCTGGCAGGAAAGACAGTGGATCAGCAGTGGCAGATATTCTTGGGCATAATACAAAAGATGCAAATGCAGTTCATTTCAATGAGAAGGAAGGATTCAAAGAGGGAGAAGGGGCCACAGTGGTTGACAAAGGAAGTCAGAGATTGTATAGCATTAAAGAAAAAGAAGTATGACAGGGTTAAGATGAGTGGGAATACAGCTGATTGGGAAAGTTTTAAGGAACAGCAGATCTTAACTAAAAAAGCAATACAGAGAGAAAAAATCAGGTATGAGCTCAGTCTAGCCAGGAATATAAAAGGGGATAGCAAAAGCTTTTTTAGCTATGTGAAGAGAAAGAAGATAGTTAAGAACAATGTTGGCCCCTTGAAGAATGAATTGGGAGAAATTGTTATGGGAAACAGGGAAATGGCAACAGAATTTAATGCATACTTTAGATCTGTCTTCACCAGGGAGGACACAAGCAATCTCCCAGATGTATGGATGGGCCAGGGTCATAAGATATCAGAGGAATTGAGACAGATTGACATTAGGAAAGAAACTGTGATGAGTAGACTGGTAGGACTGAAGGCTAATAAATCCCCGGGTCCAGATGGTCTGCATCCGAGGGTTCTAATAGAGGTGGCTCAGGAAATTGCGGATGCATTGGTAATCATTTTCCAATGTTCCTTAGATTCAGGATCAGTTCCTGAAGATTGGAGAGTGGCTAATGTTGTCCCACTTTTCAAGAAGGGAGGGAAGGAGAAAACGGAGAACTATCGCCCTGTTAGCCTAACGTCAGTCGTGAGGAAGATGCTTGAGTCCATTATTAAGGACGAAATAGTGGCACATCTAGATGGCAGAAATAGGATTAGGCCGAGCCAGCATGGATTTACCAAGGGCAAATCATGCTTGACTAATCTGTTGGAGTTTTTTGAGGGTGTAACAAGGATGTTAGATGAGGGTAAGCCAGTGGATGTTGTGTACCTAGATTTTCAGAAGGCATTCGATAAGGTGCCACATAGGAGATTGGTGAGTAAAATCAGAGCTCATGGCATTGGGGGCAGGGTTTCAACATGGATAGAAAACTGGTTGGCAGATAGAAAGCAAAGGGTAGCAGTGAATGGGTGTTTCTCAGACTGGCTGGAGGTGACTAGTGGGGTACCACAGGGCTCTGTATTGGGACCACAGCTCTTTACGATTTATGTCAATGATTTAGATGAGGGCATTGAAAACTATATCAGCAAGTTTGCTGACGATACTAAACTGGGTGGCAGTGTGACATGCGAAGAGGATGTTAGGAGAATACAGGGAGACTTGGATAGGCTGAGTGAGTGGGCAGATACTTGGCAGATGTCATTCAATGTGAATAAATGTGAAGTTATCCACTTTGGAAGCTGGAACAAGAGGGCAGAGTATTGTCTGAATGGTGTCGAGTTAGGTAAGGGAGAAATGCAAAGAGACCTAGGAGTCCTAGTTCACCAGTCAATGAAGGTGAATGAGCAAGTGCAACAGGCAGTGAAGAGGGCAAATGGAATGTTGGCCTTTGTTACAAGGGGAATTGAATACAAGAGCAAGGATGTTCTTTTGCATTTGTACAGGGCCCTGGTGAGACCACACCTGGAATATTGTGTACAGTTTTGGTCTCCAGGTTTAAGGAAGGACATTCTGGCAATTGAGGAAGTGCAGCGTAGATTCACTAGGTTGATTCCTGGGATGGCAGGGCTGTCTTACGCAGAGAGATTGGAGAGATTGGGCTTGTACACGCTGGAATTGAGGAGATTGAGAGGGGATCTGATTGAAACGTTTAAGATAATTAAAGGATTTGATAGGATTGAGGCAGGTATGTTGGGAGAGTCCAGTACCAGAGGGCATGGATTGAGAAAAAGAGGTCAGTTATTTAAAACAGAGTTGAGGAAGAGCTTCTTCTCCCAGAGAGTTGTGGAGGTGTGGAATGCACTGCCTTGGAAGACGGTGGAGGCCAATTCTCTGGATGCTTTCAAGAAGGAGCTGGATAGATATCCGATGGATAGGGGAATCAAGGGATATGGGGACAAGGCAGGGACTGGGTATTGATAGTGAATGATCAGCCATGATCTCAGAATGGCGGTGCAGACTCGAGGGGCCGAATGGTCTACTTCTGCACCTATTGTCTATTGTCTATTTATTAGAGATAAATTCATGTCTCTAATATGAACTTAGAGATCTAATTTGCAGCAGGTTAGTAAATGCCTATTAAAGATAATTTGAGTTTGGGCATAAAACCACACTATTATCCTTATATTCTTTCAGGATACTCCTCACCTCCATAATTTCTATTCAGAGACCTCAGTTTTCACAATGTTTACTGCTGCCTGGAGATGACTATTTATTGCTTGATTGTCTTTTTCAGTAAAGCAGCAGGAAAAATCATCAATGTATTGGCCTTGCCTAGATCTTCCCATTCCTTCAACCTTGTGGGCTGAGGTAATTAGCTTTTATGCAGCAGTGTGTGATTGATTGTACATTTAAAACACATTCTAACATTAAAAAAAACACTTTGGCTTTAAAAGTTAAATGTGTATTGCTATGTATTTCAAAGGTGAATATTTTCCGTAAGATTGAAGGGAATTACAATAATTTCTGGGTCAAATTCAGTCAGGTACATCCGGGCATGACATGCCAATATGCCAGTGACTTGCTCTGTCACCTCATCTCCAACATTTCTTTAGAGTATCAGAGAAGTTGCAGATCTAGTTGCAAGATCTCAGCCCAAAATGTCAACTGTCCCTTTTCCCTGACAGATACAGTTTGACCTGCTGAGTTTCTCCAACTCATTTTACTTCAGAAGTTTATGTGTTGATTCAGTGATATGCAGATGCTTAGGCAAAATAGTAATTGCACTGCTGTGCAGTATGATCTATAGAGATCCTACCTGACAAAATCTTAGCCACAGTTAATACTCCATCCACTAATTTCTTGACAGACTGCCAGCCATCTCCTTATATTTTGATGACTTATTCTCAACCACATTCTCATCCAGCTGCAAGGCCCCGATTCACAGCATGTAGACATTGTGCCCAATCATAGCCTAGGCCACAATTCTCTAATTGCAAGGACATTGTGTATATCCTCAATTACATTATTAAGATCCCAGTTACTGCTGCATAGTTTCTGTGACCCCAGCACAGAACTCCAATTACTATTCACTGTGGAACCTAAGGCACTGTTTATCTCTCAGAGACTGAACAGTGGCTTAGTCACCCACTAGGTCCCACTCTGACAGATGTTGCTGTTGCAAAAGAAAAGAGTATGAAATGAAATGGACGAGAAAAAATACAATCACTTTTCAATATTATATGTAAATAAAATTGGCAGTTCAGGTAATATTTATCTTCTCAAATAATTGTTGTTTCACGGCCCCAGGTTTGTATTTTTATGAACTGGTTTCTAGTTTGTTGTTACAACATTGTGCTGGAAGACAATTATTATAATTCTAACCAAGTTACCAAACCCTGGATACAGCCTGTATCTTTCTCCTAGTTACACACACAAAATGCCAGAGGAACTCAGTAGGCCAGGCAGCATCTATGAAAAAGAGTAAACAGCCAAGACCCTTCTTCATCAGAATACCACTGAAAAATTCAGAACCAAAGCTCAAAACTATTGAGCGTGATGAAGGGTCTCAGTCCAAAATGTCAACTATTTTATTTTTTCCCATAGATGCTGCCCAGCCTGCTGAATTCATCCAGCATTTTTGTGTGAAGCTTTGGATTTCCAGCGCCTGCAGATTTTCTCATATTTGTCCTGCCCCTAGTTGCAGGCTTTCTCTGCATGATCCACAATGGTACAGAAGATGAAGGGAAGTGTGTAAGGGCTGTCAAGTCACCCACAATACTTTTGAGCTTTGGTTCTGAAATTTTCAGTGATGTGACAATGATCAAACTGATCATTGGTACAATTAGAGATCAAGCTGCCATAGCGGAGCTCTATTGCTTCAATAGAGCATTTCTAAACACTGATTAGGAATTATAATGATAATGACCAGAATTAATAATAATTGTGTTCAAACACAATGTTGTAACACTGAGCTAAAAATCAGTTCATAAAATTCCAAACCTGGGGCTGTGAAACAACAATTACTTGAGAAGATAAATTTGTCACCCAAACTGTTATGTTTCTTTATATACACTGTTGAAAAGTAATTCTCCATTGTTATTTCATCTATTTCATTTGTAATACTCTTTAACTGTTTAATAACCTCATCTTAGTCGTTATCTTTGACAGTTAGGCATGAACTCTTGCTTGGTTTTTCTATGGTTGAAGGTACTGTTGAATTAATACAGATAATAAAAGGTGAGTTCTAATTGAAAGTTAAATTTTAAATTTGTCTCCTGCTGTAAAATTACAGGAGAAAGGAATTATAATAATTAATATTCATATATTTAATCATCCAAACAAAACTATTTTGTGATTATCTTTAATCATCTAGCTCACTCATGCTGTAAGTAATATTATTTCTACTGCACTAAAATCAGTGAGCACAACACTGCCAGGTAAGAATCATAGCATTTGTGTTATTGGACCTGAGAATCTTTTTGTGCATCTCATGTAAAAATATCCAGTATAAAACTCAACAGTCCAAAATCTTGGGCAACAAAAGTCAATTGGGAATGTGCATGCACAGGCATATAAGAAAGTATCAGCTGGAGATATATGATCTCAAAAGTGGTCATTTTGATGTGAGACAACAGTGGCTGGAGAGATTCAAATGTGTCATTTAAACTCTTCTGGATTTTATTTCTGTTCACTTAGACGGATGCAGCAGCATGGCCAACCAAAAGTGTTTTTACCTCCATTAAAAGTTTTTATTTTACAATCACAAGGCAATGCTGGGCATTATCAATTTCAAGTACTGCAGGTCACAGTCACTCACTGGCAAAGGAACTGGAGGTGCCAGACGGTACAGACCATGTTGTTGTCTGCCACAGAAAGGCATCGGAGTCAACATGCAAAGGTGGTGAGCAGCTTTACTGCAAATTATTGTCCTGGGTTTTTTTCTTACAATCACAAGACCCTGATATTGGTAATGTCAAATACTGCAAATCTGGTTCACGGGTTTATTGGCAAGATTGATGGTGGGAGAGCTGCATGACCTCAGTTAAAATGAGGAGTAGGCCTTAAGCCTCAGGATTGCCTGTTGTAATAGTCCAGGAAGGGAAACATTAGAGGTTGTTTAGTGTGGAATTCATGCTCAATTGGGGATTGGACCCTTGTGCTGGTGCTGCTCTCCAGTGTTCGCTCGCTGGGAGACAAGCAGGATTGTGTGAGTACATCTGTAACATTCATCTGTGTACTGCTGAGAACTGCTTGTTCTTGCCAAGAATACTCATGCACTATTAATTTACAGGACATGTAAATTAGGAACCTGGGTTATATAGAACATAGAAATCTATAGCACGTTACAGGCCCTTCAGCCCACAATGTTGAGTCAACCATGTAACTTACTCCAGAAACTGTCTGGAATTTCCCTACCATATAGCCCACTATTTTTCTAAGCACCATGTACCTACCTAAGAGTCTCTTAAAAGACCCTATATATATAACTGTATATTTGCTGCTATATTGTATGTGCTATATTTGCCTTGTGCAGTGTATAACTGGTGGTGTTGTGCTCTGTAACTTCACAGACTATTTTCTGTATTATACACATTCTCCAGCAGATATACAATTGTAGTCACTATGATTTGCTCCTTTTGCTTTCAAGATATACGACGTGGTTTGAAGAATCAGCATGCCATTGTTGGTTGCTTTTTATTAGAAATGAAGCTTACGCTGTTATCTCATTTCCAACTCTACAGACTTAATAAAAGAAGCATGAAGTGTGAATGATGTCAGATTTCTCTGTGTGGTTTTGATATTTTTACTGCAGTTTTGAAACTGAGGAGACAAACAGTATTGAACAATCAGTACTCTGTGTAATGTAACCTAAACGGTATAAAATTCAAAAAGGGGATATATAGGTTAGAGTGCAAGGTGATTGCTCTGCAATAACTAATCTGCTGACACCATTACTTTCCTGAGCCACATCTGTTCAGTGAAATGAGGTAGGAGGTTATCATTTCTCACAAGGTAGCAATATTACAAAGCAGGTTCCTTGAATCTTTTGACAGCATCATCAGAATTTCAGCCTTTTATGCACATTGTGGACTAAACTGAACAGTGCTGAAAAGGATCTAATGGGATTGCAATGCACTACTAACCTGCAGGATGCACACAATATTTGTATTGCTTTTTCATTAAGACCTTCTTTATTGCCTTGATTCATGTTATTCCCATGGAATGCAATTTTATGAGGGATTAGCACCAGGTTAAAATTGGTGGTGATGTATAAAGCTATGATTACAACTCAAAGGTCTTCTAGGTTGAAACCACTGGTGGAAATCACTGTTGATGCCTTAGCATTTGCAAGATTTGCAGGAAGGATGGCAGAACCTGGGCGAGAATAGGCACCACGACTTTCAAATACATTACTACAAATCTTGGCAGACGAGCTGGGACAGTCGAAAAAGTTTCCTCCATCTTCGATCCTAACGTGGCAATAGTTAATATGAAAGCCAGGACAGTGGTGTCAAGTATACCTGCTGTCAGAAGAAATGTTCAATGACCTAATATCTGTTGTCCAGGTAAGTGAAAAACAATTTCAAATGGCAACTTACATAGCCTTTAAATAGAACATAGCACAGGATCACCCCCTTTCAACCTGCTCATCACCTTCATCAACAATCACTCGTAGTCGATTATGATTCTTCTCCTGGTGGTTGATCTGGTCACTTGTGGGTCTTGGGATGACCGAAGAGGCCGACCTGTGTCCCGCAAGTCCTATTGCAGTTTTGGCAGGTGTAGGTTATTGAAGTGGTGGATGTAGCTGGTCAGGCCGTTCCCAGTCTGTCCTTAGTCCCAGCGGCATGATGGAGGTATTCTTCAAGCTGTGCCGTCCCCTCATAGAGTCCTGCTCCAGCTTTTCATGTCCTGTGCTAATTCCTCCCATCCATTCAGGTTGATGTGGCACATCATCAGGTGGTTTTTGATATTGTCTTGGAAGGAATTTTCTGCCCTCCAGGAGTGCACTTTGCATCCTTCAGTTGGCTGAACAGGATTTGTTTAAGGAGGCAGGAGTCAGGCATATAGACGATGTGGCCAACCCATAAAAAATGGTGTTGAGTCATGATTGAGGCTATAGAGTTAATGTTAGCTTCCTCCAATATGCTGGAGTTAGTACACCTGTTCTTCCAGCTAACTCTCAGAATCTTTTGGAGGCATCTTTGATGGTAAGCTTCTAGGGATTTTACGTGCCTGCTGTATGTTGTCCATGACTCTGCTCCATATAGCAAGGAGGGGAGGACTCTGGCTTTATAGACCAAAAGTTTAGGGTTGGTCTTGATCTCCTAATCTTCAGAAAACATCAGTCTCAATCTGGCAAAAGCTCCACTTGTACAGATTATTCTGCGATTTATTTCAAGGTCAATGTTGGCTCTGGAAGGAAAAAAGGCTGCCAAGATATGGGAAATGATCACAGTTCTCCAAAACGATGTTGTCAGCAAGTCCGAGGAGCTTATATGCTCTGGCAAAGCCATCTATTATGCACTGCAATTCCTCCTCGAAGTGAGCTACATGGCATTGCTGTCCGCATGTTGGAGCTCCATGATGGAAGTAGTTGACACCTTGCTCTTTACCTTGAACCTATTAAGGATGAAGAGCCCTCCAACTGTCCTACCTGCCCAACTGCGATATGGTGCACAACTAATGGCACTTAATCCTTCCTAAATACCTCCATAGTGTTTGCCTCTACCACCACCCTGGCATGTATTCCAGGCACCACCACTCTCTGTGTAAGAAACCTACCCCACAGAACGTTACTCCTCTCACCTTAAACACATGCCCTCTAGTGTCTGACATTTTGACCCTCGGAGAAAGGAATTGGCAGTCTACTCTAACTATACACTAACTATGTCTCTCATAATATTAAAAATTACTAGCTACTACCTTGCTGTAGAGTAAAGAATCCAAAGGTTTCTAACCTCTACTCAAAGCATATTTTGTCTAATCCAGTAGGTCTCCTTGTAAAGGACGACAGGTGTATGGGGTTGAAGTCGATCTAGGATCAGCCATGATGGAATGGTAGAACAGAGTCAATGGGCCAAATGGCTTAATTCTGCTCTTATGTCTTATGGTCTTATGGTAAAACTCATGAGCTTATTCTCCATAGTTCCATACACAAAATATAATAGGGTATAGCCTACCTACTGTAGAGTTTTATAAAAATGCAACATAATTGCCTGATAATTGAACTCAGTGCCTTGACTAATAAAGGTAAGCTTACCTATATGTCTTCTTTAACACTTTCTCGATCCACAGCAGTTCAAATACAAGAATTAAAATCAAGGCATCCAATCCAAGAGTCACCAACTCATGTTGTAACTCTTTATACACAGAGAGCACCAAAGCAGGATGTGATCTTCTGCAAACAAGTTGGATGGAACAAGCCTGTATGTCTCAATACACAAATATTTGATAAGTGGGTTGTCCTGTCAATTCAGACGCAGCAGCCATTTCAAGATTCAAGATTAATTTATTATCAAAGAATGTATAAATTATACAACCTTGAGATTTGTTTGCTCAAAGGTAGCCACAAAGCAAGAAACCTGAAAGAATCCAATTAAGGAAAAGTAATAAACTTTGAACAGCACGCAATGTGCAAGAGAAAGGGAAAAATATCATGGAAGCAATTGAAGTGAATAACAATGTTCTGAACCAAACTGAGTCCTCAGATTTGAACCCTGGAGCAGCCTGGAGTAGGCCCAAAGCCTTGCTTTATCAGTTGATCATATCAGCAGGCATGGAGTACAGCAACCGGGGCAATCTTCGTGGCCTCAGTGCCATAAAGGTGACTATCATGGAGAATGAGCAGAACCGGCTTGCATCCTGACCGATACCCTGTCTTTTCTGTCTATCTGGGCCAGCATTTAACTTCACCCAACAACGGAACAGCGAAAGGCTCCACACCCTGGAGAGAGGAGTAAACATTGTGGAAAGCGAACGACATTTCAAAACCTGTGAACATAGTTGATGCAACCTCAGGTATTCAGTGCCTCAACTTCCGCTGCGGGACCAGCGGAATATGTGACTGCTGCAGTGAAAACTCGAAAACGTACCTAGGAAACTCAGATTGCTGTCAGGCAAGTTCACCCTTCAAACAATTGAGCTGGGGCTGCTGGGATCATGAAGTTTGATGCAATTGGTGAAAAGGTGCTAGTACAACCTTTCAGTAATATATCCACCCACACCAACTGAGGGAAACAATGCAAAAAAATTAGATGCTGAAAATCAACGGTGAAAACAGAAAATTAGATCAGCTCTTAATCCTCTGACCTCTAGGAAGTGTAGGCCACTTTTCCCTAACCCAATTAATATTGCAGATGTATATAAGCATATTAGCTACCATATTGGCAATGCTAACATTCAATTAGCAGATGTTACAGACATAAACTTTGCATCTTCCTTCCTTCAGTGGTGTGGGGGTAGAGGAGCACGAAGACCCACACTCAATGATTCAGATGCAACTTTTCTCCCTCTGTCGTCAGATTTCTGAACAATCCTTGGGCCCATTAGCTCTACTTGTTATTCCATTTTTGCTCTTTTTTTGTAATTTATAGTAATTTTATGCCTTTGCATTGTATTGATGCCACAAAACAACAAATACCATGTCATATATGTCAGTGATAATAAATCTAATTTAATTCTGGTGCATCATCTATAAAAACTATAATTTATTTTCATTATATTTCTGAATGGTGACTATGGTACAAGCCACAATATTATTGGAAATTATTCTGCCATGCATATATTTAATTATTAGTTGTTTAGTTATTATTCATAATATTATTTTGTTTTATCTATGTGCAATTTATTTTTCTGATTTTTGTTACTGTTTATTCTACTTTACGGGTGTAGCTATTTCAATTGATAGTCAGGATGTGAGCACTACCCTCGAGAAGATGCTTGCCTTCATAAAGTACCGCAGTCGCTGGTATGAAGATATTACCACTCCTCCTGCACCTGTGCCCACATCCAATCCATCATTTTGACCTTAGTGTCTAAGATGGTCTAACCAGAAATAATAAAGGATGTCTAAATTAGGATGGTGTTTGATTTAAAAGGGGGGAACCAACCAGGTGAATAAAATATGAAATTAATGAAGGATTAGTATAAATGAGGGGACTCAGTGGGCTTTTTCATTGGTCTTTGATTCTCAATGAGCTAGACGACTTAGTTCTTCAAGCATTCTTCATCACTTAATAAAATCATGGCTGATCTGTTAAGTGTTCCCAGCACACTCCACCAGCCTTTGAGAAAGTCCCAAAAATTCATAACCCTCAGAGAGAAAACCTTTTGCCTTAATTTTGTCTTAAGTGGGCAGCTCCTTAATTTTAAGTAGTGACCCCAAATTGTTGATTCCTCTGCAACAGGAACCATTGTCTCCTCATGCAACCTCAAATCTCTGCAGATCTTAAGTGGTCATACAGGTTATTTCCTACAAAGTATGCTACCCAAAAGGAGTCTTCTAAACTTCAGTTGTAGTCTGGCCAATCATTCATAGGAAATACAACCACTATAACAAACCTTCTCTGAACTTCTTAGTACACATCCTTAAATAACTACAAACGTAGATTATTATGTTGCACAGTACATCAAATGTGGTGTTCATGAATATCGTATATAACTGGAGCATAACCTCCTTAATTGTATATTCATTTTCCCCAAGCAATAAATAACAGCATTCTGTTAGCTTTCCCAATTACCTGCCCCTTACAAGTCATGTACAACACCCAGATCTCTCTTCATCTCAGAGGTCTTCAATCTATCACCCTTCAGATAATATGCCTTTATCACTTTGTTTTCAATTGAATAGTGTTCAAATATCTCTATCAAGAACCTAATTTATTAACAAGTTGTCAGAGGCCTTCAGGGTATTTTCAGAATTGGGCCTCAGCAGCCTGAAGACTACTTGGTCCATGGACAAGGTGAAGAAGGTCAGATGTTTACATTCTTCATATTGCTTAAAGAGATCCAATATGGTCCAGCTCAGACATAGTATCAAAATGGAAAAAGCATTTATGTTCTTTCAGCACCCTCAATGTAGCATTCTGTTTGAACTTTGACGCAGAATATTGTGGAAGAATGCTCTATATCAGTAGTACCCTGTAAATAATTTCCCATAGCATGAGAGCTCTGAAGGTAGTGTTCTGGAATTAGTACTCTGCTGTCAATACCCTAGCATTTTATCATGGATGCTACTGATATTTTTAACCTATGGTATTAGGTCTGAGGGATGGCACTCTACGTTATCAGGTGTTTAATGGCACTTTTGGATCTGACGTTATTGGTCATGTAGCTTTCTGGGTGGACTAAGATTTCTACAAGGCCTTACAGGTAGTTTGTAAATTCCTCTAAAGCTAGGCCAGTTCTGAGCAAATTCCACCAGAGGTGTAAACCTGCTAAGATATTTGGACAGGTAATTGCATTTAAAGTGATTTCCAACTATACTTAAAATACTGTTTTTCCACAAAGTATTTTTTGGGCCTAAAGTTATTAGAGGAGGTTCTGTGCAACTGTACGTTCTTACAGGTGCTTAAATGTATTGCCATAATAAGTACTTTAAAATGCATTCTGCTTACAGCCAATCCCAAAAGCAAGATGTCGTTTAACTGGTGTTGATCGAGGCATAATGCTGAACAAGTGACCAAGAGAACTATGAGACCTTCAGCAGGAAACAAGAAACTCATTTCTTACTTCAGTATAAAAGTGGCTAACCAGAACCCATCTGGCAAAGTTGCTAAGATACAGAGTCCCTTTTCATAGTAGTTGACCTCAAGCTTCCAATCTTTCTGTAAGTTTATATAATTCTTACACTACAATTACTTCAGAGGATTCCCTGTTGCTGGTTTATAATGGAAGCGACTTTCATAAAGGTACCTTTAGCAGAAAAGAATGAAAATGTATCCAATTTCTCTGGCTTCAGAGTTTGTATACACACACAAAAAAGTGGAATGCAGACTACAATCAGCACCTTTAATGAAATGGCTTGCAAGTTATTCATATGACAAATAGATAAAGCATGTACTGTATCCAAATGCCATTTATCAGTAGGAGAACTGTAAGCACTTTGGTTTTTAAAAATCTGATGCTAAGGCATGCCACAGCCATTTGAGGATCAAACAATAGTTAATGGATCATATCCATTGAAAATCATGAGTGACAGTGGAGTTTAACTGTTGGGTACCACTGCTGATTAGAATCCCACATCTGATTGAATGCTATTATCAATTCAGATCAGTGATTTGCTGGTCAGTATGAAGGTTCAGTTAAATGAATGCTAAGTACCTTTTTATCATAACAGGTTGAATTTAGGTCAGACTTAATCTCTTAAGAATGACATATCATTTTGATTACAAAGCATTCATGTAAATTTTATTAAAGAGTGATCTCCAGGCATTAAAGTTGTAAGTACAATTTACGCAAATATCTTAGTGAGATACACAGATTTTAATATCCCCATTCTTTGAAGATATTGCTATCACTGACAATGCTAGGAATCTAGGATTGGTATCCAAAATGTTTTTTCATGGTAGTTCTGTTCTATAGCCCCTAACATCAGGCCGGAGTTATCACAGCATTAAGACAAGAACTTCTTTTTAGGATGGGAGAGAGTTTCTACCCCTATGCCATGAGATGACTGAACTTCTTACCACCACCCAGGTCTCATCACGTATAATCAAAATGTTGAGGGAACTCAGCAGGCCAGGCAGCATCTATGGAATAGAGTACAGTCAACATTTCAGGCCAAGATCTTTCAGCAGGACTGAAAGGTCTCAGCTCAAAAAGTCAACTGTACTTTTTTCCATAGACGCTGCCTGGTCTACTGAGTTCCTTCAGCATTTTGTGTGTGTTGCTTGGATTTTCAGCAACTGCAGATTTTCACTTGATCATCATGTATACTGTTTACTTTTGACTTGCATCTTATTGTTTGTGGTAATATTAGCTTTGTGTTGTGTATGAGTTACATGTACTGTGCTGTGCACTATACTTTCTCTGAGATACAGTGCAAGATACTAGGTCTGGAAGAACGTCGTTTTGTGTGGCAGCATACTGTGCATGTATGAATGACAATAAACAAGAACTTGAACTTAAACTTGAAGGAATTATGGAAGAAATGGCCACAATGAACATTAAACTGTTATTGAGTGAAAACAGGAGAATACGAGACTTATTAGAATTTTAAAATCCATTACAATCTACCAATATAAAGTTTACTTCCAATTGCAAAACCAGACCTCTTATCATTCCTCCTTTTAAACAATAGAGTTCTATTGCAATTGTTACAGAGTAGGTTATGTATTTTTCTTTTTCTTTGCACATAAATCCTCTCTCAGTCTTTAAGTGAGGTTTGAGAGAAAAGCATATGCATTATTGGAATCAAATCGCTAATTTGACATTTGCCATTAAATACACCAACAACTCATGACAGTCAGTTGCCAAACCACAGTGTTGTAGCAGTCCAGCTATATGTATTCCACATGCAAAACGTTTAGAGGCTACAACAAAACTCCTGTATTATGAAATTAAAGGACATGGTTCATATGCTTCAAAAATGTGTTGGGTCTACCTGCTGTTCAAAATGATTCAAAAGCCATTCCAAAACCACTTTTTGTGAGCTTACTCAGCGATCAAAAGAGTTAAGCTGTATAAATCCTCTAAATGCAGACCACTCACATTGTCAGTCATTTGATTGCAGCACTCAGGACTTGTGTAATATAATAGAATGTCACCACTCGCTGCATTTATTGGAACTATGTGGGTTGAGCACAAAAATCAATCATGCCTTTCTGTGTTTGTTTCCTGTGCAGAGGCAGCAGTTCAGAGAAATAAATTACTTTGCAATTAAACACAACAATAGCCATTAACCTGTAACCTCAGGAACTGAAACTAAATCTTTAATTTGAGTCAAATCTCCAGAAGTCTTCAAAAGCATTACAGAGTATTTACAGCTCTGCATGTACTCACCAGATCACTCACTATATAGTCCCACAATTTGCAATGAGATATATGACTTGCTTGTGTATCGTGTCTTTTAAAGGATAGACTTGGCCAAGTTATTGAAATACTTGCTTAATTTCAAAACCTGTGTGACACAGTGCTGCTGCCTCAGAGCGTCTGTGTTTTGGGTTTCACTCTATTTTCCAGTGTTGTCTATGTGGAATTTGCACATCCACCTTAAGACTGAGTAGGTTTCTCCCAAGGGTTCTGATTCTACCTTGCATCCCAAAGATATGCAGATTGGTCTGCGAGCATGTGAGTGGATCTGGCAGATTGATGTGAGTAGTAGAATCTGGGAGGAGCTAATCAGAATATTGAGACAACAGGTTACAGGAAAAACTAATGGGGAAAATGGGCTACTCTATGAGCTAGTACAAACCCCATGGGCTGAATGGCCTCCATGTCTGTTAGAGTAAATTCATACAGAACAATACATTAAAAACACTAGCACATGTTTCTAGAAAAGCATCAGCTTAGCCACATCTGGTAAAGTCTGTGCTCTAAGGAGCTTAGAGCCAATTAAATATTTTTAGTCACCAATGAACTGTAAAATGTTTAATGGTGTCTGGGGAAAATTGGACCATGGAATTTTAGCATATTTGCAGAAGCAGGTATTATTTCAGTCTTGATCCTTCATTCTCATAAATATTGAATTGTTGTCACTAAACCAAGTTATAGAACAACCAGAGCTTAAATAACATTTACTAAAAGAGACTTTGATTCCTTAAGGTGGGTGGTAGGGGGGATAAGCTCCCACTACCTATTAAATGTTCCCAATGGTGTGTGCCTCAAATAGCCTCTGACAAACCAAGTCGAGTTCCTGCCTTTCATGTGTGGTTTGGCTACTAAGTTTGGCTGAACCGTTTCTACTAATAGGAGAACGGGCAAAGGTGGGTTACTGGCACCTTAAAACCAGTCACTTTGGGCTGTGGTTGACAGCTCATCTAGGGGAAGGAAAACTCTGATCTCAAACCTCTGCTGTCTTGTGGCTATACCCACTCATGGGGAAGCCTTTGGAGGGCTTTGGGGCTAGAGTCCCTAAGGCAGCCCTGCATTGAGTTCAACACTGACTGGAAACTCCTGCAATGCTGCTGGTACCAAACTGTATCAGTTTCTGCCAATCCTTCCGATTCATCAGATGCATGGAGAGGGAGAGCTTTCTACGTGGACAACAGCTTGCTCTCTATATCATACTGCCCAGGCTTGCATGTCTAAACAGCTAGGTTGCAACATCTATGGCCAACTCTGACTGACGGAGGCCTCGCTCAAGTGAGATTTACAGACCGGAATGTGCCATAAGCTTAATGCAGATGGTATCGCAGGGCTGTTACATACAATGTCCAGAAATTACATGTAAACACAAAGCATATAATTTTAAATACAGCCAAGAATTTCAACATAGTGATAATATTATTCTTACATACAAACCATACATTAAAGTGATTTAACCATGGTTAGATTATGCTAACAATCATTTCCAAGTGAAATCTCCCATCAGGAATTTGGCCAATTAGTTCACTGAGCAATCCACCCTAGCATGCCTGACATTTTTCCAGTCTCAGTCACGTACATGATGATAAGTGACGCATCACACGATTCCTCCCTTCCTGACTTAAATTAAAGCTCTCAAGAACCATCCATGACCTTTGTTGAACACTCACAGTACAAGTAGGAGTACATGGCACATGAATTTGTTACACTTGTATCTGTTCAAACGGATCCTCCACTGACATCACGAGACCTAACAAGGCAGCTTTGGAAATACAGCAGGCTGCTCAATACCTTCCAAAGATCACAGACTGTGTTATATTGAGTACACATTCAGCATGCCAAATCAAGATGAAATCCAAGTTCTTAGGCAACAGCCTGTACATTTTCTACATTGCAAACCTAAGCAAGATAATATGTCAAATTAACATATATATAAATGAGTTAGGGACCCAAAACTACCATACGGCTGTAATTTTATCAAAAGTTTCTGGTTTCTACTTAAACATTATCCAACCCGCCCTTCTAGTGAGGGTGCAATAGTGATTTATCGATGGATAACAATGAGTTAGATGTCATGCTATTTTGACATGCTGAACGTGTGCTCGATGTACTACACTCTGAAGTTTGGAAAATGTTTAGATGTCAGTGCTGCAGCTAGTAGAGCCAGTGCCTAGGAGCACCAGAAATCCGGGTTCCATCCCGACCTTGGGAACTACCTTTGCTGATGTTGCATATTGTCCCAACGATGAGATGAGTTTGCTCTGGGTTCTCCAGCTTATTCCCATGATCTAAAAGCATATAATTGGGTAGGTGGATTGGCCACTGTAAATTGCCCTTTGTTTATTGATAATTGATCAAATTTGAGGGGAGTTGCCAAGAATGTGGTGACAATTTTTTAAAAAACAGGATTGATGTGGAATTAGAGTAAAAGGGTTCACAATAGTCAGGCTAGACTTATCGGGCTGAAGAAGGCATCTCCATGCTGGATCTCTCTATGAGCCCTGTGGAACGGCCTGCCAGGGGTGGTGGTAGAGGCAGATACATTGGGGTCATTTAAGAAACTCTTAGATAGGCACATAGATGATAGAAAGATGGAGGGCTATTTAGGCGAGAAGGGTTAGATTGATCTTTGAGCCGGTTAAAAGGTCAGTGCAACATAGTGGGCCGAAGGGCCTGTGCTGTGTGGTAATTTTCTATGTCCTGTTTTATGAGTCTCTGTAGAGAACAGATTTTAGCAAATAACACACACAAAATGCTAGAGGAACTCGGCAAGCAGCATCTATGGAAAAGAGTAAATAGTCAACAGTTCGGGCTGAAACCTTTCATCAGGTTGAGATGTCAGAGCAAGAAGGTGGGGCAGGGGAGGAAGAAATACAAGTGGTAGGTGATAGGTGCATCTCAGAGAGGGGGAGGGGTGAAGTAGACAGTTGGAAGGTTGATTGTTGAAAAATATAAAGGGCTGGAGGAGCAACACCTTATATTCTACCTGGGTAGCCTTGAAGTTGATGGCATGAACAGTGATTGCTGAACTTCAAGTAATTATCCCCGTTTCACAATTCTCCTTCACAATTCTCATTCCCATTTCTCTCTCTCACTTCATCTCCTTAATGGCTTTCACCTCCTTCTGACACTCCTCCCCCTTCCCTTTCTTCCATAGTCTTCCACCCTCTCCTACCAGATTCACTCTTCTTCAGTCACTTTCACCTATGTTTCCCATCTCTTTACTTCATTCCTCCCCCTCTCCTGCTTTCACCTATCACCTACCACCTTGTACTTCATCATCACCTTCTTGTGCTAAATTCTCATCTTTTCTTCCAGTCCTGATGAAGGGTCTCAGCCCAAAACAATGACTGTTTACTCTTTTCAGCTGCCCGACCTGCTGAGTTCTTCCAGAATTGTGGATTTCAGGCATCTGAAGGTTTTCTCATCTTTGATTTTAACAAATGTCTATCCAAATTATAATGATGCAGCTCAGATTAGATCGCATTTCAAGAGACATATTTTCATATGGGGAGAGAGCATAATGTTTACTGTAAAATTTATTGTTTCATAAGTGATCCTCTTTACTTGTCTCCCATGAACCATTTTCAAAAATATTAAAATACTGTAAAATTTTGAAAATATTTCAAATGTGGAGAGAGAAACAGTTAATATCTCTGGTAACACATACGACAGTGGAGGAACTCAACAGGTCAAGCAGCATCTATGGTGGGAAATAGTCAGTTGACATTTTGGGTTAATTCCCTTCAGCTGGACAAGATGAGGTCCAGATGATATCCGGTTCAGATGAACAGTCTCAACCCCAAAACTCATCTGTCCTTTTCCCATCCATAGACACTCCCTGACCGACTGAGTTCCTCCACTTCATGCGCTGCTCCGGATTCCAGCATCTGCTGTCTCTTGTGTCACTAAAAATTTAGATAGATGGCTTTCATGAGAAAAGTCAGAAAATGAAAAATTAAAACTGCAGAGAAAGGATAGGCAGAATTGCAGTTCTGTGCCTGCACATCTCCAGCATTTTCTCATGGGTTTGAAACCTGTTGTACCCTGAATTTTGCTCACCCAACATTCTTAGCTTCGCTGATGTATAGTGATTCCATTCCTTGATAACTCTTGTTGAAAATCCAGTGCCTAGAAATGGTGGCTGAATTTCTGCTTCACCTTCAAAATTCAATGGTATTAAAATCATTGGAAGTGAGTTTCACAAGTGGAAAGTTGTGCAATCCCACTGTTACATAACATATTTTCTTGTACTGACTGAGGATGAATTTTTAGCCACTTATTTTGAAAAAGATCTATGAGTTTAACTTCATAATGTATGCCCACAATGTCCACCCCCTATTAAACCAATCTTACCTATTGAATAATATTCTGCACAGGCTAGGAGCTCAAGAATTAAACTATTGTGCCTGCTCATTTTGCAGAATAATTGTATTCCCTGTCACTTAAATGCAGAACTCATGACTCTTCTCTCCATTGGTTCCTCTTGATCCCTCAGCTGGAAGTTATATTCATTAGAACTACCACCTCAAATCCTTATGCTGACAGAAGTCTGCAGAAAATCCATGTACGTGACCTCATTTCAGTTCAGTTTCTCTAATCTCTTTTTCCTGCCTAGGAAGCATTTTGGAATGTCCCTACACTAAAGAAATGATTAAATGCAGGATGCTATTGCTTGTGGGCGCCAGCTTATATTACAACTAATGGATGTTAAGCACCTTAAGATTATTGTCACTGCCTACTGATATATTAAAGGTACATATGACAGATTGACTTTAGGAAATCGTGTAATGTAAGTAAGAGAAATCTCATAACAATCTGGGAAACCATTTTGCTCACGGAGCCCATACTGGCTGATTGGGGAGTGATTCCGTTATTGACATTCACCTATTATATTTCCTTGTACCCTCATTCTCTCTCATTGATGCTCATTAATTTTGTTCTCATATTTTTTGCCATTAACCTTCACAAAGGGGTAATTTAATATAAATTATCAGAGTATCTTGGATGTGGGATGAAACCAGAGGATGCAGGGGAATCCCACACTGCCACAGAATGAATGGTAACCTTTACACTGACAACCATCAGGGTCAAGGGTACTGGGTCTGCTGACCTGTGAGGCAGCAGCACTAACTTCTGCACCATCATGCAGCCTACAAAAATGAAATAATGCACCTGGAGATGCCTGGGAAACACTCATAAAGTCTGAACTCTTTGTTGAGGTTCTTGGACATTCATTTACTTAATAGTTAAGCAGATACCATAAGCAGGTGGAAGAACAAAGTACTAAATGGCAGTCAGATTTGCCAGATCCTTTTTATTGGTCAGGTATTGAAATTATGAAACATTGAGAAATGTGTCAGACCAGAACAAAACCATATAAAGCATTAACCATTCTGCTTATATTGACCAGTCAAGTTCAATTTACTATTTCTTTCCGCACGGTCTCTCCTTTGGAAGGTTTCATACCACCAGCATAGAATTTAGTGTGTTAGGCAAGTCATACTGTATTATGATAGTGTTTTCTATCTTTATTTGCTCTTAGCATGCACTGAGCAATCTGAGCTGCCTTGGTAAGGTGGTATTGGGGTTACTTATTGACTTCTGCTACATGTGGGCTAATGAGATTTCAACAATGGAACTGTTAAAATTCCTCAAAATTATCCCACTGGGGTAGCCTCCCTTCCAACGCTTTACACTAAAATCTGTCCTACAAAGTCATTAGCACTACAGATGTCATACCATGCTTTTGATCAGCAGTGAAGGATCGGCACTTATTGCTGATCTCATAAATTGCAGGCCACAAAGATTAAGCAGGCCCTCTTACACTGATTGCCCTCTTTTCATTTGACATTCATTTTGGAAAATCTGTAGGAGATTAATGGCATACAGACAAAGCAAAACCATCAAATATTCTGACAAGTCCTGACAGGCAGCATAACAGGAAATAAGAAGGGACCATGTATTTATAGACACATTACAGATTAAAGATTAACACACTGGATTCAGGTAGAAGTGGAAACAGCACAAGTTATTTTTAAAAGTAAGTTGTTTTTAACTATCAGTAAGACAAATGAGATGGTGATGGACTTTAGGAAGACCAAGCCTGCACTGCTCCCTGTTCCTATTGATGGTGAGGATATGGATGTGATGAGGACCTACAAGTATCTGGGGGTGCACCTGGATGACAGACTTGTGTGGAGCATCAGCACAGAAGCTTTGTACAAGAAGGGCCAAAGTAACCTCTACTTCCTGAGAAGACTGAGGTTCTTTGGAGTATGGAGGTCTCTCCTTCACATGGTCTACCAGTCTTTTGTCAGCAGTACAACCTTCTATGCAAGGGTGTGCTGGGGCAATGGCATCATCACAGGTGATGCCAACAACCTCAATAAGCTGACTAGAAAGGCTGGCTCTGTTTAAGAAGTCAGACTGGACACACTGAAGGCTGTGGTAGAAAAAAGGACCTTTTGGAAAATCCTGGCAATTCCAGACAATGTTTCTCACTCTCTGCATGTCACAGTGGCTGAACGGGGTGGGGGAGGGTGGTATTTTTAGTAATAGACTAATACAACGTCACTGCTCTAAAGAGTGCTATGACCATTGGGTACTGTGAGTCAACCTATAGCCGGGGAAGTGACGACCCATCCTGTAAGACTGCTTGAGATAACTTTGGTTTATTCTTTCTAACTTCTTTTCTAATATTTGTATATTTGTATATCTGTGCACTTGTAATGCTGCTGTGACACTGTAATTTCTTTTGCGATCAACAAAGTCGCTGTCTATCTATCTATTTTAATGTCAAGGAAATACATGAGGAATTGCATGCTAATTTGGTGCAATTATATTTCTAGTCTCTATGATGTTTCAAGCCTTTAAGTATCTCTTTATGCCACCGAAAATAAAGTTAACAAATTTAACAAAGTTTGTATTTCAGTAGCATTTACAGACAATCAATCATAAACATTCAAAGTTCCCATCAAACCACCAATTCAGAATTCATTACAGTGATAAAGAAAACAACATATCTGGTGAAGGATAGACCCAACAATGACAATGATGTCTGGATTTTTTGTGTTCAATTATGGACACCAGAAAATGCTTTCTGTTGTTCATATCTTGGATCTCTCTAGTATTGAAAGCTTTGCTGCCATTACAACCACAAATTCTGCATCAATAGATGGGCTGTTTGTGGGTTTCGTTGCACCCAAATTTCTCATTTAGTCTGTTTTACACAGTAAAGTGCAAGACAGTAAGTGTTCTTTCTACACCAATATTTTCACATATAAAACACTGCTTCAAGGGGTCACTTCTTATAATTTGAAATCACCTACGCTTTTAATATATTTTAATAAAGAATGGCTAAGTTAAGTCACTTACAGTAAATTTAGCAGATGCCTGAAGCTCTTGTGAAGTGGATGTGACATGGTGGTGAAATATATTCCAGCCAACAATAAATTGAGTATCACACTGCTGCCTTTGGCCCTGCCTCGTGAAGAGCACCACCGCTGAGCTTAACCACTTTGTTGAAGGGTCATGTAAAACCATTTAAAACTACGTGTGCTATGCTTTGCTTTGGCAGTGAAAAGAGAAGCTTTAGCTTCTCAGTCAGTTGTATCTGCACTAATTAGATATATGTTTCCAAAGATGCGTGGGAGAAAATCAATTACGTGTAATATTACATTTATTAATCCTACCAGGAGATTCTCATTCTTATCACTCTAACTTCATTTTTGATATGGTTTAATGCCAATCCTGTCTTTGCCAGTTGTTCTGATCATTGGTAACACTCAGCAGGATAATTATGCCTTGCTTTGTATTAACATCATAACTTCAGTAAGCCTCTGAAATTTGACTGAATCCTGATTCAGGCATTTGGTATTCTAAATATGAAAAATGAATTCTTTATCAACTGCAGATCCATATGAAAAATTCAGATTTTTTTACAGAAGTCAATGATTTAAGAATATATTCCAATAATTCAATAGACATTATGTTTGATTAATTTGTCGTTGGTGGTGCTTGAGGTGCTGGTGTGGCAAAGTGTAGCTACAGTTAACAGAGCTGGCACAGGGCTCCAGTGAACCAGCGGTTGGTGTGAAATCTATGTATTCCCAGAGTGCTTTAGCTTTCTCCCACATCAAAACATCCATTAGAATTAAGACATAGGAGCAGAATTAAGCCCCCCGGCCCATCGAAGCAGCGCTGCTATTCCATCACATCTGATTTATTATCCCTATCAACAGCATTCTCATGCCTTCTCCCAGTAACCTTTCACACCCTGACTTATCAAAAGTCTTTAAAAATCCACCTTAAAACAACCCAGTGATCTGTCCTTCACCTGCGGCAACAAATTCCACAGATACACTACCATCTGGCTAAAGAGATTCCTCCTCAGCTCCACACGAAAAGGACACCCCTCTATTCTGAGGTTATGTTCTAGACTGAGCCACTATAGGAAACACTCTCTCCAAATCCACTCTATCAAGGACTTTCAACATTCAATAGGTTTCAATGAGATCCTCCCTCATTCTTCTAAATTCCAGTGAGTACAAGCGCAGAGCCACCAAACACTCCTCATATGATAAGCTTTTCATTCCCAGAATCATTTATGTGAACCTCCTTTGAATCCTTTCCAATGTCAGCACATTGTTTCTTATAAGGGCCCAAAACTGCTCAATACAGTCCAAGTGATGTCTCACCAGTGCCCTATAAAGACTCAGAATTACATCCTTAGTTTTGTATTTTTGTCTTCATGAAATGAATGCTAACATTGCATTTGCCTTTCTCACCTTTGAGTCAACCTGCAAGTTAACCTTTAGGGACTCCTGCACAAGGACTCCCAAGCAACTTGGATATTTGAATTTTCTCATCATTTAGAAAAAAGTCTGTGCTTTTGTTCCTTCTACCAAAATGCATGACCATATACTTCCTGAAACTATATTCCAATTGCCTATTCGTTGCTCATTCTTCTAATCCATCTAATCTGTATTTTGGAGGGGGAGGGAGAGCAGCCAAGTGTCTTGGTACCTATTGGTACCAATTATATAGGAAGGAAAAGCTAAGAGGTCCTGAAGTGAGACTTTAGAGAGCTAGGCAGAAAGCTGAGAAGCAGGACCTTCAGGGTAGTAATTTCTGGATTACTACCTGTGTCATGTGCCAGTGAGGGTAGAAACAGGATGATTTGGTAGATAAATGTGTAGCTGAGAAGCTGTTGCAGGGGGCAGGGCTTCAGGTTCTTGGACCATTGGGATCTCTTCTGGGGGAAGCATGACCTGCACAGAAGGGATGATTTGTACCTGAAATCTAGGGGGACCAATATTCTCATGGGCAGGGTTGTTAAAGCTATAAGGGTTTAATCTAACTTAGCAGAGGGTTGGCAACCAGAGTGTAGGGACTCAGGAGTGGATGGATGGTAAACAAAATTGCAGCCAGAGTGAATATCAATGCAGTAGGGATGCAGAATCAAAAAGCATGGCTAATGCAGTACTCAACATGTTATATCTCAAAGCACAGAGTATAAGAAATAAGGTGGATAATTTGCTGCACTTTTACAGATTGTTGGGTAGGATGTTGTGGCCATCACCGAACCATGGCAGAAGGAAGGATGTAGCTTGGAGCTGAATGTCCAAGAATACATGTTGTATCAGCGGGATAGGAAGGTTGACAAAGAGGTGGCGCGTCTCTGCTGGTAAATAATAGCATCAAATCATTAGAAAGATATGACATAGGATCAGAAGACTAGTGGAGGGGTAGGTACTGTTGAGGGAACAGGTAGGCTGCAGAAGGACTTAGACAGATTAGGAGAACAGGCAGGAGAGTGGCAAATGAAATACAATGTTGGAGAATGCATGGTCATGTACTTTGGTGGAAGAAATACATGTACAGACTGTTTTCTTAACAAAGAGAAAATCCAAAAATCTGAGATGCAAAGGGACTTTGGAGTCCTTGCGCAGAACACCTTAAAGGTTAACTTGTAGGTTGAGTCGGTGATGCGGAAGGGAAATGCAATGTTTCCATTCATTTCAAGAAGTCTAGAATATAAGAGCAGGGATGTGATGTTGTGGCTTTTTAAGTCATTGGTGAGGCCTCACCTCTTGTATACTGAACAGTTTTGGGCTCGTCATCTAAGAAAAGATGTGCTGGAGAGAGTTCAGAGGACGTCCACAAGGATGATTCTGGGAATGAAAGGTTATCATACGAGGAACATTGGATGGCTCTGGGTCTGTTCTTGCTGGAATTTAGAAGGATGACAGGGGATCTCATTGAAACCTTTCAAAAGTTGAAAGGCCTAGACAGAGTAGGTATGGAAAGGATGTTTCCCATGGAGGGGGAATCTAGGACAAGAGGGCACAACCTCAGAATAGAGGGGTGTCCTTTTAAAACAGAGACACAGAGAAATTTCTTTTGCCGGAGGCTGGTGAATTTGTGGAATTTGTCAAAGGTTACAGGGAGAAGGTCAAGGAGTACGGCTGAAAAGGGGAAATAAAAGGATCAGCCATGATTAAATGTTGGAGCAGAAGTGATGGTCCAATTGGCCTAATTCTGCTCCTATTTCTTATGGTCTTAAATCCTTCTGCAATCTCCCTGCTTTCTCAAAACTACCTGCCCATCCACCTATCTTTGTATTGTCTGCAAAACTGGCCACAATGCCATCATTTCCATCATCAAAATCATTGATCTATGATGTAAAAAGAAGTGGTCCCAACACTACCCCTGCTGAACAAAATTGTCATTGATCACCAACCAGAAAGGGGCTGCTTTTATCCCCCCTCCTTGCCTCATGCCAATCAGCCAATGTTCTATCCATGCCAGTATCTTTCCTGTAATACCACGAGCCCATATCTTGTTAAGCAGCCTCATGTGTGGTACCTTGACAAAGACCTTCTTCAGATCTGAGTATGCAACATCCACCAATTCTCCTTTGTCAGGTAAGAGTTCCTCTTAAGGAAACCATGCTGAAGTTGGCATATTTTATCATGTGCCTCCAATTATCTCAAAGCCTCATCCTTAATATTGGACTCAAACCTCTTCCCAACAACAGAAGTCAGACTAACTGGCCTATAATTTCCAATCTTTTGCTTTCCTCCCCTCTTAAAGAGTGGAATGACATTTGCAACTTTCCAGTTCTCCTGAAAAATTCCAGAAGCTATTCATTAATGAAGAATCACTGCTAATGTGTCCACAATTCCTTCAGCAACCTTTTTCAGAATCATGAGGCCTAATCCATCTTGTCTAGCTGACGTATGTACCTTCATACCTTTCAGTTTCACAAGCACCTTCTCCGTGGTAATAGTAATTGCACTTATTTCTGCTCCCAAACACTGTTGGATTTCTGGCATGCTGCTGATGCATTCCATAGTGAAGTCTTGCACAACATATTTCTTAAGTTCATCCACCATTTCTTTGTCAGACATTACCACTTCTCCAGTGTTATTTTCCAGCAGTTCAATATCCACTCTCACCTTTTTCACTTTTTATATATCTGAAAAACTTTTGGCATCTTTTTTTATAATATTGATTAGATTATCTTTGTATTTCATCTTTTTTCTCCTTATTGCTTTTTAGTTGCCTTCTGTTGTTTTTTAAAGCTTCCCAATCCTCTAACTTTGCACAACTTTTGCTACATTATATGCCCTCCCTTCTGCTTTTATGCTGTCTCTGTCTTCCCTTATCAACCACAGATGCCTCATTCTCTTTTTAGAAAACTACTTCTTCTTTGGAAAATATCTATTTTGTTGCTTCCGATTGGCTCCCAGAAACTTCAGCCATTGCTGTTCTGCCATTGTCCTCACTAGTGACCACTTCCCATCAACTTTAGTCAGCTCCTCTTCTGTGACTCTGTAGTTTTCTTTATCCACTGTAATATTGATACATCTGATTTTAGCTTCTCCCTCTCAAACTGAAGGATGAATTCTATCATATTATGATCACTACTTCCTAAGGATTCCTTTCCTTAAACTCCCTAATCAAGTCTGGTTCATTACACAACACCCCATCTAGAATTACCATTTTCCTACAGGGCTCAATGACAAACAGCTCTAAAAAGCCACTTCTTAGGTATTCTACAAATTCCTTCTCTTGGTATCCAGCGGTAACCCATAACCATTGTAACATCATCCTTTTTACATGCCTTTTCTATCTCCCATTGTAACTTGTTCCCCACATCTTGTCTACTGTTCTGAGGCCTATATATAATTCTGATCAATATCTTTTTACCCTTGCAGTTTCTTAGCTATACCCACAAGTATTCTAAATCTTCCAATCCAATGTCACATTTTTCAAAGGATTTGATTTCACTTTTTACCAACAGAGTCACCACACACCCTCTACCTACCTGCCTGTCCTTTTGATATAATGTTTATCCTTGTATTTTAAGCTCCCAACTATGATCTTCTTTCAGCAATGACTCAGTAAAGCCCACATTATACCTGCCAATCTCTAACTGCACTATCAGATCATCTACTTTATTCCATATACTGTGTGCTTTCATATATAACATCTGAATTCATTGTGGTAAGTTAATTGGTTTCTACAAATTACACCTTGTGTAGTAGGTGGCAGAGAATCAAAGCTTTTGAAATAGAATATGTAACAAAAAACTAAGTGGGGAATGCTGTAAAAGCCAGCATTAACTTTACTGTTTGAACGACCCACTATAAGAAAAACTGAGAAAAATAAAAATAAAATATAGATAAAGTATATATTAAGTTTATTTTCCAGAAGGAATTTGATAGCAATTATCAACCTGTTCCTAATATATCAGAATGAATTAGAAGAATGAAACAAGAAAGTGAATGTCTATGTTGTCTCAGATCCCACTGTTTTCAGACAGGGCTTTGTGGATTATCTTGCAGGTATTGTCCTACAGGAGTTCCAGATTGACCACAGTCCATTGTAAATAGAATCCAAGGACAGATTCTTGCATTCCCATCCAAGAAGAGCAAGGATAGCTTTGATGTGAATATGAAATTCACCACAAAATTAAGGGGTTAGCAGATTGGAAGCTCCATCATTCCTCAGAGAATAAAGATACAACTCTAAAGTTGCCTGAAGACCGAAGTAAAACCAACAAGTGACCTAATGAAAAAAATAATGGATGGAAAGAGCACAGAATATTTAGCAGCTCACTGACAGACATGATATACATGTATTCTTTAGCTATAGTATGTTAAACTCATCTGTTGCTCTAAATCTCAAGACACCTACCTACTTTAGGTGAAGAACAGCGGTGAACTGATCAAGAACGGGCAGGATGTCAATGCCCACTCAAGGGAATGTTTTGAAGGCTAACCTTTAATGGCTCCAGGGGCTGTGATGTGAGAGACAGCCAGCCTCCCAGATAACCATATCGGCATCAGGTGCACCAAGCTGTGTTAACAGAGGATGTGTTAAAGAACTGGTGTGGCAGCTCAGTGATCTTCAGCTCGTATGGTAAACAGGTAGGAGCCACAGAGAGGCAGTCACTCCTAAGTTGCAGGAGGCAGGTAAATGGGTGACTGTCAGGAGAGAGAAAGGATATGGACAGCCAGTGCAGAGTACCCCTGTGGCTGTTCCCCTTAATAATAAGTATATCACCTTAGATACTGTTAAGGGGCCAACCCACCGAGGGAAGCCATAGCTACCAGGTCTCTGGCGCTTACTTTGGGACTGTGGCTCAGAAGGAAAGGGAGGGGTGGGAAGAAGAGCAGTACAGGAGTGATAGGTGATTCCATAGTTAGAGGAGTAGACACAAGATTCTGAGAATGCAATAGGGACACTTGGATCATCAGTTACCTTCCAAATGCTAGGGTCAGGGATGTCTTGGATTGGTCTCATGAATTTCTAAAGTGAGAAGTCAGTATTGGCACCAATGACATAGATAGGAAAAGGGAGGAGGCCCTGAAAAGAGAATTTAGGGAGCTCGGTAGAAAACTAAAAAGCAGCATCTCCAGGGTAGTACCTCTGGATTTCTGCTTGTGCCACGTGCCAGAGAAGGCAGGAACAGAATCATTTGGCCAATGAGCAGTTGGCTGATAAACTAGTGCAGGGAGCAGGGTTTCAAATTTCTGGATCATTAGGAACTAAAAGGGATGGTTTACACCTGAAACTAACGTGGACCAATAACCTTTGCTAGAACTGTTGGGGAAGGTTTAAACTAATTTGGCATTGGGGACAGAAACTGAAGTGCAATTGTCAAGAAAGTCAGGCTGATGACAGGGCAAAATTGCAGTCATTAGGATGAGTTCCTGTGTAACAGGGGGACAGAAATCAAAAAGAGTGACAAATACAGGACTGAAGGCACACAGCGTACAGAATATTTTTTTCTATTGATAAGCAGCACAGAGCAAATCCTTTCAGCTTTGGGGCTGTGCAGCCGAACAATCCCTCAATTTAATCTTAGCCTTACAGTGATCAATTAACCTATCAACCTGTACATCTTTGGACAGTGGGAGGAAACCAGAACACCCGGAGGAAATCCACGCAGTCATGTGGAGAACACGCACACTGCTTTCAAGCAGTGGTGGGAATTGAACACAGGTCACTGGTACTGTAAAGTGTTGTGCTAACCACTACACCACATGTCGGCTACAAATCACAAACATGATAGAAAATGCATGTCAAAAGGTCAGTTTTACGGTAGTCATGGCAGATAGATAGGGAAAGTCAGGTTGGTTCTGATATTTGATCTCAAGAGGGAGAATTTCTAGAACGCAGATGAGATGGCTTTTTAGAGCAGCTTGTGTTTGAGCCCACTAGGGGATGAGCTGTTTTGTATTGGTTGTTGTATAATGAACCTCATTTGATTAGGGAGTTTAAGGTAAAGGAACCATTAGGATCAGTGATCAGAGAAATCACCCTGAAATTTGAGAGTGAGAAGCAAAAGTCAAATGTGTTAGCAGTACAGTAGAGTAAAAGGAATTACAGAGGCATGAGAGAGGAGTTGGCCAAAGTTTATTGGAAGAGGATACTAGCAGGGATAACAGCAGAGCAGCAATGTTTCAGGAAGCAATTTGGAAGGTGCAGGAAAGATAGATGCTAAGAAAGAAAAAGGATTCTTAGGCAAGATGATACTACAGTGCTCACAAGCGAAGACAAAGCCAACATAAAAGCTGAGAGAGGGAATTTAATATAGTAAAAATTAGTGGGAAGTTAGAGGATTGGGAAACATTTAAAAACACACAGAGGGTAACTAAAGAGCTCATAAGGAAGGAAAAGATGAAATATAAAGGTTAGTTAGCCAATAATATCAAAGTAGATAGCAAAAGTTTTTTTTCAGAAATATAAAGAGTAGAAGAGGCAACAGTAGATACTTAAAAGGTAGGAGTGGATGAAACAGAAATGGCAAAGGAACTGAAATAGTATTTTGTGTCAGTCTTCACTACAGAAGACATTAGCAGTATGCCAAAAGTTCACAAGTATCAGAGAGTAGATGTGTGTATAATTGCCATTACTGTTCTAGGGAGAAGGTGCTTGGGAAGTTGAAAGGTGTGAAGGTAAGTAAGTCACCTGGATCAGATGGACTACATTAGAAATAAGGAGCTGAAGAGACTGTGAAGTTTGTGAAGTAAAGATCTTCAAAGAATCACTGGATTATGGCATAGTTCCAGAGGACAGAAAGTTAGCAAATGTTACTCCATGCTTCAAGAAGGGAGGAATGCAGAAGAAAGGAAATTATATTTTGGATGACAGAAATGATGGTTTTGTGGCCACGTTTATGGATAATAGGAAGATAGATGGAGAAGCAGATAGTGTTGAGGATTTAGGTAGATCAGAAGAATGAACAAAGTATTGTCAGATGGAATACGGTGTCAGAATGTATGTGGTCATGCACCTAGATAGAAGGAACAAAAGTATGTATTATTTTCTAAAGAGGTAAAAGATTCTAAAATCCGAGGTGCAAAGAGACATGGGAGTCCTCGTGCAGGATTCTCTATAGGTTAACTTGCAGGTTGACTTGGTGGTGTTAGCATTTATTTCAAGAGGACAAGAAAATAAAAACAAGATTATAATGCTAAAGCTTTATACGCCTCTGGTGTGATCTCACTTGGAGCAGTGTGAGCAGTTTTGGGCCCTTTATCTAAGAAAATAAGTTATTGGAGTGGATTCAAAGGTGGTTCACAAAAATAATTCCGGCAATAAAAGGCTTATCATATAAGGTGTGTTTGATGGATGGCTCTGGGCCGGTTCTTGCTCGAATTTAGAAGGTTGAGCGGGGATCTCATTGAAACCTACCAAAGTTGAAAGGCCCCGACAGCATAGATGTGGAGAGGATGTTTCCTATAGTGGGAAAGTCTAGGACCAGAGGGCACAACCTCAGAATAGAGGGACATTCATTTAGAATGGAGATGAGGAGGAATTTCTTTAGCCAGAGTGAGGTGAATCTGTGGAATTCTTTGGACCGGTAGCTGTGGAGACCTGGTCATTGGATTGTCTTAAGGTGGAGGTTGATAGATTCCTGATGAGTCATGGTGTGCAAGGTTAAGGGAGAAGGGAAGAGAGTGGGGTTCTGTGGAAAATGGATCAGCCATGACCAAATGGTGGATCAGACTTGATAGGCCAACTGGCCTAATTCTGCTACCATGTCTTATGGTCTAATCGTCTTTTAATTGATATAAACTTGCAATGAAACTACATCTCCTTATTTAGGGAAGGATGTTATTGCATTGTAAACAGTTCAAAGAAGGTTTACCAGATGGAAAACTCAAATGGTCAGGCTACCCTGGGAAATTAGTAACCAATAAAACTTAGAAGTGTGAGAGGAGTCTTTGAAATATATAAAGTCTTCAAGAGTCATTACAGAGCAACCATAGACAAGCTATTTCCTCTTGTAGGAGAACCTGAAACAAGGGTTGCCTATATAACAATTAACTTGGAGAATCCATAAAACTTAAAGTCCAGAGGATACAAAGACCTTCACTGTTTTTTATGCTGGGTAGATCATTGATAGCCAAGGGATGTGAAGTTCACACCACTCTGAAATAAAGAATGGAGGTTACAGTGAGATTTGCCATGATCTTATTGTATGATGGGGATGAGTGACCTTCTCTTACTCCCATCTGCATAGATAAATCTCAAATTTTTATTGACTTAAATAAATGAAAAATATTATAAAGAATTAAAAGCACACTCAATCCTCTAATGAACATAAAGTCAATTACTTCATGCTTGCTTGCTTGCATAGATATGGCAAACCAGTCCAAACAAATGGAGCCAAAATTCATATGCTAGCCAGCCAAGTGTTAGCCTGCTGGAGGGAGCAGATGGGAGGTGTACCTGCCCTATCTTCAGCATGTCTTCTGGTCTGCCACTGTCTTCAGGTAATTCCAGACTTCCATGTCTGACACAGCACTTTAGATGACTTAACATCATCTAAAGAGACGCATCCAGAACACAAGGTACACTGCAGATGTTGTGGTTAAATCAACTCATACAAACAAGCTGGAGGAACTCAGCAGGTCGGGCAGCATCTGTGGAAACAAACATTCAACGTTTCGGGCCGAGACCCTTTGTCAGAACTGAAGAAGGAGGGGGCAAGGGCTCTATAAAGAAGGTGGGGGGAAGGTGGAAGGTGCCAGGTTAAAAACCAATCAGAGGAAAGATCAAGGGGTAGCGGAGGGGAATCAGGGAGGAGATAGGCAGGAAAGGTGACGAGGGAATGTAAGGGGAAATCACTATGGGTAGTAGAATAAGACAGAATCGTGAGAGAGGTGATAGGCAGCTGGAAAAGGAGGCAGAGTGAAATTGGGATGGGGGAAGGGAGAGGGAGGGAATTACTGGAAGTTGGAGAATTCGATGTTCATACCAAGGGGCTGGAGACTACCTAGACAGTATATGAGGTGTTGCTCCTCCAACCTGAGTTTGGCCTCATTATGGCAGTAGAGGAGGCTATGTATGGACATATCCCAATGGGAATGTGAAGCAGAATTGAAGTGGGTGGCAACCGGGAGATCTTGTCTGTTGTGGCGGATGGAGCGGAGATGCTCGACGAAGTCCACACGTCCCTCCCCACAGATCTCCCACCTGATACTTATCCCTGCAAGCTTAAGTGCTACATCTGTCCCTACAACTCCACTCTTACCACCATTCATGGCCCCAAACATGGTCCTTCCAGATGAGGCAACACTTCATTTGTGAGTCTGTTGGGGTCATCTATTGCACCCGGTGCTCCCAGTGCGGCCTCCTCTACATCGGCGAGACCCGACGCAGCTTGGGGGAACACTTTATCGAGCACTTCCGCTCCGTCTGCACTGTCTTCTCTTCTAGCGGCCTATCACCTCTCTCATGATTCTGTCTTCTACTACCCATAGTGCTTTCCCGTTACATTCCTTCTTCACCTTTCCCACCTATCCCCTCCCTGCTTCCCCTCACCCACCACTAGATCTTTCCTCTGATTGGTTTTTCACCTGGCGCCTACCAGCCTTCTTCTTCCCACCCTCCCCCCACCTTCTTTATAGGGTCCCTGCCCCTTCCTTCTTCAGTCCTGATGAAAGGTCTTGGCCCGAAACGTTGAGTGTTCGTTTCCACGGATGCTGCCCGACCTGGTGAGTTCCTCCAGCGTGTTTGAGCATCCAGAAGTTCTCCTCAGAGTTGTCAGCTGTCTGTCACTTTGATTTGGCCCCAGATTTTGGAGTATTTCTCCAGAAATACTATACATTTATATATTAACAATATATTACAACCTTTTACAGCACCAGATAGAATGACAGAACATGTCAGCACTAATGTTGCATTGAAGCATCTAACCACTATCAATGCATTCCAATACTAGCCTCAAAGAACCAATGTATTCCAGAGCATAAGGAGTGAAGTACCATTGGCAGAACATAGATAAATCACAATTTGATCTCCAATCAATGAATATACAGTGAATTCTGGTTAATTGGGCCATCAGTTCATTGGGGCAGCTGATTATTGGGGAGAGATCTTTAAGAGCAAAAAACTAAATTGTGAAAATAGCTGGATACAATGTCACTTAATTTGAGCAAGAGACTGTTGCTGAACAGTTTCTAACTAGTGCCAGTCATATGCACTTGCGTGGCCATTAGACACTACACTGTGTTGAAAGCAATCAGTTTTTAAATAGCATCTGTTGTGTGTGTTTGTGTTCAAACGGCAGTGATTTTTGTCATTTACAGCTGGTGATAAATAAACAGTAAGACAATTTGGAGCCACTTTTCTCACCATGGCTTCAAGCATTCAGGCTTGGAGACACCAGAAACGGCTGGGAGTGAAAACGAAATGATTTCATTATTTCAAATAGTTAGGAATTATGAGAAATTCTAAGGTATTGACAATCATCTGTAATGTTACAATGAAAATAAAGATTTGGTGGATGAGATCATCTAAAGCATTGCCTGAAGAGAGTCCATTATCTGCACAAGGTATCTCTGCTGATTTTTTTCATTTACAGTCAATCAAAAGAACAGAGCAGCATGCACTGGATGAATTCCTCCATCGATAACTATTAGGAAATAATACACAGTTTTACAGCACTGTAGAGGGATTTATAGTGTTCTAATTTCTTCTGTGCTTCTGTAATTTGTGGCTGAAGAGATTGTGGAGGCATTAACAAATATCGTTGAAGAATCAATGGATTCTGGCATGGTTACAGAGGACTGGAAAACTGGAAATGTCACTCCACTCTTTAAGAAGGGAGAAAGGCAGAAGAAAGGCCAGTCAGTTAGGCTGTTAGAAGTTGGAGTTAATTGTTAAGGATGTGGTTTCAGAGTACTTGGAGAAACATGATAAAATAGGCCAAAGTCAGCATGGCTTCCTAAAGGATAAAATATTGCCTGACAAATCAGTTGAAGAAATATCAAGCTGGATAAACAAAGGAGAATCAGTAGATGCTGTGAACTTGTATTTTCAGAAGGCCTTTGACAAGTTTGCACACATGAGGTTGCTTAACAAGTTAAGAACCCCTGGTATTACAGGAAAGATTCTACATGGATACAGCTTTGGCTATTGATTGGAGGCAACAAGTGGGAATAAAAGGAGCCTTTTCTGGTTGGCTGCCATTGACTAGTGGTGTTCCATGGGATTCCATCTTGAGACCATTTCTTTTAATGTTGTATATCAATGATTTGGATGATGAAATTGATGGTAATGTGGCAAAGTTTACAGATGATACGAAGATAAGTAGAGTGCAGCTAGTGTTGAGGAAGCAGTGAGGCTACAGAAGAACGTAGACAGATTAGGAGAATGGGCAAAGAGGTGGTAGATGGAATACAGTGGTAGGAGGTATGCTGTCATGCACTTTGATAGAAGAAATAAAAGCATAGTCTATTTTCTAACTTGAAAGAAAATTCAAAAATTTGAGATGCAATGTGACTATGGAGTCCTCGTACAAGTTTCCCTAAAGGTTAATTTGCAGGTTGAGTCAGCAGTGATGAAATCAAATGCAATGTTAGCTTTCATTTTGCTAGGACTAGAATATAAAAGCAAGGATGTAATGTTGAGGCTTTATAAGGCACTGGAGAGGCATCACTTGAAGTATTGTGAACAGTTTTGGGCCCCTTATCTAAGAAAGGATGTGCTGACATTGGAGATCCACAAAATGATTCTGGGATTGAAAGGCATATCATATGAGCAGTGTCTGATGGCTGTAGGCCTGTATTCATGGGAATTCTGAAGAATGAGGGGGAGATCTCACTGAAAACCATCAAATGTTGAAAGGTCTCAGTACAGTAGATGTGGAGAAGATGTTTCCTATAGTGGCAGAGTTTAAATCAAGTGGACACAGCCTCAGAGTAGAAAGAAATTTCTTTAGCCAGAGAGTGGTGAATCTGTGGAATACTATGTCACAGATGGCTGTGGAAGCCAAGTTATTGGGTATACTTAAGGCAGCAGCTGATAAATTCTTGATTAGTCAGCGTATGAAGGGATACAGGGAGAAGGCAGGACATTGGTACCAAGAGGGAAATTGATCAGCCATGATGAAATGGCAAAGCAGACTCGATGGGCTAATTGGTCTAATTGTGCTCCAATATCTTATGTTCCTTGGTCTTATAAATTGTTACTCAGTTAAACAGTAGTTTGTCTTTTTCATACCTTTTAACTATTTCCATGAATCTTTGGCTAATTTGAAAGCCACTTAATTGGACCAAAATGTATTTGTCCATATGCATCCCAATTAACCAGAATCCACTGTATATCGGTGGCATCCTCTGAGCAATAATATTCTGTGGCACTCTCCCAAAACCACTAATATATTATATTGTTGACAGAGATTTAGTAGTATTGCCAGACTATCATTTTATTTCAGTACTATTGCTGCAGCAGCAATATAATTTCATAGGCAATCCAAAGCTCAGTTGCATTATGGAACTAAATTAGAAGTATATTACAGAATAGTATCAAAACTGAAGATATAATCTGATCTCTAGAGTCTCAATAATTAATTATATTGCCTCAAGAAATATGGTACATCCTATGCTCCGACTCTAGCTGAAAACAAGTACAATAATTATTATTAACTTATTTTAAGTTGGGTGGCATGTTTGAGATCTGCCTCTAACAAAGGATGTGTAAGGTGCTCCTTCCCTCTGCTAACTTGCAGATCACCCTTGGGCAAGGTGTAGCACCCCTTCCACCCCCGATCAGGGTCACAGGAAGCCACTGGAGCAGGTAGTGGATGGTCATATGAGCAACTCGTGCAAATCACAAGTCCTGGTTCTGTGACCAATGATGCCAGGCAGTCAGTCTCTGAAGAGTATTAATAAAGGCTGGTGTCACCCATTTTGTAAAGGCACTGCCCAGAAGAAGGTAATGACAAACCACTTCTGTAGAAAAATTTGCCAAGAATGATCATGGTCAAATGATAATCCAGGTCTTAGACTACTGTACATACTGATAATAACAATGATGGTAACTTAACTATACCTGCAGCTTCATGGTAAGTTACAAAAATATTATGTCAATACTTGCTATGTTAAATGAGATGGGATTTAGTTATCTATTTAATTTTTGCTCTTGATACAAAATAGTTCCTTAATTAATGCAAGGGAAAGCTAAACCTGTATGTCATGGCCCTGTTAAAAAATAAGACAAAACCTATTATGCCCACAATAAAGATGGGAAAAAATTGACATAGACTAGGCCATAAGGTCACTTAACTGGAACTGCCAAATGCATCTTTTACCATTAAAGGTGAGTGTACTAAGTAGTATCAGCTCATAGATCTAAAAATTTGTGGTTAGTTCTAATGGCTAAGTATAAAAAAGCTTCACACAAAATTCAGTGAAGCTTATCTGAACTTGTCATGGAAGACTCCACCAATCTTTTGAGAGCTGTCAATGTCTTCAAATATTTTGTTTTAAGAGTCACAGATGGTCAGAGTTATTTAATATAATTCAAATAGATTTAAACAATTAAAATGTATTAAAAATAAATGCACTTAAACTATCTTAAGCCATGAGAAGTTGGCTACAAATATACAGATAAAGTAAAACAGTTACCAGCACTTGCCTCTTTAATGAGGATGAACCACCCACTCAAAATTTAAGTGCTCCATCCCTGGATTCAGAAGCAATCCAGTGCCATTATAAGATGTCAGATTACCTATATTTGACTTTTGCATGCATAGCTGCTGAAGCCAAAGACAGTGAACAAGCTACTTTGATTAGACCTCTAAAAAATTAGAGATAGGTATAATTCAGACCTGTAGTTCTTTGGTGTTTTCAGGTTGACTGTCTTTTTCTTTAATGTAAACACAGATGCAAAGTTATTGTTCAAGATGTCCACTATTTATTTTAATTTACAAAATTACTGTTAATCAGTTCTCAGGAGTTTGTTACCCCATTGCTTTTTATAGGTTCAAATAAACAACAGTTTTGATATTTTCTCAGACTATTTAAGTACCATGTTTTTACTTTCACTGATATTAATTTCCAATTTTTCTGCTGTTCTTTTTTACTGTCCTGGTGACCAGGAGACTATGTTGTCATTTTCTTACTTTGATGTAATCCCATGTTTCATGTCCTCTTTGGCTTTTTTCAGCAAGTGGAGCTCTTGTGCTCGCGGATATAAACTGATCTGTTTATAATTAATCTCTTTTTTGAAGGCCTCCCACTGATCTTCTGCTATTCTTCCATTATCAGTTTTGCACAGTTTGATGTGCACAGTTCCATCTCATCGCGTTAAAGTTAGTCTTACCTAAATCCAGAATTTTTGCAACTGTTTCATATTTCTCCCTTTCAAATGCTTCATTGAACTCCATCATCTTGTGATGCCTATCAGATTAATGCTTGTGCATTGTATAATAAAGATTAAAGTCAATTCCTCTGCTAAAAATAAGAATTAAAAACAGTTCCAGTTATAATCCTCAAGACATTTTGTTTCTGCAAACTGGGGTAATTGTATTAACCCATAACATTCTCAATGGAATTCTTTACAACCTTCTTTCTTCATATGAGGTTTGTTTAATTGCATAACCACCTCTGAGGTTGGTAGATTTAAGTCCCACTTCAAAGTGACACTCTGTGCAATGCTGACAGAGAGCTGGACTGTCTGAGGTATCATCCTCTAGGTGAAACATCCAAGTGAAAACTCATCCACTCTCACATAGTACTAAAGCAGAGTATCAAAGCAGAGATGGGATCTTCACAAGGAAGTGTCTACCAAAATCCAAAACTTTACAAAAACACCAAGGTAGATTGATTGGCCATTTTCACATTGCTACTTATAGGACCTTATCTTGAATAATTGGTTTCAATGATTCCAAATTCTATGAGAGACAAAACAATTAGTGAGTATTTAATTATCTCTAGAGTATCTTAAGTTTGCGAATGGTACAATAACAATACAAGTTGTTTGTATTTTCTTTTTCGTAGTTATTTCTCCGATGGTTTGATCAGGGCATGATTGCTCAAGCGCATCATGGGCACTGGCCGCCCAGCATTGAGGATATCTTCAAAAGATGATGCCTCAAAAAGGCAGCATCTGTCATTTAGGATCCCCATCACCAGAACACTGTCTTTTTATTACTTCCATCAGAGAGGAGGTACAGAAGATTGAAAACATATACTCAACATTTTAGAAACAGCTTCTGCCCCACCAACAACAAACTCTTGAATGGACAATGAACCAACCTTCCTCACTATTTTGATCTCTTTTTACACTTCTGTATTTCTTATTGTAATTGATAATATTTTTAATTGCAATGTACTGCTGTCACAAAACAACAAGTTTCACAACATAAGCCAGTGATGTTAAATCTAATTCCGATTCTGCATTGGAGAGAAATGTCTTATAAGGTTAAATTGAATGAGCTAAGACTTTTCTCTTTGGATGAGAGTTGACTTGATAGACATGTACTAGATTAGAAGTGTCATAGATTGAGTAGAGAGCCACAGACTTTTAACCAGGGTTGAAATAACTAAAACCAGGGGGCATTAACTTAAGGTGATTCAAGGGAAGTATAAGGGGGAGGTCAGAGATAGATTTTCATGCCTGGGTGTGGAAGAAGAAGCAGATACATTAGAGATACTTAAGAGACTCTTGGGCAGGCACATAAATGTAGAAAAATGGAGGGCTATTTGAGAGGAAAGGTTTAGATTGATCTTAGAGTAGGTTTAAATGTCCACACAACATTGTGGGCTGAAGGGCCTGGACTGAGTCATACTGTTCTGTGTTCTATGCTCTATGTTAAAAGCTGAAGCTATTGATCTAATCAAGTTCAATGGTTTGTGGGAGCAATGGTTACTTCTTCCAAACCCACATGATCACCATCTAGTGTTCCAGCACCCTATTTTTGGCCTATTTTTGGTGTTCTTGTTACACCCATGTATAACATGTTTTGAAGACATGTATCCATCTTTATTGCAAATGGAGAAAATACTGGTCTCTCAATTTCTACATGGAAAGTAAGAAAACACTACAGATGCTAGAATTCCTTAAAAAACAGAAGATGATGGAAATACTCAGCAGTTCAGGTCAAGTTTTTTTTTCCCTCTTTCTCAGTTTTGATGAAGCACCTTTGATCTGAAATGTTGACCTTGTTTCTTTTCCCACACATCCGGCCTGAACTGCCGACTATTTCCAACATTTTCCAATTTCTGAACTTCTCTTTTTTCTACATTTTTATCACATTTCACTCCATTTCTCTTTGAAACATTAAGAGCTAGATGAGCTGGAACTCCTTGACAAAACTAAATTCTCTTTCCCCTTGCAATCTCCCACACAGCACTGTCCTCAATTATATCAGCAGTATCAGGCTAAGCCCAGGGGCCATGTTACTGCACAAGACTCTTTATATTTCACTCCTGTAAAATTCTCTGCAACATTCTTCATCCATTTTTATCTCGCTATCTTTTTTACATGTTTTGCAACAGTATTGTTGCCAGATTCCTTCTTCCACTTTCATAGAGTCATTGAATAATAGAATCAAAGAAACATATACAATAGTTATTCAGCACTGAAACAGGCCTTTTACCCCTCCATTTTCATACTGATTACTAAGTAATTACCTAACACTATATCCTGCCTTCTGCATTCTCATTTCTTTTTTTTTAGTGCCTTGATATAATTATGTACAGAATGATTTGTTTACATGGCATGCAAAACAAAAGCTTTTCACCATATAAGGTACCTGTAATAATAATGAACCACTTTCAATTCCAATTCCATTTCCAAATACTAATCCTGTTTTCCAGCATGTGGTTCATATCTTTTGATACATTGGCAATTCAAGTGCTTGACTAAAACCTTAAAAGTTGTGATAGCACGGGAATTCACTGCCAACTTAGACAATGCAGTTCAGATTCTAAACAACCTGTATTGGAAAAGGTTCTTCCTCAGACTACCTCTAATCCTCCTTCCCCTTACCTATCTGCCCTGGTCTTTCTCCATTTTTTTTTAATTCAGTGATATCACATGCTCCTAATACAATGACAACCCCCTCCCTCATGTTATGGCCATTTGAGAAACAGAAATTAGCTTTTATAAAATTCATAAATCTTTATTCAAGTATTAGAATTATGGAATAGAATACAGTTTCACAGAATTTATATTAAAATATTAGCAAATAAGCAATTTTTATTAGCATTTTTGAAGTACATGCAGATGATGTGACTTTACATTACATAAAACCATGATTCAGATTTTTTCTAAGTTATCAAATTTCATGTTACATGTTAGCGATAATAAACATGATTCTGATTCTGATTCTGTTTCTGAATGCAACCCAACTATAATGTGGTAATTACCTGTAGTGTGGTGACTGAACTGTACACCACACACAACAACGTGTTCCAACTACCTCAAAATTTTCAACTGCAGTACTGTACCTTTGCCACTTTCCTTCAGCTAAGAAAAATATTGGCTTTCGGCTCTGCACGTGACTGCTGGTTCCCACATTGTCAGTAGTTACCTCAGATCATAGTTCATTGTCTAGAACCACTGGACATGTACAGCCCTCCTACACATGCTGAGCTGTCCAATCACACGCAGTTGTATCCAACACACGAACACAAGAAATTCGGAGCAGTTGTAAGTTATCAGGCCCCTCAAGCCTGTCCATCAATTACTATGATCATCAAGTCTTCTGATGTGCTATACCTCCATACACCTCTGTTCCACAAACTATCAAATATTTATCCACATCCACTTCAAGCAGTTCTAATAATCCATCTTCTACAACCCTCTAGAGCAGAGGACACTGGGAGAAGAAAGTGGGTGAATGTAGTCACCCTTTTTCATCTATACTCCAAGGAATTCAGGTCTAAATTATTAGATTACTAGAATATTAGAAGTACTCTGTACTTCACCCACTTGCAGTCTCCCTAGATTTAGATAATAACCTGTTCTTTGATTTCCTAAATGCATGGCCTTACATGTCCCCACATTAACCGCTATCCAGTCAATTGATCTATCTTCCAATGCAGAATCACTACATCTGTATTTGTGTCCTTGCATCTATTTTCAAATCATTGGCAAATTTGAAACCATACATACGACAATTTCCTCCAGATCCTGAGTATAAATAGAGCACAATTGTAGGCCAAGAACAGATCCCAGCAGCGACTTACCTCTTTCCAGTTGGAAAAAGATCCATGCATTCTAACTTTCCATTTTGGAAGAGGCAGCCAGTTTTCACTCCATTCTAAAACACTTCCTCTGATACCACAGACTCATCAACACCTCCCCCTATTAACTGTATTTCCTGCCAGTCATCTTAAGGACATACAATATAAGCTATCTTATATATGTATATTTGTTGTGTTTTTATTGTTATTATGTTCTTTATTTTTTGTTATTTTTGTGCTGCATCGGATCTGAAGTCACAATTATTTTGTTTTCCTTTACACTCGTGTACAATAAATGACGTTAAGCAATCGTGAATCTTAAATTATGCACCAGTCTCCTTATGTGGTACCTTGTCAAGTGCTTTCAGGAAAAGTTTATATACCACCTCTACAGGTTCCCTTTCATTAGTTCTCTCTGCTGCATCTTCAAAGAATTCAAGCAAATTTGTCAAACATGATTTACGTTTCATAAAATTATCTTGTCGAGGTTTAATTATATTCTGCTTTCCTAAATGATTAGCTGTTTCCTCTTTGATGATTGATTCTAGTAACTTGTCAATATTAGCCATTAAAGTAACAGGCCTGGAATTTGCTGCCTTCTGCTTTTCTCCTTTTTGAAAAAGGGAGTCACATTGGCAGTTTCCAAGGATTTGGAACCATGCCAGAATTTAACAAGCTACAAAGGTTTTCAACCTGTTGCTCCACCATTTCTGCAGTCACTTTGAAGAATCCTACCAGATTTTATTTCAAATTAGCTGGTCAGATTTTTTGTGATATTAACAACGTCTTCTACAGTGTAAATGGATACAAAAATTATTCCAGCATATATTACATTTATTTGTTTGCTGTTATAAACTCACTTGCGTCATTCTCTAGATATCCCTTCCTCTTTCTATGTGTACTGTATGACCACAGATATTACTACTGTTTGTTTGTATATTACATGCAAGATTCCTCTGAAACTTTATTTTCTCTCTATGAACTTTTTGGCCTTCTATGGTTCAATCCTAAAAACATAGAAAAGTACAGCAGCACAGGAACAGGCTATTCGGTCTACAATGTTGTGTCAAACCAGCTAAAGAGTAAATCAAAAACACCCAGGCACAAATCCCTGCTACCTGCACCAAGTTCATACCTCTCAATCTTCCTTACATCCATGTACCTATCGAAGTGTCTCTTAAATGTACTTGCCTCTACCGTCATACCAGACAGCGCTTTTAGGCATCGAAGGCTCTCACCTCCCTTTTGAACCTTCTTGCTCTCACCTTCAATACATGGCCGCTGGTATTACACATTTAAAGATCTCCCCTCAGTCTCTGGCAGTCCGGAGAAAACAACCCAAGTTTATCCAGCCTCTCGTGATAGCACATGTCCTCAAGACCAGGCAGCATCCTGGTAAACCTCTTCTGCACCCTCTTCAAAGCCTCAGAATCCTTCCTATAGTGGGGAGACTAGAACTGTATGCAATGCTCCAGATGTGGCCTAAACAGAGTTTTACAAAGTTGCAACGTAGCTCCCTGACTTTTGAACTCAATGCCTTGACTAATAAAAGCGAGTACTCCATAAACTTTCTTTACCACTCTATTGATGTGTGTAGCCACTTTCAAGGAGTGATGAATTTGGATCCCAAGATCTCTCTGCTCAGCAACACGGTTAAGGATCTTGCCCTTAACAGGGTACTGTGTCCTTGCATTTGCCCAACCAAGGTGCAACACCTTACAGGGACCTGGTTTAAACTCTGTCTGCCATTTCTCTGCTCGTACTTGTAACTGATCTTTATTGTGCTGTATTCTTTGCTAGCCTTCTGCATTATCTACAACTCCGCCGATTTTGGTATCACCTGCACACTTACTAACCAACCCATTGCATTATCATCCAGGACAAGCAGCAGAGGTCCCAGTACAGATCCCTGTGGAAAACCAGTAATTACACACCCCTAGCTCCAATAAATCCCTTCAACCACTACCCTCTGTCTTCCATGCGTCAGTCAATTCTGAATCCAAACAGCCAATCCACCGTGGCTCCCATGCATCCTAATCTTCTGGATTAGCCTCCCATGAGGTGGCACGGCACAGCAGCAGCGGCCTTTCAGACCTGGTGTTACTTTAATTTACTTTTCTAATTTAAATTTGATACACAATGTTTGATTAGGGCACATGTATAACAGAGCGACTATCTACCATCGCCAGGTACTACAACAATAGTGCTGGTTTCCAAACACTGCTCATCGCTAGTGGAGTTTGTGGCTGTCAGATGTAGGCCATTTTATTTGCCACGGGAATTCACCTCTGTTCTTATACTCGGTGTGTACATTCCACCCAGCGCTAATGCTAAGGAGGTGCTCTGTGAAATGTACGGGCTATTAGCGAAGTGCAGAACGCACACCCAGACGGACTTTTTATTGTTGCCAGTGATTTTAACCATGTGAACCTTAAATCAGTGCTCCCCAAATTCCATCAGTATATGGACTTTGCAACAAAGGGGGGAGAACGCGTTGGACCTGGTTTACACAAACATCCCCGACACGTACTGAGCAGAGCCCCGCCCCCACCTCGGATATTCAGACCACATCTCTGTTATGCTAATCCCAGCATACAGACCACTCGTCAGGTGCTCCAGACCAGTTCAGAAGCAGGTGAAAACCTGGCCAGCAGGAGCCATCTCTGCTCTTCAAGACTGCTTTGAGCAAACTGACTGGCACTGCAATGTTCAGGGAGTTTGCAACCGATGGTGACTCTACCAATTTAGAGGAGTATACAGCATCAGTGACCAGCTACATCGGCAAGTACATTGATGATGTTACTCTGTCCAAGACCATCACTATACGTGCCAACCAGAAGCCATGGATGACCGCGGAGGTGCGTGCACTGCTGAGGACCCATGATGCCACCTTCAGAGAAAGTGACAAGGCAGCCCTATCAACAGCAATGTCCAAACTGTCCTGGGCCATTAGAGGGGCAAAGCATGCACACGCGCAGCGAATCCACAGCCATTTACAGGACAGCAGCAACACGCGGCGCATGTGGAAGGGCATCCAGGACATCACCAATTACAGGACAACATCACCTGACTCTGCAGGTGATGCCTCCCTCCCAAATGCGCTGAATAACTTCTATGCCTGTTTTGAGGTGGAAATGACATGGAAGTCCACCCCTCCTACAAATAATAAGGTGCTGTGTCTCACCATGGCCGATGTGAGAAGGACCCTGTGCAGGGTCAGCCCACGGAAGGCTGCTGGACCAGACAACATTCCTGGTAAAGTGCTCAGAGGATGTGCAGACCAGCTAGCAAATGTTCCCACTGACATCTTCAACATCTCCCTCAGCAGTGCCACCATTCCAACGTGCTTCAAGGCTGCCACCATCGTCCCTGTGCTGAAGAAGTCTTCAGCGTCCTGCCTAAATGACTACCGTCCCGTTGCACTTACATCCATCATCATGAAGTGTTTCGAGAGGCTCGTCATGAGGCATATCAAGACCCTGCTGCCCCCCTCACTGGATCCCCTGCAGTTTGCGTACCGTCCCAACCACTCAACGGACAATGCCATTGTCACCACCCTCCACCTGGCTCTAACCCACCTGGACAAAATGACATGTACGTTCGAATGTTGTTCATAGACTTCAGTCCAACATTCAACACAATTATCCCTCAGAAACTGATTGGAAAGCTGAGCCTACTGGGTCTGAACACCTCCCTCTGCAACTGGATCCTAGACTTCCTGACTGGGAGACCTCAGTCAGTCCGGATCGGGAGCAGCATCTCCAACACCATCACACTGAGCACGGAGGCCCCCCAGGGCTGTGTGCTCAGTCCACTGCTGTTCATTCTACTGACTCACAACTGTGCTGCAACACACAGCTCGAACCACATCATCAAGTTTGCCAATGACACGACCGTGGTGGGTCTCAGCAGCAAGTATGATGAGTCAGCTTACAGAGAGGAGGTGCAGTGGCTAACAGACTGGTGCAGAGCTACAACCTGTCTCTTAATGTGAACAAAACAAAAGAGATGGTTGTTGACTTCAGGAGGGCACGACCCTGCAGTGCATAGTGAGGTCAGATGAGAAGATTATCAGGGTCTCCCTTCCTGCCATTATGGACATTTACACGACATGCTGCATCCGCAGAGCAAACAGCATTATGAAGGACCCCACGCACCCCTCATACAAACTCTTCTCCCTCCTGCCATCTGGGAAAAGGCACCAAAGCATTCAGACTTTCACGACCAGACTATGTAACAGTTTCTTCCCCCAAGCCATCAGACTCCTCAATACCCAGAGCCTGGACTGACACCTTACTGCCCTATTGTCTTGTTTATTATTTATTGTAATGCCTGCACTGTTTTGTGCACTTTATGCAGTCCTGGGTTGGTCTGTAATCTAGTGTGTTTTTTTTTTCTCTGTTGTTTTTTACGTAGTTCAGTCTAGTTTTTGTATTGTGTCATGTAACACCATGATCCTGAAAAAACGTTGTCTCATTTTTATTATGTACTGTACCAGCAGTAATGGTCAAAATGACAATAGAAGTCACTTGACTTGACTTTGTCAAACGCCTTACTAAGATCCATGTAGACATTATCCTTACCCTTATCAATCTCTCTTGTCACGTTATCAAGTAACACAATCAAGTTGATTAGACACGACCTGCCCTACACAAAGCCATGCTTGCTCTCCCTAATTAGGTCATGGGTTTCCAAATGCTCAAATTGTACATCCGATCCCTTTAGAATTTTCGCCAGTGATTTCCCTATGACTGACATGAGACTCACCGGTCTAAGCTTCCCAGGATTTTCCCCTGTCACCTTCTTAAATAGAGCTATAACATTATACATTCACCAGTCCTCTAGGACCTTGCCTGTGGCTAGAAAGGACGTGAAGGTATCGGTCAAGGTTCCAGCAATCTAGTCTCTTGTCTTATTCAATAACCTGGGGTAAATCCCACCAGGTCCTGGGGTCATATCCACCTTAATACTGATTAGGAGGCCCAACACTTGCTCTAACATATTTATTCACTCAACACTATTCTCCGGGTCCTCCATATCCTTTTCCAAGGTAAATATTGAAGTAAAGTACTCATTAAGTACATCACTCACATTTTCCACATCCAAGCAGATGTTCCCCCCTTTATCCTTGAGTGTTCCCACCCTCTCCCTCATTATCCTCATGACCTTGATGGATGTATAGAATGCCTTGGGTTTCACCTTTATCCTACTTGCCAGGGACTGGTTTGTGATCACTGGTTGCCTTAGGAACTAGTGATCACAATATGATTGAATTCAGTTTGAAATTTGACAAGGAGTAAGTAAATTCTGTTATAGCAGTATTTCAGTGGGATAAGGGAAATTACAGTGGTATGAGAAAGGAGTTAGCCAAAGTAAATTGGAAGGAGTTGTTGGCAGGAATGTCAGCAGAGCAGCAATAGCGTGCATTTCTGGAAAAAATGAGGAAGGTGCAGGACCTGTGTTTTCTAAAAGAGAAGAAATTTTCAAATGGCAAAATCGTTCAACCATGGCTGACAAGGGAATTCAGAGTCAATGTAAAAACAAAAGAGAGGGCATACAACAAAGCAAAAATTAGTGGGAAGATAGAGGATTGGGAAGTTTTTAGAAATCTGCCCAGAGCAAGTAAAAGAGTTATTAGAAGGGAAAAGATGACATATGAAATCAAGCTAGCAAATATTATCAAAGTGGATAGTAAAAGCTTTTTCAAGTCTGTAAAAAATAAAAGAGATGAGACTGGATATTCATATACTCATGAGTGGACGTTCAGAGATAGAAATGCTACATACCCATAACTCTGGAGCAAAAACAATGCACAGTAAGATTAAAGAACTAATGGGGAAATTTCCTTTCTCAACAAGTGGATGCATCAAGGCAAAAAAACGACAAACTTAATTATGAGCAAAGAGGAAATCCTAAATAGAAGGACAGAATATATAAAAGAAATTTTTGAAGACCAAAGGTGAGAGAAATCGAACATAAGGAAGAATCTTGAAGGACCTAACATTCTAAAATCAGAAATTCAAACAGCCATAAATAAAACAAAACTTAACAGCAACTGGTCCAGACAACATCACTGTTGAAATGATACTGGCCTTTGAAGATTTTGGAAGAGGGAAAATAACAGAAATAGCAAATGAATTCTATGATCATGGGGAGATACCTGATGATTTAAGTAAATCAATGTTCATCACACTTCCAAAGTAAGAGGGAGCAACAGAATGTGAGTCACATCGTACAATAAGCCTGATGAGCCACATGGCAAAAATTATTCTCAGAGTAATCATGATGAAAGCAAGACACTGTATAAAACCAGAAATCAGTAAAGAACAATGCGGCTTTGTGGAAAACACTGGAACCGGAAATGCAATTTCCATGCTACAGATGATCTGTGAAGGAGCCACCCAGGTACAAAAAGACATCTTACCTATGCTTCATCGTCTATGCAAAAGCTTTTGACATTGTCAGACACCAAGATCTTCTGGAAATGCTTCAAGATATTGACATAAATGAGATAGGTATACATTTCTTAAGAAACTTATACTGGGACCAGACAGCATCCATCAGAATAGAAGGAGAAGTGAGTGAATATGTGAATATCATGAGAGGAGTCAAGCAAGGTTGTGTCTTTTCACCCGACTTATTCAACCTGTATAGTGAGAATATCTTGAGAAGTATCAGAGACATCAAAGGACCCACAATTGGAGGCCATAATATAAATAACATCAGATATGCTGATGACATCGTACTAACAGCTGACTCAGAAACAAAACTTCAAGAACTACTGACTATAATGGCAGCAGAAAATAATCGCAGAGGCCTCTCCACCAACACCAAGAAGACAGAAAGCATGGTTGTCTCCAGAAAGACAAACATGCCACAATGTGTGATCAAGATCAGAAATACAAACATCAAAGAAGTTGACAAATTCAGATAGCTTGAGATAAATAACAAGTGATGGCAGATGCGACACAAATGGCAAAAGAAGCTTTCCAGAAAATGAAGACCATATTAACAGACAGAAAGATGAGCATGTACACTAAAAACAGAATACTGCAGTGCTACATTTATTCTATCCTGACTTATGGAAGTGAATGCTAGACCATTTCTCCAGCAATGGAAAAGAGACTAGAAGCAGCTGAATTATGGTTCTACAGGAAAACGGTAAAAATATCATGGACCACACACATATCAAATGAAGAAGTTCTCAGAAGAGCCCAAGCAGTTAGATTACTCATACCAACAATAAGAGAAAGACAACTCAGGTTCCTAGGACACATCATACAGAAAGATGAACTAGAAAAACTCATACTCTCTGGAAAGATCGAGAGGAGCAAGCCTAGAGGAAGACCTCGGTTTACGTACATCAAAAGCCTAGCCAGGTGGCTACACATCGAGGAAATGGAAGTCGTCCAAAAAATGAGGGATAGATCTATATGGAAAACCATGGTCATGAACATTCGCTTCGGATATGGCACCTAGACAGACAGACAGAAAGTGGATATTGGACCACTAGAAAATGAGGCAAGAGAAGTAATAACAAGGAGATGACAGATGAACTAAATGAGTATTTTGCATCAGTCTTCACTGTGGAAGACACTAGCAGTGTGTCAAGTGTTGATGGGTGTGAGGGAAGAGAAGTGAGTGCAGTTACTATTACAAGAGAGAAGGTGCTCAAAAAGCTGAAAGACCTAAAAGTACATAAGTCACCCAGATGAACGGAACCCTAGGGTTCTGAAAGAGGTAGCATTAGAGATTGTGGTGGCAATAGAAATGATCTTTCAAAAATTATTGGACCCTGGCATACTGCCAGAGGACTGGAAAATTCCAAATGTCACTCCACTTTTTAAGAAAGGAGGAAGGCAGCAGAAAGGAAATTATAAACCAGTTAGCCTGACCTCAGTGGTTGGGAAGATGTTAGTATCAATTCTTAAGGACAAGGTGATGGAGTACTTGGTGACACAGGTCAAGATAGGACAAAATCAACATGGTTTCCTTAAGAGAAAATCCTGCCTGACAAACCTGTTGACATTCTTTGAGGAGATTGCAAATATAATAGAAAACAGAGATGCAGTGGATGTTGTATATTTGGACTTTCAGAAGGCTTTTGACAAAGTGCCACACATGAGGCTGCTTATCAAGTTAAGAGCCCGTGGTATTATAGGAAAGTAACTAACATGGTTAGAGCATTGGCTGATTGGAAGAAGGCAGCGAGCAGGAATCAAAAGATCCTTGTCTGGTTGGCTGCCAGCGACTAGTGGTGTTCCATAGTGGTCGGTGTTGGGACCATTTCTATTTATGCCGTATATAAATGATTTAGATAATGAAATAGATGGCTTTGTTGTCAAGTTTCCAGTTGATATGAAGATTGGTGGTGGGGCAAGTGGTGTTGAAGAAACAGGTAGAATGCAGAAGGACTTAAATAGATTAGGAAAATGGGCAGTAAAGTGGCAAATGAAAATGCATGGTCATGCACTTTGGTCATAGAAATATGTGAGCGGACTATTTTCTAAATGGGGAGAAAATTTAAAAATCAGAGATGCAAAGGGACTTGGAAATCCATGTGTAGAACATCTTAAAGGTTAACTTACAGGTTGAGTCAGTAGTGAGGAAGGTAAATGCAATGTTAACACTCATTTCAAGAGTTCTAGAATACAAGAGCAAGGATGTGATGCTGAGGCTTTATAAGGCACTGGTGAGGCCTCACCTTGAGCATTGTGTTCAATTTTGGGCTCCTCATCTTAGAAGACATGTGCTGGCATTGGAGAGGGTACAGATGAGGTTCTCAAGGATGATTCCAGGAATGAAAGTGTTATCATATAAGGAACTTCTGATGCCTCTGGGCCTGAGTTCACTGGAATTTAGAAGGATGAGGGGGGATCTCATTGAAACTTCTAGAATATTGAAAGGACTAGACAGAGTAGATGTGGAAAGGATGTTTCCCATTATGGGAGACTCTAGGACAAAAGGGAACTATCTCAGGATAGAGGGGCGTCCATTCAAAACAGAGATGTGGAGAAATTTGTTTAGTCAGAGGGTGGTGAATTTATGGAATCTGTTGCCACATGCTGCTGAGGAGGCCAGGTCTTTGAGTGCATTTAAGGCCAAGAATGATAGGTTCTTGATTGAACATGGCATCAATGGGGAGAAGGCTGGGAAATGGAATTGATGAGGAGAAAAAAGGGATCAGCCGTGATTAAATGGAGGAGCAAACTCAATAGGGCAAAAGGCCTAATTCTGCTCCTATGTCTTATGGTCTTATTATCTTATGGACTTTTTATGGTCCCCTTGGCTTTCCTAATTCCCTCCTTTAGTTCTTTTCTGGCTTCTTTCTCTTTCTGATGTGTTTCGCTTGATCCTGACTTCCAAATCTTTACATACTTTTCCTTTTACTTCTTGAATAAATTCATCACCTCTTTAGACATCCAGGGCTCTCTAATGTTTTCACCCCCCTCCTTCTTCTAACAGGCACATACCTTTCCTGTACCGTGTGCAATTGATCTTTAAACTCCTTCCAATGACTGATGTGGACCTGCCAGAGAAAAGCAGTTCCCAATTAACTCTTCTTAGTTCCTGCTTAATGCCCTTGTGATTTGCACTACTCCAATTTAAAATTCTTCCACAAAGACATACCCTTATCAATAGCTACCCTGAAAATTGTGGTCACACTTCCTTATGTCACCAAGCCAGGCTCAATACCCAACATTAAGTCCAGTGTGGCCCCTCCTCTCATTGGACCGTCCACATATTGATTTGAGAAACCCTCCTGGATACACTTAATAAGTTCTGCCCCTCCTAAACCTCTTACACTAAGAAAGTCCCAGTTTATGTTGGGGAAGTTGAAACCCCCAAGATAACAATACGATTATTTTTATTCATTTCCTTAGTCAGATTACATATCTGTTCTTCAATGTTACAGTGACTATTAGCGGGTCTGTAGTACAATCCCATCAGTGTGATTGCACTCTTCCTATTCCTGAGTTCCACCCAAATGGACTCAGTGTCTAATCCCTCTATTACATCTCCCTTGAATCTACTCCTTGTATACTGTCTCAGAATTCTGGTCTGCCACCTGCTCTTAATTTTCAATGTAATATTATATTTTACCTCCTTTAAGCATGGATTATGCCTCTTTCTCATAGAATCTCTCTTTTTAATTGGGTTACATACTTGGTCTGCATTATTGACCAGCTGTTTCAATATCTGCCACTTTTCCTCTACTGACATATCTCGTAGCTTGTCTTCTTGGTCCACTTTAGTGAATTCCACCCTCAGATCATTATAAATATCTTTATTTACAATGAAAATACAAGTTATGTTCTTTACAAACTTTTCCTTATTATGTAAGACTAAAATAACTTGTTCCTAGGTATGCTCAGTAACATATTGCACTTAAAAGTAATTCTTGGCACATTCTGCAAGTTCTTTTACAATAGCATTGCCATATCCAATTACCATTATCTTTCATTATTCCCCATACTGGGTCTGCTCTTTTGTACAAGGGGTGATTAATAAGTTTGTGGCCTAAGGTAGAAGGAGTCAATTTTAGAAAACTTAGCACATTTATTTTTCAACATAGTCCCCTCCTACATTTGCACACTTAGTCCAGCGGTCGTGGAGCACACGGATCTTGGACCTCCAGAAAGTGTCCACAGCAGCGATGATTGATAAGTTTGTGGCCTGAGGTTGAGAGAGATGTTATTAACTTCAAACTTTCTGCATAATCATTCAAAGAGTTGACCTGCATGTGCATGTAATGAGAGCTGCATAACTCATCTCCTTCTGCCTTAGGCCACAAACTTATCAATCACCCCTCGTACACTGGACACTTGCTGTGGACACTTTCTGGAGGTCCAAGATCCGTATGCTCCATGACCACTGGACCAAGTCTTTAAATGTAGGAGGGGACTATGTTGAAAAATAAATGTGCGAGGTTTTCTAAAATTGACTCCTTCTACCTTAGGCCACAAACTTATCAATCTCCCCCATAACAGTCGAGTCAAGTTCTCCCAAGAAATTACTCCCACAACAGGTACCTACACTGTGGAGCAGTGAATTGCAATGTGCTACCAAAAACTATACTTTAATGTTAATTGGACAAATTGGGTTGAGTTCCCTTCTAGTAAAAATAAAATTCAAAGCTACTGTGACTTAAACCTGAAACTAAGTTGATGTTATTCAAACATGATAGATTTATTTGTATATAGTTATGTTTCAATTAATCATTTATGAAAGATTTAATGATGATGCTGATCAACAGGTACCAGATGAACAAGCTCAATATTCCAGTACATGGACATAAGGCCATAAGTTATAGCAACAGGATTAGTCAGTTTGGTGCACAGAATCTGCTCCTCCATTTCATCATGACTGATCCATTTCCCTCTCAGCCTCAGTCTCCTGTCTTCTCCCCATAATCCTTCATGCCTTGACTAATCAAGATCTACCATTGATGCGTGGGTGTAGAACTCACTGCTTTTACAGGTCAATTCTGAAAGCATTGTGGGAGGCAAGCTAATTGAGCCCTTTGTTCATAATTATAACATGACACTCAGTACTAGACTGATGAAGTTTAATATTTTTTTCGTGAAATCTCTCTCAGAACTTTTGAGGAAGAACAAATAATTAAAGCAGATGTATATGAGAAATTCTCCCAATGGGAGGTTTACATACATCATGAGAAGAAGGTGCCTTTTGTTTGGAACAAAATTCATATTGTCATTGAGTAACTGCTGAAATTAACTGATTACCTGGTTTGGTTTGATTTATTATTTCAGACATGAAAAATGGCCATTTCTGTCAAAACGATAATTTGAAAAACTACCCTTTGATTTTTCAATTTTATTGCCAACATTTCCTTCTGGAGTTGAAGACTTTGATCATTGATCATACTCAATGCAGAGTGAATTATTATCTTGAAATATGCATTATTTAAAAGTACATCTAAAAGCAGCAATAGTAACTGCAGAAAAATTAAATAAGCGCATTCCATATAACTTTGGAAGGAGCATGATCCTAAAGAGATCGCGAGTTACTCATTAAATTCGACCAAAGCTGATTAATGATTCCTGACCACTATATTCTTTTTTAAACATTTTAATTTACTGTTTAACAACCCTCTTCTCTCTTCCTCAGTGGTATCTTTGGTCATTAGTTGCTGGACATATGAATAGAACTATTCTTATTAAAAACCTAGAGAGAGTTGGAACTTTCCCACCATTGCATTTGGACAATTTCCAGAGACCATGTATCACCTGATCTTTACTCATCATTTGCCTCTCTGACTTCCCTTTGCTGAGATGTCTGCTATTGTCAGAAATCCAAATGACCCAATTCCCTACCCTATACCTTCATTGTGCTCAAGACACAGGCCCATTGTGTTTAGATGTTGGTTATAATGATGCTTAATATACCATAAAACATTGAGACCATAAGACATATAAGAAGAATTAAGCCATTTGGCCAATTGAGTCTGCTTCACTATTATCTCATGGCTGATTGCCTTCTCCCTGTAACCTTTGGCACCCATACTAATCAAGAACCTATCAATCTCCACTTTAAAAATACCTCCACAGCTGTCTGTGGCAATGAATTCCATAAATTCACAAATCTCTGCCTAAATAAATTCTTCCTTATCTATGTTCTAACTTTCTGAAGTACTAATGTATACTTCAGTTTCTATATGAAACAGATTAGGATTCCCTTTTGCTCAAAACCATTGCATCTTACATCATTTAGCCTGACTTTGTATCCAGCCAATCACAGACTTGGTCAATTTTCTCCCTTTCCTTTCCACTGAACAAGTACTTCTGAAGCTTCGTCCAGCTCTGATGTGAGACCAGCAACTTGAAACATTAACCTTGTCATTATTTCCCCAGTTTCAGACATTTGGGCATTCAGCAGTTAGAAAAGCTGACTTCGGGTATGGAGTATGCAGATGCATAGGTTTCTGAAGCAATTCACATTGCTGAGATGTGATAGGAGAGCAATGATGATGAATTACATGGTTAAGCTACATAGAGATACTAATTGTGCCCTGTCCTCTCTGATGTTTGATTAACCTGTTTTCTCTGAAGCCTCCCTCATCCAATTTTTTCTCAAGGAAGAAGAGAACACCCTGAAGGAAACATCATTCCCTCCAGTAGATACCTGAATAGGAAAGAAAATAAGCCCAGTATTAGGGTTACTGCAGAATCTATCAACATACCAGAACATGAGCCATTATTCACTGGCTAGGGTTAAGTGAACAAAATTTTTACCAGGACTTCTGTTGGTTCATTCATATTGGGAATGGGAAAGCAGATGTCAAAAACTATTTTACAACCACGTTGTGAAAAACAGGTAAGCTACAAATATGTCCCTGGGATACTCAGGGCACCTGCATTGGGACAGGGCTATTATCTACAATTGCTTAAATACAAGCAAAAGAATACATAAGGTCTTATATTCTATCCAAACTGCCCCTTAGCTCCTTCAACTTAAACATATTGAACAGTGGGATTGAAGAATGTTTCATTTAAAAAAAACCTGGCAAACTTAACTATTTAAAGCTGCAAGCTATTTTTAAACATAAAAAATAGGTATGTTTATTACAATGTATCAGAAGACACTCTGCTTGAAATGACCAAAGGATACAATGTTATCGGAGCTCCTCAAACACTTGGACCAGAATTCATGTTTTTGTAGAAACAGTAAGCAAAAGTTCTACCTAAGAGTATTATCTCAAACTTGATGAAGGAAAGGCAATGGAAATGGTCTATATGAACGTTAGCATGGCAAATCCTGCACAACAGGCTTGTCAAGAAGGTTTAATTACTCAGCATTCAGGATGAAGTAGTAAATTGGATTCAACATTTGCTTAGCAGGAGGAGTCATAGAGTAATAGCATATGGCTGCCTCTTTGACAGGAAGTGGTGTGCCATTAGGATCAATGCTGGGTCTGCTGTTGTTTATCATCAATATTAATGATTTGGATGATAATGTGGTAAACTGAAACAGCAAATCAGCAGATGACACCAAGATTGGACAGTGAGGAATGCAGTAAAAGCTTGCAGCAGGACCTGGACAAACTGGAAATGGACTATAGCAAGACAGATGCAATTTAATGCAATTGAATGTGGGGTTTTGCAATTTCGGAGTACGAACCATGGTAGGACTTACACTGAATAGTAGGGCATTGAGGAGTGTGGTTGAACAGAGCAATTTCGGAATACAGACCCATAATTCCTTGAAAGTGGTGTCACAGGTAAATGGGAATGTGAAGAAAGCTTTTGGTACACCGGCCTTCATGAATCACAATATTGAATACAGAAATTTGGGATATTATTTTGAAGTTTTGTAAGATGATTTTAAGGCCATATTTGGATTATTCTGCTCACTTACATACAGGAATATATCAATAAGATTAAAAGAGTGCAGAGAAAATTCACACGGGTTTTGTCAGGAATTGAGGACTTCAGTTATAGAGAATGGTTGAATAGGTTAGGACCTTATTCCCTGGAACATAGAAAAAGGTGGGATTTGAGAACGATATACAAAATTATGATGCATATAGATAGGGTACATGTAAGCAGGCAGTGAGAAAGGTCATCAAATGTTTTAACAGAATCTGGACCAGCTAGAAAAGCTATGTGGTTGCACTATGGGAGGGCAAACAAGGATAGGACTTACATGGTGAGCAGTCTGGCACTGAGTACTGATCCATAATTCCTTGAAAGTGGAATCTCAGAGAGATAGGATCATAAAGAGAGATATTAGCGCATAGTCCTTCATAAATTAAAATATTGAGTTCAGGTGGTGGAATGTTATATTGAAGTTCTTGATTAGTTCTAAGTATATTGAGTGTAGTTCTGGGCATCTATCTACAGCAGAGATATCAATAAGATTGAAAGAGTGCAGAGCAAATTTATAAAAATGTTGCTGGGACTTGAGGACCTGAGTTATAGGGAAAGGTTGAATAGTTTAGGACTTAATTCCCTGGAACCTAGGAGGATGAGAGGAGATTTGATAGAGATATACAAAATTGTGATAGGTATAGATAGGATAAACGGAAACAGGTCTTTTCCACTGAGGTTGGGTGAGGCCAGAACTAAAGGGCAGAGGTTAAGGATAAAAGGTGAAATGTTTAAGGGGAAACCTTGGGGAAACTTCTTCACTCAGAGGGTGTTGCGAGTGAAGAAGAGGTGCCAGAGGAAGAGGTGGATGTGGGTTCCATTTCAACGTTAAAGAGAAATTTGAATTAGTACATGGATAGGAGGCATAAGGAGGTCTATGTTCTAGGTGCAGTTCTGTGGGATTAGGCAGAATAACAGTTTGGCATGATCTATTTAGATGAAAGGCTTGTTTCTATACTGTAGTGTTCTATGACTCTATGACTCTAACTAGAATATTAAAATATAAACAAAAGGGCTCTTATCTATCATTGGTAGACAGGGCTAGCTTGCAGCATTTCTCAATGACAGAGAGATCTCAAATGCGATTCAGCCTTTCAAATAAGTAGCTTCAAGCTCAAACTCATGAGAATAAACCTTGTTCTTAATTCTCGCAATTCATTACAATCTCCGGAAAATTGAGAACTGGGAATCATACATCTTGGCCTTTGACTTGCAAGAGGTTATTGAAGTAATAGCCAAGGTTCTAGACAGTGCACTTAAACCCCACCACAGGAGGTATGCAATTTTGTTCAGATAATAAAATTAAAATGTTGATTACAAAATAAAAAGTGCTATTCTGCAATAGATTCCTGGAAGCATTGGGTTGTCATTAATAAGAGCATTTGGTTCAGTAATTCTGCCTTTGAAAGTTGATCTTTTTTACAGGATTTGCACATTAGTCTCATAACTAGCATTTATTGCCTATCCCTGACTGCAATAAACACTGGCCATGAAAGCAACCCTGCATCTGTTAAAGCCCTTATGAATCCTACATATTTTAATGAGATCGTCTCCCAATCATCTAAACTCTAGTGGCCATTTCCCAATCTTCATAATCTTTCTAGTACATCAATCCCTCAGCCTAAGCATCAATCTAATGTGTTTTTGTTTCAGTGTCTGTATTACATCCCTTAGCAGATCCATACATAATATTTCTGATGCACTTTCAACAGTGTTTTATCTAATTCCAGTATGACATTTTCACTCTGATGTCTGTGTCCTCATAAAATAAAGGCCAACACTCTTTGATTTCCTAGTTGCTTGTTACAACTTTCAGTGATTCTTCTCTAAAGGAGAACCAAGTTCCGTTCATTACCAACAGCTAGTATCATTTAAAAATTTTTCGTCTTTTCTGAACTTACTGCCAAAGTGGATAACATCACACTTTCCATCTAATATTCCATCTGCATTATCTTCAGTCTGTTCACTTAGACTCTTCCTGTCCCCTGAAGCTTTACTGCATTCACATAGATCATATCAGCACTCAAATTCTATCATCAGATTATCTATATCCAACGCACTTGGATTGCTCAATCAAATCATTTATTTCAATTGTGGACAGCTGGCATTTTGGTTCTGATCCCTGCAACATCACTCAAGTTATAGCCTTCCAACCACATAACAATCCCTTCCTTTCTACTTAATATAATCCTGAACTTCAAAGTTCAAAGTAAATTTGTCACCAAAGTACACATATGACACCATATACAACCCTGTGATCCATTTTCTTGTGTGCACTCACAATGATGCAAAGAAACACAACAGAATCAATGAAAGACTGCACAATGATGGCAAACAACAAGTGTACAAAATAATAATTAAACAAACAAGCAAACAAAGAAATAAATGAATAAATAAGCAATAAATATCAAGAACATGAGATGAAGAGTCCTTGAAATTGAGTCGAAAGGTTATGTTCAATTCAATGTTGGGGTGAGTGAAGTTATCCCTTCTGGTTCAAAAGGCTAATGGTTGAGGGACAGTACATGTTCCTAAACCTGGAGGTGTGTCTCCTAAGGCTCCTGTACCTCCTTCCTGATGGCAGCAGAAGGAAGTAAAATGGTGGTAGTCCTTGATGATGGATGCTGCTTTCCTGTAACAACAATCCATGCAAATGTGCTTGATGGTAGGGAGAGCTTTACCCCTGCTGGACTGGGCCATATTCATTACCTTTGTAGGACTTTTCATTCAAGGGCATTAGCGTTTCCATAGCAGGCCGTGATGCAACTAGTCAGTATACTCTCCTCCACATATCCATAGAAGGTTGTCAAGGGTTTAGATAACATGCTGATTCTATGCAAATTTCTGAGAAAGTAGAAGTGCTGCTATGCTTCGTAATGTCACTTTGGTGCTGCAGCCAGGACAGATCCTCTGAAATTCTGTCCACTCACTTATCTTCAAGCTGTATTCATATACATCACACTCAATTATGTGCTCTTATTTGTTTAATAACATTTTCTATGAAACCTTATCAAAAGTTAATACCTAAGTCCAAATACACCAATCAATAAATTTGATTGCTGAAAGCTGATTTCAAGATGTTTAGACTAGTGGGACAACATGCTTGGGTGGGATGACTGCTAAAAGTTATTTGGGTAAGAACACGGTCAGGAGGGGCTTAGACCATAAGACTTAGGCCAATCAGCCAATCCAGTCTGCTCCACCTTTCCATCATGGCTGATCCTGGATCCCACTCAACCCCATACACCTGCCCTCTCACCATATCCTTCAATTGCCTGACCAATCAGGAAATTATCATCCTCCCTTTTAAACATACCCATGGACTTGGCCTCCACCACAGTTTGTGGCAGAGCATTCCACAGATTCACTACTCTCTGGCTAAAAAACAAATTCCTCCTTACCTCTGTTCTAAAAGGACACCCTTCAATTTTGAGGTTATGCCCTCTAGTTCTGGATACCCCACCATAAGCAACAGCGTATCTACATCTGCCCTATCTGGTCCTTTTAACATTCGGTAGGTTTCAATGAGATCCCCCTGCATTCTTCTAAGTTCCAGTGAGTACAGGCCCAAAGCTGCCAAACACTCCTCATATGTTAACCCCTTCATTCCCTGAATCATCCTCATGAACCTGTTCTGGACTCTTTCCAATGACAACACATCCTTTCTGAGTTATGGGGCCAAAAACTGTTGACAATAATTCAAGTTCAACTTGACTAGCATCTTATAAAGCCTTAGCATTATCTCTTTGCTTTTGTACCTTATCAAATGCCTTCTGAAAATCCAAGTAAGTGACATCCACTGCCTCTCTTTTGTCCACCCTGCTTGTTACTTCCTCGAAGAACTCTAACAGATTTATCAGGCAAGATTTCCCTTAACAGACACCATGCTGACTTTGACTTATTTTATCATTAGTCTCCAAGTACCCCGCAATGTCATCCTTCATAACAGACTCCAACATTTTCACAGCCACTAAGGTTTGGCTAACTGGCCTATAATTTCCTTTCTTTTGCCTTCCTCCGTTCATAAGGAGTGGAGTTACATTTGCAATCTTCTAGTCCTGGGGGCCAAGTATTTTTGAAAGATCATGACTAATACACCTGCTATCTCTTCAGCAACCTCTCTCATGACTTTGAAAGTAGTCCATCTGGTCCAGGTGATTTATCCACCATAAGGCCTTTGAGTTTGCCTAGCATTGTTTCATTTATAATAGCAATGCCACTCACTCCTGCTCCCTGACACTCATGGAGTGCTGGCACACTGCTAGTGTCTTCCACAGTGAGGACAGACGCAAAGTACAACTAAGTTAATCTACCATTTCTTTGCCCCCCTCCCCCCTGCATTCCTTTCTCTCCAGCATCAATTTCCAGTGGTTCAACATCAACTCTCACCTCGCTTTTACTCTTTATATGACTGATAAAAAGCTTTTAGTATCCTGCTTTATAATATTGGCTAGTTTGCCCTCAAATTTCATCTTTTTTCCTTCTTATAGTATTCCTAGTTGCTTTTTGTCAAATTTTACAGTCATCTCAATCATCCAATTTCACACATTCCTTTGCAGAAGATGATCTTAAAAGTCATCTCATAGGCATTCAACAAATTCCTTCCCTTGCAATCTGACACCAATCTGATTTTCCCAAACCCTTTGCACATTGAAGTCCCCCATTTCAATTGTGTCATTACACTTATGACATGCCTTTTCCAGCTCTCTTTGCAATCTCAACCCCACATTTTGGCTACTATTTGGAGGCCTATATATGATATCCATAATGCACCCACAACGATTCAACATTCTCTGACCCTACATCACCTCTTTCTAAAGATGTAATTACATCACTTACCAACAGAGTCACACCACTGCCTATACCTTCCTGCCTGCCCTTTCAAAATGATATGTATCCTTTAATGTTAAGCTCCCAACTATGGCCTTCCTTCAGCTTTGACTCAGTGATGCCCACAACATCATATCGCCCAATCTCTAATTGCTCCTAAGTCCATCTGCCTTTTTCCAAATGCTACACACATTTAAATACAGCACCTTGAATCCTGCATTCTTCACCCTTTTGAATTTTGCTTCAATGGAACAAGTTAAGTCTTTGCCCTGTTTGCATTTGTACCCTATCATTGGCTTGTCCTTCCTTACATTCATGTTTCAGCCATTATCTACTTGTAAATCTGCCAGTTTAGCCGCAGTTTTATCATATTGGTTCCCATCTCCCTGCCTCAGAATTTTATGGTCCAAATGTGGACAACTGGGACTAGCTTGATGAACATTATGGGTGTCATGGATGAGTTGGGCCAGAAGGCCTGTTTCCATGCTGTATTAATCAAAGATAATCTATACAATTTGAACTACCATATCCATGAAACATGCTCTACTTCAATGACCCATTACTACATACTGATTTTTTAAATCACAAATTTGAAGGGGAAATATTAAAATTTATTAGCTTCAAGCCAATAATGTTTACTTCTTTCAGAGCCATTGAACTATAACTTGTGATTTTATGTCTTATGGCCATATATATACACACTTCATCTGCCCCAAAATTTCAATGACAGTTTGGATCCATATTATTTTGTTTCGGATTTATATACATTCATGGTCACTTAAATTAAAACATACCTTCATTTTTAAAACATTACAGACATTCTACTCCTATCCCAGCCAAACCAGCATTCAGTGTTCATTTGTTTTGTGTTTTTTTTCTTCTGTGGTCAGACAGCCAAGTAACCAAGAAAACAAAATATTCATAATGCCAATATTAAAGTAGCTCCTATCATACTTCCAAACTCCTTCTTCTCTCCCTGTGGGTATTCCAAAAAGAAGCTTCACCACCATGCCTCAGAACGAGCTACAAATAGACTCTTTCTAGCTACCTAGAACTTGATATAATTTGCTGGATTTTGGAGCATGAGAAAGAAAGGAGCATTTGTCAAACATATGTTAATCCTTTCAAGTATAACTTGTCCACTTGCTTAGGCTGTAGCCAGTGGCACCCATCCTGGTGAAAGTGCTTGAGATCATCCCCAACATCCTCCAGGAACAGCAACAGTCTGTGTGCTGATTCACTGAACTATATTCCACCTTTTGTTGACACAATACGCTGGACCTCTGCTGGACAGCAGATGATATTTACTGCTATTATCTATGGCTGCAGATTACAATTACTTTGAAATGAATAACTTATACAAGACATTGAAAAATGCAAATCTGAATAGTATGGAAGCATTCCCAATCAGCAGGGATCATGTGGGTTTTGGCAGATTTTAGTTAATTATTAGCTTAGTTAAAGTTTCTTTTTAAAAAGATTATCAAATGTCATAAAGGAAAATAGTATATTAAATAGTTAACATTTGATGTTCAAAGCTCATTTCACAAATTGATGAGCTGTCCAAGTAGAATCTCTTTTTTAACCAGTATTGCCATTTCACAAATCCAGAATGATCTTGTAGGTGACAACAGTGGCTTTGGTAGCAGACCAATGTTTTAAATATTTCCATATTGCAATGAATCTTTATAGGTTTGTGTTTCATGACATACAACATACTGAGCAGAAACAAAGGGGAAAAATTCAAACTGATGCTAACCTGATTTTATTTGCACCAGAACTATTGTTTCCCTCAATGCTAAAACACTTTCCAAGAAAGCAGAATCCATCATAATGGACGCCTAACATCTGTGCCATGCTCTCTTCTCCCTGCTGCTAACAGAAAGGAGGTACAAGAGCCTTAGGTCCCACACCACCAGGTTCAGGAACAGTTATTAACCTTCAACCATCAGGCTCCTGAACCAACTTTGACTCACTTTGATAATAAATTTACTTTGAACTTTGAACAAAGTTCATACTTCAGCAAGACTATTCAACAATCTTGACTGGATCATGTTTTTCCTTCATCTGCATTGGGTATCTGCAATGTTTCCACTACGTTGTACATATCTCTCCTTACTTCTTCCAACAAAGTTAGTTAAAATCAGGAGATGTATAAGACATGTTGCCAATTCTCCTACATCCTTTCACACCAGTGCACATCAAAATCTCAGCATGTGTTCATAACATTGGTCAGATAATTTCTGGAATATCATCTAAGCCTAGACTAGTTCACCACTAATAGTTACATACACATGCATATAATGATGAAATCTGCGGATTGCTGACACTCTTGACACCAAGGTTTGCAAGCAGTTGTTGACTGTCTACTACCATTATTGCCATTGCTTGAGTCAGTCTGTCCAGTACACACATCTCTTCATCATACAATTTAGTAATGGATGCACAGTGCACTCAGCCGATGAGATACTGGACAAGACAGAGTTCTCTGGTCATAAATTACTCACTGAATTTTATGAAACATTGTATAAATCTGAGTGCAACTCATTGTAGGAAATGCTTAGGAGTTTTCCTTAAAGATTAACGCCAGTGATATTTTTCTCTGAATTACCGGGGAAAAAGCATGGTATTTAAGAAAAGCTAATCAGCAAGTTTTCTCTCAATAAAAAATTTAGCTTGGGGTCTTTATAGAGCTTAGAAATAATGGCCAATTGGTTCTCTATGACTAACTGGTTGACATATATACTTGAAAATTAACTAATACATAAAATTGTAAGTATTGCATTAATCAAGTTATTTTCTTATGAGGAAGAAGACTATTTTGCACCTTACAAAAATGAAATATTTGTTCATACACACATTTGTGGATATATTTTCATAAGATATTGTGAGTGGGAAGAGATGTAAAATATCCAGTCAAGAGGAAGAAAAAAGTTGACTTAAGGATTAGAAAGCAATGATCAGATAGGGCTCTAGAGTGTTTTAAACCAGCCAGAAAGGAGGTTAACAATTGATTTAAGAATGTAGAAGTGGGCACGAGAAGGCATTAGTGAGCAGAATTAAGGAAAGTCCCAAGGCATTGTATACGCATATAAAAACAGGAGGATAACTGGAGTGAGGGTAGGATCAATCAGGAATAGAAGAGGAAAATGTGCCAAGAATTGGAGAAGATATGGGAAATCCTAAATGAATATTCTGCTTCAGCATTCAACAATGAGTGGGACCTTGATGTTTGTGAGGAGAGCTTCAGATAGGCTGGTGTGCTTGAACTTTTCAGGTTAAGAAAGAAGATGTGCAGGAACTTTGAAAAACATTGGGATACATAAGTCCTTGGAGCCTGATGGGATAAACCCAAGGCTACTACAGGATGTGGATGAGTAGATTGTTGTGCCTTTTGTAATGATATTTGTGTTCTGACTGGCCACGGGATTAGCACCAGAAGATTGGAGGGTGGCAAATGTTGTCCAAGAAAGGGAGTAGTGATAACCTTGAGAATTATAGACCAGTAAGGCTTATGTCAGTGATGGGAGAAGGTTGGTAGAGATAGGATTTATGAGCATTTCGAGAAGCATGAAGTAGTCTGATTAGGAATAATCTGCATAGCTTTGTGAGGAACATGTCATGCCTCACAAATCTGACTGAATACCTTGCGGATGTGACAAAACACATTAATGAAAGTAGAGCAGTGGATGTGGATTTGAGTAAGATATTTGACAAGGTTCCCAATAGGCTTATTGAGAAAGTCAGGAGGCATATGGGATCCAGGGAGACTTGACTTTGTGGATTCAGCATTGTCTTGTAGATGAAGCATATTTGGGCTGGTATTTATAACCAATGGTGTTCTGCAGGGATCTATTCTAGGATCTCTGCTCCTGTAACTTCTATAAATGACTTGGATGAGGAAATAGAAGGGTGAGTTAGCAAGTTTGCAGTTGACACAAGGTTTGGTGTTTTTGTAGTTGGTGTAAAAGGTTGTCATAGGTTACAACAGGATATTGACAGGATGCAAAACTGAGCTGAGAAGTGGCAGACGGAGTTCAATAAGAGTAAAATGTTTCACTTTGGAAGGTTGAATTTGAAAGGAAAATAATAGAGTTAATGGTAGGATTCTTGGCAGTGTGGAGGAAAAGAGGATTCTTGGGATCCACATCCCTAGATCCCTCAAAGATACCATGCAAGTTGATATGGTTGTTAAGACAGTGTATAATGTATTGACGTTCATTAGTTGGGAGATTGAGTTCAAAAGCCACAAGGTAATAGCACAGCTCAATAAAACTTTGGTTAGACCACACTTCGAATATTGTTTTCAGTCTGGTCATCTCATTATAGGAAGAATTTTGAAGCTTTAGAGGGGATGCAGAGTCGATTTATCAGGATGCTACCTGGATTAGAGAGCATTTCTTATGAAGATAGATTAAGCAAGCTAGGGCTTTTCTCTTTCGAATGAAGGAGGATGACAGGTGACTTGATAGAGTTGTACAAGAAGATAAGAGGTAAAGACCAATACTTGACCAGAGGCTTTTTCCCAGCATGATAATTTCTAATATGGGGGAGCATAATTTTAAGATGATTAGAGGAAGTATGGGAGGATGTGAAAGGTAAGGTCTTTTTCTACAAGGATTGGTGGGTGCATGGAATGCATTGCCAGGTAAGTGCTAGAGGTGGTTACATTAGGGACATTAAGAGACATATGGGTAATAGAAAAATACAGAGCTATGTGACAGGGAAGGATTAGATTGATCTTAAACTAAGTTAAAATGTTAGCACAACAGTGTCGGCTGAAGGACCTGTACTGTGCTGTAATATTCTAATTTCTACCCGGCATTAAAAGTCATTAAAGTTAATCTTCAGGCTAGATCTACCACAAGACTTTTAGAACCATAATACTTCCCAAAATGTATAATATTTTTTCTTGCCTAGGTACAAAACACACAGGTCAAACAATGACACAATAGTTTGAATCCCACATCTACAAAGGAGATATGCAGTATATTTGTTGTCAAATATAGCATTAGTCTTTTCAAACCAAAAATATAGATTCAAACCTAAAAACAGTGATGGTTTTAGGTTTGAATCAAAACTTGTGAGAATAATATAAATTAATACCATTTTCCACAGGGGAATAATTTGTCAATAATTAAACATTTTGAGAATAATGTAAATTAATACCATTTTTCACAGGGGAGATCACCAAAACTACAATAATTAAATGCCACTTTCACAAGGTTCTGGTTCATTGTTTTCAGCTGAAATTAACTGCTTGGTCCTTGGAAAACCTTTGATAGTATTGCAATGCAATTATTTATTTAAATAAATTACAAACGTTTGTAAAATACTTTGAAGAAATTCTGTAAAATCCCACAGGAAAACATTTGAAATAAAACAGAATGTGTTGGAAACACTCAACAGGTCAGACAGTATCAGTTAAGAGAGGAAAAGATAAATTTTAATCACTTTTCCAAAAATATTAACCACTGATTTTCAACAAAGAACAACCAGATTGAGAGAGTATAGGTGGAGAATGGTAGAATCAAGCTTCAGAAACCCTCAAATGTACTTTGTACATAGGGACAAGCTAGAATGTTATGATCAACTCTTCTAAACCACTCAGTTTAAGAGCACAATGTTTTGATAAGATTAGCAATGTTTGTCCTGCTGGTGTACCTTAGTTATTTGGAATCTGATTTAACTGGAAGCAAACAGGGAGTTTCATGTACCAATTTGGCTCTCATCTCATGAGTTCCAGCACTTACATTCAATTTCAGATTTCCAGCACCTTCAGTATTTTGGTTTTGGAGCATATTTTAAAGCTAATTCAAAAATAAAACAAGTAGAGTGTTTACTTTAATCTTACAGATGATGGATACCAATGTATATTATTCCATATCATAGAAATGTGGATAAAAATGCATGAGAAAATTTTCTAGCTCCTTCTAAACAATAGTATCACAGAAACCCTTTTGTTGATCTTTGTCAATCCATATCAGTTCATATTGTTAGAGCTGATGGCTATGCTATTTTCACCATCCAGTGGAGGTGTAAGCCAGTGAGAGATTGCAAGAGTTTTAATTCCCACTTGCTGAAGCAGGTTCTTCCCCTTTTACAACAGGGTTTCACTCTTGAGAACAGTTCATAACTTAAACAGTTAACAATTTTGAAGTACTGGACAGAAGTATATCTAAATTAAATCATTGGCCAACCTAGCACAACATATCATTAAACAATGTCATCTAACTCAAACATTTAGATGTTGTGACAAACCAAGTTTCCTCAAACCAGAAGATAGTTGTGCTGTACAGCAGGCAGAAATCCACACCATCAGTCTTTCAAATATTCAGTTATATGTATGGACTGTACAGAAGCTGGTCAATCATAACCTGGGGAGGAGCTTCAGAGTGGGGACTGTCCCCAGGGAGAAGAAAATCAGAACGTACAGGTAAGCACTCATAGCCAATTCCGGATGAATCAGTAAAACTATACCACAAGCAATCTAATTTAATTGCCATCGATAAAGATGCACTGAAAAAACAACCGATTTACATTATACTGAGTTTGGATTCTTAAGGAGCAGTTTAGAAGAAATATTATTTAAAACACCTCAGAAATGTTTTAAAGGTCATAATACCATTCTGGAAAATCCAACAGAGATTGAATTCATAGCATAACAAAAGTGAAATACTGTTACAATAATATTGCCTTCAAAATGTCTCTTTTAGGAAACAACTATTGTCCATACATAAAACATCAAAAGAACACTCCAGAATATGGATACTTTTCCTTTGCATGCATAGTTCTGATCTGTTTTTGTGTCGTTTGAAGGGTGTAGCAAAGTGTTTATACTCTGGTTAAGGCATTAAAAACAGAACGATTTTTTTTCTCTCAATATCAACATGAAGAATAAAGTTACATATAAAATACACTTCATTGAGATTGGATATAACGGAAGAAATGATTTGGTTTGTAATGTTTTGAGAATTCTTCTTGCACTGTGATAAGTTTGGCTGCTAAAACATTACTTTATAGGATGGTTACATAAAAAATGTTAGAGAATTAAATTATAGTGAAAAATGATTTCAAATTCATTTGGAATTGAATTTTGCTTCATATTTATTGTAATTTCAAAGAACTATTTAATCTTATATCATTATAGCTAAAATTCATTAAAGTGTTTTTTGTTGTATGATTTTACAACTTGTAAGTTTGGATCTTGGTACACAACCAAAATTAGGACCATTCAACTGTGTTCATAAATTCAGAAGCTTGACTGCTTTAATGCCAACTGTATTTTCAAATAATGTAAATCTCTGGCAAATTAATGTTACAGTTTTCCTTATGATAATTGGGTTAATTGCAGAAAATTTAAAGATAGGTGGTGTTGTGGATAATGAAGTAGCTTTTCAAAGCTTGCAGAGAGATTTAGTTTAATTAGAAGAGTGGGCTGAAAGATGGCAGATGGAGTTTAATGCTGATAAGTGTGAAGTGCTATAATTTGGCAGGAATAATCAAAATAGGACATACATGGTAGAATGGTAAGGCATTGAAGAATGCAGTAAAAGAGTGATCTAGGAACAATGGTGCATAGTTCCCTGAAGGTGGAATTTCATGTGGAAAGGGTGGAGAAAAAGGCTTTTGGTATGCTGGCCTTTGTAAATCAGAGCATTTAGCATAGGAGTTGGGATGTAATGTTAAAATTGTACAAGGCATTGGTAAGGCCAAATTTGGAGAATTGTGTACAGTTCTGCTCACCAAATTTTAGGAAAGATGTCAACAAAATAGAAAGAGTACAGAGGAGAGTTACTAGAATGTTTCCTGGGTTTCAACACCTAAGTAACAGGGAAAGGTTGAACAAGTTAGGTCTTTATTCTTTAGAGCGCAGAAGGTTGAGGGGGGGGGACTTGATAGAGGTATTTAAAATTATGAGGGGCATAGATAGATTTGATGTTGATAGGTTTTTTCCTTTGAAAGTAGGGGAGATTCAAACAAGCGGACATGAGATGAGAGTTAGAGGGCAAAAGTTTAAGGGTAACACAAGGGGGAATTTCTTTACTCAGAGAGTGGCAGCTGTGTGGAACGAGCTTCCAGTAGAAGTGGTAGAGGCAGGTGCAATATTGTCATTTAAAGTAAAATTGGATAGGTATATGGACAGGAAAGGAATGGAGGGTTATGGGCTGAGTGCAGGTCAGTGGGACTAGGTGACAATAAGCATTCGGCATGGACTAGAAGGGCCAAGTTGGCCTGTTTCTGTGCTGTAAATGTTATATGGTTATATGGTTAATAATACCAAGAGCACAACAAAGTCAAGTATCCAACATGCCTAGGAAGTACACACAGTTTCCTCCAACAACCAGCTTGATGAGAAGCAATGTAGATGGGGAGCATTAAATGAGCAATGTCGATGTGATCCTTTAATCTTTCAAGTGCTAATCTATATAGATATAAGGAAATGACTTGACTGTCAGAAATAATACTTCAGATCTGGTTTTAGTAGTTTGAAACTTCTTAAAAATGTTTGGTTTAGCTATTAAATTTGAATCACATCTGTAATGGTATATTAATGTGATAGGCTAATGTTTTATACCAGCACATCATCAACAGCTACAAACAAGTCTTCCACCAGGTATGTCCATAAGTTCATGTGTTGTACTATTGTTGACCATGCAAAGGAAAATAGCTGACCCCAGGGAGAATCTCACATAGACAATAGACGATAGGTGCAGAAGTAGACCATTCGGCCCTTCGAGCCTGCACCGCCATTTTGAGATCATGGCTGATCAACTACTATCAATACCCGGTTCCTGCCTTGTCCCTATATCCCTTGATTCCCCTATCCATAAGATACCTATCTAGCTCCTTCTTGAAAGCATCCAGAGAATTGGCCTCCAGTACCTTCCGAGGTAGTGCATTCCAGACCCCCACAACTCTCTGGGAGGAGAAGTTTTTCCTTAACTCTGTCCTAAATGACCTACCCCTTATTCTCAAACCATGCCCTCTGGTACTGGACTCTCCCAGCATCTGGAACATATTTCCTGCCTCTATCTTATCCAATCCCTTAATAATCTTATATGTTTCAATCAGATCCCTGTCAATCTCCTTAATTCCAGCATGTATAAGCCCAGTCTCTCTACCTCTCTGCGTAAGACAGTCCAGACATCCCAGGAATTAACCTCGTGAATCTACGCTGCACTTCCTCTACAGCCAGGATGTCCTTCCTTAACCCTGGAGACCAAAACTGTACACAATACTCCAAGCGTGGTGTCACCAGGGCCCTGTACAAATGCAAGAGGATTTCCTTGCTCTTGTACTCAATTCCCTTTGTAATAAAGGTCAACATTCCATTAGCCTTCCTCACTGCCTGCTGCACTTGCTCATTCACCTTCAGTGACTGATGAACAAGGACTCCGAGATCTCTTTGTATTTCTCCCTTACCTAACTCTACACTGTTCAGATAATAATCTGCCTTCCTGTTCTTACTCCCAAAGTGGATAACCTCACACTTATTCACATTAAATGCCATCTGCCAAGTAACTGCCAACTCACCCAGCCTATCCAAGTCATCCTGAATTCTCCTAACATCCTCATCACATATCACACTGCCACCCAGCTTAGTATCATCAGCAAATTTGCTGATGTTATTTTCTATGCCTTCATCCAAATCGTTAACATAAATGGTAAACAGCTGTGGTCCCAATACGAAGCCCTTTGGCACCCCACTAGTCACCACCTGCCATTCTGAGAAACACCCATTCACCACTACCCTTTGCTTTCTATCTGCCAACCAGTTTTCTATCCATGTCAATGCCTTCCCCCCGATGCCCTGAGCTTTGATTTTACCCACCAATCTTCTATGTGGGACCTTATCAAATGCCTTCTGAAAATCGAGGTACACTACATCCACTGGATCTCCCCCGTCTAACTTCCTGGTTACATCCTCGAAAAACTCCAACAGATTAGTCAAGCATGATTTACCCTTGGTATATCCATGCTGGCTCGGCCCAATCCTATCACTGCTATCTAGATATGCCACTATTTCATCCTTAATAATGGACTCTAGCATCTTTCCCACCACCGATGTCAGGCTGACAGGTCGATAGTTCTCTGTTTTCTCCCTCCCTCCTTTCTTAAAAAGTGGGATAACATTACCCATTCTCCAATCCTCAGGAACTGATCCTGAATCTAAGGAACATTGGAAAATGATTACCAATGCATCCACAATTTCCAGGGCCACCTCCTTTAGTACCCTAGGATGCAGTCCATCTGGACCTGGGGATTTGTCAGCCTTCAGTCCCATCAGTCTTCTCATCACCATTTCCTTCTGAATGTCAATCTGTTTCATTTCCTCTGTTACCCTATGTCCTTGGCCCATCCATACATCTGGGAGATTGCTTGTGTCTTGCTTAGTGAAAACAGATCTAAAGTACTCATTAAATTCTTCTGCCATTTCTCTGTTTCCCATAACAATTTCACCCAATTCATTCTTCAAGGGCCCAACATTGTTCTTAACTATCTTCTTTCTCTTCACATACCTAAAAAAGCTTTTGCTATCTTCCTTTATATTCCCGGCTAGCTTGCGTTCGTACCTCATTTTTTCTCCACATATTGTCTCTTTAGTTAAGTTCTGTTGTACCTTAAAAACTTCCCAATCATCTGTCCTCCCACTCACCTTAGCTCTGTCATATTTCCTTTTTTTTAATGCTATGCAATCTCTGACTTCCTTTGTCAACCACTGTGGCCCCTTTCCCCCCTTTGAATCCTTCCTTCTATGGGGGATGATATTGCACCTTGTGCATTATTCCCAAGAATACCTGCCATTGCTGTTCCACTGTCTTTTCTGCTAGGCCGGGGGTCGGCAACCCGCGGCTCCGGAGCCACATGTGGCTCTTTTACGTCTGTGCTGCGGCTCCCTGTTGCTTTGGGAAATAATTGGTTGTGGCGACCCTTTTCCTGGCACATCCGAACCGACTCACAATTAGATAGCCTACGGGAGTTTGCGAGCACAGAGCTTTGGAGCCTCTGCGCCATGGGGGGCAGGTTGAGGGAGGCTTAAAAGTGAGGCTGAAGATTTCGAATAAAGTTTTTTCCTTCGACTGCAGTTACCGACTCCGTGTCATAATTTTAGCGCTGCGTGTAGCACACCGCTACATGGTCAGTATTTAATTAAAATGTATTTTATGTTAGTTTGTTAGTTTTTGAAATGTAAATCTAAATTTGAAGATTATGGTGATCTTGTACAATCTAAATAAGACGTTGTGGCGACCCATTTCCTGACACATCCGAACCGGCTCACAATTAGCCGGCGTTCCGGCCAAGGGAGATAGCCTACGGGGGTTTGTGAGTACGTGTCTTTTGGAGCATCCGCGCCCATGGGGGGCGGGTTGAGGGAGGCTTAAAAACAAGGCTGTTTAGTTCGAATAAAGCTATCTTTGACTGCAGTTTACTGACTGCGTGTAGCACACCGCTACAACGTGTTTTTATCGCTGGCTGTCCAGAGGGGAGGTGCTGAAACGCTTTGTCGCGTGTCTGGAAGAAGTGAAAACTTTCCTGGGCAGCAAAGGGCTCACCTTTCCTGAGCTGGAACAGCCAGAGTGGCTGGAAAAGCTACACTTCATGGTAGACATGACAGCGCACCTGAACACGCTGAACACAGCTCTTCAGGGGTAAGGACGTACAGCCCTGCACATGTTGGAGGATGTTTTGGCATTCGAGCGCAAGTTGACGTTGCTTGCCAGAGATTTACAGAAAGGCACTTTGCCTCACTTCCCCAATTTGAGAGAGTTCAACAAGGTCACGACATGATAAATTCGGAGTATTTACATTCTGCAATCATCGCAATGCAAACATCGTTTGGGAAACGCTTCTGTGAGTTCAGAGAGGAAAAAAACACATTATCCTTCCCGGTCACTCCCCTAAGCATCGATCCATCCCTACTGAATACGACTGCATTGTCAGGTGTGAGTCAACCTGAACAAGTATGATAAATATTTTAATTGCCTATTATTTTACGTATATTCATATGTTTTCATTGTTCAGTGAAATAGTCCTTTTATTTTTCAGGTTGACAGCTGGCTGACGTTATTTTTGGTTTGCTGCTGGCGGAAAATTTAAGTTTGGCGTTTTTCATAAATACAAGAAGGACTCAAATAGACATTGAGTATTTTACTTAAAAGTAACCTTCAACCCAACGTCTTTTTTTCGGAGTTCAAAATGTTTTTGTTGCATGCAGAAATGTAATTTCGTTTTCTCTGCAGGAGTTCATCAATTTCATAAATGCAACACATTATAGTTTGTTTATACATAGCATAAAGGCAAAACAAAACGTTGTATGCAGTGTTATTTCATTTTAAATGTCAAACGGGTTTTGTGGCTCCCAGTGTTTTCTTTTCTGTGGGAAATGGGTCCAAGTGGCTCTTTCAGTGGTAAAGGTTGCTGACCCCTGCAGCTAGGCTATCCATCCAGTAAACTTTGGCCAGCTCCTCCCTCATGGCTCCATAGTTTCCCCTGTTCATCTGCAACACTGACACCTCCGAGCTGCCCTTATCCTTCTCAAATTGCAGATAAAAGCTTATCATATTGTGATCACTACCTCCCAATGGCTCCTTTACTGCAAGATCGCTTATCAAATCCTGTTCATTACGTAACACTAAATCCAGAATAGTCTTGTCCTTGGTCGACTCTCGTACAAGCTGTTCCAAGAATGCATCCCGTAGGCACTCTACAAACTCCCTATCCTGTGGTCCAGCACCAACCTGATTCTCCCAGTTCACCTGCATGTTGAAATCCCCCATAACTACTGCGACATTACCTTTGCCACATGCCAATGTTAACTCCCTATTCAACTTGCACCCAATATCCATGCTACTGTTTGGTGGCCTGTAGACAACACCCATTTGGGTCCTTTTGCCCTTACTGTTCCTCAGTTCTATCCACATAGACTCTACTTCTCCTGACCCTATGTCCCCCCTTGCAAAGGACTGAATCTCATCCCTCACCAACAGGGCCACCCCACCCCCTCTGCCCACATTTCTATCCCCACGATAGCACGTATACCCTTGTACATTCATTTCCCAGGTCTGATCTCCCTGCTGCCATGTCTCTGTTATCCCAACAACATCACAGTGACCCATTCGCACCTGGGCTTCAAGCTCATCCACCTTATTTCTGACACTTCGTGCATTCAGATACTGAATTTTTAACCCATTTCTTCTCTCTCTGTTTGAATTGCTTCCTATTGTGCTTAACCCAGCTCTCCGAACTCCCATCGTTGAAGAGATTTAATCTCACATAAGTAAAGGGGTATGTGACAGAAAAATTGGCGTGTTTGATTACACAGCAGATAACTGAATTTTATATACAGAGCAAATAATGCAGTATTTTAAAACAAATGGAATAGCCAATGAGAAGCAATGGCTAATTTTGCAGAGTGAATTGGATTTAAAGCATACAATTTGCTTCGAAGTTTCACTGCTCCAACCAAACCAGCTGAAATAAGCATTGCTGATATTTTGAAAGTACTGCAGGAACATTTAGAACTGAAACCATTTTTGATTGCAGAACACTTTAGGTTTCATAAGTGGAATCAAAAGTAAAGGGTGTCCATTTCAATGTACATGGCTAAAATGAAGCATTTAGCCAAGCATTACTAGTTCAGTAGTGGGTTTAATGGTGCACTGAGCGATGGCTTAGTTTGTGAAATCTTACAAGAAAGAGTTCAAAAATGGCTCCTAACTGAAATATAACTTACATTTAAAAGAGCAGCTGAACCTGATGTATCAATGGAAACAACAGACAGACACACAACTGAATTGCAGGTAGGAATGAAAGTGAACACGAACGTAATTGAAACATCTAAACAGAAACCGGCATGATTAAACACTGATGCTACTGTTGTGGCAGGGGTTCACTTTCACCTGACAATGCAGATTTAAAGGTAAAACATGCAGAGTTACAAAGTAGAACACATATTTCAGTTCTGCATGAACAAGAGCAGTTCAGGCAGAAAAAAATAAATGGACTACACAGAAAAGAGAACAAGCTAAAAAGTCAAATTGCAGTTTCAAAAAGAACACTAATCTGCAGACTATTGATGAGAAATCTGATAATGATGAGAATTACTGTGTAGCCTTGAGATTTATCATGTGAAAATTAACATGTGACAATCAATATGGCTTACACCATAAGTGAATTATAAATTATTTAAAATGGAATTGGTCACTGGGTCAACTGTTTCAGTCATTCCACAAAATGAACTTGAATGGCATTTCAAAAATACTTAACAGAAACCTACAGGTATCGATCTCACAACTTATACTGGAAAAAAGATAATTCATGTTGGAATGACATTCATTAGAGTGAAATAAAACAACCAACAGGCCACATTAGACTTGTATGTGGTAAAAACAAGAGGGCCATCAGTGTGGGGTCTTGATTGGTTGAAACAAATACAACTTGTTTGGAGATCTATCCACTGTTTTCATGCCACATCTCCTGCAGCAGACTAAACTGAAAATATATTAAGAATGGATTAAGGGTGATGTCAGAGCAATGCTTAAGGATGACATTTGAAAAGCCCAAACATATGAAAGGTAAAATAGTGTTCAATGAATATGCCACACCCAAGTTTTGCAAAGTATATCTAGTTTCTTATACTACCTGTGATAAAGTAGCCAGTGAGCTCATTCACATGAGGCTGAAGAAATTCTCTCCAGAGTTGAGTGGAGCCCAAACGCAATGCCAGTTGTTATGGTAGTCAAGAAAAAATCATCTATCAGGAACTGTGGTGATTTTAAGGTTGCCATCAACCCAGCACTGAAAGTAGGTCAATATCCTCTGCCCAGAATAATGGATATCATTGCAAACCTTTCTGGAGAAAACACATCAGCATGGTGGACTTAACTGAGGCCTACCACAGATGGAGATGGAATAAGAGTCCAAAGTGTTTCTGTCCATAAACACTCACAAAAGGCTTTATTGCTCTTATAGGCTTATTTTGGAGAAGCATATCCACCTACACTTGGACAGAAAGCAATGGACAAGGTGCAACAAGGCTTCCTAGGCCCTCATTGTTGTTACTGGTAAGAATGACTAGAAATATCTCCAAAATCTCTTGATAGTTTTACAAAGATTGGAAGATTATGGACTCAGAACACAATGCAATGAGTGTGAATTCTTTAAACCAAGCATTACTTACTGCAGTCACACCATTGGTGGACAAAGATTACACAGGTGCACAGAGAAAATTCAAGCAGTGGTGGTTGCCACAAGACCACAGGACATGTCATCATTGCAACCCTTTTTAGGATTTGTCAATTACTATAACAGCCTGCTGCCGAACCTGGCTACTGTGCTCCACCCCTTGAACTCATTCCTACAGATTGGGAAGAAATAGCAATGGACAAATCAGTGTGATGTGGTTTTCAAAATTGTAAAGGAAATGGTGACGGCAGGCACTGTACTAACACATTATGATCCGCATCATCCAGTGAAGCTTGCCATGTGTTGTTCAGTGTGCCAACACACCCAGAAGGAAGTCCAGAGCTCGCAGAACCACTTCCTGCAGACCCAGAGTCAACACCTGCAACCACCATGGAGGAGTTCCCAGAACCTGAGATTGTTTCATAGCCACAAGTCTCTCCTGCCAAGCAGCGTGACCCCCCCCCCCCACCCCCCTCCCGTCAGGAAATAAGTTATCCCACAAGAGTAAGAAATATATATATAACATTAAATCACAGTGGATTTAATTTGACTTTTTTGACACTGCTCAACAGAAAAAAGATTCTTTTGTGTCAAAGTGAAAAAAAACTCTACAAAGTGATCTATATTAATTAGAAGTATAATATCCAAAATAATTGATTGCATAAGTATTCACCCCCTTCAAGTCTGTGTTTAGTAGATGGAACTTTGGCAGCAATTATAGCCTTGAGTCTTTGTATAGTTCTCTAGCAGATTTTTACATCTGGACACTGTAATTTTCTCCCTCATTGTTCTTTACAGAACTGTTCAATCTCTGTAAGGTTGCATGGGGATCATGAGGGAACAGCCTTATTCAAGTCCAGCCACAAATTCTCAATTGGACTGAGGTATGGACCACTCCAGGACATTAACTTTGTTGTTTTTAAGCCATTCTTGTGTAGCTTTGGCTTTATGATTGGGATCATTGTCTTGCTGGAAAGCAAATCTTATCCCAAGTCGCAGTTCTCTTGCAGACTGCATCGAGTTTTCCTCCAGGATTTCCCTGTATTTCGTTGCATTCATTTTCCTCTATATCCTTCAGGGTCTGCTGCAGTGAGATATCCCCACGGCATGGTTCAGCCACCACCATGCTTCACAGTAGGGATGGCGTGTTTTTGATTATGTCCAGAGTTTGGCTTATGCCAAACAGAGCATGTAGTCCGATGGCCAGAAAGCTAAATTTTGGTTTCATTAGACAATAGAAGCTTCTTCCAGCTGACTTCAGAGTCTCCCAAATGCCTTCTGCCAAACTCTAGCCAACAATTCATGTGAGTTTTTTTCAAAAGTTGTTTTCTCTTTGCCACTCTCCCATAAAGCTGGAACCTGGACAACAGTAATTGTATGCACAGTCTCTCCCATCTCAGCCGCTAAAACTAGTAACCCCTCCAGAGTTGTCATAGGTCCCTTGATGGCTTTCCTCGCTAGTCCCCTTCTTGCACTGGCACTTAGTTTTTGAGGATGGCCTGCTCTAGGCAGATTTACAGCTGTGCCATATTCTTTCCATTTCTTGAAGTCTGACTTAATTGTACTCCAAGGGATATTTAGTGACTCGGAAATTTTCTTGTATCCATCTCCTGACTTGTGCTTTTCAATAACCTTTTCACAGAGATGCTTGGGGTGTTCTTTTATTTTCATGGTGTAGTTTTTGCCAGGACGCTGACTCACCAGCAGTTAGACCTTCCAGATACAAGTATATTTTTACTACAATCAATTGAAACACCTTGACTACACACAGATCTCCAAAATCAGGTCTCCATTTAACTAATTATGTGACTTGTAAAACCAAATGGCTGTACCAGTGATGTTGTGGTGTATCATATTAAAGGGGGGGGGGGATACTTATGCAATCAATTATCTTATGTTTTATATTTGTAATTAATTTTGTAGAAATCTGTTTTCAGTTTGACACAAAAGAGTCTTTTTCTTTTGACCAGTGTCAAAAAAGCCAAATTAAATCCACTATGACTCAATGTTGTAAAACAACAAAACATGAAAACTTCTGGGGGGCGGGGGGGGGGGGGGGTAAGTACTTTTTATAGGTACTGTATATATCTAAGCAGGGATGATTGTTGTGTATTTAATATTTAATGTAATATTTCAGTGATATCATAAATATATTGTTTAAGTAATTATTTATATCTTTAAATAATTAATTAAATGAATTGCATACATCATTACACTACCACATCATATGCATGTGCCTCACTTATAGAAAAAATATGAAACTAAGATGTATTATTCCCAGCTCTGTGTTTCCTTCAATTTGTTCAATATATTGGAGTTACAAAACATAACACACCCTGACAGTAGATCTCTGCACCTAATGCCTGCCGAGAAAGTCTGTGTCCACATTTCCTGTAAGTTTATGTGTGACCCTGATTTAAATCAGAAAGGGTGAATCTGCTGGACAAAAGCATCCAGTACCTATTTGGTGGTGTCATGCCTGAGGTTTTGGGCAGTTATATCTGATCTGCTCAGGTGTGCTGGTTAGAAATAACTCTGTCCTTACAAACTTGTCAGATGGCTTGTCTAAGCTGTCAAGCATTTTGAAGGCTTTTGAATTCTCAGATATTCTGAAGCATTCAAAAACTTTCCAAAAATCAAATAAAAACATTTCAAAATTTGCTAAACTTTAAAAATTAAAAAGTTAAATATCTCAAAATACTAAAGAAATAATTATTTTCAAAAATTAAAAGCTTTAAAGGATTTGCAAATATTAATAACATGTTCTCACTTTTCAATCAAATAATTGTGTGTTTCTACATCCTGCACCAGGACTAACCTGTCACAGGTTCTGCAGGCTGATACCCAATGTAAAGCTTAGTGGTATGACAAAGTCCCTGCAGAGTTTGGTCAGAATGTTCAGGACTTAGCGTTTGTGCAGGAGTTCCCAATGCTGAAATTTGCAGGGGAGGAATTGCTGGCAATTTGCCACACAACAGGGGCATTACCTGGAATGACAATTTGGCTCATTATGACTATTGCCAGAAGTGCAACTCAGCAAGAAGACTAATTCTATGAAGGCAATATGTCCAAAAGCAAAACAAAAATCTTGAAAATTGGAATGTTTGTAAAACGCAACCTGAAACTGATGAACATGTTTCAATGAAGTTGATTGCTGTGCTTGAAACAAATATTATACTCTGCTTTAACATTGTTGCTACTTACCTAACAATATTATGCAATGAATATTTAAAGGATATACTGTAACTGTACTTTTCATATTGCACTTTACATGGTATGAAGCTAGTGATACAAAAACTGTCGGATTAAACTGGAGTCCTTGCTATTAAACTTAGTTTCCTAAATATTACTGACTGAAATCAAAATGAAAAATCACTCATTGCAAAGAGCTGCAATATACACAGTCCTTACCCAGATGCAGCCATGAATATGTTCTAATTGAATCTTATATTGTACTTTCTAGAATTTCAGGTATTGTTACCTACCACTATTATTAGCCAGACTGATAAGCCAATAGTGGATGAAGTTCTCGGAGGCAGGATACCATGTGATAAAATCTCCAGGGATAGATTTCAACAAAAGGCAGCTACCTAGTTCCACATGCTTCTTGTAAAATTGTGTATCAGTTAATACAAGACAGTATAACACCTTTGAGAATAATTTACCTGCGATCAATTTACTTCTTGAAGACCATCAACCTGGAACTTCGATCACTGTAAAGTCAAAACAGCATGGGACTTACACTATAAATAGCAGTGCGCTTGGGAGTGCAGTGGAACGGGGGCTAGCAGTACAAGTACATAGTTCATTGATAGTGCCATCATAGGTAGACAGGGTGGTAAGAAAAAAACTGAACACACCAGCCTTCATCATTTCGAGCACTGAGTATAGGAGTTGGACATTTATGGTGCAGTTTTATAAATAATTTCAGAGAATTGTGTATAATTTTGGTCACCCTTTCATCGGAAAGCATCAGTTAAACTGGAAAAAATGCAGAAAAGATTTACAAGGATGCTGCCAGGACCAAAGGACACCAGTTTCTGAATATGGAGAGTTCGGTCACACTGGGACTTTATTCCTTTGAGCCTAGTAGAATGAAGGGAGAAATCATGTTGGTTGAAGAGTTTTCCCCAGGGCAGGGGAGTTCAAAACGTAGTGTGAGAGATGTAGAGCTAATAGAACATGATGTTTCAATTCCTATGGTAAAGTGGGCACTCTCGATGTTGGCAGTAGGCTTGGAGTGGTGACGAGGAGGGTAGCTACATCATCAGGGTCAACAGGTGGGCACCTTCCTTCTTCGACATTTCATTGATAAGCCTACGATGTCTCCAGAGGGCTCAACGGTGCTACCTGGCATCCCAGATACACCCCCTCAGTTCCGTACCCTCCTGTCATCATCTTGCAGCCCAGTTGTTGTCTTTCCTTTTAATCCAAATCCAATTGCTGCTTTCCTCTGCTGCATTTGACAAGGACTTGATTGCTTGTTAGAGGGAGACACCCCTCACCTCCATCTTCTTCAATAGACTGGTCGTAGATGTAGCAACGAATCCCCTGCATCCCACTTCTACAGGGGAAATCTTGGTCTTCCAGCTGTTTTGAGCAGCTTCAGATGCCAGTTCAGAGTACTTGGTCTTTTCCCTCTCATAAGCTTCTTCTACACCATCTTCCCATGATACTGTCAATTCCACAACATATCCCAGCTTGGCTGTTGTGGAGCACAGGACTATGTCTGGCTGGAGTATTGTAGCCGCAATGTCTGTGGGAAACAAAGCTTTATCTCCAAGTCCAGGTCCATTTTCCAATCCCGAGCAACCTGCAGAATGCTTATATCAGAAGGTGAAAGAGAAAAGATTTAAAAAGGGCTTGAGTGGTACCTTTTTCATGTAGATTGTGGGGAGTGTATGGAATGAGCTGTCAGAGAAACTGGCATAGTATCATTTGAGAAGCATATGGAGGGGCAGATCTTTGAGGGATGGGATATGGGCCAAACGCAGGAAATTGGGACTAAAATGTGTGGTCAGCATGAACAAATCTGTACCTGTACCATATTGCTGTGTGCCTCTATGTTGCAACACTATAATAGCTCTTGGTCTTGACTTTAATTCAGCTGACTCCACAAAAAGATGATGAGGTCTCTGGCTGCTACAACCAATTGATTTTTGTCTCTCAAATCAATTTTATGCAACTATTTGTGGTTTACCTTTTCTGAGAATGTGTTTCCAGTCTCTTCTACCGCTTTTAATTCTGACTTTTCTCTAAAAAACCTCTGGTGCCTGGTGATAGTTAATTTATTCCAAACTATAATTTCAACCACCATTGATTTTGTTAGGATATATTTTTCAAAATTTGCAAGCCTGTATTTTCTTAATATCTTCAACTTCAGTTTCATTAACTTTATAACTAATTTGCAGGAACTTAACTTAAGATTTCCATGAATCGATATTTATTGATTTCATAATGAATTGACATAAAAAGGAAATATCTAACATTTATATAGGATTGTTCAAAAAAATAACATCTCAAAATGCTTCATGATCCAAGACCTGACTTTAAAATATACTCACTGTCAGAAATTGGGGATTACAGCTGCCATTATGGACACAGAAGAAATAATCTTTACCTGGCTCATCATGTAAGCCAACTACAAAAAAAAAATTCCAATTTTTATTTTCAATGGATCCCAGCACAGCTACCGATTTCATAATTGTGTTCCTAAACCTAGTCCACCACGAAACACCACACACTATTCTAGACCAGAAACTACTTTGGATAATCATTGTTGAGCACAGCTAAAAGTCCATACTACAGGAAACCAGTTTAGAAATGAGAAGAGAATATTATGAATCTGACCAGCAGTAAGATAGTCATACAAATACATTGGGCTACACTACCATGGCAATAACAACATTATTTGGAATGAAAGAGGTATGTTGACATAACACTGGGTGAAATACTGGAAGCTAATATGCTCAAGAAAATGGTTGTGATGACAGAGAGAAAAATGGTTTGACACAAAACTGAAAGGAAAAGATAAAGAAGAGCAAAATGGGCAATAAAGTGCATAATAAATAATGCTGTCACTCAAGCAGGATGGATGAGAGCTCCAGTGAATAATAATGGAAGGACTGAGTTACTGGAATGCAATATGAGAGAGGAGAGGATTGAAAAAATAGACAATTATTCTGAAATTTCCTAAGACAGTCTTCATTGGATCTGGCTCAGATTATTCTTTGGAAGTTCATTTTAAATTAATGCTACCACTTGTCCATAAGGAATGGATATCTCAAAAATACTATGCTTTAAAAAATGATTGGGCATAAGAAAAGATCGAGACACATATAGCAAGAGGTAGAAAATGATATTGTCTCAGAGAAGGTAATATTGATAATGATGTAATAAAATTTAAATGTTTCTCACTGAAACTTTTGAATAATGTTCTACCATTAAAACTGGAAATATTTGAATATGTCAGCTAACATTTGGAATGACAAGAGAAGTCCTGTGCAGTAATTTTAAACTAATTCTCCCAGTGGTCAACATGGAGTTTGATTGACCATCCATTTTACACCACTTTAGCTCACTGAAGCAGAAGAGATAAACTGGGAAATATGTAATCTGAATGGCCTATCAAATTTTGCCAATCCCTTCAATGGTTTTATAAAATTACCCCTTCAATTTCAACATAGCACACCAATGCAATCACTTCCCATATGCTTTGTTCATGGCTGAAGGTGCATTGTGAAGAAAATATCAATTCTGGCAGTGAAAAGGAATTAGTTTAACATTGGCCACTGCTAGGGGTAAGGGATCCTGAGGGGTGGGATAAGGGATCCTGAGATTAGTTCCAAGTGGGCAAATTTAGCAAGAAGATTGTTAATCCTGGAGTAATTAAAATTACTATTCTTAAGGCAACATAATGGTTGATCTAATCAAATTCATCCCTATCTCCTAAACTCCCACCCCAATATTTCATTCTGCTGATCAGTCACTTGTGAATCTCAACCTTCTACTGCAATGATTGTCACAAATTCTACCATCCATACTCCTGTATGACCTCCATCACTCTGCACATGCCCACTTCTTATAGCTACCAGCAAGGAGGAGAATAAATTATGTCTGTCTGTACAGGAGCCTGAAGACATATATTCAGGGTTTCAGGAACAACTTCTTCTCTGCCATCAGCTTTCTGAATGGAAAATAAAACCATGTGCAACAAGTTTCACAAGATATGCCAGTGATAAATAAACCTGATTCTGATAGTCATACAGGCCCTTCAGCCTAACTGGTCTATGCTATCCCACATGCCCATCCAGGATAATCCCATACACGATAACCTTCAAAACCGTTCCAATCCAACTGCCAAGCCAAATGTCTTTTACAAGTTGTTACTTTACAAGCCTCAACTATGTCTTCTGACAGCTCATTCCATAGCGGTACCATACTTTGTGTAAAATGATTGCCCTCAAGTTCCTCGCAATGCTTATCCCTCTCTTGTTGTACATATGCCTTCTAGACCTTGATGACCCAGCTGTGGGTAAAAGACTGAGTGCATTCACCTTCTCTGTAAGCTCACATCATTTTACATGTCTCTATGAGATCACCCCTCAGTTTCCTATGCTTTAAGGAGTGAAGTCCAAGCCTATCCAATCTCTCCTTATAACTCAGTCCCTTAAGTCCTGCCAGAATTCTTAATCTTTTCTGCACTCTTTAAAGACATATTACCTATAGCATAACAACCAAAACTGAACGTAATACTCCAAGTGCAAACTCACTAAGGTGCTGTACAATCACACCATCACCTCCCAACTTTTATGCTCAGTGTCCTGACTTCTGAAGGCCAGCGTACCAAAAGCCTTCTTCACCTGTCTACTAGTGGCTCCACTTTCAGTGAACCGTGAGCTTGTACTCCAAGACCTCTCTATTCTACAATACTACCCAGGTCCCTGCTGCTCAAGGTGAAAATCCTATCTAGATTAGACTTTCCAATATGCAACACTTCACATTCATCCAAATTAAACTCCATTTGTCATTCCTAGTCTGTTTATTCATTGTCTACTATACCATCTACTTTAATATCATCTGTAAGCTTACTCCATGATACAAATGACAAATGACAATGGACCCAGTATAGACAACTGAGGTATACCACCAGTAATGAGAACCCAGTTCAAAGAGCAAATATGACTCTCTGCTTTCTATCACGAAGCCAATTGTGCATTCAACTTGCCAGCTCTCTCTGGATTCCATGCAATCTCACTTTCCAGAGCACCATACAATGTGAACCCATATCAAAGGCTTTACTGATGTTCATATAAACCGTGTTTACCACCTGGCCCTCATCAAAACTCAGTCAAGTGTTTAAGACATGCACAAAGCCATGCTGACTATACCTAATCAGCTCCTGCCTTTCCAAGTGTATTTATATCATATCCCTCTGAATACTCTCCAGTAACTTCCCACCCACAGACGATGCACTTACTGACATACAGACCCCATGGTTTTCATTGCTGACTTTCTTAAATAAAGCCACAACATTCGCAACTTTCCGGCATCTCAGCATCTCATCTGAGGCTAACGATGATCCAAATATCTCAGCCAGAATTCCAGCAATTTCTTCCCTAGCCTTCCAAATCATTCTTGGATACCATGGTCAGACCTGGAGAATTGTCTTACTTTATATCTCTGAAGACACCCTGAACCTTCTCAGCTGTAATGTCAGCTACCACCTACACCTCCCCATTTGATTTTCCTAGTTTTGAAGTCTTCATATCTTTCTCCACAGTAAAAACAGAGGAAAGGTATTCATTAAGGACCTACCCCATCCCCTGCCACTCCCTTTGGGTCTTTGAAGGGTCCTATTCTCTCCGTAGTTACTTTCTGTAGTCTCCTTATAAAATCTCTTTAGATTTTCCCTTGTATTCTCTGTAAAAGTTATCTCACGCTCCCTCTTCTTCCCTCTTGATTTCTTTCATGTGTACAAACCTGCATTCCCTATACTCCCCCAGGCATCCATGACCCACGTATCCTTTTTTTTCTGCCTAGGACTTCAGTATCCATTGCTATCAGGTTCCACTACCCCTACCAGCTTTGTGCTTCACTCCAACAGGAACATGCAGACGTTGAGCTCTCACAATTTCACTTTTAAAAGCCTCCCAATTGCCTGTGGTCACTTTGCCTGTGTAAAAATCATGCTGCAATCAACATTTGCATGGAGTCAAAGTTCACTTTGCCCAAAATTAGAATTTGAACCTGTGGAACAGTTCTTTCCCTATTCATAACTATCTTGAAACTAATAGAATATGGTTACTATCCCAAGTGCTTGCCTAATGTCGCGTCAATCACATTGCCTCCTCTATCCTCTAAGAGTAGGTTGCACTTTAACCTTCTAGGGTCCTACTTCGAGAACAATCGTTTTCTTAAAACTCTGCACAGTTTTGCTGCATATTAGTTCTAATTTCTGTTGACAATTTGGGAGCCTATAATACAATTCCAACAATGTGCAAAAGGCCCAAGATTAAGGAAGCTTCAAATAGATTTTTCTGTCTATTAAGGGAATAAGAGTAACTAGAGAGAGAATAGGGCCTCTCAAAGAGCAAAGGGGGCACTTTTTGAGGTACAATTGGCTCATTATAAGTAAAGTGCAAGGGTAAATTTGAGGAGGGATGGTTGGATTAACACAACATCATTTCTATTTTGGGATTTCACTTTGATTCCAATACAGAACAATGAACCTCTCATTAATATAAGTATAAAAATTCTTAATGAAGCAAGCGCAAGCAGGTTATCAGCTAAAACATGAATAATTTGCAATTTTGTTTGCAAACTTTTCATATTGATAGACTTGGGAAAATATGCTGGTGTAGACCTGGATTCTGTTAAAATAGTTTTATCTGCTAACAAGATAAGAGCCCATGGTGTTAAAGGAAAGGTACTAGAATGGATAGAAAATTGGCTGACTGGCAAAAGGAAAAGTGTAGGAATAAAGGGGTCTATTATAGTTGGCTGACAGTGACTACTGGTGTTCCACAGGGGTTGATTTTGGGACTGCTTCTTTTCACATAATACGTCATCAATTTGGATTTATGGAATGATAGTTTTGTGGGCAAGTTTGTAGATGATACAAAGATAGCTGGAAGGTCAGATAGTACTGAGGAAGCAAGGGAGTCTGCAGAAGGACTTAGACAGGTTGGGAGAATGGGTAAAGAAGTGGCAGATGGAATGTAGTGTAAGGAAACATATAGTCATGCACTTTGGCAGAAGGAATAAAAGTGTAGAATATTTTGTAAGTGGGCAGAAAATTCAGAACTCAGGGGTGCAAAGGGACTTGGGAGCCCTTGTGCAAGATTCCCTAAAAGTTAAATTGTAGCTTAAGTCAGCGGTAAGGAAGGCAAATGCAATGTTAACATTCATTTCAAGATGACTAGAACATAAGAGCAAGGATATGATGCTAGGACTTTATATGGCATTGGTCAGGCCACACAGAGTATTGTGAGCAGTTTCGGGCCCCTTATCAAAGAATAAAATATGCTGGCATTGGAGGCTCATGAGTTAATTCCAAGAATGCAATTGTTAATGTTTAAGGAGCATTTGATGGCTCTGGCCCTGTACTCACTTGAGTTTAGAAAGATTAGCTGTGATCTCATTAAAACCTATCACATATTGAAAGGCTTAAATAGAGTCTGTGTGAAGGGGATGTTTCCTATAGTGGGTGGACCAGAGAGCACAGTCTCAGAATGGAGGGACATCCATTTAGAACAGAGATGAGGAGGAATTTCTTCAGTCAGAGTGTGGTGAATCTGTAGAATCCATTGCTATGGATGGCTCTGGAGGCGTAGTCATTGAGTGTATTTAAAGTGGAGGTGAACAGGTTCTTAATTAGTCAGCACATAAAGGTTATAGGGAGAAGGCAGGAGAATATTGTTAAGAGGTATAAAAAATCGGTCATGATAAAATGTCAGAGCAGACCTGATGGGCTGAAAGGCCTAATCCTGCTCCTATGTCATATGGTCATGTGATCTTCAGAGGGAAAGCCTCCATTGATGCTGACAATGGAAAACATGAATTCTGATGTTCATCAACCTTCATAAGCAGCACGATTTACCAAAGATACTAATTGCATATGAACATGAATGATTTAATGCTTCATTACACAAGTATCAACAGGAGGCATCATAAATATGAAGGAATTTGGATGTTTTAGATGACCATCTAACATTATATCTGATGGTTAGGGGAATCAAGGGATATGGGGACAAGGCAGGGACTGGGTATTGATAGTGAATGATCAGCCATGATCTCAGAATGGCGGTGCAGACTCGAGGGGCCGAATGGTCTACTTCTGCACCTATTGTCTATTGTCTATTAATGGTGGAATTCAAACATCAATATCCACTGTCTAAAGCTAAAATAAGTGCTAACCAATGAGCTAAATGATACTGAAAGAGATGGCTGGTGCTATAGGGTACAAACTATGAGAAAATATAAGAAGAAATTAACACAGCTGAAAGATTCCTTATAAGTTGTCTATAGCCATAGAGATCTGGATCTACTTTCTGCTATTTTGATCCTAATCAAATTCTCTGCACACTGGTCAATGAATCCTCAATTTATTTTACCTGCAAATAGTTCCAATTTATCAACTGCAAATTCCAGTGGCAGCTAATTTTAAGAGGAAATAAAACGTACCTATTGTGGGGTTGACCCCAATTTCCTATCAGTAATATGAGCATATTTCATACAGGAAATAACAAAATATAACAGAAGTTCACAGTTTATAAGATATTTTAAATATTCTATAAAAATAATGCAACATTGATGTATCTTTCAGTGATCCAGCGACATCTATGGTAGATTTATGACAGCAAACGTATTTAAAATTCATGATTTCATCAAGGTATTATAAACGATTTTAGCATCCATCTGGAAAATATATATGGCAGTTCCATTGGGGTTAAAGTTTTTGTTCTGTATTTGAATAAGCAGGAAATAATTCAGAACAATAATGGTTAACTGATCGCATTGTCGCGTTCAAATGTCAGCAGCTATAAATACAGACATACAGACCTGGATCGTCTGACTCTGGTATACTTTGATAACGTGAAAGTTGAAACTGTAAATGCCTTTTCTTGGAGCTACAAAGACTGACTCCAGAGTAAAACAATTTCCCACGTTCACCAAAATCTGCAAGAGAGTCAGAAGGAACTCAGTCAGTCTGATTTGGAAACTGGGATTGATGGTTGTGGGTGGGGGGGGGGGGGGAAGCTTTGGCTTTCAAAGCTATTGCAAATTTTAAAATAAGTAACATTATTTTAGTAACCTAAGAACCACTAAACGTGGGGGAAAAGTCATAAATTCTTCACTGTAGATTTTGACACCTGGTAAAGATAAGACCATCATATCACTGGCCGATTCTTAATGCTGAATGTAAATCTAAAGTTTAGTAAACTGCTATAATTTTCAACTCGTTGGAATAGTATCCTTTAACTATTTTGGAATGCAACTGGCTGATATTTCTAATTGCAGTGGATTCTTCCTTCATCAAGCAAGAGCATGCAAATTTCACTGAGGGCTTCTTTCTAGCATTGATAAATGCCTTGGATCCAGAAGTCACTCCACTTGTAATAATTAAAACCTTGTGTTTTCATTTACATCACTGGAACAAATTGCTGCAGTCATTAGGCCAGACTGACTTTAAAGAGTGCATGAAGTTATTAACGCAGAACGAGCATTCAATGCCCCCGACGCGGCGTGCTTTCTTTTAGCAATGCACACCCACCCATTCCCACCCGGGAGGCATCATTCCATAATCTGAAACCAGAATCGGAAGTCACTGTTTTCCAGCAACTGTATTTATCTACTAAAACGCAAACGGGCGGTTTCAAAATCGAATCTTGGTGAGATTGCGAGAGTGGGTTCGATGCTGGGATTTATTACGTATTGGAACCAATGAATATTAAAGTGCCGATAATGTGTTATTTCAGTGGATTGTTTTATATTTAGTTTTTGCTGTTAGTATCGAATGCCAGCGGCTCTACAACTTCCACTATTTACTTGGTAATGATTTTTGAATCACTTACGCTGAATACATTCTTGTGAAAAGTCATTTTATAAATGCAGCCCTTACAGAGGAGGTTACCGTTTCACCCTAATCTCTATCGTCACGTTTCAGTGGGTTTAACGTCAGTCATAATATACTAACCAACACAGTCGCTCCCACTCTCCCTTCCCATTTACACTTGTTGCGCTTTTTATCCGCTTGAGCCCTATTTTAAACAACCCCGTCCGTTTAAAACAGGGTTCTTTTCCAGACAAAAGTGGACAACCGGACCTCTGGAGAGAATCGCATCTGAATGCTTAACCCTTTACGCAATACCATTACATCCCCATGCTTTCATAAGGGGATTCTTAAGTCACCCTGTTTTAACAATATAGCATCTCTCCCTCGTTAGTAATCCGTGTTTAAAAACGTTGGCTCCGAAGAGAATCCCCATGCTGTGTGTGTGTGTGTGTGTAGTCGCTCTCCAAATCTCTCCGGTTACCTGGTCAAAGTAAATGATCCGAGTTTTGTTGCTCATCTCAGATGGTTCGTGGTTGGTGCTCCTGACGGCGGAAAATGCCACTTTGGAGTTCGCAGCGCGGACAGAAATCCCAAGCGGGGAGGAGGACGATGTCTTGGAGTCACCGGTCGGGTTGGAGTCGCAAACCACCAGGCACTTGCCTTCTAGGACTATGGGCTCCGTGTCGTTCTGAGTGAACACCGGCACGGCACTGAGTGCCAGAGCCCCCATTGCAATCAGCACCATGGACAGCATAGTCTCCAACACGGCCACGCCGAGAAACCAACAAGCCCAACAAAAGCTCGGGATCAAACCCTCTCGCCCTGCCGCACTCCCGCAACACACTTCGTTTCCTCCTCCTCGGGCTCCTGCTGTACGAGCGAAAAGCAGCTCCACTTAATCTGTTCTACATCTGGATATCCCAGTACGAATTAGCAGAACCTCCTGCAGAAAATATTGCATTGCACCTTAAAGTCCACCGGTCCCTGTAGATCGCTCTTCTCCAAGTAAAATAAAACACCTTCTTGATCTAGGAGTCCCGATGTGAATTATTGATGGGAAAAACGATAGTCAAACAAAACATGGTTTGACGTTGTCGAATCAGTTCGTATTTCCCCTGCGCTACTTCGGACGGGACACAAAGCGAGACTCCCGAGGTAAGCGCTGGTTCTGTCTCCTGTCTACGGAGCTCGCTGTCTAATTCAAGTGGATGCTGTGTAATCGGCAGTCCCTCCAGTTTTATGTCACAGACCTTCACTTCCAAACCCGTGAAGAGTGGCGCTAATGAATACTCTTAACAAATTCTGCCTGAACTGTAACGATTCTGTTCAGTAAAATATCAATAAAAAGACATGAAAAACTCAAGCAGCTGTTAAGGATGTAATGAATGAGTGAAGGTTATCTTAATGTTACTGATAATTGCGTAGTACTTTATTCGCAAAGGTATGTTGAACACTTGCTTGTTGAAGTTGCTTCGTTCTTCCTACACTTTTCGTTCTATATAAAAAGAGCACAAATGAGCCTGGTATATAATATATATATTATATAATATATCCGAAACGTTGCTAAAGTCGAGCATTTTCAAACAACAAAATTAACAATGGAAAATAATTTTAAGCTTTCAAACTTCATAATTAAAAACGTTGAGCTATAACTCCTTTATATGGCTTAGTGCTGTATATATAGGAAATGCTAAACAATCTATTTTTTTTTTGTCTTGACGAATATTAAGTCCATTTTCACTTGAAGTATAAACCCTGAGGAAGTTCAATGATACTTTTCAGTGCAGTGGCTGGCTGATTCAATGCTCAATGGCGCCGCCTAGTGGTAACTATTATTATTGCCTCATACTCATCTAAACGTCCAAATCCTCTCGTCTATCAAGAATACCAACATCAATATCAACATTCGAGAATTATAGTAGGATGAAATTGTACAGGCGGAGGTAAAATTAAGTCATAGATGTTATTATGATCAAATCCCACGTCAAAGAATAATATTATGTTATAGAACAGGAGATATTGCAAATATACAGCAAGTCCAATCATTCTTGAGAAGAAAAATATAGAGTTTGCAATTCAATGGTCATTCATCACACTAGGAAATATTCTTATTTATATTTTACTTAGTCCTTATTCTGATGATGGGTCATTGATCAGAGCTGTTAATTCAGATTTTCTATCAAAAATGTTATCTGACCAGCTATTGCCAGCATGTTTTATTTTATTGTAGATTTCCAGCTTATATATCTTTTATTTTCTTTTCAGATATGCAGTTGACATGTTACATAATTAACATAGACTACAGAACAAAGAACACTTCAACACGTTACAGGCCCCTCAACCCACTATGTTGTGCCAAATTTTTAACGTACTCTGAGATCAAACTAACAATTCCCTCCCACATCATCCATATGCCTATCCAAGATTTTCTTAAATGCCCCTAATGTATCTGCCTCTACCACAACCCATCGCAGGGTCCCCATGTACTTACCACTCTCAGTGTAAAGAACTTACCGCTGCCATCCCCACTAAATTCACTCAATCAGTTTAAAATTATGCCCCCAGTAATAGCTATTTCTGCCCTGGAAAACAGTCTGTCTATCCCCTCGATGTATGCCTCTTATAATCTTGTATCCTTCTCCGAAGTCACTTTGCTCCAAATAGAAAAGCCCTAGCAGGCTTAACGTATCCTCATAAAATATGCTCTTTATTCCAGACAGCATCCCAGTAAACTACCTCTGCACCCTCTCTAATGCTTCCACACCTTTCCTATATAATGAGGCAACCAGAGCTGAACGCAAGATTTCAAGTGCGGTCTAACCAGCGTTTAAAGTAACATTACTTTGTGGCTCTTGAATTCAATCCTCAACTAACAAAGGCTAACACACCATATATCTTCTGAATTACCCATGGCAACTTGGAGGGATCTATGCACAAGGGCCCAAAGATCTATCTACTCCTCCACGTTGTCAAGAATCATATCATTAATTCTGGAATCTGACTTCAGATTTAACCTTCTGAAGTGAATCACTCCACACTTCTCTGGTTTCAATCTACTCTAGCAATTCACAGACAAACTTCTCATCCTGTCAATATCCTATTGTATCCTCAGATAACCTTCTGCACTATCCACAGCTCCACTAGCCTTTGGATCATCTGCAAACTTCCTAATCTACCATACCACTTCCTCACTCAAGTCATTTATAAAAATCATAAAAGAGTAAAGGTCCCAGAACAGATCCCTGTGGAATACCACTGGTTAGCAAACTCCAGGCAGAATATGCTCCATCTATAAACATCCTCTGCTTTCCAGAAACCACACAGCCATGACCCTTCGTTTCCCTGCCTCCCTACTTTCTGAAGGACCCTTCCAGGGATAAGCTTGTCAAATGCTTTAATAAAATCCGTATACACCACATGTATTATTCTAGCTTCACCAATATGCTTTGTCACATCCTGAAAGAATTTGATCAGGCTCATGAGGCATGACTTGTCCCTCAGAAATCCATGTTGACGAACTACATTCAGTGAAATCAAACTATGCTTCTCCAAATGTTTCTAAGTTGTGTCTCTAAGAATCTTCTCCTATAATTTGCCCATCTCTGAAAAAAGACTCATTGATCTATAATTGCCAGAGTAATCCTTACTCTCTTTGTTGAACAAAGGACAAACATTTGGCACCACTCCTGTGGCCAGTGAGGATGTAAAGATCACTAAAGGTGTTGCAATATCTTCCTTCACTTCCTGTAGTAACTTCGGGTATATCCCATCCAGCCCTGAGGACTTACCTATTCTAATGTTTTTCAAAAGTCCAGTATTTCCTCTTTCTTAGGGCTTCTAGCATATCAGCCTGTTTTCTTCAAAATGTTGCAATATTTGACTTATTTGATCATTTGGTCAAACCTCACTTTTAAAGTTAGTAGTACTTAGGCATGTTTTCCTGAGTCCCTTCCCCAATAGTAAGAAATTCTTTAGGAACATGGGATCATATCTACAAAGCAGGCCATTCAGAGAAATCACGTCTTATCTGTCTCTCAGTTCTAATCACCATTTTCTTTAATGCAAGCAATCTTTTCTACCACTTGGCATAAACCTTTGAGTTTCAGTTTTCAACATTTAAAATTACTGATATCCATAACTTACTGATAAAAGTTGAATATCCATAACATTACAATGTGTATATACATTGTATATATACATATGTATATATACATATACATTTTGTACAGTATGTGAAAAAAACCCTAATCTGTTTGTTAATTTGCCTTGTTTTAAGTTTAGACTTTGCCCCACAGTTCTGGGTTCTCACAATAGAACGATTTTGCTTTGTATTTGCCAACTTTATTTCTATGCTAAACCACAAAACTGGACCACCTCACCATTCTCAAAATGATAAGGCAATCATATCTAGACTATGTAAACTATCTCTATCATTGGTAGATATGCACAATATCACTTCTAGGAACAAATTATCTGTCCTACATCAAAATCAGAATTAGAATCAGGATTATTATCACTTTATATTATGTGAAATTTGTTGTTTTGTGACAGCAGACTTAACATTAATATAAATTACAAAATAACTAGTGCAAAAGGAATAATGAGGCAGTGTTTACAGATTCATGGAGTGCCTGGAAATCTGATGGTGGGGAAAGTTGGATCACCAATTCTTTCACTTACAGACCCCAACAGCTACTCTCTAATCTCTATCTCTACAGGTCCAACAAAAAGCCGTGTGCTTAGCCCTGTACTTCATTTGCTTTACCCTTATGACTGTATGGCTAAGCACAACTCCAATACCTCACTTAAATTTGTTGATACCGCTGTGTAGACTGAATCAAAGATAGTGATAAGTCAACATATAGGAGGGAGACTGAAAATCTGGCTGAGTGGTACCATAACAACAACCTCCCACTCAATGTTATCAAGATCAAGGAGTTGACTGTTGATTTCAGGAGAAAGAAATCGGAGGCCTGTGAGCCAGTCTGTGTCAAAGCATCGGGGTGGAGAAAGTCAGCAACTTCAAATTCCTCAGTGTAATCATGTTAGGGGACCTGTCCTGGGCCCAACACATAAGTGCAATTATGAATGAAGCACAGCTTCCTTAGAAGTATACAAAAGTTCAGCATGACATTCAAAACTTTGATAAACTTCTGTAGATGTGTCATGGAGAGTTTATTGTCTGGCTGCATCACTGCCTGGTATGGCAAAATGTTTTAAATGGAAAATCCCACCAGAAGTAATGGATACGACCCAGTCCATATTAGGTAAAGCCCTCCCTGCCATTGAACACATCTACACGGAGCATTGTTGCAGGAAAGCGGCATACATCATCAGGAACACCCAAGTCATGCTCTTTCCTCAGTGCTGCCATCAGGAAGAAGGTACAGGAGACTCAGGACTCACTCCAGCAGGTTCAGGAACAGTTATTACTGCTCAACCATCAGGCTCTTGAACCAAAGGGTTCACTCAACTTCACCTACCCTATCACCGAACTGTTCCTGAAACATATGGATTTACCTGCATGAACTTTTCATTTCACATTCTCAATATTTATTATTTATCTATATACCCAGCTATCCATAATATTTATTTATTTATGTTTGAATCTGTGTCTCTTTATTTATCTATTATTATTTTTATTTCTTTTATTTTCAGTTTGTTGTCTTTTGCACACAATTTGTCTATCCTGTTGGTATGGTCTTTAATTGATTCTATTATTGTTATTAGATTTATTTAGTATGCCCACAAGAAACTGAAGGTCAGAATTGTATAGGGTGTCATACATGTATTTTGATAATAAATTTACTTTGAATTTTTTGAATTTTAAAGAAACTGTTTCTGAATCATTAAGTGTGGGTCTTTAGGTTCCCTTATCTCCTTCCTCTTGCTACTAACAGGAAGGTGGCATGTGATCGTCCTTAGGCACCATCACTTGAAGATGTCTTCAATGGTGCAATGGGTTGTGCCCAAGATGGACTTGATTGAATATATAACCCTTTGCCGCTTCTTATAACCCTGTTCATTGGAACCTCCATATCAGGTGATGATGCAACTAGTCAGAAGGTCTCTACCATACATTTATAGAAATTGGCAAGTGTCTTTGATGATGTACCAAATCTCTTCAAACTCCAAATGAAGCAGAACTGCCGGTGTGCCTTCTTCATGATTGCATCAATGTGTTGAGCCCAGGATTATCCTTCAACATGTTGATATCCAGGAAATTAAAACTCAGCACGAATCCATATCCAAGTGTTCCATTTTCATATTCCATCTTCTTTATGCTTTGTCCTTTAAAGTTTGACATTTGACTGTCCACAGTTTTAAGCAAGTCACATTATGAACAAGACATATAAAATGCTGGATGAACTTAGTAAATCGGGCAGATTATAGAAATTAATAGTGAACATTTTGAGGAGAGAGCCCTCATCAGGAATGAAAAGGAAGAGTGAAGATGTGAGAATAAGAATTTTGGTGGGGGGGGGAGGTTAAGGAGGTCAAACTAGAAGTTGATAGCTGACGACAGGTGAATGGGGGAAGGGATATTAAATAAGAAGCTGGGAGGAGATAGGTGGAAAAGTTAAAGTTCTAGAGAAGAAGAAATCTGATAAGAGAGGAGTGGAATATAGACAATAGACAATAGGTGCAGAAGTAGACCATTTGGCCCTTTGAGCCTGCACCGCCATTTTGAGATCGTGGCTGATCAACTACTATCAATACCCGGTTCCTGCCTTGTCCCCATATCCCTTGATTCCCCTATCCATAAGATACCTATCTAGCTCCTTCTTGAAAGCATCCAGACAATTGGCCTCCACTACCTTCTGAGGCAGTGCATTCCAGACCCCCACAACTCTCTGGGAGAAGAAGTTTTTCCTTAACTCTGTCCTAAATGACCTACCCCTTATTCTCAAACCATGCCCTCTGGTACTGGACTCTCTCAGCATCTGGAACATACTTCCTGCCTCTATTTTGTCCAATCCCTTAATAATCTTATATGTTTCAATCAGATCCCCTCTCAAACTCCTTAATTCCAGCGTGTACAAGCCCAGCCTCTCTACCTCTCTGCGTAAGACAGTCCAGACGTCCCAGGAATTAACCTCGTGAATCTACGCTGCACTTCCTCTACAGCCAGGATGTCCTTCCTTAACCCTGGAGACCAAAACTGTACACAATACTCCAAGCGTGGTGTCACCAGGGCCCTGTACAAATGCAAGAGGATTTCCTTGCTCTTGTACTCAATTCCTTTTGTAATAAAGGTCAACATTCCATTAGCCTTCCTCACTGCCTGCTGCACTTGCTCATTCACCTTCAGTGACTGATGAACAAGGACTCCGAGATCTCTTTGTATTTCTCCCTTACCTAACACTACACCGATCAGATAATAATCTGCCTTCCTGTTCTTACTCCCAAAGTGGATAACCTCACACTTATTCACATTAAACGTCATCTGCCAAGTATCTGCCCACTCACCCAGCCTATCCAAGTCACCCTGTATTCTCCTTACATCCTCATCACATGTCACACTGCCACCCAGCTTAGTATCATCAACAAATTCTCTCAAAAAAGAGAAGGAGGACTGGCTTTGGGGGAGGTGATAAGCAGGTGAGGAGAAGAGCTAAGAGGCCAGAATGGGGAGTCGAAGAAGACGGAAGGGAGAGTGGGAAAGAATTATCAGCAATTGGAGAGAAATTCAGATTCAGATCATCAGTATGGAGGCTGCCTAGACGGAATATAAAGTGTTGCTTCTCCAACCTGAGAGTGGCCTCATCATAGGAGAAGAGTAATCAATATAGCACAGAAAGGGTTTGGGAGCATTACCAGGAAAGCCTTGGAATATGTACTGTTCTACCCAGCCAATGAAAAAGCAGGCATAGCTGGGGCCCATGTGGGTGTCCATGGCTACACCTTGAGACTGGAGAAAGTGGGAGGAGATGGAAGAGAAATTGTTGATGGTGAGGACAAGTTCTGTCAGATGGAAGTGAATGGTGGTGGAGGGAAACTGATTGAGTCTGTTGTCAAGGAAGAAATGGAAAGCTCTAAATCCTTTTTGATGGCGCTCTTAATGGTTAAGGCCTTCTTCCCACCCTGTTTCCTGTAAACATGCCATTCCCAGGATGAGGCTTTCCTTCCAGAACATCAGAGATGCACTCCTTCTTCATTGAATAGGCTTTCTCTCCCTCCACCATTGATGGTGCCCTCACCCACATCTCCTCGATTTCCCAGACACTTTCGTTCAACCCATCTTTCTGCCACCTTAACAGAGATAGAGTTCCTCTTGTCATCACCTACCACCCATGAGCCTCTACATCCATCACATCACTTTCTTCAATTTCCTCCATCATCAATGGGACCCTACCGCCAAACACATATTTACCACACACTCCCACTCTCTGCATTCCGTAGGGATTGCTCCCTCCATGATCCCCTTCTCCATTTATCCCTCCCCGGTAATCTCCTTCCTGGTACTTATCCCTGTAAGCGACAGAGGTGCTAGACCTGATTATTCACTTCCTCCTTTACCTCCATTCAGGGTCCCAAACAGTCCTTCCAGGTGAGGCAACACTTCACCTGTGAATCTGCTGGAGGTTGCTTACCACATCTGGTGCCTTCTCTACAAGGGTGAGAGCTGACATAAGTAGAGGAGGCCATGTATGGACATATCCAAATAGGAATGTGAGACAGAGTTGAAGTGGGTGGCAACTGGGAGATCCCGTCTGTTGTGGCGGATGGAGCGGAGGTGCTCAATGAAGCGGTCCCCCAATCTGCGTCGGGTCTCACCAATATAGAGGAGGCCACACCAGGAGCACCGGATGCAATAGATGATCTCATCAGACTCACAAGTGAAGTGTTGCCTCACCTGGAAGGACTGTTTGTGGCCCTGAATGGTGGTAAGAGGGGAGGTGTAGGGATAGGTGTAGCACTCATGCTTGCAGGGATAAGTACCAGGTGGGAGATCTGTAAGGAGGGATTTGTGGATCAGGCAGGGCCAGTGTGGACAAGGGGAACATGGTCCATGTTGTGGTGATGGGAGGATGGGGAAGAAAGTTTCAGACCAAGGGTGTAGCTACGGGCACTCGCATGGGCCCCAGCTATGCCTGCCTCTTTGTGGGTTATGCAGAACAGTCTATTCTCCAAATCTATACTGGTACTGCTCACCAACTTTTCCTTCAATACATTGACGATTATATTGGTGCTGCTTCCTACACCCATGCTGAGCTCGTCAATTTTATCGACTTTGCCTCTAACTTTCACCCAGCCTTGGAATTCACTTGATCCATCTTGGACATTTCTCTCCCCTTTCTCAATCTCTCGGTCTCCATCTCTGGAGACAGACTGTCCACTGACCTCTTCTATAAACCCACAGACTGTCATAACTACCTTGACTATACCTCTTCCCACCCTGCCAAATGTAAAAATGCTATTCCCTATTCCCAGTTCCTCTGTCTCCACCACATCTGCTCCCAGGATGAGGCTTTCTGTTCCAGGACATCTCAAGTGTCCTCTTTCTTTAAGAATCTTTAAGAATCCTTCTGCCATCATCAACGATGCCCTCACCCACATCTCCTCCATTTCCTGCACTTCGACCCTCGCCCCATCCTACCGTCACCACAACAGCGACTGTGTTCCCCTTGTCCTCACCTACCACCCCACCAGCCTCTGGATCCATCATACTATCCTCTGCAACTTCCGCCACCTTCAACAGGACCCCACCACTAAGCACGTTTTTCCCTCTCTACCCCTCCCTGCTTTTCACAGGGATTGTTCCCTCGGTGACAGCCTGGTCCACACGTCCCTCCCCACAAATCTCTCACCTGGTACTTAACCCTGCAAGTGTAAGTGCTACACCTATCCCTAACACCTCCTCTCTTACCACCATTCAGGGTCCCAAACCATCCTTCCAGGTGAGGCAACATTTCACTTGTGAGTCTGTTGGGGTCATCAATTGCACCCGGTGCTCCCAGTTCGGCCTCCTCTACATTGGTGAGGCCCGACACAGATTGGGGGACCACTTCGTCGGGCTTCTCTGCTTCGTCCACCACAACAGACAGGATCTCCCGGTTGCCACCCACTTCAACTCTGCTTCAAATTCCCATTTGGATTTGTCCATACATGGCCTCCTCTACTGCCATGATGAGGCCAACACCTCATATACCCTCTGGGGAGTCTCCAGCCCCTTGGTATAAACATCGAATTCTCTAACTTCTGGTTAATTCCCTCCCCCTCCCTTCCCCCATCCCACTTTCACTCTGCCTCCTCTTCCAGCTGCCTATCAACTCTCTCATGATTCTGCCTCCTACTATTACCCATAGTGCTTTCCCCTTACGTTTCTTCTTCACCTTTCCTGCTTATCCCCTCCCTGCTTCCCCTCCCCCACCACTTGATCTTTCCTCTGATTGGTTTCTCGCCTGGCACCTACCAGCCTTCTCCTTCCCACCCTCCCCCACCTTCTTTATAGCGCCCCAGCCCCCTCTTTCTTCAGTCCTGATGAAGGGTCTCGGCCTGAAACCTTGACTGCTCGTTTCCATGGATGCTGCCCGACCTGCTGAGTTCCTCCAGCTTGTTTGTAAGTGTTGATTTGACTACACAGTATCTGCAGAGTTCCTTGTGTTTAGCATTTTGTGTGTGTTGCTTGAATTTCCAGCATCTGCAGATTTCCTTGTGTTTACATCTTGAACTGCATTTTCTTTGCAAACAGCCATGAAAACACAGAAGTAACCCAAAGAATGAACGACAGTTCAACGTGAGAACACCAAAGAAGCCCCCCAGCTCCCCCCTCCTGCACGTAAGCAGTGGCAAGCAACAATCTCCCTCCCCCACCAACAAAAAGTGACGCGCATCGGTACCATCACTGAGCCCAAGCATGTGCTAAGCAATAGCAAAGACACAGACCAAAGTTACCACAAACACTTCGCGTTTCATCCAAAATTTGACAAACCACAGATTCTCTCGCTCCCTGGCAAGGGAGAGGGCGGTGTCCCCCATTTTCACAGCGAGTGGGAGACATAACAACAACCCACTGGGTTACACTATTAAAAGTCCATTTTGTCGAGTTTTTTTTAGCTCTGTGTCCGAAGATCGTAAAGACCTTAGGTGGACGGTTTTTAGTTCATCTATCCTACCCATTAGTCGTTGTCAATACAATTGAGGCCTAGCTCAAGGACTGCTCAAGAAGATTAGGAATATAATAAAATTATCAGGCAGACTGGACTCTTCAGCCAGCATTGACAAAATCTCTGGTGTATATATTTTCTCTGTTCTGACATCATTTGCACTCAAGCCCCAGTTCCAGGGGAAGCCAGTGTAAAGCAGCAGAGATATCTTTAAATTAGTTGAGTAACAAAATATATTGTAAAATTCTCACAGATAGAATCCCAATTAAAGCTTTAAATACCTTACAGAAATTACAAAATAAAGATGATAGCACATAGATGAGACTCAGGAGCAATGAAATTTCATAAACCACTTTAAATGCATATATTGATTTTAAACCATAATACTTCAATATCAGGATCATCCATATCCCTCCATTCCCTTTATATTCATTGTGCCTGTCTAAAATCCTCTTAAGCTCCACCAAACTGCCTGCTTCTTCTACTATCCCTCATATTCTATTCCAGGCATCTACCACTCCACATAAGAAGCTTCATGGTGCTTTAAGTTTCCCCACTCTAAACCTAGAAGGATACCCTCTGGTATTTAACATTTCAATCCTGGGGTAAAGATTCTGGTTGTCTACCCTGCACATTATTTTAAAAACCTTCATCAGTTCTCCACTCAGTCTCCAACACTCTAGGATAACCCAAATTTGTCCAATTTTTCCTTAAAGCTCATACCTTCTAATCCAAGTGGTAACTTGGTGAATTTCCTCTACATCCTTCCTGTAGAAGGACAACCAGAACAACACACAATACCTCAAGAGTGGTCTGACTAGTTGCAGCATGACTTTCTTACTCTTGTACTCAACATCCTTACCAATGAAGGCAAACATTCCACACACCTTCTTTACTACCTTATACACTTCTGAATCACTTTCAGGAAACTATGGACCTGGATTCCGAGCTCCCTCTGTGACTCAGTGCCATTGGGGGCTTACTATTAACTGTACACTTTCTTCTACCAGTTGACCTTTCATGGTGCAACTGGATTAAATTACCCACATTATCCTGGATTAAACTTGGTCTGCCTCATTTCTGCCCATATCTGTAACTGGTCTACATTCTTCTGACCTTTACAGTTTTCACAACTCTGCTAATCCTGGTGTCATCTGCAAACGTGGAAATCCACCTAGCAAGATTTTCATCCAAACATTAATATTTATCGCAAACAATGAGAACTGATACTTGCAATCATCATTGGTTACACACAGAAGAACAGCTTTCCATCTCTACTCTCTATGGCAAGTCTCTTCCGAACTCAATCTTACAATTCATCCTGGATCCAATTGATCATTGAGTCCTGCATCAATCAACTATGATGAACCTTGTCCAAAGCCTTGCAAAAGTGCTTGTTGATGATGTCCACAACTTTACACACTACAAGCACCTTTTTCACCTCGATAAAGCTGATCAAGTTTGTAAGACATGATCTGCCCTGTACAAAGCCATGCTGACTATCATTCAGCAGGCCAATTATTTCCAAATGTTCGTAAATCCTATCCCTCAGTATCCTCTCTCACTTCTCCACTACTGATGTGAGGTTCACTTGGCTACAGTTACCTGGATTATCCCTATTTCCTTTCTAGACCAAAGCAGAACATTTTCTCATCTCCAGTCCTCGAGAACCTCACCTGTTGCTAACGAAGGCATTAAGTTAATTTACAAAGCTGTAGTGGTCACCTCTCTTGCTTCGTTCAACATGCCATCAGGCCCTGAGGACATATCCACTGACTTGCTTTTTGGAAGACCCCAACATTACCTTCTCCCTAATCTCAAAATGTCCCAGCACATTAGTATTTTCCACTCTGCCTTTTCTATCCTCCATTTCCTTCTCCTTGGTATATACTGACTCAAAGGTCTCATTCTATACCTCAGGCAGCTGATCTGGCTCCAAGCACAGATTCCCTCCTTTATCTGTGAGTGGATCTATCCTCTTCTTAATATCCTCTTTTTCTTAATATAAAATGCCTTCAGATTCTCCTTGGTCCTACGCATTTAAAACATTTCATGGCATCTTTTGGCCTTCCTAATCATTTGTTTGAGTATATTGCTGCTATTTTTATATTCTATGGGGGTTCAGTCTAATTTTAGCTTCCCAAACCTTACACGTAGCTCTTTTTTTCTTCCTGACTCAAATTAGGAATTCCTAGGTTATCCAAGGCTCCCTTACTTTTCCATCCTAGTTGTTACTTCTTAACAGAATATGCCAATAGTAAATTCCGATCAGCTGGTCTTTACTCAACTTTGCAGGTCAGATGTTGATTTGTCCACAGCAGCTGCTCCCAGTCGATGCTCCCTAGCTCCTGTCTTATCCTGTCATAAATTTGCCTTCTCCAATTTCATACCTTCCTGCAAGATCCAAATGTATTCTTGTTCATAATTATCTTAAAACATTATGAGCTTTGGTCAGTTATCCCAAAATGTTCATCCACTGTTAGGTCTGGTACCTAGCCTGGTTCATTTTCCCAAACAGGTCTGGTATGCTTTCTACTCTAGTTAGCGCCTCCACGTACTGTTTCAAGAATCTCTGCTGGGTAAACTGAAGAAAGCCTGCCACATCTAAGCTCCTTGTATTAAGTACGTTTAGCCGAGGGAATCCTCATTCTAATAAGGCTGGGGAAGAGAGTGTGCTAAGTTGTACTTAGATTGTCACAAAACTTACTTACATCTCGTATAACATAAACTACTGTGAAATTCTTAGGATATCTTACACAGTGAATAATCGGTACATTTGTAAATTGGCATGAGCAAAACTAAAAATGTAGAAATAATGGAGTCTTCGATGGGACAAAGAACCACCAAGAGTAAGCTAGGAAGGCAATCTAAAACCTCAGGGGATAAAGGCATAATCAGGATTTTTAGGACAAATGGATGAAAGATATGGAAAACATCAGGGAAGATATAAATACAACTTTGTTGTAATTTAACTTTTTTTGTAATTTATTTTTTTATTGAAGTTCATCATCAAAACAAACATTTCCATAAGATGTATTTCAGACATTGTACATATATATCATATTATCATATATGTCACAAATCTTCGCATAGTATTTATCTGAGGTATACACTTACAGAAAAGAGTGGAAAGAAAAAACAAGCAAAAGGAAAAAACTATGTACAAGTAGGGAGTGATCTTTCTTTACAACAGATTCATTAATTTGTGAGAATAAAATCAGGCCTATAAGGCATTATGTAGTTAAACCATTTTTTCCAGTAAAAATCAAATTGTTCCAGCTTATGATTAACAGATGCTGTTATCTTCTCCATTTTGTAAATGTCCATTGTAATTTCCATCTATGCAGTTAAAGTTGGGCTCTCCTGTGTTAATCATTTCCTAGTAAGATTCTTTTTACCAGCCACCAACAGTATATTCATTAAATATTTATCTCTTTTCAACCATTCTTGAGGCATATATCCAAAATATATGGTCTTACTCTCCAAGGGTATTTCACATTTAAAGATGTTTTGTAGGGCATTGTGTATTCCCCTCCAATAGCTTTAAATAACAGAGCAGTCCCAAAAAATATGATAATGATTTGCATTTTGATTTCCCCAATTTCTCCAGCAAACAGGGAGTAAGTAACATATCATAATGGAATTTCTGAAAGGATGCAATAAAATAGCTTATCAAGTTTCTCCATCCAAACTCCCTCCATTTCTGTGAATTGGTACACTTCCATTGATACCTCCATATTATTGTCCATTCTTCCTCAGATATAATTATCCCTCCTTCCTTCTCTCATTTTATTTTAATGTATGAAGTTGAATGTGTTTTAAGATTTAACAACCCCTTATACATGCCTGAAATGATTCTACTATTGTTAGCTGAATTATATGCTTTTCTAAATAGTTCTATCAAGCACGTACTTGCCTTGGTTACATTTTTAAGCATCTTATTAACATATTGTCACATCTGTAAATACCGATAAAAATCTTGTTTTTCTAAGAAGTGTTTCTCTTTAAGCATTTCAAAACTGAACAGTGTTCCTTCATTTACTATGTTGCAAAGAACTGTTATTCCTTTAGCTGTCCAGTCCGTAAATCTAGCATCCAATTTATTTGGTGTAAAATCCAAGTCATATGCACACCATTTAACAATTGCAACATCTCCCTCTAGATTATATTCTTTTATAGTAGTTTTCCATATTTTAAGAGTCAATTTCACCCATGGGTTATCAATAGTATTTATGTACCTTTGCAGGTTGTTATCAGCCAAAATTGCTTGTACGGAGATGGGAAGTACCCGCTCCTCAATGTTTTTCCATTGATCATCATATGATGGGTTGCACCACCATATCACAGCTCTCAACTGTGCTGCAAAATAATAATCTCTAAGAGAAGGTAGGCCCCATCCCCTCTTTTCCTTTGCTAATTGCAAAGTTTTGAGATGAACTCTAGGCCTTTTACCCTGCCAAATATGCCTTGATAACATCTTGTTCCATTCATTGAATTGATTTTGATACATCTCTATTGGTAGGGTCTGAAAGAGATATAACAGTCTGGGCAGTATATTCATTCTAATAGACTCAATTCTTGAACTGAGACTGAAAAAAGGAATCAGGTTCCATCTTGCCATATCTTACTTAATTTTTTTAAATAAAGGCTGATAATTACATTCTGATAATTTTGCCAAATCTTTTGGCATAATGATGCCCAAATATTTGAAAGACTCTGTTTGCCATGCCCAGGGATATCTATTTTTATTTTTTCTTGGTGGGCTATAGTAATATGAAAGTAATTGGGTTTTATCTATGTTGATCTTGTATCCTGATAATTAAACTTATTGTTCAAGAGATTGCATCACTTTAAGGTAAAGAGTATGTTGGTTGCCCTAGATAGATCAAAATCATCTGTGTAACAAGCCAGTTTATGCTCTGTCCCTTTAGTAGTAATTCCCCTGATATCTTCATTTTGTCTGGTATATTGAGCTAATGGTTCCAGATCTAATGCAAAGAGTAGCAGTGACCATGAACAACCCTATCTCATGCCCCTTTCTAGGGTAAGACAATTTAATAAGTATCCATTGATTGTAATCCTAGCAGTAGGGTTATCATATAGTGTCTGTATAGTTTTAATAATTGTGTTTTGGAAACCAAATCTATGTAAAACTCTGTAAAGTAAATTCCAATTAACTGAATCAAATGCTTTTTCAGCGTCCATGATTATCACTATTGCTTTGATTTTATTTTTTGTATATGATCCATAATGTGAAGTGTCCTTCGTATATTGTCTGATATTTGATGTTGTCATATAAAACTTGTCTGATCATTACATATCAGTATGGGTAGAAACTCCTCTAATCATTTGGCCATGATGGAGGTAAATAACCTATAATCTACATTAAGAATGGATATTGGTCTAAATGACCCACATTCCATTTTATCCTTGCCTTCTTTCAGTATAGCTGAGATTATCGCTTCCTTCCAACTGGGTGGCTTTTTTTTTGCCTTTTTTAGAGCCCAGTTCAGTATGGGGAGTAAAACAGGAATTAACTCATTTTTAAATTCTTTGTATCACTCTGCTGTATACCCATCTTATCCTGGTGACTTGCTTAATATAAGCCTACTATTTGCAGCTTTTAATTCAACTTCAGTTATGACAGCAGTCATCATTCTATTTTGTTCTTCGCTTAAAGTGGGTAACTCTAGAGAATTCAAGAAGGTGTCAATTTGGGTTATACTTCCCCCTGGAACTTTGGAATATAGAGTTTTGTAAATCACTTCAAAAGCTTCTTGAATTTCACTTAACTTATTTTTTATCATTTTTGTTCTTGGGTCCCTAATTCTATGAATTGCATTTTCTGCTATCATCTTTTTTTAGTTTCCACGCCAGTATTTTCATAGACTTTGATCCACTTTCATAATGTCTCTGTTTCAGAAACATTAAATTTTTCCTGATTTCTTGCGTAGCCAAACTATTAATTTCATTCTTAATTAATTTAATTTCCCCTAATGTATCCTGTGCCAAATTCAATTTGTGTTTTTCTGTAGTTCCTTCAGCCTATTTTGTAATTCCTCTAATGTTTTATTCCTTTTTTTTTCTTATATGAAGATATCGCTATAATTTTCCCTCTGAAGACCGCCTTCAGAGTTTCCCATAAAATAGGAGATGAAACCTCTCCATTATTAAATTCTAAGTAGAGACCAATTTCTTTTTTAAATTTGTTCCTTAAAGTATGGATCATTGAGTAGACTTGAATTTAGTTTCCAAATAGTATTCTTTGGTTGTAGGTCAAAATCAACAGATAAATATATAGGTGCATGGTCACTTACATCTATTGTCCCAATTCCACAGGTGTTTATTTTGTCTTTGTCTTTTCCAAATGTTATGAAATAGTCTATTCTTGTATATATAGAATGGGGAGCAAAATAGTGAGTGTAATCCCTTCTGTCAGGGAAAGGGTCTCTCCATATATCAACTAAACCAACATCCTCAAAAAGTGTCTTAACTTTCTTATATAAGGATTTTATTTCATAGATTTTTCTATTGGAAAAGCCTAAGTTTGGTTTTATTTGTAAATTTAAGTCTCCCCCACATATCAGGAGACCTTTTGTTTCCACTGCCATAATATCAGTAATTTCCTGAAAGAAACCAATTTCACTTCCTGGGGGTGTGCATATATTCAATAGAGTAACTGAATTTCTGTCTATATTCCCTCTTACCAGAATATATCTGCCCTCTTTATCTCCCATTTCGAATACTTTTTCAAAATTTAGCTTACTTCAGATAAGAATAGCAACTCCTTTCCTATGTCCTGATTTACAGGAGAAAAGCAAATTAGTGAAGACCATTCTTTTTAGTATTTTATACTCATTATCACTTAAATGAATTTGTTCTTTTTTCATTTTGGATAAAATTCTATTATATTTGATTGGATTTAATAGCCCATTGACATTAAAAGAAATGAGTTTTACTTTATCCTTAGCCATCTGTATTTATCTGTCAATGTATCAATGAAATTAGCAGAATAAAACTTAATGGATCTACTCCCTGAACAAATAAGAACCAAGAGACGCAAATAATAACAAAAATGGCAATGAATGTGTGATTCCAAGGCTGAGGTCTCTGGTAGATGACCTTGTGTTGAGCTAGAGGAAATGTCTAGCTGTGGGGGATAACCCCTCCTACTTGTGAGTTGAGAGCCCCAATTGCAGTATTCATAAAAGTCAGTGAACACATCTATTACACAGAAAAGATTTCCCTGTGTACTCCTCTTATCTTTCTTTCTTTCTTTCTTTTTTTGTATGCACACACACCCACACATGCATATATATACATAAATATTATATACATACACATATATGCACACACACACACACACACACACACACATATATATATATATATATTCTCATTTTGGTGGGGGAGAAAGGAGTAAGTGAGCGAATAAAGAATAACAACCAAGTAATATAAAATCCACATTATTATAAGTATTTCTCGAGATAGGTATATCACCACCTACTTTTGCTTCTGTTTAGCTTCTCAACATTATTAAAGCTAGCCGAACCTTAAGGCTCTTCCGGAGGGGGCGAGGGCTGTCTTTGGAAAACTCCCAGTCTCTTCCTGATATACTTCTCTCGGCCTCCTCCCGTCTCCTGCCTTCTCGATTCTCGCACTATTTCCCAAGCAGAGCGGGATAATTCCTCTGCCAGGCTTTCCCTCGGTTTGATCACACTGATGGGCATCCCTCTGGCCTTCATGTCTGTAGTCAGCTCTTCCACTGTCTGGTACAACCACGTCCCATCTTCATAAAACACTCGAAGTTTAATAGGGTACGGAGTTTGAAATGTAATCTTTCCTTGCTTTAATATTTGCTTTACTTCAGAGTATTCTTTATGTTTCTGCAGGACCGTGGGCGGGTAATCTTGGTTGAAATATATTAATTTATCATCTAAACACACCCTCTTCTTACCTCAGGCCCTTCGTAGAATCTCCGCCTTGGTACTGGTATGAAGGATGAACAACTCTGATGGGCAGAAGGGTGCAGAGTGGCCCCTGCCCCCCCTTTTTGGAGAATCGCAAATCGCTACTGTTCTGATGCTGCTACCAAGGAAGTAAGAGCGACAAAGGAAAGCTGCCAGGGCAGTTGTTATTGATAACAGCTCATGAAAGTTAATGAGAGAGAGACACAGCTCAGAGATACACAAGGTGGAATGGCTCCTACTAACAAAAGCCATTGATTACTGCTATTGTCTTTTGGAGAAAGATTGTTTACTTGGTACTGTTCTATTCATTCAAACCCCTCAGGGGGCAACCAGAGTGGGCTGGTTTGATGGGTTACATCATCCCAACCTGATTGACACCTGAGACCCCATTAGTGGGGATAAAAGTGAGGTCTGGGGTAACACCCCTCAGATGCACCAGGAGAAATGCTAGTGAGCATCAGAACCCCACAAGGCAGGGTGGGAGATCGGAGACTGAACGAAGGGTCGGTAGATTTTAACTCACAGTGTTTTGTAGCGAGACCGGTGAGGGCTTGTGTGTGTGTCCACCCTTGCCTGGGTGACGAGTCCACCACGGAAGAACGGCCTAGCTAAAGGACGGAGGGGTCATACTTGAATGACCACAACAACACATCGACAGAACAAAATCGTAAAGGAAGGTTGGCAAGATAATAGCTGTTACTGTTCACACGTGTTTTTTCTCTCTCTCTCTCCAACAATTGCAACACGTTGACCAACAACTACCACAGCCTGCATGAACTGAACTGAACTTTATATTTCCATCTGACAATTCATTATCCCCTAGACAACGATAAAGCTTGTTTATTTAGTGATTATTATTATACCCACACTTTTAGGTTTAGTATTGCTAACGTATATTCTCATTGATATTATTATTATTATTATTATTATTATTATATTATTATTATCAATTCTCATTGATATTATTATTTTGTATATTTTTACTAATAAACACTGTTGAAAATAGTATCACCAGACTCCAATGGACACTTCTATCTTTGCTGATAAGATAACCAGTTACGGGGTTCGTAACAGTACTGTATCAAAGGAATTTAATTATTATTGAACGTGGCTTATCTGCTCTATCTTGGGTAGGCTTCGGAATGATCACATGATGTGCTCTCTCGATTTCCAGCTCCATAGTCGAGGGAAGCTCCAGCGCTTCCCACAGCAACTTTCCAACAAACTCTCTCATTGACAAGCCCTCCGCTCCTTCGGGAACATTGTATATTCTGATATTTTTCCACCGTGATCTTCCCTCCAGGTGAAGAAGATTACCTTAAACTGCCATTCTCGACGATGACATCACAGGAACCCTCCCCCCCCCCCCCCCGTAATTGACTTTTTAATTCTAAGTACAAAGGCTTCTGGGCAAGCCAGTAGTATAGTGGCATCAGCACTGGACTTCAAGATGGATGGTCCTAAGTTCAAATCTGGCCAGGTCCCAACATGGGCAGCAGAAATATCTGCACAGAAGAACTGGCAATCTACTCCTGTATCTTGCCATGAAAACCCTATGGACAACTACACTATTGGCAGCAACTCAGTACCAACTCGACAACAATAATAGAAAGGATTCAAAGATGAGATAGACAATAGACAATAGACAATAGGTGCAGAAGTAGACCATTCGGCCCCTCGAGTCTGCACCGCCATTCTGAGATCATGGCTGATCATTCACTATCAATACCCAGTCCCTGCCTTGTCCCCATATCCCTTGATTCCCCTATCCATCAGATATCTATCCAGCTCCTTCTTGAAAGCATCCAGAGAATTGGCCTCCACCGTCTTCCAAGGCAGTGCATTCCACACCTCCACAACTCTCTGGGAGAAGAAGCTCTTCCTTAACTCTGTTTTAAGTAACTGACCTCTTATTTTCAATCCATGCCCTCTGGTACTGGACTCTCCCAACATCTGGAACATATTACCTGCTTCAATCCTATCAAATCCTTTAATTATCTTAAACGTTTCAATCAGATCCCCTCTCAATCTCCTCAATTCCAGCGTGTACAAGCCCAATCTCTCCAATCTCTCTGCGTAAGACAGCCCTGTCATCCCAGGAATCAACCTAGTGAATCTACGCTGCACTTCCTCAATTGCCAGAATGTCCTTCCTTAAACCTGGAGACCAAAACTGTACACAATATTCCAGGTGTGGTCTCACCAGGGCCCTGTACAAATGCAAAAGAACATCCTTGCTCTTGTATTCAATTCCCCTTGTAACAAAGGCCAACATTCCATTTGCCCTCTTCACTGCCTGTTGCACTTGCTCATTCACCTTCATTGACTGGTGAACTAGGACTCCTAGGTCTCTTTGCATTTCTTCCTTACCTAACTCGACACCATTCAGACAATACTCTGCCCTCAAGTTCCAGCTTCCAAAGTGGATAACTTCACATTTATTCACATTGAAAGACACCTGCCAAGTATCTGCCCACTCACTCAGCCTATCCAAGTCTCCCTGTATTCTCCTAACGTCCTCTTCGCATGTCACACTGCCACCCAGTTTAGTATCATCAGCAAACTTGCTGATATAGTTCTCAATGCCCTCATCTAAACCATTGACATAAATCGTAAAGAGCTGTGGTCCCAATACAGAGCCCTGTGGTACCCCACTAGTCACCTCCAGCCAGTCTGAGAAACACCCATTCACTGCTACCCTTTGCTTTCTATCTGCCAACCAGTTTTCTATCCATGTTGAAACCCTGCCCCCAATGCCATGAGCTCTGATTTTACTCACCAATCTCCTATGTGGCACCTTATCGAATGCCTTCTGAAAATCTAGGTACACAACATCCACTGGCTTACCCTCATCTAACATCCTTGTTACACCCTCAAAAAACTCCAACAGATTAGTCAAGCATGATTTGCCCTTGGTAAATCCATGCTGGCTCGGCCTAATCCTATTTCTGCCATCTAGATGTGCCACTATTTCGTCCTTAATAATGGACTCAAGCATCATCCCCACGACTGACGTTAGGCTAACAGGGCGATAGTTCTCCGTTTTCTCCTTCCCTCCCTTCTTGAAAAGTGGGACAACATTAGCCCCTCTCCAATCTTCAGGAACTGATCCTGAATCTAAGGAACATTGGAAAATGATTACCAATGCATCCGCAATTTCCTGAGCCACCTCTTTTAGAACCCTCGGATGCAGACCATCTGGACCCGGGGATTTATTAGCCTTCAGTCCTACCAGTCTACTCATCACAGTTTCTTTCCTAATGTCAATCTGTCTCAATTCCTCTGATATCTTATGACCCTGGCCCATCCATACATCTGGGAGATTGCTTGTGTCCTCCCTGATGAAGACAGATCTAAAGTACGCATTAAATTCTGTTGCCATTTCCTGTTTCCCATAACAATTTCTCCCATGTCATTCTTCAAGGGGCCAACATTGTTCTTAACTATCGTCTTTCTCTTCACATAACTAAAAAAGCTTTTGCTATCCCCTTATATATTCCTGGCTAGACTGAGCTCATACCTGATTTTTTCCTCTCCATATTGCTTTTTTAGTTAAGATCTGCTGTTCCTTAAAACTTTCCCAATCATCTGTATTCCCACTCATCTTAGCCCCGTCATACTTCTTTTTCTTTAATGCTATACAATCTCTGACTTCGTTTGTCAACCACTGTGGCCCCTTCCCCCTCTTTGAATCCTTCCTTCTCATTGGAATGAACTGCATTTGCATCTTTTGTATTATGCCCAAGAATATCTGCCACTGCTGATCCACTGTCTTTCCTGCCAGGGCATCCGCCCATTTAACTTTGGCCAGCTCTTCCCTCGTGGCTCCGTAGTCTCCTTTATTTAATTGCAACACTGACACCTCTGATCTGCCCCTATCCCTCTCAAATTGTAGATAAAAACTTACCATGTTATGATCACTACTTCCTAATGGCTCCTTTACTCCAAGATCACTTATCAATTCCTGTTCATTACACATCACCAAGTCCAAAATAGCCTCGTTCCTGGTTGGCTCAAGCACAAGCTGTTCCAAAAATACATCCCTTAGACACTCCACAAACTCCCTATCCTGGGGTCCAGCACCTACCTGATTCTCCCAGTCCACCTGCATGTTGAAATCTCCCATAACGACTGCATTACCTTTAGCACATGCCAATGTTAACTCCCTAATCAACTTGTACCCAATATCCACGCTACTGTTTGGGGGCCTGTACACAACACCCATTAGGGTCTTTTTACCCTTACTGTTCTTCAGCTCAATCCACACAGACTCTACTTCCCCTGTTCCCAAGTCACCTCTTGCTAAGGACTGAATCTCATTCCTCACCAACAGGGCCACCCCACCCCCTCTTCCCATATTTCTGTCTCTACGATAGTACGTATACCCTGGTACACTCAATTCCCAGGCCTGATCCCCTTGCAGCCATGTCTCCGTTATCCCAACAATATCGTAGTTCCCCATTTTCATCTGAGCTTCAAGCTCATCTGTCTTATTTCTGGCACTACGCGCATTCAAGTATAGAATTCTTAGCCCATTCCTCCTTTCTTTGCCTAAAACACTGTCTACTGTACCTAACCCAGCTCCTTGAACTTCCATCGGGCAAATTGCACCCTGAATTTTGATGACCTTCTCAACATCACCCAAACCTTGTACACATTTAACCCCATGCATCTTCTGACAAACCCTCTGGATCTGGATCCCTGCCCCCTGCACATCTAGTTTAACCCCCCCCCGAGCAGCACTGGCAAACACTCCTGCAAGAATGTTAGTACCCCTCCGGTTCAGATGTAGACCATCCCTTCAAAACAGATCCCAATGTCCCTGAAACAAAGACCAATTATCCAAAAACCTGAACCCTTCCTTCCTGCACCATGCTCTCAGCCTCGTATTAATGTGCATAATCATTCTATTCTTCGCCTCACTCGCACGTGGCACAGGTAGCAATCCCGAGATTGTCACCCTGGAGGTCCTGCCTTTCAGCTTCACTCCTAACTCCCTGAACTCTCTAAGCAGGACCCCCTCACTCACCTTACCTACATCGTTGGTCCCTACATGGACCACTACATCTGGGTTCATGCCCTCGTTCTCAAGAATAGCCTGCACCCAATCTGAGATGTCCCGGACCAGGGAGGCAACATACCATCCGAGACTCCTGATCTGCCCCACAAAATCTCCTATCTGCCCCCCTGACAATAGAATCCCCTAAAACTATCGCTCTCTTCTCTTCCCTCCTCCCCTTTCTAGTTGAGGGTTCAACCTCTGTGCCAGAGGCAGGACCACTACAACTCATTCCTGGTAGGTCATCCCCATCAACAGTATCCAGTACGGTATACTTATTGTTAATGGGAATGGCCGCAGGGGTGCTCTGCTCTCTCTGCCTGCTCCCCCTGCCTCTCTGGACCGTCACCCATCTGCCTACTTCTTGGTTTTTTGGTGTGACTACCTCCTGATAACTCCTATCTATCTCTGCCTCCACCTCCCGAATGATCCGTAGTTCATCCAGCTCCTGCTCCAACTCCCTAACTCGGTCTGATAGTTGCTGCAGCTGGACGCACCTTTTGCAGGTGTGGTCATCAGTGACAACTGAGTTGACCCCGACTTCCCACATACCGCATACGGAGCACACCACTGCTCTGACTGTCTCACCCATACCTGAACTGGATTAATAGAATAAGTCTAAAAAGCACCTAGCGACCTTACCTTCTTTCCCTCAGCGAGCAATCACACAAGCTTACCGAAGTCCCCTTACGCCGAAGCCCACTTAGCCAAAGCCCAGGACTCTGCTTCCACGGACTCCGCTGCCCGCTCTGAAAAGAAGTCCTGCCTTTTAAATGTGTGACAGATAATCAATATCAAGGTGCGTGTTGAATGGAGATCTGTCAAAGAGATACAAGCTCCATTATTACAATAAGCTTTTCATGAGCAAACAATGTGGGATGTGCACCCATGATAGGATGATCTGATCAGTAATCTGTTTCTCTATCCTTTATCAGCTAGGTAATTTTCTTGTAATGGTGTGGACATGTAAATAAACTCAGCAGATTTGATACACTTTAACATTAAAAAAGATGTAACTTCAGGAGAGCTACAATTTTAGTTTACTTATGTAGGCAAAGCCAATATTGCAGCAGAGTTGGAAAAGAGCACAGTTAATGTGAGATTAAATACTTTTACAATTCCATTATCTGTTAAAAACACAAAACTTCTTTAAATAGCATCTTTTTTCTTTATTATTTATTCATTCAGTGATATAGATCTTACTGGATAGGCCAGTATTTGATATCTATCTATGATTGCTACTAGAGTGATGGCTGCAGAGCATTTTTAAGAATCAGTTACATTGATGAAGTAATGTTTTGGCTATCCTGTGTAATAAGAGTAGTTTTGGTGGTAAATATCCTGGAGGTTTCAAAAAGAATAGAGTAGGAACAACATTTCACATAATTGTGTAGCTGTTTGCAGGGATCTGATGGACATGTGTGTTAGCTGGAAGTATCCATATATTTTATTTATATTTCTGGCTATTTATTGCTAGAATACTTACGAAATAGATTTTTAGAGCAGCTTGAGGTCAAGCCCACTAGAGAAAAGGAAATTCTGGATTCAATGTTGTGTTAGTAAACAGATTTGATTAGGGAGTTTAAAGTAAAGGAATCCTTAAGGGACATTGATTATAATGTTAGATTTCACCCTGAAGTTGAGAGCAAGAAGTTATAATCAGATGTAACAGATTACAGTTGAATAAAGGTAACTACATAGGCATGAGAGAGTAGCTGGACAAAGTTGGTTGGAAGGGGACACTAGCAGGGGTGACGGCAGAGCAGCAATGACTGGAGTTTCTGGGAGAAATTCAGAAGGCACAGGATCAGTTTATCCAAAGAAGAAATATCCAAAAGAGAAAATGAGGCAACTGTGGGTGACAACAGAAGTAAAAGAAGGCAGGAAAGCAAAAGACAGTGTAGAATATATAGCAAAAATTAGTGGGATGAAAGTGGATTGCAAAACTTTTGAAAACTAACAGAAGGCAACTAAAAAAACAATAAGGAAAGAAAAGATGAAATATGAAGGTAAGATAGCTTATAAAAGAGATTACCAAACTTTATTCAGAAATATAAAAAGTAAAAGAGAGTAAGAGTGGACATCATAAGACCACAGACATAGGAGCAAAATTAGTCTATTCAGCCCATTGAGTCTTCACAGCCATTACATCATGGCTAATTTATTATCCAGCTCAACATTATTCACCTATCTTCCCCTTGTAACCTTTGCCACCCTAACTGATCAAGAACCTATCAACTTATGCTTTAAATATACATAATGTCTCGGACTCCATAGTAGTCTGTTGCAATGAATTCCACAGATTCACCACACTGTGGCTAAAGGAATTCCTCCCTATACCTGTTCTAAAGAGACTCCTTTGTATTCTGAGGCTGTGCCCTCTGGTCCTAAACTCAACAAATAGACGAAACATGCTCTCCGCACCCACTCTGTCTCAGCTGTTCATTTGATAGTTTCATTGAGATCCCCCTTCATTCTTCAAAGCTCCAGTGAGCGCAGACCCAGAGCTTCATACAGTAACACTTTCATTCTGGCTCATCTCCAATGCCAGGACATTCTTTCTTAGATAAGGGGCTCAAAATTGCTCGCACTATTCCAAGTGTGATACAACAATGCCTTATAAAGCCTTAGCCTTACACCCTTGCTCTTATGATCTAGTTCTCTCGAAAAGAATGCCAACATGCATGTGCCATCCATACCACCAATTCAATCTGCAAGTTAACCTTTAGGAAGCCCGCACAGAGAATACCTCTGAACCCCTATTTTTTAAATTTTCTCCAATTTAGAAAATAAACTACACTTTTATTCCTTCTACTAACATGCATGATCATATAATTCCCTGCATTGTATTCCACCTGCCACTTCCCTGCACATCCTTCTAATGTGTTTAAATCTTTCAACAGATTCTCTGCTTCTTCAACACCACATGCCCCTCCATGTATCTATGTATCATCTGGAATCTAGGCCATAAAGCCATCTATACCTTTATCCAAATCATTGATGTAATGTGAGAAGAAGCCATCCCAACACTGCTTCCTGCAGAAAACCACTACTCACTAGCAGCCAATCAGAAAGGGACACCCTTATTCCTATTTTTAGTTATTTACATGCAGTATTTTCAATAGCTTTCAATAGGTACATTTAATGTCAGAGAAATGTTTACAATATGCATCCTGAAATTCTTTGCAAACATCCATAAAAACAGAGGAGTGCCCCAAAGAATGAATCTTATTTAGATAATCTGCCATTTAATTGTCACCCATTTTTACCATGCCTGCATCTTTTTCCAGTCTGATGAGGGTTGCCGCATTGGGTAGAAAGTGAAATCAAATCCTTAGAAAGTGGAGACATTCATTCAGAAAATGTAGAATCCTTGTGGGTAGAAACTACAAGGGTAAAAAGTTCGTCATGGGAATTCCTATATACAGGCCTCCAAACAGTAGCCTGTATGTGGGGCACAAATTAAAACAGGAAGTAGAAAAGGCATATAGAAAAGCAATGTTAGGATAGTCATAATCAACGTGCAGGTAGTTTGGGAATATCAGGTTGGCACTGGATCTCAAGAAAAGAAACTGTTGAATGCCTAAACAAGGATCCCACGATATGACAGAAAAGATACTAGCATGGATAGAAGTTTGGATGATTAGCAGGAGGGAAAGAGTGGGAAAGAAAATGGCCTTTTCTGGTTGGATGCCAGTGACTAGTTTTATTCAGTAGGTATTGGTATTAGGTCTGCTACATGTTACATTCTATATTAATGATCTGGATATCAGAAATGGTGGCTTTCTACCCAAGTTTGCAGATGATGTACAGAGAGGTAGGTAGCACTGAAGAAGCAGGAATTGTACAGGGCTTGGACAGATTAGAAGAATAGGCAAGGTTGTGGCAGAGTGGGAAATGTATGGTCATGCATTTTGGTAGAAGGATTAAAGGTGAGTACTATTTTCTAAATGGGGGCAGAGTTTGCAAATTGGAAGAGCAAAAAAACAAGGGAGTCCTAGGGCAGGATTCCTTAAAGAATAACCTGGAGGCTAAGTCTGTCTTATGGAAGGCAAATGCAAAGTTGGCATTCATTCTAGAGAACTAAAATTTAAGAAAAAAGGATGAAATGCTTTGATTTTATAAAGTATTGGTCAGCCCATATTTGGATTCTTGTTAGCAGTTCTGATCTCCATATTTAAGAAAGGATGTGCTGACATTGGTGTGCGTCCAGAGGAGATTACATGATTGACTTCCGGAATGAAAGAGTTAATGGTGTGGCTTGTTTGATGGCTCTCACTTGTACTCACTGGAGTTTATTGAAAGGCCAAGCTAGAGTGAAAGTGGAGTGGATGTTTCCATTATTATGCGAGTCTAGGATCAGAGGGCTCAGCTTCGGAAGAGAAGGATATCCCTTTCAAAAGCGATGAGGAGGAATTCCTTTGGACAGAGGGCAGTGAATTCATTGTGGAATTCACTGCCACAGACGGCTGTGGAGCCCAAGTCCCTGGACATATTTAAAACAGAGGTTGACTGGTTCTTATGCAGTATGAGAATCAAAGCTTAGTGGGAAAATGCAGGAGAATGGGGTTGAGAGGGAAAGTGATCAAATGGTAGAATAGACTTGATAAGCCCAATGGCCTAATTCTGCTCCTATGTCTTGTGGTCCTATGAATCAGCCACAACTTAGTGAGGATGAAGTCAAGTAAGTTTAACCCTCACATTGGTTCTGTCACAATCTGCCACTGAGCCAGTCTAGCACCAGTGTCCTTAAAGTCTTAGTTTGATGTGTGCTGATACTACCAAATGCAATTCTCAGCGATGGATATTCAAGCACCCCCCTCAAAATACATTAAGCATTTTTTGCTGCTATCAGCGGGTCTGGCAGCATCAGTGAAGGGAAATAGACAGTCAACTCTTTGGGTTGAACCACTTCACCCATGACCTTGCTACTATCAGAAATCATTGTGGCAGGGCACAGACTGGTCAGCTGAGGGAGTCAGGGTGATAGTCAGATTGAAGCTTCCTTGTCTATGTAGAATATGAGCAGATAAAATGAGGCTTCATAGAGTCTAGGGTTTCTGTGGAGGATTTTACAAGTACCCTGTCCAGTCTTTATACCCTGTTCCGCCTCTGCTAGGTCTGCCCTATTGATTAGACAAGAATTACATATTGTCAGTATGGGCTAGATTCTGAGGGAATAACCATTTCAGAGTTTTGCTTGACTGATCTACGAAGCAGTTATCTTAGTTATGTACCAAAATGGTTAAAAGAAAAAGTTCCAGAGTTCATTTGTTATCAAACATCATCCAAAGAGAGAGACACCACTCAAACGTGGAGGCAGCAATAGGCTCCTTCCTGTCCAGCATCAGAGCAAACCCATCAGTGAATAAAAGGCAGGTAGATGGCGCACACCTTCCACATTCGCCTTGATTCTTCAACCTTGCTCATAACTTTAATCAGTGAATAATGGAAGCATTTCCCAGGTATGCATGAGAAGGATTTTTCAAAGTCCATCTAAGTGACCTAATTAACTTCCTGGATGATCACTATGCCACTGGGTATTATTTTGACAGCACAATACAAAGAAGAAACCCCTTGGAGATAAATAGTTTAAAAATTCACTCTGTTAGTATTAACTGTTACACTACTGTTAATGTACCATTTGGATCTTTCAATTCCAGACTTGAGCTTTGGATTCATGGATACATTGTACTTCCACTCGAATATACGATCTATAGCTAAATAAATTTCCCCTCAACACAGCTCTTACATTTTTAAGAAGAGACATGTTGTTTTTGTAACAACATTCTATGCATTTTCATTATAGATAGGATTATGAGATTGCGTGCAGCACACAGAATTTTTCCATCAGCTAAATAATGCTGGTTTGATTATGAATATGACATTTAAATGATTGAACAATATACCATTAAAGTTTTCCAATGACGTGGTTTTTGGACTTTTGGCTAATTAAAAATTATGTTCTGAGCAATCTATAACACATTGGAAAGTCAAAGCAGACTGTCTAAATCATTTTGCTAGCCTGCTGCTCTGAGTAATACAATGCAGAAAGGTAATAAGTGGAGCCGAAGGGTTTGAATTTCTAATTAGACCTCCAATTGAGCATTAGTCAGGTATGAATCATGACACTTGCCCAAGCATTAGTTTGATGACCCTTCCTGGAGTTGAAGAAGTTATTGACCTCAGCTGTCCCAGGTATTAGTTATAGCTTGGAAGAGTAAGTAATAACTATATCTAAACTATTGTGATTGCTAAACCTTAAAAAGCATGTGTCTAGCACTGCTCATTAAAGTGCCAATGGATATTTACAAAAGCAACTGGTGTTTTTTAAACACCTATTTCAGACATTGCAAATGTTGTTCTGGTAACAAAGCCATTCAGAAAAACACAGCCTGCCAGAATAACTTTAAGAGCAGGTACCCTAGCCTATGTCAAATGGTGGGTCAATGCACTCCTGAAACCCACCACTTTATGGACTGTTCAGTCAGTGCAGTTGGAGTAGAAGGAGCTCGTATTGAGAGGGAAGGTGTTGCTTACCACTCCAGGCAAGTTCCTTAAAACAATGAAAGACGAGACTGCAGACGCTGGATTCTGGAGCAACAAACTGTAATGTATGGGTCAATCTTTTTAGAGCAATAAACCACCCCCAGCACTACATATTGGTCTGTTGGCTCTGTGTGCACTGTTGTCTGTGTATGTGCATTGTTCTCTCTCTCTCTGCAATGTGAATACAGCAGTTAAAGCCATGTTTTTATTTAATATATGCATAGTTGTGCACAGACACAACAAATTGGTGACAAATATGAGCCTGAATGTTAGAAAACATCACAAATTGCATTGACATTTACAGATGAAACAGCGAGAGTTAAACAGCACGAGAAGGCCGTCACAGATGCTAACAAACGTGTGAGTACAGAGCATCCCACTCAATCCCAAACACCTGCCTTCGTCATAACCTTTGATGCCCTGACCAATTAGGAAACTATCAATATACACTTTAAATATACCCACAGTTTAGGCCTCCTTAGCTGTCTGTGGCAGAGCATTCCACAGATTCACGACTCTGTGGCTAAAATTTCCTCCTTACCTCTGTTCTAAAGGGTTCTCAATTTTATGGCTGTGCCTCTAGACACCCCCACCACAGGAAACCTACTCTTTACATCCACCCTATCTAGTCCTTTCAACATTCAGTAGGTTTTAATGAGCTCTCCCCATATTCTTCTAATTCCAGTGAGTACAGGCCCAAAGCTACTAAATGCTCCTCATATGTTAACCCCGTCATTCCCAGAATCATCCTCGTGAACCTCCTCTGGACTTTCTCAAATGACAACACATCATTTTTGAGATTTGGGGCCCAATACTGATGATAATATTCCAAGTGCAGCCTGACTAGCGTCTTATAAAGGCTCAGTATTATCCCCTTGTTTTTTTTATATTCTATTCTTGTGGAAATGAACCCCAACATTGCATTTGCCTTTTTTACCACAGACTGAAACTGCAAGTTAAACTCCTGGGAGTCTTGCAGAGGGCTCCTAAGTCCCTTTGCACCTCTGATGTTTGAATTTTCTCCCCATTTAGATAATAGGCTGCAGTTTTGTTCCTTTTACCAAAATACATTATCATACATTTACCAACACTATATTCCATTTGCCACTTTTTTGCCCAGTATTCCAATTTGACTAAATTTTTCTGCAATCACATTGCTTCCTCAACACTACCTACCCCTCCACCTATCTTTGTATCATATACAAACTTTGCCACAAAGCCAGCAATTCCATTATCCAAATCATTGACAAACAACATGAAAAGTAGCAGTCCCAATACTGACCCCTGAGGAACACCATTAGTCACTGGCAGCCAACTGGAAAAGGCTCCTTTTTTTTCCCCACTTGCTGCCTCCTGCCTATCAGCCATTCCTCTATCCGTGTCAGTTTGTTTTCTGTAATGCAATGGGGTTTTCTCTTTTTAAGCAGCCTCTTGTGTGGCACCTTATCAAATGCCTTATGAAAATCCAAGTAAATGACATCCACCGCCTCTCCTTTGTCTACCCTGCTTGTTACTTCCTCGAAGAATTTTAACAGATTTGTCAGGCAAGATTTCTCTTAACAGAAACCATGCTGATTTCCACCTATTTTATCATTTGTCTCCAAGTACCCTGAAACCTCACAAAACAAAATAAAGGGGAGATGAACTATTTTGAAAAGTGAGACAAATATCCAACTATAGCCGTTAATCTAAGATTATTAGCACAATTCATAAACTTCATATCTGTTTTAAATCAGTAGGTGCTGGCCAAGTGTGAATCTGGTGTGAAAACAGGAAATTATATAGATTTATAAATAATGACATCAGGACTCATTTACAAGATTATTAATACTGAGCAGAATATTCTAGTCAGAATATTCATTTAGATAGACAGCTCCCCAATCAAATAAAGCATTAACCCCTAAATGCTCATTTGAAGATTCTTCTGATCACTTTTTAGTAAGCAACTAAGGCACAATCTCAAAGACACCGTGGCTAAGCAAGACATCTACTGAACTACCTTTGAAGGGTTGACTTTTGGCATTCTCAGAAAACGCTGATTCTTTTATGTGATAACCAGGCAGGTTTAACTCTGGATGCCAACCATTGCAAGTATACTGCTAACTCTAAGCAGGATCACTATGGACAGTTCTGATTGCTTAAGGGAATTTTGGGTAACACGCACAAAACGCAGAAGAAACTCACCAGGTCTGGAAGAGTCTATGGAAAGGAACAAAGAGTCACTATTTTGAGCTGGGACCCTTCTTCAGGAATGGAAGGGATATTTTTCATTATTTTTGCTTTCTAATAAGCCTGCATGTTGATTGCTTTACAAAAATACATTCATTCAGTCTCGAAGAGTGATCTTGAACTGTCATTTGCCTGTCACTTGAATTCTCCATTTTACTCCCTCTATGACCTCGTCACCTTTTGTCTTTTCCACTATTTGAATACAGCCCAATGTAAGTTGAACTGCAGATAAATTTCAGATAAACATTCATTCCTGGATCTACAGAACTGGCTAGTTCCAAACCAAAGTCAACTGTCCATAAAATTAACTCACTTTCTTTCTCCAATGATGTTACCTGATCAGCTGAGTATTTCCAACATTCTCTTTAATTTCTGTTTTCTGACAGCTGCTGTATTCTGCAGCTTATATTGTAGCACTGTTTGTCCCCTCTCTCGTGCCCTCACTTATTTCCCCTCTATGTCAATAATTCAATAGTTGTATTTAGTATCAGAGAAATGTATGCAGTTCACATCCTGATATTCTTTTTCTTCAGAGACATCCACAAAAAGAGAAGAGTGCACCAAAGAATGAGTGACAGGTAAAACACTAGAACCCCATTGCCCCCCTACTACCCCCTCACACGCAAAAGCTGAGCAAAACAACAACCCTCCCCCACCCACTTCTGCAAAAAAACATCAGCACCCTCCACCAACCGAGCATGCAACAGCAAGGCCCCCAATAAAGACCATGATCTGCAACAAAAATTAATCATTCACCCTGCAATTCGACATACCACAGACTCAGTCTCTCCATAATAAAGAGAAAAAGAGGTGTCCTTTTTCACAGCAAGAGGAGAGATATAACAAAACAACTCCTGATTTATGCTGTTAAAAGTGCCACTTTTTTTCTGAGTTCTGTAACCGAGAATTGACAATAGCTCATCCACTAACGAGTGAGAAAGAGCCCAACTCGCTGAGTACACAGCCTCCGACAGCTGATCCACCGTTCCTGATGTTCTGTTCTCTCTTGCGACGCCTCTGCTGGCAGCACCGGCTGAGAATCAGCCTATCCACATAGCTGCAATACCTCAGAACCCCAATGGCATGCTCATCTTCCAGGAGATGTACGTAGAATATTGAAAAGTGAGCCCACCCTGCCTGGAGTGGGTTCTCACACTGCAAACAACCGAAGTCTAAGTTTAATTCCAGGTCAGGAGTCTTCAACTGAACCCCATCCACCCTGAAAGGGAAAAGGAGAGACATCAAAGGTAGATATTAAGCTGTTTTCATAGATGAACATGAAATTATTAACTTGCTTCAATATCAGTAAATGCAGTCCACTCAACTCTTCAGTATACTACTGTATCTAATTTATATGTAATGCTATCATGCATAGCAGTATTGTAAAAAATGGAAATGAACAATTAAATAGTTCATTCATTGCAGTTTTGTGACTACCTGTTGAAGTGAGGGAAAAACATACTGTGAAATAATTGAGAGTCATGACTCTCAATGGCTACATTTTATGCAGACAATTCTAATCATGGCAACCTAAAATTTGAGGTATACGGGTAATTCATTTTCAGTTAGACATGTCTCGAACCCCACTTTAGGTAATGCAGAATGTGCCTTTGTTTTTCGTTGTAATTAAAGACTGAATAAGCCACATATTATTATGATTTTTAGATGCATTATGAAATGGAACTCACAACAATCTATCAAATCTGCATTTATATGAAATTGACTGGATATATTAGAACAGAGTAGCAATATGATAATGTTGGGTTGAATCTTTCTAATCAAAAAACTTCGTGTGATCAGCTTCTTGATTCCATACCTTCTCTGTCTTGCTGAAATACCTTATTCTGGCATTGCTGTAAAGTATTATTGCATTCCTTTTGTACTGGCCCAAAGGTGAAACAGTCAAGATATAGTCAACTAGGTGCTTGATCAAAATTAGAACTGAAGTACAGAGATAATGCATCACATACAGAACATTTAGATGACATATCACGTGACTGCTGACAGACACAGGCTTTTGATTTCTATCACATTTCAAGAAGGATTAAATTTCAAAACTAATATTTTATCTGCGTGACGATCCAATAATATTAACACTTTTCACTTCCTTCACTTTCAGTTTCAGAATATTCTCTTTGCTTTGTAACAAAAACTAAACTGCTGGAAGCCCTCGCCAGGTCAGATTACATCACTGAAAGAGAAACAAAGATAATATTTCAGGTGAAGTGCAAAAACTGCTGGAGGATCTCAGCAGGATAGGCAGTGTTTATGGAGGGGAGATAAAACAGTTGATGTTTCGGGATGAGACCCTTCAGTAGGACAAGAAAGAAAGCTGGTAGAAGACTGAATAAAAGGGGAAGGGATGCAACATGAACTGGTGGGTGACAGGTGAATCAAGGTGAAGGGGAAGGTAGGGATATGCATTGGGGGAGGTGGGAACACTATGAGAAGCTGAGAGGTGATATGTGGTCGAGGCAAAGGGTAAAGAAGAAGAAATCTGTTAGGAGAGGACAGTAGACCATGAAATAAATGGAAGGAGGAAGGAAACCAAAAGGAGGAAGATGTAGGTGTTGGACAGGTCATGAGGGTGGGGCAAGGGATAAAGGGACCAGAAGGATAAAGGGAAAGAAGTAGAGGAGGTGGGGAACAGAGATAACTGTGAATGGAAGCTATAGAAACCGGGTTGGAGACTTTGAACATGGAATATGAAGGAATTTTGAATCAACCTGCATCCAGCCTCAGTGGGGCAGTAGAGAAAGCTGGGGATAGGCACATCTGGCCTCAGTGAGGCAGTAGAAAATAGTGGGGACAGGCACATCACTGAGGGAATGTGAAGTGGAATTAAAATGGCTGGCCACTGGGAGATCCTGCCTGTTAGGGAGGACGGAGAGGACATGCTAAATGAAGCAGTCCCTCAATACTCACTGGGGTGTAAAGATAGAGGCATAGGGTCATAGAACATAACAGCACAAAAAGAGGGACATCAGCCTATCTAGACTATGACAAAATATTATTCTGCCTACTCCCATCAAACTGCACTCAAACCATAGCTCTCTGTACCCAGACAACAACACACACAAAATGCTGGTGGAACACAGCAGGCCAGGCAGCATCTATAGGGAGAAGCACTGTCAACATTTCAGGCTGAGACCCTTCATCAGGACTAACTGAAAGTAAAGATGGTAAGAGATTTGAAAGCAGTGGGGAGAGGGGCAAATGCGAAATGATAGGAGAAGACCGGAGGGGGTGGGATGAAGCTAAGAGCTGGAAAGGTGATTGGCGAAAGTGATACAGAGCTGGAGAAGGGAAAGGATCATGGGACCGGAGGCCTCAGGAGAAAGAAAGGAGGGGGGTGCACCAGAGAGAGATGGAGAACAGGCAAACAACTAAATATGTCAGGGATGGGGTAAGAAGGGGAGGAGGGGCATTAGCGGAAGTTAGAGAAGTCAATGTTCATGCCATCAGGTTGGAGGCTACCCAGCTGGTATATAAGGTGTTGTTCCTCCAACCTGAGTTTGGATTCATTTTGACAATAGAGGAGGCCATGGATAGACATATCAGAATGGGAATGGGATGTGGAATTAAAATGTGTGGCCACTGGGAGATCCTGCTTTTCCTGGCAGACCGAGCGTAGCTGTTCAGCGAAACGGTTTCCCAGTCTGCGTCGGGTCTCATCAATATATAAAAGGCCACACCGGGAGCACCGGACGCAGTATACCACACCAGCTGACTCACAGGTGAAGTGTTGCCTCACCTGGAAGGACTGTCTGGGGCCCTGAATGGTGGTGAGGGAGGAAGTGTAAGGGCAGGTGTAGCACTTGTTCCGCTTACAAGGATAAGTGCCAGGAGGGAGATCGGTGGGAAGGGATGGGGGGGGGGGGGGACGAGTGGACAAGGGAGTCGTGTAGGGAGCGATCCCTGTGAAAAGCAGAATAAGGGGTGAGGCAATAACAGAGAATAACAGACATTAAGAATTGACACAACAGTTAGATAAAAATTTCAAAGGATATACTTTCATCGATGAAAACAGGAATCAGCACTCCAGTGAGCGCATGCAATTTTAGTAAGAGATACACACCACTAAACTTAATTGAAAGTACAACCCCAAAAACTTAAGATCTTATTACTATTGAAGAAAAAGTTAACTAACAAAAGAGCATGACACTGCATGAAGACAGCCTCTCGATCTCAGCAGACTAGATGTTGACAAGAAAGCACTGAATGCCTGGCTCAGAGTTGGAAACTTCTTCTCAGATACAGAAGAGTTCCTTGTGGCAATACAGGAACAGGTGGTTAACATAAAAATCATCAAATATACATGATAAAAGACCAACAAATTCAATATAATAAATACAGAAAATACCAAGAGAAACCAGAAACAATCCAACACATTACAAACTGCAAAGAAGAGAAAATCTGCAGTTGCTGGAAATCCAGGCAACATAATGAAGGAACTCAGCAGGCCAGGCAGCAGCTATAGAAAAGAATCAATGTTTCAGGCCAAGACCCTCCAGCAGGACTGGAGAAAAAAAGATGCAGAGCAGATTTAAAAGGTTGGGGAGACTGCTTTGCTGAGTACCTACGTGCCATCCGCCAGGAGAAGCCAGATCTCCCAGTGGCCATGCATTTTAATTCCACTTCCCATTCTCATTCTGAGATGTCAACCCATGGTCTCCTCTACTGTTGTGACGAGGACACATTCAGGTTGGAGGAACAACACCTTATATTCCGTCTGGGTCACCTCCAACCTGATGGCATGAGCATCAATTCATCAATTTCTCAAACTTCTGATAATGCTCTCCCACTCTTCTTCATCATTCCCCATCCCCTTTACCCTCTGCCACCTTACCTCCTTGCCTGCCCATCACCTCCCCCGGTACTCCTCTCCCTTTTTCTTTTTTCCATGGCCTTCTGTCCTCTCCAATTACATTCCCCTTTCTCCAACCACCACCATTTGAAAACTGTTGATAACCCTCTCCGTTCCAAAGTATCATACAGAGATAAAGAAGATATGTAGTTGGGGCTACCAAACTGTGACCAGTGCAATATCTCCATGCTCTGCCACTATTTAATGTCCCACCATTCTTCATCCAGAACCACTTTTCTTTGTTAGATCATTGAGCTCAAATTTTTAAATATCCTATATATCTGCCTGTGATAGAGTTCAAATTTGTTTCCATAACTTTAGTTGTTGGATTCACTTTACGAAGTCCATGCATTTCTTTTAATTCTTGTACTTTATCTTGTGCTGCCCTTTTTGTTGCTTCTGTCAATGCATTCCCATGGCTTTCAATTGAATTCATTTTGGAATGGCTTTTACATTTCAATGTAGCCATTTCTGATACAATTATACCATATATCATCCATCAGATCTTGTTTAAATTGGCCATTAGAGTGCCCACAGCTATAAGAAATCCCCTTTGCCTTAATAAAGTTCCAAAGTCCTGAGAAACTCCATAAGTGCAGTACAGTCTTAGGCACATAAATAGAGCTAGGGTGCCTAAAACTTTTGCATGTTATTCTATTTGTCAACATGAAGTGAAGAGCGGGTTTGTAAATCTGGCAGGAGGAAAGGATATTGCAAGTGATGAGGATCGAGCGCCATGGGGCGTGCATGGGACAGGTGGCAGAGAAGGAGTGCCAGGGGCGGGGTGTGGCGTGGATGCAGACACACCAGCCCTGAGACAGCAGGCAAGGTCTTTTGATTACATTTAATTGGTTTATTGATCATCTCAGAATGTTTCTCTGATGCTTCTGACTCTCTCCCCTTACCCTTCTCCTTTCCCCAACCATGATTCCCCTCTCCCTGCCCCTTTCACACTCTCAGTCTGGAATAGAGATCCACATCAGAATCAGCTTTATCATCACTCACATATGATGTAAAATTGTGGGGGGGGGGGGGCAGCAGCTCAGTACAATAGATAAATTTACTATAGTACTATGCAAAAGTCTTGGGGACTTAAGTTATAAATATGTGCCTAAGACCTTTGCAGAATTCTGGATACTGAGAAACTGTGTAGGAATCAGCTGCCACTTTCCAGTCTTCATTCAGGGTTTTCAGTTCCACCTGTTATGCAGAGATACCAGAATCTATACTTCCCAATATCAGCACTCCATACAACATAGAACATAGAAATCTACAGCACATTACAGCCCCAAATGTTGTGCTGACCATGTAACCTACTCTAGAAACCACCTAGAATTTCTCTAGCACATAGCCCTCTATTTTTCTAAGCTCCATGTACCTATATAAGGGACTCTTAAAAGACCCTGTTGCATCCACTTCCACCACCACTGTCAGCAGCCCATTCCACGCACTCACCACTCTCTCTGTGAAAAACTTACCCCTGACATGCCCTCAGAAGCTATTTCCAAGCACCTCAAAACTATACACCCTTGTGTTAGCCATCTCAGCCCTGGGAAAAATGCCTCTGGCTATCCACACGATCATAATGTTATACACCTCTGTCAGGTCACCTCTCATCCTCCATTGCTCCAAGGAGAAAAGGCCAATTCACCCAATTTATTCTCGTAAATTATGCCCTCCAATCCGGGCAACATCCTTGTCAATCTCCTCTGCACTCCCTCTATAGTATCTACATCCTTCCTGTAGTGAGGTGAGCTGAACTGCACACAGTACTCCAAATGGAGTCTGACCAAGGTCTTCTATAGCTGCAACATTACCTCATGGCTCTTGAACTCAAACCCATGAATGCCAACATTCCATACGCCTTCTTAACAACACTGTCATCCTGCACAGTAGCTTTGAGTGTCCTATGGACACGGATCCCAAGATCTCTCAGATGCTCCACACTGCCAAGAGTCTTACCATTAATTTTATATTCTGTCTCCAAATTGGACCTACCAAAATGAAGAAACCGCAAGTTTATCTTACTGACATAGGGAAAGGATGGGAGGGTAAAGGAACTATGGCTGACAAGAGATGGGGAAGATTTAATAAGAGTAAGAAGGAAACATACTTAAGGTTTAGGAAGCAAAAGTTAGAGAGGGCTTTTGAGATTAGATGGGAAAGAGACTAAGAAAGGACTTAGGAAAACTAGAATGGGCCAGGAAAATATGAACAGGATTAGAGAAAAACACAAAGCTCTCTACAAATACAGGAAGAATATGATGATAATTAGAGAGAGAGTAAACATGTAAAAGAGAAACATGTGACTGAGGTCAGTAGAGGTACTTCAAAGGTTCAAAGGTTCATTTATTATCAAAGTATACAACTCTGAAATTCTTCAGTTCACTGAGTAGCCATGAAACTGAGAAAGAAGAGAAAGGCAGCACAGTCATCAACCCCCACTGCAAAAAGAGTGAACAAAAACAGGATAGGCATATCAACCCCCAAGTTCCCCCTCCTGCATAAAAACTGACAAAACATATGAGGCACATCACCCCCCAAATCCCTCCTCCCGCATAAAACATCAATCCCCAAATCCCTCCACGGTCAAAGATTCCTAATGCAGGTGCTGCGCATAATGATGTCTTTACAGTTTGAAACACTTCCAACTCTTCTTCGTTAAGAGTCGCAAAGTCATCTGAGCACTTGCTGCTCTTCGCCATTTTATTGAGTGGTTGTAGGATTTCAGCACTTGAAACAATGTATACGTTATGTAGTTACACAGACTTGGAAGTGATCAAAGTTGCTGGAATGTTGCAGGTTACTGCTGATTTGACAGCCTTTGCATGATCCTCAGTACCTAGGGAAATTTTCTCTCACAATTACTTTTTCTTGTTACAAGTATGCTTTGTCCAACCTTAATTCTGGAGGATAAATAATCAAGTAAGTAAGTCACATCTCATTCACGCTGGTGTGGAGTGGTCAGACATCATCCACATACTCTACGATAGTTGATTGAATTACTGTTAAGTCTCTCCGATACTGCTTCAAAGCATGTGGTAGACAGTGGGGTTGTTTTGCAGACCTGATGGCAGACTTTTCCACTTGTATTGCTATCAATTAACAGAAAATAAATAACCACAATTGACCAGAATCCATTTGCGATATAAATAAGTCTAATCGATTTGTGTGATGATTTCAGTGCATTGAAAATAGTTGGTGAGTTGATGTTAACACTTTGATTAGCAACCCTCTAATACATTGTTAGTCAGTAGGTGTCATTAACAAGCCACACTGGGCTCTTTAATGGCCTGTGTGTTTTAACAAGAATCCCTTGTTTCTCTACCTGGTTGACAATAGGTAAAGTATCTTCCATTACGTCAAATTTATTCCAATTTGGTTTTGTCAACCACATCATTTTAGAAACTTTTGGTTTCAGGCCATTTCAAATTGAAACTCCTGAATAGCTCAACCATATTGTTCTGTAGTTCCTCATATTGACAAACATCCTTAGAATTCTTTTCAACACGTACAAACAAGCTGGATGAACTCAGCAGGTCAGGCAGCATCCGTTGAAAGGGGCAGTCAACATTTTGGGCAGAGACCCTTCAGGGGAGGAGGTAAAACCGAGCAGTGCGGGGTGTGGGAATTATGAGTTTTTTTGGCTGAAGATGGAAGGACTCTGGAGTTGATAAGGGTCTCGGCCCGAAACATTGACTGCTCATTTCAACGGATGCTGCCCGACCTGCTGAGTTCATCCAGCTTGTCTGTACATGTTGATTTGACCACAGCATCTGCAGTGTGCTTTGTGTTTACTACTTAGAATTCTTTTCAACACGTACAAACAAGCTGGATGAACTCAGCAGGTCGGGCAGCAGCCATTGAAAGGAGCAGTGAACGTATTGGGCTGAGACCCTTCAGGGGAGGAGGTAAAACCAAGCAGTGCGGGGTGTGGGAATTATGAGTTTTTTGGCTGAGGATGGAAGGTCTCTGGAGTTGATAAGGGTCTCGGCCTCAAAACATTGACTGCTCCTTTCAATGGATGCTGCCTGACCATGCTGAGTTCATCCAGCTTGTTTGTACGTGTTGATTTGACCACAGCATCTGCAGTGTGCTTTGTGTTTACTACTTAGCATTCTTTTGCTTGCAATCAGCTACCTTTTCCCAATGAGTCTGTATTGGGGTCTATTCTTCCAACCACTTTGTAGATTTTGTTTATTATCTCCCATACCATGCAAACTTGCCATCAGTCAACTGTTGGATTTCATTAGGGGAAACATAATACCCAGAATTTGGATATCATTATAGGCAGTATATGTTTTTAAAATGATGAAGTTCAAACGAATCTCTGAACCTCCTTTTTTTTGGATGTAATGCTTGTTTCAAGGTCTCTTTGTGAAACTGTTAAAAGCTTGGAAGCATTTCAGTCTTTAAAGGCAATGTTATGCAGTGCACCTGCATAAGGAATCCTTGATGCAAATGTGCTCATTCTGCAACAGACAGGATTTCCTGGTGGCTAACTACTCCCCATTCCCATTCCAACATGTCTGTCCATGGCCTTCTCTACTGACAAAATGAGGCCAATCTCAGGTCATATTCCACCTGGTTAGCCTCCAACCTGGTGGCATGAATACGTATCTCTCTAACTTCCAGTAATCTCTACCCCCCACTACCTTTTCAATTCCCCATTCTGGCTCCTCTCTTACGCCTTCTCTTCTCCTCACCTGCCTATTACCTCTGTCTGGTGCCCCTCCTCGTTCTCTTTCTCCCATGGTCCATTGTCCTCTCCTATCAGATTACTTCTTCTTCTACCCTTTAAGGTTTTTTCCTATCACCTCCCATCATCACTCCATCCCCCCTCCTGCTCACCTGGCTTCACCTATCACCCACCAGGTTGTACTCCTTCCCCCACCCACCTCACTGTTTCCCATTTCATTTCCATCCTGATGAGGAAACTTGGCCTGAAACATCAACTGTTTATTCCCTCCATACTACAGATGCTGCTGGGCCTTCAGAGTTCCTCCAGAACTTTGTCGGTTAGCGCAGTGCCATTATAGGGTCAGAGTTCAGAGTTCAATTCCTGCATCATCATAAAAAGTCTGGACATTCTTCCTGTGGAATATTGGGTTTTCTCCGGGTCCACCAGTTTCCTCCCACAGTCCAAAGATGTATCAATTGGTCATTGTAAACTGCCCTGTGATTAGGCTTGGGATAAATCCAAGGTTGCTGGGCAGTACAGCACCAAGGGCCAGAAGGGCCCTTTATTTCTAACCAAGATCTGCAGAATCTCTTGTGTTTATGAAGTAGTGTTGAGTATTCCCTTGACTCTCACACTTCCTTAAACAGTAAGCTGAAGTAAGAACCGAGTACTTCGCTGATGGATTAGGGAAGTATGGAGGATGTGCATGTTGAACATTTCTCCTCTGTCTAAGATTTTTCCATGTCCTTTGACTTTTGCCACCATCTTGCTGACAATACCAAATTGTTGGATTTGGAGATGTGAACATACAGAAGATCTTCATGTCCATGACAAAGAAATAACAGTAACCAATTCACTCTGCTGTAAGGAAGGGAGAGAACAAAGAATGAACTTAAACCAAAGACAAAGAAGCTAGGTTCATTGTATACTTAAAACAAGCTCAGATTAGACAGTCAGAGAACATTCCACTGATAAGAGGTAACCTATAAAATAGTCAGGTTTAATGGTGTGACACAGGCTACAGATAAACTTTCACAAGAATACAGAACTAGCTATACTATATTTACTGAAAGTTCACTGAACAATTACACACACAAAGTGATTATATAAAAAAATAAGCATGTATGAAGAAGTTAAGCCACCAAAAATCAAGATATTAGCTGATAATCCAACACAGTTGAGTATGATAGGAAGGCAGGCACCTTAGAGACATCAATAGTCATACATCAGCTCAAAGAATCATTGGCCAGATATGGCATCCTAAAGGTGCTGATTATCAATAATAGGCCACCGTTCACAGCAGACAAATTTGTGGGATTTTCAAAGAATTGCAGTTGCATCACTGGATCTCATCACCTCAAGTTCCTCAGAGAGATGAAAAAGCAAAGGAACCACTGAAGAATGCTAAATTATTGCACTTAACTTCCTGTATTGTTCTTGGCCTTTGACCGTATCTCACAATGAGATGATGTGTACCCCTGTGGACAGATGCACCAGTCAATGAAAAACAATTTTCAATACAGCCATAGAGAGGCAACCAAAGTTTCAATGAGTGCAGGTTGTAAAAAAGGTAGGCCCAATACCAGAAAGGATGCACCAGAGATCTATCAATACCTAGAATTTATAAAATGACCCTAAGATGTAGGAGCAGAGTTAAGCTATTTGGCCCATTGAGTTTGCTCCACCCTTTCATCATGGCTGAACCATTGTCCCTCTTAGCCTTAATCTCCTGCTTTCTTCCCATATCCTTTCATGCCCTGATTAATTAAGAATCTATCAGCCTCTACTTTAAATATATCCAATGACTTGGCCACCAGAGACACCTGTGGCAACAAATTCCAAAGATTCACCACTCTCTGGCTAAAGAAATTCCTCCTCATCTAAGTTCTAAAAGGACACCCTCTATGCTGAGGCTGTGTCCTCTGGTCTTAGACTTCTCCACCAAAAGAAACATCCTCTCCACATCCATTCGATCAGCGCTTTTTAATATTTGATAGATTTCAATGAGGTCACTCCCTTATTTTTTTGAATTCCAGTGAATAGAGGCCCAGAGTCATCAAATGCTCCTCATATGACAAACCTTTCAGTCCTGGAAGCATTTTTGCGAAGCTCCTTTGAACCCTTACCAACGTCAGGACATCTTTTCTTAGATAAGGTGCCCAAAACTGCTCACAATCCTACAAGTGAGTCCTTACCAGTGCTTTATAAAGGCTCAACATTACATCCTTGCTTTTATATTCTAGCCCTCTAGAAATGAATGCTAACTTCACATTTGCCTTCCTTACCAACAACACAACCTGCAAATTAACCTTTAAGGTATCCTGCAAGAGGACTCCCAAGTCCCTTTGCACCTCATATTTTTGAATGCTTAGGATAAAGCCAGTATCTGACCAAAACAGACTTGGCAGAAGGCAACGGTATATCCCATCCATGGATTACTACAGAAGAGAGAGCTCCATATTGTAGGAACAGTTACCATTTCGAAAGACAATAAGACCATAAGACATAAGATTAGAATTAGGCCATTTGGTCCATTGAGTCTTCTCCTGCATTCCATCATGTCTGATTTATTATCTCTCTCAAACCACTTCTCCTGCCCTCTCCCCATAATCTTTGACCCTTACTAATCAAGAACCTATTAGTGAGGCATTCAGCTGCCAAGTCATCCAATTTTTGTCCTCATTGGTAAGTGGCACGGGCAGCATTCCAAAAATTTCTACAACGCTTGAGGTCCCGCTTCTCAATTTTCTACCTAGTCTCCTATATTCTCTCTTCAAGGCCTCATTTGTTTCCTTCCTATGTCTTTGGTACTAATATGTCCAATGATTTCTGGCTGTTCACTCTCCCCTTAAAAGAATGCTCTGGATCAGCTTCAAGGTGTGCCTGACCCTGGCACCTGGGAGACAACATTCTACCCCAGGGTATCTCTTTCATGTCAACAGAATGTCTGCCTCCTCAACTAGTTATCAAATTCCCTATGATAACTGCAGTCCTCGTCTTCACACCCCCACCCTTCTGAGCCACAGAGCCAGACTCAATGCCAGAGATTTGGTCGCTGAACTCAATAGGTCTTCCAACCACCCCACCCAATGATACCCAAAGTGCTATACTTATTAGTGAGAGGAACAGCTACGGGTTACTATTCCCTATTCCCTTTCTCTCTTCTGACAGTCACCCAGCTACCTGTCCCCTGCAACACAGGGGTGACCATCTCCCTCCAGCTCCTATCTATAACCTGCTTATTCTCTCATATAAACCGAAGGTTATCCAAACCCAGCTCCAATTAGCACTCCGAAAAAGACTGATTGTCTGAAATGGATATCAAATTAGCAGTGGGTGTTGCACAAGTTCTGCAGAGGGGGTCAACTACCACACTGTCACATGTCCCAGGGAAAATGCTAACAGCTTGGACCAGCTTTGGAAGGTTGATTCAGATACATGGAGGACATGGTGCATGGGGCAATTTGCTTTTCCTTTTTATTGCTCATTATCAAAGAGGTTGCATTATATACATTTTATGTAATATTGGTTTTCAGACAATAATTGCTACTCTAATGCTCTCATCCCTTGGAGGGTAGCAATAATATACCATAGTTTTCATCAAAGATGGTCACAATAAGAATTCTGTATGACCTTAGAAGATATTGTTTTATTAATAAATATGTTGACAGTTTGAATCATTGACTATTTTCCAGTATCTTAGAGAGTGAATGAAAAATATTATGATGCTCCATTATACCTAGTTCTATCTTGAGTCTTGACTATCCAATCCAAAGAGTCCCAAAACTTATTTGGAGATTTCCCGAGGTACAATGCGTGCCAAATGGCAATGGAATAAATTGCCGTAGCAGGTGTAAAATATTAAACCTGGTTAACCATCTCTTATATACATAGATAGAGAAGTATTTCATACAAAAAGATGTACTTGAGTGAACAGATAGTTGCTTATTTTTCACGAAGCTACCATATACCAGTTTTGGCAGTTGGATTGTGCAATCAAGTCAATCAAGATTTCAATAGCTCAGCAGAAAGCTGTTGATTAGACAATCAAGATTTGAATAGCTCAGACTCAGCAGAAAACAGCTGATTGGGCAATCAAGGTCAGGTGACCAAGCAGTTTGAAAAGCTCAAACAAATAAACAGAGGGGTAGCTCAAGCAGAGCAGCCTTTGGAAAGTGGCTAGTGAAGGAGTGGAGATTTGAGGCTTTGATGAGCTTCACTCCAAGTGAGGTAAGGCCGGGTAAGTTCCTTTCAAAGGAGAAAGTTTCAAAAGTTGAGGCAAGTATTGGGTAGGTCATGGCAGCTGAGATTGGCCCTGTGGTTTGTTCATCCTGCAGCATGTGGGAAATCAGGGATACTACCAGTGTCCCTGATGACTATGTGTGCGGGAAATGTGTCCAACTGCAGCTTCTGGCAGACCGCATTGAATGTCTGGAGCTGCGATTGGATTCATGCTGGAGCATCTGTGATGCTGAGAAAGTTGTGAATAGCATGTTCAGTGAGTCGGCCACACAGTGGGTAAAGGCTACACAGGCAGAAAAGGAAGGGATGGCCACTAGACAGCGTAGCAGTAGGCAGGTAGTGCAGGAGTCCCCTGAGGTCATCTCCCTCCTAAACAGATATACTGTTTTGGATACTGTTGGAGGAGATGTCTCATCAGGGGAAGGCAGCAGCAGCTGAGTTTATTGCACTATGGGTGGCTCTGCAGCACTGGAGGGAAGGAAGAGGAGTGGGAGATCTATAGTGATAGGGGATTTGATTTTAAGTGGAATAGATAGGGGTTTCTGCGGCTGCAAACCAGACTCCAGGATGGTATATTGCCTCCCTGGTGCAAGGATCAAGGATGTCTCTCAGCAGCTGCAGGACATTCTGGAATGGGAAGGTGAACAGCCACTGGTCGTGGTGCACATAGGTACCAGCGATATAGGTAAAAAATGGGATGAGGTCCTGCAAGGTGAATTTAGGGAGTTAGGAGATAAACTGAAAAGATAAACTAAAATTAAAAACTAAAAAGGAAATAAACTAAAAACAAAGGTAATAATCTCTGGATTACCACCAGTGCCACATGCTAGTCAGAGTAGAAATAGGAGGATATTTCAGATGAATACGTGGCTTGAAAAATGGTGCAAGGGGGAGGCATTCAAATTTCTGGGGCATTGGAACCAGTTCTGGGGGAGCTGGGACTGGTATAAACAGGAAGAAACACCTGTGCTGGATTGGAACCAATGTCCTAAGGGGAGCGTTTGCTACTGCTGTTCAGGAGGATTTAAACTAATGTGGCAGGGGGATGGGAACAAGTGCAGAGAGACAGAGGGGTGTAAAATGAGGGTAGAAAAAAAAGTAGTAAGGTGAAAAGTAAAAGTGGCAGGCAGGCAAATCCAGGCCAAAAAGCAAAAAAGAGCCACTGTTCAACATTATTGTATAAGGGCTAAGTGTTGTAAAAACAAGCCTGAAGGCTTTGTGTGTCAATGCAAGGAGCATTCATAACAAGGTGGATGAATTGAATGTGCAGATAGTTATTAATGAATATGATATAGTTGGGATCACAGAGACGTGGCTCCAGAGTGACCAAGGATGGGAGCTCAACATCCAGGGATATTCAATATTCAGGAGGGATAGACAGGAAAGAAAAGGAGGTGGGGTAGCATTGCTGGTTAGGAAGGAGCTTAACGCAATAGAAAGGAAGGACATTTGCCTGGAGGATGTGGAATCAATATGGGTAGAGCTGCATAACACTAAGGGGCAGAAAACGCTGGCCACCTAACAGTAGTAACGAGGTTGGGGATGGCATTAAACAGGAAATTAGAAATGTGTGCAATAAAGGAACAGTAGTTATAATGGGTGACTTCAATCTACATATAGATTGGATGAACCAAATTGGTAAGGGTGCTGAAGAAAAGGATTTCTTGGAATGTATGCAGGATGGTTTTCTGAACCAACATGTCGAGGAACCAACTAGAGAGCAGGCCATTCTAGATTGGGTATTGAGCAATGAGGAAGGGTTAGTTAGCAAACTTGTTGTGCGAGGGCCCTTGGGTAAGAGTGACCATAATATGATGGAATTCTTCATTAAGATGGAGAGTGACATAGTTAATTCAGAAACAAAGGTTCTGAACTTAAAGAAGTTAACTTTGAAAGTATGAGATGTGAATTAGCTAAGATAGACTGGCAAATGATACTTAAAGGGTTGACGGTGGATATGCAAAGGCAAGCATTTAAAGATCTCATGGATGAACTACAACGATTGTTCATCCCAGTTTAGCAAAAGAATAAACCAGGGAAGGTAGTGCACCCATGGCTGACGAGGGAAATTAGGGATCACATCAAGTCCGAAGAAGAAACATATAAATTAGCAAAAAAAGTGGCACACCTGAGGACTGGGAGTAATTCAGAGACCACAAGAGGAGGACAAAGGGCTTAATTAGGAAAGGGAAAAAAGATTATGAGAGAAAGCTGGCAGGGAACATAAAAACTGACTGTAAAAGCTTTTATAGATATGTGAAAAGAAAAAGATTGGTCAAGACAAATGTAGGTCCTTTACAGTCAGAAACAGGTGAATTAATCATAGGGAACAAAGACATGGCAGATCAATTGAATAAATACTTTGGTTCTGTCTTCACTAAGGAGGACATAAATAATCTTCCAGAAATAGTAAGGGACCGAGGGTCTAGTGAGATAGAGGAACGGAGGGAAATACATGTTAGTAGGGAAGTCGTGTTAGGTAAATTGAAGGAATTAAAGGCAGATAAATCCTCAGTGCCAGATGGTCTGCATCCCAGAGTGCTTAACGAAGTAGCCCAAGAAATAGGGGATGCATTAGTGATAATTTTTCAAAACTCCTTAGATTCTGGATTAGTTCCTGAAGATTGGAGGGTGGCTAATGTAGCCCCACTTTTTGAAAAAGGAGGGAGAGAGAAACCAGGGAATTATAGACTGGTTAGTCTGACATTGGTGGTGGGGAAAATGCTAGTCGGTTATCAAAGATGTGATAACAGCACATTTGGAAAGAGGTGAAATCATCAGACAAAGTCAACATGAATTTGTGAAAAGAAAATCATGTCTGATGAAACTTATAGAATTTTTTGAAGATGTAATTAGTAGAGTGGATAGAGGAGAGCCAGTGGATGTGGTATATATTTAGATTTTCAAAAGGCTTTTGACAAGGTCCCACACAGGAGATTAGTGTACAAACTTAAAGCACATGGTATTGGGGGTATGGTATTGATGTGGATAGAGAATTGGTTGGCAGACAGGAAGCAAAGAGAGGGAGTAAATGGGACCTTTTTAGAATGGCAGGCAGTGACTAGTGGGGTACTGCAAGGCTCAGTGCTGGGACCCCAGTTGTTTACAATATATATTAATGATTTAGACGAGGGAATTAAATGCAGCATCTCCAAGTTTGCGGATGACACGAAGCTGGGTGGTGGTGTTAGCTGTGAGGAGGATGCTAAGAGGATGCAGGGTGACTTGGATAGGTTAGATGAGTGGGCAAATTCATGGCAGATGCAATTTAATGTGGATAAATGTGAGGTTATCCACTTTGGTTGCAAGAACAAGGAAACAGATTATAATCTGAACGGTGGCCGATTAGGAAAAGGGGAGATGCAACAAGACCTGGGTGTCATTGTACACCAGTCATTGAAGGTGGGCATGCAGGTACAGCAGGCAGTGAAAAAGGCAAATGGTATGTTGGCATTCATAGCAAAAGTATTTGAGTACAGGAGCAGGGAGGTTCTACTGCAGTTGTACAAGGCCTTGGTGAGACCGCACCTAGAATATTGTGTGCAGTTGTGGTCCCCTAATCTGAGAAAAGATGTTCTTGCCATGGAGGGAGTACAGAGAAGGTTCACCAGATTGATTCCTGGGATAACAGGACTTTCATATGAAGAAAGACTGGATCGACTAGGCTGATACTCACTGGAATTTAGAAGATTGAGGGGAGATCTTATTGAAACGTATAAAATTCTAAAGGGGTTGGACAGGCTAGATGCAGGAAGATTGTTTCTGATGTTGGGGAAGTCCAGAACAAGGGGTCACAGTTTAAAGATAAAGGGAAGCCTTTTAGGACTGAGATGTGGAAAAACTTCTTCACACAGAGAGTGGTGAATCTGGAATTCTCTGCCACAGGAAACAGTTGAGGCCAGTTCATTGGCTATATTGAAGAGAAAGTTAGATATGGCCCTTGTGGCTAAAGGGATCAGGGGGTATGGAGAGAAAGCAGGTACAGGGTTCTGAGTTGGATGATTAGCCATGATCATACTGAATGGCAGTGCAGGCTCGAAGGGTCGAATGGCCTACTCCTGCACCTATTTTCTATGTTTCTATGTTTTCTATCCTAAACCATGTTACTTGCAGTTTTTCACCCTGTTCTGATATCTCATTCAGATCACATTTTATTTTAAATACTTGTTTTATAAGAAATCCAATATTGTATCCACAGCTATAAGGTTTTAGTACTGAAAATGCTTTCACGGCACTCTTCAACCCAATCAACTGACTGCCAACACCTTTTGCAATAAAAATGCTGAGCACAGCATCCAGAGAAATGATTGCAAGTCAGAATGACCTATTCAGTCAATATATAAAACTAGAGCATTTCCAGTATGGATCCCTCTGGGTATTGGATAAAAATCTTCTTTATTTACTCCGCTGCAAACTCTAGATCTCTTCAAATTAAAAAAAATGTTGATTAGACTACCAATTCAAAGTTGCTTAATGAGTCTTCTTGCACCCATACAAATGTGCAATTAGGTGGGTTACTAACCCAGATGAGAGTCTAATAATATTCACTCTAGAATGAAGTCCTTCATGAATTGAAGACAACAAATGTTCTGTTGAATAAATGAGATATTAGATGCTTGTCCACTTGCTATTATGATTAGACCTACCCAAGTGACCTGAATTGCATGCTCTGAATTGCGAACATGAAATAGATTTTTTATTTGACATCATGGCATAACAAATTCAGCTTCCAATTCCTGCATGGCTAACTATGAAACGCATGCAGTTAGCAGAACAAATGTTTTGACTGGTGTATTTATGGTTTAATATATCAATATAATAGAACATTTTCACAACACAAAAAAGGATTCATTAGTTCACAATGCAACTGTATGTCACAGTAATGGTTTTTAAGGAAAGTTAGTTGACAGAACAATAAACGTTGTCAATATAAATCTAGAAAAAATAATAAGGTAGAAACATCTTTCATGTTGTCAGTCTATTACACGTAGTTACTGGTTAATTGATTAAATATTTTTTGAAAAGCATATTTACTTCAGGCATAAATTGAAGGTTTAAATGAAAACAAGTGTTCAATAATTTCAGTTAATATTATGGATAGCTAATTGGAAATTAGATGTTTGACCCCCTACAAATTACAATTCAGGAATGGTGTTAGCAATGTGTAAAATACCAACTGTAACAAAGAATTTTTCGTAGGACATTAAAAGGCCTCTAGTAAAATATGGTGTTCATCATTGTACTCAATACCTGAATTAATTCCATAAACATAATACACCGATGGAAAAAGCTGACTGCTTGAGCAGAATCTCTTGAAGAATAAATGCATCATAAATTTCATAGTGCACAATAAACAAATGATCCTTAACCAGGTAGTATTTGGGTAAAAATAGTGTCTTAAAGATTGTTAACAGTAGTGTTGACTTGAAGTAGAATGGTTGGTTTAGAGCAATGAAAATACAAAAACATGTTTGCTTGTGTTCTAATATAGAAATGTTAATCAACTAATTTACCCACTAAGTGAATTTAGTAAATTGCTCTATTATTATCATATGTGCTGAGGTACAGTGAAAAACTTTGTTTTGCATACTATCCATGCAGATCATTTCATCACATCAGTGCATTGAAGTAGTACAAGGGAAAGACAATAACAGAATCCAGCATAAAGTGTTACAGTTACACAGAAAGTGCAGCGCAAGTAAATAAAGTTCCAGACCATGACAAGATGAATTTTCAGCTCATCTTTATCATACAAATGCATTTAAGAGTCTTATAACTATGTGTTAAAAACTGTACTTGAGCCTGTGGTAACACACACAAAATGCTGGTGGAACGCAGCAGGCCAGGCAGCATCTATAGGAAGAAGCACTGTCGACGTTTCAGGCCGAGACCTTTTGTCAGGACTAACTGAAAAGAAAGATAGTAAGAGATTTAAAAGTAGAAGGGGGAGGGGAAAATGGAAAATGATAGGAGAAGAATGGAGGGGTGGGGTGAAGCTGAGAGCTGGAAAGGTGATTGGCAAAAGGGATACAGAGCTGGAGAAGGGAAAGGATCATGGGACGGGAGCCTAAGGGAGAAAGGGGGAGGGGAGCACCAGAGGGAGATGGAGAATGGGCAGAGAGAGAAAAAAAAGAGGAGGGGGGAAAAACTAAATATCAGGGATGGGGTAAGAAAGGAAGGAGGGGCATTAAAAGAAGTTAGAGAAGTCAATGTTCATGCCATCAGCTTGGAGGCTACCCAGCCAGTACATAAGGTGTTGTTCCTCCAACCTGAGTTTGGCTTCATCTTGACAGTAGAGAAAGCCATGGATATGCTTTCTCTGGTGGACAGAGCATAGGTGTTCAGCTCCCAGTCTGTGTCGGGTCTCACCAATATATAAAAGGCCACACTGGGAGCACCGGACGCAGTATACCACACCAGCCAACTCACAGGTGAAGTGTCGCCTCACCTGGAAGGACCGTCTGGGTGCATGTTTTCACACTTTTGCATCTTCTGCCCAATGAGAGGAGGAAGAAGGGAAAATGCCCAGGGGAGGTGGGATCTTTGATTATGTTGACTGCTTTCCTGTGGCAGTGAGAAGTGTGAATAGAGTCCATGGAGCACACGTTGGTTCCCTCGATGTGCTGAGCTGCGCTCACAACTCTCTACAGTTTTTGCTGTGATGGTTAGAGCACTTGCCATATTAAGCAGTGATGCATTCAGAAAGGATGCTTTCTAAGGTGTATTGATAAAAATTGCTTACAGTCAACGTGGACATGCCAAACTTCTTCAGCCTCCTGAGGACGTAAAGGTAATGGTGCCCTTGGTTAACTTTATTATGTTAACTTAAGTTAAACTAATCAGCATTCATCTGCTCACTTACTCACTTTATGTTTCTTGAGTGACTTATTCGCTACATAATCACTACATAAAGCCAACTGTAGAAAATGAGAAACTAAATTTTGGTATACTTTAATCCAGTCTGCATTGTCCACTGACTGCAGATTGTGGACTTTGAAGAGGAAGGGATGATTTTATTTTAAATATTTGCTAATTTAGCTTCCTTGTTAGGTTGTATTTTTTTAACCACATAGGCTAAATTTGCTAATTTAAAGTGGTAAACACGTTGCTGCTAGATAATTTGACTGTTTAACTTAGTTCAGCTCATTCAAAAAGTGTGATTGCAGGGAATGGAAGCTTATGGGTCATGCTAAATAACAATTTGTTGTGTCCACTTAACATTGATAACGTAGTACAGACTCAGGTAAGTTGGGAATTTTGGTGAGGCAAAGGTAATATTCTATTTGAAAGGATATATCATTACATTGTATTAAATAACCATTTAGGCAAGGGACAGATGCCATATTGCAGTTGCAGTATGTGAGAGCCAATGGAAACCACATTGTGATCCATGCACTGCATATCTGAAGCTCAAGAAAGTTTATCTCAGAGTTAGTAAGCTGTGCCACAAAAATTCAATCAGCAATATTCATCAGGAAAGTAACTTGGACATTTTGTTTTAGGAGATAGTCACATCCCTTGGATGGAATGATCAGCTTAGAAACATGATGTGATATTACAATGGGGAGGCAAGCATGGGTATCCAAAAGTAGCCTGAGCATAGCTGGCAAGAACTGAGAGGGTATGTGTGGTGGCTATTCGCTTCCTGGGCAGGGCATTTTTTGTTTTTTTTTTGCAAAGCTCACTTCTAAACACAGCAGCTGTCACTTTTAAAATCACAAACAGTTGGAAGTAAACTTCCAATTAATATGCTTTGTTTAGCTTCTGGTTGTAAATGGGAGTTAGTCTTCAGTTCCTAAAATATACATGGAAAACAGTAAACAACTTGAAGCTAAAACACAGCTTTGCAAATAAGCTCTGTAAATAGCAGACGTTCTGTCTGGAAAGTAAGAAGAAGCGCACTGCATCTAGTTTCTCTTTGCTCAAGAGATGCAATATAAGACAATTGGTTATTTAATTTGGCTTATTGCAAAACAGACAAACTAAGTTGCTCATTTATTTATGTATTTATTCATTCAGCCAGATGGCATGGAGTAGACTCCTCCAGCCCTTCAAGCCATATCTCCCCATCAACCCCACAACCCCAATTAATCCGAACCTAATCATGGGACAATTTTTATAATAACCAATTAACCTACCCAGTACATCTTTGGGCTGTAGGAGAAAACCAAAGCACACATTCCTCAGGGAGGACATACAGAGGCTCCTTACAGAATGGAACCAGAATTGAACTCGAAATGCTGGAACTCCCTGAGCTGCAACAACTTTGTGGTAACCGCAACACATTGGCACCCAATGTGGCTATGTTATACCAAAATATTATTTTAGAAAGAGTTATTTAGCAGTAGTCTCGACAAGTGTTATGGCACCTTACCTAATATTATTAAATGGTTGACATACTGGTTTCCTGCAGTTGTGCAGGCAAATCCTGGTTGATATTATGAATGGGTTAGTAGTATAGCAGAAATAGGGGATAAAACACTGACTGTTCCTGAAACAGAAAACAATAAATAGTTTATTCTTCAAGTCAGAGACTGGAATGATTAAGGGGTAGAACTGAGAGTAAGATGCAGATTAGACAGAACAGATCCTGCTGTACAACCTACTGATGATCCCATTTTGTACCAGATTCCAATAATGTAGCAAAAATTCATGCCTGGAGGCTTTGCAGATGGAAACCAAACACCCGATGGGAACCACATGCTCATGTGATAGAACATGGCAAGTTGTATCTTAATCCTGATGCATGACGTAGTGCCACAGTAGTAAATCCTAGAGGTACTAATGAAGCCTGGAGAACAGATGCTTGGGAACATGCACTAGAAGTACTGAAAATATTGACTAGAACCAGTAAAAGAAGAACCTGTCCCTGTAGTCCTGCACAGGAGCTGTTGCAGCTTCCCCAGTACAAGCTTCTCGTCAAGGAAGCTTTGATTATTCAGAGTTTGCAGGCAGTATGCACCATGTCTCCAGTTGATTCTGAAGGAATTCTGCAGTGGTTACTTCAGAATGCCGGGAGGTTACAGGCCTTCTGGGCCAGTAATATTCCCCAGCATATTCAGCAATTCTTATTCTTTTTACAATATTTTTATTCAGAAGAAAAAAAATTTACAGAGTGCAACACATAGATACATCTCAACATAACCTGTGTACATTCATATATTGTAATGTAATTGATCAAAATGTTATAGCATAACACATAAAGGTATACCACTCTGTAATCAAAAATTTAAAGATAGGTCATACATCATAAAATAAATTTTTTATATATAAAAAAAATAAACCCCCTATCAACTACCAAAGAAAAAAGCTGCTGGATGACAAGGGATAATTAGAAGAAAAACATCCACTTAAGAAGAGAAGATAAAAATATACATAAAAGTCTGTGTGCTGTTAAACTTTATAAATTGGAAAAGTAATTTAGGAAAGGTCCCCAAGTATCATAAAAAGCAATTCTTATTAATGTTATTTCCTATAGCTTTGGTTCCATGTTCACACGATGCTGAAATATCAGATATATGGATGAATTTATAGAAAAATGAATGGTGGAGATGTACATGGAGGACTTTGTACCATATTGAGTAAAATAGTCAAAAGCCAGGGCTTATAAAATCGGTGAACAAATAGCGAGGTCAGACTGGGACCTAGTTCATTCTATAACATTACCCCTTTTCTCAACTGAAGATCTCCACACTGTGTGCATAATAGCCCCTCATCAACACCAAAATCATGAACTACTTCAGCTTGTTGAAGAGATCCTTCACATTCACGCAAGAGTAATGAGGTGTTAGCATAAAGTCCTTTCCTTTTTCCCTCTAAAGGGAATGTAAGGTCAGTAACAAAGTCATCAAACTACCTTCATTCCTCTGGTTGATTGAATTCAATGCTCTCCACCATCAACTTTCAGCAGGGAGGATCCACCATTTTCATTGCAGAAGAAAATCTTAAACTAAGATATTCCTTGTGGGACAAAGGGAACATTCAGAAGTCCCATCGATATTATGGAGAGGAGTATGAAACTGAGTAGGGACACGACCATCCTAAATGTCCACTCCACCCATGCAGTTCAGTGAACACACAATGTATAGTAGAAAGCCAACATTAATGAAATAAGAAAACTGCAAAGGAGAAGTTTAGCAACAAATTTACTTAAAATGTCGCATCAGACAGATAGGATAGTGGCATACTTAGTATCACCTTTCCATATACCAAGGCTTGTAATTTTCACAAAATTTGACCCTGTAGTTTTGATACAGCAAGAGATGTTACAACAAATCCCATAAGGATTAACTCATAAAGATGTATAAATCTTGAATACTGTAGATTTGGCCAATGGCTTCTGGTCATATCCGCTTCTTGAAAGAGACAGAAGCTATGTAATTAACATTTTAAAAATCTTAGGTTCCTCCTACAAAAGTGGTCATGGGTAAAGCCCGCCTTACCATTGTGCACATCCATAAGGAATACTGTTACAGGAAAGCATTATCCATTATCAAAGACTTCCATAATCCAGGCCATGGTTTCTTCTCATTTCTGCTATCAGGAAGAAGGTACAGGAGCCTCGGGACCAACACCACCAGGTGCAGGAACAGTTATTAGCCCTCAACCATCAGGTTCTTGAACCAAAAGGGGTAACTTCACTCAACACTGAGCTGTTCCCACAACCTATGGACTCACTTTCAGGCTTCTGTACCTCCTCCTTAATGGTAACAATGACAAGAGGGATGAATGGGGTCCTTAATGATGGATGCAACTGTTTGAGCATCACCTTTGGAAGGTGTCCTTGATACTGGGGAGACTAGTGCCCATGATAGAGCTTGCTGAGTTTACAGCTTTCTGCCACTTCTTACAATCCCGTGCAGTGGCCCAGTCATACCAGAGCGTGAGGTAATCCATTGGAATGCTTCCCACAATACAACTGTAGAAATTTGTGAGTGTCTTTGGTGATGTATCAGGTCCCCTCAAACTCCTAATGAAATATAGCAGCTGTTATGCTTCCTTTGTAATTGTAACAATATGGTAGAACCAGGATAGATCTTCAGAGCTGTTGGCACTCAAGAACGCTGAACTCCTCTCCCATTTTCACTGCTGATCCCTCAATGAGGATTGGTTGTGATCCCTCCACTTCCCCTTCCTGAAGTCTGCAATCAATCCCTTGATCTTACTGATGTTGAGTGAAAGGTTGTTATGACACCACTCAAAAATCTGAGCTATCTTATTCCTGTACACCACCTCATCACCATCTGAAATTCAGCCAACAATACTGTGTCATCAGCAAATTTATAGATCGTATATGAGCTGTTCTTAGCCACACAGACATGGGTGTAGCACGAGTAGGGCAGTGGGATAAGCATGCATTCTTGAAATGTGCCAGTGTTGATTGTCAGTGAGGAGGAGATGTTATTTCTGGTCCTCACTGACTGTGGTCTCCCATTGAGGAGGTCAAGGGTCCCATTGAAGAGGGAGCTACAGAGGCCCAGGTTTTGGAGCTTGTTGACTAAAACTGATCGTGTTAAATGCTGAGCTGTAAACAATAAACACCAGCCTGAAGTAGGTATTGGGATATGGCAGATGGCAAATGTTTTTACAAGACAACATCGTAAAATGGGAATGTGTTCCTGGGAGCTATGACTTACAATCCTTGCCTGTCACAGAAGATGCAGAACCATCTTCTCCATAACCAAATATAGCACGACATCCTTTGGAGAATTATTTTCAAATATGGTACTGTGATGGATCAGCAATGAAAATCTGGAAAGTTGGATCCATTTAATTATAATAACTTTTCCTGAATATAAAAGGTATTTACTTTTCAGAATCTAAATTTGAACCACATGAGTTGGAGGTGTATCCTTAAGAGAATCATGCAGCACAACTTGCAGAGGCTGTATGTACTGACTCTAATTATGTTAGGGATTTGGTAGAAAGATATCTTCCCATCTAATTAACCACCAGATGGATAGCACACAGAGGTGAACTGATTCTACATTTGTCCATGTGGCCTTCCACTATAATTTTATGAATTATCATTGACTCAAACATTAGTACATGTGCTACACATCCAGTGCTATTCTGCAGGACTCTTATGCAGCTATGGTAATAAACTAGGTCATAAGCAAGTAAAGCAAACTGTCCAGTTGTATCTGACTATGGTAAGGGAGGCTAGGGTTTTTCTAGTAATTATAAATAACAAGGATTCTTGTTTTAAGAATTCTTCTAGATACTTCCAAACTCAATTCCAAAGGATTTCCAACACAGAACAAATATGAAGCTGATGGTGAAAGTAAGGCTAGGGTATGCTGGCCTAAAACAAGATAAGAACAAATACCTCCTGGCCACTGATTCAAAAGGCTCACCAAGGATTTGGGTACAATCATGGTAGCAGACAAGCCACTCATGCAAAATTATCCTCGTTATATTGGTGGCCTTAAGGTTGAGTGATTGTAAACTATTAATTGAAAATAGTAAATAATATCTGGCCCATAATAAAGGAGCAGTCACAAATCCACCTCCTATAAGACAAACAAAACTAACTGCACTAACGCAGATGTGAAGAAATTGATTATATCAGCCAATTTCTGGCATCCCAAAGCAGCCCATCTTCACCTGCAGAAATGATTAATAACACCCTAACAAAAATGAAAGATTCCAGCCCAGATATTGAAGGTAAACTAATAGAGGAATCCCTTGACAAGGAACTCTCTGTACTTGAAGAAAAGTATAGATACTGTGCTCATGGGAATCGTTAGACTCAAACATTGTAAAAAAAACAATTTTTTAATGAAGATTTTTCCATGAGACAGATATCTGAATGCAATTTTCCTTTATGGCCAACAAGTATATGAACATACCTACTACAAATTTTTTAGATGTTTCCATTTCTCCAATTATGGCCACTATTTCACTCCATTGTTAAATGTCAAAGTAACATAACTATTTTCTGCATTTTTGAGTCATGTTCTAAATGGTTCAGGATAGCCCCTGATCTGAACTTCTACATGGGAAGATGAGATGAAAAGAGGCACTGAAGCAGAAGCTAAGATAAAACAAAAGTATTTTCTTTCCTGGTCAACTGAAACTGATAAGTTCAATAAGCTTTTCAGAGATTTTAGTCCCATAAACCATTGTATCTACCCAGATTTCCTAGTTGTCTTTAATCAGACAGTCATGAACAGCTTGTGCTGTGATGCAAATAATACCTTACAATGAAAATTACTTCAGAATTATTGGTGTCCTTACAAATTCAATTATATTTTGGATGGATTTTGACTACAAGTTGAAAAACGGGGAAATAAACCATGACAAATTTTACTTTCAGAGACCAATTGATAATGCTAATTTTGGGCTCACACTGATAACATTGCTTCCTTAACAGACAATGTTACATACACAGACAAGTCTTCAGTTGTTGCTGTGTATTCAGTAGCATGGTGCTATCATGCAACTGATCAAAAAGCTACAAAACCTAGGCCTCTGTACCTCCCTCTGTAATTGGATCCTCAACCTCCTAACTGGAAGACCGCAATCTGTGCCAATTGGAAATAACATCTCCTCCTCACTGACAATTAACACTGGCACTCCACAGGGATGTGTGCTTCGCCCCCTTCTCTACTGTCCCTTCATCCATGACTGTGTAGCTAGGCATAGCTCAAACAGCATCTAGAAGTTTGCTGATGGTAGAAGTATTGATGGCAGAATTTTAGATGTTGACGTAAGAGTGTACAGGAGTGAGATATAGCAGTTTGTTGTGTGGTGTCTCAGCAATAACCTTACACTCATTGTCAGCAAGACCAAAGAGCTGATTGTAGACTTCAGGAACGAAAAGTCGAGTGAACAAAAACTAATCCTCACAGATGTCTCAGAAATGGAGAGAGTAAGCAATTTCAAGTTCCTGGGGACCTAAGGCTTTCTGAGGACCTAACCTGGACACAACATATTGATGCAGCTATAAAGTGGGTAAGACAGTGGCTATATTTCACTAGGAGTTTGAAGAGATTTGGTTTGTCAACTAAAATACTTGAACACTTCTACAAATGTACTGTGGAGAGCGTTCTGAGCAGCTACATCATCATCTGGTTTGAGTGGTAGGTGGCTACAGCACAAGATGGAAATAAGTTGCAGAAAAATTAGTCAGCTCTATCATGGGTACCAGCCTCCATAGTATCCAAAACATCTTCAAAAGTGGTGCCTTACGAAAGTGGTGTCCATCATTAAGGATCCCCACTGCCCAGGACATGCCTTTTTCTCAGTGTTACCATTGGGAAAGAGGTACAGAAGCCAGAAGAGACACACTCAGCAGTTTAAGAACAGTTTCTTCTTCTCTGCCATCCAATTTCTAAATGGACATTGAACACATAAACAGGACCTCACCACTTTTTTATTTCAGTTATTTTGCACACTACTTATTTTAACAACTATTTAATATATATATACACATACTTAATATAACGAGTATATAATATAATATAATAATACATTATTATATTAACTCAAATAACTCAGATAATATTCATTTATCATGTATTTCATTGAACTACTGCCGTAATGTTAACAGATTTCATGACATATGCTATTGATATTAAATCATTAAATCTGATTCTGATTCATCAACAGGCAGAGAGAAAAATAGATTTGGACCTAAACAATTTTCATGATTTTTAAAAAATATATTTTTAGAGTAGAGCTGCCAATGCAACCATGCTCTGATGGTAACACAAACACAAGGAAATCTGCAGATGCTGGAAATTCAAGCAACACACACAAAACTTCCTGACGAAGGGTCTCGGCCCAAAACGTCAACTGTACCTCTTCCTATAGATGCTGCCTGGCCTGCTTCCACGAGTATTTTGTGTATGATGCCCTGATGGTGCTCACTCTCATAATAGCACTGATGTGATCCTTTGTTTCCCTCCGAAGGTGGAAATTTTTGATGACGAAGGTAGTTCAGACATATTGCTTTCAGAGGATCACCCGCTTTTTAAGGTTTATAGAGAAAGTAGCTCTTGGAGTATTTTGATGTTTAATCTATGGCACTTACCTCAAGACAGAAATGCAAGTTCAGTTTTAAAGAATGATTTATGATAGATACAACAAAGATTATTCTAGAAGCTCTTGATATATGCCAACAATGGCTAGAAGAAGCTCCGTCAAAATAATGAATGTTTCTCCATACATTGTAAAAGCAACTGAACTAATATAATCAGACAAGCAGGACATCTCCTTTCACAAGTTTCCTATGTAGACCCCTACTAAGCACCTAACTGGCTTTGAGCTCCTGCCCTCCAGCTATAGTCAAGATCTTTGCAGCTGTTGCAAATTTACCTTCCACAGCAGCAAATACATTTTCTGGGTGGATGGACACTGCTTTAAATTGGGTTACAGCCAAGGTGGTACACCAGCCCTTTCACCTCCTTTCAGGGTCACAGACAGCCCTTCCAGGTGAGGCAACATTTCACTTGAAAATTGGTTGGGGTAATCTATTAGATCCAATGTTCTGGATGTAGCCTCCTCTACAATGATGAGACCCATTGTAAAATGGGGACCATTTTGTCGAGAAACTGTGCTCCATATATCAAGAGTGGAATTTTCCAGAAGCCTACCATTTTAATTCCCACTCACATTCCCATTCTGACATGCTGACTCATGGCCTCCTCTTGTGGCGTGATGAGGCCTTTTCGGGGTGGAGGAGCAGCACCTCATAGTCCATCTGAGTAGCATCCAACCTGATGGCATAAACATTTCTCCTTCCGATAAAAAAATTCCCTTCCCCTTCCTCCTTCTATTCCAAGTGGCCTCATACCTCTTTTTACCTGCCTAAAACCTCTCCCTGGTACCCCCTCCTTCTTCCCTTTCTCCCAAGATCCTATAGATTCCTTCCTCTCCAGCCCTCTACCTTTCCCACCCTTCCAGCTATCCTCCTTCCCCTCCCCCCACCTTTTTATTCTGAAGTCTTCCCCCTTTCTTTCCAGTCCTCAAAAAGGGTATTGACCCGAAACATTGACTGTTTATCAACTTCTATCAATACTGCCTGACCTACTGAGTTCATCCAGCATTTTGTATTTGTTGCACAAATTTTTTTAATGTTTCCAGTGGACATTTCCCCTAGCCATTAGAATTACTGCTTTTGTCCTGCTATTTCTGTTGGGATGTCGAAGTCTGCAAAAATGAAAGTTCGGTGGCTTCTGCTTTTTGTATAGTGGCTCAACTCCAAACACACTGTTAACTCCAATACCTGACTTGCACTGCTATGGGTTAAATATGAGACTACTTCTACTTTGCTATCCCTTACCTCACGCTTGCCTCTTTACCTATTCCTCTGGTTCATCCTCAAATCTAGAAGAGTGAAGAGCTGGAACCACCCTGCTCATGTTATTTTTGCTCCTCTCCGTTTCCCAGTCCTGATCACTAATGTTGTGTATGGGTATGCAGGTATTTCTCCTCACCTTGAGGGGGATTTGGGATGTGCCTGGCAAGAATAATTCTTCTAATAACAGTCCCATGGAAAGATGAGTCGACAAACATTATTTTTCACTATTTGGATATTGTATATTTGCTTTTTAACACGAGTAACTTTTTTTATACGTCATACTTAATATTTTATATAATGTACTATGTAAATCTGTTATTCACTGCTAATGATGGCATTTTACTATCAAAGTTTATACCTTTGATTTTTAAAACCATCTATCTTTTGAGTGTTATGTTGTACAATAGTGGAAGACTTAAGTAACCCAGGGTAACTAAAACAAAGATGTAATATTAGAAAGCTCCACATAAGGAGGGATGAAAATGAGACTTATGGGATTGCAAAGAGAACTTGAAATAAAAAATAGCTGTGCAAGAATGAGGCGTGGCTGACGCAGGTGTGGACAAGCAACAGAAACTCAGCAAACTATTAGAAACTAATAAAAGATATAAACCGTTAAAAGTGGAATTGAAAGTTAATATCTCTACCCTACTTATTGGAAATCCTCAGGGTGAAACCCCTGGAGAAGAGACAATATCTATAAAAGATTTATTAAAGCTATGGCTACAAGGAGGACCAGCTATAGTAAGACAATATCAGCAGAAACTGGGGTCCAAAATCTCTACCATGAAACTGGGAATTAGTTCTGTTAAATCATACCAAGGGATTTGGTCAAGTTTTTTTTTCTGTGTAAGTATTGTGAATTGACTTTCCATTGATATCCCACCATTTCATCCAATGAACCAAGATACAAATTGGCTAGTCACTCAAGGTCAAAGAACCAGTGCAGGAACAGAATGTTTCAAGACGTAGAGCATTTAATACAGTTGGATGTATAATCCTTCTACCTGATGAGTTATTAACTTCAAACCTTCTGCATAATCACTCAAAGAGTTGAACTGCATGTGCATGTAACGAGAGCTGTATAACTCATTTCCTTCTACCTTTAGGTCACAAACTTATCAATCACCCCTGCTGTAGACACTTTCTGGAGGTCCAAGATCCGTATGCTCCATGTCTGCTGGACTAAGTGTGTAAATATAGGAGGGGACTATGTTGAAAAATAAATGTGCTAGGTTTTCTTCTACCTTAGGCCACAAATTTATCAATCACCCCTTGTAGATATTGCTTTCCTCCAGATGGTCCAAGGCAGATGATAGAACCAGTGAGATTTTATCCGCTGTAGACCTGTTGTGGCAACAGGCAAATTTGCAGTGGGTCCTGGTCCTTGCTTAGGAAGGAGTTGATGCTGGCCATGACCAACATCTCAAAGCATTTCAAAACAGTAGATGAGAGTGAAACACGGAATAGTCATTATGGCAGTTCACTCTGCTTTTCTTGAGTACTGGTACAATTGAAACAGCTGGGAAATTGACTGCAGCTGTGAGAAGTTAAGGATGTTCTTGAACACTGTTGCCAGTTTGCTGACCATTGCCCTACCACGTACACTATCAGGGCCTGACACTTTGCAAGGAGTCACCTGTTGAAAGATATTCTGATGTTGTCCTCTGAGACAGATACAGAGACAGATGCTGCTGTCATTTTCCCTGGTGTATTATTCTCTCTTTCAAAGAGTGCATGAAAGCCTAACTAGCAAACCCTGCCCGAGCTGACAAGCGTCCAGTTCCATCTCTAACATCAATCAGAATTTTTAAATTTTTGTCTTAACATAGCCTTCTGTATGTCATACCTGGTCTTCTTGTATATATCTGAATCACTGGTCTTGAATGCCCCGCATCTAGCCCTCAGCAGACTGTGAATTTCTTGTTTCATCTATGGCTTTTGGTTTGGTTTGCGTATGCTCTCAAAGGCACACACTCATCCACACAGGTCCTGATGAAGTCAGTGAAAACTGTGACATATTCATTCAGATTGGAATACGAATCCCTGAATATTGTCCAATCCACTAAGTCAACGCTGTCCTGTAAGCTCTCCTCCACCTTCGCTGACCAAACCTTTATCGTTCTCACCACAGGTACTGCAGTCCTCAGACTCTGCCTTTATGCTGGAAATAGTAGCCGATTGGATTTTCCAAGTGCAGGCATGGTAAGCCATCTTGATGCTGGTGTAACCGTGGTCAAGTTTGCTGGCTCCTCTGGTTCCATAATTGATAGCTGGTCAGTGACGTCTTCAAGCCAGCCTGACTGAAAACCCCTGCAATGATAGTGAAGGCATAGGGTGCACTGTTTCCTGACTGCTCCGGTGCCTGCTTGATTTTGACCAGAATTGGAATGCACAGTACCTCCAGCATGATGTCCGAAAACTCCCTCGGTGCATAAAATGGAATTCATTAGACTGCTAGTTATGAGGACAGGTGAGCAGGACTGAGACAGAACCCCCATGTCTGTACACCATGAGGAGATAATCATGAAGTTTACTCCACCTCCTCAGCCTCTAAAAGACTCAGCTATCCTGTCTTTGTGATGGATGGTGAAGCCCTCAGACTGCAGCACTGTGTCTGCCATGGCAGGGGTGATCCATGTTTCCATAAGACAAAGTACACAGCAGTTCCAGATGTCCCTCTGTCACTGCAATCTTGCTCTGATGTCTTCAATTTTATTTTCCAGAGACTATACATTTGCCAGCAAGATAGTTGGGAGTGAGGTCTTCAGGGCCCTGTGTTTCAATCTTATTTGTGGCCCAGAATCTGTTCTGCATTTCCTTTTTCTTAAAGGAGAATTGCACTTGTGATCTGAGTCTGCAATCCAGGGTCTGCCAATTTTAAGGACTGAGATTTTTTTTTAATGCCTTAAAATAATTTTGCTTACTTAAGTACTCATGGCTGTGACTATGGATTTCAGCTGTAGCAGTCCTAAATAGGAATATTTGATCATTCTCTTTGGAGCTACATACAAAGAGTTGCCATTTTCCTGAACCATCTTGGATATTCATAGAGTTAGAGCATTATATCTAACAGAAACAGGTCCTTCCACCCAAATTCATGCTGACTAAACTGGCCACTTGAGCTATCCCCATTTCCTTGGGTTTTGCCCATATTCCTCTAATTCTATCCCTGTACATGTCCTATCCATGTATCTGGTTAAATCTCCTTTAAATGTTGTATTTGTACCTGTCTCTACAGCTTCTTCTCATTGTTCATCAGGAATATCCACCACACTCCATATGAAAAAAATTGTCCTCAGATCCCTTTTAAGTCTTCCCCATAAGAAGAATAATGTGAGCTGCCTTAATGACTATTGCCCCGTTGCATCCACATTGACATTAATGAAATGCTTTGAGAAGTTGGTCATGACTAGATTAAACTCCTGCATCAGCAAGGACCTGGACTCATTGCAATTTGCCTATTGCCACAATAGGTCAACAGCAGACATAATCTCAATGGCTCTCCACATGGCTTTAGACCACCAAGATGACACAAACACCTACATAAGGATGTTGTTCATTGACTATAGCTCAGTATTTAATACCATCATTCCCACAATACTGATTGAGAAGTTGCAGAACCTGATCCGCTGTACCTCCCTCTGTAACTGGATACTTGACTTCCTAACCAGAACACCACAATCTGTGCAGACTGGTGATAACATATTCTCCTCGCTGACAACCAACACTGGCGCACCTCAGCAGTGTGTGCTTAGCCCACTGCTCTACTCTATATACATATAACTATGTGACCAGGCATAGCTCAAATACCATTTATAAATTTGCTGTCGACACAACCATTGTTGGTAGAATCTCAGGTGGTGACAAGAGGGTGTACAGGAGTGAGATATGCCAACTCGTGGAGTGGTGCCGCAGCAACAACACAGCAACTCAACGTCAGTGAGAAGACAAGAGCTGATTGTGAATTTCAGAAGGGGTAAAATGAAGAAACACATACCAATCCTCATAGAGGGATCAGAGGTGGAGAGAGTAAGCAGCTTCAAGTTCCTGGGTGTCAAGATCTCTAAGGATCTAACCTGGTCCCAACATATCGATGTAGTCATAAAGAAGGCAAGACAGCGGCTATACTTCATCAGGAGTTTGAAGAGATTTGGCGTGTCAGCAAATACACTCAATAACTTCTATAGGTGTACTGTGGAGAGCACTCTGACAGGCTGCATCACTGTCTGGTATGGAGGGGCTACTGCACAGGACTGAAAGAAGCTGCAGAAGGTTGTAAATCTAGTCAGCTCCATCTTGGGTACTAGCCTACGAAGTACTGAAGACACCTTCGAGGAGCGATGTCTCAGAAAGGCAGCGTCCATTATTAAGGACCCCCAGCACCCAGGGCATGCCCTTTTCTCATGTTACCATCAGGTAGGAGGTACAGAAGCTTGAAGGCACAAACTCAGTGATTCCAGAACAGCTTCTTCCCCTCTGCTATCTGATTCCTAAATGGACATTGAATCTTTGGACACTACCTCACTTTTTTCTAATATACAGTATTTCTGTGTTTGCACGTGTTTAAAAAATCTATTCAACATATGTATACTGTAATTGATTTACTTGTTTATTTATTCTTTTTTTCTCTCTCTCTGCTAGATTATGCATTGTATTGAACTGCTGCTGCAAAGTTAACAAATTTCACATCATGTGCCAGTGATAATAAACCCAATACAAAGGTTGAAAGGTCCAATTTAATGTCAGAGAAATGTATGCAATCATTATCCTGAATGCCTTTTCTTCACAAAGCATCCACGAAAACAGAGAAGTGCCCCAAAGAATGAATAACAGTTAAACATGAGAACCCCAAAGTACCCTCCAGCTCCCCCCTCATGCACGCATGTGGCAGCAAGGCAGCGATAGCCACCTCCCACCCACCCCCCGGGCAGAAAAAGCATACCCTCTACCAAGCACAAACATGAGCTAGGCGACAGCATAGACACAGACCTTGCAGTTATCCCAAAGACTATTGCATTTCACCCAGCATTCGACAAACCACAGGTTCTCTCTCTCCCTAAGAAGGGAAAGGGAGGTATCCCCATTTTCACAGCCAGCGGGAGACATAACAACATCTGGCGAGTTTACGATGTTAAAAAGTCCGTTTTGTCACTTTGTACAAGCTCTGTGCCTGAAGATCGCAAAGATCTCGGGTGTTCGGGCCCACAGTGAAAGATTTTCCGGCCTCCCCAACAATATACTAGTCTCCTGCCGTGACAACAATCCTCGATCCGCCCATCTCCAGAGCCCCAAGATCTTAAGCTTCCAAACATGAGGCTGACTCTCAGGCCGAACCCTCCATGTGCTGAACAATAACGGCCAGTCCTGAATCCCTGAGAACAAGTCCCGTTCCTGCAAAGAACCGAAGTCTGCGTGTAACTCCAGGTCAGGTTCTTCAAAAGAGCCCTGAAAGGGAAAAATACGGATATTAAAGATGGAAGTAGAGTTGTTTCTGAAGATGCAAGCAAAGAAGTTGCCATTTAGGGCCATTTAAATTCTGAATCTGATTCCCTCTTACTTGAAATCTGTGTCCTTTATTTTCAGACTCTCCAACCCGGGAAAATGACTAACCAATCATCTTATCTACACTACTCATGATTTTATATAGCTACCTTAAGGAATATACTACCTTATCTTCATAATCCTTCAAAGGCTGATTATCCCTTCTCAGTTCCTGCCTGTCCAAATTTCAGAATCCCTTTCAGTAAATTACAATATTAGGCTCACTAGCCTGTGGTTCACTGATTTGCCCTTTCTTGAATAAAGAAACAACATGAACCACCCTTCAGTCTTCTCTGCCAGTCCCTCTGCAATCTATTTCCTAATTTCCACAATGTCCTAGGATACACTTAGTCTGAACCTGGAAATTACTATATTTTAATATTCTTTAAGATCACTGGCACCTCCTCTTTAGCAATAGGGATATGTTCCAAGATATAATTGTTCATATTGTTTAATTCCTTAGCTTTCATGACTATACTCCACAGTAAATACAGTTGAAAAGAATCTCACCCATCCATTGTAGCTCCACATATAGACGACCACATTGATCCATAAAGGAACCTATTCTTTCTCTAGTTATGCTTTTGCAGGGAATATACTTGCAGAATGTCTTAAGATTCTTCCTTATTTATCTGCAGAGCTGTTTCAGTCTTTAGACTCTGAAGTTCAGAAGAAAGAGAAGAGGTAATGTAGAACCATACAGAATTCTGATGAATCCCTTTGGGAGAGAATTATTGATGATGTTTCCCCTGCAATTTATGGGTATATAGAATTAAATGTCACAGTATCAAGGACAGAAATCTATGAAATTTCTTCTCCCAGGGAATACTGAATCCTTGCTTCCAAGGGATCCAGTGAGTTGATGCATTCCAGACATAAATCATCGAACGTTGGATATTAAGGTATTCGGATGTCATGGGGTTTACACAGGAATGTGGTGCCGGAGTGCTTATTGAATTGTAAAGCAGGTATGAATAGGCTTTTTCTCTTCTGTTTCTTATGCTCTTAATTGAAGTAAAGCATCACATATATATTTCAACTGCCCACTGCAATGAACATAGAACATAAAAAGTACAGCTCAGTGCAGGTCCCTTGGCCTACAATGTTATGCCATTCTTTTAGCCTATTCCAAGATCAATCTAACCCTTCCCTCACTCATAGCGCTCCACTTTTTTTTTCATCCATGTGCCTATCTGAATTGTTTAAATGTCCCTAATATATCTGACTTACCATCTCTCATGGCAATGTGTTCCATGCGCTTACTATTCATGTAAAAGACCTACCTCTGACATCCCCTGTATATTTTCCTCCAATCACCTTAAAATTATGCCCTCTTGTATTAGCCATTACTGCTCTGGGGAAAAGGTATTCACTGTCCACTCTATCTGTGCTTCTTATCATCTCTCGTTGCTGACTTGGACTTTTCTAATTCTGACAAGTTAACATCATTTGCACAAATTAGTTATTTAATAGTATAAATTGGTTAACTATACTTAATAGAGTAAATCAGTTGGCAATGAATTGGTAGCATGTTTTACATTACTGCAACAGAAACAAAACTATGACAAATATACAGTATAGTCCAATTGTTTCATTGTAACCCGATTTACACCTTCTCATAAAATATTAATCTGTGTAATTAGAATAAGTTTTGAAATTGGAATCAATAAAACAATCTATGGGCACCATTTATAGGTGTGATTTTCATTTGAGGTGCTATTTCACAATTTCTTGGTTAGTTATAGTCCCCTTTGCTGTGATTTGTTCAAAGCCTGAAATCTTGAGCTTTGATTCCTCAGAATGGCCAAAATATAATGCTGAGCAAAGAATTAGAACCATAGAACATTACAGCACAGAAATAGGCCTTTTGGCCCTTCTTGGCTGTGCTGAACCATTTTTCTGCCTAGTCCAAATGACCTGCACCTGGCCCATATCCCTCCAAACCCCTCTCATCCATGTACCTGTCCAAGCTTTTCTTGAATGTTAAAAGTGAGCCCGCATTTACAACTTCATCTGGCAGCTTATTCCACCCTCCCACCACACTCTGTGTGAAGAAGCCCCCCCCCCAATATTCCTTTTGAACGTTTCCCCCTTCACCCTTAACCCAAGTTCTCTGGGTTTTTTCTCCCCTAGCCTCAGTGGAAAAAGCCTGCTTGCATTCATTCTGTCTATACCCATCATAATTTTATATACCTTTATCAAGACTCCCCTTATTCTTCTACGCTCTGGGGAATAAAGTCCTAACCTATTCAACCTTTCTCTGTAACTCAGTTTCTCAAGTCCCAGCAACATACTTGTAAACCTTCTCTGCACTCTTTTAACCTTATTAATATCCTTCGGTGACAGTTTAAAGTTTAAAGTATCTCTGGGCAGATGTTCAGGTCCTCCATTGGTTGAGGTTGACTATGGATGTTGTGTTCTAGCAGTTTTCGTGATATGCAAGCCAGAACAGTACAATATGGAGAACAATCTGTTGCTCACACAACAGTCTCCCCTCTCCACGCAGCTGATGAATGGCGGAAACAGATACAGTTTGGCACCAGCGGCTTTGCAGGAGTTGCCAGTCAACACTGAACTCAACGTAGGACTGCTTAGAGACTCCAGCTCCAGATATTTACTTGGCGTTTACTCCCAAAGCCTTCCCCATGAGTTGGCATAGTGCAAAGCACCAGATGTTTGAGATCAGAGTCTTCCTTCTTCTCAGTGAGCTGCCAATCATGGCTGATAAGTATCAGAGAGCTTGGTGCAGTAGATCACTTAAATTTACTACTTAATAAGTATTAATAGTGCTTAAACTCTAGTGAGATATTTTCCTCTCTCTTGGCAGTTCCTCAAAGTTGAAGATGACTTGCTTCTGTTACAGTTCTGAATACAGGAAGATGCCTATGTCTCAAATCATTTAACATGGGGAAAACATTGCACACCAGAAATCATATTACCTCAACAGAGTGAGGTCTGATTACAATATAATAATAATAACAGCTTATTTATACTTTTCATACGAACAATGTAGTTCAAAGTGCTTTACAATTGAAAACACAAAAATAAAATTTAAAAAGATGTTAGGTAAAAGCAAGGTTAAATAGACAGGTTTTGTGTTGGTGTTTAATACTGTTTACTGAGTCTGCATCCCTTATGGCTTTAGGTATTGAGTTCCACAGAAGACAATAACTTTAAAAAGCTGAGCTGCAAATTATGTTTTAAGGGAGATTATTTAAATTTAAGAGACCGGTGGAAGAAGACCTGAAAGTTTGAGCAGGATCATAAAGCAAAACCAATTCTGTGCTGTACTCTGGTACCAGACTACTGAGAGCTTTTAAAACAAGCAAGAGAAAATTAAAATCAATTCTAAGAGATACAGGAGGCCAATGCAGAGTAGCTAGGACAGGAGTGATATACTTTCTCATCCTGGTTTTAGTAAAAAGTCTACCAATGGCATTCCAAATAAGTTTGTCAATAAATTGCTTTGGAAGGCCAGTAAATAGTGCTTTGCAATAATCCAGTCTATTCAATATGAAGACAAGAATTAGTTTTTCAGCATCATTATGTGAGAGAAACAGATGTACAGTACCTTTGCAATATTTCTTAAGTGTAGAAATGTTGCTCTGGTCACTGTTTTATGTGGGATTTAAAATTCAAATCAAAATCAAGGATAATACCCAGGCTTGTTACATCTGATTATACAAGGGGCACTAAGCTCCCAAGTTTATCAGGAGGTTTATCACCTTTGGCATCATCATCAAGTTCAGCCAAGATATACACTTATGTGTCACCTGCATAATGTGGAAATCAAGCTTATGCTCGCTAATGATGTCTCCTAAGAGGGGCATGTATAAAGAAAATAATAGAGGACCAAACCAACTTCCCTGAGCAACACAAAAAGGTACAGTATCTCTTATAAACTTGACCTCTAAGATATATGGGTGAAACCAATTAAGAACACTACCTGAGAGACCAATCTTAAAGCATTCTAGGAGAAAATGTGGTCAATTGTATTGAAGTCAGCACATAGATCCAGGAGAATTAGAACTGAGACCCTGTTGGTATCAATGCTGAGTCCAAGGTTGCTGACAATTTTGATATAGGCCATCTCTGTGCTGTGGTTTTCTGTGAAACCTGACTAAAACTTTTCTAAAATATTGTTTTCATTTGGAAAGTTGTTGAATTGGTTGAAAGAAGGGGACTTGAGGATCAGGCTCCATAGTCCAAATAAGCTGTAACAAAGAGCACAGATGAACACGCAAACACCTGAATGCCCTTACTCTGCCTTCCTCAGTCACCCTCCGTCAACCGTGTCCCTCAACCTGCCCCCAATCTCCCTATCACTTCTCTTTACCTCCTGCATGTTCAGCTGCCTGTCTGCCGCTGCTTGAAGTAAGCAGGCTGCAGTCACCAGCTGCTCTGTGAGTGGGTTTCCCAACTGTGGGTAGCAGAGTCACTACATTGGAGCAGAAACTGACATTTGGATGGGATAAAGCATCAGTTCAAATCTAAGCCATCTAGTAGACATTTTGGACAGACAATGGACTGCAGATGCTGGAATCTGGAAAAATGTTGAAGGAACTCAGCAAGTCAAACAAAATCACTGAAGAGAAAGGAGGAGTCAACATTTTGGGATGAGCCCTTTCATCTGGACTGAGCAATGGTTCTCCATTTTGCTTTGTTATACCACTGACCATTACTAAAACACAGTAAGACAGGCAAATATACATACAACAAAAAACATTCTAAACCAAATTTAAAGGAAAGGTCATATCTTATGGAAGTCTGGCTGTCAGAGTTCACTAACCTCACTTGTGCATTGCTTTACCACGACACCTTTCATGATTCTTTGGCTCTGTTCATAGGTCACCCTAGTGGTTTCTGGATGCTGTGGAAAGATTACTGACTTAGGAGAACACTCACTCACTCCAGATTTAGATGTGGGCTAATCACATATTGTGGCAAGGATTGTTGATGGGCTAACAGACCATTAATGGTCTTGAGGATGTTTGCAACTGCATAGAATGTTTGCCCACTGTGAAGTGATATTTCATCATTCAGTTGACACCTCCGTTCAGCTAGTGATTTGATGAAGCGATGCCCTCCAAGTCTTTTTGCGTACTGCAATCATTAAACATGATGGCAAAAAATTAAGCATTCCTTACAGCCATTGTATGTTAGGTGGCTTCCACACGAGCTACAGTAGGAGGTGAGACAGCAACCATCATAAACCATTGAATATACAACATTGAACAGCCCATTTGGCCCACGATATTGTGCCAGACTTTTAACCTACAACAGGATCAATCTAGTGTCACGCTCTCACATAGCCCTCCATTTGTCTTTCACCTATGTGGCGCCTGGGGAAAAATACACACACAGACAACAAATACTTTTCTTCCTATATCTGTTTATTCCTATATCTGTCTTTGATATTTTAATGCAGAAAGAGAGTAGCAAAATAAAAACACAAAATGGATTAGAAATACATAGTTCCTGCTGTTACAATCGCAGCTTAATTTCAGCCCTCACCCTTGTTACGTACGCAGTATGAAAATAAATTTAAAAAATATACAAAATCAATACAGTAGTGGCAATTCTGAAGAAAAAACAATACAAACAACATTAGAGTCCACCAACCCTTAACTTACACATAACATGAAAAATATGAATAAATGCATCTCATCTTAACTAAGAGATATACTCACTTTGGTACACATGTGCTTAACATCCAAACACATAAATGCTAGACCCTGAAATAAGTTCTCCTTGCTCACGCTACTAGGCTGATAAGGACCTTCACACAACCACACCTTACTCGGGAAAACCTTTCCTCACCAAACCTGGGAAAAGCACTCAACCATTCTCCTCAGAACAAGGTAACTCTTCTTTCTACTCCACCCATGCAAAATGATGGCACTGTTTTCTCTTAAAGGCACAGGCTGCTATTTTAGCATTGCCAAGGTAAGTATGTAAATGCACTTTAGCAATAAAAAATTATATTCAACAGTCACCTGGTTACATTCTCCCTGCATCATCAATTACCCAATCACTGCAAAAGTACTTTTAACCTCTTTAACTGCTATTCTGAATAGAACTGAACTTAGACTAGCCAGTATCTGCGACTCTGCTACAGGAGTTATGGAGGCCACATCTAGAACTATTGCTTTGACCCCAGCATCCGCAGTGTACTTTGTGTTTACAGTGAAATCTACAGCAGCAACATTGAGCGGCCTAGAAGCAAGAAGTGATTTCATGAAGGGACGGGTCTTAGGGTGTAGCATTTTAGTAAAAACACAATGCGGACAATTTTTGATCCACTGTACCACATGCTCGTGCATGCCCACACAAAAATATCTGCTTCTCAGCAAGTGCAGAGTACACTCTATGCCTTGATGGCCCATAGAGTCATGTATGTACCCTAACACTTTACTCCTCAAGCTGCTGGGTAGCAGAAGCTGATAACACTCCCCGTGGTTCTCATCCTCAACGGCATGATACCGTAACCCCTTACTGTCCCTGATCCTGTCCCAGTGCATTTACAGGTTTAGGCAGAGCTTTACGTTCCTTGCCATTCAGCTTTCTTTTCTGGTCCCATAAGTTTCTGAAGACATTCAATACAGGGTCTTGCTGTAGGAAAGTGTGCAAATCCCCAGTAGAATAACCCAGGAGGGTTGGGGTGTTTACTTGCATCAGATCACTTACGTCACTAGTACCAGCTAATTTGCTTAACTTCACAGCTTTTAAGACCAGCTGTAACCAGTGCGGGCTCCAGAGCAGTGCTGCAATTGATCAGACTACAGGTTGCCACAGACCCGTCAAACTCAGCATCCTCTGAGACGGGCTCAGGCTGCCCAGAGAGAACATTGGCCACAGCATTTCTCTGACCTGGACGATAGTGAACATCAAAGTCAAACACTGACAGCTGTGAGATCCATCTCTGCTCAATTGCTCCCAACTTGGCAGTTTTTAAGTGGGATAACGGATTATTGTCAGTAATTACGGTGAATTTGGAACCCAATTAGTAACCACAATACTTCTCTACTATAGCCCACTTAAGGACAAGCAGCTCTAATTTCATGCTGCTATAATTCCTGTCATTCTTTTCAGCATTTCTCAATCATCGGCTTGCATATGCAATAACCCTCTTTGTCTCTCCCTGTTGCCGGTATAAAACAGCTCCTAATACATGACTTCTCACCTCAATCTTCACTATGAAAGGCTGCATAAAACTGGCAAAGCCAAGGGTCAGTGAACTGGTCAGTTCCTCTTTGAGCAAGTCAAAGGCAGTTTGACATTCTTCCATCCAAGACTGTTTTAACTGCTGATTTACTTTACCAGGACTCCCTGCACTAAGCCACAAATTCATTACATCATGCAGTGGAACTGCAATCTTTGGGAATGCCTGAAAGAACAGTCTATAGCAACTACAAAAGCCAAAAAATTACCTTAAGTCTTTAACTGTAGATGGTACTGGCCTTTGCAGAGCAGTCGAGACCTTCTTGGGATCTGTGCCCTATTCCCTTGGCTGATATCTGGTTGTCTTGAGAATTTAACCCCTGACTGCAGAAAATGACACTTTTCCAATTTCACCTTCAGCCCAGTCTCCTTGAGACGCTGAAACACCGTGTCAAGCCTCTCCACATATTCCAGGAAAGTTGTAAATAGAGCAGAATATCATCCAGGTACACCAGCATAATCTGGAAGACTAAATCACTTATGGTTGCCTGCATGAGTCTTTGAAAAGTCGCTGGCCCATTGCAGACCCCAAACAGCAAGCAAAGATATTCATATAGACCAAACGGGGTCGGAAAAGCAGCCTTATGCCTATTACACTCCTCTACCACCATTTGGTGGTAACCACCCACGAGGTCTATCATTGAGAAAAACTGCGCCTCCTGGAAAGCATCAAAACTCTCAATACATGGGAGTGGGAATAGTTCCCTTTAAGTCTTAAGATTCAGTCACCGATAATCCACACACAGTCTTATGCTGCCATTAGCCTTTTGTACCAACACTACAGGTGAGAGATAAGCACTATTGAGTTCCTGAATCACACCCTTCTTCAACAACTTTGAGATGGGCTCTTTCATCTCACTGTACTGATTGGGCGGAATATGACGCTATGGCTGTGAAATGGACTCACTATCCATTAACTGAATTTCATGCTTGATCTTGTCAGTGTACCCAAGGTCTTTGTCTTCAAACGCAAAAATATCCAGTAATCCAGATATCCAGTAAGATATCCACTTAGCCAGTAATGCTCTTAGCTGAACTTGTTGTTCTTCACTACCCCCAATGTCGAATTTTTCTAGAATTGACTTTAACTTGGAGTTATTACCCTCCTTCTTTACACCAACTATCAATTGCTCAATACCAGCTGAGATCCAATGAAATCTTACAGGACATTGCTGATCACTATCTACGCATTCGACCTTTGATAGTATATGCAACCAGGTCCTAGGTGAGAGCCATGCATCCTCTCAAGAGAGGTTTAAAGCCTCCACTGGTACTGTATGACTATGAGAGTCAACGAGCATGGGAATAACTACAAGACCCCAGTAGAGGGGTATTAAGTGGCTCAAGTAACATCTTTTGGTCAGTACCTGCATCTCCAGTGGCCTTTCCTAGCCACAATGGTAACTACAGAATCAGCAGGTATGTGCTCAGTACCTTTTACTAGTACTCGGACTACAGCTTTCTTTTCGGTGGTGTGCAAATGCACTTTCTGGAAAGCATCTCTCCAATCAGAACCAACTTTCCTTCTATTGTCATGTCACATTCAGCATAGACAAGTTGTTTACATTGGCTTATAATGTTCATGCCTACAATTCATGAGACAGGTTGTTCCATGCTAAAAGGATCTCTGATTACTAGAAATTCACAGGTTGTTCCGTGCTAAAAGGACCTCTGATTACTAGAAATCCACAGGTTGTTCAGTGCTAAAAGGACCTCTGATTACTAGAAATCCACAGGTTGTTCCGTGCTAAAAGGACCTCTGATTACTAGAAATTCACAGGTTGTTCCGTGCTAAAAGGACCTCTGATTACTAGAAATCCACAGGTTGTTCCGTGCTAAAAGGATCTCTGATTACTAGAAAGCCACCATTTGGTATCTTCATGCCCATTGCTTGAACCTCTAGATCTAGGTACCCAAGATAAGGAATATCAAGATCATTAGGAGTTGTTAACATAAGCCAGCCAGCTGTTGACAACATATGCTCATCCTCTCCATTCAAGTGTTCTTGAAGGAACTGCTCAGTCAAGGTGCTCAATTGACCACCTATGTCTAACAGACAACGGATAGAGACACCTGATATCTTAAGCTGAACAACAAGATAAGTTCCTATGGCATGTTGCAGCAACTGGCCATCGGATGGCTGTACATTATCTGAGTCTGAGAGGTTCCTGCGAACTGACCAACTCACAACCTGAGGACTGAAGGATCTGGGCTGTACATCCCTTACACTTCACTTCTGTGAGAAATTCTTTACTACATGACCTCCCACCTGACACTTGAAACATATTGGTTGTCTTTTCTTTGGAAAGCTAGGCTGCAACTTGGGTCTACTGCTAGCAGCATGTGCAGCTTTTGTCTGTATGGCAAGATCTTTCACTGCTTGAGTCAACTCACTAATGGCTTTGCCCTGCTCTGCGACTACTTTAAAGACATAATCTAGAGTGCCAGACTTAGATTCCTGAACTTTGAGAGTTGAGCACCGTGCCTGGCTACTGCTACACTTTGACGTTACAGTTTTTGCATTTCCTGAGTGCTCTTCTAAAAACCGCAGATGAGCCTCCTCTCGCACTCTATCATCGGGGACTCAGGGTTGTTCCGCATGAATCGGTGGAGCTCCCTTCTAAGGAAAGAATCTCTGATGCCCTCTCTAAATTGATCTCTGTGTGCTACCTTCTTATTGGCCACAGCATCAGGGAACAATTCAGTAGCAGGCTAAGAGCTTGAGCTAGGGCATGTGGAAACTCTCTTATGTCTTCACCCTCACGCTGTTTGCGACTATAGAAGCTATGCAATGGCTGGGGTGTACTGCGGTTATCACTAAAAGCTTCCCTGAGATTGGTGAACAAGTCATCAGCCTGGGCTTGCTCAGCATCACTGTGCATACGTGCTTCTTCCAGAGCTTCACCCCAAGCAGTGACATAACAACATCATACTGATCCTGGTCAGACTGGTTTCAAGCACAAAGCACCCGTTCGACTTCTTAAATAAATCATCAACATACCTCCCATCTTTTTCAACATCCCCTGTAAATGGAGCGATGTGTCTTTCCCTTAGAAAGTATGCATAGGAATTCTCGCTTGATAGTTGCCATGGCTTCCTCTTGCCTACTGAGCAACTCTCTGACTTGTTCATTCAAATCAGGTTCAGTTTGCTCCTTCTCTGAATGTAACATTATGAAAACTCAAGTCTTTAAAGTCTCTACGAGTCTGGAAAAGGGTTGCTGATGTCGCTTGCAGAAACCACGATGACTTTGCAGCCACATTTGCTGTGGATCAATGACATAATTCTACGTCTTGGCATCAGTTCTGGTGTCCCAGCCCAGTCTCAAGGCTTTACCATGGTCTCCACACAATAACAGGCTCTCCTTCCGTCCAACGGGAACAGCTGGCCTGTCCTTCACCGCTACTGTATTATGTGTTGTATTGTACTGCATTCAAAATTCAAAAACCCTCTAAACTGGCTTGGAATTACCCCAATCCTGATACCATATTTTGTAACCTGGCAGAAAATACACATGTAGGACAACAAATACTTTTTCGGTCTTTAATTCCTTTATCTGTTTTGGATGGTTTAATGCAGAAAGAGGGAATCAAAATAAAAACAACAAAATTAATTTTGGAAATAAACACTTCCTGCTGTTAGCTAATCTCAGCTTAATTTCAGCCCACACCTTTGTTACATATGCTTATGAAAATAAATAAAACAAAATATACCAAACCAATACAGTACGATTGAAAATAAAGTGGAAGTAATAAAGCGATTGGAAAGAGGTGAAGCACCTTTGGTCATTGGAAAAGTGTTAGGCTACAACTGGTCAACAATCAGAACAATTTTAATGGAGCATGTGCAAGGCCCTGCCTCGATGAAAGCTACAATCATTACTAAGCAACGCAATGGTTTACTTATTGAAATACGTACGTTTCTCAAGTGTTTTATATGCATAGAAAGGTAAAATATATACTATATACTAAGACAAACTTTTGACAAACTGACGCTAAATAATACCGGATGTACCTGATCCGACTTCAAATCTGACTTAAAGACGGACTCAGGAACGGAACTCATTCATAACCCGGGGACTGCCTGCACTTTTAAATCATCTCTAGATTACTTATAATACCTAATACAATGTAAATGCTATGTAAATAGTTGTTATACTGTACTGTTTAGGGAATAATCACAAGAAAAAATAGTCTGTGCATGCCCAAACAACAAGTGCTGGAGAGAGAACGTCTGGGTTTTCCCGATCCGCGGTTGGTTGAATCCGCACATGCGGAACCCGCGGATAAGGAGGGCCGACTGTAGTGGCAATTCTAAAAAAAAAAATACAGACAACATTAGAATCCCACTAACTCTGTAACTTATATACAACATGAAAAACATGAATAAATACATCTCATCTTAATTAAGGGGCGTATTCACTTTGGCACATAGGTGCTTAACTTCCAAACACGTATAGGCTAGACCCTGAAATGAGTTCTTCTCACTCACACTACTAGGTCAATAAGGAACTTCACACAGCCTCACAGTCCAGCACTGTTACCTTACTCACGAAAATCTTTCCTCAATGAAGCTGGGAAAAGCACTAGGCCATCATTCTCTTCAGAACAAGGTAACTCTTCTTTCTACTCCACCCGTGCAAAATGATGTCACTGTTTTCTCTTAAGGGCGCAGGCAGCTATTTTAGCATTGCCAAGGTAAATACATAAGTGCATTTTAGCAATAAAGGATTATGTTCAATGGTAACATGGTTACATATGGTTAAGATTCTCTTAAATGTCCCTAATGTATCAACCTCTAACACCATCCTTAGCAGTGCGATCCACACATCACCACTCTCTGTGTAACATACCTGTACCATATCAGATCAATTGTTTGGGCCTCCGATGTGCAGAAAACAATCTCTTTTGGACACAGGCTTTCACGTGTGAATGTTCTTCATCCCAACAGCCCGGTTCATTGCTCTCACTTGTTTAATCCTACTCACTGAGGGATTCTCATGTCCCCTTCTAGCCCTCCTACGTCCTTTCATAAATTCCTTCCTGGGTACCTTATAACTCTCAAAAGTGCTGTCAAATCCTTGCTTCGTAAACCTTAAGTAAGCTTCTTTCTTCCTCTTGGCTAAATGTTCCACTTATCTTGTCAACCTTCACTCTACCATCCTTTCCCTGCCTCTCAGGACAAACCTAGTCAGAAACTAATGCAAGTGCTCCCTAAACAAATTCCACATTTCCGTCGTGCTGATTACATCTGTCCCAACTTATGCCCCAAAGTTCCTGTCGAATAGCATCATTATTCACTCTCTCCCAATTAAACACATTTCTATATCAAATTCTCTAATCCCTGTCCTAGCCTTTTGGTAAAGGTCAGTGAGTCATGGTCACTATCTCAGTAATGCTTATCTACCAACAGTTCTGTACCCGACCAGGCTTATTGCCTGGGATTAGACCCAGTATAGCCACCCCTTATACTGTTCACATATTGCATCAGGAGTTTTTTTTTTGACACATCTAACAAATTCTACCCCATTTAAACCCTTTGCAGCAAGCAGGTACCAATCAGTATTAGGGAAGCTGATTTCATTGATGTCAAAAGCTCTATTATTTTTGTATCTTTCCAAAATCTGCCATGTGATCTGCTCCTCAGAGTCTCCATTGCTATTGGGGATTGAGGCAGCATGATGAATATAACCACAAGTCTACTGATGGAGCTAAGCTTTCTTCCCACACTGGAATGTTTTGGTTATCAGTACTGTGCAAACACTTGTTGGATGCTTGTGCTGAAATGTTTCTTCCACCTTGGCAGGGCAGGCAGGCAGGCATTCTGGCAACCGAGTTTCCACAACAGACATTTTATCCACTGGAAATCATTTGTAGGATGCTTTATTTTAATCTTCATTGGACACCCTTGTCACGGAACTCAAGTTCAAACTTTCCATCCTATGAGAAGTTTGCACCACCCCCAGATGTTGTCCATCCATATCTAATAGTTTAGCATGTGTGAATTTCATTTGGTGTTATCCTCTTGAATTAAAATTTGTGTCAATATCTGAGCTGACAGCTACCAGTGTGAAATTAAGAGGAATGTGTCTTCATTATCACTGCCTTTCCAGTGTGTGTCTACTGCCATGGAAAAGGATGGAACTGCTGGGCATCTGAAAGAGGAGAGATAGAAGGATTAGCTTATTTTAAAATGAAAAGAGAGGAGATTAAGGAAACAACACTTACAGATCATCTGCAGCTTGTAAATCTGAACAGGTTGCAGCTTGAAGATCAGAGGATTGTGAAAAGGGTTAGCCAGGACAGCATCAATTGACTCAGTGGAGTCAGAGTCTTGGCACTTGACTTTGAATAAGTGGACTGGACTGTATTCAGGGATTCATCTCTGAATCTGGATGAGTATGTTGCAGTTGTTACCCACTTCATTAAAACCTGTGTGGAGGAGTGTGTGCCTGCAAAGACTTGCTGTACATTCCCAAACCAAAAGTCATGGATAAACCAGGAGATATGTTGTCTGCTGAAGGCTAGATCTGTGGCATTCAAGTCTGGTGACACAGGTCTGTATCAAAAGACCATATATGACTTGCGGAGGGCTATTTTAAAAGCGAAGAGATAATTTCTAATGAAGTTGGAGGCGACATCGGATGCTTGGCAGCTATGGCAGAGTTTGCAAGACATTACTTCCAAGAAGCAAAACCCAATAGCATGAATGGCAGTGATGCTTCATTACCAGATGAACTCAACACCTTCTATGCCCACTTTGAAAGGAGGAATATTACTACAGCTGTGAAGATCCCTGCTGCACCTGGGGTAACACTGTAATCTCTGTCTTGGAGACCGATGTTAGGCTGTCTTTAAAGAGGGTGAACCCTCTCAAGGTAGAAGGCCCCAACAGAGTACCTGGTAAGGCTATGAAAACTTGTGCCAACCAACTAGCGTGAGTATTCAAGGACATTTTCAACCTCTCACTGCTATGGGCGGAAGTTCGCACTTGCTTCAAAAAGGCAACAATTATACCAGTGCTTAAGAAGAATAATATGATCTGCCTTAATAACTATCGTCTAGTAGCACTCACATCTACAGTGATGAGATGCTTTGAGAGGTTGGTCATGACTAGACAGAACTTCTGCCTCAGCAAGGACCTGGACTCATTGCAATTTGCCTATCGCCACAACAGGTCAATGGCAGACACAATCTCAATGGCTCTTCACACAACCTTAGACCACCTGGACAATACAACATCTATGTCAGGAAGCTGTTCATCGACTATAGCATAGCATTTAACACTATCATTCCCAAAAATCCTGAATGATAATTTACAGAACCTGGGCTTCTGTACCTCTCTCTGCAATTGGAGCCTTGACTTCCTAATCGGAGGACCACAATCTGTGTGGATTGGTGATAATATTTCCTCCTGATGCACCTCAGGGGTGGATGCTTAGCCCACTGCTCTGCTCTCTCTATACCCATGACTGTGTGGCTAGGCATAGCTCAAATGTCATCTATAAATTTGCTGATAATACCACCAAGGATCTCAGATGGTGACGAGAGGGCATACAGGAACGAGATATACCAACTAATGGAGTGATGTCGCAGGAACAACCTTGCACTCAATGTCAATAAGACAAAAGAGCTTATTGTTGACTTTAGGAAGGGTTAGATGAAGGAACACATACCAATCCTCATTGAGGGATCAGAAGTGGAGAGAGTGAGCAGTTTCAAGTTTCTGGGTGTCAGATTTCTGAGGACCTAACCTGGTCCCAACATATTGATGCAATTATAAAGAAGGCAAGATAGTGACTGCACCTCATTAGGAGTTTGAAGAGATTTTGTATGTCAACAAAAACACTCAAAAACTTCTATAGATGTAGCGTGGAGAACATTCTGACAGTCTGTATCAGTATCTGCTATGGGTAGTGTCAGCTCCATCTTGGGTACTAGCCTACAAAGTACCCAGGACATCTTCAAAGAATTATGTCTCAGAAAAGCAGTGTCCATTATTAAGGACACCCAGCACCCAGGGCATGTCCTTTTCTCATTGTTACCATCCGATAGGAGACACAGAAGTCTGAAGACACACACTTGATAGTTCAGCTTCTTCCCCTCTGCCATCCGATTCCTAAATGAACATTGAACCCATGAGTACTAATTCATTTTTTTTAATATATATTATTTCTCTTTTTGCATTATTTAAATCTATTCAATATATATATATATATATATACTTTAATTGATTTACTTATTTATTTACTTTTATTTACTTGTTCATTTATTTATTTCTTCTATATTATGTATTGTACTGAACTGCTGCTGCTAATTTAACAAATTTCATTACACAAGCTGGTGATAATAAATCTGATTCTAATTCTGATTTAGTTAATGCTTAGCTTGATCTCTTTTATGTAATTGTTGGCAAGGACAGCATTTAATGCACATTCCTAAATATCTTTGGAGAAATGGAATAAGCCACATTCATAAATCTACAGTCCACCTTTGTGCTGACTATGATGCTAACCTAAACTAGATCTATCTGTCTGTACATCAATGGCATGACTGCATATAAATATGACTTGCAAGTTATCACCAATTCTTTTACTACTCCCATAATTTCAGATTTTGACCTATGAATGGTACGAAGAATGAGAACAAGTTTCAAGGGAAAGTTTTTCCAAGTGTTGGCATTCCCATGCCCGTTTGCCTGTTCCGTATGGGTATCTCCTGCTAACTCTGATTATCAGTAAGTGAAAGTAGTGAGTATTGTTGGCTTCACATGCTTGCCAGTAACTTAGCCATCATGTTGAGGATCTAGCAATATGTGAAATCTGAGTGTTTTGAATGGGCATTCACTTAAGCTAATAGGGAAACAAGTTCAAAAGAGATATGTGGGGCAAATTTTCTTACATGGAGTGTTATGAGTGGTTGAAATGTGCTGCCAGGCAAACAGGATAGAGGTATTTATGAGGCTCTTAGACAAGAATATGGATATGCAGAGAATAGGGAGACATTTCCACGAATTCCAAATTGTCACAGGTGTAGGATGGAAAGCATTCTGCTGGTTGTATCATAGCCTGATTTACAAGATCACAAGAGGCTACAGAGGGTTGGCGACTCGATCAGTTCCATCAAGGGCACAGTCCTCCCTGCCTTCGAGGACATCTTCAAGAGGTGGTGCCTTAAGAAGGTGGCAATCATCATTAAATACCTTCATCATCAGGGGTAGGCCCTCTTCACAGTGCTGCTATTGGGGAGGAGGTAGAGGGGAGTGGAGTCCCACGCTCCACAGTTTACAGACAGCTTCTTCCCCTCTGCCATCATATTTTTGAATGGTCCAAGAAACCATGAGCTTGCTTCACTACTTCTCATACTATTGATATATTTTTGTAACTTATAGCAATTTTTATGTTTTATAATGTCCTGCTGATACAAAACAACAATTTTCACAACATAATAACCTGATGATAATAATAATAATAACCTGATTCTTATTCTGCCTTGGACAGGCAGAAGGGATTAGTTTAGCTGGGTGTTTAATTGCTAGTTTAAATAATTCAGTACAATATCATGGGCCAAAGGGCCTATGCTTGTGTTGTACTGTTCTATGTTCTATGATGTAGAGTTTGCAACTTTGTAAGGAGATGGCGAAACATCTGAATATTAGCTCTGAGCTCTGATTGACTGAGTTTCTATCGCTTTCATTGACTTCCTTAGATGGCTATGTCTTCCAGGGAGGCCAGCATTCTTCACAAAGCACTCCATGCAGTTTCTCCAAATTATGAGGCTGACCTTTGCCCTTGTCATGTCATTCTCTACTGTTTCCACAGTAAATTTGCTTATGGTGTTATTGTTTGTATCCCATCAACCACATCACAGTTTGCCTTCAGTAGTGTAGCTAACCTTAACTGAAGATACCAACTCACAATATTGAATTTCTGCTGAAATGCCCCACCGCAAATCAGATATGAATAAATGGCATTAACTTATTATCCTATGGAAACAGGCAATTTTTTTTTGTATTTTAGAGTTTCAGCACATAAAAGGCCCTTCCAACCCTATGAATCTACCTATTTAAACCTAGCCTAATCACAGAATAATTTACAATGACCAATTAACCTTCTAACTGGTATGTCTTTCGACGGTGGGAGAAAACCAGAGCACCTGGAGGAAACCATGCGCTCATGGGAAGAGTGTACAAACTTCTTACAGAGGGTGCCAGAACTGAACTCTGAATTCCAATGCCCCAAGCTATAATAGCATCGAGCGAACTGCTACTCTACCGTGTAGCACCAAAATCCCAGGCCTGTGTTCAAAGCTATTCCACATTTGAGCAGGGGAATTGCCAGCATTCCAGCCACTGAAAGTGAACTTGGTGCCATGTATGGCTTCATTAATTATATGCTCCAAAAACTTTACAAGTTATTGGATACTATTAAAGGAAGGAAAGCTCTTTCTCTAACCTGCTGACTGCAGCATTCCACCAGCACCTGCAATCATCAATGTAACAGCAAAAATGTCATTAATCAACATTTTGTGGAATTCTGTGACAGTAAGCTTGGATAGAAACGAGACACCTGGATTTATATACTGTGTTTCATGCCTCTAGGCTATCCCAATGCATTTTATAGTCCACATTAAAGATTGTATTATTTTCTTGAAAATGAGCATGAATATTGGAAAGATTTTGTGGTAGATATGTGTTCTAAATGGAATAAGTCAATTCTTACAGGTACCTATCTCAGATCTGGCATAAAAATAATGCATATAAATAAGCCTTATAAATTATGACCAATTTACAGTCTAACTAAACACTAAACCACCACTTGTGAATTTGGAGATGCAGCTACCTTGGTTCTCCCTCCATTCCTCTATGTAATCATTGCTCAGATAAGAATTTGCATGCTTATAATAAACCAGAGGCCACTTTGTTTGGTTGCTAAATTTGATGTCTTATATCTGAGCAGAAGTGTTTTTGATCCTATGGGGGTTTTCATGATATTCTCTGTTATAGTTAGTTATCCCTGCTCAGAGTACAGCTCATGGCATACAATTCCCAAAGGGAATTGTCAAGTGAGCAAATAGCTAAACTGGGAATGGTTAACATTCCTCCAATGCTAGAGTCAGACATCAGTAAAGGTTGTTGACCATGGTGCATTTAAAATATGGAAGAAAACATTGAACTTGAATGGGTCATGGACAGTGGAAGCTGACAGATCAATTGTCTTTGTTCTGTCAAGTGCTTGGAGATGGAGGGTACCATTTTTTGGAAATTTTTTAATCTTCCATTTTGCGAGATGGAGTTGCTTTGCTTTCTGTATTTTAAAGTAGACACAATTTTGTTTCAGGTAATCTGCCAGACTGGAGATCATTTCCAAATAAGATGTTACTTGTGAGGTATTCTTTGAAGTAACATAACATGTGGATTTGTGAATGTTGGAGTTGGTACCTGCCTGGAGTGATTCGAGCTGGTTACTGAAGAGAACAAAGAGCCATAAATTACTGATTGTCACGTGCTGGGAAGAGGGCAATAAATGGATGCAGGCCTGGAGCAGAGCTAATAAAAATGTGTAAAGGTCAATCAGATGACCCACAGCCAATGACACTGAAATGCAATATTTGAATTGGTAAGGAACGAGTATAAAAGTGGATACTTTGAGTATGCTACCAGCAACAACTCTCTCAAGAGACCCACCATCACAAGGAAGAACCTCCATGATGGCGCTGGGTAAAGAAAGGACCTGGCCAATGGAGATCCCCTATTTCGGTGTTACATGTTGGACAAGAGGTCTGAGTGAGTATTGGTACAGCAGAATTCATATTCTAAGCTGTTGGCCCAGGGTCAATATAGTTACATTGTTGATTGTACAGAAACAATAAAGTGAGAGCTTTAGAAACTTAGAACCATAGAAAACCTACAGCCCACTACAGGCCATTCGGCCCACATAGCTGCGGCAAACATGTCCCTACCTGAGAAATTACCTAGGGTTACCCATAACCCTCTATTTTTCTTACCTTCACTCAACTGTCCCAGAGTTTCTTAAAAGACCCTATCATATCCGTCTCCACCATCGTTGCCGTCAGTCCATTCCACGCACTCACCAGTCTCTGTGTAAAAAAAAACTTACCCCTGGCATCTTCTCTGTACCTACTTCCAAGTACTTTAAAACTGTGCCCTCTCGAGCTAGCCATTTCAGCCTCGGGGAAAAAAGCCTCTGACTATCCACATGATCAATGCCTCTCATCATCTTATACACCTCTGTCAGGTCACCTCTCATCCTCTGTGCATGCTCCCCAATCCAGGCAACATTCTTGTAAATTTCTTCTGCACCTTTTCTATGGTTTCCACATCCTTCCTATAGTGAGGCATCCAGAACTGAGCACAGTATTCGAAGTGGGGTCTGACCAGGGTCCTATATAGCTGCAACATTGCCTCTTGACTCTTAAACTCAATCCCACGATTGATGAAGGCCAATGCACCATATGTTTTCTTAACCACAGAGTCAAACAGCGCAGCAGCTTTGAGTGACCTATGGACTCGGACCCCAAGATCCCTCTGATCCTCCACACTGCCAAGAGTCGCACCATTAATTATATATTCTGTCATCATATTTAATCTAACAAAATGAACCACCTCACACTTATCTGGGTTGAACTCCATCAGCCATTTCTCAGCCCAGTTATGCATCCTTTCAATGTCCCACTGTAAACTCTGACAGCCCTCCACACTATCCACAACACCTCCAACTTTGTGACATCAGCAAATTTACTAACCCATCCCTCCACTTCCTCATCCAGGTCATTAATAAAAATCACAAAGAGTAGGGGTCCCAGAACAGATCCACTGGTGACCGACCTCCATGCAGAATGTGACCCATCTACAACCACTCTTTGCCTTCTGTGGGCAAGCCAGTTCTGGATCCACAAAGCAATGGCCCCTTGGATCCCATGCCTCCCTTCTTTCTCAGTAAGCCTTGCATGGGGTACCTTGTCAAATACCTTGCTGAAATCAAAACTTTGATTAATTGAATTGCGTAGTGAATTTCCTAGCTTAGCTCCGTTGACAAATGATCAACAAGGTAACATGATTCCTTTTCCGGAGCATACAGGTCAGAAAAGAATTTGTAGTAGTGGCGTAGGAAATGGATGCTCTTAGTAAGATCCTCCGATAAATTCTATATGATGCTAGGTCTTTCCAATGCTTTAGAAATAGTAAGGCTAAATGACTGTGATTAGTTTTGCCAACAAATAGCTATCTACTCTTGCAAACTCACTTCTAATCCTGTTCTCCCCCTTACACTGTTCAGTACAACTCCCCATTATGTCACATGGTATGCTAGTACTTCAGATGTTATATTAATAGTGATTCTTGATTGACTAATAGGTCAAGTGCCTTTTTTCCCTAAAATTCATGGTGAGAAGTTTGGTAGCAAGACCTTGTACATATCAAAGTAAGAAGAGGTGAAGATGCTATGTCACTTCATATAAAATATCATTAAAGGTTAGCTTAGTTCTTTGTGATGGGTAAAGTGAAATGAATATTGAGCAAAGAAATTGCTTCAGGGTTTGAAGTGTTTGTCTTCTGGATTTATTTGTTTACCTGACAATCAGATCTTAAAAGTTAACGGATGTGGGAATGAAGAATGTGAGTAATAGAGGATGCATATTGACACTACAGCATTCACAATTGGATTGTGTTTCCTTGCAAGCTAAACAGGCCTTCTGTTCTGTTTAGCAATTTTTGGAGCAATGGGAAGTGCATTGCTTCTTGATTCTTCCTCTACGTATTTAACATGTCAACAATAGTGCAAACATTTTGTTTTATTAACCATTCTTTGTTTTAAATAATTCATTTTGAGCAGTGGCCAATTGGAGATCTGAAGCATGTGAAGACGTAGCTCACTCAGGGTCTCTGAGTAGGTACGTAATGGCAGCTTGGTGTTTTGAGCAATGGTAAATTGGAGATCCAAAGCATGAGAAGACATTGTTCACTCATTGTTCAGTTTGCCAACTGAATATATCAGGTAGCGACTCAGGACGGTTTGATGTTTTGACTAACAACCAATAGCTGATCGGGTTTGATTGGCAAGAACAATTTAAAATAAGGCATGGGCAAGCAGAGTGGGGATTTGATCAAGTGTTAGAGTGGGGATTTTGAGACTTGAGCTCTTCAAGAGGAGGGGCTTGAGTGAGAGAAAGCCAAAAGTAATAAGTAGATTTTTATACCCACAGTTCATTTATTGTTTTCACTTCTGTATATTTCCTGGGTTAGAACAGCAAGGATATCAGGTAGGATAGATGAATGCTCCTCTTGCAGGATGTGGAAAGGGAGGGAAACCTCCAGTAATGACTTCACCTGCGAGAAGTGCGTCCAGCTGTAGCTTCTAAAAATTCACCTTAGGGAGCTGGAGCTGGAACTAGATGACTTATGGGTCATTTTGGATACTAGGTGATTGATAGGACATATAGAAAGGTAGTTACACCAAAGATGCAGGACACAGGAAATGGTGATAATCAGGAAGGACAAAGGGGTTAAGGAGCCAGTGCAGAGTACTACAGAGGTCATACTCCTAAGCAACAGGTATAGCACTCTGGATACTGTTGGGTAGGATGACCTACCTGGGGAAAGTCACAGCGGTCAAATCTCTGGGACTGAACATGGCTCTCTGAGTCAGAAGGGAAGTGGGGAGAAGAGATAAGTTGTGGTGATAGGAGATTCTTTAGTTAGAGCAACAGAGGATGTTCTGTGGATGGGAATAAGATACCCAATAGTATATTGCCTCTTGGGTGTCAGGCTCCAAGATAACTTGGATCGAGTCCTCAGCATTTTTAAGCGGAAAGATGAACATCCAGAGGTTGTGGTCCATGTAAGTACCAATGACATGGGTAGGATGAATGACAAGGCTGTGCAAAGTGAGTTCAGGGAGCTGGGTGCAAAGTTAAAGGGCAGGACCTCCAGGGTTGTGATCTCAGGATTGCTACCCATGCCACATGTTAATGAGGTCAGAAGGAGGAAGATTATACTGTTTAACATGCGGATAAGGAGTTGGTGTAGGAGGAAAGCAATCAGATTTTTGCATCATTGGGCTCTCGTCCAGGCAAGGTAGGACCTGTACAGAAGATGCAGTTTCCACTTGAACTGGAGAGGACTAACACCTTTAATATCCTGGCAGGAGGGTTTGCTGGTGCTGAATGGGAAGGGGGGGAAGGTTTAAACTAAAGTTTCAGGGGGATGGGAACCAGAGTGCCAGAACAGTTAGTGGAGAGGTTGTGGAGACAGATGTTGTTAAGACCTCAAATAAAGTCAAGAAAAAAATGTTTGATTATTGGTGCAACTAATGTCCTGAACTTCGTATATTTCAATTCAAGACATAATATAGGAAAGGCAGATGAGCTCAGGTCATGGATCAATAAATGGAATTATGATACACTAGCTATTACAAAGACTTGGTTGCAGGCAGGACAGGATTGGCCACTAATATTGTGGAGTTCAGTTGTTTTAGATACAACAGAGTAGGAGGGATTAAAGGAGGAAGTGTGGTGTTACTAGTCAGGGAAAATGTCACGGCGGTGCTCAGTCAGGACAGACTGGGGAACTCCTCTAGTGAGGCATTATGGTTGAACTGAGCAAGAAGAAATGGACGACCACGTTGATAGGGTTATATTACAGACCACTCAACGGTCTGTGGGACTTAGAGGAACAAACCTGTAGAGCGATCACCGACTGTTGCAAGAAATATAAGGTTGATAGAGTGGGTGATTTTAACTTTCCACATACTGACTGGGACTCCCATACTGTAAAAGGACTAGATGGAATAGAGCTTGTTAGATGCGTTCAGGAAAGTTTCCTTAATCAATACATAGAAGTCCCCACAAGAGAATGTTCAATACTTGGTCTGCTATTAGGGAATGATACAGGGCAGGTGACAGAATTTTCTATAATGGAACATTTTGCACCTAGTGATCATAATGCCAGTACTTTCGAAGTAAATATGGAAAAAGACAGGTCTGGTCTGTGTGTTGAGATTCTAACTTGGAGAAAGACCAATTTTAATGGTATCAGAAAGGATCTGGCAAGTGTGGATTGGGACAGGCTGTTTTCTGGCAAATGTGTACTTGTTAAGTGAGAGGCCTTCAAAAGCGAAATATTGAGAGTACAAAGCTGGTACGTGCCTGTCAAAATAATGGCAAATATAACAGGTTTAGGGAACCTTGGATTCCAAGAGATCTTGAGGCCCTAGTTAAGAAATAAAAGGAGGTGCATAGCAGGTAAAGGCAGGTAGGAACGAATGAGGTACTAATGAAGAACAAGAAAGGCAAGAGAACTTAAAGAAGGCATGAGGTTGCCCTAACAGACAAGGTGAAGGAGAATCCTATGGGATTCTAAAGATATGTTAAGAGCAAAACTATTGAAAAATTGGTCCTCTGGATAATCAGAATGTTTTTTTCTTGATCTTAAGTGGAATTTTTGCATCTCTAGTTTCTCAGCAGACAGATACAAAGTCTATAGAAGTGAGGTAAAGCAGCATCAACTTCACGGATCCGATACAGTTTCCAGAGGAGCAGACATTTGCTGTCTTGAGGAAAATTATGGGGGCTAAATTTCCAGGGCATAACAGGTGTTCCCTTGGACCCTGAGGGAACCAAGTGCAGAAATTGCAGGGACTATAGCAGAAATATTTAAATCATCCTTAGCAACAGATGAAGTATCAAGGGATTGGAGGAGTACTAATGTCATTCCATTATTTAAGAAAGGCTCTAAGAATCAATTAGGAAGTTATAAGCCAGTGAGCCTGACATTAGTAGTGGGAAAGTTATTGGAAGGTATTCTAAGGAACCAGATATATGAGTATTTGGATAGACAAATACTGATTAGGGATAGTCAACATAGCTTTGTGCATTGTAGGTTGTGTCGAACCAATCTTATAGAGTTTTGCGAGGAGGTTACCAGGAAAGTTGATAAAGGCAAACAGTGAATGTTGTCTCCATGGATTTTAGCAAGGTATTTGAGAAGGCACTGCATTGGAGGACCTTGATCAAGAAGTTTCAGTCGCTCAGCATTGAACATATGTTAGTAAATTGGATTATCATTGACTTTGTGGGAGAACCCAGAGAATGGTAGTAGATGGTTGCCTCTTTCACTGGAGGCCTGTGTCTAATGAAGTGCTGCAGGGACCAGCGCTGGGTTGTTTGTCATCTATGTTAATGATCCAGATGATAATGTGGTTAACTGGATCAGCAAATTTGCGATGACACCAAGATTGGGGGTGTACTGGACGGTGAGGAAGAGTATCAGACCTTGCAGCAAGATCTGGACCAGCTGGAAAAATAGACTGAAGAATGGCAGATAGTATTTAATGCAGACAAATGCAAGGCGTTGCATTTCAGTAGGAACAACCAGGGTAGGTCTTACACAGTAAACAGTCAGGTACTGAGAAGTGTGGTAGGACAAAGCGATCTGATAATGCAGGTCCATAATTCATTGAAAGTGGCGTCACAGGTAGACAGGGTTGTAAAGAAAGGTTTTGGTACATTGGCCTTCATAAGTCAAAGTATTGTCTGCAGGAGATGAGATGTTATGTTGAAAATGTCTAAGACATTAATGAGAACTAATTTGGAGTATTATGTGCAGTTTTAGTCACTTATCTATGGAAAGATGTAAATAAGAGAAAATTTACAAATATGTTGTAGGGATTGGAGGACCTGAGAAAAGATTAACTAGGATATGACTTTATTTCTTGGGATGTAGAAGATTGAGGGGAGATTTGATAGAGTTTAACAAAGTTATGAGGGGTAAAGATAGAGTCAATGCAAACAGACTTTTTCCACTGAAGTTGGATGGGTCTACAACTAAAGGTCGTGGGTTAAGGGTGAAAGGTGAAAAATTTGAGGGGAAAATGAAGGGAAACTTCTTCACTCAGAGGGTCATGAGAGTGTAAATGAACCACCAGCAGGCAGTTTAAAGGTTTCAACACAGGCTAAATGGGCCAAAGGGCCTGTTTCTGTGCTGTATATTTCTATGAATCAATGATGCATTACGAGTTACATATAAAAGTACATGAATGCCATACATTATCATGCGCCACATGATAAGTGCACACCTCGCTTAAAGTTAAAATGAAACTGGAGTATACATGTTATTTCTGGTTCCACGTTTTCTTTGAATTAGTTGTAAAGTTGTGAGTAAGTTGTAAAACAAACCCAAGGTGACTACCTATCTGTTGAAATGTAGCAAGACGTTTGAGTTAACAAGAAGTGCAGCCTACTTCATAATAGGAGAAGATGTTCGAGTTTTTAAAAAGACAGGAAATGGACAAAATTCATGGGTTCATGGACAGTGATGCCAGGTGATAATCAATTTTAAAAAGCAGAAATGTGTAACTTCATTGGAAAGATAGACAAAGTCGATTACACAGTAGATAACTGGCTAGTGCATACTGAGTGAATTGAGGAGTATTGTAAAACAAGTGAAATAGCTGGTGAGAAACAAGTGCCAGTTTTGCAGAGTGCATCGGGTGGGAAACATCTAAGTACATTTATTATCAAAGGATATTTAAATTATACACCTTGAGATTCGTTAGCTTATTGGCAACCATAAAGCAAGAAACACAAAGAACCCAATTTAAAAGAAAGAGAAAGACCATAACCACTGCACAATGAGAGGGAAAAATACATACATCATGCAAACAATAGACACAAAACAACAGCATTTCAAACCACAAAGATATCTGCAGATGTTGGAAATTCAAACAACATCACACTCAAAATGCTGGTGGAACACAGCAGGCCAAGCAGCAACTATAGGGAGAAGCACTGTCGATGTTTCGGGTCGAGACCCTTCGTCAAGACTAACTAACAAGGTTAGTCCTGATGAAGGGTCTCGATTCGAAATGTTGACAGTGCTTCTCCTATATATGCCACCTGGCCTGCTGTGTTCCAGCAGCATTTTGTGTGTGTTGTTTTTAGCATTTCAAACCAGATTGGATCCTTATATCCACCCCCAGTAGCAGCTGACCAGTAGGTCCAAGCCTCGATCTTGGTTCATCATAATAGCTGGGCAAAAATGTTGCAAAACTCCCGGAGGAGACAGTCACTGGAGAGAAGAATGTACATCGTGGGAGAATGAGTGAAATCAGCCTGACCCTTGCCTCGGTACATGGGCTTACCAGCTTATCTGGGCCAGCATTTAAATTGTCTAAGCACCAGGTAATAGCTTGCTCTAGAACCTGGACGCTGGTCCAGTGATACATCTGGGCCACACAGCCCAAAACTATTCTTGAACTCACAAAATTGACTGAGCTTGGAGCGATCCAACCTCACACTCAAGTTGTTATGGACAGAAATCAAAACTCTTTCGCATCAACTGCTCTCCAAACCATTCACTCCAACAGTGAGAGTGAAACCAATTCCATCCACAACCACTTCTTGAACACGTTGCATTCCGGCTTTGCAATTCACCGGTATGGCTCATTCCTCAAATCATCTTCACTCCACTTGCTTCTTCATTGATTGCGGTGATAGTTGTCTACAATTTACTTCAGAAAAGGTGTTATTGGTTATGTTTTAGTCATATTTCATGCCTTCTGAAATACTATTGAGCTGTCACATAACTTCAGTAATGCCATTTTAAACTAAAAAGCATACCGTTTACTTAGAAGTTTGACTGCTGTTACGAAGGATGAACAACTCTGATGGGCAGAAGGGTGCAGTGGCCCATGCCCCCCCCCACCTTTTGAAGAATCGCAAATCGCTACTATTCCGATGCTGTTATCAAGGAAGTGAGAGAGACACAGGAAAGCTGCCAGGGCAGTTGTTATTGATAAACAGCTCATGAAAGTTAATGAAAAAGAGACAGCTCAGAGATACACAAAGTGGAATGTCTCCTACTAACAAAAGCGGAACAGAACCATTGATTACTGCTATTGTCTTTTGGAGAAGGATTGTGTACTTGGTACTGGTCTATTGATTGAAACCCCTCAGGGGGCAACCAGAGTGGGCTGGTTTGATGGGTTACATCATCTCAACCTGATTGACGCCTGAGACCCTGTGAGTGGGGATAAAAGTAAGGTCTGGGGAACACCCCTCAGATGCACCAGGAGAAATGCTAGTGAGCATCAGCACCCCCACGAGACAGGGTGGGAGATCAGAGACCGAATGAAGGGTCACTAAATTTTAACTCACAGTGTTTTGTAGCGAGACCGGTGGGGGTTTGTGTGTGTGTCCACCACGGAAGAACGGTCTAGCTAAAGGATGGAGGGGTCATACGTGAATGGCCACAACAACAACGCATCGACGGATCAAAATCATAAAGCAAAGTTGGCAAGTCAATAGCTGTTACTGTTTTCTCTTTCTCTCTCCAACAATTGCAACACAGCGACCAACAACCATCGCAGCCTGCATGAACTGAACTGATCATTATATTTCCATCTGACAATTCATTATCCCCTAGACAACGATAGAGCTTATTTCTTATTGATTATTATTATACCCACACTTTTAGGATTAGCATTGATGACGTATATTATCTGTATATTTGTATTGATATTATTTTTGTGTATTTTTACTAATAAATACTGTTGAAAATAGTATCATCAGACTCCAATGGACACGTCTATCTTTGCTGGTAAGACACCCAGTTACGGGGTTCATAACACTGCTCTAACTAAAGCAGCTGAAATGAACTTTGCTGATATGAAATCTTTAGAAGTGAAATGATCATTGAGTTCAGAATGCTTTGTTTTTCATAATTCGAGTCAAAAGGAAGAGGAATCCATTTCAGTGTACATGGCTGAACTGAGGAAGTTGTCTCAGCATTGTTAGTTCCGTGATGGTCTTAACAAAGAGAGGGGAACTGGAATTGTGCAAGAAAGCATACAGAAATAGCTCCTAAGAGAAGTGTAACTCATATTTTTAAAAAAACAATTGAAATAGCTGTATCAATGGAGACAGTAGACAGAGACGCAATTGAGTTGCAGTGAGGAATAAATGTCTGAACGGGTCTGGCAGAACAGATTGTGTTATCATTGTGTCAGCAGCTCACATACACCAGGCCAATACAGGTTTAAAGGCAAAACTTGCAGAAAATGAAACAAAGTAGGACACATACAAAGAGCATGCCGGGTAGATAAAAATAAGTGGACTGCACAGGGAAGTGAAAAACAGAAAAAAGTCAAGTTGCAGTTAGAAAAAGAGCATTGATTTGAATGTTCTTGATGGAAGATAAGATATTGATGAGAGTGACACAGGACTGGGTAGCCTTGGGATTTATAATTTGAAAACAAACAATAGACAAGTGATATTGCTTACACCAGATGTGAATGGCAAATTAATTAAAATGGAACTGGACACTGGCTCGATTGTTTCAGTCATTCCACAAAATTAGTTTGAATCGCAGTTCAAATGTACTGAACTGAAGCCTGCAGATATCCATCCAAGAACTTATTCTGGAGAAAAGATTACTCCTGTGCCAATGGCATTTATAACAGAGACATACAACATCCAACAAGCCACATTCAGCTTGTATGTTGTAAAAAAAAAGATTTGCCAACATTGTGGAAATGTTCAACTTGTTTGGAGTTCCATCCACAATTTGCAGGCCACATGCCCTGCAAACTGAGTCAACTGAAAGATACTGGATGATGCCAGAGCAGTGTTCAAGGGTGGCACTGGAAAAGTCAAACATGTCAAGGGTAAAATGGTATTAAGTGAAAAGCCACACCCAAGTTTTGCAAATCTGGGTATTGGAGCAGAGTTACAGACTAGTTATAACCTAGTATAAAGCCCAAAAAGATGGAAGGCATCCTTTTATTTCTAAGCTCTTGAAATGGGCTATTGTTCCAAAAATATTCTAAAACTGAAGTAAGTGCTCGTGCATCTTGTTGATTTACAGATGAAGTGTAAAAGCAAAAACATTGCACACCACAATGCACCTTCCCTGGTGTATATGTGCTCTACTGTCTGAGCTGTTACTGTATCCATGATCATAATGTGACTTATCACTGTGCTCTCCTAGTTTATTGGCAGTGCTGGATGACCTATCGATATGCTTTCCAGATGCATATTCATCAGTCCGGCTTCCTAGTGTGCTTTACTGCTCAATGGTTGGAACAAGTTAACACAAATACTGTGCTCTCTGCATTCTATATTCACCAATATCTCATCTGTAACTGTTCTCTCAATGTTAGCACGTCACACTCTGATTAAACTCTCCTAGTATTTACAGTATATTCCTCAATTTGACCTGTTACTTGGTTATCTCGACAAAGAAGCAGTAGCGTTGGAACATCTGGTACTCATGCTCTGGCCTTCTCTACAGTGGCAAGACAAAGAATAGCCAGGTGACTGTTTTGCAGAGGTCCAGCATGGTCATCTTGAACTACTGGATGTACAGTATGTCATTTCAAGGTCCCTTCCCATCACTGCATCAAACGTTTTCTCCTCCTCCTCCATCACTTCATTTCTACTACCACTGTGAAGCCAAGCACAATCTAGAAGAACAACACCTCATATTCTGCCTGAATAACTTAAAACCCAATGGTTAACTGTGAATGGTTTCACGTAACACCATCCTCGTTTGTGTTCCTTTTCTAGGGATACCAGTCCACCTGGTTTCTCTCTGCTTTCATTCACCTTTTCCATTCACTCACCAAAACCACCTCCCAGTTCCATCTGCCCATCGTTCCCTCCCTCATCCAGTTCCACTTATTGTCTACCAGCTCCTGTTACACACGTTCCCTGCAATTCCATATATTATCCATCTTTTCCTCTTTCCCATTTGATTCATGGTTTCAGCCAGAAACGTCCACACATCCTTTTGCCTCCAAAAGATGCTGTTTGACCCCGTGGGTTTTTCCACAATTAACAACTTCTTCTAATTTCTACAATCTCTTGTATCTCTGTACACCATATATACACTCTATACACTTGTTATTGTGCTCCTCTGGTGTATATTCACCAAGGTGTGGGGAGACTGAAACCCTATGAAGGTACTGAGCAGGGCCCGGGTTCTGTCAGCAAGGGAAACAGTGCTGAGGGTCTTTATACTAAATAATATACAAGTGGTGACAGAGTGACGTGCTTCGACTCCCTCTGGATGAATCCAGCTCCACCAGCCAAGAGAGTGCAGCATGCAGTGAATTGGGAGACACATTTTTCCATAAGCAGGCATTTGAAATTTCTCCAAAGAAATTCTTTGAGAGTTTTGGGGTGCCTGGATTAGACTTCATGGTTTAGAGCTGGGTGGCTGCTGTTGCTAGATGCTTGAGAGCACTTATAATTAAAGAGCACAAGAAAAGTGGTGAAGAGGGATGTCACTCTAAGGTAGAGAGTGGGAGCCACAGCTGGAGAGTGGAGGCAGGACAATGTGAAGGGAGTGGATTTTGCAGAGGGAACATAGCAATAAATGGGAAAAATAATGAGGGAAGGAATGCAGAGGCAAAGGAGGAAAAGACTTAGTGAGGCTGGAGGAAGCTGGCAGCCCGGGAGAACTGAGGGAAGGGAAAAAATGAGGAAGCCAATCGGGGGAAAAGTACTGAAATAGAAAGCTTGAGCGGGAGCTGAAGCAGAGGGGATCAAAAATGGAGAGGGCAACTATGAGATCAGAAAAGGTATGAGGAGGATCATGTCTATATGAGCATGTCCACATATGTGTATAGACTAAGGCAGAATCAGAATCAGGTTTATTATCACTGGCATGTGATGTGAAATTTGTTAACTTAGCAGCAGCAGTTCAATGCAATACATAATCTAGCAGAGAGAGAAAAAATAATAAATAAAACAATAATAAATAAACAAGTAAATCAATTACGTATATTGAATAGATTTTTTTAAGTGTGCAAAAACAGAAATACTGCTTAATAAAAAAGTGAGGTAGTGTCCAAAGCTCCAATGTCTATTTAGGAATCAGATAGCAGAGGGGAAGAAGCTGTTCCTGAATCGCCGAGTGTGTGCCTTCAGGCTTCTGTACCTCCTACCTGATGTAACAATGAGAAAAGGACATGCCCTTGGTGCTGGACATCCTTATCAATGGACACTGCCTTTCTGAGACACCGCTCCCTAAAGATGGCCTGGGTACGTTGTAGGCTAGTACCCAAGATGGAGCTGATTAGATTTACAACCTTCTGTAGCTTCTTCCAGTCCTGTGCAGTAGCCCCTCCATACCAGACAGTGATGCAGCCTGTCAGAATGCTCTCCACAGTTCAACTGTAGAAGTTTTTGAGTCTATTTGTTGACATGCCAAATCTTTTCAAATTCCTGATGATGTATAGCCACTGTCTTGCCTTCTATGACTATGACTATGACTTCTTGCCTTTTATGACTACATCAATATGTTGGGACCAGGTTAGATCCTCAGAGATCTTGACACTCAGGAACTTGAAGCTGCTCACTCTCTATGAAGACTGGTATGTGTTCCTTCATTTTACCCTTCCTAAAGTCCACAATCAGCTCTTTCATCTTACTGATGTTGGATGCCCATTTGCTGTGGCACCATTCAACTAGTTGGCATATTTCACTCCTATACACCCTCTCATTCTACCAACAATGGTTGTAGTATATCTGTGCTTCAGAGCTTTGTTTACAATTGAAACAAGACCGTGCTCTGTCAAGTTCATGTGGTACCTGGTATTCAATGACTGCACTTTATCAATGAGTTCATGTAGAGGCACGTCTGTGTCAGAAATGGAGTGATCATAAGTTAGCTTCAGTCCTGTGAAACTGCCAATGAAAAAGATGCATTAGGCTCTTCATTTACTTGTTGCAAAAACAGCTTATGCAAGATAATATTTTAATGTACATTTTTATCTACTTCATATTTGCTTCACTCCAAGCTAATGGCTGTAATTACTGAATATTCTTTGGAAAATAGGTTCTTGGAAACATCAAAACACTTCGGTATTTCCATTAAAACCAATTAAAATGAATTTTAATAGCTCAATAAATTACATTAATTTATTTGTTGCAGAGTACATATGTTTATGATTGAAATATGACAGAAGCAAAAAAATTGAACCCAACTTCAATTCTATTATGTATCACATATAAAATTATAGTAATTTAGTCACTATAGTTATCCAAGTCCCATACCTTATCTAATAGGAAACAGAATAGCACTCGTTGTTTTACTATGGAGTTACTGAGGATGGGCATCAGAACCACTACTTTGCTTAAAAGATATTCATGCCCTGGACTTGGGTCTCCAGAGCAATTTCCAAAAGCATAGATTACAAAAACTTGGAGCTATAGGGAACTGTGAGGCATCCAAACCCAGCACAAGACTATATGATTTTTGTTTTAGACTTCATATTTTTTATTTAAAATTTTTAAGTTTCAATAGAAAATCTCAGGAGTAAATATGAATTGAAGAATATAGTCACATTGATCTTTGAGTTAATCAAGACTATGTCACAATTCGCTGCACTTTTTAATTAACAGACATATATTTACTAGCTTGGGATGGAATAACTATTCAATAATTAGCCCGGAACTTACTGTTGGTGTAAAGCACCTACTCTTACCAGAAAGTAAAGCCTTTACTTAATTTGACCAAGAACATCCTGGCAGTCCTCAACAAAGCCAATAAGCTGTAAATCCAATCTCATGGCAGCACCAGAACAAACCCTAGTATCAGAAATGCTGCAAAAACAATTTTTTCTTATTGGTTAAGTCACAGCACTTGTTCTTAGTTGCTGCCAAAAGATGTTGAATCTTTTTGAATATCCTTCACACTTAAAAACAAATAGCATTCAAAACTTAATGGGAGTGGATTAATTAGAGAATTATAAATTACTTCATACTTAACCCAGATCCCTCTCAGCTTTTTCTCTGCATTGAGATGAAAGGGATTTATTTTGTGACATTTACCTTAACAGAGGTTTCCCCTTTGCAAGTGCATTAGGAGTCCTGTGTACTTTGCACTATGCTGTTGAATTCTATTGATTCTCCCACTTAGTGCATCATAAAATTCTGGACAAAAAATGCAATTTTAACAAGTGATTAGGTTGTGCTTCTTTTGGAAGAGATTCAGATGATAACTTTTATTTCCATTAGTTGGAAATTGCTGAGATTTCTTAACAAAAATTATGCCTTCATAAAACAGCAAAAAAATAGTTTAAGCATCACAAAGTACTTCTTCACATGGGGCAGTGTATATGTACTAGTAAGGAGAGAAAGTCTTGCTTATGTGATGGCTTACCACTCTAAACAGTGAATACTGCTTATTTGATAGAAAGGCATGATTAAATAACATTAGATGGACATTTTGAGTATGAATTTTAATTTGATTCTAAACCATAGAAGATGGAAGGGTCAGCAGGGTGCTTCTCTGCAATTATCTGCATTCTGACAACCAGAGGATGATATGAGTGAAGCAGCTAACAATTATTTTTGCATTCGAGGCAGAAGAGATTGTAGATGCTGGAATCTGAAGCAAAAACTGAGCTACCAGAGGTGATCTGCTGGTTAAGCAGAATTGATGGAGGCGAATATCAGACAATGATTTGAGTCAAGATTCTTCATCTGTATTAGGAAGGGAGATAACCAATATAGAGAGCTGATGGTGTGGGGCAAGAAATGACAAGTCATAGTTGGATAGGTAACCCTTTGTTGACTCCAGCTATCATCTCTTAATCTTTCATTATTTGTATCGTTTCACCTCCACTTCTCTCCATCTGTCAATCAAACTTCCCTCGCCTGGATCCAACTATCCATTGTCTGACTCCTCATCTCTTTATCCCAGCTATTTTCCTTCTACTCTTTCAATTCAGATAATGGATCTCAATCCATATCTCTTCATAGATGCTGTCTGACCTAACAAGATCCCCCAAAGCATTTTTTCCTGCAATTATAAGCATTTTTTTTGCTGCAAATGCAAATTTATTAACTAATCATGCACACAAACATCCTGCTGATGTGCAGTATAAATGCATTATGGAAAAGCCATATCATAAAGTGTGCTTTATAAATGAATCTGAATAACTTAAATGATTGTTATTCACAATTTTATAATTAAATATAGACTTGACGTACAAGTTCAGTTTTATTTAGGCCGATGACTCAACCTCTTCTCACAGCATGAAGGGATACTGTAACAAGTGGCAATATGTTACAGATCCAACCTAGATTCTAACCCTCTTTTTGACTCTAGTTTCTTTGGAAAATATAGGCTGCATGCCAATTGGCTTAATTGTTCGCTGCACCAACATTTCACATTTCAATGATTTTTGTGCAAAATCACCTGAGGGCCGCTGAATAATTTGTCTCTAAACATTTAACAAAAAAACATCTATTGATATTTTGCACCAAAGTATATAACCACCCTATTTTCTAATTGCAACATTTCGCATCCTTAACAAGTTTCTAACTCTGATGCATCTTTGAATCCTCCACTAGTTTGGTTGACAAACATGATGATATTCCTCTTAGTTCCCTCTTATATGTGGTTGATAAAGATTATAAATGAGGACTTAAGTTCATTTGTGCAGTAACCCATCAATTTTAGTCCTCTCATCTGAAAGTGGCCAATTTATTCTCATTGTCTGCTTTCTGTCCTTTCACCAGTTCTTATTCTATGTTAATATTTTAATCCAATATCATGAATACCAAGATTATGTAATAGTTTAGTCTGCTGCATCTTTCTAAGCACATTTTGAATACCTAAATGTACTGCATTAAATCTATGATCAATTTGGATTTAGCCAACAATGCCCAGGAGATCTATTGGCCTATTGTTCATTATTTCACCAATTTTGTTCCAATTTCTTTCAGTTCTTCATTTTCCTTGGTTTAATTTCTACCTATTTTGTCTTCTACTGTGAAGATAGTAGGAAGTATAGATTTCAGTTCCTTATTCTCCTTATTTATTGGTGTATTTCTGCATGTAAAAAAATTCAATATTACGTTTGCTAGTTACTTCTATTTAAATGCCAAAAGAAGGTATCACATTCTGTTACTTCTTTTTTTATCAACTTCTATAATATCCTTGGATGAATTCTGATCTGTTTCCAATCCTCAGGCATGTTATTCTTTTACATAACCTTGCAAATTTCTTACTTTAGTTGACTCTTGATGGAAATGGTCGGTGGTATTAAACAATTTAGAGGGAATATACAGTATATTCACTAATAATTGTGATTTTGAAATGATTTCCACTACCTGTGTTCAGTCACATCTTTCAGTTTCTCAATTTAAAGTCACTAAGTCTCTCTATTTAATTTGCATTGTTCAATTTAAGACTCTAGTTTCAAACTTGAATACTAAAGTTAAGTTTACTAATAGTTCAGACCATTATGTACTTATTTTGAGACAGCTATGCAAATAAGCTATAAGCTAAAGACACACAGTTTTGTATTGATACATGTGCTTGTAAGATACAAATATGGAAGGTCAAGAATAAAGGTCAGAATAGGTCTTCTCGTGCAAGGAATTGTAAACAATTAAGGGAGGCAGGTAAATATGTTTTGCACCCTTCTTCCAGCATCAGCCAAGTTCTGAGGTTGTCCAGCTACCAAGCAGGGATGCCTTCATGAGAAGATTTCAAGTGGAAACACATGGAGAATGGATCAGGAAGCTACTTTCCTTGGTATGCTTTGACGAATCTTCTTCTCCAGGCCCACAACAATGGAAAGCCACTTAGCTGATGATGTATGTAGTGCAGCACACCTTTGTTCAGCTGTCAACTAATGAGTCAGGAAGACTAATAAAATCTGAAGCAACAGACTCATTAACAAATTCAAAGATTAGACTCTTGTCTGGAAGCCAATCAAATTATCTGCACTTAATATTATTTCAATTAAATTAAAATGAAATGGAAGCTAAGGTTTGGTTTCTGTTTTTAATATCCTGTTGGGTGATTGACTTGCTCCAGAGGATTAGGTCAATCAGGCTGTGAGCCTGCACAACCTTTCAGTTAGATCACAACTGATCTGAAACTTGCTTGCTCCTTTTCCTTTCAAAATCCTGTGTTCTAAATAGTTCAGCCTCAAAAGCTTCAACTGACTCACAGGCCCTGAGGTCAAATAAGTTCTATCTTTCTGTTACCCTTTGTGTGAAAAATCCATTCCAGATTTTTGCTCACTTGTCTTTTGTTTAGGGATTGGTTTGAGCACATCAATTAGTTCAGTCATCAAACTTTAATTCTCAAGAGAATATTAGTTTATCATTGCATAAATTAGTGTAAACTCTCATTAAGTAGCCCACTAATAATATTTTTGTGAATCTGTGCTGTAAACCCTACAGATCACAGGTGCTATTTTCAAAATATATTGAACCTGATCTCCACAAATGAAATATAATTATCCTCCCTTTTGTTTTCCAAACTCCTTAAAGGCTTACTTTCTATTCATCTTTCCAATTCATATATGCAGGCTTACTTATAAAACTAAAACAAAAGCCATTGTCTAATGATGGCTACGCAATTGACTTTTTTACAGAACAATTAGTTCTGATTCACAAATGGTTTCAAACAGATCACCTGCATTATTCCTTAAAACTTAAGTTTGTGAATTGAAATAACCAACCAACGGTATCCCCATATTCAGAAAAACAGGACTGTGCTGTCTTTACGACAGTTATTTAGTTTATAATATTTTCGCTTAGTAATTCATTCAATAGTATTTTCTAGTTAGAATTAGAAGTGTTTAAAGTGTATTCATTGCATGTAAAATATATCGGCATGCGATGACGTCACATCCGGTTTCGCCGCGTCTTGTGGGAAAATACCGGTTTGAAATTAGCGCGAGGGTGGGGGCTTACCACGAGGCTCACCTGAGCAGAAGTTGTTTGCAGGCATGAGAAATCACAGTGAGAGCAACGCTGTAAGTTAATAGATAATCGATATATTGAACTAAGATGTTAATGCCGATCCTGTTAGAAGTAACGACGGTAGATAATGTTTATGCTTTCGTTAGTTAAAGAGTCGCGGATAGTTTGCATGGAAGTGTATTTAAAGTAGTCAATGGAGCAGGTAAACTCTCCCTGTATACTGCACCTTAGTGTAATGTAGTTATAGTCACCTTTGCAAGTATTTACACTTGAAATGTGATATTAAGGAAGGAACAAATACTGTATCAATCTTGTATTGTTTTATCAACAGTTTTCACCATATGTTAATGTGAAGAGTGAACAGTAAATGGTTAGTCTTACTGCGATCTGGTTTGCATTGGCTGTGGTTTATCCGGACGTTAAATTCGACGTTATCACTTACACGCGAAGGAGAACGTTACAGTGAAAAAGCGGCATTATCAGGTGTTTCAAGTGCTGCAATGTCAGCTCAATCCAGCATCAAGTCGACGCCGCCCAGCGACAAGGGCAGTAAACCGACATCAAGTAAGCCCACCCAGGCGTTATCAGGTGTTCCAAGTGCTGCAATGTCAGCTTGATCTGGGATCAAGTCGATGGCGCCCAGCGACAAGGGCAGTAGAACGACATTAAGTAAGTCCACACAGGCAAGAGCCAAGGCAGAAGCTGCCAAGGTGCGACTGCATTACGCCAAACAAGAAGCAGTTTTGAAAACGAAACTGGCCACCAAAGAAGCCGAAAGGGCCGCCAGACAAAGAGAAGAGGCCGCCAGAGAAGCCGAAACCCAGTTGGAAATGACAAAAATATCGACAGAGTTGCATGTGCTGCAGCTAGAAGGAGAAGGAGAAGCTGCCATGGTGGAAGCAGAGTACATAGAAGAAGCTGAAGGGTCGCGTGATCTGACCGAAACAAGTTCTGCTTTGGAAAGGACCAGACTGGAACGCACGAGCGACTATGTACAATATCAAGCAGACAGGCAGGCTCGTCTCCCCTCTCCATACCTATTCGATAACTTCCCCAGCTACGAGGAAGAGAATTTACCCTCGCGGCCCCGCGATGAAGTCAAGAATGAAAGAGCTGACAACCGATATACTTTGACACCAAAGTTACAAAGTTCGATGCGAAGAGACGCGGAGGTTGAATCCAGGATGGCAAATTCCATGAGAAACGTGCGTTCTCAGTCATATAGGTGCCAACGTACTTCTCCAGCCCGCATGCCGCTTGCAGCCGATCCCACGCTGCAGTATTTAGCACGACGGGATCTCGTCACTTCGGGACTGTACCAGTTTGACGATAAACCCGAAAATTACCGTGCTTGGCTCTCCACATTCACCAACGTGATTGACGGGGTCCAGCTCAGTGCAACCCAAAGGTTGGACCTTATGGCGAAATGGCTGGGGAAAGAATCGCGCGACCAGGTGAGACGCATGCGTTCAGTGTACATCAACAAACCTGAGCTAGCCTTAAGCGAAGCGTGGGAGAGACTTTGGGAGAGATATGGGGCCCCCGACATTATTGAAGCGGCGCTATATCGACGTCTGGAAAACTTTCCTAAGGTGTCAGCCAAAGATCACTTTAAGTTAAGAGAATTCGGAGATTTACTCATGGAGATCCAAGGCGCCAAAGAAGATGGCTATTCAGCTGGTCTAGTATTCCTAGATACTCCATCCGGGATTAGACCAATTGTGGACAAACTTCCATTTGGGCTGCAGGACAAGAGGCTGACTGTTGCCTCAGAGTACAAGGAAGACCACGATGGTCGATTTCCTCCCTTTAAGCACCTCACTAGGTTTGTGTGCAAGGAGGCGAAGAGGCGAAACGACCCTAGCCTTGTAGGTCCAGGAAGCAGTTCGATTTACACCAAGCCAGGCAGATCCGTTTCGAATGTTTTCAACATTGATAAACCCGTGTCAGTGCTCAAGACCGAAGCCCTTACGACTAACAACGACCCTGGCAAGTATTGTCCATTGCATAACAAACCTCACCCCCTGAAAGCATGCAGAATGTTTAGGGAAAAACCCCTTGAAGAGAGGACGGCTCTTCTCAAGGAGAAAAGAATATGTTTTAGATGCTGTTCCTCAACCTCTCACCTCGCCAGAGAGTGTACGATCGCCGTGAAGTGTCCGGAATGTGGCAGCCCAGATCACGTCGAGGCCATGCATCCCGACCTGTCACCACAAACCGAGAGCGCTCCTTCACCCCCACAACAGGACGGCGGGGAGGGAGAGGCTCACTCTAGGTCAATAGCTGTCAGCACGAACTGTACAGAAGTTTGCGGTCAAGCTCAGTCAAGTCGTTCTTGTTCCAAGATCTGCTTCACTAAGGTGTACCCTAAAGGAGCCAAAGACAAGGCCATCAAAGCCTATGTGATTCTGGACGATCAGAGCAATCGTTCACTAGTCAGTCCAGAGTTCTTTAAATTGTTCAACATTGAGAGTGAGCGGTTCCCATACTACCTCAAAACTTGCTCAGGCAACATGGAAACCCAAGGAAGGAAGGCAGAAGGCATCCAGATCGAGTCCCTGGATGGTAAAGTCGTCATCTGTCTCCCTCCGCTCTTAGAGTGCAATGAAATCATGAATAACCGCGCTGGGATCCCGACACCAAGTGCGGTGCTACACCAGCCGCATCTCCACCACATCGCCAAACACATCCCAGAACTGGATCCGAAAGCGGAAATACTCCTGCTATTAGGAAGAGATGTTATCCAGGTACACAAGGTTAGGCAGCAGATCAATGGACCACTCAACGCCCCCTTCGCGCAACGTCTGGATCTGGGCTGGGTGGTGATAGGAGAGGTGTGTCTCGGTGACGTACACAAACTGATGGTTAACACACTCAAGACCAATGTGCTAGAGAGTGGCCGCCATTCAATCTTTCAACCCTGCCCGAGTGTCCCGTGCATCAAGGAAGCACAACAAGGCGTTAACAAGCGCGAGGCAAGCGACGAGTCGCTGGGCCAGTCAGTCTTCGCTCTAACGAAGTATGACAACAAACTTGCACAATCAGCTCAAGATACCATTTCTTTAAAAACCAAAGACACCAAGGTCTTCAGAGATGAAGCAAATAATGGGGTTGCCCCATTGCCTATCAGAGAACCATGCCAGCGCTCACCAGATAACAAAGAGCAGGCAGTCAAACAGTTCACGTCCTTACGGAAAACCCGGAAAAGGAAACCTGAGATGCAGCAACGCACCCGATTGGCCCACGAGGTACTGTGCACCCTAATGGCAGAGGTCACAGCCATTATAAACGCACAATCATTCCTACCTGTGTCTTCTGACCCAGAAAACCCCTTTATACTTTCGCCATCAACGCTCCTTACGCAGAAGGCAGGAGCACCTCCTCCACCAGGAGACTTCTCAGACAAGGATTTGTACACAAAGCAATGGAGACAAGTCCAGGCTCTGGCAAATCAGTTCTGGTCCCGCTGGAGACAGAAATATCTACCCTCGTTGCAACAGAGACGAAAGTGGACAGAACCCCGCAGGAATCTTCAAGTTGGAGACTTAGTCCTGCTCAGGGACAAGCTAGTCGCTCGCAACAGCTGGCCAACGGCCAGAATCACTGCTACATTCCCTATCGAGGATGGACATGTCAGGAAGATCGAATTGAAGACTACCGACCAAGGCGATGTGAAAAAATTTACCAAGGGCCAGTTACAGAAGTTATTCTACTTCTACCCAATGACTGATTAAGAGACTAAGTTTTGTACTCTGCTCATTGTGACCTTACGAAGGTCAAGCGGGGAGTGTGCTGTCTTTACGACAGTTATTTAGTTTATAATATTTTCGCTTAGTAATTCATTCAATAGTATTTTCTAGTTAGAATTAGAAGTGTTTAAAGTGTATTCATTGCATGTAAAATATATCGGCATGCGATGACGTCACATCCGGTTTCGCCACGTCTTGTGGGAAAACACCGGTTTGAAATTAGCGCGAGGGTGGGGGCTTTCCACGAGGCTCACCTGAGCAGAAGTTGTTTGCAGGCATGAGAAATCACAGTGAGAGCAACGCTGTAAGTTAATAGATAATCGATATATTGAACTAAGATGTTAATGCCGATCCTGTTAGAAGTAACGACGGTAGATAATGTTTATGCTTTCGTTAGTTAAAGAGTCGCGGATAGTTTGCATGGAAGTGTATTTAAAGTAGTCAATGGAGCAGGTAAACTCTCCCTGTATACTGCACCTTAGTGTAATGTAGTTATAGTCACCTTTGCAAGTATTTACACTTGAAATGTGATATTAAGGAAGGAACAAATACTGTATCAATCTTGTATTGTTTTATCAACAGTTTTCACCATATGTTAATGTGAAGAGTGAACAGTAAATGGTTAGTCTTACTGCGATCTGGTTTGCATTGGCTGTGGTTTATCCGGACGTTAAATTCGACGTTATCACTTACACGCGAAGGAGAACGTTACAAGGACTTTAAGAACATAATAAGAATAGGAGTAGGCCATTTGACCTCTCAACTTACCCCGCTTTTCAGTATGATCATGGATGTAAGTCCAAGCCTGTGTTATATTAGATTTTGAAAAACATTGGATAAATGTCTGTAAGGTCAAAATGACAGTTTAACTCTTTCTGAACTCTTAGCACGTGAAGCCTGTAGAATGTTTCTTTATAACAGTTGGATTCTTTCTCAGTCTCAGGCACTACTAACATGGGGATGTCTGTTAATGACTGAATGTCTGTTGGTCACTTTGAGAGCTAGGTTGATGGATTCTTTCTTAGTGACTGTGTTTGACCTTATCCTTTATGTGTGTAGACATTAATGTTATCTTGAAAGTCCAAAGGAATGTTGTGTCCAGATATGAGTAAATGAAGACCGACTTTTACTCATAAAAGTCTGAATGATATATTAGGACTATCCTGATGAAGGGTTTCAGCCCAAAACATCAACTATACTCTTTTCCATTGATGCTGCTGACCTGCTGAGTTGCTTCAGCATTTTGTGTGTGTTGCTTGGATTTCCAGCATCTGCAGATTTTCTTTTGTTTGTGATGGACAGAGGATGCTTTCTGATAGAAAAAAAACCAGGCTGTGCTGAGGCATAAGATCAAAGAGTTTGTCTCTGTGCTTGTGGAACTCATATTTATGGGGGTGCCTTTCCTGGCTTTGCTGGACTTCAACCAAGGGCCAGAGATCACAATTGGTGCCTAGGAGCCAGGGACAGTTTCACGAGTGAGTCAGAATTCGTGTTCCCCAATAACAGCAACTATCAAGTGATGACTAAGAGTTATGAGCCCTGAAATCTTTGTGCCTTGCTATGTCGTACTTTGTGTGGTTCATTTGTGCTTATTTTATGATAATAAATTAGGCTTAAGTTACTATGTCGTGTTTGTACACTTGTTACCACATCAGGACACTTGAATTGTCGGATTGATTAATCCTGCCCATTACAAGGCCTCAGTTCCTCTTCCAAATAGCCTTCAAGTACCTGATCTTTGAAAAAATACTGTAACTTCCTCTTCAAATACTTCCAGAGATCCAGCTGTCTTGGAAAAAGGATTCCAGATATTCATGATGGTCTGCTAGGAGAATTTCCAATGCACTTCAGTTTTAAATGAAAACCCCTTAATTTTTTTTAGTCACCTGCCCTTTTTTGATGTTCGGGAGAACATGTCACCTATGGAAACATCTTGAAGTTGATCCTGTATTGTTTCAAAAGGATTTTACAGTATGTACTTGAATAAAATCACCTCTGATTTTATAAACACCAGAGAATAATTTCTTTAGTCACTACTAATAAGACAATGCTCTCATCTCGGGAATTTGTCTAGTGAATCTATTTTGTACAGCCTCCAATGCCAATTCCAGTCATTTCCAATTTCCTAACTACCTATCAGATGATCACTGATCATCTTGCAACCCAAAGAGCTGGAGTGGGTTGAGAATTGGTTTTGGCCAATCTTGAAAAAAAAAATTAATTATAAAAGGAATACTAAAGGAAAGATTCCTCATTTGGTCAATCATGTTTAACATGTGTGAAACTATTTGGTATTATTTTTAATCCAGTTTTTGAAATCTAGAAGTCTCTGGCAAAGATATAATTTACTGCCCCATCCCTAGTTGCCCAATGTACTGAGTGTTTGGTAATAATATTAATGATTGTGGTCACCTTGTTTTAATTTAAATTCCAGATTATTACAACATCAATTCCACTGCCAGCATAATGAGATTTGAATTCATGTCTCCGTATTTTCAGTTGAGGCTCCTGAGTTACAAATAATTTAACCACTATACCATCACCATATCTGTAGTATTCACAACCACATGTTTGTTTTCCTTGACTTCAGTGAATGCAGTTGGTGCCCCCATCTCTCCCATGAGTAGGATGCTGGTTTTCAAAGTCAATAACTTACCCAGTTAAAAAGGTAAATGTGCAACATAGCTGCAAGGGAAAAATTCTGTATATCTGTAGCTTAATGGAGCACAAAGTAAAAACAAGGATTATGATCCCCGTCGGACAAATCAAGCAGGCTGCAGTCAGTTGATCTGAAGGGAGCAGTCACTGCTAAGCTACTCCCAGAGAACACATAGATCCTCCAAGTCTGGGACATATTGAGCCCATTCCATCAATTGATTTCATGCAGAATCTAATGAAGTCTAATTGTGGTTGGATCACTTTACAAAATCTGCCTTCTCAATCCTGTATCAATTGACATCTTCATTCATTTAAGTTCATCTAGAAATTATAAGAAAAACTGGAAGAATATATTTATTTTCTTCTTCATTATTTTATTTTAATGTTTTGTTGCTTTAATGTAATTTAATTTAAAAATAAATTAAAAGGCTTTGCAAAAACGTGTACTTTTTTCAGTTGCTAATTTTAACTTTTGAGCTGTGTGCAAGATCCTAGAGGTCTATTTATTATTGAGGCCTCTCTATGATTCAGCACCTTGTCACTGAGAAGCAGGGACTCAGCTGCATCAGCTCTCTGCATTGCAGCTCAGGTAAATGCAGCCACGTGCAGACTGTAAGGAGTTAGGCAGATCCATATAGATTCAGTCCCAACCATATAATGCAGAGGAAAGCCAGAGTGGTCAGGTCCCCGACACTTAATATGGCACCATGGCTCAGAAGGGAAAGTGTGGAGAAGTGTTGTAAGGGGAACAGACAGCAGGTTCTGTGGACAGAAATGTGATTCCAAGATGGTTCAGCATGCTGCTTCTGGGATTCAGGGTCGGGGATATCCCAGATCGAGTGCACTGCATTTTTAAATGGGAGGCTGAGCAGCCAGAATTCGTGGTCAATGTCGGTATCAATGGCATGGGTAGGAAGGGTGACAAAGTTCTGCAAAGTGAGTTCTGGGAGTTGGGTAAAGGCAGGATATCCAGGGTTGTGATCTCACAATTGCTACCTGTGCCATGTGCTATTGAGGCTAGAAATAGGGAGATAATACAATTTAAAATGTGACTGAGGAAGTACTATGGGAGAGGGGATCAGATTTTTGGATCTTAGGGGTCTCTTCCAAGTAAAGTGGAACTTGTACAGATGGGATGGTTTACACCTGAACTGGAGGGGTTTATTATCCTGTTTTTAAGCTTAGAACTTGAATCCACTTCAAACTGTGGAATTATAACTTAATAGCCATTAGTGAGATGAGGCTGTAGGAAGGCAGGATTGGCTGTTCAGTGTTCCAGGATTCAATTGTTTTAAATATGATAGAGCGGGAGGAATTAAAGGGGAACTGGTGGCATTAGTAGTCAGGGAAAACATCACAGCAATACTCAGACAAGACAGACTGGAGAACACATCTATTGAGGTTAGATGGCTGGAAATGAGAAATAAGAAAAGGATGACCACTTTAATGGGCAAATACGAGGAAATCTGCAGATGCTGGAAATTCAAACAACACACACAAAATGCTGGTGGTACACAGCAGGTCAGACAGCATCTATAAGGAGAAGCACTGTCACTTTAATGGGTTTATATTGTAGACTACCCAAAAGTCAGCTGAATTTAGAGCAGTAAATATGTAGCGAGATCACAGACTGTTGCAAACAACATAGGGTGGTGATAGCAGTTTTTTTTTATTTTCAACATATTGACTGGAACTCCCATACTATAAAAAGACAGGATGGGATAAAGTTTGTCAAAAGTTAATCAATACATAGAGGTCCCAACTAGAAGAGTCCCAAGGGCTTCTACGTATATATTGGGTGCAAAAGGATTGAAAGGAACAAATTTAGTCCTCTTGAAGATCAGAGTGCATGAAGCCAAAAGAGATGGGGTACACCTTAAATGGATTTTCTGCATCTGTATGTATTTGGGAGATGCAGACTAAGTCTGTAGAACTGAGGCCAAACAGCAGTGAGGTCATAGACTGTAGACAGATTACAGGGGAGGAGGTGTTTGCTGCTTAGGGTGGATAAATCCTGAAGGCTAGCGCAGAAATTGCAGAGGCCTTAGCAGTGACATTTAAAATGTCCTTGGCATTGGTGAGATGCCAAAGGACTGGAGTGTAGCTAATATTGTTTCATTGTTTAAGAAAGGCTCTAGCAATAAGCTGCAAAATTACAGGCAATGAGCCTGACCTCAGCAGTGGATAATTTATTGAAAAGTATTCCAAAAGACCAGACATATATATATATATATATACACACACACATATCTGGATAGTCAGAGACTGATTATGGATAGTCAACATGGCTTTGTGTGTTAGGTTTTATAAAGTTTTTCAAGGAAGTTCCCAGGTAAGTTGATGAAGGCAAGGCACTGGATGTCATCTACGTGGACTTTAGCAAGGTGTTTGACAAGGTCCTGCATGGGAGCGTGTCAAAAAGGTTAAATTGCTTGGTATTCAGGATGAGCTAATAAATTGGATTGGACATTGGCTTCATGGGAGAAGCCAGAAAATGGTAGTAGATGGCTGCCCCTCTGTGAGGCCTGTGACTAGTAGCGTGCTGCAGGAATTAGTGCTGGGTCCTTAGTTGTTTGTCACCTAGATCAATGATATGGATGATGATATGGTTAACGAATCAGCAAATTTGTGGATGACTTCAAATATGGGGGCATCAAAGCCAGCTGGAAAAACGGACTGAAAAAATGGCATACGTGATTTATGTGAGATTTTGCACTTTGGGAGGACCAACCAGGGTAAGTCTTACACAGTGAACACTGAGAAGTATGGTAGGCCAAAGCGATATGATAATGCAGGTCCATAATTCATTGAAAGTGGTGTCAGTTTGGGAGGACCTACCAGGGTAGTACTTACACAGTGAGCAGTAAGGCGCTGAGGAGTGCAGTGGAGCTGAGGGTTCTGGGACAGATCAATAATTCCTTAAGGGTGGTGTCATAGGTGTGTAGAATTGAAAAGAGAGCTTTTGGCACATTCGATGTATTGAGTACAGGAGTTGGGATGTTATGTTGAAGTTGTACAAAACATTGGTAATGTCTAATTTGGAATATTGTGTGCAGATCTGTCACCTACCTACAGAAAAGATGTCAAGAAGATTGCCGGAACACAAAGAAAATTTACATGATGTTGCCAGGACTTGAGGACCTGAGTTGTAGGGAAAGGTTGAACAAGATAGGACTTGATTCCTTACAGATAGGAGAATAAGGGGAGATTTGATAGTATTCAAAATTATGAGGGACATATTTAGGGTAAATGCACGCAGGCTTTTTCCACTGAGGTCATGGTTTAAGGGTGAAAGGTAAAAAGCTGAAGTGGAACTTATACATTCTGAAGGCGGCAAGAGTGTTGAATGAGATGCCAGAGGAAGTGAAGAATGTGGGTTCACTTTCAACATTTAAGAGAAATTTGGACATTAATCTATGACTCTGAAGTAAGTTACCGGAAGCACAGACCATTGTCTAAAGACAATTTAAACAGCTCTTGTTTAATAGCTTCTATGTGCAGTCAGAAGGCAAACTATAAGTGTCAGCAGATGGGTTATGATGGACAGCACACAAAGGAACTATCAAAAGAACAGACAGACAGATGCATGCACAGGTACAGAATGACAAGAGATTTAGAACTAGGATAAGATGTTTGGTGCAGATAAGATGATTGTGATAAAACTGATGGGAAAAAAAGCATTTCCTTTGAAGCTGATTTTTTTGAATGTCCCATCACAACTCTTCCCTGTCCTTCAGTTCCTCCAAATCACCACACAACAGCATCTTAGTTCTCCTTCAGCATTCAGGACTTTTCTATCACACTGCAGGAAGCCTTCCTTTCCTATATTCCATTCCACTTCTTCACAGTAAATCTCTTGCTGTTTTATCAAATAGCTGAACTGTGGGCTTTGCTTGGCCAATAACTGGTCTTTTGCTGAGATAGCAAAACCTAACTGTGTTATCTAGCACCAAAAGACCATTTAGACAATATCCTGAATGAAAGTTTCCAAGTGCATTTAGTAGATAGAATATAACAACAGATGGATAATGACAGACAGCACTCTCAAGAGGACCGACAGACAGATGCATTCCAAGGCGCAGAATGGAAGGGGATTTGGAACTAGGATAAGATATTAGGTGCAGTGAAGATGACAGTAACATGAAAGACACATACCATTCCAAATGACCAATCAAATATAAAGCAATAAAACTTATATGATAATAGTGCATGATCTAAACAGAAGCCTTCATCAGTAATATTAACCTGACTGGAAAAAGGAGATGTTTACAACTACAAATAAAAACATAAACCATATTAGGTTCTAGGGATTATTTTTTATTTATTTAACAATACAGCATGGAGTAGGCCCTTCAAGGCATGTCACCCAAGTAACTCCACAACCCTGATTAACCCTAACCTAATCCTGGCACAATTTACAATGACCAATTAACCTACCCTGTACATCTTTGGACTGTGGGAGGGAACCAGAGCACCCGGGGAAAACTCACGCATTCCATAGGGAGGACACACAGAAAATCCTTACAGAATGGCACCGGAACTGAACTCCAAACTGCAGAATACCCTGGGCTGTAATAGTGTCATACTAACTGATGCTAATCGTGTGAATCTGGACACTCAAAGTTTGCACAGTTGAACAGTGGGAGCTTCAATAATTCTACAAATCAATCCTATGGAGCTGTGTTTTTTTATCCTGGAACAATCACTCAAACATTTGAACAAAAACAAAAACCTGAATCCCAAATACCAATTTCTAATAAAGAAGAAGAAATTAATATCAAACTTCAAAAACATAAAGATTTTTTGTACCATTTTACTTCTTAATCTATGGTATTTATTCAATATTTCACAGTATGTTTTAAATGCAATTTTTCATTAATTTTACCCAGATTCTTTGAACAATATTGCAACAAGGATGTTTTAACTCAAGTGGCTGTAATGATCAGGCATCAAGCATTCATCACCATCAAGAATCTCCCTCCACGCCACATCCATTAACATCACCACCTCCATCTCCACAACAAAATAACATTTGTATTTCCAGTATGAGCCATCCCTGTTGACTACTACTGGATAATTAGTGGCAATCATTGTTGCATAGTTGCTAGGCTGCTGCAGTTTCATGACTATTTAAACTTATCACAGTCCAAAAGATTTTCTTTTTTTTCCCATCATACAAAAGTACAAAGTAGTTTAAGCTCAAGGTCGACATTATAATGTTATCACACAAACCCATACATCTTTCATTAAGAGTATAACCTCACATTTTTCCCAAAAACTAACATATTTATTTTTATTTGAGATGCAGCATGGTAACATACCCTTCTGGGGCCTTTCTGACCTGAAGAGCCCATGCTGCTCAATTATATCCATGTACCAATTAACCTACTGACTCACATGTCTTTGGAACTTGGGAAGAAACTAGAGCATTCAGAGGAAACCCACGCTGGTATGGGAAGAACATTCAAACTCCTTACAGAGATCAACGGAATTGAACTCTCTTCGCTTTTGCTGAATTGGCATTATGCCAACAGCTATGCTACTGTACCACTCTTCTTATTCATGAACACCTTGTTCACTTTGCACCCAATATTAAAAAAAGAACATACAACTGTTTCATAGTTCACCCAGGTATTCTGAATATCAGCAGAAAGGCTGTAGATTGGCTTGCAGGTAACAGTATCTATCACGCGTGCTAAGGAATTCAGACACAAAACATACTCTATAAAAACTCAGCTATGGTCAAAATGCATCTACCTCCATTTAAAGTCATAGAGTTATTGTCACAGAAAGATTCAGCACAAAAACAGACCTTCATTCCAATAAGTCCACACTGACTACTAAGCAGACATTAACACTAATCCTACATTAACCCTTTCTACGCTCCCCACCTTCCCAGCAACTCCTCTCAGGTTCTGCCACTTACCTACACTCGAGGAATAATTTACAGAGGTTAATTAACCTATCAATATCCATGCTGTACATGCAGAAGTAACCTGGGTACCTGGAATAAACCTACAAGATCACAGGGACAACAAGCACACATTACTGAGTCAGGAAATCAGGAATGAACTCAGACTATGTGAAACAACCATCTACTAGTTGTGCCACCGTGCCCAGAGTGAGTTACCATTCACACATAATCGGTGCCAGAGAGTAATAAAATCCCGGACAATATACCTGATCTTTTCATAATGTGCTTTATTATCCATTACAAAATTGATTTTCTATCCATTTAATGGGCCATTGAATTATCCAGGACTGTTTTCCTCAGTTGGCTCATGTGATTAACACTCATGGGAGGCTTGAGAATATTACCCCTTTTTGTTCTCTCAAACAGCATGTGACACAGGTGATAAATATCTTCAAGTATGATGAACAAATTGATGTTCCCATTTCACCTTCCAGGACATTGAATTTTGGCATACTATTACTAATTTAGCTAATTTCTGCATTGCTCTGAGAAACATGAAAAAGCAAAAAAAAAAGAGAAAACTTTCTTATAGCAGAAGTTCATATTATTTCTGAGCTGATTCCAATCTTCGCTTGCTTTGTTCTGTGACAGCTCTCTTAAAATTTTTAATGAAGGAAGATATCCATCCGAACATTACTTCTGAGTCTCGATCTTGTGGTTCTCCAAATCTAACCTATCAAAACAGCAGGAGAAACAGATTCAAGCTTCATGCCAAGAGAATGCTCACATAGAAATGAAACAAAAATGCCTCTAGTAATATTACCAAGATGTCATTGTAGAGTGTCTTCATTTCATCACATTGTTTATTCAACTGTGACAATTCATCTTCATATTTTTGAATTATAGACTGAAAACAAAATGAGAAAGAAATTGTTTTTAATCTCAAAGCATTTCACTGTCAAGTTTTCAGAAAGCTAGATGGAAAGGCTTCTCAATATAACCAAATTCATTTTTTATTTCATTTCTTTGTTGGCTTAATTGCCTTACGAATCAAAGCATTCCTTACTTTCTCAGATTAATCTGTCAAAGATGTGTTCATTCAGCTAATGTTTTGTTGGAACCTCAGATCTGATGCTACTCCCACCTTGAACTCATTATTAATATGCACATCTCAATTCTTCTCTTTTTCCTAGTGCCACGTGTTCATCCTCCGTGACTCCTGCCAAGCCTTTATGTAAGAATAGCATAAAGTGGCAGTGCCAGTATTAATTGAAAAAATAGCATTGTGCAATATCTGGATAAATATCTTATTACAAGACACTGGACTCTTGCACAGTGTATACTTTCTTGCACTCCTCATGCTAAAACAGAAGTGTCCTTCATGCTTTTAGATGGAAATGATCATAAATCAAAACAGATAGTTGCATGACAGTGTCTGAAGCCAGTTTCAACCACACCATCAAATTCTCCAGCATTTCTGTAATCTGAGTTATATCATTACAATAAAGAGTATGAGGAAGGGAGCAATATCTGTGGTACTACACTGATGGGGGGGTGGAACAAAGAAAGGCTCTGATACAATATCCTCTGTAACAGGTCTGTGTCAAAGACCGGGATGTTGCTTCAGAGAATGACTAAATATAAAAAGGATTTTAAGGATTATGAGAGAAGACTTTAGTAAGACCTGAAGGCAGTTTCAGCAACTGAATTGTTGACATTGATCAATGTCTCAGTATTTCAAAGCTGAACCCGAAGAAAATTAATATAGGAGTAACAGGCTCTTGATGGTTTGAGATACAAAACATAGTTTGCTCTGTATCATACCCTAAGCTAACAGAATCATAATGGAGAAAAATATTGCTATTCTATAATATCAGTCATGACCTCAGGACATCCCTAAGCACTTCACAGACAATGAAATACCTTTCGAAGTGTGGTCACAGTTGCAAAATAGCAAGTGTGGAACTGAATGGCTTACAGCATGCAGTCGTGAACTTCTATATGGTAATCACCAGGTAATCTGCTTTAGTGATTTTGACAGAGAGATAAATATTATAGACAGATTGCAGGAAAGGACACCACTGATATTAACATTGCATTTCATCTTGATATGAAAGTTGAACATTAGCAGCCTATTCATTAATAGAAATAACACGAAAATCATGTTCACTGAAGTTTTCCCTTATGTGTCATAAAAAGATCATTAATGACATCAAATAGTACATTGTTTATGATTCCACATTTAAAAATCCCTTTTAAGTACATTATTCCCCTTAGTTCAAGATTATATTTGATAAAGCTCCTAAATTCAATATTTTTTCTAATGTTGCAGTGCAGATATTATAAATCATACACCTTTCTCCTGAAGTTACCTTTAGTTCATTGTAGAACTGCCAGTCTGAGCTGTTCTTGTTCTTTGGCTTGAGTGTCTTTTTATGTAGAATGATTTTTGCCATCTCATTCTTTAAAACTATAGTGCAAAAACATGACATCAGTTATTCTTATTTAGGGATTCATAACAAAACAGCTAAAACAAAATTGCCAGAACAGTGAATATAATAGTTTGACCAATTAGAAATTTACTTGGTCTGCCTTGGTGATACAATTCCATTCTCTGCTGTTGTGCACCAAGTGAGGTATTGCAACAATGCACCCAGCTGTTCTCCTAAGGCTCCAGTAAGGCATTCATATAAAGCAAATAAGGGAACAGTGATGCATACAGCACTGCACCTCATTAAATGCCTTCAATTAAATATGAATTAGTCTGTGCAATCAGACATGAACAAGTACAGTGGAAATTGTTGGGTTCTGATGCTTTTGATGCTAGAGGCATAAACCTGTTGCTTCACAATTGTTGTAATAAGCACTAAAAGAATAAAGAGTTGGAAACAGACTGTAACAGAGGTCCAGTACGGGAAGGGAAAGAATTAGCAAAGATGGCAGGACAATATTGTCAGTTCTTTTTATACCACAGGTAAAAGACATTCCATTCAAATTTGTAGATAAGAGTTAATCAGATAGTCCCTATTCAAATAATGCAATACCAAGCTTCCAGAATCATACAAATGTCACTAATAGGGGACAAATTGAACAAGTGTATATACATGCACTGCCAACCAGGAAAGATACTAAACAGTTATATGTATAGTTATAGGTATTTATATACAATACAAGCAAACGATTAACTACTCTACTACAAAGTTAATGACAATTAAACAGTCTGATCCAACAATCCCTCCCCCCCATTCTAAATCATCCATTTAACATCACATCATCTGAAATTTCAGAGGCAGAAGAACTACATTAAATATAAAACAATCAAAAGCTACTGAAGTTATGGAAATATCAAATGGTCTATATTCTTCAAAGTATTCATAGAATTACATCATGGCTTGGCAGATTCGTTGGCACACTCATGTGAGTTTGAACTATTCAATCTCTTATGCACTCTTATGCAAGTAAAAGGATGTAAATTATGATCAGGTATAACAGGATACATATAAGAACTCATAATATGGAGTAACCCCAGGTTCCAAGACTTGGATGAATCCAGTCGAAGAAATCTCATCCATCAGATTGATGTATTTTGCCTGCTTCTTTAAAACTATGATCAGGCAAACCAGTTTTGTCCTTAGACTCATCAGGTATGTAAGTAGAACACTCCTTGCCTTTAACTGCGCATGATTCCACCCCCCCCCCCCCCCCGCCGAACTGCTAAGAGAAGATCTAATGCCATTTGATTTAAAGAACCATCTTACACACAGTGACTATTTCTGTTGTTACATTTCCCAAGGCATCAGCAGTGTCATTGCTTACTGTACCTAAAGCTGCAGCAACATTTTTAATCTCTTTTATACTCCTTGCAACACCATAAAATGAGAATAAAGTTGATGCAAAATCAGCTGGGGGTGGGGGGGTGTAAAAGGTAAAGTCTGCATAGTGTCATAGCAGGAAAAACATAATCCTAACTGATTATACAGACGGGAGGGATAGTCACCACTTCCACACATTAAAGTATGTATTGATCGACGAACTTAGACCATTCCTTACTAATCAACAGGAGCCTTGTTCAATTGTAATATTTTTTCCTGATGGATATCATCAATGAAAATTCCAGAGTCATTACCTCATTTAATGTAAAGTGCAATTGCATGAACTTTACCCTGCTGCAATGGCACCTTCTGAACTCTCGCAGAAGGTAGCTTCTGTAGTGAAAACACAACAAGATTTAATAGCTTTGTCATGAACATTGGATGCAGATACAGAGATAACCCAGGATAAGACACAAGTATGACCACATATATGATACCCCTAAATCATGCTGATAAATGATCCCGTTTAAGATGCTATGTGGGGAGCATGACCATTGTATATTTATGTCTCCCATGAGTATAAAGTCGACATCACGATTGCTGAAATATCCAAGAATTTTTTGTTCTGGATCTGCAGGAATCCCTTGCATTGATGAATATTTTGAAGTGCGTGATATACGTCAACATACCCAAAAGCTAAAGGCATTAACAACATCAACAAATTAATGTGATATGCACATGTATATACTATGAGTTATCTCAACTGGCACATTGTGAATCGGTAAAATAGGCAAAATTATAACAACAAATAATAGTGGAATAAGCTTCCTAATGCCTAGTTGCTGTAGGCAATGTTCAAAGTATTCTGGCTGGTTAGTGATCTACTCACTGTAGCCCAGCTGCATAAGTACTGTGCCAGAGTTTAATAGCACATTAACCACAGAGTATGTTTTCCCTTGTCAAGTAGCACTTCAGCTCGCCTGCAGTGGCTGGCGTGTATCCACTAACTTTTACTACCAAATTAGTAATTATTGGCACTTGATAAGGACCTTCTCATCGCGCTCTCAGTGGTCCCTTATGTGGTTTCTTAATCAGGACCCATTCACCAGGAATCAGGGTGTGTCCTCCTGTAGACGTACTTCAAGTATCAGAAGCCTGCCGAGAAGTACATCATGGGTTAATTTCACACAATAGTTGACTAGACTGTCTGCCATAAAGTGTATATCAGCCTCTGTGAGATCCATGGTTCCTGGGACACCCTGATACCACCTTGAACGGACTTAGTTTAGTTTTCTTGTTTAGCATTGCTCTGATGCTCCATAAGAAGTGTTGTAGACTACAGCATGGCTTCCTCGTGAGACTTCAATTACTATTTGATGCTTTCATTTATTCATTCATTCGACTTATGTTGATGACTCTGGGTGACATGAACAATGAAAACACCATTCAATGTTCAGTATTCAACTTAGTTCCTGACAAAAACTCCAGTGAAACATATTCCTTGTCAGAGACGAGATGACGTGGCAATCCCCAGTCCAACTTTGTTTCCATTCTTTCAGTTGTCAGGTTCGCTGCATATGTTGTCAGCTCTTCTTCCAATTCTTTGACTTTTTAAACTTATTTTTCTTGTTTTTGTCTACCTTTTTCTCAATTTCATCCACAAACATATTTCCATGGCTTTACATGGTAGCCGTTTTGAAGTGGCTTTTAATACATTTTAAAACAGCAACTTCTGACGTCAATTGTGCAACATTCATGAGTTCTTATACTAATTGTCAATTCTTGATTGGGGTCCCTACAGCAATAAGAAATCCTTATTGTCTCCATAAGTTTCAAAAATCATGACCTCCTAAAGCATATTGAGAGTCAGGGTAGATATTAGCTGATCTTATTTCTTCCACCTTACAGGCTTCTATCAGAGTTTTTATTTCTGACTGTTGGACAGGAGCCATGCTTCCTGACGCTAGAACTTCTGTTCCAGAAACAACCGTTGGAATTCCCCACTCAGTCATTGAGGAGCCATCAGTGTATAATCCCTTGGCAGAGTAGTAACTAGCTGTCGGTTTCCATGCTCTTGAGTTAAGACTGCCAACATGCATTTCTTTTTGACATACAGAGTAAATGGCTTACCTGTAGCAGGGATTCTTAATGCAGGAGCAGTACAAAATGTCACCTTTAAAGTTTGAAACACCTTCAGTTGTTCTTTCAGATTGGTGAGTGGTTGGGCAGCAGTTGATAGTTCCGCCACAGGGGTTAACTTGAGCAGCAATGAACATAGAACATAGAAATCTATAGCACATTACAGGCCCTCTGGCTCACAATGTTGTGCCGACAATGTAACCTACTCTAGAAACTGCCTAGATTTACCCTACCACATAGCCCTGTTTTTCTAAGCTCCATGTTCCTATCTCTTAAAAGACCCTATTGTATCCACATCCTCCACTGTCGCTGGCAGTGCTTTCCACGTACTCTGTGTGAAAAACTTACCACTGACATCCCCTCTGTACATGCTTCCAAGCATCTTAAAACAATGCCCCTTCCTGTTTAATCCAACAGAACTGTCCATATACAGTGCTACTTAAGATTAATTCTTCCCTTCCATCGCTCAGCCAGAGGGAGCTCTGCGGAAGAGTAACATTGTTTTTGTAAGAAAGTACGCTCTTGCAACTTGCTCCCAGTTCATATATATGCCGGCAGTATAACCTGTATCGTGGGCCTAGGGAGGTTTCTTTGAAGTCTTATTGAATCATGCTGTTGTGCTTGCTGTTGGCATTGGGGCAGAGGAATTTCTGGAAGTTACATGCCAATGGATGCCATTTTCCATATCTAGGCACATTACTGTACTCGTACATCATATGCATGGAAAGTACATAAGCAAAATCAAAGAAACCATATAAGTATCACATTAACAGGTTTGAAATAAAATCCCATTTGCAGTGCATTGTAAACAACCTCTGGTCCAAATACTTTGTTTGGCTAGAATTTCCTCAGAACACTTGCAAATAGTGTTACAGTAACTCTGGTGTTACTACAGACAACTGTAAATCCCACATGCTCAGTTTTCCATGATGGAGGCATTTAGCAAACCTGAAGCAGTTAGAGTGAACCATGGGTTAGTGTGAAAAGTAATTGCTATGCTCCATTGTAATCTGATTTCATTGCCCTTGTTCCTTTGTCCTACTGAAACTCCATTTCATTTCAGATTCTGATAAGACATACATATCATTGGCTGAGAGGCACAAATACAATATCAAATAATACGTCAGTTGACAAGTTGTTTTAACATTTAAATGCCCGGACAGGACTGAAGTTTGCTGTGTGGGGAAGATAGCTTGGAAGAGAAGGAGATATCTAAATAAATACATTGTCTCATACCTTCACAAAATTCATGATAAAGAATGCATAAATTCAAAATATCTTGGTGGGATGTTTTGTCCAGTCTGCTTTTCAACAATGTGCAATATTTCCTGCTCTTGAGCAGATGCAGATGCGGCAGCCAGTCTGGATGTCGGAAGTTTTGAGAGAAGGGGACTTCAGTCAGGTTCACTGCCCGAGTACAAGAGGCTGCAGCAGGTCGCTACAGCAAAAAAGAACTTTGACTAGTGGTCAATCCAGACGTTGGAAGTTTTGAGTGGAGGGGGCTTCAATCAGGTCCACTGCCCAAGTACAAATGTAGCAGCAGGTCTCTACAGTGTTAAGGTGCATTTGGAATTGATGAGCAGAAGCAAATTAAAGGAAGGCAGGGGCAAGCGCAAGGGAAATAACCTAACAGAGGAAAGTCACAGTGGCCTGGTTTCTGGTACTGTCTGCCTCTGACTCAGAAGGGAGAAGAAGAAGCACACTGTGTTGATAAAGGATCGCTAGTTAGGGGAATGGACAAGAGGATCTGTCAGCGAGAACCAGATTCCAGGATGGTATGTTGCCTCCCGTGTGCCAGGTCCAGGATATCTCAGATTGAGACTTAAGCATTCTTAATTGAGAGGGTGAACAGCCAGAAGTCATGGTCCATATAGGTACCAATGACATGAGCAGCACAAATGATGAGGTTCTACGTAGAGACTTCAGGGAGTTAGGTGCGAAGTTAAAGAGCAGGACCTCTAGGGTTGTGCTCTCAGGATTGCTACCCATGTCACCTTCTAATAAGGACAGAACTAGGAAGATTATACGGTTTAATACATGGCTAAGGAATTGGAGTAGGAGGGAGGGCATAAGATCTTTCCATCATTGGCCTCTCTTCCAGGGAAGGTGGAACCTGTACAGGAGGAACATCTTGCACCTGAACTGGAAGGGAACTGATATCCTAGCCAGAAGGTTTTTTAATGCTGCATGTTGGGTTTAAACTAGAGTTGCTGGGGGATGGGAACCAGAGTGCCAGAACAGTTAGTGGAGAGGTTGTGGAGGCAGATGTTGGTAAGACCAGACAACGTCAGGAATCAAAAGGTTGAGCAAGATGCGACTAGTGTCCTGAGCTGTATCTATTTTAATGCAGGAAGTATCGTAGTAAAGGCGGATAATAATGCTGAAGATGGGGTAGCCAGTTTACAAAGAGACAATGCGTAGTGAGGAGAGGCTGTTGATGGGGCAAAATTACAGTCAACAGGATGAGTTGCAATGTAAAAGGTGGACAAGGTCCAAAAGGGTGAATACAGGACTGAAGGTGGTATATTGGAAAGTACACAGTATATGGAATAAGGTAGATGAACTTGTAGCACAGTTACAGATTGGCAGATGTTACATTGTAGGCATCACTGAATCATGGCTGGAAGAAGATTATAGCTGAGAGGTTAATGTCCAAGGATACACATTGTAACAAAAGGATAAGCAGGAAGGCAGAGGGGACAGCATTGTTATGTTGTTCAAAACTGAAATCAAATTATTAGAAAGAGGCGACTTAGGGTTGTTAGGTGTTGAACCATTGATAGAGCTAAGGAACTGCAAAAGTAAGAAGACATTGATGGGAGATGGATACAGATAGCCAATAAGGATATGGCCTACAAATTACAATGGGACAAAGATGAAGCTTGCCGAAAGGGCAATGTTACAATTGTCATGGGGGACTATCATCAACAAATTTAGATACACTATGCTCAGTCCCCTCTTCCAGATCATTAACGTATATTGTGAACAGTTGTGGGCCCAGCACCGACTCGATCCCCTCTTCCAGATCATTAACGTATATTGTGAACAGTTGTGGGCCCAGCACCGACTCAGTCTCCTCTTCCAGATCATTAACATATGTTGTGAACAGTTGTGGGCCCAGCACCGACCTTTGCACGGGTGTGGCGGTGGACAAACCCAAGTGCAGAACACAGGCGTGGAGGCAGAGTCAGGAGGTGTTATTGACATAGTGAGCATGGAATCAGTATCCAGGAGCAATGCTAGACTTAGAACTGGCAGTCCTAAGAACCGTGAAACAAGGTTACTCACATCAGAGTCAACCAATGAACTGACAGCTCCTTGTTGTGGTCAGAGGGTCTTTATCCTGCATTTTCTGATGGAAAACAGGTGTGTGTAGTTAGTGGAACAGGGGAATGATTGGAAACTAAACGAGGGGATTGGGGCCCCAATTCCTGAGGTAAATAGCAAGGTGGGGGATTGCCAGAAGGGACCATGACAGTACCCCTCCCTCAACGGGAGCCTCCAGGCGATCCTCCAGACCTGTCTGGATTGTCCTGATGAAGGTCCTGAATGACGGAAGGGTCCAGGATGAAGGAGCAACACTCTTTTGGACCGTACTCTTCCCAGTCTACCAGGTATTGGAAACCCCTGCCCCTACAGTGCACATCCAGTAGTCTTCGGACAGTGTATGCCAGATGGCTGTCGATGATACGGGCAGGTGGGGGAGTCTCAGCCGGAGGACGCAAGGGGCTGACGGAAACTGGCTTTAACTGGAAAACATGAAAAGTCTGGTGGATGCAATAGATCTTGGCAGTTTTAGGCGGACTGCTGTGGGATTGATAACACTTTCAACCTTGAATGGTCCCAGGAAGTGAGGGGCAAGTTTCCTATGCTCGTTCTTGAGTAGGATATCCTTGGATGAAAGCCACACCATCTGCCCCAGTTTGCACTCAGGCACCGGAGTCCAGTGTCAGTCGGCCGTCTTCTTATTGTGTTTTACTGATCTGAGTAGGGTCGTGTGTGTCTCCTCCCAAACCTTAAGGCACCGATCGATATGGTCCCGAACTGATAGTACTGCAATCTCCTCTTCTTGTGCGGGGATCAGCGGGGATTGGTACCCCAGGGAGCACTCGAATGGAGACCTTCCAATGGCCGAGCTCACCTGAGAGTTGTGGGCATACTCAACCCACGGGAGGTGGTCGCTCCAGGTCGATGGGTTGTTTGCCGTTACACAATGTAGCGTCACCTCCAGGTCTTGGTTGACCCATTCCGTCTGGCCGTTCGACTGGGGGTGGAAGCCAGATGACAGGCTGACCATTGCACCTAAGGCTTGACAGAAGGTCTTCCATACCTGTGAGACGAACTGGGGACCTCATTCGGAGACGATGTCTGCGGGGATTCCGTGGGGGCGAAAGACGTGACGGATGGGAAGATAGGCCATTTCTTGAGGAGAAGGGTATTTAGGGAGGGCTACAAAGTGCACCGCCTTGGAGAACTGGTCTACCAAGGTGAATATGGTGGCGTTCCTTTGTGAAGGGGGTTGACCGGTGACTAAGTCTAGGGCGATGTGTGACCAGGGACAGGTAGAGGAGGAAGTAAACCCGCAGGGGGCCGATGAGAGGCTTTGCCCCGGACACAGATGGAACAAGCTGAGACACAGGAATGGATATCCGCCTCCATGGACAACCACTAAAAGAGTTTTTTCAGGAGCGCTAGGGTCCGATCACTCCCGGGGTGGCAGGCGAACTGAGATGTGTGCCCCCATTGAAGAACCTAGGACCTGACGGAAATAGGCACATACAGGCGATCGCCGGGTCCATTGCCGGGGTCGGGGTCATCTCAGTGGGCTTCTTTTACTTCGGACTCGATCTCCCAAGTGAGGGTGGCGACCACGTAGGACGGTGGGAGGGTAGTCCCTGGGCTGGAAGTGTCCTCCTTGGAGTCAGATTGTTGGGAGAGCGCGTCCGGCTTCCTGTTCTTGGGCCCTGGATGGTATGTGAGGAAAAACTTGAACTGTCCAAAGAATAACGCCCAATGGGCCTGGCAGGAGTTCAAATGTTTGGTAGTCTGAATATACCCCAGGTTTTTATGATCAGTTCATACCACAAACGGTTGTTCTGCCCCCTCAAGCCAGTGCCTCCATTCTTCCAATGTTAGCTTGACCACCAAGAGTTCCCGATTCCCCACATCATAAATTCGCTCAGCGGGGTACAGTCGGTGAGAATAGAAGGTGCAGGGGTGAATCTTTTTGTCCAAACTTGATTGCTGGGACATGGCTGCTCCTATCCCAGTGTCAGAGGCGACCACCTTGACAATGAATTGACGGGCTGGGTCCGGTTGGACCAGGATGGGAGCGGTGGTGAACCGCCTCTTCAGGTTGCTGAATGTCGATTCAGCTTCAGAGTCCCAGCAGAAGGGGGTAGGAGGCCAGGTAAGGGGGGTCGCCACTCGACTGTAATCTCTAATAAATCAGCAGTAGAAGTTTGCAAACACCAGGAATTGTTGAAGTTGTTTGTGGGTCATGGGCCTAGGCCAGTCTTCCACTGCCGGGATCTTCTCGGGGTTTGCTCTCACCTGCCCGTTCTCGATGATATAAGCCAGGAAGCTGACCAAAGGAACGTGAAACTCATATTTCTCCACCTTCACAAATAATTGGCTTTCCCACAATCTTTGGAGGACTTGACGGACATGGTGAACATGTTCCCGGGGGGTGCTAGAAAATACCAGGATATCATCCAGGTAAACGAATACGAACCGATTAATAAAGTCTTTCAGTATGCCATTAATGAGGGCTTGAGAAACGGAAGGAGCATTGGTGAGGCTAAACGGCATGACCAAATATTCAAAGAGTCCCAGAGGTGTATACAAGGCCAGCTTTCACTCGTCCCCCTCCCTCACCCTGACTAGATGGTATGCGTTACAGAGGTCCAGCTTTGAGAAAATGGTGGCTCCATGCAGTGGTTCAAAAGCCGAACTGATGAGGGGTAAAGGGTACTTATTCTTAACTGTTATGCTGTTTAGGCCTCTGTAATCAATATAAGGACGAAGCAACCTGTCTTTATTTTCTACAAAGAAGAAACTAGCACCTACCGGGGAAGATGAAGGTCTGATAATGCCCGCATGAGGGACTCACTAATGTATTTCTCCATGGCCTCTCTCCAGTTGGGATGTTAAAAAGGCAGCTGCAAGGCCCTGGGGAGAAGAGCGGTGGCACAATCATATGGGCGGTGTGGAGGCAGGGAAAGGGCCCGTTATTTACTGAATACCAGTCCCAGGACATGGTATTCTGTGGGGACTCAGGACAAATCGAGTGGTTCCGGGACAGGCGTGGTCACGGTAGCTTCCCTGGAAGATAGGGCTGACCGCAGACAGTTGGCATGGCAAGGCTGGCTCCATTTGGCTATCCTCCTGGTAGACCAGTTGATGTGGGGATATTGTTGGTCGGCCATGGATACCCTAGAACAATTGTGGCTTGAGGTGAACAAATGAGACAGAACCGTACCTCCTCCCGATGGTTGCCGGATAGGATCAAGGTCAGGGGAGGCATACAGTGGGTAACCTGAGCTAGCAGTTTTCCGTCCAGGGCCTGGGACTCCAGGATGGTAGGTTATGTCTTTGTCCAGCAAATTGCCCTTGGCACTGGAATCCGCCAAAGTGGATAGGGACAGAGACTGTCGTTGGTAATTCATGGTAGCCGGGACCTGCATCCGAGTCTGGAGGGCTGAAGGGAATATCATCCGGCTCACCAGGATCCCATTTTCACTGGTGAGTTCCCCCTTATGGCTGCTGAGGGCAGGTATCCCAGAAATGTCCTGGCTGGCCACAATAGAAACAATTCCCAGCTCTCTACCTCTGCAGTCGTTCAGCTGGGAAGAGCTGGTTCCATCCCAGCTGCATCGGTTCCTCCCCCAGGGTGGTGGGGATGGTCGGTACAGGAGCTACACTTGGAGTGGCTGGGGAAGGGAGGCTGGCTGGGACTGATAAGGTGGACCATAGGCTTCCCCGAGGAGCGGGGCAACTGGTTCTTTCTCTCAGCCGCTCGAAGTTGATTATCTAATCTAGTGGCTACCGAGATCAGAGAGTCCAGACAGTTCGTGTCATCCCTCGCTGTCAATTCATCCTTTATCTTGTCCAAGAGGCCCTGTCGAAACACCTTCCGTAGGGCCTTGTCATTCCACCCTGGGTCTGTGGCTAAGGTTCAGAACTCAATGGAATACCTTGCTACGCTTCGCGAACCCCGACAAAGAGAATGGGTTGTTCGAAGACCTTCCTCATTTCAGCAACAAAGGAGGGGAAGGAGGAGCAAACCTCCGGTCGGTTATCCCATACCGCGGTTGCCCAAGCCAAGGCATCACCTTGTAACAGCCCCAATGATGTACACAATCTTCGATTTATCTGAAGTGTAGGTATGTGGCTGTAGCTCAAAGACCAGAGAGCATTGTAACAGGAAGGCCCAGCACCTCCCTAGGTCCCTAGTGTAGGGTTCGGGCTCAGGAACGTATGGCTCTCGCAGGGACTGTGTTGCTGATCCCAGGGGCAACGCCATCCCGAGCAGTGCATTTTGCGTAGTCAGGATTCTTGGAGGGGACGGAGGAAGAGAAGCAGAAATTCAGTCCACCAGCTCACTGACCTTCTGTACATTTGTGGACAGAGTCTGAAGATTTTCCGTGACCTCCCTAAGTAGATGGTCATGGGTGCCCAGTAGGTAGCCCTGATTGGCAAGGGCCTGTTGTATGAGATCTGTGTCCGCTGGGTTCATTATGGCCAGTTCATTCTGTTGCATGAGCATGGCAATGAATGAACCCAAGTGAAGAACATGGGCACAGAGGCGGAGTTGGGAGGCATTATTGATGTAGCGAGCGTGGAATTGGTATCTAGGAGCAATGCTAGACTTAGAACTGTCAGTCCTAAGAATCACGAAATGAGATTACTCACACCAACAAACTGGCAGCTCCTTGTTGTGATCACAGGGTCTTTATCCTGCATTTTCTGATGGAAGGCAGGTATGAATAGTTAAAAGAACCTGGGAATGACTGGAAACTAAATGAAAGGGATTGAGGCCCAGTTCCTGAGGTAAATAGCAAGGTGGGAGATTGCCAAAAGGGGCCATGACACCGACCTCTGCGGCACACCACCCACCTTTGATTTTCAACCAGAGTAACACTCATGTATCCCAATCTCTTTCTATTAGTTAACTAATTCTCTATCAATGCTAATACATCACCTCCAACTCTACGCATCCTTAACTTATGGGTAAGTCTTTTATGCAGCACCTTATCAAACACCTTCTGTAAATCCAAGTAACTAACAGCCATCTGTTCCCCTCTATTCGCTGCACTCGTTATATCCTTAAAGAACTCCAGTAAGTTTCTCAAACAGGACCTGCCTTTGCTGAATCCATGTGGCGTCTGCCTGATGGATTCATTTCTTTCCAGATGCTGCGCTACTTCTTCTTTAATGACAGCTTCAAGCATTTTCTTAACCACAGACGTCAAACTAACTGGCCTATAGTTGCCTGCCTTTTGCCTACATTCTTTTTTGAACAATGACATGACATTCGATCTCTTCTAATCCACCGGGAGCTGCACAGAGCCCAGAGAATTTTAGTAAATCATCACCAAGGCCTCTACTGCAACTTCTGCCATTTTGTTCAGTACCCTGGGATGAATTCCATCAGGACCAGGGGACTTATGTATCTTCAGGCAAACAAGTTTGCTCGGCACTGCCTCTTTAGTGATAGCTATTGCATTGAGGTCCTCAACTCCCATCGCATTCATCACATCTCTCTTTGGCATGTTTGATGTGTCCGCCATGAAGGTCGACAAAAAATAGTCATGCAAAGCCGCTACCATTTCCTCATTATCCAATATCAATTTCCCATCCTCATCCTCCAAGGGATTTACGTTAACTTTAGTCACCCTTTTCCAATTTATTTGTAATTATAAAAAATTTTACTATCCATTTTAAAATTTTGTACTAGTTTATTTTCATAGCCTAGCTTCCCTTTCTTTACAGCTTGCTTCGTGGTTCTTTGTTGCTTCTTAAAGTTTTCCCAGCCTCCCAGTTTCCTACTACTTTTGGCAACTTTGTGTGCACGAGTTTTTATATAACCATACAACCATACATTACAGCATGAAAACAGGCCATCTTGGCCCTTATAGTCCATGCTGAATGCTTACTCTCACCTAGTCCTCCGTTTCCATTCCTGTCCATATATCTATCCAATTTTACTTTAAATGACAATACCGAACCTGCCTCTACCACTTCTACTGGAAGCTCATTCCACACAGCTACCACTCTCTGAGTAAAGAAATTCCCCCTTGTGTTACCCTTAAACTTTTGCCCCTTAACTCTCAACTCCTGTCCTCTTGTTTGAATCTCCCCTACCCTCAATTGAAAAAGTGTCAACTCTATCTATCCCCTTCATAATTTTAAACACCTCTATCAAGCCCCCTAAACTTTCTACACTCCAATGAATAAAGACCTAACTTGTTTAACTTTTCCCTGTAACTTAGGTGCTGAAACCCAGGTAACATTCTAGTAATTTTTTTCTGTACTCTCTCTGTTTTGTTGATATCTTTCCTATAATTCAGTGACCAGAACTGTACACAATACTCCAAATTCAACCTCACCAATGCCTTGTACAATTTTAACATTACATCCCAACTCCTATACTCAATGCTCTGATTTATAAAGGCCAGCGCACCAAAAGCTTTCTTCATCACCCTATCCACATGAGATTCCACCTTTAGGGAACTTTGCACCATTATTCCTAGATCACTCTGTTCTACTGCATTCTTCAATGCCCTACCGTTTACCATGCATGTCCTATTTGGATTATTCTTACCAAGATGTAGCACCTTACACTTATCAGCATTAAACTCCATCTGCCATCATTCAGCCCACTCTTCTAACTGGCCTAAATCTCTCTGCAAGCTTTGAAAATTATTCACAATGCCACCTACCTTAGTATCATCTGCATAATTACTAATCCAATTTACCACCCCATCATCCAGATCATTAATGTATATGACAAACAACACCGGACCCAGTACAGATCCCTGAGGCACACCACTAGTCATTGGCCTCCAACCTGACCAACAGTTATCCACCACTACCCTCTGGCATCTCCCATCCAGCCACTGTTGAATCCATTTTACTACTTCAATATTAATACCTAATGATTGAACCTTTCTAACTAACCTTCCATGTGGAACCTTGTCAAAGGCCTTACTGAAGTCCATATAGCCAACATCCACTGCTTTACACTCGTCAACTTTCCTCGTAACCTCTTCAAAAAATTCAATAAGATTTGTCAAACATGACCTTCCACGCACAAATCCATGCTGACTATTCCTAATCAGACCCTGTCTATCCAGATAATTATATATACCATCTCTAAGAATACTTTCCATTAATTTACCCACCACTGACATCAAACTGACAGGCTTATAATTGCTAGGTTTTCCCAGAACCCTTTTTAAACAATGGAACCACATGAGCAATACACCAATCCTCCGGCATCATCCCCATTTCTAATGACATTTGATATATTTCTGTCAGAGCCCCTGCTATTTCTACACTAACTTCCCTCAAGGTCCTAGGGAATATCCTGTCAGGACCCGGAGATTTATCCACTTTTATATTCTTTAAAGGCGCCAGTACTTCCTCCTCTTTAATCATCATAGTCTCTATAACTTCCCTACTTGTTCCCCTTACCTTACACAATTCAATATCCTTCTCCTTAGCGAATACCAAAAAAAAAAGAAATAGTTCAAAATCTCCCCCATCTCTTTCAGCTCCACACATAGCGGTCCACTCTGATTCTCTAAGGGACCAATTTTACCCCTCACTATCCTTTTGCTGTTAATATAACTATAGAAATCCTTTGGATTTACTTTCACCTTACTTGCCAAAGCAATCTCGTATCTTCTTTTAGCTTTTCTAATTTCTTTCTTAAAATTCTTCTTACTTTCTTTATATTCCTCGAGCAACTCATTTACTCCATGCTGTCTATATTTATTGTAGATATCTCTCTTTTTCCTAACCAAGTTTCCAATATCCCTTGAAAACCATAGTTCCCTCAAGCTTTTAACCTTTCCTTTCAACCTAACAGGAACATAAAGATTCTGTACCCTCAAGATTTCACCTTTAAATGACCTCTATTTCTCTATGAAATCCTTCCCATAAAACAAACTGTCCCAATCCACTCCTTCTAAATCCTTTCGCATCTCCTCAAAGTTAGCCCTTCTCCAATCAAAAATCTCAACCCTGGGTCCAGTCCTATCCTTCTCCATAATTATATTGAAACTAATGGCATTGTAATCACTGGACCCGAAGTGCTCCCCAACACATACCTCCATCTCCTGACCTATTTCATTCCCTAACAGAAGATCCAACACTGCCCCTTCTCTAGTCAGTACCTCTATGTATTGCTGCAAAAAACTATCCTACACACATTTTACAAACTCCAAACCATCAATCCCTTTTACAGTATGGGCTTCCCAGTCTATGTGTGGAAAATTAAAATCTCCCACAATCACAACCCTGTGCTTACTACAAACATCTGCTATCTCCTTGCAAATCTGCTCCTCCAATTCTCCCTCCCTATTAGGTGATCTATAATACACCCCTATAAGTGTTACTACACCTTTCCCATTCCTCAATTCCACCCAAATAGTCTCCCTAGACGAGCCCGCTAATCTATCTTGCCAGAGCACCGCTGTAATATTTTCTCTGACAAGCAACGCAACATCTCCCCCTCTTGTCCCTCCAATTCTGTCACACCTGAAGCAACAAAATCCAGGAATATTTAGTTGCCAATCACACCCCTCCTGCAACCATGTTTCACTAATAGCTACAACATCATATTTCCAGGTATCAATCCATGCTCTAAGCTCATCCACCTTTCTTACAATGCTCCTTGCATTAAAATAAATGCAGTTAAGAAATTCTCCACCTCTTCCTCTCTGTTTATCTCTATCAGTACAAAGAACTTTACTGTCTTCTTTTTCTTCCTTCTCCCATACATCTGTTCCTACACTTTGGTTCTCCTCCCCCCTTGTATCTAGTTTAAATCTGCTGGAGCCTCTCTAGCAAACCTACCTGCAAGAATATTTGTCTCTGTCCAGTTCAGATGTAAACTATCCTGTCGGAACAGGTCCCACCTTCCCTGGAAAACCGCCCAATTATCTATAAATCTAAAGCCCTCCCTCCTGCACCATGTCTTCAGCCATGTGTTGATCTGCACTACCTTACTATTTTTAAATCCACCTGCACGTGGCACTGGTAGCAATCCAGAGACTGCTATCTTGGAGGTCCTGTCCTTTAACTTGGCACCTAGCTCCCTAAACTCACCTTTCAGGACCTCCTCACTCTTCCTACCCAAGTCATCGGTCCCTATATGGACCACGACATCCAGCTGCTCACCCTCCCATTTGAGAATACTGAGAACTCGATCCAAGATATTGCGGACCCTGGCACCAGGGAGGCAACAGACCATCCGGGGTTCTCGATCTCTTCCACAGAACCTCCTATCTGTCCCCCTAACTATAGAATCCCCTGTCACTACTGCTCTCCTCTTTTCCCTCCTTCCCTTCTGAACTGACGGTCCAGTCTCGGTGCCAGAGACGCAGCCACTGCAACTTGTCCCTGGTAGGTCGTCCCCACCAACAGTATCCAAAACGGTATACTTATTATTGATGGGAATGGCCACAGGGGTGCTCTGCTCTTCCTGTCTATTCCCCTTCCCTCTCCTGACAGTCACCCAGCTACCCGTCTCCTGACTCCTAGGGGTGACTATCTCCCTGAAACTCCTGTCTATTTCTGCCTCTGCCTCCCAAATGATCCGAAGTTCATCCAGCTCCAGTTCCAGCTCCCTAACACGGTTTGTCAGGAGCTGCAGCTGGATGCACCTTTTACAGGTGTAGTCATCAGGGACAACTGTGCTCATCAGGACTTCCCACATACTGCAAACGGAGCACTCAACTGCCCTAACTGCTGCCTCCATCACCTACTCCTAATCTAATTAGATTAATTAAAGGAGCTTACCCGGTCTTACCTCACCTGGAGTGAAGCTTGTACTCAGCCTCTACTCACTTTTTAAATTCCCCTGCTAATCTCAGAGGCCAACTTCCACGCGCTTGCGCAGTCGTGCCCCGTTCAACCTCGCCTCTGCCTGTTGAGCCAAAGCCGACCCACTCTGCCTCAGTCCACTCCGATGATGGCCGCTGTATATGGCAGTCTTTCTTTTAAACCTTTGCCGCGCTAAAGGCCTCTTTGCCCTGATCAGTTAAAAAAAAACAGCTTCTCTCCGAGCTTCTTTTACCTCTTCCCTCTCCGCCTCTTTCTTCGATTTAAATAACCGTTGAAAACTTCCTCTCCTTTTTAAACCTTTGGCGTGCTACGTCACACACCTGCACAGTCTTGCCTCTTTGCCGTGATCAATTAAAAAAAAACAGCTTCTCTCCAAGCTTCTTTTACCTCTTCCCTCTTTACCTCTTGCTTCAGTTTAAAACTTCGATTTTAGTTTGATGCCTTCTTTTATTTCCTTCGTTATCCAAGTCTGGCTCTCCCCACACTTATTGTCCTTGCTATTAACTGGAATATACTTTTGTTGAACGCCATGAAAAATCTTTCACTGTTCCTCAACTGTCCCACCATATAGTCTGAGTTCCCAGTTTACACTAGCCAAATCCTCCCTCATCCCATTGGAGTCTCCATACAAGCAACGAGCAAGGAGAATATAAAAGCAAAGAGTATTGTGAGCAGTATTGAGCCACTTGTCTTAGAAAGGATGGGCTCAAACTAGAGCGAGTTTAAAGGAGGCTTATGAATATGTTTCCACGATTGAGTGGCTTGTCACATGAAGAGTGTTTGATGGCTCTGAGCCTGTATTCTCTAGAATTCAGAAGAATGAGGGGTAACTTCATTGAAACCAATCGAATAGTTAAAGACCTTAATAGAGTGGATGCAGAGAGGTGGTGGGAGAGCCTAAGACCAGAGTACACAGCCTCAGAATAGAGGGGCACCTTTTAGAGTGGAGGTGGGGAGGAATTTCTTTCACCAGAGAGTGAAGAATCTGTGGAATTCTTTGCCACAGGCAGCTGTGGAGGACATGTCTTAATGTATATTTAGCGCAGAGGTTGATAGATTCTTGATTGGTCAGGGCATGAAGAGATATGGGAAGAATGCAGGAGATTGGGACTGAGAGGAAAATTGGATCAGCCACGATGAAATAGCACAGCAGACTTGATGGACCCAATGGTCTAATTCTGCTCCTATATCTTATGTTCTTGTTTTTCTCCCTCTTTCCATATTTCCTTATGCCTTACAGTAGAAGAAGCTATTTTGGTAATTGAGTCTATGCTGACACACAGGGCAATCCAATTCCTGGAATATTTTTATCCTTGCTCCCATCACCTTTCCAAGATCCTACTACTTACTGTACCTATACTTTTTTTAAAATTATCCTCCCATGCCTCACTGGTGCATCAGGTGGCAACCTTGCCATTTCTTTAGCATTTGGCTGCTTTATGAACTGGAGTTAATAGCTTGACGCTCAACACAGCACGAATGGAAAGCATGCAGGGAGCTGGCCAGGTTTGAATCCGGGATCATTCGCCCCGAAGTTTGGTGCAGATGCCACTACACCACTGACCAGCTACTATTTACTGCCACCTGGGGTAGTTTGCAGTTCATATACTGACCCACACACCATTAGGATGTGGAAGAAAACTGGACATCTGCAGGAAGTGTGTAAGCTCCACAGAGACAGCAATAGAGACCATGCCTGAATTGAGGATGCCTTACCGGTGCAGTATCTGTGCCATCAAATTACTTGACTTTATTTCCTTTCATATTCCGTCTTTCTAATTTGAATATTTGATATTAACAAGAACCAACATCTTCAAAACACCAACTTAATGGTAAAGTAACTAACCAATGCAGGAAGAGGCTCTGTCCGTGCAATGTCCTTCTCTCACGCAGACAGTCCAGAAATGAATAGCTGTCATATTGACTGGCTGACCTTAGAAATTCATTGAAAATATTACTGCAGAAAGAACAGTCTCCATAAAGTAAGAATTCTTCAGATTGTACTTACCAGGAGTTTCCCACTTTGGGTGCAAATTCTAGCAAAATTTTAGGAAGGTACTTCCTACAGAACTCAAATGTACTGAGTGCACAATCTTCCATTACCCAACAGAATTAAGCAGCACAGAAGTAAAATACACTAGGTTCAGCCAAAAACATTTGCCTGGATTCCAGGCTGACAATGCTGAAGATGTTATATGCTGACGTTATGTTCTACCTCTGAAATTCAATTTTAGAGGCAAAACAAATCCTTTAAAATCATTTCAATATAGTTAGAAATTATTACTTGGAAGTATTGATTAATACATCTGGAGAAATGAATGTAAAGAAAAATAGGTATAATCTCAATAGAAATCTTCAGTTAATCTGATTACACTGAACTAAAGCTTTCAATAACATACACTATTATTTGCTCATTATTGATTTAGATGTGCTGCTTTAGATCTTTAGTAAATTACATGTAAAATGCTCTAATATGTGTCTACTATTATTGCTGCACCAATCTTAAACATTAGTGTTCTTGTTGGTCCTGCCATTGACTCCAGTAAAATGATACACTCAATAGTGATGAATACATCCTGCTATTAGGGCTTATTTTGTGCTTAGGACTGATTTTAATAATGTAGTCTCAAAATTAGGCCAAACAGAATAATTTCAGAGACTCCACATCACAAACACGGGTTCGGCAGCACATCAGATACGGCAATTGTGCTCATGTATATGCATGTGTCAGCTGATTATCATTTCAGTGTGATAGTATTTAACTCCATTCATTCTGTCGTAGTGTTTGTTGAAACTTGGACACAGCACAGTAACACTTTGCTTCCTGCTTGCATTTGGCTTTGCCTATGAAATTGGACTGTCGAGTCAACGGACTATGAAGACTGGCAGTATTCGTTTTTTATTTAGTTGTGCTTTTCAGCCGCAGTGTAGGCTTTGTTTTCCATTTGAGAGTTTTAGTCAACAACCCTGTTTGGCCTAGCATTTATTGTTTTTTTTTCCCTTTAACACTGTTCACATTAAAGTCTGTGAACTATCGACCCACTTCAGTGTCTCTCACTCTGTACTTGGGCCACATTTGAATCGGGTGACAGCAAGCCCTGAACCACACACAAAAGCGGACCCAGCAGAGAAAGGGCAGCTGAGCTTGGCCATAAGATTCATTGGTCAGAGTGATTCATCGAGACAACAATGTTCCATTGGAATTCCTAAGAATAAACTCTTGTCTGTCTCCATCGCGACAGAAAGATCTTGCCAAGTAATGGACCCAGCAAAGTTTGAACAGCGACATTTTGACATTGGTGGCTTGAGGAGAGGGTGCCTTTATTCTCAGTGCATGTCCTGACTCTACATTCTGAGAGTCCCGAGTCTTCTCTAGTCTACATTGAGTTTATCCGGTATTCATTCCAAGCTTTTCAAGTCACAAGTATCCAGGTTCTCAGCTTTGTGGTCCTGCGACTCAGGTCTACATAACAAATGAGCGATTCAACCAAGCTTATCAATTGATTCAACAAATCATTATTCAAGTCAATGGTGTAACTTCTGGAAGAGCCCGACTCCAAAAGCTGATCCCTGGCTGTAGTATGCAAATACACAAGTAAAGTAACTATCAAGGGTATTTTTAACCTCTTGATGAAAGTCATGGTACAGACTGGGAAAACTGAACTTTCATGTAGCAAATTAAACAGATCTACAGAGAACTAGCTAGCTTAGCGATAAAAGAAACCTGGCTATGCTGTCTTGATCTGTAAAATTGAGAGTATATCCTAACTGCCTCTGGAAAAATTGTGAAAAATAAAACATTCTGAGCAAGATTTGATAAGATTCCTTCTCTAGGTTTCAAGTATCCTGTTTTCAAGGTTTCCCAAGGACTTTTCTCTATGTTCCTAAGATTTTTTTTTATTGTTCCAAGGCTTATTTAATGTGCTTAGGATTTGTCAATGTCCTCCCCATCTCAAGGACTCCCAAGCCTCTCTCTCGGCCCCGCCCAAGGTTTCTTGATCTCACTCGAGGTTCCTGGGTCTCTCAGTCTGTTGGAGTAACCAGGTCTCTCAGGATCCCCAAGTCTCGCTGCCTCGCAAATTCCCCACGCCTCCCTCTCAAGTTCCCCAGGTCTCTCGAATTGTCCCTGGATCTTGTGTTTTCAGGTCTTCCTGGGCCATCAGGTGCCAGCTAAAGGGAGAAAGATCCTGCAGTGATTCCTTCAGGCCTGTGCGGGGCATCAAAGAGCACTGGGCTCTGAAGTTTTTGGAGCACCTGAATTGGTTAAATGTTGCTTAACAACAGTTATTAATGGTTTAAGAGTTCCTTGTGTTTTTCTCGAGCGACCCTCTCTTTGTAATGTGGTTTCCTGGTTATTTCTGTTTAAGTTTGTTGAGTTTATTTAGATAGGCTCAGGGGTTCTGTGTCAGTTTTTTGTTGAAGCAGATGCCCGATTAGTTCCAATCGAAGGGTCCTCATTTTGAGAATGATTCATCTCACGGTGTCACTTAGTTGAGCTACCTCTTTATAAGCACTTGCTTCTGTCTCTACATGGATATCTTTGGCTCCGATATTGGCAATGCATGGCACTTATCTAGCAGCATCACTGAAGGGCACCTTATCCAGGCCTACCAGCAGACGCAGGTCTGTGGTGCCTCAGGGGTTGTGCCGAGAGAGGGAGGCCCTGTCACAACCACGTATTCAGCAGTGCAGCAGATTCAGCAATTGCACTCATGAATATGCATGTATCAGCTGATTATTATTTCACTGTGATAGTATTCAACTCCATTCATTCCCTTGTAGTGTTTGTCGAGACTTGATCACAGCACAGCAACATTTTGCTTCACTGCATGCATTCGGCCTTGCCTGAGAAATTGGATTGTCGAGTTAACTGACTCCAAAGCAGTATTCATTTTATATTTAGTTATTCCTTTCAGCCAGAGTATAGGCTTCATCTTCCATTTGAGAGTTTTAGTTAACAGCCCTGTCTGGCCTTGTGTTTAGTATATTCTTTTCCCTTTAACATTGTTCACATTAAAGTCTCTGAAATATTGACCAGCTTCAGAGTCTCTCACTCCACACTATAGCTAGGCCATATCCGAATCAGGTGACACTCCAGTTGCAAAAAATACAATTTACACCAAAAAAATCCATAATCTTTTCAACTGTGCTCAATATTCCAGTACAACTGACTGGGAAAAACAGGCAATAATTCAGCAAAGTTTTTCATTTTCATACTAATCCTCCTTATAATATTCAGAAGATCAATCATGTCAGTCTGATACTTGAGGACAAACAATACCACAAGATCTTTCCAAATATTAAAATGGAGTTTTTACATACCATCCACCTCCGCAATCAAACCCTTAATGGAATCTAGAAGGAAGAGGAACAAATTGTTATGATGGATACAGCACTGTATATGTTCTAATGTTGCTGCTTGTTTCAGATATTTCCACCCACCTCCAGGAACTTCTTCAAATTCTGTGAGCTCTTGGGGAAATTTTGTCAGGCCTGGCTCTTGTGACATAATCTGGTCTACAAGAGCATGAAGTAAGGTGAATGCCTTGTCCTTCCCTCGCAAAAGAACTAGCTATAAATAATGGGTAACAAGATTAGTAACATTAGAGGATTGCTGAACATCTCTGGATAATTTCAATCTGTAAAATATTGGATTTTACTCTATTTACCATACTGAGGTAATGTTTGAACTTCAATGTACAGCTCTTTATAAAATAGTGGATTATCACCCAAATTATTCATAATCTGCAATATATTCTCAGCAAGAATCATAAACTGCTTCCCATATGCATTACATCAAGAAGAATTAGTTCTCTTTGCTGTACAAAGATGTCATCATAAAACATTCATAGGGATTTCCGTTGCCAAGTTTCCAGCAAAGTTATAAATCAACTCTTTTAAAGACATTCATGACTTTACAATAAATACTGATCCATCATAAACACATTAATTTGATGCACATTGCAGTAAAATAATTCCTAGTTATGAACAATGACAGTTGATTAAAACAACAAGGTAATCATAAATAAGAAATTGTGGCATTTCAAATTGCATTCATAATTGAAAATGTTTGGTTGACTACCTATAATGAGTGCCCTGAATGGATTTAAATACTTGAATATTTGTAATCATGTCCAACTAATACATTACAAGCTATGATATTTATCAGCTTCTTCTTTATGCTCTTTATGGGGCATTAACATCTTAGGCATTCCATATTTCAACCTGCTTGCAGAATGATGTGCACTCACAAAGATCAGTGCTCTTCATTCAATCATTCTCATCTCTTCTAATGGGTGGATCTCCTCTTGAGTAAGAAAATAGGCTATTTCTTATAAAATAAAAATGGAGTAATGGGAATAGGGCGAATAGGTAAAACATAGCTAGCAGCTCTTAAACTGAAACTGTCTATGAGAATGCAATGATTTTGAACTTTTAAAAGCCAACTTCTAGTCATCAAACAGTATAGGATAATGGAAGTCAGTGATAACCTTGCAATGGAGGGTGAGCTAAATGACCTTACAGATGAATTGGGATATGCAGTAATTAATTAGTTTGTTTCATATTAACTAGCTGTTCTCCATAAACAATCAACTATTGATGTACCAATATTATATATTTAATTCTCTAGACAAAGTCTCTGGCTCTCCATCATGTTTTGTATACCTCTATCAAATCACCTCATCCTCCTCTTCCCAAAGCCAAAAGACCTAATTACCTCAAACTATCAGAGATTTTCTATTCCAGATGTGACCCTGGTAAATCTCTTCTGCACCATTCCAAAAGTTTCCACATGCTTCCAGAGATGAGTTGACCAAAACCGAACACAATAATCCCAGTGTGGTCTAACCAGAGGTTTAAAGAGCGGCAACATTACCTTGCTGCTCTTGAATTCAGTACCCTGATCCATGAAAGGAAACACATCAATGGACTTCTTAACCACCCTATCCGCTTGTGCTAGAACTTTAAGGGATCTGCTGGAATGAACCGAAGACTCCTCTCAACACGGTGGAGGAATTCAGCAGGCCAGGCTGCATCTGTGGAAAATTACAGTTTCAGCAGAGACCCTTCTTCAGGACTGGGGTAAAAGGTGAGTCAGAGTAAGAAAGTTGGGGGGGGGAGAGGGAGAAACACGGGTGACAGGTGAAACCAGGGGTCGGGTGAGGAGGGGTGAAGTAAAGAGCTGGGAAGTTGATTGCTCAAAGAGATACAGGGCTGCAGAAGGGGGAAATGTGTTAGGAGAGGACGGAAGGCCATGGAAAAAATGAAAGGGGGAGGAACACTGGAAGGAGTGTTAGGCAGGTAAGGAGATAAGTTGAGAGAGGGAAATGGGAATATGGGATAGGTGAAGGAGGAGGGGCATTTCCAGAAGTATGAGAAATCAATGATCATGCCATCAAGTTGGAGGCTATCCAGATGGAATATAAGAAGTTGCTCCTCCAAACTGAGTATGGTTTCATTGCAACAGTAGAGGAGGCCGTGGACTGACGTGTCAGAATAGGAAAGGGAAGCGGAACTAAAATGGGTGGCCACTGGGAGATCCCTTTTGTTCTGGCAGATGGAGCATAGGTGCTCAGTGAAGCAGTCTCCCAGTCTGTGTCGGATTTCACCGTTATACACATCAGGAGCGCCATATACAATAGACGACCACAACAGACTGACAGGTGAACTGTTTGGGGGCCCTGAATGGTAGTGATGGATGAGGTCTAGGGAAAGGTGTGGTACTTGTTCCACTTGTAAAGGTAAGTAGCAGGAGGGAGATCAGTGGGGAGGCAACCTTATCAAAAGCCTAACTAAAATCCATATATACTGCATCCTCTACTCTCATCAATGAGTTTTTCACATCCTCAAAGAACTCAATCGGCCCTGTCAGACACAACATGCTCCTAGCTATGCTAACTATCACTAATCAGACTAATACACTTAAATGTGACTAAGAATCCTCTCAGATAGTTTGCCCACCACTGATATAAGACTCACTGGTCTACAATTCCCAAGGCTGTCCCTATTACCATTCTTGAACAAAGGATTAATACTTGAAAGCTTCCAGCCCTTTGGCACTGCTCCTATAGTTAATGAGCACAAAGGCACAACAATCTCTTCCCTTGCTTCCTATAGTAACCCAGGGTATATCATGTTTGGTCCAAAGGACTTATCTCTCCTATTGTTTATCAAAAACTGCAGCACATGCTTTTTATTAATTTTGACATGTTCCAGCATACCAGTCTGTTCTACGATGACTTCATGTTTGTCCAGGTCCCTCTCACAGATGAATACTGAAGAAAATTATTGAAGAAGGACCTCCCCTACCTCATCTGGCTCCTGGTATGTGATTCCTCTTTTATCCCTGGTCAGTCCTACATTCACTCAAATTATCCACCTGTTCTTCAGAAATGTACAGAACCCAAGGATATAGCAATTCTCTGATCAGTATGAAAATCGAGAAACACACAGATCATGCAATTCATAGTCCTTAACCAGAAGATTACAATTTTAAAATTTCATATTATTTCTGACTAAAAGCAAACAGAACTTAGTTGCCATCTGAATTAAGAATAAAGAATGGGTGACATAGTTCCAATTCCAAATACCTTTCACACCTTCTTTCGATTTAACAGTGTAACACTCTCAGTGCCTCTATTTTTGACAGGAAGGCCCTGGGTCCTGTATCATTTAAATAGAAATTTGCTTATGGTAGGATCAGCACTCAGCTTACCTTCGGCAGAGATGACAGAGAAAATCCTTTTGCTATTTCGTTGCCGGCATTCTTGTTTAAGAAATTGCCAACTGCGAGAAGATAATTGAGCACAGAAACAAATAGCTTGCAGTTCTGCAACTGCAAACATGCCTTGATTTTCTGCCTTATCAGCTGAAACAAAAGCAAAATGAAAAGGTTAATTGTGGATTCATGTCACTCAAGGGTCAAATACGCAACCTGACAAACTGGTGTTCATTTGACAAAGTCAGATTTTCTTAATCAAGTTTACAAATACTACCCTGTACTGCTAGAAAAAAGAGACTAATTGAAACACAAAGTATACAATAAGCCAACTGCAACACAAGACAGATTAAAATCATTCCATTACACCCTTGTCAAATAATAGAATTGGTATTTTTTATAGCAGTGGAAAATGCAAATGCTCCAGCTCACAACAAAATTCATTACTGTACTTCCAAAAATCTCAAGACTAAAGTAAAATAGCATTACAAATTTTAGGCAAATGGAAGAAAACAACATCTGATTCTTCAGCTCCAAATTTTGATTCTGCTTCACAGAGCATTAGTGATCTGATGGATAATACACATGTAGCTTTGTAAATATTCTTAATCTTAAGTACAACAGAAAATAGCATTAGATACGAGCAGGAGGAATCAGATTACTGTATAATTTTCGTGTAATCAATGAACTACATACTAAAGCAGAGACTAGGTCATTTAGAGCTCATAAAAGGGAAGGTTTTTTTTAATGAGATACATCTGCAATTTATCCATTACGCTCATTTTTGTTCCCTGACCACGATCATTATAATATTCTTAATAATTAGCTTCAATCACCTTCTCAAATGGAACATTCTACATACTGATAATTCACTGTTTATAAAAAAGGTGATTATTATCTCACCTGCAGATCTGCTATTGATTTTAAATCTAGTTATTCACAAACTCAACCGATAGAATAGACTTCTCTGTATATTTCCATCACGTTTAATCTTGTCAATCCTTATTAAGTAGTGAACAAGAATACTCTTTAATTTTTACTCATACTTTAAGCTATTCATACCTAGACACAGCCTGGAACCCTCTTCTTGCTACAGTATTGAAAGAGGATATTCTGCCCTTCTACTCCATGCCAGCTTCCAGTAGTCTCATGCTCCATCTCTTTGAACTGGCAATAATTTGTCAATTCCACTTTTAATTTTTTTTATCTCATACACCTACACTGAGGCATACTTTACTACCCTTGCTCATCTTTGGGATTTGGAAGGAAATCCATGCAATTGCAGGAAGAACATGCAAAATCCACGTGAACAGTACCAAAGATCAGCATCCAATAGACATGCATGCGGCTATGAGCTGGAAGCACTGACCACTACCCTTCTTAAGGACAACATGCCCTTGCTGAAGTGCAGAATCAAGAATTATATACAAGAATCCAGGCATAGGGACTCCAATACAAGGTTTAACTTGATCTTATAAATTTGGACTTCCAGAATGTGTTTGATAAGATGTCATATTACAAGATCATAAGATATAGGAGCAGAATTAGGCCATTTGGCACATCAAATCTGCTCCACCATTTCATCATGGCTGATCCAATTTTCCTCTCAGCCCCAATCTCTTCCCTTCTCCCTGTATCCCTCCATGCCCCGACCAATCAAGAATCAATCTTAAGTATACATCAAGGCTTGGCCTCCATAGCTGCCTGTGGCAAATAATTCCACAGATTCGCCACCCTCTGACTAAAAAATATCCCTCCTCATCTCCATTCTAAAAGGACACCCCTCTATTCTGAGGCTGTACCCTCTGCTCTTAGAGTCTCCCACCATGGAAAATATCCTCTCCCCATCCACTCTATCAAGGCCTTTCACCACTATCTAGGTTTCAATAAGGTTACCCTTCATCCTTCTGAATTCTTGTGAATACAGGCCCAAAGCCATTAGGCACTCTTCAGATGATGCCATTCAATCCTGGAAACATTTTTGTGAACCTCCTTTGAAGTCTATCCAGTTTCAGCACATCGTTTATAAGAAAAGGGGACCAAAACTGCTCACAATACTCCAAGTAAGGCTTCAACAGTGCTTCATAAAGTCTCAGCATTGTATCCTTTATATTCTGGTCCCCATGAAATGAATGCTAACGTTGCATGTGCCTTCCTCACCACAGATTCAACCTGCAAATTAACTTTTAGGAAATTCTGCATATGGACTGTCAAGTCTCTCTGCATCTTGTTTCTTTTTGTATTTTCTCTCCATTAGAAAATAGTCATCCCTTTCCTTTTTTCTACCAAACTGCATGACCTTGACCTGGAACTGCACCAACCTTGATTGCTTGGCACTGAAGAGAGTGGTATGGACAGCCAAGCACATCTGTTGATGTGAACATCCCTCCATTGAGAATATTTACAGCAGCAGGTGCAGAAAGAAGGCCTGGAATATTGTCACCCCATCCATAAACTGTTTCAGTTGTTTCTGTCTGGTAAATGACACCACAGCATCAAAACCAGGACCAACAGGCTATGGGACAGCTTCTTTCTACAAGCCATTAGATAAATTTACATGTCTGTACATTGTGATGGAGTCACAGACAAGACTTTTACTCCATCACGTTGTGGGATGAGTGTAAGATTTAAATGAATTCAAATTCCACAGATGCTGCCTGGCCTGTTGAGTTCCACTAGCATTGTGTGTGTGTTGCCTCACTATTATCAATTGTATTATTCATAATCATGTTTTGTTTCTGTAAGATTTGAAAATGGATGTCTATGCCTGAGCTTAGGTAGCTTTTTACAAAATAGAAAGCATAATGGTTTGGCAGGGACAAATTCATTTCCATGAAGAAACAATATCATTAATTCATCTACCAGTATTACCTGCTTGCTATCACAAAGACAATTTCCTATTCATTTTACTTATTTCTCCTTCATTTCACGGCTGCCATTATTTTAACAAGTCTCTTTGAGTGCACTGTCAAGTGCCTTCTGAAAGACTATGTATATATCATTTACTAAACCACTTGATTTACCTCTTTTCTTCATTAGTCAGGTATGATTTACTGCAGGTAATTTGTGTTGGCTTTTCTTGATTAAACATGAATGAAAATTCCCAAGGGAATATTTTGTCTTTAACTGTGGTTTCCATTTAACTGTTGGCTGCAACCAAAGTAGCATCAAAATTTGAGTGGCTTGAATTTATCATTTTTCACATGTGGATTCAGGAGCCTAGTGGTTAATTGATCTGAACCATTGATCTAGGATCTGGAATTAAAGAATTTATGCCTACAGTGAAACTGCTAGATTTTCATAAAAGCCCATTAAATGTTACAAACACCATTCTTACTAGTCTGCTCAATTCAGCCAAACTCTGGGATGGACAATAAATGCTATGTGAGGTGTTCACATCTCATGACTGAACAATAAAGAAAAGAATATCAAATAATCAGAATTAAAATCATTACTTTTTTTTAACTGTTTGGCATATTGCAGTACTTAATGTTGTGGGCACTTTGGAAATCAGATTTAAAGAGTGACTACATTTCAGGATGCCCTGAGATTCTGAACGGTGCCCTCTAAAGACAATTTTTTTAAAATCTGTTACTTCTTAGCAGTCTTGTGCATTTACTAACTTTCAAGTTTGGCCACCAAATGGTTGCATCTGTGTTAGTTTTACTGTAAAACTTTCACTCCTGTCCAGTAGACTTTCATTCCTGAATACAAAATCGTGAGGTCTGTATGACAAAACAATATTTTCCCTTTCTCACACAATATATTCCCTGAGCAAGAATGTCAATGGATTTCAGATCAGCATATCATTATGAGAGCCCTATATTGCCAAGACCTCATAAAACTCAGCTGGGATTATCCAAAGTATTTCACTCAGAGTTCTTATAATGAGTAGGCAGAGACTTGAAACCCACTCTCAGAGTTTTTGCATTAACTCACTGGCTATCCAGACTATTATAATGAACCTCTATGCAAGTCACTCTGATATTTGAATGTAAATTGCTTAACACTCCGAGGATGGTGATCATTGGCATTCATCCGTGTATTTAATTGTTTGTTATCATCAAACTTGAAACATCTTTTATTGAGCATGCATATTATACCCCAATACACCTGTCATTTTCCTTTCCCTTTTAATGAACTTCCAAATGTGTATGAGGACAATTAGATTCCTAAGGACATCTAACAACCTAAGGACAGCATACCAACTAGACCTCATGTTAGACGTGACATCATACTCTGCCTCTGTGCAAAAATTTAATGAAATCCCCACTGGCCTTTCAGTATAGCACTACAGGAATATGATATCGCACTGTAGAAGAATTGCAGGTATCTTGAGGTAACATGAAACATTACATAAATGCAAATCTTTCCTTCATCTGGTTTCAGTGGGAGAAATCAGTAACACACCTACCAGTGCATGTCAACAATACATTGTTTTTGCTCTCATTCCTAAATTCACCAACAGGGATCAATGGTATGAGGTGATATACATTTATAAGGCTGTTTTGTGCTTATACGGAGGAAGATTGGATGTTACATTCTCATGTAAATTATAGCTCATGGAAATTCAAAGAAAAGCTATTAGAAGGATACCATAAAAGATTGAATACATTGTAGCTTCTTCATGTGTCTTCCTTGAAACAGTGCAATGTAGAAGAACTGGTTCAAAAGGAAGTAGCAATAAGAACTCACTGTGCATGTCATTTCTGCATTTAGATATCTTTAGCTACAGCTGCTGGATGCTGAATTTTAATATCATACCACATACAGATTTGTTATGAAAGGTTTTGAGCACGTTGCAATTCATGTTGCAATTTCAATGGGTTTGTCAAAGGAACAAAATATTTCTCCTCATTTACAACAATGCTGCTTTTGACTAAAAACAACTGAATAATCAATACAGAACAGCCCCGAGACAATCAGATCTCACTTGCCTCTGTCTTCCTTAACACAAACACTTGGTGGACCATGGTGGTTTGCAAATTAATTCAAAATCATTTCAGACTCAACTAAGTTGTTGCTCAGCATACTAACACTAACAAGCATTTTGCTCTGAGTTCATTCTTTGCACATATGAGATGTAGGATGACCACATTTCACAAAAGTACATGCATTCTTTAAAGCACGAGAAGGCCATTTACCCAGTGGTGCATGTGCAGATTATTTAAATATACTATAGCCATTCATTTATTTTTAATCAGACAACTCCCTTTTTTAGCCTGCCTATAAGGTATTATAAAATGGTGAAGCTCATAGAGCTGCTGCTCCAGTGAATGGGTTTAATCCTGACCTCTGATTCAGTGCATGTAGAATTTTCATGTTTTCTCCATAACTGTGTCAGCTTGCTTCTGGTGCTCTGATTCCATCACAGATGTCAGGGACAGGCATATTATTGGTTAATTAGTCAATTCATAGGGCCTTGTACAAGGTGCCACACATGAGGCTGCTGAACAAAATAAGAGCCAATGGTATTATAGGAAAGATATTAGGAAGGATAGAAGATTGGCTGACTGGCAGGAGGCAAAGACTGGGAATGAGAAGGGGAGCTTTTTCTGGTTGCTGGTGACTAGTGATGTTCACATTATGGTCCAATGATTTGATTGACAGAATTGATGGGTTTGTGGTCAAGTTTACATACAATACAGAGTTATGTGGAGGGACAGATAGTGTTGAGAAAGCAAGGAGTCTGCAGAGGGACTTAAATAGATTAGGAGAATGGACAAAGAAATGGCAGGTGGAATACAGTGAAGGAAGTGCGCGATCATGCACTTTGATAGAAGGAATAAAAGCGTAGACTACTTTCTAAACAGAGAGAAAATTTGGAAATGAGAGGTGCAAATGGACTTGTGACTCCTGCTGCAGAATTCCCTAAAGGTTATGCTGCAGACTGAGTCAGTGGTAAGGAAGGCAAATGCAATGTTAGCTTTCATTTCAAGAGGATGACAATATAAAAGTGACGATGTAATGCTGAGGCTTTTTAAAGTATTGGCCAGGCCACACATAGAGTATTGTGAGCAGTTTTGGGCCCCTTATCTAGGAAAGGATGTGCTGACATTGGCAAGAGTCCAGAGGAGATTCAGAGGAATGATCCTGGGAATGAAAGGATTAATGTATGAGGATTGTTTGATGGCTCTGAGCCTATACTTCCTGAAATTTAGAAGAATGAAGGGGAATCTCATTGAAAGAGATTGAGGTAGAAGGACAAGGGCATAATGCTAAGAGTTCTGAGTTGATGAGGGAGGACAGGCAGGGAACGAAACATAATTGTAGCCAGTTAAAGGGGTCAAAATGTGTCAATTTCAATGCTAGGAGTATTAGGAACAAGGAGGATGAACTGAGAGCATGGATCAGTACATGGAACTACGATGTTGTGGCCGTTACTGAAACTTGGTTGGAGGAAGGGCAGGATTGGATGATGCAGGTCGCAGGGTTCAGGTGCTTTAAAAGGAATAGGATGGGAGGTAGGAAAGTGGGAGGGAGTAGCATGACTGATCAGGGATAGTATCATGGCTATAGAAAGGGAAGACGCTGCAAAGGGAGTGTCCACTGTGTCGGTCTGGGTGGAAGTCAGAAATAGGAAGGGATCAATCACTGTGCTGGGAGTAGTCTATAGGCCCCCAAATAGCCCTCAGGACACCGAGCAGCAGATAAGCAGGCAGATTTTAGAATGGTGCACAAAATACAGGGTAGTAGTTATGGGTGACTTCAACTTCCCTCATATTGACTGGCACCTCTTGAGTGCAAGGGGGATAGATGGGGCTGAATTTGTCAGGTGTGTTCAAGAAGGATTCCTGACACAGTATGTGGACCGGCCGACGAGAAGAGAGGCTATACTGGATCGAGTTCTGGGTCATGAACCTGGTCAGGTGACAGACCTCTTGATGGGGGAGCATTTTGGTGAGAGTGACCACAACTCCCTTAGCTTCAGCATAGCTATGGAAAGGGATAAAATCAGATGAAATGGTAAAATGCTTAAATGGGGAAGGGCTGACTTTGAAGGGATGAGGCAGAAACTGGTGAAAGTAAATTGGAAACAGATGTTTAAAGGGGAAAGCACAGAAGTAATGTGGGAGAAGTTTAGGGACAACTTGCGCTGGGTTCAGGATAGTTTGTCCCACTGAGGCAAGGAAAAAATGGTAGGAAAAGGAACCGTGACTGACGAAACACACGAGGCAACTCGTCAAGAGGAAGAAGGAAGCATATGTTAGATATAAGAAGCAGGAAGTAGGAGGGGCTTATGAGAAATATAGGGTAGCCAGGAAGGAGCTAAAGAAAGGACTTAGGAGAGCTCGAAGTGGGCATAAGAAGGCCTTAGCATGTAGGGTTAAGGAGAACCCCAAGGTGTTCTATGCATCTGTGATGAACAGGAGGATGACGAGATCGAAGGTGGGACCGCTAAAGGATAAAGAGGGCAATGTGCTTCATTGCCATCTGTTCTGAAATCGTTAGGTTGTGTTCAAGAAAACAATGAAATAGTGCGCTGCCGTCTGACAGCATTTTCAGGAGTCTCCAGTTACCCCATCCACACTGATCTGCCCGAGCAGCGTTTTCAAAAATACTCACCCTGGAAAACGTTTCTGAAAAGCTCCAGTTTCGGGGACAAATAGCGCCGTTTTAGTGTGGACGGAGGGTAAAAATGAAGAGAAAAAGCTTCAGTTACGGATTTATCTGGTGTAGTGTGGACATAGCCTGAATGTTTGTCATCATTCACTGTGAAAGACCACATTACCGCATCCAATCGCTGGATAATCTTTGATTTATTAGTAAATGTCTTCATCCACTTGATATGACAAATACTGTTTAGTTCATGTTCACTGGCAAATTAGTCCAGATGTGTCTTATTCCTTATGTAATGAGGTTCTCCTTCCTTGCTTCTAACTTATTCTGTTATTCAATGACCACTAATATTTGAGCCCTTTGCAATACAGAGTATTATCCAATACTCTGGATAAGCTTTAGTCAATCATGATTCCAATCAGAAACTCTTTCATTAAATCTCCATTACATCTCCCAAATGTACTGTTCCTTTCCACAATAAAAATGAACAAGTACAACTTTCTAAATCTTAACACAGCCTTAAATTCTTGATATGGAAATAAAGAAATACAGAAATTGATTTTAATCAGATGGTTTATACAGTATTGATTGGTCATTTTACATCAAATATAAACGTTCTCCAGACACTGGAAGTATGGTCTTCTGCTATTTGCTTCCTATGGGAACATACATTCAGAATTTAAAAAGTCAGAATGTTATCTAAACTGGCCTCAAAAGGGGATCTGCTCTGTCTAAAAGGCAATTTGCTACATGCAAGTTAGCAAGTATATTATAACCATATAACAATTACAGCACAGAAACAGGCCATCTTGGCCCTTCTAGTCCGTGCCGAACGCTTACTCTCACTTAGTCCCACCTAGCTGCACGCAGCCGATAACCCTCCATTCCTTTCCTGTCAATATACCTATCCAATTTTTTTTTAAATGACAAAATCAAACCTGCCTCTACCACTTCTACTGGAAGCTCGTTCCACACAGCTACCACACTCTGAGTAAAGAAGTTTCCTCTCATATTACCCCTAAACTTTTGCCCCTTAACTCTCAACTCATGTCCTCTTGTTTGAATCTCCCCTACTCTCAATGGAAAAAGCCTATCCACATCAACTCTATCTATCCCCCTCATAATTTTAACTACCTCTATCAAGTTTTCCCCTCAACCTTCAATGCTCCAAAGAATAAAGACCTAACTTGTTCAACATTTCTCTGTAACTTAGGTGCTGAAACTCAGGTAACATTCTAGTAAATCTCCTCTGTACTCTCTCTAATTTGTTGACATATTTCCTGTAATTGGCGACCAGTACTATACACAATACTCCAAATTTGGCCTCACCAATGCCTTGTACAATTGCCCTGGGCTGCAGCTAAATTAGCTGACCTGCAGCAAACTGATCTAAGATAATCTAAACACAGAAAGGATTCTATGAAGCTAACTAGATGGGACTTTAATATGTGCAGATTTTTTTCCTTTTGAAGAATAAAGAAGGGCTAGCAAGGATGAGGATACAGCTGTGAAGATATCATCTATAAGTATACCTGGATCTGAAGCTGACCTCTTTGCATGGGTAGCAAATTAATTTGAAAGTTTCTCTCTCTAGGTAAGAAAGAGATGAAAACTGGTATATGCTCAAACAGTTCTGCTTTGCAGGTTCAGCTTTTCAGTTTATTTATAAATAATTAAGATAGAGGCTGAAGACAAAATTAAATCTCAGAAAATTATGTACAATTCTGCATCCCAGTGGTACAATAGTTTATCCGGTGAAAAGGAATGAACAGCGCATGTAGTGATCCTAAGTTTTCATCAACCACTATGAAACTGCTGGACACTGACTGTGCTGTCTTTACGACAGTTATTTAGTTTATAATATTTTCGCTTAGTAATTCATTTGATAGTATTTTCTAGTTAGAATTAGAAGTGTTTAAAGTATATTCATTGCATGTAAAATATATTGGCATGTGATGACGTCACATCCAGTTTCGCCGCGTCTTGTGGGAAAGTACTGGTTTGAAATTAACGCGAGGGTGGGGGCTCACCACGAGGCACACCTGAGCAGAAGTTGTTTTGCAGGCATTAGAAATCACAGTGAGAGCAACGCTGTAAGTTAATAGATAATCGATATATTGAACTAAGATGTTAACGCCGATCTTGTTAAAAGTAACGACGGTTGATAGTGTTTATGTTTTCGTTAGTTAAAGAGTTGCGGATAGTTTGCATTGAAGTGTATTTAAAGTAGTCAATGGCGCAGGTAAACTCTCCCTGTATACTGCACCTTAGTGTAATGTAGTTATAGTCACCTTTACAAGTATTTACAATTGAAATGTGATATTAAGGAAGGAACAAATACTGTATCAATCTTGTATTGTTTTATCAACAGTTTTCACCATATGTTAATGTGAAGAGTGAACAGTAAATGGTTAATCTTACTGCGATCTGGTTTCATTGACTGTGGTTTATCTCAACATTGAATTCGGCGTTATTAGTTACACCCGAAGGAGAACGCTATATTGACATTATTAACACCAATGAGTGCTTCTAGGTGATGAAAACTAAGGGCCTTAATTTGGCAGCCGTGATTTGTAAAGAATGAGTTTCAGCCAGATATGTTGGAAGTCTAGTTTACTTTGAGTGCCGTGACAATTGTGACTTTGTAACAAAGCTAATATTTCTCTGAACAAGGATAGTCAATCAAGTGTCTGGTGTCTCTTCTGTCAAGCCAGGATACCACAGCAGACTACATGCCTGGTTAGGAGTGCTGAGCTGTCACTCATAGCTCTGTTTCAGATCCCCCCTCTCCTGCAGCAAGACTCCTAACCACAGAGCCCTTGTTGTATGGGGTGGGGGGACTTGCTAAAAACAAAGACAATAAGATTGTGGGGATCAAGTGGAAGCAAGGTGTTCAAGTGTTTATTTTCTTCCAGAAACTACTATTCAGCTGCTAGGTTTCCTGGTGTCTGGGAGACGCAGGCAGCTACTGTCAAACCTCCAAATCAAGTGGAATCAGAGACTGACAATCCCATTAAACATTTTTAATGGCTCCACTGCCTTCTGGGAGCAGGATGACTGTCTGTTTTGTATCTCAGCTGCACTGAATATAGAAGTAGCGAGATTCGAGTTTAAACACAACCCAAAGCAACTCATTTTTTTGAGGTTTTCTTGATGTGTCAGAAAACACTCAATGCTTTCAGACACTTTATCATTTCTTAGAAAATTGCTGAAAAGACTGTTGTTTATCAATTACAACTCTGTGTTCAATTTCCTCAATATTAAACACTAAACTTCTAAACCTGGACCTCTGTACCCCTCCCCCCTGCGCAACTAAATCCTTGACTTCTTATTGGGGGACCACTATCAGAGTGGATCAGTAATACCATCTCCTCCTTGCTGACAATCAACACAGTTACACCTCAAGGATGCTTGCTTCACCTACTGTTCTACTCGCTCTATGCTCATGATCATATGGCTAAGTACAATTCAGGTGCCATCCATAAATTTGCAGGTGGCACCACTGTTAATAAAATCTCAGACAGCAATGACAGGAGTGAAATAAATTGTCTGGTTAAGTGGTGAGAGCACTGAACATCAGCAAGACCGAGAATAGATTCGGGAAGGGAAAGTCAGAACATACACCAGTCCTCACTGAGGGGTCAGTAGTGGAAAGGGTGAGCAGCTCTAAGTTCCTGATGTTCAGTGGCTGAGAGACCTATCCTGGGCTCAGCACATCAATGCAATCATGAAGAAGGCATGCCAGGAGCATGGATTGTTGGAAGTATGAGGGAGATTTGGTACGTCACTTAAGAATGATACAAATCTCTATGTGTATTTATGTGTAGAGTGATACAAATTTCTATGTGTATTTATGTGTAGAGCATTCTGACAGGTTGACACACAGCCTGGGTTGAGGTCTCCAATGCTTACAATTGCAGGAAGCTGCAAAGGGTTGTAAGCGCAGCAATCTCCACCATGAAGGTCATCTTCAAGATAAACTTCCATCATGAAGGACCAACAGGGACATGCCTTCTTCTCGATACCACGATGAGAGAGGGGATACAAGAACCGGAAGACCCACAGTCAGCAATTCAGAAACATCATTCCCCATTCCTGCTATCAGATATCTGAATGGTCCATGAACCCATGAACATCACCTCATTATTCGGTTTTATTTGCAATATTTACTTACTTCATTATTTTCAGCAATTTTATGTTGTTGCATTGTACTGCTGCCATAAAGCAAAAAAATTAACATCATACAAAACAGTGACAATAAATCCTGATTCTGATCTTGATCTTATCCCATCATGTTACTTTTAAAAAGCAAAAAATGCGGCAAAGCAGAATTTTAATCAAAAATTGGAAGATCTCCACAAGGGTATAAACTACACTACCTATCTATGAAAAACTTAGATGGAGAATGGCTTTAAAACCATAAAATTCTGTGCTAAGTCCTAGTAGGAGTTAACTAATACAGAGATACAAACCATGACATTATACAAAGAAGAACAAAGGACAAGTGTTCATATTGATGCAGATAATATTGGGACTTGTCTTGAATCAGTCCTAGCAAGTGTATGGAGAATATTGTATATAAGACAAAAAAGGATCTAGTGCTTTCCCAGTGTATCTAATGAAGGATGTTGCCTGGTTTGGGGAGCATGCCTTAGGAGAATAGGTTGAGTGATCTCCTTGGAGGATGAGAGATGTGGTGAACTTCATATACCTGTCTGGACATGCCCCCTACAGATTGCTCCTGTGGCAACTCCCACAGACCCCGGTATAAAGGCGATTGAGGCCTGAGCCCAGCCTCTCAGTCTCCAGGATGTAGTACGGTGGTCACCCATTGCTTGTTCCTTCTTCCAGTCAATAAAAAGCTGATATCTCAATGTGGTGAACTACAAGAGGTGACCTGATTGAGGTATACAAGATGAGAGGTATTGATTGTGTGGATAGTCAGAGGTTTTTTTCCCAGGGCTGAAATGGCTAGCATGAGAGGGCACAGTGCTTGGAAGAAGGTACAGAGGAGATGCCCAGGGTAAGTTTTTTTACACAGAGAGTGGTGAGTGCACGGAATGGGCTGCCGGCAACGGTGGTGGAGGCAGATATAACAGGATTTTTAAGAGACTCCTGGATAGATGCATGGTGCTTAGAAAAATAGAGGGCTATGGGTAACCCTGCGTAATCTCTAAGGTAAGGATATGTTCAGCACAGCTTTGTGGGCCGAAGGGTCTGTATTGCGCCGTTAGTTTTCTGTGTTTCTAAACTCTTCTTGAGCTTCCAGCTGGGTCCAGGTGTCAATTTTAACCGATATTTTGCTGATAAATTCCACTATCTTCATCAGGGGTGAAGCCTAGGCACATCTAGTCCAGTGGTATATATATTCAACTCCTATTGTCCACCCCCCCCCCCCCGGATTGGTTAGTCCTTAACCAATCAGCCAATCAGGTTCTTTTGTCCCACCTTGTTTAAAATTTTATTCCAGTTCTTACTTAGAGCAAGACCTTTGTGTTTGTTGAGAAATAAATCATTCTATTGCCAAATAATGCTAACATGCACTTGTTGAGAAAAGCTTTTGTCCATTAGGCATGTAAAACTTGAAAATACTGATGCAATAGGGTTAGAGGGATTTCCCATGCCTCATTCCATAGCAACCAGAGTGACAGTGCCTGGAGTTAACTTGCATGAACTTCATTCTCCAGCCACCTGTGTAGTGTACTGGTGAGAAGTTGAATTTGAACTTCATAAATAAAACATTCTCTAATCCCCTTGTCAGACTCTTAATGCTTACAAAATTTGGATTAAGTCCCGATGATCATTAAAAATAAATAAATCAGCAAGCTATAATTAGTACCTTACTCTTGATTTAGTCAGTTCTGAAGAATGCAATAAATACACAGGGAAGGGAAGAGAACTAGTTTAGAATTGGATTCTTTGAGGCCTCCTGAATGGAGGGAAAAAAATGTTTGTTTTTCTGCAAGGTGAACGAACTGTTTCTCCTATGTGGTTGAGTATTATCCTAAAAAAGGGCTAAAGCAATGATACAATATACTGTACACCTAACTACCACAGGCTGTTTTTTATTGTCATCAGGATGAAAGACCACACATAACTCTGCTACCAGCTCAATGGCTGGATTATTAAATTCCGCTTGTAAATGTGAGCTGTAATGTAACTATTGTACTTATTCACAGCATTTCTTGATCGCTGTGACTAGCTTTTAAACAACTGAACACAGGGATCCATCTTAAGTTACAATTGGGAGATAAAGCAAGACTCAAAAATAACTGCAAGAGTGAAAAACCTGTGAAAGTCTTTCAATTTCACACAGCTTCAGATAGTAATGCCAATTTTTCCCCCGACTTCAGGCAGCCTATTTGCCCACTGTGACTAACAGGTTTATTTTATGCTAAGGGGGTCGATATTTGATAGAACTAAATTGAAGAATAGATTTTTCATGTCAGAGGTCTGAACTGCAGATTCATAAATTTTCCAGTGAAGCAGGATGCAGTAGGTGCATAATTATTCCTCAGATGAATAGGAGGCTAAATTCAGATTCAGATTCAGTTTATTGTCATTTAGAAACCACAAATGCAATGCAGTTAAAAAATGAGACGACATTCCTCCAGAATGATATCACAAAAACACATGACAAAACAGACTACACCAGAAAATCCACATAATGTTTGGCAATCCCCAATCCAGAGTCCGGAGAGGCTGCTGCGTATTAATATCACGCTACCGTCTTAGCGCGTTCCCCGGAAAGGAGCTCCAATCCCACCAGACAAACAAGACCAAAAACTAAAGCTACAAGACCTGCACAAAACCACATAGTTACAACATATAGTTACAATAGTGCAAACAATAGCATAATTGATCAAAAACAGACCATTGGCACAGTCAAAATAGTCCAAAGATGTTAATAGACTATAAGTTCGAAAGAAACCACCACACAGTTTCCACAAGTCCTCAGGGTCCCGATAAACTCATCATCCCATGCCGGGGGCAGAAGGGAATACCCCCACTATGGACTTCCATGGTGCTGCCCGACTCAGCCTCACAGACACAGCACACAATGAAAGCTCCGTCGAACCCAGCCTCACAGACGCAGTACCGAAAGCGACCTGACCGCAGCAGACTCCGAGTCCATCAAACCGCCGAGCCTCCGACCATCCCCTCCGGCACAGCTTCTCTGAGCACCATCCTCTGCCGAGCGTATTAAGACGCCCCCATCAATGGCCATCGGCAACGCGACCCCGAGGACTGGGGGCCTGTTCTTCTCAGCAGAGACTCGGATCTCACAACAGCAGCAGCAGCAACAAAGAAGGTCTTCCTGGAGATTTCCAGATGTTCCTCCGTGCTCCCATGTCCGTTTTACATCCGATTATGATTGCGCACGGCACCCCGCTTCACAAATAACAGATAATCAGTTCCGGAGTGGCCGCTGCAAGCTGCATCGCGCCACCGTCTTGGACATTTATGTCCAGCTAGGACTTGAGATATGGGTGTCAGCAATGTTCCCTCTAATTTTTAGTAGTCAGTATGCACAAAAATCTTATGTTGTGCAATGTTTTTTCCTGTGACAAAAGTATGTGTGCACTGAATGCACACATGGCGCAGTTTATGTAGGTTTACAAAATATTTGAAATAAAACTGCACAGAATAACAACAAAATAACATAAATATTCTGTTAACAACACACACAAAATGCTGGTGGAACACAGCAGGCCAGGCAGCATCTATAGGAGAAGTACTGTCGATGTTTCGGACCGAGACCCTTCGTCAACAGAAACATTTAGCTAGAAGATTATTTTCAATAAGTATAATTATTAATTACTACATTATTTTAGGTAGCTAACCTTTTGTTCACTCATTAATTTCCTTTGTGTGCTAGTTGAAAAATGTGTGTGCACGCGCACAACTTAGAGGGAACATAGGGTGTCAGTGACAAAATCAAGATTATTGTGGGCCCCTTGATAAACCAGTGGTAGGTCACTATCTTGAACAATGACCACTTGCAATTGTATGTGCCCTCATTGTGTAAAACACTGTAAATTGCAGAAGCTCAGACTGGCAAAAGTATGTTGTCATTAACAACCAGCACACAATGCTCTGCTGGCGGCAGCCCACAAGCATTGCCACATACTCTAGTGCAGACTAGGATGTTCCACAGAACAACACAAACAGCAACAATAATATCAAAACAACAACAGTAGAACAGTTATTATACACTGTAATGTTAAAATCCTAAAGTCCACACTGAACTTAAAATCATCTCCATTGGTTTGCTTTTCCCATCTGGATCTTGAGATAATGAGAAATTCTTAGAAGACTTTCTTCGGTATTTATTGCCAACAATCATAATAGTCATTATGCAGGAAGGAAGCCTGTTTCATACAAATAACACCCCCACAGGATATAATGAATAGGTGTCTGATGGGATTTATCGAACATGTCGCCATCAAAGCATTAAGCTGAAAGATAGGTTAAACAGCAGAGATGTTTTTAATTTCCATTCCTGTGCTTCTGGATCATGTGTGTAATTTTTGTCCCTTAAAGTAACAAAACTTAACAGAATAATAGTTTGACGCATGTATTAATCTTTTTTAAACAGTACAAGCTTGCCAAGATCACCAGTCTACTAGTTCATGACTATTTCCATTATCATTGCTCATCTGTACTTACTGGCTGAAGATCTTCAATAGTCTCTGGAAGTTCTCGTAAGGCAAGGATAATATCCAGTCTCTGGCTCAGATACGGAATGTTGCACATCTAAAGAGGAAATACACTGGTCAGAAGCATCTAATGGGGAAGTTTATTATTTAATTCTTCAAATGCATATCATTGATAACTGAATCAATAATATTTATTTTTTTAACATCATTCTGTATATTCTGATACACAGAATGCAATTCATTTGAATCATAATACATTACCCTGCGATATCCACCTACCAACATTCACTTTTCAGTTTCTCTCTCAATAGTAGTATGACAGCTGAGTTAATATTTTTATTTATTATATAGTTTTCTTTGGACAATAAAGAAAGCCATTTAGCATATCATGTCAATTTTGGCTCACAAACCAATCCCAGCAGACTCTTTCTGTACTTATTTCCCTGTATCCTATTCTAACTCACTTTCTTGATCACCTGCCTTCTCCTTACACTGGGCTTAATTAACCCACCAACTCACCTTTGAGATGTGGCAGGATATCGTTTCCTCCAGGGGAAATCTATGTGTTTATGGAAGGTTCAATGGCAGAAGTCCAAAACTAATTTATTGTTAAACTACATATACGTCATCATGTACAACCAAGAGATTTGCTTCCTTGCAGGCATACTCGATGAATCCAAGGACCAGAATAGAATCAATGAAAAACCACACTCAAAAGGGCAAACAAATAACCAATGTGCAAAATACAACAAAAGGTCCAAATACAAAAGAAAAAAAATAAATATAATAATAAATAAACAATAGGTAATGAGAATGTGAGATGGAATCCTTGAAAGTGAGTCCAGAGGTTAAGGGAACAGTTCAGTGGGCATGTGAAGCTGAATGAAGTTATCCTTACTGGTTCAAGAGCCTGATGGTTGAGGGATAATAAACTGTTTCTGAAACTGGTGATGAGAGTCCTGAGGCTCCTGTACCTTCCTTCTGAGGGCAGCAGTGAGAAGATAGCATAACCTGGGTGTTGGGGGTTTCCTGAAGATTGATGCTCTGTGTAGATGTGCTCAACTATGTCTGTGTGCTCAGTGGCGGGAGGACTTTACCTGCGATGCACTGGGCTGAATATGCTACTTTCTGTAGGATATTCCATTCAAGGACATTGATGTTTCCATATCAGAAGGAATTATCCTCTCTCCTACATGTCTGTAGGCATTTGTCAAATTTTTAGATGTCATGCCAAATCTTCATAAACTTCTAAGGAAGTAGAGGCACTGCCATTCTATCTTCTTAATTATAGTTTGGCGCTGGGCCCAGGACAGATCCTCTGAATTGATAACATGGAGGAATTTAAAGTGCTGACATTCGCCACCTCTGATCACCCGATGAGGACAGGCTTACAGAACTTCAAATTCCTCCTCACAAAGTCAATAATCAACTCTTTGGTGTTGCTGACATTGAGAGAGAAGTAGTTTTTGTGACACCACTCAGCCAGATTTTCAATCTCCCTCCTATATGCTGATTCATCCCCACCTTTGATTTGTTCAACAAACCTAAATATGGCAAACTCCACACAGGCAGAATATAGAACATAGAAATCTACAGCATATTACAGGCCCTTCAGCCCACAATATTGTGTTAACCAAAGTCAGACACCATTTGCCAACCAATATACAAAATGACCACTACAAATGGAGATGATATCACCAGCATAAGACTTTTCCACTCTAATCTTAAAAATTTCCACTTCGGATACTCTGGACCTCTGGACTCTGGACTCTCAATCACCTCTGGACATAGAAATAAGACCAGACAAGTTTTGCCCAAGGAAGTTGCAGATCATATTACAGAACCACACATCACCAAAACAAAAGCCTTCCAACCCTTTAAGTCTGTAGTGACCATCAAACACTCATACATGCTCCCGCTATTTTATTATCTACCCAACATTTTCATCTACTCATGTAAGATTTTACCACTCACCTATACAATTGAAGCAACTTACAACAGCTAATTAATCTATCAACCTGCACATCTTAGAGATGTGGAAGGAAACCAGAGCATCTGGGAGAAATCCATATGGTCAGGGAAGAACATGCAAACTCCACATAAACCGCAGCAGAGGTCAGAATTAAACCTGAGTTGGTGGAGCAGTGAGACAGTGTTCGAGGGGTATCATTCTACCATTCTACAGTGAACGTTCAAGAGAACTGCAGAAAATGGAAGAACCTACAGGTTTAATGATGAGAGAAAGTGAAGATGGAGAATGTAAGGTCTGTGATAGGATAACTGAGATCATCTGCCAAGGGGATGACTGTCCAGGGTAATCTAAGTTTAAAAGGGATGCAAGTGTGCAAATTAGGAAAGAAAACTGGCTTGGTAATCTACTTTAAAAGAAGTTTTTGTTTGGTCTTATACAGTATCAACGTGTAGCTCACTGAGGAACAAATAGCTGAGAGAACTAGATCGATACTTTAACATGAGTTAGTGTCACCAGCAGAAAGCTGAGGGGGAAAATCTTGCCATAGTGTCAGTTTGCACCATTCTATAAAGGACGCACACAGTGATGGGAGCCAGCAGACACTGTCAATCTCATTCACATCGAATAAAGCTATCTCACTTAAAGGTGAAACCTATTGAGATTAATTTCATTTTAACATACAGTAAAACAAACTCCATTACTTCAAATGAATTGGCAATCAGTCTCATTCTTGGTGATCACAAGTTTCTCTAATGCTGATAGCTCTGGCAATAAGCTCTTGGATTGAGCTTTGTGGGAGATGCCAGAACGTGGTGATAGATGGTTACCTCTCTGACTGAAGACCTGTGACTAGTGGAGTGCCGCACAGAACGGTGCTGCGTCTGTTGTAGTTTGTCATCTACATTAACAATCTGGATGATAATGTGGTTAACTGGATCAGTGAATTTAGATTGCACTAGGACTGGGGGTGTAATGGACAGCATGATGGCTTGCAGTGGCGTCTGGACCATCTGCAAAAAATGGGTTAAGAAATGGAAGATGAAACTTAACACAGCCAAGTGCAAGGTACAGCACTTCAGTAGGACCGACCAGGTAGGTTTTACACAATGAATGGTAGGGCACTGAGGAGTGCTTCAGAATACAGGGCTCTGAGAATGTAAGTCATTGAAAGTGGTGTCAGGGGTAGTAGGGTCTTAAATTGCAACAATTCCTTGAGCAGCATCATCCAGATAGAAAATCTTTCCAATTATTTCTCTCTTTCCACGGCTTCTGCTTATTCTTTTTGACGTTGTCTTGTTGATGATACGGAAACTGCTGGGGGCTGTAAAGTACAGTTTGAATCTTGAAAGAAGGATCCAGTACTGTGCCATGTCTGGAGAGCTGCCTGGTCAAGCTCAGAAACGGCGGGGGCAGGGGGAGGGGTGGAAAAGTTCCAAGAACGCAAACTGACTCATAAGAAAGGCAAGAGGTGAACCATGGGGTCATGAATGCTACTATTTTGAAGCGGTGATTGAAGCAGCAAGGTGAATGCAGAGGGTGTCTGCGATGGCTCAACGTGAGACAGTCAGCAGCCAGATCGACATATTCAGCCCCAGGTCAGTGGCATTCGGACCCGGGTTAACGGTCACTCTTTGCAGAAGGCTCCTCTCCACATATGCAGCAAAAGGACATTTCCTATATTCTGAGATCTACGTACTTTATATTGGTTGCCTTCAGCTTTTTGCTGTTTTCTTGTGGACAATTGGTGGGTGGTTTATCTGTTAGTTTTTTTTTGTGTGTAGGAAGGTGGATTGGGGTTTGGTGCTACTCTCACTGTTCTTTTCTGTCAGTGAGGGAGTCGGGGGTTATTGTGTGTAGAGAGTCATTGTTATTGTGGTTGTTTTTTGCTATGGGCGACGGGGGATTTTGGGGTCTGCGAGCTTTGTTTCTTTTCTTTTTTGTGCCTGTTGGGGAGGGGGGAATTTGATGTCTTTTCTTTCATCAGCACCCATGGTCTTTCTGTATGTAATGGCTACCTGGAGTAGACAAATATCAGAGTTGCATTATACATGCATACTTTGACAATAAAGTGAACCTTTAAACCTTTGAACCTTTTAAAAAAAGCTTTTGGAAATTAACCTTCATAAATCAAAGTATTGAGTGCAGGAGATGGGATATTATGTTGAAGTTGTATAGGACATTGGTGAGGTCTACTTTGGAGTATTGTGTGCAGTTTTTGGTAACTTAGCTACAAGTAAGACGTAAATAAGGTTGAAAACATACACAGAAAATTTACAAGTATGTAACTGGGTCTGGGGGACCTGAGTTACAAGGAAAGATTGAATAGGTTAGGACATTATTTCTTGGAACATAGAAGATTGAAAGTAGATTTCATAGAGGTAAACAAAATTATGAAGGGTATGAATAGGGTCAAAGTAAGCAGGCTTTTTCCACTGAGATTGGGTGGAACTACAACCAGAAGTCATGTGTTAAGGTTGAAAGGTGTACGGCTTAAGGGAAACATGAGGGTCATGAGAGTGTGGAACGAGCTGCCAGCACAAATGGTGCATGCAAGCTCAATTTCAACGTTTAAGTGTATTCTGGATAGGTACATGGATGATAGGGGTATGGAGGGCTATGGTCCCAGAGCAGGTTGATGGGCTCATGCAGTTTAAATGGTTTGGCTGGTCCTGTTTCTGTGCTGTACTTTTCTATGACTCTAAAAATGCTAACATTACCAGAAGCCCCAGCACTGGTATTTATGAGCTAATGGACCTCATCCCCCACAACCCAGGAACAGGGAGAAGTTTGTTTAATCCTTTAAGCCTACTCTGTTATTCAGTTAAATCATGGCTGGTTTATAATTGAACATTGTTGTCTAGAATTTGGATTGCATTTATTTTTGGTGCATTAAATCACAGAAGTGCTTAGTGTTATTAATGTCCATTCAAGTCCCCCACAAAATTAATGTATCAATGGGACACTATAATTATGTGATCACCGGTGTACTATGGCACAAGAAAAACTGCTGATACTGGAAATTTGGATCAACAACATACTTAGTGCTGGAGGAACTCAGAAGGCCAGAGACTACAGAGGGAAATGAACAATGGACATGTCGGGCTGAGACCCTTCATCCGTCCTGTATTTTTTCAGCTGAGTTCCTCCAGGATACCACAGATGTTGATATAAGTGGTCTGTTTTGTTGTTTGCAACTGCAAAGAGAAAATGGTTTGCATTGGGGAATTTATTACAAAGATCCTTTTGAAAATTCTGTAAATTGGTGAGTCACTGATATCCTGTGTGATTTATGTTTCCAGGCTTTCAGAGTTACCTTTTCCATAAATTCCATGATACCTTCAATTAATTAAATCTATAAATTTCAGATTACAAAGTGTTCAGGCATAAACTGCTGCTGCTGTGAGAAAATTCCAAACATCTACTGCCAACTGGTTTGCAGGCCATTACGTCCAAGAAGGCAAAACCTAGCATCATAAATAGTGGTGATGCTTCATTTCCAGATGAGCTCAATGCCTCTTATGCACACTTTGAAATAGAGAATAAAACCACAGCTGTGGATATCGCTGCAGCATCTGATCATCAATCGTTCCTCATATGCTAAGCCTTTCATTCCTGGAATCATTATTGTGAACCTATTCTGAGCCCTCTCCAATGCCAACACGTCCATTCTTAAATAAGGAGCCCAAAACTAGTCACAATACTCCAAGTGAGGCCTCACCAGAGCTTTATAAAGCCTCAGATTTATATCCTTGCTTTCATCTTCTAGACCTCTCAAAATAAATGCTAACATTGCATTTGCCTTCCTCATCACAGGCTCAACCTGCAAATTAACCTTTAGGGAATACTGCACTAGGACTCCAAGTCCCTTTGCGCCTCTGATTTTTGAATTTTTTCCCCATTTAGAAAATTTTTATTCTTTTATCCCTTCACCAAAGTGAATGACCATACACTTTTTGACATTGTATTCCACCTGCCACTTCTTTTCCCATTCTGCTAATTTGTCTAGGTCTTTCTGCAGTTTTCCTGTTTCCTCAATACTACCTGGCCCTCTACTATCATTGTAACATCCACAAACTGGGCCACAAAGCCATCAAATCCAAATCATTGGCATACAACTTCAAAGGGAGCGATCCCAACACCAACCCCTGTGAAACACCACTGGTCACTAGCAACTAATCAGCCTATTGCCAATTAGCCAATGCTCTGTCCATGCTAGTATCTTTCCTGTAATACCACAGGTTCTTATCTTATTAAGCAGCCTCATCTGCAGCATCTTGTTAAAGGCCTTCTAAAAATCCAAGTACACAACATCTACCGATTCTCCTTTGTCTATCCTACTTGTTATTCCCTCATATAATTCCAACAGATTTGTCAGGCAAGAATTTTCCTTAAGGAAACCATGCTGGCTTTGCCCTATTTTATCCTGTGCCTCCAAATACTCCAAAACCACATCCTTAATGATCAACTCCAACATCTTCCTAACCACTGAAGTGATCAAGTGACTACGAGGGTTGGGCGTTATCAGAGGATTGTGGTGAGCTGTCGGTGTTTGTACAATAGATTGGGAACAGAAGGGAATCTACCTGAATGGAGTTCCTGGCACACAAGGGGGCCTGCAAGAAAGGTGGTACTATTCAAAACAGCCAGTTTTGAGAAGACCCAAAAACAAATACAAATCAGGAGAATGTGACCAAGTTTCTTCGGCAACATTCCAAAATACCATTCTATGAGGCATGCATCATTCTTTGTAGTTCTGAAGTGAAAGCATGCCATTCCTGAAAGTTCATTCATGACTGAAAAAGGCTGAATGTGCTTTCAAAATATATGACTTATCTTCAAATAAGCACAACTGTGATCCATTCAGGATATAACCAATTTTCATGTACATTTAGAGCAAAAATCAATTCCACATGGGAATACTTCAGAGAAAACAGCTAGTTTTACCACCCTCTCCCTCTAAATTAGCACTTGTCCAAATTTCATTAAAATAACCTACAGTAAGTTAAATATTACTGCATGTGGGAGAGATAACATAATCCTGTTTCTATGTCCAAGAAATAATTTAGTAAGAAAAGAAAATTTCCAAGGAAAGGAACCCTTTGAAGTTTATACCTTGTGCCTCTCAATTATCAAGAGAGAAATAACAATTCACTAATAATCAGTCAGCACTATTTCTATAACATGAGTGATGACAATAAGGTGAGTCCCTGACAATAAGAATTCCAGTGATATAAACAATTTTTTGATTCTTCTTGTAATGTACAATCAGCTTTGTAATTAATCATTTCTTGGGAAGCTTAAATTGTACGAGATACCACAGGGTTACATAAGATCACTTACCTCCATCATGTATTGGTCAACAATATGGAGATCAGACTGAGAGCCTTTGTATGCGTTGTATTTTTCAATATCACTTGGTGTGGGGACATACCTGACAATTTATTAGAAATGCTCATATTATATTTCTGAAATGTAATTAATCAATCTACCCACAACAAAAAGCCTAACTTACAAAACACACAAAATAAGATTGAAAGTAGCCCAGAATAAATTTCCAAACCTGCCCATTAATTTCAATTTTTTACAGTGTGATGTTACAAGAGAGAAGACTATTGATTAAATGATTTCAGTTGACATCAAAGCATTAACCATGATGTATTTATTTGTGTTAATCATGTATGTACCTGCCATGGAATGTGACTGGAAGCAAGTGCTAAAAAATGCTGTGAATCTGTACACTAAATGGTACTGCCAATGCTGAACACGTCAGTCACAGGAAAATGTCTTTCCTTATCGTATACTGATTGAGTGGCATCACCTTCCATTTCCAAGGCTACCACATCACTAATGTTAAAGTTTTGGGCTTGGGGTAGTGGAAATTTGGTTGTTGAAGACTGGGGCTGTGTATGGGATATGGCGAATATTCAAATCCCTTCCAAAAGCCCATCCAAAAGCACTGGAAAAGAATTTAAAAGCTGGCTAAGCCAGACATCCACTTTAGACACCTGACAAAGGGTCTCAGCCCGAAGCGTTGACAGTGCTTCTCCCTATAGATGCTGCCTGGCCTGCTGTGTTCTACCAGCATTTTGTGTGTGTTGTTGTTTGAATTTCCAGCATCTGCAGATTTCCTCGTGTTTGCATCCACTTTATATAGTGGTCACAGATATCACTATTTTCAAAATATACAAATACCAGTGAGAGTTATTTGCTACTAAAAATGCTCACATTATTTTTAAGTGGCTAAAACATCCAGCACTACTTAAAAGCATTCAGGAAAATCAATTTCAAAAATCCAAACCTTCAAAAAATGCAAATAGCATCATTCTTACAGTGAAACTCTCTCACTGGTATGAGTTGCTTGAGCACATTCCCCAGACTAAGTATCACATCACTCTCTATATCCCAAAATTACATTTGAAAATTCCACTTATTGCAAGAAATTATCCTTAATTATTAGGTTCAATTGCTGGCAATCCCTGAGCAATCTGGTGCTGTGTCCCCACTGCTAATTCCACTGAGGGCATAGATTTGTAGAAGCAGAAATGTAAAGGGTGGATGGTCCCAGTTATTATTTTTAATAAAGTGGTGGTTAGGGGTTATCTATGTGATGTTGGCCAGCAAGAACTACAGTCTGCAAATCAGTGAATTTGAATGAATTGAGACCAGTGGAAGCAGATGGGTCAAGTGCCTTTATTCTTGCATGAATGAGGAAATGGAGGCTGCCATTTTATGAAGAAGTCTGGCATCTACATTTTGTATGTTAGTTGCTTGGCTTGATCAGTGTTTTCAAGCAGACATAACCATGCCTCAGGTAACCTTTTGGACTAAAGATAATTTCCAGATAAGAAGTTATTTATGAGATGTTCATTAGCTGGATATAACATGCAGGCTTTTGATTGTTGGAGTCAGTATCCGTTCTGCATGAATCAAGCTCGTTGCTGATTGAGAACAAGGAGACATAATTTACCGATTATTACTTGCTGGGAAGAGGGCAATAAATGAATGCTAGCCTGGGGCAGAGCCAATAACGATGGTGTTAAAGGTCAGACACATGACCTACAGCCAATGACACTGGAATGCAATATTTCAATTGGTAAAAAGTGGATATAAAAGCAGATGCTTCAAGTGTCCTGGGGGAAATAACTTTGCAGCAATCAGAGACCAACCATTGCAGAACAGGAGGACTCCACGGACATGTGGAGATTGACCCACAAGGAATGCCTGGCCTGTGTAGACTCCTTTCTCTGGTAATACCTTTTCTCTTGATTGATTCTTCATGGAGTGTCAGGGATTCTAGTGGGGTGTTCACATGTAGTTAGCTTATGGACCCACATGCTTTTTAGTTGAGAGAATGCTATTCAGGAGGCCCATGAAGAGAAGTGTGCATTGTTTGGGCTGGGATGAGTTACTGCTTTGTGTTGCTGCTCTATATTCAGGAGCTGGAAGATTAGATTTTGATTCTAACCAATCTCCTAATATTTCCTGCAACTTCTTAAAGGTCCTCCACAGTATGCAACAAGCTTTTTGGAGAAAAGGCTGCGAGCATACTTTGTTATTTATGAAACCAACAAGCAGCTGTCAGGCGATTCTTTGTGCACTTGCATTGAACATGAAATCATAGGGAGCTTATTTTCACTATTAGAGTATTTCTCATGTGCTGTTGCCTTAATATGTATAATGAAAATATTAGATCGAGCTGGGGGACACAAATTATCTGATAACACAGTTGATCTGAATACTCATAAGCAAAGTCACAGGCAAATTGTAATTTCCTTTATAAGTTGGATATCAATTGTATCCCATGGGCTTTAAATGTATTCAGTTTACATCATACATTAAAAATTAATTAGGTAAAGAGTTTAAAAAATGGTTTTAATGGTACACTATATTCCTTTGTGGGCTGGTGTCATGCAGTTGAAATTTGTGAAAGTGCTAATTAATCTTTCATTGTGCAAATAAAGTAAACAATCATTATGCTTCAATCATTTTCTTCAGTCTCATGGAAATGAAATGCAACAGCAAGTCATAGAATGTGATGTCTTTGGTGTGAATCGTGTAAATAGGAAAATATGTTTAAGAATTTATTCACAAATGGACAGTAATTAGATATTCCATGATTTCAGGGTTTAATGTAAAGGGGTTACTTGAGTGGAAGAGAAGGTTATAAAGCTAACTACTGTTACACCTTTTGTTTAACACATAAGCACTGTGATTGAAATTCTTGTTCAGACATTGATTCAGTCTTCTGGTTGAATAATGTTGTTTTCTCGAGTCTAATGTTCCTAGTATTCTAGGTTGGTTCCCTTTGCAAGTTCTGACTATGCCTGAGCCAGTTGAATGGAGCACACATAGTGAGTGCAGGTCCATTTCCCACATTCTCATCCTGAATAATACATGGCTAAAAGTACTATCCATAACAACTACTAGATCTCTTTAACACCTTAGCAAAGAATAAGATTCCAGTCACATTTAAGTATAGTTTTGCCATGAACAAGGATTAAAAAAATGAAAGGTATTTTTGATGAATATTGAGGACAATGTTTTTAAAGAGGACAGTTCTGAACAGATGCACATTTTTAGAGATCACTTTGGACCATTTCAAGGCATAGCATGAGGAAAACGTAATCCAAGGGCAAAGAAACCATATGGCTCACAACAGGTTTCACAGCACAAAGTAAATCCACTGTGCTAGGATTTAATCATTCAGAAGATGTAGGTATTTTTGTGGTAAGGCTAACACTTACTATCCAACTTCACATCTACACTTGAGCAGTTCAGAATCAACCACATTGCTTTGGCTCCATTCAATGACAGAATGGGCAAGAACAGATGATTTTATTTTTCAGGGGACTAAGTAAAGAAAGGTATCATAATAATGCAACACACACAAAATGCTGGAGGAACTCAGCAGACCAGGCAGCAATTATGGAAAAGAGTAGTCAGAAAAAGAGTATAGGAAAGAGAAAAGAGTGTGTGATTGGAACTGTTTTCCATAGATGCTGCCAGGTCTGCTCAGTCCCTCCAGCATTTTGAGTGTGTTGATTGGATTTCCAGCATCTGTAGAATTTCTTTGTTTGTGCATTATAATTACACCTCAGTTTTGTGCAGTAACTGATGCTATTGTTCTTTAAACATTTTTTGATTAATTTTTAATGAATATCTACAAAACAACTACAAAAAAATCAACAAAATGAAGATGAATACAGTGCAAAACAAACGTATCTGATATATAATTCATAACGATAAGCAAAAAAACCCAAAATAAAATCATATAAAGTTAGTATCCTCCCCACCCACCCACTGTGAAACTCCAGGCCAACTATTACAATATGTAAAAGAAAAATTAATTGGCACGTTCAACCCCACAGAGCTGTAAATATATATATAAATAACAGTATAATGCCTACTACCAAATCTATAATGTAATTCCCATCAAAAAAAAACAACAAAACTTACAGGGAAAAAAGCTGAAAGTAAGGGATTATGGTACAGAAAAAAAGAATAAACTTAATCTAAAGAGGAATTATGAAGGTATTGAAGAAAAGGTCCCTTGCTATTGTTCTTAAATTCCTGATTTATTTAAATCACTGAATATAAATTTCTTATCAGTGAAGTTAAAATATAAAGGATGATCTCTGGATTACTAATCCAATAACATTACAACTATGGGTTCTCTGTGAAAGGCACAGACTAACTATTAAGCCAATGAAGGAGAACGTTCCGAATGAAGAATATATCTAAATGCGATACTAGTGGAGATGAAGCACATCATACATATCAACTTTTAAGGCAAATGAACTTTCCAGCTCTTGGTCAAAAGTAATTTTCATTTACAAATAGGATAGGAATCTGATTGGTCTCTACTTATTGAACATGAATAAATGTCCATTTCTACCAACAAAAGTTGGCCCCTGCCCAATTGTTTTCATTTAGGTACACTGATAACCACAACGTGGCTTTTCGTTGGTAATTTGTTCCGTTTTGCATTTTTTGTTAGACTGTGGGAAAACTTTTCAACACCATGAAAATAACATTAGCTGCAAAATGCAAAATGTAATTACTTCACCAAGTGTGCATACAGATTATTGGGAACATCCCTGCAGTCGTGCTGGTGTTGCTTTGTGCTCATGTGGAAGACATAATTGAATGGTTGTGTCTTCCAAATAATGTCCACCTCCTTCATTTGCCAAGTGCTACAAGCAGTCTTCCCGGTTTAACAATCTACTAAGTGCTTAAACAATGACCCAGTAAAGACAGTATTCCTATCTAATTCTGAGACATCAAGGACATCAGTGTGCTTAGGTTGTCATTCATTATAGAAGGCCTCCATACTGGACATTGATAAAAACTTGAGTTTTAATAGTTCACATTATGCTTTGTCAAGTTGATCAGAACTAACATCTTTTAGTTCTAAATTTATATATGTGAATGTACCAGAAATCTACCATATTAAGCACTATAATGTCCTCACATGCAGTTTTGAGATTTTGTAATTTGTGATGTACTAATGTTTCAGGCAAATCCAACGAAAACAAATTGATACACTATGTAACAATTATGATACATTAACAACCATTTTATATGTGGTCAATAACTCTAATAATACTTCCTCACATACACAAATATCTATAGGTCTACAGGCCACTTGTTTTTCTTTGTTACAAGAAAACTAGACTCTAAGTCGCACTGACTTGCTCTGCGATCGTTGTTTTATTAAATCTGCAAAATAGGTCTGTTCTATTTGATAGATACTTGTTATATTCTTGTGAAGATTATATCCATTGCACTCGAAGAATCCCATTTCTAATGTGTTCACCTGCCTTATATTTCTCTTTGTAAATATGCATAATTTTTGTGCTTTTCTTTAAATTAAAGTCATCTTTTTGACTCTTTCTCCTGTATGATGAATGGAGGACACAGAATTTCCAGTCAAAAGTGACCTCTTGATTCCTTCTATTAATGCAACGATTATTCACCTACAATCTCCACAATTATCCAAACACCATATGTATTTATGATAATAAATAATTTTCTGCAAACATTGTGCATCCCCTTTCTGAAGAGAAAGATCAAAATTCATTGAGACCAAATGGCCTGTTCACAGGTTTGGAAGAATATTAAAGTATTTCTATTTTATTGCTTGTTAATTGCCATAATCCATGAATTCTGCAGCTGCTAAAATTTGGAAAGTAACATATGAAACATTTTTTTCTTGCAAAACACGGTGTACACTGGACTTCCATTGAATACTTGCCCCCAACGTCAAAATTTCAACCATCAGTACAACAGATCTACAGGGAAAAGGTAATGTAATATATGGATTTACTTCTTTAAGAGCAATTACCCCCCCCCCCCACTTAGCATGACATATTGTCTGTGCATGTGCGGTTGTCTACACATGCACATTGTTTTCTCTCTCTCACTGCAATGTGAATACACCAGTTAAAGCTATTTCCCACATGTGTGCCTTTATTTTGATATGAGGTTGTGTACAGACACAACAGATAATAAACTTCCTTGCTGTATTTGGAATTGTTATCATGGCTTTGGAATCATTGAGTAAAACTTCAACAGTCCTAGTGTTAAAATATCTCTGCATGAGATTTCACCTGCCCTCAATTTCTTAGCCTTCATTATGAAGGCATATGTATTTTTGGAAATGACCCACAGACAATGATCATCTTGTGAAATCCTCTCTAAAAGCTCCGTTAAGTTATCTATTTCAAGTATCCCTCATCTTGTATTCCTGTAAACTTTTTGAATATGTTTACTTACACTCCTTTTCTAGTAAGATCAGGCATGGTATAACCATTATTTTAATGCCACAACAGAGTCATAGAACACCTCAGCACAGAAACAGAACCTTTGGCCCATCTAATCTGTGCCAGACTATTAATCTACTTAGTTCCATCGACCTGCACTCGGGCCATAGTCCTCCAAACCCTTCCCATCCATGTACCTATCCAAATTTCTCTTAAATGTTGAAATCAGGACCCATATCCACCACTTCTGCTGGCAATTTGTTCCTCCCTCCTACCACCCTCTGTCTTTTAGTTTAACACCCAATTCCCTGCACTCACTTGGCAATATCTCGTTACCCTTCCTACTCATGTCATCGGTACCAAGTTGGACCATGACTTTTGGCTGCTCATCCCTCAACTTAAGAATGCTGTTTTCTCAATCCAAGATATCCCTGACCCTGGCAACCAGAGGAAACATGCTATCCAGGAATCTCATTCTCATCCAATAAAACCTCCTGTCTGTTCCCCTAATCAATGCATCCCCTATCACTACCACTTCCCTCTTCTTCCCCCCACCTTCCCTTCTGAGCCACAGAGCCAGACACAGAACCAGAGACCTGACCGCTGGGGGTTTCCTTTGCTAGGATATTCCTTCCAACAATATTCAAAGCCTGTTGTTGAGGGGAATGGCTACTGCAGTAATCTGCACTGCCAGTCCTTTCAGTCTCCTGATGGTCACACAGTTGTTCATGTACTGAAACTTGAGTGTAACTATGTGGTGAACTATGTGCCTGTCTGGACACGCCCCCTGCTGACTGCTCCTGTGGCTCCTCCCACAGGCCCCTGTATAAAGGCGATCTGAGGCCTGACGCTCGGCCTCAGTCTCCAGGTCATAGTATGATGGACACTCACTCCTGGTTCCTTCTTCCAGTCAATAAAAGCCGATATGTCGCCTTACGTCTCAGTGTGAGTTATTGATGGTGCATCAAACTACCTCTCTGTAAGTCCTGCCGATCGACCACTCAGCCCCCCCCCCCCCCCCCAAAATGATCCGGAGTTCATACTTTAAAATGGTCTGAAAGAAGTTGCAGCTGGCTGCACTTCTTGCAGTTGTAGTCACTGGAGGTCTTCTGGCCTTCTCACATCCCACAACAGGAGCATTCCACCATCCTGCCTGGGATCCCCACTGCTCTAACTGAGCAATAAGAAATTATGCACAATCCATCATCTCCTCCGGAACTGCGGCACATCCTGACTGTCCTCGACCCTGGGTTCTTATGAACTCTCTCTCCCACAATCCAACAATCCAACATCTCAACGGGAACTGTGACACAGAGGTTTTTAAACAATCTGATTTCCATTCCAGCTCACTAAATAAGATTAGGATTCAGCTTGAAAAGGATTTTTAGCTCATCATAATTTTATTATATTATGAAATGTATTATTTTGCTGCAACAATACACTGCAAGAAATAAAAATTGCTATAAGCTACAAAATAAGTAAATGGAGCAAAAGACAAATAACGAGGCATTGTGCATGGACCATTCAGAAATCTGATGGTGGTGTGGAAGAAGCTACGGTATTTCTAAAATGTTGAGTGTGCATCTTCAGCGTCCATTGCCTCATCATGAACATTAGTATATCAAAGAGAGCATATTCCAGATCGTGAGGGTCCTTAATGAGGTGGTCTTTTACCACCTTCCTGAGGCACCACTTTTTAAGATGTTGTCAATGGTGGGCAGAGTTGTACCCTTGATGGAACTAGCAGAGTCTACAACTCTCTACAGCCTCCTACAATGCTGTACAATGGAGGTCGTGATGCAAGCCTGTCAGAATGCACTCCACTGTACATCTATAGAAGTTTTTACGATGAGGTACTGGAGCCTATTTTAAGAACAACTTCTCCACCTGTATAGGATTTCTGAACTGCCTTTGTACTATTTATTTATTTTGTAATAGAGTAATTTCTCTGTCTTGCACTGTACTGCTGCTGTAAAATAACAAATTTCATGACATAATGTGATTCTGACTCTGAGGCTTTGGTGACGCACAAAATCTCCTCAAACTTTTAATGAAGTAGAAGTGCTAGTGCGCTTTCTTTGTGATTGCATCAATGTGTTCAGTTCAAGATAGTTTCTCTGAGCTGTCAACGCCAGGAACTGGAAACAGCTCACTCTTCCCTCTGCTGATCCCTCAAGAAAGAGCAAATTTCTCTACATTTCCCCTTCCTGTGTCCACAATCAATTCCATGGTCTTGCTGAGATTAAAGCAAGGTTTATCTCACTTCTGTAGGCCTCCTTATGGAATATCCAGTTCTGCCAACAAGGGTGGTGTTAGTGGCAAATTGATACACACGATTTGTGCTGTGCCTAGCCACACTGTCATGAGTGCAGAGAGAGTGGAGCAGTGAAGTAAACATAAATCTTTGAGGTGCAGCTGTGTTGATATTCAGCAAAGAAAGGATGTTATTGTCAATTTGCACTGACTGTGATCTCCCAATTAGGAAGTGAAGGATCCAGTTGCAGAGGAAGACCCAGGTTTTGAAGTTTGTTGATTAGTATTCGGGGGATGACGATGTTGAATGCCGAGCAGAAAATGATAAATAGCAGCCTCATGTACATTTTCTGCGGTCCAGGTGTTTGTAAGCTGAGTGGAGAGCCAGTGAGTTTGTGTCCACTGCAGACTGGTTGTGGCAATGGGTTCAGGTCTTTGCTCAGCCGGGAGTTAATTCTAAACATGATGTCTGCAGATGTTGGACATCCAAAGCACCAAACACAAAATGCTGGAAGAGATCAGCCAATCAGGCAGCAGCCATGGAAATAAGATGTTTAGGGCCAAGAGCCTTCCTCAGGACTGGAAAGGGTGCCAGAATAAAAAGGTGGACGGAGGGGAAGGAAAATGGCTAGAAGGTGATGGGTGGAGCCAGGTGGGTAGGAAAGATCAATGCTGGAGAAGAAAGGAATCCGATAGGAGAGGACAGTGGACCATTGGAGAAAGGGAAGGAGGAAGGTACACGGGGTGAGGTGATAGGCAGGTGAGAAGAGGTAGGGGGCTAGAGCGGGGAATGCAAAAAGAGGAAAGGGGAAGAGAATTTTTTTTTCACTGGAAGGTGGAATCCATATTCATGCCATCAAGTTCAAGGATACCCAAATGGAATTTAAGGTCTTGCTTCTCCACACTGAGGGTGGCCTCATCTTGGCCCAAAAGGAAGCCATGGACCGACATGTTGGAACAGGAATAAGAATCGTAAAAAAAATGCTTGGCCACAGGGAAGTTCTGCTTTTGGTGGATGGAGCAGAGGTGCTCGACGGAGCAGTCTTCCGATTCACGACAAATCTCACCAATGCAAAGGAAGCTGCATCAGGAGCACGGACTGTTTGGGACCCTGAACGGAGAGGAGGGAGGAGGTCAACGGGCAGTTGTAGCACTTCGGCCTCTTACAGGGATAGGTGCCTGGAAGAGGATTAGATGGGAAGCGTGAATGGACAAGGGAATCACAGGGGTGATCTCTGTAGAAAGGGGGGAGGTAGGTAAAGTTCTATTTTGTGGTAGGATCCTTTTGGAGATGGCCGAAGTTGCTGATGTGTTGGATGCAGAGGTTTATAGGGTTGTAGGTAAAAGCAAGAGGAACTCTAAGGTGGCTGAATAAATGAGGTAAGTGTGAATGTTCAGGAAATGGAGGAGATGAGGGTGAGGGCAGCATCAATGTTGGAGGGATAAAAACCCTGTTCTTTAGAAAAGGACATCTCTCGAGAGGAAAGCCACTTCCTTGGAGCAGATGCAGCAGAGAGGAAGGAACTGAGGTAAGGGAATGGCAATTTTACATGAGACAGGCTGGAAAGAGATATAGTCAAGATATCTGTGGGAATTGGTAGGTTTATAATGGATGTCAGTCAGCAGTTTGTCTCCAGGGATCGAGAAAGGGAAGAAAAGAATTCCCTCCTCTTCCCCTCTTCTATTCCCCACTCTGGCCTCCTTCCGCTTCACACCTGCTTATCACCTTCTCCTGGGTCCATTCCTCCTTCCTTTTCCCCCTTAATGCTCTACTCTCCTCTCCTGTCAGATTCCTTCCTCTCCAGTCATTTAACTTTCCCACCCACCCGACTCCACCTATCACCATCTAGCCATCTTCCTTCCCCTCCCCCCTCCTTTTCATTCTGACCTTTTTCCCCATTCCTTTCCAGTCCTGAGAACGTGTCTCAGCCCGGACTGTCTCATTTCCATGGATGCAGCCTGACTTGTGTGTGTTACTTAGGAATTCTAGCCCGTCCAAATTTGATCTTCAGTCCAGCCATCTACTGTGACAAGGGCACATACTATTACATGTTACAAAACAAAGTCAACAACAGCACATCCTATCCTGATGAGCTCAACACATTCTTTTTATGTTATGAACCAAATGGAATAGGTATTTCACCACCCACACTCATAATCTGCAGTGAACATGAATCTGCAGTCACCTTCGTAAAAGGTAAGATTAGTTTTCTGGAACATGAACCCATGGATGGCATTGGGCCCAGATGCTGTTATCAGTGTCTTGACTGAACTTCTTGCATGATAAAATGGACTGTTGGTCTCACAATCTACCTCATTATGTTCTTGCACTTTATTGTTTTACCTGCACTGCAATTTGCCTGTAGCTTTTACACTTTATTCTGCATTATTCATTTATTCATGCATTCATCCATCCATCCATTTATTTACTTATTTCGAGATAAAGCTCTTGGAACTGCTCAGCAAGCCACCAATTTAACCCTAACCTAATCATGGGACCAATAACCAATTATCCTACCTGCTATGTCTTTGGAGACCTGAGGACTCAGAGAAAGCTGATGCATTTCATGGGAGGACGCACAGAGATTCCTTACAGAGGATGCTGGGATTGAGCTCCAAACTCTGACACCCCAAGCTGTAATAGCATCATACTAACTGCTATGCTACTGTGGTGCCCAGTATTGTAAGGTTTTGTCTTTATCTTATTCTAGCTCAATGCACTGTATAATGATTTGAATGGTATAAACTATGCAAGACAAGCTTTTCACTGTATCATGGTACATGTGACAATAATAAATCAAAACTAATACTAACAATAAGATCAATCTTCCAAAACACTTCATCATAACAGAAGTGAGGGCTAGAGGTTTATAGTAGTTTGGGCAGCTCACTCTACTCTTCTCAGACACCAGTATGATTAATGCCATTTTGAACTAGGCAGAAACCTTCTACTCCAGCAGAGGCTGAAGATGTCCTTGAACATTCCAGCCAATTTTCAGTATCCTGCCAGCTACACCAACATTGTCTGAAGCTTTCTGAGAATTTGCTGTCTTCAAGGATATTCTGATATCAGTCTCGGAGGCAAATATCACATGGTTGCCTTGCATACACTCACTCACATAGATCTCAATGAAATCGGTGATAGTCATGGCATATTCAGTCAGATCCGAAAATGACTGCCTGAATGTGGTCTCGCCCACTCCTCAAAACAGTCCCCTAAACACTCTTACACCTCCCTTGACCTTAGCATCCCTGTCCTCGCCACTGGTGCTGTGGTCTCTGCCTACATATTGGGAGTAGAACTACAGCAAGGTGATTGGACTTGCCAAAATGTAGGCACCGGATGGTATGGTAAGTTTGTCAGAGACTTCGCCAAGCTGGCCTGGTTGAAGTGGTCTGCAGTAATCGAGAAGACTTTAGGGTGTGCTTCCTCATTTGTGTTGATTATGGCGCTCAGATCCTCCATTCCAGCTCCTCATCTGCCTAGGAGGACTGCAACCAGGACGACGGAGAAAGATACCCTCAGCAGATTGAATTGATAATGCTTGATAATAACTGCCAGATGTTCCAGGTTGGGAGGGGAGAATATTAATTCCATTTAATACTCTCAGTTATAAATGTATCAAGTGAAAAGGGCTCTTTGTTCCATGAGGATATGGGTGTGATGATCTATGGCTATGCTTCTGGGATTGTAACTCAGACACTCCAGGTTTGTCAATGAATGAATTTTAAATTAATTCAGAATTCACAATACATTCATTATTCTATTTGATTTTTTTTTAAAACAGAAGCATTCAGGGGCTGCATGAACCCAAGGAGTTAACTAACGCCCTTTGAGTCAAATAGAAATAGCAGCCCCACCTGATTTATCCACAATTTACTTCAACCCTTAAGTCTCCCAATTGTTACAAATCCCACTGGATCTCTGAAGCAGCATCCATGAGGCAGAATGGATGCGGTCAAACTTCACCAATGTCATTAGCATTTAGTGCTACTTTGCTTGTTTCAAGAAACCAAAGTCAATAGATAGTAGCAGAGGAAAAAATTGAAGGACCTTTCGTGAACCTGGAGGTTTCCCTTCACTGCAGCATGGGAGAAGGTGCAGAGGACATGCAGAACAGGGATATTTTCTGGAGAACAGAGGAGGAGAGTAAAACCATAATGCAGAAAGATAAATTGAAGAAAATATGCTCATCTCGTCTGTTTAAGGAGCATTCTTGCCCTGAGCACCAGTGAGGAAAAATTGAGAGGAATCAATACTGTAATAGAAAATTTGCCACCTACAACACCCACAACTGGAATTTCAGAACAGGGCATACTGTAGGTCACTTTGTCAATGTCTATAATGGTGACTATGACAGTGAGCTATTCTGTCTACAGCTTCTTCCAGGCTGGGTCTGGAGATATGATGAGACAACAGGGATGGTTGTGATGGTTTGAGGCCACAGTTGTTTAGAGATCTATGTTGACAGGGAAAGTTAAAGGGTGACGAAGAAATGTGATGCATTAAAGCATGCCAAGAGGAGAAAGCAAGACAATATTACAGATATTGTCTGTAATATCTGTATTACAGATATTAATACACAACTAATGTGAGGATTAGGGTTAGGGTTAGATGGTTGTGATGGTTTAAGGTGTTATGATCCCAGCCCCCTCCTTTGTGAGTATCGCAAGAGCACTAGTTGAGGGGGGGGGTCAGTAGACCCAGGAAGTGGGAGAGAGAGAGACGTGCTGAATAGACACAGGAAGTGGGAGAGAGAGAGACGTGCAGAGCACTGCGTTCCAGCGGGATGCCAAATAAGACGACAGTGACTATTGTCTCATGGAGACCACGTGTAAAGCCCTCGGGCAAAGTGGGCTGGTTGAGAGAGAGATTGCATCATCCCAACCTGATTGACACCTGCGACCCCGTGAGGAAGTATAAAGGAGGGTCTGGGGGGGGGGGGGGGAAGCCCCTTCAGACGCACCAAGAAGACAGGAGAGTGATCCCACCGTAGCGGGAAGCCATTTTGAAGGAAGCCACGTGCGTTAGATTCCGGGATTAGAATCTGTGGCTGGAATCACGGAAAACCACTTTTAACTAACATTGGGGAGGGGGAGCCCGCTCCCCTGATTCAATGGATGCTTCATAACGACCCGGCAAGTCTTTCCTTTTCTCACCAATCTCTCTCTCTCTCTGTCGCAACACGTGAAACCCAGCGATTCCCAAAAGGCTGAAGCCTGCAGACTTTTGAGTGACTTTTATATTTCCAACGGACAATATATTATCCCCTAGACAACAGTAGAGCTTATTTCTTAATGATGATTATTACTATACCCGCGCTTTAGATTGAGTATTGACGACGTGCGTTATCTGAATGTTTGTATTAACCTTACTTTTGTGTCCCTTTATAAATAAAAACGTTTGAAAATAGTGACATCAGACTTCAACGGACCTCTCTATCTTTGCTGGTAAGTTATCCAGTTACGGGATACGTAACAAAGGCCACAATTGTTTAGAGATCTATGTTGACAGGGAAAGTTAAAGGGTGACAAAGAAATGTGATGCATTAAAGCGTGCAAACAGGAGAAAGCAAGACAATATTACAGATGGGTGCCTTGCAGCAGAAGTGGCCGGTTCCGATTATAGACAGAGAAAACAAGTTACCAGAATTAAGTGAATTTAGAACAAGTCTGGAAGGCTACAACATGACCAGACAGAAGATGAGCTGTTGTTCCTCCAGTGGAAAGTGAAGTTTATTGTCAAAATGCACCAGGTACACTGATAGCACAGAGCAACATATAATAAATGTAGCATTCACAAAGAAAGCAAATTAATCATAAATTATACACAACTTTTACAAGTTTGTCATGGTCCTCATAATAACAATGCAGGAGGCCACTGACATGTGTGGAGGGAAATGTTAATACTGTTTCTTTTGTTAAAGATGTTATCTGACCTCCTGAATGTTCACTGCATTTTCTAACTTTTGAATCAGAAAGTTGCTGTTCTTCTGGGCTCAGATCCTGGCCAGGTAAGGGAAGAATCAGATCTCTTACCCTGAAGCAGATGAGCTTCACCAGTGATGTGATGCCTTTATGGTTACCATTACTGAAGGTGACACTCGTCATAGACCTCCTGTTCTTTGCGCCCCACTGCATGCACCTCCGACCTCGAGAAGATTACCTCCATTACAAATATGGACAGAATATGCTCTGGGAAGTGTGGCTGTGAAATCAAGTAAAGGAGTTGTATATTTTTCATCATCGTTGTCTGGCTTTTCTTCTACTGTCAGGCCAAAATGTAGTTCTTGGTTTACCTTGTATGAAAATAGCCCCAAGAGAGAGGTTTCAGTTCCATTTTGAATGGAATTTTGGACTGAGTTATTACATGGGATGCAAGAAGGAAGATTTAGGAGTAAAAAACAATCACACTTGATGACTTTGACTCTATTGTAGGTTTTTGCAAATAAAATAACATGAGGCATTTTATGTTTTAAGAAAAACTGTAGTTGACTTCAGGAGGGCATGGAGTGACGACTCCCTGCTGAACATTGACGGCTCCTCGGTAAAGATATTAAGAGCACCAAATTTCCTGGTGTTCACCTGGCGGAGAATCTCACCTGGTCCCTCAACACCAGCTCCATAGCAAAGAAAGCCCAGCAGCATCTCTACTTTCTGCGAAGGCTGAGGAAATTCCATCACCCACCCCCGATCCTCATCACATTCTACAGGGGTTGTATTGAGAGCATCCTGAGCAGCTGTATCACTGCCTGGTTCGGAAATTGCACCATCTCGGATTGCAAGACCCTGCAGCGGATAGTGTGGTCAGCTGAGAAGATCATCGGGGTCTCTCTTCCCGCCATCACTGACATTTACACTACACGCTGCATCGGCAAAGCAAACAGCATTATGAAGGACCCCATGCACCCCTCATACAAACTCTTCTCCCTCCTGCCATCTGGGAAAAGGCTCCGAAGCATTTGGGCTCTTATGACCAGACTATGTAACAGTTTCTTCCCCCAAGCTATCAGACTTCTCAATACCCAGAGCTTGGACTGACACCTTGCCCTACTGTTCTGTTTATTATTTGTTGTAATGCCTGCACCGTTTTTGTGCACTTTAGGCAGTCCTGTGTAGGTCTGTAGAAGAGTGTAGCTTTCTCTGTGTTGTTTTTTTTTTACGTAGTTCAATCTAGTTTTTGTACTGTGTCATGTAACACCATGGTCCTGAAAAATGTTGTCTCATTTTTACTACGTACTTTACCAGCAGTGTTGGTCAAAATGACAATAAAAGTGACTTGACTTGACTACTGTGCTCCAAAGTTGAGCACAAAGTACGGTGACCAAACTTCACATGATTATGTCACCACATCAGACCAGCCTCTTAAAGTGAACCCCAGCTCAATGTCAGGGGTTGTGAATTTTGTACATTTCCACCAATTATATTACTCTACACAGGCCCTCCTCCTCCCCCAGGATTCACTAAAACTGGCATTGTGAGCCTGTCCAGAGCTCGGATGCCCATCACAGGCCCTTTGTTCCATCGGTGGAGGAACAGCAGGTGCCTCTGGCTTGTCCAGAGATGTGTTAACACACTCATGATCATGACATGATGGCAGAAGCAAGGCAGCAGAATCATCCAAATCTTGGTGGACCACTGTAAGGTGAGCAGCTGAAACACATTCAGGTTTACCCTTGTTATCTATGATAAAAGTCACTTCTCTCCATTCCATCGCAAAACAGGCTAAGGGGATGTTGGTGTACATCAGAGCGAATGAAAACAAACAAGGTGAAACATAGGTCTACAGGAACCCAAGAGTGCTGTATGCGATGTTGGGAGGTAGGAATATGTGTAAAATAGTTGAATTTACTGAGGAGGATGGACTAACATTGAGGGGCTGACTAAGTGGTTGTGGCGTCAGGAATAAAATCACCTGGCAACTCATAATGGCTGCCCGTACACCAACTCAGCCACAGACAGCTGCAGGTCCTCTTTGGAACTGTTCTGAAACTCAGTAGAACCCACGGGAGAGGATCATGCCAACACTCATTCATCAGGGAAGCCATCAGAGCAGCCTTTAAGGAGCAGTGAAATCACTCGCATAGGCCATTGGACTGTGGGTGAATATGCTGTGGTGTAATGTAGCTTAATGCCAAGGTACTACTTCATTGCAGCTCAAAGGTTTGAAATGAATTGGGGACCGCAGTCAGATGAAATATCAAGATGAGTTGCCAAACCGAGCAACGCAGGGGCTGATGAATGCCCGAGCCACATCTTCGGCCGTCGTCGATGCTAGAAGCGCGACCTCTGACCACTTGGTGGTACAGTCCACCATGGTATGGAGGTATGTGAAATTACAGGAGTGGGGAAGGAGGACCAACAAGTTCCACATTGAGATGGTCAAACCATCACTCAGGGACCTCAAAAAGTGTCAGTGGTGCCTGAACATGATGGTTAATTTTTGCCCACTGGCACTCTACACAAGCTGCAGTCCAATCATGCATGTTCTTCCTCAAGCCGTGCCAAAAAAGCCTTTAGTGCAACCAGTTTCTGTGAATCTTTCCGGCCTAGATGCGTGAGGCAATGCATGAAGTCAAAAACAGTCCATCTCTAGTTTGCGAGCACGAAGGGGCGAGGGTAACAGGTTGAGACATCGCACAGGAGTGAAACCTCAGCTTCCCTGAACTTAATGTCAGCCAAACACAGGCCTGTGACTCCTGTTTGGTAAGCCTGGACCTCTGTGTCAGTAGCTTGGTTGGCTGCCATACTGACATCGTCAACCCCTATTTATTTGGCCACAACCACTGGCCGTGAGAGGCAATCAGTCACGGCATTATTTTTCCCCTTGATATGTTGTATATCAGTTGTGAACACTGATATGTAGGCCAGTGGTGCAGCTGCTGCGCAGACCAAGTGGCCATTACCTGCACAATGTACTTGTGGTCAATGAATCCTGAGAAATGGGGACCGTCTGGAAGAAAGCCAAGATGGCAGACAGCCTGATAGAGACCAAGAAGCTCATGGTCAGATGTGCTGTACTTCCTTTTGGGAGGACAGAACTGCCAGCTGAAGGTGGTGAGTGGCTGCCTTATGCCCCTGACCAACTGTGGGTGCACAGCACCCCCAGCATAATCTGAAGTGTCAGTGGTAGTGGCTATGCCTGCGCTGGGGAGTGGGTACACCAGTAGGGTCACATTAGGAAGAGTTTGTTTGGTGTCATCAAATGCCCGGTCATGACCTCGGGCCAGTCAAGCACATGATTAAGAGTATTGCCTTTAAGCACACTTTACAGAGGGATCACAAGTTCGGCAGCTAGTGTAATGAACCGGTAAAAATTCCTGTAGATTTTAGTCATTATTGTGGTGGAAAATCCCTAATAGCGGCTGCTTTTGATGCAAGGCGCTACGCATTTTCTGCGGAGAAGTGATGGCCAAGAAAGTCAATGGTTGACAACCAAAACTGGCATTTAGCAGGGTTATTAATCAACCAGTGTTTGCTTAAGTGCTCGAAAAGTGTGCGGAGATGGGATACGTGTTTAGATTTGGATGTACTGGCTACAAATAAGTCATCCAGGTGAACAAAAAAAGTCTAAATCTTTTAGAACAGAGTCTATCAGCCCAAATGGTGCACGCAGAAACTCATAGAGGCCAAGCGGATGTATCACAGCCATTTTGAGAATGCCCTTAGTGCACACAGGCAGCACGTGGTTGCTCCTAACTAGATCAACTTTGAAAGAAATTAACTTTATGGCTAAGCATGTCAAAGAGTCTTGGATGTTTTGGACCAGGTAGTGATTGGCAGTGGTGAGGTCGGTGGCCTTATTAATGCATTGGTAATCACCACATGGGTGGCATCACCATCAGAGTTAAGGACCATATGAAGGAGTGAAGCCCAGGGGCTATTCGACCAGTGTACAATGCTGAGTCTTTCCATGTTGACAAACTCAGCCTTTGCAGTTGCTAGATTTTCTGGGACCAGTCTACTCACACAGTTGTGGACTGGCAGGCCAGTTGTGGAAATGTACTGCTCAACCTCATGCTTTGAAACTGCAGAGGAAAAAGTGGGCTTGGTGAGGTTTGAAAATTCGCCCTGCAGTCAAGTAAACTCACATGCGGTGATGCATGTGCTTGACAGAGTTGTGGGGAGCTTACTGGGAGAGCAGGGTAACAACCCAAAGTCCTTGACATCCACAAGCCAGCATCCACAAGGTCAACTAACAGTCCTTGGGCACTGAATAGAGGTCCCGCCACTTTAGCCAGGATGAAGTCCCTTGTGTAACATCACCCACTGAAGCAAGGTGTCACCCGTTGTACCCCATAAGTCAGGATCTGGCTGCCATCAGCGGCCTTCAGCAAGGTTTCATTGCTCTTTGCCTTCTCATCAATAGGCGATGCCAGCCACACATTCACTTAACCACCCCTGCCACACAGGAAGCACTGCCCTGAAAGGGTGTCTGTAATGGACAGTAGGCAAACCTGGCAGCTGGAACCCATGGTGTTCACAGATCATGTACAGATGCGCTGGCACTGTCAGAGCTGCAAGACAGTTCGTTCGTACCAAAGCCAGTGTGGTAAAAACATAGACCTGGCTTTGTCTGTTTGGTGACCCTGCTGACTGGGCTTAATGAGGAAGAGAAAGGAGGAGGAATTATGCACCTCTGCCTTGCTGAGTGTAGACTATCAGCCATTTTAGCAAGCTCCCTATTGTCCTTCATGGGTGCATTAGCTAGGACTTCGCAAACTTGATCAGGCATTTCCTGCTTGAAATATTTGTTTAAAAATAAAACAAGGATGTTCATTTCCCAGGAGGCACAGCATGTGGTCCATCAGCTGTGATGGCTTGGCATTACTGAAGCTGGAAAGGAGAGCAACTGTATGGTGTGCTGAGACTCCGATAGTCCAAAAATCTGTAAAAGGTGTGTTTTCAGCAATCGGCATTTATGGTGCTCAGGCAGGTTTTCAGGTAACCTCAGCACTCTTGCCCCGTGGGGTTGCTGAGAGACACTACCGTATAGAAATATTTGGTGTTGTTGGTAGAGGTATCTCACAGCATGAATTGGGCCTCGGCTTGTACAAAGTGAGCAACAACATTTTGCTCCCAAATCTCTGGCAGTTTCATAGCAACTGTGTTGGCTGACCTATTCAATAACTCTGGAATTATCCTAGAAAATCATGGTCATTGATGTAGGTTTTCATAAACAAAACAAGGTGAAGCATTTTTTTGTTTAAGAAAAACCATAACAACACATTTACTGTACTCCAAAACCAAAATGAAAAGTGCGGTAACTGAATGTCACATAATTATGTCACGTCAGACCAGCCTCTTCAAGTGAACCTCCATTCAATATCGATTATTGTGATTATGTACACTTCCACCAATTACATTACCCTACACTATAACTGCCACAATTCAACAATGGCCATCTCAATAATGGTCAATATACCTCCTCCACTGAGGCAGAGAAGGGTAGCCAAGCAGGTTCTGCTTCTGGTGTGGCTGTTGTTCTTAAATGACTGGCAATGTGTACAAGGTATAAGATGTAGATGCTACATTTGTAAGGATGCAAAATAGCAAATAATATTCTATTTTATTAAAAGAGAAACATTAGTAGAAAAATAATAGGATTATAGTGGTCTCCTCCAAACTGAAGACATGAACATTACATTCTCCAACTTCCAGTAATTTCTCCCTCCTCCCCTTTCTCTCTTTTTCCATACTGCAGTCTGGCTCCACTCTTACCCCTTGTAGTGAACTATATATACATGTCTGGACACGCCCCCCCCCCCCCCCCCCCCGTTGACTGCTCCTGTGGCTCCTCCCACTGACCGTGGCTCCTCCCACAAACCCCAGTATAAAGGCGATTGGGGCCTGAGCCCTGCCTCTCAGTCTCCAGGATGTAGCCTGGTGGTCAATTGCTGCTTGTTCTTTCTTCTAGCCAATATCTCGCCTCACATCTTGGAGAGTTATTGATGGTGCATCACCCCTTCTCTGCTCTTCACCTGACGTTCACCTCTCCCTGATGTCCTTTCTCCCATGGTCCACTCTTCTCTCCTATCAGTTTCCTTCATCTTCAGCCATTTACCTCTTCCACCTATCACCTCCCAGCTTCTCACATCAATCACCCTCCCCCACCCACCGACCTTTCCCCCTCTCCTGGCTTTGTATACGACCTGCCAGCTTGTACTCTTTCCCCTCCCCACCTTATTATTTTGGCTTCTTCCTCATCCTTTGTAGTCCTGATGAAGGGTCTTGGCCTAGAACACTGATCATTTATTCCTATCCAAAGATGCTGCCTGACCTGCTGAGTTCCTCCAGCATTTTGTGTCTGTTGTATAGGATTATAATAGATTGGGTAGTACTTGAAACTTAACAAGCACATGGTAGGATAAGGTGTTTTAAGTCACATTCACTTATTGGGAACACTGATGCAAAGTTATTGGTCTTCACTTTATTTTAAACTAATGCTTAAAGATCAGCATTTTGCTGCTCAAGCCAACATTAATTGCTCAGCCGCAATTGCTCTGGAGAAAGTGATGGTGAGATGCAGCGGTTTTTCTGGTGAAGCTTGTGTTGGTGGGCAGGCAGGTCCAGGTTTAGATCCAGTGACACAGAAGGAATGACAGCACACTCCCAAGTTGGGATGGTGTGCAACTGGAAGGTAGCCCTGCAGACGGTGGTGAACCCATGTACCTGCGCCCCTGGTCATTCTTGGTAGCAGCAGTCGCTGCTTTGGGGACTGTTGTTAGAATAGCTTGCATTTTGTAGAAGGCTCACACTAGAGTCACAGTTTGCCCATAGGGGAGGGAGTGGCTGTATAAGGCGCTAAAGAAAATGTCAATCTAGTGTACCATGTCCTGTGTATGTTACTCAAAATGGGTTTTTTGGTTTGTTAAGAGTAGGAATGCTTCTTTGTCTGATAAGTGTTTCTCTCACAGTTGTTTTGCTTTATACTTGTTGATATGGTAATTATATTCATTTGTTAACCAATGGGGAATGTTATTTTGTCTTGTGAGGCTGGGAACTTGGGGGAGGGGTTTTTCATGGGCTTTTGGTAGAGAGCCGGGAGGAAGACGTCGAGGAAGGTGGACGTGCGCTGCACTGCTCGGAAGACCACCGGGCGTGGTCCTAGGTGCGAAGACGTGGAGGTCGGAGGCAAGCGACGAGGGGTCGAATGGTTCGATGTTTGATCTCCAACGATGTGCACTAAACTGACTGAACTTTGATAAGTTGGCGCCTTTTTTTTTCCCTTGCATATATATTGTATTGCCTAATACTCTTTTAATTTTAGTAAACTCTTTAAAGTGTATTTCATAACGGTATTTGTCGTGGGTTTGATACTATGGGCGGGTGCGAGGCATAAACTCGATTCTCACAGCACCTGCGTGTACGGGAGGTGGGATTGGTGTGTGGCTGGATCTCCTTTTCCCCTAGACATATACCAGCCTGTTGGGTAAGTGTTACATTAGTAAACTGGTTTAACTTGATCAGTGTCGAATTCCTTGAGAACTGTTGGCACTGCATACAGCCAGTCAGGTGCAGTATTTCAGTACACTCCTGCTTTCTGCCCTGTGGAAAGGCCTTCGGGTGTCAGGAAGTAAGTCACTTACTTCCTGCCACCTCAAGACCTTCATGTGTCCAGGTCCCTGTATCTTGCACTTCCATGGCTACCAATTCCCCCTTCTATCCAAGCGTTTTCAATTACTTCCAGGCTGTCCACAGATGGAGCCCATCTCTGTTACTTTCCACTACACTAAGTAAAGCCTAATCAGTTTTAACTTATTTCAAAGTCTAGTCGATCCTGTACTATGCTATTCTGCATCACATCCCACAACAAATTCACCTCTGCTCATGATACTATGTAGCTCCCTAGAGTATTGCAAGTTAGTCATCCGTAGCATAGGCCTATTTTAATTAGAACTCTCCATCTCATGTTATTACACCTTACCACTTCCCCCACCCATTGTTGCCAAGTCCAGCCATTCAACAGCAAGGTTAATACACAGTTCAAGTACTGTCTGCACTGCAGGAACAGCCATTAATTATGCATGCCATTCCTTGTGCCCATTTTAATTGGCTGTCAAATTTTACCTTCAATGCTACTGATCTCATGAGATGGACAATATACACTCAGTGGTCACCTAATTAGATATACCTATTGTCCTGCTATTAATGCAAATATCTAAATCAGCCAATCATGTGACAGCAACTCAATCCATAAAAACATTCAGACATGGCTAAGAAGTTCAGTTATTGTTCAGACCAAGCATCAGAATGGGGAAGAAATGTGATTTAAGGGGCCATGGAACGACTGTTAGTGCCAGTATCTCAGAAACTGCTGATCTTCGGGGGTTTTCACGCAATCTCCGGAGTTCACAGAGAATGATGCGCAAAAGGAAAAAAACATCCAGTAAGTGTCAGTTCTGTGGGCAAAAATACCTTGTTAATGAGAGAAGTCAGAGGAGAATGGCCAGACTGGTCCAAGCTGACAGAAAGATCAGAGAGAATAGCTGACAGGAACATGACAGTAACTCATATAACCACGTGTTACAACAATGGTGTGCAGAAAAGCATCTCTGAATGCAAAATGTATTGAACTTTGAAGTGGATGGGCCACAGCAGCAGGTGACCCTGAACATACACTCGGTGGCCACTTTGTTAGTTACAAGAGTTGCCTAAATAAAAGTGGCTACTATAAACGATGTTTGGTCATATTTCGAGTTCAAATTATAAATGTATCAATTGAGGGTAGGATGGCTATAAAGCAAATGAATTAAAAGACAATTAGGTCACACTGAGCATGGATATTAAAATGCTGTTAAAACATTGAAGGAAGGTTGATTGGAAAAAGGCAGCAACAATAGTTTGAAGTTCTAGTAGTTAAAGCAATTAGAATCATCTTTAAGCCTCCAAGCAGCTGACTCACTTTTGAGAACCCCTTCCAACTCTTCCATCATTCCCGAAAGGACTTAATTATTAAGTGCCCACTTGTCCAAAAGCTTACCTCCGTAAAGAAGTGATCTGTTCATTTGTCAGTCCACCATCTTCTTCGCGTATAATGAACAATTTCATCTTCAGCTGGGTCACTTTGACAGGAAAACTTATCAGAAAAATGTCTTTAAAGAAAAGAAACATTTGAAAATCAATCACTGACCATCCATAACTTATGATGTTCAAATTAACATCAGAAAAAGGACAAAGCCTGCTTTCCTCTTTTATTCAGTCTAATAATGTATACTGTCTTGTTCTGACTTATTAAAATTCTCAATTTCCAACAGATATGATTAGCCTTGATCTCTCTTGTGCAACATTGGCTAGCCGATTTGTTCTCAATGACATCTGCAATAATATTATACACAGGTCTGGATGGATGTAAATAAGGGTTCATTCAGATACATTAAAAGATGCATTCAATTTTGGACTGTGTTGAATCAAACCAACTCAGTATTTTATAAATAAATGCACTATCAGCACAGTTCAGCAAGCCTTTTTTTCCAACTATCCGTCTGCAAATGCTACCCAAATTTAGTTCTGGTGTTGTTAGATTAGATTATATGAGGTTTATAAACTCCAGAGTGCAATGAAATCTCTTGCGTATATGAAGCACACGAGTAAATGGTATACAGGATAATAATACATATAAATAATAACCACGGTGATGAGTGCAAAACAATGGTGAAGAGATAGGATTATCCAATGTAAGCTAAGTGTGCAGCTTGCAGTGATTGGAGCCTTGGTATGCACCTTTGCTTACTTTGCAAAATACAGTCAAAACTGCAATACTAGATTATGTAGCCTAGACGGAGGGTGAGCAAACTGTGGGGAAAAGATTAACTGGAAGCAGTAAATCTGCTGTTTGGAAACATTTCAACAATATTCTCCCTGTAATAGTAGAAGTTCAGGTGGATTTGTTCAACTGGAAATTGACAGCAAAAAAAAGGGTAATTCATCTTTGTAGTTGCAGACTGAGGAAAGATATACTCACCCTACAGCAGGGCCAAGTTGGTTGTACATGATATCACCTCTACAAGGAAAAACACAGCTGCTCGCAGAAAGACAAAAATATCAGAATGCATATATCTTTGTCTCTGCCAAGCCATTTCAGGAACAAGGTCTTGAGCCAGCACAAGGGCTTATTAAACTGGTTGTTAATGGCAAACTTCAGCAGGCAACATGTTTGCCAAACATTATATCAAGGTAGAATCTTCAAGCAGCAAAGAGAAAAAATGTGATCATTCAGCTTGATGAATTACTGACTGATGCAAGTGGGAAAATGGCAACTGACATGTAGATGGATGACTACAAAAAGATATCCATTATTTGACAATTACTGGCACTCCATCATGCCAGTCTATAAATTCAAGGGCAGAGTTTTAACGAGGACAATTGCAAAAGTGGAGAGACCATTAGGTGTGAGATTTTAAAATTACCCCTAAAATACTGTTGGATATAATCACGCTTAAACAAATTTATTGGAGTCATAGTCAAGAATACCAGCATTGCTCTTAGACCATAATCTGGAATATCCAAAATGAATAAATAATCCCATCCTTTGATTATACATGATCTACAAGAATTAGATTCTGAAGCCCCACATATTACAGAGGCTACAAAAATGGGAGATCCTTGTTCAAGTACATGAAACAGTTAAGTACTGAATTGCAAACTAGTGGTCAAGGTACAACTCAGATACTAGAAGTAAAATACAGCACCTGACACTGAATTCCAAACTTAACAAAAAAAAGGAACACTGAATAAAGTCAATGAATGGAAAACGTGGCCCTGATATGTTGCTATTTTTGGAAGATACAAAGTTCAAGTTTAATTATCATTCAACTATACATGAATACCTATAAATACTACCAAATGAAATAGCATTCCTTCGGGGCTAAGGTGCAAAACACAGTCATACACAGCAAAAGGGCACATATAGCATGTATGGTATAGAACAGCAGTAAAATATACAATCACATTAAAAATGTAGCCGTTACACAAATCTCACAGGGAATTTCATGGAGACCTGTATCCCACTCTGCAGATGGTAACTCGATGGTTCATAAAAATTGAACACTGTGGAATATCTTTTTTAATATATCAATGCATGTAATTAACGGGTAGAGCAACAATGACTGGCTTGTGAAGAAAATGCCAAGAGCAAGACACCTAACTTTCTCAACTCTGGGGATGGTGTCCAGCTCACACAGGAAATTTTTTTCCTGAAGTAGCAGGTTTATCAACAACTTTGAAATAATAGATCCTTCAAAGCAAGTAACCATGGTTGCGACATACCTATAGCTACCGAGGAGCCACTAAGTGCCTTTGCTGAACAGGATAAATGAATATAAAGAGCAGGATATAGATAAAGTGCAGCAATAAACAATGTGGATGCCTGAGATCGCAATGGACAATGGAAGAGATCTATCAAACTTAGAAAAAACATGGAATTGTAGACCCCAAAGTGGCTCAGCTTGAGGTAAATGCACTCTGGTGAACAATAGCAGCAATGAGAGTGACTTCAGCACGACCAGAACAATGACCGCTTTATGAAACTACCTTTAAGCCTTCCTCCATTTGTTCTTTTTAAGTAAGACAACATAAGATTTTTCTTCCATTTTCGTGTTATTCCCCTAAGTGATTTTCATAAAATGCCTGAGAACATTCTGAAGAGAGACAGGTGAACACACACATGATGCTGGAGGGAATCAGCAAGTCAGGCAGCATCTATGAGGGGAATGGGCAGTTGACATTTTGGGTTGAGACCCTTCATCAGGACTGGAAAGGAAGTGGGAAGAAGCCAGAAGAGAAGGTTGGGGGAGGGTAGGAGTACAAGCTGTCAGATGATGGGTGAAATCAGCAAAGGGGGAAGATTGGTGGTAGCAGAGCTGGGGGAATGTAGTAAGAAGCTGTGAGTTGATAGGTCAAAGAGATAAAGGGATGAAGAAAAAGGAATCTGATGTGAAAAGAGAAGGGATGAAAGGGGAATCAAAATAAGGAACGGTAAAAGAAAGAATTGGGGGGAGGGGGAAGTTACCTTCGATTAGAGAAAATTCGTGCCATCTGAGGCTACCCAGATGGAATATGAGGTGTTGCTTCTCCAACCTGAGTAAGGCATCATTATATCATTAGAGGAGGCCATGGATTGAGATGTTCAGGTGGAAATGGGCTGTTGAGTTGAAATGGGTGGCCACCAGGAAAGTGCACTTTTTGTGGTGGATGAAGTGAAGGTGCTCGAAGAAGCAGTCCCCAATCAATGCTGGATCTCACTGATGTAAAAATGGCCACAGCAGGAACACCTGACAGATGGTAAGTAGATTTCTTTGAAACACTCAGTGAAGTGTAACATCTTTTGGAAGAATTGCCTGGGGCCCCTGAATGGTGGTGAGGGAGGAGGTGCAGAATTTGTTCCATTTGCAGTGTTAAGTGCTAGGAAGGAGATCAGTGGTGAGGTTTGAGTGGAGAAGTGAATCACATAAAGAACAATTTGTATGGAAAGTAGAAAGTAGGGGGAGGGAAGGTAGGATCCTGTTGTAGATGGTGGAAATTTGTGAGAATAACCTGCTGGAAACAGCTGAATCAGCTGGTTAAGTTGTATTGCAACAACATTGTACTCATTTTCACCACTCACCGAGGAACTGACTTTGGACTTCAGGAATAGGAAGTCAGGGGAACACACACTCATCTTCACAGAGGGTTCAGTGCTGCAAAGGGTGAACAGATTGCAGTTCCTGGGCACCAACATCTCAGAGGAGCCAATTATACCAGTGCTTAAGGAGAATATGGTAATCTGCCTCAATGATTAGCTCTTACATCTACTGTGATGAAGTGCTTTGTGAGGTTGGTGATGAAACATATCAACTACTAGATGAGAAAAAACTGGGATCGGCTCCAATTTGCCTACCGTCAAGTCAACAGTAGATGCCATTAGCTCCTCACTCAGCATTGGAACATCTGAACAGTGAAGCATCAAGATGGTTTAACTACAGTTCAACATTAAATACTTTTATCTCCTCAAAACTAATCAATAATCCTTGGACTCAATACCTCTTTTTCATCTGGATTCTCAATTTCCTCACTTGCAGCCCCCAGTCAGATCAGATTGGCAACTATATTGCCTCCACAAACTCCAAAAGCAGATGTTGTGTGCTTAGGCACCTACTGTATTCCCTTGAATGGAAAAGACAACAAAATATAATGGATAGGGCCCATTCTCCCACAGGTAAAGCCCTCCCCACTATTGAACATTTCTCAAGGAGTACTATTGCAGGTAAAGAGCATCTATCATCAGGGACCACCACCACACAGGCCATGCTCTCTTCTCACTGCTGCCATCAGAAAGGAAGTACAGGAGCCTGAAGACTTACACAATCAGTTTCAGGAACAGTTATTACCCTTTAACCATTGGTCTCTTGAACCAGAGGGGATAACTTCACTCATTGAGCTATTCGCGCAAACTATGGATTCACTTTCAAGACTCTTCACCTCATGTTCTCGATATTTACTGCTTATTTTTTTTTCCTTTTGTATTTGTTGTCTTTAGTACATTGTTTATCTGTCTTGTTGGGTGCAGTCTTTCTTTGATTCCATTGTATTTACAGCAAATGCCCACAGGGAAATGAAACTCAGAGTTGTGTATGGTGTCATATGTGTAGTTAGATAATCAATTTACTTTGAAATTTGATCTACCTGGGGCCCAATACATCAATGCTACCATGAAGAAAATATCCCAGCTGCTCTCCTTAAGTAGGAGTTTGAGGAGAATTGATAAGTTACCAAAACACTCTTACATATTTCCATGGAAAGCACTTGGGTTGCATCACAACCTGGTATGGAGCCTCTAAGAAGCAGGATCACAAGAGGCTGTAGAAGGATGGAGACTGAGCAGTTCCATCATGGGCATAACTCTCTGCACCACTGAGGACATCTTCCAGGTGCAGAATCTTAGTAAGGCAGAATCCATCATTGAGGACTCTCATTCTCCATCACTTGCCTTCATCAGGACAGAGTACAGGAACCACATTCAACTGTTTTGGAACAGCTTCATCCTCTTTGCCATTTCTTAATGGTCCAGGAACCCCTTGTTATTCCTATTGTTTTTGCACTATCAATTTATTTTCCAATTTAGCCATTTTATGTCTCTGTGCCATACTGCTGCTGTGAAACAACATTTCAGGAGTCCTGAAGAAGGGTATCAGCCTGAAGGATCTACTGTTTATGACGTTGCCTGACCTGCAGAATTCCTGCAGCATTTTCTGTGTGTTGCTTTGCACTTCCAGCGTCTGCAGAATTTCTCATGTATATGATTTCACACCATATGCCAGTGATAACAAATTTGATTCAGATTCTGAACATCTAAATGAGATTAAATGACTGTAAGGTTTTTGAGGTAGGCCAAAGGATTTATAATATTTAAAAACGTTATCCTTGGATGATATTTTGCTGTTTTAGGAGGTTTTAACAAACGCGTAAAAATAGTAGTAGAGATCAAGTCAAATCTTCATTGAATTTGCAAAAAGATTTTATTGCAAATATTATTTTTAAAATATGCATTTGGACTGAAAAATCAGAGGCATACGATCTATGTTTCAATTTCACATCTGAGATTATTGTATTCATGTTGATTGTCAGTTCCTGACTGGTAAGATATAAATAAAATTAAAGGCTCCCTGGCTCTGGTCTGGTTCTTATTATTTATGGACAGGGTCAAGTTTAAATGTTAATCTCAGCAAAACATTATTTTAAATTGAAATGGTTTCTTGCCATATTTATAGTTATTCAAGCAATGTTTAATTATATATAATTTTACCCAAATACTTCTTGACTGAGCGCTTGACGGATTTTCTAAACCATAAACCATAAGTGAATTTTCTACAGAGTCAAATGGCCTGCTTCAGTGTGCTGGCCATAATGAAGGTGCCAAAATCTGTTGTCTCCAGAGCATTGAACTACAGTGATTTCCAGTTAATTGGGTCATTGCTTAGAAGGGGCAGCCACTGATTTGGGACAACTCCTAAAAAACAAAAACAAATTTAGAAAATAGCCAGGATTCCTTTTGTTTACTTGGGACAGGAGACTGTCACCGAACAGTTTCTGACTAGCATCAGTCACATGCACATTGTGTGGCCATTATACACTACGCCATGCTAAGAGTGAACAGTTTTTAAAATAGCATCACTGATAATCAGCAGGTAATAAGCATTAAGACAATTTCGAACTTTTTGCTCATTGATGTTTCAAACGTTCAGGCTTGGAGATGCCAGAAATGGGCGGGAGTGAAATTGAAATGATTTCCCTACTTCAGCCTGTAAGGAACTACGAAGAATTTGAAGATATCGACAATCATCTTGAATGTTACAATGAAAATGAAGATGTGGAAGATGCAATAGTCGAAAACACTGCTTGAAGTCAGTCCACCATTTGCACTAGGTGTCTGTGCTGATCTTGTTCATTTACAGTCAACAGAATAATTCAGTACACTAGGGATTAATTCTTCCGTCGATAACTATTAGGAACTAGTACAGTTTTATAGTACTGTAGTAGTTTTGATAGTGTTCTAATTTGTTCAATATTTAATTGAAATATATAATTTGTTACTCAATTAAACATTAGTTTGTCTTTTGTATACCATTTTACTTATTCCATGAAGCTTCAGCTCATTGGGGCAGCCACTAATAGGCCAAAAATGTTCTGGTCCTGATGTGTTGCAATTAACCAGAATCCATTGTAAATCATTTATTTGATACAAAATAATTATTCAAAACAAAATGGTATTCATTCCCAAAAATGTAAAACAATTTATTTAAGTTTACATTATTCCTTGGGGACTCCAGCTTCAAAAGCAGTCCTACACTGAGTTCAACGCTGACTGACAGCTCCAGCGACACCACCAGTGCCAGACTGTCTCAGTCTCTGCCTTTTCTTTGGATTCATCAGCTGCGTGGAAAGGGGGAGGCTGCTACATGGGCAACAGTTTGCTGTCCACATCGTACTTCTGTGACTTGTGTATCACACAGACAACCAGGACACAAACATCTATGGTTGACTCCGACCAATGGATGGCCTCATAAATATTTTGAAGCATAATCATTGTTGCAAAATCTAAAATATGGAAGTCATTTTCAACACAAGATACCATAGAAATCAAACTGACATCAACTAAGTAATCTCTCCACTGATACAGAGGCTGAGGGGTAAACGTTAACCAGGATACATGGAGAACTCCCCTTCTCTTATTGTCAAACTGAAGCACTTGATAATGAGCATGATGGAGTGTCCACAGCCACAAGCATCAACACTGTAGCTGAGATTTGTATCCTCTCCGAGTGCTGTGCAGAAGCACTGAACAGATGCAATGTTTTTCAAAGCTACTAAACAGAGCCAGAAAGGATTCCTATTCCATTGTTATTGTCCTATAACAAAGGAGCTAGAACAGGACCAGAAAAGTTATGGAAATAATCTCCCTAATAACACACAAGACAAAAGGAGCAGAATTAGGCCACTTGTCCCATTGAGTCTTTTCTGCCACTTGATCATGGCTGATTTATCATCCCTGTCAACCCCATTCAGATTCAGATTCAGGTTATTGTCATTTAGAAACCACAAATGCAATGCAGTTAAAAAATGAGACAACGTTCCTGTAGAATGATATCACAAAAGCATATGACAAAACAAACTACACCAGAAAATACACATAACATTTGGCAATCCCCAATCCAGATTCTGGAGAGGCTGCTGTGCATTAATATCACGCTACCGTCTTAGCGTGTTCCCCGGAAAGGAGCTCCAAATCCACCAGACAAGCAAGACTAAAAACTAAAGCTACAAGACCTGCACAAAACCACATAGTTACAACGTATAGTTACAACAGTGCAAACAATAGCATAATTGATAAAAAACAAACCATGTGCACCGTAAAAATAGTCCAAAGATGTTAAAGGACTATAAGTTCAAAAGAAATCACCACACAGTTTCCACAAGTCCCCAGGGTCCTGACAGACTCGTCATCCCACACTGACGGCAGAAGGGAATACCCCCGCTATGGACTTCCAAGGCACCGCCCGACTCAGCCTTGCAGACGCAGCACACATTGAAAGCTCCGTTGAAACCAGCCTCGCAGACGCAGCACACAGTGAAAGCGACCTGACCACAGCGGACTCCGAGTCCGTTGAACCGCCGAGCCCACGACCATCTCCTCGGTTACAGCTTCTCCGAGCACCATCCTCTGCTGAGCGTATTAAGACGGCCCCACCAAGGGCCATCAGCAACGCCACCCCGAGGACTGGGGTCCTGTTCTTCCCAGCAGAGTCCCGGACCTCACAACAGAAGCAGCAATGGAGAAGGTCTTCCTGGAGACTTCCCAATGTTCCTCCGTGCTCCCATGTCTGTTTTCAATCGATTATGATTGCACACGGCACCCCACTTCACAAATAACAGATAACCAGCTCCGGAGTGGCTGCTGCAAGCTGCATCGCGCCACTATCTTGGAATCCTCTGATTCCCCTCACTTCTCCCTATAACTTTTGACACCCTGACTAATCAAAAACCTATTAAAATCCAATTAAATACACCCAATAACCTGGACTTCACGACTATCTGTGGAATGAATTCCATAGATACAGAATGCTCTGACTAAAGAAATTGCTCTTCTGCTTTATTCTGAGGCTATGTCCTTTCTGCTGGACTCTCCCACCACAGGAAACATCCTCTCTACAGCCACTCTATTTAGACCTTTCAATATCTGGTAGGTTTCTTTGAGCACCGCACCCCACCTGCCCCTCCCCCCCACCACCACCATCCCCTTTCTTCCAACCTCCAGAGAGTACTGGCCCAAAATTATCAAACATTTTCAGTCCTCGCATCTGAGGAACTTCACTTGAAACTGAAAGCTGCACAAATATTGACAAACATCTTCCCTCGTGCCTTTTTTGAGGGAAGAATAACTGATGAAACATAGAAAATTCCTCTGGGGTTTGGCAGATATATACAGGTTTGGGGTTTTCCTTGGCAGAATTCATGGAGTCATCGAACACTACCACTCAGAAACACATCCTTCAGCCATCTTATCTATGCCAAATTATTAATTTACCTCATTCCATCTACCTGCATCTGTACCATAGCCCTCTCACCCATATACCTATACAAATTTCTCTTAAGCGTTGAAATCGCACCTGCAGTCACCACTTCCACTGGCAGCTTATTCCACACACTCACCACTCTCTGAAAAGGTTCCTCCTCATGTTCCACTTAAACCTTTCACCTTTAAACAATGACCTCTAGTTCTAGACTCACAGAATCTGAGTGGAAAAAGCCTGTTTGCATTTACCCCACCTTTACACCTCATAATTTCATACACTTCTATCAAATCTCCCTTTATTCTCCTGCACTCCAACATTCAAGTCCTAACCTAGTCAACCTTTCCCTATAACTCAAGCCCTCAAGTTCGGGCAATGTCCTTGCATACAGTATAAGGGGTTAACCATTCAAGACAATTATAGAAAGAAATTTCGATATTTCTACATAAGAGGGCTGTGAAGGTTCAGTCTCTTGATTTCAAGAAAGAGATTGTGTTTTTTTACATATTAAGGGAAATGAACAATATGGGGATTAGTGCAGTAACTGATCCATCATGATCTTGTACGACTTTGTGAATAAAACATGCAAGAGTCATTTTATGTGCTTAGCAAAAGCTGCAGCTCTTTACTTCCATTACAAACAAAGCGAAAGCAATCATCTTACACTGACGTGATTACATCAGACACCATCGCTTACAGCGAGCACAACAACTCAATGACAGTGTTTGTGAATTATGTAGAACAGTTTCTATTATAAGCAATATGTCAGAATCAGAATCAGGTTTATTATCACCAGTTGTCATCTGTCACCCATTACACTACCCCACACAGAACCCTCTCCCACCCAAGAATTCACTAAAAGTGGCACCGAGAGTCTGACAGGACTCGTACGAGCCGCTCGGGTTGGAATAACAGCAGGTGCTGCAGGCTGATCCAGGGGCATGCTGACACTCTGATGGTCATGCTGTGATGTTAGTGGGACCATCCAAGTCTTAGTAGACCGGTTCAAGGAGATCTACAGAAGTACATTCATAGGGTCGCCGTTTGACATTGTTTGTCGCTTAAAAACCTATTATGCATGCGACAGCCAAAATGGCAGACCCTTGATCTGCATGGCAGCAATGCCTCCTGGCCTACACATCTGAGTTAGCAGCTGATATACAACATACCATGAGGAAATACAAAGCTGTAGCTGATTGCCTCTCACAGCCAGTCTTTGAGTCCATACACATAGGGGTTGACTATGCTGGCATGGCAGCCAACCAACTTACTGGCCTAGAGATCCAGGCTTAGTGAACAGCAGTCACAGGCCTGCGGATGGCTGACATTAAATTCGGGGAAGCTGGGGTTTCTCTTCCATGCGATGACTCAACAGGTTGTTCTCACCCCGTCGATCCCGCAAACTGGAGACAGAATATTTTCAACTCCATACACAGCTGGAAGGTCTCAGAAAGGACATGCGTGATTGGACTGCAGCTTTTGTGCAGTGTCAGTGGGTGAAAATCAACCATCATTTTCAGACACTACTGGTATCTTTTGAGGTCCCTGTGCTATGATTTGACCATGTCAATGTGGATCTCGTTGGTCCATTCCCCCCTCACACACTTTCATGCCTCTCCTTACCACAATGGACCATATTGCCAGGTGGCCTGAGGTCATCCTTCCAGCATCAATGACAGCAGCCGATGTGGCTTGGTGATCAGCAGCACTTGGGTCACTCGGTTTGGCACCCCAGTTGATATTTCCTTTGACTGCAGTCGCCAATTCATTTCAGACCTTTAGGCTGCGATGGTGACTACATCACACTATGGCATATCACCCATTGGCCTATGCGAGCGGTTTCACTGCTCCTTCAAGGCTGCTCTGAGGGCTTCCCTGACAGATGAGTGTTGGCATGGTTGTTTCCTATGGGTACTGCTGAGGCTCAGAAAGTTTCCAAAAGAGGACCTGCAGTTATCCGTGGCAGAGTTGGCCTACAGGCAGCCATTACAGTGTCAAGTGATTTCATTTCTGACGTCACAATCGCCTGGTCGGTCTCTCAACAATGTTCCGCCCTCCTTGGTGAATTCAATTCTTTTTCACCTATTGCTACCTCCCATCCAGCATTCTCGGGTTCCTGTTGACCTACATTCTGCCTCATTTGTTTTTGTTCGCCACGACACACACCAACATCCCTTAGGCTCCCTTACGATGCCTCGTTCCATGTTTTAGAACATAGAGAGAAGTCTTTTATCATAGATAAGAGGGGTAATCCTGAACATATTTTGGTAGATCGCCTAAACTGGCCCACTAAGAATTGTAGGATACCACTGCCATGGCCCTGGCATAACAACATGGCCAAGCATAGGTCAATGTATTTCTGGATAAACCAGAGGCACCTGCTGTTCCTCTACCTATTGAACACAGGACCCAAATCAGGCAGGTTGTCCGAGCTACAGATAGGGTCACAATGTTGGGTTCTAGTGAACTCTAGGTGGCTTGGGAGGGGTGGGGCTTGTGGTGGGTAATAAAACTGGGAGAAATGCACTATACATAACTCAGAACCACTTAATTCAAAGCAATCTCTCAATTTTTACTGTCTCATCCAACTCTTACCTAGAGTCATAGAGAAGTACAACACAGACACAGACACTTTGACCCATCTAGTCCATGCTGAAACCATTTAAACGATACCAGTACCACAGCCCTCCATATCCCTACTATCCATGTACCTATCCAAATTCTCTTTAAGGTGGAAGTTGAGCTTGCATGCACCATTTGTTCTGGCAACTCATTCCACACTCTCACAACCCTCTGAGTGAAGAAATTTCCACTCATGTTCCCCTTAAACATTTCACTTTGCACACTTAACCCATGACCTCTGGTTGCAGTCCCACCTGACCTCAGTGGAAAAAGCCTGATTGCATTTACCCTAACATACCCCTCATAATTTATATACCTCAAACAAATCGTCTCCCAATCTTCTGTGTTCTACAGAATACTGTCCTAATCTAGTCAATCTTTTTTTAAACCTCAGGTCATCCGGCAACATCCTTATGAATTTTCTCTGTACTATTTCAACTTTGTTTACATTTTCTCTGTAGGTAGATGACCAAAACTGCACACAACACTCTAAATAAAGCCTCGCCAATGTCTTATACAACTTCAATGTAACATCCCATCTCCTGTACTCAATATATTGATTTAGTTCTGGATTTAATATTATATGCTGACCCTGCGCTTCTCGGAGTTCCTCCTTGCTGGGATCAGAGGAGGACCCAAATCAGTTCACTACTTTTACATTGTGTGAAACTGAAGGAATTATAAATTTCCAACATAAAAATTGACTTGCAGATTTATTTAATAGTTCTCATGAATCAAATAAAGCTAATCAATGCTCAATACAATCTTCTGAATTGAACTCACATTACAATTTTTAAACAAGTTTTTTAAGATGAGTCACTTGTTATTGATTTGAAACATTCTGCTCAAAAAGTGCTATCTCCACATGTTAAAATGTGATAGTTCAATTTGTCTGTTGCTCTTTTATTGTTCAGTATTTATTCCAGCATCTACACAACACTGATGCTTTCATATATTAGTCTTGGTTTACTGGATAGCCATTGAAAATAGTGTTTCTTATGTATATATTCCCTCCACTAACCAACTCCTCTGCTTTCATACTAATTCATCATCTTCTTCATAAATCAGACCAGAGCATATTCTATGTGTAGTTTTACAAATGTTACTGTATAATACAAAACAGGTGGCTACTTTTTCACTGAGTGGAAGCAGTCCACAATGTTACTTGCAAATTGCCTACTAATGAAATGAGAGTGGATTAGATTAGAGAAAGAAAATAGTTTATTATTTTGTATTATTTTTTTCATCTAATATAATCCACTCTCCAACAAAGACTATTTTTAAAAATCATTCTCATTTCTCACACTTTTAGCAACACCTTCACTGTATTCCATCAACAAATTAACCTTCCTATTCTTCTTCAAATTTTGTGAAGTTAATAAACCTAGAAAATTATTACATAGGATTGGTATGATCTGGCTATTATTAACTGCTTGCATTGGCCAGCTTGTCTCCTGACTTTTCATTTTTAAAACACTCACCCACAAAATTCAAACATAGGCACAATCTCAATTCGAAATGATTGATTTGTATTTATTGTACATTGCAGGTTTGATGTTTCTCTTTAAACTGCTTCTATGGCTTTCTTTGTTTCAAGGCTGTCTGTGGGATCATGAATCTCAAGGTTGTATACTGCATACCTGCTTTGATAATAAATGTACATTGAATCCTTGAACATTCTCCTCCACTGTTACACTCTCTGTCCAGGTATTGAACATAAACCTCTTCCAAATGCCTCACCAATGGTTGGAAAGTCTTTATCTGATAAATCCTAGTTCTTCTTCAATATGGCTTGTGTCATTTTGCAATGTAAAGCTGCTACATAAATATAAACTACTTAGTAAATAAATCAGTAAAATGAAATGTTGGATTCAGGGGCCTTATAGTGCATAATGCAAAACAGACAGCTAATTCAGAAAACTAACACAGACTACTTTCATCACCCACCTTAGAAAAATGATAGTTCCAAAAGTATTTCACCACTGTAATAAATAAACCTGGGTGCTGTTTGTTTTTAACCCAAACAAAAAAAAACAGCAAAAACACAAATAATGGAATTGTTTAGTAAATGATTCACTACTAAACTTACTGAAGTTGTGAGCAATTTTTTGATTCAGAAGAATATTCTGATGGGTGGAAAATTCATTGACCAACTGCGTTGCCATTTCTTGTACAGCAAACTGATCAAACAGACTTGGATAATGCAATTGAATTTTATCTGCATGGCTTTGTTCCCATATAGACTTGGGTATCTGAAATAAAAGAAAACCAGTTCAAGGACAATAACCAATTTAAATTTGGTCCACTTGAATAAATAAAACCATTTCCTTCCACAGAGGCTACCTAATCTCCGGAGCAGCTCTAGCCTCCTTCCATTTTAATTTATTTTCTTGACCAAGAGCTGCACCCTTTGCTTTTCCATCACTTCTGCTCATTTTCTGCTACAATCTCAAAACATACACTTTAAGGAAGGTCTCTTTGCATATATGTGTGATATACATATCAATAAATTTGCAACCAACAAAGCTGCAATCTATATTTCACAGGGTTAACAATTCAAATTATGTGTTGCATAGAAACATAATTCAAAATATGTATGATACAATGTTTGTGTAACTGGGAAAACTCTTCTAAAAGTAACAATTTCTTAAAAATTGTCACTGTATTTTGAACCTTCAAAAAAGTGCAGCACATATTTTTTACCATTACATCAAATTTGTGAGTGTCACAGCCAGATTGATAACACTGAAATTATGCCAAGATGTGTGTTCTGAACTCATACCAAGTACTCTTTGACAGAAACCTCATTTACTCCCATTACTTTATGAGGGGATGATTGATAAGTTTGTGGCCTAAGGTAGAAGAAGTCAATTTTAGAAAACCTAGCACAGTTATTTTTCAATATAGTCCCATCCTACATGTACACAATTAGTCCAACAGTCATGGAGCATACAGATCCCTTCTTTGTAGAAGTGCTCCACAGCAGGGGTGATTGATAAATTTGTGGCCTATGGTAGAAGGGGATGAGTTATTCATTTCAAACTTTCTGCATTATCACTCAAAGAGTTGAACTGCACGTGCATGTAATGAGAGCATCTTTGACCTCCACGTGGTACACAGCAAGGCTGATTGATAAGTTTGTGGCCGAAGGTAGAAGGAGATGAGTTATATAGCTGTCATTACATCAAAACCCTCAGATATATGAGCTAATGTGATGGCCACATGGACAATGAGTTCAGTAAAACTAATAACCTCAAACCTCTGCTATTAGAAAAATGACAACATAGGTTGATCTAAATAAAAATATTCATGAGGTTTATTTGAATCCGATTGAATAGCGCTCTTCTGTTATATCATGTAGAAGGCTTCCACTTGTGATACGCATAATAACATGACTTGTAAAGAGTAACACACAAAAACTGCTGTGGAACTCAGCAAGTAAAGCAGCATCTATTGAGGGGAATAAAGAATCAATGTTTTGGCCCGAGACTCTTCATCAGTTACTCATGAAGGGTCCCAGTTCCTGCCATCATGGACATTTACACTACACGCTGCATCCACAAAGGAAACAGCATTATGAAGGACTCCATGCACCCCTCTTCTCCCTCCTGCCGTCTGGGAAAAGGCTCCAAAGCATTCGGGCTCTCACGACCAGACTATGTAACAGGTTCTTCCCCCAAGCTATCAGACTCCTCAATACCCGAAGCCTAGACTGACACGTTGCCCTACTGTCGTGTTTATTATTTATTGTAATGCCTGCACTGTTTTTGGGCACTTTATGCAGTCCAGTGTAGGTCTGTAGTCTAGTGTAGCTTTCTCCGTGTTTTTTTTATTACGTAGTTCAGTCTAGTGTTTGTACTGTGTCATGTACCACTATGGTCCTGAAAAATGTTGTCTCATTTTTACTATGCACTGTACCAGCAGTTATGGTTAAAATGACAATAAAAGTTGACTTGATTTGACTTATTTCCCTCCATTGATGCTGCTAACTCGCTCAGTTCTTCCAGCGTCTTGTGTATGTTGCTCAAGTATTCTTGCATCTGCAAAATCTCTTGCATTTATTGTAAAGGGTGATTTTCTTACATGACTTTCATTATATGCTGGTTACATATTCCATGTCAATTTTGATTTGTCATTTAACATCCAAGACCAAGAGGTGGTTCACATTGATTTAATTTCTCAAATTCATGGCGAACTGGATGACCACTAACCAATAGCCACAAAAATGGTTGTGTTTGATCTATACTGCTGAGAGGTAATGGAATTAAGTGGTGACCACTTAAACTCTTATTATAGATGATCCAGCTGCTTCACCGTTCCAGAAAATTAGGTTTTATTCTGATATCTGGTGCTCTGTGTGTAGAGTTTGCATAGTCTCTGTGAACTTGTGAGCTTTCCCCAGGGTTTCTTCAAATTTGTGCCACAGTATCAGGCTACTGTTAACTTGCTTTTGTAGTAGGCATGGGTGTGGCAAGTGGGAGCAAAGAGTTACTGAGAGCTGGCATAAATTCAATGGGTCAAATGGCCTCCTGTATAACATTGCATCTTTATACTATATGTACATCATCTATTTGGATATGGAGTATTCTGAGGTTTGTTAACACTCCTTCAAAAAAATACAACAGATGTTCAATGTCTTAAATCCAATAATCCCTGGTAATCTGCTGTAAATTTATATAAAAGGTAAAACAAATTTTTTAAGGTGTGCAATTTTGAAACATGTTTACCAGTGTATTAAAGATTAGAATAAAGGTCTTTCAGCAACTTCTTATTTTTTGTAGGCAGTTTGACTCCTCCCCCCTACCAGACCTGCGACGTACTTTAAAAACACAAAAAGAATTGCAAATTACTGAAGAAATGTTTCATTTATGGTGTGGGCAGCAAGATGATACAGCAGTTAGTGCTACTGCTTCACAGTTCTTTGGATCCAGGCTTGATTCTGGCCTTTGGTATGATCTCTGCAAAATTAGTAGATTCTTCTGTGATGTGTGGGATTTCCTAGGGTTCCTGCCATACTCAAGGATATGTTCCTAGGTTAACTGCTGCAAACTACACACTAGTGTGGGTTAATTGCAAAAAAAATCAAAGCAGAGTTCATGGACATGTGTGACAATAAGTTAGGATACAGAGAAATGAGAGGAGGAATAGGGACTAGTGAGATTGCTCACTGACATAGAATTGATGAGCCAAATGGCTTCCTCCTGATTTGTTACAAGATGTGGTAGAAAGAGTAGAAAATTTACAGCAATGGGCCAGTGGTAGGATTCACTGGCTAGATTGCAATGAATACAGAAATGAGCGAAGCATCACTAACACCCCGATTGCAACTTAAGACTCAAAGTCAGGGTATCATCTCCTCATTGTCAGATTTTATAGAACGTAGAACTAAAACAAAAAGTTCTTCCAAGCCATAGCTACATGAACTGATTGGTAGTATAAGTATCAGTTATTCAATCAAAGGTGAAGTACCTACCCTTTCTAAGTCAACTTTTTCCCAGTGGAATGGCTTAGTCTTCCTCACCACACCAATTGATCTCTTAGCCGGGATTGGAGGTGCTGTAGGGGTGCCTGGCTTCTGGTGTTGAACAGGAGATGTGGGAACATGCTGATGTAGAGGAGAAATAGCTAATGATCGCAAAGGGGACTTCACAGGTGAAGTAGGTTCAAATTCTTCTTTGACCCTTTTTTTCCTTTCAATTGCTTTTTGTTCTTTTTCCTGTTCTTTCTCCTGAATTTGGTCTTCATAGAAGTCTGGCTGCTTCAATATTTGTTGTTCATTTGTCTCATTTCTGGACAGTGTAAATGGAATAACCTCATAGAAGGTATTCTCAGAAGAAAACTGTGATTGAGATAACCTCTTCCAATGCAAACAGCACTTATCAATGGCATCAACCCATTCATCCCGGAACTTTCTTAAATCTTCTGCGCTTTTCAACTTCTCCGTAACTGGTATTCGAAGTCTAAGGTTATTAAGTGAATCAAAAATTAATCATACACACTAAGTATATATTCCTTACTAAAGTGCACAAGACATACCAGCTTCACATTTTGCTGAAATATTTTTAGAAGTGGAAAAATCCTCACAATGCAAACACAATGCAAATATTTCCTAAAAAAAAACAATGTGCATCCAACCAATACACCATTAGGGTTAGTGGATTGGAGCACAAAGAGACAGAAATAGCATGAAAATTTCCACTTAACTGATATCTAGAATTCAGACTCCAATTCTGCTTATCAAATATTATAAAAGTTTTAGTCTTGACAGACCCATGGCATTTATATGACTAGTACTCCAAAAGGTTACCGTAAATTGTGAGCAGTTACTTAAATCTAACAACAACACACAAAATGCTGGTGGAACACAGCAGGCCAGGCAGCATCTATAAGGAGAAGCACTGTCGATGTTTCATCCTGACGAAGGGTCTCAGCCCGAAAAGTCGACAGTGCTTCTCCCTATAGATGCTGCCTGGCCTGCTGTGTTCCACCAGCATTTTGTGTGTGTTGTTTGAATTTCCAGCATCTGCAGATTTCCTCATGTTTGCTACTTAAATCTCTGTTGTTTTTCCCCATTTGGATGTTTGGGGTAACTTGATCAAAGGTTTGAAGTTGTTAACAGGAACTAATGGAGTCAACAGAAAAATAACATATCCTCTATTTGAGGAATCTTGCACCAGGGAACATAGCCAACATTTCAGAACAACTCTTTCAGAAATAATATCGTTCAACATGCAAAGTTGTAGAATTATCCTCCAGAAGCAGCCTTTGGTTTTAGACCAATTGTTTATTGGAAATCTGAGATTGGTGGATTTTTAATAACAAAGCTTGGTAAGGGATATGGGAAAGGACGGGTAAACAAAGTCAAAACTTGGACCAGCTATGATTTCACAACAGTGTTTCTAAAGAGAAATGGCCTATTTGAGTTCTTTGTTTGTAAATAATAGATTGATGAATCTCGATATGGAATAAAAGTAACAAATCTCCATTAGCAGACATTGTTAATTGTACTAATATGGGTATTCAACTTAGCTACTTTCCTATCTAATGTAAAAGTGCTTCATTGACTTTATGATTCTTCAATCTCTGCTGGAAATGATGTGAAAGACATTGTATAAGTTTAGGTATTTACTGTTTTTAAGATTGATTGACAAGCCATATGTCAGATAAAGAAAATGTATTTCTCTGAGTATCATTGCCTTCTTACATTATCCTTCCATCCCTCTTCTCTCCAAACTGAGAGAGAATACAGGGACCTCAGGATGCTGGAACCTGGAACCAATAAACAAACCACAGGAGAAACTCAGCAGGTCAACCTGCATCTGTGGAGATAAAGGGACAGGCAGTGTTTTGGATTGATAGCCTACATCAGGCCTGAGAGTTTGACAGGAGACAGCAAGAGAGAGGGGTGAAGCAGGGACTAGAAGGTGATGGGTAGAACCAAGTGAGGAGGATGGAGCATGATGGAGAGGGGAGAGAAGAGGAGTCAGGGGCCAGCTGCTTGTGGATGGTAAGTAGTGACTGATAAGGAAAGCGGAAAAATAACTGGGGAGATGGGGCCAAGTGGGGAGAGGGGAGGGGGAAGGAAGCAACAAAGGTTGGAAGTGGAAAAAAGAAGTGGCAGAGACTGGAATCAGATGAGAGGTGGCATAGAACCAGAAAGAGAGGATTGTGGGACAGGAGAACCAGTTGAGGTAGGGTTGATAGATGAATTATACCAGGTGGGGCAGAGGAATGAAGCTAAGTGACTGGGGACTAGGGTGAAGGGCAAATAGTAAAATGGAAAACTCAACATTCATACTATTGGGTTGCTGATTACCCATGCAGTTTTCCAGGTCTGTGTTTGGCTTCATCCTGGCTGTGGAGAAGGTGTGGTCTGGTTGTTTTCAAAATGGAATGGGGAATTGGAATAGCACATAACCATGATTTCATAATGGCCACAGAGGCCAGATCAAAAGTCTGTGCAATCATCTACTCGAAAGTTCGTTTCATTGATGTAGACATCAAGAGCACCAAATACAACAGATGAGATTTGTGCATGTGACTTTCAGTCTGACCTGGAAGGGCTATTTCTGAAATGTGCTGCTCATGTTTTGACCTATATGTGTAATGCCCTTTTTCCTACAAACCCATTCTACAAATCATCCAAACTTGGGTAAAATTTCTCATCCATCTTTTTACATATTCCCAATGATTTAAAAATACCTACAATTTTGCTCTTCCTGTTATGCATGTCCATCACCATGGTGAACAATTTGCTTTGATTGGCTTTAGTGAATTATTTTCATAGTTGTGGATATCAGCTTTACATTATGTCAATATTTACAAAGAATTGGAAAAAAATCTGTCTTTCCATATTAATGATAAAGGACATCACTAAAAGCAATGAACAAGGACGTTTTCTCACTCTTCCAACAGATTCAAAGACTCCAATTCAATTTAGCAGAATTAATTGGCCCTGACTGATATCGTCTTTCATCAGGGCAAGGTTGTATCAAAAATTACTACTGTCCTGTTAAGATATAAATTTAATTCAGAATGCCAGGGTGAAGGTTGAGGCCTACAGACCAGAATAATCAAGGTGGTAATGATCTAAGAAAGTTTTTGGTGTCACCTGGTATCTCAGGTGGGGTTCTGGGGCAGTCAAGAGTTTTCAGGCTGGAAGACAATTATAATACATGAATTGAGCTGCTAATGTACACAGGACCTCTGTTGTACATTCTCTGCATCTCCACTGACTATCGCTAACGGCATTAAAGACACTCCATAAGAGGTCTCTTATTTCATTTCCCTGGTCTAATTTTGGAAATCCAGCCTCCATGGCATATGATCCCCATCCTCTTCATCCCCGACTACTTGAAATTATGTAGAACTCGGTATGAGTACTGGCTAAATCACTGGAATTTACAACGAGTAAGCTTCCTATAGTTTGGTGTCCTTCTGTAGAACACAATGTAAACAAATCCAAGACCTAGTTGTGCAGCTAGATTGAAAATTAGCAATTCATACAATGCATTTATCCTGGTATAATGAAAGAGAGAAAGATACTTCCTATTTGTTGTTGTGTTACTATAGCTACCTGCCTTATGAAAGGACAGGTTAGAAATTCCTAAGCCAAGTACAACTGTCTACCAAAATTGGAAAGGGTTCAAAGGAGATTCATGAAAATGATTCTAGGACTGAGTGGCTTGTCATATGAAGAGCATTTGATGGCTCCGGGCTTGTATTCACTGGAACTCAGAAGAATGAGGAGTGACCTCATTGAAACCTATTTAACGGTGAAATATCTTGATAGAGTGGATGTGAAGAGGATGTTTCCTGTGGTGGGAGAGTCTAAGACCAGAAAACACAGCCTCAGAATAGAGGAGCACCCTTTGCAAATGAAGATGAGGAGGAATATTTTAGCCAGAGTGTGGTGAATCTGTTGAATTCTTTGCCACAGGCAGCTGTGGAGGCCAAGGCTTTATGTATATTTAAGGCAGAGATTGATATATTTTTGATAGATCAGGGCATGAAGGGATACAGGGAGAAGGCAGGAAATTGGGGCAGAGAGGAAAATTGGATCATCCATGATGAAATCGCAGAACAGACTTGATGGGCCAAATAGCCTAATTCTGCTCCTATATATTATGGACTTATGGTCTAAAATACTAATTTTTAAAATTCTTTCCAGCAAAAGTAACTTTCAAAGTCTTGTTTTTGACTCAATCCTAATGTATCCTTAAAACTCGGACTCCTTTTGTAGAAACTCAGCACTTTAATTCATTGTGCTGATTCACATTCAGAGGAATAGAGAGAGCTCACTAACCAGCTGCTTATTTATTCCCGTTGGAAATTATGTCATGTTGAAGGTGGTGCAGTTATTAGTCATCTCATGACTGCTTCTACTATACAGCATTTTGCCAGTTCTTTCACCTTTGAGTCAAATATTTGTATAAAAACTTTTAACAATTTCTTATCTACTGAAGTAATGAATTCAATGGCATCCTACCTGAATAACAGAAAGCAGACTTTGATCTGCAATACATTTCAGTACAAGAATAAACAAAGATGGGGTAAGTTTTACAAATTATATTCCACGCAATCTACTTAAAGATGGAAACATACAAGTAAATAGTCAAGGTTCAATCTCTAATAATCACTGATCCAAAAAAGTATTCTCCTGACTATTTCCTTTTCCAATCCATTGTTACTTTGCCTTTCTACATTCTGGAAGGTAATGATATGCTGAAACCAGGACTATTAAATGTTATTCAAATGGTGCATATAGTGACAACCCAAATGATTTCTATTTGTATTGTGTTCCAAATTGCAACACAGTATTTAAGTTGCTTTTTTTTTGCCATTTTGCCTTGCCTGCTTTAAAACTATAATGTACACCAATAAAAGATAGTAAATGCATAGGATATAAGAACAGAAAAAGGCAGTAATTAGAAACATGGAGGATAAAGAACCAGAAAAGATGACAGTCAGAAAAGCAAGCTAGAGGAGAGACAAACAGAATGGAAAGACTGAACTGCTCACAGGACCCAGTTCAGGTGAAATACAGGACCATGCAACACACACTCACGGCTGAAGAGTGTTGTCTACTTAGGTTATGCACTAATCTCTAAAACAGGGTTTGAATTTTCTGACTCATGAGTAAAAGGTACTGTTGAATCAAAGCTATACACTGACTTCTTTCTATGGAATACAAAGATGAAATAAAACTAGATTTATCAGTTTCAAAGGCAGCCAGATGGATTATTTCACCTGTTAACAAAATGTTTTTTGTTATTGGATGGAAGAAGAATATTCAGTCATGACAAATTGTATACGGTGTGCCACATGAATTTATCTTTCTGTTTTTTAAGAAGGAAACTGGCTTTCTGATGTATCTTATAATAAAATAAAGCTAATAAAGCTCAGAGATTCAGGTGTACGCCAAAATGGCTAGTCAACATATTTTTTTAAATGCTTTAAAACTACTTGTCTAAATTCCTCTTTTTAATTGTAGATTGGATTACTCTATTTGTTGCGAGGGATAACATACAGATTGAACAAAATATTCCTTAAACAATATAATGAAGAGAAATAGATCCAGCTTTATTGCAAAACACTGTAACTGAAAGATGAAGGGTTTCTGTGTCTTACAAGCATTAAGTTGAAAACTCAATGGAGTTTGAGGAAAGAAGAAGCACCAGTTAATCTGCATCCATCAAAAACACGAACAACCAGTTGACAGAAGCTTTTATAAGAGAGGGAGTGATGTACTAGACTTCAGCATATGGATTAGATTTCATGTGATCCATAATATTCGCATGACAGAAGCCTAGCTGAAATGGTGTAACTGTTGACTGTACCTAAACAACAAATTCCTAAAAAGTCCATTAGATCCCTATGAAGCCTATTCTAATTTTTGAAACTGATTTGCAATTCCTTAATGGATATATTCTTGTAAATGCAGAAATCCTATTCTTTTTCAGAAGGCACAACTAGTTTGTCAGGGACCAAAAAAAGATAGAAAACAAATTGATGACAGATAAATTCTAAATGTGGTGTGGTTACAGTATTCCTAGATTTCCTAATTAACTCTTAAGGGTCCAAGGTCTCTGGTTTGAAAATCTGTTCTGAATATGCATTTTTAAATCCTCTATCTCAAGCTTTAGTATGATAAAACATGGCTCAAAGTGGAATATTGTCCTCTATGTGTTCACATAAGAAAACTACAGCAGCCAACGTAGAAAAGATCTATTCTTACAACATGAAAGCACTTACAAGTAACAGTTTTTCTTTGTAATAATGGTGAAGGACCCATTTTCCACTTCCTTGTGCACACTTGTGTTACCATCTGACAAGTAGATGATGTTTGGGGGCAAGCCCAACTGTTCATCAGCTTCACCAATGCCCAGGGACAGGAAAGAAAGTTTTCCTTTATACAGCTGCATGTGGTACCTGAAACAGTTAATTCAGTTAATATATAGAAGATGAAACAAATTTTCTCCTTTAAATTAAATACAACAGATTATTTTGGGTATATTGGAATCTTCATCTGAACCGGCAGCTTACAATTGGAAAATTATATTTAGTTTATGCTCCACAGATTTGATTAAGCTGTTTAAGTGTGGAGAATCAAATTCAGTATTTAGCTTAAATTAAATTAAAGATCTTCAACTAATTTATTTTGAATTACCAGAGTGGTTAAATAACTTGGGAAAAGCTTAAGGTAGAAGCTATGTATCCAAACAGACTTTTTTTGTGGGATTTTCATAAATTCTCAAATTGGTTCATGACCAAACAAACCAAAAAAGCTTTCTGCCTCGAGAGAGTCATTATTCCCTTTCTAGATGAACTCATCTGCAGCAATACATGCTAGGAACACAAGGTCCATTGTGAACTGTACAATCCTTGAATTGCTCTACTATCCGTGTATGATCAGTGCCTCAAATCTACAGTCAGTGGTCACTTTATTAGCTACCTTCTGTATCTAATGAAGTGATCACTGAGCGTATGTTTGTGGTCATCTGCTGCTCTCAGTCAGCAGGTTGTGAGACACTCAAAGCACCCCATTTGGCAACAGTAATCATTCTACAGTCAAAATCACTTAGATCACATTTCTTCCCCATTTTGTTGTTTGGTCTGAACAACAACTGAATTGCTTGACCATGTCTGCATGCTTTTATGCATTGAATTGCTGCCATATGAATGACTGATTAGATATTTGAATGAATGAGTAGGTGTGCAGGTGTACCTAATATGTACCAATGAGTGTAGTTACCTGTTTGAGGCCCATTTCTCATCAAATGAAAACCCTGAAATGCTGGAAACATTCAACAGGTCAGACAGCATTTGTGGAAAGAGAAACATAGAAATCTACAGCACATTACAGGCCCTTTGGCCCACAGTGTTGTGCCACCCATGTAATCTACTCTAGAAACTGCTTAGAATTTCCCTACCGCACAGCCCTCTATTTTTCTAAGCTCCATGTACCTATCTAAGAGTCTCCTAAAAGACCCTATGGTATCTGGCTATACCACCTTCGCTGGCAGGGCATTCCATGCATTCCACACTCTGTGTGAAAAGCTTACCTCTGATATGCCCCCTGTAACTACTTCCAAGCACCTTAAAACTATGCCTCCCTCATATTTGCCATTTCAGCCTTGGGGAAAAACACGCGATCAGGTCACCTCTCATCCTCCATCACTTCAAACAGAAAAGGCCATGTTCATTCAACCTTTTCTCATAAGGCATGCTCTCCAATCATTTTAGACTGAGTAAACATTTTAGATTGAAAATGGCCAGAGCAATTGTTCAGGGAGTAGGTAGATAGATAGATTTGTCACCAGAGCAAAAAAAAATGAAAGTGGATGAACTTGGAGAATAGAATACGGTCCTTTCAGGAAACATAATGGAAAGAAATGCAGGCGTGACAACTGTGGGAGTCAGTGGAACTCTGTTGGACATTTAGTGTTAACATGTCCGATAAGGTGCAGATGGGGAGATCCAGAAAGGGGCAATGTGAAGATGAGAGCAGGTTGGAAGGAGCACATTGTGATGGTAATACATGTATCCAAATGGCATGGGAGAAAACAAGAGAGAAATGAAAGAGAGATATAGATGCTGTAATGTCAGAAACATTGAGCAGGTCCGGTAATGTTGGCGGAAAGAGAAGTAGAACAGTCATAGTGTATTACAGCACAAAAATAAGTCCTTTGACCTATCTCGTCTATGCTCAACTGTAAATCTGCCTCATCCCATCAGATTGCCCCAGCCATAGTGCTCCATACTCCTCCCATCCTAGTACTTACCCAAACTTCTCTTAAATGTTAAAATTGAACCTTCATCCAGCATTTCCCTTGGCAGCTCGTTCCATAGTTGCACCACCCTTTGAGTGAAGGAGGTTCCCTTCAGGTTCCCATTAAATATTTCATCTTTGAACTATAAACTGTTTCATTTCTTTGAAATGAAAGATAAACTCTGTATCTCTTTCTAATGAGAAAGGATAGAGTCAAAATAGGAAGAAATACAGAGAAAAGGAAGTTTGGTGGGGCAAGAACAGGCTGAAACAAAGTTCCTGCCCAGATAGTTCAATATATGCACTTGGGACAGAAGCTGACTACAAAGTTGAAAGTTGTAAGGGAAGATATCCCAGGGAATATAAGACCTGCAAGGAAATCATTCAACTGCGATACCCTTTTGAATCATTTTACCATTCTGAAAACATCTGATGGATTTTGGCTCAACAGATTATAAACCAAGGAAAGACAGAGGAGGTGACGTAAGGGTGGTGAGGGAAGTTAAGCCATTAATCAGGGACAATATCACAGCTGCACTCAGAGGCAACTTAATGAAAGTCTCATCCACTAAGTTTATATGGGTAAAACTCAAACATTAAAAAAGGTGGAATCACTCTGAAGGTATTATATTATGAGTCCACAAATAGCCACCAGGACATTGAGAAACAAAGGTTTAGATGGTGCAGAATTGTCTTACATATCTGTGAAGGCTTCTTAAATCAGTTTGTAGATAGTCTAATAAGAGGAGAGGGCCATACTAGACCTGGTGTTGGATAATGAGCCTGGCCAAGAGACTAACATTTCATTGGGAGTACAGTTAGGGATCAGTGGTTTTAAGAAAGCTATAGACTAGGATAAGTTTGATTTTTATGAGAGTATGAGGTAGGAACCAAGGAGAGTTAATGGGAACAGTTGTTTTTGGGCAAGTTCATATCTAACATGAGAGGGATGTTTAAAGACTCACTGCACAGAGTAAGGACAGGTATGTTCCAATAACAAGATGGCAAAGTCAGGGAACCTTGGATATTGAGAGGCAGGTGATGAATTTAGTCAAGAAAGGAAAGGAGTTTTATGTTAGGTTTAGGGAACTATAATCAAATACAGGCAGGAGGGGCCATGAAAAGTCCTTGGCAAGTTGGATTGAAGAGAATCTCATGGTATCCTATATTTTAAAAAAAGAGTAAAAGGATAACCAGAGAGCAGATAGGACCACTCAATGATAAAGGAGAGAACATGTGCTTAGAGGCAGAGGATGTAGGAGAGGTCCTAAATGAGTATATTGCATCAGTACTCACAAAGGAGGAGGAAGTGGAGAAAATGGACATCAATGTAGAGTTTATTTGCTGGAGTATTTCAAAATAAAGGAGAGGGTAGTGTCGGTCTCTTAAAGAACATTAAGGTGGTTAAGTTCTCAGAGCCTAATAGGGGACACCTCAGATTAATGAGACAGGCAGGAGATGAAACTGCTGGGGCCTTGAGCATTATTTTCCTGTCCTCTCTAACTTGTAATGAGTTGCTAGGGAAGTGGTCAGTAATTAATATTATTCCATTATTTAAGAAGGGAAATTATGGTGAATCCTGGAAACTACAGACTAGTAAGACTCACATTAGTGGTGAGGAATTTACTAGAGAAGATTCTTAGTGATAGGATTTATGACTATTTTGAAACCTTGATTAGGATAGTCAGCATGGTTTTGTCAGCAGGGCAGTTTGTGTCTAACTTTCTGAGGAGGAGTCAGAAGTGACTGATGAAGGTAGAGAGCTGTGGATGTTGTCTACATAGATTTTGGTACAGTGTTTGACAAGTACTAACATCATAAATTAACCCACATCACTGAAACAAAAGTCTAAAATAAAATAATTAGCAATGCAAATGCTATCAGAGGCATAAGCAAATTCAGTACAAGTTGGAGGTTCACAAATATATTAAAATATTTCAGGATTGTACAGGTACAAATAAAATTCAGTGAGATTGCAGGGAAACAATTTCTACATACTGTACCAGAGATGAATTCTAGAGAACAGATCAGTTTAGCCTGATGAAAAATGGTTATTGCGTGAAATTATACAAATATATATATTACCTTTGAGAGGAAAAAGATACAGAAAAGGTGATTCAGTCTGACATCTTGTTGAATTATTGATGATAGTTAGCTAATAATTAATATCTGCTTTAAAGCAATGCTTTTAGGCCAGGTACAGCTATTCCAAGTGCAATTAAATATGTGCCAACTTAATGAAAAAATTTAGAAATCATAATATAAACTCCAAAAGCAAGACTTATTCTTCATAGAAATCAGAATCAATTCCCGATGAACAATAATTTGACATTGTTATCTATACAAATTTCCAAAGAGTTGAGGCACACCATGATAGAAACCCAACACTGCTCACTACTTGGAAATAGACCACAACATGTTTACTGGTAAGGCTCAACTAAAAAGGCAGTCTATTATCAACGAGGATTTATATCATTAAGAACTTGTAAGTATAGATTACAGAAGACACTAAAGAATCTAGAACTAAATTCTGTGCTTTCAAGAATAGCTGGCCATTTAACACTGAGAAATTTATTCACTCAAAAGGCTGTGAATCTTTAGATTTTTTTCAACCAAGAGAGCTGTAGATACTCAGTCTCTATGTACATTCAGGCAAAAATCAATTTATTTTTCAACAATAAGGTAATGGAAAAAATATAAAGCAGATAAAAGAGGGCACATGACCTAATCCAGCTTCTATTACACATTCTCACAAAGCAGAACAACCACAAGATGAGAAAAAAGCTTACTAGAAAGTTTCAGAGAAAACCTTAGTTTTTTCACAGAATAACAGATGAGAGAATAGGAAGAGATTTAAAATGTAGTTTGTACCCGTTCCATTTTACTGAAGTGAAACCTCCTGTCTGTAATTCTATTTGTCCCTCTTTTATGACCCCGGTTTCTTTTTGTACGGGACTATCGGCACTCGGATTTGTCTGCTGCACATCATTCATATTATTTTGAATAATTTGGTTCACAAGCTGGATTATCTGTAACCAAATGTTGAAAAAATATAAATTAAGTTGAAGAAATGCAAATTAAGCTGCATTATTAACCACAGTCAATATAATAGAGAAGATTCTGGTGTTTCCAAACTTCTTGAATATCATCTGATATTGAACAAACAAAGAACAATGCTAGAAAAATAATTGCAATTACATGCTGTATTTTTCTTCACAAATAAAAAACTATAAACAAAATATATTATTTGTTTCATCAGGAATCAGCAGAAAGAACTGTGGCCTGCTAGGAGTCACTAAATTGGCTTAGTGGAAGTTCTAAAATCCCAGGGAAGAGCAAGTCCCATTATCTAACTGCTCGCTGATCCATGATCAGGTATGGTCAGCCTTTGGATATTAATAGTTACCAATAGGGCAGAGCACATTTAGGTGGGGAAACTTTCCATTCATCCTGAACCAGATTAGCCATTCTTGCAGTTTGGTTGACACCCAAGGGTCCAATCCATGAACAAGCTTGCCAAAAGATTTGACCTGTGAACTTTGGCTACACAGTATTCATTAGTGTCCAATGCACAGATTGTGCTAAAATACCAGATCTCCATAGGGACAGCAGGCATCTGTTGAGTGGAATAAGAAAACTGATCCACCCTTTCAGGAGAGAAATCACCAAATATATTTGGCTAGCATTCCATTCATGCATTCCTGATAAACAAACTAGGAGAAATAAACCATCTGAAATATATATTTAAACATCAAATATGTTGTTTAAATAACCGATCTTCAACTCAGGAACACATTTACCATTACCTTTATCCTATCTTCAGCTGAGGTGGCTTCAAGCTCATAATCATGGTGTATTAAAAATGAAATGCTGAACTTCTCCCCTTCAATATGTTCACAGGATTTGATCGATTTAAACGGAAACTGTTTTTTAATCATTCCTTTTTCAATGTTGCACAACATCCTTGAATTGTAATCAATCTGCAAAAGAAATGCACACAAATGAGTTGAAAGGTGAGAAGTATTAATCCAAGATAAAGCAGAAATGGATGAAGGTCTTTGGCAAGAAGTACCCTCTTTCCAAAAACTCGTCCTGAGCTGTAATTAGATAAATTTGGGTGGTGCATGATTTGGGGGGAAGGTTGCAGGTGGTGTTGTCCTTCTTGGAGGTAGAAGTTCTAGGCTTGAGAAGTTCTATATTCTGAGCAGCAGAAGCAAGTAACTCTAAACAGCGTACTTTGTAAATAGTACACGTGGTGGTCACAGTGCACTGGTGCAGAAGGTAGCAAGTGTGTGGGCTGCCAATCAAGTGGATTGCTTTGACCTGTATGTTGCTGGATTTTTGTATTGTTCTAGCTACACTCATCCTGGAATCTAGAAATTATTGCATCGCAGTCCTAACCTGTACTTTGAAGATGGTGGAAGCGCTATGGGGAAGTATGGCAGTAAGCCACCTACCACAAGATACCCACCATCTGACCTGTTCTAACAGCTACAGTATCTATGCTCATACAAAACTGTGGCAATAATATAGATCAGCAAAAGTTACATCAGGTTCCCTCTTCCCTCACAGCGCCTATCTCCCCTCCTCATCACGCTCATTTGATTCCATACTACATCTTCCTGTCCCATCAGATTCCATCATTTGCAACCTTCTGTCATATCCAACTACCCACCTCCCAGCCTCTGTTGTCATTTCCACTCGCTCCCTCCTCCATTCATCTATATCTCCTCCTTACCTCGAGCCACCTGTCACTCTCCCAATTTTGCTCCATCCCTTCCTTTCATTTTTATATTGGCTCTCTTTACTCAGCTTTCAGTCCAGATGAAGGTTTGCAGCCCGAAATGACAACTGTCCATTTCTCTCCACATTCACTGCCTGGCTGCCGAGTTCCTCCAGCATCATTTTTGTTGCCCAGATTCTAGCATCTGCAGTCTCTTGTGCCTCCATCTTACATCATTTTAAGTTTACTGATGGGATACAAAGATCTGCAAACTATTTTCATGAAGTTCTTTCCCCTTTAAACAAGATATCTTTCATTTAATGAGTAACAACTCATTCAACTTACCATCAATATTCTTTTCTGCCATCTGTATCGGTTGTACTTGTATACAAAAAAATTGTACGATGTTTTTACAGGCACCTGAAAGACAAAGAAACATGCAGATATGTGTAGTCAGTACTACACTTAGAAGGGGCATTAGGGGAAATAGAAGTCGTCAGGGGGTGCATTCAAGATTCTTGGAGGCTGGCGGAACGCAGCATCCTAACTTGAGGCACAAGACCTGCAGGACTATTAGTAGAGCAGGCACTTCCAAAAAAAAATGGATGAGGCACTGGAACACAAGAAGAACACAGTTCTGCAAAAATGACCACTCATCATCACAAAGCTTCTGAAACTCAGCGATCTCATCCAAACTTACCAACTAAATAGACTTTATTGGAGATGCATAAATTAGCAACCAGTGTGCCCAGCAGTTCCGCTTGACTCACAACATGGAATGAGTTCATGCAATTTAACAGTTGGTAAGTCAAGTACACACTCCCAGCTTTCTCTACAGATCTACAGAAAACAGGTCACGCAACAATAGAGCACTGCCTGGAGCCAAAATGGTGAACCAGAGCCAATCGGTGAACATGTCAACCCCAAGGATTCCTCTTGAAGTATTCAAAGCAAACTTGGCTTCATATGTGCAGTCAAGAAACATTTTTGGGATTATGAGACCATATGCCTTAGGTCAATCATGGTAACTGGAATAGTATGAAGGTAGCTTGCTGAACACTAGCTCTATCCCAACTAACATTCAGATGCCAATCTGAATCCTTATCAATGTAATTTTCATTATTGCGATCATCTTCATCTTCGCATTGCCGTTCCTTTGTGTGCCGCTACCTTTGTTCTATCCATGTAAACCCGCTATCATTGTCAACATCCAATTTATGTTAATATTTTATTTTAATTTAACCCTATTAATGATGGGTAAATATGTACAGAGTAATCTCTGTGAGTCTGAAAGCAGTGAAGCCTTGTATTTTACACCAGCTAAAAAAACTGAAACTACAGAAAGTGTGTCAATATAATGTTACATACTTGAATTATGGGTTTATTCCATTCCCATCAGATCAGCAACTCCCATATAACTTCTTTGTAATACTGTACTGTCTAATAAAGGCATTAAGATTGCAGAAACACTACTGAAAAAGACACCCTGAAAAGGCTACTTATGATATTACTCAGTTCCAGAAGAAGAAAGAAGCATTTGCTAAGTGTTGTACATTCGAGTTGTTTGCCAAGAAAGCTAAACATGACCTTGATAGTGGTTTCATAGCTTCTTATAACATTTCCAAAATGATAGCAGTGTGGAAAATCTCATACAATTGGTGAAATATTAATAACGCCTGCTGTATCAGAATGCTCACCACTTTTCTCAAGATGGATACCAGTATTTTAAAATCAATTCCTCTCAGTAATAACTCGTATTGTCGTATTGACGAAATGAGACATTGAGTTACAACTATACACAGAGCTACAAAAAAAACGAAGTTGGGATACAACTGGATGTCAATTGTATGAAACAACGAGGCATTGCTAATGTCATATGTACAGTTTATCAAAAATTGTAAAGTTTATGAAGAGATTCAGAGGATGAGAGGTAACCTGATAGAGGTGTATAGGGTGATGAGAGGCATTGATCATGTGGATAGTCAGAGATTTTGTTCCAGGGCTGAAATGGTTGCCACAAGAGGACACAGGTTTAAGGTGCTGGGGAGTAGGTACAAAAGAGATGTCAGGGGCAAGTTTTTTTACTCAGAGAGTAGTGAGTGCGTGGAATGGGCTGCTGGTGACAGTGGTGGAGTTGGATACGATAGGGTCTTTTAAGAGACTTTTAGATAGGTACATGGAGCTTAGAAAAATAGAGAGCTGTGGGGAAGTCTAGTAATTTCTAAGGTAGGGAGATGTTTGGCACAACTTTGTGGGCTGAAGGGCCTGTATTGTGCTGTAAAGTTTTCTATAGCAAAAATGCATTTCAAAAATGTTGGCTTTTGTGATATGTGGCTATTCTGCCATACAAAATTTCTTGGTCCGTGGAGAAGAACCAAACTGCTCTTCATTGCATCTCCATCCTCCTACGTTGTTGAAAGAGGCTTCAGTGAAATGAGCCACATACTACCAAAATAAAAAGAAACTACTTGGACACTGCTACACGTGGGGACTTGAGGCTTTTGCTGTCACAATTAGAACCAGATATTTCAACTCTTGCTAAAAACCATCAAGCTCAAGGATCACATTGATATTGAAGCTGCTGTACAGTGCACAGGTACTGTGTAAGCTAAGTTTAAAGACAAATAAAAATTTTAAAGCAGAATCATTTTTCTCATGTTAGCGTATGGCAGACATGTTTTTGCACCATAGGGGTGCCAGAAAGTCTATTGTGCCTAAGATGGGTGTTGGCAAGTATGAAAGTATGAAAGTTGGATTAAAGGAAGTTGGGAAACACTGGAAAGGCAACTTAATAGAGGTGTACAAGATGAGAACAGGCATAGATAGATTGGACTGCCAGAGACTCTTTCCCGGGGCAGAAATTACTAAAATGAGGGGTAATATATAAGTGTTTGAAGGATAGGAAAGTATAGGGGTGATATCAGGGGTATTTTTTTTACACATGGAGTGGTAGGGCTTTGTTGGAGGTAAGTGATAGATTGATCTTAGAGTAGTTTAAAGGGACAAAACCACATCATGGGCCAAAGGGCCTATACAGCGCAGTACTGTTTGGTGTCATATGTTAATGCCATTTCTCTCTCTGCATTGATGCTGCCAGATCTACTAAGCATGTCGTCATTTTCAAATTCCTAACAAATGTCATTCATTTGCTTTTTTTAAAATGTATTTAATTGTGTAGAGATACAGCGTGGAGCAGTCCCACCAGATCAAACGTCATCCATTATGCAAGACCTTAAACAAAGTTAGTAGACCATCAGAGCAGAGTTAGGACATTTGGCCCATCAAATCTACTCCACCATTCAATCATAGCAGATTTATTTTCCGTTTCCTGCCTTCTCCCCATAACCTTCAATATCCTTTCTATGGACTTGTTGCATAGTCTCAGATTGGCATGTATGATGTTGTGGGCATCACTGAATTGTGACTGAAAGGAGATTACAGCTGGGTGCTTAATGTTCAAGGACACACATTGTATCCAAAGGACAAGCAGGAAGGCAGAGGCGGTGGTGTGGCTCTGTTGGTAAAAAAAAATGATAGCAAATCATTGAAAGCAGTGGCATAAGATCAGAGAGTATTGAATCATGGTGGATAGAGCTAAGGAACTGGTAAAAAGACCCTGATGGGAGCTATTTACAGACCCCCAAACAGAAGTAAGGATGCCGTCTACAAATTACAATGGGATAGAAAATGCATGCCAAAAGGGCAATGTTACAATAGTCATGCGGGATTTTATTATGCAAGTAGATTGGGAAAATCAGGTTGGTGCTGCATTCCAGGAGGGGGAATTTCTAGAGTGCCTACGAGATGGCTTTTGTGAGCAGCTCTTGGTTGAGCCCCTAGGGCATAGGCGTCAAACAAAAGGCCCGCGGGCCATATCCAGCCCGGCATACAATTATACCCAGCCTGTGAGATCATTTTAGATGGATCTATTATTTTAATTATTAATGGCCCAGTGATATGAAGCCTATGATTGTAAGTTAATACCAATCATAAAAATAATGCTTGCTCAGCAGTCTTCTTCATAAGGAATGGAATTTGTGAAGTGAAACACTTTGTAGTTATAGCAGAGACTGAGACACATGAGAACAGGCTGAAAAAACGGAGGCAATGAAAGCTGTGTTCGCACGCGCCCGACTGATCCGGCCCACATGAAGCTGCATTTTGCCCAATCCGGCCCGTGACCTAAAATGACTTTGACACCCCTGCCCTAGGGGATCAGCTATTCTGGATTGAGTGTTGTGCAATGAACAAGAATTGTTTAGAGGGCTTATGGTAAAAGAACCCCAAGGAGAAGGTGATCATAATACGATCAAATTCACCCTGAAATTTGAAAAGGAGAAGCTAAGGTTAGATGTATCAGTATTACAGTGGAATAAAGAGGATTACAGAGGCATGAGAAAGGAGTAGACCAGAATTGATTGGAAAACACTGGCAGGGATAGCAGTAGAGCAGAAATGGCTGGAATTTCTGGAAGCAATTCAGAAGGCATAGGATATATGTAAAACACATCCCAAAGAGGAAAAAGTATTCTAAAGGCAAGATAACACAACCATGGCTAACGAGAAGTCAAAGCCAACATAAAAGCCAAATAGAGTGATAATTAATGTGAAGTTAAAGAATTGGGAAGCATTCAGAAACCAACAGAAGGCAATGAGAAAAAGTCATGCAGGTGAAGATGAAAAACAAAAGTAAGCTAACCATTAATATTAAAGAGGATAGCAAAAGTTTCTTTGGATACATTAAGTGCAAAAAAGAGGCAAGAGTGGGTATCAGACCACTAGAAAACAATGCTGGAGAGGTAGTAATAGGGTAAAAGGAAATGGTGGATGAACTGAATAAGTATGTTACATCAATTTTAAGAATGGAAGACACTAGCAGTATGGTGAAAGTTCCAGGTGTCAGTGGGCATGAAGTTTGTGAAGTTACCATAACAAGCGAGAAGGTTCTTTGGAAACTGAAAGATCTGAAGGTAGATAAGTTAGCTGGACTAGATGGTGTACACCCCAGAGTTCAGAAAAAGGTGCTGAAGAGATCATGGAGGCATGAGAAATGATCTTCCAAGAATCACTAGATTCTGGAGTGGTTCTGGAAGACTGGAAGACTATAAATGTCACGCCACTCTTCAAGAAGAGAGAGAGGCAGAAGAAAGGAAACTATAGTCCATTTAGTCTGACTTAGGTGGTTAGGAAGATGTTAGAGTGGCTTATTAAGGATGAGGTCTCAGGGTACTTGGAGGCACATGATCTTCCACAAGGGAAAATCTTGTCTGACAAATCTGTTAGAATTCTTTGAAGAAATAACTAGGAGAATAGACAAAAGAGAATCCATTGATGTAGTGTACTTGGATTTTCAGAAGGACTTTGACAAGGTACCACACATGAGGCTGTTTAACAAGCTACGAGCCCATAGTATTACAGGAAAGACTCTAGCATGGATAAAACAGTGACTGATTGGCAGGAAGAAAAGAGTGGGAATAAAGGGGGCCTTTTCTGGCTGGTTGGTGGTGACTTGTGGTGTTCCACAGGGGTTTGTGTTGGAAATGATTCTGTTTAAGTTATATGCCAATGATTTGGATGATGGAATTGATGGCTTTGATGAGAAGTTTGTAGACAATATAAATTTAGTGGAGTGTCAGGTAGTTTTGAGGAAGTAGAGAGGCTACAGAAGGATTTAGATAGACTAGGAGAATGGGCAAATAAATGGCAGATGGAATGTCAGGGAATGTATGATCATGGTTTTTGGTGGAAGAAATGAAGTGGCTGACTATTTCCTAATTAGACAGAAAATACAATACTTTGAGGAGCAAAGGGACTTGGGAGTCCTTGTGCACTAATCCCTAAAGGATTCAAGATTAGAATATAAAAGCAAAGAGTACTGTGAGCAGTTTTGGGCCCTTTATCTTAGAAAGGATGTGCTCAAACTGGAGAGAGTTCAAAGGAGGTTCACAAAGATAATTCCATGATTGAACAGCTTGTTATATGAAGAGCATTTGATGGCTCTGGGCCTGTATTCAGTATTCAGAAGAATGAGGGTGACCTTATTGAAACCTATTGAATAGTGAAAGGCCTTGATAGAATGCATTTCCTATGGTGGGAGAGTCAAAGAACAGAGCACACAACCTCAGAGAGGTGTCCTTTTAGTACAGAGATAGGGGAGAATTTCTTTAGCCAGCATGTGGTGAATCTGTGGAATTCTTTGCCACAGGCAGCTGTGGAGGCCAAGTTTTTATGTATACTTAAGGCAGAAGTTGATAGTTTCTTGATTGTACTGAACATGAAGGTATATGGAGAGAGGGCAGGAGATTGGGACTGAGAGGAAAATTGGATCAGCCATGATGGAATGGCAGAATAGACTCAATGGGCCAAATGGCCTAATTCTGTTCCTATATCTTATGGTTTTAAGGTCTTACTAATCAAGAACCAGTCCAGCTCTGCATTAATTATGTCTTTAATATATTTTACTTAAATTATCCCTGTTTCCTTTACTCCAGTGTAAACAAGCCCAGTATAATCAATTTCTCCTCACGTCAAAATTACTCTAATCCAGACCACATCCTGGTGAATCTCCTCTGCACTGTCTCCAGCACCAACCATGTCATACTATAGTGTAGCAACCAAAAAAGGCTCTCATTATTCCCACTGGTGTTGCCTCACCTGAAGGGATTATATGGGGCCCTGAATGATACTGAGGGAGCTGGTCTATGGACCAGTGTAGCATTTGCCCTAATTGCAGGGATAAGTGTCAGGAGGGAAATCAATGTGGAGGGATGAGTGGACAAGGGAGTCATGGAGAGAGGGAGCCCCACAGAAAGTAGAGTGTGGGTATGCGGGAAAGATGTATTAATAGTAGGATCCCGTTGAAGATGTGGAAGTCACCGAGAATGATGTGTTGGATATGGAGGCTCATAGGATGGTAGGTAAAGGACAAGGGGAACTCTATCCTTGTAATGCAGCAGGAAGATGAGGTGAGGGTGGATGCAGGAGATTCAGGGGAGGGTAGCTTCGATGGTAGCGGAAGGGTATCCCCTTTCCTTGAGGAAGGAAGACATCTCAGATGTTTTAGCATTGAAAACCTCATCCTGAGAACAGATCAGGCAGAACTAGAGGAAACATGAAAAGGAAATATTTTACAAGTGACAGGGCGGGAAGAGGCAAATTCAAGATACTTTTGAGGGTCAATAGGTTTATAAAAGTTACCAGTAGACAGTCTGAGATTGAGAGAGGGAAGGTAGGTATCAGAGAAGGCTTGACTTGCCAAATTTCTCAGCAGTTTGTGTGTATTTCAGGGAGAAAGTTTGAAACAAGAAACACAGCTTGGTTGATGCACCCAAAGTTCTGGAGGAACTCAGCAGAATCAATGGAGCTAAGTGAATAGGTGATATTCTGAATTTCTTCAGCAAGACTGGAAACAGAGAGTAAAAGTCAGATTAAAAGGTTGTAGCAAAGTGCATGAACATAAACATGCAGGTGATAGGTGAATCTAAGAGGACAAAGATAGGTAAGGTGGAGGAGAGGAGGTGAAGTGGGAATGATGAGAGAAACTGAAAGGCAACAGGTGAAAGAGGTAAAGGGTTGTACAAGATGGAATCCAAAAGGATCAGATGAACGGTTTGGCCAAATAGTTGTGAAAATACTAAACAATGCCCTACAGGAAAAACTGCATATGTCCCTAGATGAACTCCAGATGCTTTAGTCTTGTTCATTTAAGTTTAGCTTCTAGAGTTAACTATAAATAATCAAAAAAAAAGACATCATGACTAATCAGAGGAAATATTTCCAATAAAGTGAACACTTGTGTACATAGGCTTCCAAAAAAATTGTCCTCAGATAACTGGGTTTTAGGAAGCATTGTTGTGATTTGCAGAACCAAGAGATATTTGATTAAAATTGATGCTAAAGTCTAGATACACAGTGTAAATGATCTCTGTTAGAGATTAAACAAGTGAATCACTCAAATGTGAAAGTGTGTTTGAATTGGATCCAATGCAGACTTCAGAAAAGGAGGTTGTAAACACAAGGAACAGAACATTCTTTTAGTTCATGCAGTCCAAAAGTCGATGCAACATTGGAAGATGCCAAAGCAGTCACTATATTAAAGTTATAGTTATTACTCGATTACAAGAGAAAGGTGGCTATCATTATGCGAAAAGTGGACTCTATGAGTTACTTGCACCTCACTATGCAGGTGTACAAGGGATGTTGACCAAAATGCTTTCTTTTCTGAATAAAAAGATGGAGGAAGAATTACATTGATATACAAGTAGGTCAGCAGAGTAACACAGCTAATAGAGCTGTTGTCTCGCAGTGCCAGGGATTTGTGTTCAATTCTCTGGTGCTGTTCGTGTGAAGTTTGCGCATTCTACCTTGTGGTAACACAAGATGGTGTGACTCTGAGTGGGACAAGTAGGGGAATCCAAGGGAAAGTGCTGGAGGAGTCTCAGCCTTTGACATTGGTACCAGTATTGGGGAAGGAGGGAATAGACATCGGACTGCTAAAAAATTATGCTGGACAGGTGGTAATAGGCACAAAGAAATGGAGGGCAATATGAATCAATATTTTACATGTTCACTGTAGAAGTCACCAGCAGTTTTCTAGAAACTGGGGAGTATAGGGGGGCAGAAGTGAGTGTAGTCTCTATCATTAAGGAGAAGATGTTTGGGAAGCTGAAAGGTCTGAAAGTAGACAAGCCACCTGAACCAGATGGACTACACCCCAGGGTTCTGAAAGGACTAGCTGAAGAGATTGTGGAGTCATTAGCAATGATCTTTTAAGAATCATTGGATTATGGAATTGTTCCAAAGGACTAGAAAATTGCAAAACTCACTCTATTCTTTAAGAAGAAAAAGAGGAAAAGACAGGAAAGCCTAGGCCAGATAGCCTTAATTCCACTATTAAGGATGAGTTTTTGGGGTACTTGGAGGCACATGATAAAATAGGCTGAAGTCAGCATGGCTTCCTTGAGGGGAAATCTTTCCTGGCAAATAAATTGGAATTCTTTGAGGAAGTAACAGGCAGGATAGATAAAGGAGAGTTAGTGGATGTTGTTTACTTTGATTTTCAGAAGGCCTTTTATGAGGTGACACAGATGAGGTACCGGAACTTAACAAGTTAAGAGCTCATGGTATGACACGAAAAATACAAGCATGGATAGAAGATTGGCTGACTGGCAGGAGGAAAAGAGTGGGAATAAAGGGGGCCTATTCTGGACAGCTGCTGATGACAAGTAATTTTCTGCATAGGTCAGAGTTGAGACCACTTCCTATCATGTTTTATGTTAATAATTTGGATGACAGAATTGATGACTTTATGGCCAAGTTTGCAGTTGATACAAAAATAGGTGGAGGGACAGATAATTTTGAGGAAGCAGTGAGTTTGCAGGAGAATTTGGACAGATTAAAAGAATGGGCAAAAAAGTGATAAATGGAGTAGAGTGTCGGGAAGTGTATGGTCATGCATTATTGCAGAAGGAATAAAGGCATAGATTATTTTCTAAAAGGGAGTGAGTTCAAAAATCAGAAGTGTAAAGGCACTTGAGAGTCCTAGTGCAGAATCCCCTAAAGATTAACTTGCAGATTGAGTTGGTAGTAAGAAATGCAAATGCAATATTACCATTCATTTCCAGAGGACTAGAATATAAAAGTACGGATGTAATAATGAGGCTTTGTGAGGCATTGGTCTGACTACATTTGGAATATTTTGAGTAATTTGATCCCCTTATCTAAGAAAGGATGTACTGGCATTGGAAAGGATCCAGAGAAAGTTTTGAGAGAGAACCTGGGTATGAAAGATTTAATGTACGAGGAGTTTTTATTTACTCTGGGACTGTACTCAATGGAGTTTAGAAGAATGAGGGAGCATCTCCTTGAAAACTACCAAAAATTGAAAAGTCCACAGAGAGTGGATTTTGAGAGGTTGTTTCCAATAGTGGGGAAGTCTTGGACAAGAATGTGTAGCCACAGAATACATTGACATCCCTTTAGAACAGAGATGAGGAGAAATTTTTTTTGTCAGTAGGTAGTAAATCTGAGGAATTCTATACCACAGATGGCAGTGGAGGCCAATTCATTGGGTATATTGAAAGCAGAGGTTGATACATGCCTAATTAGTAAAGGTGTCAAAGTTTCTGGAGAGAAGGCAGGGGAATGAGATTGAGGGGGATAATCACCCAGAATTGAATGTTAGAGAAGACTCAATGGGCCGAATGTCCTCATTCTGCTCCTATGTTTTATATTCTTATAGAATGTGGGGAAGTTGAATAAAGAATCATTTTAAATGAGTGTCTTATGGTCAGCACAGACACTGAGAGCTGATTAGCCTGTTTTTGTACTGTACATCTCTCGGACGATGACATTGCAATCCTTATACAGGAAATTCCAGTTAGATCTACTTAACAACAGAAAAAAAGACAAGTGCATCCATGCTATAGCAGAAGCTTAAAATCTCAACAAATCTACCACCATCTCTTTTGATATCTATATCCTGTACCTTAATGTATTTGTGAGGATTGGATTCACCCTTCATATCTACAGATCACAGAGAAGTATTCTCGCTCATTATGGTTTTATCTGTTGTTTATGTCATTCTCCTTCACAAATATCTCCAAGGCTAGGTGAAGCACCTGTGCATTAATGTTTCATAGAATGCAAGCTCACTTGAAAATTTTTAATGAGTTAATTTGAGAGATGCCTTCTCTGCTCTGAATTAGAAATCTTGAACATTTAAAGCTTAAATTGCATCCTAGCATAGCGTATAAACATCAGATTTAATAGTAGTCCAAACACTTGGATACAGAATCTCTTTCATTGCTTCTCCTCTGAATTTTGAATTGTATGCCACTAAAAATAAATACATGCAAAAGTACTTTATCTTTCAGAAAACATTGGCATATAATGTTATTTTATTTAGTATTAAATGGCACTGCCTAAGAGAAAACACAGAAAAGCTGGGGTAATCCTATCGATGAAGTCCCTCATATTTGTTCTGGTAAATAAAGGGAAGGAGTTCATTAGATTTTTTTCTGTTACCACCATTGTAAATTCTTTCTTGAAAGTATGTCACTGATACGCATCTCCTGCCATGTCCAACTAATATTACTTTCATGAATCTTTCATAAAACTATATCTCATTTATGTAGTGCAACTTAATTTTTTGACAAAATCTATAATCACGTTTTAACCAAACAAAGATTAGCAAGTTTTAAATCAGCATATTCTTGATGGTGAAGAAAGGAGCAAAGAGATGACCTTACTTTATCTGGTTCGCTTGCCTCCTGCACTGTAGACTTGCCGCTTTGTGCTATTTCCCAGGCCTGATCAACAGTGATCTCTCGGTTTTTCACTGCATTGAGTAACTTGATCTGTTCATTGTTACTAAGCTGTTGTAAATAACAATAACATTGGAAAATGTTAGCAGATCAACTGTTCATAAAATGTAATACCAAAAAAGTTCATCTCTAGTGGTGTCTAATGTTATTTAACCACTTACAGTTATATCAGCACATTATGCCCCACCTCTAAAACTCATTCCATCATCTTCAATGGAATCCAACTAGGAGGCCAAATACTAAATATTGCAGTACTATAAAGAGTTTTCAACTCTACCAACTAAACAGAATCTTCCAGGAAAATTAATACAAACTTCAATTATTTTCACTTCGGCAAAGAAAAGTTTCTTTTAAAATTCATTAAAGATTATGACACTAAAAATGATGATTCAAAGTTACATGTCAGTTTTATAAATTGAGACAATGAGTGCAGAAGCAAAGAAGCTACATTAAATTAAAAGAAAAAAATCCTCTATATGGTGGAAATCAAAAACAAAAACAGCAAAATGCTAGAAATTCTTATTAGGGTGGGCAACATAAGTGGGGAGAGAAAATGGGGTGAAGTCTAATAAACATTTTTAAAATACTGACACGCTTTCACAGAATTGATTTAACATTTGACAAGAAATCAAATATGTGATGTAGAGTCAGTCTCTAAAATATTTCTGTTAAACAGAATAACTTGCTCTAATCGAGAATCCACTGCTGGAGCAAAACTTATCAAACATTATTTCTTTACACGGCACTGATACCCAACCTTAAAACACAACTCGAGACTTAAAGATTCAGCGAATGCTGCATAGGCCACTTCCTGGTTCTTACAAGTTCCACTTGTCATGTTGAGCTGAGATTCCTAAATCATTGTTTTTTTGTGTAATCACAAAGTGTTGTTTTGCAATTGCTCTTAATTCATAATTGTATCTGTAGGGATTTAACAAACTCACAAACTGTAATTCGATCTCTTTACAGCTCCTTGAAGAACAATTCTGACAAATGGATATTGACCTGTTCCTACCTCCATTGATGCTATCTGACCAGCCAAGCACTGTTTTTATTCCAGGTTTCGGTTGGCAACCAAAGTCTATTGTCAACAGACTCAAAAGTTTCTGCAAGTAATGTTTTTTCAAGACACCTAGCTAAACAAGCAACTACTCTGTTCTCTGAAAGCTTTCAAAGGGTAGATGAATATCTCTTGACTGGACCATTGTGTGAGTTATATAGAAAATTAGTGGATTCACTAATTTCACCAGAATAGAATTTTCTCAGAGCATTTCAGAGCATTTTTTCTAGTATCGGCTAGGAAAATGCATGCTTGATGAATGACTGCAATATTGTGTCACAATCAATAATCTTGTGTCAAACAAGGAGGGCCAGCTGCATTTTGTTTGTAACTTCTTGTAGGTTTATAACGCCATTGTTAACCTAGAAAAGCAAATAGCAGCTGATCAAGGCTTTTTAAAAGCCCAAGAGAGCTTATAACTGCTGAATAGATCCAAAGAAAGCAGAACACACACTTGCAATTTAAAAATGCGAAATGAGCAGGTTGTGTTCTTCTTGAAGAAACATGAATATTAAATACTGCAAGGTTTGTTTACCAGGGAGTTTGGAGATAATATTTTTAAAGCTAGCTTACATTTCTCATATTTTGGAAAACAATTAACTTTGCTTTCCTTGTGTCAGAAGCATGCATGGTGAAATGGAACATTGTGTCCAAAATTTCCAGTTCATTAATTTCAAACACTGGTCAAGCGTAGAAGTGGAATTTTTTTTATCTCTGCAGTATATAACAGATTGAAGCAGCAATATTCATAAATGTTGATAGAAGGTACTCTCTGGGAAAAAAATCACTCCAATTTCCAATTACAACACACAATGATTTTAATATTTTTAGAACAATGGCACAAGTGCGTTTAAACACAGGTTTTGCCTCAACTATGCCCTGACACTCTGTTTTGTGGTTGCATTAATTTCCTGCAGCAAGTCTACTCCCAATGACCTCAGAGGGCTGTCACAAGAAGTGGTACACCTGCAAGTGGTAACCAACCCAAAATTGGAGACTGATCACAAGGCTCTGTGCCAGGTAATGCTGGTAGCTACCAAAGATCCAAATGTCTTTAATGCTCTTTCTAAACACCCTTTACGATCAAAAACATTTTAAGAAGTCAAAGTATACTTTAAAATAAAATAATAATAAAATCACTGAAAACATGTCAATCAATTCAGAAGTTAATGCACAGTCAAATAAACAAAATATTTAGCTAAGTTTACCTTTATCACTAAAACTTTAAAACGTTTAAAGGAATATGGTCATACTGGATAATCTAGCTTTAGCTGGCATGAATTTGAGAGCCACTTATAAAATGCATCTGGCCATCTCACTTAGGACAATCTAGATCCACCCCGAGACTTGGTGGCACCATCTAACCTTCCACTCTGTAGTGCAAGGTGTTCAAATCAGGAATGTGCTGATCTGTAAGCAGCACTTTACACCACCAGTAAAAGTCAAGCACAGTTGAAGACTATAGCAACCAATTTGATTGGACAGGGCAAAATTGGTTATTCTCAAAAAAAAACGTGGCTCATTTACAAATGAAGGTTTTAGGTGTACCTAGTGCAAAATCATTCCAGTCAAAATGATAAACAAGGTATTTATAATATGCAACAGTTGTCCAAAGTCTTCCATTACCCAAACTAGATATCATCGGCAGTTGGCTTATCATTGTCATGTGTACCTAAATGCAGTGAAAAGGTTTTCTTTATATGCCATCTAGGCATCTCATTCCATACACAAGTACACTGGTAGTACAAAAGGAAAAACAAAAACAGTGCAGCATATAGTGTTACATTTAGTGAGAAAGTGCAGTGCAGGTGGACAACTAAGGTGCAAGGGCCATGTTGAGGTTGATTCAGAAGTCAAGAGTTTATCATATGAGAGGTCTATTCAAGAGGTTTACAATAATGGAATAGAAGAACTCCTTGAGTCTGATAGTACATTTTTGCAAGCTTTTGTGTCTTCTGTCTGATTGCTGGGTGCTTGGGGAGAAGAGCGAATAACAGGTATAAGTAACTTATTTTGTTAGGCCAGCTGCAAGTTGTACTTTCTTGACAACAAAGCTGACAATAACACAGTAAGATGAATGTAATGACACAGCAGGTAAGGTACAGGAGAATCCAATGAGATCTATGGATACTACACTATGCTTAAAGCTAACAGTTTTTAAATATCATCTGTTGTGTGTGTTGGTGTTTAAATCAAAAAAGCACTTATTTTTGTCACTGATAGTCAGTGAGAAACAAGTAGTAAGATAATTGAGAACTGCTTTACTCACTAGAATTTCAAGCATTCAGGCCTCAGGGTGCCAGAAGTGGCCGGGAGTGAAAATTAAACAATGGCATTACTTCAACAAGTAAGAAGCTACAGAGAATTTGAAGGTGTCTACATTCATCTTGAATGTTACAATGAAAATGAAGATTTGGAGGATGCAATCATCAATAGCATTGTATGAAAGCAGTCCATTATTTGCACAAGGTGTCTGCACTGACTTAGTTCTTTTACAATCAAAAGAACATGGCAGGTACACTATTTGAATTACTCTGTCAATGACAATTTATGAAGTTTTGGCTAATTGGGCAACTATTTAATTAGGCCAGAATGCATTGGTCCTGATTGTAGCGTGTTTAATATTTCAGTAACATTTGAGTAATATTGTAAATATATTTTTGGGGCTGAGGAGGGGGAGAAAATATCAGTCATGTTTGAATGGTGGAGCAGACTCGATGGGCCAGATGACCGAATTCTGCTCCTACATCTTATGGTCTATATTGTTTGATTTAGCGTTCTTTGTTTCTTTACATAATTCATTATGGCTTATCAATAAGATGTACGTGAATGGTATACATCATTATGCCACCACATCATATGTGAAGGCCTCGATTAAAGTAGAAACAAAACTAAGATACACATCTCTTTGGCTCCCTTGTTTTCCTTTTCGATTAGCTTTATTCCTTGGTGTGACAAAACATAACAGTGGCAATGAAGAAGTTTTAAATGAACCCAAGAAGTCTACCTACCTGTTGAAATGCAGCGAGATGTTCGAGTTGTAAAAAAGCACAAAAGGACATTCAAGTTTAAACAGAATTTACTGCAAGAAACAGTCAAGTTAAAAAAAAGGTGGAAAATGGACAAATTCATGGGTTCATAAACAGTGACTACTGGGTGATTATAATCATAAGTAAAAAAAAGCAAAAATGGTTGGCTACATCAAAAACATAGATGCTGCTGACTGGACAAGAGACAACTGGAATATGTACATTAAGCAAATTGAACTGTATTTTGAAGCAAATGAAAATGCCACTCTCAAGTTTTACAAAGCCAATCCGGTTCTTAATACAATCCATAATAACTTAGCCAGTGAGGTAGATCACATGAAATTAATTGAATTTTTTCTTTATTTCTTACATCCTTCACATACATGAGAAGTAATTTTTTTTTTGTTATATCTTCATCTAAATATGCAATTTAAAGTAATTTGTAACAATTAGTATGTACAATAGGATAGTCAATATAGCACAGAAATACAATCATATCAGTGTGAATTAGTCAGTCTGATGGCCTGGCGGAAGAACCTGTCCCGGAGCTTGTGGGTCCTGGCTTTTATGCTGCAGATGATGGCAGCTCGAACAATTTGTGGTTGGGGTGACTCAGGTCCCCAATGAACCTTCATGCTCTTTTTATGCACCTGTCTTTGTAAATGTCCTGAATAGTGGGAAGTTCACATCAACAGATGCACAGGGCTGTCCACACCATTCTCTTTAGAGTCCTGCAATTGAGGGAAATACAGTTCCCATACCAGGCAGTGATGCAGCTATAGTCAAGATGTTCTCAGCTGTGCCCTGTAGAAAGTCCTTAGGATTTGTGGACTCATGCCAACTTAAACCATCTGACATGAAAGGGGCACTGTTGTGCTTTTCTCACCACACAGCCGGTATGTACAGAACATGTGAGTTTCTCGGTGATGTGCATGCAGAGGTACTTAAAGCTGTTCACCATCTCAACTCTATACGTATTGATATCAATAGGCATTAGCCTGTCTCCATTTCTCCTATAGTCCACAACCAGCTCCTTTGTTTTTGCGACATTGAGGGAGAGTTTGTTTTCTTGACACCACTGTGTCAAGGTGATGACTTCTTCTCTGTAGGGCTGACTCATTATTATTGAGATAAGGCCAATCAATGTAGCGTCATCAGCATAATTAATTAGCAGATTGGAGCTGTGGGTGGCAACACAGACATGGGTACACAGAGCATAAAGGAGGGGGTTTAAGACACAGAGTGGCAGAGTTGAGGGGACCCACTCTTAACACCTGACAGAAAGTCCCCATGACTATGGAGGTTGAAGGAATTCTTGCCAAGGTTGACTGAAGTCCAAGGGCTATGCCAGTGTTCCCCGTAGTCAGGAAGGGTGAGTCTGTGAGGATCTGAGGCATTTTTAAGGTCACCAAAAAACCAGTACTGAAAGTAGATCAATGCCCTCTGTCCAGGACAGAGGATATCTTTGCAAACCTTTCTGGAGGAAAGCACATCAGCAAAGTGGACTTAGCTGAGGCCTACCTACAGATACAGGTGGAAGAAGAGTCCACAGTACTTCTCACCATTAATGCTCACAAAAGGCTTTATAGTTGCAATAGGTTTTATATTTGGAAGCTGCACCTGCACTCTGGCAGAAAGTATGGACCAGGTGTGGCAAGGCTGCCTAGATACTCAGTGTTGCCTGGATGACATTGTTGTTACTGGTGAGAATGACAAGAAAAACTCCTAAACCTCAAGACCTTAAAAAGGTTGGAAGATAATGGGCTCAGACCACAATGTAACAAGTGTGAATTCTGTAAACCAAGCATCACTAACTGTGGTCACACCACTGATGCACAAGTTTTATACGAGTGTGCTGAGAAAATTCAAACGATGCTGGATAGCCCAAGGCCAAAGGACGTGTCTCATTTGTGGTCTTTTTTAGGATTTTTCAAATACTATAATGGATCCTTGCCAAATCTGGCTACTGTGCTCCACCCTTTGAGCACATTACTACAGATCAGAAAGAAATAGGAAGGGACAAAGTGGGAGCTGGCTTTCCAAAATGTGAAGGAAATTGTGATGTCAGACACTGTACTCACACATGATCTACATCGTCCAGTGAAGCTTACCATGTACTATTCAGGATGCCAACGTGTCCAGAAGAAAGGAGTCCAGAGCTGTCAGAACCACTCCCTGAAGTCCCAGAGTCAACTCCTACAACCACCACAGAGGAAGCCCCAGAATCTGAGATTGTTTCACAACCACAAGTCTCTTCTGCCAAGCACGGTGACCACACTATCTCTCTCACCACCACCACCTCCCCTTGAAATTCATTTCTCCTCAGAAGTAAGAAATCCTCCACAGTAGTGTTTAAAATTTTAGGCCTGGATGGGTCCACTTTAAATTCACTATGCTACGTATATCTGTATATTCATATAGTACTTGTATTGTATAGTATTGTGTGTGTGTGTGTGTGTGTGTATATTCTATGTGTATTGATAACTAGACAGCAATACATTACATATTTGAGTTGAGATGCATTTTATATTAAGTTTATAAATTCACAGGGAGGGCTGTTGTGTATTTAATATATCAGTAATATTTGAGTAATATTGTAAACATATTGTTCAATTAAGTGTTCTATATTGTTTACATAATTCATTATGGGTTACATGTAAGAAGTATGTAAATGGCATAAGTCATTATGCCACCATGTCACATGTGTGTGCCCCATAAAGTAAAAAGGAAACTAAAACATGCATCTCTTGAGCTCCCTTCTTTATCTTTTCAATGAGTTTTATGTTTTGGAGTTACAAAACGTAACACCATTGCGTCCCATTAAACAGAATTGGCTGTAGATGTAAAATTGTCTTGGTATGGAAGGCAAAGGACAGTAGTGGAAGATTGTTTTTCAGACTGGAGGCCTATGAATGGTGTCTCACAGGGACTGATGGTACTTCCACTGTTCTTGTCATCTACATCAGCAACTTTGGCAATTTGAGAATGCAGCTGGTATGATAAGTAAGTTTGCAGGTAATATAAAAAGTGCTGGTCTTGTGAATTGTGAAAACAGTTATCTAAGTTTACAACAGGATCTTGATCAATTGGGGAAGTGGGCCAAAGAATGGCAGATGGACAAGTATGGGGTGTTGCACTTTGTAAGTTAAACCAGGCAGAGTTTACACAGTAAATGGTTAGGCCCAGGAAAGTGTTGCTGAACATAGGTACCCAGAGGTACATAGTTCACCAAAAATGGAGACACAGGTAGTCAGGTAGGAGAAAAAGGCATTTGGCTCTCTTGCCTCCTTCTGTCAGGGCTTCAAATACAAGTATTGGGTCGTCATGTTGCAAATACAAGCCAGCTGTAGGGGGGATGTTGTTAAACTGGAAAGGGCGCAGGAAAGATATTGAGGATATTACTGACACAGACTGGTTGAGTTATAAAGACTAGACAGACAGACATACTTTATTGATCCCGAGGGAAATTGGGTTTCATTACAGCCGCACCAACCAAGAATAGTATAGAAATATAGCAATATAAAACAATAAATAATTAAATAATAATAAGTTAATCATGCCAAGTGGAAATAAGTCCAGGACCAGCCTATTGGCTCAGGGTGTCTGACACTCCGAGGGAGGAGTTGTAAAGTTTGATGGCCACAGGCAGGAATGACTTCCTATGATGCTCAGTGTTACATCTCGGTTGAACGAGTCTCTGACTGAATGTACTCCTGTGCCTAACCAGTACATTATGGAGTGGATGGGAGACATTGTCCAAGATGGCATGCAACTTGGACAGAATATGGTTACTTCTCCCTGAAGCATAGAACGTTAAGGGATGATCTTATAGATGTTTGGAAAATCAATGAAAAGTGTAGATAAGGTGAATAGTCACCGTCTTTTGCCCAGGTTAAGAAAGTCTAAAACTAGATGGCAGAGTTTTCAGGTAAGGGGAAAGATTTAAAATAGACCCTAAAGACAGTTCATTTCCTGTGAGATCTATGGAACAAGCTGCCAAAGGAAGCTGCAGAAATGAGTAAAATTAAAGGATATTTAATATAGGAAAGATGTTAAGAGATTTGGGGATAACACAAGCAAAAAGTCTTTTTCCCAGGTTAGGGGGAAAACAGGACAAATACTACCTCAGGTAAACATATTGGTCAGCATAGAGGGCCTGTCTTCCTATATAAATTTGGAATGAATAGAGATTTGGAACAGCGATTATATTTTGCAAGACCAATGTGCTTATATACCTGAAATACTAAGTTTAATGAGTATTTTATTGAATTTATTGCAAATTTAAACCATTTTATGCAGAGTGGTATAGACTGATATCCGTATTTTAACTAACCAATCGATGCTTCAAATCCACTTCAGAGTCGTTAAAAGAGAATGGTTTTGATCATAATTTATGTAATTTGTTTGGATCCTATCCCTTAGCCTTGCCAGTTTGTGCAACATTCCAGGGCTGATCAATGGTGATTTTTCAATGTTTCACTGCATTAAGTAACCTGATCTGTTCATTGCTGCTAAACCGTCAAGAATAACAGGCACACTTGCAACGTTAGAAAAATTGATGTTGACAAAAAGTGTAAATAGTTAAAATTTCACACAATTTCTTGACTGCTTGGAAAATAATAAGCCAACAGCTTGTGAATTATAGAATGCAATTTCATTACTAGAAATTCTCCTTCCAGCAAACAGGTAGAAATATGTACTAGGCAGCTTTTATCAAGCATAGGCAAAAGTTTTGGCCATCAATTACATTCAATGCACATACAGTTAGTTCCCAAGATGTCAACAGAATCCATTGTGCAGAGATTAGTACTGTAGGCAGACAAGACTTAAGTATGATTTAGCCACGGTCAAAGACCAATGTTTTCCCCAATTAATTTTTTACTTTGGTCGAAGATGCCTGGACAAGATAACAATTTGAAATCCATGAAAGTTTCTTGCTTTTAAACAGACGTATATACAGAGAAAAATTGCCTTCAAGCAAGAGGTGCCCTTGATTCTTGAAATTTGATTTATTTCACAGATAAATGGGTTGCTTCTTATTGTCTACCTACAGTGCACCTTTTCTGTAATTGTAACACTATATTTTCCATTCTGTTTTTACTACCTAAAAGGAATTATGTATGGCATCAGCTATCCAGATTGCATGCAAAACAAAAGGTTTTCACTGTATCCAGGTACATGTGATACGATTAAACTAACATCAACCAATGCCTCATTATCTCAGTGGCCATTCACAAAAAGGCACAAAATACCACTCCATACTTCACCACCTTTCTTTTTGCCACGGTGCCCATCTCTCCATGTGTTTTTGCTGGGGCTCCTCCTTTTCCATGCTCATACCCTGTCTACAGTAGGACGGGAGGGAGGCTGATGACCTTCAGTTCAGATCCTGCAGAACAGGGACGAGAAACTTGCCTTCAGACTGCCACAGAAGGCAACAACCTAGGCAGCCGGGATGTACAATATGGCACTTGTTTGGCAGAATGGAAATCAGACTACTTTTCCTCAGAGACGAAGGCAAGCTCAGTGCTCTGAGTAATCTAAGGTGATTACTAAGGGGAATGGCAGTAACTATACAAGACAGTCTGGTGCGACAGTGATATTCAAAGCCAGATGCGTAGAATCGCAAGGTGCCACTGTTGCATTCCAATTGGCAACAATTTTTATTGTTACAAGGTCTAAAATAGCACATGATAGCTGGGTTGCAAACAACTACAGGCTCTATCGAAAGTTATAGGGAAAGTAGGACCATCACTCTGCCACGTTCTGTGTGACTTTAGGTTTGTGGCAATGAGCACAGCTACATTCAACCCTGGTCTGGAGGGAGCCCGTCCGTAAATCTCATTGAGCCTTCAGCATGTATGATCTCAGTCTTCAGGAAACTGACACATGGGCTACACTTGCACCCTGGCATAGCTGCCATTGACTCTTACTTCTACTGATGCAATCTCTTCTCTGTGCTTTGTATGTAGCACATCATAAACACAAGAGATTCTGCAGATGCTGGAAATCCAGAGCAACAAATACAAAATGCTGCAGGAACTCAGCAGGGCAGGCAGCATCTAAGTAGCGGAATAAACAGTCGACACTAAGGGCCAAGACCCTTCATCAGGACTGCACAGGGAGTTTTAGAGTCCAACGTGGTACCTGAGATCCTTAGATCAATTTACAAAGTGCCTTCATATCTGATTTTAGAAACTGACTCATGGTATTCATCTTCTCATTTTCTTCCCAATCAATCACATGTTTAGACAGATTTCTGCTCCCCACATCTAGCATCTAGTTTCATTTCATACACTGGAATTGCAGTGACACAATCATCATGGCAATGTTGTTCAAGCTCCAGTGTGACTTCCATTGCTATATACAAGAATAAAACATTTTTCCCTCGAAGTGGTTCAAACATGATCTCAACAAGAGCTCACGAGGTCCAATGATTTTCCAGAACACTAGTTCGACCTTGAACCCTAGAAATTTCACAGCTGATAGATTACTCCAATCAAGATTATAAGAACTGGCAGAAGAAAAGATATTACATGCTAGTTAGCTTGATTTCAGTATCTGGGGGAGATGTTGCAGTTCAGTATTATTAGGGTACTTGGAGGCACATGATAAAACAGGCCAAAGTCTGCATGGTTTTCTCAAAGAGAAATCTTGCCTGACAAAACTGTTGGAATTCCTTGAGGAACTATGGCTGGATAGACAAAAGAGAGTCAGTGGAAGTTGTTTATTTGGATTTTCAGAGGGACTTTGACAAGGAGCCACATGTGAGACTGCTTAACAAGGTAAGAGCTCATGGTATTACAGCAAAGGTACTAGAATGGATATAATAACACACACAAGATGCTAAGGGAACTCAGCAGGCCAAGCAGCATCGATGGAATCTCCGCTGCAGCTGCTTTCAAGATAAGGCTTTCCGTTCTAGAACGAAGGAGATATCCTCCTTTGTCAAAGAAAGTGGCTTCCCTTCCTCTACCATCAACGCTGTCCTCAACCATATCTCTCCCATTTCACACATATCTGCTCTTACCCCACGCTCCCACCACCCTACCAGGGATAAGGTTCCTCTTGTCCTCACCTAACACCCCACCAACCTCTGCGTCCAGCACATAATTCTCCAAAACTTCCGCCACTTCCAACTGGATCCCACCACAAAAGACATCTTTCCCTCCTCCCCAATTTTTGCTTTTAGCAGGGATCGTTCCTTACATGATTCCCTAGTCCATTCATCACTTCCCATTGATCTCCCTCCTGGCAGTTATCCTTGCAAGCAGAACAAGAGCACCTGCCAATACACCTCCTCCCTCACTTTCATACAGAGCCCCAAACAGTCCTTCCAGGTGAAGTGACACTTTAGCTGTGAGTCTGTTGGGGTCATATACTACGTTCGGTGCTCCAGGTGTGGCCTTCTTGTATCAGTGAGACACAACGTAGATTGGGAGACCACTTTGTTGAGCATCTGCACTCCATCTGCCAGACAAGTGGGATCTCCCAATGGCCATCCATTTTAATTCCACCACCCATTCCCATTTGGATATGTCCATTCATGGCCTCCTCCACTGTCACTTGGGTAGCCTCAACCTGAAGGCATGAACATTGATTTCTCAAACAGTCTTTCTTTCATGTTATCTCCTTGCCCACCCATCACCTCCCTCTGATGCTCCTCCACCCCTCCCCTTTTTTTATTTCTCCCGTGGCTTTCTGTCTCTTTCACCAATCAACTTCTAACTCTTTGCTTCATCCCTCCCCCTCCAAGTTTCACCTATCACCTGATGTTTCTGTCTCCCCTCCCCACACCTTTCAAATCTACTGCTCAGTATTTTTTCTCCAGTCACGAAAAATGGTCTTGGCCCGAAATGTCGACTGTGCTTTTTTCTTCCCCATAGATGTTGCCTGGCCTGCTGAGTTCCTCCAGCATTTTGTGTGTTGCTCAGATTTCCAGCATCTTCAGATTTTGTCTTGTTTGAGAAGGTTGGCTGACTACTGGAGGCAAATAGTTCAAATGAAGGGGAACCGTTGCGGTTGACTGTTGGGCTAGTGATGTGCCACAGGGTTTGGTGTTGGGACCACTTCTTTTTGTGTTGTATGTTGATTATTTGGATGAAGGAATTGATTGGCTTTGTTGACACAATAGCGGATTATACAAAGACAGGTAGAAGGGCAGGTCGTGTTGAGGAAGCAGAGTGTCTGCAGAAGGACTTGGACAAACTGGGAGAATGGCCAAAGAAGTGGCAGATAGAATACAGATTAGGTAAAAAGAATAAAAGTGTAGACTATATTTTGAATGGGAAAAAACTTCAAAAAGTCAGAGATGCAAAGGGACTTAGGAGTCCGAATGAAGGATTCCCTAAATGTTAACTTGCAGGTTGAGTCAATGGTGAGGAAGAATAGGACTAGAATGCAAAAGCAAGGATGTAATATTGAGGCTTTATAAGGCAATGGTCAGACCAGTATTTAAGTACTGGGAGTATTGTAAGCAGCTTTGGGCCCCTTATCTAAAAGAGGTGTGCTGGTATTGGAGAGGGTCCAATGGATTTCACGACAATGATCCCAGAATGAAAGGGTTAACACATAAGGAGCATTTGATGGCTCTGGGCATGAGGGGGACTCAATGAAACCTATCAGACATCGAAAGATCACAACAAAGTGGATGTGGAAAGGCCACTTCCTATAGTGGAGGAGTCTAGGACCAGAGAGCATGGCTGGCCTCAGAATAGAAAAGAGAGACAGACATATGTAGGAATTCCTTTAGCCAGAGCTTAGTGAATCTGCAAAATTCATTGCCACAGACCACTGTCGAGGCCAAGTCATGGAGTATATCTAAAGAGGAGTTTGACAGATTTTTGATTAGTCAGTGTGTCAAAAATTACAGGGAGAACGGAATTGAGAGAGATAATAAATTAGCCATCATGGAATGGCAGAGCAGACTCGATAGGTCGAATAGACTAAGTCTATCTCATTGTCATCGAGCTTTATGACTGTTTACAAACTGCCTATTCAATCACCACAGGCGTAAGAGAATCAAATAATCATAGAATCATAAGCTTGATTATTCCAATAAAAATCAACAGATCTACATGGGACTGCAGGAATTTACTGCCATAGCACTGTGTAAAATTGACACAATTGCACAAGTTCATTGTAATTCCAGGCTTCCACACAAATGATCACTGTTAACTAAATCCTGCCTTCCAATATTGGATTCCTGACAATATCCTTTAGTAAAATCTATCAAAGGAACAGAGAATCTAGTCATTGAAACAGAGAAGAACAGCTGCATGGGATGAGAAGTACAAGGTAATTTAGATCTTGGAATTTACTGTTATAATTAACTTAAGGAATTATATAAAAACATATGTTTGATTTTGAATTAATATTCATAAACATTCAATTTTCACAGCTGGTGAGGCTGGGAGTGTGGTTTAATTGGCTGTGGAAATAATACTGTATGCAGGCTTGCAATTTACAGTCGGAAGTATCAGCAATCATACGGAATGCTGACTGATTCAAGGTCAGTGCACCTCAGGAAGTTCACAACAAGGACCCAGCACAGGTATCAGTGGGTTTTGTGGGTAGGTACATGGCAAGCAAGAGTGTTGAGTAAGTTTACAGAATATTCTGGCCAAAGGAAGTGATGGCAGTACAGATGGCCTATCAGCCCTATCAACCAACCAAAGCCATTACTTAAACTAATTTGATTTCCCTGATCTTGGTCTATAACTGGGAAATAGCTGTTCAGCAGATTGAAGGAATCCAGTTCAGGCATCCTTTCAAGCTAACTTCCAGATTCTGCCTTATAAGAAATGGCTAAATATTTATTGATTTTTTTAATGGTAACTTTTAAATCCGTGTCAGACTGCTAAAGAAACTGATCCTTCCTGTCTGTCTACACTACGTTTCTCATTTAAATCTCTCATCACAAGCACTGTTAATTCACTAGTGCTGTCTACTGTGTTTGGCTTTCACAAAGACCTTGGCAAATATGCGGAGAAAATTTACCAGATGACTCAAGTGGAGTTGGAAACAAGGTTTATTCTCTTTAAAGCAGAATGCAGTGCAATTCCATTTAGGGTAGTGGTGGATTTGAGAAAGATGGTATGAAGAAAATGTTCAAGATAATTATTAAGAAAAGCCACAAATTAAGTAAGAAGAGTATTGTTATAAGGTTGCTCGGTGTTACAATCTAGAATTTACTTTATAAAAGGGCTGTGTTTAAAGTCCACACTAATATGAATGTATACTTGAACAGGAAACAACACTACGAGGAAAGAGTACAAATAATTCCATTGAGAATACACCCAGTTTTTTTAATAGCAGGTGCTTTCAAGGGAATTACCCTTAGTATCATTATATTCAGCCAGATTTCTAGTACAAATACTGCACAGCATTTTTCCTCAATCAACCAGAACCTTCTGTGAATCACACAAGTATTTTCCCATGTCCCAGTTAGAATCTTGGGCTAAAATACCATGTGAGACTGTATTTATATGTATATTAAATTCTGAGAAACTCTTACTGTTAGCCTAGGATATAAACACAATGAGGGCTTGCAAACACTCACTGAGCAGTTCAATATCTGTGCAGCACAAGACATGCAGACCAAAGTCCAACCTTACACAAGGAACATATTAGCCGACGAAGCCAACTCTCTGAAAAGAACCACTGGAAATAAGAACCTCCTTGCAGTTTGTACGGCTTGCTCAACCTGTTTTTGAATGAACAAAGGGAGTTGACTAGATTCTCTAGTTTAATAGATTCCTGCAACTAATGAACTTCTGAATTGGCTGCAGTGATGACTGGCTTCGCCGCTGTGGACTCACTTTCATGAAATTCAGTTCTGAATGTCATTTATTGACTTTAACTGTTTGCGTGATTTTTTTCCCCAGCACATTGGGTGTTGATGCACCATCAATAACTCTCGGAGACGTGAGTTGAGATAGGCTTTTATTAGCTGGAAGAAAGCATTATTTGCTGGAAGAAAGCACCGTCATCAGCAACAGACCATCACACAACATCCTGGAGACTGAGGGGGGGGGGAGCAGTGCCTCCAATCGCCTTTATACAGGGGTCTGTGGGAGGAGCCACAGGAGCAGTCAGCGGGGGGGGGGGGGGGGGGGGGGGCATGTCCAGACAGGTATATGTAGTTCACCACAAGTGTTTGATGTAACGGGTTCTATTTTGTTTCTTTGTTTTATGGCTGTGAGGAAACGAATCTCAAGGTTGTATATAATATACATTCGTTGAAACTGAATGAACTTTGAAAATTCAGTCAATTAACTGATTTCCGTGGCTTTTTTTTTGCCATAGCGCATTGCTCCAGATATTCTTTTCAGGTGATCCTTTAAGGTCAAGGATGACTTGCTGCTACATCAGTTTTCTGGGATCTGAGGTAGCTGATGAGCCAGTGTGGCATCTGCACAGTCTGTCACATATGGGGGCAGGAAGTACTTGAAGAGGCAGGTGGCTGTCAGCTTTAGAAAGTGGTGCACTCCTGCTATTTTCACTGGGCCACAGCAAACTCCCAAAGAGAACTAAAGATTTAATTATGGTGGGCATCCGGGAACTGTGGATACTCAATAGTCCCAATGGCTGGAGTTGTCAGGTTGCAAGCTACCTAGCTCTACTCTGTACATGTGTTCATCCAGTCCTTTCACACTGATTTTTTGCGGCAGCATTTCTGTTGCTGTCATTATTTTGTTGGCAAACCTAATGGTCGAGTTAGTCCTTTCCTGTTTTGTTCTTTGGATATCAAATGTCAACCTGGAAAAAATAGCAAAGGTAGCTAAGAATTTCAAAACAAAAATGGCAAGCGAGCTAAAACTGCATTATAGACCCAAGAAAGGCAGAACACTTAAACATACAAGAAGTTGGCAGTTACACAATTCTTAAAGAGGGCATGACCCTTGAAATGTTTAGAGGTTTATTTTCTAGCAAAAATGTAATCTATTGATATTTTATTTCATTTCTTATAGTCTGATGTTAAGACTTTGGTTCAGCAGTTCTACTATGTATTACCACTACATATCCTGAAATAGTACTGGTCCAGTATCCTTTGTTCACTAATCTAATTGGTTAGGATGCAAAAGCTTGGACAGCATTGCATTTATATTTGCAACCATATACAATGGGTCTGGGCACCTAATTTTTAAACCTAAAATGGATGGAAAGTAAAATGGATTCAAATCTAATCATCCTCAAACCTCACTTCCCACTCATCTCATGCATACATTCCCTTTTTTGTTGGTCAAGGTGAAACACACAAGCAATTTAACAGCAATCAAACCTGTTAACCTCTGGAAGAGGATGTCAGTCATGAGTGATCTTCATCAGTGTCAGGATTAAAATTATTGGAAAATGGTGGTTCAGATGGAAACAATAACCAGGGCCATATGCTCAGCCCGCCACTGTTCACACTGCTGACATATGACTGTCCTAGATATAGTTCAAACTGAATCATCAAGATCACTGATAACATAACAGTAGCTCGCCTCATCGACATCGACTAGACTGTGTACAGAGAGAAGTTGGAGTGGATGGCAGAATAATGCAAGCATATTGACTGGAGTCTCAAGGTGGATGAGACCAAAAAGATGATTGTTGGCTGTAGGAAGATGCAAGCAGACCACTCCTCTCTGAACATACACAGCTCCTCCGTGGAGAGATTTAGGAGCACCATGTTGCTGGGAGTGCAAGTTATGGGCAATCTTACCTGGTTACTCAACACCACCTCTTTATTCAAGAAAGCACAGCCATGTCTCCACTTCCAGAGGATACTGAGGTGAACGAGGCTCTCCCCACCCCCCCCCCCCCCACCAAATATTCTAACTAACTTCTACAGAAGCACCAGTGAGAATGTCCTGATCAGCTGCATCACTGTCTGGTACGTAAACTGCAAGGCATCAGACTGCAGGGATTGTGAGGACTGCTGAGAGAATCATTGGGGTCTCTCTTCTACCCATCTGAGATATTTGTCAGGAACAATGTATACGCAGGACCTTTAGCATTGTCAATGATCCCTCCCCTCTGTCCAGCAATTTCTTGACCCCCTGCTATCAGGCGGGGAGGTACCATAGTATTAGAACAAGGACTATTAGGTTGGGAAATAGATTTTTTCCCCAGGCCGTCAAACCACTGAACTCTCCACCATCTCCCAGCTCCCATAATGTATGAAGCTCCAACAACATTATACTGTTTATTTTTTAAATGTGCAACATATATGCACCTCATTGTGTTAATTTATTTGTGGCACTATTGTTTTGTGTTCTGTGTGTAGTGTTTGTGTGAAGTGCATGAAGTGTGAGAGTGAGAATAGTGAGGCCTAGTGAGAGAGCGTAGTGGGAGTGCAGTGTGTGTGTATGTGTAGAGCACATGTGCGTGTGTAGTGGGTGTGTGTGTGTAGAGTGTGTGTACATAGAGTGTGTGTGTAGAGTGCATGTGCATGTGTAATGTGTGTAGTGTGTGTGTGTGTGTGTGTGTGTGTGTAGTGTGTGTAGTGTAATGTGTGTGTGTATGTAGTGTGTATGTGTGTATGTAGTGTGTGTGTGTATGTAGTGTGTATGTGTGTATATAGTGTGTGTAGTGTGTGTGTGTATGTAGTGTGTGTAGTGTAGTGTGTGTGTATGTAGTGTGTATGTAATGTGTGTGTGTGTATGTAGTGTGTATGTGTGTATATAGTGTGTGTAGTGTAGTGTATGTGTGTATGTAGAATGTGTGTGTATGTAGTGTGTGTGTGTGTAGTGTGTGTGTGTATGTAGTGTGTGTGTGTGTATGTAGTGTGTGTGAGTATGTAGAGTATGTGTGTATATGTAGTGTGAGTGTGTGTGTGTGTGTGTGTGTGTGTGTATGTGTATGTAGTGTGTGTATGTGTATGTAGTGTGTGTTATCTCGACCACGCCGTGCACATTGATCTGGAGGAATATTGTTTCATACATATATCGAATTGAATGACAATAAATTTGAACTTGACTTGAACTTGCATTTAAGATGTAATCCTCCTTCTCACATCCCAGTTTCAGCACATCCCATAATCTTATCTGATTTACAAGCTGCAGCTGATGCTACAGCAAATATTTCTCAATCCACTTCTCAGTCCAGAATTCATTACAGCTTTGGTTCAGTCATGGACAAAAAAAACTGAACTCTGAAGGTGAGGCAAGAGTGATGGCCATTAACAACAACGACGTGCTTGATGAAGCATTATATCAACGAAGTCTAATAATAAACATCAAAGATAAAATGCTGAAGTCAGACTCCACAAAGGAAGATAGTTGTTGGGGATCAGTCATGGCAGCTCCATACATCATTGCTGTATTGTCAGGGCAGCGACCTTGCTCTAACTATATTCAGCTGCTTTATCAATGATTTTTTTTCCATCACAGTTAAATTCAAGAATTTTTAGATAGGTTTGAATAATGTTTGATTTTATTTGCAACTGCTCATTGAATGAAACAGTACTTACCTGCAAGCAGTAAAATCTAAACAACGTACAGGCATGAGTGGTTAAATGCCAAGCAATAATCATCTTCCACTAGAGACAGTCCAACCGTATTCCCTACTTCAGTCAAGCACATTATTATTGCTTAGTCTCACACCATCATCTCAAGAGTTACTACTGACTAAACCAGAGGTTCCCAAACCTTTTCATGCTGTGGAGGATCTGTGGACATCAAGTTGGGCACGCTTGAAAGAGACACTCAAAGTGACCAGCCATTTAAATACTGCATTAGGGTGATGACAAGGTATCCTGCAGTGAATGACTCTATTCGTGATGCCACAAAGCCTTCTTACCACGTTCAGGAGGCAGGTCAATAACATGATGGAATACCCTCCATTTTGCCTCATCAGTGCAGAGTCAATGATTCTCATAAAGCTCAACATCATCCCCAACAAAGTAGCGCCCTGGCCACTGCTGTAATTGCTCATTCCCTCCACCACCGGCACGCTCCCGCTGGAGTGTGTGCTCTCCACAAAATGCAGTCCAGTTATTCACCCAGGCTGCTCCAAACGTGCAGCTTCTACCACCAAGGAAGAGAAGGGCACCATCACCTGCAGATTTCCACCAAATCACAACCTGTCCGAACTGGGAAATACAAAGCTGTTCCTTTAACACTGCTGGTTTAAACCTGGCCATCCCTACCCAATAGCATTGTAGGAGTAGCTTCACTAGCAGTTGTGTAGTGGTTTAAGGTTTCTTGAAGGCTTATATCAAAGTTTATATAGGTCCGCCACCGTGCGCCTAAGGGGTCCATTGGCTGCACTGTTCTGTCTAAAGCCCCTTCGAGTGACAGTGAGACGACATGTGAATGACCAGAAAGCAGCAGGAACTGGTTACATGGAAAATACTAACATTAACTCAGTTTCTCCTTCCACACATGCAATCTGTATACAGCACTTTGTTTTTCAAATACTTTGTAATTTATGGTCAACCTTATACAACGTTATTAAATCTATCAAATAGTAAATCAAACACCAGTCAAACATATGTGTTTTTTTTTGCTTTTCTAGATTGTCCTGGATTTTTCCTGTAACCTCTATCACGATCTCAGTCAAGGTTGTGCTCCAAAAGCCTGGTTCTAGATTACAGTAGTGAAGCAAAGCGATCTGCCCACGATAACGAAGTACAACAGGTAAGGAGAAAAGGCGTTCGCTCTTCCCGGCCGAGCCTGCTCCCACCTGCGGGACGTCCCGACTCACCTGCGGGGTAGTGCAGCCGCCGGCGCCGGTAAGCGCCATCCTGTTCTCGTTAATTTCCTGGATGGCTTGGCAGAAAGTCCCGTCCCGGATTTCACGGAGTTGAAAAGCCACGCCTGCTTCTCGGCACACAGTCTTGCATTACAGCTCATTCGGGTAGTTGTTGCCTATCGGGGATTTTCAGCGACTGCCGAACCTTGTGCCTGTTGTGACTTCCGCCACCCATGTCTCTAGCAACCAACATGAACTTGACGTTAGTGTATGTTGCTCCGCCCTCTTCACTTCAAAGTTATATCAAAGTTTATACAGGTCCGCGCACCATGCGCCTGAGGCTGCATTGTACTTTCTAAAGGGCCATCGAGGGACAGTAAGACTACATGTGAACGATCTGCATAATTCAGTTATAGATAGGAAAGAAGCCATCGACTTAATTTGCCTATGCTGGCAGATATGTACAGTACTGTATATAGTATTTGGGTAATTCCGTTTGCATGTGTTTGACTAATACTCCTCCTTACTGTCCATGTAAACAATGTAATAGTACTCACCTCTGGCATATACTCACCACACTTTATTTGGGAAAACTGCTCCTCAGGTTCCGCTTAAAGCTTTCTCCTCTCACCTTGAACACAAGCCCTCTCCCTTATCCCAGGATAAAGATCCATCTTTATCTGTGGTCATCCCTCAGCTTCCTATGGGCCAGGTCCCAGTCCATCCAGCCATTCAGTGTAACTCAAGCCCTTCAGCCCCACGCTCTGTCTCCTTCCACCAAGCCAGTAGATAGAACCTCCCAATTCCAAACTAGCCACCATAAGGGACACACACACAATGAAGGAGAGACTCAGTAGGTCAGCTGGCATCTTAGAAAAGAGTAACCGGTCAGCGTTTTGTTCCAAGACCCTTATCAGGACTGGATAAAAGGATGAGAAGCCAATCTAAGAAGGTGGGGGGAGGGGAGAAAGAAGTACCAGGTGTTCGGTGAAACTGGAAGAGAATGAGGAGGAGGAGGAGAAGTAAAGGGACTTTGTCAAACAGAATCAGGGTTGATAGAACTGTATGACTCAGTAGCAGGTCCTTCAGCTCACTATGTCCCTGCTACACATTGTTCCTACCTGCACTAGCCCCATTAATTCTGTATTCTTTTACACCATGCTGACTCTGCTACTTGTTTAGGTGCTGCCTTAATATCCTGAGAATATCTGCTTCCACCAGCTCTTTAGATTTTGACCACCTTTTGTGTGCAAAAAAATAATCCTCTTCAGATTCTCTCTAACCCTCTTCCCCCTCCCCATTACTTTAATCTTCTTATTTTGGACATCTCCATCATTGAAATATAATTTTTAGTAGCCACCATTTGTTGTTCCTCAAAGAACGTGTATACCTTATGCAGGTCCACACCCCCACATCTTTTTATCCAGGAAGAGCAAACCAGTCTAAGCAGTTTCTCCATTAAACTGACAACATGCAACATCCTGGTGAATCTCCCCTGCACTACTCTTGAGATCATGTACAGATTCCATGGGTCTTCTAATGCCACTCTTGGTCTCTTCTTCATCTTGAGATGGGGGAGTTGGCAGTGTGCAGGGGTGTTTGTAGGCAGGTAAAGCTTGAGGGGTATTTGAAGGTTGTTCAGTGTGGCTGGAGGATTAATGGAGAAGCAAGGGTAGGTTGGAGCAGTGGTGAGATGATCTGAAATTCCAGTTTGTCCCACAGTTGGACAATACTTTACACTAATTTCGCTCGCTCTCCGCGATGTATGTTCCTTTTCCCAAGGCGCCAGAGCCTTGCGCTGTTCCATTGTTTGTTCAACTTAAATGCTGGCCCAGATAGACTAAGGATATTGGGATCTGAGGCGCTGTCTGTGATGGTCACTCCTCTGCCCCTGGTGCCGAGGCTATGAAGACAGCCCCATTGCCTGTGCTCCGAACCTGCTGATATGATGAACTGATAAGCCAGGCTTTGGACCTTCTCTGGGCTGCTCCAGGGTTTGGCTCTGAGGACTCAGTTTGGTTCAGAATGTTGTTCTCTTCAATTGTTTACACGATTTGTGTTTATCCCCCTTTTCTCTTGCACAATGTGTGTTGGTCTTTTTTTTTAATTGGGTTCTTTTGGGTTTCTTGCTCTGTGGCTACATGTCAGCAAACAAATCTCAAGGTTGTATAATTTATACATTCTTTGATAGTAAATGTACTTTGAATCTTTGAATTTGTAGAAAGCTGAAGATGTTTGGATAAACATGATACTGACCAAAAATTAACCAGAGAGACATCCATTACCCTGGGTTAGTGATTATTTAATCAAAACAGTCACAAATCAGAACTTCGAAAATCACACTATTCATATCAATTAATCCCTAGAGGTATAGTTATTCATGACCTAATTGGATTAATGTTACATTTTAGGAATTCCTTTTTAGACAATCATTTATTATAACATGAAAATTGCCATGAAATGTCATACTGAATTTGTTACCTTTTGCACCTATTATTGAGCATTTTTGGTTTAGTTTACTTAATTGGCATCAGTAAATTACGTTAATGTAAAGCTTTATTTTGCTTGTCCATGAAGATTGATTTCAGGGTCATTTGCATTTGTGTATTAATTGGTTTTATTCACACAGTTTAGTCATTGATTTGAAATCACAGTGTATTATATTACAAAGTCAATTGAGTCTGATATATGGTTTCTGTCTCAAATAGCAAGATATGGAAATCAACAGCTTGATGAGAGAGGGATCATATTTATATAGTCTCATATTCAAAAGATAGACTTTTGTTATGCAGAATAGGCTCATTATAATTCATGGATACTAATTTTCCACATAAGTTTAGTGAATAATGTTATCTAGTAAGTAAAATTTAAAGTGTGTAATAACTGCAAGCTCAAAAACTGTTTTGCCTGTGTAACACCATTTCAATAAGAGATTTCATTGGTCTAGATTTTTACATAAGAGTATGCCTCACACACAGGAGCCTCACCCTTCCTGAGAACACAAATAAATATGAGCAGAAATAGGCTACTTGGCCTCTCAAGCCTGCCTCACTATTTAAGATAATTGTAGCTGATCTTCTTCAACTCCACGTCTATGTCATTTCCCCATAGCCCCCAGTTTGCTAATCTTTTGAATATGCATCTTTCTCTAATTTCAATATATCTAATGATCTATAATCCACAATATTCTCCAGTAAAGAATTCCAGCAATTTGCTATCCTATGCAAGAAGCCATTCAACATGCAACATATATAAAATGCTGGAGAACCTCAGCAAGCCAGACATCATCTATGGAAAAGACTACAGTTGACATTTTGGACTAAGACCCTCCAGAGCTCTCTTTTCCATAGACACTGCCTGGTCTGCTGAGTTCCTCCAGCATTTTGTGTATATTGCTTGGATTTCCAGCATCTGCAAATATTCTGTTGTTTGCCATTCAACATGCTTTTCTTTCAAAAGATATACTTATTATTTTAAAGCTGAGTGCACTTGTTCAAAACTCATCCACAAGTAAAAAACCATTTTCACAACTAACTGAGCATGTTTCCTTAGGATTTTATCACCAGCAGTTAGTCTCCAGTCAGTGTTCAGCAGTGGAGTGCCAGCCAGTGTCAACTTCCCAACAGTTAAACTCGAAAATCTGAAATTGCTAAGATGTAGACTTGATACAAGTCCAGTGGCTCCATCCATTTAAGTGGAAGATACAGTGTATGGCCTAGGTACTTTGTGAATTCAGATAGGCAGAAGGCTATTCCCTTGTCCTATAAAAACCATCACCTAATTTTACAGTCTATAACATTTGTCAAACTGTTGGAATGCTTCTGACCATCCCTAAAAAATCCTGGAGCATACAAAAAATTAAATACACAAAAATAATCTAAATTTTATTTTAGAAAGTGAAAGTCCTGCAAAATTGAAACAATGTAATTAAAAACAATGCATCTAATGTTAATAAACCTAACATTAATTTACCTTGTATTAACTTGGTCATTCCTTTCTTCCCTATAACCTTAAAATCTTCATTGAAGTGAGCAGGATTATGAATGTGATCCAACAGCAATTTCCCCAACAGTACCATTGGCATGGAATTTATCATCCTTCAGTTGATTTGAAGGTTTATATCTGGTAGCTAGTTTTAAACTTTTGTATTTGGATGCCCTAATTCACCAAAGTTAAAAAAAAAATTCTATTTACAGGAAGTACTGTAGCATGAGGACAACATCTGTTAGGATACAAAACAGCTTCTTACCTCAGACTGTGAGACTACTGAGCTCCCTGCCACCACCAAGTTCTCGTCACATATGAAGCATCAGTAGCATTATACTGTTCACTTTTTAACTTGTATTGTACACGACCCTGTCCTGGTCCAGTCCGTTGATGCCTTGTTTCTGTTGATTTCCTTTTCCCCGTGTTTTGCCTGGCTCCTTGATTGAGGCACCTAATCCTCATTCAAACTGGCAGCATAAAGACTCCAGCTTACATCTACTGGCCACTGGTTCGTCACCATAGCCAGTGCGGCTACGCTCGTCCCGGGGCAGCTGAGAATCGTGGCCTCGAAGTTGCTTTGGTGCCTGTGGCTGCCTAGTAATTTCAGTCAGTTTTGGGTCCAGCTGAGTTGCCAGCCATTTTGCCACTACACCAAGCTAGGGTGCGAATTCTGTCGTTTTCATGTTTGGCTGAGATTTGCTGGCCAATTGTCACCACTCCGAGCCACCGTGAATAAGGGACAGTCTTCTGAGCCGCCAAGAATAAGGGACCGTATTCTGAGCTGCCAAGAATAGGGGACCGTCTTCATGGTTATCTCCATGTCAAAATACATTTTGTCAGTTGTTTGTTTTTGTCGGCTTGTTTCCAGCTGAGTGGGTCTGGTCGTTTTGCCACTGCTCCAAGCCGGGATGTGAGTGGTCTGTCGTTTTGTTTTGTTGGCTCTTAGTCCCAGTCCAAGTCAAGGCTCTGGGTCCGAAGTCAAGTCAAGGCTCTGAGTGTCCAGTCCAAGTCGAGGCTCCAAGTGTCCGGTCCAAGTCAAGGATCTGGGTGTTCCAGTCAAGTTAAGTTTCAAGTCCGAGTCAAGTTCCAAGTCCAAGTCAGTCTCCTTGTCAAGTCTCGGTGCACTTGGGTCTACGTCCTGCTCCATTCGCCCCAGTGCAACAGTATCTTATTATTTTTTAATTTATTTTGGCGATATTATCTTTATGTGTTATGTGAGCAAGTTATATGTACTGTGTTGAGTATCATGGTGTAAAGGAACATTGTTTTGTTTGATGGTAGTGACATGTGTATAGCTGAATGACAATAAACTTGAAGAAACATAGATCTGCCTTTTCTTTACCTAATTAACTACATAGTGAATGCTAAAATATTATTTATTGACAATTTTACAGATATTAGACATTTTTATGTTAAATTATAGCTCTTTGCATTATTATGTGACACATTAGGAGAGATATAAAAGGAAAATCCTGCACAGGCCTGCTCATACTTGACTAACAAGCATTGTGGAAAGAATATTAGAAACTGAATTTCCAGTACAGAATACTCATCCTGACGCTAACAGTTTACTTTGATGTCAAATTGTCAATTTCAGCCTGTCGCCAAATATTTTGTGGAAATCATGTGTGGTAATGAAACCTTGAATTCCCAGCCAAGCCGTTAATAAAATGTCAGTAAATTAGAAATGTAATGGGATCAGTACTGAGATATGCAGTATAGTGCCTACATGTTCCTTCAAAGTTAAATAACTCTTTGTTGATGCTATGAGTGTAGTGAAAAATGCAGAAAGCTCTGCGCTTTTATCAAAAGTCCTGTTGGTTACTTGCATAATTTACATCTGAGGCATAATAAATCTGAAGGACATCATCAAAAAGCATTGAAAAAGTTTTTTTGTAAATCATTCCATGCCTATCATGGCAATCATTTTGAAGACATTTATGTCTTCTTTTACAATTGTATAATAATGCAAATGAGCACACCTACTTTCTTCTGACACAAAACTAAGGTTGAAAAATATTTCCCACACACATATGAATGAGTTGCAAAACTAAGATTCAATTATAGAAAATAGATTTTTTTTTCCTATTGCACCAATCCTCCTTTATAAAACTTATTGATTAAAATCGTTAAAGAAGCTGTAAAATGAACACCATATGGTGGTAGTTCCAGGAGGAACAATGAGCAATTAATCAGCATGCATTCGATCTAGTGTCCACAAAATAAAAAGTTCATTCCACCAACTAGTTTAATAATGACCAAGTGCAAATTGCACTCTTCACTGATTTAGCAAACATCTATTGAATTAGCAACCATATTTTGCGAGTAGCTGGTGTTGTTGACACCATGTGGTGCGGGCTGAGGACATATCTCAAAAAGGAAGATGACTTGTTGTTGCACTGGTTTGGGAAAATGCAGGAACATTTGCTTGATCATAGCCAAACATTTAAATACTTATTAGGAGATAGCCAACAAGCGCAAGGTTAGGAGTGAAGTATAAAGTCATAGAATCATATGCTGCAGGATGTTTCATGTGATTGAGATGAACAAAAACATCAACTGCTTTTCAAATAATCTCACCCACCAGTAGCTTTGCACTCTACTCTTTGCAAAATCATGTCATTTCTTATCTACCAGCCATCTACATTAGTCTGGACTGGGACCTAAAGCTCAAACATCCCAACTCAACCTTGCACACTTACTCCTACTCTTACCTATTTTTCACATGGTTGCAGCCACAGCAACCAAACACACTTCAAGGCGCACACTGGCACGTTTCCCCTGAAGCCGGTATATAACCAGTGCAAGAAACAGCTGGTTACAGAATCAAGCAGTGGTCCAAAGACTGGTCAAGTCTGGAAGAGAGTCCTGCCCTTGATTGAAGCAGCTGCCAGAAAGCCAAACTCCAATGGCAGTGCAGAAAACATGAAAAATATAGGAGCATTTGCATCAACCTTGTCCTCTCACATCCCACTTGCCCCAGAGACTGCAGAGGATGTTTGCATGCATTTCTTATTTTAACCCTTTTCTATTACTGTAACTTTACGATGGCACATATGTGATTTCATCGAGCAAAGAATTCCTGACTGCATAGGCTCCATGACTGAACAGAAGAAGAAATATTGGAGTACACTTGACATGAGAGGTTTGAGTCCACAATGGAAATTAACTTGGAGGCAAGGATGAGTGGTGATCTGATAGAGGTGTATAAGATAATGAGAGGCATTGATTGTGCAGAAGTCAGAGGCTTTTTTCCAGGGCTGAAATGGCTAACACAAGAGGGCACAGTTTTAAGGTGCTTGGAAGTAGGTACAGAGGAGATGTCAGGGGTAAATTTTTCATGCAAAGAGTGGTGAGTGTGTGGAATGGGCTGCTGGCAATGGTGGTGGAGGCGGATATGATAGGATCTTTTAAGTGTCTCCTGGATAGGTACATGGAGCTTAGAAAAATAGAGGGCTATGGGTAACCCTAGGTAATTTCTGAAGTAAGTGCATGTTTGGCACAGCATTCTGAGCTGAAGGGCCTGTATTGTGCCGTAGGTTTCCTATGTTTCCATGTTTCGATATTTCTAAGAGCAGAAGCCAAGTGGCCTGTCAATGTTTCAAGCCAAGGCCAACTGTGGAAAAGAATAAACAGCCAACCTTTACTCTTTTCCATAGATGCTCCCTGGCTACAGATTTCCTCCAGCACTTTTTGTGTGTTGCTGTGGATTTCCAGCATCTGCAGGTTTTCCTGTGCTTGACAGGTATGGGAGGGATGTGTACAACAACAAACGTCTATAGTGGGGTGAGTTGACATAAATGAATAATACATTTCTTAAACAGCATAATAGATAGACCAATAAACTTAATGTATTGCTAGTGGTAAAGTGATGAGAGCTGTCCTTGAATAAAACTGAGCCAACATGATATAAAAATGGAAAACAGAAAATACTGGTAAAGCTAAGCAGGTTGGAATGTGATGGTAATGGGTGGAACAAGGGAATTTCTGTGTCGGTGTAAAGTCATATGGTAGACTCAGCTACAATACGTGGACATGCCCCAGCAGACAAAACTACGCGTACTCTAATTTGAATGTCTATCCATTAACTCCAACTCAATGCTGAGTCATGAATAAAGCATATGAATTTGAAAAGAGTCCTGTCTAGTTGCTCAATATCATGTCTATAGAAGGCACTGTGGTGGCATTTGAGCTGCTTGCCCAAATATTCTGATCTAATCCACTTCTGGGTGTAGTCAATCATGATTATTGGCTGCACGATATATCTGTCACTTTGTGTACTGATGCACTTTAACTCTCCTGATGTTCTCAGAACCTCTCCACAGTGTAGGCAATGCAAGGCTCAATCTGCATCAGAAAATATCCCACATCATCTCTGCAATCTACAGGCCATCATTATGCCTCTACATCACAAAACTTGGATCATTGATCATAATGGTAATGTTAAACTGGCTGTGATTTTCACCTTTTTCTGACCATGTTGTAAATACCACATAGTATGCACTCTTCCATGTCTTCATTTACCTTCATTATACTCCACAGACCTTCTTGAGTTTGCTCTGAATACTTATTTCCCTGTCTGCGGGACCTGCTACCTTCTGCCCATATTTCGAAACCAGGGCAGGCAGTAATTTCTGTTTCAGATACAGCAAAGTGAAGGTTTGAATGGACTGAGGCTGCAGCGTTCTTTGGCATTAAAAGCAGGATCTGGACATGGCTGGGAAGGTCAGCATTTACCATCCAGTCATAGTTACCCAAGCAGTGGTGAGGAGCTGTGTCCTTGAACCACTGCTGTCCCACTGTGCTTTTAGGGAGAGTTCCAACACTTAGACCCAATGACAATGAAAGCCTGATGATATAGTTCCAAATCAGATTGCTTTCAAACTTCAAGGTGAAACTGCAGAATATGGTAGCAGGTTTGGGAAGTGATGTTTTTAGTACAAGGATGTAACTGCAGTGATTTTTCTTTTAATGTGCCATATACTGCAACTACTTCATTGATTTCCCACTGAAACTGACCTCAGTCAGAGCCCAATGAAGAATTCACAGTTGGCGATACCATTAACATCTTTGTAAACAGTACACAGTGCTTTGTTCTTTGTTTCATGAGCTGACGGAAACTTGGTCCACATTATTCAGAGTAATTTCCAACACAGTTGTAACCATTTCAAATGTATGATGTGGACTATTAAAGGACATGGTTATCAGTTAAATTGCTTACTAATTTGCCTCTCAATGATTGTTATGTTATGATTTTTTCTCGGCAGGCTGCAATCAACGTAGGTCGCTCGTTGGCGAAGTTTAAAAAGAGCTCAGGTGCTTTTGGCTTTTTTTCCTTGGCCAGCGATAATCAGCACTGGGCCAATAAAAGGAAAGGTGTAAGTGGGGCATTGTTAGAGTGGTCCGGCTTTAACTCAACAGGTTTAGATGAGAACAGGCTTGGGCAAGCACAGGTTCTAAGTCAGTAAGTTTCTAAGTTTTTTTTGTTAGTGCACTGAGAATGGATCTGGAGGTAGTGGTATTTTCCTTGTATTAGATGTGGGAAATTTAGAAGATCTCTAATCTCACGGATCGGAGTTCTGAGAGGCAGGACTCACAGGCAGGTGAAGGAGGCCTGGGAAGGCGGGAAGATATAAAAAGGAGAAGACTGAGTGAGGTAGTTCTCTTTTGGAAGAGGACAGCGAGGCTTTGAGAGGAAGTGTGGCGGTGGCCATTTTCAAATTGTCCAATTGCGTCTCAGATCGGAGTTCTGAGAGGCGGGACTGCGCTGGTGCGCGAAGGAGGCCTGGGAAGACGGGAAGACATAAAAAGAACGCAGCCTTAAGAAGCGGGCAGCGGAGTGCGCCGGAAGCAGAGTGTAGGGCTTGGGCTCAGGGGGCGTAGGCGGAAGAGGGCACAGTAGGCTTATCTTTTAGTTCTTGTATTTTCAGTTATTTGGGAAGTATGAGTGTGAGGGCAGCTTGTTGTTCTCGGTGTCGGATGTGGGAGGTCCTGGAGTCTCCGAGCCTCCCGGACGTCCACATCTGCGCCAGGTGCGCCGAACTGCAGCTCCTGAAGGACCGAGTTAGGGAACTGGAGCTGCAGCTCGATGACCTTCGCCTGGTCAGGGAGAGTGAGGAGGTGATTGAGAGGAGTTACAGGCAGGTGGTCACTCCGGGGCCACGGGAGGCAGATAGGTGGGTCACGGTCAGGAAGGGGAAGAGGCAGATACTAGAGAGTACCCCAGTGGCTGTACCCCTTGACAATAAGTACTCGTGTTTGAGTACTGTTGTGGGGGACAGCCTACCTGGTGGAAGTGACAGTGGCCGGGCCTCTGGCACAGAGGACGGCCCTGTAGCTCAGAAGGGTAGGGTTAGAGTAAAGAGGTCCATAGTAATAGGGGACTCGATAGTCAGGGGTTCAGACAGGCGTTTCTGTGGAGGTGATCAGGAGTCCCGAATGGTAATTTGCCTCCCTGGTGCCAGGGTTCGGGACGTTTCTGATCGCGTCCAAGATAACCTGAAGTGGGAGGGTGAGGAGCCAGAGGTCGTGGTACATGTAGGTACCAATGACATAGGTAGGAAAGGGGAAGAGGTCCTGAAACGAGAGTACAGGGTTAGGAAGGCAGTTAAGAAGAAGGACCGCAAAGGTAGTAATCTCGGGATTACTGCCTGTGCCACGCGACAGTGACAGTAGAAATGGAATTAGGTGGAGGATGAATGCGTGGCTGTGGGATTGGTGCAGGGGGCAGGGATTCAAGTTTCTGGATCATTGGGACTTCTTCTGGGGCAGGCGTGACCTGTTCAAGAAGGACGGGTTACACTTGAATCCTGGGGGGACCAATATCCTAGCGGGGAGGTTTGCTAGGGCTACAGGGCAGACTTTAAACTAGTAAGATGGGGGGGGGGGGGGCGGGAATCAATTTGAGGAAACCATGGGAGAGGAGGTTAGTTCACCAGTAGAGCAAGTAAAGAAAGGCAGGTGATGGAGAAGGGATGCGCTCAGCCCGAAGATGTAGGGGAGAAGAAAGAAAAGGATAATAAATTTGAATGCATTGTTAGGGATGAAAAGAGAGGAGGAGGTGGAGAGTATCTTAAATGTATCTATTTTAATGCTAGGAGCATTGTAAGAAAGGTGGATGAGCTTAAAGTGTGGATTAATACCTGGAATTATGATGTTGTAGCTATTAGTGAAACATGGTTGCAGGAAGGGTGTGATTGGCAACTAAATATTCCTGGATTTAGTTGCTTCAGGTGTGATAGAGTAGGAGGGGCCAGAGGAGGAGGTGTTGCATTGCTTGTCCAAGAAAATCTTATGGCTGTGCTTTGGAAGGATAGATTAGGGAGCTCCTCTAGGGAGGCTATTTGAGTGGAATTGAGGAATGGGAAAGGTGTAGTAACACTGATAGGAGTGTATTATAGGCCACCTAATGGGGAGCGTGAGTTGGAAGACCAAATGTGTAAGGAGATAGCAGATATTTGTACTAAACACAAGGTGGTGATTGTGGGAGATATTAATTTTCCACACGTAGACTGGGAAGCTCAGTCTGTAAAAGGGCTGGATGGTTTAGAGTTTGTAAAATGTGTGCAGGATAGTTTTTTGCGACAATACATAGAAGTACCGACTAGAGATGGGGCAGTGTTGGATCTCCTGTTAGGGAATGTGATAGGTCAGCTGACAGATGTATGTGTTGGGGAGCACTTCGGGTCCAGTGATCACAATAGCATTAGCTTCAATATAATTATGGAGAAGGACAGGACTGGACCTAGAGTTGAGGTTTTTGATTGGAGAAAGGCTAACTTTGAGGAGATGCGAAGTGATTTAGAGAGAGTGGATTGGGTCAAGTTGTTTTATGGAAGGATGTAATAGAGAAATGGAGGTCATTTAAGGGTGAAATTATGAGGGTACAGAATCTTTATGTTCCTGTTAGGTTGAAAGGAAAGGTTAAAGGTTTGAAAGCACCATGGTTTTCAAGAGATATTAGAAATTTGGTTCGGAAAAAGAGGGATGTCTACAATAGATATAGGCAGCATGGAGTAAAAGAATTGCTCGAGGAATATAAAGAATGTAAAAGGAATCTGAAGAAAGAGATTAGAAAAGCTAAAAGAAGATACGAGGTTGGTTTGGCAAATAAGGTGAAAGTAAATCCGAAAGGTTTCTACAGTTATATTAAAAGCAAGAGGATAGTGAGGGATAAAATTGGCCCTTAGAGAATCAGAGTGGTCAGCAATGTGTAGAGCCGAGGGAGATGGGAGAGATTTTGAACGATTTCTTCTCTTCAGTATTCACTAAGGAGAAGGATATTGAATTGTGTAAGGGGTGGGAAACAAGTAAGGAAGTTATGGAACCTATGACAATTAAAGAGGTGGAAGTACTGGCGCTTTTAAGAAATTTAAAAGTGGATAAATCTCCGGGTCCTGACAGGTTATTCCCCAGGACCTTGAGGGAAGTTTGTGTAGAGATAGCAGGAGCTCTGACGGAGATCTTTAAGATGTCATTAGAAATGGGGATTGTGCCGGAGGATTGGCATATTGCTTATGTGGTTCCATTGTTTAAAAAGGGTTCTAGAAGTAAGCCTAGCAATTATAGACCTGTCAGTTTGACATCAGTGGTGGGTAAATTAATAGAAAGTATTCTTAGAGATAGTATTAATAATTATCTGGATAGACAGGATCTGATTAGGAGTAGCCAGCATGGATTTGTGCGTGGAAGGTCATGTTTGACAAACCTTATTGAATTTTTTGAAGAAGTTACGAGGAATGTTGACGAGGGTAAGGCAGTGGATGTAGTCTATATGGACTTCAGCAAAGCCTTTGACAAAGTTCCACATGGAAGGTTAGTTAAGAAGGTTCAGTCGTTAGGTATTAATGCTGGAGTAATAAAATGGATTCAACAGTGGCTAGATGGGAGATGCCAGAGAGTAGTGGTGGATAATTGTTTATTGGGATGGAGGCCGGTGACTAGCGGGGTGCCTCAGGGATCTGTTTTGGGCCCAATGTTGTTTGTAATATATATAAATGATCTGGATGATGGGGTGGTAAATTGGATTAGTAAGTATGCCAATGATACTAAGGTAGGAGGTGTTGTGGATAATGAGGTGGGTTTTCAAAGCTTGCAGGGAGATTTATGCCGGTTAGAAGAATGGGCTGAACATTGGCAGATGGAGTTTAATGCTGAGAAGTGTGAGGTTCTACATTTTGGCAAGAATAATCCAAATAGAACATACAGGGTAAATGGTAGGGCATTGAGGAATGCAGAGGTACAGAGAGATCTAGGAATAACAGTGCATAGTTCCCTGAAGGTGGAGTCTCATGTAGATAGGGTGGTGAAGAAGGCTTTTGGAACGCTGGCCTTTATAAATCAAAGCATTGAGTACAGAAGTTAGGATGTAATGTTAAAATTGTACAAGGCATTGGTAAGGCCAAATTTGGAATATTGTGTACAGTTCTGGTCACTGAATTATAGGAAAGATATCAATAAATTAGAGAGAGTGCAGAGACGATTTACTAGGATGTTACCTGGGTTTCAGCACTTAAGTTACAGAGAAAGGTTGAACAAGTTAGGTTTCTATTCATTGGAGCGTAGAAGGTTGAGGGGGGATTTGATCGAGGTATTTAAAATTTTGAGAGGGATAGATAGAGTTGACGTGAATAGCTGTTTCCATTGAGAGTAGGGGAGATTCAAACGAGAGGACATGATTTGAGAGTTAGGGGGCAGAAGTTTAAGGGAAACACGAGGGGGTATTTCTTTACTCAGAGAGTGATAGCTGTGTGGAATGAGCTTCCTGTAGAAGTAGTAGAGGCCAGTTCAGTTGTGTCATTTAAGGTAAAATTGGATAGGTATATGGACAGGAAAGGAGTGGAGGGTTATGGGCTGAGTGCGGGTAGGTGGGACTAGGTGAGATTAAGAGTTCGGCATGGACTAGGAGGGCCGAGATGGCCTGTTTCTGTGCTGTGATTGTTATATGGTTATACCTACATCTGCACAAAGTGCATCGGCCTGCAGCTCCTTAAAGGCCAAGTTTAGGAACTGGGGCTACAACTTAATAACCTTCAGTTCAAATGGGAGAATGAGGGGGTGATAGAAGGCGGTCACCCCTAGGTTGCAGGAGACAGGCCTCTGGCTAACTGTCAGGAGAGGGAAATAGATTACACAGCCATTGCAGAGCACCCCTGTGGCCATTCCCCTCAATAATAAATGTACCACTTTGGATACTGTTGTGGGGCCTACCAGGGAGAAGCCACAGTGACCAGGCCTCTAGAGTGGAGTCCAGCTCTGTGTCTCAGAAGAGGAGGAGCAAGGAGATGAGTTCAGTAGTGATTGGGGATTCCATAATAAGAGGAACAGAAAGCAGCTTCTGTGGACGTGAAAGAGATACCTAGACGGTACATTGCCTCAAGGGTTTCAAGGTCAGGGATATCTCAGACCGGGTCCACAGCATTCCAAGGGGAAAGCGTGAACATCCTGAAGTTGTGATGCTCTACATATTGGTACCAACGGCATAGGAAGGAAAAGGGAGAAGATCCTGTCGAGATAATATAAGGAGTTAGGCAGAAAACTGAATAGCAGGACCTCCAGATTGCTGCCTATGCCACTTGCCAGTGAGGGTAAGAATATGATGATTTGGTAGATAAATATGTAGTTGAAGAATTGGTGCAGTGGGCAAAGTTTCAAATTTCTGGATCATTGAGATCTCTTCTAGGGAAGGTATGACCTGTACAAAACGGACAGGTAACAGGTAGGTTTGCTAGTGCTGTTGAGGAGGGTTTAAACTACTCTGGCAAGGGGATGGGAACCGGAGTGATAGGGATGACAATGGGGCAATTGGTATGCAAGTTGATGTAGTGTGTAGTGAGACTACAAGGAAGGACAGACACGTGATTAGGCAAAATTGTGTCAGTGGGATGAGTTGAAGTGTAACAGGGGGCCAAAATCAAAAAGGGTGATGAATACAGGACTGAAGGTGTTATATTTGAATGCATGCAGTCTACGGAATAAGGTAGTTGATCTTGTAGTACAGTTAGAGATTTGCAGGTATGATGTGAACATCCCGATTCGTGACTGAAGGAAAATTATGGTTGGGAGCTTAACATTCAAAGACACATATTGTTTTGAAAGGACAGGCAGGTCGGCAGAGGGGCTGAGATCACTCTATTGGTAAAAATTTAAATCTATTTCTTAGAAAGAGGTGACATAGGAATGAAACACGTAGAATCCTTGTGGATAGATTTAAGACGCTGTGAGGATGAAAACGACCTGATGGGAGCTATATACAGGCCTCTGAATGGTAACCAGGATGGAGGCTACAAATTACAATGGGGGAGCGAAACGGCATGTAAAAAGGGCGATGCTACAATAGCCATGGGGGATTTCAATAGGCAGGCAGATTGGGAAAATTAGGTTGGTGCTGGATCCCAAAAGAGGGAATTAGTAGAATGCCCACGAGATGGCTTTTTTACAGCTTGTGGTTGAACCTATTTTTGGAATGGCAATTCTGGATTTGGTGTTATGTAATCACACAGATTTGATTAGGAAGCTTAAGGTAAAGGAACCCTTAGAAAGCGGTGATCATAATATGATAGATTTCATCCTGCAGTTTGAGAAGGATAAGCCAAAATCATATGTTATCAGTATTATAGTTTTGTAAAGGGAATTACAGAGGAATGAGAGAGGAGCAGGCTAAAGTTGATTAGAAGAGGACACTTGCAGGGATAATGGCAGAACAGCAATGGCTAAAGTTTCTGGGAGCAATTCAGAAGGTTTAAAATAGATTCCTCCCAAACAAGAGTATTTTAAAGGGAGGATGAGGCAACTGTGGGTGACAAGGGAAATCAATGACAGCATAAAAACAAGAGAGGGCATATAATATAGCAAAAATTAGTGGGAAGGTAGAGAATTGGGAAGTTTTTAAAACCAACAGAAGGCATCTAAAAGAGCAATAAAGAGAGAAAGCATGAAAACTGAAGTAAACCTGACAATATAAAAGAGGCTACAGAAAGCATTTTCTTGTATATAAGGAGATGTAGGGTGGATACTTCTCTATCAAAGGAGGTGTAAGTGCTCCTTCCTTCCACTAGCCTGCAGGTCACCCTTGGGCAAGCTCTAGTACCTGCTTATCCCCCAATTAGAGTCACGTGAAGCCATGGAAGGAGGTGGTGCGTGGTTGGTGCATATCACAAATCCAGGTTATGCAACCACTGATGCCATGCAGACAATCGCTGAACAGTACTGATAATAGCTAGGGTTACCTGTCTTGCACAGGCATTGCCCAGAAGAAGGCAATTGCAAACCACTTCTGTAGAAAACTTAGCTAAAAACAACCATGGTCATGGAAAGATCATAATCGCCCATGTCATAAGATGTGGCACATGATGAAAAAATGAAGAAATAAAAGAGGCAAGAGTAGATATTGGACCACTGGAAAATGATACTGGAGAGGTAGTAATGGGGGACAAAGAAATGGTGGATAAACTTAATAAGTATTTGGTACTTTGGAGGCTCACAATAATATAGGCTAAAGCCAGTATTACCCTCTCAAGAGGAAATCTTGCCTTACAAACCTGTTGGAATTCACTATGTGCAGGGCCTATCAGTGGCAGCAATTAACCTCAACAAGGGAGTGCTTCTTGCAGGTCAAAGTCAGTGAATTAAAACGAGAGCTTCATGACTATTAGTCCATTGTGTGGGGCCTATCAGCAGCGGCAACTAAGCTCGACAAACTAAATAAAGGTACAGAAGGGATAAGCCGAGCGGCCTTTGTTGGGAGTAGGCCAGTGGCGAGAATAGAAGCGACAGGCTTTTGCTCATTCAGGCTTCGGCAAAAGCGGGCTTTGGTGAAGTAATTGGGTAAGTGGACTTCGTTTTTGGTTTTTCTTTACATTTTTTTTAAGAATAGCAAGCATGTCGGTAGGGTTAGTATTTTGCTCTGGGTATCAGATGTGGTAATCCTGGGAATCTTCCAGTCTCCCAGATGGCCACACCTGCGCCAGGTGCACTGAGATACAGCTCCTGAGAGACTGTGTTAGGGATCTGAAGCTGCAGCTCGATGACCTTCAGCTTATTAGGGAAAGTGAACAGGAGATAGAGAGGAGCTACAGGAAATTAGTCACCCCGAGGCTGCAGGAGTTAGATAAGTGGGTGACAGTCAGGGGAGAGCTGAGATAGGAGAGAGCACCCTTGTGGCCATCCCACTCAGTAATCATTGTCTCATTTTGGATGCAGTTGAGGCAGATGACCTGACAGAGGACGACCACAGCGACCGGGTCTCTGACACTGAGCCTGGTTCTGTGGAGCAGAAGGGAAAGAGGGAGATGAGGAATGTGGTAGTCAGAGGGGATTCCATAGTGAGGGGAACAGACAGGAGGTTCTGTCAGCCTGATAGAGATACCAGGGTATGGGATGACTCAGAATGGGTGCAGAGTATTCTAAAGGGAGAGAGTGAACAGAGTACCTGGAGGGACATGACAAAATAGGCCAAAGCCAGGTTGGTCACCTGAAAGGAAAATCCTGCCTGACAGACCTACTGCAATTCTTTGAGGAATTACAAGCAGGGTAGACAAAGGAGATGCAGTAGATGTGGTGTTCTTGGATTTTCAGAAGGCCTTTGACAAGGTGCCACATGTGAGGCTGCTTAGCAAGATAAGAGCACATGAAATTACAAGGAAGTTACTAGTGTAACCCTCAGGCTCGGCCAGCACATGTTCATCTAGGGGAAAACAACATCAGACCCCGCCAAACGGAGAAACCGCATTTGTGTGGATACTGTGTGATGTGTTGCCTGGTTACAAAACCGCACTGCAAAATATCAAACAGTACACAATATGCGATTAAGTGATTGATCTTTATAATTCTTAATTTGACTATATGATTAGTAAAGAAACATAAAAAAAGAAAAGAAGCTATTCTCATGAAACAGTCTGTTGTGCATCGTTGGAGCTCACTGTTCGTTTGTTTGTTCCCATCGACCTCCAAGCGTAGCCGGCCCTCGGACCCTCGCTCCTCAATCCACACTGTCTGGTGGTCTTCCAACTCTCTCCATTTGCATCCTCTCTCTCCGTTGCTCCCTAATGAAAAAAACATGAAAACCCTGCTCCCAGACACACAAGGAAGTACAATATTTCTCCCATTGGATAGCCTCTGCATTCCAAAGCCCCGTTATTTCTAATCACAACCCAAACATTGCTGCTACAGAGAAACCATTACCTTAGCAGTGGTACATTACACAGAAAAGCATTACATTAGCCTTAGCAGTGAAACCTTACAGCATGTTACACTAGCTTGGGTGGAGCATTGGCTGGTTGGCAGAAAACAGACAGTCAGATTAAAGGGATCCTATTCTCGCTGGCTGCCATTTACCAGTGGAGTTCCACAAGGGTCAGTGTTGGGACCGTTGCTTTTTCTGATGTATGTCAATGATTTGGACTACAATATTAATGGATTTGTCGCTAAATTTGCCAATGATACAAAGATAGGTGGAGGAGCCAGTAGTGTTCAGGAAACAGAAAGTCTGCAGAGAGATTTAAATAGTTTAGGGCAGAGGGGGCCAACCTTCTACATTCCACGTGTTAATTTTTTCACGCACGAGTTCAGATGTGCCATGCAACTCTTGTACCCCCATTCAATTCTTGTAAAAATATGTTACTATAGACATGTTTAGCATTTTTACATGATATATTGATTTAATATAAAAATAAGATAAACATTACTTACCTTACTGAGATTCTTAACAAAGGTATTTTGTCTTCTTTTGATTTCTTCCTTTTTCTTAATCACATATTCTTTCCGTAACTCAGACCTAAGCACAAGCTTCAGTTTTCCTTCTATTTCAGTCTGATGTAGTGTTTTATAGTGTCTATTAAGATCATATCTTCTATTATGTGAAGAAGTGTTTTCACAAACAATGCACAACGGTTTTCTTGACGGACCCGCTATAAATAAGAACTCATTTTCCCACTGTTCATTGAATTCACGCTTACTATCACTTTCTGCTTTTCTTTTGCACTGTGATGGGTAACTGAATGTAAAAACAAGGCTTAATTTTCAAAAAAGTACAAAACTGCAAATGTTCACAAAAGACGAACAAAGCACAACTCCGTAGTGCACGAGTGTCAATTGTAAACTGACTGGCAAAAACCTGCGATGCTAGAGACACCTGGTACCTCAGTATCAAACAAGTATCAAACATGTACTGAACAGTTATGGAACGACTGCAGAACAAAAGTCCTTCTTTCCTAGTTTGACTCATTGAACATTTTTTTTAATTGAAAACAGATTAATGTGAAAGAAGATAACATTTGCCAAAAGATGTGCACAAAATAATAAAATCACTAAAAATAATTGCTAAGTTTTAGATTTATTCTCAGTAAAAACCCATTTCTAGCTCTAAGCTATTTGAATTCCTGTTATAGATTTCTTTCTTCTACAAATCGGTTTTTGGTTAATACTTTTTGCATGGGTAGGCGTACTTTTTTATTATTATCGCTGGGTGCAATGTGCCACTTCCAATCATCTAATGCACCACAGGTTGGCCATCCCTGGTTTAGCAGAATGGGCAAAGAAGTGGTAAATGAAATACAGTGTTGGAAAGTGTATGGTTATGCACTTTGGTGGAAGAAATATACAGGCAGACTATTATATAGTTGGGGAGAGAATTCAAAATACTGATGCAAAGGGACTTGGGAATCTTTGTGCAAGATACCTTAAAGGCTAACCTCCAGGTTGAGTGGGCTGTGAAGAAGGTGAATGCAATGTTGGCATTCATTTCTAGAGGTATAGAATGTAAGAGCAGGGATATAATGTTGAGGGTCTACAAGGCACTCGTGAGACCATATTTGGAGTATTGTGTGCAGATTTGGGCTCCTTAATTTAGGAAGGATATATTGACATTGGAGAAGGTTTCAGAGAAGATTCACGAGAATGATGCCAGGAATGAAAGAATTACTGTATGAGGAACGTCTGGCAGCTCTTGGTCTGTACTCCCTGGAGTTCAGGAGAATGATGGGGGACCTCATAGAAACATTCTAAATGTTAAAAGGCTTGAATAGATTAGATATGGCAAAGTTATTTCCCATGGTAGGGGATTCTAGGACAAGAGGGCACAACCTCAGTATTGAAGCACATTCTTTTAGAACTGAGATGCAGAGAAATTACTTTAGTCAGAAGGTGGTAAATTTGTGGAATTTGTTGCCACGAGCAGCTGTGGAGGCCAAGTCATTGGGTGTATTTAAGGCAGAGATAGATAGGTTCTTGATTTGCCAGGGCATCAAAGTGTATGGGGCGAAGGCAGGGGAGTGGGGATGACTGGAAGAATTGGTCAGCCCATGGTTGAATGATGGAACAGACTTGATGGGCCAAATGGCCTACTTCCGCTCCTATATCTTATGATCTTGTGATCTAAATAGCAGATAGGATAGATAAAGGCGAGTCAGTGGATGTTTATTTGGATTTATGAAGGCCTTTGACAATATGCCACATCAGAGGCTGCTTAACAAAATAAGAGCCTGTGGTATTATGGGAAAGGAACTAGAATACATAGAAGGTTGTCTAACTAGCAGGAGGCAAAGATTAGGAATAAAGTGTGTCTTTTCTGGTTGGCTGCTGGTGAGCCACAGGGGACACTCCAAGGTTGGATCACTTCACATTGTCAATGATTTGGGTGAAGGAATCAGATTATTTTGTACCAATATGTAGTTTTAAAATATTTCAGATAATAGTGACCCTCACTAACCTTAAAGTAACATTAACTTGTCAGATTATAGATGATGCAAGAGCTATAAACCAAACAATATACATAAACCATCAATCCAGGAGTCATTCTACTTATACTATTTTCTGAGGAGATTAAGGTAGATACATAGCTTATGGTAATCTCCACATAGAATCTACAAGAATATGCATGTAACATCATGTAATTGGTACATAAAATATGATTCCAGAATAGACTACCCAGATGACACACAGTGAGCAACATATTTCAAACTGGAACATGTTGTTATTGTGTCAAAATAGACTACAAGATGTTTTAGTCTAAAGTTAATGGAGGACTGCTTTGAAATGTTGATGAACCATCCTTTTCACTGAAGAATAATTAGAAAGTTTCCCTTAAAGGAGACATCAACCTAACTTGTTAACTAAATGCTACAACACTCATTACATTTAACAATACTCTGGGAGAACCACTGTTTCAAGAGGGAATAGGACTGTCAGCATCTTGATTGATTTGAGGTAACAAACTCAATGGAAGAACTCAGTGGATTAAGCACTGTGAGAAAAAAGGAACTGTTGATATTTTGGATCAAAGCATTGCATAGTATGGCATGCCTGGTACGGAAACACCAATGCCCTTGAATGGAAAAGCCTACTAAAAGTAATGGATGCAATCCAGCCCAAAACAGGTAAAGCCCTCCCCACCATTGAGCACATCAGCATGGACCACAACAGAGAAAAGTAGCATCCATCATCAAGGACTCCCAGCATCCAGGCCATGCTCTCTTTCATTGCTGTAATCATGAAGGTGGTTCTTGAGCCTTAAGGCCCAAACCACCAGGTTCAGGAACAGTTATTACCCCTCAACCATCAGGTTCTTGAACCAGTGGGGAGAACATCACTCAAATTTACTTACCCCATCACTAAATTATTCCCACCACCTATGGACTCACTTTCAAGGTCTCTTCATCTCATGTTCTTAATACATATTGCTTATTTGTTTATTAATATTATTTTGCATTTGCACAGTGTGTTGTCTATTGCACGTTAATTGTTTGTATTTCCTGTCGAGGGCAGTCCTTCATTGTTTCTATTGCGTTTCTTGTATTTACTGTGAATGCCCACAAGAAAATGAATCTCAGGATTTCAGGATTACATATGGTGCATATATGTACTTTGATAGTAAATTTACTTTAAACTTTATGGCCAACTTTGGAGAGACAAGATAGGCAATATGAAGAGAATAAAAATATTTGCCAGTGGAGATGAAAGAAGAGCTTGACCTCATGACAGGCCTGGAAATCATTGGGGTGTGTGCACAGGGAAACCAACATAAGGCCTCTTCATTACGGGTGGGTTGGTGCAGGCTAAAACAGAGGTTGGAGCTAAGTCAAGGTTTGCGGCCAAAAGAGGGAAAAAGACATTGGGCTTGGGGAGCTGTGGTGAGGTGAGGGGAAAGAAGGAACTTAGCAGCAATTAGAGAGGAGGAAGCAGGAGTTGTAGAGTGGCACCTGGGGATCAAGGTTAGAGGGTGGAGAGCCACTATGAGAATGGTACCCCCACCATTGAGCACATCTACAGAAGAAAGCAGCATCCATCATCAGGGATTCCCACCATCCAGGCTGTGCTCTCTTCTGGCTGCTGCCATTTGGAATGTAGGACAGGAGACTGGGGTTCACTATGAGGTTCTGGAACAGTTATTGCCCTTCAAACATCAGCGTTTTGAACCAGTGTGGACACTCACCTGAACTCTGAATGAATTCTATAACCTGTGTTATGTTCTATAACGTAGAACATAAGAACAACTTAAGTTCTCATTATAATTTATGTATTATTTATTTACTTAGTTATTCTTAATTTTGCTTATATTTGCATAGTTTGGCTTCTTTTGCACATTGGGTGTTTGTCAGACTTTGTGTATAGTTTTCATTGACTCTATTTTGTTTCTTTGTTCTACTGTTAAGAAAATGCTTCACTGTTAGTCATAATAAAGGGCTTGGACACAAGATGTCAATAATTCCTTTCCTCCCATGGGTCATTTGTTGCTCCAGGTTCCAAAATCTCTTGTCTCATGACTTTGATTAAGTCTAAAGTCTAAAGTCTAAAGTACCTGACATGCTCTGTTCCATGGCTCAATTAGAACTAATAGACTAAAATCTATTCACTGTCAACTTAATTTGCTGTTTCTTACCTTATCACTTGCATACTTTTATCATCCATGGTTATTTCTAATACCTCAACATGAAGTACAACAGCTCAATAGTCAGTTCACCTAGAAGTCCTCAAAAAGAACTCAATTTTTCAGGATTATCATCTCTGTCATTATGATTATGCTTCACTTCAAACATTTTCAATGCACCAAATATTTGTTTTGGTTAAAGAATCCCATCTGGGATAGAAAAAAGTATCCATGTACACTTACAATCTGACAATAAGATGTCACTTTGAAGTTTCTTTTAAAAAGAAATCTAGTGCCACAAAATAGAATTCTTGGTGAAGTCATCCACATACTCAAGCCCAAATAATTATCATTTAACTTAGGGTATACAATATCATTCAATCATCTTCTCCATCAAGTTTCAAACAAAAACCTTTGCTTCAGTATTCACCAGTGAAAAGGACCTTGACAATTGAATTGAATTAACTTATTACTTACATCCTTCACATACATGAGGAGTAAAAATCTTTATGTTACGTCTCCATCTAAGTGTGCAATGTGCAATTTATAGCAATTTGTAATAAATAGTATGTACAACAGGGTGGTCAATATAACATAGAAATCCAATTGTATCAATGTGAATTAATCAGTCTGATGGCCTGGTGGAAGAAGCTATCTCGAAGCCTGTTGGTCCTGGCTTTTATGCTGCGGTATCATTTCCCGGATGGTAGCAATTTCAACAGTTTGTGGTTGGGGTGACTCAGGTCCCCAATGATCCTTTGAGCCCTTTTTACACACCTGTCCTTGTAAATGTCCTGAATCGTGGGAAGCTCATATCTACAGGTGCGCTGGGCTGTCTACACCATTCTTTGCAGAGTCCTGCAATTGAGGGAAGTACAGTTCCCATACCAGGCAGTGATGCAGCCAGTCAGGATGCTCTGAGTTTTGCCCCTGTAGTAAGCTCTTAGGATTTGGGGGTCCATACCAAACTTCTTCAACTGTCTGAGGTGAAAGAGGAGCTGTTGTGCCTTTTTCACCACACAGCCAGTATGTACAGATCATGTGAGATCCTCAGTGATGAGCATGCTGAGGACTTAAGGCTGTTCACCCTCTCAACCCCAGATTCATTGATGTCAATAGAGGTTAGCCTATCTCCATTCCTCCTGTAGTCCACAACCAGTTCCTTTGTTTTTGTGACATTGAGGGAGAGGTTGTTTTCTTGACAACACTGTGTCGGGTTGATGACTTCTTCTCTGTATTACTTACAGTGGGGATTACTTACAGCAGACTGAAAGGCTTGAGTTTATAGAAAGAGGATGTGCTGGAGCTTTAGAAAGGTATTAAGTTAGATAAGTCACCGGGAACAGACAAAATATACTCCAGGCTATTGTGAGAAGTGAGGGAGGAGATTTCTGAGCCTCTGGCAATGATCTTTGCATCATCAATAGGGATGGGAGAAGTACAAGAGGATTAGAAGGTTGCAAACATTGTTCCCTTGTCTAAAGTAGGGAGTAGAGATAATTCAGGAAATTATCGACCAGCGAGTCTTACTTCTGTGGAGGACAAGTTGTTGGAGAAAATCCTGAGAGGCAGTGTTCATGATCATTTGGAGAGACATAATCTGATTAGGGATAGTCTTCATGGTTTTGACAAGGGCAGGTCATGCCTTATGAACCTGATTGACTTCTTTGAGGATGTAACAAAACACATTGATGAAGGTAGAGCCATGGATGCAGTGTACATGGATTTCAGTAAGGCATTTGATAAAATTCCCCATGAAAGGCTTATGCAAAAATTAATGAGGCATGGAATCCAAGGAGACCTTGCATTGTGGTCTAGAATTGGCTTGACCTCAGAAGGTAAAGCGTGGCTATGGATGGTTCATATTCTGCATGGAGGACAGTGACTAGTGGTGTTCCACAGGGATCTGTTCTGGGACCCCTCCTCTTTGTTAGTTTTATAAATGACCTGGATGAGGAAGTAGAAGGATGGGTTAGTAAATTTGATGATGACACAAACGTTGGGGGTGTTGTGGATAGTCTGGAAGTTTGTCAGAGGTTACAGCACAACATCAATAGGATGCAGAACTGGGCTAAGAAGTGGCAGATGGTGTTCAACACAGATAAGTGGTTTATTTCGGTAGGTCAAATTTGAAGACAAAATATAATATTAATTGTAAGACTCTTGGTAGTGTGGAGGATCAGAGAGATCTTGGGGTCCGAGTCCATAGGACACTCAAAGCTGATGCGCCGGTTGAGAGTGTTGTTAAGAAGACGTATGGTGTGTTGGTATTCATTAACCTTGAGACTAAGGTGGTTACATTTGCAGCTATATAAGACCTTAGTTAGACCCCAATTGGAGTACTGTGTTCAGTTCTGGTCACCTCACTACAGGAGAGGCTGAAGATACTATAAAGAGAGTGCAGAGGAGATTTACAAGGATGTTGCCTGGATTGGAGAGCATGCCTTATGAGAATAGATTGAGTGAACTTGGTCTTTACTCTTTGGAGCAACAGAAGATGAGAGGTGACCTGATAGACGTGTATAAGATGATGAGCAGCATTGATCATGTGGATAACCAGAGACTTTCTTCCCAGGGATGAAATGACTAACACAAGGAGGCATAGTTTTAAGATGCTTGGAAGTAGGTACAAGGGGGATGTCACAGATAAGTTTTTCATACACAGAGTGATGGGTGTGTGGAAGGTACTACTAGCAAAGTTAGTGGAGGTGGATACAAAAGAGTCTTTTATGAGACTCTTAGATAGGTACATGGAGCTTAGAAAAATAGAGGGCTATGCGGTAGGGAAACTATAGGCAGATTTTAGAGTAGGTTACATGGTCAGTACAACATTTTGGGCTGAAGGGTCTGTAATGTGCTGTAAATTTTCTGTGTTTCTATGTTTCAACCATTTGCTAATGCTTTTGTCAAGTAATCATTAACGGCAAAATTTACTATGAATTTCCTAATGTGCTCTCTCCCTTATTGCTCATTCAATGATGCTTGGAATTTTGAAGGAATTCTAAAATGGGATTACTTCTGTGGAAAATAAATTACCAACTTACATACAGTAAGATCCCATGAACACAAAGGGCCATGAATCTGATAAATTGTTCTTTGGAAGTTGGTTAATGGCTGAATATTGGATACCAGAATAACCTGCTTTTCTTCATAATAGTTCATTGAAATCTTTCAAATTCAATATTAAATTGAGTTCACCAAATCCCAAAACAAAGGGTTCAGTCAGATTGCAAAACTACCATTCATTAAATAATGGGGGCTTACAATTTATTGAGCAATTTCTTTATGTCCTCTGAGAACAACTTGTTTTCCTTTAAGTTTGAATATAATCACTGTTGTGCATATGACATATTACTTCCAAGTCAGTTGTGGGTGACAGAAACATTGCTAAAACTCTAACTTTGTAATAAGGCATAGGAGCAGAATTAGGCCTTTCAGCCCATCAACTCTGCTCTGCCCTAATAGCTGTCACCATTTAAATGATTTTAAAACACCCTTTAAAGTGCTTTTGGAGCAACTAATTGAGAAATTCAGTCATCAATCAAACTTGATACTGGATCAGCCACTAGATACGTAGTAATCAAACTACTGGAATTACTCTATTAAATATTTTATTGAGGACCAAGATAATTTATAATATCACTCCTCTTGCTCTCATTACAGAAAAATAGTCACCAGGGATGGATCTCAGTGGTGTGAAGAGCTCATTATCAGTTAACTCAGCATAATATTACTCAGTGTTATTCCAATCTCCTGGATTAATGGTAGACCCATAAGGGCAGACTGCTTGTTACATCTGCAGTCCATGAGAGCACACAACCAATGAATCAAAATTTGCCTCCATTGTTCAGCTGCTCTTGTTTGCTGCTGATGTAGATGGCAAATAAAAACAAACTTTTAAAACATCAGATGGTTGTTGATTTGAAGCTCAAAGCTTTGTGCCATCAGGTTGAATGGGCCAGAAGAAGACCAGCCAATACATTGTGAAAAAAGAATTGGCAATTGGCATACCTATGGCCCTGTCCTAGACAACTGCTGATCCTGACGAAGACCATGAGTGACTCTGAGCAGCATTCAGAAACATCCAGGTCTATTTAGAAATAATAGAAAAATGATTAGAACTTAAAACAATTGGAAATAATTAAAGCTAATTTGATTTGAAAGCCACATTTTGTTATATTACTCTGACTCATCACAGCAATTCCTCTCATTTTAAGTGAATAGGATTGCTGCTTCTGCAGCACATGGTTCTTTAAAGTCGTTACAGCAGGTGAAGTAATGGGGACAAGCTCTAAAGCACCCACCAACTATTAAATGCTCCCAATAACGTGCACCTCAAATAGGCTCTGACAACCAAGTCCGGCTCCTGGCTTTCACATATGGCTTAGCTACTAAGCTTGGCAGAACCATTTCTACTGACAGGAGAAAGGGCAAAGGCAGGTAACTGGTGCCTCAAGACCAGTTGGTTCTAGTAGATGGGTCTCATCAGCCATGGTTGGCAGCTCAACAAGAAGCTCTGATCTTGAACCTCTGCTTACTTGCAGCTATACCCACTCATAGGGAAGGCTTCAGGAGTAAACCGCGAGGAAAAAATCCAGAGTTGCAGTCCCTAAGGAAGTCTTACATTGAGCTCAATGCTGACTGGCAACTCCTGCGACACTGCTGGTACTAAACTGTATCAGTCTCTGCTGTTCCTTTGTGTTCATCAGAAGCATAGAGTGGGGGAGCTAGCTATGTGGCCAACAACTCACTCTCTGTATCACAACAGGCTTAAGTACCTAGACAGCTAGGACACACCATCTATGGTCAACCCTGACTAGCGGAGGCCTCTCTGGACCAGATCTAAACCAATTAGTCAGCAGGTGTAACTGTCAGAAAATTGCTACAAGTTTGAGTTACACTGCTGATTCAATACAAAGTTGAACTTTGGAGCATAGTTAAATAAATATCTAGGTAACACTAATTGCCAGATCTTCACTTTTGCATGCACAGGAATCTTGAACATGGTACTTATGTAGCAAAGGGTGTAAATTTCTCCATAGACATGCAGTACAACCTTATATATTTGTTCTTAAATTTGCTCTATCATAAACCATCATTCTTGATGAAAAAGAACTGAATCACTGCTTGTGAAGTCAGTGCAGTCAATAGCTCACCTGTGGACTAATCACTCGGCACTTTATAAAGCCAAGATCAGACTTCAAAGGAATGACTGAGGCCTGTTTCTAAACTTGTCTTCAGTAAATCTCCAAAAAGCAAGTTCAGTTCTAAAACAAGAATTCATCATATGTGTGAACCAGAAAAATATTGACAAACCCAGCCGAGTTTCACAAACACTTGTCTCCTGGGCTACAGTACAATGTGTTGGTAGATTTCTGAACTACGCAAGTGTTGCTGTCATTACAGACTGTGAAAACTAGAAGGATGTCAGATTGCTGTCACCACGTATGATCAACACATAACCCGCTTGGCTCACCTTTTCCTTCACTTTCTATTAAATATAAGGCATTTGATGAATGAGAATATTGCATCATGGCAAATATATGTGGCCAAAGCCATTCTTCTGCCAGGTCACATGGCATGGAAAATGTTCTCTTTGCTGGATTTTCCCTTACTGTTTGGTTATAATGCTTTTAAATTCTGCTGGGTTCATCTTATGTTTCCACATCTGAGTAATCACCTACTTCTTTGCACCATCCCCACGTACCTCTGCCTTTCATTACTATCTTTATGTCTTCTATTAAAGCTGTTCATTTCGAACATCTTTGAGCCCCACATAAAAGACACGGGCTTGCAATGCAAAATCTATTTCTGTTTAGGCAAGCTTTTCCACCATTTGCTATTTTCAAAGTATTACATAAATATTTGGCAAAGGATTGTTTGTAAGAAACAACACTCTAGAAACTGACTGTGTTCAATGTTTTGAAGTTTCCTTTTAACATTACCCTTTGAGTCCCACCAATGTTAAAATCAGAGTTAATGCACTTTGTCTAATCATTAGAAATCAGAGATACACATGATGAAGTTACTTATTATTACTTTGATCAGCACTGGGAATCATATCAAAGAAAAACTTAAATACAAACCCTTTCGAGATATGCATAAACTGATCACCTGGGAAATCTTGAGGGAGATGAAACCTATGTAGTACAGGATGAGAAAATTATAGGAACAGGAGGCGATGTTAGCTAGAAATCAAGAAGTTAGGTTTAGTTAAATCAAATTGTACAGATATGCCAAATTAAAAAAGGGAAAAACTTAAATGACGATCAACTGCATTAAGAGTGACAAAGAGGCTAAGCACTTGGGAAAATGAAACAGAAGTGCCCAATACCATTCTAATTGGAAGGTTCCTCCTTTGTTATACTGAATAAATATAGGCAAAGCCATTTCTAGCCCATTGTCCAGAATCGTGGTTGGAATATCTGTGGTATTCTTGCCATTACTTTTAGGATTTTTGCTCATTTTCACAATTTTACAGGCTATTTGTATAGGCTATCTGTATTGAAAGAAGTGTCCATTAGTGGTTTATGTATAATTTTTCGGCACATGATTGGTAATGCTAATTAGAGAGTAAAACCCATTAATGATATAAAATGTATCATATTGAGAACAACCCATTGAGGATGGTTTTCTAGGCACATATTGCTGTTAGGAAACAGTGGTGTGTTTCATGAGAGTGAACTTCTAGAGAGCAGTCGGTGGGAAGAACAAATATATTCGTGTTCAAACTGAATTGGCCTTGAAATATTCTAATTATGGTGTGCCTCAGTGATCTGTTCTGGGATCCCTGTTCTTTGTGATTTTTATAAATGACCTGGATGAGGAAGTGGAGGATGGATTAGTAAATTTGCTGATGATACAAGGGTTGGGGGTGTTCTGGATAGTCTGGAAGGTCTGTCAGAGGTTACAGCGGGACATTGATAGGATGCAAAACTGGGCTGAAAAGTGACTGATAGAGTTCAACCCAAGTAACTACGAGGAGGTTCATTTTGATAGGTCAAATATAATAGTAGAATATAGCATTAAGACCAAAATATGTGAGTTAAAGTGGCCAGCTGAGTATTACATTTATCACAAATAGGATTAATATTGGGAAAAATACGGGCTAATTTATCCTTTGACATATGTGCCCAATGCACTACCCTGAACTGTATCAAAGAATGATGGGCACAAATAGATGAAATGTTTACCAAATGAAAAATTTTACTCCATTATCTGAAAGTAACTCTTGAAATTCCAATTCTCAGGCAGCTTTAATTTTATCATTAGAAAGTTTTTGGAAAGATGTTTTTAAAACCTTATCTGCTGGATCTGGATTTACAACCAAACTTATTTACAGCGGTGTTTGGGATTATTCCATCAGAAGCAGGATATATTCCAAGCTTATATATTTTCAAGCTTATTAGCTAGGAAAGCCATTTTACTTAAATGGAAAGACCCTAACCCTCCTTCTGCCTTTTTATGGGCTTTCCTCTATCATGTCCTGTTTAAATCTAAAGAAAATAAGAAGACATAAGATAAGATTGGATACGTCCTTTAAATTTGAAGATTTCTGGCGACCTTTTATTCAATATTTTCATATGATCTGATTTTTGTACTGATTCTCTTCCAGCTATTTTTTCAGAACCTTGGATTTGATCAGAGAGTCTCTCTTCCCTTGGTTTTTCTCTCAGGATGGACTGCCCAGTCCTTTTTTTCTGTTTAGAATAGTGGGGTTTTTCTCTTTTCTTTTATATAAAAGTTTCTAATAGTCCTACCTTTCTTCGTAAATTGATAAGAGGAGAATTATACATTCCATATCAAATTTATGCTTTGTAGATCAATACTTTGTGTGATTCTGATATTGTTTATTTTACCTTCTGTATGTACTACTATTGACATATATACCAGAGATATTCTCTTCTTGTTTGAAAACACACTTTTTTTAATCAATAAAAAGATGAAAAAAGAAAGAAAGAATATAGCATTAATGGTAAGACTCTTGACAGCGTGGAGGATCAGAGGGATCTTGGGGTCCAAGTCCATAGGACGCTCGAAGCTGCTACACAGGTTGACTCTGTGGTTAAGAAGGCATACAGTGCATTAGCCTTCATCAATCGTGGGATTAAGTTTAAGAGTCACAAGGTAATGTTGCAGCTATATAGGACCCTGGTCAGACCCCACTTGGAGTACTGTGCTCAATTCTAGTTGCCTCACTATAGGAAGGACATGGAAACCATAGAAACGGTGCAGAGGGGATTTACAAGGATACCCGTACAACACGCTGGAAGAACTCAGCAGGTCGGGCAGCATCCGTAGAAATGAGCAGTCAACACTTCGTCAGGCCAGGCAGCATCTATGGAAAAGAGTACAGTCGACTTTTTGGAACAAAATCCTATAACAGTCCTGATGAAGGGTCTCGGCCTGAAACGTTTTCATCTTTTCCATAGATGCTGCCTGGCCTGTTGAGTTCCTCGAGCAGAAAAGGAAGTCAGATTAGTTTTTGACTGTGATGCCATCTCCTGGCCAAAAGTATGAAAGCAGGATCTGAACGTCAGCACCTCAATTCTGGTCAGAATTTATTTCAGAACTTATTCATTTGTCTTTATATTTCAATATTTGGAAGAGCTCACCTTATGAAGTGACTGGAAGACCTTTCCAAGACTCGAACCCTGTTTATCTTTAGAATGTATTCTGGGAAGCAAAGTAACCTTTTTCTAGAAGTTCAACAAGCTTGACGTGCATCATGAAGAGACATTCAAGGGTTCAGGATGTACTAAAATGTGAGACAATAAAAGGAAAGTAAAAAGCATTGATGCATTGATATTGCAACTTGTCACTTGCTGAAAAGGTTCAGAAATGTGCTTTGCAATCTACAACTATTTTTACGTGTTTTTAATAACAATAATATGTATCCCAAATATTGCAGCCAATATTGATTGGAAGTTATCACAAATGAGCAAATCAACTTGTGTTGCTTGAGGTGCAAATATTCATCACCATTGAGCCATCGGATTTTGAACATTCACTCCCATCAGCAGAACGGCTAAATACACTTTGGTTCAAAATGTCAACGAGTAGAAAAGAGAAAGAGGTTTAATTTTACAGACTTGCAAATACTTCATGTTTGAAATTTAAAATTGCAAAGCTTCTTACACCTAACCAGTTACAAAAAGAAGTTAAACATATACAACTATAAAGAGGTAATGTTGATTAAAATATTCATGATTGAATAGTAGCTTTAACGCATTTCAAGAATTCTTGATTAAGACATAATTCAATCAAATGATCTCAGGAAACATGGTGAGTAGCTGGTTGTATCAATGAGTATTCCAGTTTGACTTCTCAGTTTCACTCAGCAGCAGCAATATAATTTCAAAAAGTCCTCTTAGGTCAGTTGCTAGTTTAATCAAATCAAATAATATTCACTGTTCAATGAACCATCTTCTTCTGGGCAATTAGTACTCACAGGAATGTCTGCATTTGTGGAAAGTGAGTGATGGGGTAGCGGCAGATTCAGAGCAGTCTCTGAAGCTGTTACATTTTCAGTAGGATATGGTGCTCAAAGGTGCAATTACTAAGTTTGACCGTTATTGGAGCTCGTTCAGCCTCCCATAGCACTAGGTTATAACTCACAGCATTGGTTGGCATAGCCATTTGTTCCTACCGCCTTCAGAGAATATGATAGAATGGCTTCCTTATCCTTATGGTATCTCTTATTCTTTTCACCATGAAGGCTTCCTGTCATGCCATACAGAAACCTTGAAATCGCATCCATGTTGTGGTGCCCTTCATTATTTCCAAAGCAGCACCCACTCCTGCTACAATGTACATCGTTTGAGAAGTACCAACTGGTTTTAAGAAAAGCAGGCCTTCTTGCCAGACGTTAGCCACTCACATTGTTTCATGACCCAGTACTCAACCCTTGAACATAATCAGTGTTTTCTGGGCTCCGCAGTTATTAGAAGTAGCAGATGCTGAACCGCTCCTCACCCCCACCAACCCGACTTCACCTATCACCTTTTAGCTAGCTTGTGCTCTCTCCCCTCCCCGTCACATTCTTGTTCTGGCATCATCCTCTTCTCTTTCCAGCTCTCACGGAAGGTCTCAGCCTGAAAAATCGACTATTATTTACTTCCATAAATGCAGCCTGACCTGCTCCTCCTCCAGCATTCTGTCAGCTTTACTCAGGATTTTCAGCATCCGCTGAATCTCTTGTGTTTATGAGATGCTGAACTTGGCATAATTTATGTACTCAACTGAAAAGCTCAGCTGAATTAATTTGCATGTCCATTTTCAGGGAATAATGAGTTTTGCTCCCCATTCCCATACGTTTAGACCCTGGAACAGCTAAACCATTATCAGAAAAATGAGAACTGGATTGGACTGGATTGATTTAATGATGCAGTGAATTACAGCTATAACATTATTAAAACACACATTTCACACTTAAACAACTCTAGACTATCATTATAACTTCACTGAGACAATTGGCATTTTGAATCAATGCAAAATCAGTGGGTGGAGATATTCTCACATGGGAACAGTCCAAACAACCAAATCATTCACTTTGTTATCTTTGCATTTCTAGTCCTAGAAATTCCCCTACAGTTCAGATTTGAAAGAAACATGCTGGATTTCATCTGGGAAGTGTGGTGCAGTAGCATTGGCAAGATACGTGGTTAAATACTAAAACAATAATTTTGCATTCTGAACAAAAGCAACCTGTAGAGGACTCTGAAAATCAGCAATGTTAAGAACATTCAGGTGGCATGTACTGAGGGAGAAATGAGTTAACTTTTTAGTTTGAACTTTAGGCAGGTAAGGAGATAAGGTGAGGGAAGGAAACAGGAATGGGGAATAATGAAGGTTGGGAGGGAGAATTATCGGAAGTTAGAGGAGAGGGAGATCCCGCTTCTTCTGCTGGACAGAGCGTGGCTGCTCAGTGAAGTGGTCTCCCAATCTGCATCAGATCTCACCGATATACACAAGGCCACACCGGAAGCACCGATATAATAGGTGACCCCAATATACTCGCAGGTGAAGTGTTGCCTCACCTGGAAGGTCTACTTGGGGCCCTGAATAGTACTGAGGGAGGATGTGTAGGGACAGGTGGGGCATCTGTTCCTGGTGAAAAGATGAGTGCCAGGAGGGAGATCAGTGCAGAGGGATCAGTGGACAAGGGTGTCGCTTAGGGAGCGATCCCTGCAGAAAGCGGGGGTAGGGAAAGATGTGCTTAATGGTAGGATTCCATTGGAGATGGCAGAAGTTACGGAGAATTATGTGCAGGATGCAGATGCTGGTGGGGTGGTAGGTGAGGACAAGAGGAACCCTATCTCTGGTGTGGCAGCAGGGGGATGGGGCGAGGGCAGACATGTGCAAAATTGAAAGTGATACTAGATCCACCAGATGGAGGAGAATGGTGGTGGAGGGGAACTGGATGTTGTCCAGAAAGAAGCGGAGATCTTTGAGGCCTTCTGATGGGGGAATGGAGTTGTATAGAGACAGGTATTGCATCACCAGTATCATTCTCCAGCTCAAGAAAAAGTGGGATCTCCCCATAGCCACCCATTAAATTCCACTTGCCATTGCCATTCTGACATGTCAATCCATGGGCTCCTCTACTACAGCAATGAGGCCACTCTCAGGTTAGACGAGCACCACCTTATATTCTGTCTGGGTAGCCTCCAGCCTAATCGCATGAACATCGATTTCTGGAAATTCTGGTCATTGCCCCTCCCTCACTTCACCATTCCCCATTCCTGTTTCCCTCTCTCACCTTGCCTCATTCCCTGCCCATTATCTCCCTCTGGTGCTCCTCCCCTTTCCCTTTCTTCCATGGTCTTCTACCCTCTCCTATCAGATTCCCCCTCCTCCAGCCCTTTATCTCTGTCACCTATCAACTTCCCAGCTCATCACCCCTTCCCCCTTTAATAATATAAAAGAGGATACCAGAAGGTTTTTTTTCAGATTTATAAAGTGTAACGGAGAGGTGAGAGTGGACATCAGACTGAGGGAAAATGATGCTGGAGAGGAAGTAATATGGGACAAAGAAATGGCAGAAGAACTACTTAAGTACCTTGTGTCAGTCTTCACCATGGAAGACATGAGCAGTATGCCAAAGTGTCAGGGGGAGAAGTAAGTGTAGTTGTCCTTACTAAGGAGAAGTTGCTTGGAAACCTGAAAAGTTTGAAGATCAGTAAATCACCTGGACCAGATGAACTACACCTCAGGCTTGTGAGAAAGGTAGCAGAAGAGATCGTGGAGGCAATAATAATGATCTTTCAATAATGAATACATTCTGGAATGGTTCCCAAGGACTGGGAAATTGCAAATGTCACTCAACTCTTTCAGAAGGGAGGGAGACAGATGAAAGAAAATTATGGGCTAGTTTGCCTGACTTCTGTGTTTGGGAAGATGTTGGAGTCCATTGTTAAGAATGAGGTTTCAGGGTATTGGAGGCATTTCATAAAATAGGCTAAAGTCAGCATGGTTTCCTTAAGGGAACAATCTTGTGTGACAGATCTGTTGGAATTCCTTGGGAAATAACAGGCAGAATAAACAAAGAAGAGTCAGTGGATGTTGTTTACTTGGATTTTCAGAAGGCCTTTGACAAGACGCTGCACATGAGACTGCTTAATAAGATAAGAGCCCAGGGTCCTATAGCATGGATAGAAGATTGGCTGACTAGCAGATGAAAAATAGTGGGAATAAAGGGGGCCTTATTCTGGTTGGCTGCCGATGAATAGTGCTATTCTGTAGAGGTTGGTTTTAGGACTGCTTCTTTTCACATCATATGCCAATGATTTGGATAACAGATTTGACCATTTTGATCCTTTCCCTTCTCCAGCTCTGTATCACTTTTCCCAATCACCTTTCCAGCTCTTAGCTTCATCCCACCCCCTCCGGTCTTCTCCTATCATTTCACATTTCCCCCTCCCCCTCCTACTTTCAAATCTCTTAGTATCTTTACTTTCGGTTAGTCCTGACGAAGGGTCTCAGCCTGAAACGTCGACAACGCTTCTCCCTATGGATGCTGCCTGGCCTGCTGTATTCCACCAGCATTTTGTGTGTGTTGTTCATGTTTGAGACCGAGTTTGCAGATGATATGAAGATAGACGGAGGGGAAAGTAGTATTAAGGAAGCAGTGAGGTTACAGATGGACAGATCACGAGAAAAGGCAAAGAGGTGGCAGATGGAATTCAGTATCAAGAAATGTACTATCATGCACTGTGGTTGAAGAAATAGAAGTGTAAACTATTTTCTAAATGGAGAGAAAATTCAAAAATCTAAGCTGCAAGGGGACTTGGGAGTCATCGTGCAGGATTTCCTAAAGGTTCATTTTCAGGTTGAGTCGGTGGTAAGGAAGGCAATTGCAATGTTAGCATTCATTTTGAGAGGTCTAGAACATCAGAGCAAGAATGTAATTATGAGGCTTTATGAGGCATTGATCAGATTATACATGACGTATTGTGAATAATTTTGGGCCCTTTATCTAACACAAGATGCGCTGGCAATGGAGAGAGTCCAGAAGAGGTTCACGAAAATGAAAGGTTTAATGTGTGAGGAGTGTTTGATGTCTCTGGACCTGTGCTAGCAGGAGTTTAGATGAATGAGAGGCATCATATTGAAACCTAATGAATATCGACAAACCTAGATAGAGTGAACGTGGGGAGGATGTTTCTTGTAATGGTGAAACTAGGAGCAGAGGTCACAGTCTCAGACTAGAGGGACGCTCATTTAGAATAGAGATGAAGAGGAACAGAAAGAACTAGAATCCATTCCTCTGCCTTTGACCTGTGATGGATGACCTGTTTGTCTGCAACTCGTTGGTATGTCGTTTTAGCATATGGGAGTTATACCTAAGCTTTGGAAATCCTTTGTGTTTCAAAAACCATTCATAATCTGTGAGTTTTAAATGTGTTTAAAGACCTTTATCTAAATGTAAATGAGCATCGCTAAAAATAAATGAACTGTGTTTAATCTACTTTCTTAGCTGGAAGTATCTCCTCTTTGGTAGGGAGGAGTGACCCACCACTCAAATAGTGGGTACGGACAGCTAAACTTGTCATTGATAGGGAAGTGATCTAGCCTTTGAAGAGTAGATAGCTACTGTATAACCTCCTTATAGTGAGAGTACCCATCGCTAGCAAGATCAGATTGAGCCGAAGATGTTCACTCCAGTTCAGAACTAAGCAGACAGCAAACCCAATACCATCTCAAAAGTTGAGGTAATGGGCCATGACCTTTCATGAGGGCCCTTTCCATGGATGCTGCCTGATAGTTCCTCCAGCATTTTGTATATGTCATCTCCATATGAAATTACCTTACTATTTTAGTGGATTGCTTTGTTACTTAATAATTGGTTCACTTTAAATTCATCATTGTTCATTTGAATAGCAAATTAATTGTATCAATGTAACTACGCAATGCCAACAGTGACTTCATCCATTGAGTTGTGCAATTCCATAAATCCAATCATAAAACTCAAATCTGTGTAACAATATACATCTTAAAATTAATGGAATGCATGCCTAGTGGCAAATAAATAGTTAATCATAAATCTCCAGAAACGAACAATAAGAGTCACAGTATAGCTCCTAATATCAGGAAGATGCCTTACTGTCACTCAAAGGCCACAAGATTATTGAGAGGTTTTCTCGGTGGGGGAGTAAGATTCTTCTTAGTTCTTGAACAATGATCTGAAGCTGTCAGTTATGAAATATTGTGCAATGCTAGGCAAGAACATACCAGTACTTAACCAGTTCTGAGTCATTTAATGATTGACAGATTCAGAACACCATCCCGCATGGAGAAGAATGTTAACCTCAGCTGGAGTAGGCTTCCCACAGAGGACTTCTCCTTTTCTCATAACCTTTGATAGAAAGAACCTCTCAGGTAAGTTTAACTAACTAACAGACTTTTTTTGTAGATTTTTAAAGGAGGGAAAAAAATTTTAATATATCTGGAAATAATTTTAATATATGATTCTGAAGTGCGATGTTAATTGTATAAGTTAGCCTTTAAAAAACGTCAATGTAATCAAAGCAGAAATGTTCTTCATAAATCCAAACTTCAATTTTATAAAAACAAATAGAGCACTTTTGTTTCTTGACTTTAAATACATTCAAAATAAAATTCAAATCTTGGGCTGAAACACAAAATGCAGATCGTTAGTATCCATTAACAGAGGTAAATTAAGGAAATATTATTAGTCAGGTTAAATAGAAAGCTATGTTTATATTTTTTAGTCTAGACATTTTTAAGGATGCATCCTATCAGGATGACTTTCAAGGAGACACTCAGTATAATGCCTTATGAATTAACTGTTCAGGTGCTAAGACCCACATAGTTTGCTGGCACTCTGTCTGAACTGTTCCAAAACTCTAAATTGAAGTTTCGACTGCCTGTTGTTGATAACTCATCAGGTGTGTCCGCACTACAGCAAGGCATAACCCCCACAAACTATCTCTATATTTCACAACCAAGGAAAGTGAGATTCAGACTAGCAAAAGCAGAATTATTGCTGCAGTTCAACTGTTTTGGCAATGCCTAGTCAAGAAGGGAAGCTGGCTTGTGATTAACTTCACAATGGATTGCAACGAGGGCCAGTCAGTGGGTCTGGAAAGAACTGCTATTCACTGCAGTTCTGTGCATTCTGGTCTCTATCACCTGCACTGTATCACTGAAACCTTGATCTGGCTGGGAGGTCAGATACTAGTGCATATCAATAATTGGCATAAAAAAAGTTAATACAGTTAATTTTTAATATATGCTGCATATTTTAATCACTTATCAAAAATAAAAAAATTGCATTTGTACTATCAAAAAAATAAATAAATATATGGCATTAAAACTGAGATAGCTGGCTTTTGTGATCAATGTGAGCAGGTTGCTGACAAACTATCTGACTGGTCCTCAAGCTTTAAGCCAGTATAGGTGGACAACAAGCATAGCAGCTTTCATTTGGATGGGTCCATGCTCTTCACTGAAAAGTGGTTTGGTTCCATCCTCACCCACTCCAGCAATATTTTAATTAATATTTGAATTATTTTAAGTAACGTAATTTTTGTTCATCATTTAAGTTACTTGGTAATTTTAACTTTATCTTTATAAGCCACTTTTAAATGGCCCTATCAGAGGCAAGTGCAGAAATAGATGGGGGCCGAGTAGAGATATCTTAAAAATAACTAGTGACAGGAGAAGTACCAGAGGATTGGACGATACCCAATGTTGTTCTGCTGTTTAAAAAAGGCTCCAAAGAGAAACCAGGAAATGATACGGCAGTCAGTCTGATATCAGTTGTGAGAAAGTTATTGAAGTTATTCTAAGGGACTGGATACGCAAGTATTTGGATAGACACGGATTGATTAGGATAGTCGACATGGCACCATACATGGTAGGTAATGTCTAACCAATCTATTAGAGTTTTTTGAGGAAGTATCAGGGAAGTTGGTGAAGGCAAGGCAGTAGACGTTGTCTACGTGGATTTTGACAAGGTCCTGCATGGGAGCATGGTCAAGCAGGTTGAATCACTCAGCATTCAGGGTGAGGTAGTAAATTGGATGAGACATTGGCTTTGAAGGAGAAGTCAGGGAGTGCTAGTAGAGGGTTGCCTCTCTGACTGGAAGCTTGTAACTAGTGTTGCTGCCCTGCTGAGATTGGTGCTGGGCCCTTTATTGTTTGTCATCTATATCAATGATCTGGATGATAATTTGGTTAACTGGATCAGCAAATTTGTGGATTACACTAAGATCAGGGGTGTAGTGAACAATGAAGAAGGTTACCATGAATTGTAGAGGGAACTGCATCAGCTGGAGAAATGGGCTGAAACACTGCTGAAGGAATTTAATGCAGGCAAGCGCGACAATTGGGTAGGACCATTCAGGGTGGGTCTTATACAGTGAACGGTAGCTCACAGAGAAGTGTGTCATAGCAAAGAGATCTGGGAATACAGGTCCAGAATTCATTGAAAGTGGTGCCACAGGTAGATTAGGTTGTAAAGAAAGCTTTTGGCACATTGGCCTTCATAAATCACTGTACTGAGGGCAGAATATCGGATGCTATGTTGAAGCTGTTTAAGACATTGCTGAGCCCTACTTTTTAGTACTGTGTGCATTTCTGGTCATCTGTCTGCAGGAAAGATGTGAACAAGGTTGAAAGAGTGCAGAGAAAACTAACAAGGATGTTGCCAGGTCTGGAGGACCTGAGTTATAAGGAAAGATTGAATAGGTTAGGACTGTATTCTATAGAACATAAAAGACTGAGGGGAGATTTGATAGAGGTATACAATATCATGAGGGGTATAGATATGGTAAATGCAAACAGGCTTTTTTCACTGAGGTTGTGTGGGACTACAACCAAAGGTCACGGCTTAAAGGCGAAAGGCACGAAGGAACATAAGGGGAAACATCTTCACTCAGAATATCATGAGAGTGTGGAATGAGCACCCAGCACAAGCAGTCTCTCAGCTCAATTTAACATTAAAAGGAAGTTTGGATAGGTACATCATTAGTCGAGTAAAGGGGTCTGTGGTCCCGGTGCAGGTTGATGAGAATGGGCAGTTTAAATGGTTTTGGCATGGGTAGGCTGAAGGCCTATTTCTATGCTGTACTTCTCTATGACTCCTTAACTCTATGACTGAAATGGCAGAGAAGAGCTGTTGGTACCTGTGTTGTACAGTGTTAGTACCTCTGTATCCTTTTCATTGGCTACAGCTCTGCCTTTAATACCATCATTCCAAATAAAATGATTCATAAGTGCCAGACCCTGGGTCTTAGCACTCAGATCTGCAGCTGGATCTTCAACTTCCTCACAGACAGGACCCAGGCTGTAAAAATAGGGGCCAAGCTCTCCTCTACAATCACTCTGAGCACCGGTGCCCCACAAGGCTGTGTACTCAGCCCCCTGCTGTACTCACTGTACACCCATGACTGTGTAGCCAAGTTTCCATCGAACTCAATATATAAGTTTGCTGATGACACCACAATTGTAGGCTGTATCTCGGGTAATAATGAGTTTGAGTACAGAGAGGAAATTAAGAACCTGGTGGCATGGTGCAAAGACAATAACCTATTCCCCAACATCAGCAAGACGAAGTAATTGGTTGTTGACTTCAGAAACCGCACAACCCCATCTACGTCGGTGGTGCGCAAGTGGAACAAGTCAAAAGCTTTAAGTTCCTTGGGGTCAATATTACAAATGACCTGACTTGGTCTAACCAAGCAGAGTCCACTGCCAAGAAGGCCCACCAGTGCCTTTACTTCCTGAGAAAGCTGAAGAAATTTGGCCTGTCCCCTAAAACCCTCACTAATTTTTATAGATGCACCGTAGAAAGCATTCTTCTAGGGTGCATCACAACCTGGTATGGAAGTTGTCCTGTCCAAGACCGGAAGAAGCTGCAGAAGATCATGAACACAGCCCAGCACATCACACAAATCAATCTTCCATCCTTGGACTCACTTTACACCACATGCTGTCGGAGCAGTGCTGCCAGGATAATCAAGGACAAGACCCACCCAGCCAACACACTTTTTGTCCCTCTTCCCTCCGGGAGAAGGTTCAGGAGCTTGAAGACTCATAGGGCCAGATTTGGGAACAGCTTCTTCCCAACTATGATAAGACTGTTGAACGGATCCTGACCCGGATCTGGCCCATACCTTCCAAATATTTGGACCAGTCTCTCGGTTTTTTATTTTGCACTACCTTACTTTCCCTTTTCTATTTTTTAATGACTTATAATTTAAATTTTTATTATATTTATTATTGATTTGCACTCCGGGGAGTGTGAAGCACAGAATCAAATATCGCTGTGATGATTGTACGCTCTAGTATCAATTGTTTGGTGACAATAAAGTACTAAAGAAAAGTAACTCCAGAAGTGTGATCGCTCCCCTGTAAACATTTTAGCTGTGGAATGAACATTAAATATACATAGGGAAATATTTATAATGTTAGGTGAATCTACCATATCTAGTACCATGACAACTATTAACAACAAATATGTAATGAAGTTCTACAACTTTTTCGTTATATCCACAATTCCTGATCCCATGATTTAGGAGCAAACAAATAGCAATGTCTCCACCTAGTGGCTGAAAGAACAAATAACCCAGGCTTCCTCACAGCAGATTACTTTTGGTTTACAACAGATTTACATTGGTTTATCATGCCAATATTTCTCCAACAAAAGTATTGTGAAGGAAAAGGCATTCCTACAAATGTTGCCAATTGCTGAAGAGAAAGATGGCCTAATTTTCATGTAAGGATTTTGTGCTGCAGTTACTAACCAGTGCAAATACTTCACTTTGAAGAGAAATCCATATACTTACTAAAAAGAGAATTTGGAAATGGACAAACATTAAAGAACATGAAAGTGAACAGGTGAATTAAATGAAACCCTGCTGCTTAGTGAAGATAAACATTAAACAAACCTGATAAGTGGAACATTCTATTTCTGTGACATAATAATATTCAATTCAAATGGAAAATAATTAAAACAAAATCAGTTTACTCATCTTATTTTAATTAAATGTCATTAGTTGTGCCAATTGTGTATTTTTTCACACCCTATGGAAGAATGGAGAGCATGATACCTTATGCAATTATAGGAAAGATGTCAACAAATTAGAGAGCGTACAGAGGAGATTTACTAGAATGTTACCTGGGTTTCAGCACCTAAGTTACAGGGAAAGATTGAACAAGTTAGGTCTTCATTCTTTAGAGCATAGAAGGTTGAGGGGGGATAGAGGTATTTAAAATTATGAGGGGGATAGATAGAGTTGATGTGGATAGGCTTTTTCCATTGTGAGTAGGGGAGATTCAAACAAGAGGACATGAGCTGAGAGCTAAGGGGCAAAAGTTTAGGGGTAACATGAGGGGGAACTTCTTTACTCAGAGAGTGGTAGTTGTGTGGAACGAGCTTCCAGTAGAAGTGATAGAGGCAGGTTTGATTTTGTCATTTAAAAAAAAATTGGATAGGTATATGGACAGGAAAGGAATGGAGGGTTATGGGCTGAGTGCAGGTAAGTGGGACTAGGTGAGAGTAAGCATTCAGCATGGACTAGAAGAGCCGAAAATGGCCTGTTCCCATGCTGTAGTTGTTATATGGTTATGTGGTTACCTATAGCTTGCTTGCATTATCTTCTGTTCCTACAATTTTAATTGCAGGGGGTGTAGCTTAGGAGACAATGGCACTTAACAGCAACTCCTTTGCTTTCATCTTCAGAAACAGATCTATTTCTATCTTTAATATCTTTATTTTTTCCTCTCAGGGTTCTTTTGAAAACCTACACACTGATTTTGGCTCTTTGCAGGAATGGAGCCCGCTCTCGGGGTCTCACTGGCCACTATTTGAAATTCCAAGGGCACAGCCTAGAAGACCAGTTCGCCTCCGGGGTTCCGGAATTTCGTGGCTCTGGAGGCAGGTGGACTTGAGGTCGGTACCTCTGCAGGAAATCAGTGTGTCATGGGAGACAGAAGATTGAAACCAGTGAGCTGGCTGCTGGCTGTGTGCCCAGAGACCTGAGTTCTTTAGGCACAGAGCTCGGAAAAAGCGATGCAGACTTTTAACATCGTAAGTCAGTGAGTTGTTTGTTATGTCCCCCCTCTCACTGTGAAACAGAGACACCTCTTTTTCCCTTATTAGGGAGAGAGAGAGCCTGTGGTATGTTGAATTACCGGGTGAACGAGAAGTCCTTAGGGTACCTCGTCTGTGTCTTTATTGATGCTTTGCTGCACACTTGAGTGCTCAGTGGGGGGCATTGATGCTTTTTTTGCTGGTGGGGGAGGGGGATCATTGCTTACTGCTGCTTACGTGTGGGAGGGGGAGTTGAGGGGCTTTGGGGTTCTAACATTTAACTGTCATTCATTCTTTGGGGCACTCCTCTGCTTTCATGGATGGTTGCAAAGAAAAAGATTTCAGGATGTATATTGTATACATTTCCCTGACATTAAAAGTACCTTTGAAACCTTTGATCTGGTTCTTTAAAGATACAGCATGGAAACGGGCCTTCCAGACCAACAAGATGCACCACCCAAGGATGCTCCTATTTATCACTAGCCTAATCAATTTACAGGACATTTTACTTTGACTAATTTACTCACTAACTGGTATATCTTTGGACTGTGGGGGGAAACTGAAGCACCTGGGGTCAGTCCATACAGTTACAAGGTGAATGTGCAAACTCCTTACAGACAGCACTAGAACTGAACTCCCAACTCTGGAAAGCTCTGAACTGTAATAGTGTCATGCAAACTGCTGCATTACTGTGCTGCCCAAATTTTTGCTTCAAATGCTGATCAGAGCAGTTATCATGGTAGTCCCCATCATGATAAAATGAGTAACCCTATCCCATTGGGATCTGAAATAAATTTTGTCAGGAAAGATTAACCTCTGGAGCTGTGATTGGAGAGGAGATAGCAGGAAGTGAGTGCGAGATAGAGTATGGTAGTAGAAGCATGAAGGAGGGTGATGGGAGATTTTAACTTTCCCAATATTGATCGGCATTTCCTTAGAGCAAGGGGTTTAGATGGGGTGGAGTTTGTTAGGTGTGTTCAGGAAGGTTTCCTGACACAATATGTAGATAAACCAACCAGAGGAGAGGCTGTACTTGAACTGGCATTGAGAAATGAACCTGGTCAGATGTCAGGTCTCTCAGGAGAGAATTTTAGAGGTAGTGATCACAACTCTTTTTCCTTTACCATTGCGTTGGAGAGGAATAGGAGCAGACAATTTGGAAAAAATACATTTAATTGTGGTAGGAGGAAATATGATGCTATTAGACAGGAACTTGGGAGCAGATGTTCTCAGGGAAATGTACAGTAGAAATGCGGCAAATGGTCAGGGAACATTTGCATGACATTCGGCATAGGTATGTCCCATTGACATATGGAAAGGATGTTAGGGTTAAAAGAAAAACCATGGAGTACAAAGGATATGGAAAATTTAGTTAAGAAAAAAATAAAAGCTTACGAAATGTTCAAGAAAGTTGCAACTGATAGAGTTCTAGATAATTACACAGTTGCCAGGAAGGAGTTTAAGAATGAAATTAAGAGAGCCAGAAAGGGCCATGAGAAGGCATTAGCAAGCAGGATTAAGGAAAACCCCAAGGCTTTCTACAAGTACACGAAGAGCAAGGGGATGAGCCATGTGAGAATAGGACCAATCAAATGCAATAGTGGAAACATGTACATGGAGTTGGAGGAGGTAGCAAAGGTACTTAATAAATACTTTGTTTCAGTATTCACCAGGGAAAAGGACCTTGGCAATTGTGGGGATGACTTATAGCGGACTGAAATGCTTGAGCATATAGACATTAAGAAAGAGGACATGCTGAAGCTTTTGAAAAGCGTTAAGTTAGCTAAGTCACTGAGACCAGATGAGATACACCTCAGGCTACTGTGGAAAGTGAAGGAGGAGATTGCTGAGTCTCTGTCAATGATGGAAGTAGTACTGGAGTATTAGAGCTTTGCAAAATGTTGTTCCCTTGATCAAGGAGAGTAGAGATAACCCAGGAAATTATAGACCAGTGAGTCTTGCTTCAGTGTGAGCAAGTTGTTGGAGAAGATCCTGAGAGACAGGATTTATGAGCATTTGGGGAGATATAATCTATTTATGGATAGTCAACATGGTTTAGTCAAGGGCAGGCTATGCCTTATAAACCTTATTTAACTATTTGAGGATGTAACAAAACACATCAATGAAGATAGAGCAGTGGATGTGGTGCATTTGTTTTCAGCAAGGCTTTTGATAAGGTTCTCCATGCAAGGATTATTCAGAAAGTAATGAGGCATAGTATCCAAGGGGACCTTGCTTTGTGAATCCAGAATTGGCTTGCCCACAGAAGGCAAAGGGTGATTGTAGGTGCCTGCATGGAGATTGGTGACCAGGTGTTCCACAGCAATCTGCTCAGGGATCCCACCTCTTTGTGATTTTTTATAAATGACTTGTATGAGGAAGTAGTAGTATGAGTTAGTAGTAGCTGATGATGCAAAGATTGGGGGTGTTGTGGATAGTCCAGAGGGTTGTCAGAGGTTACAGTAGGACATCAATAGAATGCAGAAGGTGATTCATTTCAGTAAAGCCAAATTTGATGACAGAATATGTTAATAGAAAGACTCTTCACAGTATGGAGGATCAGCAAGATCTTGGGGTCCATGTCAAAGCTACAGCACAGGTTGACAGTTATCACAAGCAGACATGGAATGGACCCAAATGCAGGACACAGGCACTGAAGTACTAGAGGTAGGACAGGATGGGGATGCCATGGCATGCAAGGCATAATGCAGGCAAGGCAGAAGAGCCCCCTGGGGCAGGCACATAACTCCTGGGCAGGGCCACCTCCCAGGCAGGAACACAGAAGCCCAGGCAAGACACAGAACCCTGGGCAGGTGCAGGCACAACCCATAGGGAGCAATGGGTGGAAAGGGTCAGAGTCCTCAGGGCAGGCCACATGGATCCCAGGCAGGACCACCTCCCAGGCAGAAGCACAGAGGCCTGGGCAAAGCATAGACACCTGGGCAGGTGCAAGGCACAACCCATCTGAGGTGAGGGGTAGGAAGGGGACCAAGTCCCCCCACCAGGCAACAGCAGACAGCCTGGCTTCCCCAACAGAGGAAATGGACAGGAAGGGACAGAACCACCCAAGGGGTAACAGCAACAGCCTGGCTTACCCAATAGAGGTAAGGGGACAGAAGGGAGCTGGGTCCAGGGTGAGCAGCAGGACTACCATGATACACCAGTAATTTAGGAAAGGCAACTGACAGTGTGACAGCACAGACAAGACAAATAAGGCAGATCAGTAGGACCAGCTCACACACCAGGGAACAAGACAACCCCCCATCTAGGCTCAGTCCCCGAGCCCCTTATAAACACCTGCCCCTAATAGGCAACAGGTGTATCTCCTTAAGCCAAGATGATCCAATGGCTCCGGGTGACAGGAGGGCTGGCTGCAAGGCCCAAGGTTCGGAGTCCGTGGATCGGAGCAAGACCCGGAAGGCGGGCTCCGGACCAGACTCTAACAACAGTATTGTTAAGAAGGTGTATGGTGTGTTGGCATTCCTCAACCATAAGACTGATTTCAGGAACTGAGATGTAATGTTATAGCTATACAAGACCTATACCCACTCGGAGTACTGTGTTCAGTTCTGTCACCTCACTACAGGAAGGATGTGGATACTATAGAAGGATGCAGAGGAGAATTACAAGGATGTTGCCTGGATTGGAGAGTGTGCCTCATGAGAATAGGTTGAGTGAACTTGGCCTTTTCTCCTTTGAGTGACAGAGGATATGAGGTGCCTGAGAGAGGTGTATAAGACAATGAAAGGCATTGATCGTCTGGATAGCCAGAGTCTTTTTCCCAGGCTGGAATGGCTAGCACGAAGGGGCATAGTTTTAAGGTGCTTGTAAGTAGGTGCAGAGGGGATGTCAGGGGTAAGTTTTTCACTCAAAGAATGGTGGGTACATGGAATGCACTGCTGGCGACGGTGGTGGAGGCAGATACATAGGGTTTTTTAAGAGACCCTTAGATAGGTACGTGTAGTTATGAAAAATCAAAGGCAACACCATGGGGTAATTCTAGGCAGTTTCTAGAGTAGGTTACATGGTCAGCACAACATTGTGGGCTGAGGGGCTTGTAATGTGCTGTAGATTTCTGTGTTCTATGTTTGGCAGATAGTCAGAGGATCTAGGAGAAAGCAGGAACATAGAAAAGGAAGCAAACTCAATGATGGTGAAGAATGGTGTGATATTGGAAAGAAGAGAAAACAGGAATTTAAGGTATTAATGAAGTTTGACTCTGCTCCTCGGAGTTTTCCTAATCTGATCCAGTTAACTTCTGATCTTAAAAAAGTGCTGGGGATCTAGTTGGTGCTCATCGACCTCAAGATGAGACGTTGCAGGTGATATGCGCTGAAAGTACAGAAAGGCATAGAGCCTCGGCTTTGAAATCTATTGGTGGTGGGAATGTAATTACAACATTGTTTATGGAAAGACAGCGGTGTGGTATTGGGAGTTCCTCCAGCTGTCTCCATGGACCAGATAAAAAAGAATTTGTAAGATGGAAAAGTGATTGAAGCAAAATGGTTCAATAAGTTTCAATATACAGTACATAAAGATAGTCTCACAATTAAGATTAAATTTGACAGTACTTCATTGCCGAATAGTTTAAGTTTTGAGTTATGGGTTTCGGGTGGTATGTGTCTACTCCTCTGATGCTTTAATTGTAAGAAATTTGGACATGTAGCTGCTGTGTGCCATTGGAAGAAATGCTGCAGTAGGTGTGGTGGTGAACATTACTATGTAGCCTATGGTGATGTTGTAATTGTGGTGGGGAACAGTGCTGTGCTGGAGGATGTAAAGTTCATATTAAATAATTGAAATTCTGCAAGTGAGACTGAAATATGCTGAAGCCCTGCAGAAAGTCGATAAGGTTGAGAGGCTTATACCCAGTCTTCCGACAAGGAATTGTTTATCCGGCTTACTCATTCATTACTCATGGAACTTTTATGGTAAGATCTGTATGGCAAATGTAATCAACTGTACATCTCAAGCTAAGAGTCAAACGGAAGACAAGACATCATTTCAAGGCTGCAGATAAATATCTTGATATTGCTAGATTGTTGTTGGAGAGAGTAAGTGAGGCTAGAACTCTCAGTTAACAGTCTCTTGTTCGGTGGAATGCCAGGAGTTTAGTTGCTAATGGTCAGGGAGTTTAAAAGTTTCCAGAGGATATGCCTTATTTCCCAGATATTATCTATATTTAGGAGACTTGGTCAAATCCTCAGTTGGATTTTGTTTTACAGGGATAGTACGGAGGGTATCGGGATTTGGTTGGTGTAGCTACTTTCATTAAACATTGGATAGGGTATAGGCTAGGGCAAGTATGTGAATCTTGTGAGCTTCTATTGATAGAAATATGAGATGAATATGGAAAGTAATGTTAATTATTTTCACAGTCCCTGTGATAAATTAGCCTCTGAAGAATTGGGGAATGTTGGGGGTCATATGACTCAGACTAGATTGGTGTGTTAATGGTGGAGGATTTTTTGGATAGTCATTGTTTCATGTTTCTCTGTGATGGTAGAGGAATTATATTTGACATTCAGCATCTGCCATTGATCTCACATTGGCATCTGATTCTATTGCGGGTATCGCAGAGTGGGATACTTACGAGAAGAATTTTGGTAAGGAGTGAACGATCTCTTTTTGAGTTTTGAGTTTGAGTGTTTTGTAAAAAAGAATGGGGAAAAATTGCAGTGTCCAGATGTGCAAAGCTGATAGAGACCTATCCACACAGACTCAAGGCTGTCATTGCTGCCAAAGGTGCATCTACTAAACACTGACTTGGAGGTGAATACTTACATAATCAATTATTTTGTGTTTTACATTTGTAATTAATTTAGATCTGATGTACATTCTACTAATCCCCCCATTGGATCCAGCACGAACTTGAGTTTTCCCAGCTTCCTGCATATTGAAATCCCCATGACTATAGTAACGTTGCCCTTTTGACAAGGGCAATGAGAGAGAAAGATGTGCTTAGTTGTGGGTTCCTGTTAGAGATGGCAGAAGTTACAGACAATTATGTGCTGGACATGGATGCTACTGGAGTGGTAGGTGAAAACTAGAGGAACCCTAACCCTATGGTGGGAGAATGGGGTGAGGCCAGACATTCATGAAATGGAAGAGATATGGTTGAGCACAGTGATGATGGTGGAGGAAGGGAGGCCCCTTTCTCTGCAGAAGGAGGAAATCTCAGTAGTTCTGGAATGAAAAGCCTCATCCTGAGAGTGGATGCATTGGAGACAGAGGAACGGACAGAAGGGGATGGTATTCTTACAAGCGATAAGGTGGGAAGAGGTATAGTCCAGGTAGCTGTGAAAATCAGTTGGTTTATAAAATATATCACTAGTTAAACTGTCACCAGAGGTGGAGACAGAGAGATTGAGAAAGAGGAAGAAGGTGTTGGAAATGGACCAAGTAAATTTGAGGGCAGGGTGGAAGTTGGAGGTAAAGTTAATGAAATCAACAAGCTCAGCATGGGTGCAAAAAGCAACACCAATGCAATTACCAGTGAAGCATATGAGGAGTTAGGAAGCAATACCAGAGTAGGCTTGGAACATGGACTGTTCCACGTAGTCAAGAAAAAGGCAGGCATAGCTGAGACCTATACAAGTGCCCATAGCTACACCTTTGGTTTGAAGGAAGTGGGAGGATCCAAAGGAGAAATTATTGAGGGTGAGGATCAGTTCCTCCAGACGGAGGAGAGTGGTGATGGAAGGAATTGGTTGAGTATGTTGTCCAGAAAAAAGCATCCATAATGAAATATTCATAATGATCAGGGCCAGCGAACTTTAAAGTCATTAAAAAGATCAAGAGTATGAGAAGTGTCACAGATGTAGGTAGGAAGGGACTGACCGAGTTGGTTGGGGGGGGGGGGAATAAAACAGAGTTAAGATATGCAGATGCAAGTCCGGCAAGGCAGGAACAAGCAGAAACAATGGGTTTACCTGAAAGGCCAGGTCTATAGATCTTGGATCAGAGGTAGTATTGGATGTTGCAGGGTAAGGGAACAATAAGATTGGTGGCTGTGGCTGACAGATGCCCAGAGCAGATAAGGCGACTGAAGTTGGAACAAGTGTCAGTGATTGTTTCCTTGGTATGTGGATGAATGTGAAACTTATATGGAAGCATCATGTCAATAAACTACTTGAGAGGTGTAAGGCTGTCCTTAATCTGCTTTAGTGTTTGGTGAGATATGATGGGCAGGTGTTAATAGGGTATCTGTGTTTATTCTGTATTATGCATTGATTAGAATATTCTTAGATTGTGGTCGTGTGGCATGTGGGTCTGCAGCCCCCTCACTTTTGAAATCACTGAATGTTATTCAAGCCCTGGCTCTACATCTGTCGCAGTACCTTAACGTCTTCTCCTGTCTGTGCTCTATGGATGGAGATGGGTCAGGTGCCGTTGTTTTTGCGAAGATTGCAAATGGCTATGAATCATTGGGTACACCTCAGTGGTCATGAGGATGATCATCCAACTAAAAATATATTGAAAGATTTTTGGGAACATCAAAATCCCTGGACTTGCAGCTTTGAATGGGAAGGAAATGAGCTGGCAGAAAACATGGATCTGTCTAATATGACCTACACTCCTAGTGCAGCACTATCCATTATTTCTCCCTGCCTATTTCCTTTACCTAGGGTGGATTTGACTCTGTGGGGGAGCTCACCAGAACATGCTCAGTGTGTATCTGAAGCGGTAGTGATGACTCTGTATATGCCTCATCAATATGTTGGAATGGTTCCAGCATTCACAGGTCACTCTAAAGACCCAGAGTCTCATAGCACCGGTGCAGCAGTCTATGTCCAGAATCTCAGGTGTCAATTAGAAAAAGGTTATCTAAAACTTTCAGTTTATGTTATTGAAATGGTGGCAATCCTTCTTGCATTGCAGTGGATAGAGGATGTACAGCTAACAGGGATATTGTCTGCCCTGATTCTTTCTGTACATTTCTGTAGTTTTAAGGTAGGTGCGTCCAGTAGTCATCCAGACATTTTGTTAGGCGTTAGACAAAGAATATTACGGCTGCAGTACTTAGAAGTGTATGTCCGCTTTTCGTGGATCCCAACTCATGTAGGGGCCGAAGAAAATGAAGTGGTCGATAAGCTGGCTGAGCAATCTATGAAGATCAGTGCTATTGATGTTGATATTACACTAAGTAAGGGAGAAAGCACAGGCTTTAATTAAGGGCTATGTTCTCTCTATCGGCCTATTCAGCATTGCCGTCTACCAAGCAATGTGGTAACATGCCCACATATCCCCAGTTCAGAAAGTGAGGACAAATTCCCTTTAGTCTACACTCAGTCATCAGCAGTAATAGTCATTGAATCTTAGAGAAGTACAGAGGCAGTCCCTTTGGCCCATCTAGGCAATGGCAAAAACTTTGAAACTGCTCACTCCCATTGAACTGCACTGGGACCTTGTTGTATATTTGATAATTCTATCAAACAGTATTTACTGATCTGTTCAACATTGCTCAGTTTATGTTTTTATAGCTCTGGCCTCATTGTGGCTTTTGTCCATCCAGTAAAGAATAGTGACTGATGTAACATCAAAGCAAAACTTGACTAAGGCATTAGAGAATCCTAGGAGAAACAATGATCAATGAGAATAAAAAGGCAAAACTCTGCACCAATTGGAGTTACTCCCTGCCCAAATATAATTCAGATTTGTTGATGTTTATCAACTAATAATATTGACAATCTCACCTTCAGGACTTTACTGCAAAAATCCTCCAGACTCAATGTTGTTTGTTTGCTTTACATTTCTCTTTAGCTTAAGACCAGAGATGGGAACGTTTGATTAAGCTTGCGCAATGCCCAATTTCTCTCTAGATAATAAAGCATTAAACTATTACACATACCAAAGACCCAAACATTATTTACCCATGCACCATTAAATAATTTGTGCAACACATGATGCCAGGCAATGAGAATATAACCACTTCTCCTTCATGATCAATAGTTATTGGCCTAAAACAGTCCAACACAATACATAATGCTGTGCCTACAAGATGTGTTTGAAGATTGAACATTTCATGGGGATTATTTTCCTTCCATATTCTATAGTCTTCCCACAACATATGTGTCAGGACTACAGTTTAATACATTGCACTTCACTGGGTAGGTACAGCTCCAGCAAGATTAAAGCACCTCAGTAAAATCCAGAACTAACCAGCCCGATTGACCATTTGGTTCCCGAAACACCCTCCTTCCACACCGTAGCAGCTATCTACACCCCTCTCTGACAGCAGCGGCTGTGTAGGCAAGTTGCTGCCTCTTTTCACAACTCAGTTGTACAGTGCAGAAACTGGCCCTTTGGTTCTCAATATTCATGCTATTTGTTACACTCATCCACATTAATCCCAGTTAACCACATTAGGTCCATAGTCTTCTATGCCTTGATGATTCAAGTGCTTGTCAAAGTTCAAAGTAAAATTTATTATCAGAGTACATACATGTCACCACATACAACCGTGAAGTTCTTCTTCTATGGGCATACTTAGCAATCTATCGAATAACAACTGTAAACAGGAACAAACAGTGCAAATGTAGATATAAATAAATTGCAATAAATAATGAGCATGAAATAACAAGATGAAAGAATTGTTAAACGGGTGTAGTTTGTTCAAGAGCCTGATGACTGAAGGGTAATAACTTGCTAATGGTGCTAATCTTGAGGCACGTACCTTCTACATGATGGCAGAAGCAAGAAAAGAGCCTGGCCTGGGTGGTGAGGATCTTTGATAATGGATGTTGTTTTCCTATGGCAATGTATTATGTAGATATGTTCATTGGTTGGGAGGGTTTTACCCATAATGTACTGGGCTGAGTCTACTACCTTTTGTAGGATTTTCTGCTCAAAGGGATTGGTGTTCCCATACCAGCTTGTCTAGCTGCTTCTTAAATTTTGTGAATTTATCTGTCTTCACTATTCCAAATTCCACTCTTTGTGTGAAAAGAAACCCTCCTCAGAACCCCATGTCCTCTTCACTTAGACACACCTACCATTGGGAAAAAGATTCTTATGATATACCCTATTCATCTTCCTCATGATTTTGAATTCCTCTATTAGATCATCCCTCAGCCTCCTCTAATTCAAGAAAAAGAAACTCAGCCTATCCAATTTCCCCTTATAAAATCATGAGGGCATAGATAGGGTAAACGCACATGGTTCTTTTCCCAAGTTTGGGGATTCAGCACCTAAAGAGAATTGTATATCTGAAATGAATTGCCAGAAGAATGGTTGAGGAAGGCACATCTACAACATTGAAAAGGCACTTGGAAAGGTACATCGATAAGAAAGATATAGTGGGATAAGGGCCAAACCAGAAAACTGGGATTAGCTTGGTTGGGAATCTTGCTCAGCATGAACTAGTTGGGCCTGTTACTGAAGTTGAAATATATCATCTTTGAATTTCTTGTATTTTGAATTAAAATTTAATACGTTTCACAATTACAATTGTACTTGAAATGGGAAAATACTTCAATTAATTCTGCATGTCAGTCTTATACAATTGATTTTCTCCTCTTATCTCCTTACTTCTATTGCACCATTTCCATTCTGCTTGCTTGATGTACTTCCCCAAGATAACCAGCCCTTTATCACAAGGGCTGTTGGAATGAGAGCAGCTCTCAATTTGTCTGCATTTTTGAAGAGAATATAATGGATTTCATCCTAACTAAGGTATAAACATTAACATTTCCAAGACTGTGTCTCTCATTATTGCACTAATTATAGACTCTATTTGATAAGATTCATTTGCTAAGGCTCAGCCTTTAGTCTGAAATCATGATATTAGATTTGGTCATGTTTCTGTCAGTGCTCTGAAATAGTCATGTTTAGGGTTAACATGGCTTAGAGTTTTGATGGCAGCCCAGCTGAGATGGGGACACATGAATGCCAAGTTTCTCAGTGACAAGAACATTCGTGCCTGCACTTTGAAAATGATATTCAAGCATTTTTAGCAAAGCTGTATCCAACTCACGCTTGGTTTTTGCTCAGAAGTGGCTTTAAAATATCACATTTCTGAGACTCAGATGCTGAAGCTTCATCCCCTCTATCCTCTCACCTTCAAATGCCCAGGTACTTGTGTACCCCCTGCAGCACCAGTATCTTAATAAGAGCACACCACAGAAAGCAAGGGTTCGACTGCTGTTCTTGGTGCTTAAAGTACAGGAGACACCAGGAGCTCGGTTTCAGTCCAATCTTCTATTATTTCTCAATCCAAGAGGATTCAAATGTGTCCAAGTTTGGATCAGGATAATCTGAAACCTGATGTCATTAATTTAATAATAATATTTTAATTAATTTTTTGAGTTTCTACAATGTGACAAAACAAAAAAAAGTAAAAAAGATGTTTATACCGTGCAAAACAAATAAATCAAATATACCAGTTCATAACAATTAAGAAAGCACCCATAGTAGAATCATATAGAGTTAGTTACCACCCCAACCTCCCACTACCCAACTCCAAGCCAACCTTACAATATATAAAAAAGTTAATCAAAACTTTTATCACCACAGAGTTGTATTTATAAAAAGAAAGTATATTTCCTACTACTTAAACTATAACATGTTCACACATCAAAAAATTACCTTAACTGTAAGAAGCTAGAAGCAAGCGATTTAAATGCAAAAGAAAAAAGCACTCTTAATCTAAATGGGAATTATGAAAATAGTCAAGATAGTCAAGTTCCACACCTTTTGGAACTTTAAATAAAAAGTATTTTTAAAACTCACTTTCATGCTGTATGCAATAACACATGTGCTTCTTGTGTGTGTTAGTGGGGCAGTAAGGTTTATTTGCTCTTTTTGTCAACTTCAAGCAGTGTTATCTTCTATCACTAGATGAACCGATTTGACTGCTTTGAATGAGTGGACACTGGCAGAGGACTGGCAAGGTAACAAGTATATGCTATACCAATAATCCAATTCTTACAGATACACAAGGAAGACATCTTAACTGGATGCATGGCAGCTTGGAATTGCAAAGACAGTGACTGGGAGTGCAAGAAACTGCGGAGTTGTAGACACAGATCAGCACACCACGAAAATCAACCTGCCTTCCGCGGACTTTATCTACATTTCTGACTGCCTCAGTAAAGCAACTGGCAAAATCAAAGAACCTATCCATCCAGGATATTCCCCATTCTCCCATTTCCCACTGGACAGTAGATGTAAAACATGAAAACACATATCGCCAGACTCAAAGGCCGCTTCTGTCCCATTGTAATAAGATTACTGACTGGACCTTATGTCTACATTGCACCTTATTATCAGCCTGCACTGTACTTCCTCTATAACTGTAACACTATATTCTGCAATCAGTTATTGCTTTTCCCTTGTACTACCTCAATGCACTGATGTGATGAAATGATCTGTGTGGATGGCATGCAAAACCAACTTTTTTATTACACAATTGATCGTGTGGATAGTCAGAGGCTTTTTCCCAGGGCTGAAACGGCAAGCACGAGAGGGCACAGTTTTAAGATGCTTGGAAGTAGGTACAGAGATGTCAGGGATAAGTTTTTTTTACGCAGAGAGTGGTGAGAGCATGGAATGGGCTGCTGGCGACAGTGGTGGAGACAGATATGATAGGATCTTTTAAAAGACTCCTGGATAGATACATGGAGCTTAGAAAAATAGAGGGCTATGAGTAACCCTAGGTAATTTCTAAGGTAGGGACATCTTCAGCACAGTTCTGTGGGCCGAAGGGCCCATATTGTGCTGTAGGCTTTCTATGATCTATGTTTCATGTACCACGGTACATGTGACAACAATAACTGACTTTACAAAGTTACTATATACTAGTAGTCACCTGCTCATGAGAGAAACTTTGCAGGAAAATGCAAATGCAAACTTTGCAGGAAAATGTTTTAAATAGACATTAGGATCAGGTCTATTCTACCAGCCAGATTAGAAAAGAATGTTGTGTCCATTCCTCAGAACATAATAAGGTCTAAATTGGTTTTCATATTTTCATATGCGGAGAGAGTAGATTGCTTCTCTAGAAGGCCTGATCTTCCTTTGAATTCAATTACACGTTCCATCTGCAGTTTGGTCAAGAAGAAAAGCTGCAGTTATGCTTGTTTCACAGATCTTCCCAGATTTGGGTCTCCAGCTGCTTCTGCCTGCAGCTAGGCAGATTAGGAACTGCAGCATTTTTAAAAACTAAGTTCCCTCAGCTTGCATCAGTGTACTTCTGTGTTCCTGCCTTGGCTGGCTTTGTCAGCCTCTTACAAAGAATACCTCAGTGCTAAGCTCAACAATCATGGAATGGTAGAGCCCTACAGAATGGAAACAACCCATTGCCCATTATATCCATTTCAACCACCGGGCACTCATCCACATAAAGCCCATCTTCCAGAACTTACCTCATTACATTTAATGCATAGGTGATTCAAGTGCTCATCATGTAATCTTTTAAATGCTGTCAACAACCCTCTACTTCCACCTCTCTCTCTCTGGCAGTGGATTCCAGTTATTCACTACTGTTTAGGTGAAAAATATCTCCCTCAGATCCTCTCTAAATCTTTTACCTCGTACTAGAGATCTATTCTCTCTAGCTTTATTCATCACTAGAAGTTCCTCTCAAATAGTTTACCTTTCACCCTTAACCTATGACTTATCGTTCTAGACTCACTTAACTTCAATGGAAAAAGCCTGCTTACATTTACTATATCTATACCCCACGTAATTTTGCATACCTCTATCAATTATCTCTTCATTCTCCGATACTCCAGGAAATAAAGACCTTTTCCTTTAACTCAAGTGTTCAAGTCCTGGCAACATCCTTGTAAATTTTCTCTGTACTCCTTCAATCTTATTGATATCTTTCCTGTAGGTAGATGGTCAATACTGCACACATTACTCTAAATTTGGCCTTACTAATATCTTATATATAATAGCTTCGACATAACACCCCAACTCCTGTACTCAACACTCTGATCATGAAGGCTAATGTGCCAAAAGCTTTCTTTATGATCCTGTAATGCTACTTTCAAGGAATTATGGATCAGTATTCACAGATCCCTCTGTTCAACTGCACCTCCCAGTGCCCTACCATTCACTATGTATGTCCTACCTTAATTTGTCTTCCCAAAGTACAATACCTTGCACCTGTCTGCATTACATTTCATCTGTTATATTTTTCAGCCATTTTCCAGCTTGTGTACACCCACTGCAAGCTTTAATAGCCTTTTTTGCTCTCCACTGTGTCCCCATCTTGCAGTTACCCACAAATTTGTTGATCCAGTTTACTACATTATATCCAGATATAGATAACAAACAACAATGACCCAGCACCAATCCCTCTGGCACTCACTAGTCTCAGGTCTCCAGTCAGAGAGGCAACCATCTCCTACCACGTTTTTCCCATGAAGCTAAATTGAATCTAATTTACTACCTCATCTTGAATGCCAAGCAGCTGAACCTTCTGAACCAGTTTCCCATGCAGAAACCTGTCAAAGGCCTTGCTAAAGTCCATGTAGGCAACATCCACTGCCTTGCCTTCATCAGCTTTCCACGTACCCTCCTCAAAAAGCTGTTTAAGTTTGGTTAGGCATGACATACCATGTATGAAGCAATGTTGATTATCCCAAATCAAGACCTGTCTATCCAAATACTCATAATTCCTGTCCGTTAAAATACCTTCCAACAGTGTACCCACTACTGACATCGGGCTCACGTACAATTTTATGAATTATACTTGAAAAAAGTCCTCCAGTACTCTGGCATCTCACCTTTTGCTAAGGACATTTTAAATATCTCTGCCAGGGCCCCTGCAATTTCAAAACAGGGGAACATCTTGTCAGGCCTTGGGGACATATCCTTCCTAATTTGCCTCAAGACAGCAAGCACCTCCTTTATGGTACATGAACTTGTTAGTTTTTTATATCAGTTCACTAGACACTGTGTCTACCTCCCAAGTAAATAAAAAAATGCAAAATATCTATTTACGATCTCCCTAATCTCTTTCATAAAATCCCTACATCAGAAAGTTCAGAGCTATCCACTCTAATCTCCCCTCATTTCTGAAGGTCCTTAAACAAAGATTTCACTATAAATCTGTACAGGTGTATAATGTGGTAGAAGTAGAAGTTGCCAGCTAGGAAAGTTAAGGGAAGTATAACATGGGAATCAAAAGCTAGTGTGAATCAAAAATAATGTGAGGAAGAGACCTATCTTCAGCTAATAACAAAATGTGCTTTATTTTCAGGGACTACAGCCACTAGGTTAATGGAAAACTTGTCATCCTGCAAGAGTTGAAGAGATCCACGTCTGTTAATCAGGCTGAAGCTGGTATCACTGGGTGTTCTATGCAATAACTTGAATTAATCCGAGGGGAGTCAGGGAGAGATTTCTACTACCTTTGGGACCTTTTGCAAAAGTCAGTACATAAATTATACGACAGAATGTAAGTATGACCCAAATAAAAACAAAAATGCTGAAAAAATTCAGCCAGTCAAGCAACACCCTTGGAAAGAGAAAGCAGTTTAGTGTATCATATCAAATTTTTATCAAAATTAGGAAGTCCAATTCTGATTAACAGACTTTAAGCTGTAATATTAACCATAGCAATCTTTTTATTACAAAATAAGCCCGTAATTAACAAAAATCTACCATTCAGATCCGAAAAGATATCATGTTGGACAAATGCAATAGAAGAGTCAATAAAAATTGAAACTCCTTTTACTTTGGCATTCGAATTCAAATGGTACTGTTGACCCTGCCAAAACCTAAAAAAGCAATAATTGTCCTCCTTCCTCACATGAGTTTCTTGTACAAAAATGATATGAGCATTAAGTCTTTGGAATACTTTGAAAATCTTCTTTTGTTTAATCGGATGGTTTAACCCATTAGTATTCCAAGACACAAAATTAATGGTCTGAGCCATATTTCTAAAATCAACCCTTTGGTATAAAAAGGGTTAACCAAATTATAAACTCTTGCACCCGGAAGAGGAACAAAAATAAAGAGCGGACCCGGAAGTGATGACATCGTGGACATATTTGTAGTTCAAAAACAGCCCAAATGAAAAAACAGCCCATTTTTTTTCATTTAAGCTGTAATATTAACAGGTGTTTTTTTTCCACTGTGTTGCTTGTCTGTATGAGTTCTTTCAGTATCTCTGCTTTTTCTTCAGAATTATGCAGTTGTATTTTTCCATAACTGCTAAATGTGGCTATTTAATGCAAAATGTCAGAGAACACCAAAACCCTTGATATAATTGTGATCCTTCCCAAACCTTTAGTGCTGAGGGAGATATAATTGCAAAGGTACACCTCTCTTATAATTCAGAACATAAAAATATGAATCTTATTTTTGATTGAATGACTGAAGCTTCCTTTAAACAAGCAATCACAATGTTTTGAAAGAGTTAACAGATATTACACAGGAAAGATAAAATAGCTCCTTATATTGATTCTTCCATAAAGTTGACAAGCAGTCACTTTCATCTCCTTGTAAAGCAGGAAATCCTTTAATGTCACCTACACTGTACTACTTGTAAAAATCCAGCTGTCAACCTCCTTCTCCAATGGAGATTAATGTTGTTCACTTTTAAAATTTAATTACTTTGTGATTGCTTGTATTTCTGTTAAAGGTAGAAGCAGAAGAACAAAACTGATAATATCAACTTTAATAATCCTTCGCTCTTTGTGAAATTGATCCAATAACCCAAACTATTTCACTATGTTGTACTAACTGAGTTTTAATTCTGAACAGCTAAATTTATAGTTTCACAGAACACAGATTGAGACAGCAGTGTCAAGCATCAACAATAAAAAAAAGTTTAATGGAAATTCATTAAATTTGTTCTCAGTGTAGGAATGATTGTGTGAGGTTATTAATGCTTGCTGCTAGCTATTTGCCAATCACTCATCTCTTAAAGCTTTGTAGGAAAGTAATAAGATTGAAAGGAAAGCATTTAAAGGAATGTACAAATAACCTGTTATAGTTTGACCCAAGGCAAGTTTAATCGTATAATTAATGTCCTTATCTCATTAAGTTCATTGTCCATGCAGCCAATAGCAACTCCTAACAGAAAACTAGCCTTCACATCAGCTAGCTTCACCAGTGCCATTAAAGCCAAACCTGCACCTCTTCACTAGAAGGTACTTGTCACTTCCAGATTGCAATTGCTCAGGGGGAGAAAACAGGTCACCTGCTCCTGGGGCATCAGGGTACCAATCAGAATAATCATGAAATGGCACAGGGGGGGGTGGTAACTAATAAGTCAGTGGCAAGAGTGGTGCAGGAAAATTGTACTTACCTCACATATGTGATAGAAGTGGGCATAGAGTGTATGTTTCCTTTAATAGGAGAGTCTAGATTCTGAGGGCATAGCCTCAGAATAAAAGAACAACTCCTTAGAACAGTCTTCTGGTCTTTTAGGATAGATTTAGAACAGAATCTTCTGGTTAAGATGGTGCTGAGCTGCAGCCTCCATGGAGGGCATGGCTCAGACTTGTTTTTTAAGTTCATGGGGATGGTTTTGGTGACAGCAGGGGGAGTTAGCAGTCTGGTTTGGTGTAGGGACAGGGACGTGTTGGAGTTAGAGGTCAGATTAGGGTTTATGAATAAAGATGTGGAAGAGTTAAATGTCAGGCTGGAGTTTAGGCCTTCGTCCCACACTCCACTTACGAAGGTCAAAGATGTGAACATGGGACAAAAGCCATCTGTAGTCCACGCTCAAAGGCTAGCAATGTGGATGGGTGACAATGGACATCAGTGCATGGCGGGCTGTTCCAAGTCACTGGGTCTTAGGATCAGATGTCTATCCGAGCAGGAGGCACGATGAGGCATGAGGACTAGTGAATTATTCAGCCTGGGGTTTGTAGCCTCATCATTGGTTAGTCTGGGGATCAATACTGAAGATAGAAGCCTGAAGGTTGATCGCAAGTGTGAAGGTCATAGCCCAATGGCTGAAGCCTGAAGACTAGAGGCCTGTCTTGGAGTTGGTGGATTGTCTGTGTCTGTGGGTGGGTGGGATGGAGGAAAGGGGCCTATTTTGCTGTTGCTCTGTTGCTTGTTGAGATCTGTGTTACCCTGCTGAGCATTGTGGGCATGCTATGTTGGCGCTGGAGTGTGTGGTGATACTTGAGAACTGCCCTCAGCAAATCCTTAGGTGGCGTTGGTTGTAAGTGCAAACAACGTTCTCATTGATGTGTTTCAGCATAGATGTGATAAATAAATAAATCTGAAAGTGAATCTGAATTGGAATGTCTACAGAGATGAGGAGGAATTTCTTCAATGAATCTGTGGAATTCATTGCCACAGAAGCTGTTGAGGCCAGGTTATTGGGGGTATTTAAGACAGAAATTGATAGATTCCTGATTTTCAAGGAGGTAATGGGCTGTGTGGAGAAGGCACAAAGATGGCATTGAATAAAATCAACAATGATTGATTGGCGAAGCAGACGTAATGGGCTGAATGGTTTAATTCTGCTTCTAATGGCTTTGTGGTCTAAAAGACGTGAACACAGAACCACCTGCACACATTGGTATCATTGTCTCCAGCACTCACTAACGACAACAATTATCAATTGGGACTCCTGATTAACATTCAGAATCCACAGCATACCAGGACTCTAAGCCGCTCAGCCATCCTCCCCCATATGTTTGGAGCTATTCAGACATGGCGACAGGTACCCCAACTCCCTTTCCTCTCCAATTCCAGCACAGGCACCAGTAGAACAGCACACTGGGAGCTATCAAGACCTTGCCAATGTGTTCAGCTACTTAGACAAGAGTGCCCCCAGAGCAGTTACCACAGAGTGAAGATGCAGGGTTTTTTTTCATAACTAGTTGTGCTTTTACATCACCATTTCAGTACAAGAGTAGGAAAATTTTGTTTAGTGTCTTATTGAGATGCGGTATATTCTATACAACTCTGGTCCCCTTACCTAAGGAAAGATGTACTTGCCACAGAGGAAGTGCATGAAGATTAATTTGACTCTCTCCTATTTTTGATAGATTAGAAGAATGGGAGCCCTCCGTGAAACTTACAGAATTATTTCAAGGCTTCGTAAGTATAATACAGGAAAGATCTTTCTTTTGGCTGAGAAGCCTAGAATCAGGAGCCACAGTCTCCAAAAAATGAATTGACTATTTAGGAGAAATTTTATTCACTCAGAAGGTTGCGAGCTTTTGAAATTCCATACCCAGAGGGCTGTGAATGTTCAGTTGGACAGAGACTGCATTCAAAAGATAAATGGGTAGATTTCTCCACATTAAGAGAATCAAGAACCATGAGGATAGCACAGGAAAAATGGTATTCACAGATAATCACATACTTTGTTGGTGATCTTAAGGTGAAAATTTGCGTTGGATCTTTCTTGTCCAGAATGCTGCCTACATTCCCTCCAGTTTCTGACAGTTGCGGAGGGCCTCTGGATCCTTGACTGTAACAACAAGGTCGGGAAAGTGAGTGACTCAGGCAGTATAGTACAACAATTCCTGCCATCAAATGCCCATGAAAGAGGCAAGCAATTAAATATATATATAAAACTCTTTAATTAAATACAAACATTTGTAATTAACAAAATAAAGATTAAACCATTTAAAATAAATACAGTGTAAAGTTAATCCAAACTCATAACATACTTGGAGGTAATTAAAAGCTGCATATGTTTAAAGAGGTTTAGCATCTTCCCCTTCATTTCCTAGATCTGTGCCCAAACACCTATTGCATTTCCGATTGTTGGCTCGATCACATCTGATACAGGATCCAGGTTTGATTCCCTGATGGAAGACTGAGCCTCATGATGAAACCTGTTGTGGCAATCCTGGAGTCTGTAAGAGTTATTTCAGTCTGAACATCTGAATGCTGATTGTTCTAATGGCAAACATCAATCGCAGTCAGCATGATTCAATGTGTTTGTCTGTTTCTTTCTTCACTGATGCTGCTTGTCTGATAGAGCATTCCCTGCTCTTTCGTTATTTTTATTAAGGAGTAGGGAAATAAGTTGGAGAATGATGAAAACTTATTGCAAACCAAATATTTGTGCAGTCAGTTTAGAGAAATCTGAAGCCACATAGCAACAGCCCAATCTGCTTTCTGGTATTGCCCTGCCGGAGAGCCACAACTTCAGCACTGAGGAAGAGAATTGCCCCGACACTTCCACATGGGCCCACCCAGTGGGACAGCAGGTCCAGGCCAATGGTGCAGGGCTCCCAGATGTCGGCAAGCCACACCTCATGCTCCACTGTGTTTTTCCCACTGCGATATGCACCTCCTCTTCCCTCTAATCACCGCACAGCCGCCGGTGACCGTAGCAAGCTGGACCGCCATCACTGTCCACCCAGGCAGGGATGGCTGTTCCGTGTTGGGGAGAACACAGGGATGGTTGATGGTGATAATTTACCCCATGTCCACTTGCACATGGCGCCTGATAGCCTCCACCATGCAGTCCACGTATGAGCCTTCCTCTTCACCAAAATGGACCACCTGGAGAGATGGCAATGGAGGGACTTGACAGCACTGCACACTCTGCGTTTCCCAGTGGTTGCACTGGGCTGAGGTTTGCTGCTCTTTCCGCAGCAGCCCCGAGTCACACGGCCTGCCTCGCCACACCGGTAGCACAGATTGCTGTGTGACACGTGACAGGACCGACGCTGGTCAGACCTGTTTCACGGGCTCCTCCACATCAATCTCCTCCTCCGCCTTGCTGACACAGGCCTGGGCTCACAGTTTGTGGGGCGATGCTGCTGCACTTTGGGGGGCTAAAATTACTTCTGCCCTTTCCGCTTCGTCCAGCAAGAGACAATGGTGATGTCAGGCGAATGCATCAGCTTCTTTTGGAAAGGTTTGGAAGGCAAGCTCTTCACGGAAAGTGGGGGTAGCTTTGCTGAGTACAGTGGCACCGTCTGATGCTCATTTCTTACCTTATTGCTTCCTCCAATGACCTCTGCCCGAAACACCGCTCCAGTGCTGCTGAGAGCCCTGTATTCACACTGCTCAGCTGGCATCAGGTCAAGAAGGGCCCACAGGTCGTCCTCCTCCAGCACCAGCGCAAGCTGCACCGCTGTCACAGCAGGGCACCCACCGTTGTGTTGTGCGGCAAGTTTGTCTTGCACCAGGAAAGGCTCCAGGTGGCTGGCTCCATTGTATCTGGGGAGCTTCAGGGTTGACCTTGTGGTGTGAATTGCTGAGGCCTGTTGGTCTTCCTGTTGCTCCAGCAGCATCTGCCATGTTGCCCATCCTCCCACGACTGCAGCATCTTGGGCTCCCTGGCGTGGGCCTGTGGGGGAGGTGGGGTGGTGCACTCCACCATGTCCCTCAGTTTGGGGTGCATAGGTATGTTCACCCCATTGGGGTTCCCTGGAAAGGCACAATTCTCAGTTCCCAGGTTGTCTCTCTGAGTCAGTACCCCATCTTTGGGAGTCCGGCATGGGGATGCAGGGGAGGTATACTGCATGACCATTCGACATTCCCTGAGCATAAGGAGCTCCATGTAATGTTATTTCTCTTCAATCTTGCCTACAATTTCTAATTTCACTCCTGACACCAATCGGGCAAGTATTCAGTCCATGATGACAGACAAGAAAAGCCCATTTTTCTCAACTCTTATTGAGACAAACACAAAAACAGACCAGGCACCAAGAACCTGGGAGAGAACCTACTCAGTCACATATGGACAGGGGAGGTGATTATTAAACACCCCGGTTACAGTCAGGGTGGCCCTCAAACACACATGTGAATAACTGTATAACCTAAGCTAAAATGTAACAATAAATGAACTTGAACATCCCATCATAATCTCACAAAAGCATTTTAAAACAAGAACAATAAACAGCACTTGTCACTAGGAATGCTGGGACGGGCTGTGACCACGCTCCCCCCCCCCACCCCCCCGGAGCGCTAGACTGTAGAGAGATAGTTACATCCAAGATGCAGTACAGGAAAGCTGGGTGACACTCAGATAGAGTAAAGGGATTAAGGAGTCAGTGCAGATTACTCCCGTTGCATTCCCCTCAACAAAAGATATACTGTTGCTGGGGTGTTGACCGAACAGAGGAAAATCACAGTGGTCGGGGGTCTGGCACTTGTCTGCCTCTGTGACTCAGATGGGAAGGGGAAGGAAGGGGATTTATTATTTAGGGGAACAGACAGGAGGTTCTGTGGGTGAGAACGAGATTAACGGATGGTATGTTGCCTTCTGGGTACCAGGGCCCAGGATTTTGGGTGAAGTCATGACCATTTAGGTACCAATGACATGGGTAGGATGAGTGATGAGGTTTTGCATAGGGAGTTCAAGGAGTTATGTGCTAAGTTAAAGGGCAGGACCTCCAGGGTTGTGATCTCAGGATTGCTACCCACACCACATGCTAGTGTGGTCAGAACTGGGAAGATTATACAGTTTAACATTTGGCTAAGGAGCTGCTATAGGTGGGAAGGGATAAGAATTATGGATTATTGATCTTCTTCCAGGCAAGTGAGACCTGTACAGAAAGGACGGTTTGCACTGGAATTAGAGGGGGACTAATATTCTAGTGGTAAGGTTTTTAATGCTGAGTGCTGAGGTTTAAACCAGAGTTGCGGAGGGATGACAATGGTGGTGTGGCAGAACAGTTAGTGGAGAGGTTGAGGAGACAGATGTGACTATGCACTTCTCGACAGATGGAATACACTCTCCTAATCTGTCTAAGTCCTTCCTTAGCCTCTCTGTTTCCTCAAAACTATCTGCCCCTCCACCTCTCTTCACATCATCAGCAAAGTTTACTACAATGCCATCAATTCCATCATCCAAATCATTGACAGAAAAAGGAAACGGTTTCCAACGGTGGTAAATTATGAATACCTGTCTGGACATGCCCCTCTGCTGACTGCTCCTGTGGCTCCTCCCACAGGCCCCTGTATAAAGGCAATTGGAGGCACTGCTCCTCCCTCAGACTCCAAGATGCCGTGCTCCGTTTTTCTACTAATAAAAGCCTATCGTTCAGCTCCCGTCTCCGAGAGTTATTGATGGTGCATCAATTTTATTAGCAGCAATTTTAAAACATGGAGAGCATTTTACGACCAGGCCGATTGGATCTCAACCAACAATCCCAGGAAGCCGGCGATGCTTTCAAACTCTGGCTGGCATGCTTCGAATCGTACCTGGAGGGGATTCATGTGACCGACCCTGCCACGATGTGCAGGGTTCTCCTCTCCAGAGTCAGTGCAAGGGTCTACTCCATGATCAGAGACCAAACGGACTACCAGGGTGCGATGGATGCCCTCAAAAGATAATACCAGCGGCCGGTGAACACCGTCTACGCAAGACATCGCTTAGCGACGAGGCAGCAGCGGGCCGGAGAGTCGACCACTGAGTTTGTCCGAGCCCTACAGACACTCGTGCGGGCCTGTGACTGCAGGGGACTGACGGCAGAACAGCATGCGGAGCTGTTAGTAAGAGATGTCTTCGTTATGGGGATCAGGTCAGTGTACGTGCGCCAGCGGCTGCTGGAACACGCCAATCTTACCTTACATTCGGTGATCGAGTTGGCTGACATACTGGAGACTGCTCTGCACAACTCTGATGCTCTCCAGGCGTGTGATCTCCGCTCGGCCACATGGACGCTGCAGACCCCGCAACCCACCGGCAAATCGACCTCGGCTCCTGCCAGTCGCGTGTCCGTGAAGTCCCTGCAACCCGCCGGCGAGTCGACCACGGCTGCTGCCGGTCACAAGTCCGTGCAGTGTTACTTCTGCGGACCTGAAAAGCACCCCCGAAAACGCTGCCCGGCCCCCAGAAGCTACCTGCTCCAGCTGCAGAAAAGAAGGCCACTTCGCCAAGGTCTGTAAGTCTAAACCGCGAGCGGGGTCGAGCAGCGCCACGTGCGAGGTATGGGGGTCACCATCTTGCCTGCCTGCCTCGTGCGAGGCATGGGGGTGGCCATCTTTGTCGGCGCCACCTCGCCCCGCCTCCGACCCACGGGTGCTTACCGGGCTCCAAGATGGCGATTCAACTCTGGCCTCCATGACCCTCGACTAAAGCGCTCCACACCAGCTCGCAAGGTCAATGATGGACATCCTGGTGGAGGGGTACAGGACTAGATGCCTGTTTGATACGGGCAGCACTGAGAGTTTTATTCACCCGGATACGGTGCAACGCTGTGGACTCATGACACAGCCAGTAAGCCAGAAGGTCACCATGGCTTCTGGATCACATTCCACAGACATCCAGGGAGGGTTGTGTAGCAACATTGGTGGTGCAGTGCACAGAATATCGAGACTTTGCGTTACTGGTCATGCCTCAACTGTGTGCCCCTGAGCTACTGGGGCTTGATTTCCAGAGCCACCTGAAAAGTGTGACTATGGAGTATGATGGGCCCCTCCCACCAATCACTGTCAGAAATTCTCAGTTTCATGGGACTTCGTCATATACTCTGCTACGGACCACACACACACACCGACCCACACATCCCACCCAGCACCAGGCCGACAGCTGCGCTACCGACACCACTTGCAGCCTCTCCACTCTCAAGGTCCCTCCCCCACCGCTGTTCGCCAACCTGACTGTAAGCCTGTGGCAACTAAAAGCAGGAGGTACAGCGTGGGGGACAGGGCCTTCATTCAATCAGAGGTGCAGCGGCTGCTCAGGGAGGGGATCATTGAGCCAAGCACAAGTCCTTGGAGGGCCCAGGTGGTCATTGTTTGGACTGGGCAAAAAAATAGGATGGTCGTGGACTATAGCACAGGTGACAGTGGTTGTGCTGTCTCTGGCCTGACTTGAGGTGCCAGCCCGTTAGGCGTCAGTAATCCCTTATACGTGTGCGAGGCGCCCGGTATGGGAGTGTCGTGAGGAGTCTGTGTAGGGCTTGGTGTGCGCGGTGTCTCGTGGGTATATACATCAGTGGGTATGGGGTTTGTAATCACCGTGGAGTGTTTGGGGTAGGGGTCTGGTGCTCCTGCGGGCACCAGGTCGCGAATGGAGACTGTGTCCTCCCGCCCATCAGGTAAGACCACATAGGCATACTGGGGGTTCGCATGAAGTAGGTGAACCCTCTCGACCATCGGGGAGTATTTATTGCTCCTCACACATTTCCGGAGCAGCACTGGCCCTGGGGACATCAGCCAAGACGGTAGGGTGGTCCCAGTGGCAGACTTCCTGGGAAAAGAAAAGAGTCACTCATGAGGGGTGGCATTGGTGGACGTGCATAACAGGGAGCAGATAGAGTGGAGTGCCGCGGGAGGACCTCCTGCCAGCAAGAGACTGGCAATCCCTTTGACCTAAGGGCTAAGAGTGTGACCTTCCACACTGTGGCATTCTCCCTCTCCACCTGTCCATTCCCCCGGGGATTATAGCTCGTGGTCCTACTAGTAGCAATGCCCCTAGCCAGCAGGTACTGGCGCAGCTTGTCACTCATAACTGAGGACTCTCTATCACTGGGGATATAGCAGGGATATCCGAACAAAGTGAAGAGCTGGCGCAGGGCTTTTATGACGGACGCGGCAGTGGTGTCGGGGCAGGGGATGGCAAAGGGGAACCACGAGTACTCGTCGTTAATGTCGAGAAAGTAGACATTGCGGTCGGTGGAGGGAAAGGGGCCCTTAAAGTCGACGCTCAGTCGCTAAAAGGGGCGGGTGGCCTTGATAAGTTGTGCCTTTTCAGGACGGTAGAAGTGCGGTTTGCACTCAGCGCAGACTTGGCAGTCCCTGGTCATCGTCCTGATTTCCTCAAGGGAGTAAGACAGGTTCCGGACTTTCACAAAATGGTAAAGTCGGGAGACCCACGGGTGGCAAAGATCTGCATGGAGGGCATATAGCCGGTCGAGCTGCGCGCTGGCACACGCTCCCCGGGATAGGGCATCAGGGGGCTCATTGAGCCTAAAGGGGGGATGAATGTGGTAAACTATGTATACCTGTCTGGACATGCCCCTCTGCTGACTGCTCCTGTGGCTCCTCCCACAGACCCCTGTATAAAGGTGGTTAGAGGCACTGCTCCTCCCTCAGTCTCTGAGATGCTGTGCTCCATTTTGCTGCTAATAAAAGCTTATCGTTCACCTTCTGTCTCTGAGAGTTATTGATGGTGCATCACCAACACAGACTCCTTTGGAACAACACTCGTCACTGGCAGCCAACCAGAAAAGGTTCCCTTTATTCTGACTCTTTTCCTCCTGCCAGTCAGCCACTGCTTTATCCATGCTAGAATCTTTTCTGTAATACCATGTGTTCATAACTTCTTAAGCAGCATCTTGTGTGCCACCTTCTCAAAGGCCTTCTGAAAGTCCAAGTACACAACATCAACTAATTCCTCTTTGTCTGTCTTGCTTATTATTTCTTCTAAGAATTCCAACAGATTTGTCAGGCAAGTATTTCCTTGAGGAAAGCAAGCTGACTATGGCCTATTTTATCATATGCACCCAAGTACCCCGAAGCCACATCATTAATCAACTCTAACATCTTCACAACCAGTGAGGTCAAACTAACTGGACTATAATTTTATTTCATCTGCTTCTCTCCCTTCTTGAAGACTGGAGTGACATTTGCAATTTTCCAGTCTTCCGAAAACATTTCAGAATCTAGTGATTCTTGAAAGATCATGACTAATGCTGCCATAATATGTTTATCCCCCTCTCTCAGAACCCTGGAATGTACACCATCTGGTCCAGGTGACTTATCTACCTTCAGACCTCTCAGTTTCCGAAGAGCCTTCTCTCTAATAATGATAACTTGACACACTTCATGACCACTGACACTTGGAACTTCCACATTACTGCTAGTGTCTTCTACTGTGAAGACTGATGCAAAATGAGGGGTGACCTCATTGAAACCCATTATATGGTATATGAGGAGAGGATATTTCCTATATAGTAGGAGAATCCAAGTCCAGAGGACACAGCCTCAGAATAGAGGAGTATACTTTTAGAACGGAGATGAGAAAGAATTTCTTTAGCCAGGGGGTGGTGAATCTGTGGAATTGTTTGCAACAGACAGCTGTAGAGGCCAAGTCTTTATGTATACTTAAGGCAGAGGTTGATAGATTCTTGATTGGTCAGGGTATGAAGGGATATGAGGAGAAGGCACGAGATTGGGACTGAAAGGAAAATTAGATCAGCCATGATGAAATGGTGGAGCAAACAATGGGCCAAGTGACCTAATAGTGCTCCTATAACTTATGGTTTTATAAGTACCAGGGCAATGAGAGGTAAATTGATACAGCATGAGATTGGTTTATTGTTGATTGGCAGCTTATTTTAGTGAAACTCCACTGACAGTTTGGAAAGACATGGATCATGATATCTGACCTTTATGTCAATGCATGTTGGCACATTCTTCTCAGATTAATTAACCGGTACTACTTGCATTCCTATTTTATCCTTTTAGCCCTTAGTGGGACATCATCTCATTTTCGCTAGCACCTACTGGAAACCAGATGAGTGTATGCATGCAAGCTAGCCCATGTTAAAGACAAGGATTAAAAATCAGAGCGCAGCATGTGTTGAAAATCTGAACTAAAACCCACCCTTCGGAACAGTTAGCAAGGATCTTAATCATGTTGCAATTCGCACTCTTATGTCCTGAGCGTCCCGTTGTTTGTCACTCTATTTCTCTATACACCCTCATTCTGAAACCTCTGCCTTTGACCTCTAATGCTTCTCCACGGAAGTTCAACCAGAGCTCAGTTCCTCAATGTTCAATGTTATAGACCCTTGGATACAATAATACAGTATATTACATTATTTCAGACAAAAAACAGTCTTTCCTATTTGTATCAGGACCAGCCAAATCTGATGGAAGGTCATCAACCTAGCACATTACTTTTATTGTACTGTCTTCACAGGTGTAGTAAGGCATTCTGAATATTTCTTGCATTCTGTGTCTATGTTTCACATTTCCAGCATCTGCAATGCTTATTTCTCACAGTCCCAACATTCACATGTCCATTTGTAACTTTTCCACTCTCTTTCCTGATGTTCAAAAATCGAAGACAGATATCTAATACAAGCCAACCAGCTTCCACATCTATCGCAATTCCACGCCCTCCCAATTTGCTTCCTCTAAGGACTTCATTCCATTCTTCCAGTTCTTTTTTTCTTTGATATAAATCAGCTGTGACTTTCCAAAAAGTGTTTTGACTTTCCATTTCCTGAACTGTAGCTTCTCTTGACTATAGCTGCATAGCTTTCAACCATCTCTCTATTTCCTAGACAAAACAAGTGTAGATTTCCTCTTGCCTTCACTGTCCATCACAATGGCCTCAGTGGATGATCCTCCATAATTTTCACCATCAGCATTCCAAGGAGAAGATTTCTTACAATATTCACTGGGCCACATTTTATCTCCATCATATTCGCCATTTCCCAAATGCAACCACAGAAGATGCAACACCTGTCCTTTACCTCTTCTAGAAACAAGACTCCCTCCAGGTGAAGCAGAATTCATTTACACTTTTCCAATTTACTGTCTTGAATCCTGCGCACACAGTGTGTTTTCCTCTAAATTGGAGGAAACAAACACTGATTGGATGATTGCTTTAGAGAATGCCTACATTCAGTCTACAAGGGTGACACTGAATGTTCAGTCATCTTGCATGTTAATTCCATTTCACACTGCAAACTGACCTTCCTGGTGTTTGCTCTCCTTCAGATGGACAACATAAGCCTGAAAAAAGCATTTTATCTTCCATCTAAGAATGCTGTTGCCTGCAGGATTTGATTCTCTTATTTTATCTCTCTCCTTTCTCGAACAGATCAGAAAATTCACATTGTCAGCTAGAAGTGAAAGTTGTCCTATCATTAGCAAAAACTTACAGCTCAACATCAGTCAACATTTTTCTTGTGATTTTCCTCCACATGGACAGTACAATTATTGTACAATTGTATTATTGGACAGTACAATTGTTGCAGCCAAATGTGCGGTTAATTTCATGACACTGTCTTTAAAATGTTAACAGCAACAACTTTTGTCTACAAGTCAGTTTACCGTAGAACATAAATGATAAAGAAAGCTTCATTCTTCAAGCACAGATTCTGATAAGAACACAATTGAGAACTTCAAAAAAAAATGCTGCTGGCAGATTGTAAATTGTGCTGTTTCTTTTTCATGTGATATCTACTCGGCATTCAGTTACATAGTGAATGCAAAGTACCTGCATATAGAACTAATCTGGATTTTGATTTAAATAATGATTTGGGATCACTTGGTGTCCATATTGCTTGAGGAGATGTCTGCAAAGAGAAAGAAGATAATTCAATGGATGTTTTTTAACCTTCCACATAAATACCACCAAATGCTCTAAGAGCCCTGAAGCATGGCCTCCCAATCAAGCAATCATTGCATTCCTCTGAGAGATTTTGTTTTAAAGGCAGACAGGAGCTGGTGAATAATAACCAATCACAGTGATCCTAATTCTCACCCTGTAAACTGCAAGCTGTGTATTGAGAGGGTTGCTTAATCCAAATGCCCCCATTTACATTATAGAGTCAGAGCAAACACACAGTCCCCAGAGTTATCACATCAACTCCAATTCAAAAGAAGCGATGAATCTGAATTTAAATGTGTTGTTATGTTACAAGGATTATCTCTTAATAGTAATGATCAGTGAGGCACAGAAAGAATCTGTATCTACTGACAAGTACCTTTATTTGCTCGGAAAACAAACACATGAATTTATACAAATACTTGTGTGCACACTCAATAGGTTTCACTCAAAAGAAGAGAAAAGATACTACCTTGAAAAGGAGAAGATGCTGGTCTGGTGTTCATCTTTTTCCCAATGTAATCACTACATTTCCAACATGGGCTGATCCACTTCTTTTTTTTACAAAATATCTTTATTGCAAATTCATATATATATATATAGAAACCTGTGACTAACACAATCACTACACAACTACTAGACAGACAACATTAAACTAAAATGTTTCCATCTCTGTCAATGATGACATAATCTCCCACAGGGCCCAACGGTCCCTAAAACACCTCTATGGTTGCTGTGGACAGCACACATTCCCTCTCAATGGTTACCCAGGCATGTACATACCCCCTAAACGTTGCCAGGCATTCTGCCCAGATAGATCCCTCCACCACCCATTTCCAGCACCCATGTGATTGTTGGTCTCCTCAGAGTTGTCACTGCCTGTGCTCCTGAAATCCTCCACTTATTCTTTTCCTCAGATTAATCTATGATTTTTTAGTTTTGTTGGCTCAAGGTCATCTGACTGACCTGTGTCAGCTTAGTAATGATCTATCACTGATCAATAGATTCTGGCATAGTTCCAGAGGACTGAAAGATTGCAAATGCCAATCCACTCTTCAAGAAAGGGGAGAAGAAGAAGAAAGAAAATTATAGACCAGTTAGTCTGACTTCAGTGCTTGAGTAGATGTTGGAATCAATTGGTAAGGCTATGGTTTCAGGGTACCTGGAGGCACTTGATAATATAGGCTGAATTTAGCATGGTTTCCTTGAGGGAAAATTTTGCCTGACACATCTATTGGAATTTTTTGAAGAAATACCAAGCAGGATAGACAAAGGAGAATCAGAGAATGCCTTTTACTTTGATTTTCAAAAGGGCTTTTTGGTTGGCTGCTAGTAACAAGTGGTGTTCCGCTGGGATCTGTGTTGAAACTACTTCTGTTTATATATATCAATGATTTTGGATGACAGAATTGATTACTTTGTGGCCAAGTTTGTGAATGATATGCAGATAGGTGAAGGGGTGGGTAGTGTTCTTGAAGCAGGGCGGCTACAGGAAGACTTAGACAGATAGAGAATGGGCAAAGAAGTGGCAAATGGAATACAGTGTCAGGAAGTGAATGATCATGCACTGTGGTCGAAGAAATAAAAGTGTAAACTATTCACTAAATGGAGAGAAAGTTCAAAAATCTAAGGTGCAATGGAACTTGGGAGTTATCATGCAGGATTCCCTAAAGGTTACTTTTCAGGTTGAGTCAGTAGTGAGGAAGACAAATGAAATGTTCACGTTCATTTCAAGAGGACTAGAATATAAAAGCAATGATGTAATAATGAAGTTTTATTAAGGCCCTCGTAAGCTCTCATGGAGTATTGTGAGTAGTTTTGGGCCCCTTATCTCAGAAAGGATGCGCTGACATTGGAGTGGGTTCACAAGAATGTTTCCGATAATGAAAGTTTTATTATATGAGGACCATTTGATGGCCCTGGGCCTATTCCCATTGAAATTCAGAAGAATGAAGGAGGATTTCATTGAAACCTAATAAATATTGAATGGCCTCAACTGAGTGGATGTGGAGAGCACATTTCTAATGGTGGGGTTGTCTTGGGCCAGAGGACACAGCCTCAAAATAGAGGGACGTCCATTTAGAATGGAGATGAGGAGGAATTTCTTTCACCAGAGACTGTTGAATCTGTGGAATTCATTGCCACGGGTCGCTATGGAGGCCAAGTTCATAAGACGATAAGACATACCAGCAGTATTGGGCCATTTGGCCCATTGAGTCTGCTCTGCCATTTCATCATAGCTGATTCATTTCTTTCTCTACTCCATTCCCCTACTCGCTCCCCATAACCTTTCATGCCCTGACTATTCAAGAGCCCATCAACTTCTGCCGCAAATGCGCCCAGTGACCGGGCCTCCACAGCTGCTTAGTTATTGGGTATATTTAAGGCAGAGTTCAGCAGATTCTTGATTTGTCAGGGCATGAAGGGTTACAGGGAGAAGCCAGAAGACTAGGGCTGAGAAGGAAATGCATCAGCTATGATAAAATGGCAAAGCAGACTCGATAGGCCAAATATCCTAATTCTGTTCCTATATCTTCTGATGTTCTGAACTTGTTAAATATTATTGCTTTAGTAGCATGGTGTTTAAAAAGTAGAGGACTGCAAATCGAAACAATCTTTGTGAAAAGAAAAGGCAGTTAACAATAATTAGAATAGGTTTGGCACTATGAATATATCTGGATTCAACACACTGCAAGTCAACTGAAGGCTCAACAGGTCAAACTTGTGGTGGCTTTGTTTAATATTCACATTTATAGCTAATACTTGTGCCGGATACCATTTATTCCAAATTGTTAGTAGTAAGTTCAGCATAATTAAGTGAGTTATTTATAGATATGTCAGCGACTCACCCCTGTGAGTGTGAGTGATTATATTCTTCCTCTAATTTATCTATCAAGGCATTACAACATTGGAGAGTGTTTGAACCATTCATTTACAGACAGCTATATAATGGCCTGAGATGTGAAGGAGTCTTGTCAAATTTGTTAGCCTACTGTTTGAATTGTTACATGGAATACAAATGTGATTGGTATTTCATAGAGCCATGTAATATAAATATACTTAATGCCAGAGCGTATGTTTTAATTTCTCTGAATGATCACTCTGCTTTTGGAAGGTATAATTTAAAATAAGCAGATGGCTTTTGAGGGGAATTAAACAAACTCTAATGCTATCAGCCAGAGCTATATCAGTAATGGTCTGGAAATCTGAAATAAAAACTGAAAATGCTGCACATCTTCAATGGGTCAGCTGGTACCTGTTGGCAGGAAACCAAGTGACTGCTTCCACTCAATGATCCTTCATCAGAAATGGAAAACAAAACTTGCAACTTAAATATCTTAAGCTGGACATTCCTGTTCTCCAAGACCTCTTTTTTTTTCTGGCCTCTTACCATCTCCAGAGTTTTTGCCAACTGTCATGAATTTGACTGTCATTTTCCCACTTTCTCCTTCTCCCCTCTGAAGCTGAAGAATGCTGTTCCACTGCGGACTGACACCAATATTGTGGTCAGATCGTTGCTGTTTGGCAAATGACGTCTACCTGTCAGAGGCTAAACACGAACACACTGACACTTCCTCATACCTCTGTCTGGATCATGAATACACTTCTGAACAACAAGTTATTAACTTCAGATGGTGAGCAAAAGAAGATCTGCAGATGTTGGAAATCCAAGCAATCCAATGCTGGAACCCAGGCACCATCTATGGAAAAGAGTACAGTCGGCATTTCGGGCAAAGATCCTTTGGCAAGACTCATTTCAGATGGTGACTGTTTTTACTTCTTCTGAAGACCTTTTCTCCACAGCTTCCATTCTCATTGACCCTACCTATGCACCACTCACTTCTATCTCATTCCTAAAATCCAAAAGAAGTGCATCCTGCTAGTCTGATTGTTTCAGCTAGCTTTTGTCCTACAGAATTTATTTCTACACTCTTTAACTTAATTTTATTCCCCCTTCATCCTGTCCTTTTCCATCTGCAACACTTCTGATGATCTCAATTACTTAAAAAAGCCTTTAATTTTAATGACCCAACCAGCCCATTTTCACCATGGAATTCAAATCACTCTGCATCTCCATGCTCCATCAGAATGGTCTGTGGACCTTTCACTTTCCCTTTGAATAGAAGTCTAATGTACAGTATTTCAGTAAAGCAAATGATATGGTTCCCCATGGTTGGCTCGTTCAGGAAGTTAGGAGATGTGTTATTCAGATTCAGAATTGGCTTGCCCATAGCGGGTGGTTGTAAACGGAATGTATTCTACTGTGGTAGTGCTCCGCACGGATTTATTCTGGAACCCCCTGCTATTTGTGATATTTTACAAATGACAGCTAAGAATTTGAAGCGTGGATTGGTTCATTTGCCGATGAAGTAAAGTTTTATGATATTTTAAGTAGTGCAGAAGGTTGTCAAAGGTTACAATAGGACATTGACAGGACGCAGAGCTGGGCTGAGAAGTGGCAGATAGAGCTCAATCCTGAAAAGTATTTTGGAATGTCAAGTATGAAGGAAGGGTTAATGGAAGAATTCTTATCAGTGTGGAGGAACAGAGGGATCTTGGGGCCCACATCCATAGGTCCCTTAATATTGTCCAGTGAATTGATAAAGTGGTTTAGAAGGCGTTTGGTCTGTTGGTCTTCGTTACTCAGGTTCAAGAGCCAGGAGGTAATATTGTGCTCTAGAAAACTAGAAGGGCAATGTCAGAGATAAGTTTTTACCCAGCAAGTGGTGAATACATGGAACACCCTGCCAGTGGATGTGGTAGAGACAGATACATTAGGGGCATTTAAGAAACCTTGATAGGTCACATGGATCATAGAAAAATGGAGGGCTATATCAAGGGAAGGGTTAGAATGATCTTAGAGTAGGCTGGGAAAACGTCATAAGTTGAAGGACCTGTACTGTGCTGTAATGTTCCATGTTCGATTCTCTCTGAGTCCTCATCATGCTTCCTGCTCAGTTAGATGTTCTCACTTTGATCAACTTCTCCTTTAACTCCCTTATCAAGGGATAGTTATGGGAACCAGATTGGTCCAAGTCACACCCAGGTTTATGGATACATGAAACAGTCTGTCATTCCTTGGTTCATTACCTTGCAGGATCCCTCTCTCACCAGAACCTCAATTCCCACACACACTTTGCCTGTAACATTGATTGATTGTGTTGGTACACTTTCTTGCTCCCATAATGAACTCAGAGGGTTCATTATGCTTACTGTCACTTTTGATCCTGTTCTCACTTTCTTCTTGTCTCTGACAGTTCCATTCATTTTCTTTCTTCTCTATCTGCTAATCTATCTTCTGAAGTGGAAATTATAATTTCTCCCACTCCGACTCCTGTGACACCTTTCATCACCTTCGTAGGTTGTATAACAATGACGTATTCTATGCCAGTGTTGCCAAGATACTTTCTTTATTTAGGGGCACAGTCATAGAGTCCTGGAGAAGTACAGCACAGAAACAGGCAGTTTGGTCCATCTAGTCCATGCCAAAACTACTTAAACTAACCACTCCCATTTCTTAACTATAATTACTACCATAAATGATAGGACTAACAACCATAGCTATTTCAACCATAGCTATTTCATTTACTGTCCTTCTCCTCCCATACACTCTCCTTTTCAATGAAACCGTAGAAGATGCTCACCTCACCTTTTACCACTTCCCATCAAGCCATTCAGACACTCAAAATTTGTCACAGAGAAAGCAATAATTCACTTGAATTTCTTTCAACCTAATTGACTCTATGAGATACACTTGATGTGATCTCATATGCATTGAAGAAAGCAAATGCAGATTGCTTTGCAAAACATCTCTATTCAGTCCACAAGATGATCATGAATGTCCATGTGCCTGTTGCTTCAAGATTTAATCACACTCCCACTCTAACCTTTCATTTTGACCACTCACACTTTTCCAACAAAGACCAATGTAATCTCTGGGAATAGCATGCAGCTTCTGACCAGGTACATGACTGTTTTTAAGAGTGGCACACACAAGATGCTGTATTCTTTAATTCAATAATTTCAGGTAATCAACTACTTTAGTCTCATACTGCACATTTTCAAAATTCAAATATTTTCATTCTTTCCTCTACTGGTATTTGAAAGTTAATTTCTCTCCCCCTGTGTATACCTACACTCTTCCCTATATTCCAACCTTTATCACCCTCCTTCTGTGAGCACTTCAGAATGAATGAGTCATTCATTTTCTCTTGCACCTCATCTACTGCATAACTTAATGCTCTTCCTCCTCTCCCTCCTCCACAATCTGTGTAAATTAAAATGTGTTACATCCTTGCCATTTCCCAATTCTGATGAAAGATCACCATTATAAAACATTAATTGCTTCTCTCTGCACAGACTTGTTGGGTCATTCCAACATTTCCTATTTTTATCTTTAATAAATTTGCATTTATGAAAAGTGTGTTGACTAATCCAGTGAGATTTTGATTGCTGGCAGAATCAGAATCAGAAACAAGTTTAATACCATTGGCATATGTAGTGAAATTTGTAGTTTTGCAGCAGCAGTACATTGCAAAATGTAATAATAAAATCTATAAATTACAATTAGAAGTGTATATATAATAATTTAATAAATTAAATTTATTAAGTAGTCAAAAAAGAGAGGAAAAAATAGTGAGCTAGTGTTTATGAACTCATAGTCCATTCAGGGATCTGATGACAGGGAGGAAGAAGATGTTCATGAAACATTGAGAGTGTGTTTTCAGGTTCCTGAACCACCTTCTTGATGGTAGCAATAAGGGCATGTCCTGGATGATGAGGATCCTCTGTGCTGGATGCCACCTTTCGAGGCATCATCTTTCAACGGTGTCCTCGAGGCTACGGAGGCTAGTGCAGCTTCTTCCGACTCTGTGTGGTTGTCGCCCCAGACCAGACAGGGATGCCACAGGTTAGATTAATCTCTAAGGTAAATGTGCAGAAATTTATGCTTGTCATTTGTGACATACTGTACCAAGTCTCCTGAAAGTCATAATAGAATACAACTACTGTTGTGCTTTCTTTGTAATTGCATCAATATGTTGGTTCCAGGATGGATCTTCAGTGATTTGACACTCAGGAAGTTGAAATTGGTCAGCTTTTCCACTGCTGTGTGTTCCTTCAACTTCCCCATCCTGAAATCCACAGTCAATTTCTTGGACTTACTAACATTGAGTGCCAGGTCACCACTCAACCAGCAGATCTATCTCACTCCTGTACACCTCCTCATTACCATCTGAAATTCTGCCAACAATAGTTGTGTCATTGGCAAATTTTTAGATGGCATTTAAGCTGTGCCTAGCCACACAGTTATGGGTGTAGAGAGAGTAGAGCAGCGGGCTAAGCAAACATCCTTGAGGTGTGCTATCAGCAAGGTGGAGGTGTTATTTCTGATCATCACAGACTGTGGTCTCCTGTGAGGAAGTCAAGGATCAAGCTGCAGAAGGTGGTGTAGATGCCAAGTCTCTGCAGCTTGTTGATTAGATCTGAGGGTATGATAGTGTTGAACACTGAGTTGTAATCAATAAACAACAGCTTGATGTAGGTATAGCTATTGTCCAGGTGATCCAAGGCTGAGTGGAGAACCAGTGAGATTGCATCATGCTGCAGACCTACGTATTGTGGCGACAGGCGAATTGCAGTGGGTGCAAGTGCTTGCTATGCAGGAGTTGATTCTAGGCAACAGCACCTGCAGTTCTTTTAACTTTCAACCAAATTAAATAGTTGTGCTTTGCCTTTAAACATGATTAGTAATGTAAAGAATGCAAACTAAAAGTCAAAGAACTTCTGAACTAAAGTTTTTGTTAGGAAGTTTTCACAATCCTTGATATTTGCTGAATGCTGGAAAGCCCTACAGTTTATTAAATTCTAGAACATCAGGTGCGAGAAATTCTAAAATCACTTCTGAACCAATATACCAAGTGATCTGTGGGAGTTGAAGTTTACTAACCCAAGAGAGTTTATTTAGGTAAAAGTCAGTTACTATTAAATTTATGCTAATACAAATAACACAATTGAAATGCTGGAAAGCATTTTTAAGGAACACACAAAGCTGAAGGAGCTATAATGGTACCAACTTTGATAAAACTATAGATAAATGAGTATGCCATGCTTTAATATATATTTTAACACAATTATTTTAATAGTCTACAATTGCTGGACCTCCTTTTAACCAAAGTTGCAATTTCCAGTAGAATTATCCTTTCAGTGAGACATGTTGTGACATTTCAGCAGCCAGTCCAACCCCAAATCCCTTCTGCCCTTCTGAAATGAAAATAGAAAATGCTAGATCAGACAGGGCAGAATCATGGAGAGTGATAGACCTCAAAAACATCCAATGGAATGTTCTACAGAAGAACTCGATGGATATAGTGATGCCCCTCTTCATTAAAGAAAGGGCTTCCCTTCCTCCACCATCTACACTGCCCTCAAACACATCTCTTCCATTTTGCGCACGTCTGCCCTCACCCCATCCTCCCACCACCCCAAGGGAATGTGTTCCTCTTGTCCATACCTAACAACCCATCAACTTTCCACAACTTCCGCCATCTCCAACAGGATCCCACCCACCAAACGTATCATTCCTTCCCCCCTGCAATTTTTTGTGTTCTGTAGGGCCCTAAATAGCCCTTCCAGGTGAGTCAATTGGGGTAAGCTATTGTACACAGTGCTCCCGGTGTGGCCTTCTGTATCTTGGTGAAACCCGACGTCGATTGTAAGACTACTTTGCTGAGCATCTACACTCTGGCCACTGGGAGAAGAAGTATGATCTCCCAGTGGCCACCCATTTTAATTCCACTCCCCATTCACATTCTGACATGTCAATCCATGGCCTCCTCTACTGTCACGATGAGGACGGATTCAGGTTGGAGGAGCCACACCTTACATTCCACCTGGGTAGCCTCCAACCTGATGGCATGAACATCAATTACTCAAACTTCTGGTAGTGCCACCCCTTCTTTACTCCCATCCCCCTTTCCTTCTCTCACCTTATCTGCTTGCCTACCCATTGCCTCTGTTTGGTGCTCCTCCCCCCTAGCCTCCAATTAGACTCTCCCTTCTCCGGCCCTGTAGCTCTTTCACCAAATAACTTCCCAGCTCTTTACTTCTCCTCTCCCTCCTCTCAGTTTCCCCATCACCTTGTGTTACTTCCTCCCCTCCCCTCACCTTCTAACTCTGATTCCTCACCATTTTTTCTCCAGTCCTGATGAAGTTTCTCGGTCTGAAACATGGGCTGTACTCTTTTCCATGGATCCTGGCTGGGTTCCTTCAGCATTCTGCACGTGTTGCATGGAAGGAGCATCACTCACACCAAGCACTGCCCGGAGGACGACAGCAGTGGGACCAGACTGTTGCTCACCCCTTTGCAGACTGTGGATTTGCGAACAGGGTGAGGAGAAAGGTGTAAGGGTCTTTGTCATGGTACATTGCAAGCAGTTGCCTGAGAGTGGACTCTCTGATCTACAGACTGTTCCCAGAGACTCACAAGGAGATGAACATAAGTGCTGTTGGCAGGTCGTCAGCTCAGTGAAAGACATTCTTTGGTCTGCCAGCACGTCGAGGTGCCGACTGCACATTCCAAGCGGCTGGAGTACATGCTGAGGGATGATGTGAAGCTTGGTGCAGCCCCTGCATCAGACAGGACCACAGTACAGGATCCTTCTGAAGCCCCTCCCTCTCCCACTGAAGAGGGAGGGGCTGAGTTGTGTGAGGAAGCCCCCCCCCCCCCCCCAATTATTGTAGTAATATCCCAGGGGGCCACATCAGTGACAATCGTGCTCTTGATGTGTAGGAGTGTAATAGAACAGTACCTAAAGCATTGACTATGAATATAAAAATGAAATGACATTGTATGGTTCATTCTTGTACTTAATTTTTATTCTGAAGAAATTTATTTTGATATAAAAGTATAGATATCAGAGACTAAGGAAAATCACAGGATATAGAGTGAAGACTCAAAAGATTCTGCAGATGCTGGAAATACACAAAATGCTGGAGGTACTCAGCAGATCAGGCAGAATGCAAAGAGAGAAATAAAAAGTCAATATTTCATGTCAAGACTGATGAAGGATCTTGGTCCAAAATGTCATATGTTTATTTCCATCCGTAGATATTGCCTGGACTGATGCATTTTGTGTATGTGGAAGACTGACTTCTGATTTTTAGCGTCACTTATTTTCATTGAGAGGGATTGTTTAGTAAGCTATTTTATCTTACCGAACCTGGGCAGAAATGAATCTGGCCCTTCTAATGGATATAACGCTATTCACAGAGTCCACGTGAGTCAGTGGGTTGTTCAAACAAAGAATAAGGACTAAGATTGTATTGAGTCCTAGTTTCCCAACCACAGAATCCCTCAAACAGACCTGCTATTACTGGGTGGTATGGGGACTCTGTGTCAAGTAATTGAGGAGTTAAATCAGCACAAGCTGCACCCATACCCTTACATGAAGAGATACCCATTTCATTCCAAGTACACCCAGAATTAAAAACACAATATAAACTACTAGAGGAACTCAGCAGATAGGGCAACATCTGTGAAGAGGAATGGTCAGTCAATGTTTCCACTCTCATCTCCGACGCTGCCTGACCCACTGAGTTCTTCCTTCAGCTTGTTTATGCTCCGCATTCCAGCATCAGCAGCTCTTGCGGTTCAAGACCCAGAATTAAATTCAACCCTTGACCTCTATCCAGTGATGCGTGAGGAATTGTGAGCAACTATAAACCCCAACAACATCGAATGGAGTTTTTTCTCAGTCTACCCAGACTAATTTAGATGAAATCCAAGACATAGCCTAAACTTAACTTAAAAGCTTAATGCAAGTTACTGAAGAGGGGAAGTAAGAGAAGAATGTGTATAAGGTTATGCATTTAAAAGTTTCACCGAGTAACATACACAAAATTTTCAATGGAGATTAGGTACATGTGTTAGACAGATTGCACTGCCATGAACTATTTCATGCACCTGCTGCCTGCACCTCTGAACCAAACTCACCTCAAATTCCAAAAGGAAATGATTGGTTCATTCAACAAATGGACAAAGCTTTTGACTCAGTAATCTGCATTTCCTTTGTGGCAAACTGTTATTATGCAAACTTGGTTATGGCCATGTAAGAATTTTCAGTTTGCTGAAGTATCTCAGCAAGCTTTCCCTCTGCCGTCGAACTTGCTGTGGTGCTCAGGTTTTAAAAAATCTTCAACAGAGCTTGACTAATATGCCGGGGCTGTCTATGTTCAATGTTACCTCCTCTGAGAGAAGCTGACAGTCCACAGAAAAATACAAGTATGCTGATATAAAAACTTTACTGTAGATGAGCACTCACAAATAATAACACAAGAGGGCACCAAGTTACAAGCATAGTGACGCTGAAGAGTATGAAGCCCATCCCACATTTCCAGAACATCACTGCTGACTGGAGCAGCAATTCTCTGCCAATCAGTCATAAACCTCTACTTTCAATGGACATTTTAAATCTTGAAAGGATAGGGAGGAGCTATTGCCTGTCAGTGGACTATAAATGCATTGAAACATCAGTCAGCACATCTAAAGGAATGCATTAATTCTCTGCATATGAAGAGAAAGAAAGAAAAGTAGGGAATTTTCTGTTTTGGTATTCTTTAAATCAACAGCAGTAGGTCTTGTGGTGGCCTGAATCGGATCAATTACTATTAGTGAAATAATGAAGAATGGTAAGCCAACCTCAAGCCTCTGCACTATGAATTAATGGAACTCTCCTGAAGCAACAGAGAACAAATTTCATTCTGTTTAAGCTTTGCTTCTAGAAGTACAACTCTGTCATTGTCAAGATGAATTCAACATCTTCAATATCCTTCTTTCATCCTGCAATGAGGAACAGCACAGAGGATCTGAACGAAAGCAGCATCCTGAACAACAGGAACGGCACAGGCTTTTGCGAGCAGGTGCCAATTAAAGCCGAACTGTTTTTCTGTCTGGGCATCATCAGCTTCCTAGAAAACGTCCTGGTCATCCTGGCAGTTGCTAAGAACAAGAACCTCCATTCTCCCATGTATCTTTTCCTGTGTAGTTTAGCAGTGGCTGATATGCTGGTAAGTGTATCCAATGCCTTGGAGACAATAGTGATGGCATTTTTAAAGAATGGCTTTTTAATTGCAAATGACCAGCTCATTCAGCAAATGGATAATGTGTTTGACTCAATGATCTGCATTTCTTTAGTAGCTTCAATATGCAATCTACTGGTCATTGCCATTGACAGGTACATCACTATCTTCTATGCTTTGCGCTACCACAGCATCATGACGGTAAAGCGAGCTATAATTTTGATCGTAGTTATCTGGATTTTTTGTATTTTCTGTGGTATAATCTTCATCATATATTCAGAGAGTCAAACTGTCATCATTTGCCTTATCACCATGTTTTTCGTCATGCTTTTCCTCATGACTACTCTTTATGTCCACATGTTCATGCTTGCTCGACTACACATTAAAAGAATAGCTACACTTCCAGTCCCCGGTGCGGTCCATCAGAGGACATGTATGAAAGGGGCAATTACCATCACTATCCTGCTTGGAATCTTTATCATCTGTTGGGCACCGTTTTTCCTTCACCTCATCATGATTATATCATGCCCTAAAAACCCATACTGTATATGTTACGCTTCACATTTTAACACCTACTTGATTCTCATCATGTGCAATTCAGTCATTGACCCGATTATTTATGCCTTCCGGAGTCAAGAGATGCGCAAGACGTTCAAAGAGATTCTTTGCTGCTATTGCATGAATTTCAACTTCCGCTGCAAGTAATAACTTTGACAGGTACGAAATACTGTGAGGAACAACAGTCCTTTTGCTTCAAAGTGATGCTTGAACGTACGTCTGAAAATCTCATAATCAATCGGTGTATACAGAAACCATTCGGACAGAACTTTGGAAGATGGAACACAGAATCAAACTCTTCATGTTATATCTGCTGCAAATGCTCACTGCAGGTTTGCGAAACTGTGAAAAGCTAAGAGTAGTTAATATCTTGTGATTCCTGTTGCAGACTGTGTTCTTATGTTACAGAAATGCAAAACAATGTGATTAAAAAATAATAGTGAACATTTATGAAAGGAAACATATAAAAGAATGATACTTATGTTTCTTTAGTAGACAACAGCTTAATGTGTTTGACATTCCAATGTTTGCAATAAATGAAGGCTGCACAATTTAAGCTCTGAGAGATATTTGCACATTAAGGTGAATATTTAAAATTGTTTCCTGTCTAACATTCTGCCTCATCAGTTGGCATTTTATCGATTGTAACTGCTTCACATTAATATGCAATGTCTGTTTAAGTCATCAACGCTCTGGAGGATTAATTGTTTATTTTTTCTGATTTCTAAAACCTATGGTAAATTATACAAATAATAACAATGTATGTCTAGGGTTGGCTGTCATTTGTACACTGAGTCTTGGATCTCCCTGTGTATTAAATTCAATTAAATATGTAACTAAATTGATTGTTTAATTTTAGCAGCTGAGCCATTCATGAAAGCTTAAACGGAACTCGTTTCTGTGCTTCATATATGAGTTTCCTTCAATTATGTTCTCTTACAACCAGACATAACAGAAAACAGAATCACTCTTTTAATGCAGCCTCCTTTCTGAGCCTCTCTGTATTTTGTTGCCTTTATTGCATTTTTATGGCATTAGCATTAGCTGTTTTAGAATCCCAATTTCTTACAATGCATTGTTTTAAATTTGTTAAGCATCATTTACATGGACTACTTATTCACTTAAAGATGAAATACTGTACATGGTGTAAGCTAGGTCTCATTGCTGAAATATGCATGTTTTGTATGTGAAGCTACTGTATGTGACTTTTGGAAGAATATTGAGCAGAATTTAACAAATTCAACAGAATTTATATGTTTCTGAATCTTATTTTTGCAATATCCAACAGAAGTACTCTAGACCAAATTTTTCTGTTAAACTAGACTGCAGATTTGTCAAGTGATTTTTAAAAACATGATTGAACCTATATTTTGTGTCTTTGTGTGCTTTAAATATATGAAGTATATTATACTCAGATTATTTTTATATTAAATTGTATGGAAATTGGTACAAAAAATGGGTTACATTTTCAAAACTAAGATTTAGAATGGCACAGAAGCTATTAATTGAAACTGTCCAGCACCTTGGGAAAACTATTTGATAAAAACCATCTATGAAATTTAGTGAACTGGATTGTACATTGAGTGGTTCTGTGTAGAGAGTTACTAAGTGCAGTGTTACACAACAGTTTTACTAAACACATCCTACTTGCAAGATGCAGAGGGATTACACAGCTATAAAATTTACTTAATTAAGTACAACATAATTTTTTTTTTTTTTAAAGATTTTTATAAGACCATTAGATATAGGAGCAGAATTAGGCAATTTGGACGCTTGAGTCTGTTCCACCATTTCATCATGGCTGATCCAGTTTTCCTCAGAGCCAATCTCCAGCCTTCTCCCCGTCCCTTCATGCACTAACTAATCAAGAATCTATCAAATTCTGTCTGAAATATACATAAAGACTTGGCCCCCACAGCTGCCAGTGGCAAGGATTCCAGAAATTCACCACTCTCTGGCTAAAGAAATTTCCATGAAAATCATTTGCAGAACACTATTTTTGCCAACATTATGCAACTGATTTTTTTTTCCCAAAGAGAAGCATTAGATGCAAGAAGTGTCAAGGAATAAAGGGAAAAAGTGAAGAGATGGTATTGTGATAAAGAATCAGCCTTGGTCATATTTAATGTCCAAGCAGAGCTAAGTGATCTACTGACTGCCTGTATTTTGATAATTGATGAATTTGTAATCTCATATCAATTTAATAATGACTACAAAATATTAAAAAAGCTGAAGTTATGTAACTCCTTCCTCTCACTTCCACCTAGTTTTCCCTCCTCCTTTGCAGAACTTGAGAATTTAATCTTTTATTTTGATGTTCAAGGGATACTGAAAACCTTTGTCAAATAAGCAACCTTTTTCCCTATTGAACCAGAACTTTAAACAACAACAAACTGATGTGGTTGTAGGAAGATCTTTATTGTTGAATGGACTGATCATGTTCTGAGGCCAAATTCACATCACAGGGAAAGCAGACACCTTGGTATCAAGCGAACAAGCAGAGGACATTGTTTGAAACTTTCTGACAAATATGGCTCAGTTCTGCATCAAGCAGCCTATTCAAAAGCCGAGCCATGGGTATATCCAGTGCAGAATAAGATGCCATAGAAAACTGTGATGTGTGTTCTTCATGGAAGATTGTTTCATGATTAGGCAATATTGCTACTAATTCTTAATTTATCTTCATAAATTCTTAATTTATGAAAATAATAATACTTTTGGTTACATTTGTACTTTATTTGACTGTATTTTGAGCAGTTTTCTGTTACTAATCAATTGTACTGAAGAATATGTTTGTAATATGTTCAAAGACTTGTGTTTAATCGTGCCAATTGAAACCAATTAGGCATTTGGTCTGTGCCTGATTCTTCATGCAATAGAATGAATATTTATTTTCCTATGTTCTTGGTTAGAGGATACACAAACTAGATATGATGGTCTGCAGCTAGGTATTCTAAATAAGTACATGTACTTGCAGGAAGCTTATTGAAGCTAGTAATCTCTGGAAGATCCAGGAATATTGTTCAGATTTTAAGGACAGTGTAACCTTTTATTGTTTGTTTATCTGCTGTATATTGAAAAAGTATAAATGCATGGGATGCACAATTCAAAAACCTGGAATGTGTGCTTTCTTGCCGGGGTTTGGTGTACTTCAAGCTCATAGGCAGAAAGAAAATCCTTTTATGTACCATTTTACATGTGGCAGGCAAGTGAATGTAGATGTGACATGTCACCAATAAGTGTGTGGTATTATGTGTGGCCTCTTGACTAAGAAAATATTCTTAAAGCATTTTAGCCAGCCAGTATTTGACACTGGCAGTGATTAGTGTGTTGCTTACCATTATCTCATGTAGAAAAGTCATTGCAGTTACTAGGAAGGTCTTAGCCCCTCGATTATTTACAATTTATTTTAGTAACCCTGATGGAAAATCAGAGTGAATAATACAAAGATTTACGCCAACAAAACTACGTGGGAGCAACACAAACAAAATGCTGGTGGAACGCAGCAGGCCAAGCAGCATCTATAGGAAGAATAATAGCCGACATTTCAGGCTGAAACTCTTCGTCAGGACCAACTGAAAGAAGAGATAATAAGAGATTTGAAAATGGGAGGGGGAGGGGGAGATCCAAAATGATAGGAGAAGACAGAAGGGGGAGTGGTGAAGCTAAGAGCTGGAAAGGTGATTGGCAAAAGGGATACAGACCTGGAGAAGGGAAAGGATCATGGGACAGGAGGACTAGGGAGAAAGAAAGGGGGAGGGGAGCACCAGAGGGAGATGGAGAGCAGGCAAGGAGTGATTGTGAGAGGGACAGAGGGAGAAAAGAAAATAAAGGAAATAAATAAATAAATAGATAGATAGATAAGGGATGGGGCAAGAAGGGGAGGGGGCATTAACAGAAGTTAGAGAAATCAATGTTCATGCCATCAGGTTGGAGGCTACCCAGATGGAATATAAGGTGTTGTTCCTCCAACCTGAGTGTGGCTTCACCTTGACAGTAGAGGAGGCCATGGATAGACATATAAGAATGGGAATGGGACGTGGAATTAAAATGTGTGGTCACTGGGAGATTCTGCTTTCTCTGACAGACAGAGTGTAGCTGTACAGCAAAATAGTCTCCCAGTCTGTGCCAGGCCTCACCAAAATATAGAAGGCCACACCAGGAGCACCGGGCACAGTATATCACACCAGCTGACTCACAGGTGAAGTGTTGCCTCACCTGGAAGGACTGTCTGGGGCCCTGAATGGTGGTGAGGGAGAACGTGTAAGGGCAGATGTAGCCCTGTTCCTCTTACAAGGATAAGTGCCGGGAGGGAGATCAGTGGGAAAGGATGGGGGGGGGGGAGACGAATGGACAAAGGAGTCACATAGGGATCGATCCCTGCGGAAAGCAGAAGTGGGGGGAGGGAAAAATGTGCTTGGTGGTGGGATCCCGTTGGAGGTGGCTAAGTGGGAGAATGAGTTATGGGTAGGTTACAAAGAGTTTTCAGAGGAATGGAAAAAGGTTTGAAAAAGGAGATTGCAAAATGCTGAAATGAGGACCAACAAACAATCTGCTGAAATGATCCAAAAGATCATGCAGCATCTATTGGGGGAAAGGAATTGTCAATATCTTTGGGTATGTACTCTTCCTCAGGATAAGACAATAAGTCCTCAAATCTTAGAATCCTAATGTGTCATCTTGTCCTGTCAATAATTTCTTCCCCTCCACCCCTACAGATGCTGCTTGACCCACACAGTTCCCCCAGCGGATTTGTTTTGTAACACAGGAAGATGTAAAATTATTCTCTTTTGTGGGAAGGATAAAGTTTAATCCTTCCATTTGTTTTTAACATAGGAGGGAGCCATTCATCCCACTGATTCAATGCCAGATCTCAGAACAACTCTTTCATTCGCTCATGCTTTTTCCCCCATAAATTGCTGCTTGGTGGACTAGAAAATTATTATTCTTACAAATTCCATGTTCATACAAAACACACTGAAAGATAAGTGTTTCCATCAATATGGGTACATTTACAATATGTTCAAGCATATATTCCATCCTTAGAAGGATAGTTCTAATTGTAAACTCCTGCTGCCGTGTGAAAATTTTCTAAGATTATCCACTTTTCATTCCTGTAATTTCATTTTTCTAAGTAACACCAAAAACAATGCATTTTGAACATTTATCTGAGTTCCATATTTATTAATTAAGGCTCTCTATAGTCATGGAAATAATGGTTAAGTGGAATTTAAATAGAGATCAACTGTGACTTAATGCAATGTCAGAATGGATTTGAGGGTTGTATGAACTTTTCCTGTCCCTAATTTAACCCAGTCGATTTAGCCATTTCTTTGCTGCCTGGCTAATAAGGTTTCAGATGCAAGCATTGCTTATATTGCATTGACATCAAACCTTATCATTTCAGATACATTGTGCAAAGTCTTAAAATTTATATGGGGAAAATCATAACCTTGACTTCATTGAGAAAATTGCAACAGATTGTAATATATTATTTTGATGACATATACAGTGATCCCAAACTATCTCAGTGCACTTCTTGTTCAATGCTGTCAAATTCCACTTTGTAGTATTGAAATGCAAAATGTTGTATAACTGTCTACTTCAGAGCTAAAGATTGAGCAATTGATGTCAAGAATTTATTGTCATAAATTGTGTTATGCAATACTATCTGCTATATGCCAAACGGCTTACCAATTTTGAAATAAAGTGGGAATGCTTATTCACTTACTTTCACTTTTTCCTTTTTGAATAACAAAATATTTTAGTGATTCTACATTTGTATATTATGTATAACAGGTTTAGTATTTTAAAATAAATCTATGTCTTGACAAATAGAAAATAAATGCCAATTTAAACAAGCAAAATATGGCTGTTAAAGGAATGTGGTAAATAGTTTCTTATATAGCTCAATAAATATATTCCACTGCTTGCTTAGTACTGGGTGTTGAAACTAAGTGCTCCGTGGGAAAATTAGTCAGGGAGTCACCTGAAGCAAACCCATGGGCCATTTTGCATCTCACCTCCTCCTGTCTGGCATTGATGCACTAAAAATAAAAAATAAATAAAAATATAGGGTTAGTGGTTACGAATTTGCTATGAAAAAATAATATGTTTCTTTACTGCTACTGAAGGTTAGTTTTTACTGTCAGTAAGGAGTGATTTATGAGCTCTCACAACCCAAATGTCCAGGCATCTAACCATATACAAATATACCATTGAATGATAGTAAGACTTCGGAGGGAGAACTGAGACAATCATTCATTAAAACTATATTGGGATAGCAATGCACCTTCTTACTCAAAACCAGGAAGGTACTACTAAGGAAAAGGCTCACAGCTGTAATAGCTCACTGCTTTTTAATTAAACTGCATGACGTGGATGTGAATGGCACAGCCAATTTTTCATTCCCTTCCATAGTTGTTCTTGAGATTGCACTGAGTCAAAGTGCTGAACCATCGTAGCCCTTGTTATAAAGAGCTGCCCACGGTATAAGCTTTCAAGAACTTCATGTAGTGTGTTCAAGGATTTCAGCATCGCAGTAGTGAAGAAATAGTGACACATGTCTGAGTCAGAATGGTGTAACTTAGAGGGGAGCTTGTAGGTGGAAATTGTTTAATCAGTTTTTACTGTACTAATATTTCACGTCAAAGACTTGGGAAATGCTGTTGAAGAACCTTACGCTATGCAATATACACTAGAATACTAGTATATAGAAATAAAGTTAAAATATGTAGCCACTGGGACATGCCATTTTATCTTTGTGCTAGATGGAGTGAAGATGCCAAGTGAAGGGGTTCCTCAATGTACATCAGGTCTCACCGGCGTAGAGGAGGCCAAACCAGGAACACCAGATACAATAGATGACACCAACAGACTGGCAGGTGAAATGTTGCCTCACCTGGAAGGACTATTTCTGGCCCTGAATGGTAGCGAGGAGGGAGATACACGTGCACCCCGTCTCCAGGCTTCTTGGCCTCTGTGCCGCACGCTTTGGTCACAGCCTTGTGGACTTGGAGAGAGCAAAGCACCAGATCACCGGATCAGCCTGTAATCGGCCTGAATGTAGATTACAGGCTCTATGTGGAACATATCAGAAATAAAAAGATGTAAAAGAAGTGAAGGGAATTGCTTCGAGACCCATTTTGAAGATGCGTTCAGTGGTTGACTCTTGTTGAAGATGGCAGAAGCTACAGAGGATGATGTGCTGGATGGGTAGTCTCATGAGGTGATACGGACAAGGGGAATTCTATCCCTGTTATGGCAGCGGGAAAAACGGTTGAGGGCAGATGTCTGAGAAATGAACAAGATGTAAGTGAGAGCAACTTCCATGACAGGGAGAGAAACCCTGTTCTTTGAAGAAGGATGACAGCTCAGATGTTCTGGGATGGAAAGTCTCATACTGAGAACAGATACAGCAGGGATGGAGGAACTGAGAAACGGGAATAGCAGTTTAACAAGTGACAGGGTGGGAAGATGTATAGTCAAGATGGTTGTAAAAGTCAGGAGGTTTATAAGATTTATAACGAGACAGCCTATGTCCCGAAGCAAAGGATTGAGAAAGAGGAAAGAGGTGTCAGAGATGGGTTTAGTAAATTTGAGGCAGGGTGGAAGGTGGAGGCAAAGTTCATGACATTGATGAGCTCAACATGGGTGCAGGAAGCACCACCAATGCAGATGGCAATTTAGCATAGAAAGAGTTGGGAAGCATGGACTGTTCCAAATAGCTGACAAAAAGGTGTCCACATGGTGACCATGGCTACTGTGGGTTTGGAAAAAGTGGGAAGAGCCGAAATAGAAATTGTTCAGAGTGAGGACCAGTTCCGCCAGACAGACAAGGGTGGAGTTCGAAGGAAACTGGTGTCTAGAAAGAAGCAGAGAGCTTTAAGGCTTTCCTGAAGGGATACAGAAGTGCATAGGAGGGAATGGTATCCAAAGTGAAAATGCGTTGATCAGAGCCAGTGAAATTAAAGTGATTGAAAAGATTGACAGCATGTGAAGTGCATATGCTTAGGGAATCAAACAAAATAGTTGTCCTATCCAAGATGGAGTAGAGCGTCTTCAGTGTTGCTAGAAGGAGCATTGGGGTCTTGACCTGTTCTTCACAGATGGTGAAAAACATTTGACGTGTTAGAGCCTGAATACCTTCAACAGACCATCTAGTTTATAATCCAAAAAAAACAAACTGTTTGAGGATCTCAGAGGACAGTCAGCATTTATGGAGGCAAAAGAATAGTTCTTGTTCTGGGATGTGATTCTGTATCAGGACAGAGTGTAAATAAAAGTTAACCAGCATAAAGGGGTGAGAGGGAGGGTGAGCAGGAGCTGATAAGCAATAACTAGATCCAGATGAGAAGGGATTGAAGGACAAATGAAGTAGGAAATTAAGGGTGAAGATAACAACAGAAACTGGGAAGAGATAGGTGGAAATAAGCAGGAGATGTATATACTGGGAAATAATAAGAAATGAAAGTGACGAGTGAGTGGCTAGGGAAAAGTGACCACAACTCCTTAAGTTTTAAGATACAGTACCTATAAATAAGGCTAAGTATGGACCCTGCAGAAGTGTATTAAACTGAAGATAGCATTTGGCAGGAACTAGGGAGAGTTAACTGGGAACAGCTGATTTTAGGCAAGTTCACATCCGGCATGAGTATGTTGTTCCTTTCCATGCCTTGTGTTGCAAAAGACAGCAACCTTCCCATTTCTTTAGCATTTTTATCTGTTTTTTTTCTTATGAGGCCGAGTTTCTAGCTCAACACTCAACCCAACATGGAAGGAAAGCATGCAAGGGGCCATCCAGATTCAAACTCGCTCGGGATCACTTCAAGGTCTGCTCTGGATGCCACTACACCACCAGCTGGTTGTGGCATTTAAAGACCAACTACACAGAGTACAGGACAGGTATTTTCCAGTCGGAAGGAAGGACAAAGATGGCAAGGTAAGAGATATTGGATGTCATAAGAGATGATGAATTTAGTCAAGAAGAAAAAGGAAAATGATGTAAAGCTTAGGAAGATAGAATTAATCAGAGACCTTGAGGATTATAAAGAAGCCAGAAAAGAACTCAAGAAGGCCAGGAAAAGCCAGGAGGGACCATGAAAAGTCCTTGTCAAGTAGAATTAAAGAGAATTTAAAGACATTCTATACATATATAAAGAGCAAGAGAATAACTAGTGACAGGAGAGGAATGTGTAGAATAGGGAGATCAATGCTGAGCATATTAATATGCTAGGGCATTTTGAGGTAAAGGAGGAGGTAACATTGGGTCCCTTAAAGAGTAAATACCCAGGCTTGAGAGGATATACCCCAGTTTATTGGGAGGAATGAGGGAAGAGATTGTTGGAGCTTTGACCAATATCTCTATGTCCTCTCGAGCCACAGGTGAGCTCTTAGAAGACTGGCAAGCTAATGTTATTCATTAATCAAGAAGGGAACGGGGCATAATCCTAGAAACTATAAACCAGGGAAGTGAGCATTTGAAAAACCATGGTCTAATTAGGGAAGCCAGCATGGGTTTGTGCAAGGTAAGTAATGTCATACTGACTTCATTCAGTATTTTGACGAGGTGATGAAGCTTGTGTGGTGGATGTTGCTTACAAGGATTTCAGTAAGGCATTTGGAAAAGTTCTTCATGAGAGGCTCATCCAGAACATGTCTGGGATTCATGGTGAGTTGGCTGGTTAGATTCAAAACTGGATTAACCATAGAAGACAGAGGGTGGTTGTTAAAGTGATTTTATTTTAAAGTGGACTTTTATGATTAGTGGTGTTCCACAGGGATCTATACTGTGACCTCTGCTGTTTGTAATGCTTATAATGGACCTGGTTGAAAATATAGCTGGGTGGGTTGGTACGTTTGCAGATGATACGAAGATCCACGGTGTTGTGGATAGCGTAGAAGACTGGCAAAGAATAGAGTGAGATATAGATCAGTTGCAGCTATGGGCAGAGAAATGGCAGATGGAGTTTAACATGGACAAATGTGAAGTGTTGCACCTTGGTAAGTCAAATGTAAACAGACAACACACTGTTAAGCACAAGACACTTAACAGTGATGATGAGCAAGAGAGATCTTGGGGTCCAAGTTTATAGCCCCTTGAAAGTGCCTACACAGGGTAGTTAAGATTGTATATGGCATGCATGCATTTATAAGTTGAGGCATTGAATTCAAACATCAGGAAATTATGTTGTAGCTTTACAAAACTCCAGTTAGACTACATCTGGACTATTGCATACAGCTCTATCATTATAGGAAGGATGTCAAGGCTTTGGAGAGGGTGCAGAAGAAGTTTACCAGGATTTTGCTGGATGTGCTACAACAAGAAGTTGGGTAAACTTGGGTCATATTCCCTGGGGGGTCTGATAGAGGTTTATATGATTATGACAAGATTACAAGATTATGAGAGGAATGAATAGACAGACTGTATCGTTTTCACAGTGTGAAATGTCTAATACCAGTAGGCATGCATTTAAGATGACAGAGAGGGTAATTTCAAAAGAAATGAGGGGAATTTTTTTGTTTCTTACCCAGAGAGTGGCAGGTTCCCAGAATGCACTGCCAGTGCAGTGGTAGAGGCAGATACATTAAAGATTTTTAAGAGACATTTAAATAGGCACACAAATGTGAAGAAAATCGAAGGATATAGATATTGTGTAGGCAGACAGGACTAGTTAGGTTGCCCATTTGATTACTAATTTAAATGGATCAGCACAACACTGGGGGGCCAAAGGGCCTGGTTCTGTGTTGTACTGTCCTATGTTCCATGAAACCAGAACAGATGGCTCAGGAGGTATGGATGATATGCAAAAGGAACCAGAATAGTTGAGTAAAAGGAAGTTGAATAGGGTGTGCAAAGATTAAGGAAAGGATGAGAATGGATCAGAAAGGAACAAGTGTTCCCTGAAACTTGAGAATTTGGTGTTCATAGACTAACCAGGGGAGGGGAGTTGCTAAAGATGACCACTGCCGACAAAATGTAGGTGTTTGACAAAGTGGTTGCCCAGTCTCTGCTTGATCTTACCAGTATAGAGGAAACCACATTGAGAACACACAAAACAATAGACAGGGCTGGAGGGGGTACATATTAATCCATATGACCATAAGACACAGGTTAGGCACAGGAGTACGTTCAGCCAGAGACTCATTCCACTGAGATGTAGCACTGAGCGTCATATGAAGTCATTCCTACCTGTGGCCATCAAACTTTACAACTCCTCCCTCAGAGTGTCAGACACCCTGAGCCAATAGGCTGGTCCTGGACTTACTTCCACTTGGCATGATTAACTTATTATTTAATTATTTATGGTTTTATATTGCTATATTTCTTCACTATTCTTGATTGGTGCAGCTGTAACAAAACCCAGTTTCCCTCGGGATCAATAAAGTATGTCTGTCTGCCTGTCTGACATAGGAGCAGAATTAGGCCATTTGGGCCATTGAGCACTTCACCATTCTGTCATGGCTGATTTATTGTCCTCCTCAGTCCCATTCTCCTGCCTTCTCTCTGCAACTTTTGCTTCCCTACTCATCAAAAAGCTACCAACCTTTGCTTTAAAATACCCATGACTTGGTCTCCCCAGCCATCCATGGCAATGAATTCCACAGATACACTACCCTGTGGTGAAAGAAATTCCTCCTGATCTCTGTTCAAAGGTACATCCTTATATTCTGAGGCTGTGCACTCTTGGCCTAGACTCCCCCTTTATAAGAAACATCCTCTCCACATCCACTATCTACACATTTTAATATACAATAGGTTTCAATGAAGTCCCCTTCATTCTTTTAAGCTACGGTGTGTACAGGCCCAGAGCTGTCATATATTAACCCTTTCATTCCCAGGATCATTCTCATAAACATCCTCAGGACTCGCTCCAATGCCAGTGAGTCCTTTCTTAAATAATGGGCACGAAACTGTTTGCCATATTTCAAGTGTGGTCTGACTAGTGCCTTATAAAGCCTCTGCATTACAACCATACTTTTGAACTCTAACCCTCTCAAAATGGCCTTCCTTCCTACTGAATCAACCTGCAAGTTAACCCCTCAAGTTTCCTTGCACCTCTGATTTCTGAATGTTCTCTCATGTCTTTTGCCTCCATCCCTTTTCAAAGAATGGAGTGTTATTTCTAGTCCCCCAGAACTATTCAGAATTTAGTGATTCTTGAAAAAAAATTATTACTATTGCTCCCACAATCCCTTCTGCTAACTCTTTCAGAATCCTGTTCACGTAGTCCATCTGGTCCAGGTTACTTATCTATCTTGAAACCTTTCAACTTGCCAAGCACTCACTTTTGTTCCCTGACATTCGTGAAATCCTGGCATACTGCTGGTGTCTTCCATAGTGAAGACTGATGCAAAAATACTTACTGAAGTCATCTGCCATTTCTTTGTCCCCCATTAGTATCTCTCCGACATCATTCTCCAGTAATCTGATATCCACTCTCACTTCACCTGAAAAAAACTTCTGATACCCTTTTTATATTACGTTCATATTTAATCTTTTCCCTCCTTAATGATTTTTATTTGCCTTCTGCTTATTTTCAAAAGCTTCACAATCCTCCAGCTTCTGATTTTGGTTTCTCCCTCTCAAATGGCAGGGTGGATTCTATCATACTATGATCACTGCTTCCTAAAGATTCCTTTACCTTCAGCTCCCTAATCATCTTTTCCATTACATAACACTCAATCCACCATTGTCTTTTCCCTCAACCAGAAGCTGCTCTAAAAAGTCATTTTGTAGGCATTTAACAAATTACCCCTCTTGGGATCCAGGATCCTGCTTTTCCCAATCTACCTGCATATTGAAATCCCCATGACTATTGCAATGTTGCCCGTTTTACATGCTCTTTCTATTTCTGGTTGGAATTTGTACCCCACATTCTGGCTACTGTTTAGGTGGCCTGTATATAACTCGTATCAGACTCTTTTTAGATTTGCAGTTTCTTAACTCTACTCACCAGGATTCTACATCTCCAATCCTATGTCACCTCTTTCTAAGGATTTGATGTCATTTTTTACAACAGATTCCCCAAACCCCTTTTGCTCACCTATCTGCCCTTCCAATATAATTTGGTTGAGGTGGAGCCTGTCCCATTGGAATACTCTCTCATTTAACTTAGCCCCTACCTGATCAAATTACCTCAACAGAACCTCTTTCCTTGTTCTTCCGACATCATTGGTACCCACATGGACCATGACAACTGGATCTTACCCCTCCCACTCCAAATTCCTCTGCAGTTCAGATGAGATATTCTAAACCCAGAGAATTGTCTATTCCTCTCACTATACTATCCCCAATCAGAACTACATTTCTGTTGTTCTCCCCCCCTCTTGCCTGGCTCCCTGAACAACCACCTTGGTTCAGTTGCTCATACTTCCTAGGGCCGCAACTTCATCCACAGAGGGAGCAATAATCTCGGACATGTGGGAAAAGCTCAAAGGCTGACGCTCCACAAACACCACCTCTGCGATTCCATCACCCTCCTCACTCGAAAGCACACCCTCTTGCCCCTAATCACAGATTGAATTTGAAATCTTTAATCTATTGAGTGTGACTTTCTCCTGAAACACAGTGTCCAGGTAAATCTCCCCCTCACTGATGCATCACACTGTTTGAAGTTCAGATTCCAGATCACCATCTTAGAGCCTGAGTTCTTCAAGCAGCCAACAATTGCTGCAGGTGTGGTCAACAGGAACAACAATGGAATCCACCAGCTCCTACGTAGTGGAGCAACACTCATGCTGCATCCCTATTTTATTTAATTCATTGTGATTTTGTATCTTTCCTGTTACATGAAACGAATATATATATATATATATATAATGAAAAATCTTTACTTGTTCTTACCTGCTACAGCTCTGATTCTGCCTCTTCTCACTGAAGCCTCTTGACCCAAAGCCTCAGCCCTCCACTCCAACATTGTCCACTCACACAACAGCTGCTCCATAGTGGCCACTCTACTAAAAATCCTGTTTTTTTTTAATTGACTCAAGTAAAACTTACTCCAAAATTCTACAACACATTAAAGAAACTTCCAGCTCCCTGAAGCTACTCTGCAATTATAACAGGAAACAAAAGTTCCATTGCAAAACTCATTTTGGACCCAGAAGCTTTATTATTTCATGGCAACGTTTCACACAAAATTTAACCTGCTTTTATCATTCACCCCAAATTATCCTTGGAATATAATCTTTCAAAACTATTCTTGGACATATGCATTCAGCTTCTGCACATTCATCCAGTTATTACCAAAATGTTCAAGGAGCTGAATACAATGCCCCAGCTAAACTTTGCAGATTTAAAATGTTGCATGAAATTAAAAAAATCTTTCACAAAGGACTACCATGCAATGGTATACATCAAGGTTAAACATATGTTGCTCAGAATTGTTTGAAAGTCCTTTGGGTGTTTGATTTTATCAGATCTGTAATTTAGCTCTGAAGTTAATAGCAAAATGCAAAAGCATTGTTTATGGCATGATTAACATGACGTATCATTACGTGCAATTGGCATGATGTCCAGTAGAGGGAGCACAGAGTTAGAAACTGGCAAGAAAAAATAAACAGCAGGTGTTGGAAAACTGAAGTGTATTCAGAAAATATGGCCTAGAGATTTCTTGCATATTCCCATGGGTACATAGGTCTAGGACCCCTACTTCCATTAGCAAACACAAATGTGGTTTGTATGGGCATGGTAAATACACTGTAAAGGAGTGGGCAATTTGCAGTATCTGGACACTTAGAACACCATTTCCTCACCAATGGGGATTAAATTAAATGTATTGAGAATAAAAAGAAAGTCAAGTAAATTGACTATGAAAATAGGGGGTTGCTATAAGAGAAACTCAGGTTCATTCACATCCCTCAGGGAAAAAAATTGACCACCCATGTGTCACAATGGCACCAAGTAGCAATGTCAACCAATGGCTGAGATATTTTTTGGGGTGTGTAGGGATGGCTTTGGGATCAAGTGCAGGAGTGGGGGTCAGGTTAGAGTTTTGGGAGAGGAATGACAAATTAACAGACAAGTCCAGGTCAGAGCATTCTGCTGTCAAACATCAGCAATCCTAGAGATCGTATTGCAGGCACTGAGGAGACAACTGATCCCTAAGTTGGAGACTGGTCCTGAGAGGGAAGTCTGAGTGGGAATGGGTGAGAGTCACTGGGGCCAAAAGCAATAAAAGTCCAGAAATAGAGGCCAAAAGGTCAAACCCAGTGAAGTCCAGAGGGCAAAGCTAGAGACTGAAGACAGAGGCCCAAAGGAGGCACAAGTACCTGGGTTGGAGACCCTTTCTCATCCAGAAGTTGAGGCCTGAAGTTCAAACTTGTGACCAGCATCATGGAGTGATCTCTGAAGTTGGAGGCGTGATGTCTGTGTGTCTGAGAATCTAGGAAAAAAGATTGGGCTCTCCTTCAATTCTTGGACATTTACCTCCCACCGCATTTTCTGACCGTATATGATAGAGTTCCCCTTCTCCTTACTTACCACTTGCAAGCCTCCACAATCAGAACATTGTTCTCCATTACAGGATCCTATCACTAAACCCAGCTTTCCCACTCTCCCATTCTTCACTTTCCACAGGGATCACTCTCTGCATGACTTCCTTGTTCATTCCCCACTGATCTCCCTCCTTGCACTTACCTCTGCAAGTGGGACAAGCACTACACCTGCCCCAACACCTCCTTCCTCGCCGCCATTCAGGCGCCTTAACAATCCTTCCAGGTGAGGTGATACTTCACCTGCAAGTCTGTTGTACTCATCAGCTATATCCAGTGTCCCGATGCTCACCTCAGAGAAACCAAACATAGGTAGGGAGGCCACTTCATCAAGAACCTTCTCTCTGTCCACTACAGACAGTGAGATTTTCCAGTGGCCAACCTTTTTAATTCTTCTTCTCATTCCCATTCCAACATGTCAGTCACGATGAGGCCACCCTCAGGTTGGAGGAGCAACATCTCATATTCTGTCTGTGCAACCTCCAACCTGATAGCATGAACACCAATTTCCAACTTTCTGTTAATTTCTCCCCACTCCATCCTTTTTCCCATTCCCCCATTCTGGCTTCCTGCTCACCCCTTGTCTTCTCCTAATTTGCCCATCATCTTCCCCTGGGGCCTCTCTTCCCTCCTTTTCTCTCATGGTCCACTGGACTCTACTATTAGATTCCTTCTTCTTTAGCCCTTTACCTCTTCCACCTATCACCTCCCTACATCCTTCTTCCTCCTGCTCACCTGGTTTTGCCTATTACCTGGTATTGCCAGCTTTTACTTGTTCCTCTTTTCACACATTCTTATTCTAGCCGCTTTCCCCTTGCTTTCCAACCCTGATGAAATATTGACTATTTATTTCTCTTCATAGATGCAGCCTGCCCTGCTGAGTTCCTCCAGCATTTTGTATGTGTTCACTCTAACTTGTCCGTCATTTACCAGACCTAGTGATGTCAAAAGTCAAGCTTTCCAGTGTTTCTCCTCTATCATCATAAATTGAAGCTTTGGGTACAGACAATGATCTTAGTTGAATGCTCATAAAAATAATTTGGGTCATATTGTCCATCAGTCAATCAGACATCATTGAAAGCCAATTCAGATATCTTGAATATAGCATCTGCTAGCCTCAGCTTTCAATAGTCAAGATAATTTGAGATCTCATCACTAGCTGTACTATCAATGATTTGGCATCTTTTTAAACTATTCACATCAGGGATACATGCTGCAATCTCTTCTTCAATGACTAGCTCACAGTTAATCGTAGTGTGGGGCCATTTGTAGCAATGGAGTTGATAATCACAGACTCATTTAAGTAGGTGATGGTATGGAAGGCGGTCTGCTGCCAGAAAACGAAAAGAAAAACATAATAGTGATAATAAACATGATTCTTATGTGACTAAAGCTGCAAAGTTAATAATAACTTATATTTATTAGCCTGCTTTGGAATATATCCTGAAACCTCCTTCAAAAAATGAGTTCAAGGATAATAAAGTCATCATCAAGCAACTTCTCCTACAACAGAAAAAAAATTAAACATGCGTTAAATAAAAGTGACGTTAACAATAAGAGGGGAAAAAATAAGAGTTTGTGTATGAAACTGCTTTTGATAATCTCAGCATGTTCCTGGGTGCTCAACAACCATTGAAGTAATCTTTGAAAATGAGCATAGAAAAAAATACTCAATTATTTTATACATAGCAATATTCACAAACAGCTGTATGGTCCTGAATAAATAAATTGCTTCAGTGATGATTAACAAAGAATATCAATCAGGTCATCTGAAAAACCTACTGGCTCCTGTAGAATGAGATCCCTTATGCCATCTACAACAGCATGCAGAACATCAATTTAAGATTTCTCTGGCACATGGATCAGAGACTCATTTCTGTTGAGCGGAACTTGAACCTGTAACTATTTATTCAGAATAAGACTAGAGTTATTGAGTCATAGAGCACTACAGCACAGAAACAAACACTTTGGCCCACATACTCCATCCAACCTGATCGTCTGCCTAGTTCCATCCACTTGCACCCAGAATCTATCCCTCCAAATCACCCCCATCCATGCATCTATCCAAATTTCTCTTAAATATTAAAATTTAACCCACGCCAACTATTTCTGCTGGTACCTCCTTCAACACTCACGTCACTCTCTGAGTGAAGAAGTTTCCCCTATGATTCCCCTTAAATATTTCACCTTTCACACTGAACCAATTACCTCTAGTTCCACATTCACTCAGCCTGAGGGGGAAAAGCCAGTATGCACTCATCTGCACTAGTCCAAACTAATTCAGAGGATTTATGGATCCTGTATTCCCATGTCCTTTTGATCCACCATACTCCTCAGAGCCCTACCATACACTATGTAAGTCTTGTCCTGGAGAAAACCCCTATGGTCATAGGGAAAAGATACAAACACCTCACAGGCAGCAGTGGGAATTGAACCCTGGTCACTGATACTGTAAAGCATCGTGCGTTACCACGCCACCCTATTTAAAGCATCTTTTGCCAAAGGTGAGGTGCTGGAGAACTGAAATAATTGAATTTATTTCTTACATCCTTCACATACATAAGGAGTAAAAATCTTTACATCATGTCTCCGTCTAAATGTGCAATGTGCAATTTATAATAAATAGAACAGTCAACGTAACATAGAAATACACTCAAATCAGCGTGAGTTAATCAGTCTGAGGGCCTGGTGATAATGTCGTTCCATTGTTCAAAAAGGCAGTAAGAATAAGCTGGGAAGTTATAGACGGATATGCCTGACTCAGTTTTGGGTAAATTATCGGAAGGTATTCAAAGATGCTCAGGTTGGTAGGTTAATTGGTCATTGTAAATTGTCCCATGTTTAGGCTAGGGATTTAATTGGGGGATTACTGGGCAGCACAACTCAGAAGGCCAGAAGGGCCAATTTCATACTGTATCTCAATAAATAAAGAAATATTTATGCCATGGTTCCTACATGCATTCTTGGAAAAGCTTGTACAAGAGCCGACCAGGGACAAGACTATTCTGGATTTAGTGTTATGTAATGAACAGGATTTGATAAGTGATCTCGCAGTAAAGGAGCCATTAGGAGGTAGTGATCACAATATGATAAGCTTTTATCTGCAATTTGAGAAGGATAAGGGCAGCTCGGAGGTGTCAGTGTTGCAGTTGAACAGGGGAAACTATGGAGCCATGAGGGAGGAGCTGGCCAAAGTTGACTGGATGGATAGCCTAGCAGAAAAGACAGTGGAACAGCAATGGCAGGTATTCTTGGGAATAATGCACAAGGTGCAAAATCTGTTCATCCCCCAAAGAAGGAAGGATTCAAAGGGAGGACAGGGGCCTCAGTGGTTGACAAAGGAAGTCAGAGACTGCATAGCATTAAAAAAAAGGAAATATGACAGAGCTAAGGTGAGTGGGAGGACAGATGGTTGGGAAGTTTTTAAGGAACAACAGAACTTAACTAAAAAGACAATACGGGGAGAAAAAATGAGGTACGAATGCAAGCTAGCCAGGAATATAAAGGAAGATAGCAAAAGCTTTTTTAGGTATGTGAAGAGAAAGAAGATAGTTAAGAACAATGTTGGGCCCTTGAAGAATGAATTGGGTGAAATTGTTATGGGAAACAGAGAAATGGCAGAATGACAAATGGCAGAGAGTTAGGGGGCAGAAGTTTAAGGGAAACACGAGGGGGTATTTCTTTACTCAGAGAGTGATAGCTGTGTGGAATGAGCTTCCTGTAGAAGTAGTAGAGGCCAGTTCAGTTGTGTCATTTAAGGTAAAATTGGATAGGTATATGGACAGGAAAGGAGTGGAGGGTTATGGACTGAGTGTGGGTAGGTGGGACTAGGTGAGATTAAGAGTTCAGCACGGACTAGGAGGGCCGAGATGGCCTGTTTCCGTGCTGTGATTGTTATATGGTTATATGTTATATGTTATATAAGAATTTAATGAGTACTTTAGATCTGTTTTCACTAAGGAAGACACAAGCAATCTCCCAGATGTATGGATAGGCCAAGGACATAGGGTAACAGAGGAAATGAAACAGATTGACATTCGGAAGGGAACGGTGATGAGAAGACTGATGGGACTGAAGGCTGACAAATCCCCAGGTCCAGATGGTCTGCACCCTAGAGTACTAAAGGAGGTAGCCCTGGAAATTGCGGATGCATTGGTAATCATTTTCCAATGTTCCTTAGATTCAGGATCAGTTCCTGAGGATTGGAGAATCGCTAATGTTATCCCACTTTTTAAGAAAGGAGGGAGGGAGAAAACAGAGAACTATCGACCTGTCAGCCTGACATCGGTGGTGGGTAAATCATGCTTGACTAATCTGTTGGAGTTTTTCGAGGATGTAACCAGGAAGTTAAACGGGGGAGATCCAGTGGATGTAGTGTACCTCGATTTTCAGAAGGCATTTGATAAGGTCCCACATAGAAGATTCGTGGGTAAAATGAAAGCTCAGGGCATCGGGGGGAAGGCATTGACATGGATAGAAAACTGGTTGGCAGATAGAAAGCAAAGGGTAGCGGTGAATGGGTGTTTCTCGGAATGGCAGGTGGTGACTAGTGGGGTGCTCGGTACTGGGACCACAGCTGTTTACCATTTACGTTAACGATTTGGATGAAGGCATAGAAAATAACATCAGCAAATTTGCTGATGATACTAAGCTGGGTGGCAGTGTGACATGTGATGAGGATGTTAGGAGAATTCAGGGTGACTTGGATAGGCTGGGTGAGTGGGCAGATACTTGGCAGATGGCATTTAATGTGAATAAGTGTGAGGTTATCCACTCTGGGAGTAAGAACAGGAAGGCAGATTATTATCTGAACAGTGTAGAGTTAGGTAAGGGAGAAATACAAAGAGATCTAGGAGTCCTTGTTCATCAGTCACTGAAGGTGAATGAGCAAGTGCAGCAGGCAGTGAGGAAGGCTAATGGAATGTTGGCCTTTTTTACAAAGGGAATTGAGTACAAGAGCAAGGAAATCCTCTTGTATTTGTACAGAGCCCTGGTGAGACCACACCTGGAGTATTGTGTACAGTTTTGGTCTCCAAGGTTAAGGAAGGACATCCTGGCTGTAGAGGAAGTGCAGCGTAGATTCACGAGGTTAATTCCTGGGATGTCTGGACACAGAGAGGTTAGAGAGACTGGGCTTGTACACACTGGAATTAAGGAGATTGAGAGGGAAGCTGATTGAAACATATAAGATTATTAAGGGATTGGACAAGATAGAGGCAGGAAATATGTTCCAGATGCTGGGAGAGTCCAGTACCAGAGGGCATGGTTTGAGAATAAGGGGTTGGTCATTTAGGACAGAGTTAAGGAAAAACTTCTTCTCCCAGAGAGTTGTGGGTGTCTGGAATGCACTGCCTCGGAAGGTAGTGGAGGCCAATTCTCTGGATGCTTTCAAGAAGGAGCTAGATAGGTATCTTATGGATAGGGGAATCAAGGGATATGGGGACAAGGCAGGAACCGGGTGTTGATAGGAATTGATCAGCCATGATCTCAGAATGGCGGTGCAGGCTCGAAGGGCCAAATGGTCTACTTCTGCACCTATTGTCTATTGTCTATTACAACTTCAGCTGTAGCCTCCCACAAGATCTAAGAGAGTATCTTTGAGGCCTTGGGAATTTATCCAACCTAATTCACCTCAAGATAACTAACACCTCGTCTTCTGCAATTTGGATGCAGTCCATGACCTTACTGATCTTTTGCTTTGGCTCCATAATCTGTGTCTGTTCAAAAAGTAAAGTAGGTTCCAAAAATTAATTTAAGATCTCCCCACACAAAATGTTGGTGGAACGTAGCAAGCCAGGCAGCATCTATGGGGAGAAGTGCTGTTGATGTTTCTGGACGAGACCCTTTGTCAGGACTATATAGCATTTTTGCAAGAGACAGGGTGGGAAGATGAATAGTGCAGGTAGCTGTGAGAGTAGATAGGCCATTTCCAGAGATGGAGACAGAAGGATCAAGAAAGGGGAGGGAGGTGTCAGAAATAGACCAGGTAAATTTGAGGGCAGGGTGAAGGTTGGAGGCAAAGTTAATGACCAGTCCTGACCTGACGAAGGGTCTTGGCCCAAAACGTCGACAGCGCTTCTCCCTATAGATGCTGCCTGGCCTGCTGCGTTCCACCAGCATTTTGTGTGTGTTGCTTTAAGATCTCCCCCATCTCTTTTGGATCCATGTATAAAAGCATGAGACCATAAGATATAGGCCATTTAGCCCATCAAGTCTGCCTCTTCATTTCATCATGACTGATAGATCATCTCCCTCAACCTTTTTCTCCTGCCCTTACTAATCAAGAAACTATCAACCTCTGCTTTAAATATACCCAATGACTTGGCCTCCGTAGTCACCTGCGGCAATGAATTCTGCAGATTCACTGACCTCTAATTCCTCCGCATCTCTGTTCAAAAGGGTCATCCTTCTTTTCTGAGGCTGTGCTCTCTGAATCTGGTTTCCCCCACTATAGGAAACATTTTCTCCACATCTACTCTATCTAGGTTTTTCAATATGGCTGGCCTGCTGAGTTCTCCAGCATTTTGTGTGTTTTGCTTCGGAGTTCTAGCATCTCCAGATTTTCTAATGTTTGTCTTTCAATGTTCATATATTCATTGAGAGTCCCCCTCATTCTTCTAAGCTGCAGTGAATATAGACCCAGAGCCATCAAACACTCCTCATATTTTAACTCTTTTATCCCTGGGATCATTCTTGTGTAAATCCTCTGAATCCTCTTCACTGATAATACATCTTTTCTAAATTGACAAAACTGCTTAAAATCATTGAGTCTTGGAGAACTACAGCACAGAAGCTAGCCCTCCAGCCCATTTAGACCATATTGAAACCACTTAAACTGCCAACTCAAATCAACCCGCACCAGGACCATAGCCTTCCATGCCCCTACCATCCAAACTTCTCTTAAACATTGAAATCGAGCTCAAATATACCATTTGTGTTGGCAGCTCATTCCACACTCTCATGACTCTCTGAGCAAAGATGTTTTCCCCTGATCTTCCACTTAAACTTCTCACCTTTCACCCTTAACCCATGACCGCTGGGTATAGTTCCACCCAACTTCAGTGGGAAAAGCCTGCTTGTATTTACCCTATCTATACCTCTCATGATTGTGTATACCTCTGTCAAATTGCCTCTTAATCTTCTACATTCTAAAGAATTCAGTCTTAACCTATTCAATCTTTCCTTATATCCCAGGTCCTGCAGACCCAGCAACATCCTTGTAAATTTCCTCTGTGCTCTTTCAACCTTGTTTTCATCTTTCCTGTAGGTAGGTGACCAAAACTGCACACAATCTCCAAATTAGGTCTCACCAATGTCTTATACATCTTCAATGTAACATTCCCTCTTCTATACTCAATACATTGATTTATGAAGGTCAATCTGCCAGAAACTTTCTTTATGATCTTATCTACCTGTGACACCATTTTCAACACTTATATACCTTATTCCCAGAGCCCTTTGTTCTACCACATTCCTTAGTGCCCTACCATTCTCTGTGTTGGTTCTACCAAACTGCAAAACTTCGACCATTTTTCCAGCGAATGCAGATCCCTCTGCAAACCATGATAGCCTTCTACGCTGTCCGCTACACCACCATTTTGGTGTCATCAGCAAATTCGCTGATCCAGTTAACCACATTATCAACTAGATCATTGATATAGATGACAAACAACCCATCATCGATCCTTGCAGCACATTATTAGTCACAGGCCTCTAATCAAAGAGACAGCCCTCTACTACCATTCTTTGGCTTCTCCCACAAAACCAATGTCTAAATCATCCTTAATGCTGAGTGACTGAACCCTTTTGACCAGCCTCCCATGTGGGACTTTGTCAAATGCTTTACTAAAGTCCATATAGACAACATCCACTGCCTAAGCTTCATCTGCTTTTCTGGTAACTTCCTCATAAAACTCCATAAGGTTGGTTCGACATGATGTACCACACCTGAACCCGTGGTGACTATCCTTAATCAGTGCATGTCTATCCAAATACTTATATATCCGGTACCTTAGAATACCTTTCAATAACTTTCGCACAAATTATGTCAGACTCACAGGCCTATAATTTCCTGTTTTCTGTTTAAAACAGCAGAACAACTTTTGCTATCTTCCAATCTTTTGATACCTTTCCTGTTGCTAAGGTTGTTTTAAATATCTCTGCTAGGGTCCTGGCAATTTCTGCACATACCTCCTGCAGGGTTTGAGGGAACACCTTGTCAAGTCCTGGGGATTTATCCACCTGATTTGCTTTAGGGTAGCAAACACACATCCCTCTGTGATCTGTACAGGATCCATGAAGTTGATGCCTCTTTGCCTTACTTCTATAGACTCTGTCCATCTCCTGACTAAATACAGATGCAAAAAATTGATTTAAGATCTCCCCCATCTGTTTTAGCTCCACACATAGATTACCATTCAGGTCTTCCAGAAGGCTAATTTTATCCTTTGCAATCATTTTGCTCTTAACTTATCTGTACAATCCCTACTCTAAGGATTCTCCTTCCACTTTTCTGCTAGAACAACTTCATGCCTTCTTTTAACTTTCCTAATTTCTTTCTTAAGAGTTCTCTTGCATTTCTTATACTTCATAAGCATCACATTTGTTCCTACTTGCCTACACCTGCTATACACCTTTTTTTTTCCTTAACCAAGGCCTCAATATTTCTTGAAGACCTAGGCTCCCTACACTTTTTATCTTTGCCTTTTATTCTGACAGACACATACAATCTTAGTACACTCTAAATTTAATTTTTGAAGCCTTTCAAAAGCAGCCTGTCCCAATCCTCACTTGCCAGATCATCTCTAACACCATCAAAATTAGCCTTTCTCCAATTTATAATCGCAACCCACAGACCAGACCTATCGTTTTGCATATTTACTTTGAAACTAACTGGATGGTGATTGGATGCCAAGTGTTTCCCTACACCAACTTCTGTCACCTGCCTGTCTCATTCCCTAATCAGAGGTGTAAATGGATTTGGGAAAACTGATGCAGGATTCCTTAGAAGTTAACTTGCAGGTTAACTCCACCATGGACGGCCCCAAGCCTGGCTGCGAAAGGAGCTCCAAATTTCCAAAGACCTCATCCCTGGGAGGGGAAGGAGAAGGTTGGCTACAACTGGAATAACTTGAAGCATAGGCCCAGGACAGAGGAGCTGCTGTCTGTGGCCTATGCCCCAACAGGGTTGATGGGCTTAAGCTAAGATAACTTGTAGTTTAAATCGGTGATAATGAAGGCAAATGTAATACAGTATTAGCATTCATTTCAAGAGGACTAAAATATAAAAGCATAGATATAATGCTGAGGCTTTTATAAAATATTGGTCAGAATACACTTGGAGTATGGTGAGGAGTTTTGGGCCCCTTATCTAAAAACTATGTGTTTGCATTGGAGAGAGTCCAGAGGAGGATCATGAGAATGATTCCAGGAATGAAACAATTAATGTATAAGAAGCATTTAATGGCTCTGGACCTGTACTTTCTGGAGTTTTGAAGAATGCAGGGGTGGAGGATGGTTCTCATTGAAACCTATCGAATATTGATAGGGCTAGATTGAGTGGATGTGGAGAGGATGTTTCCTAAAGTGGGGTGTCTAGAATCAAAGGGCACAGCCTCAGAATAGTGGGATGTCCATTCAGAACAGAGATGAGGAGGAATTTTTTCAGCTGGAGGATGTTGAATCTGTTGAATTCATTGTCACAGACAGTTGTGGAGGCCAAGTCATTGGGTATATTTAAAGCAGATGTTGATCGTTTCTTGACTTGTCAGTGACAACGATCATGGGGAGAAGGTGGGAAAATGGGGTTGAGAGGGATAATAAATCAGACGTGATGGAATGGCAGAGCAGACCCAATGGGCTGAATGGCCTAATTCTGCTCCCATGTCTTATGGTCTTATCTGTAAAAGGTTAGCTGATTCATTAACTGCTAATTATCACAGCTGAAACTGAGATTGGATGTTCAAATGTCAAAAATATTCAATATCAGCTAGACTTGGAAAATTAAAATAATACCAAAGAATTTACTGTAGTTTATAAAACAACAAAAATATTCAGAAGCACCCACACTCAAAATTAATTCATGGCATTTCAGACAAATGAAATCAAATGAAATTTTACTTATGTACCTTGGCAAAGTTGCTCCCTCACAGTTCCAGTGACCCAAAGTCAATCCCAGCATTCAATGCAGTCTATGCATATTTTTGCATAGGTTTTCTCCTGGTGTTCCAATTTCTGCCCAAATACTAAATATTAATATGTTAGTTATGGTAGTTGGTGACAGTAAGTTACCCCTAGTGTGAAGGTGAGTTGTAAAATGAAGCACAGCAGGCATCATATTGAGACCAAACACTACATTTAAACAAACATTTAATATCCTAAAGATCATAGACAATTCAGGACAAATCCATATTTACAATGCTTCCTTTAAACTACGCATTACCTTCACACCTCCCTCCATACCTACACTGCAGGCATCCAAGTAACCCCCAAATAATGAATTTAAATCAGCATTCTCTGGTCTTCCAGTTACTGTGGTTCACAGTTTATAGGATCCCATTGTTCAGAGCTGCATTTTAGTTTAACCCACGTTCATATTTAGGGCTGAAGATTGGTGGATGAAGTCAAATGCAGACGTTATTTGCTATATGTGCTAACCCCAAAAAAATCCTCTAACGGCCTTCCAGGACAAAAGTAAATATGTACCAGGAAAGGTCAGCCTTAAGGAGGATCTACTCAAATAGGGCAGCAAAGATGTCCTGCTTTGGAATTCCCCCCCAATTTCTTTATGTGAATCTATATCGACCCTATCATCCCTAATGGCTGCCTACAAGGTAGTAATCAGAGAGATTGTTCCAGAAATTCCAACAACAGTCTTTAACACTGCAACTTTATTCTTATGCCTGCTGACCGATTGCAGCTTAATCACATTCCTTGTCTTCACCCCTTCATTCTCTGGTGGCTAAAATTCTCGCTTTCCAGGGTCACCAGCAAAGTAAATGTATCAGGCTCTCGGGCCCTTTCATCGATGTACAGGAAGGGGTTGGGGTAGTCTCTATTGAATGACTGTGAGGATCCTCTTCTGAACTGTCTAGTCAATCACTGGCCCAACTGCTGACAGGACCCAGCTCATTTGTGTTCACTCTCCATTCAGGCACAGTCTTCAAATGCCATGTACAATTTTTTTTCTCTTTCTCAGTCTGCCATGTCATCGAAGTTATGGAACCTGAAGTCTCTGCTATAATTAAATCCCTTCCCAGCTACTTCCCCCAATATCTTTTCTATTCTATGCTATATCACAAATCATCTGCCTTCAGCAACCAGCCTTCATTACAGATTACCATTACCATTATCTTTAACATGCTATTCTTGGCATTCCGTCACACTCTCCTGGTGTCCTCTGCCTTTGCGTTTGCTGTGGGTCTGCTTCCATCAGCTGTGGTCAGGTCTGATGCAGCCGGCTGGTGTTCATCTCTCAGGTTCTCTGCAATGACACTGTTACTGGACACGCTTCATCTCCAGCACAACAAGAAGGTGAGTTGTATGGTTTAACACGAGCCCAGTGTTTCCCCGACTGCCTCGCCAAGTCGGCATGCAGACACAAGACCATTCGTGGTCCTGTCCGTCTGGGAGCAAACCCTGCCCTTTCAGGCAGCACCCTCACCATGACTTGGTCACCCGGTTGTGTGAGGACTATCTCCTTTCCCTCCGACTCTCTCTGATCAGCAAAGCACTGCGGCTGTTTAGCTCGGTCCTTCAGCACTTCACCCTGGTTACAGGGGTCCTTCACATCTCCACGTAACCTCGCTAAGTTGAAAGTTGTAGCCTCTTCCTGTACACTTGTAATTTTTGTTGTTTCTTGTTCTTTTGCTGTCCTCTTCACACTGATGTCTGCCTGCTTGTTCCCTTTCTGCTCCTTACCATCCCCTTTTCTGGTGAGTCTTTACTGTAACCAGCTCAGGCAGCTGCACTACTTCTTACCGCTCCTGACTGTGCTTGGCCTCTCACCTGGGACCTCCAGACATGATTCCCACACATTGCCCTGTCTCTCCTCCCTGCCTGGGGCTTTTGTCACTGAAGGCCATGTTGGATGCTTTGTTGGTCACACATGCTCGCTATCGCTGTCTTGTCCATGTTGTTTCTCCTGTTCCCAAGACAATGACATCACCTGGCCTACACTGTGTCTACCCCCAGGATAGCACCTTCATTGTTTGGGCACACCCAGAAATCTACAGGAAGCTGCACTCTCTCAATCTCAAGTATCTGAGGCTGACTCCTCACCAGCCTCATGTTGCACTTCCTGCTCTGGTAATGTAAATCACCCCTCTAGTCATGAGCAAGGGTAGATCAGTTATTGATACTGATGAGCCCATGTCCACTAACATTTTGCATCGCTGGCCCCTAGTAGAGATTGGGAGACAAAAGCACCCAATGGCAACTCCTCCATCCTGACGAAAAGTCTCGGCCCGAAACGTTGACTGCTCATTTCCACGGATGCTGCCCAACCTGCTGAGTTCCTCCAGCGTGTTTGTATGCGTTGATTTGACCACAGCATCTGCAGTGTACTTTGTGTTGTGGCACCTCCTTTGCTTGCATCTTTGGAAATAGCTCTTTAATATCTCTATTTTTTCCCTTTCAGGGTTCTTTTGAAGACCCTGATTTGGAGTTACATGCTAACTCCAGTTCTTTGCAGGAAAGGGACCCACTCTCAGGGTCTTGCAACCGGCCGTTATTCGATATATCAAGGATGCGGCCTAGAAGACTAGTGCGCCTTCAGAGTTTCGGGGTTTCATGGCTCTGGAACTGGGTGGGCTCAAGATTGGTGCTTCTGCAGGAAATCAGTGTGTCATGGGAGATGGAAAATCGAAAGCAGCAAGCTGGCTGCTGGCTGTGTGCCCAGAGACCCGAGCTCTTTGGGCACAGAGCTCGGAAAAAGCAATGCAACAGACTTTTAACATCATAAATCAGTGAGTTGTTTGTTATGTCTCCCCTCTCACTGTGAAATGGGAACACCTCTTTTTCCCTTATCAGGGAGAGAGAGACAGCCTGTGGTATGTCAAATTACTGGGTGAACAAGTAGTCTTTGGGGTACTGCAAGTCTGTGTCTTTATTGATGCTTTGCTGCACACGAGTGCTCAGTGGGGTGGGGGGGGTTGCCGATGCTTTCTTTTTGCTGGTGAGGGAGGGGGAGTTGTCGCTTTTCTGCTGCTTACACGTGGGAGGAGGAAGCTGGGGGTCTTTGGGGTTCTAACATTTAACTTTCATTCATTCTTTGGGGCACCACTGTTTTCGTGGATGTTTTTGAAGAAAAAGCATTTCAGGATGTATATTGTATACATTTCTCTGACATTAAATGTACCTTTGAAACCTTGAAACCTCAATAAACCTCTTGTGACATCCATGGATGATCACCACTTGCAATTGAGGCTGCCGTCAGCCATTTGTCAGACCTCTCCAGCTTTATAATCTGGTCAGCAGCCAAAACAGAAAGAAAGTGTGCTGATATGGATTCTGCCTGCTTTGGTAAGTGATTTTCACATTTCCCTCTTTTTTCCAGGGGACTGCTTCCAACCATGGCCTGAGAAGACACAGCTGTAACAAATCTCTCCTTTACTTTCCCATATCTAATCCAGCTGTTCCTTGCTACGAGCCCCTGCTGCTGGGACACACAGCAAGTTCTCAGTGATGTCACTGCAGCTACATTCACTCCAGCCACTTTATGGCTTCCCCTCCCCCTCCTCTGGTCAATCTCAAGACACAGTCACAGAGTAGGTCAAAATCTATCACAAAATCTAAAACTTCCCGATGGGCTGAGCTTCATCGTTTTCAGGAAGACTGGGTCATCTCTCCCAGAATTATCCAACCATGAATACTCCTCTTACGCTCAATATTTACATTCTACATAAACCATGGCAGTCTCACCAACTCTCTGAAACACTGACATTATCATTCCTCAGTTACTCTCACTTCCTCCCCCAGTTGCTGTCTCACTTCCGCTTTAAAGAAGCAATATCTTTCTTCACTGCTGGCATTCCCAGTAGCTGCCTATGTAACTTCCAGCACTCCCTGAGCTATACTGTCCTGAATTTCCTCAGGCACTTCACCTTTACCAACCATGTATATCTTTGGGCTGCACCTGGTGAATTTCAACCATTTCCTTGAGCTTGCTTTCCTACAGGTGATCTTAAGCTCTGACAAAATGCTTTGCTACCCCCAAGGATGAAGGGTTTATGGATGTTGTAATCTGGGTCAAGGGCTCACTTGGGTCATCGAATTTCTTGACCTCATTAGGTGCCATCCTGACAGATATATCTCAGTAAAGTCTCTCTCTGAAATATCTTCACAGTAATTCCCACACTACACAAAACAAAAATGATAGGTACAAGTTAAACAGTACACACTTAAAACCATGGAGTTCCTACTCAGCAAGCTGCCACTTATGTGCGCCTAAACTCATGATGCCTGTTGTATTCCTTTGCATCTGTTACACCAAAGCACACAAGCTTGTAAATGTATATGCTAAAATACAGTTTGGGGAATGAGTATAGACACCCCCACTGGCATCCTGAACTTTCAGTAACTACCCTTTGCAACTAGTGACCATGTCTCCAAAATTAACACACTAAGTTTAGTCTCTTACATAAACTCACATGCGTACACACACACACACAACTTTTGTCTCTAGTTTTAAGAGACTACTAGACAGGTATAAGGAAGAATTTAAGGTGGGGGGGTTATATGAGGGGCAGGGTTTAAGGGTCGGTACAACATTGTGGGCTGAAGGGCCTGTACTGTGTTGTATTGTTCTAAGTTTTATGTTCTATGAGTTAGTGACACCCAACAATCCCATAGACACCGATCCAAACAGCTCAAAGTGCCAGTTTTAAAAATACTCACCCACTTAGACTGCTGAGATGACTGGCCACACAATGGGTCACAAAAAGGTATGCCTGGACGAGGCCCCAAATGTTGTTGTGTGAACAACATCTACAGAGAGAAGTACTGGCGTCTCTTTATTCAACAAAATGGGACACAGCAAGCATCATATTGAGACCCCTTTCAGAGGAAAAAAGTCTATCTGACCCAACACTACATGATATTTCATATTCCAAAGATCAAACGGCAATTTGGGACAATTCCATATTTACAACGCTTCCTTTGAACTACACACCATATTCATACCTCTCTCTTCACATCCACACTATGGACACACAAGTACACACAACTTTCACACCTCCTTCTTCACACCCCAAACAACAGACTCCCAAATAATGAAATTAAATCTGCATTTTTCATTTTAATTCACAGTGCTATGAATCCCATTGTACAGAGCTGCATTTTAGATTTAATCCCCAATTCATATTCAGATCCAAAATTGATCTGAAAATCTGATATCAGTTGCTGAAGCTATTTGCTGTATATGCTAACCCCCAAAAAATCTCTAACGAAGTTCAACTAACAAAGTTTTTCAATGTATCTTGGTTTGTCATCATCGGTAGGTCACATCTGGTATTTCCAGTTGGCGGACGATTTCCCTCCCCACTGCTCTAACATATTGGTAAATCATGTACGTGGCAAGTTACAGCAGTGGTTTGCCTTTGCCTTCTGCCGGGTGAGTTTTCTTTTAAATAGATCACCAGCTCTTAACCCAGCATGGATGCAAGGGAGACGGCCAGATTCAAACTCGGGTCCTCTCACCCCGAAGTCCAGCGCTGATGCCACCATGCCACCAGCTGGGCATTTGACAATAATAAACCCAATAAATAAGCTAAACCCTAGAGTTCCAAGTGGAACTGTTGGCTTTCTAGAGAATGATTTAATATATAATGTCATTAATGCTCTTCCCATTGAGTAGCTATTCTTAATCAAAGTATTATTCAAATTAACTTTTTACCCCTATGTAGCATATTTTACATATTGTTTTTCTTCATAGAAAGCCTTCTTGGTTGTTTGTGATTTGAAACCGCATCCCATTTGGTTTCATATTGCTCTGTGGTATTGTTATTGACTAACACTGTGAAGCTTCCTCATTGCTCAGTGCAGTGTTACTGGATTCTCTACATTAAATTGTTTTAATAGTGAACTGTGTAGCTTTGCTGCTTTCTACAAAAAAAAGAGGATCTGTAAAAAGCAAGGTTGCATATTGTAAGTGCAACCTCTGTGCCCCCAGTTGACCCCCGTTCACCTAGGGTAAACTGCCATTGCCCCACCAGTAGTGCAATACTTCTGTGTAAATACGGTGTAATGCCCCCCCCCAGTACACTATCACAATACAAATACCAGACAATACCCAAAAGCGAGTAAATAATTACAACTTTATAGTGGTTTCTTAGTGATGGGTTAGTAGAAACAGATAATCTAAAGGTGCCAAAGTAATAATCAGTTGGTCAGTTTGTGCACATATTTTAATACGTTGGAGCTCACGCCTCTGGTTCCTTTTCACAACGACCTTCCGAGCCTTTGGCCACCATCCAAACTGCCAACGTCCAGTATCTGTTGTTCTGGAACCACTGCCCGCTCCACACACGTCCGTTCTCCTCGCTCTCCTCCTGAAAAAGACCGTGAACTCCCGCTCCACTTACACAGACAAGATAGCATAACAATCCTCCATTGGTTAGTTTTCCCTTTATCAATACCCGTAACCCAAACATATGGGACACAGGATCCCATTACAGCATTACAGAGAAGCCACTTCATTGTAAAATACAGAGAAGCCATTTTTTAGCCTGAACAGTTAACACCACTGTTACTGGAACTGAGAACCCTACATAAGAATGGACAGTTAAAGCATAACTATACCATTTTGTTTCTCTTAGATAGCACCACTCATCGGTGCATTATACTTGATATAACATCATTCAGTGAAACGCATAGCTTGATCTAGCAGAATAAGCACACTAAGCCAAAAATTTGGAGATTGAATAGGAAAAAAGGTTCATTAGAAAAAAGAAACATGATTTCAAAATTAAACATTTCCAAGTAGTTGGCAATGTTTACTGTAAATGCTAAACAAATTACAATTTGTGCCTAATGTTATTCTTTAAGGATTTGCTTCAGCTCTATCTGAGTAACAAAGTCAAACTGTACTATGAAGAGAGCATTTTCCCTGAGTGTGGAAAAAGGGTTACCAAAAGGGTTAATGAACTAAGTAGCTAACTTGCATTTTTCTATTTGAACTTTGTAACCCTAAGAACTTTTGTAACCTAATGTCCTAAGATAAGACCTGCAGATGGCAGATAGCTGGCCAAAAAGAGGAAGACGCTCATGCACATGATTTAGTCATTTGTCTGTTCTATAATTTTTGCTATGGATACTTGTTGCTCCAGATTACATAGATATATCTGCTTGTGTAACTTGTATGCCAGTAGTCAGGTATATTCGCATGTTTAGAAGTATAAATATATGCTGAAATTATTCTGTAACTTAGTACTTGCACATTTCTGCAAGCTCTCATGATATCATGCTGGATAAAGGTGTCACGCTTGATGTCTGGTCTCTAAAGTCATTTTTCTTCCACAATGGGCAATATATGCTTAAGTATATCATGATTTCAATAATTCAGCATTTATCCACCATGATACAAAAAAAATCTTGATTCAACTTGGCCATGGAATTTAATATTAGTCAAATGTTTTGATGTTTGTTTTCTTGAAATAGCAAATGTGTACTTTGTCATGACTTGATCACCCCAGCACTGTACTCAATATCATGCCAATAATTTTTTATTTGTTAACCTTGGAAGATGAATATCATTGTCTGTCCCCAATTCTCCCCAAGAAAAGGTTCTGAGCCACCTGGGACAGCCATACTGCACAGAAGAAGACCCTTTGCTCCAACCCATATTCCTCTAAACCTTTCTATCTACATACCTGTCCAAGTAGATTTTAAATGTTGCTAATATACCTGCCTCAACCACTTCCTCTGGCAGTTCATTCCATACACTGTCCACTGTCTGGATGAGTTTAAAATCCAACAGAAGACAAGTGAAAACAAGGAGAGAAAATATGGCAACACACACAAATTCTGGTGGAATGCAGCAGGCCAGGCAGCATCTATAGGGAGAAGCACTGTCGACATTTCCGGCCGAGACCCTTCGTCGGGCCTAACAGAAAGAAAAGATAGTAAGAGATTGGCAAAAGGGATACAGAGCTGGAGAAGGGAAAAGTATCCCTTTTCTCAAAAACCTTTCCAGCTCTTTACTTCACCCCACCCCCTCCTGTCTTCTCCTATCATTTCAGATTTCCCCATCCCCTCCTACTTTCAAATCTCTTACTATCTTTTCTTTCCGTTAGTCCTGATGAAGGGTCTCGGCCCGAAACGTCGACAGTTCTTCTTCCTATAGATGCTGCCTGGCCTGCTGCGTTCCACCAGCATTTTGTGTGTGTTGCTTAAATTTCCAGCATCTGCAGATTTCCTCATGTTTGAGAGAAAATGTGGAATATGAACATAAGCTAGCCAATAATATTAAATAGGATACTAAATGATTTTTTTCTGATATATAAAGAGTAAAAGAGAAGTGAGAGCGGAAATTGGACTGCAGGAAAATTTCACTGGAGAGATAGTAATGCAAAGAAGTGGCAGATGAATTCAATGAGTATTTTGCATCAGTCTTCACTGCTTGGTAGATGGGTCATTAGTCTATTCATTGTGGTGTCCTCCCGCTTCTTGCAGGGTGTGGGGCAGGGTCCAGTATCTCATGGATTGGGAAGGGTAACGTCCTTGGGTTCCACCCCTTGACATCCTGGACAACCCTCTCATCCAGGAATTCCAGCTAGCCCAGTTCTCTGCCATCTCGGGAGCTGTACCTCGGGACGAGGGCCCTGTCACGACCACTGACTCTGCCATGGCGTCTGTGTATCCCTGCATGCAGGCTGCAGAACGGGCTCAGTAATCACTCTCATGAGTACACACGTTCCAGCCAATTCGTGTTTCATTGTGGTGGTGTTTAACTCCCTTCCTCTTGTTTCAATTTTGTCGAGTCTTGACCAAAAGCAGAGCAACATCAGTGCCCCCTGCTTATTGCAGTCCTGCTTTCAGAAAAGAAGACTACTGATTAGACTGAAGTTGTCAAAGAGCAGCATTTACTTAGTGTTAAGCTACTATGGCTGAGCTGCTATGTTGATATTAGCTTTAGTTTGACAGTTTTAGTTAATGGCCCTGTTGGCCTAGTGTTTATTGTTTTTCATTTATTTTTGCACAGTTCCTATTAAAAGTCAGTAAGCAGTTGACTGGCTTGTGTCTCTCTCATGGCATTTGGGTCATAATCACACATCCTTGTCACTAACTGCACTACATGATCATCTGCCTTATTCCATATACTACCTGCATTCAAATGTAACACCTTCAGTCCTGTATTCAACAGTCTTTTCGATTTTGCCCCCATGTTACAATATAACTCATCCCAATGACTACAATTTTGCCTTATCATCTGCCTGTCCTTCTTCACAGTCTCACTACACAATGTATCCACTTGTATACTAACTGCCCTTTCCTCAGCCATATCAGTCTGGTTCTAATCCCTTTGAAAAATTATTTTAAACCCTCCCCAAAAGCTCTAGCAAACTTGTCCACAAGAATATTGATCCCCCTCAGACTCAAGTGTAACTCATCCTTTCTGCACCTTCCCCAAAAGAGATAGTAATGATCCATAAATCTGAAACCCTGTCCCCTGCACCAATTCCTCAGCCACGTAATCACCTGCCAAATCATCCTATCCTTATCCTCACTGATACGTGACACTGGTAGCAATCCAGAGATTGATAGAGGTCCTTCTTTTCAGCTTTCTACCTAACTCCCTAAATTCTTTCTTCAGGACCTCTTTCGTTTTCCTACCTATGCCATTGGCACCATTATGTAAACCAACAACAAATTTCAGAATATATGCCAGTGATATTAAACCTGACTCTGATGTACCACGACCTCCAGCGCTCACTCTCCTCCTCTAGAACAGTGTGGATCTGATCCAAAATAAGCCGACTCCTGGCAACTTGGTGGCGACATTCCATCCGGATGTTTTCTCACATCCACAAAATCTTTTGTCTGTTCCTCTAGCCAAGAAACCCACTGTCACTATTGCATTCTTCTTCTCCTTCCTCTCCCTCTGAGCCACAGAGAGCCAGAGACCTGACCACTGTAGCTTTCCTCTGCTAAGCCATCCCCTCCTCAACCATATCCAATGCAGTGTACCTGTTGTTGGTGAGAATGGTCACAGAGGTACTATCTGGCTGCTTATCCCTTTCCCCCCTCGTGGTGGTTACCAAGTACTGCTGCCCTGCACCTTGGGTGTAACTACCTCCCTGTAGGTCCCATCAATCAGTCACTCAGCCTCCTGAATGATCCGCAGTTCACCCAGCTCCAGCTTCAATTCCTTAGCACAGTCTGAAAAAAAGATGCAGCTGGATGCATCTCTTGGAGGGGTCTTCAGGGGTACTGGAGGTCTGCCTCCATTCCTACATCCTTCAAGAAGAGCATTCCACTATCTTTCTTGCCATCCCCAACTGCTCTAACTGTGTAATAAGAAAGGAATTTTTAATTTAAAAAAAGTCTACTGTACCTACAGCCTCTGCCTCGCCAAGTCGAAGTTTCTACGAGCCAAACCTGAACTCCCCATTCTAACATTTGTACACTCACACAATGGCCGCTTCAGTTAAATCCAAATTCTTTTTACTGGCTCTTGCCAAATGCCTAATTATGCACAATCTAACATCTCCTCGGGAACTCCCAGCTCTACTGTTCACTTCTTTTGAACTCTTTTTACCACGAAGCAATTGGGGTCATGTCACACATGTCAGATCCTACACCACATCAGACCATGTGAATAGGCTTGAACCCATCCTCTCAGTAGAAGACTGAGACTGCCAAGATTAATCAGATAACTAGTCAGTAAAAGATCAAGCTTATTATCTTTAAGTTGTAGTGATGTGCTACACACAGCGCTGAAATAACAACATGCAGTCGGTAAGTCGTTTTGAGACTAGTTTATTCAAACGTCGCGGCGCTGGCATTTAATCCCTAGCACCCGCACTCTCCGGGCAGAGGTGCATTACCAAAGTCTCCCCCCACGCGCTGGCTATTTGTGAGCTGGTTCGCCTGCGCAGTAAGTGGGTCGCCACATACACCCCCCCCCCCCCCCCCAATGTCCACAGTCTGGATCAGCCTCTGTTTGGGAGGTCTGCCTCTGCGCCGTGGTACCTGAACCTCGACCGGCTGTGCCAAGTCCACATGGGCTGGTTTGAGTCGGTCCACCGTGAAAACCTCCTCTTTCCCCCCAATGTCCAGAACGTACATGGACCCGATGATGTTGATCACCTTGAACAGCACCTCGTACGGCCGCTGTAGTGGTGCCTGGTGTCCGCCCCTTTGTACAAACACAAACTTATAGCTCTGCAGGTCTTTGGGTACATGGGTCGGGGTCCGTCCGTGCTGTAAAGTCGGCACGGGGGCCATGTTGCCGCGCTTTTTGCGTAGTCTGTCCAGGACTGCTGCGGGTTCTTCCTCTTGCCCCCTTGGGGCTGGTATGAACTCTCCTGGGACGGCCAGGGGTGTGCTGTACAGCAACTCAGCCAATGAGGCGTGCAGATCGTCTTTGGGCGGTGTGCAAATTCCAAGCAGGACCCAGGGAAGCTCGTCCATCCAGTTAGGTCCTCTCAGGTGGGCCATGAGAGCCGACTTCAAGTGACAATGGAAGCGTTCCACTAGCCCGTTCGACTGTGGGTGGTAGGCAGTTGTGTGGTGTAGCTGCATTCCCAACAGGCTGGCCACAGCCGACCACAGGCTGGAGGTGAACTGGGCGCCTCTGTCGGAGGTAATGTGGGCAGGTACCCCGAAGCAAGCTACCCAGGTTGCAATCAGTGCTCGGGCGCAGGAATTGGCAGATGTGTCGGTGAGCGGGACCGCCTCTGGCCACCTCGTGAACTGGTCTATCATAGTTAGGAGGTACCACGCTCCTCGGCACACTGGTAGGGGGCCCACGATATCCACATGAATGTGGTCGAACCTCCGGTGGGTGGGTTCGAACTGCTGCAGCGGGGCTTTAGTGTGCCGCTGCACCTTGGCTGTTTGGCACTGTGCGCACATTCTGGCCCATTCACTGACCTGCTTGAGAAATCTGTGCCACGCGAACTTGCTGGAGACTAGCTGGATGGTTGTCCTGATAGATGGTGCGCCAAACCATGTATGGAATCGAAAGCTCACCGCCCCCAGGCTGCCGGGACGATGGGGCAAGGTTGGCCGGTAGCCACGTCTCACAGGAGGGTCCTCTCACTTGGGCCTACGAGAAAGTCCTGCAGCTGTAAACCCAGGCTGCGGTCCTGTAGCTGGGCATCTCATCGTCTGCCTGCTGCGCCTCCGCCAGTGCTGCATAGTCCACCCCCAGGGACAGGGCCTGGACAGCTGGTCTGGAGAGTGCGTCCGCCACAATGTTGTCCTTTCCCAAGACATGCTGGATGTCCATCATGTACTCGGAGATATAGGACGGATGTCACTGCTGGCGAGCCGACCAGGGATCAGACACCTTCGTGAACGTGAAGGTCAACAGTTGGTGGTCCGTGAACATGGTGAACGGCCTGCCTTCTAAGAAGTACCTGAAATGCCGGATTGCCAGATACAGTGCCAACAGCTACCGGTCGAAAGCACTGTACTTGAGTTCGGGTGGTCGTAGGTGCTTGCTGAAGAATGCCAATGGTTGCCAGCGCCCCTCGATGAGCTGCTCCAGCAACCCACTGACTGCTGTGTCAGGTGTGTCCACCGTGAGTGCAGTCGGAACATCCGTTCTGGGGTGCACCAGCATTGTGGCATCTGCCAAGGCTTCCTTGGCTTTGGCGAAAGCAGCCGCGGCCTCTTCGTCCCAAGTAATGTCCTTGCCTTTAGCCAACATCAGGGTGTACAAAGGGTGCATGATACGGGCTGCTGAGGGGAGGAAACGGTGGTAGAAGTTCACCATACCAACGAACTCCTGTAGGCCTTTGACCATGTTGGGCCGGGCAAAGTGGCGGATCGCGTCTACCTTGGTGGGCAGAGGTGTTGCCCCGTCCTTGGTAATCCTGTGGCCCAGGAAGTCGATGGTATCGAGACTGAACTGGCATTTGGCCGGGTTGATCGTGAGGCTGAAATCACTCAGGCGGGAGTAGAGCTAGCGGAGGTGGGACAGATGCTCCTGGCGAATACTGCTGGCTATAAGGATGTCGTTCAAATAGATGAACGCAAAGTCCAGGTCGCATCCCACCGCATCCATTAGCCACTGGAAAGTCTGTGCAGCATTCTTCAGGCCGAACGGCATTCAGAGGAACATGAACAGGCCGAACGGGGTGATGAGTGCTGTTTTGGGGATGTCTTCAGGGTGCACCGGGATTTGATGGTATCTCCGGATGAGGTCTACATTGGAAAGAGTCTTGCCCCGTGTAGGTTTGCTGCAAAGTCCTGTATGTGTGGCACGGGGTAGCGGTCTGCAGTTGTAGCCTCGTTCAGTCTGCGGTAGTCACCGCATGGTCTCCAACCCCCAGCTGCTTTGGGCACCATGTGCAGGGGGGAGGCCCATGAGCTGTCGGACCACCGTATGATCCCCAATTCCTCCTTGAACTCCTTCACCAGGCAGAGCTTTTCCGGGCAAAGCCTTCGTGTGCAGGCGTGGAGGGGTGGTCCCTTGGTCGGGATGTGGTGCTGAACCCCTTGTCTGGGCATGGCTGCCATGAACTGCGGTGCCAGAATCAATGGAAAGTCCACCAGGATTCTGGTGAATTCGTAGTCCAGAGCGTGACGGAGTCCTGGTGTGGGGCCGGCAACTTGGCTTCACCCAGGGAGAACGTCTGGAAAGTCTCGGCATGTACCAGTCCTTTCCCTTGCAAGTCGAACAGCAGGCTATGAGCTCACAAGAAGTCCGCCCCCAGGAGTGGTTGGGCCACGGCGGCCAGTGTGAAGTTTCACATGAATCGGCTGGCGTCGAACTGCAGCTGCACTGTGCGGGTGCCTTAGGTCCATATCGTGCTGCCGTCTGTGGCCCTCAGGGTGGGTCCTGGCTTCCTGTTGCGGGTGTCGTACCCCGTCGGGGGCAAGACGCTGAAATCTGCTCTGGTGTCAACCAAGAAGCTGTGTCCCGACTGTTTGTCCCAGACATACAAGAGGTTGTCCTGGTGGCCAACCACCATAGTCATTAGCAGCAGCTGGCCCTTGCAGGGCAGGTGACAACGGCGGGCTTTTGTGCCCCACCGCTGGTGGTAAAAACACCACTGTTCACTGGCCTCCTCACTCCTGCCTCTGTGTTGTGTGCGCCCCCCTGCCGGGCCTGGTCTGGTCCACTGTTGGGCACGTGGCCTGGTAATCTGACCAACGGACGCCACACTGTCCCTTTTGTCTTTCCACAGCACATCTGCCCAGGCCGCCACCTTCCGGGGGTCACTGAAATCTGCGTCGGCCAGCAGCAGATGTATGTCCTCAGGCAGTTGCTCCAGGAATGCTTGCTCGAACATGAGGCAGGGCTTGTGTCCGTCAGCCAGGGCCAACATCTCATTCATCAATGCTGATGGCAGTCTGTCTCCCAAACCGTCCAGGTGAAGCAGGCGGGCACCCCGCTCATGCCGTGAGAGGCCAAAGGTCCCAATGAGCAGCGCTTTGAATGCTTCATATTTGCCTTCTTCCGGGGGTGACTGTATGAAATCCGCAACCTGAACGGCCGTCTCCTGGTCAAGGGCGTTCACCACATGATAGTAACGCGTGGAATCAGAAGATAACTGCCAAATCTGGAACTGGGCTTCTGCTTGGCTAAACCACACGCGTGGTCACAGCATCCAGAAAGTCGGCAGTTTTAGCGAAACTGCGTGAACAGATGAAGAGTCGGTCACTTTTGGTCCAAATCCCGTTTGGACCGTCGGAGTGACCAGTGTAGCGATGTGCTACACACAGAGCTAGAGACAACGACACGCAGTCGGTAAGTCGTTTCAACACTAGTTTATTCAAACTTCGCAGTGCTGGCATTTAATCCCTAGCACCCGCCCTCTCCGGGTGGAAATGACATCAGGGGTGCATTACCAAAGTCTCCAACCACACGCTGGCTATTTGTGGGCCAGTTTGCCTGCGCAGAAAGTGGGTTGCCACAAAGTCATAATAAACTGTATTCAGACCTAACTGCTGCAAAATTTGGTTTACAAAGGTCAGTCCTGATGTGTTTCTTCTAACTGAAAGGTCATGTTTACATCAAACAAAACTTGCCAATAATTGAAACCACAAGCATTTACAGGATGTAGAAGTTTAATACCTGACCTGTGTTATCTGTAAGCTACTTTTAAGGAGGAAGCCCGTTATAATTAGGAATTGAGCTGTACTTGCTGTTAAAGTTACTTTAATACTGAACAGACATCAGTGTTAACAGAAACAAAAGTTAAAAGAAACATAATGAGAAATTCTGAACTGTTTTATTTGGAATCTGCCTTATTCCAACAAAACCACTTGTTCAATCTCATGACCAGTCATATATCTTTGATAATCATGCATCTTTCAAGGATTTATAACAAAAGCTACTTTAAGTAGAACTATGGGACCTTGAATGCTCTTCAGTTTAAATTGGATAATCCTTGTTCCCTTTTCTTCATTTATTAGATAACAGGGGTTTGCGATTTATTAGAAATTGATCAAGACTGGGACTCAAGTCAAGCTGCCAGAACCAATTAGCCACCATTGCAGCAATGTATTGTTCTCAGTATCTAGAGAACTCAAAAAATAACATCAATGTAATGTTTCGCATAGTCAAATGACTCAGCATATCAAAGCATTTTTATGAAGAACAGTAGCAGATACATTTTATCATTGGTTCCATAATTCTGACTTGCACTTAGACTGTGAATCTGTTCAGCATATTGCTCTCAGTATCCAAATTAGCTAGCCACTGAATTACTTCTCCTCCATTACCCCTTTAATCTTATGTTCTACAACCCACTGCTGAACTCATAGACCTCTCTGCATGAGGATTCTGCCACTATTTTGCAAAATCTTTAACTGCTTCCTGACCCTCCGAGCTTCCCACTTAGCTATTACGAATTGCCACACACACACACACCACACACACACACACAATTAAAGCAGATAAAACATAACTCCAGATATCAGGGTAAAAGATTAGTGGAGAAAGAAAGGTGTAGGGAAACAAAATTCGGAGATAGAACTGCAACACCAGAATGCAAAGGGATTCATAAAGAATTATAAGACTGGCCATAGAATTGCATCGCAGCAAAAAACAAAGCAATGATATCATGCCATCACAAGTGAAGCATGAAGACAATTACCAAAGGATTTTAAATTTAGATTCAAATCGCGACTCAATGGCAAATTTAAACAACTTTATAAGAAATGGATTTGAACAAGCTCAATCCAAAAGGTCGAAGGATGATTCATCATCATCCCAAGAGATCCACATGCTTGCTCTGTCAATTCACAGCAGCATACAGCTGAGAGAAAATCTTGTTTTACTCCCCATTTGAAAGTTAATCATGTGAAGATGCAGTTCCTGATAGCAGTCATAAAACTAGCTTTGATAATTTCAAATCTGTTCATTGTCTGCATTTTATCTTCAGGTAATTTTCCAGGTTTTTTTTTCAAGAGCTTTGAATTACTTCTTATGTCACTGTATCCCCATGTCTGATCAATCCTTTCCAGGCAGAAGAGTACACATACCACCATACCGTAGATACATCGCAAGAGAGACCAATTTTATTACATCGCTTCTCCCATTTGCTTCTTAGTAATCAATACTGGTGATTCCAAGTTGCAATCAAAAATAGCTCTGTAGACACTGTTGGCTAATCCTCCAACTATAATCTAATTGCTTTGGCTGATGCAATTCAGAATCCAATTGGATTTGTTGATTGCTGATTAGCAATGGTTGGAAACAAATTATCACTGAATTTATTGTGGTTTCTAAACTATGACTTGATTCTGAGCTACAACCAAGACATTTATGGCTTCCCTCCCTCTAGCTCTTTGTAATGACTTCCAACGTTCAACTGCCTTAGCTGTTTTGTCAGTCCGTTCTACGATTACCTCATCTTATGCCATTGCCCTGTTCGGAATGGAGCTCTGAACAAATACAATTACTCTGAATGCAGTTCTAAATCCAGATAAGCACACATTGAAAATAATCCCAGGGCTGTCCAGTCAGGATGCTTACACCTCTCTAAAATAACTTCAACTAAATATTTGTTGGTTATGCTGATTTTCCACAGATCTGAGTTCACAAGATATTCTGCTACTTCCAACTTTATCAAATATCTTTGCATGTCAAGAAAGACCAGGTGGTTAATACTTACCAGTATTTGTAAGTAATCTTTGTCAATAAAATCAAAAAGGTTAAGCAGGCCTCTTATAGACGTCTGAATTGATTTCTTTAGCCAGGATATTATAGTACAGATGGATCTGGCTTAGTCAAAACAATAGTTTTTTATAACAGATGGAACCAACTTTCTCTATATTGCTGATGTTGCCAATCATACTTTCCAATAATAAATATACTGAAAATTGGACAACTAGAGTGACTTTACTATTGTTGAACTGATACAAGTGTTTCTCAATTTACAAACATCCATTAAAAAAATTTTGCTGTAACATTTCTCACATGTTGGTATTCATATTTCTAATTTATAAATCTGTTTCTCACTATAACAAACCGTATACCCAACTCTACACCAGCTGCAATGTGCATACCAAAAATAACCAAAATATATATCACCTAATAGAGTCTTAGAATAGAGTCCTATGAAAGTACAGCCCAGAAACACACCTTTCGGTCCATCAAGCCCATGCTGAACCATTCAAACTGCTAATTCCCATCGACTCATCACATTAACAGGCGCATCGAGATGCAGCTCCTTAGAGAACATGTTAGGAAACTGGAGCTGCAGCTCGATGACTTTTGGCTTGTTAGGAAAAGCGAGAAGGTGATAGACAGGAGCTACAGGAGACAGATAAATGGGTAACTGTCAAGACAGTGAAGGGAAAACATTAGTTAGTGGAGAGAACCTATCCTGTCCCACTCAACAATAAGTACTCCATATTGAGTACTGTTGTGGGGGAGACCCACCTGGGGGAAGCAACAGTGGCCAAGGCTCTGGCACTGAGTCTAGCCCTGTGGCTCAGAAGTGTAGATAACTGATGAGGATGGCTGCAGTAATAGGGGACTCTCTAGTTAGGGGGACAGATAGGTGAATCTGTGGGCGCGATACACAGATGGTAGTTTGCCTTCCAGGTTCCAGGGTCTGTGATGTTTCTGAATGTGTCTATAATATCCTAAAGAGGGAGGGTAAGCAGCCAGAAGTCGTGATATATATTGCTACAAACTACATAGGTAGAAAAAGGGAGGAGGTCCTGAAAACAGAATACAGGGAGTTAGGAATGAAGTTGAGAAGCAGGACCTCAAGGGTAGTAATCTCAAGATTGCTGCATGTGCCATATGACAGGAATAGAATGAGGTGGCCAATAAATGCATGGCTGAATAATTGGAGCAGGGGGTAGAATTCAGATTTCTGGAACACTGGGACCTCTTCTGGGCCAGGCGTGGACTGTAAAAAAGGAATAGGTTGCCCTTGAATCTGAAGGGGACCAATACCCTTGAGGTCAGGTTTGCTAGAGCTTTTGTGACTAGTTTAAACTAATATGGTAGGTGGATGGGAACTAGTATGATAGAGCTGAGGATGAGCCAGCAGATAAAGGAATCCTTAGGAGGCAGTGGCCATAATATGATTGAATTCATACTGCAATTTGAGAGGTAGAAGCATAAGTCAGATGTATCAGTATCACAATGGAATAAAGGGATTACAGAGGCATGAGAGAGGAGCTTGCCCAGGTGGATTGGAGGAGGATACTGGTTGGGGATGACAGCGGGGCAAAGGTGGCTGAAGTTTTTGGGAATAGTTCTCAAGGCGTAGGATAGATACATCCCACAGAAAAAGAAATTCTGAAATAGCAGGAGTAGAAAACCGTGGCTGACAAGGGAAGTTAAGGACAGCTTAAAAGCCAAGGAAATGTCATATAATGAAGCAAAAGTGAATGGGAAGATGGATGATAGAAAAGTTTTTCAAATTCAACAAAAGACAGCTAAAAAGTATGAGAAGAGAAAAGGTGAAATATGAGGGCAACCTAGCCAATAATATAAAGCAAAATACTAAAAGTTTTTTCAGTTATGTAAAGATAAAGGGAGGTGAAAGTTGATAATAGACCATTGGAAAATAATGCTGGTGAGGTAGTGATAAGGGACAAAGAAATGGCAGATGAACTTCATAAGTACTTTGCATCAGTCTTCAGTGTGAAGACACTAGCAGTGTACCAGAGGTCCATGAGTGTCAGGGAAGAGGAGTGAGTGTCATTGCTATTGCAAAGGAAAAAGTGCTAGGCAAACTGAAAGGTCTTAAGGTGGAAAAGTCCAAATGGACTACATCTCAGAGTTCCGAAAGAGGTTGCTGAAGAGATAATGGATGCATTGGTCATGATTTTTCAAGAATTTCCAGAGCACGGGAAAATTGAAAATGTCACTCCACTCTTTAAGAAGGGAGGAAGGGAAAAGAAAGGAAATTATAGGTCAGTTAGTCTAACCTCAGTGGTTGGGAAAGTGTCGGAGTCCAGTATTAATGATGAGATTTCAGGGTACTTGGATATTAATGATAAAATAAGTCAAATTCAGTTTGAATTAGGTTTCAAATTCAGTTTTATTAGGTTTGAATAAAGGGAAATCTTGCCTGACAAATCTGTTAGAGTTCTTCAAGGAAGTAACAAGGAGGGTGAACAAAGAAAAGGCAGTGGATGTCACTTAAATAGTTTTTCAGAATTCATTTGATAAGGTGCCACACATGAGGCTGCTTATCAAGATAAAATACAATGGCATTGCAGAAAAGATACCAGCATGGTTAGAGGAATGGCTGACAGGCAGGAGGCAGTGAATGGAAACAAAGGGGGCCTTTTCTGGTTGGCTGCCAGTAACTGGTTGTGTTCCTCAGGGGTCAGTATTGAAACCGTTACTTTTCACTCGTTTGTCAATTACTTAGATAATGTAATTGATGGCTTTGTGGCAAAATGTGCAGATGATACGAAGATAGGATAAGGGGTAGGTAGTGCTGAGGAAGCAATTTGATTGCATTAGGACTTATCCAAATTGGAAGAATGGGCAAAAAAAGGGGCAGATGGAATAAAGTGTTGGGAAATGTAAGATAGTGCATTTTGGTAAAAGGAACAAAAGTGTAGACTATTATCTAAATTGAGTGAAAATTCAAACATCGGAGGTGCGGAGGGACTTAGGAGTCCTCAAGCAAGACTCCTAGAAGGTTACTTTACAGGTTGAGTTTGTGGTAAAGGAGGCAAATGCAATGTTGGCGTTCATTTTGAGGTGAATAAAATATAAAAACAAGGAGATAATGCTGAGAGGTTATAAGACACTAGTCAGGCTGCAGTTCAAAGGTGCAAAAATCAAGTTTAATGTCAGAGAAATGTAAACAATATACATCCTTAAATGCTTTTCCTTCGCAAAACATCCACAAAAACAGAGAAGTGCCCCAAAGACTGAACGACAGTTAAACATGAGAACCCCAAAGTACCCTCTGAGCTACCCCCTCGCACATTAGTGGCAGCAAGCAATGATCCCCCCTCCCCCCACCAGCAAAAAAATAGCAAGCATCAGTTACCATCACCAAGCCCAACCGTGTGCTAAGCGACAGCTCAGACCTTGCAGTTGCCCCATAATCATTGCTTTTCATCCAAATTCAACAACCCACGGGTTCTCTCTCTCCCTAGAAAGGGAGAGCGAGGAGTCCCCCGTTTTCACAGCGGGTGAGAGACATAACAACAACCTACTGGTTTACGACCTTAAAAGTCCGTTTCATCGCTTTTTCCGAGCTCTGTGTCCGAAGATCGCAAAGACCTCGAGCCTTCGGGCTCGCACCAAAAGATTTGTGGCCTCCCCGATGACACACGAGTCTCCGGTCATGGCACCGACCCACGATCCACCCACAGCCCCGAGATCTTAGGTTTCCAAACATCATCGAGACTCTCAGGGCAAACCATTGGCATATCGAATAGCAGCCAGTCATAGAACCCTGAGAACGGGTCCCATTCCAGCAAAGAACAGAAGCTTGTGTGTAACTCCAGGTCAGGGTCTTCAAAAAAGCCCTGAAAGGGAAAAATGAAGTGACTAAATGTAGAAACAGAGCTGTTTCCAAAAGCAGAGGAGTTGCCATTAGGCGCCATCATTCCTCCTAAGCTCCACCCTTCTTGAAGCATTGTCAACAGTTTTGGACCCCATATTTCAGAAAGGTTGTGTTGACATTGGAGAGAGTCCAGAGGAGGTTCACGAGGATGATTCTGGAATAAAGGAGTTAACATATGAGGAGTGTTTGTCAGATTTGGACCTGTACTCACTGAAAGATAGAAGAATGCATGGGGATCTCATTAAAACCTTTGCTTGTTAAAAGGACTAGACAAGATGGATGTGGAGAGGATGTTTCCAATAGTGGGAGTGCTCAGAACTAAAGGGCACAGCCTCAGAGTTATGGAGCGACCCTCTGAAATCGAGCTAAGTATGATTTTTTGTAGCCAGAGAGTAGTGAATCTGTGGAATGTTCTGCCACAGACAGCTAAGGAGGCTAAGACCGTAGGTACATCTAAAGAGAAAATTGAGTTTCCTGACTGGTCAGGACATCGAAGGTTATGGCAAAAAGGTAGGTGAGTAGGGTTGAGTGGGATCCAAGATCAGCCATGATGGAATGGCAGAGCAGACTCGATGTGATGAATGGTCTAATCTTTTCCTATGACTTAAGGTCTTAAGGACCTGCACCATGACCATAGCCCTCCTTACACCTACCATCCATGTAACTATCCAAATTTCTCTTAAACATTGGGAATTCAGCTTGCATGCACCATTTGCACTGGCAGCTCATTCCCCACTCTCTCAACCTTCTAAGTGAAGATGTTTTCCCTCATGTTCCCCTTAAACTTCTCAGCTTTCACCCTTAATTATCCTTGTAAATTTTCTTTGTACTCTTTCAACCTTATTTACATCTTTCTTGTAGGTAGGTGACCCAAACTGCACCAATGTCTTATACAACTTCAACAGAACCTCCCATCTCTTATACTCAATACCTAGAATTATGAAGGCCAATGTGCCCAAAGCTTTCTTTATGACCCTATCAACCTGTAATGTTCCTTTAATGAATTATGGATTATATTCTGAGATCTCTTTATTCTACCACATTCCTCAATGCCCTACCCTTAACTTTATAAGACCTACCCTGGTTGGTCCTACTGAAGAGCAATACCTCACACTTCCATCTGCCATTTTTCAGCCCAATTATCCGAGTGATCCAGATCGTCCTCACTGTCCACTACAGCCCCCAGTCTTGGTGTCATCCACAAATTTGCTAATCCAGTTTACTACAGTATCATCCAGATCGTTGATAAAGGTCAGGGGTCACCAACCCTTTTTGCACCAAGGAGCGGTTTAATATTGACAATATTTTTGCAAGGTGGGGCAGTGTGGGTGTTAATATCGACCAGAATATAGGTGATAAGTCAATTATAAGTCACTTATAAGTGGCTAATATACTCAATCTTGTTCCTAAAAGGGTTTATCTAATGAATTTAATACTAAACACACAGCACATATTTTCCTTGCATGAACATAGTGATAAGTCAATTATAACTCACTTATAAGTCAATAGCATCCTAACATTTTACGTAACATTTGGATATTAAACTCACAGTGCATATTTTCCTTGTATGAACATATAAAATCATTGCAACTCACCAGTGAGAGTACAAGGTAAGGGCCAGAGATCCCTGTACCGGGACCACAGCGGTCGCAGTCCGGAGAGAGTGACCGACCGAGCAAGGAGGAGTGTGACAGGGTTCCCCCTTATAGGTAGGTAGGAGCTATCGGCTGACAAAAGTTTGGCTCGAGGGATAACTTTCAGTAGATCGCAGCGAGGTAGCTGCTCTGCTACTTATGAAACCCTGAGGTCAGCTGCGAATATTTTAGCACCGAGTTCCTCGTGAACATTCGGTGTGCTAAACAGATTAGAAATGGCAGCCATCTGTCTGCGCTCCAGGCCAGTAACAATGGCACTTCTCGAAGACATGTGCTGCACAGTTCAGTCAACCACCAGAGTGGTCCTAGGTGCAAAGACGTGGAGGTCAGGGGAAAGCGACGGGGGGTTGAATGGTTTGATGGTTGAGCTCCAACGATGTTCACTAAACTGACTGAACTCTGATAAGTTTGGCACCTTTTATTTTATTTTCTTTTCCTTCATATATACTCTATTGTTTGTACTCATTTAGTTTTAGTAAAATCTTTAAAGTATATTTCATAATGGTATCTGGTATGAGTTTGATATTGTGTGTGCGACATGGCATAAACTTGATTCCCACAGCACCTGTGTATACGGGAGGCGGGGTTGGAGAGTGGCTGGACTTTCTCCCCCTAGACATATACCAGCCCGTTGGGCAAGTGTTACACAATAGTGGACCCAGCATTGGACCCTTAGCACTCCACTAGTCACAGGCCTCCAGTCAGGTAGGCAACCATCTACTAGAACCCTCTGGCTTCTCTCACAAAGCCAATGTCTAATGCTATTTACTGCTTCATCTTGAATGCTGAGCAACTGAACATTTGTGACAAGCTTCTCATGTGGGACCTTGTCAAATGCCTTAGACAATATCTGCTACCTTGCCTTGATCAACTTTCCTGTTAACTTCCTCGAAAACCTCTACGACATTGATTGGACATGACATACCATGCACAAAGCCATGCTGACTAGCCCTGATAGGTCCATGTCTATCCAAATACTCTTATATCCAGTCCCATAGAAGATCTGCCAATAACTTTCCCACTACTGATGTCAGGCTCATTGGTTTATTTTTAGAGTTTTTGTTAAACAGCGGAACAACACTGGCTATACTCTAATCCTTTGGTAACTCACCTGTCACTAAAGATCCCTGATAGGGCCTTGGCAATTTTTACACTTGCCTCCCACAGGGTCTGAGGGCACACCTTGTCAGGACTTAAGGATTTGCCTCAAAACAGCAAACACCTTTGCCTCTGTGTAGAACCCATGAAGTTGATGCTATTTTGCCCTACTTTTATAGACTCTGCATATGTCTCCTGAATAAATACAGATACAAAAAATTCTTTTAAGATCTCCTCCATCACTTTTGGCTTCATGCATGAATTACCGTTCTGAGCTTCCAGTGGACCAATTTTGTCCCTCGCAATCCTTTTGCTCTTAACATATCTGCAGAATTCCTTAGAATTCTTCATTACCTTGTCTACTAAGACAACCTCATGCCTTCCTTTAGCCTTCCTGATTTCTTTCTTAAATGTTCTCTTGCATTTCTTATATGCCACAAGCACCTCATTTGTTCCTACCTGCCTATACCTGCTATGACTGTCCTACTTTTCCATAACCAGGGCCTCAATATCTCTTGAAAACCAATGTTCACTATACCTGATAACTTTATCTTTAATTTTGACAGGCACATACAAGCTTTGCACACTCCAAATTTCCCTTTTGAAGGCCATCCACTCATCAAGTACACCTTTGCCAGAAAACAGCCTGCCTCAATCCACACTTACCAGATCCTTTCTGATAGCATCAAAGTTGGCTTTTCTTCAATTTAGAACCTCAACCCGAAGACCACACCTATCTTTTTGCATATTTAGTTTGAAACCAATGGTATTGTGATCACTATATGCAAACTACACAAGCTTCTGTCATCTGCCATGTCTCACTCCCTAATAGCAGATCAAGTATCACACACCTTCTGATTTATAAAACTTTCCTGAGCATATTTGACAAGATCTGTTCCATCTAGTCATTTTACAGTATAGGAGTCCTAGTCAATATGTGGAAAGTTAAAATCACCTACTATAACAACCTTAAGCTTCTTGCAACAGTCTGTGACATCTCTATAAATTTGTTCCTCTAAATCCCTCAGACTGTAGGGTGATCTGTAATATAGCCCAATTAACATGATCATAACGTTCTTATTATCACGTTCCATCCATAACACCTCATAAGATGAGTTCTTCAGTCTGTCCTGACTGAGCACTGCCATTACATTTTCCTTGACTACTAATGCCACCCCTCCTTTAATGCCACCTGCTCTTTTGTGTCTTAAACAATGGAACCTTGGAATATTGAGCTGCCAGTCCCACCCCAAGTGCCACTAATGCCACTAACCAAGTGCCACTAATGGCTACAATATCATAATTCCAGGTGTTGATCCATGCTCTGAGCTCATCTGCCTTTTTGCATTGAAATATACGCAGGTCAGGACATTAGTTGCACCATACTCCATCTTTTGTCTGAGGTTTTAACAGCATCTGTGTCCATGACCTCTCCACTACCTTTCTGGTACTCTGGTTCCTATCACTTGGTGACTCTAGTTTAAGCCCTCCGTGCACCCCCCCCACCCCACCGCCCCACCATTTAGCATTAGCAAACCTTCCCACTATGACATTAGTCCTCTTCCAGTTCAAGTGCATACCATCTCTTCTGTACAAGTCCCACCTTCCCTGGAAGAAATTCCAATGATCTAAAAATCATATACCCTTCTCCTACACCAACTCCTTATCCATATGTTAACTTGCATGATCTTCCCATTTCTGACCTCTAGCACATGGCACAAGTAACAGTTCAGAGATCACAATCCTGGAGGTCCTGCCAATTAACTTAGTCCCTAACTCCCTGCACTCACTTTTCAATTCCTCAACACTCTTCCTACTCATATCACTGGTACCTACATAGACCACGACCTCTGGCATTTCACTCTCCCACTTAAGAACACGGAGCATTCGATCTGAGATGTTCCAGACCCTGGCACCTAGAGGCAATATACCATCTGGAGAATCTTGTTCTCATCAACAGAACCTCCTTTCTGTTCCTCTATCACCACAGCTCACCTCCTCTCCACACTTCCCTTCTGAGTCACAGACTCACTGCCAGAGACCTGACAGCTGTAACTTCCCTCTGCTAGGTCATTCCTCCCAACAGTATCCAAAGTGGTATACCTGTTGTTGAAGGGTACTCTGCACTGGCTGTTTAACCTCTTTCCCCTTCCTGACTGTCGCCCAGTTTTCTGTGCCCTCCACGTTGGCTGTTACTACCTCTCTATGTCACACCCTCAGCCTCCTGAATGATCCGTGGGTTATCCAGTTCCAGCTCCAACTCGCTAAGTCCTTAATCTTTCTGGTTTTATACATTTTGCCTAATAAACCATTATCCTGAGTTTCTCTGGCATTTTCTGTTGCTCCTGATTATTCTAGAATTCATCTCTCATCAAATGAGAAATGGTTATGCACACTAATAATCCAAATAGATCTATTTTCAGACAACAAACAGAGTTTTACTGCTATCAGGATCAGCACTTATTGCTCAACAAAGACAACTGAAACTGAATAGCTGGTTGATCATCTTGTTGCTGAATAGCTTGTTGGTTTTAAATGAGAATAACTGCCCATGCTAACCTACAAAGCATGTGAAAAGTACTACATTAGTTGAGAAGCATTATACAAAGCTCTGAGGATGTGGAAGATATTAAATAAAGAATTATTATTCTTCTTTCACTTTCTTTGAGATTATTATTGAAGAATTTGTCTATCACCACAATAGGTCTACAGTGGATGCAATCTCGCTAGCTTTCCACTCGGCCTTCAACCACCTACACAACAACAATACCTACAGTACTATAAAAAAGTATTAGGTACTCTAGCTATATATCTGCCTAAGATATTTGCACAGTACTATATTTCTGACTATAAGCTATGGCATATTTTATGTATCACACTGTACTGCTACCCCAAACCAACAAATTTCACAACATTCAGTATGTCAGTGTTAATAAATCTGATTCTCATCCTAAGGATCAGACCCAGGTTAAAAAAACTCTGATGGATGATATATACAGACCTCTAAACAGCAGCCAGGATCTGGGGCAAAACATTGCAACAGAAGATAGAAAAGGCATATGTCATGGGTGATTTCAATATGCAGGCAGATAGGGAAAGTTAGGCTGGTGCTGCATCCTAAGGGAAGGAGTTTGCAGAGTACCTATGCAATAGCTCTTAAGAACAGCTTGTGGTTGAGCCCACAAGGAAAAAACAATTCTGCATTAGGTGTTGGTTAATGATCCAGATTTGATAAACTAGTTAAAGTAAAGGAACTCTTTGGCGGCTGTGATTATAATCTGATACAATTGACTCTGCAGTTTGAGAGGGAGAAGCTAAAACAAAATGTATCAGTATTATAGTGGAATCAGAATCAGGTTTATTATCACCGGCATGTGATGTGAAATTTGTTAACTTAGCAGCAGCAGTTCAATGCAATACATAAACTAGCAGAGAGAGAGAGAGAAAAAAGAATAATAATAATAAATAAAATAAAATATAATTATAAGTAAACAAGAAAATCAATTACGTATATTGAATAGATTATTAAAAACTGTGCAAAAACAGAAATAATGTATATTTAAAAAAGTGAGGTAGTGTCCAAAGTTTCAAAGTCCGTTTAGGAATCGGATGGCAGAAGGGAAGGAGCTGTTCCTGAATCGCTGAGTGTGTGCCTTCAGACTTCTGTATCTCCTACCTGATTGTAACAGTGAGAAAAGGGAATGCCATGGGTGCTGGAGGTCTTTAATAATGGATGCTGCCTTTCTGAGACACCACTCCCTGAAGATGTCCTGGGTAATTTGTAGGGTAGTGCCTAAGATGGAGCTGACTAGATTTACAACCTTTTTCAGCCTCTTTCGGTCCTGTGCAGTATCCTCTCCATACCAGACAGTGATGCAGCCTGTCAGAATGCTCTCCACGGCACAACTATAGAAGTTTTTGAGTGTGTTTGTTGACGTGACAAATCGATTCAAACTCCGAATAAAGTACAGCTGCTGTCTTGCCTTCTTTATGACTACATAAATTGTTGTGACCAGGTTAGATCCTCAGAGATCTTGACACCCAGGAACTTGAAGCTCTCACTCTCTCCACTTCTGATCCCTCTATGAGGACTGGTATGTGTTCCTTTGTCTTACCTTTCCTGAAGTTCACAATCAGCTCTTTCGTCTTATTGACATTGAGTGCCAGGTTGTTGCTGTGGCACCATTCCAGTAACTGGCATATCTCATTCCTACACACCCTCTCGGCACCTCCTGAGATTCTACAACAATGGTTGTATCATCAGCAAATTTGTAGATAGTATTTGAGCTATGCCTAGTCACACAGTCATATGTATAGAGAGAGTAGAGCAGTGGGCTAAGCACACACCCCTGAGGTGAGCCAGTGTTGATTGTCAGCGAAGATGTTATTACCGATCCCCACAGATTGTGGTCTTCTGGTTAGGAAGTCAAAGATCCAATTACAGAGGGAGGTACAGAGGCCCAGTTTCTGCAACTTCTCAATCAGGATTGTGGGAATGATGGTATTAAGTGCTGATCTATAGTCGATGAACAGCATCCTGACGTAGGTGTTTGTGTTGTCCAGGTGGTCTAAAGCTGTGTGGAGAGCTATGGAGCAAAGCATTTCATCACTGTTGATGTGAGTGCTACCAGGTGATAGTCATTAAGACAGCCCACATTATTTTTCTTTGGCATTAGTGTAATTGTTGCCTTTTGAAGCAAGTGGGAACTTCTACCTGTAGTAGTGAGAGTTTGAAAATGTCCCTGAATAATTCTGTTAGTTGGTTGACACGGGTTTTCAGAGCCTTACCAAGTACTCCATCAGGACCTTCTGCCTTGTGAAGGTTCACTCTCTTTAGAGACAGAATTACAAAAGCTTGAGAGAGAAACTGGCCAAAATCCAATGGAAGGGGACTCTAGCAAGGATGACAGGTAGAACAGCAGTGGCTGGAGTTTCTTGGATCAATTCTAAAGGCACAAGATAGATACATCCTAAAGGAAGGCATCTATGACTGAAAAGGGAAGTCAAAGATAGCATAAAAGTGTAATAGTGGGCATATAACAAAAGATAGTGGGAAGTTAGAGGACTGGGAAGCTTTTAAAATCCAACAGAAAGCAACTAAAACAGCAATGAGAGAAAAGATAAAATATGAAGGTAAGCTAGCCAATAATAAAAAGAGGATATCTAAATTTTGATCAGATAAATAAAGAGTAAAAGAAAGACAAGAGAGGATATCCGACCATTGGAAAATGATGCTGGAAAGGTAGTAATGGGCCACAAGGAAATGGCAGATGAACGTATTAAATATTTTGCATTAGTTTTCACTATGGAAGATGCCGGCAATATGCCAGATATTGGAGAGCTTCAGAAGGCAGAAATGAATGTCATTGCTATTACTAAGGAGAAAGTGCTTAAGAAGCTGAGAGGTCTGAAGGTAGATAAATCATCTGGACCAGGTGGTTTTGAAATACGCAGGTGAAGAGATTGTGGAGGCATAACTAGTGATTTTAAAAATCATTAGATTCTGGAATGGTTTTGGAGGACTGGAAAATTATAAATGTCACTCCACTCTTAAGGGAGGGAGGGAGGCAGTAAAAATTAAATTATAAGCTACTTAGCCTGATTTCAGTGGTTGGGGACATGTTGATGTCCATTATTAAGAATGGGGTTTCAGGTTACTTGAAGGCACATAATAAAACAGGTCAAAGTCAGCATGGTTTCCTTCAGGAAAGATCTTCCTGACAAATCTGTTGGAATCCTTTGAGTGAATAACAGGCAGAATAGACAAAAGAGTCAGTGGATGATGTTTACTTGGATTTTCAGAAGGCCTTTGACAAGGTGATGCTCATGAAGTTGCTATACAAGTTAAAAGCCAATGGTACTACAGGAAAGATACTGATATAGATAAACTATTAGCTGAATAGCAGGAGGCAAAGAGTGGGAATAAAGAAGGCCTGCTCTGGCTGATTGTTTGTGACCAGTAGTGTTTTGCAGGGGTTGGTGTTAGGACTGCATCTTTTCACATTATATTCAATGATTAGGATGATGGAATTGATGGCTTTGTGTCAGGTTTGTGGATGATACAGAGGTAAGTGGGGGAGGGGTGTTTGGTAGTGTTGAGGAAGCAGGGAGTCTAAAGAAGGGCAATGGGCAATGTGGTCAGTCTATGGAATATATTGCCAGCGACAGCTGCAGAGGCCAAGTCATTGGGTATATTTTAATAGGTTCTTGATTAGTAAGGGCATTAACAGTCATTGGGAGAAGGCTGGAGAATGAGGTTGAGAGGGATAATAAATCAGACATGATGGAATGGTGGAGCATATTTAAAGGATGAATAGCTTAATTCTGCTGCTATGTTTCATGGTCTTGTTGTGACTGTGAACAAAGTCAGCAAAGAAACATTGAAACTAGTGGATATAGAAATCTTTACTTAGAATTCGAGATGCACTTGGAAGAAAAGGCCTGCCTTACACAAAACTACATGACATTTTTATATACTGAACACAAAGGTAACAGCAGGATAATTCTATAGTTGCAATGCATCTACCATGCTTCCCTTGAATTACATATAATTTCCAAACACCTCCTTCTTCACACCCACACTCAATGTCAATCCGCATTGTCTCCTTCTAGCTGTATTCATCAATATGCAGACATCAAGTGTGTGGGTGTTTCTTGGTTTGCAGTCAACCCCAATCTGCAGCTCCAGGAAGAATGTTGTTCAGAGCTGCATTTTAATTTCAATTTACAATTCACATTCAAATCTGAAGATTGGCTGCTGCCGAAATTACTATTTACCATATACCTTAACTCCAGAGTACTCTCTAACAGTCCCTCCTTATGGCACTTCTGGACAAAAATAACTTTTTTTTCCAGGAAAGTCCAAACTCTCAAGAGGATCTAATCAAGTAGGGCAGTAAAAAAATGCCCTGTACTTCATACCTACTCCCCAATTACTTATCACATCCCTAAATGCATATACATCTATATAATCATCTCTAATGGCTACGTACAAGACTCTAAGCAGAGATTAGTTTAGAAATTTGACCAACAGTCTTTAAAATGCAGCTTTGTAATTTGTATGCCTGTTGCCTCCTTCCCTGCAGTTTAATCGCATTCTTTATCTTCAGCCTTTCGTTCTCTGATAGCTGAAACTCTGCAGTGGCTATTAGTGGCAATTCTCTGGTCAGGGGTACCAACAAGGTAAATGTATCAGGCTCACAGGCAACAGTTCACACTTCATGCCATGACAAAAGCTTGTCAGAATCTTGATGATTAGTCTTTCAGACCCTCTCATCAATGTACAGGAGGGGTCTTTGTTTGAATGTCTGCAAGGAATTCGCCCCAGTGTTACCCCCTTCCACGCTGTCCAGTCGATCACTGGTCCTACCATTGAAAGTGTGGGCGAGCTTATTTGTATTCACGCACCCATTTGGGCTACGTGGCAGCCTTCAGGCGCTGTGTATTTCCCTTTCTTTCTCAATCTGCATTCCATTGAAGCTCTGGAAGCTAATGTCTTTGCTGTAACTCATTCCCTTCCCATCGATGTTTCCCATTTTTTTTCTCTATACTGAGCTATACAACTAAGCATCTACCCTCAGCAACCAGCCTTTGTTAGAGAGTACAGTTACCATTATAAATTAACATGCTGTTCACGGCTTTGGAGTTCTCAGCCTTTGTGTTTGCTGTGGGTCTGCTTCCATCAGGTGTGGTCGGGTCTGATGCAGCTGGCTGGTGTTCATTTCTTCAGTTCTCTGCAATGACACCCTAGACTGTGATATCACAGCAGCTACATCCACTCCAGTTACTTTATGAATTCTCTTCCCCCCTCCTCTGCTCTACCTCACTGGCCCATGATACTTCCACTGGATAGCTCAATCTCACTGCTATCCCCCAGGTGGGCTGAGCTCAGGCCTTGCGCCAATGTTTTCAGGAAGACTGGGTCGTCCCTCCCTGGACTACCCAACTGTGAAAACTCCTCATACACTTGGTATTTACATTCTGCATAATCAAAGGCAGACTCATCAGCTCTCTGAACCAATGGCATTATTGTTCCCCATTAAATGCCACAGTCCAATTCAGAGAAGTGATATCTCTCTTCATTGCTGGCACTCCTCGTAGCTGCCCATGTACCATCCCACACTCCCTGGGTCATAGTCCCACATGTTCCTCGGGGCACTGCTTATACCAACACATGTATATCTTTGGTGCATCTGGAGAATTTCAATCATTTATCAAGTTTGCACCAGAATTCTGCATTCCTGCAGGTATCTTTAAGTGAGGGAAACTCTAACAAAATGCTTTGTTTCTCCCCAGAGCTGAAGAGTTTATGGATGGTCGCAATCAAAGTCAAGGCTGGCTAAGGTCATCTGGGTTCACGACCTGCTATTGCTTGAATTCAATCAGTGCCGTCCTGACAGAAATATCTGGATGTAAACGCTCCCTCAAATATTTCCACACTAATTCTCACACTATGCAAAATAAAAATTAAACAGTACACACTTGAAATCAGAGTACATAATCTGCAATATGCCACACTGATGTGTACCTGAACTCATAATGCCTTTCCATTTAAAACTGTTACAGCAAGATCATCCACTTATTCTTAAAACACACCAACACACTTAAAAATAGATCTGCTGTTACATATATAAATATATCACTATATACAACTTTGAGATTCATTTTCTTGTAGCAGTTTACAGGAAAATAAAGAAAGGCAAAAGAATTGTCCTTTCAGGACGAAAGAATGGCTATATTGTCAGTATATTGAATTTTGTACTGATACAGATCGTACAACTATGGGCATGGGTACAACCCTAAATAGGGTCAAGTGTACCTAACAGTGTACAGTGAACTTTAAAACACAATGCCCATGATGTATGGTCTGCTGTGGAACATCACGCTAAGGCTCCACCTGAAGCAGGAAAAAACCCTCATTAGAGTTACAGATCAGCAGTTTGAGATATTGAGGCTTTAGTCAAGATAAAGAGTAAAACATGCAATGGGGAAATGTAATCCCTTTGGCTACTATAGCAGCAAATCAAATAAACCATTGCCACTGCAGGTAACCTTGCATGAGAAGTTATCCTGCACAACTGATCGATCCCAATAATAGTGTGCCAAAAATTCAAGTATTCGATCCTTTATTAGCCACTGGCAAGAACAATCCTGAAATGATGGAATTAAGCGGTCAACAAAAGAGATGTCTCTTGGTGGTCCCCAGAACCAAACTGATCAGAACAAAGTACAAATGTGTAATGTATTCCCTTTGCTTTTATCACACCACCATTCATGTGACTAGTTACCATAGTAAACATAATAAACACACAACACAGAATACAATGCAGATAGAAAACAGATGCATGGTTCCTACAATTACTGCAAAAAAAGATTAAGAATACACTTAGGGAAATTAGGAGGACAAAGAAAGAATATGAAATGGATATGGAGAGCAAGGTTAAGGAAAATCTCAAGAGGTTCTATAGCTATATTAGAGTAAGCAGGTGGCTGGAGAGGGAATTGGTCTCACGGTGCTTTAAGGTGAATAAATCCTAAGACTTTTCCAGCTGCATCCTTGGAACTTGTGGGAGGCTAGAGAAGAAAGAGTAGAGCCCATGCAGACATCAGCTTTCAAACTGGAAGATGGCTAAAAAATTTTTTCATTTAAAAAAGAGCAAAGACAAACCAGGAAACTACAGGTCAACACCAGTAAGGGGGAAGTTACTTGAGGGAACTCTGAGGGGCTGGATCTACCAGCATTTAGACAGACAGAGTCTGTTAAGAAGAATCAGCCTGACTTTGTGCTTGGAGTTATGCTTGGCAAGCCTTTTACAGTTATTTGAAGAGTTAACCAAAAATGTCAATGAGGGTAGGGCAATGGATGTTGCCTATTTAAACTTCAGCAAGGACTTCAACGAGTCCCACAAGGTTAGATTCCATGGAAACCAGGGAGAATTAACTAGGTGTTGCTTTTAAGAATGGAAATTAGTGGTGTGCTGAAGGGGTTGGTGTTGGGACCCATGATATTCGTTATATTTATAAATGATTTGGATGCAAATGGATAAGCTTGACCAGTAGGTTTTCAGATGACACAAAATTAGGAGGTATTTTTAATAGTGAGGAAGGTTATCCCTACAGGGAGATCTTAATCAGTTAGTGAGGAAGGTCAAGGAGTTGCAAATGGATTTCTGTACAGTTAAGTGTCAGGTGATACATTTTGTAAAGTCAAACCAGAATCGGACTTATACTATGAATAGTCCGGTACTAAGGAGTGGCATGAAACAGAGGGACTTGGGGAGTAGTTCATTGTATAGTTCATTGAAAGTGGTGTCACAGGATGGAGAAAAAGCATTTAGCACACTGACCTTCATTGATCAAGGAATTGAGAAAAGGATTTGGGACATTATGTTACATTTGTACAAGTCTATCACGAATGAAGCCCTCCTAACCATTGAGCACACCTACTTGAAACACTGTCGCAGGAAAGCATCATTAGGAATATCCACCATCCGGGACATGCTTACTTCTCGCTGCCACTCTCTGGAAGAAGATACAGGAGACTCAGAAGTTGTACACCAGCTTCAAAAACAGTTACTATCCCTCAACTATCAGGGTCTTGAACAAAGAGGATAACTACACTCAACTTCACTTGCACCGTCATTGATATGTTCCACAACCAATGCACTCAGTTTCAAGATTACTTCAGATCATATTCTCAATATTTATTGCTTATTTATTTATATTATTATTTCTTCTTTTTGCATTTGCACATATTGTTGTCTCCTGCAATCTGCCTGAACACCATAATTGGACTGACTTTCATTCATTCTGTTATAGTTACTATTCTATAGATTTGCTGACTCTGCCCACAGGAAAATGAATCTCAGTGTTGTATATGGTGGCATATATGTATTTTGATAATGAGTTTACTTTGAATTTGCTTTAGAATGCTACTAACATCAGAGGACATTAGGAACAGGCAATTCCTGTTATCGCTGTGACACTCACATCCCCCAGTCCCCAGAAATATAAATGTTTCCCTGCATAGACATCCTTTTCAGTCAGGACATGAGGCAGATAATAATAATTATTATTATTTTTATTTTACTAGGTATTGTCCTTCTGAATAAATCTATGACTCTATGAAAACATTAGAGTTAGGATTAGGGAGCATTTACTTTGAAGTTGTTGAGTCTGCACTTGGAAAACTGTGTACAGTTTTGGTCACTCTGTAATAGGAAAAACATGACTCAACTAGAAAGAGTGAAGAAAAAGATTTGAGGATGTTACCAAGTCCAGAGGGCCTAAGCTATATGAAGAGGTTGGTCAGGCTGGGTCTTTTTTCCTTGGAACATGGGAGAATTAAGATTATACAGGCATGATGTGGTGTGTATATGGATTGAGCTGCCAGAGGAAGTGGTTAAAACATGTTAGAACAGGATCATTTAAGCTGCACTTGGATAGGTACATGCAGGGGTAGAGCTTAGAGCATTCTGGTCTGAACACACAAATTGGGTGGGTGGACACTGTGGTTAGTGTGGACTCCTTGGGCTGAAGGGCCTGTATTCCATGCTGAATTACTCTGTGACTAATCAGACAGATGCCAAAATACTTCTGTGACATAGACAATGATTAGTAGTTGACAGATGTAATATGACAATATGTGCTATTGCCAGGGAACAACTGACTACTTCAGTTATTCCACAAGCGATCAGTGTGCTTTCAACCCTACATATAAACCTTTGCATTGAAATTTTTGCATTGCAACTTGACCTTATCGTTGAAACATCAATGGAGTCCTCTGCCACAATGATATTTGCAGGGTGAATTCCAGTATCCAATACTATGATCATAGATTTGTCTTTGACAGTCAAGACCATCTTCCAAACTGCATTCCTGTTGTCAGAGGTGACCATCAACATTCATTTTTTAGGAGACCAAAAAAGGGTGAATTCACTGACTGACAACCCATACTACATAACAAATAAGTGGCAATAAACAGCAAGAGCGTTGGATAATGAGATAAAACCGTCCTTAAAATGACATCATTGGTTGTAGGAACATCCCAATGGAATGGCAAGTGAGTGTAGTTATCTCCTTTTGTTCAAGAGCCTGATAGTTGAAGGGTAGTAACTGTTCTTGAATCTGGTGGTGTGAGTCCTGAGGCTCTTGTATCTTATACCTGTTGGCAGCAGTGAGAAAAAAGCATGGCCTGAGTGGTGGCAGTCTCTGATAGTAGATGCTGTTTTCCTATGACAGTCTTTCAACTAGATGTGCTCAATGGTTGTGAGGCCTTTATCCATGATGCAGTGGGCCAAATCCACTACCTTTTGTAGAATTGTCCACCCAAAGACATAACTGTTTCCATACCAAGCTGTAATGCAGCCAGTCAATATACTTTCCACTACTCATCTATAACCATTTATCAAAGTTTTAAATGTAATGTTGAACCTCCTCAGAGTCCGAAGGAAGTAGAGGCACTGCCGTGCTTTTTTTCCAATTGCACTATGTGGTGGGTCCAGAGCAGATCCTCTGAATAATAACATCCAGGAATTTAAAGTTGCTGGCATGCTCTACCTCTGAGGATTGGCTCATGGACCTCTGGTTTCCCCCCATTATTTCCCCCATCACCCATCACCTCCCATTTCCTCAATCGAATGTCTAAAAGATCACACATCAATTTGTCTTAATATACACATGTATCATGATTCTATCTTGACTTTTTCATGTCAGTCCTATTCATGGCACTGACTCAGTACCCAATGATTCAGGCAGTTTTCTCTCTACCACTCCTTCCCTCTTCTTCTTCTCCTCATCTTTCCAATTTCCCTGTTCTCCCATTTCTAGTTTCACAGTTCTCCCATTCTCTCACCAGACCACACAAAAGCTACTGCTGCCCTTACAAAAAATTTTTTTAAATCCACCTCTCCAGGTCCAAGTGATTCAATCTGGCACTATCAGAGAAATATTTATTTAAAAATTGAATGATCTGAACCAATGAAAATGGTTAACTATCCTATTCTGGCAACAGTGCCTGGCTGACATTATTTTATACTACTTTTCATTTTAAAAACTCACAGAAAATCAGAGGATCCAAAATTACATGGTTTGAAATTATAGTCCAAATGAATGTTCAAATGAATACCAAATAATAGGACTCATTCCAATTCAAACTGCACAAAGCTAAATTAATTCCAAAATCAAAGATTCAAGAGTCAAGATTCAAAATTGTTTAATGTCATTTGTTGTACACAAGTGGAAAGGAGAACGAAATAATTGTTATTATGGATCTGGTGCAGCACAAAAAACACAATAGGATAAAAAACACAATAATAATAAAAACACAATAAATGTAAACACGTAAGATAACTTATGTATTTCAGAGTTCAATTCTGGCACCTTCTGAAAGGAGTTTTTACATTCTCCTTATGACTGTGTGGGTTTCCTCAATTAGTAGGTTAATCAGTCATTGTAAATTGTCCTGTGATTAGGCCAGAATTAAATAGGTGGGTTGTCGGGTAGCATGGCTCATTGGTGTGGAAGGGTCTGTTCTATGCTGTATCTCTAAATAAATAAACATAGATAGATTGTAGATCTGTAAATAGATTGCGTGTGTAATGTATGGATCTATTTCTTTTAGCGCAATGACTCCCCTTAGCACCAATTGTTGATTGATAACTAATCCATGCACATTGATCTGCTGTTCTCTCTCTCTTGAAAGTGAATACACCAGTTAGGCTCACCTCCATGCTTTTATTTAACTGACATGCAGTTGTATAGACATAACAAGTTGGTGACCAGTATGAACCTGAATGTCAGTGGATATCACCAACTGCACCAACAGTTACTAGATGACAGGGAAGGGAGAGCAACAGCAAAAGAAAAGAGTATGGGAAAGGTGGTCACGGACAGTAGCAAAAGGATGCATGAATAACAGTGCATGGTATACAGTGAGAGATGCACAACTAGCAAAGTTAAAGTGAAAATAGCACTACATTGACCCTAGTCAGGCACATTGATGAATTTGATAGTGCTAATAAGGACTGGAAATCATAAGTCGATTGGTTGAACTGTATTGTAATGTGAACTATATGGATGAGGAAAAAAATTACCCATGCTTTTTAGCTTAATGAGTATAAAAATGTATAGACTCTTATGCAACTTGTTAACTCCTGAGAAGCCAGCAAGTAAGATTTTCGATAAAACTGCTGCAATTTTACAAAAATTTCTTGAGCCCTAAGCCACAAGTAATAGCTGATAGAATAAATTTCACAAAAGGAACCAGGCAAAGGATGAAAGCATTTCTGGATACATTGTACTGTGACTTTGGAGATGGACTTCTGATGCATTAAGGAACAGGCTCATATGTGGCATGTATAGTCAAAGCACTCAAAAGAGGCCACTGTCAGAATGAGACCTAACCTTAGAACGGGCATTGACCATACAATAGAATCAGAATCAGAATCAGGCTTACTATCACAGGCATGTGTCATGAAATTTGTTAACTTTGCAGCAGCAGTTCAATGCAATACTTAATATAGAAGAAAAAAATAATAATAAATAAATTACAGTATATGCATATTGAATAGATTAAAAGTGGTATAAAAAGAGAAATAATATATATTTAAAAAGTGAGGTAATATTCATGGGTTTAATGTCCATTTAGGAATTGGATGGCAGTGAGGAAGAAGCTGTTCCTGAATCACTGAGTGTGTGCTTTCAGGCTTCTGTACCTCCTACCTGATGGTAACAGTGAGAAAAGGACATGCCCTGGGTGCTAGGGACTCTTAATAATGGACGCTGCCTTTCTGAGACACCTCTTCTTGAAGATGTCCTGGGTACTTTGAAGGCTGGCCCCATTTAGATGGAACCAACTGTTACGACACTCTGCAGCTTCGTTCGATCCTGTGCAGTAGCCCCCCTCCCATACCAGACAGTGATGCAGCCTGTAGAATGCTCTCCACGGTATATCTATAGATGTTTTTAAGTGGTTTTATTGATATTCAAAATCTCGTCGAACTCCTAATGAAGTACAGTCGCTGTCTTGTCTTCTTTATAGCTGTATCATTGAAGACAGCAGAAAAGGATATGTCAGAATTCAGAAAAAGAGTTTAGAATGTGAAATGAATAAATTATCCCTGAATGATGCAAAAATTCAAAAATTTTTATCAATGTGGCAAATCCTCCCATGCTGCAAATCCGTTGGTTCAAAGAAAAAGTTTGCAGAAAATGTCTCAGGCAAGAACACATAGAGAGAGGTGGCAAGTCATGCTAAAAGCACAACCAATGACAAAAACCACACAGAGTGAAAAGATTCAAACACAAAACTAAACATGTACACAAAGTGACTGAATGTGAAACTGAATCAGACAATACGGAGTCTGACAAAGGTAACCTGCCATGCTTAGAGCTGCATAGCATTACTGAAACAGATCACAAAATCAGATGGATCTCACAATAGATATATCTGGTGTAAAACTGAAAATGAAGCTGGGTACAGGATCAGCTTTGTCTATAATTTCTGAGGCTGACTGCAATGGGCTGTTTTCTAAGTTACCACTAGAAAAGACCTCAGTGATGCGAAAGACCTAGAAAGGTTCCAAGTGCTCCTGTCACCCTGTTTTGTCACCCTGTAACCTTATCCTTCAATCTCTCTGAATTATGGAGGACAGCATGTGTATAAACGTCTCTCTCCAGCAGACTTCATCATGATCATCATGACTCCAGTATTTCTACTATTTTTTAATGTTTCTTAATTGTACGTATGATTTTTTTATGTTCTATTGCTGAGCAGCAGTGAACCATTTGACTGGTCTATCAAAGTTCTCTTTGGAAACTAGTTGGCTTGATCATCATTTCTAATCTGGCTATTATTCACTATTGCACTTAATCAAAAAAAGGTGAAGAAGTGACTCCCAAAGGCAGACTATAAGAAAATGTAACATATGGAGGCCAAATACAACAGTCAGAGCTTCATGTGTTGAAAAGTCAAGAGCAAGCACTTTTCAGTGTGAATGGTTGAGAAAAATCCAACTAGACTGCCACCTTCATCCAGCAGCAGCAAATGAGAGAGAGAGACAGACTGGTCTCTCTCAGGACCAAGATTCCATGTTCCTGTCTCTCTCAAGACCAAGGCTCCATGCTTAGGTGTCCCAAGATGGAGTCAAGACTTTGGGTTCTTGTCCTGTCCATGTGCCTCATCCTGTGCAGGAGTTCCATGTCTAGTCCAGCAGCCAAGCCTTGAAGAACCCAAGCCGTTTCCAGTCCTGTAGCCATGTCATGTCCTCACCTAGTTCCGGGGTCTGAGCCCGAGTCAAGACCCAGGTTCTGGGTCCTTGTCCAGTCTCTGGCTCGGAGTCCAAGCCCAGGCTCCTAGTTCACAGTTCCTTGTCCTGGTCCTGCATTCCTAGCCAAAGTCCTAGTCCAAGTCTGTGTTCCTGTCCTAGCTCCTAGTCTGTGTCTTGCCCCATCCCTAACTCTAGTCTGGTCCAGTTCCTAGTACTTCAGTGTCTGTGTCTTGTCCCAACCCTAACTCTAGTCCAGTCCAGTTCCTAGTACTTCAGTGTCTGTGTCTTGCCCCATCCCTAACTCTAGTCCAGTCCAGTTCCTAGTACTTCAGTGCCTGTGTCTTGTCCCATCCCTAACTCTAGTCCAGTCCAGTTCCTAGTACTTCAGTGTCTGTGTCTTGCCCCATCCCTAACTCTAGTCCAGTCCAGTTCCTAGTACTTCAGTGCCTGTGTCTTGTCCCATCCCTAACTCTAGTCCAGTCCAGTTCCTAGTACTTCAGTGTCTGTGTCTTGCCCCATCCCTAACTCTAGTCCAGTCCAGTTCCTAGTAATTCAGTGTCTGTGTCTTGCCCCATCTCTAACTCTAGTCTAGTCCAGTTCCTAGTACTTCAGTGTCTGTGTCTTGTCCCAACCTTAACTCTAGTCCAGTCCAGTTCCTAGCATTTCAGTGTCTGTGTCTTGCCCCATCCCTAACTCTAGTCCAGTTCCTAGTAATTCAGTGTCTGTGTCTTGCCCCATCTCTAACTCTAGTCTGGTCCAGTTCCTAGTACTTCAGTGTCTGTGTCTTGTCCCAACCCTAACTCTAGTCCGGTCCAGTTCCTAGTACTTCAGTGTCTGTGTCTTGTCCCAACCCTAACTCTAGTCCGGTCCAGTTCCTAGTACTTCAGTGTCTGTGTCTTGTCCCAACCCTAACTCTAGTCCGGTCCAGTTCCTAGTACTTCAGTGTCTGTGTCTTGTCCCATCCCTAACTCTAGTCCAGTCCAGTTCCTAGTACTTCAGTGTCTGTGTCTTGTCCCATCTCTAACTCTAGTCCATTCCAGTTCCTAGTACTTCAGTGTCTGTGTCTTGCCCCATCCCTAACTCTAGTCCAGTCCAGTTCCTAGTACTTCAGTGTCTGTGTCTTGCATTTGGGTCCACTCCCAGTGCCCACCTTATGGCAGTTTCAAGTTTCTGGGTGTCAAGATCTCTGAGGACCTAACCTGGTCCCAACTTATTGATGCAGTTATAAAGAAGGCAAGACAGTAATTATACTTCATCAGGAGTTTGAAGAGATTTGATATGTCCAAAATACACTCAAAAACTTCTATAGGTGTGCCGTGGAGGGAATTCTGACAGGCTGCATCACTGTCTGGTAGGGGAGTGGGGGGGGAGCTACTGCACAGGATCTAAAGAAGCTTCAGAGGGTCATAAATTTAGTCGGCTCCATCTTGAGTACCTTCAAAGTACCCAGGACATCTTCAAGGAGTAGCATCTCAGAAAGGCAGCATCCGTTACTAAGGACCTCCAGCACCCAGGGCATGCCCTTTTCTCACTGTTACCATCAGGTAGGAGGTACAGAAGCCTGAAGGCACACACTTAGCAATTCAGGAACAGCTTCTTCCCCTCTGCCATCTGATTCCTAAATGGACATTGAACCATTCATCATACGTAGCTTTTTTAATATATATTTCTGTTTTTACATGATCATTATATTTATTCAATATTTGTATACTGTAATTGATATACTTATTTTATTATTATTATTGTTATTATTATTATTATTATTTTATTTTGGGTTTTTTTCTTTATTATGCATTGCATTGAACTGCTGCTGCTAAGCTAAGAAATTCCACGACACATGCCAATGATAATAAACCTGATTCTGATTCTGACTCTGAGATCGACAAGAACTTGAGCTGATCATGGGCTTGCACCCTTGAACCCTTCCCAAACTCCCTCGGAGATAGCAAAGTGCCAGATCAGTCTAAAAACACACCACCAAAATGTAACTCACAGGTTTTAATTACACACAGCTTAATAGCAGAATCATATTTTGAAAGACGAGGAAGTAAAGGAAGTAGATTTATGGACTGTCTGAAGGACGCCGTCTTTGGTCGCGTTGTTCACTGGCACTATTGTCTTCAGCATCTCTCAATAGAAATGCATTTCCACTCAAGCACTTCCACACAAACAGAAACAAATAGAACACCCTCTCCAAGGCTGAACAGGCAAGTAACAAAACGCTATTATACACAATCCAAGGAGAAATTTTAAGTTCAAGGATTTAGAACAGGACTTCAGTATTTTATGTTGATCACTCAAACCATGCCCACACACAAAAAAAGCAAACATTGCTAGTCATTTAACTTAGGTACTACACAATAGAAGAACCAATGTCCTATCTCCCTTACCACTCTGACTTCACAGTGACAAAATCCACGTCATAACACTGGCACCACATACTGCTATAGTCAGTGTCCTCCTCTCCCATACATGTGTTACAACACACGTCCTCACTATAGCTATTCTGCTCTTTTCCATTCTAGTTCACGTAGACCTACCCTGCCTCCAAGGTTTCTGCCCCCAAAAGGCTAAACTACAGAGGGTAAACTAAGCATACTCACCTCTTCATCTGTTCGTCATGTCAGACATTTAATGCATTCCTGAATAGATCCGGCCAGCTGTGGTGTCATTTTGTGGCATGGCATAGATTTTGGCAATCGTTTGACAGATCTTTCAGCAGTACTGGCACCAACTACTGAAGAAAATGGAATTGAGGCAAAGGAAAGCAAATGACTTGTGGGAAGTGGCGCAAATCAGTTCCTTAAGCATTGTCTGCCATTCAAGATCATATATGATCCAGTCTTCATTTCAACATCATTTACCTGCTCTCTTCATTGCTTAACTCATTTGTAGTTTACATATCTGTCAATCTGCATTGTAAATAACCCCCATTTACCCTCAGTGCTCTGGAAAAGGGAAATACAAAGATACATCACACTCTGAAAGAAGAAATTCCTTTTCATCCCTATTCTGTAACAATTTTACCTAATTCAAGATATATCCCCACCACAGGATATATTACATCACACATTAACACTGTCAAACACTTTCAGGATCTTATGTTTTAGTGAAATTACCATTTATGCTTCTAAAATGTATAGGCCCAAAATACTTACTGTTCTCATTTCAACACCTTTCATCTTATAAATTAACTTACTTTACCTCCGCTGCACTAACTCCAAAAGTAAACATAGAAACAAAAACTATCGCAATGCTCCTGGTGCAGTCTCACCAGCTCATGTCGAGCCAATCACCTTCTATAGCTATACTTCATACATGTTGAGAGCTCCCTTGTACTGCTATATATTGAAGACCTGCCCAATTTACATAATTTATCTTTTCATTTCTCCTGCTGTGAGTAACCACGCGTTTTCCCACAGAATGTTCCCACTGCTATTTCTTGGTTACCACTTGATAAATCTTTGTGTCCTCATAAAGTAATAAAAGTCATTATCTGAGACATTTAATTCACAGCAAATCTGTGTGCAGTACACTAATCCAAGTCATTAATATAGATTGCAGATAGTTGAAATGGTAGCTTTGATCCGTGTGGCATACACACTAGATGTTGACTGTCAATCCAAAAATGATCCATTTGTCCTGGGTCATTTTTTCTGTTAGCTAGCTATTCATCCTTCAAGCCAATATATTTTCCTATCATATGCAGTAGCTTTTAATGTGGCATCTCATTAAACAGGTTCTGGAATTCCAAATACACCATAACTACTTATTACCCTTATTCACACTTCATTACATCCTCAAAGGTCAAACAATTTTCCTTTCATAAAATCACGTTTGCCCTCCATTATGGTACTTCAACTAGCTATTATTATTCACGTTCTATTTACATTTTTTCCATCATATGAAGGCTCAGATAAAACAAACATTCATAGGTTCTGTCATAAACTATTTTCAATCTCATCATCTGCAGAGCAAAGATCTCCTTTAGATGCCCTGTTTTATTTAAGCATAGAAGTTTTATCAGTAATATTTGTTGGATGACTCTTAGGCTTTTCTTCTGTCTCTTTATAGTTTCTTTAGCCATAGGAAAAAGCTGGGAGTTGAGTCCTTGTTCTGTGCAATATGCTATAACACCATAGTTAATTTCTTACAAAAGCTCTTGTTATAGAATGTCATGTTATAGCAGAACAGGTGGTAGCGGCCTTCAGTTAAGCCCCTTTTCCCAATCTTGACCATACTATAAGCAACATAGCCCATGTAATATATCTACATGAATCGTGTTATAACCAAATCACTATATGGAAATACATTGTAGCCGAACTACCTACTAATTGCAACTTGCTCAAAATTCCTCAAAATGTGAATTGGAAGCAAATCATGTACTGAAAGATATGGAAGGAAATTAAGCTATCACATCACACACATCAATAAACATGCAGTGTTTTGCTTATATAGACAAGAGAATTATCTTTGAAGTGAAACAATTCCTCAATTCCAATTGAGTAGACTTTTCTCTATGAATAGAGTTCCTTAAAGCTTTCTTAGTCACTTGTGGCAGAAGAAGTCATGTAGATGACTGTGGTGAAAGAAAAAGTGGCTCATTCTTTTATCAGTGTGTTACTGCACATATGAATGTAAAGTTCAAATTGAATGCTACCAATGTGTGTGAAGGTCAGCACAAGGATTAAAGATGATTCATTTGAAAATAGTGCAAGATGATTTTCCAATTACAGTAATGGTAATAACTGAGAAAAAATAATAAGCTTTCAATCTAAAGTAAGTATATGAGAAGATATAAGGATGGTTTGAATTATGTTCAGATATAGACCTGTGAAAATGGGATCTGTTAATTGAAAATTTTGTGTTAAATGGAGACAAAATTCACATGAGATGTTTTAGAGGGACTGAATGGATATTCTGCTAATCTGAAACAGAAGCCTAACATCTCATTTACTAGCTGAAATTAGATGGAGGTCTTAAAGAGCCAGTAAACAAGTCTATCTGTTAAGACTGTGAAATCAATCCTGTAATGATAGCTTTAGATCTAGACTTTCTCAAAATGCATAAGCGGCTATAGGTTCTTAAGATTCATTGACTGTCATCCTAAACGGATCATAGTAAGGTAGTTTGTTATATATACATGCTGGATTCATTCTGTGTACTGGATTATATATAGAATACTATTTATTTTACCATAAACCTTTCCCTTCCAGCAACTTTTACTGTTGAAGAACTGAGATCCAATTTCTCATGTTCTGGTTGACCAGAAATAGCCTCTGAAAATGGTGCCAGCCAATTTTGCTACATTATAAAACAAATATAAAAAAAATTACTTTGCCATTTGATTCAGCATTAAACAATGTAGCAGGGAAATCAAAATAGTCAAAGATACGCTGCAGAAACAAATATTACATAAGTTTTCAGGTTTAATAATGAGATTTCAATTTGCAATATTTTTGCTAAACAGTCCCACAGTGAGCCATGGTGTGGATCTCCATGCCTGTTCTCTACAAAACAGAAGCTGGAACAGACTGGGGTTCAACACGCCCTGTTATCAGCGTCATACCGGTGATAACAGAACCCTGTTTGGTTCAATGAAGTCATCTAGCCTTATTTAACAAGGATAATTATGCAGAATGTTTTTGTTTGCAATACTTTATTTTAATATGTATTTATAGAAATTAGAATGATACAGCACAGTATGGGCCCTTCTGCCAACTTCACAATCAATCTAACCTTTCCCTCCTACACAGCCTATAGCCTTCCATTTTTCTTAGGTCCATGGGCCTACCTCAGTGTCTCTTAAGTTTTCCATTTGTTTCAGCCTCTACCAGCAGTGTGTTACAGGCACCCATCACTCTTTGACATCTCCCCTAAACTTCCCACCAATCACTTAAAAACATGTCTTCTGGTATTAACCACAGCCATCCTCAGAAAAAAGCACTGGATATCCACTCTAGCCATGCCTCTCATAATCTTATGCATTTCTATCAGGTTGCTTCTCATCCTCCTTCCCACAAAGAGAAAAGCCATAGCTCACTCAGCCAGTTCTAATAGGTCATATTCTCTAATCCAGGCAGAATCCAGGTAAACCTCCTGTCACCCTTTCTAAGCTTCCACATCATTCTACAATGAGACTACCAGAACTAAAGACAATCCTCCAAGTGTGGACTAACTAGAGATTTACAGAGTTGTATTATTACCACCTAGTCCTTGAACTCCATTTCCCTGATTAACGAAGGATAGTACAACCTATGCATTCTTAACCGTCTTATCAACAGCATATTAACTTTCTTTTCTTTTTCCAATATTTTATTAAGGTTCATATATACAAATACAGAATTCATAAGGATACTCCTTATAAATCAAAATAAGATAGCTCAAAATGCACTGCATATAAATCACACTGACACATCATGGTATCCCATACTGATGATCAATCAAATAAAATAAATTGAATGATGAAATATGATAGTATGGTTAATTATATTATTTAAAAAATCTATACCCCCGACCAAGACAAAGCTGTTTGGTAAAAAAAAAAGAGAAAAAAATGAGTTCTTTACCATATAGTGTTTTATAATAATGGCCCAGATCTATATTTTAGTAACAATTCAAAGATTTTTTAAATAGTTTAGAAAGGGTCCTCATAACATTTGAAAATCGTGGTTAGAATCAGAAATCGAACAATGAATCTTCTCTAGATTTAAACATGACATAACATTGCATAACCATTGAGCATGTGTAGGGGGGCAACCTCCCTCCATTTAAGCAAGATCACCCTCCAAGCCATAAGAGAAATAAAAGCCAGTACCCACAAATGAGATGTCTCCAAAATTATAATTCTTTCCTCAACAATACCAAATAAGGCAGTCAAAGGATTGGGCTTAAAACTAACTGTAAAAGGTACAAAAAAAGTTTGGAATACATCTTTCCAATATTTTTCAAGGTTTGAACATGACCAAAACATATGAATTAATGAAGCCTCTCCATTATTACACCTGTCACAGTAAGGAGAAATATCTGCAATATAACGAGAGAACGTATGGATCTATGGCCTTGGACACCAAGATTTCTCTGTTCCTTTATTTTGCTAAGAATCCTGCATTAACGTTGTACCCCATCTTCAAGTCCAATCTTCAAAAATGAATTACTTCACACCTTTTTTGGATTGAACTCCATCTGCCACTTCTCTGCCCAGATCTGCACCCTATCAATATCCCATTGAAACATACAACAGTTTTCTACACTATCCACAACATCGCCTTCATGTCATCTGCATACAGAATAACCCACACTTCCATTTCCTCATACAAGTAATTTATAAGGAAATAAATTAGTTGTAGGGGTCCCAGTCCCAGTGGGAATCCACTGGACACCGATCTCCAGACAGAATACACTTCATCCATTACCACCCCTTCATCCATTACCACCCATAGTCTTCTGTGAGAAAGGTAATTCTGAGTCTATGCAACCATGTTTCCTTGGATCCCATGCCTCCTCACTTTCTGAGTGAGCCTACCTTGTGAAGCCTTGTTGATTGCCTTACTAAAATCCATGTACTCCATATCCACCACTCCATCTTCATCAATTTCTTTTGTCACCTCCTCAAAAAACTCAGTATTTTGAGGCATAATCTGCTCATTACAAAGACATGCTTACTATCCCTAATCCGACTGCTCAAATACTCATAAATCCTCTCCCTAAGAATCCTCTCCATTAGTTAGTCCACAACTAACGTCAGACCCACTAGTCTACAGTATAATTCCCAGGATTATCTCTATTATCTTTCTTGAACATTGGAACAACATTTTCCATTCTCCAATCCTCTGAAAGAGGGTCTAGTGCTTTCTCAACGTATCAGACAAATAAACTCTTCTTGGGCTTCCAGCCGGAATAAGTGTCAATTTTAATCAACCAGCTGCCTATCACCTCTCTCATGATTCTGCCTTCTTCTACTACCCATAGTGCTTTCCCCTTACATTCCTTCTTCAACTCTCCTGCCTATCCCCTCCCTGCTTCCCCTCCCCAACTCTTTGACCTTTTGTCTGATTGGTTTTTCACCTGGTACCTTCCACCCTCCACCCACCTTCTTTATAGGGCCCCTGCCCCCTCCTTCTTCAGTCCGGATGAAGGGTCTCGACCTGAAACGTTGACTGCTCATTTCAACGGATGCTGCCAGGCCTGCTGAGTTCATCCAGCTTGTTTGTACATGTCTCGATGACAAACTCTGCCACCTTCATCAGGGATGATGCCTGGGCATATCTAATCCAGTGGTATTTGTACCCCAGTCATCCGTCCCTCCTGAATGGTTAGTCGTTATCGATTATGGGTTCCTTATGGGTTTTGTGGATGGTATTAATCTGGTATTTCATCCAGATCCTGGCAATCCTTCCAGAACTGTGAAAATATAGAAAAGGTATATGAGAAATATAAGGAAGCTCAAATCACAGCTTATATGGGTCAAAGATGACCTGGGACTCAGGATGTCTGGTGCTTACTGGATTCCTTATAAATGTGGAGCAGTGTATATCGACCTTACGAGATGCATAGTGGAAGCCTGCATCAAGGAGCACAAGAGGCGTATCCGTTTTGGTTTCCTGGAGAAATTGGCAGCGGCAGAACATTGTATTCGCAATGGCCGTAAGATGGACTTCAACAGCACAAAACTACTGTGCCACACCAATGTCTTTTGAGACTGCCTGGTGAAGAAGTCATTGAAATAAAACTAGAGGAAGAGAATTTTAACAAAGACAAAGGTTTCACTCTAAGTCAGAACTGGAATTTGATTACAAACAAAGTGGATTAGCGGAAACCTGATTGGATAAGAACTAAACAATCAGGAGGGATGGACAAGAGGGGTATAAATACCACTGGACTAGACTTGCCCAGGCATTAGATGGTAGAGTTTGTCATTGAAACGTTGGTTAAAATTGATACCTGTACCGACTGGAGGCCCAAGAAGAGTTTTTTCCTCCAAGCCTCTGATTTTCTCATGTAGCCAGGGAGAATGCAAATATTATTATCAATGCCCCAGCAATCACTTCCCTTGCTTTCTGTAGCCATCTGGGTATATCCCATCTGACCCCAGGGATTTAGCTATTCTAATGTTTTTAATCAGCTCACATAAAGCAGTTCAGGTGCTCTTAAATTTTTTTTTGTTTTCTTTTAGTAATCAATTAAAATTAATTTTCAATTTGGTTCAGTGCAATAATTATCTGCACTGTTCAGAAATGACATAAAACCTTTCCAACGGTATGAGCGGTCCAAACCAAATCAGAATAGTTTTCAACACCCACTTGCTGCTTGTATCCTTTTGCACCATATGGCAAGATGATGCATTGGAAATCACATGATTGCAACAATTTAGAGCGGCCAGGAGCCTGATGTGGGAGGCAAGCATGAAGCTCCATTTGAGATCTGTGTGCTTCAGGCCAGTAGAGTTCATTTGTTTCTGGCTGGCTTCCTGATTAATTTCAACATTTCCTTCAGATTTTCAACAGATTTAAAATCACCTCAATCCAACTGGCGTACACTGAAATTGGGCCAAACCTTGCAACTTCTGCTAATTTTCACAGAGGAGTGCCAGTGATCTCCATCACAGACCAGACTGTCTCTGACTTCTGCATCTACATGTCATAGCAGAGATTGGTCTAGTTATAGTGTATATTTATTGTATTCTGTACCTTTTCTCATGACTTTCCTACACTTGAAGATGTTTTAAAACTTGTTTTTATGTTTTAATTGTTATTTTATTTCATTGCAAATCCAAAATTAGTTTAAATATCTGACAACAGGAAACAAGAAACTATAAAAGCAATGGGGCAATTTTGGGGACAGGAACTTGAGTCTAATCGCTACTAATCACTCTCCACCTTACAGGGTGGTCTGTGAATCTGGCTACAGGTTGAATGGGCCAGCAGGGTTGTAAAGGCTGTAAAGCAGTGCTGTAAGTTTGGATAGGCCACCAGAGCCAATCGATCCAGCTCTTTCAGCCATCTGATGCAGGGCTGTTTGCTTTCAAAGGACTAAATTGCAATGTAAAATAGTTTACTATTCACACTTAATGAAGCACGCATGGGCATAATGAAACATTTGATTGTGATGTCCATGTTCAGAGCATGTTGACCTCACTACTGCTGCTACAATTCATGCATGTGCAAACTTTTTTTTTGTTTTAAATCCATTCAAGGACTTTGCAGGGCAACCCGGCCTTTAATTACATATCTCTAACTACCCTTGAGAAGGTGGTTTGGAACCACTGCAGCCCTCTCCCTACCTGCTCTTAGGGAGAGAGTTCCAGATTTTGGCTCAGAGAGAGTAAAAGAATGTCAGATATTTCTCAGGGTAGTGTGTGGCTTGTAGGACAACTTCTAGGCAGTGATGTTCCTAAGCTTTAGAAGGCCTTGGAAGATGCTGTCCAAGAAGTTGGTAAGTTGTTAGAGTTCATTGATTAGATGATACAAACCACTGCCACAGTGTAAATGAGTGAATAGTTGCAGATGAGTGTCATTCAAGTGGGCTACTGTGACCTGTATGGTGTCAAGATTCTTGACACATCGAATAAGGATTTTAAGATAGACACAACATTACTTATTTTGTTGCTATGCTCTTTAAAACAGGCATCATGGTCAGTTGAATTGCAATCATTGATGGAAGAGGTTATTATTTGGGTGAACCCATCTTCACTTTTCAGTAGGATTTGCTGTGGGAGTGTTCCCTTTGCATCCTTATCCACGTTACACCATGTTTTCAGAACAACAGTGAGCCAGTAGATGATGCTATGTCTGCTCTCCTCTACAATGCAACGCAGTTGAAACAGTGTTGTGATGGAGAATACCATATGGTGATGTTTCAATATCACTTCATGGTCTGTTTGCTGAGATGTATGCAACTCCTGAAATTTTGCATCCATGTGCATAATTGCAGAAAAGAGTATATCTCAGTGCTTGCATACATAAAACTTTGCACAGAGAGCTCTGGTAAAAATGTTTCAATAGCATCCCTGAACCGAAATAGATCCCCTGCTTAGCTATTGAAGCAGGGTTTGGGTTTGGTAGGGTGAAGGAACCGTGGTTAACAGGAGATGTGGAAAGTCCAGTCAAGGGGAAGAAAGAAGCTTACTTAAGGATTAGGAAGCAAGGATCAGACAAGGCTCTAGAGAATTATAAGAGCCAGGAGGAAGCCAAAGAATGGTCATAGGAGAGCTAGAGGAGGGCATGAGAAGGCTTGGTGAGTAGGATTAAGAAAAACCCCAAGGCATTCTGTACACATGTGAAGAACAGAAGCATGACAAAAATGAGGGTAGGACCAATCAGGGATAGAAGCAGAAACACGTCCCTGGTTGGAGGAGGTGGGAGAGGCCTTTAATGAATACTTTGCATCAGCATTCACCACTGAAAGGGATCTTGTCATTTGTGAAGACAGCATAAGACTGGCTGATATGCTGAAACTGGTCAACATTAGTAAAGACTGAGCTGAGAAGTGGAAGATGGAGTTTAAATTGTGAAGTGATTCACTTTGGAAGGTTGATTTAGAAGGAAGAATACAGGGTTAATGGCAGGATTCTTAGCAGTCAGAGACCTTCAGGTGCACATCCACAGATCCCTCAAAGTTGCCATCCAAGTTGATCAGATTATTAAGAAGGAATATTGTGCATTGGCCTTCATTAGTCAGGGGATTGAGTTCAAGAGTCACAAGGAAATGTTGGAGCTCTATAAAACCCTGGTTAGACCACACTTGGAACATTGTGTTCAGTTCTAGTTGCCTCATTATAGGAATGATAGAGAAACTTTAGAGATGTTTCGGAGGAGATTTACTGGATTTTACCCGGATTAGAGAGCATGTCTTTTTAGGATAGGATGAATAACCTAGTGCTTCTCTCTTTGGAGCAAAGGAGAATGAGAGGTGGTTTGACTGAGGTATATAAGGTGATAAGAGGCATAGATTGAGTGGATAGCCAGAGACTTCTTCCAAGGGTGGAAATGGATTATATGATGGGGCTTAATTTTAAAATGATTGGAGACATATAGGGACAAAGTCAGATGTATGCTTTTTTAAAGAGAGTGATAGGTGCATGTAATGCCCAGACACAGCTGGTGGTAGATGTAGATACATTAGGGACATTAAAGACACTCTGAGATAGACACATGACAGAGAGAAAAAAGGCTGGTAAAGGTTATATTGATCTTCAGAGGAAGTTAAAAGGTTAGCACAACATTGTCGGTTGAAGAGCCAGTATAGTGTTTTATACTCTACCTGTATCTTCTAAGTGGGTACTCAAGAATCTTATCTGTCAAGGCAGAAATTTTTGCTTTAAGAAATATTTTGCACCATTTGCTCCATCATCATGAAAATTCACCTATAGTATGTACTGTGCTCAATTTGTTCCTTAATTTTGAACAAGTGTTGACTACCCTTAAGTATATAATGTAGAGTAATAGACAGTTTGATTCACTGTCCACACCTATACATAGCTTTACCAGTCTAGAGACATTAGAAATCTAACACAACAAATTAAATACATTGCTTCCATTTGCTAAATAGCAGCAACACTTTGAAAGATTTTTGCTTACAAAGAGAGAAGAATATACATCTGTATGATAAATGCCAAGCTAGCATTCATTGCAGGAGGACTAAAATAGAAAACAGGGATGTCATGCTGAGGCTTTATAAGGTTTTGTTCAGGCTGCACTTCGAGATTTTGAGCAGTTTTGGGTCCCTTATCTGAGGAAGGATGCGCAGACATTGGAAAAGGGTTCAGAGGAAGTTTAAGAGAATGATCCCCAGAATGAAAGAATTAATGTCTGAGGAGTATTTGATGGTTCTGGGGCTGTACTCAGTGGAGTTTCAAAGAATGAGGCGATCTCAGTGAAACCTATTGAAGGCCTAGATAGAGTGGCATGTAAAGGATGTTTTGATAGTGGGAAAGTCTAGGACCAGAGAGCATAGCCTCAGAATAGAGGGATGTCCATTTAGAATAGAAATGAAGAGGAATTTCTTTAGCCAGAGGGCAGTGAATCTATGGAACTCAATGCCACAGAGAGATGTGGAGACCAAGTCATTGAGTATATTTAAAGCGGAGGGTGACAGGTTCTTGATTAGTAAGGTCATCAAAAGTTATGAGAAGGCAGGAGAATAGGTTTGAGAGGGATAATAAATCAGCCATGATTGAATGGTGGAGTAGAATTGATGGGCTGAATGGCCTAATTCTGCTCCTTTACGTTATGGTCTTATATATCATGCAAGCTCCTTCATTTGCTTTTTCCCTTGCAATCAACACCAAAATCCAAAGCAGAGGCCAGGCAGTAATTATCATGGTCATTTCAAGATTACAATCTGTTAAATAACCCAGGCTGAGGCTGTTGTTGTTTTATTTATTGGATTTATCTGCAAGACCAGATGGTTCTAAGATTTGCTGGATTCAATAATAAACTTTGCATTCTTAGCCACCTAATTCTATCTGGCTCCCTTAAAGCAAAAATGTCAGTCAATATTTGACTGCGCTTATCATAAAATCTATAGTCAGTTGTGATTACTCCTTGCCACTTTACAGCAAAAGAAAATAGATCTTGGTTCATGGTCATATATTAAAGGCTCAAAAAATGTTATCCTGAGTTCCATGCTACTAGTTTGGAGAACAATATGACATATCAGCAACTGAGAATAAACAATGCTTGTGCCAGAGCTTTCAAGTCAATGCCAAAAAAATAGCAATATTTTGCAAGAAATTTTAATGGTACAGTGATTTTAATTATTAAGCTTCAAGGTAGCTTACCTTTCATATCAACAAGTTATGGCAATAGACTTCCAGAAAATATACAAAGCTAATTAAGTCATCTTAAGAGAATCATTTGTGCAGATAGTGGTGGGTAGTAGGTGTCTGTTGACTATCAGTTTGTCCCCTGCTTGTTCATCTTCACTTTTGCCTTTCAAAGATTAATGTGGAAGCTTAAGTAAACATGGACAGTGCAGGGAAATGGACCACAGACCACAGGCCCTTCCCAGGGCATTGAAAATGTAGAGTCCCAAGTAGTTAAATTAGGAACTTCATATTTATATTCCCAGAAAGGTGTAACTAACCTACTTATAATGCATCAAAGAGAGAAAGATTATTGTATATTAATAGGTGTCAATCTTGACTTGAAGGTGATACTTAGGACTGAGTTGGAAATATCATAATCAAGCTCTACCCCAGAAATCTGATCAACACCCGGACTAGGAGTAAAGAAAGCTGCTTTTCATCCTGTTGGCTAAGGTTAGGTGTAGTATCATGGTGGATTGCTGGTGACATTGAGGACAGAACAGAGACTTGTCGTGATCTAGGGACAGAGAAGAGCTTAATCTGCTGATATACAGTAAGAGTGGATCACTGTGCTGTTGGGGAAACCAGTCTAACACCCTTTCTAGTAATCAACGCCCAGTTAGAATGGAGAGCCTGGGGTCTGAACTCCATCAGGGTGGAGCTGAAACAGCACTGCTTCACTCAGAAGGTCCTGCTTGAGGCTGCAGGTTCAGCATGAAGAATATTTACTGCATCCAAAACTTAACTGGTAATAGCTTCTTCTGTGTCAACTTCACGTACACAGTGGGATGGCAGAGAAAGTGCAGAAAGCACAGCGACTCTTCACCATCCATCTGCCTATTTTGGACATTCTCTTTTTCCTTACCCATTACATCGAGGGATCAGGAAACTGGACATAAGAGATATGTTAGAGACATAGGCAAGCAAGCCGCAGGTGAGGATCAAGCCGAGGGTGGATTCAAATGGCTCTATCATCCACTCTTCCTCAGCTTTTGCTATCAGAGGGAACTATGACTGCATGGTGTATGCCGGTTGACCCCAGCTTTGCCATTACTGAAACAAGCCTGGTCATGTGGCTGCCCAATTCAGTGCCGTATTCTGCAAGAACTGTAACCAGGAAGGACTGCAGGAAAAAGAAATGCGGTGACTGGTGTGCAGGTGCAAGTCAGCTCCACAAACCTGTTCAAAACATGCTGGTGGCTATGCACAAGCAATCAGAGAGGGAGGTGGCACTGAGAAAACTTAGTCTATTACCGATGCGGCCACCACCAGCGCAGAGGCCATGACTAGCACTGAAACAGAGATTGTGGCTGAGGAAAGGCTGACCACCTTGAACTTCTACACCCACCAACCCGGCTGAAAAGCCACAGGCCCATTCACAAGATGAGGAAGAGTCTATGGAGAGGAGGAAGGCAGAGAGACAAGCAGATGGGGAGAAAGCAAAGGATATCTCAAAAGACAACATCCAAGAGACAATGGACTGCTGAGGATAAAAAGAATGGGAAGAACAGGGCAGGGCAGCAAACAGACACCAGCAACCTCTCATCGTCGGAGGATGAAGCAAGTGCTGGAAACTGGCAATGCAGGCAGAGGAAGTGCCAAGACAGCATAGGAAAAGGCAGAAAGAAGCCGGCAGGCAAATACAGATGGGGAAGGAGTTATGCTGGAGACCAGGAGTTGTACAGAGGCCACGAGCCTTCAGCTCCAGGAGACAGAGAAGACTCGAGTCCAGCTCAACACAGCTCAGAGAGATGGAGGGTGTGGACCGATCAGAACAGGATGCTGGAGAAGGAATATGGAAGTATATAATGAACTTTGTATTTTTTTAACCATTTGACTTAACAAAATGGAGCAGACTATCCTAGGGAACTAAAAGTGCCAAGCTAACATGTTGCAATATATTTACATAACTATAAGTAACATGCTTGCTAAAGTGATACGTGACTGCCTGCACCCAATGTACTGAACATCATGCAGAAAAAAAGGAAGTAGCAGAGACAAGGAGACTACAACAGATGGATCAGAATGTCTGAGCTCACTGGTAAACTCATCTCATTCTTATGTATAAAAGGAATGCTTTGTAAACGATGGGCTGGAAGTCTCCTACCATCCCCGAAGGTAGTGGAGGTGAACTTTCCCCTTGCAAGTAATAAAGGCATGTGGCAATGATCCACTTGGTGTTGGTATTATGTTTTTTGTGAGACTTACCGAGAAGTACTTCACAGAGTTTGGAGGTTCTGTTGAGATCCCTTATCTAGTTGTAGTAGCGACATTGGGAAATCCCTATGAATGAACTGCTGGAGCGAAATTCCCAGGGAGTAGCAATCACAGAAAAGTGAGCTTCTTTTCACTCCTTTGGACATTCTCTCCTGGAGTCAGACTACGGGTTTCGGTTTCGTTGTCGCCCTATAAATATTGATTGACCCTAAGTCCTTGAGTCCAGGTGGCTTCCAGCGCTCTTGGACCACAAACTGGAACCATGTGCTAAGAGAAGGACAGTGTCAGGGACACTCTTAGGTGAAAAGATCTGGGATGCAGGGTTCAGGGAACCATGAGATAAGTGTCGGAGACACTTGTGGGTCGGTCCTGTGTCTGGGATGCATAAAGTGGTGTTAGTTAGAATAGGAAAAATTAGACTATAGAAAGAGGTAAGATAATAAGTGAAACCAGTTACCTTACAGGACACTGTAGCGAATATGATAAGTGAGGCAATGGGCGAGGGAGCATCATTCCCTAACCTCTAGAGGGGATCACCAGCATGGTGTATGTTTAATAATTATAGAAATGGGTCAGCAGAGGAATTACCTAGATGAGCGAAATGGACTAAAAATACTGATAGGTCTTTAAATAGGGTAAGATTTAACAATTGAAGACTTTTTTTAAAAAAAGGGATTGTTTCAAGCAAGGAAGTAGGCACGTGAGATGGTCAGCGTCTGAGGATTTGGAAAAGGAGTTAGAAAAGTGACATGAGAAGAGTAAACAATGCAGTTTTATTGCAAGTAAGTATGTGAAAAGAAAAGTAACACTGGAAATCATACCAAGTGTTTAAAGCAGATACAAATGCTGCAGAGCCGACTTGCTGCTCAAGGGGGAAGGGAATGAATATGGATTGGAATGAGTTTGTAGATAAGATAACCAGATATAGTTATGACAAGGAGCCTCCTCCCAAGGATCTCCCCCCACCAACATACAACTAGAAGGAGGCAATAATTCAAGCTGCACAATTGAACCCCTAGTTACTATCAAAGAGGGAGGAGTCAGTGTCAGAAATCAAAACCAGACTATAACATACACTATCCAATTCAGAGTACAGCAGCTGAGGGACATATGTGCCTGGAGATGATACTAGAGATTTGTTCCAAATAATTAATTACCAAAGAGCAATAATTTAGATGATAAATGAGGAAAGGAGATTGATTATTATGTGCTTAGCATCTGAACACATTCTCCACTTTGCCAGAAGCGCAGTGACATGCTAGGGGCTAACTGAGGAATAAAAGATTGATGTGGGAATTAACAGTGAGGACCTGGTAGATGCACTAGCCAAATGTTTCCAGAAGAAAGGATAACACCCCACTGCATTTGCATCCCATCTGTAGGTGGTGTTCCAAAGGGAGTATGGATTAACATTAGATCATGATCATTTAGAGCCAGAGCCCACAAATAGATGATGAAGAACATTAGTGTCTCATGGCACTGATGAATCCAGGAAGAAAATGGGACCTGTACATCAAACAGTTCATATTATCTGAATCCTAACAAGGTCAGAGAATAGAGTTATAGAAGGGTCAGAATGTGCTATAATTTTGGCTAATTAGGGGATGACATGCTTTAAACTTCTAAATGTTTACCTATGCATGATGAACAACCTCCAATATTTCTTTGTTTGAAGTATTAAAAAATAACCTAATTTTATCTGATTGTAACTAAATATTTTGCCAGCAGCTTAACTGTTAGGAACAAGAGATTTTCTGAAACAGTTTGAAGTGTGAATGGTTTGAATCTTTTCTGTAAGTGTGGTCACAATGTGAATAAACTGTAGAGGGGGGAAGAGTGTGTGTCTGTGAGAGAGACAGCAAATTTTGTTTTGTGTTGCTCAATTGATACTGGGAAGTTCAAATTAATTATCTGCTTAAGACCGTACCCAAGCGAAATATTTTATTCTGGAGTGACTTTGCTTTCATGTTTTCAAATGCTTTGTGTTTTCAAGTGTGCCGGGTACCCACATAGCGGCTTTTTTCCCTTTCCTTGGTAACATTTTTACGATGAAAATTAATTGTTTATTCTAAGTTTTGCAGTTACTTACAAGGAAGAACAGTATGAACATGGGTTTTTGTTTTGTCTTGTCTGTTTTTTTTTGTTTCTGTTTCTTTATTTTTTTTCCATGGAATTGTTTTTTAGAGAAACCCTGATTCCACACTGCCCAAGTGATATCTGGGATAAGTAAACTGGAAATCTGTGTACCTGTTTTTCAGATATGAGATCCCCACACTTGTGAGGAAAATGGATGTTACTTATTGGTAGGTAATTAAATTGGGAGTGAGAAATTACCAATTTAAGAAAGAATGGAATATTTTGGGAGCAATTTTAAAAATCCTTTACCAACAAGACTGTTTTTTTATAGAACATAAAAGATGGTGCTTGAGACCTTTAACGTACTATCCATTGACAATAGTACTAGTAGGGTAATTAATTAAGTACTGTATATAAAGCTTTACAGGTAGATCAGCATTTTCATTGCAGCTACAATCCTCAGTCAACAGGTTTAGTAGAAAGGATGAATGGAACAATTAAGAATAAACTTGGGAAAATGGCTTAAGGAAACAGGGTTAAGGTGGAAGCAGGTATTGCTTCTGGCTCTGATGTCTATTTGAGCTACTGCCAATTGAATCATGGGCCTATATCCACATAAAATTATAAAGGGAAGACCTTTGTGCTTGCCAGCTGATGCATCCCTAGAAATTAAGCAAATGGATGTGTATAACCTGGATGACAATATGCTGAATTGTCATAAGGCCTTAACAAAGCTCTACTAAATATCATTGAAACCCCACTTGCTTCCTTGGCTGTGCAAGTCTAGGGAACACACACTCTGGTCCCGCCTACCTGTGAGATTGAGATGGCTCTCCCACCCCAAACCCCGGTTTGTGTGGGTGCTGTGTAATTTTCTATCTGGTTACAACTCAGTGCCAAGAAACAACAGACAGCATGCTGCATACAATTAAAGGAATTATACTTATGAATTTTAACTTAACTAAACAGATAGTAAAGAAAAGAAGGGAAAACAAACAAAAAGGGCCCATTATAATTAAACAGTCAAATGTGCACAAGTTGGAGCTCAAACCTTCCCAAAATTCATATTCACCAATCCTCAGACAATCTCAGCTCCTTGCTCCATCGAATCACGGTCCCCCACCGGGTCAGATACTATGACTGGTTCTCCACAGCATCTTCTCTCTTCCTCTCCTGCTAACCAATGGACTCCAGCTCACACCAGTGTCCGACTCACAACACAAAGAACCCACTGCCCTGATTGGGTGGCTCATATTCCAAAGCACCCATTATAGAACCATAGAACATTACAGTGCAGAAACAGGCCTTTTGGCCCTTCTCTGTGCCAAACATTTAAGATCTCCCCCATTTCTTTTGGTTCCATACATAGCCAACCACTCTGATCTTCAAGAGGGCCAATTTTATCCTTTACTATCCTTTTGCTCTTAATATACCTGTAGAAGCTCTCTGGATTATCCTTCACCTTGACTGCCAAAGCTACCTCATGTCTTCTTTTAGCCCTCCTGATTTCTTTCTTAAGTATTCCTTTGCACTTTTTATAATCCTTAAGTACCTTATTTGCTCCCTGTTTCCTATACATGTCATACATCTTTCTCTTCTTCTTCATCAGATTTCCGATATCCCTAGAGAACCAAGGTTCCTTATTCTTATTCACTTTGCCTTTAATCCTGACAGGAACATACACACTCTGCACCACGATAATGATTATGTCAAGGTGTGGTGTTAGCTCTACCTCTGATTGCAGCTGAGCGTAGAAGATCCATTTCTTCAATGTCACTATCATTAGCTGGAGCATAGCACTGAATCATAGTCATGTTCACTTGCTTCCCTTTCAGCCTGACTCTCATCAGCTTACTGTTAACTGGTTTTCCACTCCAGCAAATACTTCTCAAAGCCTTTCTTCAAAATGACAGCATGATGCTAACCACTTTTCCTTCCTGAGTATAAAACTTTATTACTGAAGGAATCTTCATTGTTATTTCAGTAACAACCAATGTCAGTGTGCTAAATGAGCAAAAACAACAAGCATTGAAGCCTACGTCATCAAGAACCAACTAAGATGGAGTGGTCATGTTGTTTGGATGAAAGATGAACATCTGCCGTAACAATCTTCTACTCCCAGCTTAAAGAAGGCAAACGTAAAAGAGGCGGACAACAGAAGAGATTCAAAGACATCTTAAAAGCCAACATGAAGAAATCAACATCAACAATTGGGAAACCAATGCCAAGGAAAGAAAACTCTGGCAAGCCATCATCTGAGAAGGAACAGCAACTTTTGAAGCCAACAGATGTGCAGAATTAGAAGAAAAGAGAAGAAAATGGAAAGAGAGGCGGCAACAACCAAAGCCCGATCTGACATCTGGAACTACCTATCTTGAATGCCGAAGAAGTTTCAAAGCCAAAATTGGACTCACTTGAGAGCCCATAAATAGATAAACAGAATGAAGACCATCATCCTCGACCTCAAGGGATTGCCACGACGATGACAAACAATAGTCAGGGCTGTTGGCCCTGAGTGGAACCCCCGAACCAGGAGGACCGGTGGACCACTCTTAGTCTGGCTTCTATCCTTTGTCCTGTTTGGCATGAGTGACCCTACAAAGACCCTAGTTCCAGCCAACATAGCTGTCTGGGTCATTGAGGCACACAAGCCTCCAAACCCTATGACAAGGTTGTGGACCTCTTGGAGGTTCATCGGCAAAGGAGTGACTATGAGGGATGAGTTTTGAGAGGTGAATAGCCAGCAAGCCGAGCCCTTTGCTACAAATACTCCAAGATCATCTTCTGATCCAATGTCCAGACTGTAGAACAGGAGGAGACATACTGACATTCATTCTTCCAAAAGTTTCACAGTGGGGGCTCTGTGATCAGCTGCCTTAAGGAAGAGAATAGCTCAGTAGTATCTTCACAGGTGACCCTTCTATGCCAACCTATATGACAGAAAGGCACTGCTCCCAGAACTTCCAGTAACAGAGTTGTTACGCGACAGCAAAGGTAGGGTCTGGACCAGCCACCGTCTCTGGAGGAGCTGACTGGCTCCATCTATTCCCTTGACTCAAATAAAACTCCCACAAGCGGTGGCTTACTGGCTGAGTTGTTCTTGGCTCCGTGGGATTGGATGGGCCCAGACCTGCTGGAAGCATACAATGCTGTGATTCTTTCTGACAGCCTGCCAGATTCCACGAAGAATGGCATCATTACCCTCACCTACAGCCAGGAGGGGGAAGATGGATGACATCAGGAATTGGAGACACATTTCACTGGTGAATGCAAAATCTAAGACCCTGTCCAAGATCATCAGCAGCAGAGACAGTTGTGTTTTGGGACAAATGATTCAACCGGACCAAACCTGTACTGTACCTAGCAAGAAGGTCCTTGACAACCTTGTGCTGCTCAGAGACACCATGGCCTACGTGCATCACTATTGTCTGCTCAGATCTAGGGTCGGACTGAAACATTGACTGCCCGACCTGCTGAGTTTATCCAGCCTTTTTGTACGTCCTGATTTGACCACAGCATCTGCAGTGTACTTTGTGTTTACAGATCTAAAGTCAGTTTGCTGAGGCATGCAACAGGAATTGGCTGAAATGGACTGAGAAGGTAAAACAGAAATTGGCTCTGTGGGGAGGATGCTCCTTATTGACAACTGGAAAGAATCTGGCCATCGGGTGTGAGGTGCTCTTAAGGCAGCTGTTGTCCACCCTCTGCTCCTCCAGCTTGTGAATCACCTGAGATTTCTTCCGGTTCAGCTGGTAGTCACAGAAGGAGCAGGTCAGGTGGATCACAATGCACGTCCCTGGACAACGGAGACAAAAATCATCACACTCTAACGAACTCTTTTGTGTGTGGCTGTACCAGACTGTGTGTTGAACCAATATATGTGGGCACCAAGAACTACAATATGCCAAGGCTTTATCTGTCCCCAGAAGTTGCAAAGGATGGGCCTAGCCCCATTTCTGGGTAACACCCCTGTCAACTGGACATTGCTGCACTACCTGTCCTTCATGTAAATTTCTTCTGGACCAAAACACAGATACAGCAGGAGAATGACTCAATGGACAGTTCCCTGTTCAGACTGTCCAGAGCATCTAGCAGTACATCTGATGGTCAGTCCTCGCCCACAGACACTAAGACATCACCTGGCTGGCAGTGAGTAGGGCTTCCTAGTCAGATCCTTTCTGCACGCCCAGAGCATCACTTCCACCACGGGATGACTGTAGTGGGGAAAAGACAGCTCACCTGGATGTGGAGGAAATTGCAAAGGCCTGTGTCACATTTTATCCAAAGCAGCTGTCAGAGTGTTAAAACTGTCTCACAGGTGTAATATTCAGAAACAGAATATTGCTTGATCTTGGAATTAATTGGGTCAAAATGATACCCTGTAAAATTAAATGTCTACATGTAAACCAATTAATTTAAGTGATTGAATTAATCACTAAAGGAGAACAAAACTATTGTTAATCCAGATCCAATGCAGCACACAATATAAAACAAACAACACAACACGAACATAATAATTAAATGAACACAATGAATAGAAATACATAAACTGGCTTATACACACAGATTGATTGCATGCCCGTAAAGTGATGCAAGGTACAGCAGTGTCTATACATATGGGAGTCTGACAGGAAATAAGGAAGTCGTGGTGGAGATGGGGGGTGGTGGGTGTGGTGGGGTTGGGTTGGTAGTGGAGGTGTTGATCAGCCTCATACTTGGCAGAAGGAGCTGTTTTTGAGTCTGGTTGTGCTGGTGTGGGTGCTGCATAGCCTCTCCCCTCATGGGAGTAGTATGAACAATCCACGAGCAGCGTACCTGAGATCTGTCATGATGATGCTGGCCCTTTTCCGGCACCTTTCTCTGTATATTGTATGTTTCTGATAGTGGAGAGGCCAATGCCCCTGATGTGTGAGCAGTTTTGACGACACATTGTAGAGCCAGTGGAGGCTAACGTTGGGCAGTTTTGACTACCCGTTACAAATTCAGGAGAGACTGAAAGAAAAGCACATGATTCTGTTGAATTGTGTTCACCTTATGCTTAGAAATAGATACATAACCAATGGCACAATGTTTCAGAAAAGATCATAAACACTGGAAAACTGAACAGATAAAAAAAGACCAGAAATTAATCGTATTTCAAATTGGAAAGCAATACAGTTCACACGCACGCTTGCAGTACATTTAGGAAGAGTGGGATAAACCATTGGAACATGTTCTAGTGTGCTGTCTCCTTTGGCTTTTCTTCATTTCCTGGATTACATATGGTTTGAATAAGGAAAATGTCCATATGCCCATGAATTTTATACAAATAAAACTACAGAAGATGGAGATCTGAAATAAAGAAAAAAAATGCTAGAAACACTCAACAGGTCAGGCAGTCCCACAAAATCTACTGCATTTTTTCCGGAGCCTCTATTTCTTTATTTTATGTGGCAAGACTGAATTTGAGCTATGTATAATTAGTTGAAAGGGTTTCAATGCAATGGGAGATACTACTTCATAATTTCCTCCATATGGATTGGAGACTGATATTTTCACTACAGATTACCCTTGACCTTCCTTCTCCCTTAAATCTCCCTCGCTTCTCAGTGGACTTTTGTAACACATAATTATATCCAGGGCTATAGCTATTTAAACAATAAAGCTTAGTAACTGTGCTTTGCTGTGTTTATTATTTCATCAACATTCTTTCTAGAGTAGATGCAGCCAAATAAAGAGTGCAGAGTTACAATAAATCTCCAGGTTTCAGAGGACAGTACGTTTTGGACTAACACAGGAGAAGAAATTAAAATGGTGATAAGATTTTTCCCTTGCTGGTTCACTTACTGCCACCTACTCAGGCAAGCAGCTACATCTTTCAAGATTTGAGCAGCAGTGGTCATACACAGGCATGTTTGGTTAGCGACAATGAGATCCCTCATCTGGAGAACACTCTGTCCCTCTGCTGTTCCAGGAGCTGTTGATCACAGAGAAGTATTAATTCATCTGCTGAGAAAAGTGGTGCTTGGTAAACAGCAGTAGATCCTTTTGCCCAAAGTTGACAAGTTACCACTGGAATTTTAGGCCTGGATTCACTTGAATATCCAAAAGTCATTCCTTTTTGAACAAATATAACTGGGTGGTGAAAATATCAGAGATAATGGTGAAAAAAATGGGACTTTAGTGAAACAGAACTTCACAAATCTGTGACTCCAAGGGGAAGAGTGTCACGAGATTTTGTGATTTTACTGACATGTCTGTTCATGGTCTCCTCTTCTGCCACTGTTACGTACTCGTGACACATGACAGTGGAGCCCTTGTCATGTGACTGGGGTTGAAGCTGTACTGGACTTGAGGTGATGGTCTTGTGATGGTGGAGTGACGTCATTTTCCCGCCAGTAGAGATCATGTGACGGGTTTTTTTTACAGGTTATAAAAGGTAGACCCCACCCTGTGAGGAGGGGCAGTTCGTGGCTGGATTTGCCAGGTTGACTTCATGCCACTGCGTGTTTTAAGAGATGACGCAGTTTGGTTGAAGGATGAAGTTTTTATTTAATGCCTAAAGTTAAAAGGTTATTGCCAGCAGGTTCTTTATGTTTCTGTTAGTTCGAGGAAATTAGTGGAGAGTGAAGATTCGAAGTTGGAAGTTAAAGATCGAGGAGAATCGCTTTCTACGGTGAAACGGGGGCGACCTTTGTTTGATCCTTATTTGGAAGGATTTCGTTGACTATCTTCGTGTTAATCCCTGGGTAACCAGAAAGGATTGAAGGTAGTGGAGAAGGAAAGGTCAGTGCCTTTAAGCCGTTCTGTTTCGTGAATTCTTCGTGGGAAGTTCGATGTCGGGGATCGAAGCAAGCGACGTGAAAGAGAACCTAAATCGTCCTATAAAGTCTCTCCTTTTAAATGGACTGTGAGCATATCGAACTTTTGGCAATACCACTTTAAAGAACTGTTTTTGGAATATCACTTTACGAACTGTTTGGGCTGCCGCTCAGCAGCTGCTTCTGGTTACGGTAGTGTTTGTTTACTTTTGGGGGGTTTGTTTTCTGTGTTTAATAAACGTGTTGTTTGTTATAAGAAACCCTTGCCGAACTCATATATTTATTGTTGCCTGAATACGTAACACCACAAAGAGGCCACTCTCAGTCTGGGGGAGCAACAGCTCATTTCTGTCTAGGTAGCATCCAAGTTGATGGCATGAACATTAATTTCTCCAACTTCTGGTAATTTTTCCCATCCCTGTTCACACTTCATTTCCCCACTCTCGCTTCTTATCTCTTCTCCTCACATGCCTTTCTCTCATGATCCACTCTCCTATCAGATTCTTTCTTTACTAACTTTTGGCTTTTTCATATCACTTCCCAGCTTCTTACTTCATTGCCCCCCCCCCACCCACTTGATTTCACCTTTCACCTTCTAGCTTGCCCTCCTCCTCCCAACGCCTCCTTATTGTGGTAATTCCCTCCATTCCTTTCCAGTCCTGATGAAGAGTCTTGACTGTTTATTCCTTAGTTTATCTTACTGCTAAAGCAAGACTGAGGTGGAATGATCATGGAATATGGTAAACATGAGGGAAATATGTTCCAGAGATAATGGGAAATACGGAAAGAAGGAATGGGAAAATGAGATTGTCCTTTCAGTATAGACTTGAAAAGCCAAATGATTTTCTTCTGTGCCTTTATGTATAAGTGTGGCATGTGGCCAAGTGATTAAGGCGTTGGACTAGCGATCTGAAGGTTGTAAATTTGAGCCCCAGCTGAGGCCCAGTGTTGTGTCCTTGAGCAAGGCACTTAATTACACATTGGTCCAGTCCACCCAGCTGAAAATGGGTACTGGCAAAATGCTGGGGGTTAACCTCATGATAGACTGGTGTCCTATCTGGGCCGGAATCTCGTACTCTCAGTCGCTTCACGACACAGAAACCAGCATAAGCACCAGACTGATGAACCTATAAGGCGCGGGACAGACTTTAACTTTATGTATAAGATACATAAATATATAAATGTATACAAAATATATACATGTGAATATATAAAGTTGTTTCTTGGATAATCTCTGTAACACATTATCAGCTTTAGAACATGACCTCAGTTGTTACTGGCTTGAATTTGTCCATCATTTTTGGAGCCTTAGGCTAACGCCAAATGTTCCTTTCAGTTTTAATCTTAGTGTTATTTGTTGCAAAGATCTCGAATCAAGTAGTTTGCAAGACACTAGGAAATCCGCAGATGCTGGAAATTCAAACAACACACACAAAATGCTGGTGGAATGCAGCCGGCCAGGCAGCATCTATAGGGAGAAGCACTGTCGATGTTTCGGGCCGAGACCCTTCGTCAGGACCAACTGAAAGGAAAGATAGTAAGAGATTTGAAAGTAGGAGGGGGAGGGGAAAATGTGAAATGATGGGAGAAGACCAGAGGGGGTGGGGTGAAGCTGAGAGCCAGACAGGTGCTTGGCAAAAGGGATACAGAGCTGGAGAAGGGAAAGGATCAGGATGGGAGGCCTAGGGAAAAAGAAAGGGGGAGGGGAGCACCAGAGGGAGATGGAGAACAGGCAGAGTGATGGGCAGAAAGAGAGAAAAAAAGAGGGGGAAAAAGAACTAAATATATCAGGGATGGGGTAAGAAGGGGAGGAGGGGCATTAACGGAAGGTAGAGAAGTCAATGTTCATGCCGTCAGGTTGAAGGCTACCCAGCCGGTATATAAGGTGTTGTTCCTCCAACCTGAGTGTGGCTTCATCTTGACAGTGCCGTGGATAGACGTATCAGAATGGGAATGGGACGTGGAATTAAAATGTGTGAGACACTGTTTGAGCACAACCAAAATTCAACAATGTTATTGATACACCTTAAGTGTGGAACAGAATTCTTGCTTTCTATATGGCCACAACAGATTTCCACATCCCTTCACAAAATTAACACTTCCAGTACTTCAGCATCCACTCAAGGGCAGCAACATGTCACAGCTGGTGGATCTACTTCACGGTGCCAGACAACATGGCTCGGTGCTGACATCCAGTACTGTGTATATGGAGCTTGCATGTTCTCCACGTGACAGGAACAATTGTGCAGTAGCATTTAGCAAAGAAGCTGGTCTAAGAATGTAGTGGAACATAGATCATGTAGAAAGACGGGAGAGCAGTACATGATGGAATTTAGTCCAGACAAGTTGAGGAAAAGCATTTTGGAAATCAACTTCAAGTAACAGAGTAAATGGCAGAGACTTTAGGAGCATTGACTTACTAAGGGACCCTGTGATACAAGTTCATAGCAGTGTCTCAGGTGGATAAGACAGTAAAGATGACATTTGATATGCTTATCTTCTTACATAATGAGTTTTGGAATTGGGATGTCATGTTTCATGTTTCCTTTGGAGTGTGGAATGGAGTTCTGGTTGCCACACTATAGGATCTATGTGATAGCAATGGAGTGCAGAAGTGATAACACGTGGCTAAGGAGTTGGAGTAGGAGGAAGGGAGTCAGATTTCTGGATCACAGAGTTCTCTTTCAGAGAAGGTGGGCCTATACAGAAGAGATGGTTTGCACCTGAACTGGAGAGGGATTAATATCCGAGCAGGGAGGTTTGCTAGTACTACACTGTGGGGTTTAAGCTAGAGTTGCAAGGAGATAGGGACCAGAGTGCCAGAACAGCTAGTGGAGAGGTTGTGGAGATAGATGTGGTTGAGACCTCAGACAAAACCAAGAATCAAAAGGCTGAGCATGAAGCAACTAATGTTCTGAGTTAAGTTGTGTATGTTTCAATGTAAGAAGTATCATAGGAAAGGCAGATACACTTGAAGCATGGATCAACACATGGAATTATAAAACCGTAGCCATTTGATGGGGCAGGACCGGCAGCCCAATACTTCAGGATTCTGTTGTTTGAGATGCGACAGAGCAGAAGGGATTAAAGGAGGAGGGGTGACACTACTATTCAGGGAAAATGTTGTAGCAGTGCTCCATCAAGACAGACTGGAGTTATGGGTGGAATTGAGGAATAAGAAAGGTATGACCACATTAATGAGGCTATATTACGACCACCAAACGGTCTGCAGGATTTAGAGGAACAAAGTTGTAGAGACATTGCAGACTGTTGCAAGAAACATGAGGTTTTTATAGTAGATGATTTTAACTTTCTACATATTGACTGTGACTCTAATTCTGTAAAAGAACTAGATGGAATAGTGTTTATCAAATGTGTTCAGTAAGTTTCTTTAATCAGTACATATAAATCCCAATGAAAGTGTGTGTGATACTTAATCTTCTGTTAGGGAATGAGACACGGCAGGTGACAGAAGTTGTGTAGGGGAACACTTTGCATCTAGTGGTCATAATGCGACTGGGCTCAAAATAAATATAAAAAAAAGATGGGTCTGATCCATGAGTTGAGATTCTTAAATTGGAGTATGAGCAATTTTGATGATATCAGGAAAGATCTGACAAGTGTAGAATGGAACAGGCTGTTCTCTGGCAAAGTTATACTTGTTAAGTGCGAAGCCTTCGAAAGGGAAATTGAGAGAACAAAGTTTGTATGTACCTGTGAGAATAAAAGATAAAGATAATGGGTTTAGAGAACTTTGGTTTTCAAGAGACTTTGAGGCTTTAGTTAGAAAAAAAAAGGTACATAGCAGCCAAAGGCAAAAAGGAACCAATGAAGTATTTAAGGAGAGAGGAAATGCAAGAGAACACTTAAGAAATAAATTAGGAGAGCTAATAGAAGGTAGGAGGTTGCCTTAGCAGACACGTTGAAGGGGAATCCAAAGGAATTCTACAGATATGTTAAAAGCAAAAGGATTGTAAAGGACATAATTGATCCACTGTAAAATCAGAATAGTAATCTATGTGTGAAGCCAAAGGAAATGGGGAAGATCTTAAATGGATTTTTTACATCTGTATATACTCAGAAGATGGACACAGAGTCTATAGAATTGAGGTAAAGCAGCATTGACTTCATGGTCCCTGTACAAATTACAGAGGAGGTGGTGTTTGCTGTATTGAGACAAATTAGTGTGCATAAATCCCCAGTGTCTGACAAGGTGTTTCCTCAGAACCAGTGGGAGGCAAGTGCCAAAACTGCGGTAGCCCTAGCAGAGATATTTAAATCATCTTTTGTGAGAGGTTAGGTACCGGAGGATGGGAGGATAGCTAATGTTGTTTCGTTGTTTAAGAAAGGCTCTAAAACTAAACAGAAAATTATAGGACAGTTAACCTGACGTCAGTAGTGGGAAAATTATTGGAAGGTATTCTGAGGGGCCAGATATACAGTATGGGTATTTGGATAGACATGGACTGATTAAGGACAGTCAGCACGGCTTTGTGTGTGACATATCATGTCTTATAGAGTTTTTGGAGGAAGTTACTCCAGGAAAGTTGATAAAGACAAGGCCGTGGATGTTGTCTAAATGGACTTCAGCAAGGCATTTGACAAAGTCCCTCATGGGAGGTTGGTCAAGAAGTTTCAGTCACTCGGCATTCAAGATGAGGTAGTAAATTGGATTAGACATTGGTTTTGTGGGAGAAGCCAGAGAGTAGTAGTAGATGGTTGCCTCAATGGCTAGAGGCCTGTGACAAATGGTGTGCTGCTGGGATTAGTACTGATCCATTTTTGTTTGTCATCTATATTAACAATCTATAGATGACTGTAGTTAACTGGATCAGCAATTCTACAAATGACACCATTATTTGGATTGTAGTGAACAGCCAAGACTATCAGAGCTTGCAGTGGGATCTGGACCAACTGGAAAAATGGCAGATGAAATTTAATGCAGAAAAATGTGAGGTATTGCGCTTCCGTAGCTCCAACCAGAGTAGGACGTACACAGTGAATGGTAGGCCTCTGAGGGGTGCTGTAGAACAAAGGGATCTGGGAATACAGCTCCATAATTCATTGAGAGTGGTCTCACAGGTAGGTAAAGTCATAAAGAAAGTTTTTGACAGATTGGCCTTCATAAATCAAAGTACAGCGTACAGGAGATGGGATGTTATGTTGAAGTTATACATGACATTGGCGAGGCTTAATTTTGGTAACTTACCTACAGGAAAGATGTAAATAAAGTTGAAAAAATTACAGAGAAAATTTACAAGGATGTTGATGGGACTGGAAGACCTGAATTATAAGGAAAGCCTGAATAGGTTTGGACTCTATTTCTTGGAATATAGAAGATTAAGAGGATATTTGAAAAGGTAAACAAAATTATGAGGGCCATAGATAGATAGGGTAAATACAAGCAGGTTTTTTCCACTGATGTTGGCTGGAACTAAAACTAGAAGTGAAAGGTGAAAAATTTAAAGGGGAACATGAGGGTAAACTTCTTCGCTCAGGGGGTTATGAGAGTGTGGAACGAACTGCCAGTTGAAGTGGTGCATGCAAGCTTGATTCCAACATTTAAGAGAAGTTTGGATAGGTACATGGATGGTGGCTATGGTCAATGGACTCAAAAGGATTTAAAGTACATTAATGATCAACAAATGAATAAATTATATAATCGAGATTCGGCTGCTTACAGGTAGCACAAGGCAAGAAACTTGAAAGAACCCAATAAAAAAAAAGACCAATGCAATGCACGGAGAAAGAAAAAAGACAAATCATGCAAACAATAAAAGCAATCAACAGCATTCTGAACCAAATCGAGTCCATAGACCAGAAGTAGGCCAGACTAGGCCCAAAGCCTCAGTCTCAGTTCATCAGACACAGATGCAAAGTACCTGGCAACTGGAGCAGCCTCATGGCCTCAGCAAAAAGAGGGGTGAACATCACAGATGAGTGATGTGAGTTGGCACACCCATGCCTCCGGTCCCGACACCCTGCCTTTTCTGTCTATCTGGTCTGTCATTTAAGTCATCCAAACACTGAATCATGCCACACACTAGGACCTGGGCCCCACCATCCAGCTGAGGCCATTCCTTACTTTTCCAAATCAGCTCAGCGCTTAGATAATCCAACCTCATACCTGGTTTAAGTGGATAGGCTCTGAAAATCTTCTGCATTGAATTCTCTCCAATCCACTTGCTCCAACTCCATCTCTAGATCATACCTCGACCTCACTTCTCCTCAAGCATGCCACACTCCAACTTTGCATCACACTCACATGGCTCGAACCTCAAGTCGGCTTCACCTTTGTTTGCCTCTTCATTGTTTGCGGTGATAGTTTATCACAATTTACCACAGAAAAGGTGTTATTAGTAAAGTATTCAGTCATATGTCTTGCATTTTGAACTACCAGTAGGCTGTCTCCTGACTATAGTGGCGCCATTTTAACCCCAGAAGCAGGTCCCAGGTGCATGAGATTAGGCAGTTTAAATGGTTCAACGTGGACTAGGTGAGCCAAAGGGCCTGTTTCTGTGCTGTATTTTTCTATGACTTTTTATTTTACCAGGATGTTGTCCGCATTGAAGGGTTGTTGTCATAAAGAGTGATCGAATAGGCTGGGTTTGTTCTCTAAGTAATGTAACCTTCTGAAGTTTTAAAGTTCAAAGTTAAAAGTAAATTTATTAAGAAAGTATGTATATGTCACCATTGCAGGCATACTCAATAAATCAATAATAGAATAATAACCATAACCGAATCGATGAAAGGTTTATACAATTATGAGGGTCATAGATAGGAAAGATAGAGGAGAGGAGAGTAGAGTCTAGAACTATAGAGCATAGGTTTAAGATGAGAGGAAGGAAGTTTTAAGAGAGCTGATGGAATTTTTTTTTGCAAACTTTGGTAGTTATCTGGAACAAACTGCCCGAAAAGATGATTGAGACAGATACTAGCAGAACATTTTGGAAGCATTTGTAATGTTACTTAGGCATAGAAGGATACAGGCGCCATTCAGGAAAATGAGGTTAGTGTGTATAGCAATCATGATCAGAATGGAAGAGATAACACTTCTGAAGTGCATGATTTTTTTCATGCAGAGTTTCCTCTAAGTGCTTATATCTCAAAGATGTGCAAAATGGTAGGGTAATTGGCTATTGAAAAATTGCCCCTAGTGTGTAGATGAGTGGCAAAATCTGAGGCTAATTATTGAACAGATTGGTACTGGTTTATTACTGTCATCTGTACCAGCTGAAAAGCTGGTCATACACAGAACACTGTAAAATGATATTAATGCATATTAAAGTGAAACAGCTACAGAGAAAGTACCTCGTCTGCTAAGGAATCCAATCAATACTTGCTGGATTTTTCCTCTATTTGTGTAGGACTTTGCTCTGCAATTGGGTTCACCACTATTCAGTGTGAGGGGTTAAAACTGAATAAGTTACCTAGTCAGCTGTGACAGATGGTTTACGTACAGATGAAACGTGCTGTGAAGCTGCTGGCAAGGAGAGTCTATGAGAAAAGTGAGAGCAAGGGAGCAGCGCACAACGAAGAGATTTCTAGCAGGTTCGTGTGCTTATTTAAAAGCAGAGTTGTGCGGATGTTCAGTGTCATTCCGGTGACCTAGTCAGTGGCGGGAGCAATGCAGCGGGGAGTAAACAGAAGTACAGAAGGGACAAGCGGAGTGACCATTGGGAGTGGGCCAGTGGTGAGAGAGGGAATGTCAGTCTTTGGCTCAAAGGAAGCTTCAGCTCAGAAGAGATGTTGACTTTTGGCAAGTTGTCCAAATATTTCTGTTAAGTTTCCCTTTTTTCTTACTATGCCAGGGGTACATAGTGTAGTTCAAATGACCATTGTGTGTTCTTCATGCTGTAACACTGGTTCGCCCAGGGAACTACATCTGCATGAAGTACATCCAGCTGCAGCTCCATGAAGTTCATGTTAGGGATCTGGAGCAGCAGCTGGATGACCTTCAGATTGTACAGGAGGGTGAGGAGATCATCGATCAGAGTTACAGGGAAGTATACTTTTTTGGATATTGTTGTGGGGGTTAACATCCCAGGGGAATGCCACAACTTGGTTACCGGCACTGAGCATGGGTCCATGGTGTAAAAGGGGTAAAGAGAGAAGAGGGAAGCAATAGTGATAGTGGACTCAGTAGTCAGAGGAACAGGCAGGAGATTCTGTGGAGGTGAACGAGACTCCCGGATGGTATGTTGCCTCCAAGGTCAGGGATGTCTCAGCATGTTGGAGAGGTAGGGAGAGCAGCCAGATGTCTTGTAACATATTGGTACCAATAACATAGAAAGGACAAGCAAGGAGGTCCTGAAGAGAGAATTTGGAGAACTAGGCAGAAAGCTAAAAAGCAGGACCTCCAAGGGAGTAATTTCTGGATGACTACCTGTGCCACCCACCAATGAAAGCAGAAACAGGATGATTTGGCAGATAAACGCATGAGAAGCTACTGCAGGGGACAGGGATCCAGGTTCTTTGGATCATTGGGATCTTTTCTGGGGGAGATGTGACCTGTACAAAATGATGGCTTGCACCTGAAGCCCAGGGAGACTAATATCTAGTGGGCTGGTTTATTGGAGCTGTTGAGGAGGCTTTAAACTAATTTGGTGGGGGAAGGGAAGGGGAGTGAGAGACTCACAATAGGACAGATGGTAAAAAAAAATCAAAGATAGTATGCTATCTGAATGTCAGGAATGGCAGGCAATGATAGGGCAAAACTGTAGCTAGCGGCATGAGTATCAGTGCATTAGGGATGCGGAATCAAATAGAGTACTCAAACTGTTATATCACAAAGCATGGACTATAAGAAATAAAGTGGATGAATTTGTTGCACTATTATAGATTGTCGGGTATGATGTTGCGGCCATCATTGAATCATGGCTGAAGGATGGTTGCAGTTGGGAGCTGAATGTCCAGTGTTACCCATTGTATCAGAGGGATAGGAAGGTAGGCAGAGGGGTGGCACGGCTCAGCTGGTAATGAACGGCATTAAATCATTAGAAAGATGTGACATAGGATTGAAAGATGATGAATCCTTGTCAGTTCAGTTAAAAAACTTCAAGGGTGACAGGACCCTGATGGCAGTTATATACAGGCCTCCCAACAGTATCTGGGATGTGGACCACAAATTACAATGGGAAATGGAAAAGATGTGTCAAAAAGAGCAATGTTATGAGAGTCATGGGAGATTTTAGAATGCAGGTAGATTGGGAAAATTGGGTTGGAAATGGATTTCAAGAGAGTGTATTTGTTGAATGCCTATGAGATGGCTTTTTAGAGCAGTTTATCATTGAACCTACTAGGGGATCAGCTATACTGGATTAAGTGTTATGTAATGAACAAGAGGTGATTACGGAGCTTAAGGTAAAGGAACCCTGAGGAGACAGCGGTCACAATATAATTGAGTTCAACTTGAAATTTGATAGGGAGAAAGTAAAAGTCTAATGTAGCTGTTTTTTCAGTGAGGTCAAGAAAATAACAGTGGTATGAGTATGCTGGCTAAAATAAACTGGAATGAGTTGCTGGCAGAGATGACAGCAGAGCAGCAATAGGTTGACTTTCTGGGGAAAATGAGGAAGGTGCAGGATAGATGTATTTCAAAAAAAAGAAATACTTAAATTGCAAAGCTGACAAGAGAAGTCAAAGCTAATATAAAACCAAAAGAGAGGGCATACAACACCACCAAAATAGGGAGAAGATGGAGAATTAGGAAGCTTTTAGAAAACCTACAGAAAGCAAATAAAAGAATCAGTAGGAGGGAAAAGATGAAATATAAAAGCAAGCTAGCAAACAATATAAGGGGAATAATCTTTTTCAAGTATATAAAGATAAAAGAGGGATGAGAGTGGATATGGGACTGCTAGAAAATGAGGCCGGGGAATAACAGAGGACAAGGAGATGGCAGTTAACTAAATGAGTATTTTGCATCAGTCCTCACTGTAGAAGACACAAGCAGTGTGCCAGGTGTTGAAGGGTGTGAGGGAAGAGAAGTGAGTGCAGTCACTATTACAAAGGAGAAGCTACTCAGAAAGCTGAAAGATATAAATGTGCAGAAGTCACCCAAACCAGCTACCAGCTGAACTGCACCTTGGGATTCTGAAAGAGGTAGCAGTGGAGTTTGTGGAGGCAACGGTAATGATTTTTTCAAAAACCTTTGGACTCTGGCATGGTTCCAGGAGGACTGGAGAACTGCAAATGTCAGTCCAGTCTTTAAGAAAGGAAGGAGGCAGTAGAAAGGAAATTATAGACCAGTTTGCCTGACCTCAGTGGTTGGGAAGATGTTACTGTCAATTGTTAAGGTTGAGGTAATGGAGTACTTGGTGACGCAGGACAAGATAGGACAAAGTCAGCACGGTTTCCATAAGTGAAAACCTTGCCTAACAAACCTGTTGAAATTTTTTGAGGAGATTATAAGTAGGATAGATGAGGGGGATGTAGGGATGTTGTATATTTGGTTTTTCAAAAGATGTTTCACAAGATGCCACTCATAAGGCTGCTTACCAAGTTCAGAGCTCTTGCTACTACAAGGATGTTACTACCATGGTTAGAGCATTGGTTGGTTGGAAAGAGGCAGTGAATGGGAAAAAAATATTCCTTTTTTGGCTGGCTGCCAGTGACTAATGGTGTTCTTCAGGGGTCAGTGTTGGGACCGCTTATTTTTATGCCGTATATCAAGATTTAGATGATGCCATGTTTTCAGATGATACAAAGTTTAATGGAGGGGCAGTTAGTGTTGAGGAAACAGGAAGTCTGCAGAAGGACATGGACAGATTAGGAGAATGGGTTTAGAAATGGCAGATAGAATACAGTGTCAGTAAATGATTGGAAGAAGAAATGAAAGGGTTGAATATTTTCTAAATGGAGAGAATATTCAAAAACCTGAGATGCAAAAAGACTTTGGAGACCTTGCGCAGGATCTATAATCCCAGAGTTATCTGTACTCCATTTCTCGAACAAATTAATAAATGCTGCCATCTGCCAATCATCGGTTACTAATCCTGTGGCCAGAAAAGATGCAAAGGTCATCAACAAAGGCACAAGCAGTATCACTCTGAGTTTCCTATAGTAACGGGCTCGATTCTGACATCCATCCTGATGTTTTTCTGAAGTACTAGTATATCCTGTTTCTTAACATCAACATGTTCAAGCGAATCACTGTCCTCACAGTGTCAAGGTCCTATCCACTGGTGAATACTAAAGCAAGGTTTTCACTCAAATCTCTCACACCTCCTGTGACTCCAGCCTGTCTGCTATCCCTGATCATGCAATACTGGACCTTCTCCAATCTTACATAGGCTGTTCTGAAGCGATGTACTACATACAGGGCCAGAGACAACGACACGCAGTCTGTAAGTCGTTTCGAGACTAGTTTATTCAAATTTCGCGGCGCTGGCATTTAATCCCTAGCACCCGCCCGCTCCGGGCAGAAATGACGTCAGAGGTGCATTACCAAAGTCTCTCCCCGCACACTGGCTATTTGTGAGCCGCTTCGCCTGCGCAGAAAGTGGGTTGCCACATAACACCACCCACCCAGAACCGGCAATACACCCCACAATGTCCACAGTCTGGATCAGCCTCTGTTTGGGAGGTCTGCCTCTGTGCCACAGTGCCTGAACCTCGACCGGCTGCGCCAAGTCCACATGGGCTGGTTTGAGTCGGTCCATCGTGAAAGCCTCCTCTTTCCCCCTAATGTCCAGAATGTACATGGACCCGTTGTTGCTGATCACCGTGAACGGCCCCTCGTACAGCTGCTGTAGCGGTGCCCGGTGTCCGCCCCTTCGTACAAACACAAACTTACAGTTCTGCAGGTCCTTGGGTACATGGGTTGGGGTCCATACGTGCTGTGAATTCAGTATGGGGGCCATGTTGCCGAGCCTTTTGCGTAGTCTGTCCAGGACTGCTGCGGGTTCTTTCTCTTGCCCCCTTGGGGCTGGTATGAACTCTCCCGGGAAGGCCAGGGGTGCGCTGTACACCAACTCAGCTGACAAGGTGTGCAGATCCTCTTTGGGTGCTGTGCGAATTCCAAGCAGGACCCAGGGAAGCTCGTCCATCCAGTTAGGTCCTCTCAGGCGGGCCATGAGAGCTGACTTCAAGTGACGGTGAAAGCGTTCCACTCGTCTGTTCGACTATGGGTGGTAGGCAGTAGTGTGGTATAGCTGTGTTCCCAACAGGCTGGCCACAGCTGACCACAGGCTGGAGGTGAACTGGGCGCCTCTGTTGGACTTAATTTGGGCCGGTATCCCGAAGCATGCTACCCAGGTTGCGATCAGTGCTCGGGCGCAGGAATCGGCTGATGTGTCAGTGAGCGAGACTGTCTCTCGCCACCTCGTGAACCGGTCTACCATAGTTAGGAGGTATTGCGCTCCTCGGGACACTGGTAGGGGGCCCACGATATCCACATGAATGTGGTCGAACCTCCGGTGGGTGGGTTCGAACTGCTGCAGTGGGGCTTTAGTGTGCCTCTGCACCTTGGCTGTTTGGCACTGCGTGCACGTTCTGGCCCATTCACTGACCTGCTTGCAAAGTCCGTGCCACGAGAACTTGCTGGAGACCAGCCGGACGGTTGTCCTGATAGATGGGTGCGCCAATCCATGTATGGAGTCGAAAACTCACTGCCCCCAGGCTGCCGGGACGATGGGGCAAGCCACGTCACACAGGAGGGTCCTCTCACCTGGGCCTACGAGAAAGTCTTGCAGCTGCAAACCTGAGGCTGTGGTCCTGTAGCTGGGGATCTCGTTGTCTGCCTGCTGCACCTCCACCAGTGCTGCATAGTCCACCCCCAGGGACAGGGCCTGGACAGCTGGTCTGGAGAGTGCGTCCGCCACGACATTGTCCTTTCCCGAGACACGCTGGATGTTCGTTGTGTACTCGGAGATGTAGGACAGATGTCGCTGCTGGCGAGCCGACCAGGGATCGGACACCTTCGTGAACACAAAGGTCAATGGTTAGTGGTCCATGAACGCGGTGAATGGCCTGCCTTCTAAGAAGTACCTGAAATGCCAGATTGCCAGATACAGTACCAACATCTACCGGTCGAAAGCACTGTACTTGAGTTCGGGTGGTCGTAGGTGCTTGCTGAAGAACACCAGGGGTTGCCAGTGCCCCTCGATGAGCTGCTCCAGCACCCCACCGACTGCAGTGTCGGAAGCATCCACCATGAGGCCGGTCGGAATGTCTGTTCTGGGGTGCACCAGCATTGTGGTATCTGCCAAGGCTTCCTTGGCTTTAACGAAAGCGGCCGCTGCCTCCTCGTCCCAAGTAATGTCCTTGCCTTTACCCGACATCAGGGTGTACAAAGGGCGCATGATATGGGCTGCTGAGGGGAGGAAACGGTGGTAGAAGTTCACCATACCAACGAACTCCTGCAGGCCTTCGATTGTGTTGGGCCGAGCAAAGTGGCGGATCGCGTCTCCCTTGGCGGGCAGAGGTGTTGCCCCGTCTTTGGTAATCCTGTGGCCCAGGAAATCGATGGTATCGAGACCGAACTGGCATTTGGCCAGGTTGATCGTGAGGCCGAAATCATTCAGGTGGGAGTAGAGCTGGCGTAGGTGGGACAGATGCTCCTGACGAATACTGCTGGTTATAAGGATGTTGTCCAAATAGATGAACGCAAAGCCCAGGTCGCGTCCCACCGCATCCATTAGCCACTGGAACGTCTGTGCGGCATTCAGAGGAACTCGAACAGGCAGAACGGGGTGATGAGTGCTGTTTTGGGGATGTCTCCAGGGTGCACAGGGATTTGAAGGTATACCCAGACAAGGTCTACTTTGGAAAAGATTCTTGCCCCGTGCAGGTTTGCTGCAAAGTCCTGTATGTGTGGCACGGGGTAGCGGTCTGGAGTTGTAGCCTCGTTCAGTCTGCGGTAGTCGCCGCATGGTCTCCAACCCCCAGCTGCTTTGGGCACCATGTGCAGGGGGGAGGCCCATGGGCTGTCAGACCTCCGTACAATCCCCAATTCCTCCTTCCTCTTGAACTGCTCCTTCGCCAGGCGCAGCTTTTCCGGGGGGAGCCTTCGTGCGCGGGCGTGGAGGGGTGGTCCCTTGGTCGGGATGTGGTGCTGCACCTCGTGTCTGGGCATGGCTGCCGTGAACTGCAGTGCCAGAATTGATGGAAAGTCCGCCAGGAGTCTGGTGAATTCGTTGTCTGACAGCGTGATGGAGTCCAGGTGTGGGGCCGGCAACTTGGCTTCACCCAGGGAGAACGTCTGGAAAGTCTCGGCATGTACCAGTCTTTTCCCTTGCAAGTCGACCAGCAGACTGTGAGCTCGCAAGAAGTCTGCCCCCAGGTGTGGTTGGGCCACGGTGGCCAGTGTGAAGTTCCACATGAACCGGCTGGTGCCAAACCGCAGCTGCACTGTGCGGATGCCGTAGGTCCGTATTGCGTTGCCATTTGTGGCCCTCAGGGTGGGTCCTGGCTTCCTGTTTCGGGTGTCATACCCTGTCAGGGGTAAGACACTGATTTCCGCTCCGGTGTCGACCAAGAAGTGGCTGTTTGTCCCAGACGTACAGGAAGCTGTTCTGGTGGCCAGCCGCCATGGCCATCAGTCGCAGCTGGCCCTGGCCATGTCCCTTGCAGGGCAGGTGACAACAGCGGGCTTCTGTGCCCCACTGCTGGTGATAGAAACACCACTGTCCACTGTCCTCCTCACTCCAGCCTCTGTGTTGTGTGCACCCCCCTGCCAGGCCTGGTCTGATCTGCTGTTGGGCACGTGGCCTGGTAATCTGACCAACGGATGCCACGGTCTCCCTCTTGGGTTTCCACAGCACGTCTGCCCAGGCCGCCACCTTCCGGGGGTCACTGAAATCTGCGTCGGCCAGTAGCAGATGTATGTCCTCGGGCAGTTGCTCTAGGAACGCTTGCTCGAACATGAGGCAGGGTTTGTGTCTGTCAGCCAGGGACAGCATCTCGTTCATCAATGCTGACGGCAGTCTGTCTCCCAAACTGTCCAGATGAAGCAGGCAGGCACCCTGCTCATGCTGTGAGAGGCCAAAGGTCCCAATGAGCAGCACTTTGAATACTTCATATTTGCCTTCTTCTGGGGGCGACTGTATGAAATCCACAACCTGGGTGGCCGTCTCCTGGTCAAGGATGCTCACCACGTGATAGTAACACGTGGAATCAGAAGATATCTGCCGAATCTGGAACTGGGCTTCTGCTTGGCTAGACCACATGCGTGGTTGCAGCGTCCAGAAAGTCGGCAGTTTTAGCGAAACTGCGTGAACAGATGAAGAGTCGGTCATCTTTGGTCCAAATCCCATTTGGACTGTCAGGGTCACCAATGTAGCGACGTACTACATACAGAGCTAGAGACGACGACACACAGTCTGTAAGTCGTTTTGACACTAGTTTATTCAAACTTCGTGGCGCTGGCATTTAATCCCTAGTGCCCGCCCTCTCTGGGCGGAAATGACATCAGAGGTGCATTACCAAAGTCTCTCCCCGCGCGCTGGCTATTTGTGAGCCAGTTCGCCTGCGCAGAAAGTAGGTCGCCACAGTTCTACAGATGTACTGACCCAGGAGACTTTCCTGAACATGCTTCATAAATTCCACTCCATCCCAGCCCTTAACACTCTGGGTGACCATGTGAACACATGGAAAATTAAAATCTCTCACTAATATTACCCTGTTATTCTTACAACTTACAGCATCTCCTCTGCACACCTTCTGCTCAAGTTCCCATTGACTGTTGGACGGTCCATAATTCAGCCCCATCAGGGTGATCCTCCCCTTCTTGTTCCTAAGCTCTACCTATATCGCCTCATTGGAGCTTTTTCCTGGCAAAATTATATCCAGGAGCTACTGTACATCCTCACTTATGAAAAGACAACACCCCTTCCTCACTTACCTGTATTGCTATCACAGGTGTAGCATCAATATCCTGGACTGCAAAGTTGCTAGCCCCCCCCCCTTCTCTCTGTCATTTTTCTGTAATGGATATAACTCCCCTTTCAACAGAGCCAATGCATGCTCTGAGTTCATCTGTCTTACCTGTTAAGGCATATGCACTGAAATAAATGCAGTTTAACGGAGTTTCTTTTCCCTACCTTTACTGTGCCCTCAGCTATCCTGATTACTAGGCATGCTCTCTGTGGCTTCTGCTTTATCCAGAGACTTGCACCTGCTCTGAGTCCTGCCCCCTACCAACCTAGGGTAAATCCCAAAATTAGGGTAAGAACAGTAGCCCCCTCTCCTCAAAGCAAATTTCCATCAAACGAGCTCTCACAATCTCAAAGCAAATCTTTGTTTGGCATGTGCCAAAGTGATGGAGTTATGAGCTGCTGGGTGGGATGGCAGGTAATTAAATGAGACTCTGGTGAACAGCACTTCTCATGTATCAGCAGAGACAGGTGGTAGGTATTGCTGTGGAAAGTTCATATCCCTTTTTATTAAATTTAGAGATTCAGCACAGAACAGACCTCTGGCCCAGTGAGCCCCCATACCCAGCAACAAAACCTATTTTTGACCTAGCTAGCCTAATCACAGGACAATTTAAATGACAAATTAACTGGCAAGTCTTTGGTCTGCAAGATCTGATTTACTGGTCATTGTTACTTCATCTCACGTACAGACATGCCACAGCAAGTTTGCAAAGTGCTGTGCACATTTTTTTCTGTACATATCCTTAAAGTAACTCAACAATCCAGCATCCTTCTGAAATTCTAAACAATTGCACCAGATTAGCAGCTTTATGAATAACTCTGAACCTGCATCTGATGCTGGGGCCTGCAGATTCTCTGCCTTGGATAGACAGGGGTTCTGTCTACCACAGCAAAGTCCTAGGAATTCACAGTATTTTTGTTCTACCTAACAGTCACTTAATGGTACTGAATCACAAAAGCACCACATTCCCTACAAAGGATTTCGGCCCGAAACATCGACAGCACTTCTCCCTATAGATGCTGCCTAGCCTGCTGTGTTCTACCAGCATTTTGTGTGTGTTGTTGTTTGAATTTCCAGCATCTGCAGATTTCCTCGTGTTTGCTCTTTACATTCCCTACTTCTCAGGTCTGCCCAAACAGATAGCAAGTTCTAGCAATAAGCCGCCATTCACTTCAAAGGCAGCAATTAACTCCGGTTAAACCCTATCTCCACATTCAAGGTTAATAAGCTGCCAATACAATTTTCTGATTGGTAGACAAAATTTGTGAGCATGAAAGATTGGTGCAAATAAGTACATTTTAACTGAGTTGATTAAAAAATAAGCAGCTTAATGAATCACTTATTGTTGAGGTCAAATCCAACAAAAAGTTGGAGTAAGTTTTAAACACGCCGGATCAGAGTAAAGAACAGAAACGTTACTGACTCCCTCAGTGCCACCTTCTCCCAGATAGCTCTCATCTGCTCTACTAAACCCCGAAGCCCAAGATAAACAAATTTGTGCTCTATATACAGAGCCTATAAAAAGTACTTATCCCTTTTGAAAGTTTTCATGCCTTATAATTTTACAACATTGAATCACAGTGGATTTAATTTGGCTTTTATGACACTGACCAACAGAAAATGACTCTTTTTTTTGTCAAAGTGAAAACAGATCTCTACAAAGTGATCTAAATTAATTACAAATATAAAACACAAAATAATTGATTGCATAAGTATTCACCCCCTTCAATTCAGTAGATACACCTTTAGCAGCAATTACAGTCTTGAGTTTGTGTCAATAGGTCTCTATCAGTTTTGCACATCTAGACACTACAATTTTTCCTCATTCTTCTTCACAAAATTGCTCAAGCTCTGTCGGATTGCATGGGGATCATGAGTGAACAACCGTTTTCAAATCCAGCCACAAATTGTCAATTGGATTGAGGTCTGGTCACTCAAGAACATTAACTTGGTCACTCCAGGATATTAATTTGTTGTTTTTAAGCCATTCCTCTGTAGATTTGGCTTTATGCTTGGAGTCATTGTCTTGTTGGATAACAAATCTTCTCCCAAGTCACAGTTCTCTTGCAGACTGCATCAGGTTTTCCTCCTGGAGTTCCCTGTATTTCGCTGCATTCATTTTACCCTTTACCTTCACAAACCTTCCAGGGCCTGCCGCAATGAAACATCCCCACAGCATGATGCAGTCAACACCATGCTTTGCGGTAGGGATGAAGTGTTTTTGATGATGTGAGGTGTTCGGCTTATGACAAATATTGTGTTTCGTCTGATAGCTCAAAAGCTCAATTTTGGGTCCATCAAACCATAGAACCTTCTTCCAACTGACTTCAGAGTCTCACACATGCCTTCTGGCAAACTTGAGCTGAGATTTCATGTGGGCTTTTTTTCCAACAGTGGTTTTCTTTTTGCTGCTTTCCTATAAAGTTGCAACTGGTGAAACTCCCAGGCAACAGTTGTTGTAATGCTCCGTTCTTCCCATCTCAGCCACTGAAGCTGGTAACTCCTCCACAGTTGTCATAGGTCTCGCCCCCTTCTTGCATGGTCATTCAGTTTTTGAGAACAGCCTGTGCCAAGCAGATTTAAATCCGTGCCACGCCATATTCTTTCCATTTCTTGATGATTGACTGAACTGTACTCCAAGGGATATTCAGTGACTTGGAAGTTTTCTTGTATCTATCTCCCGACGTGCTTTTCAATAACCTTTTCACGGGGTTGCTTAGTGTGTTCTTTTATATTCATGGTGTAGCTTTTGCCAGGGTACTTACTGACTCACCAACAGTTGGACTTCCTTCTTCTTTTGATTTTTAATGGTAGTTGGCAGTCCAACTTAAAGGTGCATTACTGCCACCAACTGGACTAGAGTGTGGTGTAGAGAGTTGGGAAATAAAACCCCTTCTAGTTCTTTATCAAATGAAAAGCAAATTACCCCAAAAAGCCCTATAGATTTTACATAATGAAAGACAATATTGTGAATTAAAGTCTCTTCTATAACTTAGTAAAGTTTTCAAATGAAAACTGTCAGCCCCCAAAACTAGTAGCAGCCTGCATTTGCTTCCTTTTAACCTTGTATGTTTCACATTGTAAAAGAATGTGTTTAACTGTCTCATAATGATGACAGTGATGTTTTCCACAAGATACAAGGAATCATTAAGCGTAGTATGCTTAATTCTAAATCAAGTTAATATAATTCCTTACCTTCTTGTCTTACCCCTTCTCCTATCAATCCAATAGTTTTATGTACTCTGTAAAGGAGTCTTCCCTAATGCCCATTATTCCACAGGTCTTGCCATAATCTCCTAATTCTTAGCCCCACTAATCCCTTAGCTTCTGATTTGTTACATGAAAGATCTATATCTTTTAACTTATATGAACTTTTAACTGCTTTTTTGACCAAACAATCAACTCATTCCCCTCAATGCCTCTATGTGCAGTGACTCATAAGAAGAAGACATGTAGACCAATACTGTGAATATGAAATAAAGTTTGAAGAGTTTCCAACAGTAAATCAGACCTACCACTAGAACAACCTGTTTTAAGACTAGTCAAAATCGAAAAACAATCTGAACAAATTATAGCTTTGCAAGGACAGATTTCCTCCACCATTATAAGCCCAAAATGATGGCAACCAGTTCTGCAGTATACATTGATAAACAGTTAGTAAGATGTTTCTTTATTGTTACCTGTAATGCAGGCACAAAAACAACCACACTGACATTTCCCATTAAATTATCTTTTGATCCATCAGAGTCCATCAGAGTCCTTTAAATCAGGTAAACTCCCTCAATCTTTTTATCAAGCTTTTATTTCTCTTATTCTTAAAAAAATAAAAATCCAGCTGAATGTTCTTCATATAGACCGATTTCTTTATTAAATGTTGATGCAAAAATTTTATCCAAAATCTTAGCTCGAAGACTTGAAAATATTTTACCATCTATTATATCAGATAACCAGACAAGATTTATTAAAAATCTTTACTCACATTTTAATATACATTGGTTATTGAATGTGATATATTCACCATCCAAAAAAATATCAGAGTGTATATTATCCTTAGATGCAGAAAAAGCCTTCAAAAAGTTTCATTTTGGGCCTAATTTTATTCATTGGGTTAAATTAATTTTCTTTTCTCCTACCGCTCAGGTTATTACTAACTCTCAAATTTCTAAGCCCTTTAAATTACAGCGGGAAACTAGACACGGTTGCCCTCTTAGTCCTTTACTTTTTGCTTTAGCTATAGAACCCTTAGCAATAGCATTTTGAGAATCTAAGGACATTTCTGGTATACTAAGGGAAGGTATGACTCATAAAATTTTGTTATATGCTGATGATATTTTACTTTTTATCTCTAACACTGAAACTTCTTTACCTTCTGTTCTTTCTTTAATTTCCCAGTTTAGTTCTTTTTCAGGATATAAACTGAACTTACATAAAAGTGAGCTATTTCCTTTAAATGACCTAATGTCATCAAATGCCAAATTTCCATTCCAAGTTGTTACAAGTCAATTTACATCTCTAGGTGTAACAATTACTAAAATCTTCAAGAATTTATTTAAAGAAAACTTAAACCCCTTATTGAATTATGTGAAAAGGACGCTTTCTAAATGGTCTCCTCTTTCTTTATCCCTAATTGGCTGAATTAATTCAATTAAAATGAAGGTTCTTCCTAAATTTTTATATCTTTTTCAGGCCTTACCTATTTTTATACCTAAGACCTACTTTGATTCTTTAGATTCAATTTTAACATCTTATATTTGGAATAATAAACAAGCTTGTTTAAGTAAAGTTTACCTACAAAGAAATAAAGAGATGGGTGGATTAGCCCTACCCAATTTTAGGTTTTACTATTGGGCTGCCAATATAAAGAATATTACTTTCTGGTCCTATTATATTTATTGTAAAGAGTGCCCATCATGGGTCTCCTTAGAAGTTAATTCTGTAAAAAAATTCCTCTATTGTCTCACTTCTTGGATCATACTCTTCTTTTTCAGCAAATAAAATAACAAATAACATAATTGTTAAGCAAACTTTAAGGATTTGGTCTCAAGTTAGGAAATTTTTTGGTTTAGCGAATTTTTCATTATCATCTCCCATTCTCCTTAATTATTTTTTTATCCCTTCCATGACTGACAAAGTCTTTAAGGATTGGGATGAACTAGGTATTAAGTGTTTTGGGGACCTGTTTATCTCAGGATCTCTTGCTTCATTTGACCAATTGTCAACTAAATTTGCACTCCCAAAAACACATTTTTACAGATACCTTCAAATTAGAGATTTCCTACGTTTCCAATTAACTACTTTTCCTATAGGTCCTGATAAAAATTTACTGGACGATCTTTTAAATTTAAAACCTTTTGTTAATGGTTCTATTACCGGTATCTATAACTTGTTGATTGATTCTAGACAAGACTTTTTAGATAAAATAAAAAAAAAGCTTGGGAGGATGACCTAAATTGTCAGATTTCTGATGATAGATGGAATAAAATTCTTAAACAGGTTAATAAATCATCTTTCTGTGCTCGTCATTCTCTTCTACAATTTAAAGTGGTTCATAGAGCTTACGTTTCTAAACAGAAGCTGTCCAGTTTTTACCCGAATGTTTCTCCACTTTGTAATAAATGCAACTCTGCCGATGCCTCTTTCTGGTTTTGCCCTAAAATTGAAAAGTTTTAGCGGGAAGTATTCCATACCTTCTCACAACTTTTTAGGGTCCAATTTGACCCAAATTCCCTTACTGCCTCGTTTGGTATTATTGCAAATGAAGATATAACTTTAAATACTCCTAACCTACAGGTTTTAGTTTCTACGTCTCTTTTAGCAAGAAGAGCAATCTTGCTTAAGTGGAAGGAGTCTACCCCTCCTACACATCTTCAATGGCTAGGTGATATTATGTCTTATTTAAACTTAGAAAAGATCCACTGCTCAGTCTTAAATTTGAAAGAATATTTTTATGATATCTGGGGACCTTTCCAATTTATAAAGTTTAACAGTGCACAGACTTTTAGGTATATTTTTATCTTCTCTTCTTAAGTGAATATGTTTTTTTTTCTAATTATCCATTATCATCCATCAGCTTTTTTCTTTGGTAGTTGGTAGGGGGTTGACTTTTTTTATATAAAAAATTTCTTTCATGATGTATGACCTATCTTTAAATTTTTGATTACAGAGTGATATACCTTTATGTGTTATGCTATAACATTTTGATCAATTTTATTACAATATATGAATGTACACAAGTTATGTTCAGATGTATCTATGTGTTGCACTCTGTAAATCTCATTTTTTTTCTTCTGAATAAAAATATTGTAAGAAGAAAGATCCATCAGTAAAAATGGTTAACATATCACGATAATTTTCCATAACATACTGATGAACCAACAGGCTCTCCGGGATATCAGGAGTCTTTGCTTTCATTAAATCATGCAACCTAAAATCAACTAAAGCCATTGGGAAAAAAAACCATGGTGGGGTTACCAAAAAAGCTACAGTGGGACAAATTATATAGTCCAGTAAACTCATGTTCCTAGCATGATGAGAACCCAGCCACCCAGAACTAAAAACACTTCCTGTGATGTTCCCAACTGTCTTCCAACACAGTTTTAACAGAGTGATCATTCCTCTGCCTCCTCAAGTTAACCCAGTGTGTTAACAACAACCTTGTCCTCTGCAACTCTGAAACAGGAGATGACCTTACTGCACCACAACACTGTCTTCAAGATTGAGCTTGTATTACGTCCAAACATTTTAAATTTGAAGATGAAGCTGATCCATAAGCCACACAGCCATAATTAAGTACCGATCTAATTAAACAAATATGTATATATAGTCAACAGAGATTTTTGTGTAGCACTCCAAGAATAACCACATAGACACCAAAGGATACTTAATGCCCCATTACATTTGTCAATCATCTTACTGATATGGTGCTTCCATGTCAGCTTATTATCCAGCCACATGCCAAGAGACCTTACCACTGACACTTCTTCAAGAGTTTGACTGTATCATTTCAAATTAAGTGCAGGTCTATTGATCCTCTTTGTAAAACATACAACTTGCGTTTTAGCTACTGATAACTTAAAATCTTGTCTATTTGCCCACTGTTCAACCTTATTAATTGCTAATTACATCCCATATACAGTTAAATTGAACTTTTCCTCTGATCCATAAAGCTCCATCATCTGCAAAAAGTGATTTACCCATCTCAGAAAAAATATCATTAATCATAATATTAAATGATACAGGGCTGCAAATACTGCCTTGTGGAGTCCCATTCTCCATCCCACAAAAGCCAGATCATTCCTTTCCCACCCTTACCCACATAGACCATCCAAATAAAATACTCAGAAAAAATTATATAGCCTTCCTCCCACCCCTAATTTTCATAAATTAATCAAAAGATCCTCCCTGCATAACATATCAAATGCTTTTTCTGTATCAAAAATATTGCCAATACAACTTCTTCATTTACCTGTGCTTTCTTAATATCATCTTTCATACATGAAACTGAATCCAATGTCATTCTACTCTTCCAAAATATGCTCTGATAAAACACTATATCACCTTTTTTTTCCAAAATATAACTCAAGCGCTCTATGACCATATATTCCATAAGTCTACACAAATGGGACGTTAATGACATTGGTCTAATACTAGAAGGATCCGACAGGGGTTTTTCAGGTTTAGAATAGGCACTACTACTGCCATTTTCCCTGAGGAGGGAAGATGGCCTAAACTCCAAAAATGATTCAAAAATTTTAATATTATCTTAAGAGATTGTCAGACATTTAGAGAGTGTTTAAATATACAAAACATATATCATTCTTTCCTGGAGCTGTCTGACCTGTACTATTAATAGCTTTCTTAAATTTACACAAAGAAAAATCTACATCACTATCACTGCTATAGATAGCTTTCAACACATCAGGGTATTCACATTCTGTTCTCTGATTGGTAATACTTTATCAATGTTTGGTTTAACTTTTTGAACATCCTCTGCATAAGACATACCTAACTGTACTTTAACCTGTTGAACTTCAACTGCCTTAAGTGTTTCACCTCCTCAATAAGCTGCACTATGTTCTCCTCCGCAATACCAACAATTAAACTTTACACCTTCACAATCTTCACATTTATGTTCCCCACCACCATACTACATCTTCATTTCTCACAACGTACTGCCTCAACATGCCCAAACCTCTGACACTTGGAACATCGAAATGGGGGTGGAATATAAGCTTGAACAATATAACTAACATACCACAAACTGACTTTATCAGGGAGCTCCACTTCATCAAAACATATATTTATAGATAAACCATCTATTTTTTCCCCATTTCTGACTACTTGAAATCTCTTTACCTCCTTAACCTTGCCTCCCAAGAAATGAGATTTAATCTCTTCTGTAGAAATCTCCACGGAACATGCATTATAACACCCCTAACCCCTCTATTTTCATTAGGCAACATAGATACTATCTTTTTGCCAAGTAATATCTTCAATTGTAATGCCTTCTCACACTGCTTTTTATCCTTACAAACAGTTAACACCAACCCTCCTGTTAAAATACAAGCACAATCTATATTTCTTATGGTCGATTTTAACTCTGTAGCTAACTTAATGGGATTGAGTGAGGGCAGCTGTTCCGGGTCAAATTTAAACAGTACTTTGAAATCCTCTTTCTTTTTTTTCAAAATATCCAGCCCTTCCTCTCCATCATTTGAAATCATTCCAATATTATCCTTCTTTTTCCATTTTCCAGATCTGGATTCAACTTCATCCCAACCTCCTCCCACCAACCCACCTTCAGCCGAATCTTCCATTTACGGTTCCTTTTCCAGATCCTCCCCCCCTATCTGAACCTGTGCTATTTTCCAACATTCCCACACCATACTCCTGCAGCCCAGCCAAAATTTTGAGCCAACTACAACAGTTGGATCTGCCTGATACTGGTATATTTTCACTACAATCATTTGAAACACTTTGACTTCACGCAGCTGATCTCAATTTAATTATGTGACTTCTAAAATCAATTAGCTGCACCAGCGATGATTTGATGTGTCATATTAAAGGGGATAAATAATTATGCAATCAATTATTTTGTGTTCTCTATTTGTAATTAAATTAGATCACTTTGAAGAGATTTCTTTTCACTTTGACAAGATAGAGTCCTTTTCTGTTGATCAGTGCCAAAAAAAGCCAAATTACATCTACTGTGATTTAATGTTGTAAGACAATAATACATGAAAATTCCAAGGAGAGTGCATACTTTTTATTGGCACTGTACACATGTTGGTCCATTTAAAACAAGGTTTTGTGGTGGTTCAGCCTTCCAATCACTTCCTCCAGAAACTTGTGTCCCTATTCGGTTTCCATGGCAACATCATCATCATTTTGAAAGCAGAAACATCTTTAAATCCCTTACAGCATTTAGTCCATCAGTACTCAACTTAACCTCATGTGGTGGATCAATGTGTTTGTCTGCATTAAGGGCCAGGTTGTTCCTCAAATCCATGTGTGTTTGCATGGAATTGGTCTCAGTTCACTAAAATATTGTGAGCCTATTAATTCTGCAAGCAAATCCTGAGAGGGTGGGGGCAGGGCAGCAGCTTCTGCTGATCATCAGCAATTCTGTTTAGGGTAGCTTAGTTGATGCCCCAGTCACAAGGATTTTTCCGTGTCGGGACCGATCACAAATTGGGTTGCCCAGTTAGACCTTCACCAACACCCTGTTCAACTTATCCACCAGAGAATTATGAAATCAACCTATGATAAAGGGGCTTGGCCTCCAGACTGATGTGAGTGTGGCTCTCATACCTGACAACACCACAGTGAAATGGTGTTCATATTACATAGAGTGCTGCATGTTGTATTATACCAATGGTACAGACCCACCTGGACAGTATGCAGTTCCTTGCCAGCCATCCCCAGTAAATCACAGCTTTCTCACCAAGCCCTTGTATTGGGTATGCAGATTCCCAGTGGAGTTGCATTTGCTCCTTAATGCCACATCCCATGTTGTTGGTTGTCTGTCGTTTCTGACGATGACGCCCGCCTGCACAGCTCATCAATCCTGCATTCTGCAGCCGGATTCTAGAAAAGCATGAGGTTTGACAGTGAGGGCAGGAATCTGTCTGGCCGCCGTAGGAGCCGCTGATGCGGCTACTTGTCTCCTCTCTCTCAAGCAGCGACCAGTTCTGCACTGCAACTATTCTTGAAGTTGTTGGAGGCTTGCCTTACCAGGGCACGCCATCCAGTCCGGTACTGAACAGTCCACTCAGGGTGCTTCAGTGCAACATCAACATGTGCGAGGTTGGCTTTCACACAGTGCTGGAACCTCCTGTCTCTTCTTCACTGCAACAGCTCTCCATATAGCAATCGTTGGAGTATTCTGGAATCCACCACGTGTATAACATGTCCTGTCCAGCAGAGCTGAGTTTGCAAGATCATTGCTTCTATGCTTATGCTCTCAGCTCTTTGAGCAGCTCCAGGTTGGTGACACGTCCTGCCAGTGGATGCCCAGGATTGATCTCAGGCTATGTGTATGGAAGGGTTCTGCATGTGGTCCAGGTGTCACAGTCATAGAATAGACTACTAAAGACGACCACTTTGTACACCTTGAGTTTCATGGCTTTTCAGATGTTATGTTGGTTCAGTACATGTGAACGCAAGGGCCAAGGGTTTGACTGGCCTTGCAAATCCTAGCACTGACTTCTTTGTCTAGGGAGCCATTGCTAGAAATAACACATCTGAGGTACTTATGTTTCTCCACTGCTCTAAGCTGTGTAACTTCGATGCAGATGTATGGGGCGGGGCCAGCAGACATCAGACTGGGTTGGAACAGGACTTCTGTCTTTTGTAGGCTGATGCTCAGGCTGAACAGACGAGTGGATTCTGCAAACCTGTCGACAAGCAGCTGAAGATCGGCTTCTGTGTGGGCCAAGAGGGCACAATCATCAGCCCATAAACAAGTGATATCACCCATATGAGCTCATTGTCATTTATTTTAACCGTGAGTTTTTTTAGTCCGGCTGGAGATGAGTAGTTCTTCTGCAAAAATGCCATTAATTTCTCAGATTGTCCAGTTTGCTTACAACATCCCAGGTTCCAGAATCCCCCTCGCATTTTCTTTTGATGAACTTTTCTCACCAATCATAGAAAGATAGAAAATAGGTGCAGGAGTAGGCCATTTGGCCCTTCGAGCCTGCACCGCCATTCAGTATGATCATGGCTGATCATCCAACTCAAAACCCTGTAGCGACTGCACAACGTCTCATCTCATCCAGTCTGAAGGAGTTTTGAATTGATCATTTTGTCAGTGTCTTTAGTCTGAAAGAATGATCAGTATCCATTTCTCTTAGTCCCCAGTAAAATATACCAAAAGTCTAACATGTCAAAATTTCAGGTGATGTATTAAAATGGCCCCTTAGCATTTTTAAAGTATCCTCATAAGAAGGATTCTCCATGATTCATGACATGAGCAGATTCATAATCATTTTGTACACCTCTGATAGCATTGCTTTTCACTTTTTACAAAGAACAATGCACTATATTGTCTATCCTCTCCTATGATTTCAAAAATACCACTTGTTCTCTGGAACATCTTCATCCTGTAAAGCAACAGCTGCAACCTCTGTTGTACTTCCAGCTTCCCAAAATATATATTGATCTCTGCCTGCATTATCTCCCTGCCAGGCGAATCCCATTCTCTTCTTACTTATTACTTCCTCAGCAACGATATCTGAATTATGTCGCAGTGCGACATCAATAGGTTCTTCTGGTAAGATGATGATGTATGTGAATGCAGTGGCTTCTCAGGGGCCATCCAGCGGTGTTTTTTTCTCCTTTTAAAATTTGTTTTTTTAAGATCAAAACACAATTCTACTCCAAGAACTTCTGCTACTGCAGAGCTACTCCACCAGTGACCAGGGTAGCTGGACTGGTGTCGAAAATGGAACCAGCCAAGATGTCGAAGGGGTTGGCCAAGGTATCAAAGAAGCTAGTTGGGATGTCAGAAGAGCCAGTCAAAATATCAAAGGAGGCAGTCCGGATATCAGAGGAGCCCAGCAGTGTGTCAGAGGAACCGGTTTGGGTGCAGAGGAGCTGACCTGGCTGCAGACCATGTTGCTGGCCACTTGGAAGCATCTGAGTTGGTATGGTATAACCGTGGGAGATTGTCTCAGACATTTCACTTGTGATCGCAAGACTCTTTTGGACTGTGATAATGTGGGTTTCTGCAGGCCTGTTTATCCTTATCTGGCAGAGGGACCGTCGACGTGGGACCTGTGTAGCCACATTTGTAGCGAGAACTAGGCTTCAAGTCTGGGCTTGCTTGCTGCTGCAGGCCAGGTGAGAGAAGCGAAGGCGCTCAGCTGGGGCCTGGCCGTTCCTGGTCGTGCTGCCCTCTTGTGTTTGAGTGGTGGAATGGCAGGTTGGATTGCACTCACCCGTACACTGCCATCGATTGTCAGACATTGTCACCTAGGGTCTTGGACTATATGTTTACTTTTCAAGTGAATATGCTTCTTTGCTTGATATCTTGAATTATGTTACCCACTATTTTTGAATGTTTGCTTATTATTTTGAATGTTTTGTATTTTGGCCGCAGAGGAATGCTGTTTCAATCAGCTCTATCTATGTATGGTTTGAACGTCAATTAAACCTGATTTGATTTGATTTTTCTCTATCACTTTTCATTAAGACAAGTAAAAAGGATTGTGTCACTAGCAAAGGTGAACAACACTCAAGCAAATGCAGTGATTGGCACAAGAATGTATCAAACATTATACCACATAATACACAAAACCCTGGGCATACTCAATGTATATTACATTCTGGGTGACACTTGCAAAGTGAAACACTTGAACCCTGAGCTTTCAGTTAAATCCAAGGATATGAATGATTGGCTAGACCAGAAGATTTGAAATCCAGGACGAGATTGCAAATTGGAAACAAACTTGACTTCGTCAAATATGGGAGTGGAGAGTTGTTTCTCAGAGTAGAGACCTACAAGCAGTGGCGTGCAGCAAGGATCAGTACTGCGGTTTGTCCTCTTCATTATATATACTAATGATACGGAAGACAATGTCGTTAATATTGTTAGTAAATTTGTATTTAGTAAATAGCAATGACCTGGGAAGTATTACTGAACAGAAATAACATTGTGATAGAAATACAGTTTCCTAAAGTGGCAACACAGGTAGACAAAGTGGACAAGAAGGCATACAGTATACTTGCCTTCGTTAGTCAAGGCACTGAGAATAAGGTTTGGGATATGATGTTACCATTATTCAAAATATTGAATAGGCTGCATATGGTTCTGGTTGCCACACAACCAGAGGAATGTGATTAAGCTGGAGAGAGTGCAGATTTAGAGGAATATTGCTTGAATTAGACTGTATAGGTTACAAGGAAAGAATGGATATGGTGGGACTGTTTTCTCTCCTGGAGAGAAGGAGACTGGTGGAGGTGTATAAAGTTATGAGAGCATAGACAGAGCAGATGGCCACAGTATCTTTAAAGGGTAGGGAAACTGAGACTGCAGGGCTTACATTTAAGATGAAAAGAGGTAAGATTTAAAGTGGACCTAAAAGGCAAATTTTTCACAATGTACTGCAGATAGAAGGAGCTGCTATAGGAGGTGGTTGAGCCAGGTATGATTACAACATTTCAAAGACATAAATAAGAAATGTTTAAAGATACATATGTCAAATCCATGCAAATATGTCTGGCATAGAAAGGCATCTTAGTTGGCATGGACAAATTAAGACAAATGGCCTGTTTCCATGCAGAAGCTGTGACCCTATAAACTCAATCTAAGATATCTTAAAAGTAACCAAAGTAGAATCAGAATGAGAAACAGAGCCAGAAGGAGGTTTAATATCACCAGCATATGTCATAAAATTTATTGACTTTGCTGCAGCAGTACAATGCAATATCTGATAGTAGGGGAAAAAACTGAAGTACTGCAAGTATATATATATATATATATATATATATATATATATATTAAACAGTTAAATTAAATAAGTAGAGCAAAAATTGAAATAATAAAGTAGTGAGGTAGTGTTCCTGGAATTAATATCTATTCAGAAAATGAATGGCAGAGGGGTAGAATCTGTTCCTGAATCGTAGAGTGTGTGCCTTCAGACTTCTATACATCCCTCCTGATGGTAGCAATGAGAAGAAAGCAAAACCTGGGTGTTGGGGCCCTTAATGATGGATGCCGTCTCTTCGTGGCATTGCTCCTTGAAGATGTCCTGGATGCTACGAAGACTAATGCTCATGATGGAGCTGAGTAAGCTTACAACTCTCTGCAGCAGTCCACCTCCCCCCTCACCATCATATAAGATGGCGAAGCAGCCAGTCAGAATGCTCTCCATGATACATCTATAGAAATCTTTGAGGGTTTTCGGTGACATACCATATCTACTCAAGCTCATAAAGAAATATGTTGTGCTTTCTTAGTAGCTGCATCAATATGTTGGGTCCAAATTAGATCCTCGGAGATACTGACTCCCAGGAGCTTGAAACTGCTCACTCTAGGACTGGTGTGTGTTCCCTCATTTTACCCTTTCTGAAGTGTAATTGCAATTGCTTGACTTCTGATTATCTTAGACATCCATTTTTGTAAAATAAGAACTGCAGCTCCTTCCCATAAGACTTGAAATTAATGACCTGGACTTCACAATGTACTTGCTCAGCAATCTTCATTAAAGATCACTTCCTTGGAAGTCATTTTTTTAACAATCAATCTGAAACTTGAAGTCGGTCTCCTGGGAACATTGCAGCTGCAAGTGATTGAAATATAATGTGGTTAAATCAAGTCTTGCAATCATTCAGGATGAAGAGTGTGAGAAGAACTTGTCATTTAACTCGCTGTCTTTATCTTCACTTAAATTTATTTTGGATATTTCTTTTGAAAGCTTCAATTTCAGTGACGTACTGGAGGCTTTCAATCAAGGTCAAGCTGCCTGTTCCTTCTGAGATGTTCACTGGTAGTTATCATGAGCATCCTGCTAGAGATAAGGAGGTACAGATCTAGAATGACTTGAGGGAAAATCTGAAACCAGATAATCCCAAGAAATCCAAATTCATTGGGATTGATGGCATATGTCCAAGCAAGTCCATAAGTTCTTGACTTTTATTTCATGTCCTCTGTGCCTGTGGTGTAGTTACTGATAAGGTGTACGTGTTGTCATTCAATATCATGGAGAGTCCTGGACACTTACTCTGGGATTTTCATCTGTGAGTGAGTGGCCAGTTAAAAGCCTGAGTAAGCCCACCACCCTGAAATCCTGACCCAATGCTGAGAGAGAAAACATGCACTGACACCACAACCATCTTCATCCTAGTCTTTTCCTTCACACACATCCTTCACAACCCATGAGCTAGATCCATCACCTGGATGTTTTTCTACTGCTCACTTCTCCATTGCAGTTTGAACACAGCATGTTAGTTCAAGTTTATTTCATATGGTGTGCTCTTGATAAGAACATCAACTCATCCACCACACTCCAACAGTTCATTGCACCATTGTGGGAGGTTGAGAGCGGAGTGTGAAGAGGCAGCTATCCATCCCTAATGGCAGAATGCAAACCAGTGTTCGGCCCCATTTCTCCACACTGATACAAGTGTCGAACTAAACGATGAAAGTATAAAATGAACAAATGTTCGGCACCGTCCACTTGCATTTGACCAATCTCCCTGTCGCTGCTCCCAACAGAAGGGGCAAGGAATCTTGCAGCCCATGGCTGTGGACTCATTTTTGAGGGACTCTGTGGTCTGATGTTTAATGTACTCAGTGCTGAATATGCTCTGTACCTGTGGATGCTCTCTTGAGGGACTCTGCAGCTCATTTCCATGTGTTTTAGTTTACCCTACTTTCTAGTGTTTGCATGATTTGATTGAGGTGCTCTGCGTGGAACTGGCCCTGTGGCTGCGGCCTGCAGCTATCAACACAGTGCTGAGCTGACTGACTCAGTGTCTCTGGCTCATGGGACATCTTGGGGACTTTGTGGTTTGATATTTAATGTTCTGCGCATTATTCTGTTGCTTTTCGCTGCTTGAGCGATTTGGGCTTTTTTTTCAGCGTTAGGCATTTTTTTGTGTGGGCTTCTTCTTTAAACACATTCTCTGATGTTTCTTTGTTTTGTGATTGCCTGTAGGAAGGCAAATCTCAGGGCTGTAATCTGTAAACGTACTTGGAGAATAAATGTACTTTGAACTTGAATTTTCATATAAAATACAATTCGATAATTAATTGTTAAACAGCAAAGGGAAGCAATTAAACTGTCTAATACAAGAATTTTTAAAAATCAGATCCCACACTGTGCATGATATGAGTGTTGTTATTCTCGTTAGGACTGAATGCTACTTAATACATTATCTCCATCTTCACCCCCTAAATAAGGCAGCAAAATAAATAGTGCCACAAGAAAATCAAAGTTCAGGGTGTCAAAGATCCAGGACAGCATGAAATCACAGCTGATAGAGCTGCTGCCCAGAGCACTGGCAGGCCAGGATCAATCCTGACCACTGTCTATGCAGGGTTTATATGTCTACCCTGTGACAGTGAGGCTTCCTCCCACTTCATCAAAACATGTGTCTTTATAAGTTCACATACAATTCTGAACTACCCCTAGTGTCTAGGTGAGTGGTAGAATCTAGATCGTAAAACAGTACAGCACAGGAATTATCCTGTCAGCCCACAATATTTTGCCGAACTAATTAAACTAGTAATTAAAAGCCCAACAAAAGAATTTAATTTGCACAGACAAGTTCATATCCCTCAATTCACTGCCTATTCACATGCCTAACCAAACGCCTCTTAAGCACCCACTGATGCCTGTTGTAATAAATTCCACAAATTCACCACCCTCTGGCTAAAGAAATGTGTCCACATCTCTGTTTTAAAAGGATGCTCCTCAATCCTGAGGCTGTGCCCTCTTGTCCTAGATCTCGCCCACCATATACCAGGGAGTATAAACCCAGAGCTATCAAACATTATTCGTATAATAAACATTTCATCCTCGGAATCATCCTTGTGAAATTCCTCTGAACCTCTCCAATGTCAGCACAATTTTTCTTACATGAGGAGGCCAGAACTGTTCACAATACTCAAGGTGAGGTCTCACCAGTGCCTTATAAAGTCTCGGCATAACATCCCTGCTTTTGCGTTCCAGACCTCTTGAAATGAATGCTAACATTGCATTTGCCTTCCTCATCACCAATTCTGCAAGTTACTCTTTAAGGTGTTCTGCACAAGGACTCTCAAGTCCTTTTGCATCTCAGATCTTTGGATTTTCTCCCCATTTAGAAAATAGTCTGCACGTTTATTTCTTCTACCATGCATTTTCCAACATTGCATTTCATTTGCCATTTTCTTACCCATTCTCCTAATCTGTCTCAGTCCTTCTGCAGCCTCCCTGTTTCCTCAACATCACCTGTCCCTCCATCAATTTTCATATCATTTGAAAACTTGGCAGCAAAGCCATCTATTCCATTATCTAAACCATTTATATACCACATAAAAAGAAGTGGTCCCAACACTGATCCCTGCAGAACACCACTAGTCACTAGCAGCCAACCAGAAAAGGATCCTTTTATTCTCACTCATGGCTTCCTACCAATCAGCCAATGCACCAACTGTGCCAGTAACTTTCCTGTAATACCATGGGCTCTTAACTTGGTAAGCAGCCTCATGTGTGGTACTTTGTCACAGGCCTTCTGAAAGTCCAAATATACAACATCTATTACATCCCCTTTATCCATCCTACTTGCAATCTCCTCAAAAAATTCCAACAGGTTTGTCAAGCAAGATTTTCCCTTAAAGAAACCATGCTGACTTTGCCCTAACTTGTCCTGTGTTACCAAGTACTCCATAACTTCATCCTTAACAATTGACACCAACATCTTCCCAACCATTGAGGGTTTTTAAAAGCTTTCCAATCCTCTGCCTTACTACTAATTTCTGCGGTGCCTTCTCTTCTACTTTTACATTAGCTTTGACTTCCCTTGTCAGCCCTGGTTGTGTATTTTACTTCAAATTGAGTGAAGCTATCCCCTTTGGTTCAAGAGCCTGATGGCTGAGGGGTAATAACTGTTCCTGAACCTGTTGATGTAAGTTTTGAGGCTCCTGTACCCCCTTCCTGATGACAGCAGCAAGAAGAGAGCATGCCTTGGATGGTGGGGGTCTCTGATGATGGATGCTGTTTTCCTACGAGAATGTTTCATGCAGATGTGCTCAATGGTGGGGAGGGCTTTACCCATGATGGACTGGGCCATATCCACAACGTTTTCTGGGATTTAAGGACATTGGTATCTTCATACCAGGCTGTGATGCAGCCAGTCAGTATACTCTCCAGCACACATCAACTGAAGTTTGTCAAAGTTTTAGATGTCATGCAAATCTTCGCAAACTCCTAAAGAAGTAGAGACACTGAAACGAAGCTGGGTCATTGGCTCTGTAAAGCATTGCCCTCAGTGCTACACCATTGTGCTGCACCCTGGAAATTATAAGTACACGTTGGAAAGCTTCAGTAAGGAATCACAATCTAACCCATCATTTTGAAGCATCAGATCAACATGTACCTTTCAATCAGTCATTCATGACTCATTTGCTTGAAAAGTGCAAAATCATGTTAATGCAGGGAAGACTTAAAAGCATTGAAGAAGATAACACATTGCACAGTAATATTTTTGAGAAAGGTTTTTTTTCAAGAGCAAAGAAATTGAGAAAAGTAAATAGGATTTCAAAACAGGTCATCCATAGTCCAACTGAATGCCCACAGCAAATAATTGAAAAGAGGATAACAAAGTGTTTTTTTTCAATTATATTAAGAGAGGCAAGAGTGGATCAGAGTCAGAATCAGTTTTAATATCAGTGGCAGAGGTCATGAAATCTGTTGTTTTGCTGCAGCAGTACATTGCAATGCATAATAATAAAAACAGTAAATTATAATAACTATATATAAGAAATATATGTATGTAAATATATAAATTAAGTAGTGCAAAATAAAGAGGAGAAAAAAATAAAGGTGGTGTTCATGGGTTTATTGTCTATTCATAAATCTGATGGTGGAGGGGAAAAAGCTGTTCCAGTGTGCCTTCAGACCTTCTCCTCCTTGATGATAGCATCAGAATAATGTATGCCCTGAGTGATGAGGGTCCTTAAAGATGGATACCCTGCTTTGAGATATCACCTTTAAAATGTATCCTTGATGCTGGGGAGGCTAGTGGCCATGATAGAACTGGCTGACTTTACAACTGTCTGCAGCCTTTTCTAATTCTGTGCATAGGCTTTACCCATGATGGACTGGGCCATATCTACAATGTTCCTCCTTTTCTAATTCTGTGCATGGGCTTTACCCATGATGGACTGGGCCATATCTACAATGTTCCTCCTTTTCTAATTCTGTGCAGTGGCCTCTCCATACCCAGACGGTAATGCAAGCAATTAGATTGCTTTCCATGGTATACCTGTAGAAATTTGTGAGTGTCAGTTTGGTGACAAAACAAGTCTCCTCAAACTTTTAATTAAATATAGCCATTCTCGTGACTTCTTTGTAATTGCACCGATATAATTCCCGAGGATAGATCTTCAGAGATGTTGACATTCAGGAGTTTAAAACTGCTCTCCCTGTCCCCTTCTGACCCCTCTTTGAGGACTGGTGTGTGTTCCCTCAACTTCCCCTTGTCAAAAAATTCCTTGTTTTTTCTGACATTGAGTGCAAAATTGTTGTAACACTACTCAACCAGCTGACTCCTTGTATGCCTCATCTTCCTCCTTGTCACCATCGGAAATTCTGCCAACAATAGTTGTGTCATTAGCAAATCTATAGATGGCATTCTAGCTCTGCCTATCCACATAGCCATGAGTGTAGAGATTAGATCAGTGGGCTAAGCACACATTCTTGAGGTGGCCAGTGGTTGTCAGCGAGGAGGAAATGTATTTCTGTCCACACAGACTGTGGTCTTCTGAAGAGCGAGTTAAGGATCCAGTTTCAGAGGCAGGTACAGAGGCCCAGGATGTGGGTCTCATTGATTAGAATAGAGGGTATGATTGTGTTGACTGCTGAGTTGTAATCAATAAACTGCAGTCTGATATAAGCGTTACTATTGTCCAGTTGGTCTAAGGCCATGTTGAAAACATCAGCTGTAGACATATTGTGGCAGCAGGTCCAGCTCATTCCTTAGGCAAGAGTTCTAGTTCTAGTCATGACCAACCTCTCAAAGCACATCAGTACAATAGATGTGAGTGCCACTGGGTGATAGTCAATGAGGCAGCTTACTCTGCTTTTCTTGGGCTTTTGTATGATTGTCACCCTTTTGAAGCTGCTGAGAATCTCCAGCTTCAGCAGTGAAAGATTGTTGATGTCTTTGGTCACTTCTGCCAGTTGGATGGCACAGGTTTTCAGAGCTCTATAAGGTATACCATCAGGGACTGATGCCCTGTGAGGGTTTACCCTCTTGAAAGATGTGCTGACGGTGGCCTCGGTGTCAGAGATCATAGGGTCACCTGATGCTGCAGGGAATCGCACAGGTGCAATTTTATTCTTCCTTTCAAAGACTGCATTAAAAGACACTGAGCTCATCTGGGAGTGAAGCATCACGGTTATTCATGATGTTAGGTTTTGCTTTGTATGAAGTAAAGGCCTGCAAGCCCTGCCAGAGATGTCATGCTTCTGATTCTGTCTCTGACCTCAATCAGAATTGTTTCTTCATTCTTCCATCAATCTTTCATGGATGTCTTGTATAGTTCTGGAGCACCAGTCTTGAATGCCCCATTGGCTATCAACCCCCTGGTTCACCCATGGCGTTTAGTTTGGGTATGCCTGGTATGTCATCCACACTGGTCTTGATGAAATCAGAGACAACTGTGCCATAATCGTTCAGATTCAAAGACGAATCCCTAAATATTGTCCAGACTATGTACTCAAAGCAGTACTGCAAGTGCTCCAGCACCTCCCTTGACCTTACCTTCTTGGTCCTCCCCACTGGCACTGGAGTCTTTAGTTTCTGCCTATACACTGGAGTAGACTACAGCCTAGTGATCAAACTGGGCTTTGGCCCGCTCTTCCCCACCATTCCTGATGAAGGGTCTCGGCCCTAATCGTTGGCTACTCTTTTCTCACGGATGCTGCCTGACCTGCTGAGTTCTTCCAGTGTTGTGTACTGTTATGAGTGATGAATAGACCTGATGGACAATGGGGTACAGAGTTCACCATTCCCCTCCTGAGAAACACGAACTATTACTATTGCTATGCTGACCATGAGAAAGAGAGACGGAAAAACAAGTAAGAACATCGGCGACAGATAAGAGAGAGGGGGAAATTGTTGTTTAACTGTATTGTGACTCCTTTTTGAATTATTTACTGTTTCGCTGCAAGGACAGTAGTTTGCTTCAGTGGACTGAAGGAGTGGCCTTATTTGATGGACACAGTCATTCAGGAGTGATGGATAGCTGAGTCCCCGTGAGTAGGGATAAAAAGACAGGTCTGGAGAGACACCATCCAGACATGCCAGTGGACACTGATTGAGTGTTGGAACCCATAAGAAAGGTGGGGGCTTCGAAGACCGAACCAGGAGGTCGGTCATTAAGGCTATCAGTGTAAAAGCAGGGCCGGTGGGGACTTGTGTGTGTGTCCACTCATGCCAGAGTGATGAGTCCACCACAGAAGAACGGTCTAGCAGAAGAACGGAGAGGTCATAACTGAATGACCACCCCAATACGACGGATTAGGAAAGCAAAGGAAGGTTTGCCTGACAATACAACAACTATATCTACATCAGCACTCATGAACTGACCTGAACTTTATACTTTTCTATGACAATTTATTTACCCCTATGATGCACCATCAATAACTCTCTGAGATGTGAGGCGAGATATTGGCTTTTATTGACTGGAAGAAAGAACAAGCAGCAATTGACCACCATGCTACATCCTGGAGACTGAGAGGCTGGGCTCAGACCTCAATCGCCTTTATACCGGGGTCTGTGGGAGGAGCCACAGGAGCAGTCAGCAGGGGGGTGTGTCCAGACAGGTATATGTAGTTCACCACACCCTAGATGTCGATAGAGCTTGTTTATTATTGATTATTATTATTATTCCTACACTTTTAGGTTTATTACTGCTAACTGGTTTTATATGTATATTTGCATTATTGTATGGTTTTGCTTATTTTTATTAATAAATACCTTTAGTATAGTACCACCAGACGCCAACGAATTATTCTTTCTCTGCTGGTTAGACACCCAGTTACAGGGTACGTAACAGTACGTTACCAAAGTGTGGATGTGGGATGGCACGGTGATTTATTGGTGACAACTGTTCAAAGACCTCTTCAAGCTGGTCTGGTTGAAATCCCTCGCAATGATTGTGCCATTCGTTTTGTGTCTGCTGATTACGGTGCTCAGCTCCTCCAGTGCCTGCCTGATGTTGGCCTGAGGTGGAATGTAGTCAGCTACCAGGATGATGGCAGAAAGCTCCCTTGGCAGATAAAATGGACGACGGTTGACTGTAAAATGTTCGAGGTTGGGTGAGCAGGATCAAAACAGAACCTCCACATCTGTGCACTATGATGAGTTAATCATAAAGCATATTCCACCTGCTTTACCTTCAAAGGATTGAGCTATCCTGTCTTTGGGGGGAATGGTGAAGCCATCGGGTTACAGCACTGTGTCCAAAATGACAAGGGATGGCCATGAAGCAAAGTGTGCAGTAGTCCTTGATGTCCTTCTGGTACAGAAATCTAGCTCTGAGGTCTTCAATTTTATTTTCCAGAGACTATACTTTCATCAGCAGGATAGTCAGGAATGGGAATGTAAGTCATCTGCATTTCAATCATCCTTGCAGTCCAGCATGCCTTCACTATTTCCATTTTCTTAAAGGAGAACTGCGCTCATGACCCATGTCTGGTTCCCAGGATCCGCCAATTTTGAGTATTGATAGATTTTTAAAACATCTTATAACGATGTTGCTTACTGAAATACTCACGGCTGTGACTGCATTTCAGTTGTAGTAGTCCTAAAAGGGAATATTAGATGATTCCCATTGGAGTTGTACACAAAGTGTCACTACTTATCAGCACCATCTTGATGCAGAAAAGATGGTTATCCAACCATTGGAAAATGAGGCTGGAGAGGTAATAATTGGGAACAAAGAATATACTGACAAACTCAATAAGTGTTTTGCATCAGTCTTCACTCTGGAAGACACTAACAGTATAAATAAAATTTGAGAGTGTCAGTGGGTATAAGTGAGTATAGTCACTATTACAAAGGAGAAGGTGCTTGGAAATTTGAATGGTCTGAAGGTAGATAAATCACCAGGACCAGGTGGAGTATACCCTTGGGTTCTGAAAGAGATTGTGGATTCTTTCAAGAATCACTTCATTCTGGAATGGTTCCAGAGCACAGGAAATTTGCAAGTGTCACTCCACTATTTAAGAATGGCAGGAGGCAAAAGACAGAAAATTATCATCCACTTTGCCTGTATTCAGTGATTGACAGAATGTTGGAGTTCATTATCAATAATGAGGTCTCAGGTTACTTGGAGGAACATGATAAAATAGGACAAAATCAGTAGGGTTTTCTTAAGGGGAAATCCTGCCTTTCAAATCTGTTGGAATTCTTTGAGGAAATAATAGGCAGATTGCCAAAAGAGGACCACTGGACATTGTTTACTTGGATTATCAGAAGGTCTTTGGCAAGGTGCTGCACATGACACTGCTAAACGAGATAAGAGCCCATGGTATTACTGAAAATGTACAACATGGACAGAAGATTGGCTGACTGGCAGGAGGCAAAGGGTTGGTATAAAGGGGGATTTTACTGGCTGTATGCTGTTGACTAATGGTGTCCTGTAGGTTTGCTGTTGGGACTACTTCTTTTCATGTTATACTGTATGTCAGTGGTTTGGATAATGGAAATGATGGCTTTGTGTCCAAGTTCATACTAAGTAAGGTGGAGGGGCAGGAGGTTTTGAGAAAGCAAGGAATTTGCAGCTGGTCTTGAACAGCTTAGGAAAATGGGCAAAAAAATTGAAAATGGAATTCAGCATAGGGATATGTATGGCCATGCATTTTGATAGAAAAAATAAAGGTAGTAACTATTTTCTCGAGAGGGAGCAAATTCAGAAATCGGAGGTGAAAGGGGACTTTGGAGTTCTAGTGCAGGATTTCCTAAAGATTTATCCTACAAGTTGTGACTCTGGTAAGGAAGGCAAATGCACAGTTAGCATTCATTTTGAGGGGACTGGAATATCAAAGCAAGGATGTAATGCTGAGGCCCCTTTCCTAAGAAAGGATGTGCTGTCATTGGGGAGGTTCCAGAGGATTTCACGAGAATGATCCTAGGAATGAAAGAGTTAACCTATGAGGAGTGTTTGATGGCTTTGGGCCTGTACTCACTGGCATTTAGGAGAATGAGGGCGAAAATCTAAGAGAAACTGTGTATTTTCTCCAGTTTTCCCTGGCAAGGTATTCATTCAATAGGCATCTCAGTACCACCGCTAGCATTACTCCTTTCCTGAACCCGTCTTTATGATGATGGCTGACCACTGAAGATGGGCAAGGGATCTTGAGGCAAATACATAGCCTTCAAAGAAAAAAACTACTTGTAACTATCTTCAGAGAAACCACATCCACCTAAGACTTCACTGATGAAGAATATATACAGATACTCAGAGATTTTCAAGTCTGTAACCATGGGGTTACACAACATAATGTAGGAAGATCTCTAACCTTCCCTCATATTGTCAAAATCATGTAGACTTCTAACTTTTTTGCCACTGTATCTTTCCAAGCAGCTAAGCAGACCTCTGTCTTGAGCCTCGATTTGCTGCCTTTTTACTGTACCAGAACTCACACAAACTCTGTACTGACAGAGAGATTATTTTATTACTGTGTTCTCAGTGTGAAACAGGTAAAAGTTCTGGCATTGCAATTTGCCAAGAGAACAGCTGACTATACTCATGGACCCATTTGGCCCCTGTTACTAATTTGGTCCGCTTCATCAATCAGTAAGATCATAATCCTTTCAATGAATGGATTTTCATTAGTCATGAAAGGGACTTCTTTGTAATAAACAACATATCTTCATGAACCAAAGATGACTCCTTCACAGCTTTCAGAGGCTAGCATTGCCCAGAGGGAAGAATTGGCCTCATGCTGATCTAAAGATAAACATTCACCAAGAAGAACTCTCTTCTTCGTCTTTTATGGCTTCTGTGTGGACAGGCCGCACTTTGACTTGACATCTTATCCATAAGGCCACTTCGGTATTACGTTATTTAGTCAGCATAAGTTTCTTCTCAAGTTTCTGAAGTGAAGTAAGAACATTGTTGCTAAACCACAGATCAGGAAGAATCCTTTCTTACCTATGAACCATAACACTTGTGGAAGGTTAGTCATTCTCAAAGTCAAAATCATTAGGGGAAGCCAGAAACAGACCAGTATAAGATTTCCCTGAACATATTATAAATAGTAACAACAGCAGCAATTTGTATTCACCTAGCATTGTAAAATGTAGGAAATAATCGAAAGGGACATTGGCAATTTCCCCAGTAGTAAAATCACTTGTGTTTTGCAAAAAAACAAAGAATACCAAAGACAACTTTCATTCCTCCTTCAGGGATTATGAAAACATAAAATCACAAGCGATACACTAACCTCCATTTGAAAAGTATCATATATCTGGCTTTCATGGACAGTTTTGCTGCCTCTTTGTGGAATAACTACCCTTTTAGAGTTTAACAATTAATTTGCAGACTAATAACGTAAACTTTATTTTCTGGAGTTTGTGACATTGGCCATTGAAGCAGAGAAAGTACAATCCAATAACTTCACTTCTTACTCCATCCACTTCAAGGTTCGACATGTTATGCACTCAGAGATGCTGAGATGCTCTTCTGCACACCGCTGTTTAATGCATGGTTATATGAATTATTGTCACCTTCCTCTCAGCTTGAACCAGTCTGGCCATTTTCCTCTGACCTCTCTCATTAACAAGGCACTTTCATCCACAGAACTGGATTTTTTTTTTTGTTTTTGTCCCATTCTCTTCAAACGCTAGAGGTTGTTATGTATGAAAATCCCAGGAGATCAGCAGTTTCTGAGACTTTCAAACTACTTTATTTGGCACCAACAATCACTCCACAGTCAAAGTCACTTAGATCACATTTCTTCCCCATTCTGATGTTTGGTCTAAATTATAATTGAATCTCTTGATCATATCTGCATGCTTTTATACATTGAATTGCTGCCATATGATTGGCTGACTTTCATTAATGAACAGGTGTACAGGTGTCCCTAGTAAAGTAGCCACTGAGTATATAATTCACACTCACTTTCCTTTATCTTAAATTGGAGTTTATAAATTATGCACCTCTGCTGTTTATCACCGTGTCTCCAGAATCTACTATTGTGGCTTTTGTGAACTTCAGTTGAAGCTCACTAGGACCGACTGAACTCTTTCTTTCTTCATTCTCACTCTCACACTCACACTCTCTCTCTCTCACTCACTCTCTCTCACTCTCACTCTCTCTCACTCTCTCACTCTCACTCCAGCTTTGATTTACTGCAAGGGGATTATTTAGGCGTCCCAGCGCCCATTGTGCTATTAATGAGTCAAAGATTTCAAAGTGTTTTGGAGCATCGATCTAGTTCTGCAACTAGAATACAATTCTAGGCTACCTGCCTGTCGCGATGGTGTTGCACATGATCAATTAAATTATCCTTAAATAGATATAATGTACGCTTTTAATTTACAAGTTGCTTTTTGTTTCACCAGTGCTTTTCCAGATAAAAAGACAGTGGAATGAACTTATTATAGCAAGCAAGATGCAAGACTATGCCTTGACTTCGATATATCTGATTTATCATCATACTAAGAAACAAACTCAGCCTTTACTGATGGTTCAGTCTTCTTTGATAATTTTGTCAAAAAGTTCCACTCTGACATCTTTTTGTTATTGTTTCTCTTATTGCTTGGCAGCATTTGTCCTCTGAAGGCAAGATCTGCATTTTGTTCTCTTTCAGTAGAGATCTTGTGGCATTACTTGTGGTAAGGCACATGATCTGCTGTTTATAACAAAGCCACAGCATTTGTTGAAAAAAATACAGCTGTGGGAATGACGCACAAAATTATTAAAGCACAAATTATTCAGAGGCATGTGGTGAGTACATGATACCCAGTGTACTGCAAACTTCTCACCAACTTACATCAATGAGGCTTTGGTTTAATGAAAACCAGTTTACCCCATAGCATAGCTCTCAGGATTTCTCATTAACAATTGTACATTAATATGAAGATCATCTACAAACTAAAGAGCGGTAATTAAAAGCAAAAACACCATATTGACAATCAATCTTACCAAGAAAATGAACAAATGAAGAAGAGTCTCATCCACACTATATTCATTTAAGAGATTTTTATATAAGGACTACTTCATTCTAACTTTCCTTGTTATTAAAATCTCTCTTAATGCACACATTATTTCCTTGATTTTTCTTCCTCTCTGTACCTCAATTATCATTGAAATCGGTCTCCATCTCAATTGTTCTTCTGTTTACTTTTCATTTATTAAGGAGATTGTCAGGTCTACACTGGCAGGCACCTCCCTGTCCCAATCCAGCTAACAGGAGTTACCTGCCGCTCATTTCCAATGCATCATCTGCAGCCTATTCACACCCTGCTCTCATCCACAGTCCTTGTTCACTCATTGATCCAGCTAGTCTCAACCAGCCTTCATTTACCTTATTATGTTAAGTACTTGTCTCTCTTCTTTCGTGGCCCCTTGTGGCTTGTTATTTTGCGGTTTATTAGCTAAGTCTCCACTACTGTGCATTTAGAAGAAGACTCTTCTACATTTAGGATGATAGGATGCGTGAACCGGTGATTGACTCAGCTCGCCTAAAGGAAGTCATGGGCTGATGAGTCCGTGATCCGGAAGCAGCCACCAGTGGCCATCTACTCGCCACTCTCACCATCTCTCAAAAGCAACCCCACGCCAGCCAATCTCCTCCCTCAGATCAAGCACTTGAACAGGTCCCCAGCTTGTTGCCTCAAATTCCTGTCCAGTGCATCTTGCTCTTCAAGCTGCAACCATTTCTATATTCTGCAGAATAAGCCAAGATTGCCTTCATCTCTCTCTTGACTTGGCGAGCTCTGACCAGGCCATCACTAACTGGGACAATAAAACCCTCATTCACAACCAATATGAAGATTTAATCACTGAGGTTCACTAGGTTTTAGGCCATCTGGAGAATGGAAGGATGGGGGGGAGGGGGTGGCACAACAGGTCAGGTAATTTGCTTGCGTCAAGGCTCATGCTTGGTGCTGGATTACATGATGGAATTCAGGATCCTTGAGGCAGGGGGCAGCGAGAAAGCAGAAGCAATGCTAGACCATTACCACGAAGGCTTGTCGGAGTGCTTGAGAGTCGAGCTGTCTACCTGGGAGATGCCCCCACCCCCAATCCACCTGCCTACAACAACAACAACAAATGAGAAAATCTGCAGATGCTGGGAGTCCAAAGCATCACATACAGAATGCTGGAGGAACTCCAGACAACATCTATGGAAAAGAGTAAACAGTTACTTTGGGCTGAGACCCTTCATCAGAACACTTACCTGCAACTTCCGTTTATTTCACCCGTAAATCAGTGGGGTTGGAAGAAACTCTATACTTCACCAAACAGGATTATAATATAGCCATTACATTCAGTAAAGCAACCACATGACTTTGCAATCAAACTTCTTCCGGGCACCACTGTTCTCCCTTTCCCCTCCTGAGACCCAAACCATGAATGACTACATCACTGAGGCACTACAAGACATCCTCAATTAACCATCTCTGTCCTCAGCTGGTACAGGATCTTCTTTGTCAGAAAGAAAGTTGGATGTCTCAGTCCTTGTATCAACTACCATGGACACAAAATCACCAATAATAATGACTACCCTTTCCCCTTGAAGGATCGCTCATTTGAAACACTCTGTGGGGCTTAGCCCTTCTCCAAATTGGATCTATGGAGCACATACAACCTGATTTACATCTGCCAGGAGGATACGTTGAGGATGGTTTTCATAACATTCGCTGGCCATTACAAATACTTGGTGATGCTTTTCAACTTTTGAACAGTTCAGCCATTTTTCAAGACTTCATTTATGAGAATCTCTGAGACATGCTACACAGGTATGTGTTTGTCTATCTTGATTACATCCTCATCTTCTCCAAGGACCGCCAAGACCATGTCTGTCTTATTTGTTCAGTCCTTTAGTGTTTCCTCAAAATTCTACTCTACTGCAAGTAAGAGAAATACCAATTCCACTCCCAGGCATTTCCTTCCTAGGTTACATGCTTTCACATGAAGGCATAACCTTGGGCACAGAGAAAGGACATGCCATTGTTGAATGGCTCCAACTATGCTTCCTCAAACAGCTACAACACTTTGTGGGTTTCTCCAAATTCTACCACTGGATCATCAGGAACTACAGCCAAATTGGATCATTGGGATCTCTTCTGGGGGAATTATGATCTGTAAAAACAGAATGGGTTGCATCTGAACCTGAGGGGGACCAATATTCTGGCAGGCAAATTTGCTAGATCCATTGGAGAGGGTTCAAACTAATTTGGCAGAAGGGTGCAAACCGGAGAGAAGAGACTCAGGATAGGACATATGGTAAAAAAGCAAAGATAGCATGCAGTCAGACTTTCAGGAAGGGCAGGAAGACAATAGGACAAAATTGCAGGCAGCAAGGTGAGTATCAGTGCATTAGGGATACAGAATCAAAAAGGGTAGCAAATACAGCGCTCAACATGTTATATCTCAATGCACAAAGTTTAAGAAATAAGCTGGATGATTTTCATGCAATATTTGTCAGGTATGATGTTGTGGCCATCATTTAATCATAGTTGAAGGATGGTTGAGGTTGGGTGCTGAAAGTCCAAGGTTACACATTTTATTGGAGGGATAGAAAGATAGGTAGAGATAGTGGTGTGGCTCTGCTAGTAAAGAATGGCATCAAATCAGTAGAAAAATGTGACATAGGATCAGAAGATGTTGAATCCTTGTGGGTTGAATTAAGAAACTGCAAGGGTAAAAGGATCCTGATGGCAGTCATTGGCAGGGCTCCCAACAGTTGCTAGGATGTGAACCACAGATTACAACATAAAATAGAAAGGGCATTGTCAAAAGGGCAATGTTATGATTGTCATGGGAGAGTTCAACAGGCAGGTCGATTGGGATAATCAGATTGCTAATGAATCGCAAGACAGTGAGTTTATTGAATGCCTATGACTTGGCTTTTAGAGCAGTTTATCATTGAACCTACTAGGGGATCAGCTATACTGGATTGAGTGTTATATAATGAACAAGAGGTGATCATGGAGCTTAAGGAAAAAGAATCCTTAGGAGGCAGTTATCACAATATGACTGAGTTCAACTTGAAATTTGATAGGGAGAAAGTAAAGTCTGATGTAGCAGTACTTCTGTGAAGAAATAGTCAAATGGCAAAATAGTACAATCGTGGCTAACAAGGGAAGTCAAAGCTAATATAAAAGCAAAAGAGAGGGCAGACAACAAAGCAAAAGTTAGAGGGAAGATAGAGGATTGGGAAGCTTTTAAAATCCTACAGAAAGCAACTAAAATCATTAGGAGGGAAAAGATGAAATACGAAAGCAAGTGAGCAAACAATATCAAAAGGTTTTTCCAAGTATGTAAAAAAAAAAGAGATGAGAATGGATATAGGGTTGCTAGAAAAAGAAGCTGGAGAAATAATAATGGGACAAAGAGATGGCAAATGAGCTAAATGAATATTTTGCATCAGTCTTCATTGTGGAAGAAACTAACTGTGTCAGATATTGAAGAATGAGAGGGAAGAGAAGTAAGTACAGTTACTATTACAAGGGAGAAAGTACTTTAAAAAAACAAAGTCCTAGGGGTACATAAGTCACCCAAACCACATCAACTGCAACCAGGGGTTCTGAAAAAGGTAGTGGTAAAGACTAATGAAGCATTAGTAATGATCTTTCAAAATTCATTGGACTCTGGCATGGTGCCAGAGGATGGGAAGATTGCAAATGTCACTCTACTCTTTAAGAAAGGAGGAAGGTGGCAGGAAATAAATTATAGAACAGTTACTGACCTCAGTGGTTGGGAAGATGTTGGAGTCAATTGTTAAGGATGATGTCATGGAGTACTTGGTGAGACAGGACGAAATAAGACAAAGTCAGCATGGTTTCTTTAAGGGAAAATCTTGCCTGATGAACCTTTTGAAATTTTCTGAGGAGATTACAGGTAGGGTAGACAAAGGGATGTTAGCAATTAGGGTAGACAGTAGATGTTGTATATTTGGACTTTCAGAAGGACTTTGACAAGGTGCATCACATGAGGCTGCTTACAAGATTAGGAGCCCATGATACTACAGGAAAGTTACTAAAATGATTAGAAGATTGGTTGATTGTTAGGAAGCAATGAGTAGGAATAACGGAATTCTTTTCTGGTTGGCTGCTAGTGACTAGTGGTGTTCTGCAGGAGTCATTGTTGGGACCTCTTCTTTTTATGCTGTATAGCAGTAATTTAGAAGATGGAATAGATGGCTTTGTTGTCAAGTTTGCAGATGATACAGATTGATGGAGTAGCAGGTAGTACTGAGGAAGCAGGAAGGCTGCAGAAGGACTTAGACCAGGCACGGGCAAACTACGGCCCGCACGCCATATGCGGCCCATTAAGCTTTTTAATCCGGCCCGCAGAACTTGATGAAATTATATTAATAAACCTTGTTAATGTTTTTTCCCCGCAATTCTGGCGTTCTCCCAATAGATGACGCACTCTATATACATTTGTGGCGACCCATTTCCTGGCACATCTGAACCGGCTCACAATTAGCCAGCGTACCGGCTAAGGGAGATAGCCTGCGGGGATTTGCGAGCACAGAGCTTTGGAGACTCTGCGCCACGGGGGGGGTGGGGGGCAGGTTGAGGGAGGCTTAAAAGTGAGGCTGGGGATTTCGAATAAAGTTTTTTTCTTCAACTGCAGTTACTGACTCCGTGTCGTAATTTTAGCACTGCATGTAGCACACCGCTACACTTTGACCTTTGTTGAGGTGCAGCGTATTACTCCACATTTGCGCTTTACTCTTTATTCGGCTCGACCTATTTGTGTGAACAGGCATTCAGTGTCATGAACATCAACAAAGCCAGCCACAGATCCAAGTTAACTGACCAACACCTCAGTTCCATCCTGAGAATCGCCACAACAAAACTAAATCCAGACTTTGATGCGCTGGCTAAAAAGGGAGACCAACAACACTGTTCCCACTGAAATTAAAAATAAGTTTCTTCGTTGTGTTATCTAAAAAATGCATTTGAAAATATTTTTTTCAATAAGCCTTACATGTTACATGTCATTTCTGTTAAGTGATGGACATGAGTAGTGCGCAGGTGCACGTACGTTCTCAAAATAAAAAATGCGCTCCAGATCAAATAACGCGCTCCGCATACTGGCGCTGTTCTGTCTTTGTGCTGGTCGTTGTTGAGTTTTGGCACAGGGGACAATTGAATAAGAAGGAGCAGGACAAGTAGACCTGCATCTCCTACCGTTTTTGAAATAAGGACAGTCAGGAGGAGAGTGATGATGATAATATCTTGAAGGATAACAGAATTTTCAGTGCTTTAAAATAATAACTTACTATTAAAAAAGCTTTATTTTATTCATTTAATTTTCAGTGTTTTAAAAGTCATTTCAATAAATAGCTAAATACCATGGGACTTCAAAGACAGATATTTTGTTGTAATGCATTTGTTCATTTTCAATTGAAATTAAAGCACATGTTTTCTACATATCCCATGATATTTTATTTTCTCTTATGAGGTGTATTACCAAAACACTCAGTCCATCTGCTCTTGGTCCGGCCCCCCTGTCAAATTTTAGAACCCTTTGTGGCCCACAAGTCAAAAAGTTTGCCCACCCCTGACTTAGACAGATTAGGAGAATGGGCAAGAAAGTGGCAAATGAAATACAATGTTGGAAAATGCAGGGTCATGCACTTTAGTAGAAAAAAAATGTGCGGACCATTTTCTAAATGGGGAGAAAATCCAAAAATCTGAGGTGCAAAAGGACTTGGGAATCCTTGTGTAGAATAATTGAAAGTTTAACTTGTAGGTTGAGCCAGTGGTGAGGAAGGCAAATGCAATGTTAGCATTCATTTCAAGAGGTCTAGAATACAAGAGAAGGGAAGTGATGCTGAGGCCTTATGTGACTGGTGAGGCATCACCATAAGTATTCTGAACAGTTTTGGGCCCCTCAACTAAGAAAATATGTGCTGGCATTGGACAGGGTTCAGGGGGGGTTCACAAGGATGATTCCGGGAATGAATGAGTTATCATACAAGGAACATTTGAATTGAATCAAATTGAATTGACTTTATTACTTACATCCTTCCTATACATGAGGAGTAAAAATCTTTGTTAGTCTCCATCTAAATGTGCAATGTACAACTTATAGTAATTTATAATAAATAATATGTAGAACAGGACAGTCAATATAACATAGAAATACAGTTGTATCAGCACGAGTTAATCAGTCTGATGGCCTGGTGGAAGAAGCACCCTGGAACCTGTTGGTCCTGGCTTTTATGCTGCAGTACAATTTCCCAGATGGTAGCAGCTGGAACAGTTCATGGTTGAGGTGACTCGGGTCCCCATTGATCCTTCAGGTCCTTTTTACACAACTGTCTTTGTAAACATCTTGAATAGTGGGAAGTGCACATCTACAGATGCGCTGGGCTGTCCGCACCACCCTCTGCAGTGTCCTGCAATTGAGGGAAGTGCAATTCCCATGACAGGCAGTGATGCTCTCAATTGTGCCCCTGTAGAAAGTTCTTGGGATTTGGGAGCCAAATCCAAATTTCTTCAATAGGCTGAGGTGTAAGAGGTGCTGTTGTGCCTTTTTCACCACACAGCTGGTAAGTACAGACCACGTGAGATCCTCTGTGTGTATGCCAAGGGACTTAAAGCTGTTCACCCTCTCAACCCCAGATCCATTGATGTGAATAGGGGTTAGTCTGTCTCCATTCCTCCTGTGATCCACAACCAGCTCTAGGTCTGTACTCACTGGAATTTAAAATGATGAGGTGGGATCCCATCGAAACGTTTCAAATGTTGAAACACCTAGACAAATGTGGAAAGGATATTTTCCATGGTGGGGAAGTCTAGGACAAGAGGGCACAACCTCAGGATAGAGGGGCATCCATTTAAAACAGATGCAGAGAAATTTCTTTAGCCAGAGGGTATGGAATTTGTGGAATTTATTACCACAGGCAGCTGTGGAGACCAGGTCATTGGGTGTATTTAAGGGAGAGCATGACAGGTTCTTGACTGGCCACGGCATCAAAGGTTATGGGGAGAAGGCCTGGGAGTGAGGTGAGGAGGGGAAGAAAGGATCAGCTATGATTGAATGCTGAGCTGACTCAATGGGTCAAATGAACTAATTCTGCTCCTATATTTTATAGTCTTATGTTCGAACTGCCAATCTTCTCTCCCACTTCACCAAATCACCTACATCACAGATTGCCTTTCCATGAGCATGAGATGGGTCACCACTGTTCCCATTTTGTGTCATCCAAGCCCCTCTGGACCTTTTTTTGATAGAAGTAAACATACTTAACATGGGCACTAGGGCCATCCTCTCCCAACAAGGTTCAGATAGGAGGACACACCCTTGTGTCTTCTTGTGCAAGCCCAACTCTGCATAGTGTTGCTGTGGAGTAGGAGACAGTGAGCTGCTCACCATTAAATGGCCTTGGAGTGAAACATTGGCTGATGGGGAACAACAAGCCCTTCTGATCTGGACTGACCACCAGAACCTCTTTTCCATTCAGCAGACCCGCCAATTCAACCCACATCAAGCTCGCTGGGCCCTCTTCAAGCATTTCAACATCACCATCTCCTACCGAGCCAGCTACAAGAATACTAATGTGTCATCATCAGGTGTCAACCCTCAGCCCATTATTCCATCCTCTCAGATTCTCACTCCAATGGTCTGGGCTGTTGAGAACCAGATCCTCTAGGCCTGACAGTATTAGCCTGCTCCGGCTGACACTCCTGACAACCGCATGTACATGATGGTGACCGTCCACTCTGAGGTAATCTAGTGGGCCCACTCCTCACCCCTCTCCAGCCATCCAGGCACATGACAAACCCTGAATTTTCTACGATGCTGGTTCTGGTGACTCACCATGATCACAGGTGTATGTCAGTTCATTGCTGCCTGCCTTCAATCTGCCTAGTCCAATTCCTCCAAGCAGTGGCCTTCTGGGCTCCTACAGCCCCTCCTGGTCCCACCCCACCATCTGTTTCACAGAGTTATCACCTTCCGATGGGGTCACTAAGTTTATGAAAGTGTTGAACTGGTACTGAAAGGTGCCGCACTTCATTGCCCTCTTCTATCAGCCACTGAGCTGGGACACATGGTTTCCCTCAGGAAATGGTGTCAGACCAGGGCCCACAACTTGCCTCCCACTTCTGGTCAGCCTCTGCTCCCTTTTCTGCACCTCAGTGAGCTTGTCCTCTGGTTATTATCCACACAATAAAGGTCAGTCAGAAAGACCCAGTCAGCAAGAGAAGAAAGTTCTGCAATGGTTCACTACCTCTAACCATTCCACACAGAAAATGTTTCTGTCCTGGGCCTGCCAAACTGCCCCTCAATCTTCACACCTCCTCTGCCTTGGGTATGTAGCCCTTGGCTTCACGGCCACCAACCCCCATTGTTCCCCACAGAGGAGCCAACAATTGAAGTCCCGTCCTGCAGAGCTCTGGTTAGCCACTGTTAGAATGCTTGGAAGAAAGCCATCCCAGCTGCCAAACATGCCTACTGCTGCCAAGCTAACCACCAGTAGTACCCAGCCAGTCTACTGAGGCCTGCAGATATCTGCCCCTGTGCTTCAACACCCACAGGCTCTTACCCCAGTTCATCAGTCCCTTCAATAACACTCATCACATGAATCCAGTCACTCAGCAGCACCAGCTGCCACCATCCCTCAGAATCAGACCTACCACCCATGTGTCCTGCCTCAAGCACGTTGTCCACGGACCACTCAACCCACCTGAGCCTGCACCTCCAGAACCTAGGATAGTGGAAGGTGATCCAGTGTTCATGGTTCACCGGTTGATAAAGTCACACCAGTGTGGATGGGTGTGCAGTACCTGATCAACTGGGAAGGGTATGGTCCAGAAGTGAGGTCTTTGGTGCTGTCCAGTTTCATCTTGGACTCCAGTGGACCCATTGAGAATGTCCTGGGCCATTAGGTGGCAGCTGTAGGACGGAGGTGTTCCTGTCAAGCCTGCACAGGCTGACGCCTCCCAGTCTCCACCCAGCTAACAGGAATCACCTGCCCCACATTTCCAACTCATCATCTGCAGCCTACTTAAACCCAACTCTCATCCACAGTCCTTGTTCACCCATCAAACTAGCCAATCTGAACATGTAACCTTGCCTTCAGTTACCTTGTTGTCTTGTCATTTTAAGTATCCATTCTCTCTTGTTTTGTGGCCCCTCACTGTTTGTTATTCTACAGTTTATTATTAAAGTTATAGCTTACCGCTAAATTGTCTCTGCTGCTCTGAATTTCGGCCAAGCCTCTTCTACATTTCCTGACAGAGATGCATTGTGGAAGGGCATACTACTGATGCAAAGGTTACCACACTGTCCAGAGGAGCACAGGATTACATGCACATATGCTACATGTATGCATGCAGAGCAGTGGAATAGTCTCATTGCTTATTGTACCTCTTAATCTGTTTCCAAAAACTCTATCGATATTTATATCTAACATAAGCCTAAAGAACAGGACACATCACTCACTCCCAAATCCAGCAACTCTCTGGCCAGTGTTTGTGCAAAGTTGGTATGACATCCTCACATTTACCTTATCTCCAATCCCGATGTGGGTACTTGATCCAAAACTTCATCAGTCCCTTTCTCCCCAAATAGATGCTGTTCAACCCATTGAATTCCTACAAAAGTTTTTCTTTAATTGATCTCCACATCCTGTTAATACCTCATAAGTGTTTCAAGGGGCGACTGAGGAGAACCTAAGTGCAGGACACCGGCACATCGACTGAATTGGGGAGGCTGGCGTAGACCTGAATGTAGAACAGGAAACTAGAGGAATCTTGACAAGGAGACAGGATTTACAGGGACTCTCCAGAAACTAGAGCAGGACTTAGAACTAATGGTTCTAATCGGACTGGGGAATGAAGTATCACACAAGAATTGACCAACAAACTGGCAACCTGTGATAGAGTCGCCATCATATTTATTTCCCAGTCTCTGATGAAAACCAGGTGTATGGTAATTGGGTAAACTAGCAGCAATTGACTGAAATTGGGGCATAATCAAGGAGAAAGAAGTGTTAAAGGGGAACGGCCAACCAGAACCATGACAATAAGATCATATACTGTACTGTATGATAGAATAAAATCCTCTCTCACTCTTTTAAGTTCCAGTGAATGAAAGCCTAACCTGACCAACTTCTGTTCATAAGACAATCCAGCCATTTCAGGTATAAATTTGATAGCCTTTTCTGAATTATGCTCAACATTTTTACCCTCTTCCATAAAAATTATGGTCTAATTTTAAGGCAAAGTATTTTAAACAAATCAGTGGTCCCTTCAAATTCAGCTCATCTTTCAGGGAACAATTATAATAGCAACACAATTAGGGAACATACACTGGTGCTATAAAGTTTGAGACACCTGTAGGATTTTCTGTATTTTTGCATAAATATGACCTAAAATGTGATCAGATCTTCACATAAGTCCAAAAACTAGAAGAAGAGAACCAAATTAAATAAATAACACATTTATTTGTTGGGGAAAGTATGTGAGCCTTTGGAATTAGGTGTTCCAATCAATGAGATGAGATTGGAGATGTGGGTTGTAGAGGTGCCCTGCCCTATAAAAAAGACACACAAAGTCAGGTCACTGACTGAACCTGCTTTTCTCAAAAGCAGTTTGAGAAAATCTGTTTCTGTGCACTATGCCTCAATCAAAACAATTTTCAGAGGACCTTAGAAGAATTGTAGTGATGCATGAAGCCGGAAAAGGCTACAAAAACATTTATAAAGACCCGAATGTTCATCTGTCTACAATAAGCGAAATCTCCTAGAAATGGAGGAAATTCAGTATTGTTGCTACTCTACCTATGAGTGAGAGTCCTGCAAAGATCACACCAAGATCACAATGTACAGTGCTGAAGGCAGTGGAAAAGAACCCAAGGGTAACAGCAAAAGACCTGCAGAAATATCTAGAGATTGCTAAAGTCTCTGTTCATGTGTCCACTATAAGAAAACATTGAATAAGACTGATGTTCATGGAAGGACACCATGCAGGAAACCACGGTTCTCCAAAAGAACATTGCTGCACGTCTCTAGCTTGCAAACGACCAGCTGGTTTTTCTACTACACCTCTGGGACAGTGCACTGTGGACAGATGAGACAAAAGTTGAACTTTTGGAGTAAAAAGGGAGGGCACTACAAACCAACACCAAAACCTCATCCCAACTGTGAAGCATGGTGGAAGGAGTATCATGGTTTGGGACTGCTTGCAATCATTAAGGGAACAATGAAATCAAATTGTATCAAGACATTTTACAGGAGAATGTCAGGGTAGCAGTCCATCGCCTGAAGCTTAATAGTAGTTGGATAATGCAACAAGCCAATGATCTGAAAGACAAGAGTAAATCAAAAACAAAATGGTTTAAAAAGAAGAAAACTTGTTGGAATAGCCAAGTCAAAGTTCTGACCTTAATCCTGTAGCAATTTTGTAGAAGGACCTGAAGTAAGCATATCTTATGGTCTTTCTAGCACTGTACACTACATATAACAGTGTACTTTATTGAGTTCTTTCAGACTTTAAATAGAAGCTAGTAAAGAACTAGGAACCTGCAACAAAAGATACCCAGGTGAAAAACCGCAACCTTCAAAATATGTTTTTAGCTAATGTTTAATAAATTTAACCTGAAAATTCAAAACTGGTAAAGTAACAGAGTTACACTGTAAAAGCAGGCCTTTCATCCCACCAAGCCTGTGCCATCCGTCAAACACCCATTTACACTAATCCTACCTTACCCATTTAATATGCCAACATTGCTTCCAGATTCTGTTGAAGGCCTACACACTACACAGGGTTCCCAACCTTTTTATGCTATGGACCCCAGATTAGGAAGCCCTGCACTAGGAGCAAAAAATGAGGGTCAATGAAACTCCCAGTCTGCATACTTTTGGGGAGGTGCGAGGAAGCAGGAGCACCCAGAGGAGACCTACACTATCACAGAGACAATGGACAAAATCCACAAGTAGCAGAAGGTCAGAATCAGCACTTGACTAGATCTTCACATCCCTTGTCAAACATGGTTCGTTCACCCTACCATTTTTTCACTGCCTCAATGTGACAAACCTATCCATAACCCAGTGGAAGGAGCTCCCCAAACAACTTACACATTTCTGTTGTGCATTTGCCTGTGTGCATCTTTTCCCAATTTATGTTCCCCAGCTCTGCCCTGTCATGTGCCTTGCCCAATTAAATACCTTCCCAATACCATCTGCTCATATCTCTCTCAAATGCAATAGTAAGGGTCAGGGGGTTGTGGTAACTGTCTCCAAAATGCTCTCCCACAGAGATATCTGACACCTAACCTGTCTTAATACTGAACACCAAATCCAATATGGCCTCTCCTCTAGTCAGCCTGCCTACATATTATGTCAAGAATCCTTCCTGAACACATCTAACAAATTATGCTTCATCCAAACATTTTGTACTAAGGAGGTGCCAATCATTATGAGGGAATTTGAAGCTCCACATGAAAACAACTCTGTTATGTTTTCACCTTTTCAAAACCTGCCTCCCAATCTGTTCCTCAGTGTTGTTGCTATTGGGAGGTCTATACAACACTCCAATAAAGTGATTGCTCCCTTCCTGTTTTTGATTTCACTCACACTGTTTTAGTGGACAATCCCTGCATGACATCCTCCCTTGGTGAAGCTGTGATACTATCTCTGATTAGCAATGCCACTCCTCCATCTCTTTTTCCCTTCATCCGTGTTCCTTTTGAAACACATAATCTGTGGAACATCCAGCTGGTCCATTTCCTCTGAGACAAACTTATCACATTCAATTTTGCAGAAAGGATGACACGTTGTAATTTTGTTTTATGAATCAGTAACATCAATGGAGCTTCATCAACATTATGAAGGTGGCATAAAAGAAAAATTCATGTGGGAGAATGTGTTGAATGTGTGTTGCAAGTGCCCAGAATATTTTTTCATCTCAGGTCTTTCATTGTTAATATGCAAAAGAAGACAAGAGTTTGGAATTAAAAACCACAAAATGCTGGCAGAACTCAGCAGGCCAGACAGCATCTATGGGAGGAGGTAATAACGACGTTTCGGGCTGAAACCCTTCATCAGGAGTGAAGTAACATGGGATGGTTGAGGGGGGGATAAGAAGTGGGGGGAAGGATAAAGTAGAGCTGAGAAGTGATAGGCTGAAGGGAAATGGGCTAGGGGGAAGGTGGAGAATTATGGGAAATAAAAGAGAAAGAAAGGTAGGGCTGGGGGGAGAGATTATAGTGAGGGGGGAAAAAGAGAGAGAAAGAGAACCAGACTAAAATAATAGATAGGGATGGGGGTAAGGGTGGGGGGCAGGGGTATCAACGGATGTCAGTGAGTTGGATGTTCATGCCGGCAGGAAGGAGGCTACCTAATTCTTTTCTTCAAGCAGCTTTTAAAATTGTGTCAATTGCCTATTGACACTAAGTATTTTAGATTTGTATCTCTTTAATACACAAAGGGAAATTCACATGGGACCATCATCAGTCTTGAGCTCACTATATGCCAGAATATGTTTGAGAAACACCAAAACAGGAAAAAAGCAGGAGCATGAATATTCAGTTATTCAAGCTTTCACCATCATTCAATACGCTCATGACTGATCTTTCCTTTCAATGCCATACCTTTCTTCCTCCATGTCCCTGGATGCTTTTTATTTGGAGATCTATTATTTAATATACCCAGTGACTAAGCCTCAACAGCTTGTGTTATAAGGAATTTACTGTTCTCCACCTTCTAAGTGAAGACATTTCCCCCAGTTCAGTCCTAACAGCCTTGCCCTATATCCCAAAACTATGAATCCTGGTTCACCCCCAACAGAGTTAAACAACCTTCCTGTCTGTCAATATCTATTAGAACCTTTCAATAAGATCCCTTTACTAAACTTCTGGCGATTACAATTGCATTGGCTTGTTAAGTACTCTTTGAAGGAACTTAGAAGAGATGAGACCTTGTATAGAGCAATCCATTTTTGTCTCTGAATTACTTATTCATTTTTTGGGATTGGATTGATGTTAGTAAGACAAACATTTGTTGCCCAACTCCAACTAAACTTCAGAAGATAATGGCGGACAATCATTTTATACACTGCAGCCCTTCAGGTGACGATGTTCCCTACTATCACTGGGAAGGGAGATCCAGGAAACAAATCCTGCAAGGACAAACAACAAAAAAAATTGTGTTTTCAGAGTTGGATCAGGTAACAGACAAAGGAAGAGGATCCAATCTGAAATCATGGATGTCTATACATTTATGCAAATAAATTAATCTGAACCTCTTTACCTCTGAGAATTCATTGAGGAGTCAAGAAAGGAGTCACAATGAACAGACAGCAAATATAGAACACAGAAGATATAGAGCACAGAAAGTACAGCTCAGGAACAGCCTTTTGGCCCACAAATTTGTGCAGCAATCTTCTTTGGCCACAGAAGCAGTACGAGATGATTGGAGGGTGGCAAATATTACTCCTTCATTCAAGAAAAGGAGTGGAGCTACCTGTGGGAATTACAAAACAGTAAGTCTTACCTCAGTGGTGGGAAAAGTACTGGAGAACATTCTTAGAGACAGGATTTATAAACAGTTGGAGAAGCACAGTCAATTAGGGGAAGTCAGCATGGCTTTGTGAGGGGCAGGTCATGCCTCAGGGACCTCATTGAATTCTTTGAGGATGCAACAAAGCACATTGATAAGGGTAGAGCAGTGGATATGGTAGATATGGATTCTGCTAAGGTGTTTGATAAGGTCTCCCATGATAGACTCATTCAGAAAGTCAGAAGCCATGAGGTACAGAGAAACCTGATAGAGTGGATACATAACTGGCTTGCCTATAGAGGATAGAGAGTGGTTATAGATGCAACATATTTTACCTGGAGGTCAGTGACCAGTGGCCTTCTGCAGCGATCTCTTCTGGGATACCTGCTCTTTGTGATTTTTATCAATGACGTGGATGAGGAAATGAAAGGGTGGGTTAGTAAGTTTGTAGATGACACAAAGGTTGATGGAGTTTTGGATCGTGTAGGAGGTTGTCAACCTTTACAATGATATGTTGACTAGATACAAAATTGATCTGAGAAGTTGCAGATGGTGTTAAACCTGGAAAAGTTTGAAGTGATTCACTTTGGAAGGTTGAATTTGATGGCAGAATACAGGATTAATGATAGGCTGGAGGAGGAGAGGGATCTTGGGGTCCACTTCCATAGATTCCTTAAAGTTGCTGTGCAAGTTAATAGGGTTGTTAAGAAGGTGTATAGTGTTTTGGCCTGCATTAGTTAAGCGGTTGAGTTCAAAAGACATGAGGTAATGTTGCAGCTCTAAGTGGCCAATTTGGGCATCAGAAGTTTGGAGAGGAGGGAACTTCAACCAGGTCTACTGTCTGAGAATAAAAGGCGGGGTAGTTTGCAGCATCATAATAGAGATTTAACCAACAGCCAATCTGGATATCGGAAGTTTAGAGCGGAGGGAAATTCAACCAGGCCCTGTGGTGAACTACATATACCTGTCTGGACATGCCCCCTGCTGACTGCTCCTGTGGCTCCTCCCACAGACCCCTGTATAAAGGCGATCGAGGCCCAAGCCCGGCCTCTGTCTCCAGGATGTAGTATGGTGGTCACTCACTGCTTTTTCCTTCTTCCAGTCAATAAAAGCCAATATCTCACCTTTACGTCTCAGAGTGAGTTATTGATGGTGCATCAGGCCCACTGCCTGGGGATAAGGAACAGAGGCAGAAAAAAGGAAACTGTAGGCAAGTTAGTCTGCCTTCATTGGTTGGGAAGATGTTGGAGTCGATTATTAAGGATGAGGTCTGAGGGTACTTGGAGGCTCATGATAAAATTGGCTATAGTTAGCCTTGATTCCAGAAGGAAAAATCTTGCCTGACAAATCTGTTGGAATTCTTTGAAGAAGTAACAAGCAGGATAGACAAAGGAGATTTGGTTAATGTTGTGTACTTGGATTTTCAGAAGGCCTTTGATGAGGTGCCACACATGAGGCTGCTAAAACAGCTACCAGCCCACAGTAAAGATTCTAGCACGGATAAAGCAGCAGCTGGCTGGCAGGAGGGAAACTGTGGAGTAAAAGGAGTCTTTTCTGACTGTTTCCCTGTGACTAGTGGTGTTCCACAGAGGTCTGTGTTGGTTCTGATTCTCTTTACGTTATACGCCAATGAGGGATTTAATGGTTTTGTCACGAAGTTTGCAGACAAGCTGAAGAGAGATGAAAAGTCAGGTAGTCAGGTAGTTTTGAAGTCAGGTAGTTTTTGAAAAGTCAGGTAGTTACAGAAGGACTGAGGAAGATTAGGAGAATGGGCAAAGAAACGGCAGATGGAATACAGTGTCGGGAAGTGTATGGTCATGCACTTTGGTAGAAGAAATGAAAGGGTCAACAATTTTCTAAATGGAGAGAAAATACAGTAAGCTGAGACTCAAACGGATTTGGGAGTCCTTGTGCAGGATTCCCTAAAGGTTACTTTGCAGATTGAGTCTGTGCTGAGGAAGACAAATGCTATGTTAGCATTCATTTCAAGAGAACCAGAATATACTGTTACAGTGAATGCACTGTTAGAGTTAGATGTATTAATTGCATTTATTTAAGAAACCTTTAGATAGGATGATAGAAAATGGAAGGCTATGTAGGAGGAAAGGTCTTAATGTATCTTGGAGTAGGTCAAATAGTTGGCACAACATCATGGACCAAATGACCTTTACTGTGCTCTAATATTTCATGTCCAATGTTCAATTTCTGCAGTAGTTTAGATGCTCCAAATGGTCTCAGTACAAGCAACAGGTGTAAGCACAATTATCTTCCCATGCAGGGAAGCAGGTGGACAGATGGAGGAAAGCAATATTCTGAAAAATGTATTTTACACATTGCAACATCAAAATATTGACTCATTCCATGGCCAGAATGCAGAGGAAACAAACGGCAAAGTGTTGAGTATTTAATATGTCAGTGCTATTTGAGTAATATTGTAAATATGTTGTTTGATTACATAAATCATTACAAGTTATATGTAGAAGTACATGAATGGCATGTGTTAACACACCACAACGTCATGTGTGCATACTATGCTAAAGTAAAACGGAGTAGACCTGTTTATCCTGGCTCCCATGTCTTTCTTTTGATTAGTTTCTGGAGTTACAAAACACAACACAAAGCACATTAAACACACAAAGAAAATATTTGTTTCTGTGAGTATCATGGGACAAATTGTAGGAATAAATTCAAATTATTCTCTGATCATATGTCTGTTTTTCTGTTTTAAATTCGTCAGACAGTGAAGAGATTGCACTGTAGCCCGCTTGTTTACTGGCTGTCCTGGAACTTAAAAAATAAAACTGAGATTATAATGGTGTTTTTGCTTCATGCTATTTGTATATTTTAAAAAGACTCGTGCTGATATTCATAGGAAATTGAAAGTCTTGTAGCGGTGTGCTACATGCAGCGCTAAAATAACGACACGGAGTCGGTAAACTTCAGTTAAAGAAAGATTTTATTCGAACTTCACAGCCTTGCTTTAAAGCCTCCCTGATCCCACCCTCCCCGGGCGTGGATGCTGTAGGGGCACGTACTCAGAATCCCCCACAGGCTTTTCCTTTTGTTGGTGAAGCAGAACTGGAGCCCTTTCGGGACTGGCCTTTATGCCGGCGCACTGGTTATTTGTGAGCCGGTTTGAGTGCGCTAGGAAGTGGGTTGCCACATAACCCCCGCCCCCAGAACCGGCGATACACCCCCCAATGTCCACAGACTGGGCCGGACCCTGTTTGGGAGGTCGGCCTCTGCGCCGCGGTGCCAGAAACTCGACTGGTTGTGCCAAGTCTAGATGGGCCGGTTTGAGTCGGTCCACTGTGAAAACCTCCTCTCTCCCCCCAACGTCCAACACGAACGTGGACCTGAGCACCGTAAACGGCCCCTCGTAGGGCCGTTGCAGCGGTGGCCGATGCCCGCCCCTTCGTACAAACACAAACTTACAGTTCTGCAGGTCTTGGGGTATGCAGGTCGGGTTCTGCCCATGCTGCAAATTGAGTATGGGGGCCAGGTCACCGAGCCTCTCGCGTAGTCTGCCCAGGACTGCTGGGGGGGTTCTTCCTCTTGCCCCCTTGGGGCTGGTATGAACTCCCCGGGGACGACCAGGGGAGTGTCGTACACCAACTCGGCCAACGATGCATGCAGATCGTCTTTGGGTGCCATGCGGATGCCGAGTAGGACCCAGGGAAGCTCGTCCGCCCAGTTAGCTCCTCTCAGGCGGGCCATGAGAGCCGACTTTAGGTGACGGTGGAAATGCTCCACCAGGCCGTTCGACTGTGGGTGGTAGGCAGTGGTGTGGTGTAACTGCGTTCCAAAAAGGCTGGCCACAGCCGACCACAGGCTGGAGGTGAACTGGGCCTGTACCTGTCGGAGGTAATGTGGGCCGGTACACCAAAGCGGGACACCCAGGTGGCGATCGTGCCTGGGCACAAGATTCGGAGGTGGTGTCGGTGAGCGGGATCGCCTCTGGCCATCTTGTGAACCAGTCCACAATAGTCAGGAGGTGCCGTGCGGACACTGGCAGGGGGCCCACGATATCCACATGAATGTGGTCGAAACGCTGGTGGGTGGGGTGGAACTGCTGCAGCAGAGCTTTGGTGTGCCGCTGCACCTTGGCCGTCTGGCAGTGCGTGCACGTTCTTGCCCATTCACTGACCTGCTTGCAGAGTCTGTGCCAAACAAACCTGCTGGAGACCTTCCAGACGGTTGTCCTGATGGAGGGGTGCGCTAAGTTATGAATGAAGTCGAAAACACTCAATGTGAGCAAGACTGAGGAGCTCAATATTGACTTCAGGAGGAGGGAACCATAGGTCCATGAGCCATTCCTCATTGGAGGATCAGAGGTGGAGATGGTCAACAACTTTAAATTCCTTGGTGTTAATACTTCAGACTTTCCGAATGAGCTGATTAATAAGCAACTATGTTTCTATTTTCTTTTTTTTAAGTTCATTTAGAGAGCTACACTTTCTCACTAGTTTCTAACAGTATTAGCACATGTTAAAAATAGTACAGCGCAGAAACAGGCCTTTCTGCCCATTTTGAACATGCTGACCGAGTGGAGCTATTTTACATTTCCCTACATTTCCCTATATCCCTCTAAACTTTTACTATCCATGTACCTGTCTAAATGCCTTTTAAGTGCTATAATTTTACCTGCCTCTTCCACTTCCTCCAGCTACACATTCTATATACTTTGTGAGAAAGCTGCCCGTCATATCCCTTTCCCCTCTCACTGCCCATGAATATCAGGAAGACTGCACTGCTAAATGCATCCCCATAGGTGTCAGAGGTATCACAGAGAAACAGGTCACATCTGACGAAGAGGGTCTCAGCCTGAATCATGGACTGTTTATTTATCTCCACAGATGCTGCCTGACCAGCTGATTTCTTTCAGCATTTTCTGTTCATTGCTCTGGATTTCCAGCATCTGCAGAATATCATCTGATGAAAGTTCTCACACTGAAACATTGTCTATTTATTCCTCTCTATAAAAGCTGCCTAACCAAGACATCTTCCAGGAGTGATCTTTCAGAAAAGCATCATTAAGGACCCCTCATCCCCCAGGACACATCTTCTTCTCATTGTAACCATCAGGATGGACGTACAGAAGCCAAAGGCACACACTCAGTGATTCAGGAACAGCTTCTTCCTCTCGGACATCAGATTCCTAAATGGACAGTGAACCTATGAACACTACCTCACTTTTATTATGTCTGTTTTTGTGATATTTGTAAATCAAATATTACATATATATATATTTACTGTAATTGATTTAGTTTTTTCCTCCATTATCACGTATTCCACTGTACTGTTGCCATTAAGTTAACAAGCTTCATGACATATGCCAGTGATATTAAAACTATTTCTGATTCTGAACTGCTGTGTTCCTCCAGCACTTTTTGTTAGCTGTTCTGGATTTCCAGCATCAACAAAATCTCTCGTGTTTACCATATCCTTTCTGTACGTACTTGTTTCACTGAAGTCACAAAATAATATTACAGTATTTTTTACTGGATAGTGAAATCTGCAACAAAGTAAGCTGTTTAAGTTCTCATTGGTGCGCTACAGCTTGCAAATGTTCTAAGGTCATAGTTCAATTAGCTTTGCAGTATTCCACTGGGTGTTCTATTGAACACTCTACTGGATTATTTCCTTACATGCTATTTTATTTTTATCTCTTATTATTGTTAAATATGTTAATCTGTGAAATGAGTGAATATTGTCAGGCCCTGTACAATTTGCACAGACATTTCTCTTGTTACGAAACAGAGTAACAAAACAAAATGGGAGTGTAGCTGATATAGAACTGTCAGCTTCAATGTTTTGTAGAAGATGGGTGGAGAATACAGGTGATAGGGAGGTGATAAGTGAAGCCGAGTGAGGGGGAAGGTGAGAGGGAGGAATAAAATAAGAAGATGGGAAGTGATAGGTGGAGAAGTTAAAGGACTGAGGAATGAGGAATCTGATAGGAGAGGAAAGTGGACCATGGGAAGAAAAGGAAGGAGGATGGTCAGCAGAGAAAGGGCAAGAAAAGGCATAAGAAGTGTGCTTATATTGGTGAAAGGAAAAAGAGAGAATAGGGTGGGGGAGAAATATCCGATGTTAAAGAATTGAATTTTCCATGTTTTCAGGTAGGAGGCTACCCAGACAGAGGGATTAGGCCTGAGTTATGGGGAGAGTTTGACCAGGCTGTGTTTTTATTCCTTGGAGCACAAGACTCCAACATGTGGTCTCATAAAAGTTTATAAGGTTCTGAATAGTATGAATAAGGTAGATGGTCATAGTCTTTCCGTCAGGGTTGAGAAGTTCAAAGCAAGAGGAGACAGATACAAGGTAAGAGGGGAGAGGGTTAACTTTTTATACAGAGGGAGTGAATACCTGGAAGGAGCTGCCAGAGGAAGTGGCTGTGATAGGTATAATTGCAACATTTGAAAGGCATTAGGGCAGGCACATGGAGAGGTGGGACTTGGAACATACTGGACTGAACACGAGTGAATGGAAGGATGCTATGGTCAGCATTGACTAACTGGGCTGTAAAGCCTGTTTCTATGCTGCATTACTCACTGACTCTATGGCTCATATAGATTCCATTGCAAAATATGCTACATATGTTTTCAAAAGCAGGTCAATTTTCTCTTTTATTTTCTAATTATGACTTCAAATGTAATTCTGGCTTCCAGTACTTCAGGCACCGAGAGATTTATATTAATGAGACTCCTCAACCTTAAGTTCACTTTTATACCATTTTAATAGCTTCAACCAAAATTTTGAGATGTAACAGAATAGCTGCTTGACAGTACTTGCCCCTGTGATATTCATACATTACATAACCATCTCTTCATCAGTCACCAGCATTGTTATCTGAACTGGTATTGGTTTATTATTGTCAAATATGGCAAGATACAGTGAAAAGCTTGGCTTGCATATTGTTTAGACAGATCATATTATTACACAGTGCATTGAAGCTAGAATAAGATGAAATAACAATTAAGCGGAATAAAGAGTAAAAGCTACTAAAAATGCAGTGCGAGCAAATAATAAAGTACAAGATCATAGCAAGAGAGATTGTAAGGGCAAGAGTTCGTCTCATTGTACAAGAGGTCCATTCAAAAGTCTGATAGCAGTGGGATAGACTGTCCTTGAGTCTGGTGGTACTTGCTTTTGGGCTGATGTGAGAGGGGAGGAAAGAGAATGTCTGGGATGGGTGGTGTCATTGATTATACTGGCTGCTTCACTGAGGCAGCAAGGTGTATAGATAGAGTCCACAGAGGGGAGGCTGGATTTTTCGATAAAGTAAATCTCCAATCTAAACGAAAGTAGCTAACTCTAACTTCAGTTAACATTAAAGACTTTTGGATAAAATTCCTGGAGACCTTTAGTAAATGTGTACTCTATTCATATTATCTTATCCCAACTCGGACAAGAATCTCATCACAGATGACTGCCAAACATTCTGTGATTTTGTCTCCAAAGTTAGAAGGTGCAGAAGTCATTGAAATAGATTGTAAGGATATTACAGGGTGTTATGTGTGGCTTACAAGCAACAAGTATTTAGTGCATATTTATAAGCACAGTAACAGAGCACATCTCCCTTAGCTTTATGTTTGAGGAGATATTGGGTGATATGTTTACAAAGGAAGTCAGTTGAAGCAATTATCCTCAAAGAAACATTAAAGGATTACAGTGAGCTGTCAATGTTCATTGAAGGATGACACTAGCCTTACCTTGTCTTATCATTGTCTCCTATGTATTTTGGACATTTTTTCTTCTCTTCATTCTCCTATTTTGTATTTTACAAAGGGAATATCTAAGAATAACCATGTGAATTCTAGGGAAACAGTTCTAAAAAACTGAACTGTAGCTGATGGAATTGCTTCTCAGTGACAAAGCTGAAAAAGAGGTTTCTAATGGCTTTAGCAGAAGTTGAAGAGTAGAAATAAATGAAACCAATATCTTCAACTGGAATGTTCTGAAAAAATTACCAATTTGGAGCTGGAACCATTGTTATTCAGCAACCAGTGATACCACGATGTTAATACATTTTAAAGCTAGCATTTATTTATAAAACATGAAGTCACGTGTGCTAGAAAAGACCATTGATGCATTTGACTAAAGATCTCAGCTGAAGACAAGCCTTTATCAGGTAAATTTTGGGGCTGAATAAAAGGGAAGTGGTGGTGGGGTGGCAAGCAGGGGTTGGAATCCATTTCTCCAAAGACAAATAGATCATTCTCTTTGCTTCCCTGAAACAACAGTAGGCTTTAGCTGATTATTCGGAGGAACAGGAGGAAGGGAGAACATAGACGAGAAAGACAAATCCCATTCTTTCATCAACAGTTACATAGGCCTGACCGAAACAAAGACAGCACTGTGATTCTTAAGTAGGAAGTTAAGGAGAGGAACAGAGGTCATTGTTGTGTCCAGTCAGCCTTACCATACATATTTGCTCCCTTTTCCAATGTGATCTCATTAAAATCCAGTGTTAGATATAAAAATAAAAGTGTTCAAACTCAATATTGTGTTCTAAAAACATAACAAGTAAAAAGTAGTAAAGATATTTGCTCAAGCTTCAATGATTTAATTAAGAATGCAATTTTCTCTTTGCCTATATATACTGTAGATTTGCAGTCAAGTTACACAGATTAATTTAAAATAAATATAAGCAAAAGAAGCAAAATTAAATAAGTCACACTCTAGATAATGCCTGCACTTCAAGAGAATAATTGAAGGATCTGCTACATCAATTCTAATTACAGAATAACAAAGTGGATAGAGCACAGGAAAAGACTACTCCACTCATCACATTCAAACAAAAAAATTATCCATCTAGTCCTATTCTCCTACCTTGTCCACAAACTCCTTCCAGTTCTCTCCTTTTACATACTTATTCAGCCTGTATTGAAAGCTATAAATGAATCTGGGTCAACTACTATCACAGGCAGAGTATTTATTCTAGATACTAACCATTTAAGTAAAAAAGAACTCTCATGTTGTTTTTGGTTCTATTTCCAATCATCTCCATTCTATACCTTCAGCTGTTCACCCTATGCTGACGGGAACATTTTCTCTTCTATCTCTGCATTTCTTGATTTCTGATGCCTCTCCAGTCAATTCCAAGTAACTAAAATCCTCATCCCTGGAACCATTTTGGTAAATATCTTTTGTACCCTCTCCAAAATGTTCACATCTTCCCAGAAGTGTGAAGCCAAGAATTGGACACAATATTCTAATTGTGGCTGAACCAATATTTTATGAAGGTTATTATGACTGCCTTGTTTTTGTATTTGTCACTGCTATGTATAAACACTGGGATACTCAGTCCATTTCTAATCACTTTCTGCAGATGCTTTTCTCAGTAAACTACTCAAATCCAAACCTAGATATCTATATCTATATTTTCCCTCTTTTTTAAAATAGTAACCTATTGTTTATATTGCCTCTTAATTTCTTCTTTAATTAAATATCATATTCATATTTGTTTATAGGTTTCATTTACTCTGAGAATGTTCTACATTGCAATTTAGCAATATACTTCCATGAAGTATGAATCACCTAGTTTCTTTCATGCAAGTGTATTTTTAGAATTTTTTGACAACTCAGAGGTGGCTAGCTGGGGAAAAAAATAACAAATAACTGATATACGATGTAAAATGTTGCACCAGGGATTCTGCAGATAATTCTGCTTCCCATCCCCACACACATATGCCTGTCTACGTTATTAAGGAAGAAATAGTGAAATATTTAGAAAGAAATGACTCCATTAGACAGACGCAGCATGGGTTCAGAAAGGGCAGGTCCTGCTTAACCAACTTACTGGAGTCCTTTGAGGACATAATGAGTGCAATGGATAGAGGGGAACAGGTGGATGTCATATACTTGGATTTCCAGAAGGCGTTCAACAATGTGCCGCACAAGAGACTTATAAATAAGATATGGATGCATGGAGTCAGAGGAAGTGTACTGGCATGGATAGTGGATTGGTTAACCAATAGAAGGCAGAGAATTGGTATAAATGGGTGTTTCTCCGATTGGCAGTCAGTGGTGAGTGGGGTGCCGCAGGGGTCGGCACTGGGCCCGCAGCTGTTTTACCATTTACATTGATGATTTGGAAGAGGGGACTGAGTGTAGCTTAGCAAAATTTGCTGATGACACTAAACTGAGTGGAAAAGCAAATTGCACAGAGGATGTGGATAGTCTGCAGAGGGATATAGCTAGGGTAAGTGAGTGGGCCAAGCTCTGGCAGATGGAATACAACATTGGTATTGCAAGATCACCCACTTTGGAAGGAATAATAGAAGAGCATATTATTATTTAAATGGTGAAAGACTGCAGCGTGCTGTTGTGCAGAGGGACTTGGGAGTGCTTGTTCATGATTCACAAAAAGTTGGCTTGCAGGTACAACAGGTTATTAAGAAGGCAAATGGAATGTTGGCCTTCATTGCCAGTGGGATTGAATTCAAGAGCAGGGAGGTCATGCTGCAACTATACAGGGTACTGGTGAGGCCGCACCTGGAGTACTGTGTGCAGTTCTGGTCTCCATACTTGAGGAAGGATATACTGGCTTTGGAGGCAGTGCAGAGGAAGTTCACCAGGTTGATTCCAGTGACGAAGGGGTTAACCTGTGAGGAGAGATTGAGTCACCTGGGACTATACCCTCTGGAGTTCAGAAGAATGAGACGGGATCTTATAGAAATATTCAAAATTTTGAAAGAGATGAATAAAATAGAAGTACAAAAGTTGCTTCCATTGGTAGGTGAGACTAGAACTAGGGGACATTGCCTCAAGATTCAAGGGAGAAGATTTAGGATGGAGGTGAGGAGAGACTGTTTTTCCCAGAGAGTTCTGAATCTGTGGAATTCTCTGCCCAGGGAAGCAGTTGAGGCTTCTTCAATAAATATATTTAAGATACAGTTATATAGATTTTTACATTGTAGGAGAATTAAGGGGTATGGGGAAAAGGCAGGTGGATGAAGCTGAGTTTACAGACAGATCAGCTATGATCTTATTGAATGGTGGGGCAGGCTTGATGGGCCGGATGATCTACTCCTGCTCCTATTTCTTATGTTCTTTACTACAACAATGAAGTCAGATGGATGTTAGAGGAGCAAAGTCTAGTACTCTGCCTTGGTAGTCTTAACTTGACAGTATCAACATTGATTTCCCGAACTTCAGGTTGCCACGCCTCTCTGTTTTCCTTCCCCTTTTTCTTTAATTTCCCTCATTCCCCACAGCTTCTTCACCCTTTCTCTTCTTCCTATCCCTACCCTCATGTCCTGCCCATTACCTCCCTCAGGCATCCCACCTCCTTCCATGCAGTCTATTGTCTACTGTTCTCTCTTCTCAGATTCCATCTCGTCTAGCATTTCCCCTCTTCCAACTATCGCCTCATAAACTTTCACATCATTCTCCTTCACCCCACCCTTTGCCAGCCCTCCTAACTTCCCCCTCATCAGGACCCACCTATTACCTGCCAGCTAATCCCACCTCTCCCTCACCCCTCTTCCTCACCAGCCTTGATGAAGCATCTCAACTCAAAATGTTGGCTGTTTATTTCCCACCATATATGTTGCCTGACTTGCTGAGTTCCTCTAGCATTTTGTATGTGTTAATGTTAAAATGCTATCTATGAGGGCTTTGTGATATTTTTTAATTCTGTGGCTTGTTCAGTTTCATGCTTTACCCGTTTTCGTTAATTAAACATTAATAGTGGCACTATTGTGAATGTATTCTCACACACACAGAATCCATTTTTTTTTATTTTGGCAAGGCAGCTATCAATGAAAAAAAGGGATGCTTGCACCTGCTGGAGAGGATCTTTGGGGGAATGATGTGTTCAAGGGAGACGAGAAATGTTTTTCACATTGAGTTAGTTGTTTTAGTCGATTCAATATGGACAATAGTTACGAAAAACTAGACTGAATAGCAAAAAGGCCTTAAAATATTCAATCAGTAATTAATTTAAAATAGCATAAATTCAGTAATTCTTGGTATAGTATCACCCAATATAATATAAAAGGAAAGGAGACAGCAATCTATTCCACTTCAGTCAACATCTTTGAACATAGCTGGTCATGAGAGATGGCTCAAAAAATAAGCAAAGACCTATTGAATGCTGAATAGACAGTGGATGACAGGTGATTTATAGGCTGCTTTCAATTCAAGGTAATTTTCATTGGAAATGTGTAATTATCTAACAGAATAGAGCAATTTTAATAATGTGACATGATCAGTCTTTTGTTGCAGAGTTTCCTGTCAAAATTACAGGCTTTTGAATTATTTACTCTTGAACTGAGGAACAGCTGTGGGACAGTTTCCTTTTGTACTGTGCTGCATTGCCCCTCAGGATATCTCGAGCCACAATTTATTCAACGTATAAAATGTTAGCTGTGCTCACGGTGATGGTGAGAATCACCACCATGCTGAGATAACCTTTTCAACTGAAGGAAGCCAGTCACTAATTACTCTGCACTTCAGGCCGCTGGAAAGCAGGTACTTCAACACTGTGGTGGGCCACCTATTGAAGTGAAAGTCCTGAAGCTACAATTCTTCTAATATAACCCTTGCTCATGGAGGCTGCGTCCAGAACTCCTGGCAGGAAGTTGCTTCAGAGAGTCCTCTCTGTGATTTCACTTACTAAGGTTTCAATGAATATGTTGAATATATTAGATTAAGCTGAGAATGCATGAAATTAGTGATAAGTAACAAACACAAAATGCTGGAGGAATTCAACAGGCTGGGCAGCATCTATGAAAAAAAGTAACCAGTCGATGTTTCGTGCCAAGATCCTTCAGCGGGACTAGAAAAAATAGAATAGAAGTCAGAGTAATAAGGTGGAGGTGGGAGGAGAGGAAGAGGTACAAGGTCGAAGGTGATAGGTGAAACTGGGAGAGGGGGAACGGGTGAAATAAAGAGCTGGGAAGTTGATTGGTGAATGAGATAAAGGGCTGGAGAAGGAGGAATCTGACAGGAGAGGACAGAAGACCATGGAAGAAAGGGAGGGGGGGAGGTGATGGGCAGGTAAGGAGATAAGGTGAGAGAGGTAAATGGGAGTGGGAGTAGCAATTACAGGAAGTTCGAGAAATTGATATTCATGCCATCAGATTGGAGGCTAGCCAGACAAAACATAGCTTGACTTGGAAAATAGATTGTTCCAGAAAGCCAAAGAAAAGGCAGGCATAGCTAGGAACCATGCGATTATCCATGGCTACATGTTTTACTTGAAGGAAGTGAGAGGAGCCATGGGAGGAATTTAAGAGTGAGGATCACCCATCTATTTGTCCCTCCCCACTGATCTCCCTCCTGGTACTTATCCTTGCAAGTGGAACAAATGCTACACCTGTCCCTTTATCTCCTTCGTCACTACCATTCAGGACTCCAAATAGTCCTTCCAGGTGAGGCGACACTTCACCTGTGAGTCTGATGAAGTCATCTACTGTATACGGTGCTCCTGGAGTGGCCTCCTGTATATCTGTGAGACCCAATGTAGATTGGGACACTGCTTCGCCAAATCCGCCAGAAAAAGTGGGATCTCCTGGTGGTAACCTATTTCAATTCTACTTCCCATTCCCATTCCAACATGTCAGTCCATGGCCTCCTCTACTGTCACGATTCTGGTTGGAGGAACTACAACCTTGTACCTCTTCCTCTCTCCCCCACCTTCTAACTCTGAATTCTAATCTCTTTTTTTCCTGTACTGATGAAGGGTCTCAGCACAAAAATGTTGACTGTTTACTCTTTTCCATTGATGCTGCCTGACCTGTGCAGCTCTTTCAGCATTTTATGTGCATTACTTTGATTTCCAGCATCTACAGATTTTCTCATGTTTGTGAACATAAAGTATAATTTCCATTCTACAGGAAGGATGTGGAAGCCATTGAAAGGGTGTAGAGGAGATTTACAAGGGTGTTGTCTGGATTGGGGAGCATGCCTTATGAGAATAGGTTGAGTGAACTCAGCCTTTTCTCCTTAGAGCGATGTAGAATGAGAGGTGACCTGATAGGGGTGTAGAAGATAATGAGAGGCATTGATTGTGTGGATAGTCAGAGGCTTTTTCCCAGGACTGATATGGCTAGCAGGAGAGGGCACAGTTTTAAGGTGCTTGGAAGTAAGTACGGAGGAGTTGTCAGGGGTAAGTTGTTTACGCAGAGAGTGGTGAGTGCGCGGAATGAGCTGCCACCGACAGTACTGGAGGCGGATATGATAGGATCTTTTAAGAGACTCCTGGACAGGTACATGGAGCTTAGAAAAAATAGAGAGCTATGGGTAACCCCAGGTAATTTCTTAAGTAAGGACAAGTTCGGCACAGCTTTCTGGGCTGAAGGGCCTGTATTGTGCTGTAGATTTTTTATGTTTCTATTACAGAATCAATTGTAAAAATGACCAGAAAATTGCAGTGCCTGTAAACAATAAAGCGCAAGATCATAATGAAGTAGATTGTATGCCCAAGAGCCCATCTTATTGTACCAGAGATCCATTTAAGAGTCTGATGTCAGTGGGATTGAAGCTGCCATTGTACCTGGTAGTGTATGCTATCAGGTTTTTGTATCTTTTTCCTGTTGGGAGAGGGGAGAAGAGCGAGTGAGAAGTATAGACAATGTCCATAGAGGTGAGGCTGTTTCCATGATGTCCTGTGCAGCGTCCACAATGTTCTGCAGTTTCTTGTGGTGATGTGCCAAGTCCAGACAGGATGCTTTCCCTGGTGCATTCATAAAAATTGGTGAGTGTCATTGGAAACATGCCAAATTTCTTTAGTCTCCTGCAGAGGTAGAGGCACTGGTGAGCTTTCTTGGCTGTGACATCAATGTGGTTGGACCAGGACAGGCTATTGATGATGTTACTCCCAGGAACTCGAAGCTCTCTATGCTCTCAACCTCGACACCAGTGATGTTGACAGGAGGATGTAGTATGTAGACAGGACATCCCCTTTCTGAAGTTAAGATCCAGCTGTTTTGTTTTATTGACGTTGACAGAAGGGGTGTTGTCATGACACCATCTCACTAAGCTCTCTCTGCTTTCTTTACTCCAAATCATCATTATTTGAGATGTGGTACACCATGGTGATATGAACCACAAATTTGTAGATGGAGTCAGATTTATTGATCTAATTATAATTTATAAAAACTGTTCTATTAAACAAAAACGGGAATATTTTATGTAACAAAGCAAATAGAAAATTCCATTACATTGACGAGATATAAAAGGAATTATAAGGACTTAGAAAGCATCAGATGTTCATCATCATGGCTTTAAGATCATTTCTTCATTATCACAATGTTTTCTATTTTGCACTATTTTTCATACCTTTTGTTGGAACACTTTTACAGACTTGTGATGTTTTCAGATGACAGTAAATGATGTTTTGACATTGTTTGAGTTGGATAATGCAAAACTTTGTGTTTATATTCTGAGAACCAGTAAGATTAAAAAATGAGTTTTCTATCAGTAGTCATGTAACATAGAAACATAGAAAACAGCTCAATACAGGCCCTTACGACTCTAAAGGTGTAATCCAAGTGAAGGTTGTAGGCTAGTTTTACTCTGCAATTCTTGCACCCAAATTTCTTGTGCTGAATATCACGTTGCTCTCGTTAGACAGTTACCTGAAGTTATTGTCTTGGGATCTAGCTTTCTTTAATGTACTTCAGATTTCAAATTTTGAACATGGAATTAGATATAGATTGGAAGGATTAGCTTAGTCATCAAAAATAAAACCCAAAATCTCGATCCCTCGGTTCCTATTGCACCTGTGTTAGCTTCTGTTCCCATGGAAACCCAGTAGATTTGATCCATTCTTCCAAACTATAGAATTATTAAAGCATGTCATAACATGCTTTTTGAAAGATTATGTAAGTTTGAAGTGTGCCAAAGAATACAAAACTCAAACTTTATAAGAATAAGAATACAATGGATGTTATTATATTTTTTCCGTTTACAGTGGAATTGCAAGTCTCTAAATGTGGTTGAGGCTGGGCTGGGTGATGGGAACAGTGTGAGAGACCTGGGGGAAGCGACAGTGGCCGTGCCTCTGGCACAGAGTCTGGCCCTGTGGCTCAGAAGGGTAGGGAAAGGAAGAGGAAGGCAGTAGTGATAGGAGACTCTGTATTGCTGCCACCTGTGTCTCACTGTGCTCCACCTATCATCTGCCTCTCTGTTTATTGCTCAGTGTATTTCAGTCCTGTGCTTCCACCTGCTTGTTACCAGATTGTGTCAGTGAATTTTCCTGAGTCTGTCCTGCATTTGTATCTGTACTCTGCCTGTTTCCTGATTTTGGATTTCTTTGGATGTTTTGATCTCTGCCTGAATTTTGATGCTGACTTTGCACCTTGGGGTTTGTTACTCAATTGACATCACTGTGTGCACAGTCCTGTGTCTGCTGTTGGATCCCTGCTCCAGAGTCCTGACAAGTACAGGCTTAAGGTGAGAGAAATGAGTTTTAAAGGGAGTTTCAGGGGAGTAATTTTTCAGCTAAAATGTACCATCAGAGGAGGTGCTGGTGTCAGCTACAGTCATTAAATTTAAGAGGCATTTAGACTGGCAATTAAACAGATAAGGCATAGAAGCAATATAGTTTTATTGCAGGCAAATAGAATCAAGCTAAATGAGTAGAAATTTTGACATGAATCAATGAGCTGAAAGAATCATTCTGTTATACACTCTCCTGACCCTGAGGCCTCTGTCAGAGTTGACCATGGATAATAATTCATAGGTTGAGTCTGTGGTAAAGAAAGCAAATAGAATGTTGGCATTTATTTCAAGGGGAATAGAATATAAAAGCAAGGAGATAATGCTGAGTAAGACACTAATCAGCCTGCACTTGGAGGTCTATCAATAGTTTTGGGCCCCATATCTCAGAAAGGATGTGCTCTCATTGGAGAAAGTCCAGAGGAGGTTCATGAGGATGATTTGAGAATGAGAGTTAACATATGAGGAGTGTGTAGCAGCTTTGGGCCTGTACTCACTGGGACTTAGAAGACTGTGTGGGGATCTCATTGAAACCTATTGAATGCTGAAAGGCCTAAATAGGGTGTATGTGGTGAGGATGTTTCCTATAGTGGGGATGTCCCGAACTAGAGGCACAGCCTCATAATTGAGGGGTGACCCTTTAGAATAGAGGTAAGAAGACATCTTTTTGGCTAAAGAGTACTGAACCTGTGAAATGCTCTGTCACAGACTGCAATGGGCTGAATCACAAATGAGAAAATCTGCAGATGCTGGAAATTCTGGCAACATGCACAAAATGCTGGAGGAACTCAGCAGTTCAGGCAACATCTATAGAAAAGAGTACAGTTGACATTTCAGGCTGAAACCCCTCAGCAAGGGTCTTGGCCCAACAAGTCAACTGTACTCTTTCCCATGCTGCCTGGCCTGCTGTGTTCCTCCAGCATTTTGTTTGATGGGCTGAATGGCCTAAATCTGCTCCTATGTCTTGTATTGTGACCTAGCTGTATAGATATGCAAATCTGGGCAGTACAATATGGAGAGAAAGCTGTTGCCCATGTTGCAAGCTCCCCCTCTCCACACTTCTGATGAACCCAGAGGAATGGCAGAGACCAATACAGATTGACACCAACAGTGTCACAGGAGTTACCAATCAGCATTGAACTCCACAGAGGAGTGGCTTTGGGACTCCAGCTCTGGATTTTTCACTTGGGGTTTACTCCAGAAGCATTCACCATGAGTGGGCAGCAGAGGTTTGAGATCAGAATTTTCCCTTTAGATGAGCTGCCAGCCACATCTGACATTTGACAAGCCCCATCTGCCTAGAGCAACTGCTTTTAAGGAGCTGGTAACCTGCCTTGGCATCTTCTCCTGTCAGTAAAAATAGTTTGGTCAGGCTTACAACTTCATAACTCCATAAACGTATACTGCAATAATGGACAGGGATGGAAGAGTACTTGCAGGGCTTAGAAAGACATGGATAAGGGTGATTTTTTTTTTAAAAACACTCACAGGAACCATGCCCATTGTGCTTGGGGTCACAGGCAATCTCTTGGGATTCATCCAACTGCTTCAGTCAGAATGCTGACAGGGAGACTCTGCAAAAATATCAATATCTGCATAATTTGAGGAAGCTTGTAATGCAGATGTATCCTTGCAATACTTATTGAATTTAACTATTTATCATGTATGTACATGAATTCATATTTTTTGATTATGTATTGAATTGTACTGTTGCCACAGAGGCATCAAATTTCATGACATAGGCAGGTGATAGTAAACCTGATTTGGATTGTCAATTCTGCTACTTCTGTGACTGAAGCAAGATAGTTGAAGTGCACTGTTCCTGTGATTGGTGAACTCCCTCATGCAGCAGTAAGCATCAAGCTGTGAGATGCAGCATAGATCTGTGGCAGGAGCCTGGAATGAGCCTCTGCACTTCAGAAGCTGAGAGTGATCATGGACCCTGACATGTATGTGCCTCAGGTACTCCGACCATTTAAGGCTGTGGGAGGTTGGGAAATGTCAGTGAAACAAATAGGCAGCTTATGTTGACACCTTAGTTCTTGGTTTCAGGAGAAATGGTATTAGTAAAGTTTGCTACTATGCAAATAAATATTTTTCATCAGTTTTTAGATGAATAAAGTTGGAAATTCAAGTACAACTACATTTTCTTTTGCACTACATATAATTTGGAGGAAAAATTATCCTGCTGCAAAATGAGATGACAAGTTTCCAAATAGTCACCATTATCTGGAATTGTGCCTAATCCCTGTTGAACGTTTAACAGCATATTACTACTTATTTTAGGAGATTTGTGAATTAATTTCCAGTTTATTATCCAGAAATATCAAATAAGTGATGTCTGATTGGTGAAACATTAAAATAATAACATTGGTCATCCTGTGGCTTCAATAGGAAGGCATCATCACTGTGGAGGAGAATGTAATACTCAAAATTGCTTGTGCTGCTCTTTAGCAAGAGAATGTAATGTATTTTCTTCTTTGAATGGAGAGAAAGCAGTGCACTCTCTTATCCAGCAGTGAATGCGGAGCTACAAGATAATGTAAACATTTCCATCTGCAGCCTATAAATATCCAAAGCTCCAGGATGCTGGCTGTGTGTTCATATTTTTTTTCCTAAATCTCTCAGCAGAAAAAATCTGATGGGTCCAGTGACCTCCATACACCCTGACAATGTGGTCATTGTCCGGATCTAACAGTAAATAAAATCACATGGCACAGAAAAGGGTCATTCAGAAAGGGGTTTGTATTGGCTCTTCATTGAGCAATTTAGTCAGTCCTCCTCTCCAACTCTTTCCCTATGGACCTGCAAGTTTTTGTCTCTCGTGCTTTGAGAATTCACTTTGAAACGTACTAATGGTTTCTAGTTCCATTACCCTACAGGCAGTGGGTTCCTGTCATAACAGGTAAAATCCTGAGTTTTTTAACTTCAATAGATAGGTGTAACTTGACTCTTCACCCAAACCAAAGCAGATGTAATTTTGTACATCTATATCTCCTTTTAGTTCTCCATGCAACAAAGAATAAAAGGCCGTTCTGCAGTCTATCAGTGTTGCTCAAGTAAGAGTGGCAATTTATGCTTCATAATTATCTATGAGCTATCAAGGATCTCCCTAGGCTCTTCCACTCCAAGGAAAACAAATTGAACCTTTCTGCACCTTTCTTCATAATTGAAAGATTCCATTCCAGACAATATCCTGATGAACTTCCTCTAAACTCTCTTGTACAATCACATCCCTCATGACGTGGTAACCAGAACTGCATAGCTGGTTAAACTAATCTGTTACAAAAGTTCAGGAAGGAAAAATATTACCTGAACATCTTTGATAGATGTAGATTCTGACAGTCCTCTTCCCTCTCATCCTGCTCGCTCCCTTCAGAAAGCAGGAAGATTTTGAGCCTTGTTTTTATTATCCAGGCTTCTCACAGATGCAGCCTGGCCTGCTGGCAATTTTCAGTGTTTTCTGGTTTGTTTAAAATAATATCTGGAGAGAAATCTCAGTTATGTAGAAAGGCTGGGAATGTTTTCTACCCAGCTGTACCAGTAGAAGTGAGAATTATTGTTAGCATTGTTCAAAACATTACATGTTTGTCTTTGATAAGTGCATTAGGGGAAGCTACCTGTATTGGGAGAAATGGTTATAAACAGGGAATAGACTTAAACAAAATGAAATAATGATCCAGTGGGGATCTGTTTCCTTCTATATTGTCTTTTGATATAGATTGCTATGACTGAATAGATGGTGGAAATTTCTACAGTAACTTCACACTATTTCTCTAAGACACTGGGAAATTAATAATGCTAATAATTAAACTAACCATAAGGGTAATATATTACACAAAATAAAATATTGCAGTCAAAGGCCAGTACTTTTTCTACTAGGGTTTTCTTCCAAAGGCAGATAAATTTGAACAAGTTCCATATTAAAAAGAAGCGCACAAAATGCTGGAGGAACTTAGCAAGTCAGGCAGCATCTACAAAAAGGAGGAAGGAGTTGATGTATCAGGCCAAAACCCCTCATCAGGACTTGGAAGGGGTGGGGGGGGAGGGAATGGAAGGAGTACCAGCTGGCAGGTGATAGATGAGACCAGGTGAAGGGGAAGGTGAGGGGATGGGGGGGGTAGTGATTCAGTAAGAAGCTGGGAGGTGATAGGTAGAAGAGCTAAGGGGCTAAAGTGGAAGTGATCTAATAGGAGAGCACCATTGACTGTGGCAGAAAGGGAAGGAGGGGGGCAGACAACTGAATGGGGAATGGAAAGAGGGAGGAGAGAGAATGGAGAAATAATTTTTCATATCAGGTAGGTGACCCAGAAGGAATGAGGTGTTACTACTCCAACCTGAGTATGACCTCATCTTGGCAGTAGAGGGGGCTATGGACAGGCACTTTAGGAAAAGGAGGTCAAATTGAGATGGGTGTCCACTGAGAGATCCTGCTTTTTGTGGTGGATGGAGTAAAGATCTGATGTACAGCGGGGACTGTTTCTTTGAGCACCTTTTCTCCACTCACTGCAAAAGTCGGTGAAATGTGCAATTTTTTTCCAAGAAACAGCACACTCAGTAGTCCAAATGATGTCTAAACTATTATTTTGAGTCATATCATTTCAATAATTGATTATCTATTTTATAACTGTTGCATATGACCACTATTTTGTATGACAGGTGCCAACAGGAACTAGAGGGAGAATTTCAGTAGCAGCAAAAGAAATGTCCCACCAACTGAAGAATTGATTTCAGATGTCCTTTTCCTGGAATGGACATTCACTTTCCAGGGCCCAAGAGGCTTATTTCTAAATTCAGCTTTCTAACAAAACAGCATGACTTTTCCAAAGGGTCAGAGTTGTTTGTTAAACCAAGTTAAACTTTCAACCAATGTTCTGACATAAAACATTGGGGTTATGTTAATTGGCCTGTATCAAACCAGACAATGATAGCTAAGTTGTTCTTTGATTTTGTCACTTAGCATATCAAACACGGTCACAGGTATGATGGGCGGGATATTTCAGCCCTCACAGCATTAATTTTGGATGATTATGTTCTATCTCCAAAGTTTTTAGATCATCTGTGTGAATTACTTTGTTCCAGCAAAGGTATCTGAAAACAATCACATTCAAATATTAACTAGAAAAACAGTATATATACAGGTTTAGTACCCTTACCTGAAATTCAAAAATCTGAGATCTGAATTATTGCATGCTGACATGATGTCACAAATTCCACAGGTGCTGCAAAGGTTCCCAGGTGATGCACAGGTCACTGCAATACAGACAATTCTGAGAAGTAATGTGTAATGAACAGAAGTTAATGCAAAATAGATAAACACCGGATAAAGCAAAAACCCACAGATTTTTTCAGCACAATGGAATGAACAAACACTGCTTGACAGTAGGCTGATCATAAAACAAGCAAAGATCTAACAGAACAAACTGAAAATTGAAGGTAATTGTGAATATTCAGCAGACTGGTTGCAGAAATATAAGAAAAGGCATGGCATTAAATTTTTAAAGCATCTGCTGATCACAAAAATCTAACACCAGAACAACTCTACAATGCTGATTGCTTTTATTCCTTACATAAAACCCTGGAAAAAAAAACAAAGTGTACTGTAACCTTTTAACAAAAACATGACATTGTAGGTGGAGACTGAAAGCCTGTCGTTGTTTACCATTGTTCAACAGCTGATTCAGGTACGTATTCTCTCCCAATGCTGCTGTGCTACTTTTGTTACCCTGCACACATTGTATTTTCATTATATTAATTGTAATATAATTATCATGTATTTAATATTTCAGGAGTATTTGAGTAATATTGTAAGTATATTGTTTAAGTGTTCTTGATCATTTAATTATGGGTTAAAAATGAATTTCATATATGATGTTACCATCTGATACATATGTGCCTTGATTAAAGTAAAAACGAACTACCCAACTTATCTCCCAACTCTCTAGTTTTCTTTCCAATTAGTTTGTTTTGGTGTTACAAAACATAACTAATATTTTTTTACTGTTAAGTACATGTATGATGAACAAATCTAAGACAATGACTTCTATACTTTCGAAGTCAGAAATGATGGTGATGCCATGCTATCTTATATATGCCAAAAAATTCTGAAGTCCAAAACACTTTGGATAGGGGGGTACTCAAGCTGTATTAAGGGACTAGGATTGTTAGGAATGACAACGAGATGGGGTTACAGAAAGAACTAGAATTCATTACTCAACTTATGGTTTCTGTGATAGATGACTTGTTCATATACAACTTGATGGATTGTTTTTGTTGAGAATTATAGCTACGATTGGAAATACTTTATAGTATATAAATCTTTTATAATTCAGAAATTGTTTCTAAATCAGATATCCTCTGAATTTTAAATGTGTATGAAGAACTATTGGTCTAAATTTAAATGTATAATATTTTAAAAAATACTGCTTAAACAACTTTGTTAGCTGGAAGTATCTCCTTGGTAGGGACTAGGAGCCCACCTCTCAATTACTGGGCCAGACCTGCCCACAGACTAAACGGGAATAAGCTAGTCTCTGAAGAGCTGGTTGATACAGTATAACCTCCGTATGGTGAGGGTACTCATTGATAAAGTATCTGTTAGATAGGATTTAGAATCTCCTTTTGTGTTTAGTACTTTGTTCACAGTGAACCCAATAACATCACCTTCCAAGAGGTCTACCTTTTTGAACTGAAATAAAGTGTAGTTTGTGTGGGTGTTCACTGTTGCAAAGGATTAATCATCATACTTTCTCACTGTCCTAGAGGATAGGCATTTTGTCCTCGTTCATTTTGAGCTACACGAAGCATTGCAAGCTTCTATCATAAACTATTCTTTGAAACTGAAATAAATGCCCAACATAACTCCCACACTTCTACTCTGATTGAAGGAACTGACCTTGCCCTTTGTGAAATGTCACAATTAAAGAACATCACAGATAGAGTGGTAAATTCTTTTTATCGTTTTCATTGCCTTGTTGGCCAAATCTAGTCTCTTTCCTCTGGGTTTCATAACTTTCAGCAAGTTAATAGCAAGCATGTTAAAATGTGGGCTATGAAATATGCTTTGCAAATCCAATTTATTTTGTTTTGTAGTTCTTGCTCTGCTCCTGTGGAATGAGAAACCCTCAGTGTAATCTGCAGCAAGCAAATATGAGAGCTAAGTATTAAAGGGAAATATCAACAAATATTACCTGATTTCAGATCAGACATTTTGACACATAGCAACTTTTCTTTCTAATGCAATTCATCTGAAAATCAGTGTGATTATTAGACACCAGGCAGTACAATTCACCCTTGAAAGTCAAGTCAACAAAGACATGCAGGACATGGATGAACTATTGCACCCAAAGATGGAGTGGTCATTGTGCCTGAATGTGCTGCCATCTTGTGGATCCAATACAAATTCCTTGTTATTCATACAATAAATGGCATTATTTCCCAAGCAATTTTCTTTTGGCCAGGAAGGTGATGCTTTATTTGAAGAAGCACCCATCACAGAACAGTTTGGGACAATTATGCATCCATTCTCCTGTTGCCTCAGTAGATGTGTACAGCTCAGTACTGGGATCAGACTCGATTATATTTCCTTACATTCTTTCGAGCTTAACTGTTTAGGCTTGCCAAACAACCTGCCCAAATCCTGACCACAGTAGAGGCAAAAGTCACAGGAAAGTTTCTAGAGGCAAGAGTCCTAGGCTTAGAATAAGTGGTTAGTCTTTCATGAAAGAAATGAAAAGAAATTTCTTCACCTAGATAGTCAAAGACCTTTGAAATCTTCTACCCACAGCAACAGTAGAGGCTCTGTTGCTGATTATATTCAAGATGGAGACTGATATTGTTTCAGATATTCGTGGAATTGAGGGATATGTGATAAGTGCAAGAATTCAGCACTATTGTAAGAGATTAGCCATGACCTCTTCTAAGGTAGATCAGGATTAAGGGGCTGAATGGCCTCCAGTTGTTTGTTCTTCCCTTTTTCCATTGCCTGACATTGACCTGGATTTTTCTCTGCTCTTTGATGTAAAGCAGACAGAAAAAGGAATATCTGACAGAAAATCCCTTCACTATATCCCAACAAAATTAACCAAACATTCATTCCTGACCTGACCAGCTATTGGTGATGAATGTACACACTATCAGAATGTTGTACATTATTCAATATTGAACTTGCTTTTCCATGCACATTAGCAATGGTGGTGATCCTGCAAGTGGATTTAATTTATCATTAAGTTCAGACAATGTAACAGGAGGTTTTCAACTCAGCTGCAGGTAACACGGTTGCTGCAATTACCTCAAAATTAAGATTTAATAATTGTTTGCTAATAACTCAAAAGGCTGATATTGTTACTGGTAGTTGGAGAAGGTTGTCTAAGGGACAGATCATACAGAAAAATGGGCAAAGTAAATGCAGATGGAATTATATTTCATCCATAATATGTAAGGTAATGCATTTTGGATCACCTAATATCATCTGGACATTGACAGTAAACAGCAGGGATCTCAGAAGTGTGAATACTCAAAGGAACCTTGGGTTCATAGCTCCCAGAAAATAGTGATATAGACAGACCCCAGTAGTGAAAAATGTGTCTATCTTGCTTGTCTTCTGGAGGTGGGGGGGGGGGGGTACAGTGGAAGAGAAGGAGCATCATGTTGCAGCCGTACAAGACATTGATCAGTCTAAATTGGAATGCAGTACAGTCACCATACTCCAAAAAGGATTTGGGGACAGTAGAAAGAGTGCAAAAGAGATTCACCAGGCTGCTACCTGGAATAGAGAGCTTTAGTTACAAGGAGTGACAAGCTAAGGGGTGACAGAACTTGATACAGTTATAAGAGGCATCCATAGAGTAGTAAGACACTGTCTTTTTTCCAAGGGTAGGGGATCTTAAACTGGAGGCCATAGGGTTAAACCAAGAGGAAAAATATTTATGAAAGATCTGAACAATATTTTGCACAGAGGGTGGGAGGCATATGCAACACACTGCCAGGGGAAATGATACAGGCAGGTCCACATACAATGTTTAAACTATTTATCAGGTACATGGATAGAAAGGTATGGAGGGATATAAGGCAACTTAAGGAAGATGGAATTAATGTAGATGAGCAATTTAATCGTCATAGACAAGTTGAGCAAAAGGGCCTGCCTCTGTAGTGTACACTAAGCACCTGAAATGCCATCAAGAGGCATACAATGCACATTTGCAGAGTTCAAGTAGGATGAGAGACTCGAACACTGAGCCAATCTTAGCTAGAACTGTCCGCTGCCTCTAGTATTGGTTAAAGGACTTTTCTCTACCTGGACTGATGGTGGGCCATCCAAAGTGCTGATTTTCCCCACGGAAGTTCCTTATTCATTTACCCATAGGTTCTGAGAACTTTTGTCCCCACCTATTCTCTGATGGATCTCTCATAATCCCATTCACAAATCTCCCTCTTGATATACCTGATACTTAACCTGCTTCCTGATCTCCTCCCTATCCCTTTAAGTGAAGTTCAATTCCATTCTGAGATTCCCATTCCTGTCTCCAACCTTCTACGTTTCCTTCTCATCATTTTCAATTATCTCACAGCCTCATAGTCTCCTCGACAGCCCTCAGACCCTAGTTTTATCAGTTTCACTCGCTTCCATACACCATCCATCCTTTGCATTTTGACTTTCTCCCAGATCTCAGCTCTTCTTCTTCACCATTCCTCACTCTATTACTTTTTCTGCAATTTCTCCTCTCCAAGGAGTTACAGTTCACAACGCAAATGTCTTCATGAATGACTTTACCTGTTCAGCTGTTCCACCATACACAAATTATATCTCAGGAATACAGAAAACCTTAGCATTACATCTCATATTGAAAAAAATCTGATTTGTTGTAATTGTTTTTTTACAGAATTATTGATATAGTGTTTTGAAGTTGATAATGTACTGGGGGCAGGTGCAATGATTTAAGGAACTTCAGACGTTTTGATCAGCAGATTTTCACTGAAAAATTGGTGCAAATGTTACTGCTACTTTCACCAAATAATTTCTGCTAATCCATTGTTTCATGACTTAGTGTTGTATTAACTGACAGCTAACATCAAACAGTGAAACATTTGCATAATGAACATAATTGTCCTACCTGTCAAATTATCATATCAAAATTACAAAATTTACACATTTATAAACTTGACGTAGTAAGAGAATTCAGAATAAAATCATAGTTTTTTTTTACACTTTTCCTTGTATAAAGCTGTTCCATCAGTAAAGGTCAGAGATACTGCTGAAGCAGCTTTATCTTTGAAGAAACCATTGTGAAACAGACACTTCAGTTCCTAATAAATTTCATTAGCTATTAGTTCCTTGTTCAGTCTGGTCAAAGCAAATCTCATTAAAACATTAATGCAAATGTGCACCATTGGGGGAAAAAATAGCTGGTCCTCAAAGTCAGGGACAATTGATGTGAATTATTATAAACACAAGGGAATTTTGTGGGCATTAATGTGAATTATTGAAGGCTTAGCAAATTAGAAACAAAATCCATGGTCCTTCACGTTTAAATCAAATCTTCATTGTTTTAACTTCCTGCCTTATCCTTCAGACAGTATGGGTGGTGGAATGAGAGATGGCAGTATTCCAAATAATTAAATATTTTTAAAGTATAGATATTATTGTGATCTAAGATAATATGAAATTCCTTGTCCCTTCGGTCTTGTAACCTATATGGCCTATAAAACAGAGTGTGTACACTTTTAAGAATTGTATCATGGATCAAAATGCTCTCTCTGTATAAACCCAGTGGCCACTTTATTAGTGACTTTATCAGTGGCCACTGAATGCACGTTTGTGGTCTTCTGCTGGTGTATCTGGCCCATCCATTTTAAGGTTTGACTTGTGGTGCGTTCGGAGATGCTTTTCTGCACAACAATGCAGTAATGCACAGTTATTTGAGTTACTGTCTTCTTCCTGTCAGCTTAAACCAGACCTCTGATGCTAACAAAGCATTTTTGCCCACAGAACTGCCACTCACTGGATGTTTGTTTCTAGTTTTCTGCACCATTCTCTGTAATTTTAGAAAAGGTTCAGCATGAAAATCCCGAAAGTTCAGCATTTTCTGAGAAACTCAAGTCATCTGGTCTGGCACTAGCAATTGTTCCACAGTCAAACTCACCTAGATCACATTTCTTTTCCATTCTGACGTTTGGTCTGAACAATGCAGTCTCTTGACCATGATGGAATGCTTTTACGCATTGAGTTGCTGTCATATGTTTGCATTAACAAGCAAATGTAAAGGTGTACCTAATAAAGTGGCCAATGAATATATATTGTGAGTATTACACTAGTTAGCATCAACTGATTGGCTGAGAAGAGGCACAAGACAGAAATGCTCTACTCCTCTCTGTAAATCTGGAAACACTGCAACACACACAAAATGCTAGAGGAACTCAGCAGATTAGACGGCATCTATGGAAAAAAAGTGTTGTTAACATTTTGGCCCGAAACCCTTTGGCAAGACTGGAGAAAGAAAGGTGAGGAGAAGATTTAAAAGGTGGAAGGAGGGGAAGGGGAAACACAAGTGATAGGTGAAATCAGAAGGTGGGGGAATGAAGTAAAGAGCTGGGAAGTTGGTGGAAGAGGTACAGTGCTAGAGAAAGGGGAGTCCTTTAGAAGAGAACAGAAGGCCATGGAAGAAAAAAAGGGAGGGGGTGGAGCACTAGAGTGAGGCGATAGGTGGTAAGGTGAGAGGGGGAAAGGGGGTGCGTTACCAGAAGTTCAAGAAATGGATGTTCATGTCATCAGGTTGGAAGCTACCTAGACAGAATATAAAGTGTTGTTCCTCCAACCTAAATGTGGCCCATCACAACAGTGGAGGAGGCCATGTTTAGACATATTGGAATGGGAAGTGGAATTAAAATGGGTGGCCACTAGGAGATCCCACTTTTTCTGGCAGACTGAGCACAGGTGCCCAGCAAAGTGGTCTCCCAATCTATGTCAGGTCTCACCGATATACAGGAGGCCACGCCAGCAGCACAAGGCAGAGTATATGATCCCAACAGACTCACAGGTGAAGTGTCACCTCATCTGGTAGGACTGTTTGGACCCCTGAATTGTAGTGAGGGAGGAGGTGTAGCACTTGTTCTGCTTGGGAATCAGGAGGGATATCAGTGGGGAGGGACGAATGGGCAAGAGAGTCAAGTAGGAAAAGCAAAAAGTGGGAAAGATGTGCTTGGTGGTGGGATTCCATTGGAGATGCAGAAGTTGCAAAGAATTAGATGCTGGACATGGAGGCTGTTGCTGAGCCACCTACACTCCACCTACCAGAAAAAGCAGGATCTCCCAGTGGCCACCCATGTTAATACCACTTCCAATTCCCATTCAGATATTTCTATCCATGGCTTCCTTCACTGTTGTGACGAGGTCACATTTAGGTTGGAGGAACTTTCCAGCTGGGTAGCCTCCAATTTGATGGCATGAACATCAATTTCTTGAACTTCCAGTAATGCCCCCCACGCTTCACCTTTTCCTATCCCCTTTTCCCTCTCTCACTTTATTGTCCATTGCCTCCATCTTTCTTCCAAGGCCTTCTGTCCTCTACTATCAGGTTCCCCCTTCTCTGGTGAAAGGGATACAGGGTCAATCAACTTTCCAGCTCTTTACTTCTGATTTCACCTATCACCTTGTGTTTCTCTCTCCCCCCTCTCTCCACCTTTTAAATCTGCTCCTCAGGTTTTTTCTCCAATCCTGCTGAAGGGTCTTGGCCCGAAACATCAACTATACTTTTTTCCAATGGATGTTGCCTGGCCTGCTAAGTTCCTCCAGCATTTTAAGACCAGCAGACCATAAGACATAGGAGCAGAATTAGGCCATTTGGCCCATCGAGTCGGCTCCACCATTTAATCATGGCTGATCCTTTCTTTCTCTTCCTCAACCCCATTTCCTGGCCTTCTCCATGTAATCTTTGATGCCATGTCCAATCAAGAACCTATCAATTTCTGCCTTAAATAAAGCCAACAACCTGACCACCAAAGCTGCACATGGCAACAAATTCCACAAATTTACCACCCTCTAGCTAAAGAAATTTCTCCACATCTCTGTTTCGATTGGATGCCCCTCTATCCTGAGGTTATGCCCCCTTGCCCTAGACTCTCCCACCATGTGAAACATCCATATCTATTGTCTAGTCCTTTCAACATTCGAAAGGTTTCAATGAGATCCTCCCTCATCCTTCTAAATTCCAGTGAATAAAGACCCAGAGCCATCAAATGTTCCTCGTATGATCACCTAGAATCCTAGAATCATTCTTGTGAACCTCCTCCGGAGCCTCTCCAATGCCAACACTTCTTCTCTAAGATGAGGAGCCCAAAACTGTACATAATCCCTGGTCTTGTATTCTCAATCTCTTGAAATGAATGCTAAAATTGCATTTGCCTTACTCACCACAGACTCAACCTGCAAGCTAACCTTAAGAGTGTTCTGCACAAGACTCCCAAGTCCCTTTGCATCTCAGATTTTTGGATTTTCTCTCCATTTAGAAAATAGTCCACAAATTTATTTCTACTACCAAAGTGCATGAACATGCATTTTCCAACATTATATTTGATTTGCCAATTTCTTGCTTATTCTTCTAATCTGTCTAAGTCCATCTGCATCCTACCTGCTTCCTCAACACCACCTGCCCCTCCATCAATCTTAGTATGATTTGCAAATGTGGCAACAAAACCATCTATTTTATCACCTAATCATTGACATACAGCATAAAAAGAAGTGGTCCCGACACCAGCCCCTGCGGAACACCACTGGACACTGGCAGCCAAACAGACAAGGATCCTTTTATTCCCACTAACTGCCTTCTTCCAATCAGCCAATACTCCAACCATCTTGGTAACTTCCCTGTAATACCATGGGCTCTTAACTTGGTAAGCAGCCTCATGTGTGGCACCTTATCAAAGGCCTTCTGGAAGTCCAAATATACAACATCCACTGCATCCCCTTTATCTATCCTATTTGTAATCTCCTCAAAGAATTCCAACAGGTTCATCATGCAGGATTTTCCATTAAGGAAACAAAGCTGACTTTGTCCTATCTTGTCCTGTGTCACTAAGTACTCAATCACCTCGTCCTTAACTATTGACTCCGACATCTTCCCAACCACTGAGATCAGGCTAACCGGTCTAAAATTTCCTTTCTGCTGCCTTCCTCCTTTCTTAAAGAGTGGAGTGACATTTGCAATTTCCCACTCATCTGGCACTATGCCAGAGTCCAATGTTTTTTGAAAGATCATTTCTAATACTGCCACAATCTCTAATGCTATCTCTTTCAGTACACTAGGTTTCAGTTCATCTGGTCTGGATGACTTATGCACTTTCAGGTCTTTCAACTTTTTGAGCACCTTCACCCTTGTAGTAGTACTGCACCCACTTCTCTTCCTTCACACACTACAAGATCTGGCACAGTGTTAATGTCTTCCATAGTGAAGACTGTCATCTCCTTGTTCCCATTATTATTACTCCTGCCTCATTTTCTAATGGTCCTATACCCACTCTTATCTCTCTTTTATTTTTTACATACTTGAAAAGGCTTTTACTATCTGTTTTGATATTATTTGCTAGCTTGCTTTCATATTTCATCTTTTCCTTTCTAATGATTCTTTTAGTTGCTCTCTGTAGGTTTTAAAAATGTCCCAATCCTCTATCAGCCCACTAATTTTTGCTTTGTTGTATGCCCTCTCATTTTGTTTTTACATTAGCTTTGATTTCTCTTGTCAGCCATGGTTGTACTACTTTGCCATTTGAGCATTTCTCCACTTTTGAAATAAACATTACCTGCACCTTCCTTATTTTTCCTAGAAACACACACTACTGCTGCTCTGCTGACATCCCTGCCAGCAATTCCTTCCAATTTACTTTGGCCAACTCCTCTCATACCACTGTAATTTCCCTTACTCCACTGAAATACTACTACGTCAGACTTTACTTACTCCCTATCAAATTTCAAGTTGAACTCAATCATATTGTGATTACTGTTTCCTAGGGGTTCTTTTGCCTTAAGCTCCCTAATGGCCTCTGGTTCATTATACAGCACCCAATCCAGTATAGCTGATCTCCTAGTAGGCTCAATGACAAACTGCTCTAAAAAGCCAACTCTTAGGCGTTCAACAAACTTATTCTTTTGAGATCCATTATCAACCTGGTTTTTCCAATTGACCTGCATGTTAAACTCTCCCATGACCATTATAACTTTGCTCTTTTGACATGCCTTTTCTATTTCCTATTGTAATCTGTGGTCCACCTCCCAGACACTGTTAGGAGGCCTGTATATAACTGCCATCAGGGTACCTTCACCCATGCAGTTACTTAACTCAACCCACAATGATCCAACATCTTCCAACACTATGCCACATCTTCCTATTGATTTGATGCCATTCTTTACAAGCAGAGCCACACCACTCCCTATGCCTCCCTTCCTATCCCTCCAATACAATATGTAACCTTGGATAATCAGCTGCCAACTACAACCATCCTTTAGCCACGATTCAGTGATGGCCACAAATCATACCTGGCAATCTGTAATAGTGCAACAAGATCATCCACCTTATTTCTTATACTCCGCGCATTGAGATACAACACCTTGAGTACCATATTTGCTATCCTTTTTGATTTTGCATCCCTAACGTACTGATGCTCACCCTGTTGGTTGCGACTATGTCCTATCACCTGCCTGCCCTTCCTGACAGTCTGACTGCACACTATCTTTACTTTTTTACCATCCGTCCTATCCTGAGTCCCATCACTCTGGTTGCCACCCCTTGACAAATTAATTTAAACCCTCCCCAACAGCTCTAACAAACCTGCCCGTGAGAATATTGGGCCCCCCTTGGATTCAGGTGCAGCCTGTCACTTTTGAACAAGTCATACCTGCCCCACAAGAGAGCTCAATGATCCAAGAATCTGAAGCCCTGCCCCTGGCACCAGCTTATCAGCCAAATCATCTTGTTTCTACCCTCACTGGCATGTGGCACAGGTGGTAATCCAGAAATTACTACCCTGGAGGTCCTGCTTCTCAACTTTCTACCTAGCTCTCTAAAATCTCTTTTCAGGGCTTCATTGCTTTTCCTTCCTATGTCATTGGTACCAATATGTACCAAGACATCTGGCTGATTCTCACTCCCTCTCCAAAATATTGTGGATCTGTGATGTCTCCAACCCTGGCACCTCGGAGGCAGCATACCTTCTGGGGGTCCCGTTCACATCCACAAAATCTCCTGTCTATTCCCCTCACTATTGAGATCCCTATCAGTACCACTCCCTTCTTCTCTCTCTTTCCCTTCTGCACCACGGACCCATGCTCTGTGCCTATAACCCAGTCGCCATGGCATTCCCCGAGAGGTCACCACCACAAAAGCAGTATACTTAGTTTTGAGGGGAATGGCCACAGGTGTGCTCTGCTCTAGCTGTCTATTTATATTTCCATTCCTCCTGACAGTCACCAGCAACTCGGCTCCTGCAACTTCGAGTGGCAACTTCCCTGTAACTTTGATCAATTATATCCTCATTCTGCCGTACAAGTCAAAGGAAATCCAACTACTGCTCCAGATCCCTAACATGGTCTTCAAGGAGCTGCAGCCAGATGCACTTCACAAAGATGTAGTTCCCTGAAAGACTTGGGTCTCCCAGGACTCCAACACCCGGCATGAAGAACACACAACCACCATTTACTGTACCTGCTGCAGTAAGAGAAAAACAATAAAAAACCTTAACTGAAGCTTACCCTCAGCCAACGCCTCCTCTGAGCCGAAGCCTCCGCTTGTCCCTCCTGTACTTTTATTTAGTTTGCAGTGCTCTGTTCACACTGCTGATAGGGCCTCTGCAATGGCAAATTTCATGTGTGTTGTTTGGATTTCCAGCATCTGCAGATTATCTCTGCTTGTGAGTGAAAACACTGGGTTCAGGTTTTTGCCACTCTCACAGAACAAGAGTCAAGTGTACCCGGTAACAGTGCAATTGCAGAGAACCCAAGTGATGAACACCACACAGTTGCATCAGACCTAACCACAGCTGACGGAAGCAGACCCACAGCAAATGCGAAGGTGGAGGACACTGAGAACGTGACAGCAAACCGTGAATAGCATATTAAAGTGTAAAGTAACATTACTCTGTAATGAAGGCTGGTGATTAGTTGTCTGCCTCAGTATAGAAAAAACATCTGGGGAAAAATGATGGGAAGGGATCTGAGTTACAACAGAGACATCAGATTCCACAGCTTCAGTGGCATGGCAGATTGAGAAAGAGAAGAAATTGCATGTGGCATCTGAAAGCAGGAACTCCAGCCTGAATTGGGAGTGAATACAAATAAGTCGGGCTTTTCAATGGTTGGGCCAGCAATGGAATGGACAGTCCGGAAAGGGGTGCCTCCTGGGAGAGGTCAGTGCAGTCATCCAACTAAGGACCAACCCCTCTCGTACATTGATAAAAGAGCCCGGGAGCTTGATACATTTACCTTGCAGGTGCCCCTGACCAGAGAGTAACCACTGATAGCCACTGCAGAGCTTTAGCTGTCAGAAAATGAAGGGGTGAAGATAAAGAATGTGACTAAACTGCAATCAGCCAGCAGGGAAGGAGGCGACAGGCATTCAAATTACAAAGCTGCATAAGGACTGTTTGTCAAATTTCTAGAACAATCTCTGCTTAGAGTCTCGTAGGTAGTCACAAGGGATGACAGCATAGATGTAGATGCACATGAGGTAATTGAGCAAGGGGTTCCAAAGTACTAGGCATTTTTGCTGTCCTACTTGATTAGATCCTTGTTAATATTTAGCCTTTCCTGCAACAGATTTATTTTTGTCCAGGAGTGCCAAGAGGAGGGACTGTTGGGGCAGATTCTAGAATTGGGCTATACAGCAAATATTAACTTCAGCAACGAGATGAACATAGATAGTAGATTAAATGCAGCCCTAGGCTATAGTTTCCTGGAGCTGAGGACATCAGATAATTCAAAACCAGACATTTTAGGTGTCTGGAGAATGGGTTAAAAGAACAGAGTGTGAAAATTATATGTAATTCTAAGGAAACATTGTAGATGCATGGTAACTATATAATTGTTCTTTGATCTTTAGCATTTAAAATCTCATGTAATATTTGTTTGAAGAAGCTTCTTCACCCAGAGAGAGTCTCATTTTGTTGATAAAAGACCACTTTTATATTTACCACCAGCTCTGTCTCACAGGGGACTTTGTTCACGCTACAATAGTTCCAAAGCTGCATTTTACATTTTTTTGTTTATTTTATATTAATATTATATGCGTGGCTTATGTAATATTGCGCATTCCCATTTTTTAACTGAACAATGCAACTAAATGTTCTCTATTTATTGCGTGTATTACACAGGCTAAACTATTTACCTGTCTGTAAATAAGTCAACAAAAATAAAGATTTGCTCTCCTTTACAGTTCCTTTGCTTTAAGTAAGCATTAGTTTAACAAACTATCCATCTTCCAAAATGTTAGTAAGAGGTACTGATGTAGAATGAACAGCAAAATTTGTTCCAATCTCTCTCTCCCTCTCCCCCTTACACCCCTCTCTCCTCTTCTCTTCCTCTCTCCCTTTCTCATTTGCACTATTCCAGGACTTAACTATTCTATGTATGATTCAATAAGCTAAACCTTAACACAATAAATGAGGAGGACTCTGATTCATCTTCACACCTGCAGCATGAAGATGAATCAGAAGATGAATCTTACCTTTATTGATTTAGAAACAGAGACTTGACTTCTATTTGATTTGTTCATTATTCCTCACTTAGATCAAAGCCAACTTTTCAGATCAGTGACATAGTCATGATTCTTATGTGTCAAAGAAAAGATAGCAATTAAATACAATTTCACAAAGGCTACCATGTATAATAACAACAATACTGCTATTATAATTTTTTATAGAGTACTTTTCATACAGGTGATGTTATTCAAAGTGCTTTACAATGGGATAAAGAGCAAATATTAAAATAAGAGATAAAAAGATGTTGGCTAAAAGCAAGTTTAAATATATAGGTTTAGATCTGGCACTTAATTCTCAATTGATCCTGCATTCCTTATAGTTTGGGTATTGAATTCCACAGTTTTGGAGTGTATTTCAAAAAAGCTGACCTGATAATTATCTTTTGGGGGAGATTGTTTAAATTTAAGAGACTGGCAGAAGAAAAGTTGAGAGTTTGAACAAGATTATAAAACAAAACCAATTCTGAGATATACTGTAGTACCAGACTATTGAGAGCTTTAAAGCAATTAAGAGAAATTTAAAATCAATTCTAAAAGAAACGGGAAGCCAATACAAAATAGCAGGGGAGTGATATGTGACCTCACCTGGCTTTTGGTTAAAAGTATAGCAACGGCAGATGGAGTTCAACCCGAGATAAGTGTGAAGTGCAAACATGAGGAAATCTGTAGATGCTGGAAATTCAAGCAACACACGCGAAGTGCTGGTGGAATGCAGCATCTATAGGAAGAAATACAGTGTGAAGTGGTTCATTCTGGTAGGTCAAATATGATGGCAGAATATAGTATTAATGATAAACATGATGGCCTTCATCAATCGTGGAATTGAGTTTAGGATCTGAGAGGTAATGTTGCAGCTGTATAGGACCCTGGTCAAACCCCACTTGGAGTACTCTGCTCAGTTCTGGTCACCTCACTACAGGAAGGATGTGGAAGCCATAGAAAGGGTGCAGAGGAGATTTACAAAGATGTTACCTGGATTGGGGAGCATGCCTTATGAAAACAGGTTGAGTGAACTTGGCGTTTTCACCTTGGAGCTATGGAGGATGAAAGGTGACCTGATAGAGGTGTATAAGATGATGAGAGGCATTGATCGTGTGGATAATCAGAGGCTTTTTCCCAGGGCTGAGATGGTTGCCACAAGAGGACACAGGTTTAGGGTGCTGGGGAGTAGGTACAGAGGAGATGTCAGGGGTAAGTTTCTTACTCAGAGAGTGGGGAGTGCATGGAATGGGCTGCTGGCAACGGTGGTGGAGACGGATACGATAGGGTCTTTTAAGAGACCTTAGGATAGGTACATGTAGCTTAGAAAAGTAGGGGGCTATGGGGAAGTCTAGTAATTGCTAAGGTAGGGACATGTTCGGCACAACTTTGTGGACCAAAGGGCCTATATTGTGCTGTAGGTTTTCTATGTTTCTATGCATCTATGATTTCAATGAGTTAAAGTTCGTCAATAGATATCTTGGCCAGTAAAATGTGCTTTGCAATAGCCTAGTCTATCTGATATAAAGGCAAGAATTAGTTTTTCAGCATCATTGCTTGACAGAAACAGGCGTAAGTCACTTTACAATATTCCTTAAGTGTAGAAATGCTGCTCTGGTCGTTTTCTTTATGTGGGATTTAAAACTCAAACCTAAATCAAGGTTAGCCACCAGGTTTACTTCTGATTTTACAAGGACAGCCAAGTTCTCAAGTTTTCAACGAACTTTATCTCATTTGGCTTTAAAAGTATTTGTTTTATTTTCAATTACTTATAAATTTCCTATGTATCATATATTTCCTACAGATTTTGTTGTTCATATGTGTAGATTAATACAATCCAATATCCACAAGCAAAAAAAAATCATAAAGCACAATACCAGCTTTGCTGGAAGGGTAAGGTTAGCATTTTCAGAATAATAAAACTACACTTCGGGAAAAATGAATTGATGCCTTAGAAATATTCCTCCAGCACTTTGTCTGAGCAACACACACAAAATGCTGGAGGAAATCAGCAGGCCAGGCAACATCTATGGAAAAAAAGTACAGTTGACGTTTTGGGCCAAGACCCTTCAGCAGGACTGGAGAAAGTGATCATCAGCACACAGGTGATTCCATGGGACTATATCTCAAGCAAGGGTCATTAACGCCATCAGATCATAAGATCCTATGATATAGGAGAATTGGTCCATTTGGCCCATTGAGTCTGCTTCACCACTTCATGATGGCTGATCCAATTTTCCTCTCAACCGCATTCTCCCATATCCCTTCATGGCCAGACCAATCAAAAATCTAGTAACCTCTGTCTTAAATATACATGAAGACTTGGCTTCTACAGCTGCCTGTTGCAAAGAATTCCACAGATTCTCCACTCTCTGGCTAAAGAAATTCCTCCTTATCTCTGTTCTAAAAGGAAACCTAAAAGGAAGAAATGGGCAGACAACGTTACAGAATGGACCAGAGAGTGCTCTGTCACAACCAGGTACTCACCCATGAGGGATGAAAGCAACTGGCCCAGCACTGATCTGTACCTCACCCCTATGACCCAGGCAAGTTGCAGGATCTGTAACCATGACCGTAACCTCTTAAAGCGAATGCTAACATCACATTTGCCATCCTCACCACAGGCTCAACCTGCAAATTAACCTTTAGGGAAGGCGGCACAACAACTCCCAAGTCTCTTTGCACTTCAAATGCCATAAAATCCTTCCCATTGCTGACTGACTGGCTTTTTCCTCACATAGTTGTCAATGATTTTCAAAGTCATGTAAATACATCTAGCTTTATGATACTCCACCTGAGATTCAATACCCTCTCTAGGTAAAACTACCATTCATTGCATTCTGAGTCATAATGTTTACTTTTATCCAAAATCATTAGGTTCAGAATCAGATTTATTATCACTGACATGTACTTAGTAGCAACTTTATGAGGTGTCTCCTGGACCTAAAAGAGTGCCCACTGAGTGTGTTCATTGTCTGTTGCTGTTCTAGCCCATCCACTTTAAGGTTCAATGTGTAATGCATTCAGAAATGCTCTTATGAACACCATTGTTGTAATGCATGGTTATTTCAGTTACAGTCGCCTTCCTGTCAGTTTGAACCAGTCTGGCCATTCTTCTCTGTCTTCTCTCATTAAGGAGACATTTTCTTCCACAGAACTGCCACTCACTGGATGTTCCTTTTTTGTTTGTTTTTTACACCATTCTCTGTAAACTCTACAGACTGTTGTGCATGAAAATCCCAGGAGATCAGCAGTCCCTGAGATACTCAAACCATCCTATCTGGCATCAACAATTATTCCACAGTCAAAGTCACTTAAGTCATATTTCTTCCCCATTTTGATGTTTGGTCTGAACAACAACTGAATCTTGTGACTACGTCTACCCGATTTTATGCATTTATTTGCTGCCACATGATTGGCTGGTTAGCTATTAGAATTAACAAGCAGGATGTACACATGTAATTAATAAAGTGACCACTGAGTGTACAAACATCAAACAAGTCAACATTTAAATATCTTGGCAGCCAAATAACAAGTGATGGTATGTGTGACACAGATATCAAATATAGAATAGCAATGGTGAAAGAAGCTTTCCAGAAAATGAAGGCCATATTAACAGACAGAAAGATAAGCATGCAGACTAAAAACAGAATACTGCAGTGCTACATTTATTCTATCCTGACTTATGGAAGTGAAGGCTGGACCATTTCCCCAGCAATGGAAAAGAGACTGGAAGCAGCTGAATTATGGTTCTACAGGAGAATGTTAAAATATCATGGACCACAAACATATCAAATGAAGAAGTTCTCAGAAGAGCCCAAGCAGTTAGATCACTCATACCAACAATAAGAGAAAGACAACTCAGATTCCTCGGACACAGAAAGATGAACTAGAAAAACTCATACTCTCTGGAAAGATCGAACCTAGAGCAAACCTAGAGGAAGACCTCGGCTTACGTACATCAAAAGCCTAGCCAGGTGGCTACACATTGAGGAAATGGACGTCATCCAAGGAACAAGGGATAGATCTGTATGGAAAACCATGGTCACCAACATTCACATGAGATCTGGTACCTAGACAGACAGGGTGCATACTGTATGTTGTGAAATGTATTGTTTTGAAGCAGCATTACAGAACAAAGACATAAAGTAACTATAGTTTATAAAAATAACTAAATAGTGCAAAATAAGGAATAATTAGTTAATGTTCGTGGGTTCATGAGGGTTTTCTAATATTTAATGGTGGGGTGAAGCAGAGTTCCTGAATCACTGACAGTGAGTCTTCAGACTTCTGCATCTCCTTCCTGAGAGTAGTAATGGGAAATGGGCAAGTAGCAGATGGTGAGGGTCCAAAATAATGGATGCCACCTTCTTGAGGCATCAAATAGTGAAAATGTTCTCAACGGTGTTTGGGGGGGTGCAGGGGTGCTCATGATGGTGCTGGCCGAATCTATAACCCTTTGCAGCCTCTTGTGATCTGTGTATTGGATCCTGCATACCAAGCTGTGACACAACCAGTCAGAATGCTCTCCACTGTACATCAACAGATACGTGTAAGTGTCTTTGTCAACATAGCAGATCTCCTGAAACTCCTAATGAAGTATAACCACTGGCATTAGTGTATCAATGTGTTGGGTCGAGGATAAATCCTCTAAGATGTTGATGCCCAGGAACTTAAAGCTACTGACTCTTTACACCACCAATCCTTCAATGACTTCCTCATCCTGAAGCTGACAATCAATTCTAAAGTCTCGCTGACGTTGAGTATAATGTTGCCGCCGCAACATTATGATTAACATTGCTAGACTGATACTTAACTTCATAAGCCAAACCAATTATACACATGCTATTAAAAGCTCTGCTGTTCTTTAATGAGAACATGAATGTATCTTTCAATCATTTGGTGTTGGTTTGCATTTTAACCCAGTGATGTGTTCTGTGTAATGGAATGAGGTTTGAGATTGGCAACTTAAACCAGAAGGCCATGTACAGTAGTTTAGAAACGTAGATGACCTACAGTACAATACAGGCCCTTCGGCCCACAAAGCTGTGCTGAACATGGCCTTACCTTAGAAAATACCTAGGGTTACCTATAACCCGGTACTTTTCTGACCTCCATGTACTTGTCCAGGAGTCTCTTAAAAGACCCTATCATATCCATCTCCATCACCATCGCCAGCAGCCCCATTGCATGCACTCACCACTCTGCGTAAAAAATTTACCCCTGACATCTCCTCTGTACCTACTTCCAAACTCCTTAAAACTGTGCCCTCTCATGTTAGCCATTTCAGTCTTTGGAAAAAGCCTCTGACTATCCACACAATCAATGCCTCTCACCATCTCATACACCTCTATCAGGTCAACTCTCACCCTCTGTCACTCCAAGGAGAAAAGACTGACTTCACTCAACTTATTTTCATAAGGCATGCTTTCCAATCCAGGCAACATCCTTGTAAATCTCTTCTGCACCCTTTCTATGGTTTTCACATCCTTCCTGTAGTGAGGTGACCAGAACTGAGCACAGTACTCTAAGTGGGGTCTGACCAGGATCCTATAGAGCTGCAAAATTACCTCTCAGATCTTGAACTCAATCCCATGATTAATGAACCACAGAGTAAACCTACGCAGCAGCTTTGAGTGCCCTATAGACTCACACCCCTAGATCCCACTGATCATCCACATTGCCAAGAGTCTTACCATTAATACTATATTCTGTCATTATATTTGACCTACCAAAATGAACCACTTCACACTTACCTGGGTTGAACTCTATCTGCCACTTCTCAGCCCAGTTTTGCATCCTATCAATGCCATGCTGTAACCTCTGACAGCCCTCCATACTATCCACAATATCTCCAAGCTTTGCGTCATCAGCAGATTTATTAACTCATCCCTCCACTTCCTCATCCAGGTCATTTATAAAAATCACGAAGAGTAAGGGTCCCTGAACAGATCCCTGAACCACCCCACCAGTGACCGACCTCCATGCAGAATATGACCCATTTACAACCACCCTTTGCCTCCTGTGGGCAAGCCAGTTCTAGATCCACAAAGCAATGTCCCCTTGGATCCCATGCATCCTTAGTTTGTCAATAAGCCTTGCATGAGGTACCTTATCAAATGCCTTGCTGAAATCCATATACACTACACCTACTGCTCTACCTTTATCATTATGTTTAGTCACATCCTCAAAAAATTCAATCAGGCTTGTAAGGCAAGACCTGCCTTTGACAAAGCCACACTGGCTATTCCTAATCATGTTATGCCTCTCCAAATGTTCATAAATCCTGCCTCTCAGGATCTTCTCCATCAACTTACCAACCACTGAAGTAAGACTCACTGGTCTATAATTTCCTGAGCAACCTCTACTCCCTTTCTTGAATAATGGAACAACATCCGCAAGCCTCCAATCCTCTGGCATCTCTCCTGTCCCCATTGATAATGCAAAGATCATTGACAGAGGCTCAGCAATCTCCTCGCTCACCACCCACAGTAGCCTGGGGTACATATCATCTGGTCCCGGTGACTTATCCAACTCAATGTTTTCCAAAAGCTCCAGCACATCCTCCTTCTTAATATCTACGTGCACAAGCTTTTCAGTCCACTGTAAATCATCCCTACAATTGCCAAGATCCTTTTCCATTGTGGATACTGAAGTGAAGTACTCATTAAGTATCTCTGCTATCTCCTCCGGTTCCATACGCACTTTTCCACTGTAACACTTGATTGGTCCTATTCTTCTATGTCTTATCCTCTTGTTTAAGTTCTTCGGTCTGGGAAGCATCCAATATGATGGCAGGAGTACTGATTTTTCTAACTTCTGGCAATTTTTACCTTCTCTCTTTTTCCATTCCCCATTCTGTTTCCCCTCTCACCATTCCCTTCTCCTCACCTGCCTTACATCTCCCTCTGATATATCCTCCTTCTCTTAACAGATTTCTTCGTCGACCCTTTACCTCTTACATCTATCACCTCCCAGCTTCTTACTTCACCCCCTTCACTAACCACTCTCTTTCCCCCTCACCTACCACCTGTCAGATTGTTCTTCCTCTCTCCACTGTTGGCTCATTATTCTGGCTTCTACCTCCTTCCTTTCCATTCTCAATGAAGGAGTTTGGCCCAAAACATTGACTACAAAGATATAGGTCCTTTGGCCCAATTAGTCCATGTTGACTATGGAGCCCACCCAATGCTTCTTAAATACTACTACTTGCCAGATATCCCTTTACCTACAAACAGTCTTTCCCTATCAAATTTTGCATGTACCTGCTAAATGTTTCCAAAATATGCTTTGTCCCAATTTAGAACTTTAATTTGCAGAACTGTGCTGTCTTTTTCTCGGTGCAAGTACACTGTATTTTACTGTATTGGCTTTGTTTATATACTGGTGTGGGTGGACAACATTTATTTGAAGTCTCTTACACTGAAGTATCATTTGGATGTAACCCAGTCTGAAGGTGTCAGGGAAGATTTAATTGCAAAATGAAAACTGCTTCTAGTTCCTCAGTACTCTTTCCTCCTCCCTGCCCTTCCCTTTGAGATAAGATAGCCACTAAAATCTCACTCACTCTGAATACTAGTTCTCATGATCTGATTCTAATTACTCATGGGGCCTCCACGTTCAAGTGAGAAAATGTGCTTAGATGAAAATCAGCCAGCTATGTTGTCATCTAACATAGATTAACAGGAGGCTTAAAAATTTCCTCCTGTTAACTTAGTCTTTCATTGCTATGCTCTAACAAGGGTCAAAAGAAAAGCAATGAAGAACATCAAAGGCTTGAACTGCAGGCTCTAAAGGTTCCAGAATCCTGTAAAGGCTCCACGATTTCTGAAGCAGCAGCTAAGACTGTTGTGAAGTGAGTTGTTGGTGGAACTGCAAAAGCCATCAAAACCCTACTTAGGTTGGCAGCTGAGGACATCGTTAAAATGCTTATAACCATTTCCGTTGATGTTGCCTCACCTGCTGAGTTCCTCCAGCACTTTGTGTGTTGTGCGTGTTGCTCAGTATTTCCAGCATCTGAAGAGTCTCTGCTGTTTATGATCTATGTGCCTCTTTACTTGCTATTTCACTCTGATGATAACACAGAAGTATCTACATATTTCACCCAGAAAATCTTTGGCTCAAGATTGTGCAAAATAATTTCTAAATTACTGAGAATGTTACCAACAAGATTTGACCCCAAACCATGACAATCAACTTGAAAAAAGAATTCAGTGATCATTTAATGAAGGAAATTATCAAGAACACTGTGAATCTAACAAATGTAGGAGTCGCTCGGTTTTCCAGGCAATATCTGTGCTGAGAGGAGCAAAAGGGCAATCAAATGACTGTTGCATTGTTATTTCCAGATAAAGATTTCTTATTTACACTTGATGATTTTACTCTACGAGGGATGATTGATAAATCCATGGCCTAAGGTAGAAGGAGTCAATTTTAGAAAACCTAGCACATTTATTTTTCAACATAGTCCCCTCCTACATTTACACACTTAGTCCAGCAGTCGTGGAGCATACGGATCTTGGCCCTCCAGAAAGTGTCCACAGCAGGGATGATTGATAAGTACGTGGCCTCAGGTAGAAGATACAGCTCTCGTTACATGCACATGCAGGTCAACTCTTTGAGTGATTATGCAGGATGTTTGAAGTTAATAACTTATCAGTTAATAATTCATCTGGGGTGATTGATAAGTTTGTGGCCTAAGGTAGAAAGAGATGGGTTATTAACTTCAAACTTTCTGCATAATCTGCATGGAATGACAGCTGTATAACTCATCTCCTTCTACCTTAGGCCACAAACTTATCAATAACCTATCTGTGGACACTTTCTGGAGGTCCAAGATTTGATTGCTCCACGACCGCTGGACTAAGTGTGTAAATGTAGTTGGGGTCTATGTTGAAAAACAAATGTGCAAGGTTTTCTAAAATTGACTCTTAGGCCAAGAACATATCAATCACCCCTCATATGATGCACAAATGTTTGTTTTCAGATTACAGGCCATGAATTGCCAGAGGTCAATGAATTTTTCTGCATTCATTGAGGGCACATTCAAAAAGTAACGAATCAAGAATGTGACATCCATCACCAAGGACCCTCATCACCCAGGATGTCCTCTTCTCATTGTTACCATCAAGGAGGAGGTACAGGAACTTGAAGACACACAGTCAATGTTTCAGGAACAGCTTCTTCCCCTTTGACATCGAATTTTTGAATAGACTCTGAACCTAGGAACACTACTTCACTGTTTTCCTTTTGCTCTCTTTTTGCGCTGCTAATGTTATATATAAAGATATATATTTCTTACTGTAATATTCAGAGTTGTTATTAAATTATTATGTATTGCAATGCACCTGCTGCCACAAAACAACAAATTACACAACATATGCCAGTGATATCGATTCTGATTCTGAGTTTGACCTATAATTCTGTCAGCCTCTATCTGAGTATACTCAGCGGCTGAGCTTCTGCAGCCCACTTGGGTTGAGAATTCTAATGATTCGCTGAGTTGTGGGGGATGAAATTTCTTTTTACCTCAACCCTTAATTTTGAGATTGAGACTCCTATTTCTAGACACTCCAGCCAGAGAAAAATCATCCCTACATCTACCTTGTCAAATCTTGTAGGAATTTTTAAACTTCAGTGAATTCACTTCCTTCTAAACACAACCTAAGTCCTTCTATTTAATTTTTCCACTTTTCTCTGAGCAGGATCAAGTCATGGGGTAAAGCAATAGCCAATATGTTTCACAATCAGGATAGCCGGGGTGGGGTAAAGGCAGGTCAACAAATACTCAGATAAACTGCATTGATTTAAATGCATGATGTTTAACAAGTAAGGCGGATGAACTCAGGACATGAATTGGATCTGAGGTCTGTGATGCTATAGCCATAGCAGAAACATGGCTGAAAGAAAGACAGGACTGGTAGCTCGGTATTCCAGGATATATCTTGCTGCAGGCATAACAGAAGTGCCGGTAAGTGAAGAGAGAATGTTATCACTTTGATGCAACAACAATACTTAAAGAAGATATTCTTGGGGGGATCGCTCCCCATATGAGGCCATATGGTTCAAATTTAGAAACAAGTAGGAGAGGGACACTCTGTTGGGTTTTTATAGACAGAGGGAACTTGAGGAGGAAGGGTACAAATTGCTCAGTTTCAAAACTAATAGAGTAGTATTAGTGGAAGAAGTTAAGTTTCGCATTGTTCGCACAACTACCTAGAGTCTTAAAGGCCTGGATGGGGAAGAGATTGTGAAATATGTCCAGGAAAAAAGCCTGAGTCAATATATAGAAGGCTCTAATCTGGAAGGTGTAAAACTGTACCTTTTCTTGGGTAATGAGGCAGAGTAAAATGACATAATTCTGTAAGTTCTAAGATAGTTTTGGAAAAGGAGAGGGTAGGTCCATAGGTTGGGGCTTAAACTGGACAGAGCTAATATTGGGGAAATTAAGCAAGACCTAATTAGGAATTCAATTGAGAAAGCCTGTCTGATTGGAAAGGGGAGAGGAATGGATAGCAATTATGAGGCTTTTAAGAATCCAGTAACACGTATTCCTGTTAGGCTTAAGGGTAAACCTGGCAAGTTTAGGGAACTTCAGCTGACAAGAGATTTGAGGCTCAGATCAAGAAAAACAAAAAAGGAAGCATTCATTGGGTTTAGGAGTTCTGGGAGTTCTATAATCCCTTGATTATAAAATGTTTCTGAATACACTTAAAAGATAAAGCAACAGGACAATGGAAGGTACAGTATGAGATGGATTTGGCATCTAATGTTAAGGAAAATCCCAAGAGGTTCTATTGATACATTAAGAATAAAAGGCTGTCTAGGGGGAGAGTAGGTCCCCTTAGAGATCAGCAGGACTACCTTTGTCTCAAGGAGATGGGTGAGATTTTTAATGACTATTTCCCATTGATGCTTACTGAGAAGAGAATCATGGTTGTTCAAGAGGTTAACAAAGCAGATGGTGAGGTACATTCATAACAGTAGGATGGAGGTATATGCAACCTTACAATGCATTAAGACGCATAAAACCCCAGGACCCAACTTAGTATATTTTCTCTGAGTTTGTGAGAGGCTACAGATGAAATAGTTCTTGCAGAGATATTTACTTCATCATTGGCCACTGTTGAAGTTTCTTGTGGAAGGTGGCTAATGTTGTTCTATTGTTTAAGAAGGGTAGCAAGAGCAAGCCAGGGAACTACTAAAATCAGTAGTGGAGACGTTATTAGAAGAAATGCAAAGGGATATATGAACTGCTAGATAGGTGGTAAGTTATGCTTGATGAACCTTTTGGAGTTCTTTGAAGAGGTGACCAAAATTATTAATAAAGGTAGGACAGTGAAATGTTGTCTAATTAGAGTTTAACAAAGCCTTCCACAAGGTCCTGATAGATAAGGTGGATGATAGTAGTCTTTTCCCCGAGGTGGGGGAGTCCGAAACTATGGGGCATGGACTTAGGTTGGGGAGGAGGAATTCAAAAATGTCCCAAAGGGAGATTTTTTCATGTAGATGGTGGCGAGTAAGTAGACAAATTACCACAGGAAGTTTTTGAGGCAGGTACAATAATATCTTCTTAAAAAGCACTTGAGTAGCGATATGCAGGTAGTGGAGCTTAGATGAATTTTGTCAAACGCAGGAAATTGGTCCTTGCTGTCTTGGCACTGTAGTTGGCATGGACTTGTTGGGTTGAAAGGCCTGTATCCCTGCTGTAGTACTCTATAATACTATGTGTCAAACTACCTTAGGAATAAGAACCATATCTAAAATAACCTGTTTCCATGTTGCTTGCTAGACATTCATTTTATACACTCCATGGATTCTTCCACCGTAATATTGCTGCTAATCTGCATTGTTTTACCTGGTCTACATGTAGATTGAAGTTACCCCCATATCTATCACATTACGTTTACCTTTACCACTATAAAGTACTTTCAATTGCTCTTATACAAAATTTTGAGGTTTTGTGATTTATTACCCAGTTGGTTTATTTTCTTTGGGATCTTTCACTACATAATCTTTACTTCCTAATTAATTCAGGTATAGTGTCCTCACTCTTGCCTTGGTTCTGGTTATAATTTGCAATATATGAGGAATGATTGCATTGATAAATGTACTTATGCCAACGTTAGTTTCTCCAACATTATCTGTGAGTTTACCAAGCTACTCACAGGCTCTACATGCCAGTTCCTACAGTGTTATACTGGTACAATCTGGGAAAAAATACATGTCAGTAAGATTTCATTGTTGGTCTCTCAACATTCCAGTATTCCCATACGATTGTGATGCAAATTGTTGAAGTGACAGAAGAATTTCCCTGTGAAAGTGATGGTATGAAAAAAATTATTTGCGACCGAATAAGTGCAAAAGGATTGGGAATTACAGTAAATTGGGAGAGTCAATTCCACAAGAATTCTACAGTAGTGTCACCCTTTTAAACAACTTTATTTTATGTTTCTCATGGTGCTCAGAGATTTGGAATCAAATTGATTGTGCAGCTTAAGTCTCAGAAGTTAGATCCAAATCACCTCATACACTAAATCAGAGCAAACTGCATATATATTTTCTTTGTCTTCCTTATCATTACAACCTTTGTCTCTTCTGAGTTTAGAAAATAGCTTTTCTAATGTGAGCCATTAATGTTTTTGTTTTAGAAATTGTATGGAGCAACCAAAACAATTCTCTAAGGCAAATCTAGGCAATAAGATAAGAATATCAGAGTGGATATGCGTTACCTATTAACTGATGCAGAGCAATGAAGCAGTCATGTACTTTCATTTTAATCAATTGACGCATGTGTTACTTTGGTCCACATAAAGTGCATACAGCCGAGTGAATTTCTATCCAACACACTGAAAAGCTTTTTAAATAAATATGGGATGAGGTCAGGATGATTTTCTTCGGGCAAAGAATGATTAATACAGACATTCTGAAACTTGATCATGTGGTTACTGTAATTTATTTAATTTCCCTGGACAATTTATCTGCAATGTGCAAGTAACTAAATATTATTTTGACCTTTTGTACAGTACATGAAGTGACTACGTATATGTTCTGATAAGTTGTCGACAATTTACTTCTCTTTCCGTTGATGCAGACTTATTTGCTGAGTGTCTCCAGCATTTCCTGTTTTATATTTTGCTGAGTCTGCTAATGAAGATTTCATGACATAAAGTATTGCAATCTATCTCCTTTCCTGGATATAAATTTGTACCAATCATGTTCTTCTGTACAACTACAGATTTTCTCCAGCTTTTTGTCATTTTCATCCTTTTACTCCTCTTATCAGAGGATTAAATTTATCAAATAGCATTAGCTATTAGTTTGTAACTCCTCGAGATGTCAAGCTGATGACAATTAGAGAACAACCTGTATTTCAGAGACTATGAACTACTGGACTAATATGAAGTACAGAAAGTGCTAGAAACACACAGGCAGTAACTGCAGAAAAAGAAACATTCTTAGTGGTTAATTGACATTGACTGAGAGTGAAAATTGTTCTTGGGTGGTCAAATTAGATTAGATTACTGAGGTGAAACAGGACTGAAATGATGCTTTAGATGTAAATCAATCACCATTATATCTTTAATATAGATAATATTTCATAAAGTTTTATAATTTGTTAATGAGCAAAGCTGTCAGTAATGATGGAGAAATAACTTTTCATGATAGTAGAACTACCTGATAAGACCAGCACTTCAAAGCAAAGTCCTATGGAGGAGTGTTCTGCAAGCAGATTCCATTTTAAACTAAGCATCGGAGTTGGTTAAAGTGGACAGTGCTGGAAAATATGACCTGATGTCGTGATGTGTAATTAATACTTGATACTGTGTAAGCCCACTCTTTGAGTCAATTTCAGCATTCACAAAACGTTAACTGCCGTTTGCCTAGTGCGTTATCAAAGAACTAAGAGCCTATCTCCTGCTAAGCTAGCTTCCTCTGATTATAGGCAGACTGTACCTTTTAAAGAGGAGATACTTCGTGGCTGGAATCAGGGATGGCAGTTGCACCAGAAGGGCTTGTAGCTTACTGGAAAAAGGTTTTGTTATTCATTTTACTGAATGCAGACTTCAGAATAATGCTTAGCTTGCCAGGGAAATACAGAGGGCTGATATTTCCTGGGTGACCTGGGTGGCGGGGTCCCTGATGATGCTTGCTTTTGCCTTTGTCCTTCTTTGGCAGCTCTAATGCCATATGCAAGTTTGCTGTTGACACCACTGTCATAGGCCGAATCAAAGGTGGTGAGGAATCAGGATATAGAAAGAAGATTGGAAATCTGGATGAATGGTGCTACAACAACAACCTCTTACTCAATGACAGCAAGACCAAGGAGTTGATTATTGACTTCAGGAGGACGGAACCTGAGGTCCATGAGCCAGACCATATTGGAGTATCAGAGGTGGAGAGGGTCAGCAAGTTTAAATTCATCAGTGCTATCATTTTGGAGGGCCTGTCCTGGGCCCAGCGTGTATGTGCAGTTACAAAGACAGCATAGCAGTGCCTTAGGAGTTTGTGAAGATTTGGCATGGCATCTAAAACTTTGAAAAAATTTCTATAAATACATAGTGGAGAGTATACTAACTGGCTGCCTAGTATAGAAACACCAATGCCCTTGAATGGAAAAGCCTACAATAAGAAGTGGATGTGGCCCAGTCTATCACGGGCAAAGCCCTTCCAGCCATTGAACACATCTACATGGATCGTTGTTTCAGGAAAGCAGCATCCATCATCAGGGACCCCCACCACACTGGACATTCTCTCTTCTCACTGCTGCCATCAAGAAGAACGTACAGGAGCCTCAGGACTCACACTGCCAGGTTCAAGAACAGTTATTACCCCTCATCCATCGAGCCCTTGTATCAATAGAGATAACTTTACTCAACTTCACTTGCCCCATCGCTGAAATGTTCCCGTAACCTATGAACCTATGAACTCACATTCAAGGACTCTTCATCTCATGTTCTCAATGTATATCGCATATATATATCTATATATATATATTTATTTATCTATCTATCTATCTATCTATCTATCTATCTATTTATTTATTTATTTATTTATTTATTTATTCATTTATTTATTTATTTATTTATTTTTGTGTCTGAACCATTTGCTGTCTTTTGCAGATTGGTTCAATGCCCAGTTGGTGGTTCCTTCCATTGATTCTATTACAGTTATTATTCTATTACGGATTAGTTGAGTATCCCTGCAAGAAAATGAATCTTTGGGTTGTATGTGGTGACATCTATGTACTTTGATAATAAATTTACTTTGAACTTTTTTAACTTTAATTGGTATTGATGTGTTTGACCAAAGAATCCTTGCTAAAAAGTGGCAGTGAGTTTTATAAATATGCGTAATGCCAACCACCGTATACCACTGGTGAAGGGAGTGAAGATTTTTGGCTGTGAGTGTGGTGCTAGAACTCCTTTGTTCAGGTCGGTGTTGAGTTTTTTATTATTCTTGGCCTTGAAACATATCGATGGTAGAAGTGCTTTAGGATGCAAATATGCCTGACCTGTGATATGTTCTTATAACCACAATCTTTAGGTAGATGGTCCAGCCAAGATTTTGGTCAGTGCTAATCTTGGTGTCTGAACAACAGGAATGCATTTCAATGCCCGCGACCAATGATTAGGCTCTCGCTTATTGATGCTTATCATTAGTACTGACAGTGATCAAAATGAATAAAGGCTGTGCAGTCCAAAGACGATGTTCATTAACCTGCACACAAAGAGAGTGAAAACATGCACAGAATTTGTGTTTTAGGCCTAGCAGAAGAATACCAAGGAGAAAGTTGGTCCAGCTTTAAAATTCCAGAGAACTTGCACTTTCTAACTGCGGCCTGTCAGGAGTCTCCAACCTGCTAGGTGCTCCAGTGAAAATGTGACAGCCATTCTAAGAGGTCTGCATGCCAATCTTCTCTGAGGGGTCAGAGAAGTTCTCCAAACTGAGCACCAACTGAATGGCGGAATTGCAGGAGCCCCCACCCCATGTGGAGAGCTACTGTGGAAGGGGAAGACGTGCCAGTGGCCCCAAGGAGGATGAGCCAGCTGCAGTCTCTCAGGATGATCTTACCATTACCACTCAGCGGGTGGCCTTGCTGCTGCGAAAGCTGTCAGCAGACTGTGCCTCTAGAGCTGGTGTCTTTACGAGAAGACAACTTTGAAAGAGAAAGATGGGTAAGATTGATGGAAACTCCCAGCAAAAGAGAAAAGCAACAGTGTTGTGAAATCTAATGAATTGTGCCAATCATACGTGTGATCTGTTTGCTTATCTCCATTTATAGAAACAAATCTAATGAGTTTCAAGGCACATTTTATATATCTGCACTACTAATGTCAAGTCAGATTTAAAGCTAATATCACTGATATTTTTCATCAAAGCAAATTATGCTGATAACCACACATGAGTCAGACTCCTGGACGTACAGATAACCAGTCAAGATGGTGCTGTGCTGAAGTCTGTGTTGAGGTCATGGTTTAGATTTAGTTGTTCCTTAAGCTCATGGGGTGGCTTTGGGGATAGAGAGGGGAGTCTGGGATTTAGGGACAGGATGTGGAAAAGTTAGATGTTAGGCTGGAGACTAGTCCTCCACTCTGGATTCTGTGTTTGAAACCCAGTGACGTGGATGGGCGTCAAAGGACATACTGAGTCCAAGACTCCACTCTGCATTCGAAGGCCAGTGATGTGGTTGTGTGACAAAGGACATCTGTCGATCTTGGGCTGTCCCAGGTTGATAGGTTCTGGGATCAAATGTCCTTGTGAGTAAGAGGCATGAGGTCCAGTGAATTGGTCAGCCTGGAGTTTGGGGTTTATAGTTTGGGTCCCAGAGCACTACAGCACAGAAACAGGCCCATCAGCCCATGCCAAGCTATTATACTATCCAATCCATCAACCTGCACCTGAACTATAGCCCTGCATTTAACTCCCTTAAATATTTCACCTTTTACGTTTAACCTATGTCCTTTAATTCTAGTCTCGCCCAACCTCAGTGGAAGAAAGCTGCTTGCATTTTCCCTGTCTATACACTCCCTGTGTATACCTCTATCAGATTTTCCCTCATTTTCCTACACATCAGGGAATAAAGTCCTAACTTAGTCCTTCTTTCTCAATAACTCAGGACCCCGAGTCCCAGCAACATAAACTTTCTCTGTACTCTTTCTATCTCCTGTGAGTACCTGAACAGGAACTGCACGCAAAACTCCAAATTAGTCCTCACCAATATAACATCTCAACCCCTGGACACAATATTTGTTTGATGAAGGCCAATGTGCCAAAAGCTCTCTTTACAACCCTGCCTACCTGTGAAGTCACTTTCAAGGAATTATGGATGTAAGCTCCCAGATCACTCTGTTTGACTGCCCTTTTGAAAGATCACTACTAATGCCTTGACAATCTCTTCAGCTACCTCTTTCAGGAACCTGGGATGTAGACCATCTGGTCCAGGTGACTTATCTACCTTCAGACCTTTCAGCTTTCCAAGCATCTTTCCTTAGTAATAGCAACTACACTCACTTTTGTGCTGATACTCCCTAATTTTTCGTGTGCTGTTGTTGTCTTCTACAGTGAAGACTGACACAAAATACTTAAGTTAGTTCATTCACTATTTTTTATTTGTTCCCCATTTCTACATCTACCACATCATTTTCAGCAATCTGATGTCCATTCTTCCCTCTCTTTTACTTTTTATACACTGCATCTGAAAAATAACTTATCGTATCCTCTTTTATATTGTTGACCAGCTACCCTCATATTTCATCTTGAGTCTCCATAATGCATTTTTAGTTGCCTTTTGTTAGTTCTTAAAAGCATCCCAATACTCTAGCTGGCACTAATATTTGCTCCACTGTATGCCTTCTCTTTTGATTTTATACTGTCTTTGATGTCCCTTCTCAGCCATGGTTACTTTATCCTCCCTTTAGAATGCTTCTTCATCATTGAGATGAACTGATCCTGTGCCTTCTAAATTACTCCCAGAAACTCAAGCCATTGCTGTTCCACTTCCATTCAAACTTGGTCAGCTTTTTTCTCATGCCTCTACAGTTATCTTCACTCGACAGTATTACCAAAGCTTTGATTTTAGCTACTCTCTCTTAAACTGCTAAATGAATTCTATCATTATTATTATCACTGCCTCCTAAGGGTTCTTTTGCCTTAAGCTTCTGAATTAAATCTGGCTTATTATACAACACCCAATCCTGAATTGTCTTTTGCTACTTGGCTCAATCATAGGTGTTCTAAAAAGACTTCTAGTAGGCATTCTACAAATTCTTTCTCTTATGATCCAGTATCAACTTGACCTGGGTTAGATTGACCTAGAGTAGCTTAAATGGGGGTCTCATTTTAACTTTGGGCAACTTTCTACACTACTGACAATAGCATCAACCTTCATGTCATCTGCAAACTTACTAACCCACCCTTTCAATTCCTCATCCAAATTATTTATAAAAAATCATGAAGATCAAGGATCCCAGAACAGATCCCTGTAGAAAACCACTGGTCACCAACCTCCCAGCAGAAGACACTCCATCTACTACCACCCTCTGCCTTCTGCGGACAAGCCAATTTTGAATCCACAAAGCCAGGTTTCCATGAGTCTCTTATCTCCTGATTTTCTCAATGAGCCTACCATGTGGAACCTTGTCAAATGCTTTACTAAAATCCATATATAACCATATCCAAGCCAAGAGATTCTGCAGATGCTGGAAATCCAAAGTAACACACACAAAATGCTGAAGGAACTTAACAGGTCAGGCAATATCTATGGAGAGGAATAAAGAGATGGTGTTTTGGGCTGAATCCCTTCATTAGGACTTACTGAATTACTCTATGATCATATCCGCTGATGTACCTTCATCAGTCTCAAAGAGTTTAACCAGGATCATGAAGCATAACGTAACCTTCACAAAGCCTTGCTGACTCTTCCTAATTAGACAATGCTTCTCCAAATGCCAATAAATTTTGTCTCTACGAATCCTCTCCAACTGTTTGTTCATCATTGATGTAAGATTCACTGGTCTGTAATTCCCAGGGTTTTTCCTATTAACTTTCTTCAAGAAACGAATAACATCTGTCACCGTCCAATCCTCTGGCACCCTGTCTAGCTTCAAGGACTTATCTATCTAAAAGTTTTCCAAAAGTTCCAGCACATTATCTTTCTTAACATCAACATGTTTTCCAGTATTTCAGTTTTAAAAAGCTAGTGGGGCCTGTCAGAAATTATCTCTGGAGCAGGAGATTGCTGAATGAGTTGGAAATAGATCTTTGTAGTGCTCACATCTCAGTTTTAAAAAGCAAGCAGTGCTTGTTAGGACTTGTCTGTAGAGTGGGAGATTGCTTGGGTTAATAGTAACTAAGGTTAATTAGCATGGGTCAACAAAAAGAAGTGGAGTTGCGCAGGCTTTGGGGAGAACAGGCTAGAACTCCATGAGCCCTGCAGACCTATGCACCAGTATTTGTTAATTGGTGTCTTATTTGGAGTTGTTCAGCCCTTGAGCTTTTTGTTTAATCTCTTTGAATTTGCTTTGATTGGCACAGATTTTCTGCACACTGTGATTATTTAAAGTGGACTCCTGATTAGCACTTTTCACGGGGTCCCTGTGTTTCAAGAATGATTCATCTCACAGTATGGCTCACTTGAGCCACCGATGTTCTGCTGGAATTCCTATGAATAAATTCTTGTTTCTGTCTCTACATGAGAGTCTGTCATTCATCCTCACCAGGGTTCAGTCGATTGTCAGCACTCACCATGACCAGAACTGAATTTGAAGCTTAACCAGTGTAGGTAAGGTGGTAGTTCAGGCAATGGAATGCTTCCCCTGTGAGATATGCGATTTCAGGCTACTAGATGACTACAACTGTAGGAAGTGCATGCAACTTCAGCTCCTGGCTAACAAGTTCAAGGAACTGCAGCTGGAGTTGAATGGATACAGGTCCATCTGGGAGGATGATAAATTGATAGATGAGTCTATTACCAGAGTGCAGGCTTCAGAAAGTAGATGGGTGACCACCAGAAGTAAAAGGAGTAAGCAGTTAGTGTAGGGTTCCCCTGTGGCTATTCCTCTCAGCATACCCCTTTCGATACTGCTGGAGGAATGATCTATCAGAGCACAGCAGCACCCAGGACAGTGGCACCGTACGTGGCTCTCAGGCTTTCAAAGAAAGAAGTCAAGCAGAGCAATGGTGATAGGACTCAGGGGATCCTGTGGTCATGAAAGAGAAGCCAGGATGGTGTATTACTTCCCAGGTGTTAGAGTTCAAGATGTCTCAGAGTGGCTGCAGAAGATTCTCAAGAGGGAGGGTGAGCATCCAGAGTTGCCACCGATGGCATAGGTAGAATGCAGGAAGAGGCAGTGAGTATAGGATGTTTAGGAAAAGGCTGAAGAGCAGGATCTCCAAGGTGGTCAGCTCTAGATAAATCCCAGTGCCAAATAGGATGACGGTACAGATGAATGAGTGGCTGAGGAAGTGATGTAGGGGGCAGTGTTTCAGATTTCTGGATCACTGGGATCTCTTCAAGGGAAGGTATGACCTGAACGTAAAGAACTAATGACACCTGAACCTAAGGGAGACCAATAACCTTGCAGGCATGTTCATTAGAGCTGTTTGGGCGGGTTTAAACTGAGCTGGCAGGGGGATGGGAACTGGAATGATAGGGAAGAGGATGGGGATGTTGGTATACACATCATTGCAGTATGTAGTGAGACTGTGAGAGACAGGCAGATGTTAAGACAAAATTTCAGAATGGGTGAGGTGAAGTATAATATGGCAGTAAAATCAAATAGGGTGAAGAATGCAGGACCGCAGGTGTACATTGAATGCATGCACCATATGGAATAAGGTAGATAATCTTGAAGTGCATTTAGAGATTGGCAAGTATGATATTGTGGGCATCAATGAGACATGCCTGAAAGAAGATCATAGTTGGGACTTTAACGTCTAAGGATACACCTTCAAAATTGAAAGGACAGATAGGTAGACAGAGGGGGTGGGAAGGTTCTTTTGGTAAAAAAAATTAAATCAATTCTTCAGAAAGGCAGAGGATCAGAAGATATAGAATAGAAAAGTCATGTAGTAAGTACAATGTTATGATACTCATCGGGGATTTCAAAATGCAGGTAGATTGGGAAAATCAAGTTGATGCTGGATCTCAAGAAAGGGAATTTATAGAATGCCTAAGAGATTTTATTTTACAACAGCTTGTAATTGAGCCCACTAGGGAAAAGGCAGTTCTAGACTGGGTGTTGTGTAATGAACCAGATTTGATTAGAACCCTTGGGAGTTAGAGATCATAATAAGACATAAAATCTCAAGATGTAGGAGCAAAACTAAGCCTTTGGCCTCTTGAGTCTGCTCTGCCATTCAATCATGGCTCATCCTGTGATCCCTTCCTCAGCTTCACTCCCTGGCGTTCTCCCCATAAACTTTGATACCATGTTCAATCAAGAACCTATCAATCTCTGCCTTAAGTACACCCAACGACATAGCCTCCACAGCCACCTGTGGAAACAAATTCCACAAATTGATCACCTTCTGGGTAAACAAGTTTCTCTGCATCTCTGTTTTAAATGGATGCTCTTATATCCTGAGGCTGTGTACTCTTGTAATCTCCTCAAAGAACTCCTGGTGAAGGGTCTCAGCCTGAAATGTTGACTGTACTCTTTTCCATAGATGCTGCCTGGCCTGCTGGGTTCCTCCAGCATTTTGTGTGTGTTGATTGGATTTCCAGCATCTGCAGATTTTCTCTTGTTTAGCATGTACAGAAGGTTGGTTGATTGGCCGGAGGCAAAGAGTTGGAATAAAGGGGCCCTATTCTGGGTGTCTGCTGGTGACAAGTGGCATTCCACAGAGGTCGGTATTGGGACTGCTTCTTTTTACGTTATATGTCAATGATTTAGATGATGGACTTTATGACATTGTGGCCAAGGTGGAGGAGCAGGTAGTATTGAGGAATCAGGGAGTCTGCAGAATGACATGCATAGATTGAGAGAATGGGTAGATGGAATATAGTGTAGGGAAGTGTATGGTCATGGGAGCAGGAATAAAGGCATGGAATATCTTCTAAATGGGGAGAAAATATGAAAAAAATCAAAGCTGCAAAGCGACTTGGGAGTCTTGTGCAGAACTCCCTAATGGTTATCTTGCTGGCTGAATCAATGGTAAGGAAGGCAAGTACAATGTTGACATTCATTTTGACAGGTCTAGAATATAAGAACAAGGATGTGATGCTGATCTCCAAGAGAACCACAAGCTTGTTGCAGTTTGGAGGCTTGCATCCCTCAATGACTTGGAAAGCTATGCTAACTGGAGCTATGCTTTGGCTCTTGGTAGGGTCACCCATCCAAACAAGTCAAAGGGTAGAGGCCAGACTAAGAGGAGTCTACTGGTCCTCCAGATTCAGAGGTTCAACTGAAGACCACAACCCTGACTAGAGAAACAAAATTGTTATGGAAACAGCAGTGATGAATCCTTCTACATCTGAGTGGCCAAGGACAGACAGATGGAGGACCTCCAATGCTGCTCTAAACACCAGCAGGTGTAATGGGCAGTAAGTAAGTAAGATGAGATGCTAAGGCTTTATAAGACATTGGACTGAGTGCACGTGGGAGTATTGTGAGCAGCTATGGGCCCCTCACTAAGAAAAATGGGCTGGCATTAGAGAGCATCCGGAGAATGTTAACAAGAATGTTTCTCGGAATGAAAGGGTTAATGTACAATGGCTCTTGGCCTGTACTCACTGGAATTTTGAAGAATGAAAGAAGATCTTATTGAAACCTATTCAGTATTGAAAGGCTTAGATAGACTGGAAGTGGAGAGGATGTTTCCTACAGTGGGTGAGCCTAAGACCAGAACACACAGCCTCAGAATAGGGGGATGTCCATTTAGAACAGAGATGAGAGGAATTTCATTAGCCAGTATGTAGTGAATCTGTGAAATTCATTGCCAGAGGCAGCTATGGTGGCTGAGTCATTGGGTATTTCTAAAGCAGAGGTTGATAGGGTTCTTGGTTAGGTAGGGCATCAAAGGTTACAGGGAGAAGGCGACTGAGAGGGATAATAACTCAGCAACAATGAAATGGTAGAGCAGACTTGATGGGCTAAGTGGCCTAATTCTGCTCCTACATCCATAAGACCATAAGGCATAGGAGCAGAATTGGGCCATCTGGCCCATTGAGTCTGCTCTGTCATTCAATCATGGCTGATCCTTTTTTCTATCTCCTCCTCAACCCAATTTCTGGCTTTCTCCCCGTAACCTTTGCTGCCATGTCCAGTCAAGAGCCTACCAATCTCTGCCTTAAATATACCCAATGACCTGGCCTCCACAGCTGTATGTAGCAACAAATTCCACAAATTCACCACCCTTTGGCAAAATAAATTTCTCTGCATCTCTGTTTTGAAATGGCACCCTTGAACCCTGAGGATATGTCCTCTTGTCCTAGACTTTCCCACCATGGGAAACATCCTATCCACATCTGCTCTGTCTAGGCCTTTCAACATTCATAAGGTTTCAATGAAATCCCACCTCATCCTTCTGAATTCCAGTGAGTACAGACCCAGAGCCGTCTGATAACCCTTTCATTCCTGGAATCATCCTTGTGAACTTCCTCTGGGCCCTCTCCAATGCCAGCACATCTTTTCTAAGATGAGGGGCCCAAAACTGTTCACAATACCCAGATGAGGCCTCACCAGTGCCTTATAAAGCCTCAGCATCACATCCTTGCTCTTGTACTTTTCTGCTACCAAAGTGCATGACCACACATTTTCCAACATTGTATTTCATTTGCCACTTTCTTGCCCATTCTCCTCATCTAAATCCTTCTGCATCCTACTTCTTTCCTTAATACTACCTACCCCTCCACCAATCTTCATATCATCTGCAAATGTGGCAACAAAGCCATCTATTTCATTATCTAAATCATTTATATACAGCATAAATAGAAGTGGTCTCAACACCGACCCCTGTAGAACACCACTAGTCACTGACAGTGAACCAGAAAAGGGTCCTTTTATTCCCACTCACTGCCTCCTACCAATCAGCTAATAACTTTCCTGTAATACCATGGGCTCTTAACTTGGTCAGCAGCCTTATGTGTGGCGCCTTGTCAAAGGCCTTATGAAAGTCCAAATGTACTAAATCTACTGCATCACCTTTATCTATCCTACTTGTAATCTCCTCAAAGAATTCCAACAGATTCATCGGGCAGGATTTTCCCTGAAGGAAACCATGCTGACTTTGTATTATCTTGTACAGTGTCACCAAGTACTTCATCACCACATCCTTAACAATTGACTCCAACGGCTTCCCAACCACTGAGGTCAGGCTAACTGGTCTATAATTTCCTTTCTGCTGCCTTCCTCCTTTCTTAAAAAGTGTAGTGACATTTGCAATTTTCCAGTCCTCTTGTACCAGGCCAGAGTCCAATAATTTTTGACAGATCATTTCTAATGCCACCACTATCTCTAATACTACCTCTTTCAAAACCCCAGAGTGCAATTCATTTTGGTCCGAGTGACTTACGTTTTATGGTCTTATTGTCTTGTTCTACACTACCCTCACATTCGTTAAGGTTTCTTTCACTGGTGAATACTGAAGAGAAGTATTCATCAAAGACCTTCCCTTCTTTAATCCTACTTGTCTAGCCCTCTTCATGTTCCAGAAGTCTACTCTTAACTTCCTTCATGGCTACCTTGTAACTCCAAGAGCCATGTCTAAACCTTAAGAAGGCTAAATTCATCCTCTGACTAGATGTTCCATATCTCCTGTCAAGTATGGATCCTTCACCCTACCATCCTTTCCCTACCTCAACGGGACAAACTCATACAGAACCCCATTCCCAATTTACAATCCCCAAGTTCCTACCTAATAATATCATACCCCTCCCCCAAATGAATACTTTCCCATCTCATTTCTTCTTTTTGCTGTCTAAGGCTATGCTAATAATCACAAAGTTGTGATCAATGTCTCCGAAATGCTCACTCACCTGACCAGCTTCATTGCCTAGTACCAGATCCAGTACGGTATCTCCTCTCATCAGCCTGTCTATGTGCTGTGTCACACATCTTTCCTGGACACTCCAAATAAATTCTGCTCCATCTAAGCCTTTTGCACCAAGAAGGTGCCAATAAATATTAAGGCAAGTTGAACTCACCCTTGACAACAATCCTGTGATTTTTGTACCTCTTCAAAATCTACCTCCAGGCCTGCATCTCAGTGTCTCTGTTGGGGGTGAGAGGGTTCTATCAAATACCCCCAAAAGAGTGATTCACTCAGAATGTGATAAGAAAGTGGAATGAGCTGCTAGTGTAAGTAATGGATACAATTTCAATTTCAACATTTAAGAGAAAATATGTAAGTACATGGATTGGCGGTGTCTGGGGGACTATTGTACAGATGCAGGTTGATGGGACAAGGCAGATAATCATTTAACATGACCTAGATGGGCTGAAGGGTCTGTTTCTATGCTGTAGTATTCTATGACTCTGTGATTGCTACTTTCCTGCTAATACTTCGGCCAACACTAACTCAGTAGGTGATCCCTCCAGAACATCTTCCCTTTCTGTAGCTGTGGTACTAACCCTGATTAGCAATGCCGCTCTCCCACCTCTTTTACCCCACCCTCCCTATCCTTTATGAGACATCTAAACCTGGAACATACAACAGCCATTCCTGCCCTTGTGCCAGCCTAGTCACAGTAATGGCACAATGTTGTGATTCCATGTACTGACTCACATTTTACATTTATCACCCTTGTCCCTGATACTTGCATTAAGCTCATCTAACTGACTGCAATTATGTCCTTTTTATTGTCCATTCTTCCTCACAGTCTCTCTACAGGCTGCGCCAACCTTTACAATAATTGCTCCATCCTCTAAGCTTTCATTCTGGTTTCTACCTCCCTGCTAAGCTAGTTCTAAACACTCCCCAACAGATCTAGCAAACCTTCCCACTGATATCGGTCCCCCTCAAGTTCAAGTGTAACCCAGTCCCTTTTGTACAGTTCATACCTTCATCAGAAGAGAGTCTAATGATCCACAAATCTGAAACAGTGAACCCTGCACTGATTCTTCAGCCATACATTCATCTGACAAATGTGTGTCTTCCACATTGCATTCTTGCCTTCACTGGCACATGGCACATGCTGCACTCTAGAGCTTACTACTGGGAGGAAACATACCTTCCGGGAGTTTCTGTCACATCCACAAGACATCCTGTCTGTTCCCCTATCTGACAGACAAAAAAAGAATAATTTGTTTTCTGCTGCCATCTGCTGGCTCCTCAAAACTAATTCGGTTCCATTCTCTTTTACAGAACTACACTCAGTGGCCATTTTATTAGGTACAAATGTACCTCATAAAAGCAAATGTCTAATCAGTCAATCATACGCCAGCAACTCAATGCATAAAAGCTTGCAGAGCTTCAGTTGTCAACAAAAAAAAATACCAGAATGGAGAAGAAATATGACCTAAGTGACTTTGACCATGGAATGTCTGTTGGTGCCAGATGGGGTGGTTTGAGTATCTCAGAAACTTCTGATCCCCTGCGATTTCCATGAACACATATTCCAGAGTTTACAGTGAATGGTGCAAAAAAACAAAACAAAAATCCAGTGAGCAGCTTTTCTGTGGGCAAAAATACCCTGTTAATCAGAGAGGTCAGAGGAGAATGGACAGATTGGTTCAAACTGACGGATATAGGCATCCGTTAGTCTCGTGAGACCATGTATTTGCACCTTGGAAGGTTTTCCAGGGCGCAGGCCTAGGCAGGGTTGTATGGGAGACCGGCAGTTGCCCAAGCTGCAAGCCTTCCCCTCTCCACGTCACCGATGTTGTCTGAGGGAAGGGCACTAGGACACAAGCAGCTTGGCACTGGTGTTGTTGCAAAGCAATGTGTTGTTAAGTGCCTTGCTCTAGGACGCAAACACACTGCCTCAGCTGAGGCTCGAACCAGTGACCTTCAGATCACTAGACCGATGGCTTTATCCACTAGGCATGCGACAACACAAGCTGACAGAAAGGTTACAGTAACTCAAGTAATCATGCATTCCAAAAGTCTGAAGGGCATGACTGAATGCACAATACATCGAAATTTCAATTGGATGGACTACAGCAGTAAAAGACTATACCAGGTTCCACTCCTGTTCTTAATAAAGTGGCCACTAAGTGTATCTTTTCCTCAGCTCAGAAAAAGCATCTGGGGCTATAGGAGGACTCTTAGTCCTGGATGGTGTTAACCTTCTTGAGAGTGGTTGGAGCTGCATTCATCCAGGCATGTACAGAGTATTCCATCACTCTACTTGCTCTCTGAAGTGATATATTTTATTATGGTTGGGACCGTATATAATATCACAAGTGGTTTCAGAATCAGAATCAGGTTTAACATATCACTGATATGTTGTGAAATTTGTTGTTTTACAGTACAATGCAATACATAAAAACTACTCTAAATTACAATAAGAAATATACATGTAAATTAAAAATGCAGTGCAAAAGAAGAGAACAAAGGTAGTGAGTTAGGGATCATGGGTTGGTTCATTGTCCATTCAGAAATCTGATTGTGGAGAAGCTGTTCCTAAAATATTGACTGTGTGGCTTCAGGCTCCTGTACCTCCTCTCTGATAACAGTGGTAAGAGGGGAGCTTGCCCTGAGTGACAGTGATCCTTAATAATGGATGCCGCCTTTATGAGGCATCACCTTTTGAAGATGACCTTCATGCTGGGGACGCATGTGCCCATGCTGGAGCAGGTTGAATTTGCAACCCTCTGCAGCTTTTTCTGATCCTGTGCAGTTGCCCCTCCATACCAGACTGTGATGCAAACAGTTAAAATGCTCTCCATGGTATATCTGCAGAAATTTACTAGAGTATTTGGTGATGTACCAAGTCTCCTCAAACTCTTAATGAAATATAGCTGCTGGTGCGCCTTCTTTGTAATTGCATCTGGGACCTGGGACCCAGGATAGATCTTCAGAGATGTTGATATCCAGGAACTTGAAACTGCTCACCCTTTCCACTGCTGATCCCTCAATGAGGACTGGTGTGTTTTCTCTCAACTTTCTCTTCTTAAAGCTTGTGTCAGCTTGTTATTAGCTATTGTCCAGTTTTCTGTAATGTATTGCAGAGTAAAACTATTTTGGACTAGTCTTCCTGAGTCATCTAAGTACAAATACACGCCGTACAATTTGCAGTGTTGAAGCTACATACTGGAACCACTGAGATGAAAGACCTCCACACTCGAAAGCCTGAGCCCAAAAGGAAGTACCTGCCACATGTCGGAGGCCAAATTGACTCACCGCACAATCGATCAGTCATATGTGCACTCACCACATTCTCAAAATTAATCCGATACGGTATTTCCCTCTCCCCTATAGTTGGGAACCAATGGGTGAGGGAGTAAATGCAGTAAACTGAGAAAAATGATAAAATGTCTATCCTACTTGATGGCATTCAATTGGCCAATGCACCTTTGTGGACAATTGTGGATGGGCAGCATCTCTCTCTATGCCTTTCTGGTGAGCTGATGTTGAGGGTAGTGGACTGTGAATCTCCTCTTCTCTTGATGTTCATTGGTTCATCTACTGGGATACTGGCTTCCATAAGACCATAAGAAATAGGAGCAGAACAAGGTCATTTGGTCCATTGAGTCTGCTGTGCCATTCAATCATGGCTGAACATTTCTTTCTGCCCCTCAACCCCACTCACTGGCCTTCTCCCAGTAATATTTAATGCCATGTTCAATCAAGAACCTATCAAGCTCTGCCTTAAATACACCCAATAACCTGGCCTCCACAACTACCTGTGGTAATAAATTCCACAAATTCACCATCCACTAATGAAAGAAATTTCTCCACATCTCTGTTTCGAATGACACTTGCCTATCAAGAGGCTGTGCTGTCCTGTCCTAGACTACCCCACCATGGGAAATATCCCTTCCGCAATTACTCTGTGTAGGCTTTTCAACATTTGAAAGCTTTCCGAGATACTCCCTTATCCTTCTAACTTGCAGTGAGTACAGACACAGAGCTATCAAATGTTCCTCGTATGATAATTCTTTCATTCCCAGAATTATCCTTGTAAACTTCCTCTGAATCATCTCCAATGCCAGCACATCTTTTAGTAGATGAGGAGCACAAAACTGTTCACAATACTCAGGTGAGGCCTCACCAGTCTTTATAATGGATCAGCCTCACATCCCTGCTCTTGTATTCTAGACATCTTGAAATGAATGTTAATATTGCATTTGCCTTCCTCATCACCAATTCTAACTGCAAGTTATTCTTTAGGGTGTTCTGCACAAGGACTCTCAAGCCCTTTGCATCTCAGATCTTTGGATTTTTTTCCCCATTTAGAAAATAGTCTGCGTGTTTATTTCTTCTACCAAAGCATATGGCCATGCATTTTCCATCATTGTATTTCATTTGCCATTTTTTTACCCATTCTCCTAATCTATCTCAGTCCTTCTGAAGCCTATCTGTTTCCTCAACACCACCTGTCTCTCCATCAATTTTCGTATCATCTGAAAACTTAGCAACAAAGCCATCTATTCCATTATCTAAATCATTGATATACAGTACAAAAATAAGCAGTCCCAACACCGCCCCTGCAGAACACCACTAGTCACTGGCAGTGAACCAGAATAGGATCCTTTTATTCCCACTCGTTGCCTCCTACCAATCAACCAATGTTCTAACCATGCTAGTACCTTTCCCTGTATTGCCATGGGCTCTTAACTTGGTAAGCAGCCTCATGTGTGGGATCTTGTCAAAGGCTTTCTGAAAGTCCAAATATACAACATCCACTACATTCCCTTTATCTATCCTGCTTGTAATCTCCTCAAAGAATTCCAACAGGTTTGTGAGGCAAAATTTTCCTTTAAGGAAGCCATGCTGACTTTACCGTATCTTGACTTGTGTCACCAAGTACTCCATAATCTCATCCTTAACAATTGACTCCAATATCCTCCCGACCACTGAGGTCAGGCTGACTGGTCTGTAATTTCCTTTCTGCTGTTTATCTCCTTTCGTAAAGAGCGGAGTGACATTTGCAATTTTCCTGTCCTCTAGCACCATGCCAGAGTCCAATGATTTTTGAAAGATCATTAATTTCTCCAGAATCTCTACCACTACCTCTTTCAGAAGCCTAGGGTGCAGTTCATCTGGTCTAGGTGATTTATGTACTTTTAGGTCTTACAGTTTTTTGAGCACCTTCTCCCTTGCAATAGTAACTGCACTCACTTCTCTTCCTTCACACTCTTCAACATCTGGCACACTGCTAATATCTTCCACAGTGAAGACTGATGCAAAATACTCACTTAGTTCACCTGCCATGGCCTTGTCCCCCGTTATTATTTCTCCAGCCTCACTTTCTAGCGGTCCTATATCCACTCTCATCTTTTTTTTTATTTTTTACATACTTGAAAAAGCTTTTACTATCTATTTTCATATTGTTTGGTAGTCTGCTTTCATATATTATCTTTTCCATCCCAATGATACTTTTAGTTTTCTCTCTGTCGGGCTTTAAAAGCTTCTGAATTTTCTGCCTTTCCACTAATTTTTGCTTTGTTGCATGCCCTCTCTTTTGCTTTTATAGTAGTTTTTACATCCCTTGTTGCCGCGATTGTACTATTTTGCTATTTGAATATTTCATCATTTGGGAATGCATCTATCCTGCACCTTCCTCACTTTTCCTAGAAAGTCTCACCATTGCTGCTCTGTGATTATCCCTACCAACATCTCTTTCCAATTCACCTAGGCCAACTCCTCTCTCATACCACTGTAATTTCCTTTACTCCACTGAAATACTGCTACAACAGACTTTACTTTCTCCCTATCAAATTTCACATTGGACTCAAGCATATTGTCATCACTGTCTCCTAATGGGTCTTTAACCTTAAGCTCCCTAATCGCCTCCAGTTTATTACATAACAGCCAATCCAGTGTAGCTGATTCCCCGGACTGCTCAACCACAAACTACTCTAAAATGCCATCACAGGCATTCAATAAACTCATTCACTTGAGATCCATTTCCAGTCTGATTTTCCCAATCAACCTGCATATTAAAATCTCCCATGACTGTCATAACATTGCCCTTTTGACAGGCCTTTTGTATTTCCCGTTGTAATCTGTGATCCACATTGCAGCTACTGTTGGGCAGCCTGTATTTTACTGGCATCAGGGTCCTTTTACCCATGCAGTTTCTTAACTCCACCCACAAGTATTCAACATCTTTCAATCTTATGTCACATCTTTCTACTGATTTGATGCCATTCTTTACAAGCAGAGCCACACCACCCCCCTGCCTACTTTCCTATCCCTCAAATACAACATGTAACCTTGGACATTAGTTTCCAACTACAACCATCCTTCTGCCACGATTCAGTGATGGCCACAAGATCATACTTGACAATCTGTAACAGTGCAACAAAATCATCCACCTTATTTATTATACTTCATGCATTGAGATATAACACTTAGAATACTATATTTGCTACCCTTTTTGAATTGGCATCCCTAATGTACTGATGCTCACCCTACTGGCTGCAATTATGTCCTGTCATCTGGCAGTCCTTCCTTACAGTCTGACTGAATGTTATCGTTGCTTTTTTATCATCTGTCCTGTCCTGAGTCCTCTCACTCTGGTTCCCTGCCAAATTAATTTAAACTCTCCCCAACAGCTCTAACAAACCTAACCTGCCCATGAGAATATTGGTTCCCCTTGGGTTCAGATGCAACCTGTCACTTTTGAACAAATCATGCCTTCCCCAGAAGAGATCCCAAAAATCAAAGAACCTGAAGCCATGCCCCCTGAATCAGCTTCTCAGCCACAATTTAATCTGCCAAATCACCCTGTTTCTACTGTCACTGGTGTGTGGCCTAGGCAGCAATCCAGAAATTACTACCTGGGAGGTCCTGCTTCTCATCTTTCTACCTAGCTCTCTAAATTCTCTTTTCAGGACCTCTGTGGTTTTCCTTCCTACGACATTGGTACCAACATGTACCAAGACATCTGTCTGCTCTACTTCCCCCTCCAAAATGCTGTGGACACAATCCGAGCCGTCCCTGGCACCTGGGAGGCAACATACCATTCAGTGTCCCGTTGACATCCACAAATTCAGCAGAGGGCTCTTCTGTCGCTTCCCTGTACCCCCTGTCAGTTCACTGGTGTATGTGATCCAAACATTGCCTAACAATTCATCCATCTATCAGCTGAGGTTCTGCTACTTGACTGTGGCAATGCCGGATGGCAGCCAGTAGCCAGTTTTCTTTCTGCAAGATGCGAGTGCAGACATTGTCTCCAGCATCAAATATTTACAGCCTGTTGTGCACAACATATTTTTGTTTCATGGCCTCTATCGTACTGCAGATTTGCTCCTGAACGGCTGGCTATAGGATATTTAGGCACTAATGAACCTAAAGTTCATTTGATGTAACCCAGTAATAGAAAATGAAACTGCTTAATTTTGTCATCAAGTCTCCTTGTGTTTGTTTGAAAAAGCCCCCTTTAACTGTTCATTCTGCTTGCTCCAACAGGGGATTTGATGCTGCATAATATGGAGTTGCCCAATACCATTCTTCTCAATAAGCTCCTTTAAATTCTGCACTTGTGATGTCTGAACCATTGTCGGACACTATTATTTCCAGTTAATCATAACTTGTGGAGGAACATGACGAATTAGTGGGTAACACCTCTACCAGCTTCAAATGGGGATCTACAATAACCAGAAATGTGTGTCCCCAGCACGGTCCAAAATATTCAATGTGAATGTGTTTCATAGGTAATCAGGCCAGACCCATGGTTTAATAGGGGCCTTAGGAAATATTTTTTGTGTCTGCTGACAAATAGGGCAAATGTACACCATGTTCTGAATATTTGTGTCCATTTTAGACAACTGCACATAGCTTCCTGCCAGTGCCTTCATTCTCACACCTGGGTGGGCATCATGCATCGTCAGATGCTACTTGTGGCCTTGTGGGAGAACTATTACATGATCTCCCCACAACATGCAGCCATCCCGTAGGCTCAGTTCAAGTTGGTGATTTGTGAATGGTTGAAATTTTGGTGGCGGGTTGGTGGGCCAGCTGACCTATAGTGCTCACTTCAACTACGACAGGAATGGATCCCAGGCAGTCCCCTGCCTAATGAAGTGATGGGTGTTTTATCTTGGCTTTGTAGCAAGTGGACAACTTCAATTGGTGGTGTGCTGGATGCGGTGTCCTCAACTATTGGAAATCTGCTTAAGATCTCTGCCACTATGTTTTCTTTTCCTGGGAGTATACTTCATTGTATAAGAATAGGTGGATAAATTCAATGCCCACTGTTGCATTATTGGTGATGACAACTGTTGTATATCTCATGTCTCCCCCATTAAGCCTAGCAGAGGCTTATGATATGTATAGATCTGTAACAAGCACCCAAATAAGTTCAAGTAGAAATAATTCGTCTTCATCAGATACATTGTCCTTGAAGCAAGAGCAAATGGCATTTCTGTTCCACAGGGCATTCAGTGCAGGAGTACAGACCTAAACCAATATGGTGAGGTATTACATTTCATCAATATAGGAACTTCTGGATTATAATGCTCCAACAGAGATGAAGAGCTGAGGTCAGTTTTTACCTGTTTGAATGTCTTCTACTCAATTCCTGACCACACTCAGTCTTAGTTCTTCTGGAGTAACCGGTAAAGGGGCTTTAAAATGGTAGCTGATTGATTTAGGAACCAATTATAATGGAGGACCAGTCCTAGGAATGAGCATAACTGCACCATATTGTGGGGGATGTGGGGCCTCTTTTAAGGTTTTGATTTTGTGCTCCTGCAGGTGCTGACATATTTTGTCGATTTTGAAACCCAAGTAATTCACAGAGTCGACCGTAAGACCATAAGATATAGGAGCAGAATAAGGCAATTTGGCCAAACAAGTCTGCTTCGTCATTTCATCATGGCTAAACCATTTCCCTGTCAGCCCCAATCTCGTGCCTTCTCCCCATATCCCATCATGCCCTGACTAATCAAGAATTTATCAAACTCTGCTTTAAATATATCCAATGACTCGGCCTCCACCGTCACCTCTGGCAATGAATTCCACAGATTCACGACTCTCTGGATAAAGAAATTCCTCTGTATCTCTGTTCTAAATGGACGTCCATCTATTCAGAGGCTGTGTCCTCTGGTCTTAGACTCCCCCACCAGAGGATACATCCTCTGTGCATCCACTCTATTGAGGCCTTTCAACATTTGATAGGTTTCAATGAGATCGCCCTCACATTCTTCTGAATTCCTGTGAGTACAGACCCAGAACCGTCAATCACTCTCCATGTGATAAGCCTTTCAATCCCAGAATAATTTACATGAACCTTCTTTGAACCCTCTCCAATGTCAGCACATCCATTTTTAGATAAGGGCCCAAAACTTCTCACAATACTCCAAGTGAGGCCTCACCAGTGCCTTATAAAGCCTCAACATTACATCCTTGCATTTATATTCTTGAAATGAATGCTAATATTGCATTTGCCTTCCTTACCACTGACTCAACCTATAAAAAATAATCTTTTGGGAATCCTGCATGAGGACTCCCTAGTCCCTCTACACCTCAGATTTTTCAATTTTCTCACACCATTTAGAAAATAGTCTACACTTTTATTTTATCTACCTAAGTGCATGATTAAACACTGCCCGACCCTATATTCCATCTGCCACTTCTTTGTCCATTCTCCTAATCTGTCTAAGTCCTTCTATGGCCTCTCTGCTTCCTTCTTTAGAGTGAAGCTGGTCTCTAATTGGGAAAGTAATTTGTCCAGTATCACAAGGAGATGGCCGATGTCCGAGTTACTAAAATATCATCAGTAGGCAAAGATGTGGAGGATATCTTTAAGCTCCTGGAATATACCTGGGGCCTAACTCACCCAAATACAGCTGATTCAAATGAAATCAGCCTCTGTGAATATTGATTGTTGAAAACTTTGTCCAGAGTGACCTAATTCTAGGCATGTTTCTGGTCTAGAATTGAGAACTGCTTGTCTATGGACAGGGTTGCGTACAAGTGCCATCCAACTAGTGGGAATTTTCAAAGACATCTTCAAACTCTGCTGCAGTCATAGGTTTCCATCTGCTTCAAAAGTGTGACAATCATATCAATACCCAACAAGAGTCAAAGTCAGCATGGTTTGCTTAAGGGAAAATCTAGCCTGACAAATCTGTTGAAATTTTTTGAGGAAATAACATGCCAGGATAGACAAGGATAATTGGTGAACATTGTGTACTTAGATTTTCAGAAAGCCTTTGACAAGGTGCTGCACATGAAGCTGTTTGGCATGACAGGAGCCCATGATATTACAGGAAAAATACTAGCATGAATAGAGCATTAACTGATTGGCTACCAGCCACTAGAGATGTCCACGGGGATTGGTGTTGGAACCACTTCTTTTTACGTTGTACATTATGTTAACGATTTGGATGACAATGATGATTTTGTGGCCAAGTTTGCGAACAATACAGAGATAGGTGGTGGGGCAGGTAGTGTTGAGGAAGCAGGGAGTCTGCTGATTGGGAGAATGGGCAAAGAACTAGCAGGTGTTATATAGAGTCTGGACGTGAATGGTCATGCACTTTGGTAGAAAGAATAAAAGCATAGACTAGCTTCTAAATGGGGAAAAAATTCAAAACTCAGGTGCAAAGGGACATGAGAGCCTTTACACAGGTTTCTCTAAAGGTTAGTTTGCAGGTTGAGACAGTGGTGAAGAAGGCAAATGCTATGTTAGTACTCATTTTGAAAGGCCTAGAATATAAAAACAAGGATGTAATGCTGGTGAGGCCCCACTTGTGAGCAGTTTTGGGTCCCCTATCTAAGAAAGGATGCGCTGACATTGGAAAGGGTTCAGAAGAGGTTCAAAAAAATTATCCCAGGAATGAAAGGCTTATCATTTTCAGGAGTGTTTGATGGCTCTGGGCCCATACTACCTGGACTTTAGAAGAATATGGTGGGGGAGGGGTGGGGTATCTCATTGAAACCTATCGAATGTTGAAAGGCCGAGGCACTGTGGATATGGAGAGGATGTTTCCGATGGTGGGGCAGTCTAGTAAAGAAGGCAAAATTTCAGGACAGAGGATGTCCATTTAGAATGGAGATGAGAAGGAATTTCTTTAGCCAGAAGGTGGTGTATCTGTGGAATTTTTTGCCACATGTCACTGGACTTAAGTCACAATTTTGATAGATCCTTGATTAGTCAGGGAGTGAAAAGATGTGGGGAGAAGGCAGGAAAATGGAGTTGAGAGGGAAATGGATCAGTCATGATGAAATGGCAAAGCAAACTCAATGGGCCACATGATCTAAATCTGCTCCTATGCCATCTAGTCCTATGATCCAAGAACAGGGTGAGCTGCCTCAGTGCCTATTACCCAGTTGTAATCATATCTTTGACATATGCTTTGAGAGTTTGGTCATGGCTAGAATCAACTCCTGCCTAAGCAATGACCTGGACCTACTGCAATTTGCCAATTGTCACAATAGGTCTGCAGCAGATACAATCTCACTGGCTCTCCACTTGACCTTGGACCGCCTGGACAATAGCAATACTTACGTTAGACTGCTATTTATTGATTACAGCTCAACATTCAACACCATCATATTCTCAGTACTAATCACAAGCTCCAAAACCTAAGCCTCTGTAGGTCTCTCTGCAATTGGATCCCTGACTTTCTCACGGGACACCACAGTCAGTACAGAACAGAAATTACATCACCTCTTCATTGATAATCTACATCGGTGCACTTCAAGGAAACGTGCTTAACTCATTGCAGAACTTGCTCTATACTCACAACCGTGTGTCTAGCCACTTCTCAAACACCATCTACAGATTTGCCAATGCACAATTATTGTTGGCAGAATTTGGGATGGTGACAAGAGGCATACAGGAGTGAGGTAAAACAGCTGGTTGAGTGGTATCACATCAAAAATCTTGCACTCAACATCAGTAAGACCAAGGAATTGATTGTGTATTTCAGGAAGGGAAGTCAAGGGAACACACACTGTAGGAACACTGTGCTGTAGGATCTCACTCTGACCATCATCATTGTCAGCATCCACCACTTTGCCATTCTGTAACATAGGGAGACACACACTCACTCCCCCCCGATTAGTCATTGGGTATTTAGACAAACTGTCTCCCGTTCCCCCAGTAATGCCACCCATCATGTATTCCCTGGTCTGTGCACCGCAATCTCCCCGTACTCTGGGGGCCCCTGTAGGTGCTGCACCCACACCTTCCCTAATTACTCCATTGGAAACCCTCCCAGGCCTGCCAGCTGGGAGTTCAGGGTGTCAACTGCCTATCTGCAGTGCACTCAGTCACTCCTGAGAATGCCAGGCTCTGCTGCCCACTCTTGGACTTTGACCCCTGCAAACTATGAGCCATTGTCCGAGTGGGGAGGGCCGGAGCCATGCACCCCACCCCCCAACACCCGCTGCTGCTGAAGATCTGCCCGTGTCTTCTGTAGAACTCCAGCAAAGGATATAAAGAACCCTGAGCAGAATGCGAGGAATCCTGCGGAGGGAAGAGGGAGAGTTTGAAGAATGACCATTCTCCTTCAATGGCCTCCTTGCCTCTCTTCCACCGGCAGTGATTCCTCCACGTGCGATAGAAAATGGCAGTGGGAACCTTATCCATCTGCTTCCTTAGAACCTCGTCTCTGAGCAATGCCAAAAACATTTCCTTACGGGTCACGCTGGGCCCTCCACCCCTGGACTATTTGTCTAATTTGTGCCCCCAGCTCCAGGGACTTCCCCCCCTCCATGTACTCTAATCCCTCCAATAATCTGATGGCAGTGTCAGACGGTATCCCCTATTTCTGGTTCCAATATGGCCAGCACTACTCCCTTCAAACTGGGAGCTGCTGATTTAACTAATGGTCGCAGTTAACCAATGACCCTCCAGTGGGTTGTTGCTGTGATAGACCCCTGTGATCAGAGCTCAGTGGTGACAGGTTCTGGTCCCTTCCTTCACTGAGCTCCACTCTTCCCAGAGCTGCAAATCCCATTCAAAGAGTCAGGGATGCTGGACCTTAACTGCTGTTGTCACTCTTCCCCTTAGCGATTCGTCATCCCCATGGGAAGTATGTGGCACTCTCAGGATGTTTTTAAGCATATGATGGGCTGACACCCACCCAGAGCTTCAGCAGCCTGGTGGGCAGAGGGTTCCCCTGGCTTCTGCCTGTACCTGTCTCCCAGTTCTGCCAGTTCCTGAACAGAGAACTTTCAGAAGGTAGTCATCTTGGTAGGACAGAGAATGTTATCCTCCCCAGGTCCTCTCCCTCACACTGTTCCTCTTCCCCCAGCCTGTTGCTCTTGCTCACCCTGTTCCATGAGGCTGGAGGGATTGTGGGCTGGCTGACCCCTGGCTGGGGTTGGGACCAGGTGGCCACCGATCTGGCCTGTCCTGGGACAGTTGCACGGTGGTGGGGGGGGGGGGGGGTGGTGTGGAGACAGGGCACTCGGTTTGAGGGCGAACTACAAGGTTCTTTTCTAACCTCTCCTCCCCATCTTCAGAATCTAAATGTCCCCATCCCCTTTGCACGCATTGCAACATCATGCTCGGGCCTTAACGCGGTCTGGTTGCCAGTTAGCCCTGCTGTCAGCCTCTGATTGCTGCACCTTTAACAGTCGACATCCCATCTCTGTGCTCTTATGCTCCACCTCTCCAGGCCAAAACAGCACTGACCAGGCACCATGTAATCTCCATAGCAACAATTCACTGGTTTAGCAGTTCCACTTAACTCCTCAAAATATCTACAGTTCTCCTTCTGTGAGATTGTCTCACTTTGCTGTAGTTCCCAGCAGTCAGAAGGCACCCCGCTGGCTCCCCTTGCTCTTGAGCAACCTTACCTAATTACATACGGATACGATGTGGTGTCCCACTTTCACCATGCAGGATTCCAATTTATCGGACCAGTCTATGGGCGTCCAGTAATCCACCAGCGGGTTGGCAAGACTCCCAAATCCCGCACTGTTGTCAGTCCACCTTGGCTGTCAGCACTCCTTACGCATGGGGGTGTGTTGGCTCTCTTATTTTTCCTTCTAAAGATATTTATCTTCTGTTCAACCACCTAAGCCTGCTCACAGCACCAACTATTGTGTGAAACCAGGGTCATGGGTTTGGTGTGTGGGGACAGAGGATATTCACTGTGGGTTAGCCATTTATTTACAATACAAGACAGACACCAAACATTCAGTGAACCTTCCACATTACACCCAGTTACAAATGCTTATCTGAATTGAGTGCCAAAAGTGGCAGGACAAAATAGACTGCAAACATACACATAGTGGCAAATACGAGGGGTGATTGATAAGTTTGTGGCCTAAGGTAGAAGGAGTCAATTTTAGAAAATCTAGCACATTTATTTTTCCTACATCTACACACTTAGACCAGCGGTTGTGAAGCATACGGATCCCTTCTTAGTAGAAGTCGGCATCTTGGACTCAAAGAGTTGAACTGCACGTACACGTAACGAGAGCTGTATAACTCATCTCCCTCTACCTTAGGCCACAAACTTATCAATCACCCCTGCTGTGGACCACCTGGAGGTCCAAGACGCTCTTGTTACATGCATGTGCAGTTTAACTCTTTGAGTGATAATGCAGAAAGTTTGAAGTTCATAACTCATCTCCTTCTACCTTAGGCCAGAAACATATCAATCACCGCTGCTGTGGATCACTTCTACAAAAAAAGGGATCTGTATGCTTCACGACCACTGGACTAAGTGTGTATATGTAGGAGGGGACTATGTTCAAAAATAATGTGCTAGGTTTTCTAAAATTGACTACTTCTACCTTAGGCCACAAACTTATCAATCACCCCTCGTACTCATCTAAAGTGTGCGCCTAGGCCCACTTTACTGCAGCACAGTTCCACTGTTTACTGCTTCCGTGGCACTAGCATCCACAGCGACATGAAGTGCAAAAAAAATCTGTGTGGTTTCCACGTGCTAGATTTAAACTCTACCAGTGTCTCGATGTCATTGGCTTAATGGGAGCTAGTGAAATGCTCCTTACACAAGTCAATTCCCCACCTCTGAAGGGGGAGTGACTTTTGATGAGTGGGTATGTTTGACACTTACTGCATAGGGGTATAGCCAATTATCTACAGAAGTGTGTTGGGAGAGTACAGCTCCAATGCTGACATCAGATGCATCAACCTCAACAATGAATGGACGGGATGGGTCTGGATGCTACAAACTGGGACAGTGGTGAAGCATCGCATTTACTCTGAGAATATTTGGTCTTCTCTTGTCCATTTGAATCCTGCAGAGGTCTTCTTGGTGAGTGCATTTATGGGAGCTGCAATGGAACTGAAGTTTCTGATGAAGCATCGATACAAGTTTGCAGACCGATAAAGCTCCTCACCTGTTTGACCATAGATGGTTTGGGCCACTCTGTGACTGCCTGATCTTTACATGGATCCATTTGAATGGTGGATCAGGATGTAGCCCACACAGACACCTGCTCTTTGAGCAAATCACACTTCTTTGGCCTGGCATGGAAGTTGTTCTCAAGGAGCCATCTGAGAATCTTCTGGACATGCTGGACACGTTCTTGATGAGAGTGGGAATAAACAAGAATGTTGTTCAAATACACAAAAAAAAACTGATTCAACATATCCCAGGTCACATTGTTGACCAGGGGCTGAAAAGCAGCAGGGGCATTGGCCAGACCAAATGGCACCATGAGACACTCAAAATGGCCAGTGGGTGTGTTGAATGCAGTCTTCTACTCGTCCCCTTCCAGAATGCAAACCTAGTTTTAACTATTGCGAAGATCTATATTAAAGGATATGGTTGTTCCCTGGTGATGTTCAAATGCGGAGACAAACAGGGGAAGAGAGTAGTGGTTCTTCACTGTGATTTATTGAGGGGCCGATACTACAGCCATACAACATAGGAGGAGAATTAGACCTTTCAGCCCAAAATGTCTGCTCCACCATTCCATCACAGCTGATTTATTATCTCCTGTATTCTCCCATAACTTTTGATACCTTGACTAATCAAGAACCTATCCACATCCACTTTAAATATACTCAATGATTTAGTTTCCACTGCTGGAGAATGGGGCTGAGGGGGAAAAAATGATCAGCCTTGATTGAATGGCGGGGCAGACTCAATGGGCCAAATGGGCTAATTCTGCTCCTATGCCATATGGTCTGATGGTTAACCTTTGGATAATCCTACACTAGGACTAGCATCCTACACTCGGACTCAGTTCAGGGACAGAGGTTGCCATCCTCCTTGCTCACGAAAAGAAAGCCCGTCCCTGCAGGTGAAGAAGATGGGTGGATAATCCCTAAGGCCAATGCCTCCTTAATGTAGACGTTCATGGCCACTTATCAGGATCACAGAGAGAAAGAGCTGGCCTGGAGGAGAACTAGTACTGGGTAAGAGGTCAATGTGCAGTCACATAACTGGTGTGGAGGCAAGGAGGTGGCCTTCTTACTGGAGACATCAAGAAGGTCAGCATATATGCTGGAACACCAGACAAGTTTACACTAGCAGTTGGCTCAGGAAGGGATATGCTGACAGGGCCTTGAGCTGGACCTGGATGTGCCGGGCCCCACTCTATAAGTGCCAGTAGGAACCAATCAATCCATGGGTTTTGTTTAAAGAGCTAGAATCAGAGTTAGGTTTAATATCACTGGCATATGTCGTGAAATTCGTTGTTTGGCATTGGCAGTACATTGAAATAGATAATAATAATAATGCTGAGCAAGGGTTTATTGTCCATGTTTGAGCTGGGCCTAGCCACACAGATGTGGGTATAGAGGGGGTAGAGCAGTGGGCTAAGCATGCTTACTTGAGGTGTGGCAGTGTCAATTGTCAGTGAGGAGATCTCATTTCCAATTCGCACTGACTGTGGTCTCTCGGTAAGGAAGTCAAGGATCCAGTTGCAGAGGCCCAGGTTTTGCTGCTTATTGATTAGTACTGAGGGTATGATTGTGTTGACTACAGCTGAGCTCTAGTCAAAAATCAGCAACCTTGTGTATTATTATTGTCCAAGTGATCCAAGGAAGAGTGGAGAGCCAGTGATATTGCATCTCCTGTAGACCTATTGTGGCGATAGGCAAATTACAGCAGGTCTAGTTCCTTGCTGAGGCAGGAATTGATTCTAGCCATGACCAACCTCTCAAAGCACTTCATCACAATACATGTGAGTGCCACTGGGCAATAGCCATTGAGGCAGCTCACCCTGCTCTTCTTGGGAACTGGAATGATCATCACTCTTTGGAAGCAGATATAAACTTCTGACTGCAGCAGTGAGGGATCGAAGATGTCCTTGAAAACTCTAGACAGTTAGCTTTCACAGGCTTTCAGAGCTGTACCGGATGCATCATCAGAACCTGATGCCTTGTGAGGGTTCAACCACTTAACATATGTTCTGATGTCAGCCTCTGAGACAGAGATTACGGAGTCACTAGATGTTGTAGGGATTCACAAAGCTGCAGTTTTATTCTCATTTTTAAAACATGCTTTATAACCGTTGAGCTCATCTGGCAGTGAAGCATCATGATGTTATGATGTTAGGTTTTGCTCTGTAGGAAGTACTGGCCTGAAAACCCTGCTGGAGCTGATGTGCATCTGATTCCATCTCTAACATCAATCAGAATGTTTTTGTTGCCCTCAAAATAGCCTTCTGTAGGTGATACCTGGACTGGCTTCTTGTATAGCTCTGGATGACTGGTTTTGAATTTCACAGATCTAGCTCACAGCAGGTTCCGAATCTCATGGCTCATGCATGGCTTTTGGTTTGAGTATGTTCAGTATGTTCTCAAAGGCATACACTCATCCACACACGTCTTGACGAAGTTAGTGAGAACTGTGGCATATTCATTCAGATTCGAAGAAGACCTCATGGTCCTCACCACTGGTGTGGCAGTCTTTAATCTCTGCCTATACACTGCAAGTAGGAATATGGCCAGGTGATCTGACTTTACAAAGTGTGAGAGAGGAATGGCACCTAAGCTTTCTTGATGGTGGTATAAAAATGGTCATTCATATCGGTTCCTCTGATTCCACAGGTGATATGTTGGTGGCAGTTGAAATTTTCAAGCTGTTCTGAAAGGGGAACTGCACTCGTGACCCAAGTCTGCCATTCAAGGTTCATCAATTTTGAGGATCAATAGATGTTTTTAAATGTCCTTAATGATGCTGCTTAGTGACTTTAGATTTCAGTTGTAGTTGTCATGGTCCAGTCCGTAAAGTCCACGTTCCGGTTCACAGTCCAGTCCATGGACTCCGGACTCCAGGTCTTCTGGCTGTCCGGTGTTTCAGTTGGGCTTAATCACAGGCGCCTGATTCTCGTATTGGGGCTGGAATATAAGTAGCCCTGGGTTCGAGTGTGGTGGCTGGTTCGTCTTGTCAGTATCCTGTCCTTGCCACTGTAGAGTATGTCAGGCTGGGTTTGCTATTACCCTGCGGTTGGATCTATCCCTCCCTGTCCTTGCCTCTGTTGGGTAAGCCAGGCTGTCTTTGCCATTACCCTGAGGTGGACTGTTCCCCTTCTTTCTGCTACCCACGCCTGAAGCCTTGCCTGTATCGCCATCAAATTCAGCAGCCGGAGTGAGACCGGCACTTTGCCATGCCAATAGAAGGAACTATCTATCATTGAGCTTGGAACTGTCTCTTTGTGTCCCTGTGTTTAGTGTCCGTGTATGAGTCCCAGCCCTACGTCCTGTCCCCAAGGAGAGGTCCTGAATCTGTGTTCAGTCTATGAGTCCCAGCCCTACGTCCTGTCCCCAAGGAGAGGTCCTGAATCTGTGTTCAGTCTATGAGTCCCAGCCCTACGTCCTGTCCCCAAGGAGGGGTCCTGAATCTGTGTTCAGTCTATGAGTCCCAGCCCTACGTCCTGTCCCCAAGGAGGGGTCCTGAATCTGTGTTCAGTCTATGAGTCCCAGCCCTACGTCCTGTCCCCAAGGAGGGGTCCTGAATCTGTGTTCAGTCTATGAGTCCCAGCCCTACGTCCTGTCCCCAAGGAGGGGTCCTGAATCTGTGTTCAGTCTATGAGTCCCAGCCCTACGTCCTGACCCCAAGGAGGGGTCCTGAATCTGTGTTCAGTCTATGAGTCCCAGCCCTACATCCTGTCCCCAAGGAGGGGTCCTGAATCTGTGTTCAGTGTATGAGTCCCAGCCCTACGTCCTGTCCCCAAGGAGGGGTCCTGAATCTGTGTTCAGTCTATGAGTCCCAGCCCTACGTCCTGTCCCCAAGGAGGGGTCCTGAATCTGTGTTCAGTCTATGAGTCCCAGCCCTACGTCCTGACCCCAAGGAGGGGTCCTGAATCTGTGTTCAGTCTATGAGTCCCAGCCCTACGTCCTGTCCCCAAGGAGGGGTCCTGAATCTGTGTTCAGTCTATGAGTCCCAGCCCTACGTCCTGTCCCCAAGGAGGGGTCCTGGCTCTGTGTTCAGTGTATGAGTCCTGTCCCTATGTCCTTTCCCCAAGGAGGGGTCCTGAATCTGTGTAAAGCCCCGGCCCTACGTCCTGTTCCCAAGGAGGGGTCCTGGCTCTGTGCTCAATGTATGAGTCCTGTCCCTACATCCTGTCCCCAAGGAAGGGTCCTGGATCTGTGTAATGCCCCGGCCCTATGTCCTGTCCCCAAAGAGAGGTCCTGAATCTGTGTAAAGCCCCGGCCCTACGCCCTGTTCCCAAGGACGGGTCCTGGCTCTGTGCTCAGTGTATGAGTCCTGTCCCTATGTCCTTTCCCCAAGGAGAGGTCCTGAATCTGTGTAAAGCCCCAGCCCTATGTCCTGTTCCCAAGGAGGAGTCCTGGCTCTGTGCTCAGTGTTCCTGTGCTCCAGTCCAAGGCTCTGAGGAGGTCCCAGTCCATGTTCAATTCCAAGTCGTAGCCTAGGCCCTGAGTCCTGGTCTTGTCCAGGGCTAGTGTCTGTGTCCAGCTATGCCTCTCCCCGCTTTTGCTTTGCTCTCCCTCGAATAAGACCAAGTCTGAGCTTCATATCCTCGTCCAGCCCTGGAGTCCTACGTCCTGCACCCGCATCCAGTCCTCGCCTGGATCCAGAGTCCGAGCCTGAGTCAAGACCCAGGTTCCAGGTCCCTGTCCAGTGTCTGGCTCAGAGTCCTTGCCCAGGTTTCTAGTTCCTCGTCCAGGTCGCACTTTCATACTCTAGTCCTAGCCGATGCCCTGTCACCTAGTCTTGTCCAGGGCCTGTGTCTTGTCCAGCGTTGTTTCTTCCTCACTTCCCTTGCTTCCTTGATGCGCCTAGTCCTCTCCCTAGTACCTCAGTGTCTGTGTCTTGCTTTTGGGTCCATTCCCAACACCCAGCTTAAAACAGTAGTAGCCTTAAATGGGAATATGTGATTATTCCCAATGGACCTGCACATAGAGAATTGCCACTTAATGGTGCCATTTTACAGGGAAAGCCAAACACTTGTGTTAGTTCAGGTGAATCAGCATGATAGAAGGAGAACCCTTGCCAATGGTTGCACTCTAGCACAAGTTGGAGGGGTTGTGTAGAAAGATGGATCATGTCAGTGCCCAGAGACCAACCACCCAAACCCTTGATATTAATATTCTCTCTCAATTGTTGAATGTGATCTTCCCATCACTGACCCAGAGAGATCTTGATGGGGTTCGTGGCTGCCTCGGTGTCAAGAAATGTCAGATGCTCATGGGTCTGACACCCGCTCGACAGAGAAGCTGGAGGATTACTCGATTAGGGGAAGGTGCTTGTAGGGAGAAATGAACCATCAGATTCTCCTCCTCCTCTTCTACTTGGAACATGATGCTCAGAAGTGTCCTGGATCACCACAGTAGAGGCAGCAAGCTGTTCTTCTGCATCAGTCTTGTTCCTCCTGAGACAAGTGTAGGCCCTCACCTGCATGGGCTCCTCCACAGACAGTGCACTGGCTGATGAGGGAGGGTTTGAAAATAGGTGCTGATCTGATGAGTAGGAGGCTTGGGGCATTCTCTTTCTGCACCACTCAGCTGCCCGGTTGTCTTTTCAAATGGCCAGATTTATCAGGATCCAGGCTTAATTGTTTATCCTGCACTGTGATCTCATGCCAGACCTCTGTGCTCAGCCCATGTTTGATGAGGGATCTCTTGCTCTACCCCGTCTCAACTGCAAGAGTGTGGAACTTTATTGCTTAGTCCCTCACTGTTGCTCCCCCTTGGCACAGGTCCAGGAGTTGGTGGGCAGCCTCCTGACTCTATACCAGATGGTCAAACACTCACTTGAACTCAACTACGATTGTTGGAAAGGCAGGGCTGCCGCAGAACCTTGTTCTCAAAGGGCGTTGAACAGTCTTGATTTGGGGGGGGGGGGCGCGGCTCTGTCTAATAGATTTGCCATGTGAGCCAATGTACACACTGTAAATCATCACTGAACTGACCTGATTGGACTTGGAAAGTCAGCTCATAATGGTTCATAAAGGTTCTGCAGCCGTCGGCGTCACTGGAATATCTGTCTAGAGGAGCAATGCCTGGTTCAAGTCCAGAAGTAGCCGAGGGAATCGGAGCATTCATGTCTGAGGCTGATGAGACTACAATAGAGAAGGATAGCAGGGGGATATGCTGGTGCTGTTCTTGCTGAGAGCTGCTGAGTAGTGGCAGTGAGAGCAGTAATGGCTGTCACCTGACTTTTGCCTGTCTGTTGTGAGGTGTTGAACTGTCTTTGCAAGTGCTGGCATGGGTCTTTCCAGCTTGGATTGGGCTTGTCACTCTGAGATAGTTATTGCACTGCAGAAGCCATTTCTGCCAACCTAGACTCCACTGACTTTAACTTCTCTACCCTCCCCGCTTACCCTCCTGCACCTCACCAACAAAATTCAGGACCAACTTCAGCTGTTCTCTCTCTGCTGGGTTCATTTTGGTGGTCAAGCCTTGCTGTCACAAGCTCAGTAATGGCCCAAGTCAAAGGGAGAGACACAGACACGGAATGAAACAGTTCACTGAGTTAAATAAGAACTGTACAGAACAAAGGAAAATAATAAGAGCTAGGCCAACAAGGCCGGTAACCAAAAACTCTCAAGCTATCTAAAAACTAACGCAGTGACAGACTCAAAAGCATTTAACCTAGAACTTAATTAGTACCTTTCCTATAACTGTGTCTATCTAAAACACTAACCTTCTTTCTTAGAATGTGGGCTAAGGTAAGCAGGATGTGTTGTCAGCACTGTGCTTCGATCAGGGCTTAACATGACTGAAGCAAAAAGAAGACAGTCAAATACAATCGCAAGGAAACCCTAAATGGCTGGAATGTGTGTGATTGCATTTGATATCAATGTCTGCAGTTGTGATAGTGAAGGCCAATTTACTGAGTATATTTAAAGTGGATATTGATAGTCGGGGTGTCAAAGTTTACAGGGAGAAGGCTAAAGAATGGGGTTGAGACAGATAATAGATCTGCCATGATGGAATGGAATGGTAGAGTAGACGATGGGCCAAGTGCCTAATTCTGCTCCTGTGTTTTATGGTGTTTATGCTGTTTTTATTTGGTATCAATGGCGCCTTGCAATGATACGCATTAAGCAGAAATTGGAGGTCAGTCCACTTGATCACTCTGGCAACTCGATGAGATCCGAGAATCACAGAGTCACGGTCACTGCAGCACAAAAGCAGGCCCTTTGGCCTACCTTGTCAATGCTGAACTGTTAACCTGCTTGGTCCATCAGCCTGTACTTGGACCACAACCCTCCATTCCTCTCCCATCCTTGCACTTCCCTTAAATGTTGACACTGAACCCACATTCACCACTTCTGCTAGCAAATCATTCTGCACTCTCACCACCTTCAGAGTGAAGAAATTCCGCTCATGTTCCTCTTAAACTTTTCACCTTCCACCCTTAACCTCTGACCTCTAGTTCTAATCTCATCCCACATCAGTAGAAAATGCCTGTTTGTGTTTATCTTATCTATACCCCTCATAATTTTGTATACCTTTATCAAATCTCCCACCATTCCCATATGCTTCAGGAAAAAAAAAGTACAAACCCATTCAACCTTTCTCTACAACTCAGATCCTCAAGGAGCAGAAACATTCTTGTAAATGTTCTCTGTACTCTTTCCCATATGTGGGTGACCAGAACTGTACACAGTACTTTGATTTATGAAGGCCAATGAGGCAAATGCTCCCTTTATGACTCTATCTACCTGCAAGGCCACTTTCAGGGAAGGGATGTTAAGAATCTTCGCCCAGCATCCCAGCCTGGAGATTATGAAGAGTCCTGACACTCTGTAGAGCTTGCTTAATGTTGTCACTGCACTGGAGTTCTGACACTTCTGACCATCACAGAGAAATAATTGATTGGTTAAAGAATTAAAAAGAAAATAAATATATTTACTTTTTATTTATATGCACTTACAGGAATGCACCAATAATATAATTGATTGTTTACTATTAATTAACATATCACTGAAGAGAAAGTAAATTCCCTTACATGTAAACATGGATTCTTATGTTAAGGTGCCTTTTTTAAAATTAAAGCGATGCACCAATACTCTTGAAAAAGCTCCACAACATTCAACCCAAAATCAAGCTGGAATGCAACATTCAGCTGCCGCAAGGTGGCATTGTAAGCAGGAAATTGAAATTGACGAGCTAGGCAGATTATTGTGCCTTGTACGGAGAGGCATCTGTTTGCTGTACTGACCTGTAAGATACAGTATATTGTGCAAAAGTTAATCCTAAAGCATTTTCCATTAAGATCCTTATTACTTAAAGATCCAAATTCAATAACATTGCATAAAAGTTGCAAACTTGCAACAGAAATAGCACCATTGCCAACTAATAGGAAGAGTTAAAAATAAGTTCTTAAAAAATCTCAAGTGGTATTGAGTTCTCTTAAAGTATTCATTAACAGTCATTTCTCAACTCCCTCACCAATTGTTTGTTTAGCTGGTGTCTTATCACGACTCATGCCATCTTGCTGTTTACATAAATTGTGGTAATATCTGGGGGTCCAGGGACAATTCACTAAATAGTGGGTACCTATTTTATTCTGGGACCCATATTCAATTCCATAGACTTCTTTTGTACCGTGTCTTTGTTGAAAATTCTAATTCTGCCTGCATCTTGTCTTCCCCGAAGTTATTACTCCTGCATTCCTGAGGGACAATTTGAATGAAAGCTGCAGACAAGCAGTTTTTCAGTGTTAAACCAGCATCGTGTGTCTCCTCAACACTTACAAAATTCTCAGGGAAGATCAGGATATTCCACAGCTCAGTTTAACAACCTGTACTGCGGGGATTCCTTGTGCAATACCACACTGTCCCAGAACAGTACATTTATGTAAAGTGATGCTCTTCCCTTCCCTGCTTCTCTCTTCTATCTCCCTGGGTGCCTGTACCTTTCCATTTGTGCCTCCACTGGTCTACCCTTGTTGTTATCTCTCCCTCTCTGTCTCTCTCCCATTCACAATATGTAATCCATTGGTTCCTTTGCTCCAGAGAAAAGCCAGAAAGTGGTAGTAGATGATTACGCACTGACTGGGGTGGGGGTGGGGCTCTCATGATTAGTAGTGTGCTGCAGGGACTGGTGCTGCGCCCATTGTTGTTTGTCAGCGAGATCAATGACTAGGTAAACTGGATCAGCAAATGTGCAGATGACATCAAGATTAGGGGTGCAGCAGACAACAAGCAAGGCTATCAAGGCTTGCAGCAGGATCCGAACCAGCTGGAAAAATAGCAGATGGAATTTAATGTAAACAATTCTGAGGTGTTACACTTTGAGAATACAAACCAGGATAGGACTTAAACAGTGAGTGGTAAGGCATTGTGGTAGAAGAGAAGGATCTAGGAATATAGATTCATAATTCCTCAGAAGTTGCATCACAAGTAGATAGGGTGATAAAGAAAGCTTCTGGCACATTGGCCTTCATAAATCAAAGTACTGAGTACAGGCAATGAGATATTTGATATCGCTGAGGCTAACTTGGAGTATTGCGTGCAGCTCTGGTCACATACCAACAGGAAAGATAATAATGAGACTGAAAGAGTGCAGAAAAAAATCACGAGGATGTTGCCAGGACTTGAAGACTTCCATTTATGGGAATGAATGAATAAGTCTTTATTCCTACTGTGTAGGAGAATGAGGGGAGATCTGATAGAATTATCCAAAATTATGAGGGGTAAAGTTAGGGTAAATAAGACGATAAGAGCATATGATATAGGTGCAGATTTAGGCCATTTGGCCCATTGAGTCTGCTCAGCCATTCAATCACGGATGATCCTTTGTTCCCCTCCTCAGCCCACTCCCTGGCCTTCTCCCCAGAACAACTGATGCCGTATCCAATAAAGAACCTATCAAACTCTCCCTTAAGTACACACAGTGACCTGATCTCCACAGCAGCTTCTGGTAATAAATTCCACAAATTCACAACAAATTCCACCAATTTTTCCACATCTCTGTTTTAAATAGACGCCCCTCTATCCTGAGGCTGTGCCCGCTTGTCCTAGAATACCCCACAATGAGAAACATCCTTTCCACATCGACTCTGTCTAGGCTTTTCAACATTTGGAAGGTTTCAATGAGATCCCCCCTCATCCTTCTAAATTCCAGCGAGTGCAGACCCAGACACATCAAAAGTTCTTTATATGATAACCCTTTCATTCCTGGAATCATCCTTGTGAACCTCCTCTGGACCCTCTCGGTGCTAGTACATCTTTTCATTGATGAGGAGACCAAAACTGTACACAATACTCAAGGTGAGGCCTCACCAGTGCTTTATAGAGCCTCAGCATCACATCCTTGCTCTTAATCTTTAGAGCATTTTGCACAAGGACTCTCAAGTCCCTTTGCATTTCAGATTTTAGGATTTCCTCCTTTAGAAAATTAGTACAAACATTTCATTTGCCTTCTTCACCACCAACTCCACTGCAAGTTAAACTTTAGGGTGTTCTGCACAAGGACTCACAAGTCCCTTTGCATCTCAGGTTCTTGGATTGTCTCCTCACATACAAAAGAGTCTGCACATTTATTTCATCTGCCAAAGTGTATAGACATGCATTTTCCAACATTGTTTTCATTTGCCACTCTCTTGTCCATTCTCCTAAACTAAGTCCTTCTACAGCCGACCTGTTTCCTCAACACTACGTGCCCCTCCACCAATCTTTGTATCATCTGCAAACTTGGCAACAAAGCCATCTATTCCATTGATATACAGCATAAAAAGAAGCAGTCCCAACATGAACCCTGGGAAACACTATTAGTCACTGGCAGCCAACTAAAAAAGGATTCTTTTATTTCTAGTTGCTGCCACCTACCAATCAGCCAATGCTCTAACCATGCCAGTAACTTAACTGTAATACCATGGCCCTTAACTTCATAAGCAGCCTCATGTGTGGCATTCCCAAACCAAAAGCCGTGGATAAACCAGGAGGTACGGTGTCTGCTGAAGGCGAGATCTGTGGCATTCAAGTCTGGCAACTCAGGGCTGTACCAGAAAACCACATATGGTTTGTGGAGGGCTATTTCAAGGGTGAAGAGACAACTTCGAACGAGGTTAGAGGCGATATCAGATGCGCGGCAACTCTGGCAGTGTCTGCAAGACGTTACTTCCTACAAAGCAAAACCCAATAGCATGAACGGCAGCAATACTTCTCTACCAAATGAACTCAACACCTTCTATGCCTGCTTTGAAAGGGAGAACACAACTACAGCTGTGAAGATCCCTGCAGCACCTGATGACCCTGTGATCTCTGTCTCAGAGACCGATGTTAGACTGTCTTTAAAGAGAGTGAACCCTCGCAAGGAAGAAGGTCTCGTTGGAGTACATGGTAAGGCTCTGAAAACCTGTGCCAACCAAATAGCCGAGGTATTCAACCTCACTGCTACAGGCAGAAGTTCCCACTTCCTTCAAAAATGCAACAATTATACCAGCGCCTAAGAAGAATAATGTGGGCTGCCTTAACGACTATTGCCCGGTAGCACTCACATCGACAGTGATGAATTGCTTTGAGAGGTTGGTTATGACTAGACTGAACTCCTGCCCCAGCAAGGACCTGGACCAATTGCAATTTGCCTATTGTCACAATCGGTCAAAGGCAGACGCAACGTCCGTGGCTCTTCACAGGGCTTTAGACCACCTGGATGACACAAACACCTACGTCAGGATGCTATTCATCGACTATAGATCAGCATTTAGTACCATCATTCCCACAATCCTGATTGAGAAGTTGCAGAACCTCTGTACCTCCCTCTGTAATTGGATCCTTGACTTCCTAACCAGAAGACCACAGTCTGTGAAGATTGCTGATAACATATCCTCTTCACTGGCAATCAACACTGGCGCACCACAGGGGTGTGTGTTTAGCCCACTGCTCTACTCTCTGTATACACATGACTGTGTGGCTAGGCATAGCTCAAATACCATCTATAAATTTGCTGACGATACAACCATTGTTGGTAGAATGTCAGGTGGTGACGAGAGGGCGTACAGGAGTGAAATATGCCAATTAGTGGAAGGGTGCCACAGCAACAACCTGGCACTCAACATCAGTAAGACGAAAGAGCTGATTGTGAACTTCAGGAAGGGTAAGACAAAGGAACAGTCTCATAGAGGGATCAGAAGTGGAGAGAGTGAGCATTTCAAGTTCCTGGGTGTCAAGATCTCTGAGGATCTAACCTGGTCCCAATATATTGATGTAGTCATAAAGAAGGCAGGATAGTGGTTATACTTTAATAGGAGTTTGAAGCAATTTGGCATGTGAACAAATACACTCAAAAACTTCTATAGTTGTACCATGGAGAGCATTCTGACAGACTGCATCGCTGTCTGGTATGGAGCAGCTACTGCACAGGACTGAAAGAAGCTGCAGAGGGTTGTAAATCTAGTCAGTTCTATCTTGGGTACTAGCCTACAAAGTACCCAGGACATCCTTAGGGAGTGGTGTCTCAGAAAGGCAGCGTCCATTATTAAGGACCTCCAGCACCCAGAGCATGCCCTTTTCTCACTGTTACCATCAGGTAGGAGGTACAGAAGCCTGAAGGCAAACACTTAGTGATTCAGGAACAGCTTCTTCCTTGCTGCCATCCAATTCCTAAATGGACATTGAATCTTTGGACACTACCTCATTTTTTTTAATATACAGTATTTCTGTTATCACACATTTTTAAAATCTATTCAATATACATAATTGATTTACTTGTTTATTTATTATTATGTTTTATTTTTTTTTCTCTCTGCTAGATTATGTATTGCATTGAACTGCTGCTGCTATGAGGGGTGATTGATAAGTTTGTGGCCTAAGGTAGAAGGAGTCAATTTTAGAAAACCTGGCACATTTATTTTTCAACGTAGTCTCTTCCTACATTTACACACAGTCCAGCAGTCGTGGAGCATATGGATCTTGGACCTCCAGAAAGTGTCCACAGCAGGGGTGATTGATAAGTTTGTGGCCTAAGCTAGATGGAGATGAGTTATACAGCTCTCGTTACATGCACATTGCAGGTCAACTCTTTGAGTGATTGTGCAGAAAGTTTGAAGTTAATAACTCATCGGGGTGATTGATAAGTTCATGGCCTAAGGTAGAAGGAGATGAGTCATTAACTTCAAACTTTCTGCATAATCTCTCAGAGTTGAACTGCCTGTGCATGTAATGAGAACTGTATAACTCATCTCCTTCTACCTTAGGCCACGAACTTATCAATCACCCCTGCTGTGGACACTTTCTGGAGGTCCAAGATCCGTATGCTCCATGATCGCTGGACTAAGTGTGTAAATGTAGGAGGGAACATGTTGAAAAATAAATGTGCTAGGTTTTCCTAAATTGACTCCTTCTACCTTAGGCCATAGACTTATTAATCACTCCTCATATGTTAATAAATTTCATGTGTTACATACCCTGTGGGTATCTTGTGACTGTCTGATGACCATGATGTAATTGAGTATCTGGTGAACATAATGTAACGGTCTTGTTATGATGGGGTAATATAATTTCCATTAATTTACCCACCACTGATGTCAAACTGACAGGTCTATAATTGCTAGGCTTACTTCTAGAACCCTTCTTAAACAATGGAACCACATGAGCAATACACCAATCCTCCGGCACAATCCCCGTTTCTAATGACATCTTAAAGATCTCCGTCAGAGCTCCTGCTATTTCTACACAAACTTCCCTCAAGGTCCTGGGGAATATCCTGTCAGGACCTGGAGATTTATCCATTTTTAAATTTCTTAAAAGCGACAGTACTTCCACCTCTTTAATTGTCATAGGTTTCATAACTTCCTTACTTGTTTCCCACACCTTACACAATTCAATATCCTTCCCCTTAGTGAATACTTAATACTTTTATCGCTATAAGAACTGTGTTTGCATTTATCGCTTTAAGAACTGTTTGAGTTGCTGTATAGCAGTTAACTTCTGGTTAAGTTAGTCATTTGTTTACTTTTCATTTGTCGTTGAGCTGAGTTTTAAATAAATGTTTCTTTGTTTATAAAAAAAAGTCTCAATTCAATATTCATTGTTGCCGTATCATAACACATGTCACATGCCAGTGATAATAATTCTGATTCTGACTCTGACTTTGTCAAAGGTCTTCTGAATGTCCAAATATACATCATCTACTGCATCACCTTTATCTATCCTACGTGTAATCTCCTCAAAGAATTCCAACAGATTCATTAGGCAAGATATTTCCTGAAGAAAACCATGCTGGCTTTGTCATATTTTGTCCTGTCCAAGTACTCCATTACCTCATCCTTAAAAAATTAACTCCAACATCTTCCCAGCCACTGAGATCAGGCTAGCTGGTCTATAATTTTCTTTCTGCTGCCTTCCTCCTTTGTTAAAAAGCGGAGTGACTTCTGCAATTTCCCAGTACTCTGGCACCATGTCAGAGTCTAATGATTTATGGAAGATCATTACTAATGCCTCCACAATCTCTATCACTACCTCTTTCAGACCCCTAGGGTGCAGTTTATCTGGTCCAGGTGAGTTATGAACCTTTAGGTCTTTCAGCTTTTTGAGAACATTCTCCTTTGTAATAGTAACTGCACTCACTTCTCTTCCCTCACACTCTTCAACATCTGGCACACTGCCAGTGTCTTCCACAGTGAAGACTGATACAAAATATTCATTTAGTTCATCTGCCATCTCCTTGTCCCCCGTTATTATTTCCACAGCTTCATTTTCTAGTGGTCCTATATCCATTTTCATCACTCTTTTATTTTTTACATACTTGAAAAACCTTTTACTATCTACTTTGATAGTGTTTGCTAGCTTACTTTCAAATTTCATCTTTTCCCTCCTAATGATACTTATAGTTGCTTTCTGTAGGTTTTTAAAAGCTTTCCAATGCTCTATATTCCTGTTAATTTTTGCATTCTTGTATGCCCTTTCTTTTGCTTTTACATTAGCTCTGACTTCCCATGTCAGCCATGGTTGTACTACTTTGCCATCTGCATATTTCTTCATTTTTGGCATAAATCTATGCTGCACCTCCTTCATTTTTCCTAGAAACTCAAGCATTGCTGTTCTGCTGTCATCCCTGCCAGTATCTCCTTCCAATTTATTTTGGCCAATTCCTCACTCATACCACTGTAATTTCCTTTACTCCACTGAGATACTGCTACGTCAGACTTCACTTACTCTGTATAAAATTTAAAGTTGAACGCAATCATATTGTGATCACTACCTCGTAAGGGTTCTTATTCGTTAAGCTTTCTAATTACCTCCTGTTCATTACATAACACCCAATTCAGTATAGCTGATCCTCTAGTAGGCTCAATGACAAACTACTCTAAAAAGCCATCTCGTAGGCATTCAAAAAGCTCACTCTCTTGAGATCCATTTCCAGCCTGTTTTTCCCAATCGACCTGCATGTTGAAATCTCCCGTAACTATCATTACAATGCACTTTCGACAGGCCTTTTGTATTTCCTGTTGTAATCTGTGGTCCACATCCCAGCTACTGTTGGGAGGCCTGTATATAACTGCCATCAGGGTCCTGTCACCCTTGCAAATTCTTAACTCAATCCATAAAGATTCAACATCTTCAGATCCTATGTCACATCTTTCTACTGATTTGATGCCATTCTTTACCAGCAGAGCCATGCCACCCATCTGCCTACCTTCCTATGCCTCCAATACAACGTGTAACCGTGGACGTTTAGCTCCGAACTACAACCATCCTTCTGCCACGTTTCAGTGATGGCCACAACATCATACCTGGCAATCTGTAACAGTGTAACAGGATCATCCACCTTATTTCTTAAACTCCATGTATTGAGATATAACACTCTGAGTACTGTATTTGCTACCCTTTTTGATTCTGCTTCTCTAATGCACTGATACTCACCTTGCTGGCTACAGTTTTGTCCTATCATCTGCCTGTCCTTCCTGACAGTCTGACTGGATGTTCTCTTTGCTTTTTTACCATCCCTCCTATCCTGAGTCACTTCACTCATTTCCAACCCCTGCCAAATTAGTTTAAAATCTCTCCCAATAGCTTTAACAAATGTGTCCGAGAGAATATTGGTTCCCCTTGGGTTCAGGTCTAACCCATCCCTTTGGTACAGGTCCTACCTTTCCCCGAAGAGATCCCAATGATCCAAGAACCTGAAGCCCTGCCCCCGCATCAGCTTCTCAGCCACACATCAATCTGCCAAATCACCCTGTTTCTACCCTCACTGGTGCGTGGCACAGACAGCAATCCAGAAATTACTACCCGTGAGGTCCTGCTTCGCAGCTTTCTGCCTAGCTCTCTAAATTCTCCTTTCAGGACCTCTTTGCTTTTCCTTCCTATGTCATTGGTACCAATATATACCAAGATACAAGCAGGCTTTTTCCACTGAGGATGGGAACTCTTTTCATGGGTTAAGGTGAGAGATGAAATGTATAACAGGAATATGAAGGGGAATTTCTCTCAGAGGGTGGTGAGTGTACTGTTCTATGAGTGTGTGATTCTTGGGGCGCCATGGTAACATAGTGGTTAGAGTTCAATTCTGCCTCTAATAAGTTTGAATGTCCTTCCTGTGAGCACCTGGGTTTCTTCCAGGAACTCTGGCTTCCTCCCACAGTCCAAAGATATTCTGGCTGCTGTGTTAAATACTCATTGTAAATTGTTTTATGACTAAGCTGAGGTTAAATAGCTAGGCAGTTTAGCTCATAGCTAGGAAGGGCCTGTTCCACGCTGTATCTCTAAATAAAATAAAATAAAATAAAAGAGACTTGCTGCTAACAATCAAGTCTCAGGACCTATCCCTTGCACATAGAGACAATATTTCTATCAAAGGACACACAATAGTCTCTCTCTTGGATGTTTGTATGCAAAGCACCATGTTGTGAGAGGTTTTACTTTGACTGGACCGTAGTTCGGTAAGGAAAACTTATGATTGGGTGCATGGTGTTGAATAGTTACAGGCACTTTCACCCTTCAGTGAGAACATTTGTCTACTGCAAAAACATCAGCCAATTCTGGCATCCTGTATCATGAACTTCAGCCAGAACTCATCACTCTGTTACTCTGACACAATTAATAAATAGTTTAAACTTATCCGAAGGTCTCTCTCTTTCTCTCTCCACATTTATCTGTCTGATTGCATATGTGTATTCTCTCTCATAAAGAAGTATTGATGTACCCCACCCTTGTTCCAATTGCATTGTTTCAAACACACATTGACCATGCTTTTATCAGTGCACCAGTTTACTCATTAACAGTGACTCAGCAATATACTTTAATTATTGCTGCATGAAGAATACTGCATCCACGTTCCCACACCCACTGTGTGATTATTCCCTAGAATGATCCAAGGCCACAATGACAAGCCCACTCTGTTTCCTCTAGTGTTGATGAGGTGAATGTCAGTGATAGTGGAGCCAGTCCAATTATAGGCAATATCTACACAATTAATCTCTTAGCAGTGGTGCTCCCTGGATCTTAAGTCAATACATACCTATATGCAGTTCAAATTAATTAGTGTTAATGCAGCCAACAGCTCTAAACATGAACTTAGGTAGTATTCTCAAGGGAGCAATAATGACTGTGGATCACTGTGTAAAAATCTGCATCGTAAGACTCCTCCTACTGCTCCAACTCAGTGAGTCCACCAGTTGCATTCTCAAAATTTTGCATCTTCACAAGAAGACTAACACCAAACTTCATTAAAAACTCAAAATCAGGTGGATGATACTGTAGCACAGTTAGAGATTGGCAGCTGTGCCATTGTCAGCAACACTGAATTGTGGATGAAAGATCATAGCTGAGAGCTTAACTTCCGAGGATTCACATTGTATTGAAAGGACAGGTAGGCTGGCAGAGGAGGTGGATGGCATTCGAGAGGGTCCAGAGGAGGATCACAAGAATGATTTTGGGAATGAGAGAATAGCTCAGGGCCTGTACTTTCTGGAGTTCAGAAGAATCAGGGAGGCTCTCATTGAAACCTATTAAATATTGAAAGGCCTAGATAGAGCAGATGTGGAGAGGATGGTTCCTATACTGGGGAAGACTATAATAGGTCAAGAGGGCACAGCCTAAGAATAGAAGGACTTCACTTGAGAACAGAGATGTAGCGGACTTCTTTAGCCAGACGGTGCTGAAACTGTGGAATTCACTGCCACAGACAACTGTGGAGGCCAAGTCATTGACTGTATTTAGAGTAGAGGTTGATAGGTTCTTAATTAGTAAGGGCGTCAAATGTTATAGGGAGATGGGGTCGAGGGGAATAATAAATCAGCCATGATCGAGTGGAATCAATCAGCAGAATGGCCTGATTCTGTTCCTATGTGTCATGGTTTTATAATCTTATGGTCTCACAATTATATCCTGTTGTGTCTGTCGTCATTATCTTCAGCAGTTTGACGCATTTAACAAGTGCTTTCAAATCATAAGGTCAACATTTGAGAAAATATCAGGCTGTAATATACAACAATGACATATTATAACAGGGAAGCTGTAACTGAACAGATAAGGTATTTGATATTTGCTGTCTTACATTGCTGCAGGACAATACGTATTCCTTTTCTTTTGGGGTTTTCCTCAGTCAGGGATCTTGGGGCAATTTGCCAGAGTAAGTGGTTGAGGCAGATACAAAACAAATTTTAAAAGACACTTGGACAAGTACATGGATGGGAAAGGTTTAAAGGGATGTGGATCAAATGCTAGCAAAATGGGACTAGCTTGGATAGGAATCTTGGGTAGCATAGACCTATTGGAGTGAAAGGGACCCCAAGATTCCTCTGCACACCAACACAGTTAATGTCTCTACATTTGATCTACCAAGGTGTAACATTTCACATTTGGCTGAGTTAAACTCCCTTAAGTAAGGACAAAGATGCTGAGATAAGGGAATTTTGAATGATCCGAGAGGAATTATTTAGTCAGGAAGGAAAAGGAAGCAGATGCTAGCTTTAGGAAGCTAAGGTCATACTGGGTCGTGTGGAATATACTGTAAATATAGTAGGAAAGTGCCGAAGCAGGTAATTAAGAAGGGCAAAAACGACAATGAAAAGCTCATGACCAGGAAGGTCATGGATAATATCAATCATTTTATACCGATATAAAGAAACAGAGCATAACAATGGACATGGTACACTCAGTTAAAGAAAAAAGGGAATTTGTGCTTTGAGTCAGAGCAAGTGGCTGAGATATTAAATGAGAACTTTGCATTGGTATTTACTGAGGAGAAGGAATTGAAGAATACTGAAAACAGGGCAGCTCCTTGAAAGTGGCTACACAGGTTGATAAGGTGGTTAAAAGGGCATACGGCATGTTGCTTTTATCAGTTGAGGCATTGAGTTCAAAAGTCAGTAAGTTATGTTGCTGCATTATGGAAGTCTAGTTAGGCCGTATCTGGCATAGAGCATACAGTTGTGGTCTCTCCATTCTAGGAAGAACATCAAAGCTTTGGAGAACATGCAGAAGGGACACTCCCTGGAGTAGAGGCATGTGCCATAACAAGAACTTGAGCAAACTTGGGTTGCTTTCTTTGGAGTGGCAGAGGCTGAGGGGAGATCTGATGGAGCTTGATAAGATGATGAGAAACATAGATAGAGTAGACAGACGGTATCTTTTTCCCAAGGTTGAAATATCTAATACCAGAGGGCATGTGCTTAAGGACAGAGGGGTAGCTTTAAAGGAGATATGAGTGCAAGTTTTTTACACAGAGAATGGTGGGTGTTTGGAATGTGCTGCCTGGGGTGATGGTAGAGGCAGATACATTAGGGTCTTTTAAGAAACATTCAGATAGAATGTGAGGAAAATGGAAGGATATGGGCATTATGTGGGCAGAATGGATTAGTTTAGCTTAGCTGGCCACTTGATAACTAACATGGACAAGTTGGGCAGAATGTCATACTTCTGTGCTGTATAGCTGCATGGTTTGTTTTTAACTCAATCCTCTCTCAGGATCTCTCCTGCAGTTGTTGTGTAATTTCTAGCCCCATTACCACACACAAGAGCAGAACAGTATAAAATCTGGCAACAAGGTACTTGCAGAGATCAGTTCAGATGGGCAAGTCCTGGCAAAGTACTAAGTTTTAAAGAGTGCCTTAAGAAAGGAAGGAGAAGGTTCATTTTTATTCATTTTCAGGATGCAGTTGTCACTGCTTTTTTTGCCATATTCCTAATTGCCCTTTGGAAGAACTTTAGAATTTCTGCAATGCAACAGGTGAAGGCACCCCTCACAATGCTCACATTTGACCCTCAGCTACCAGTTTCCTATCATATTAATTACCTATGACCTTTCCACTTTGACTTCTCAATCTTTGGTCTCTTCCAATGAAGTCCAACATAAACTAGAGGAAGAGCATCGTTTCTCCCAATTATATATTCTACTGTATTCAGAAAACAACACTAAAATTCAATGCTATCCGATCACAAACATTTCTAATTCGATTCCAAAACTGTAGGCTAATTCAATTGTATTTTTCTCTATGAAGGCTGTCTAACTTGCTGTGTACTTCTGGCATTCTCTTTTACTCAAGATTTCCGGAGTCTACAGTGTTCTGTATTTCATTATTCAAACATCTTTGTTCCTGCTCACCTACCCTCATTTATCTTTTTGTCCACCAAACAGTTCAACTGCAATTAACATACCTTTATGGCTCTCTTTCAGACATCAATATCAGTAATGCATCACAAGACAGGTCATGAAAGTTGCAACACTGCCAACAGGTGGATGACCTGGGATTTTTGGCAGGTAGGAAGTGGGAAGCCAAACTGAACCAGAGTGAAATTGTCAAGTCTATAGAAAGCTCAGAAAGATGAGATTTTAGGCAAGATTAATTGACACAATCCAGCAGAGTTACAAAGACAAACTAAGATTTATGTTGGGCCAAATATGTGGTTGAAAGCTCATTGCAGCATCAAACGTAACATGAAGTCTGGTGTCCACATGAGTCTCAGCATAGGTTCAATGTCCTTATGACATGCTTCTAACTTACAGCAAAGACTTTTGAAACACAGTCAAGTTGGTAGCTTCCTAGCAAAGCAAAAAAATCTACCTTAGATGGATTACCATCCAGGATTCAGAAGTGGTAGCTTGTTCAAAGCACAATATGTGTGTCACACCATTGTTTTAGAAATTAGAATGAGACATAAAAACTACATATGCTGCAGTTCAATAAGTTTATTCAAGACATTCAACACAGAGGAAGTAACAGAAAAGTCAAAAGGAAGGAATATCATCAAAGTCCAGCAGTGCTCACAGCATGTAGCTTCATTGCGTTGTCAAATAGATAAAACATGTGCAATTGTGTATTTCATTTACACATTATTAAATACAGAAATGAGATGCATAGTTAAGTCAACACCACTATTATAATAAAGGAATTAAACTACTTAACTTGTGAAATTAAAAAATGTAAGAAGCAAAAGTGTGCATTGTGATGATGGATGTGGTTTTAAGACCACGTGTCAAGTATCTGTTTTAAGTCTTATAATGTGCTTTATTCACAGGTCTGAATGCTCCAGATGGCTGAACAATCAGCCCACAGAGGAGATAAAACATTAACCTGACTAAACAACACAGATTGCCTCTGCAATTGTTTCTCACTTTTCTTCTCTCCACCCATTAAGAAATCATCACCAAATTAAGGCTTGAAAAATATTCACTGAAAAATAGCGAAAGGTTCATTTTGCAGAACCCCTTTGCAGAGAATGTTGTGACTTACTGAAATTACCCGGGAGACATTGATGCCGATGATATTAAAGTCTTTATTCATCATGAGCAGGCAGGCTGTCATCTGAAGAATGTCTTGGAAGAGTCAGAAACTCAAAAAGTACATTAGTGTTTTTATACCCCTAAGATCAAAGATAACAGTAGACAATTCAATACAGTTTCAATAGTTACAATGACATAATTCCCTTCAATACTATGGTTGACACCCAAGATCAGTGTTTGCGCAAGCTGATTCTCCAAGTACACAAAGATCAGCTATTTGATGTGCTAAGTGACAGCATCCGTCTGGTCAAAAAGCTTCCTTGACCTTGTCTGCAATGGAGCAAATTACAGTACTTAAACCCATAGTTTTCTGGTTTGATGCAGGCCAATTAATATAATCCAATTGTTTTAACATTTGGCTGATGCATATGCAAACATTAAGAACTGAAGAATGGTGCTTGTTTGAATTAATATCTGCTATCATAACTCCAGAATACTCCCTAACAGAGAACTGTTTCCTGTTGCAATTAGTATCAATGGATTGAAATCCTACTAAAATATATCTCTAATCTAATAATCTAATATAATAGATTAGTAGATTAGCTAGTTTTGCATTATATATATATATTTATTTTTTTTCTTTCTTTTTTCTGTTTTTTTATATCATATATTATGAAATATTTAGACTTACCATGTTCATACATATATTTTATGGCTTATGTCTTGGTAAACTCATTTAGATTGTAACTATTATGTATGTTTTTTTTTCATATGTAATGGAATTTGTATGTTGGTAATTTCTCTATCAATATATCATTTGTATTCAGTCCATATTACTAATAATAATAAAAAGATTTAGAAAGAAAGAAAATATATCTCGTGCATAGTCCATTCAGATAGATGATTTGTTTCAAATTTACTCAGAGGCAGGGACCTGGAAATGCAAAATCAGGTCTATTGTCAGAGCTTAGAAATGCAGGACATGCCTACTACCTACGTCCAGGGTCTTACCTTCTCAGGCATCCCTCGGGTTCAAGGATGATTTGCTTCCACTCCTTTTCTGAGAAGTAGAAGACAACAGTGCATGATTTCTTTTAACTTTGGTAGATATTGCACACCAAATCCCAGACAGACTTGACAAAGTATGGTCTTTGTCCAAGTGCTTTCACCCTTTCTTTTCCTCTCCCAAACCCGCTCTCCTTCTAGGTTCAAAAATTCAAAGTAAATTTTGATGTCAAATTATCATCATATATATCATCATATACAACCCTAGGATTCATTTCCTGCAGGCATACTCAGCAAATCTATAGAATAGCAACTATAACATGATCAATGAAAGATAAAACAACACACACAAAATGCTGGTGGAACACAGCAGGCCCGGCAGCATCAATAGGGAGAAGCACTGAAACATCGACAGCGCTTCTCCCTATTGATGCTGCCTGGCCTGCTGTGTTCCACCAGCATTTTGTGTGTGTTGTTTAAATTTCCAGCACCTGCAGATTTCCTCATGTTTGCTCAATGAAAGATAAACTAGAATGCAGAAGACAACTAACTGTGCAAATACAAATACAAATAAATAGCAATAAATAACGAGAACATGAAATGACAAGATAAGAAGTCCTTAAAGTGATATCATTGGTTGTGGAAACATCTCAATGAATGGCAGGTGAGTGTAATTATCCCTTTGTTCAGGAGCCTGATGTTTGACAGGTAGTAAATGTTCTCGAACCTGGTGGTACGAGTCCTGAGGCTCTTATGCCTTCTACCTAACGGCAACAGCGAAAAGAATCACCAAAACCCCATGACAATATTCAAGCTGCCCCTAACTTGTGCTTTCCCAGGATGAGGACTCACAGACCAATAATCACCCCATCTCCAAAACCAGCCCATGGCGTCACTGCCTTGTTCTAACACCCACAAGCGTCTTCCACAAAACTTCAGGGAAATCTTCAACCACACACTCAGTACAACCCAAAGTCTCCAGATGATCTAACCTAGTTATCCATGGACTAATAGGCCCCAGTGTATCAACTGGACAGGCCATGGTGTTCGCTTCATCCTGTAGGAAAGGAGGCATCACTTGGTTACCATCCTCTTATCAGAAGGCATGCCAAGTGCATGCAATCCAATGGCTTTCACAAGCATCAATTTTTTAAAATCTCGTTGCCTCTTTGACTTCCATAAATTTCATGCCTTGTTTTTTCAAGTTCAAGTTTAATTGTCATTCAACCAAACAGCAAAACGAAATAGCGTTCCTTCAGAGCCAAGTGGCATGGCCTGAGGATTGATGGTGAATGTCGTGTTGTCCTGGAGCCATGTTTCTGCAACACCAAGCACATAGCTGTTTCACATCTCGTGCTGGGTCAGCCACAAATGGAAGCAATCAAGCTTGTATTTCAGGGAGCTAACACTGGAGAGCAGCACCAACGGGAAAGCCAGCTTGCAGGGGCCAGCTCCCAACCCGGCACCCATTCCAACACGCCTGCCATGCCTCTGTTCCCTCCAACACTGCTTCTAGTGACTCCTCCTGGGTGTCTGTGGCAGTCAGCACTACGGCATAAGAGCTTTGTCCGTGCAAAAAACCAGAGACCAGGCAGCTCTCCCACTGCAGTCTTGCCAAAGAACCTATGAACTGGACTTGCAGTACGTTGTATTACCAATTTTCAACAGGGACTTGCGATCACAAGAAACACATTTAACATTTGCACCATTTGTTAGACCTGGAACAAGCACCCACATGCGCCGTCATCTTACCTGAAGTTCAACAGATGTAGAGTCAAAGATACAACACAGAAGGTGGCTACTTGATCATTGTCCAGTTGACTATCCGCAGTATAATCCATTTGGTCCCATTCCTTCACCTAATCCTTGTAGCTTTGCATGTTTATTTCTTCCAGGTGTTCATCTGCTTCCTTTTATCATCTCCTTGTCCCAGTTTACATGGATAGATCTATTTGCCTGATCATAGTCTGGTACCACCGCCAGCATGAATGTTTCAATGTAGCCTCCCAAGTAACATCATGAGAAGCCGAAGCCACATAGTAGCCCATCAGGAATCATAATGTTCTTTACACATTAAATACAGTGGCAGCTTGTAAATACTGTCAGCCCTCCTTATCCATGGGGGATTGGTTCTGGGAACCCCTGCGGATACCAAAAAATCCAGATGCTCAAGTCCTTTATATAAAATGGCATAGTATTTGCATATAATCTATGAACATCCTCCCGTATACTTTAAGTCATATCTATCTTACTTATAATACCTAATACAATGTAAATGCTATGTAAATAGCTGTTATACTGTATTGTTTAGGGAATAATGACAAGAAAAAAAGTCTGTACATGTTCAGTACAGTTGCAACGATCGTAGCTCTTCTGGGATCGCTGATGCTGCCTCGGCATCAGCCGATCCTGATTCTCCTGTGATCTTTAAGTTCTTGAGGCTGTAGTGCTTTACATAGCTAGCCAGCCATTCCTTACTAGCCTTAAACTCCTTCCTCTCGTTCACAACACAAGTAGCGAATGAACAAGATGCGAGGCAAACAATGCTCAACTTCCCTGGTTAGTTGAATCCGCGCAAGCGGAACACACGGACAAGGAGGGTTGACTGTATCCATTTCCAAAAGGGAGTTACTTGGTAAAACGATGACTGTGTGTCTAGAATAGATAATATGGACAGTACGGCAGAGCTGCTGCCCTTCTGTGATTGCACAGAGTGAAGCTGCCCACCCAGCTCTGGGTGCTCTGATTTCCTCAGATATCTCAAACACATGCAGTTCACTGCAGAAGATTGTCCCAAATGGGTTAGTGAGAGGTCGAGTGAGAGGAACGAGTGGAGAATAAATACAGAATTGGTAAAATATCAAATCAAGTCACTTTTACTGTCATTTCAACCATAACTGCTGGTACAGTACACAGTAAAAATAAAACGTTTCTCCAGGACAATGGTGCTACATGAAAAAACACAAAACTACACTAGACTACCTAAAACAACACAAAACTAGTCTAGACTACGTGAAACAACACAATACTACATTAGACTTCTGACCTACACGGGACTACATAAAGTGTACAAAACAGTGCAAGACAGTACAATAATTAATAAACAAGACAACAGGCACAGTAAAGGGCAAATTATAATATAATAATAAATGACGTAAATGTAAATGTAAACAATGATTTAGCAGGAATTGAAAAAGAAATGAACGAAAATTGCAAAGGGAAGTGGTGTGTATATGTGTGTGTGTGTGTGTGTGTGTGTGTGTGTGTGTGTGTGTGTGTGTGTGTGTGTGCGCGCGTGTGTGTGTGTGTGTGTGTGCGCGTGTGTGTGTGTGTGTGTGTGTGCGTGTGTGTGGTTGGTGTCAGACTAGACTCTGGGAATTGAGGAGTCTGATGGCTTGGGGGAAGAGACTGCTGCACAATCTGGTCATGAGAGCCTGAATGCTTCGGTATGTTTTGCCAGGTGGCAAGAGGGAGAAGAGTGCATTCTAGCCAGTGCTGACCCAAATGGCAAACGACCTGTTTCCACCCTGCATGTCTCCATGACTCTATAAAGATTATGGTGATTTTTAGGCCATTAACAGTTTCCTTAACAAAAATTAACACATTTAGAATAATACAGCACAGGAATAGACCCTTCGGCCCACAATATTGTGCTGAATCAATTAAATTGGTAATCAAATGGCTAACTAAACGGATCTCTTCTGCCTATAGATCTCCACATCCTTTCATTTTCCTCACATTAATGTGACCAGCTAAATGTCTCTTAAAAGTGTCTAGTGTTTCTGCCTCTACCCCCACCCCCGAGCAGTGAATTCCAGGCACCCACCACTCTGTGTAAAAACCATGACTCTCACATCTCCTTTAAAGTCACCCCATTTCACCTTAAATGCATGCCCTGTAGTACTAGACATTTCTACCATTGGAAAAAGATATTGTCTGTCTACTCTATCTACATCTCTCATTATCTTATAAACCTCTATCACATTTCCCATCAGCTTCCAGTGCCCCACAGAAAGAAACCTAAGTTTGTCCAACCTCTCGTTATAATGTATCTGCCTCTACCAGTACCCCAGGCATCGCGTTCTAAACACCCACCATTCTCTGTGTAAAAAAACTTGTCCTCATATCTCCTCTGAAGTACCCCGTCTCTCCTTAAGTGCATTCCCTCTGGTATTAGACATTCCAACCTTGGGGAAAAGATACTGTCTGTCTACTCTATCTATGGCTCTCAGAATCTTATAAAGCTCTATCACCAGCCTTCTTAAGCCCAAGATCCCCTACCTCGGCCTTAGCGAAAGGCAAAATCAACCTACTAAATCATTTAAAGAGAAAACAGCTCAGATTGTACTTCCAACTTGAGGCCCTTTATTTGGGCTTATTGTATTTTAATTACATAAAATGCTTTTATCAAACTTTCAAAGTAATTTAACTAAGAAAACGCTGTAACTAGCACATCAAACAGGCCATAGCGGCATCGAGCTCATCCAATAACACCTTGAATAAGCGATGCTGAAGCGCTTTTGCTCAAATCAAGTTTATCAGTATGACCACCAGCGTCATTACATGAGAAAATTCCATGACCTTCCCAGCCAAGGACTGCTGATGAATCTCACAGTGATAATCCAGGAGGTCGGGAAAATCAGGGTCATTACGGCACAGTGCTTTAAAAGCCAACGCACACACCACGCATTGCTGGGCCCCATCAGTAGTAATTGCCACCAGTTTATGAATGGCGATGTCATTTTCACAGCCTCTTTTCTTAAAACTCATTGTAAATACCTTCACCTCTTGTTCTCTCCTTTAAGTGCAAAAGAGTGAGTAAGTCCTCCATTTTAGTAAAATCCTGGAAAGCCATTCTGACAAATACAACAAACTGAGCTGTTTACATTACTCCAGGGATTCATCAAACTGTCATGAAAAATATTCACTGCGTGACTGTGGTGAACTACATATACCTGTCTGGACACACCCCCTGCTGACTGCTCCTGTGGCTCCTCCCACAGACCCCTGTATAAAGATGTTTGAGGCCTGTGCCCGGCCTCTCAGTCTCCAGGATGTAGTATGGTGGTCACTCACTGCTTGTTCCTTCTTCCAGTCAATAAAAGCCGATATCTCGCCTTTACGTCTCAGAGTGAGTTATTGATGGTGCATCAGTGACAAGTTCTTTAACACTGTCGATCCACGTCATCTGAGCAGCATGTTTGCTGGGCCTTCAACCCCGATTTCAGCTCCTCAACTTTCTTGGTATTAGTAAACTTACTGAGACACTAGTAAAAGTTTCAGGGGTATGCAAGCTAATGACACCACTGCTTTTGTTTCCCATTTCTTGTACATTTGGGGAATGTTGGAATTTAAAGAGGGAGAAGGGTTGTAATGTGAGTATTATGAGGATAAATTAATACCAATTAGGATTATGGTAATATAGCAATACTCCCGCTACGGAAAGCTGTTTGTAAAGAGAGATTGTTTCCGGGGTTGCGGGGTTTTCCTTTCAGTCTTTTCTGCCCAGTGTGTATTAGTGAAAACTTCTGTATGCGAATATTGTTTTACTGTCCTAGATAAAGTTGTTCCTTTTGGGCATGAAGTTGTTGCGTAGTCCTTTTTCAAAGTAGAAGTTACTACATATTTGCATCAAAAGGTTTATCAGGCATAATGTATTTGTGTATTTATTTTTCTTCTTTATTTGGGATCTACTGGGAAAGTCTCAAAGATCGACCGGTCGATTGCATCGACTGGTTGGAGACCACTACTCTATCAGATCTCCCCTCAGCCTCTGCCACTCCAAAGAAAGCAACCCAAGTTTGCCCAAGTTCTTGTTATGGCACATGCCTCTACTCCAGGGAGCATCCCTCCGCATGCTGTCCAAAACTTCCAACGTTCTTCATAGAATGGGAAATGCCTTGTTAACCACCCTATCAACCTATGTAGCCACTATCAGGGAGCTATGAACTCGAACCCCAAGATCCCTCGCCTCATCAATACTGTTAAGGATCTTGCTTTTAACACTGTACAATATCTTTATATTTGACCTACCAAGATTCAACTTTTCACATTTAGCTGGGCTAAACTCTACCTGCCATTTCTCCACCCATATCTGCAAATGATCTACAGTATATCCTGTTGTATTGTTTGCCAGACTTCTACACTATCTACAACACCACCAACCTTCATATTACCTGCAGATTTACTAACGGACCCATCTATGTTTTCATCTGGGTCATTTATATACTTCACAAACAGCAAAGGTCCCAGTACAGATCTCTGTGGAGCACCACTAATTACAGACCTCCATCTAGAAATCGTCCTCTCGACCACTATCCTCTGCTTTCAAGTCAGTTCTGAATCCAAACAGCCAATTTAACATCAATCCCTGGATGAGCCTCCCATGAGGGACCTTGTCAATCGCCTTATTAAATTCCTTGTAAACAACATCCACAGTTCTATCTTCGTCAATCGCCCTCATTACTTCAAAAAAAAATTCAATTAAGTTAGTAAAATACAACTTGTCTGCAGATAACCATGCTGGTTCTTCCGAATTAGGCCTCTCAGGAGTGTTGCTATGAGATATTAGGAAGGGGCAGGCAATCGGAGAACAGAAATTGGGTTGTCCATGATGGAGTAAGTTATTCCCACCCCCCCACCCCGGCTCACCTCCCTTGCAAATCTAGATTCTATTCATTTCCTGACTGGATAATGATTGACCATGAACAGAATTTTAAGGCCTGGATTAATATTGAAAAATGTGAACTGATTCAAAGCAATTAACCCAGTGAGGAACTGGACAGCCAGACAAGAGGAAACACATGATCAGATATAGCTTGTATTGCTTTTCTCATTAATATTACTAACACTGTTCCTTGTTTATTACATTTAAAGATGGAAGTAAAAACAGGAACTTCATCTCTAAGCACCATTAACGTATATTAATTCCACCTGTTAAAAGCGGATTTTCTAAATGAGATGATGAAATGTATCACAACAGCAGAATTATCAGGTTGATTAGTGAGTTTCTGTACAAAGAATATATAAACTGCAAGGATCAAGAAGATTCTCATTATCCACGACCAGTGCAAATTTAAGGGTTATCTCAAAGTTCAAATAAAATTCATTTCAAAGTACGTATCTGTCACCATATACTATTCTGAGATTCATTTTCTTGCAGGCACTCACAGTGGAAAAAAGACATACAATAGAATCAATGAAAAACTACACACAAAGACTGAGAAACAAACAAAGTGCAAAAGAAGGCAAACTGCAAATTAAAAAAATAATAAATGCAGTACAGACCAGGTGGTTACAACACAAGAAATATCAAAAATACATAATAAAAGACTAACAGATTCAAAATATTAGATGTAGAAAATGTTGAAAAAAACCAGAAACAATCCAACACATTACAGGATCCTGCAGCAGTTTAACTCAATCTGATTACATATGCACATTCAATCAAGTGGTAAATATCATTCACCAAAATCTTGCTTTAAAATATAAACTCATAAAAGAAATTATACCTCACTGTAAATAGCAGACTGATACTGTTTTAGAGTCAGGGTCACACAAATTATATTATGACTGGTTCATTTTTTCAGATAGGACAATCCATAATAACTGTCCTGATACAATATTACAGGATAAACAAGCAAGAACAATTTACTTAATAGTTACAGCCATTCCAAACATATATAATATACAGAAATCAATAAGTGAAAAATACCAGAAATATGCTGAATTAATAAACAATCCTGAGAACACGAGTTGCAGAGGCCTTGAAAGTGAGTCCATAGGTTGTGGAATCAGTTCAGTGTTGAGGTGAGTAAAATTATCTACGCTGGTTCAGGAGCTTGATGGTTGAAGGGTAATAACTATTCCTGAACTCAGTGGTATGGGACTTAAGGCTTCTGTACCTCCTCCCCGATGGCAGCAGCAAGAAGAGAGCACAGCCTGGATGGTGGGAGTACTTGGTGATGGGCACTGTTTTTTTACTTCTACAGCAGGTCAGGCAGCAGTTGACATGAAGGAATAAGCAAATATTTCAGATCGATAACCTAACATTAATAGATTTAATAACCTGAAGCATTAACTCTGCTTCTGTCTCCATAGATGCAGCCTGGTCTTTGACTATTTCCATTAATCATTGATATTTTTATCTCAACATTCACAATATAAATACTTCATATGAACTTCTACATACTTTGTAAATTGTGCGCCTATTAAAATAAATTTGACAATCAAGAAGAGTATCGACCAATACACATATTATAGCCATTTCCACTGTACAACGTAGGTGAGAAGTTCTTCTCTCAATGAGTTGCATTCTTTTGGAATTCTCTACCTGAAAGATCTCCAAAAGTGAAATTGCTGAATATGTTCAAGATGGAAATTGACAAAGGACTCAAGAGGTATGACGAAGAAAAGGAAAGCTGTTATCAGCGGTGATCTAAATGATTGTGGACCTGGCTCCATCAGCCAATTTGCCTACTCTTCTCTTGTTTTTTTTATACTTTGCAAGTTTCTCTTAAGCTGAAAAGGCTGTCACCACAGCTCACTATAATTATTGCAAACATTAAAATCAGCAGAAATATCTTCACACATATCAAAATAAGATTTCGATAGCGCGACAAAAAAGCTGACAAAACCACTACGGAGCTCATAGACTAATGACTCATACAATTGCACATCTGGCAGCTCAAAGATGGTAAAAATATGCTGGATTAACTATAGTTTACTGAGTTAAATCCCACTTTTATTACTTACAATTCAATGGGTTTCCTTGGTGTTTCGGGAAACTACATTTGCTGTGGAGTAAAACAACAATTTCGTAAACATGACAATAAATAGTGATAGTATCATCTGTTTGTGGGTTAAAATGAACAGAGAAATAACAACTGCAGAATGTGCTCCACAAAAAGACATGCAAAGGCTTTTGTGAGTAGGATTAAGGAAAACCTGCATATACATGAAGAACAGAAACGTGACGAGAATGAGGGTAAGACCAATCAGGAATAGAAGTAGAACCATGGGCTGGGAGTGGAGAAGGTAGGGGAGGTGCTTCAGTATTAACCAGTAAAAGGGGCATTGTCAAATGTGAGCTTACCATAGAACAGGCTGATTTGCTGGAGCATGTCAACGTTAAGAAAGAGTAGGTGCTGGAACATACACAAAACATTAGGATAGGTAAGTAACTCATAAACTCAGATGCTGGAACTCTTGAGCAACACACACAAAATGCTGGATCCTGATGAAGCGTCTCAGCTTAAAATGTCAACTCTTACTCATCTTCATAGATGCTGCCAGACCAGCTGAGTTCCTCTAGCTTTTTGTGTGTGTTGTTCAAGATAGGTAAGTCCTTGTGACTGGATGGAATACACCCTGCTGTTACTATGCCAAGTGAAAGAAGAGATTGCTATGTGTTTGCTGATGATCTTTGCATGCTCACTGGCCACAAGATTAGTACCAGAAGACTGGAGGGTGGCAAATGTTATTCCTTTGTTCAAGGAAGGTAACAGGGATAACTCTGGGGATTATAGACCAGTGAGTCCTCTGCTAGTGGTGGGCAGACTATTGGAGAGGATTCTTAAAGACAGGATTGGGAGGAGTCTGGTTAGGAAGAGTCAGCATGGCTTTGTGAGGGGCAGGCTGTATTTCATGAGCTAGATTGAATTTTTTGAGAAAGTAACAAAGCAAGTAGATGAAAGTAGAGCAATGCATGTGGTATATATGGATTTTAGTAAAGTATTTGATAAGGTTCTTCATGGTAGGCTCACTGAGAAAGGCGGGAAGCAAAGGTTCTAGGGAAGCATGGCTGTGTAGATTCACAATTGATTTGCCCACAGAGAGCAGAGGGTGGTAGTAGATGGAGTGTATTCTGCCTGGAGGTTATTGACCAATTATATTCCATAAGACCATAAGTCATAGGAGCAGAATTAGGCCATTCTGTAACACCACTCATTCTTGGCTGATCCTTTCTTTTCTCTCCTCCTCAACCTCAGTTCTCAGCCTTCTCCTCGGAACCTTTGGCGCCATATCCAATCAAGAAACTATCAATCTCTGCCTTAAATACACCCAACGACCAGGTCTCCACAGCCGCATGTGGCAACAAGGTCCACAAATTCACCACCTTTAGCTAAAGAAATTTCTCAGCATCTCTGCTTTGAAAGGGCACCCCTCTATCCTGAGGCTGTGCCCTCTTGTCCTAGACTCTCCCACCATGGGAAACATCCTTTCCACGTCTACTCTGTCTCGGCCTTTCAACATTCAAAAGGTTTCAATGAGATCCCACCTCATTCTTCTGAATTCCAGCAAGTACAGACCCACAGCCATCAAACATTCCTCGTAAGATAACCTTTTCATTCCTGGAATCATCCTTGTGAACCTCCTCTGGACCCTCTCCAATGCCAGCACATCTTTTCTAAGATGAGGGGCCCAAAACTCTTCACAATACTCAAAGTGAGGCCTCACCAGTGCCTTATAAAGCCACAGCATCACATCCGTGCTCTTGTATTCTAGCACTCTTGAAATGAATGCTAACATGGCATTTGCCTTCCTCACCACCGACTCAAACTGCAAGTTAACTTTCAGGATGCTCTGCACAAGCACACCCAAGTCCCCCTGCATCTCAGTTTCCTGGGTTTTCCCCGTTTAGAAAATAGTCCGCACATTTATTTCTACTACCAAAGTGCATGACCATGCATTTTCCAACATTGTATTTAATTTGCCACTTTCTTGCCCATTCTCCTAATCTGTCTAGGTCCTTCTGCATCCTACCTGTTTCCTCAACACTACCTGCCCCTCCACCAATCTTCATGTCATCTGCAAACTAGGCAGCAAAGCCATCTATTCGATCATCTAAATCATTTATATACAGCATAATCTCTACTAGGAACCCTGCTGTTTGTGATTCTTATAAATTATATGGATGAGGAAGTGGAAGGGTGAGTTAGTAATATTTCCAGATGACACTAAGATTGTTGGTATTGTGGGAAGTGTAGAAGGTTACAATGGGATATTGATAGGATGCAGAGCTGGACTGAGAAATAGAACATAGAACATAGAATAGTACAGCACAGTACAGGCCCTTCAGCCCACAATGTTGTGCCAACCCTTAAACCCTGCCTCACATACAACTTCCCCACCTTAAATTCCTCCATATATCTGTCTAGTAGTCTGTTAAATTTCACTAGTGTATCTGCCTCCATGCATCAACCACTCTCTGAGTAAAAAACCTTCCTCTAATATCTCCCTTGAACTTTCCACCCCTTACCTTAAAGCCATGTCCTCTTGAATTGAGCAGTGGTGCCCTGGAGAAGAGGCGCTGGCTGTCCACTCTATCTATTCCTCTTAATATCTTTTACACCTCTATCATGTCTCCCCTCATCCTCCTTCTCTCCAAAGAGTAAAGCCCTAGCTCCCTTAATCTCTGATCATAATGCATACTCTCTAAACCAGGCAACATCCTGGTAAATCTCCTCTGTACCCTTTCCAATGCTTCCACATCCTTCCTATAGTGAGGCAACTAGAACTGGACAGAGTACTCCAATTGTGGCCTAACTAGAGTTTTATAGAGCTGCATCATTACCCCGCAACTCTTAAACTCTATCCCTCGACTTGTGAAAGCTAACACCCCATAAACTTTCTTAACTACTCTATCTAGCTGTGAGGCAACTTTCAGGGATCTGTGGACATGTACCCCCAGATCCCTCTGCTCCTCCACACTACCAAGTGTCCTGCCATTTACTTTGTACTCTGTCTTGGAGTTTGTCCTTCCAAAGTGTACCACCTCACATTTCTCTGGGTTGAACTCCATCTGCTACTTCTCACCCCACTTCTGCATCCTCTTAATGTCTCTCTGCAATCTTCAACAATCCTCTACACTATCTACAACACCACCAACCTTTGTGTCGTCTGCAAACTTGCCAACCCACCCTTTTACCCCCACATCCAATACGTTAATAAAAATCACAAAAAGTGGAGGTCCCAGAACCGATCCTTGTGGGACACCACTAGTCAAAACCCTCCAATCTGAATGTACTCCCTCCACCATGACTTTCTGCTTTCTATAGGCAAGCCAATTCTCAATCCACCTGGCCAAACTTCCCTGGATCCCATGCCTTCTGACTTTCTGAATAAATCTACCTTGTCAAATGCTTTACTAAAATTCATGTAGATCACATCCACTGCACTACCCTCATCTATGTGCCTGGTCGGCTTTTCTAAGAACCCTATCAGGCTTTTTAGACACGATCTGCCCTTCATAAAGCCATGCTGACTGTCCCTGATCAGACCATGATTCTCTAAATGCCCATAGATCCTATCTCTAAGAATATTTTCCAACAGCTTTCCCACCACAAATGCAAGGTTCACTGGTCTATAATTACCCGGACTAACCCTACTACATTTTTTGAACAAGGGGTAGGGTTCGCCTCCCTCCGGTACCATTTCCGTGGACAACGAGGACATAAAGATCCTAGCCAGAGGCTCAGCAATCTCTTGCCTTGCTTCGTGGAGCAGCCTGGGGAATATTCCATCAGGCCCTGGGGATTTATCCATCCTAATGTATTTGAACAACTCCAACACCTCCTCTCCCTTAATATCAATGTGCTCCAGAACATCAACCTCACTCATATTGTCCTCACCGTCATCAAGTTCCCTCTCATTGGAGAATACCAGACAGAAGTATTCATTGAGGACATCACTCACTTTGACAACTTCCAGGCACATCTTCCCACCTTTATCTCTAATCAGTCCTAACTTCACTCCTGTCATCTGTTTGTTCTTCACATAATTGAAGAATGCCATGGGGTTTTCCTTTACCCTACTCGCCAAGGCCTTCTCATGCCCCCTTCTTGCTCTTCTCAGGTTTTTCTTAAGCTCCTTTCTTGCTACCCTATAATCCTCAATATACCCATCTGATCCTTGCTTCCTAAATGTATGCTGCCTTCTTCCACCTGACTAAATTTTCCACCTCACTCGTCACCCATGGTTCATTCATCCTACCATTCTTTATCTTCCTCACTGGGACAAATTTATCCCTAACATCCTGCAAGAGATCCCTAAACATTGACCACATGTCTGTACGTGGTACCTTTTCCTGTAAAAACATCATCCCAATTCACACCCACAAGTACTAGTCTTATAGCCTCATAATTTGCCTTTCACCAATTAAAATTTTTCCTATCCTCTTTGATTCTATCCTTTACTGTGATAATGTTAAAGGCCAGGGAGCAGTGGTCACTGTCCCCAGATGCTCACCCACTGAGAGAACTATAACCTGACCCAGTTCATTATCTAATATTAGATCTAGTATGGCATTCCTCCTAGTCAGCCTGTCAACATACCGTGACAGGAATCCGTCCTGGACACACTTAACAAACTCTGCCCCATCTAAACCATTGGAACTAATCAGGTGTCAACCAATATTAGGGAAGTTAATAATAACATGATAACATGAACCCATGATAACAACCCTGTTATTTTTGTACCTTTCCAAAATCTGCTCCCCAATCTGCTCCTCAATATTTCTGCTACTACCAGGAGGCCTATAGAATAACCCCAATAGAGTAACTGCTCCCTTCCTGTTCCTGACTTCCACCCATACTGACTCAAAAGAGGATCCTGCTACATTACCTACACTTTCTGCAGCTGTAATAGTATCCCTGACCAGTAATGCCACCCCCTCCACCCCTCCCCCCCCCATCCCTTTCAAAGCTCTGAAATCCACGAATATTGAGAATCCATTCCTGCCCTGGTGCCAGCCAAGTCTCTGTAATGGCTACTACATCATAATTCCATGTATGTATCCAAGCTCTCAGTTCATCACCTTTGTTCCCGATGCTTCTTGCATTGAAGTGCACACACTTTAGCCCTTCTGCCTTACTACTTTACACCCTTTATTCTGCTTATCTTTCCTCAAAGACTCTCTATATGTTAGATCTGGCTTTACTCCATGCACTTCTTCCACTGCTCTATCGCTCCAGGTCCAATCCCCCTTGCAAATTAGTTTAAACTAATGGCAGATGGAGTTTAATCTGGAAAAGTGTGAAGTGATACATTTTGGAATGTGCATCACCTGAAGGCAGCCTACAGGGTTAATGAAAGAATTTTTAACAGTGTGGAGGAACACAGGGATCTTGGGGCTCACATCCATAGATCCCTTAAAGTTGCCATACTAGTTGATAGGGTGCTTAAGAAGGCCAATGATGTTTTGACTTTCGTTTGTTGAATGGTTGATTTCAATAGCCATGAAGTAATGTTGCATTTCCAAGGAAGAAATGGTTATTTCAAGGGATTTAATACAGGTTGTTGGGAGTAAATAATAGGGAGGATGTCAGAGTTAGTTTTTCTTTTACACAGGGATTGATGGGTGCATGGGACATACTGCCAGAGGCAGTTGGCAGATACATTAATGATATTTAAGAGACTCTTAAATAGGCACATTGATGAAGGAAAATATGGAGGACTATCTGGGAAGGAATGGTTAGAATGATCTTACCATCTAACCATAAGTTAAGGGGGCAGCACAACATTGTGAACCGCAGGTCCTATACCGTGCTGTACTGTTCCAAATCCTATCTTCTTTGAACTTATGTTATGTTTAATTGAAGTCAATAAAACAGAATTTCAGAAATCATTTGCCACAGATTGCATTATAATTCTATCTATTTTGCACTTGTGAACAAGATTGAATTTCTGTTCCCAGTCATTTAATCACTAGGAACAATGATGTGCTCTTGGTATTTTCATACACTTCAAAAATCAGCTCAGGTGTATTATACTTTGCTTTTGCTGGCAAGAAACTAGTGTGGTGAACTACATATACCTTATACCTGTCTGGACATGCCCCCCCCCCCCCACCGCTGACTGCTCCTGTGGCTCCTCCCACAGACCCCTGTATAAAGGCGATTAGAGGCACTGCTCCCCCCTCAGTCTCCAGGATGTTGTGTGATGGTCTCTTGCTGCTGACAGTGCTTTCTTCCAGCTAATAAAAGCTATCTTGACTCACGTTTCTGAGAGTTATTGATGGTGCATCAACTAGGTTCATATTGAACGTATCACCATGCTGGTTTTAAAAATTCTGTAATATGTCAGTCAATCATTAACTCTCCATTGCTTGACTTTAGAATTTGCAAGGAAACAAAAGAAAATGTTAACGGTCCTCCCCAATCAATAAATCATCAAGTGGAAGTTTCAAAAGAATTTGAAGTGATTGAATATTTCAAATGTACATTCTGAGAATGATAGGCCATCTAGTGTCCTCTAGGTCATTCATTATCAATATTACACAAAAATTGGTGATGTCTAATAATTGACTTTCTCACAACTCTGAATCACCTCCTGGAAAAAAGGTAATGCAGTTCAAATTAATAGCCAAATTCTGAGACCTCAGTAGCAACCAAGTTAAATTACTACACAAACCTGAATGTGCATTTTAAAAGTGGAGTCATAACTAATTATTGAGCTTGAAGACTAATTATTCATTAATTATTCATTCATAACTCATTATTGAGCTGGTAGTGGACCTGAGGTGGGCTAAGGTACCGGCGACCCCTGTTTCCATCCAAGGGGTCAGTGTGGACATGGTGGAGGATTACAAATACCTGGGAAACGAATGGACAATAAACTGGACTGGTCAAAGAACACTGAGGCTGTCTACAAGAAGGGTCAGAGCCGTCTCTATTTCCTGAGGAGACTGAGGTCCTTTAACATCTGCCGGACGATGCTGAGGATGTTCTATGAGTCTTTGGTGACCAGTGCTATCATGTTTGCTGTTGTGTGCTGGGGCAGCAGGCTGAGGGTAGCAGACACCAACAGAATCAACAAACTCATTCATAAGGCCAGTGATGTTGTGGGGGTGGAACTGGACTTTCTGACGGTGGTGTCTGAAAAGAGCATGCTGTCCAAGTTGCATGCCATCTTGGACAATGACTCCCATCCACTCCATAATGTACTGGTTAGGCACAGGAGCACGTTCAGCCAGAGACTCATTCCACCGAGATGTAACACTGAGCGTCATAGGAAGTCATTCCTACCTGCGGCCATCAAACTTTACAACTCCTCCCTCGGAGTGTCAGACACACTGAGCCAATAGGCTGGTCCTGGATTTACTTCCACTTGGCATGATTAACTTATTATTATTTAATTATTTATGGTTTTATATCGCAATATTTCTTCACTATTCTTGGTGCGGTTGTAATGAAACCCAATTTCCCTCAGGATCAATAAAGTATGTCTGTCTGTCTGAAAATGTGTCCTTTTTATACTATAAATTAGTTAGGTACATCTTTCACAGTAGTTTTTGGCTTTAAAAACACTTCAATTGATGTTATACAGCCTTATCATGAACTGCAAATCCTTATGGCTACTCTCTATGAAACTGTACACTGTAAATTGTATGAATCAGTTGAAAAGTTTGGCAAAGTAAACATGTCTTTTCTGTAATTTTGTGAATTGGTTAAAGAAGTCCAGAAAGTAAGTGACTAGCTTTATAGTCGGTACAAATATTAGAAATTTCTGTGCAAAGTAGTAAAAGCAAGAAAATGTAATATGTTGCCAGAACAGATGTTAAGAATGATTGTCTTTTGGGTTATTTAAGCATTGACCCGGATGAAAGGAAGTCAGCCACCACCATAATAGCACTAGATGAGTCATTAGTTCCTGACTGACATTCTTTAATAGATCAGTCTCATATGATTTCTATTTCTCATGGGTGGAATCAGAATCTTTCCCCATAAACTCTTGGTTCCTGTTGTCACTAATTTATAATCGGTGTTAGCCGATTCTACGCACCTCCACTCAACACTTGAGCCTCCAGATATTCAAATGACATCCTTTAACAAAAGTTGCAATATACAAATCCATAATTTCCTTGCAATATGTTATTGCCATCAAGAACGTTGCAGTGTATTATGACAGCATTATTTCGTGCCTGAGTTAAATGAGCAGCATAACCTTACAAACAACTGGGCAGCATCTATATCGTGTACTGATAAGCAGGCAGGGATGCAAGTAATCCATTTATGTTCTTTTTGGAATAATAAAAGTACTTTGGTTTACTGTGATGTAGCCCAGGCCACAAAGCAAGCTGGTCAGTGGTTTGGCATAAGTGAATTTATATAATAATTTTGCTCGTTAAGGTAACAATCCCAACTCCTATCAGAACATTTTCCAGCAATATGCTTTTCACTGGTAAATCCATTGCCCAAGTCTCTTGAGCAGTTTCAACAACTAATTAAGTAACCTAGTAAAAACCTGGTCTCGACCTGATACATTAACTATCCCTTTCTCTCTTCAGATGATGCATGATTCACTGAGTTCCTCCACAACTTGCTTCTATTATTGGGGTTGATAACTTCACTGAAGGGACAACAAACGTTGAGCAATTTACAAGATGATTTCATTCCAAAATGCAACATATAGTACATTATACTGTATAAACTGTTATACAGTACTATATGTACTCCACTGTTATATGTACTACTGTATATAAACTGTTCAGGAAACATAAACTTGGAGCACAGTGTGAGCAATAGCTAATGTCACTGTGACCTATCCACTAGATTAAGGGTTTCACTCACAGCAGGATGTGGTCACTTTGCAACATGAGGTCCCATCTGTCTTTCAGCTTTTTGGCTCAGTATTCCTTCTCCATTAGTATTGGCTGGTCTGTTCAGTATGGCCCAGAGTCTTGCCATTAATAAAACAATACCCAGGCAAAGAAGCACAGTACACCCTCACTGTTACTCTGGTTGCCCCAATTAACGTATTTAAACTCACAATAGAAGAGGAAATAGATTTAGGTTGAGAGAGGAAAGATTTAAAAGGGACCTGATGGGCAACTTTTTTACACAGAGGTTGGTGAGTATACGCAAAAGTGAGTCACCATTTAAATCAGCCTCTCTGTGGTTACCCTCCCTTGGGGAAGAAATGCAGGAGGACAAAGAGTATCCTAGCCCTTTGGATCCTTTTGGAGTGAGGTGGGATGTGAAATGTGAAGAGGGCTTTCAGTCGCTGCTGACACAGGTGCCTGTGCAGGCTTTTGCCGATCACAAGTGCTGTAAGTACTGCAAACAGATGCCAGCAGGAAGACCTTAGGGGGTATCCTGTATCAGGATCAGGGCACCAGGTTGAGACCTGTTGTGTTTGTCAGCCAGAGTCTGTCACCCTCTGAGAAAAACTATCCCACACACAAGTTGGAGTTTCTGGTGTTGAAATGGGCTGTGGTGGATAAGCTGAGAGACTACCTCTGTGGTGCCAAGTTTGAGGTGAGGATGGACAACGATCCCCTAACTTATATCCTGACCTCCAGCAAAACTGGATGCCACAGGCCGTCGGTGGTTAGAGGCGTTGTCCGCATGAGATTTCAGCCTGAAGTACCGGCCGGGAAGCAGGAACATTGATGCTGATGTTTTGTCCCAACCAGCACATGAGGGACCGGACACGGACAAGGAATGGGAGAGTGTTCCTGCCCCGGGGTGAAGGCCATGTGCCACTTTTCCATCACAGTGAAGGTTGGGGGAAGGCAAGGGCAGGATCAAGCGGTAGATCAATTGGGAGCTTCTGATGGCACCATTCCACAAGCTTATTTGTAAATTTACTGCTCTGAAGACAAACTAGTTACTGGAATTGAGTCCTGGGGAAGGGGCAGCTGCTCAGCGAGATGACCTGGGCATCAGTACCGTTTGGTCAGCAGTTGAAAAAGGGAGAGCTGGCCCAAGCAGAGAAGACAAAACACGCTGTGGTGCCTCCATTACTGAGAGAATGGCCCAGATTGGAGTTGAACCAGATCCTACACCGGGTCACATCATGTCTGGACCGACCTTAGCGTTACCAGCTGGTTCTGCCGGAGAAATATTGGAGGATTGCTTGAAGTCACTTCATGATGATACTGGACATTTGGGGGTTGAAAATTCATATGGATTGCTCAGAGATTGGTTCTACTGGCCCCGAATGAAGCCGGAGGTTGAAGAATACTGCAAGTTGTGCATTTGATACTTATGGAGGGAGACACTGCTTACAAGGACTGCTCCGTTGTCCCACTTGCAGAGTGTGGGGCCCCTTGACCCAGTGTGTATGGATTTCCTGTCAATAGAGACAGATGCCAGCAACATGGTGAAAGTCTTAGTCATCACAGATCATTGCACCAGAAACGAGCAAGCTTTCCCTACCAAGGACCAGAGGGCGTCTATGGAGGCCAAAGTGTTAGGGGAGAATTATTTCTTTTACTATGGCCCCCCCCAGGCGGATAGTGATCAGGGACAGGATTTCGAGAGTAGGCTCATACAGGAGTTACTGAGCATGCTTGGAGTCGAGAAGTCGAGGACTACACCTTATCACCCGGAGGGTGATCCCCAGCCCGAGACCTAGCTCAGAACTTTGGAAGTCAGCAAGAAGAACATGTGGAGTCATCATGGTGGACATCTGGTCCACTGCTACAACTGTACATGAACTGAAGCTACTGGGTATTCGCCATATTATCTGATGTTTGGGAGTGAGGCGAGGTTGTCCATTGACCTTTGTTTTGAGACTGGCGAGGAAGACCTGCCACCGAAGATTTATCTTAAGTATGTGTCTGATTTGAGAAGGAAACCGAAAAGGGCTTATGAATTAGCTGAGGTCGTGGTCAAGGAAATAAAAGGTTCTCCCAACTCATGCCGGGAGACTGAGTCCTCATAATTTGGGGCTACCTGGGAAGCTTAAGTTGGCTGACCGCTGGATGGCTACACCCTATGTAGTGGAGAGTCAGATGCCAAATGTACCAGTTTTCTGGGTGAAACCAGAGGATGGAAATGGGCCTGTCAAGATTCTCCAATGGAACCATCTTCTGCCTCTGGGGCAAGAGGTGTGTGTTGTTCTTGCTTATTTATCCTGTATTATTATTTCCAGGTGGTTTTTATGAATAGTCCCATCTGAAATAATCGATCGGTCAAAATAAAGTTGTCTGACTCTGACTCTAAAACTGGATCAGGCTTGTATTATTAGTAACATATGGTTTCTTTTATGAGTTTGTATTTTAAAGCCAGAATTTGGTGAATGATGTTTGCCATTTGATTGTGCCTGTGTAAGTAATCAGATTGAGTGAAAATGCTGCAGAATCCTGTAATGTGTTAAATTGTTTCAGGTTTCTCTCGGCATTTCCTGCATTTACCGTCTTGAATTTGTCGGTCTTTTATTATGTATTTTGTTCATTTTTGTGTTAACCACCTGGTCCTGTTTTGCCACAAGGAACCCTCCTGTTTACAGGAAGAAGTCTCCAACTCTGAGCCAGGTGTTCGACAGTTCCTTGTTGACATCTAGTCTGCTCAGATCGTAGGGATGTCTTCCATGGAGGATCGTGCTCTTCCATTGGCTAACTTTTTCTTCATTAGAGATAATTTCTTCATTTTTCTGGATTGTGTTTTCCTTTAGGTTTAGTGATGTGTACTTATCAGAATTTCATAGGCTCAAGTGAATTGCTGAATCCTGTTTTCATTGATGGAAGTATATACCCTTAGAAGTTTTATCTGACTATCATGTAAATTTTTAATGGCTGTTATTCCTCTTCCTCCTTCTGTCCTAGGTAATGTAAATTAAAGTGTGTTTGAGTATACATAGAGTTTTCTAAAATTTACCATTACAATTCTTATTTTTCTTTGTAACTTTTCTAGATCAGTTTTAGACCAATTATTACGGCAAAGTAATGCGTTAATACGGATATTGTGAAAGAGTTTATTGCCTTTGTTATATTTTAACTATTCAGCTCTGTTTGGCAGGTTTTCTTAAGCCTTGAAGTAAATTCTGTCAATTCTGTTGATATTCCAGATAGTAAAATTGTTGGTTTCATATTCATCCACTGGTTGTATCGTATCCTGCAAGTCTGTCTTGTATTCTATTAGCTTTATTGCACCTTTCTTATTGCTTAATGTTTGGCACTTATCTAGTCCAAAGTTCATGGTGGTATCTTTTGAAAATAGTCCTAATATTTGAATTAATTGCTTTAGCTGTACAGATGTAGGAGCATATAATTTCAAAATCATCTAGAAGGTGTATCAAGGTATAATTCCTTCTGTTATTTCTGATTTGGTACCCACTTTTTGTCCGATTCAGTAAATTAGAGAGCAGGTTTAAAGCCGGAGAGACACATAGTGTGTTTACAGAGTGGTCCTGGAAACTGCCTCAGTTTATTTTGGTAACAGTGGTTGTTCTTTAATTGTTGTTAATAGACAGGGTGACTATAGTAAGTCAATGTTTCATCAGATGTTGAAAGAATTTTGCAAGAATTGGGTGTAGTTTATATATATTAAGAACTATTAACCATGAAATGCTTTTTGGTGGTCAATATAGCAACACGAAAGATTTCTGCTTTCCCATCATGTCTGATTTAGAATTACAGAATCTATTATCTATTATCCTTTCCATCCTTTCAAACCCTTAGGTTATCCTTTCTGTTCTTCCATAAGTATTATTACTATTACTTCCACTTTTAGAATGCAATCTATTTCCTTTCTGATAACATTCTGTGTATTTTGTGAGCCTGTCCAGCAGCTAAAATGAACTGCATGCGGTTCTCCAGGTGCGGCCTCACCATTATCCTGTACAGGAATCACAGAGAGATTAGTCCCTGTGGAAGGCTGAAAGGTGCAGGTAAACTAAGTGGATAGACGTGGGATCCCATTGCAGTTGGGGAAATGACATAGGATGGGCTGTTGTGTAGGGTGAATGGTGAAGAGAAGGGAAATTTATCTCAGTTCTATTTGGAAAGTAAGGGGGCAGAAGCCAGAATCGTAAGGTGGGGCAGGGGAAGCAGAACAATCAGGCAGGTGATTGGTAGGACCAGGTGCAGGTTTAGGTGGATGTGTGGGAGACGAGAGGAGAAGGAGCTTGGAGGGGATAGGCAGATGAAGGAAAGGAATAAATCTATATCCTCCCTCATCTGCCCTTCACCTCTCTCTGACTCCCAGCACTTGTAGCTTTTACAGCCTGGATTTTCACCTTCCAGCCTCTGTCTCCACGCTGTCTTCTCCACATCCAGGCTTAGGTTGTTCTTCTCACACCAACCCACCAGCAGCTCCACTTCCTCTCTCGACTGTGTCTCGTCATCATTCTTGATAAGACCAACGACTGTTGTGTCATCCACAAACGATGACACATTCTGAGCTGGATCCTGTGACACATTCATGCATCAGTTGTGGTTCCTCTAGTTTATGTTCGGTCACAGACTAGCAGTGGTGAACGGACGAGTCGGTGTGGAAATGGGAAGGGGTGTTTCCATGGTATGAATCCAGTGCTCGGGATTGCCATTGCAGAGAGCGTGCAGGTGCTCTGCAAACTGGTCGCCCTTCTGCTTTTAATCCAGCTGCTGCAGAGGAGGCCACAGCGGGGGCACCAAATGCAGTGGACAAGGTTGGAGGAGATGCACATGAATCTTTTCCTCGTCTAGAAAGGCTGCTTGGGTCCCTGAATGGCGGTGAGGACGGAGGTGCAAGAACAAATGTCGCCCCTCCTACATTAGCAGGGGATCATTCCAAAGGTCAGGAGGGGCTGACGAGGAGGATTGAGCAGATGAGGGAACATAAGAACAGAAGAAATAGGAACAGGAGGAGGCCAAATGGCCCATTGAGCCCAATCAGCCATTCAATAAGATCATGATTCATCTGGTCATGGACTCATCTCCACCTACCTGCATTTTCTCTATAACCTTTAATTCCCCTAATATGCAAATATCTATCCAACCTTGTCTTAAATATATTTACTGAGGTTGCCTCCACTGCCTCACTGGGCAGAGAATTCCACAGATTCATCACCCTCTGGGAAAATCAGTTCATCCTCATCTCCATCCTAAATTTACTCCCCCAAATCTTTAGGCTATGTCCCCTAGTTCTAGTCTCACATACCAGTGGAAACAACTTTCCTGCCTCTATCTTATCTATCGCTTTCATAATTTTATATGCTTCTATAAGATTGCCTCTCATTCTTCGGAATTCCAGCGAGTACAGTTCCAGGCGGCTCAATCTCTCCTCATAATCTAACCCCCTCATCTTTGGAATCAACCTGGTGAACCTACTCTGTACTGCCTCCAAAGTCAGTACATCCCTTTTCAAGAAAGGAGACCAGAACTGCACGCGGTTCTCCAGGTGCGGCCTCGCCAGTATCCTGTACAGGAATCACAGAGAGATTAGTCCCTGTGGAAGGCAGAAAGGTGCAGGTAAACTAAGTGGATAGACGTGGGTTCCCATTGCAGTTGGGTAAATGACATAGGATGATGGGCTGTTGTGTAGGGTGAATGGTGAAGAGAAGGGGAAATTCATCTCAGTTCTATTTGGGGGATGGGGGTTGGAGAAGAGAGATGAAGTCAGAGAAATGGAGGAAATGCAAGAGATGTTTCAGTTAAGCACAGTAAAAGGCAAGACATTTTTACAGGGAAAAAAGATAACTTTTCAATTTAAAGTCTTTTAAAATTTTAAACAAAAGAAATTCTCCAGATGCTGGAAGTCCAAAGCAATCCACATTAAATGCTGGAGAGACACAGAAGGTTAGGCAGGATCTACGGAAATGAATACACAATCATTGTTTCAGTCCAAGACCCTTCATCAAGACTGGAAAAGAAGAGGGAAAACACCAGATTAAAAAGTTAGGGGCAGGAGAAGAAGGCTAGCTAGAAGGTGATAGGTGAAGCCAAGTGAGTAGGAAAGGTCAAGGGCTGGAGAGAGAGGAATTTGATAGGAGAGGAGAGTTGACCATAGGAGAAAGGGAAAGAGGTGGGGACCCAGAGGGAAATGATAGGTAGGTGAGAATAGGTAAGAGGACAGAGTGGGGATTAGACAAAGGGGGGAGGGTGGTGGAACTTTTTTTTACCTTAAGGAGAGATCAATCTTTAGGCCATCAGGTTGCAGGATACCCAAATGGAATATAAAGTGTTGCTCTTCCACCCTGAGGATGGCCTTGTCGTGACACGAGGAGGCCATAGACGTTTTCAATTTTCTTTGCTTTAATCCACAAGCAGGATCAGCGAATTTGGGATTTTAGACTAATTTATGAGTAGCAGACATACATTTTAGAAGAAGATGTGAAGGGATGGTAAAATTGTGGTGAATATAGTTAAAGTAAAACTCCAATAATCCAGAAGCAATTGATCGGAAATCCTGATGGTCCAGCATCTGGTTTACTCACTAATCTGAAATGAAGCCTGGAGTCCAGAATACAGAGGATTTGTGGACAGAGTTAGTGAGGAGTGTGGACTGAGTGTGCGGCTAGAACCAGGGCTACAATCCGGGAAACCAGCGTTTAGGTTTGTGGTTGGGCAGTGTTGTAGTTCCCATTCTCCTTAAACCCACAGGCACATTGTCATCCCACTGCGCAACATGTAACAAAATGAAATAAAAGGATATTTGGGTATTAATAAAAATCACATCCTATTGTATGGCAGATGCACTGCCATTATCTTCAGTGTACCTAATTAACATAGTTCTATTGTAGTTCAGAAATGCAACAGATGAAAGATGTACAGTGGTTGACGGTCACTTCCTGTAGAAAGCACCAGACTGTTAATATTAAGATTCACTTCAAAGTCACCACACACTTCTCTAAAAACAGAGACCAGTTAGGAGACAAATCTCAAGGCTGCATAATCAATACATACTTTGATAATAAATGCACATTGAACTTTGAGCAGCTTCTTTCTCACACCTCTAAGAGAACCACAACCTTGCCGTGGTTCTCCGTTTTTAGAGATGACTTGGGGAGATACGTTGGCTGGATTTAGGGCTTAATGCTTTGGCTCTTGGTAGGGTCATCCAAGGCAAAGGTCAAAGGGTAGAAGACAGATTAAGAGTGGTCCACTGGTCCTCCAAGATTGGGGAGTCAGCTCAGAGCTAACAACCCTGACTGGTAAAACAAAGTTGTTACGGAAACAGCAATGCAGAATCCTTCTAAATCAGAATGCGACGGTATTCCAGAGTCTCCACCCAGCCCTTGCTTGACTGACTGTAGTGAAAACTGAGAGGAAGCTACTGACATGATGAAGGAAGCCCTGAACACCGCCAGAGATGGAGGACCTTCATTGCTGCCCTGAACGCCGGTAGCGTAACAGGCAGTATGTAAGTTCTTTTTCACAGGAGGTGTTTTCTTCTTTCTTACAGGAGGCATTTCTTTCTCACAGGAGATGATCAAGTACAGATGGTTATGTGCGAGTTCCATTTCAGAGAACTGGTACGTAAACCAATTTTTCAGAAAGTCACAAGCATCCGTTTTCAATATCTAGCCATATCGCATCTCATTTGGTACCCATAGCTACACATATATTCCATAATTCTTTTATTGAATGGCTTCTATATTCATTCAAATACCACAATAAATTTATAATTACTATCTTGAAATATTGTTTAAAATTAATGGGAGAATTTGTTTAAGGCCTCCAGTGTTCCAGGGAGCTCCTGTATAAACATTTCAGTTTACTCAAATGCAGATAGCAGAGGGTGCAGGATTGATTCACAGAAGGGAATCGAGCTCTCTTTGAGTTCTGGGGACATAGAACATAGAAATCTACAGCACATTACAGGCCCTTCGGCCCACAATGTTCTGCCCAGCATGTAACCTGCCTAGAAACTGCCTAGAATTTCCTACAGCATAGCCCACTATTTTTCTAAGCTCCATGTACTTATCTAAGAGTCTCTTAAAAGACTCTATTGTATCCACCTCTATCATTGTCACTGATAGCACTTTCCATGCACCCAACAGTCTCTGCGTGAAAAACTTAGCTCTGACATCCCCCTTCTACCTACTTTCAAGCGTCGTAAAAATTGCCCCCTATAACTATTCACGAATATACATTAAGACTATACATGAATGAACTTAGCATAACAGACTTCACAATGTATTATACCAATAACTAACATTTCTTTTACATCTTATCTCCTGCTGGGAAACTCAAGAGCACAAGAAACAATGTGCAGAAGTAGAGGTAAATTTTACACAACACACACAAAATGCTGGTGGAACGCAGCAGGCCAGGCAGCATCTATAGGAAGAAACGCTGTCGATGTTTCGGGCCAAGACCCTTCATCAGGACTAACTGAAAGGAAAGATAGTAAGAGATTTGAAAGTAGAAGGGGGAGGGGGGAATGCGAAATGCTAGGAGAAGACCGGAGGGGGTGGAATGAAGCTAAGAGCTGGAAAGGTGATTGGTAAAAGTGATACCGAGCTGGAGAAGGGAAAGGATCATGGGACGAGAGGCCTCGGGAGAAAGAAGGAGGGGGGGGGGGAAGCACCAGAGGGAGATGGAGAACAGGCAAACAAACTAAATATGTCAGGGATGAGGTAAGAAGGGCAGGAGGGGCATTAACAGAAGTTAGAGAAGTCAATGTTCATGCCATCAGGTTGGAGGCTACCCAGCCGGTATATAAGGTGTTGTTTCTCCAACCTGAGTATGAATTCATTTTGACAGTAGAGGAGGCCATGGATAGACATATCAGAATGGGAATGGGACGTGGAATTAAAATGTTTGGCCACTGGGAGATCCTGCTTTCTCTGGCGGACAGAGCATAGGTGTTCAGTGAAACGGTCTCCCAGTCTGCGTCAGGTCTCACCAATATATAGAAGGCCACACCGGGAGCACCGGACGCAGTATACCACACCAGTATACCACACACAGGTGAAGTGTTGCCTCTTGGAAGAACTGTCTGGGGCCCTGAATGGTGGTGAGGGAGGAAGTGTAAGGGCAGGTGTAGCACTTGTTCCGCTTACAAGGATAAGTGCCAGGAGGGAGATCGGTGGGAAGGGATGGGGAGGACGAGTGGACAAGGGAGTCGCGTAGGGAGCGATCCCTGAGGAAAGCAGAAAGAGGAGGGGAGGGAAAGATGTGCTTAGTAGTGGGATCCCGTTGGAGGTGGCGGAAGTTACGGAGAATTATGTGTTGGACCTGGAGGGTGGTAGGTAAGGACAAGGGGACCACTATCCCGAGTGGGGTGGCGGGCGGAAGGGGCGAGGGCAGATTTGCGGGAAATGGTAGAGATGCGTTTGAGAGCAGAGTTGATGGTGGAAGAAGGGAAGCCCCTTTGTTTAAAAAAGGAAGACATCTCCTTCGTCCTGGAATGAAAAGCCTCATCCTGAGAGCAGATGTGGTGGAGACAGAGGAATTGTGAGAAGGGGATAGCATTTTTGCAAAAAACAGGGTGGAAAGGGGAATGGTCCAGGTAGCTGTGAGAGTCCGTAGGCTTATAGTAGATATCAGTCTCCAGAGATGGAGACAGAAAGATCAAGAAAGGGGAGGGAGGTGTCGGAAATGGACCAGGTAAATTTGAGGGTAGGGTGAAAGTTGGAGGCAAAGTTAATGAAGTCAATGAGCTCAGCATGTGTGCAGGAGGCAGCACCAATGCAGTCGTCGATGTAGCGAAGAAAAAGAGGGGGACGGATACCCATGTAGACTTGGAACATGGACTATTCTACAAAGCCAACAAAAATGCAGACATAACTGGGATCCATACGGGTGCCCATGGCTACACCCTTGGTTTGGAGGAAGTGGGAGGAGCCAAAGGAGAAATTATTGAGAGTAAAAACTAATTCCACTAGACGGAGGAGAGTGGTGGTAGAGGGGAATTGGTTAGGTCTGGAATCCAAAGAGAAGTGAAGAGCTTTGAGACTGTCTGGGTGGGGGAAGGAGGTATATAGGGACTGGACGTCCATGGTGAAAATAAGACAGTGGGAGCCAGGGAACTTAAAATCATAGAAAAAATTCAAAGCGTGAGAAGTGTCACGAATGTAGGTGGGAAGAGATTGAACAAGTGGGGATAAGACAGTGTTAAGGTATGCAGAAATGAGTCCAGTGGGGCAGGAGCAAGCTGAGACAATAGGTCTACCTGGACAGGCAGGTTTGTGGATCTTGGGTAGGAGGTAGAAACCGTAAGTGCCGGGTATGGAAACTATGAGGTTGGTGGCAGTGGATGGGAGATCCCCAGAGCTGATAAGGTTAGTAATGGTATAAGAGACAATGGCCTGGTGCTCCTTAGTGGGGTCATGATCAAGGGGTAAATAAGAGGAGGTATCAGAGAGTTGTCGCTGTGCCTCGGCCAGGTAGAGGTCAGTACACCAGACAACAACAGCTCCCCCCTTATCAGCAGGTTTTATAGTGAGGTTGGGATTGGTGCGGAGCAGAGCGTTCGGAAGGAGTGAGGTTGGAATTGGAACAGGGTGCAGTGAAGTCGAGACGGTTGATGTCCCATCGGCAATTAGCAATAAAGAAATCCAGAGCAGGCAGAAGACCAGAGTGGGGTGTCCATGAAGAGGAGGAGGGTTGAAGACGGGAGAAGGGGTCATTGGTGGGTGTAGGAGAGTCCTTGTCAAAGAAGTTAGCTCGGAGACGGAGCCGGCGGAAGAAGAGTTCAGCGTCATGGCACACGCAGAACTCGCTGAGGTGTGGGCGAAGGGGGACAAAGCTGAGGCCCTTGCTGAGTACAGAGAGCTCTGCCTCAGAGAGTTGAAGGTCGGAGGGAATGGTAAAGACACTTTCGCCTATCACCTTTCCAGCTCTTAGCTTCATCCCACCCCCTCCGGTCTTCTATCGTTTCACATTTCGCCCTCCCCCCACTACTTTCAAATCTCTTACTATCTTTCCTTTCAGTTAGTCCTGGCGAAAGGTCTCGGCCCGAAACGTCGACAGTGCTTCTCCTTATAGGTGCTGCCTGACCTGCTGTGTTCCACCAGCATTTTGTGTGTGTTGTTGTTTGAATTACCAGCATCTGCAGATTTCCTCGTGTTTGCTCGGTAAATTTTACAGGAAGGTTGCACAACCAGTAAATGCCAGCCTAGATTATTCACTGGTGCATAAATTCCTTTATGTAAAGGTGCCTCAACACACAATCTCCTGTCACACAGTTCACAATGCTATCAGCTGCTTGAATCACTACTCACCGCACTTAAGGCTCTTTATGCAATTAGTCAAGAATATTTTCCTGAGTTCTCTATGACCTTGTGTAGAAAATGCTATTATAAACCAAAGAGGTTTTGGGAATAATGCAGTCATCCAGAGACAAGTGGGTTGCCATCGCCTCTGTAAAATGTTAAAAATATCACAAGCACTAAAATGCACAAAGATGAAGAAAACTTTTAAAACAGCAACATTTATAAATAGAGTTTTGGTGATATATCAAAAGGGTATCAGATTCGAGATCTCCCGCATAAAATGTGAATGTTGGTCATGTAAAACATTTAAACAAATTAATCTTCAGCTTTAAACCTATTATCACAACTATGTAAAAATTGTAGCAGTGAACAGTTTTCTCCACCTCTTCATTTTATCTGAAACACTGGTTGCTTGTAATATTTTCCAGATGAACTGAAGACTTTTACTTGAAAGGTTAATTGGTCTGCACTCATCGTAGATGCTGATGGAGTGTTTCTAAAATATTTGGTTTCTGTATTATGACTGTTTGCTTTCGTTTGAGAAAGGGGGTGAGAATGTGGGTTGTACAGTAGAATAGATAGTTCACATGAAAATTGGGTACCGGAAAATTGCTGTAAGGTTACTAAATCTGTCCTGGTACAGTTAGATCATCTATACCAAATTAATAAAGATATTCTTTGTTAAATTTCTCTTGACTGGTTTCCATATCAGTCAACTTTCTCCAGTTTAAAACACAAGCACAATATAAAATAGAGGCCTGTAATTTCAAATCCTGAAACATTTAAGTCAGAAATAACAATGATCAAGTGGCAACTCTCAGGAGACGGACCACTACCTTACTGAAGCCAGGCAACAACTCCCAGACATTTCCTCTTACCTACACCATGAAGAGGACCACACTCTGGACCATCTGAAAGCTGTCTCCAACACCATCACAGACCTCATCAGCTCTAGAGAACTCCCATCGGCTGCCACCAAACTCATAATTCCCTTACGCTGCACTGCTTGATTCTACCTCCTAGGCAAGATCTAAAAACCTAACTGTCTGGGTAGGCCCATTGTCTCCACCTGCTCCTGTCCCACCGAACTCATGTCCTCATACCTCAACTCCATTCTATCCCCCTTGGTTCAGTCCCATCCCACCTACATCCATGACACTTCACATGCTCTCAATTTTCTCAACAACTTTCCATTCCCTGCTGCTGACCACCTCATTTTCACCATGTATATCCAAACCCTACACACTTCTATCCCCCATCAAGAAGGCCTTAAAGCTCTGCACTTCTTTCTCCCTCCTAACTAATCTCACTACCGACACTTTTCCCTGTAATCAGCCAAAGTGCTACGCCTGCCTATTCATCTCCTCCCTCACCTCCATTCAGGGACCCAAACCACCTTCCAGGTGAGGCAACACTTCACCTGTAAACCACTGGGTTTGTCTATTGTATCTAGTGCTCCTAATGCGGCCTCCTCTACATTGGTGAGACCCATCATAAATTGGAGGATCACTTAGTTGAGCGCCACCACCCTACTCACCCTCTCCTCTTCTTCTACCTAAACTCATCTGCCCATCACCTCCCTGGGATCCCCTCCTCCTTCCTTTTCTCCAAATGGTCCACTCTGCTCTCCTATCAGGTTCCTTCATCTCCAGCTCTTTTTCTTTCCCACCCACCTGGCTTTACCTATCACCTTCCAGCTACCCTCCTTCTCCTCCCCCCAGGATTTTTGTTCCAGTACCTTCCCCCCTTCCTTTCCAGTCCTGAAAGAGAACCTCAACCTGAAACATTGACTGTTTGGTCATTTCCACGGCTGCTGCCTGACTTGCAGAGTTATTGCTGCATTTTGTGAATAGTACACGTAGAAATATCTTTTATTGGTAAAGGAAGTCGTTAATAGATTTTGAAACTGCTGATACAAAGAAATGACGAATGTAGATTAAGAAATTTAGTAAATTAGTGAGTTTGATTCCAGACATTCAGGATGATCAATATGTACCAAGTCATAGGCAGACGCTCCGCCCCTTGGTTCCACTACGTAGACTCTGCTAGGAGAGTGACGCAATACCAGTTCTCAGTACGCTGCTCATTAAACAGACAGCAAAATATTTGAAGAGACTTAGATCATAAGACATGGAAGAATCCCTCTGTTTCTCAAAACTGTTAAGAATCCTGCCATTACAACCATAAGACACAAGAGAAGAATTAAGCCATTCAGCCCTTCAGATCTGCTCTGCTATTCTATCATGGCTGATTTATTATCCCTTCCAATCCCATTGCCCTGCCTTCTTCCTGTAATCTTTAACACCCTAACTAATCAAGGAACTATCAACCTCTGTTTAGTCAAGGACTTGGGACTTGGCCTCCATTGCCGTCCGTGACAATGATTCAACAGGCACTGGCTAAAGAAACTCCTCCTCATCTCTGTTCTAAAGGGACATCCCTCTATTCTGAGGCTGGGCCCTCTGGTCCTAGACTCACCCACTATAGGAAACACCCTCTCCACATCCATTCTACCGAGACCTTTCAATATTCTAGTCCTCTCAAAATGAATGCTAATATTGCATTTGCCTTCCTTCCCATTGACTCAACCCACAAGTTAACCTTTCAGGAATTCTGCACAAGGAGTCCCAAACCCTAGTACACCTCTGATTTTTTTTTCCCATTTAGAAAATAATCTATGCCCTTATTCCTTCTATCAAAGTGTATGACCAAAAACGTATACAATATTCCTTCTGCCACTTCTTTACCCATTCCTCCCATCAATCTAAGGCCTTCTGCAGACTCTCTGCTCCCTTAACACCCTTAACACTACTTGTCTCTCCATCTATCATTGTATCTTCCACTAACTTTGCCACAAACTCATCAATTCTTTCATCCAAATGGTTGAGATACACTGTGAAAATGAGTGTCCCAATTCTGACCTCAGTGGAACAGCACTAATCATCAGCAGCCAGCCTGAATAGGCCTCTTTTATTCCCAATCCTTGCCTTCTGCCAGTCTGCCTATTTTCTACTCCTGCATGTATCTCTCCAGGGATACCATGCTTCTTATATTGTTAAGCACCCACATAAAAGATGCCTTGTTGAAACCTCATCCTTAATGATCGATTCTAACATCTTCCCAGCCACTGAAGTTAAGACTTTCTAGACTATAATTTCCCTTCTTCTGCCTCCATCCCTTCTTAAAGGGTAAAGAGACACATGTGACTTTCCAGTCCTCTGACTATGTCCACAGTATTTCGGAAGGGGAGGAGGAGCAGCCAAGTGTCTTGGTACATATTGGTGCCAATGACATTGGAAGTAAAAGCAAAGAGATCCTGAAGAGAGAATTTAGAGAGGTAGGCAGAAAGCTGAGAAGCAGGAACTCCAGGGGAGTAATTTCTGGATTGCTCCCTGTGCCACATGCCAGTGAGGGTCGAAGTAGGGTGATTTGGCAGATCAATGTGTGACCAGAAGCTGGTGCAGGGGGAAGTGCTTCAGGTTCTTGGATCATTGGGATTTCTTCTGGGGGAAGTATGACCAGTACAAAATGGAAAGTTGCATATGAACCTGACAGGAGCCAATATTCTCATGGGCAGATTTCTTAGAGCTGTTGGGGAGGGTTCAAACTAATTTGGAAGGGGAATGAGAACCAGAGTGAAGGGACACAGCATAGGACAGACGGTAAAAAAGTAAAGAGAGCATACAGTCAGATTGTCCGGAAGGGCAGGCAGATGATAGGACAAAATTGCAATCAGCAGGGTGAGTAAAAATGCATTAAGGATGCAAAATCAAAAAGGGCAACAAATATAGTACTCAAAGTGTTATATCTCAGTGCACGGAATATAAGAAGTAAGGTGGATGATCTTTATGGACTTTCACAGATTGTCAGGTATGATGTTGAGGGCATCACTGAATCATGGCTGAAGGATGGTTGTAGTTGGGAGCTGAATGTCTAAGGTTACACATTGTACTGGAGGGAAAAGAAGGTAGGCAGAAGGGGTGGTGTGGCTCTGCTGGTAATGAATAGCATGAAATCATTAGAAAGATGTAACATTGCATCAGAAGATGTTAAAGCCTTGTAGGTTAACTTGAGAAACTGCAAGGGTAAAAGGGCTCTGATGGTGGTTATATACAGGCCTCCAAGCAGTAAGTGGGATGTGGACTACAGCTTATAATGGGAAATAGAAAAGGTGCGTCAAAAGGGCAATGTTATAATAGTCACGGGAGATTTTAACATAAAGGCATATTGAGAAAATTAGGTTGGTAAAGGATCCCAAAAGAATGGATTTATTGAATACCAATGAGATGGCTTTTTAGAGCTGTTTGTCATTAAGCCTACTAGGGGATCAGATATACTGGACTGAGTATTATGTAATGAACTGGAGGAGACTAGGGGATTTAAGGTAAAGGAACACTTAGGAGTCAGTGATTACAATATGATTGAGTTCAACTTAAAATTTGATTTTAAGTCATCCTAAATAAGTCTGACTTAGCAGTATTTTAGTGGAGTAAAGAAAAGTATAGTGGTATGAGAGAGGAGTTGGCCAAAGTAAATTGGAAGGAGATGCTGGCAGAGATGACAGCAGAGCAGCAATGGCTTGAGTTTCTGGGGGAAAAAATGAAAAGATATAGGATAGATGTATTCCAAAAACAAGGAAATGGAAAAAATAGTACAACCGTGACTGACATGCAAAGTCAAAGCTAATGAAAAAGCAAAAGAGAGGGCATACAACAAAGAAAAAATTAGCAGGAAGAGAGAGGATAGGGAAGCTTTTCAAAAGCAACAAAAAGAATCATTAGGAGGGAAAAGATGAAATATGAAAGTAAGCTAGCAAACAATATCAAGGTGGATAGAAAAAGCTTCTTCAAGTATATAAAAAATAAGAGAGAGGTGAGTGTGGATATAGTATCACTAGAAACTGAGAAATAATAATGAGTATCAAGGAGAAGGTAGATGAACTAAATGAGTATTTTGCCAGGTGTTGAAGGGTGTGAGGGAAGAGAAGTGAGTGCAGTTACTTTTACAAGGGAGAAGGAGCTCAAAAAGCTGAAAGACTAAAAGGTGCATTAGTCAACCAGACCAGATGAACTGCACCCTAGGATTCTGAAAGACGTAATATTAGAGATCGTGGAGGCATTAGGAATGATCTTTCAAGAATCGTTGAACTCTGCCACAGGACTGGAAAATTGCAAATGTCACAACACTTTTTAAGAAAGGGGGGAGGCAGCAGAAAGGAAATTATAGACACTTACCTAACCTCAGTGGTTGGGAAGATGTTGGGAGTCAGCTGTTAACGATGAGGTTATAGAGTATTTGATGACACAGCACAAGATAGGGCAAAGTCAGCATGCTTCTCTTGAGGGAAAATTTTGCCTGTCAAACCTGTTGGAATTCTTTGAGGAGATTACAAGTAGGATAGATAAAGGGGATGCCATGGATATTGTATATTTGGATTTTCAGAAGACCTTTGACAAGGTGGCACTCATGACTCTGCTTACCAAACTAAGAGCCCATGGTATTACAGGAAAGTTACTAGCATGGTTAGAATACTGGCTCATTGATAGGAGGCAGTGAGTGGGAAAAAAGGATCCTTTTCTGGTTCACTGCCAGTGACTAGTGGTGTTCCGCCGGGGTCGGTGTTAGGACCACTTCTTTTTATGCTGTATGTCAATGACTTAGATAATGGAATCTTTGTGGCCAAGATTGCAGCTGATATGAGGATGGGTGAAAGGACAAGTAGTGTTGAGGAAACAGGAAGCCTGCAGAAGGACTTAGACGGATTATTAGAATGTGCAGGAAAGTGGCAAATGAAATACAATGTTGTAAAATACATGGTCATGTACTTTGGTAGTAGAAATAATTGTGCAGACTATTTTCTAAAAGGGAAAAAAATCCAAAAACTTGAGATGCAAAGGGTCTTGGGAGTCCTTGTGCAGAACACATTAAAAGTTATCTTGCCTGTGCCGAGGAAGGCAGATACAATGTTAGCATTCATTTCAAGAGGTCTAGAATACAAAAGCAGGGATGTGATTTATAAGGTACCGGTGAGGCCTCTCCTTGAGTACAGTATTGTGAACAGTTTGGGGCTCCTTCAATCAGAAAAGAGGTGCTGGCATTGGCAAGGGTTCAGAGAAGGTTCACAAGGATGATTCCTGGAATGAAAGGGTTATCATATGATGAACGTTGGATGGATCTGGGCCTATACTCAATGGAATTCAGAAGGATGAGGGAGGATCTCATTGAAACCTTTCAAATGTTGAAATGCCTAGACAGAGTAGATGTGGAAAGAATATTTCCCATTCTAGGTGGGGAAGTCTAGGACAAGAGGGCCCAGCCTCAGGATAGAGGGGCATCCATTTAAAACAGAGATGCAGGGAAATTCTTTAGCCAGAGGGTGGTAAATTTATGGAATTAGTTACCACAGGCAGCTGTGAAGGCCAAATCGTTAGTTTGTATTTAAGGCCGAGATAGATCAGTTCTCGATTGGATATGGCATCAAAGGTTATGGGGGGAGGGGGAAGGTCGGGTCGTGGGATTGAGGAGGAGAAAAGAGGTTCAGCCATGATTGAATGGTAAAGCAGCCTGGCCTCATTCTGCTTCTATGTCTTATGGTCTTATGGAACTATTCCAGAATCTACTGATCCTTGAGAGATCGTTACTAATGCCTCCACAATTTCTTCAGTTACCTCTTTTGTCCATCTGGTCCAGGTGACTTACCTACCTTCAGAGCTTTCAGCATCCCAAACACCTTCTCCTTAGCAATAGCAACTAACCTCACTTCTGCCCCTGACACTCTCAAGCATCTGGCATACTGCTAGTGAAGACTGATGCAAAGTAGTTATTAAGTCATATCTTTTCCCCTCATTACTATCTCTCCAGCATCATTTTCCAGCAGTCCAATGTCCATTCTCATCTCTCGTTTACTTTTATATATCTGAAAAAACTTCTGGTATCTTCTATGATATTTTTGGCTCACTTGCCTTCATACTTTGTCTTTTCCTGTTTCATGGCTTTTTATTGCCCTCTGTTTTTTAAAAACTTCCCAATCCTCTAACTTCCCACTATTTTTTGCTATATATTACATGTCCTCTCTTAGCTTTTATCTTTGACTTTGACTTCCCTTGTCAGCCATGGTTGACTCATCCTTCCCTTAGAATACTTCTACATCTTCGGGATGTATCTTCTCTGCACCTTCCAAACTTGCAAATTTGGCCAGCTCCTCTCTCACGCCTCTGTAATTCCCTTTACTCCACTTTAATTATGATACATCTGACTTTATTTTCTCCCCCCTCAAACTGTTGGGTGAATTCTATCATATTATGATCACTGCCTTCTAAGGATTCCTTAGAAGGAATGAAAGGATGAGGGGTCTTTAACTTGAAGCATTGACTGTTTTTTCTTACAGATGTTGGATGGCTTACAATGTGCTTCAAGTATTTTCTGTCCTATTTCATACTTCCAGCATTTGCAATGCTTTGACTTTCCTCTGCTTTGATTGTGTGTGTGTGTATATATATATATATATATATACACACATATGATGATCTTGCAACATGACTTCTCTATGAAACTACACAAAAATACTCTGCAATATTTTGTAGCTTTGAAGGAAATGCTTGTAGACTTTTTTGCAGATATTCATGATCATTTCAAATTTAATCTGTTCACTTGTTTCCTTTAACAGTTTGACTTCCTCCATTTTGCATCGCCTCTGGCACTCCACTCTCTTCAGGAACTTAATTCACTGCTGTCTGTGACTCCTAAACAGCCAATAACACTACCTTGATGGCAGTAACCAGGTAATCATCAAATATTACATCAAACTGGTCTCTTACTATGATCATTTGGTGTGCAAGAGCATTTTGACATGATTACCAGTACAAACCAAGCAACTTGTGGACTGCAAGTTTGAACAATATCACCAAGATTATACTGCTAATTCTCCTACTTACTTACTTACTGATCAGATGATTCCAAGAGTTTCCCTCAATTGCTTTTCCATGGATTATTGCATTTTTGCTCTACTGTTGCCTCTCTGTCTTCCTCTCCATGTTAAGCTGCACCAAGTTCATGAATGTACAAAAATAACTGTACATACTAACTTTGCAGTAGAGATAGTAGTAGATTGTGGGGTCACTCTGTATCTAAACAAAGAGTTAGTTAGTAAATCAGTGATGCTATCCTTGTCATGAGTACTGTACTCCCCTTTTATTGTAAGCATTATTATAATCCTTGAACACTGGCCTCTTCAGGGCTACTTTTGACACATGTACATACAGGGCTGTCTGCTAGCCATGGGAAGGAGGACGTTCAATGCCAAATTATTGCATAATAATTAAATACTGTAATGCAAAGTAAAAGGTGGCCTATCATCGGAGGAGGTTTTGTTGCTGGTCCAAATACAAGAAAGACCCATCTCAACTCTTCAGTGGCACACTGCAGCATCATACAAGTCTGACTTTTGGCCACTTTCAGTGTGCATTGATGAGCACAAGGAAAGGATGCTTGACTTGCATTCTTTGTTACAATCTGTTCATAGATAGATTCCTTCTTCTGACCTTGCACTCTAATGGAACAGCTGTTTAACAGGATACCTGCTGGCAAACCCTAACATTGACTCAACGATTGAGGTTACATAACGCTGTAGTGTTTCTGAACCAAAGCTTTAGGAGTTGTCCTTTGATTCTAGACAGCTGCTATCATCATGGCAAATAAAGCAGAGAATTCCATGGCTTTCTTGGCTGCCAGCTCTTGGAAAATCACTGTCTTATTTGCCAAATAAAATTTGGGGCTTTTTGTAGCAGACAGCTTTTAGTAGATCCCTTTATCTCTCAGAGTATCACAAACCTGTCTCTAAGTGCACAGCCCAAACACTCTTCACAGTTACACTGCTATGAACGGTCTCTGATTGTACTCACTCATGGTTTGATGTTGCATTTTAAACCTTTGTCTTTCTGCTGCCTCAGATGCTGTGGACCAAAGCATTCACTCAACAGTGAAGCACATCTAGAAAAAAGGCCTTTCTCTGAAACTACCCAGATTAGTGAATGTGTGTGATGATTCCATAAGTAATTCAGCTCTCTTGCTTTCTCTCATTACAATATCAATATTCGACCCAAGGCCTTTAAGCCCAACAGTATTATTAATTATAAAACACACTTCCATCAACCAAGTGAAGGGTGCAAATGATTCACATGCTTTGTAAAGGTTGGCTATGAAGCCAGTTTGTGTCTGAGTGATTAACTTCCTCTTTTACCTCCCTAAGTAGACTCACTGTGTTCAAGACGCCTGAGTTTCCAGTTGTATCCCCAATTTTTTCCACTAATTGTAAGCTTACATTATTAATTGAGATACAGCACAGAAGAGGCCCTTCCATTCCTTTGAACTGTACGACCCAGCAACCCCTGACCCCTGACTAACCCTAGCTTAATCCTTGGTCTGTGGGAGGGAACAAGAGCAGCTGCAGAAAACCCACTCAGTCCACAGTGAGGACATGCAGACTCCTTACAGATGACGTCAGAATTGAACTCTGAACTCCGACATCCCAAGCTGTAATGGTGTTGCAGTAACCGCTATGCTACCGATAGATACGCCATCTTCCTTGCCTTCACTACTTCAAAAATCGGTTGGTCCAGCTTTAAGAGTGGCTGCTGCTATTTATATTGAATCTGTTCACTTGCTTCTTTTAATAGTTTGGCTTCTTCCATTTTGTACCACCTGTGGCACTTCACTCTCTTCTGTAACTTGACTCACTGTTGACTGTGATTCCTAAATAGCAATTGATTCTATCCTGATGCCAGTAGTTGAGTAATCATGATATATACAAAACAAAATGGTCTCTCACTATGATTGTTTGGTATGCAAGGGGATTTCTGCACGATTGCCAATACAAACTAAGCAGCTTGTGGACTGTAAGTTTGAACTATATCACCTACTTCCTTTGACTACATAACTTATTTACATAACATATGTATGATCCAAAATTACCTCTTACCAAATACATGCTCTAATTTGTCATCAGAACTTTATAGTTTTTCCCCTTTTAAAGCATAAATCCAGTTCTCTTTCAAAATTTTATTTTTCTTTCACCAGCTCAGGAAATGCTTCCCGATCTGAAGCAAACTGACAACAGAAGCAAAGTTCACCTTGTTTTCAACATATTTGCTCCACAACTCTTGTGTAATGGGTTCAACCCTGACCTCATGTGCTGACAGGGTGGAGCTTGTACATTCCCCTTTTCTCAGTTAGTTACCTCCCACACCCCACAGGCAAGCAGATTGGTAGGTTAACTAGAAGTTCTCAGTACATAGGTGAGCAGGAAAATAGTGGTAAATATGTGGAGAATATAAAAGGGATTCTTGCTGGCTGGCACAAACCTAGTGGGCTTTGCTTTATGTCGTTCGAGTGATTTTTCCAGAATCTTCTTCCCTCCTGAGCGTGTTGCTCTTTTGAAGCGTTAAATTATGATTCAAGTGTGAAAAATAGAAGCCTCATTAAAATGGAGGTGTCAATCTTCCCAAAGCCCCTGAAATTAGGTTGGGTGCTGTCTTTTATTCAGCCTCCATTAAAGATTTTTAACACTTAGCATTTCCATTTCCCATCCAACCCAAACCAACCTTTATTTTGGGAGGAGGGCACAGAATACCAAGAGGGGCCTTCTGAAATTGCCCTGCCGCAATCTATTCAAAGAGAGAACATCAATTTCAAAACAAAAATGATTTACTTTATTCCTTAGTTGGTTGATATGGTAACTTTCTTTTCACACAGTAAAGCTCAGTAATTCAGCATACTCAGAGCTTTGGTGGTGCGTGATAGGTAGATTTTCTGGAAAATTAGGTGATATTCCAACTAATCCTCTGATACATTATTAACTCCCTTGTTTTAGATACAACACAATAGTAAAATAAACTAGAAAACCTAGAAGTGTGGCAAATGGGAGTATTAGTGAGATTAAATGGAGGTTGGGATATAAGACCATAAGACATAGGAGAAGAATTAGGCCATTTTGCACATCGAGTCTGCTCCGCCATTTCATCATGGCAGATCCCTGATCCCATTCAACCCCATACAACTGCCCTCTCACCATATCTCTTGATGCCCCGACCAATTAGAAATCTAACAACTTCCACTTTAAATATACCCAGGGACGTGGCCTCCACCGCAGTCTGTGGCAGAACATTCCACAGATTCACCACTCTTTGGCTAAAAGAATTCCTCCTTAATTTTGTTCTAAAAGGTCACCTCTCAATTTTGAGGCTGTGCCCTCTAGTTCTGGATAACTCCACCAGAGGAAATATCCTCTCCACATCCACCTTATCTAGTCCTTTCAAAATTCAATAGGTTTCAATGCCATTACTGGCATTCTTCTAAATTCCAGTGAGTACAGGCCCAAAGCTGACAATCATTCCTCATATGTTAACCTTTCGTTCCCAGAATCACAGATATGGGGACCTCATGAGTTTAAAGGGAGTAGAGGAGCTGAGACATAGTATATTTAAGGGAGACTGGAAAGCCAGGAGCAAAATCATCAACATATGCAATCAGACAGCAGACTGTCAGAGTTTTACTGACTATCATTATTACAATACAATTGTATAGCAACCTGGACTAAGGTGTGAGATGGAACCAAAGTTTGTAATAAATATTTTCAACTAACCTAGTTTTGACCAACCACAGAAAAGGTGGAAGGCTCTTAAAAGGATCAAATGAAGATATTGCTGCTGTGACAATTTGCGCAGTAAACCCATATAAGGAGATCTGCACGAAATGGCATGGATCCCCTCATCAAGCCAGGCACAAAATAACAACACCGTTATCTACACAAACCTGACAAGGTAATTACTAAATTAAACTCTCTTTTCGTGTGACAGGTTCACTAACTTCCAGCTACACTTGCAACTATTACTTAAAACATACATCACAAAAAAATATTACTGTTGAAGTATGATAGCAATAGCATATGAGGAAATTTCACAGAATCTGCACTGTGCAGGAAACTAGTAGCAGAGTACAAGCTATTTATCCAGTCAGGAATCACAGATTGAATGCAGGTTTATTCACGTGAACCAAGAATATTTTTGCTTAATCCCTTGAATAGCTGAAACAGCAGAAACAATAATCATTGCCAAAAATTCAGAACAACAAACATTGTCCTCAAAGTTCAACATTCCATGCCATCTTGAAACAGCAACTGTTATTTGATTTTGTGTGGCCTGCTACCAATTGAATGTTCCATGGAAGCAAATGGAAGTACAAAGTAGGCTTTCCAATAATTATTAGAGATTATTAGAGATAAATAAAACAGAGGTTTATGCACCTTTTTCATCGCACACTCTTGAATTCTCTCCCTAATCCTTGTAAATAATCACTTTTCTCAGTGCTTAGTTTTCCATCCTGAAGTTTCTTTCTTGGTTCAATATAACTTTTTTTTGCCTGAACACTGCTGCTCTGAAATAATTTGTCATGTTAAAATGTATTATTTCATGCAATAGTTGTTGCTAAATTTATTCAAGCAGTACAATGGCTAAATGGCATTGAATAAGACACTAACATTCCTCGATATCACATTTAACATATTGAAATGCTTGCCTCTGTGCTTAGAACTTCCCATCTGTTTTTGAAGCAACGATCTTCAACAACATTTGTCTCTCACTTCTTCTTAAACCATGGTATTCATTTACAAATAACTACGAAATCCTTAGCATCTGACTTTGCCTCGTTTCAATGGAAGCCCTTATAGTCTGCTGCCTTTCATTACTGGCTCTATTCTTCGTTGGACGTGATCCACTTGGAATAATTAGTCTGCAGTGAGTTCTGATACATACATAAGAAATAGCTCAATAAAAAAAACACTGTTCCCAATCCCTTCTCCTCTGAATAAATTCCAGTACATATGGGAGAACAACTTATCAATCTATTCACAAATGGTTAATTCTGCATCAACAGCTTTTGAAGTTCAATATTTGCACAGAATTTCACTGGACTCACTCCTCCCTTCCTTACGTCTAAGCTCATGGGATGATATATATTCTCAAAACAAGGAAAAACAACTCTGATGTATTTTTCTTCAGTCTTAAGGTTTTTTAAATGTCACAATGACACTAGACATGTAGCTGAAATATCTTTTGAGAAAGTGATAAGTATTCTTCCCGTGTGTCAGATGCTGCAGAAATGATGGTCAGAAATAGTATTATAGATTAATGCCCGCAGGAGTTAATTTGTCCACCTCCTCAGGGTAAATGTCAAGATCAAAATGTGGCTTTAACCATTTCCCAATGATTACAATTCAGATAACAGCAACTTCACACAGTCTCTTTTTTTATTGCCTTCCTCGTGTTTATTATGTATTGCACTGTACTGCTGCCACAAAGACATATGCCAGTGATATTAAACCAGATTCTGAATCTGATATTACCACAGTCATTCACCGTAGACTGCACTGACTATGCAGTCCTTTTGATCTACCCCTTAACAAGGTATCAAGGACAGCACAGAAACAGGCCATTCAACCCATCTAGTCAATGCTGAAACCACTGAACCTGCCTACATCCAACAACCGGCACTGGGACTGTAGTTCTCCATGTCTCTGCTATCCATGTACCTATCCGAACTGTGACAAAAAATCAACGAGGATCTGAATATGATCTTGGAGTTGTAAGATATGTAACATTCAACATTAAGGACTACCGAATTGTCTGGCATTTATCTGGCAGGGGGTTAGTGCAGAGTTTGGAGCTCATCCTTCGCAGTGGTGAAAGGGTTGCCAACCCCATTCATAAACTCGTGAGTCCACGCACAATGCGCTGTCGGAAGACCCACTGCTGCAGCTTCTGTTGCGATGCTCACAGCTGCCACTGTATGTCTGAGAGCTGCACTGGAAGTTCAGTCTGCTGCCAAGCAAGGCCAGTTTACTGACAGGTTGAAGAAAACCAAACTGCTACACTGGTCAATGAATACCCTGTTATCACCGCATTGAGCTATTTGTGGAACCATGCTGTGCATGAATTGGCTGATGTATTTCTAACACAACATCAACGATTGCAGTTCAAACTTTGTAGGCAATACACCACTCTGGGATATCCCCTTCTGTGGTGCTATGGTACCAGCATCAGGCTCTGCAATGAAAATTCATCCTTTATGAAGGCACTAAGCATGTAACACAGGATCAAATGCACAATGAACCCCACTTCTGCAATTTGAATTTCACATAACATGTTTAACACAAAGAACAGAGGTCAAACATAAACCTCTGTTGGCAAGGCCATCCCATTATGAGGGGCAATGATATTGCTATTGTCAGAAAATGCAGAGAAGGCTTCACCCAAAAGCAGAGCAGCGGAGACAATTTAGCGGTGAACGATGACTTTTAATAACAGACTGCGAAATAATATGCCACGATGGCCACAAAACAAGAGAGAACAGAAACTAAACACAATAGACAACAAGGTAAACTTTAGGCAGTGAGAATGGAAGCTAGAAACAACTGGTTGAGGCCTGCCAGTCCAATGAATGAACAGGGACTGTGGATGAGAAGTGGGGTTAAATAGGTTGCTGGTGATGAGTCTGGAACGGGCAGCAGGTGAGTCATAATAGCTGAGTGGAGACTGAGGTGACTGCATATGCAGGCCTGACACTTACTGCCTTATTATTATTGCATGTACTAAGATACAGTGAAAAGCTTTTGTCTGGGTGCTATTCACAGATCATTCCATACAGAAACATATTGAAGAGTAAAAGAAAAAAAATACAGAGTTCTAAATATAGTGTTATAGTTCAGAGGACGGGGAAGTAAAGACATAGTCAAAGGAGGGGAAGCTGGTTGGAATGATGGGCAAGGTTGAGTTCACAACTCTCTGCAAGTTTCTGCAGTCTTAGACTGAGTATTTGCCATACAAAGCTGCAAAAGGTCAAGATAGGATGCTTTCAATGGTTCATCTATAAAATGGTCAATTTACCTACAGACGCAAGCCTCACTGGGAGGTCTTCAAAAGAGTCCTTAATATGCAGAGGAAAGTCTGAAATGTCTGTGGGTTTGAATCCAGGCACGTTTATAATAGCAAGAAACGTCACACTGATTTTTAGCTTCTCTAACTGAAGTGGTTACTGATGGTGCTTCCGATTGTATGTTAGTACTTATTATTTTGTTTTGCCTCCCTAAAACAAAAGGGCATTGGAAAGGAGCTTTTCTGGGCACTTAATGTGCATGCCAGTCTCTGCTGGAAATCATTTGCAACAAGTCAACTTGGCAAAATAGTAAGAAGCGTGTAATAAAAGAAACTTGGCTGCTGACGTATTAGACTCTCGGGAATCATCCCTCAACTGTCAGCTGGAAGCTATACCTCACACTGTGCTTTCCCATTCATGTAGCTAAACCACATGACACACCTTTGTCTAGATCACTGCTTTGCTCATATTCCTAATGGGATCATCTGCTCTGGTGAAAATTGCAACTGTTACTGCGGGTCCATATGATTAACAGAGCAGCTAGTTAAATGAGTAAAGAGTTTTTTTAAAAAAAACATACAAGATAGTTTCCTTACTTGGGTGAGGCAATGGAAGCATAGAAATGATGTGGCAGGAATGCATCAGCAGGAACACTGCATCCATCTCTGGTCTTAGTATGTCATAGTATTAGAGATCTGTCCAAGAACATCACCAAAAGAGGATAATTTTAGTTACTTAAAAAGACTAATCATATTCTAGCTGTCTTCTGTGGAACTAGAGAGAGACGGAGGATTTAATAAAATCATTCCTAAGCAGAGTGGAAATAGGAAGTCTTTCACTTTTCACCAAGAGTTATTCAACTAGAGAGTTTACATCTGAGGAAGTTCATAATAAATGAAAGGGATCTGAGCTAGGGGTTCCGCTTAGCACCTGAAAGCTTTAAAATTAGAACCCCAAATCACAATTACAATGTACTTGGATAAGCACCTAGTCAACAGATTACGGCCCAAGAGCTGGGGAGGGGGTTAGGCCAAAATTCACCAGTTTTCAAACATAAACTTGCTAGATCCTTCTGGACTGTGCAAGCAAATAAACTTACAAAATATATAACTGTCAGTATATTATGCATGAACAACAATCAAGAAGGTTCGAGTATCTCTCCCGAGGATTACGTACGTATACCATCTAGACTAACAATTTATTGGAATACCTGATTGTTCGGCACTGTCAAAGTTACCTTCTTTCCGACCCTAGCTGAATTTTCAGGTCCACGTAACAGATCCCACAGTTTTATTTTAAAGAATAGTAAGGAATTCCTACATGTGTTTAATCCGATATTTATCCCTCAATCAAGATTTTACTTGATCGCTTGCACATTGCATGTGCTTTGTACAGTGTACATGGTTCACTGAAACAGGGGCAACACTTCAGAGGTATTTCATTGACACAAGAGGAGCAGGAATAGGCCATTTGACCCCTCAAGTCTGCCCCACCGTGCAATATGAACATGCCTGATCTGCCCTCAACTCCTCCTCTGTAACAGATTTCAACAGTCCTCAATCCCCTGATCTTTCAAAAATTCATGCATCTCCGCTTTAAGTGCTTCCAATGATCCAGCCTCCACAACCCTCAGGGGTAAAGAATTCCAGCATATCTCTCTCTTTGGTTTCTACATAGTTTGGCTTCAAATGAGTGGCCTCTTATCTTGAAATTATATAAGACATTCAACAAGCAAAAATATCACATCTACTTTATCATGCCCCCTTAAGATTTTACATATTTCAATAAGCTCACCTCATCCTTTTAAACTACAAAGAATACAACCCATCTCTCACAGGAGACATAAGAATCTGCAGATGCTGTAATCTGAAGCAACAAACAATATGCTGGAGCAACTCAACAGGTCATTCAGAATCTGTGAGAGGAAATATTTCTCAGTATTTTGGAACAAATCCCTGCATAAGGGCTCAGACTGGAAAGACAAAATGGCCAGCATAAAGAGAAGGGAGTGGTGAGAAAGTTTTCTGAAGCAATTAGTAGACTGGGAGGGGTGTGAGATGGCAGGCAGGTAGTGCCAGGCAAGAGAGGTGAGCAGGGGTGGAGTTAGAAAGCTGTGGTAGGTGGAGGCAGACAAAGAAAGAAAAGAAAAAGATCAGATGGAGCAAGGTGGGGGAGGGGAGTGTGAAGATGGGAGAAGGCTGTTGGAAGGAGATAAACAGGAACACAACTGCCTGGAGGAATATTTAAGGTGAAGTGATTTACAAATGGTCGAAGTAGTAAAGAGATTTTGAGATTGAAAGGTTGCAGGAAGCAGACTCAATAACAGCTTTCAACGTGGAGTTGGCTAAGTCTAAGAATCATCATGTTGTGCCATGTTGTATGAAGTGGATGATTGTTGGTGATTTCTATAAAAATGGTTTGCCTTTGCCTTCTTCTGGGTAGTGTCTTTACAAGACAGGTGACTGCATTCATTATCAATACTCTTCAGAGATTGTCTGTCTGGTGTCACCAGCCACCTAACTAGGACTTGTGATGTGCACAAGCTGCTCATAAGGCCATCCACCACCTTGCCCCATGGCTTCACGTGACCCTGATCAGGGAGACTAAGCAGGTTCCTCAAGGGTGACCTACAGGCTAGCAGAGGGAAGGGATGACTTATACCTCCTTTGGTAGAGATGAATCTCCACTGCGTCACCTAAGTATAAGGGGGAAAAAAATTAGGTCTATCCCGAGCAGACAATAAAGTGGGAATCATTAGCCAGCCCTCTCAGAATGTAGAATTAGAGCAGGTAACAGTACAGAACACATGCGATGGAATTGGAGATGACTGAGCTCAAAAAGCTCATGGAAGCTCAAAAATTATTTCACTAATTGTTTGAAGAATTTATAAAATGACATTGGAACTTTGTGGTGAATTAATGGGTGGTGTGGAACTGAGGCACACAGATATGTAAGTAATACCCATTTTTGTACTGAGCTGACTTTGTTTTTCATCTTGGTAGCTGTGGGAAATCCAGTATAGAGCAGGAGTAGGATATTATTCACAGTACACATTCCAATGATGATGATGCCTTGCACAATCATTCCCAGGCGATGTACTCGCATCTCAAAGAGCCTGATGCAGTAAATCTGAAACAAGGTATTTTCAGAAAGACAGTTCACAGCTCCCTTTGCATCTGTAACCAGCAAAGATAATTACAGACTGCAGCAATAGGTTATACTTGTGTCTCATTTCCATAGCTCAGATTTTGGATATTGTGCATTTAAAACTCAACCACAGAATTAAAAAAAACTGTTTCCATGGCATTATTGGCAAGCAGCTTCTTCAACAGTTCGCAGCACAGGTTCATCTACTATCACTTTTTGGTAAGACTTAGGGTTCGCCCCTTTATATCAAGCACAGTGGGAAAGAAAGCACACATGAACTCTCACTTGAAAAAAGAATTATCACTACACTGAGGATGGAGTTTTCAAGTGGGTGGACTTCATGGAACAGCTTATGTGAAAAACTCCGTTGAAGCCGCTCTGTTTGAACCACAAGAGAAAGTTTTTAAAATAAACCTTGTTTCACAGGCTACCAATGAGGTTTTTAAAACACACAATTTGAATAATATTAGTCATTCGACTAAAAAGTAACTGACACATGCAATAATTTTTAGCAAAGGGACAGTACCAAATCAAAGAATGAAGAGCTTCACATTTCACATTAGCTCTACATTATGACATACAACAAGCTGGAGGAACTCGGCAGGTTGGGCGGCATCCGTGGAAATGAGCAGTCAACGTTTTGGGCTGAGATGCTTCATCAGACCCTTCGAAGGGTCTGACTACTCATTTCCACGGTTGCTACCCAACCTGCTGAGTTCCTGCAGTTTGTTGTATGTGTTGATTTGACCACAGCATCTGCAGTGTGCTTTAAGTTAGCTCTACATTATGTGTGTGCTCAACAACCCACGAATCTTTCAACATTAAAAGCCAAAGTCAAAGCACGACGTGGTGGTGATCAGATGTAATGGAAAACAAACACATGACAAACGAGGAGACTGATGCTTCTGCTGAAGCAGTAGTGGTCACTTTATTGTGGCTCATCAGAATGCTGACGTTTGTAGCCTTACTCAATCAGCTTGCAGCATATCAGGCTCGACAAAACTATATCATATAAGAGCAGTTGATGTAAAAGCATTCTGTGCCTCTAGTTCTGGAACTCAGAGATGGTCAGGAATGGAACAAAAACGTGCCATGGACTGAACTTAACTGAGGCCAGCAATTCACTAATAAACCATGTGCAGGCTGCATCTCAGCTCATCATAGGCTTCTGTGCAAATGCTGAAGTCTGAGATAAGCAGGTGGTCAATTGTTAAAGTACCTGGAGTTCTACCCACCAGTAGTCTCACTATCAAGTCAAGGTGTAGAAACTAACGTGCCAGACAAAAAGGATCTGTTTGCATTCTCCAACAGGGAGAGCAGGCATAAGAATCACAACACCATTCCTGAGTTCCCATTCAACTCACTGGGTCTGTTTCCCATGCTCTCTTCAAACTGACAAGAGTCCCACTTCCCATGTTCCCTTTAAACCTGTTGGGTTTGCAAGGAAATAATAGGATGTAGCATCTATAAGTATCAAACTAAATATGTGCTAGTGTATGCATAACATCTAATAGTGTGGAAAAATCTGAAAGTCCAGTACTACCAATATCCCAAACCGCCCAGAAAATCAATTATTTCCTCTTCCTACAATAGACCAGTGCAAGTGAGGTTTGAGGATGGGGAGTGTGAGGTGGACTACTGCAGGTGGTAACTTTAGGCAGTGGAGTAGACCCATGATGAACTGGCCCATGGCAACCTAAACTAATGCAACATAAGCATTTAAGAAATAATTATAGTGTTACAATTCAAGACCAAATTGGTTGAGGTCTAGCAGACTTATTTTCTTAAAAGCAACAACATTTTAAACTATCAAATGAATCATTCCTGAGCTCATGAAATATGGCACCTTAATGCTGTCTCTAAATTTATTGTCTTTGCTTTTACGTTTTCCTCTCTCTGGTATCTCATCTAAACAACCATCCATCATCGGTTAGCCTGGATTTGGATATTAGTAGTCTGTTTGACTGTAAGCATCAAGGCTTTGTCTGTGTTTGCTCAATGATAACTAGTCACTTAAATCCTGTTTGATTTTCTTCTCAAAAACTAATTTATGGCCAAAAGAGAGTATTAAAACCTCAGCTCACATTCCCATCCCCCCAATCGACTGCTACCAGAGCTGAGGCCAACTAACAGTGTAAATCACAGACCAAGGCTAGGATCTACATACCATTTATTTCTGAAACTGAATCGGAATCAGGTTCAAAATCACCGCCATATGTTGTGAAATTTGTTAACTTTATGGCAGCAGCTTAATACATGATGAATACGGAAATAAATTATAGGAAGTATATATATATATTAAGTAGTTAAATTAAAATAAGTAGTGCAAAAACAGAAATAAAAAAGTAGCAAGGTAGTGTTCTAATACATAATTCTTGAGCTTAACATAAATTTGGATATAAATTTGTTAATCATGAGTGCCAACACATTAAATTTGTGATAATGTCCAGTCATGTGCTATAACATTATAATAAATTCAAATAAAATTGCAGTGCCTAATTAATCACGAGAAACTTTGGTTATGTATAAAGTGGGTGCTCTCCCACAGCTGAGAGTAGTTTGGTCATATCTTAATCCTAACTGGATAAGAGTAGAGTCATTTTTTAATGCAGCTTTACTTTGTGTCTGTAAAATGAGGAAAATGTTGTTCAGTTACGTATGGAAACAGAATGTCTGCACCTCTAACCAGGTTCCTCTTTCACTTTGCACCCTCACAACAGGATCTATGGGTTACAAACCACAAGGTTCTGATGTAGTCATCCCAAATGAATTCCTGTTTTAGCTAAGTACAGTTTAAAATTAGTCTTAAAAGTGGTTTCCATTGGGTCTGGTTCCATTTTCAGCAAGCAAAACCCAGATCTTTTCTGTTTACTCCCACATTTTGGGCATTTTCTCTATACTTCCTACAGTGCTTGTCAAGATTTTTTGATGTCATTTCCTGTACACAAGTGTAAAGAGTATTAAATAATTGTTACTCTGTTTCTGATCCAGCACAAAAAAAACATAAAAGATAAAGAAGGAGTAATAATACTTTTAAAACTCAATAAATATGAATACATAAGCATGATAAAGACTGCAAATGCTGGAAATCCAAAGCAATGCAACACAAAATCCTGGAGGAACTCAGCTGGTCAGGCAGCATCTATGAATAAACAGTTGAGCTTTTGGGCCAAGGCACTTCTTCAGAACTGAAAAGGAAGGGGGATGCCAGAATAAAAGGGTGGTGGGAGGGGAAGGAGGATGGCCAGAAGGTGATAGGTGAAGTCAAGTGAGTAGGAAACTTAAAGGGCTGGAGAAGAAGGAATCTGATAGAAGAGGAGAGCAGACCATGGGAGAAAGGGAAGGAAGAAGGGGGACCCAGAGGGAAGTGAAGGCAGGTAAGAAGAAGTAAAAGGCCAGAGTGGGGAACAGATGAAGATGGGAGGGGAGGGGGAAAATTTACCAGAATGAGAAACCAATATTCATACTATAAGTTTGGAGGCAACCTAGGTGGAATATATTGGTAAGAGGAGGCCATGCACAGACATATCAGAATGGGAATGGGAATTGAAATTAAAATGCTTGGCTACTGGGAAGTTCCGCTTTTGGCGGATGGAATGGAGATGCTCGATGAAGCAGCCCCTCCCCCACCAATTTACGATGGGTCTCTCCAACATAGAGGAGGATGCATCAGGAGCACCGAACACAATTGACAACCCTAGCAGATTCACAGTCGAAGTGTTGCTTCATGTGAAAGAACTATTTGGGGCACTGAATGGAGATGAGGGAGGAGGTGATTGGACAGGTGTAGAACTTGGGCCTTTTACAGGGATAAGTGCCGGGGTGGGGGGGCAGAGATTAGTGGGAATGGACAAATGGACAAGGGAATGAACCCTGCAGAAAGTGTGGTGGGGGGGGGGGGTAAGATAAAAGTATATTTAGTGGTAGGGTCACTTTGGTGATACATGAAGTTGTGGAGGACGATGTGTTCAATGTAGAGGCTGTTGCGGTGGTTGGTCAGGACAAGAGGAACTCTATCATTGTTTCATTGGCAGAAAGATGGGGTGACCATGGGTGTTCAGGAAATGGAGAAGATGTGGGTCAGAGCAACATCAATTAGTGGCGAAAGGGAAACACCATTCTTTGAAGGAGGAGAACATTTCTGACATCCTGGAAAGGAAAGTCACATCCTGAGAACAGATGCAGCAGAGGCGAAGGAACTGAGAAAAGGGAACAGCATTTTTACAGGCGACAAGATGGAAAGATGTCTAGTCAAGATAACCATGGGAATCAGTAGGCTTATAAAAGATGTCAGTTGACAGTTTGTCTCCAGAGATGGAGACAAAGAGATCGAGAAAGGGGAGGGAGGTGTCAGAAATGAACCAAGAAAATTTGAGGGCAATATGGAAGTTGGAGGCAAATTAGTCAACAAGCTCAGCACGGGTCCACCAATACAATCGTCAACGTAGCGGAGGAAGGCTTGGGACATGAACAGTTCTATGTAGCCAACCAATAGGCAGGCCCTGCTAGGGCCTTTGTGGATGCCAATGGCTAGACCTCGAGTCAAGAGAAAGTGGGAGAAGCCAAAGGAAATATTTTTTGAGGATGATGACCAGTTCTGCCAGACAATGGAGGGCGGTTGTGAAGGGCAACTAGTTGTTTTTTTCATTGAGAAAGAACTTAAAAGCCTTCTTGATGGGGATAGAAGTGTATAGGGACTGGATATCCATGGGGAAAATGCCATCAGGAAAATGTAAGTTAATAAGGAGATTGAGAGTATGAGAAGTGTCACAGATTAAGGGCAGAGTGGAAGTCAGAGCAAAAGCTGATGTAATTGACGAGCTCAGCATGAGTGCATGAAGCCACGAATGCAGTCCTCAGTGTAGCAGAGGAAGAGTTACAGAGTATTACCGGGAATGGCTTCAAACATGGACCGTTCTATGTAGCCAACAAAGAGTCAGCCATAGCTGAGAGCCATGCAGGTGCCAATAACTACCCCTTAAGTCTGGAGAAAGTGAGACTTAAGGAGCCAAAGGAAAAATTGTTGAAGCTGAGGATATTTCTGCGAGGGTGGCGGTGGAGGGGAATTGGTAGTTCTTCTGTTAAAAAAGTAGCTGAGAGCTTTGAGGCTTTCTTGTTGGAGGCTAGAAGTGTGTAAGTACTGAACACCCATGGTGAAAATGAGGTGGTCAGGGCCTCATTTTCACAATGGATGTTTAGTCCTTATACACTTAATACATAAGGTAGCTTATATACATAGATTGATTGTAGGTCTATAAGGTGATGCTAAGCTGTACTGTACATAAGATGACAGACAGAAAATAATAAAATAATGAAGTTAGTGGGTGGAAGTGTTCATCAGCCTTACAACTTGGGGAAAGTAATTGCTTCTGAGCCTGATTATCCTGGTAAAGATGCTAGGTAACCTCCACCCTGATGTGAGTGGGACATACAGCCCATGAGTAGGGTAGGTGGTGTCCTTCATATTCCTAGACCTTATCCGACATCTTTCTGTATACATGTCCTTGATGTCCTTGACGATGGTGTCAGTGATGCGTTGGACAGTTTCGACAACCTGTCCAGGAGCCCTCGTCTGTGCTACAGTGCATCTTCCATACCGAGCAGTGATGCTCCTTGTTAGGATGCTCTCTGATGCACATCGGCATGGATATGTAAAGTCCAGCTCTCTTCGGCCTCCCCCGAAAGTAGAGGCATTGGTGAGCTTCTTTGACTGTGTTCTGGGACCATGAGAAGATGTGTGTGGTATGAACTCCCAGGAGTTTGAAACTGCTTGCAATACTGTGGTAAACTACATATACCTGTCTGGACATGCCCCTCTGCTGACTGCTCCTGTGGCTCCTCCCACAGTCCCCTGTATAAAGGCGATTGGAGGCACTGCTCCTCCCTCAGTCTCCGAGATGCCGTGCTCCGTTTTGCTGCTAATAAAAGCCTATCGTCCACCTCCCATCTCTGAGAGTTATTGATGGTGCATCAATTTTATTAGCAGCAATTTTAAAACATGCAGAGCATTTTACGACCAGGCCGACTGGATCTCAACCCACAATCCCAGGAAGCCGGCGATGCTTTCAAACTCTGGCTAGCATGCTTCGAATCGTACCTGGAGGAGATTAATGTAACCGACCCTGCCACGATGTGCAGGGTTCTCCTCTCCAGAGTCAGTGCAAGGGTCTACTCCATGATCAGGGACCAAATGGACTACCAGGGTGCGATGGATGCCCTCAAAAGACAATACCGGTGACCAGTGAACACCGTCTACGCAAGACATCGATAGCAACACAGCAGCAGTGGGCGCTGAGCGCTGAGTTTGTCCGGCCCTACAGACACTCGTGCGAGCCTGCGACTGCAGGGGATTGACAGCGGAACAGCATGCAGAGCTGCTAGTAAGAGATGCCTTCGTTACGGGGATCATTTCAGTGTATGTGCACCAGCAGCTGCTGGAACACGCCAATCTTACCTTACATTCGGCGATCGAGCTGGCCGACACACTGGAGGCCGCTCTGCACGATGCTGACGTTGTCCAGGCGCGCGATCTCCCGCTGGCCCCGTGGATGTTGCAGACCCCGCAACCCGCCGGCGAATCGACCTCGGCTGCTGCCAGTCGCGAGTCCGTGAAGTCCCTGCAACCCACCGTTGAGTCAACCACGGCTGCTGCCAGTCGCAAGTCCGCGCAGTGTTACTTCTGCGGACTCGAAAGGCACCCCCGAAAATGCTTCCCGGTCCGAGAAGCTACCTGCTCCAGCTGCGGAAAGAAGGGCCACTTTGCCAAGGCCTGTAAGTCCAAACCACGAGCGGGATCAAGCAGCGCCGTGTGCGAGGCATGGGGGCAGCCATCTTGGTCACCGCCATCTTGCCTGCCCACTGCGTGCAAGGCATGGGGGCAGCCATCTTTGTCGGCGCCACCTCACCCTGCCTCCGACCCACTGGTGCTTACCGGGCACCAAGACGGCAATTCAACTCTGGCCTCCGTGACCCTCGACCAAAGGTCTCCACACCAGCTCGCAAGGTCAATGAAGGACATCTTGGCAGAGGGGCACAGGACTAGCTGCCTGTTTGATACGGACAGCACTGAGTGTTTTATTCACCTGGACACAGTGCAACACTGCCGACTCGTGACACAGCCGATAAGCCAGAAGGTCACCATGGCTTCTGGATCGCATTCCACAGACATCTGTGGTGGGGGGTAGGTTGTGTAGCGACATTGGTGGTGCAGGGCACAGAATATCGGGACTTTGCGTTACTGGTCATGCCTCAAATGTGTGCCCCTGTGCTACTGGGGCTCGACTTCCAGAGCCACCTGAAAAGTGTGACAATGGAGTATGATGGGCCCCTCCCACCAATCATTGTCAGAAATCCTCAGTTTTGTGGGGCTTCGTCATATACCCCGCTACTGACCACACACACACACCCACCCGCATATCCCACCCAGCACCATGCCAACAGTCGCGCTACTGACACCACTTGCAGCCTCTTCACCCTCAAGATCCCTCCCCCACTGCTGTTCGCCAACCTGACCCCCGACTGTAAACCTGTGGCAACTAAAAGCAGGAGGTACAGCATGGGGGACAGGTCCTTCATTAAATCGGAGGTGCAGCAGCTGCTCAGGGAGGGGATCATTGAGCCAAGCACAAGTCCTTAGAGGGCCCAGGTGGTCGTTGTTCAGACAGGGCAGAAAAATAGGATGGTCGTGGACTATAGCCAGACCATCAATAGGTTCACACAGCTTGACGCGTACCCCCTACCCAGCATCGCGGATATGGTCAATCAGATAGCTCAATACAAGGTGTACTCGACCATAGACCTGAAATCCGCTTACCATCAGCTCCCCATCTGCCCAGAGGACCGCCCCTACACCGCCTTCAAGGCGGTAGGCAGGCTCTATCACTTCCTGTGTGTCCCCTTCGGTGTCACGAATGGTGTCTCTGTCTTCCAGAGGGAAATGGACCAGTGCCAACTGAAGGAAACGTTCCCATATCTGGATAACATCACCATCTGCAGTCATGACTGGCAGGATCACAACACCAACCTCCAATGATTTTTCCAAGCGGCCAAAGCTCTTAACCTTACCTATAACAGGGACCAGTGCGTGTTCGGAACCACCTGACTTGCTGTCCTTGGGTATGTCATGGAGAACGGGGTCATTGGCCCTGACCCCGACCGTATGCGCCCCCTGTTGGAACTCCCTCTTCCCTCAGAGCCCTCAAGAGGTGCCTGGGCTTCTTTTCCTATTACGCCCAATGTGTCCCTCACAATGGGTCCCTCAATGGGTCAAGTCTACCGCATTTCCCTCTCAGCCGAGGCCTGCCCGGCCTTCAGCAGCGTTAAAGGTGATATTGCTAAAGCAATGATGCATGCAATGGACGAGACCATTCCCTTCCAAGTAGAGAGTAACGTCTCCAACTTTGCGCTGGCTGCTACCCTCAATCAGGCAGGCAGGCCAGTAGCATTCTTCTCTCATACCCTTCAAGGCCCTGATATTCGGTACTCCACAGTGGAGAAAGAAGCCCAGGCCATAGTGGACGTTATTAGGCACTGGAGGCACTATCTCGCCAGCAAAGGGTTCACCTTGCTGACCGACCAGCGCTCAGTTGCGTTCATGTTTAGCAACCAACAGCGGGGCAAAACCAAAGATGATAAAATTTTGCAGTGGAGAATGGAACTCTCCACCTACAACTATGATATCCTGTACCGGCCTGGAAGGCTCAATGAGCCCCTGATGCCCTATCCCGGGGAGCGTGTGCCAGCGCGCAGCTCAACCGGCTATACGCCCTCCATGCAGATCTTTCCCAAATGGGGGTCACCCGATTTTACCATTTCGTGAAAGCCCAGAACCTGTCTTACTCCCTTGTGGACATCAGGACGATGACTGGGGACTGTCAAGTCTGCGCTGAGTGCAAACCGCACTTCTACCGTCCTGAAAAGGCAGAACTTATCAAGGCCACCCGCCCCTTTGAGCGACTGAGTGTTGACTTTAAGGGCCCCCTTCCCTCCACCGACCACAAAGTCAACTTTCTCAACATAATCAACGAGTACTCATGGTTCCCCTTTGCCATCCCCTGCCCCGACACCACTGCCGCGTCCATCATAAAAGCCCTGCGCCAGCTCTTCACTCTGTTCGGATATCCCTGCTATATCCACAGTGATAGAGGGTCCTCGTTTATGAGTGACGAGCTGTGCCAGTACCTGCTGGCTAGGGGTATTGCTACTAGTAGGACCACGAGCTATAATCCCCGGGGGAATGGACAAGTGGAGAGGGACTATGCCACTGTGTGGAAGGTCACACTCTTAGCCCTTAGGTCAAAGGGATTGCTGGTCTCTCGCTGGCAGGAGGTCCTCCCCGAGGCACTCCTCTCAATCTTATCCCTGTTATGCACATCCACCAATGCAACCCCTCATGAGTGACTCTTTTCTTTTCCTAGGAAGTCTGCCACTGGGACCACCCTACCAGCTTGCCTAACGTCCCCAGGGCCAGTGCTGCTCCGGAAACATGTGAAGAGCAATAAATACTCCCCGATGGTCGAGAGGGTTCACCTACTAAATGCGAACCCCCAGTATGCCTACGTGGTCTTACCTGATGAGCAGGAGGACACGGTTTCCGTCCGCGACCTGGCGTCCACAGGAGCACCAGACCCCTACCCCGAACACTCCACGGTGACTATGAACCCCGTACCCACCGATGTATATACCCACGAGACACCGCGCACACCAAGCCCTACACAGACTCCTCACGACACTCCCATACCGGGCGCCTCGCACACGCATGAGGGATTACTGACACCTAACGGACTGGCACCTCACGTCAGGCCGGAGCCAGCACAACTACCGTCACCGGTGCAATCACCATCGGTGCTACGTAGATCGCAGTGGCAGATTCGACCACCTGATAGACTTAACCTGTAAATATACTTGTAAGAAATTTTGACCCATGAGAACTCTCTTTTAAAACAAAGGGGGGGGATGAATGTGGTGAACTATGTATACCTGCCCCTCCGCTGACTGCTCCTGTGGCTCCTCCCACAGACCCCTGTATAAAGGCGATTGGAGGCACTGCTCTTCCCTCAGTCTGCAGGATGCCATGCTCCGTTTTGCTGTTAATAAAAGCCTATCATTCACCTCCCGTCTCCGAGAGTTATTGATGGTGCATCAAATACCACTGCTGTGTTGTCGATATAAAGGGGGTTGCGAGTGTTGCGAGTTCTCCTGAAGTACATAAGCATCTCCTTTCCTCGTTGACATTAAGGAGAAGGTTATATGCCTGGCACCAGGCCTCGAGTTCTTCCACGTCCTCTTTATAGGCCATTGTTGTTTGTGATGATCCCCCCCCACCCACTGTGGTACCATCAGCAAACTTGATGGTATAATTGGTCAGGTGTTTTGGCTGTGCAATTATAAGTGAACATGTTTATTTTACGTGTGATTTTACAAAGTGTTTTCTTTCTTCCGGCTCCCAGGGTCCCCTTGTTCCTTTCCAAGATGTGATTTAGATGATGATTATTTACTTCCATGACTCAGGGAAACGTCGGCCCGGAGTCTCACAATGCTGCCAAGTGGCTCTTCCACAGATCTTGTTACTTACCCATGATAAGGATTTGCCTTTCACTTCTGCCATCTTCATAGCAGCAGAAACAGATTTTGAGCAGCAATACATGCCAGCAATTGCATTATTTCCTTTCTATTCTGTACTTGTTTGGCAATAATGACATCACTGGAAAATGTTTGGATGTCTTAGGATAACTGTCATTTAGAAGGCCATTGCATCTTGGCATCTGTGGGAAAAACCAGAAGGCAGAGGTGTAAGATACTTGTCAGTAAATCCAATTTGGAATTCAGAGGAAAGCTCACAGAGTGGAATGCATTACCACAGGCAGGAGTTGAGTTGATTAGTCTGATTACCCATTGATATAGTGAGGGAAGCACAGAGAGATTCTGGCTTCTGGCCAGAGGTATCTGGACAGCCGAATGACCTGCTCCAAAGACAATGGTGGATAGAGGGTCTGGGATTGGACACTGCCACAAGGTGTCCCAAGGTGAGATCAGAAAGATCAGAAATCACTTGTGGAACAGAAGGACAAAGACTTACTTCATCCTGCTCCGTAGTATAAACACAGAGAGCCTCAGGATCATTCAACCCTGTTTCGGATTTCACAGAAGGATTTAGGAAAGTTGCAACAAGAGATTGTGGTGGCCAAGCATTGATAGCCTTCTAATCCATTCACATCAGCTCTTTTTATTATTATGAAGCAGAATTTACAAAGGACTGAATCATTCACCCACTACCAGGAAACGAGAGCTGGGTTTCGATTGTCAACAGGTTAGTTGATGGAAGTCACGTCAGAGACAGTGAAGTATAGATGATTGTGTTGATAATGTATAATGAAAATACCTCTTATGAAGCATAAACAGTGGCATGAACTGACACCTGCGAATTAAATTCTACACAATATATAATCACCTCACCATTTCTCCAGGTAGCGACACATAGAATTACTGTGGTGCCTGCGCAGTTTATCCTCAAATAAATTGAAAATGATTTTGTTGAATAAAGCTATGCAGTAGAAGAAAAGTGGATTACCAATAAAATCCATAGAACTATTTTAGCTATACACGTGGTCCAAAATAGGAAGCATTCAATGGTAATTGATTTTTTAGAGCAGTTTTGGGTGTCACAATTAGTAGAGCTGCTACTTCATAGTTCCAGTGATGGCCATTTGTCTTTGCCCATGTGGACTATGCACACTCTCCTTTCATGGGTTTCTCCTGGGTGCCCAGTTTCCTGCCACATCCAAAAGGCATGGGAAAAAGTATGTCAATCAGTGACTGTATACCACCCCTTGTGAGTAGGTAATTGGTAGAACCTAAGGGAGATGATAGTAACATGGGGAGAATTAAATGGGATTAGTGTAGAATTAAAGCAAATAGGTGCTTGACAGCCAGTGCAAGTTCAATGGGCTGATGGGCCTGTTTCGATGTTCCATTACTCGGTGATTCTATGACTGATACTGAAGGCAAAATTACATTGCACAATCAAGTTGTAGCTGCCATACAACTTGACAGATAAACATCAAACATAGAACAGTACACCACAGGAAAGAGCCCTTTGGCCCAAGATGTTGTGCCATACTAAGTAAACTCGTAATAAATACCAAACTAAACTAGCCCCTTCTGCCTGCACAATGTCCATATCCTTCCATTCTCTGTACATCAATCTCCCTATCTATGAGCCTCTTCCATATTTTCCTACATTTTCACTCTGGGCAGAACATTCCAAGCACCTAAAATTCAGTGTATAAAACTTACCATGCACATCTTCTTTGAACTTACCCCCTTTCACCTTAAAAGCATGCCCTCTTGTATTAGACATTTCAACCCTGGAAAAAAGTGATAAAGGCTGTTTACTCTATCTGTGCCTCTCATAATCTTAAAAGTTTCTATCAGATCTTCCCTCAACCTACACGGCTCCTGATAAAGCAATCCAAGTTTGTCCAACCTTGCTTCGTAGCAGGTGCCCTTTAGTCTAGGCAACATCTGGGTAAAACTCTCCTGCACCCTCTCTAGAGCCTTGACGTCTTTCCTATAATGGGGTGACCTGTCACAGGCTGACCAGTGTTTTTTAAAGCTGCAAATAACTTCCTTACTCTTCAGCTCATCGTAACCTCCTGACTCTTGACTGATAAAGACAAGCATCCCATGTACCTTCTTTACTTCCTTATCAACTAATGCAACCACTTTCAGGGAACTATGGATTTGGACCCCAAGATCCCTCCATGTACCAGTGCTAAGGTCCTGCCATTAAATGCGTAATGTCCAAAAGACCATAAGACATAGGGGAAGAATTGGGCCATTCCCCTCATCAAGTCTGCTCCACCATTACATCATGCCTGATTTATTATCTCTCACAACCCCATTCTTCTGCCTTTTCCCCGTAACTGTCAACCTCCGCTTTAGAGATACCGAATGACTTAGCCTCTACAGCCATCTGATGACGAATCATAGATTCACCACTATCTGGCTAAAGAAACTCCTCCTTATCGCTGTTCTAAAGGGATGTGCTTCTATTCTGAGGCAGTACTTTCTGATCCTAGACTTCCTCACTACAGGAAACATCCTCTTACTACCACTCTATGTCTTTAAATACTAGTAAGTCTCAGTGAGATCTCCCCCTCGTTCTTCCCAACTTTGGCAAGTACAGGCCAGAGCCCTCAAACACTCATACATCATCCCTTTCATTCCTGGGATCATTCTTGTGAATCTCCACTAACTCAACCTGCAAGTCAACTACAACCACTGATATCGCAAAGTGCAACACCTCACACTTGGCCGAGATAAACTCCACCTGTCATCCCTCTGCCAAAATCTGGAACTCATCTATATCCTGTTGAATCCTTTGGCTGTGTCTACAATAGCATCAATCTTTATATCACCTACAAACTTACTAACCCACCCATCCACATTATCATCCCTGTCATTTATAAAACAAACAGCAGAGGTCCCAACAAACACGAGGAAATCTGCAGATGCTGGAAGTTCAAGCAACACACACAAAATGCTGTTGGAACACAGCAGGCCAGGATAGCATCTATAGGGAGAAGCACTGTCGACGTTTCAGACCGAGACCCTTCGTCAGGACCCAGTACAGGTCCTTGTGGAAAACCACTAGTCACAGGCCTCCAGCCAGAATATGTTTTATTATTCAATTACCTTCGTCTTCTAAGGGTAAGCAAATTCCAAGTCCAAATGGCCAAGTCACAGTGGAACCCATGCATCTCAGGACACAGACACACTAAAGCCAAAGTCCACTCTGTAGAGAAAACAAACAGCAGCCAGAGGTCCACACAGCAGTTACAGGTAGGATTATTCTCTGTTTCCTGGATCACCGACAGATCAATCCATACCTGGGCTCACTGGTGTCATTACAAGGTATCAGATTGATCAAGCTTCACCAAGCTTGTAGGGAGGGTCTGTCTCCTGTCACTGAGGTATTCTCACTTCATTGTCCTTCCTGTGGACTGTGGGCGGATCTTGAATTGACATGCAGATGACTTGATGCATGCACTCCACAGCTGAAAATTGCAAGGGTTTGGCACCTTCTGCCGAGATTGCAGGCAGTTTCCCTCAGCGTGATCAACTGTTCCGAAAATATTGCAAAAAATAATTTCAGGTTTAGCAAACATAAAACTGGCTCAAGTCATTATTCTGAGCCGGAGTCTGCGATGTGTGAAGTATTATCAGGTCATGGGCCTGATAGGAAGGCAGCTTGTTATTCAGGATCAAAAGTTGTTTTCCACTGGTAACAGTTCCAATTTTGCACCAGTTATCTTATGTCAAGTAAGAAGATGAGATGAGATAGCAGAAGTGATTCACATTGCCCAGAGCATCTTTATGAATATCATTTTTAGGATGGGGTGCACAGTAACATTACAACTGCTTCCATGATGCAGTCACGCTGAATTTGGCGCAAACAAGAGAGAATTTGTACATTGCGATCTATAATTCATCCATTACATTTAAGAAAAATGTGCAATCAGATGCACATTGTATTTCCCTCATAATCAACTGGATGGTTTTTTAAAGATCTAAAATCATCTGACTTTGCGCCAGCTGTTTTCGATCCTGAGTTTAATTTGTACACCAAACTGATAGTTTTGAAAAGCACACTTGAGAAGTTCAGAGAAACAATTCTAAACTACAAACTTACTAAAATGCAGCTTTGCTACTTGGCAAAGCAGAGCGTATTTTAGATGGTGCTTCATTCTTAAAAAGGATGCTTGACTTTTATCCCATATGGGGCCCTTTGAAAAGGGAGAGCACTTAGATTCAGGCTTATAGACAAACTGGCTAGAAGATCTCATGACTCTTGTACAAAGCAGGTTCTCAACAGGTTCTTGCAGATTCCATTTCTACTATATCATTGGCTTACTGCAGTCAACAAATCCTACTTAGGCAGGTGTCATTCACACCATGTTACTTCAAAGAAGCTTACTGTTAAAGAAATAAAGGTCATGGCACATTCATCTCTGAATCTATACCGGCCTCAACAGGGGCTTGTTATATAAATCAAATGCAAGCCACAACATGCTGAGTCTTGAGGTAAGGAGAGGTGTACTGTGTGTTGATCCATTGTATTCAGTCTGTCCTTACTGATTTCAGTTTTATTGTTACCCAAATTTATATCATTTGTTACATGTTTTCTGAAATTTTACATTCTATTATTAATATTTCTCTAATGTTTACTCCTCTTATACAAATGCCTTTCTGAGACAGAAGCATTGTTCAGTGTTCATTGGCAACCTCTGGTGCTGTATTCATGCATATGTTGTCTTTATACAAGCAAGAATGCTCTTGAAAATCTCTGTAAGATATGATGCTGAAAAATAGCATAAGCATGCTATATGTTTCTAGTCCACAAGCATGCTATGTGTACCTGAAGATGCGTCTCGGCACGAAATGTTGACAGTTTATTCATTTCCATAGATGCTGCCTGATTTGCTGAGTTCCTCCAGCGTTTTGTGTGTGTTACTTGGGATTTCCAGCATCTGCAGTCTTTCTCATGTTTACTAACACCTCTAATTAGGATATTCCTCTGCATCTGAATTCTCTGCAGCAGCATAAAGGAAGAAAATGAAAACAAGGAAGAAATGGAGTGAAAAAAAATAATATTGCCAAAGCAAAGATAATGAGATAACGAGAAGCAGAAGAAGAAACAGAAGGAATTACTAACAGAAAGCTATGCAAAAACTGTTTTAACATTTAGATAGAATGATTGAGACATTACAACAAAACATTAAAACCAAGCATCTCAATTCCAGGAACAATGATATTACTGTAATAGATAGAAACCTAAGACAACAAATGATCTTTCTGCCTTGATGTCCTGACAACTTCTGACTCTAACGTTGCCAGCATCTGCGCCGGCTTCAAGTCATCTGCTGCTGAAGCCCTCACTCACGTACGTCTAACCTTCTGAAATTATTCCAGTGCTTTCTCAGCCGACATCCCAACCGCTAAACTTGAGTTGATACAAATAAAATCTTAGTGACCCTTCCTGACCATCTTGGCTCGTCATGTAAAGATTAATGATGGAGAACACCAACTACCTTATAGATAGAGTTGTTCGATATATACGGTTGTTTTGATCGTGATTAAAACAGACAGCAAACTGAGGTCCTTCCTCTTTGCCTACAACTTTAAGAGACTTATTTATTTATTTGGAGGTCCAGCACAGAACAGGCCCTTCTTATTAGCCTACTAATTGGTGTGTCTTTGAACAGTGGGAGGAAGCTGGAGCACTCGGAGAAATCCCACACAGTCATGGGAAGGATGTACAGACTCCTTACCGACGGTGCCGGAATTGAACTCCGAACTCTGATGCCCCAAGTTGTAATATTGTAACACTAAGAACTAAGCTACCATATTACAAGTCTGTTCCTTTATATAGCTTGAACAGCTTTGCAATTATCCTTAAAACATTTTACATCTTACATTTTCTTCTGCAGAAAAAAATCTGCATACTTATTTTGGTAACTGATTTTCAAACATGAGATGAGTCATAGGCATTCATGAGCGATGTACTCTTCCTACAATGTTCTCTTTTTCAACTACAGTTTACAATGTAAAGACCACTCTGAATGTTAAATGATTTTGGTTAGAATTAAATTAATTTACAGCATTTCACTTGGAACTAATATATTTAACATATGACACAATTTTCCCTAGACACAATCTAATATTCCCCTTGAAATCTTTTCTTTCATTATAATTCAGCACAATCCATCTCAGTATTGTCCATTGTTGTCTAACCTCATCCCTCATTCGGTTAATGTGTCTCACATGCTAATGACAAACAGGCTCAGATGCATGCTCATTAATACAAAGCGTCTTCCATGAAATGAAAAGCAAAATCATGGGAGAATAGGTCTAACCAAAGGCAGATGGTATAATGCCAGAATCAGAAAAGGAGAGGTTGATTTTCTGATAAACTTCATTTTCTCTCCATAAAGACGGCATCAGATTTGGATTTCCATGCTATTAGTCTCCAGAATAAATTTTAGCCTATCTTTAAAAGGGTTTAGAATTATTACTGAATGTAAACAAAAACATAGGAACTAATCTTTACATCAGCCTCCAATGCAAAATGAGGGTGGTTTTTCTCAAACAACCTGGATAAAACAATAGTATGGGCCTGAATTTCAAACATTTCCATTGGAGCTTTGGCTTCTTTCACACAGAATCCTACAACCCAAAAGGAGGAAGGCTACTCAAACTGCACCAATTCTTAATCTAATTAGCTCCATTCCCAAATCAGGCACTCTAACTCTGCAAATATAGTACTGTGAAAAAGTCTTAAGCACGTATATCTATATATATATATATATATATATATGTGTGTGTGTGTGTTTGTCAACGTGGAGCAGAGAGCAGGTTTGTAAATCTACCAGGGGAGATGTGTGGAACAGATGGCAGGGCAGGAGTACCGGGGTGGGAGGGCAAAAACACACCCAGCCTCGAGACACCAGGCAAGGTCATTTGATTCCAAACAATTGGTTTATTGATCATTACAGAATGTCTCTCTGGTGCTTCCTGCTTCCTCCCCTCTCCCTTCCCTTTTTCCCAACCATGATTCCCCTCTCCCTGCTCCCTTCCCACTCTCAGTCCTCAATAGAGACCCAGATCAGAATCAACCAGGTTTACCAACACTCACATATGTCATGAAATTAGTTCATTTTTGCTGCAGCAGCAGTACAGTGCAATACATAAAATTACTACAATACTGTGCTGAAGTCTTAGACACTCTAGCTATATATATAAGTGCCTATATATAGTTAGGATGCCTAAGACTTTTGCACTATACTGTATTTTTTATGGAAGTAACTCCTCAGTCTTTTTGAGGTACCCTTTCAGATAACAAAAACATAAGGCTTGAAAATTGATGAAGACTCCCTTACTACTGCCCGGCGATCTCTAATGGCTGCCTTACTATTCTCTGGTAATTGTGGCCTTCCTCTCACAAATAGATCAGGCATGCTAGTTTGAAATCACTTGAGATTGTGGAAACAAGTTACTTGTGGAGTATAAAGCCAGATTTTAAAAGCAAATGGGGCCTGTTGGCACTTCCTGCAGAGCTTGAGATCGTTTGGTTTATTCAGCATTTGGCAAGTCCAAGGAAGCTGGGCATAAGCGGAGCAGCCATTCTGTGAGTGAGGTAGAGGTAGATTGTGCTACTGAGGCTTTAGTAGTGATTACATGGAGTAGAGTGGAAATACCAAGTCAGTGATGTTTTCCTCATGCAATATGAAAGACATCAGGGAGACCTCCAGCCCCTCTGGTTGTTTGAGCTGCAAGAAGTGCACGAGTGCAGTCCTTACAAACGGTGTTAGAGAAAAGACGCTGGAGCTGGATGACCATTGGTTCATTCAGGAGAAGCTGGATATGAAATTGACTCCAGGATGATATATTGCCTCCCAGATGCCAGAGTCAGGAATGTCCTCTTATAGGTGCACAGCATTCTTAAGAGGGTGGGTAAGCAGCTAGAAGTCGTGGTACATTTTGGAACCAATGACTTAAATGAGGTCCTGAAGAGGGAATAGAGGAAGCTGAAACACAAGACCTCCAGGGGGTGGTTGAAGAATTGGTGTAGGTGGCAGGCTTTCAGATTGGTGGATCATTGGGAGCTCTTCTGGGGAAAGTATGACCTGTTACACCTGAACTCACGTGGGGTCAGTATCCCCACGGGTAGGTTTTCTACAGCTGTTGAGGAGCGTTTAAAATAGTTTGCCAGAGGGGTGAGAACCAGAGTGCTAGGTCAGAGGATGGAGTAGTTGGTGTAAAGGTAGATGCAGTGTGTAGCGAGACTGTGAGGAAGAATAGGCAGTGGATAGGATATAATTGTAGTCAGTTGGATGGGTTGAAATGTGTCTATTTTGATGCAAGAAGTATAAGGAACAAGGCTGATGAACTCAGAGCATCACCCAGTACATGGAACTCCAGCACTGCGGCCATTAGAGAGTTTATGTTCACAAGGGCAGGGATGGCTGCCAGATATTCCACATTTAGATGTTTCAGAAGGGACAAAGAGGGAGGTAAAAGAAGCTAATCTGAGAGTGTATCACCCCTGCAGAGAGAAGATGTCATGAAGGAATTGTCTACTGAGTCACTGTGTGCTGGAAACAATCGCCCTATTGGGAGTATTCTACAGTGCTCCCCTATCCCTCACCAACCACGCCCCCCCCCCCACTTTCCTGAATAAGACAGTGACACCGCAGAGCATATAAGAAGGCAGATTTTGGAAAGGTGCAAAGATAACAGGTCAACTCCCAAACGTTTAGCATAGCCTTGGACAGGGATAGGAGCAGGCAATATGGGAAAGTATTTACTGGGGGAGGACAGATTATGATCCTATTTGGCAAGAAGTTGGTACGGTAAATTGGGAACGGATGTACTTAGTGAAATGCACGACAGAAATGTGCAGGTTATTTCATTTGCATAGGGGTCTGGATAGGTTTGTCCCATTGAGGCAAGGAAAGGGTGATAAGCTGAAGGAAGTATGGATGACAAGAGATGAGGAACACTTAGTCCAAAGGAAGAAAGAAGTGTATGTTCTGTTTAGGAAGTAAGGATCCGACATGGCTGTCAAGAGTTAGAAGGCCAGAAGGAGCTTAAGATTGGACTTAGGAGAGCAAGAAGGAAAAGGCTTTAGTATGTAGGATTAAGAAAAGCCCAAAGACATTCCACACGCATCTGAAAAACAGGAGGATGACAAGAGTGAGAGTAGAACCAATAAGGGATAGAAGAGGAAACGTGTGCCTAGTGTCAAAGGAGGTAGCAGATGGAGCGTGTTCTGCCTAGAGTTCAGTGACTAGTGGTGTTCCACAGGAATCAGTTCTGCAACCTCTGCTCCTTGTGATTTTTATAAATGATATACATGAAGAAGTGGAAGGGGTGGGTTAGTAGGTTTTCAGATGACACAAAAGTTAGTGGAGTTATGGACAGTGTTGAAGAGTGTTGTAGGTTACAATGGGACATTGACAGGAAGGGACATTTGGGCTGATAAGAGGCAGGTGGAGTTCAATCTGGAAAAATGTGAAGTGAAAAATTGGAAGGTAGAGCCAGAAGGTGGAATACAGGGTTAAAAAAAATCTCTATTACAGGGTAAAGAAGTAAACATTCTCCCTGATGACTACATCTGCAGGAAGTGCACCCAACTCCAGCACCTGACCGAGAACGTCGAGGCACTAAAGTGGGAGCTGGATGTACTCAGGACCATCTGGGAGGCTGAAAACCTCAGGGTGAGTCTTTTACTGAGGTGGTCACACCCAGGGTGCAGGATTTAGATAGTAGATGGGTAGATGGGTGACCACCAGGAGAAGTAATGAGAGTATACAGTCGGTGCAGCATTACCCTGTGGCAATTTCTCTCAGTAACAAGCATAGCCCTTTGGCTAATGCTGGGAGAAGAGGGGTTGACCTATCTGGGCAATGCAGCAGTCAAGCCAGTGGCACAGACTCAGCAGGGAGGGGTAAACTCAAGCAGAGCATAAGTGATAGGACACCAGGCTCTGAAGGATGTGTTACCTCCCAGGTACTAGGGTCCAGTATTTCTCAGAGCGGCTGCAGAAGATTCTCAAGAGGGATAGTGAACAGCTTAAGGTTGTGGTGCACATTGGCGCCAATGACATTGGTAGAAAGGGGGAAGAGGTCCCGAGCAGTAAGTGTAGTGAGTCTGGGTTGAAGAGCAGGGCCTCCAAGGTAGTAATCTCTGGATTACACCCAATACCACCTGCCAAACAGGTCAGAAATAGAATGATAGAACAGATGAGTAAGTTGCTGAGGGAGTGGTACAGGGAGCAGGATTTCACAAGGGGTCCAATTTCACAATTCTGGATCATTGGGAGCTCCTCAGGGGAAAGTACAACCTGTACAAAAAGAATGAGTTACACCTGAAAACAAGGTGTCCAATATCCTTGCGGGCAGGTTTACTAGAGCTGTTGCGGAGGATTTAAACTATTTTGGCAAGGGAAATGGAAACTAAGTGATAGGGTGGAGGGTGGGGCATTGTTATACAAGTTGATGCATTATGTAGTGAGACTGAGATGATAGGGCAAAATTACAGAGAGTGAGATGAGTTGAAGCGTAACATGGGGGCAAAACTAAAAAGGGTGATGAAGTTGTTATATTAGAAAGCACACAGTATACATAATAAGGTAGGTGATCTTGTAGCGCAGTTAGAGATTAGCAAGTTTGAAGTTGTGGGCATCACTGAGTCATGGCTGAAAGAAGTTCATAGTTGGAAGATTAACACCTAAGGATACACAATGTATTTAAAGGACAAGCAGGTTGACAGAGGAGGTGGGGTAGCTCTGTTGCTAAAAAAATTAAATCAAAACCTTAGAAAGAGGTGACATAGGATAAGAAGATGCAGAATCCTGTGGGGTAGAGTTAAGAAACTGCAGGAGTAAAGAGACCCTGATGGGAGTGATACACAGGCCTCTGATCAGTTGTTGGGATCTGGGATACAAATTACAATGGGAGACAGAAATTTTTTTTAGAGCAGCTTGTGGTTGAGCTCATTGGAAAAAGCCAATTCTGGATTGGATGTTGTGTAATGAGCAAGAATTAATTAGTGATCTTAAGGTAAAGGAACCCTTAAGAGGCTGCGATCATAATATAAAATAATTCACCTTGCAGTTTGAGAGAGAGAAGATAAAGCCAGATGTACCAGTATTAGAGTGGAATGACGAATATTACAGGGGCATGAGAAAGGGAATGGCCAAAATTGATTGGAAGTGGACACTATCAGGGGTGATGGCCGAACAACAGTGGCTGGAGTCTCTGGGGCAATTCAGAAGAAGCAGGATAGATACAGCCCAAGGATGAAGAAGTATTCTAAAGGGAAGATGTGGCAACAAGGGAAGTCAAAGACAGCATAAAAGCAAAAGAGAGGGCATATAATATGTCAAAAATTACCAGCAAGTTGGAGTATCGTGAAGCTTTTTAAAACCAACAGAAGATAACTAAGATAGCTATAGGGAAAGAAAAGATGGAATATGAAGGTGTGAGTGAGTGAGACCTCCTTTGGTCAGGGTCGACCACGGATGTTGTGTCCTAGCTTTCTAGATATGCAAGCCTGGATAGGATGATAAGGAGAGCAAGCTATTGCCCATGTAGCACGCTCCCCTTCACCACGCATCTGATGAACTCGAAGTAAGGGAACCCAATATAGCTCGGTACCAGCAATAGTGCAGGAATTGCTAGTCAGCATTGAACTCAATGCTGGACTACCTTGGGGGCTCCAGCTCCAGATTTTTCCCTGGGGTTTTACTCCCAAACCATTCCCCATGAGTGGGTATAACCACAAGTCAGTGGAGGATTGGGATCAGAGCTTTCCTTCTCTTAGATCAGCTGCCAACCACGGCTGATGAGCCGCATTGCCTGAAGTGACTGGTTTTAAGATGCCTATAACTCACCTTTGCCTCTTCTCCTGTCAGTAGAAATGGTTCCACCAAGCTTAGTAGCTAAGCCACACATGAAGGCCAGGAGCTGGACTTGGATGTCAGAGGCTATTTGAAGCACAGCCATCGGGACCCTTTAATAGGTAGTGGGAGCTTGTCCCCATTCCCAGCCCTCGCTATAACAACCATCAGGAACTTTAAGGAAATATGAAAGTAAGCTAGCCAAAAACGCTCTTCAGATATACTGTATAGAGTAAAGGGGATGCTGGAGAGGTAATAATGGGTAACAATGAAATAGAAGATGAACTTAACAATCAGTTCATTATTAGTCAGTCTTCACTGTGGAAGACATCAGTAATGGAATTCTTTGAGGAAATAACAAGCAGGATAGACAAAAGCAGAGTCAATGGGTGTTGTTTATTTGGATTTTCAGGAGGCCTTTGACAAATGAAGCTGCTTAACAAGATAAGAGCCCATGATATTACAGGAAAGATACTAGCATGGATGGAAGAGTGGTTGACTGGTAAGGGGCAAAGAGTGGGAATAAAGGAGACCTATCTAGTTGGCTGTTGGTGATTTGTGGTGTTTAGCAAGTGTCAGTATTGAGACCACTACAGGTGCACAATTGAGAGCATCCTGACTGGCCGCATCACTGCCTGCTATGGGAATTGTACTTACCTCAATTGCAGGACACTGCAGAGAGTGGTGCGGACAGCCAAGCACATCTGTAGATGTGAACTTCTCACTATTCAGGACATTTACAAAGAAGGGTGTGTAAAAAGAGTCCAAAGGATCATTGAGGACCAAAGTCACCCCAACCACAAACTTTTTCAGCTGCTACCAACCAGGAAATGGCACCGCAGCATAAAAGCCAGGACCACCAGGCCATCAGTCTTCAGATGATACAAAGATAGGTGGAGGGGCAGGTAGTGTTGAAGAAAGCAGAAACTATGGAGAATTGTGAACACATCTCAGCATATCACAATTGCCAGCCTCCCATTTGTAGACTCTATCTATACTTCTTGGTGGACCAAGGAGAACCGAGCATAATCAAAACCCACCTTAGGCATTCTCTCCTCTCCCATTGTGCCAAAGTCTGAAAGCAATTACCAGCAGGCTCAAGGACAGCTTCGATCTCAGTGCTATCGTACTCCTAAACAGTCCTCATGTATGATAAATGGATTCTTGATCTCACAATCAACCTTGTTATGATCTGTACTTTGTTTATCTGCACTGCACTTTTTCAGTAGTTTTTACAATGTATTCTGCATTGTTATTGGCTTACCTTGTTCTATGTCAATGCACTGTAATGATTCTGATCTATATGAACAGGATGCAAGACAAGCTTTTCACTGTATATTGATATATGTGACAATAATAAACCAGTACCAATTCCTTCCAGTCTTCAGAAACTTCACCACTGGCTAACAATGATACACATATCCTTGCGAGCCACACGAGTTCTTCTCTGGCTCCCCACAAAGCTGGAGGATATATCTGGTCAGGCCCGGGGAATTTATCCACCTTAATGTGCTGTGAGGCGACATGTACCTCCTACCTGGCAATGTAGAGCTCCTCCAAAACATTTCCACTTGCTTCTTTTCTCTCGTGAACAACCAGGACCGACCTCCTCAACATGCAGCAAAGAGAAATATTTGTTAAAAACCCCATCCACCTCCTATAGTTCTACTGATCTCTAATAGGATCTATTCTTCCGGTAGCCACCCTTTTTCACAGCAAATCCATTGAAACCCCTGGGAATTTCCTTTACCTTACCTCACTTTGTCTTCCTGATTTCCCTCGTAAGTGTATTCTTTTTATAGTCATCGAGGGATTCACTCATCCCCAACCTCCTAAAGCCAAAAACTTAAAGAGATTCTGCAGATGCTGCAAATTCAGAGCAACACACACAAAATGCCAGTGGAACTCAGCAGGTCGAGCAGCATCTATGAAGATGGCTTTCTCCCCCTTCTTTTCCAGTCAACTGTTTACTTCTCTCCACATTCTTTTTAGTTAAAAAGCAGGTGTTAACTCCATCATGGACGGTCCTGTTACGTATCCCATAACTGGATAACTTACCAGCAAAGATAGAGAGGACCGTTGAAGTCTGATGTCACTATTTTCAAACATTTTTATTTATAAAGGGGCACAAAAGTAAGGTTAATACAAACATTCAGATAATGCACGTCGTCAATACTCAATCTAAAGCGCGGGTATAGTAATAATCATCATTATGAAATAAGCTCTACTGTTGTCTAGGGGATAATATATTGTCTGTTGGAAATATAAAAGTCACTCAGAAGTCTGCAGGCTTCAGCCTTTTGGGAATCGCTGGGTTTCACGTGGGGCGACAGAGAGAGAGAGAGAGATTGGGGTGAAGAGAAAAGACTTGCCGGGTCTTTATAAAGCTTCCGTTGAATCGGGGGAGCATTGGTTCCCCCTCCCCTATGTTAGTTAAAAGCTGTTTTCCGTGATTCCAGCCACAAATTCCAATCCCGGAATCTAACGCACGTGGCTTCCTTCAGAATGGCTTCCTGCTATGGCGGGATCACTCTCGTGTCTTCTTGGTGCGTCTGAAGGGGCTGTCCCCCTGAGACCCTCCTTTATACTTCCTCACGGGGTCGCAGGTGTCAATCAGGTTGGGATGATGCAATCTCTCTCTCAACCAGCCCACCTTGCCGGAGGGCTTTTCACGTGGTCTCCATGAGACAATAGTCAATGTCGCCTTATTTTGCATCCCGGGTGGAACGTGCTATTCGGCACGTTTCTCTCTCTCCCACTTCCTGGGTCTACTGACCCCACCTCAAGGGGTGCTCTTGCGATTCTCACAAAGGAGGGGGCTGGGTTCATAACAGTCCCAAACCATGCTGTGAAAGGAGGAGAGTTGCGCATGGGGCTAGCAAACCCATCCCACAAAAATCCAGCAGAAGCTCCAAAGCCCTCATCCCTGGGAGAGGAAGGATCTTCACCTAGACTTGAAGATGGGCTACCCCTGGACTTGAAAGATTGGCCCAGGACAGAAGACTATGGCGAGTTGCTGTCTGCAGTAGAGGTGATAGGCTTAAGAAGAAAGAGCAGGTGGCTGCAGTGTAATACTAATCATAAGAGTCAAACAAGCAGAAAGCCCAATGTTCCTTCACCTTTTCTTAAAGTAAATTGATCAGTGTCAACTACTTGTTTCTTTTTTTCGTAAGCCTTCTATGAAATGCAAGGGGCCTAGATATTTTTGATGAAGGAATATTGATAGGTGCTCAGACCAGACTGATGTTCACCTTCAAGGACTCTTAGGTGTTCCCACAGCAACATCTTCCGAGGCCCCAGAGGAATGTCCTACCTGTTATTAACAGGTTTGATGCTTGGCAGTATTTAAGGTTCAAGGTTTCATGTTCATATTATTGTCAAAGTGTGCATGTATGATACATGAGAAATCAAGAGTTCCGGGGCAGCATGTTCCTATTAGAGTGAAGGGTAAACTGGCAAGTTTAGGGAACCTTGCTGATTAGAACTATTGAAGTAGGGTTTCTGTTATTTCAAAAAATACTGCCAAATGATACATCATTCTGCAGTCTCTATATTGCACATCTACGTTGAAATCGGGAAAAGTAATACTACACACATACAAAGTAGCATAAACATTAAATTTACTGGCATCCACAGGTCACTTGTGTCATTCCACTGATCAGAGCAATCAATAAACAAAAGGAATTTGATAGTAGTCTATAAATCCCTGTTTCAAAGATGCCAAGGTAAGCAACCAGTTACTGTAAATGACCCCTCAGTATACTGTAGGTATATGGCAAAATAATCATAAGGGAAGCTGACGAGTACTTGCAAGAAAATACACCATTTTCAGAAATACTGAGGAATAAGTAGAAGGAATGAGACGAACCAGATTACTCTGCAGTGAACTGGCATGGACACAATAGCCTCTTTCTTTATCATAGTAAGTAACCTTGTAGTAATTCACATGTGATGTTCTTACAGCAAAGTGGAAGTGCAAGGTTACAATCTATTGCTACCATAAAAAATATGACTTTTCAGGCTGGCGTTTGAGGATATTTTTGTTTTTATCAGTTGGAATCTGAGTCCTGTCTTTAGTTCAGCAAACACTACATGGCCTTGTTCTTCCTAGTCTTGGTATTATGATCAGTTCCAATCACTGCATTCCTCTCATTCTGACCTGCTCTCATCAGATTTCCTTTGGCCTTCCACTGATGGCCATTTTATCATCTGCCCAGCTCCTATCCTCTGCAAGACCTCCTGAATCTCTTTGCCTAAACCTCTTCTTTTAATAATTCTTTAAAACCTACCACTTCGATCAAGCTTTTGATTATCTAACCCAACATGTCCATTGGCTCTGTGACAATTTATTTACATAATTCCTGGGAAGCGTTCTATCATTATAAAACTACCACACCAAAAAATAAACAAGTTGCTGCTGTTAATCATTATGTTAGAGCAACAGTCAATGATAGAAAAGCACTAGATTATTGTCGTGTTATGAACAACTGAGGTAAGTTCATTAGTTGCACAGGAGGACAGAAATGCGGATGTCTTTATATTAGACTAAACAATGACAAAGCACATTTGGAGCCCCGCGTGCTGTTGCAGGAATGATAACAACTGCATTTACTCCTATCGTTTCTTATGAATCAGGTTTCAAGTCAGAGATGGAATGGTCAAGTTACAGCTTAAAATCAGAATAGGGGATGAAGGTAGAATCCATTCTTCTTGCTCCATGGCATAGTACAAAAACTGCCAGGGAATAACAGAAAACAGAAAGAGGGAAGTAGGTTTTCAACCAGCACTCTCAGCTGATTCAATGGGATCAACTGATTAATGTAAATATAACAAGGTTTCCTGAAAGCTGTTATCCAGCGTCTTGTTTCTACATGTTTCTTCCACTACTGCTGAAGTGAACTCCTCTTATATCGACTTACTGCTCTGATGTTTACTTATTTATGGATGTGGAAGCTAGAATCAATTATTTATATCTAACTGCTCATGAGTAGACTTTGGTGACAAAACTATATTTTGAACTAATGAACACCTCAGTATCTCACCTTGTTCTTATCTTCTACTCTACCAACCTTTATAGAAAATAGATCGCTCTTCCTTCATTATTTATGATCCTGCCAGGTACTTTGTCCCCCGCCTTCTGCTTCATGAAGACTCCCTCTGTTTCACTTCCCAATCACTATCAACATAACTTCCCTTTCCCATGGCAAGCTCCTGTGCAGCCACAAGAAATGCAATATCTACCCCTTTTCCTCCTTCACTTCCACCATCCAGATCCCTACACATGCTTTTCAGGTGAACAAATAATCTAGTTCCATTTCTTTCAATTAAATGTACAATGTCCACTCTCTGCAGTATGGCAAATTGGGTAGTAGTTCCATTCAGTTCACAAATGTGAACTCCAAGCCTTCTGTCACCTGTCATCTTAACCCTACCTTCCATCCTTACTGTCCAAAGTGCTCAGTATTGTTCTAACAAAGCACACACACAAGCACTGAAAAATGTTCCTCACTGTTTCACGGTGTTCCAGGCATTGATCGCGTAGATAGCGTTTTTACCCAGAGCTGTAATGGCTAACACGAGGGGGCATAAGAACATAAGAAATAGGAGCAGGAGCCGGCCAACCAGACCATCAAGCCTGCCCGCCATTCAATAAGATCATAGCTGATCTGTCAGTAAACTCAGCTCCATCTACAAAGTACCTGCCTTTTCCCCATACCCCTTAATTCTCCTACTATGTAAAAATCTATATAACTGTATCTTAAATATACTTAGTGAAGAAGCCTCAACTGCTTCCCTGGGCAGAGAATTCCACAGATTCACCACTCTCTGGGAAAAAGTTTCTCCTCATCTCTGTCCTAAATCTCCTCCCCTGAATCTTGAGGCAATGTCCCCTAGTTCTAGTCTCACCTACCAATGGAAACAACTTTCCTACTTCTATCTTATCTCTTTCAAAATTTTGTATGTTTCTATAAGATCCCCTCTCATTCTTTTGAACTCCAGAGAGTATAGTCCCAGGCGACTCAATCTCTCCTCATAGGTTAACCCCTTCATTTCTGGAATCAACCTGGTGAACCTACTCTGCACTGCCTCCAAAGCCAGTATATCCTTTCTCAAGTATGGAAAACAGAAGCGCACACAGTACTCCAGGTGCGGCCTCACCAGTACCTTGTATAGTTGCAACATGACCTCCCTGCTCTTGAATTCAATCCCTCTAGCAATGAAGGCCAACATTCCATTTGCCTTCTTAATAATCTGTTGTACCTGCAAGCCAACTTTTTGCGATTCATGAACAAGCACTCCCAAGTACAACAGCACAACAGCATGCTGCAATCTTTCACCCTTAAATAATTCCTTTGAAAGTGGATGATCTCGCATTTACCAATATTGTATTCCATCTGCCAGATGTAGTTTTTAGGTGCTTGGAAGTAGATACACAGGGTATGTCAGGGGTAAGTTTTTCACACAGAGAGTGATGGGTGCATAGAGAGACTCTTAGATAGGTACATGGAGTTTAGAGAAATAGAGGGCTATGCGATAGGGAAATTCTAGGCAGTCTATAGAGTAGGTTACATGGTGACCCAACATTGTGGGCTGAAGGGCCTGTAATGTGCTGTAGATTTCTATGGTCTATGTTCTAAGACCACAAAACATGAGAGCATTGTTAGGCAATTCATCCCATTAAATCTGCTCCACCATTCCATTATGGCTAATTTATTATCCCTCTCTCTCAACCCTGTTTTCCTGCCTTCTCCCCATAACCTTTGATGCCCTTACTAATCAGGAACCTATCAACCTCTGCTTTAGAAATATCCAATTAACTGGCCTCCACTGCCATCTCTGGCAATGAATTCCACAGATCTACCACCCTCTGGCTAAAGAAATTTCTCCTCAAGATTAGCTTTTGTTATGGAGAAGACGAGGAACGATCTTCCCCTATCTCTCTCATGGTAAGTTATTTGTTGCTGCTTTTGTTTAGAACCTGAGCATAACCTTCCTGGACTCCAATGTGCAAATGTTATAAAAACTGAAACTTACTTACTTATTGCCTGTACTACCATTGACACTTAGGGCAGCAATGAAGGTCCACCATCTCTGTCGGCGTTCAGAGTTTCTTTCATGTCAGTAGCTTGATCTCAGTTCTCACTACTGTCTGTCATACAAGTCCAATGTGGAGACTCAGGAATACCATCACATTCAAATGTAGAAGGATCCTTCATTGCTGTTTCCATAACAATTTTATTTTACCAGTCAGGATAGTTAGCTCAGAGCTGAACCCCTGAACCTGGAGAACCAGTGGACCACTCTTAGCTTAGCTTTTACCCTTTGACATGTTTGGCATGGGTGACTCTATCAAGAGCCAAGTCACAAAGCCCTGACACCAGCCAACATAGCTCTCCGGGTCATTGAGAAACGCAAGCCTCCAAACCACAGCAAGGTAGTGGTCCACGAGGAGTCACAACTGAGAACCTACAATATAAAGTAACAAAGTATCTGACCCAAACCCAACTCATGCCCTGAACCATTGGCAAAACACCATCTGATCCCTCGATATACAAATTGATCCGTCTAATACACAAATCAATCCAACACTAATCCCAAACTGAAATAAAGCTTTCTACATTTCCAGCTCCCTTCAATTGATAATCCTCCTTATTTCTTTGTGATTTTTATTACATTGTGCCATATTAATAATGCTATAGAAATGAAAGCTGTTACTTCAAAAGCAGATTCAGCTTTCATTGAAACAATGTCAGCTCATTAAAACCTCTTATTACAGTTAAACAGTCTATAACTGTTTGCTATTGAGGGAGTGCAGCGTAGGTTCACAAGGTTAATTCCCGGAATGGCGGGACTGTCATATGTTGAAAGATTGGAGCGACTGGGCTTGTATACACTGAAATTTAGAAGGATGAGAGGGGATCTGATTGAAACATATAAGATTTTTAAGGGATTGGACACACTGGAGGCAGGAAGCATGTTCCCGCTGATGGGTGAGTCCAGAACTAGAGGCCACAGTTTAAGAATAAGGGGTAGGCGATTTAGATCAGAGATGCGGAAAAACTTTTTCACCCAGAGAGTGGTGGATATGTGGAATGCTCTGCCCCAGAAGGCAGTGGAGGCCATGTCTCTGGATGCATTCAAGAGAGAGTTAGATAGAGCTCTTATTGATAGCGGGGTCAAGGGATATGGGGAGAGGGAAGGAACGGGGTACTGATTGTGTATGATCAGCCATGATCACAGTGAATGGTGGTGCTGGCTAGAAGGGCCGAATGGCCTACTCCTGCACCTACTGTCTATTGTCTATATAACAGCACAAGATGGTTGAAAAATATAAGCTCAGTAACCACGATATACATGTCACATAACAAGAATATGCTGCATTAGAGTTGGCTATAAATTTGATATAATAAAATGTTGGCAACTAAGTCGCCTTTATGAATAGAAAAAGTAATACCTGTATGTTATCTAACATGGTTCTGCAACACAAATATTGTATACCTCCCCTAGTGTAAATCCACAACCTCAGAACTAAAACCGGCTTGGAATTGGTGAAACTATTATGTTCAGTTAAACAGAGAAATATTCACATTCTTCAGAACTGGAATTTCTCCTAGTTATATTTATTCTCTCTTATTCGTGCCAAGTTTCATACATAAAATTCACAACAGTATGAAATTAATTCATTGTGATCTACGGTATGGAAATAGAGCTTCAATAATAATTGCACTTCATATGAATCAAAGCAGTGCATTGTGAGAGGTGAGATGAAAAAGGAGCACACTTAGAAACAGAATTAACATGCTAATATATTCATTGAAACATATCTGGCCCTTGAGAAATCACAAAAAGAATGATCTCATTATTGTGAAATTATTTAACACAAAAGAAAATGCTGATTTTTTTTGAATGGGTTGGTCAACAGAATGATTTACATTTACCTCCGTCGAAACCAACAAAAATAATGTTTAACTACATGGTATTCATAGCCACAGCTTATCGAAAGGTAGAGACCAAAGTCTGAACTGTATAAGGAAGTAAGATTTGCTTGGTCATTAATAATAAATTCACTGAGACATAAAGGCCTCTTTGTACAATGACTGACTGGAGCTTTGAGTTTAATCAATGCATGTATCTCCTGGAGAGAATTAACAGTGTTAGAATTATATTTCATATCTTTGGCTGAACATCCTCTCAGTGCTGCCATGAGATTTGAAGAGATTGAGGTCAACAGTTCAATTAGCATTCGACATATGAAGAAATTTGCTATTTAATAAATGAATGAGATTTTAGAATGTGTTCGTCTAAATTTAGTAAGTCAAGCAGAAAAATTATTCTTATCAGCTACTGAAGCAGTTAATGGATTCCAATAAATTACATTGACAGTCCTTCTTAAACCTCCTCCTTTCTTTGGAGTCTTTAATCATTGACCATGAAAACACTTTGAATAATATGAAGGGCTGCTTTGCAATTACACCCCTGATAGTTGACATTTAGTGATAAAGAACGTGATTTTAAAAATCAGATGAGTTAGCTCCTACTCTCTGGGACATACATAGTCCTTAAAAATTGGACAGGCTAAGAATATATGCATATTAATTTAATCAGAATATCAAACAGTAGTGGTTGCCCATCATGCCTGAAGATAACAGGAGACCTGTGGGGGAGAGTTTTTAATGTGGAAAAGCCATTGCACTGGGGCAGTTCCACTCTCTCAACTTCAAGTCCAGTGGTACAAACATGCTTCACAAACTGGGGTCTTCCTTAGTGGCAGTGGGTGATCATGGCTTTCCATGTGCTTTGTCATGCCTTTCGCTCTCTATGGAGCATCGCAGCACCGCCTTCCTAGTTATTGGATCTCATCTGCCCAGTCCGCCAGAGCTGGCTTCGCATGCTGGGACAGGCAGGTCCCTATCTCCCCTCAGCTGGTTTAGCCTGTCTGTCGGTGCAGTGTACCAGGGTGTGTTCACTGTGCCACGCAAGCAGCTACTTGAAGCCACAGGGGAGAGCTAAATATCCATTGGGGGTCAAAGGTGAGTGAGCTGCCCCAGAATGGGCACGACAAGCCCCTTCTACGGAGATGCTACCCTTCAATCGGCATCCCACACACCCCACATTGAACAGTAGAGCATAGGAAAAGGCTCTTATGCTGAACAGTATAAATTAGTAATCAAATGGCCAATGAAACTAGTCCCTTCTGCCTACACTTTGCCTATATCCTCCCATTTCCTGCGTATTCATGAGCCTCTTGAATTCCTCTGTCCTATGTAACTTCAGCACCGCCCTCGGCACCACTTTCCAGGTACCCAACACACTGCCCTGTACATTTCCTTTGAACTTTATCACCTCACACCTTAATTGCATGCCCTCTCATATTAGATGGTAACCCTAGGAATAAGATACTGGCTGTATAGTCTATCTATACCTTTCATAATTTTATAAACCTCCATCAGATCTCCCCTCAGCCTCCAACACGCCAGATAAAACAACCCAGGTTTGTCCAATCATGCTGATTATTCATCATCATGCCTTGACTCTCCAAATAATGGTGGATGCTGCCCCTCAGAATTCCCTCCCAAAAGTTTCCTACTACTAAGACAGGCTCCCCAACTGTGGACCCCCGGCCAGTGGATACTTTGCTTCTTGGAAAATGGAACATTAGCCACCCTCTTCTGAAACGTCACCAGTGACTAACAGTAAAGCAAATATCTCTACAACGGCCTCCGTGATTTCTTCCTTGGCCTCCAAGAAGATCTGAGGTATACTTGATCAGGCTCTGGGGATTTGCCCTTATTAATATGCTTCAGGGCTACAAATACCTCCTTCCTCAAAATATGTGCGCGATTCAGGATCTCACTACTTATTACCCTAATTTCTTTGCCAGCCATAATAGTCTCCTTCATAAATACCAAGGAGAAATAGGTATGAAAAATCTCAGCCATATCCTGCAGCTCTACACACAGGCGGCCCCAATGAACTTCAGGAGGACCTAGTCACCCTTTTGCTGTTATTAGAACTGAAAAACCTCTCAGAATTATCTTTAACCCTGCCTACAAATCTCATATCTTTTTACTTGCCTACCTGATTTCCCTTATAAGCCTTGTGTTAAACATTTGAGATTTACCAAGTGATTCATGTGAACCCAGCTGCCTAGATGCGATGTACAGTACACTCAATTTAATGTTCTGGACAAGCCTTCAATGAGGAGCCTTGTCAAAAACCTTATTAAAATTCATGTAGATAACATCCACAGTTCTACTAATATCACTTCTTCATAACAGCCTTGCACACAAAGCTATGTTGGTGGTCCCTAATTAGACCATGGTTTGCCTGTTGCTCATAATTAATAAGGATCCGTAATAATCCTCTCCAGACATTTCCCTACCACTGGCTTGAGACTCACTGGTCTATAGTTTCCAGGAATATCTCCATCATCCTTCTTAACTAACGGAACAACATTAGCTAGTCCTCTGTTACTCTGCTTGCAGCGAGAGATGACATGAAGATATTGATCAAAGTCCTAAAAAACTTACTTGTCTCCTCTCTTCACTTTCTTCACTTTAGTGTTCTTTAAGAAACTTAACACTACCCCTTTTTATCTTCAAACGACTGAGCATATTAGCATGCTCCACACTTGATGTCCCTATCCTCCATTTTCTTTTTTTTGGTAGCTGTTATCCAACAAAACTCTTATATTTGCCTGCAGCATTTAACGTAGCAAAACCTCCAAATGAGTTTACTATCATTATCTGTCAAGACATGACATTGAACTACCTGTGGAGTTATTAAGGCAATTCACTAAAACTCTAACCGTTAGGTTAAAAACTTGTTGATTTTTATATAATGAATTAAAAAGAAAGGAGATATAGAGAAGCAATGCCATCAGGGATGAAATTGTACTGTTTAAGAAAAGAGATTAAATCTGAGGAGATTAGAATTCACAGAACCAAGCATCTTGCAAAGCTGTGGGGCCAGAGGAATTTACAGTTATTACATAGTGAGCAAGAAAAGACTACGGGAGTAATTTAGAACAAGGGTGAGAATTTTGAAATGTAAAATTCAAGCACAAGGACAATGGGTAAATGGGACTTTAGGTTAGTTGGAGCATTACGAGGTGAGATTTGATAATCTTAGTTTATAGGGGCGTAATTAATTGACCAGAGTGCATTGGATCAGGCAAGATTAGAGGTAACTGATACAGGGAGCAGGGTTTCAATATCAGATGAGCATTCAGAACTAGATTTAGACAATGTTATGAACATAAAACAGCCTTTGGCCAAACAAACAAGGTGAAGAAGGGTAGCACTGAAACAGAAATGGGCATTACCAGAATTGACATGGAAAGTAAAGCTGACTTTTTGGATGTTGACACTGAGAGAAAGCACTTTCATAAGAAGTAGGAAAGGGTCAGGAGTAGATTATTGGGGAACACCAGTGGTAATGCCATTGAAGCAATAAAATGAAAGATTCTAGGGGATTCACAGTCTAAGAACAAAAGGGAAGAGTAGTCCATCCAGTAACAAAGGCAGTAGATGATAATGGTACAGTTAGCAAGTTCAAAGCTACAGACAAGAAATATGAGGAGATTTGGATTACTTTTCTAATTGATACATACTGTACATCTTCATACCTTGGGAATCATTTTGCTATTGTGGCAAATCAGACAGAGATCTAATTGGAGAAAGTCAGTTTAGGTCAGAGCAATATTGTGAGTCAAAGGACCAGTTCCAGCACTGTATTGTTCAATGTTCTAGGCTCAAAACTGAAGCAGGAAACTCTGGGAAAACTTTTTATGAATTTGGAAAGGTATGGCACACCAGGACTGAAGAGGGAGAGAGATATTGGAGATGAGGTGTCAGTTTACTGGAACAGAAAGGTTTGTTTTATGAAGGATGGGTTCTGTGATGACAGGTACATTACCTGAAGAGATCACAATGTTAAGCGGGTGAGGACAGGCAATTGCATCCCTCAACACGCAGAAAATGTTGGAGGAAATTAGTGGGTCAGGAAGCATCTATGGTGGAAAAGGAACTGACAGCATTTCAGGCTTTGGCTGTTAATTTTCCTCCATTGTTGCTGCTTGACTCGCTGAGTTCTTCCAGCATACAGTATGTGTTGATTAAGGCGTCTGCAGTCACTGTTGTACCTCTTTTATATTCCTCATTCCTGAAGAGATGTAAGGCAGAGAAAACTGTGTGTTGCAATAACTATAGAAATAATATTTTCTAGTGTGAAAAGACTCATTTTAACAGCACTTTTGTGTACAGTAGACTGCTACTTTAAATACAGTAAGTTTCTAAAGACTTTGAAATATAGTTTTGCCTTACATATTATTAACATTGCTGAACTTGCAAAACTACATTTCATTCTAACATTTCTTCAAAATTTCCAAGGTTTTAAAATTAAGTGACAGCCTACCAAATATACACGTATGTAGAACCATTTAAAGACAAAGCAATAAACCTCGGCTAATCTTTGAAGGCTACTGTATTGCAAGACTCTAGTTTTCCCCTCAAAATAATAACTGTAAGTACTCACCACCTTTAAATTGTAATACTATCCCAGCATATTCCAGGCATTTATCTTTAGATAGCATCAATGTGATCAAAGTGCTTCCAAAGACTTGGTTGGGGGAAGACAGTACTTCAGAAAATGGATGTCAACATCATTGATCGTTCCGACAGCAAAGTCACACCAGTATTGGGAATTGTCCAGCAAAACTCCCTTGACTTCATAAACAGAAACAGAGATGACAATGACTATAACAATGGTGATATGCATGAACTACAGCTTTCCTCTGAACTAAAGGTAATGTGCAGAAAGAACTGGAAATTCCCCAATCACCTTCACCTTTAGTTGAATGCCATGGTTGCTCCAAGCTCAGTCAGTGAGCTGCACATGATGCTTGTATCCATTAACTGAGCCTGAACTGGAAGCCATCTAACTCATTCACTTAAACACTGAGGAGAAAGGGCCTTTTGTTAAACATTCTATGAGAAAAGGATCCACAACAAAATGTAAGAGTGGATCACATTGAAAGGCCTGGAAGTCACTTCTCAGCAAAGGCAGACATCAACGAGGAAATTCGCCGCCACTCCAAGTGCGCCTTCAGACATTTGAAGAAGGGTGTATGAAGATCAAGGCCTCAATCCAAGCATTAAGCTCACAGTCCACCATGGGGGAGAGCTTCTCACTTTCCTGCATGCTGCCAAGGAACTGATAATCAACAGAGAGCATTGGAAGTGTATCACCAATCATTTCTCTACAAAAGTCTAAATTTTGGCTAACAGACCAATAGTAAGGCAACATCCCAGGTACCTGGGTTTCCATCGTACTCAACCCAGTCCAATAGAGAAGACATAGTCAAGCAAAGTTTATTGTCATTTCGACCATAAACTGCTGGTACAGTACACAGTAAAAACAAAACGATGTTCCTCCGGGACCCTGGTGCTACATGAAACAAAAAAAAACTACACTAGACTATGTGAGACAGCACAAGGCTACACTAGACTACGTAAAACAACATAAAAACTGCACAGGACTACATAAAGTGCAGGGTAGTACAATAATTAATAAACAAGACAATAGGCACAGTAGAGGACAAATTACAATATAATGATAAATGATGCAGATGTCAGTCTAGACTCTGAATATTGAGGAGTCTGATGGCTTGGGGGAAGAAACTGTTGAGAGCCTGAATGCTTCAGTACCTTTTGCCAGATGGCAGGAGGGAGAAGAGTTTGTGTGAGGGGTGCGTAGGGTCCTTCAGAATACTGTCAGCTTTTCGTGTGCAGCGTGTGGAGTAAAAGTAGATACTAGAAACCAATCTCCCAAAGTAAGTATTCTACTCTGTTCAATGATGTCAGAGAAATTGCTCCTGAACTTCCTAAGCATACTTAACATTGTCACTAATGTGAAGCTAATCATAATTGAGAATGATCAGTCACTCTCAGAGAGCTGACAATGGCCAATTCATATGCTGTGAAGACTCCAACAAAAACAAGAAAGTAACAGCAATTGTACTTACATATTGAGCTATCCATTGTCAGGTTCACAATAATGGAGTGAAGCTGGGCTATCAGGAAAACAATCATAAATTTAAATGTTGTAAAGTTAATGTACTCACAGAAAAAAAAACAATGAAAGATGAAGAAGCTATAAACAGCTTCTACAATTTCGGCCAGAAAAGCGAGCAGCTGAGTATTTCCAAAATAATCATTAAGTTTGAGTGACAGGCTGATTATATGATCATTGCAATGTTGAGCGACAGTAGATAATGCAACTGGATCCAGTCTTTCTGGGAAAGATGGATTGCAATGCAAATAGCAGCATATTATTCCTGCAATTACGCATATGATATACTGCATAATAGTTTAAGCTATCAGTTGGAACCTGAGATATGCTGCATATTTTTACAAGAATTTTCCTTTGCCCAAATTACAGTGATTTATTAGGTTACAGCTACACTATGAGTTGCCTGAAGCAAAACCATAATATAGCAGATGAAATATAATAAAGGGAACTCTGAAGAGAAGCATTTTGGTGTCAAGAATAAGAAGAGGAACTGGGTATTAAATTGCTCAGTTCTATAAGGGATGCAGTTAAAGAAACAGGCAGTTCCCCTGTCAGCCATCCTCCCCTGCAACAAAAGGGATTACTAACGTAGCTGACAAGGGAAGTCAAAGACAGCATAAAAGCAAAAGAGAGGGTATATAATACAGCAAAAATTAATGGGAAGCCAGAGCATTAGGAAGTTTTTAAAAATCAACAGAAAACAACTAAAAAATAGTAAGGAAAGAAAAGATGGAATAGGAAGGTAAACTAGCCAATAAAATAAAAGAAGGTACCGGAAGATATTTGAAATATATAAAGAGATGTGCGATAGGTATCAGACTGCTGGAAAATGGTTCTGGAGAGCTAGTAATGGGGGACAAAGAAATGGCGGATGATCTCAAGAAGTATTTTGCGTCAGTCTTCACTATGGAAGACATCAGCAATGGAATTCTTTCAGGAAATAATAGGCAGGACAGACAAAGGCGAGTCAGAGGATGTTGCTTACTTGGATTTTCAGAAGGCCTTTGACCAGGCGCTGCACAGGAAGTTGCTAAATAATCTCAGTATTACAGAAAAGCTACCAGCATGGAAAGACTTGACTGACTGACAGGAGCAACAGTGGGAATAAAAGCAGCCTTTTCTGGTTGGCTGCCAGCGACTAGTGGTGTTCCACAGGGGTCAGTATTGGGACCTATAGTGCAGGAGTTTAGGATCAGAGGGCACGGCCTCAGAACAGAAGGACATCCCTTTAGAACAGAGATGAGCAGGAATTTCCTTAGCCAGAGGGTAGTGAATATATGGAATTCATTGCCACAGCCGTCTGTTGGGGCCAGGCTGCTTGGTATATTTAAAGCAGAGGTACTTGTTTAGTAAGGGCATCAAAGGTCACTGGGTGAAGGCAGGAGAATGGGGTTGAGAAGCATAATAAATCAGCCATGTTGGAGTGGCAGAGCAGACTTGATGGGCTGAATGGCCTAATTATGCTTCTACGTCTTATAGTCTTATGGCTTAGGTACACAAGTATAGAAGAGTTACAAAACCACTTGAAAAGGCTATTAAAAAGGAATATGGACTCCCTAGTAATATAAAGAAAGGTTAATATTTTTACTAAATATCTAATAAAATGCTGTTTACATTCTCGCCCTTGATAAAAGTCAAAACTGGTCACAGTACTTTAAGCAAAATGTTTGACAAGGTTAAAAGAATGTATTGGCAAGATTTCTGGAACGGTAATAGGATACTTTATATAGAGGAGCTCAGTATGTTCTTCTTAGCCCGGAGATCATAATTTGTTGCCTGTTCGTAATCCTGAGACCTTTTGATAGGTTAGATCAGGAGAATTTATTTACAGTGGCTAAGAGCCAGAGATCACACGAAGAATCGTTCTTTTCCATGAGTTGTGATCTGTGATGAACAGCCTGAAGGAATGATGGAAACAGATTCAGTAAAATCTTTCCAAGCAGAGGTGAATAAATACAGTAAGTGAGGATTCACAGAGATAAGAGGAAAGAGCTAGCAAAGGTATGGCGGACAGAACCCCCATTCACATTGCATCATTCTCTACCATATTATCTGGTTTTCCAGTAAGTTTCAAATTTATTGTTTTGAAAACATGTTATTTCCTGCCTTGAAAAAAAGTACTGGATTTTACTAAAAGTGAGGGGAGGTTGCCAGCAGCACACCAAGCAATTCAGTTTTGAATGGAACACCATAGTTTGGCTGATAAGAATGAAATACAGACATGGTTTTGGCTCAGTTCCTGGGAGAATTCCAGCATGCCCACAAACACGTCTGTAATTCAGCCCCTAGCCATCTACAGTTCTTTATCATCAAGGATTAAGGTTATGAAACCAGTCACCAAGATGAACACTAACAAAAGTGGCATGATTGTTGAATATAACACGGGTAAGTGTCAAGATACGTAATTCAATATGCCAAGGCCTTCTAGATGAATACATCAGATGCCCAAATGGAATGTTTACCTTCCCATGCCAATGGATATTTGCATAATGATTAAATGTAGCATTTGGCATTTTGCCTCATTTGGTGCATAGACTAATTTATAATCCCATCAAATCAAATATATGTTTCCTTTTCATTTTACCTCATCCAGAATATACACATTTAATTTCAACCCTTGACCTGATTGATAGATATGCATTTTTATACTGATTATGCATCACAGGTACACTATATGCACTCCACAAGTCACATATGATTCTTGCAGAGCTCTCACACTGATCTTCAAAATTCAAAGTACATTTATTATCAAGTATGCATACATTATACAACCTTGAATTTGTCTTCATACCGGCAGCCACAGAACAAATAAACCTTAAAAGAGTGTATTTAAAAAAAGACTGTCGTCCACCTAATGCACAGAGAAAGACGAAAAAATTGTGCAAACAATAAAAGTAAGCAAATAGGTTCAGAACTGAAGTTTTATGAAAGATACGAAGCCAGGCATCACTGCAGTCAGAGCAGGCCACAGCCTCAGTTCAGCGCGGAGTTGTGTAAACATCACGGAGCAACGAGTAGAACCTGTGGTAACTTTTACTTTACAAAAAGACCACTCGACAACTTGATGACCAAAACAGCATCTTTATCTGGGATGGCAAATGATATTTACAATACAGAGGCTTCCAGGTACCTCGTGTGGCATGGGTGGAGGAACTATATACAATGCATACTGGGAGTAAAAAGAGCGGAAGTAAAGACCCCGCCAACCCCAGATCCTGCCTCTTGCTACCAACAGCTCCCCGATTAGTATTAACTTACTTTTAATAATACTCACATTACAACAGAGCTGGGCAGAAATGGCCCTCACCTCACCTCCTGTCCCGATACCCTGCCCTTTTCAATCAGGTCCAGCACTTAAATCATCCAAGCATCAGGTTGTTCCTCGATATCATACTGATCTTGTAGGCTGAATCCCACCGCCACAATCAGCCTGTATCCGACCTTTCCAGTTCAGTCTGGTGCTTAAATTGATCAGGCATCATTACTTTCCTTGCTCTTGGTGAAGCCATGACTGTGCCTTGACTCTACTGATTGTTATTAATGAGGTACAGTATTCAGTAGTTTTCTTTGTTTTGTATTTTGCTGCTGATAAGTAGTTGCTGACTATCATCAGAACCATCTTAAACACTAACAAGATAATTTTTAGCTACAGGTTAGTAACATTAACTAGTTATCGATGTTAAACAGCCTTTTTCTTTTAAAACGGACTCAGCCCTGAGATCCCAATTCTGCATTCTCCTAATCACTCTGAAAATGTTTTAATTTGCACAAATGTAATTCACATTTCTAAAATGACTTCTTTTGTAGGTAAATGGCAGGGGAAATAAATGAACAAAAGGCTGACATAAAGACAAAATTATTTTTTATTCTTTTCAGATGAATAGCAAGGTTCTTTCAACAGAGGAGGAAAGACTGTTTGGCTTATCAAAGATGCTAAATAAACACAATGTAATTGATTCAATCTGGAGCTAAGTTATCCTACAACGCCCAGCAACCTTGATTACAAATTTCAAATTCAATAACAGAAGCTTTCATTCTCAAAAAGGAGTATTCAAGAGAACACAGTCTTCTCAATTATGATGTCAGGGGCAGATGTTGAGATGAGTATATCCTCTGATAATCAAGCGGTTCAGGGAAGTTACATAACTAACAGAATATCTCTTGCTACATCCAAAGCACAGTTTTGCACCCTTACCCAAGAATTTACAGGGCCTTGTTTAAATATTTAGCCCCAAACCATTTGTTCACATAAATGAGTATTACAACCAGGGATTTTGATTAATTTAACAGAATTTTTATTTGTGAATTGCATGTTCCTTGTTTCACATAGATCTCAAAAACAGGGAGAATTGTAGAGCATGAAATCTAAAACCTGAAAAACTGAAACATCAGCAGCTCAAAAATATTCACCCCCTTTGCTCAGTCCTTAACGGATCCATGTCCTGCAGCTATTATCACCACTAGTCTTCTGTGCTAAGTCTCTATTGGCTTTGGACAACATGATGGAACACGATTTGTCCATTCCTCCTTGAAAAATTGCTCAAGCTCTGCCAGGTTAGTTGGGAAGCGGCAGTGGACAGCAATCTTGAGGTCTCGCCAGAGATGTTCAATCGGACCAAGGTCACTCAGGTGACTGGGCCACTCAGGGGCATCAGTTTTCTTCATTTAAAGCCACTCCATGGTTGTTCTAGCAGTGTGCTTTGGGTCGCTGACTGGCTGAAAGATGAACTTTCTTCCCAGTTTAAGCTTTTTTTAAAATCCAGGATCTCTCTGTGTTTAGCAGCATTCATCTTCCCATCAATCCTGACCAGATTTGCAGTCACTGCTGGTGAAAAGCATCCCCGTAGCATGATGCTGCCTCCAGTATACAGTAGGAGTGGTGTTACCCAGCTAATGTGCAGAGTTAGATTTATGCCACACGTACCTCTTAGTGTTGAGGCCAAAAACATTCCACTTTAGTCTCATCCAACCACAAGACCTTCTGCATCTTTACAGTTTCTTCTAAGGGACTCTTTGCAAAGTCTTTACAGGAAAGGATACACTTTAATTTTTAGCCATTGCATCTTCCTTACAACTTCCATAAATACCTCTTAGTGCAAGGCCCTAAGAGATTTAGCAGCCAAGAACTTCATCTTCAGTTGCAGCCACTGAACTCTACAGTTCACTCAGAGTGACTGTTGGCATCACAGTTGCCTCTCTTACAAGTGCCATTCTCCTCTGGTGACTAAGCTTATGGAGTGCCCTGACCTAGTCAATGTAGCTGTGTTTTCATATTTTTCACTTTTACATGATGGACTACACTGAGCTCCAAGGTATGTTCAGTGCCTTTGAGATGGTCTTGTACCCTTCCCTAGATTTGAGCTTCTCTAACATCATTTCCCTGATTACATTGAATGCTCTTTTGTCTTCATGTTTGGTCTATTGAAAATCTACCATTGGACGTTACAGAGAGAGGGGGTATTTATTTAGGTGATCATTCAATTCTCTACATCAACAAATTGGATGAGCTGTTAAGGTAATATATAGTATTGCACCTGAGGAAAGTTTGTGTAGTAATTACGAAGAGGATGAATACCTTATCAGCCTCACGATTTAGTTTTTTTTAAATTTTAGTAAATTGTGGACAGGTTCTGGATTACTTTCTTTTGATTTGACATGATGGACAATGTTTTGTCAATTAGCTCAAAAAATCCTACTTCAATATATTTTAAATTTAGAAAATGGGACCGTAAAATGTTGATAAAAACACAAAATGCTGGCAGAACTCAGCAGGCCAAACAGCATCTATGGGAGGAGGTAGTGACGACGATTCGGGCCGAAACCCTTTATCAGGATTCACTCATGTTGCCTTTGAATTCACTACTGCGAAGCCTCTTCCAGTGATGCCTACACTGAAGAAGTTCAGATCTTCTCTCTGACAGGAGTTCAGCAAGAGCCTCTCTCTCTGTTCCCAACCTACTATTTCTTTGGCCCTGAAACTTTTGAACTTCACTCCTGATGAAGGGTTTCGGCCCGAAATGTCGTCACTACCTCCTCCCATAGATGCTGTCTGGCCTGCTGAGTTCTGCCAGCATTTTGTGTTTTTATTTATTTCCAGCATCTGCAGATTCACTTGTGTTGCCGTAAAATGTTAAAATAGTTCTGGGGACTGAATAACTTTTCAAGGCACTGTGTATCATGGCATTGGATGTGATTCAAAAAAAGATTCACTAGATCACTTGCTGGAATTAGAGGGGTGTCCTATCCAGAGTAACTGAAGAAAGTAGATGATTTACATTCTCAGGATTTTCGCAGAATTTTCAGTTATTTCGTTGAAACGTACCTCGAGGGTATGACAGTCTGTTCCCACTAGTGGAGGAATCTTGACTGAGGTGACAATAGTTACTAGATTATGGGGTCAATCAATTAAAACTGGCTTGTGTAAGAACTTCTCCCAGAGGGTGTTGAATCTGTGGAATTTTTAACCCAGAAATTTGTAAAGACTGGATAATTGGGGTACTCAGAGAAAGGAGGTACATTTTTAAAATGTACGGTGTTTGGAAAACTGACACAGATGAAGAGGCAGAGCTTGGGGCAGATTAGCCGTGGTCATATGAAAAGGTAAGGCAGGCTAGAGGGGCTAAGTGGCCTGCTCCTACTCCTATTTTTGATATATTTTCTTGCGGCTAAAGAGGTCAAGAGATATGGGGAGAGAGAAGCAGGGTGTTGAATTACAATGATTAGCCTTAATCATATTGAATGATGGAGCAGATTTAGTGATACAACTGGTGTACCCCTGTTCTTAATTTCTATAATTCTATATATCTGTATCTAACTTTGAAGTTACCTGGCTGATGGTTTAACAAGGCAGTCAAGAGGGAGAGAGAGCTCAAAAATGAAGATTAAAAAACTGTGAAATGCAAAGCCTGACACATCAGACCATGCTGTTGGAGAATGAACGGCAGAGTAATATTAGAAATACAGCAGGAAAACCTGCCTCATTTGACACAAGCAGAGAAAGTAAGCTTTTTAAGTTATTAAAATGAAATTGTTGAATGTGATATAGATTGCTGAAGATATCGATGCAGTAGACACGGAGATGTTCCTCAAGCCCTGTTGTAACAGGACAGGAGGCCACAGACAGGTCAGTCAGCATGGAGGTGGGATGAAGTATTAAAGTGGTAGGTAAGAGGAAGCTCAGTGTTGCCACCGTAGACTGAATGTGGGTGTTTGCCAAAGCATTCAGCTGGTCTATGTTTTTTTTCCAACTGTTGGTTATCACACCATGAGCACTGAAAGCAGTATATTAGACTAAAGGATTTCAAATGAATTGGTTATTAAAATGTTAAAGAAATTGAGCATACATTAACAGCCAATTCAGAAGATAAGAAGGCACGCTGCTTCACTTCAGCAGTACAGAACTCCAGGCACTGGGATGTGAGCCAGTTCACAAGGTGCATTCTGTCAGAGCACATACCTCTACTTATTCTGACCCACCTGGCTCAGTACCAAGCCATGTATAACACCGAGCTTCTCAAATTGCATAGGTGAAACTTTTGGCTTAAAGAAAAAAAATGGCTAGTATAGACCTCTACAGATTGAAAATATGGTGCTAATGCAAAATTATGGATTGAATGCCTAGGCTTGCCAAGACTTTACAGTGTGTGAATTCAAACAAACCTTTGAATTTAAAAAATCCAGTCCAAATTGGATGACAACTAATATGCACTTGATTTATATTTTAAAATCATATTTAATACATATTTTACCTTCTTCTTAAGCAGTTCTTCACAGTAAAGAATTCTGAGGTGACAAATGTATTAAGCATCCACGGATGCTGCCTCCTATTGGTGGGGAGTGGATGGTTTGACTTATGCATTCCTTCTGCTATTTCTGCTCGGAGCCTATAACTGCTGTCTTTATGAAGACTCAGAATGTGTTGTCTCTTCCCAGAGCTTCTCTAACAATTTGAATGGGGTCTTGCCAGGAATCCTGTTGAGTCAGTCAGCGGTTATGCATATTTTCCAAGGAGGCTTTGAGGACATCCTTGTTATGTTTCGTTTGTCCCATGGAAATCTCGGGCAGTTCTGTATTGCTGCTCGGTGTGGAGTATCCATTCATATAGATCGATAGTAAGAGGATGATTTGAATACCTGGGCATATTGAAGCTAGTGAACGAGATCAGACCTTGAAGCAGAACGTATTGACCCGAGGGAGGACACTGACACTGATTGCCCAATTTGCATATGTAATTGGAGGAATGAATGGGGTGTAGTGCCGATGATACGGGTCTACTGTTTAGGACAGGGAATTGTCCATATCTCTGAAGATTACAGGGGGACGGCATCACGGCTGTTTTTTGATTGTGCGCTTGAAGTTTGGCTTGCAGTCAGTCCGGCACTTTCCTTCAGATTCCTGCATGGTGTTTTGGTGAACGAGAAGCCGTATTATTTCTGTTCGATGAGCCGGATTAACGTGCAGCCCGCACAAATGACCTAGTTGCAGTAACTGGATTGAATTATTACCTCCGCTGTTAACACGCGGGAAAGGAGAGTGACAGATCCGAGTCGAGAAAAATGTGGCTGAGGCTATTATGTCAGTGCAAAGGGGTTCGTGACCTTTGCTAAAGATTCTTCCAGCAATAACGCTCCGTTGCACTTTAATCTGTGCCATGACGCGACCAATTGTCCTTTACTTCTAAGGTAATCCCTTGCTGTTGTGTAAACACTGCGGTTTGCAGATTTACAGTCGAAAACGCATACTGTTCGGGGTCCGCAAAGTACATTTTAAGAGTAAATAAGCAGACCCGGTGTACGGAATGTAAATACCCCGGTTAACTTGTACTTTTGTTACTGACTCCGTCGGTGCCTTGATCGGGAGTTTGCTGTGAAATGTGCCCACGTCAATCAGCAGAGATCCCGGCCAATGGTGCAGCTGGTTGTAAATTGCTTTGTGGGTGGGAGGAAGAGGCGGAGGCGGGACTGCTGTGCTGTGACAACAGCTGAATCACGCGGAGTGGTGGCACTGAGTGCACAGAGAGAGCGAGAGTGAGCTGTGGCGTCCGAACCGCTCCCTGGGAACGGCACTTATTGTGTCCACATCGAGCAAAGGGGCTGGGCAGGAGGAATAGTTGCGAGTGTGTCCTTAATAGGGTCGCAGATACAATGCCCCCACACTTTCTCCTGCAGTCCAGGCAGACCCTGATGTTGTTGAAGTGTTTGGGGAGAGGAGCCCGCGCCTGGGGAGTCGACGCAGCTGTCAGGAAAGGAGCGTGCACCGCCCGAGGGGATCACAACAGCCGGCTAGCCCGCACCCTGACACCGGGCTGTGCAGTCACGGACAGATGGTCGGACGCTCGCTTCGGTGCATTAAGAGGACTGTGCACGGTGAGAAAAGCGGTGTAACCTTCGGATCATAATCCTTGCGAAGCTCTCGCTATCATAACTCCACCGCGGTAGTGGTCTGCTGGCCACAAAACATAGCGAAGGGTGTCAAACACTTTGCTTAACGTAAGAGAACCCTCGGGTGGAAAGTTTGTTATTTTTATTTTCTAAGCGCTGCCGGATTGATCTTTGAGTAGCAGTCAGACATGTGCTTCCAGCAATTTTCGGTTTGCTTCGAGCTTGTCTTGCGGCTGCTTTAAAAAATAGTATTAAAGCAACAAAAGGCAAAAAAGAAAATATGAAAAAGGTCAGGCTGAATTCTTGGTGTGGTATTTATTAGTTGTAAAATGCTGCGCATTTGCTCGTCCAAGATCAACAGCGAAATACAGTAGTGAGTTATGTGTTCCTAGCGATTTAGAAGAGGTGCACAGATGTCTCTGGACTCCCCTCAGGTCCGTCCACAGTCTGAAGCCTGAAAGAAAGCGAATGGGGAGGTGAGCTGAGGAGCGCTTGTTTGTAAATTAAGGTGTGGTTTAGTTCACTCTGCCTCACTGTTTCAAAATAGAACCAAACTCTTTTGTGAAGGGGAAAAAAATACAACAAACACTCAGGCGTTGTTTGCATCGCATTGGAAAGCAGAAGCACTGCGCGCCATGAAATGTTTGGGTACGGAATTTGTATATACTGTAGTTCAGTACCTAGAATTTCAGATGTTTTCAGGAGGTCTGAAATAAATATCAGCTGTAACTGACTACAGTCTGCAGTCCATCTGTTTATGAAATTCATAGCAGAAACATGAAAAGTATTGTAAACCACCGTCTGATTATGGGGCAAACACGAGGAAATCTGCAGATGCTGGAAATCCAAGCAACACACACAAAATGCTGGTGGAACACAGCAGGCCAGGCAGCATCTATAGGGAGAAGCACTGTCGACGTTTCCGGCCGAGACCCTTCGTCAGGACGAAACATCGACTGTGCTTCTCACAATAGATGCTGCCTGGCCTGCTGTGTTCCACCAGCATTTTGTGTGTGTTGTTGTCTGATTATGGGGATCGTTTTACTTCATGGTAGTGAAATCTAGTGCTTTGGCACAAAAGTTATCTGAAACTCATTTAAGATCCGCGAGTTTACAGATAATACAGTAAGAAAGGAATGCACTGAATGAAATGGTAATGGATTAATTACTGAAGGTTTGCAGATGTGACGTGTTCCTTGTCCCTGGGTAAAAAATGAGCGAGGTGACAGACAGCAGAACGATTATTAAAGGAATTAAAACACATAACTACTTAGTTTTCTCAAAACAGTATGATTCATACTTGACAGAGTCATTGCTTTTTGTTCATCTGATAATAGGTAATTCATAAAACTCTTTAATTTGGCCTGTGAAAGTTACTAATTTGTGTCAGGTTATTAGAAAAAGGGAAATTTGTGTTCTGGTAACAAAGTAAAACAATGAGTTCATAGATTGCCGCAGTGTGCCCCTTGCCACAATAGGTCTACAGCAGCTCAATCTCACTGGCTCTCCACTCGGCCTTGGATCACTTGGACAATAGTAATACTTAGGTCAGGCTGCCTTTTACTGATTACAGCTCAGCATTCAATGCAATCACACCTTCAGTTCTAAACAGCAAACTCCAAAACCTGGGTCTCTGTTTCTCTCTGCAAATGGACCCTTGACTTCCTCGCCAGAAAACTACAGATCAGAAATAACATCACTGACAGTCAACGTGGGTGCATCTCAGGGATGCATACTTAGCCCGCTGCTGTACTCTCTGTACGCCCACAACTGTGTGTCTAGGGACAGCTCAAACGCCATCTATAAACTTGTCTATGACACAACTATTGTTGGCAGAATTTTAGATGGTGACAAGGAGGAGTACAGGAGCAAGGTTGATCAGCCGTTTGAGTGGTGTAGCAGCAACAACATAGCTCTCAATAGTAAGACGACAGAATTGCTTGTGGACTTCAGGAAGGGGAGGTCCACCACAGTCCTCATTGAGGGATCAACAGTTGAGAGGGTGAGCAGTTTCACGATCCTGTGCGTCAGCATCTCTGAAGATCTATCTTGGGCCCAAGGTATTGATGCAGTTACAAAGAAGGCACACCAGTTGTTGTATTTCATTAGGAGTCTGTCACTAAAGGCATTTTCAAATTTCTACAGATGTACTGAGGAGAGCATTCTAACTGTTTGGATCACTACCAGGTATTCAAGGGCCACAACACAGGATCAGAAAATAGCTCAGCCAGCTCCATCATGGGCACTAGCCTCTCCAGCATCGAAGACCCCTTCAAAAGGCAATGATCTAAAAGATGGCATCCATCGTTAAGGTCCCCATCGCCAAGACGTACCTCTTCTCTTTGCTATCATCAAGGAGGAGGTACAGGAGCCCAAGGACACACGCTTTTCAGGAGCAGCTTCTTCCCCTCTACCCAGATTCCTGAATGGACAACGAACCCATGAACACTACTCTTTCCTCTTTTTGCACTACTTATTTAATTTATATAGTATATTTATTTATTGTAATTTATAGCTTTTGTATTATATGTTGCAGTGTACTGCTGCAGAAAACAACAAATTTCATGACTTATATCAGTGATACGAAACATGAATCTGATTCTGATTTTTTTCTTCTGCTGATGACACTTTCTCATTTATTTTTGCTGTCCCAAATTTTCAGAGTCTTTGCATTGATAATTCTGAATGAAATTATTTAACTGAGGGCTGGTAGTTCTATGTGAAACTTGTGACCCATGAAATTGATCTCCCTTGTCATGAAAGTTATGGTCAGAGTGTGGATCTCAAACAGAAACAATTAGACAACCGTGATGTACTGCATCTTGGTAAATCAGAGCAGAGTACTCTGAGTTGAAGCCATCTACAGTTTGGGATGAACTAGATTCTTTAAAACAGATGCCTGCAAGACAGTGGAGGCTAAGTACAGGATGTAAGCATCAGCAAAGTGGAAGCAAGGATCACACCCTGCAGCCCTTAGTACCTTGTACTGTGGGTTTGCTGTCGTTGAATTTAGTGTCTGTTGGGGCTAGGGCAGAGTGAAAGTTTGAATCCTGACTTCAGGTCACCATTTGGTCATAGCTCCTAATACAGGCTGCAGTCACAGAATGCAAATACTGATCCTACAGTATTGGTGATGCCCGATGTAGATTGGGGAACTGCTTTGAACACCTTCGCTCTGTCTGCCTCAACACGTGGGTTCTCTTGGTGGCCACCCATTTTAATTCTACTTCCCATTCCCATTCTGACATGTCGGATTATAGCCTCAGCTACTGCCACGATGAGATCACTCTCAGGTTAGTGGAGCAACACCTCATATTTCATTGATTTCTCTAATTTTCTGCAATTTCTCCTCCTCTACTTGCTTTTTTTTCCATTCCCCGCTCTAGCTCCCCGTTTATCCCTTTTCTTCTCCTCACCTGGCCATCACTTCCCTCTGGTGCCCCTCCTTACCTTTGTCCCATGGTTCATTCTCCTCTCCTATGAGATTGCTTCTTCAGCCCTTTACCTTTTCAGCTTCTCACTTCATCACCCTCCCCTTTACCTATCACCTCCCAGGTTTTGCTACTTCCCTTACCTAACCTTCCTATTCTGGCTTCTTCCCTCTTCCTTTCCAGTCCCGATGAAGGGTCTTGGCCTGAAACATTGAGAGCGTATTGCCCTCCATAGATGCTGACTGACCTACTGAGCTCTTTCAGAATTTTGTGTGTGCGCTCTGGATTTCCACCATCTGCAGAATCTGTTGTGTTTATCATCCTACAGTAACATTCTTTTATTCTCTCCATATTTCATCAACTTCCTTCAGTTTTACCTTTCTCCTGCACACGGGTCAATTTACAGTGGCCAATTAACCTGTCAGCAAGCTCCATATAGTATCAGAGGTCAGGGTTGAACCCAGTCTCTGAAACTGTGAGGCATCAACTCTTAACTGCTGTGTCACTGTGCTGCCCTGATCTGATCTTGTCCTGGCCTGATAACTCAGCACAGTACGTGCTTAGGCAGTGGATCACGGCAGGACAAACAACATGACATATTTCTCAAATTATGGCAGCATTGAGCAAGATAGCTCTATTATTCTGTTGACAATGATGTACCCTACCTAAATTAGAAGCATAGCAAAATTGCATACATGATTTTATTTTCCAGCCTTTGAACACTGGTGCTGGAGGAGCTCAGCAAATCAGGCAGTATCTACGGATGTCTGTATCTGCAGAACTTCTTATGTTTTGGGCACCACAGTAGTGTAGCAGTTAGCACAATGCTATTACAACTCGGCTGCTCTGCATTTCGAACTTCAATTCCAGTGCTGTTCTGTAAAGTCTCTGCATGTCCTCATCTTGGATCACATGGGCTTTCTCTAGGTCCTCTGGTTTCCTCCCACAGTCCAAGCACGTAATAGGTAGATTAACTGTCCTGTATTTAGGTTAGAGGTGCTCGGGATTGTCGGGGGTTGCTGGGCGGTGTGTCTTGATGGGCAAGAAGAGACTACCCTGTGCTGTATTGCTAAATAGAAATAATGATGCATCAATCTATTTTGATGTGGCTAATCAACAAATTTCAAATGCAGGCATTTTTCCCACATCCCATCACTGACTCAGGAGTAGTTTTGGGTATTTATGATGGCTGAAGTAAAAACACTGTTAGACTAAGTGGGACATTTGTTCGGGAATGAGGGGTTTCTCATGCGCCGATGCAGAAAACAAGTTAGCTGGCAGGTTATGTATGGTCGCTGTTTCATTATAGTATGGAAATCCCACAACTGATGTAGCATTCCACATCACATCAGATACTAAGCTATTTGATAAACAGAGTGCTGAAAAATGTATAGCGAAGGTTCTTCCGTGAGAAAAGTTGTCTTGCTGTATTCAGCTAAAACCTGACTTACATTTATAGTACATTTATAGAACATCACTGAAGATGTGTCCAGAGGCATCAGTAGATGTATGTACACAGTAGAGATGTCAAATATCTTAAAAGAGATAACTCAAAAGCAAGCAATTATATCAGAAAGTGTGTAATTATTTTGTAAAATGCTCCATTTGAAGTTAATATTTCCTTACATCGGCACTTTTGTTTTAATGCTGTCATTGTGAAGTTCCTTTTTCTCATGGCAAACATGAGTAAATCTGCAGATGCTGGAAATTAAGGCAACACACACAAAATGCTGGTGGAATACAGCAGGCCAGGCAGCATCTATAGGGAAAAGCGCTGTCGACGTTTCGGGCCAAGACCCTTCGTCAGGAAGGGTCTCCCTATAGATGCTGCCTGGCCCGCTGCGTTCCACCAACATTTTCTGTGTGTTACTTGTTTTTTTTTCATTATAGCTGGAGAGATGTGCTTGATTTGCATCGAGTTTGTTGTGCCTGTATATCCTGATGTAGCTCAGTATGTGGTAACTTTGAGATAAGAAAGCCAATCAGAAGACTTCATTTTTCTATGTTGATTCCTTCTTCCCCCCCCCCCACCCCCCACAGGGGAAAAGTGCCCTTCTTGTTTCATAAGTTTCTTTCCTGTAGTGAGAGTGGCCATTGGTTCTGAGCTTGATATTAAAGCAATTTTGTAAGGCGTCAGCCACTATTTGGGTGCACCACTTTTGCCAGAGTCAAAGGTGATGTGGACCGAAGACGTAACTGAGCTGGTACTCCAGTATACGTTTTGGATTAAACATGAAATTCTACATCTGATATGTGGGTAGATCCCATGACACAGCTCAGAGAAATCACAGCTCTGTGAGATTCATTGGTCTCTTGAATAAGACTTGGAAACTGCATTGGGTTGGTGACGTTATTTTTTTTACGTCAGTGCTTTTTAGATGCAAATTGTCAATTGTGCTGCATTAAAACTGTAACTTGGTGGATGGAACGGGGACTTTCTTGGCTATGAAGTGCTTTAGGACATCCGGAGGCTGTGAAATGAACTATATAAATGGAAGTGTTCTGATGTCAGAAAGAAAGAAATATGTGCACATGTTGCTGTGAAGACTGAATTGCCATAAAAATCTATTTCTTGCATGATGTAGCTGGAGCAATTGGGTATAGGTATGATGTTTACACTTGAGTAAACACAGAAACTGGGTATAGTTGAATCACAAAAGGCCTATATTGAGGGTGGAGATTGGTATGAACTGTCCAACTGATTCATGCTTAGCTATGCGAAAATTGCAAGAATTATTTGCAACCAGTCGCAGATGAGATCACAAATCTTGTCTGCCCTCTCAGTTGGGCACAGAAATTCTGCAGCATCTTTCTGAAGCGGATGGTCTGTTTTCATCTCTCAACCAACTTGACGTAAAATAAGATTACAGATTATCTGTAGGGTGGGTGGGTGGTTATCACATTGGACAAGGGATTTTTATTGCACACAAAATCAGATTTTTGTGTTTCGTATGTTAATTTAAGTAAATTTCAAAGGGGTGTAGAGAGGGTGAGCAAAGATTCAGCACACATATTCCTGAGTTAGCATATGTGGGGAGATTGAGTCATCTTGATCTCCTGTTGTGTAGAGTTGAGAAGAATGAGAGTTGACTTCATTGAAAGGTTAAAAAAAATTCTGCTAGGGCTTGATGGGTTAGATACAAGGACAATGTTTCCTTTGCCGGGTGGTTTCGAAGTGAATGAACAACTTCACGACATGAAGTGGCCCATTTACGGAATAGCTTCATTCACAAGGCAATGAATTTGCTACTCCCTAGGTATGAGAGGTTAAGTTATTGATTGCATGCAAAATGTAGAGATCAGTGGATATTAAAGGATTCTAGGGCACAAAAATGGTGTTGAAGTATAGAGTAGTTATTAGGGATAGCTAATGTGGTATCCCGAGGTCGTGCCTCAAGAGCTTGATTAATTGTTTGAGGAACAAGAAAACATATTGATGAAGTCAGAGCAGTAGATGTGGTGTATATGGATTTTAGTAAAGCAATTAATAAGGCTCCCAATGGTAGGCTCATTCAGGAAGTCATGAAACATGGGATCCAGGGGAATGATGCATGGATATAGATTTGGCTTCCCCAGTGAATGCAGATGGTGGTCGTAGATGGAGAGTATTCTGCCTGCAGGCCAGTGACCTGTGGTGTTCCGCAGTAATCAGTTCTGGGATCCCTGCTCTTTGTGATTTTTATAAATGACTTCGATGAAGAAGTAGAAGGGTGGGCTTGTAATGTTTCTAGATGACACAGAGGTTAATGGCGTGGCTAGTGCAGAAGGTTGCCTTTGGTTACGAAGAGATATTGACAGGATGCAGAGCTGAGCTGAGAAATGGTAGTCCAGAAAAGTGTGAAGTAATTCACTTCAGAAGGTTGAAGGTGAAGGCAGAATACAGGGCTACTGGCAGGATTCTCAGCAGTGTGGAAGAATGGGGGAATTTGGGGTCCGTGTTCATAGATCCCTCAAAGTTACTGCACAGTTTGTTAGGGTTGATAAGGAGTTGGCCATCATTAGTCAGGGAGGGGGAGGTAGGGGGTATTGAATACAAGAGTTGCAAAGTAATATTGCAGCTCTGTAAAATTTTGGTTAGACCACGCTTAAGAGTACTGAGTTCAGATCTGCTCAGCTGATTGTAGAAAGGATGTGGATGCTTTAGAGAGAGTGTAGAGAAGATTTACCAGGGTGCTGCCCGGATTACAGAGCATGTCCCATGAAGATTAGTTCAGCGAGCTGGGGTATCTGTCTTTGGAGAGGAGGAGAATGAGAGGTGACTTGATAGAGGGGTACAAGATGATAAAAAGCTCAGAGTGAACAGCTAGAGATTTTTTCCCCAGGGCATAAATGGCTAATATGAAATTGCCCAACACTACCTCAGTTGTTCTTAAAAATGATTGAATGATGATGCATCAATGGGAATGCTTAAAAAGTATTAACTTGGGATTTAAGGCAAAGTGACCAGTTTGGGAACAGAAGTGTGGCCATGTAGTGAAGATGAGAAAAAAAAGACGCTAGATGAGCTTTTGCACGTTCAGCAAGGAAATCTCCTTGCTGTTGTATGTGACCTGATTTGATCCCACTGGGACCCTGTACAAGACATCATGGAATAAGTTTGAGAATGAGCCTGCTTTGGATTCTGGCAAAGAGCAGTTTGTGACCCAGCATTTGGATAGGACTAATCTGTAAAAGGAAGAATCAGGGTTTACGTGTAGTTTGCGACATGTTACTACAGTTTGCAACTAATGACAGTGCTGTTGCTGTGCTTATGTATTCAACATGACATAGCCTTGTCCACCATCATAACAAATATGTTAACCCATTTTAAGATAAATGCCTGAAATATAATTAAAGATCATATAATTTATCTAATACCAGTGGGGAATTGTGTAGTATCTGCAGTGCTAGGAAATCATAATTAAAAGAAGTAATAGTTCTGAACCTGAGGCTGCCATTGCTAAAATGTTTGTATAGGAAACCGTGGTTGCATCGGTTAGTGAAAGGATCACACTTGTTTCATCATGAAGCACTAAGTCTGATTGTCGTCATTGTTGGTGGTGCTTTTAAGGGGTTGCTTTTCTCGTGAATGTATTTTCCTTTCATGACATCTTCATTTAGCTTCTTGCAGCTGTGTTTACGGGTGATAGAGCAAACAGCTTACCAGGAATCGTTGTTTGCCTGGCTACCCATACAAGGTCACGTTCCCGTATGCGGAGGTTCCTGAATTCTTTTTCATAGAATTTTGACATGTTTGATGTAAAATGAGACAATGAAGTTCGTTATCCATACCTGCTGGCTAAACGTTTAGACTCCTAAGATCAGAATGTGGTGCCGAAGACAATTATATTTGGCACATAATCATCAGCACTGATGAACTGATTATTTATACTATTACCTTGGAGTCATACTGGACAGATATAAAGGTCCTTTGTCCTGCAATTCTCTCCTCGTTCCCATCATCTTCCAACATGTTCTACCAGTCACCTACACAGCAGGAGCGATTTACAATGCCCAGCTAACCAACCAACCCACACATCTTTGGGATGTGAAAGGAAGCCAGAGCACCTGGGAGAAATCCCTGTGGCCACGGGGGTGGGGATGATCATGACTGAACCCCGGTCATTAGAGGCACAAGAGATTCTGCGGACATTGGAAACCTTCAACAGCGCATACAAAATGCTGGAGGAACTCAGCAGGTCAGGCAGCATCTATAGAAGAAAATAACCAGTCGATGTTTCATGAGTCTTGTAAAGTCTCTGCCTGAAATGTTGACTGTTTACTTCCCTCCATAGATGCTGCTTGACAGGCTGAATACTTACAGCAATGTTTTTGTTGTCCTGGTCACTGGCGCTGTGAGGCAGCACCACTGCACTTCTGTGTGGCCCTTCTTATTCTGTGCATGACTGAAAGTCGTATTGTTCACCACTATGTTACAGAATGATATAACGATGTCCTCAGATTTTCCTTCTGTGCATTTCCCTACACAGTCTAGACCAATCTATCATGGAAGAATTCTGCACTGACATGCTTAATAGCTGGAGTTCAAGGTTTTAATGTTCAGTTTATAAATTGCTTTCTGGCACTTAATAATGTATAGTAATTTTTAATGGAACTAGTTATGAGATTTAATATCAGATGCATTCCATGTCCTATCTAATTTATAAGCCTAATGTACACAATTTGATAGCAGCACAGGATGTATATGAATAGTGGTAGAACAAAGGAAGGATATCAGCAGTTCACTGTATGGACTTCACTGTAAGCATTATGTTTTATGAAGCCCAGTTTTATTACAATGCAGCACAACAATTAGTCAGTCAAGAAAAGCTTGTCATAACATTCAAAGCTTTGTTGGACTAAGATCTGGCAAGCTGAAGTCAGGCCTTTCACACTTGGCTGTCCGAATAATAGAGTTAGAATTACTATTAGGTTAATGAGCAGTGTGGATGAATTCCGCTTCATTGTCGTATGATTAGATGCCCTGGAAACGTGCTGGGGGACAAAAAGGAATTCTTTGATATTACTAACTGATTGATACCAACACTGGATCCCAGCAAAGATGGCAGTAACTGAAAAAGCTATTCTTCCGTCTAGTTTTTGAAATGTAAATACTTAAATAACGATGTAATTGCTCCTGTTAAGGGCCATAAACTTGATAAACATTGCAGACTGGTAAAGAAAATATGCAGGAACAGTTTTCAATCAAAGAACAGGGAAAAAAGATGTGCTGATAACTACCAACAACGAATTCTTCTCATGAACAATTAGCCTTCTCAACCAGTATTTCAAGAAAGTTTGGTGATACAAAAACCAAAACTAGTTTTGTAAGAGCAATCATAATTGGCACTAATAAGCATCCTATAGTAACATAGAATACCAGGCTGTTATGGCGAAAAAACCAAATTGGATACAGCAATAAAGAGGAATTTCACAAATATCATGTCACAGCCATTGTAATGATTAGCCACGTGCTGACAATCTTAGCATAAATATTCCACGATGAATCGGGCCAGAACTGTACAAACTGCTTTTGTTTTACAGTGAGAGGGCACTTCCTGGTTCTGTAATGTCCTTGTAAACACCACCTCTCACCTGCCTAGGGATATGCATTGAATATTTTTCAAAAAAGTGGTCTGTTATTTTGTATTTCTAGTGCCCTTTTTAAAAGTGAACATGCATTTTAGTTCAGTGGTGTTATTATTATCAAGGGCTCAAACTGGGATTGCCTACACCTGTTTCATACCACAAAACAAGTTAGTTCAAAAATTAAGCTTTATCAAAATGGGTCAAGAGTACTTTGAGTGATTTATGTTGGCTGATTTCTCCACTGAGAATTTAGGAACCTGCTCACTGATTGCTTGGTGGTTTTCCAAAGTGTGTTGCATTGGTAATTTGAAGGAAACTGTGCATAATGACGAAGCTATCATGGCTGACGTGGAAGTAATTTGTCATTCTCCTCTCAATTAAGTTTGGCAAGTTGCCATAGGCGGTTAAAATCTTTTATGTACATTATTAGCTATTCTTCACATACCTCATCTGAGTAAAGATGTAGCCTTTTAATGGCTTACAATGTTTGCTGTGTGAGTTAGTGTTTGACATAAATTGTATGCATAATCCTAACATAATCCCTTTCGGTGTAGGATTGGTGGGTTTTGTGAATAAAGAAGTATCAACTTTTCAAGGCAAGTTTTAAGTGGGGAGAAGAAGCCACCATTTGAGTTAATGACTTTAAATGATTGCTGATTTTGATAAGGCATAAATAACGACCTAAACCCAAATTTATCTTTCAATATTACAATAACACAGGGTCTAAATAAGGCCACAATTTGAGAATCTATTTTCAAATCTCTTGGTATCTCTCCTTTCAGTTAGTCCTGACAAAGGGTCTCGGCCTAAAACGTCGACAGCGCTTCTCCCTATAGATGCTGCCTGGCCTGCTGTGTTCCACCAGCATTTTGTGTGTGTTGTTTGACAAACGTGTGTAGTTTTGGTGTCCTTACCTTCAAAAAGAGGTACTTCATTCGAGGAAAATGCATTCAAGATTCAGCAGATTAATTCCTGAGATGACAATGTCAGCAGAGAATGAGTTTAGAGGAATAAATAGAGATGCGGTAGTAATGCACAAAGTTCATACAGAGCTTGAGGTTCTGGAACAAAGGTTTGCAGTCATAGAATGTGGGGTAAAATATTTAGGGCTGAGATTGAGATTATAATGAGGGATATATGATCAGTCAATGATTGTATTGAATTGGGCTCCAATGGGCCAATGGCTTGCTCCTCCTATTATCTGTTTTCACAGGGTCCTTTTATGCCTTCCTGAGGGGCAGGCAGGGCTTTAATGTCTCAGCTGACAGATCTTGCCTCTGACAGTACAGCATTCCCTTAGAAACATTACCCTAGTTCATGAGTTTACAACATTTGAAATGGGATTTGAAGCCCTCTCTTAAGAAAGAAAGGCCATCAGAAGTAACCTCATCTCAATGGACTTGGTGCATGTGTTCTCAAGAGCTTGAACTTTCTTTCATCATCCAATATATTCAGCAAAAAAACTCTTTGTGGACTATTTTAATGAATACAAATAAATTGCTGAATAGCATCTTGGCATGGCTTTGATAAAATGTGAAATGTAAATTATTGCTGACCGTGCATGCTTTTAAAAAATTTTAATGCCCATTTATAGTGAATTAAATTGTTCTAAGTTGCATCTAAGGAAATAGTCTTTACATATAGTTACTCCTGGATAAGGAAAAGGCATGGAATTAGCACTGAATGCAGAGATCTATTTGTGAGTCACTCTGGAGACTAATAGAGAATGTTAATTGAATACGCTTGAAAGTAGTGACATTGCAATACTCAAAGATTTATTGGATCTATTTGCAGTGATAGGTACGACATACTGTACCTTGAAGGCTGGCTCATCCTGCATGTAGAAGAGATGTTTTAGATTCTAAAAACGGTCTAGAAGAACATTCTAAAAAACGTAATTGTTGTAACTGCTTGTCTAATAGCTGCAATTAGTGCAGGTTCTCTGTATTATGCTTTGGGAATCTGTAGGATTTTAAAAAGAGGATTAAATTGAATTGACTTTATTTCCTATATGTTTCATATACACAAGGAGTAAAAATCTTTGTTACATTTCTGTCTAAATGTGCAATTTATAGAAGCATAATGTGATAGTCAGTCATGCGAACTTTTGAATATCTTCCTGGGTTTTATGCTTCTTAAATCAGTACAATGTAGGGCATCCTAACTGAATAAGCCTACCTTCAGAAGAAAGAACACGTCTATATTTAAGATATTTCCATTGAAAACAATTACCTTTATCTTATCTTTTATTTTTAATTATCTTAACATTCTGATCAGTTTGCCCTTATTTGAGTCTGCATCATCAATTCCATGAGTAATTAATCTTATGGAACAAATGAAATACTTGTTCAGAGTAGAATTACTGTTTCTACTCTTGTTAAATGTCTCTGAAACTATTGGTTAAAGACAACATAGCTGATCAAAAGTCACCATTGCTAAAGGTGAAAACTGGGGATTGGAATTTCAGTTGCAAGGAATTACTTCCTTTTCCTCCTTAAACAATGAAGAACTCAAAGTGACCTCATTTAGTTTCCTAGATCATGCAGCTAATTGATAGAAGTTTTTAATATATCAAAGAGATAATTGTGTGGAACATATACCAAAACTTTAAATTTTAAATTAAGTAGATTGTGAGAATGTTACCATCCTTAAGAGAAATACAGTTGTGACCACTTTGTTCACCAAGGAAGGTCAATAAAGGTGACATTATAAATGAATTCAGGAGAGAATGTCAGTGGATTAACGAAGGCAGGCAGGTATGTTACACTGAACTACCATCAAGGATTTGTTTTTGCAACAATAGAAAATGTGAACGATTAAGAACTTTGATCCAGAATTAGAATTTTTAGTATCACAAAGATGAATTAAAATCTCTGTTTAATTCACAAGGATAACATGCAGGTAGATGAGTTTTCAATCGTATTTTCATAAGTTACAATGGGACATTGAGGGATGCAGGGCTAAGAAGTGGCCAATGGAGTTAAACTCAAAGAACTGTGAAGTGATTCACTTTGGAAGGTCAAATTTGAAGGGGCAGAATATGGGATTACTGGCAGGATCCTTAGCAGTGTGAAGGAACAGAGAGATCTTGTGTTTCACAAGGTGGTTAAGGAGGTGTCTGGTGTGTTGGCCTTCAGTAGAGGATCAAGAGCTGCAAGGTAATGTTATCCTGTACCTGTGAGGGGTCTTGATAGAGGTTTATGGGATGATAAGAGGCATAGACAGAGTGGATAGCTAGAGTCTTTATCTCATGGTGGAAATGGCTGAGATAAGGGGGCATAACTTGAAGGTGTTGGGAGGTAAGTATACGGAGTATATCAGAGAGGGACGAGTGTGTGGAATGCCCTGTCAGTGATGGTGGTACAGGCAGATACATTAGGGACATTCAAGAGACCCTTAGATGAGAATACGGATGACAGAAGAGTGAAGATCTATGTATTAGGGATTGATTTTAGATAGGTTAAAAGGTCAACATGACATTGTGGGCCAAAGGGCCTGTTTTGTGCTATAGTGTACTGTACTGTGCTCTAAGAAAAAGCAAAATGAGTCTGTTTCAGAACATGGTTGCCTAACTTTCATCTAAATTTACCCCAGCAGCTAATAGATTACTGGGTTCTTTATATGGAAGCCAGCTTCTCTGAGATCAGAGCTGCTAACAGATTCTATGGTGGATCGTGGGCGCAGCCTAACCTCTATACTCATCTGTGTGAGTAGATGCTGGTTGGTGTCGGGAGAGTTTGCCCTCCCCCTTAGAAGATGAAGCAAGACGGAGGAGGGGAATGTGTGTGGGCTTTGGAAATATATGACACATTTCTGTGGGGGTGTAGAATTGTAAGGCAGTTATATATGTCTGGGGGTGGTATATGTGTGTGGGCATGGAATGTGGGAAAGCTGTTACACACCCGATTAGCTCATCGATCATGTATATTGTAACAGAGGTTAATCTGTCACTAGGAACCATGAAGGTGAAGGGCAGAAACAATGAAGCCATTTAGGGAAATCAGATAGGTGGGAAACTTTTTTTAAAACAAATAAAAAGCTATACTGATCCAGCTGTCTTTCTGTGGTGAAGGGGTAGTATAGCTGCACAATATCAAAGTTTTTGTTGTCTTTGTGATGTGGTTATGTATCACGTAAAAAAACCAAAACTGCTGGCCTGCCTTTTAAGATTGAGGTTGTGATAAGGCTTAACAAAACCTTTCCTCCTATCATTTTACGTGGCTCTGCCCACCTGTGAAAGAGGCAGTTTTCTTTTTGTTTAAGCTTCCTGGTACCAATTCTTCCCAGCTGGCTGAAGAAAGCCCAAACCCTGGAGCAATCAGTGAACAGAAATTTAGAAAGCAACAGGTCATTTAAAAAATTTGCTTTGCACTTGATGGGACATTTTGTTGTTTGCCATGTACACCTTGAATGAGAATGACTGTGGGATAATTAAGCAACACATACAAACTGCTGGATGAGCTCAGCTGGTCAGGCAGCATCTATGGAGCAGAATAAACCGTTGATGTTTCAGGCCGAGCCTGACCTGCTGAGTAACTCCAGCATTTTGTGTGTGTTGCTTTGGATTCCAGCAACTACAGAATTTCTCATGTTTATGTAGAATAGTGAAGTTGCTGATGACACGATTGTTGGGGATACCAATGAGGAGAATTGTTGCTAAAGGACCAGAGGACGTAGATCAGCTGGTAAATGGCAGAGTCATGGCAGGTGGAATTTGATCCAGACTAGTGGGAGGTAATGTATTTTGAGTTGTCTAATATTGGCTGGACAGGTATAGTAATCAATAGGCACTTTAGAAGCATCGATGTACAGGGGAACTTCGGGGCCCAAGTTGAACGTGGAGTCACAATCTAAAACTAGAGGACAGCTTGTAGGCAAGAGTGGAAAGACTTATAGAAGATCTGAGGGCTAAGTTTGTCCACCGCAAGAGGGTGTATGGAACAAGCTGCCAGAGGAGGTGATAGAAGCAAGTACAGTCACTATTTTAAAATACATTTGGATTTAAAAAAATGAATAGAGGGATATTGGCCAAATGCAGGAAAATGGGATTAATGTAAATAGGAATCTTAGTCACCGTCAATAAGTCAGACTGATGAGCCTGTTTTAAATCTGTACGTGCCTGATTCTAATTTAGCTGGGGAAAAATACTTAATCTTTATAATGGCACAGGTTTGTTTGTCGTTGGGTGGAGTGGTTGTTATGGGGATGTAGAGAGCAGGGAGGGTGGAGCGAAGGAAAGAGAAAACCAAATGCAGAGTCACTCAGTGTGGGGAAGAAGGCCCTTAGTCCACAGCCATATACATTAGTTTGCTCAATATGTGCCATGTTGTATGACGTGGGTGACCATGGTCTTTCCAGGACCATGATTATCCTTGGCATATTTTTCCACAGAAGTGGTATGCAATTGCCTTCTTCCAGGCAGTGTCTTTACAAGATGGGTGACCCCAGTCATTATCAATACTCTTCAGAGATAATCTGTCTGGCACTATAGTCGCATAACCAGGACTTGTGATATGCAAACACAAGAAAACCTGCAAATACTGGAGATCCAAACAGTACACACAAAATGCTGGAGGAACTCTGCAGGACAGGCAGCATCTATGGAAGAGTAATCCATGTACCCATCCAAATGTATTTTAAAAACAGTGATGGCACCTGCCTCTGTCATCTATGGAAAAGAGTCCTGATGAAGAGTCTCAGCCCAAAATGTCGACTGTTTACTCTTTTCCAGAGATGCTATCTGGCCTGCTGAGTTCCTCCGGCACTTTGTGTGTGTGTATTGCTTGTGATATGCTCATACGACCATCCTGCTCCCATGGTCTCACGTGATCTTGATTGGGAAGGCCTAGCAGATGCTACACCTTGCACAAAGGGTGACCTGCAGGCTGGCGGAGGGAAGGAGCATCTTACACACCCTTTCATAGAGACTTATCTCCACCCCACCACCCATGTTTACTTAAATCCTATATAAATCCCATTTTATTCTCTGCACATTTCCATTTGCTCTCTTGTTGTCCACCTCCACACAGCAGGCAATTTACAGAAGCCAATTAATCTATCAACCTGTGTAAGTTTGCACAATCGAGGCAGCTGGTCACACGGAGAGTGTGCAAAGTCCACATGGACAGCGTCAGAGGACAGGATTGAGCCCAGCCTCCAGAGGAGTGAGGGCAGCAGCTTTATTAGCTCCAGCCTACCCCCTCTCCAAAGATGCACAGCTAGAAATGGTACGTCCTGGTGAATCTCTTCTGCACTCTTTAAAGTGCTGCCACAGCTTGTTCAAAATAGTGTTTATCTTATGATTTTTAATTTTGTTCTATATTGATTTATTTTTACAATCTATGTAAAGCACTTTGAGCCTGCACCTTAATGCATAATAGGTGTTGTACAAATAAAGGTTATTATTATTAAGTCAATGTTCTCCTTTCCATACTGTGGTGACTAGAACCACACACGATATTCAAAGTGTGACTAACCAATGTTCTGATGTGCCGACCTCTTGTACTCTGTAGTCCTGTCTCTGAAGTAAGCAAAAACCACCTTCACTACCCTATCCACCCATTTTTATGAAGCCATGAATTTACACCCCAAAGACAAGCACCAAGCACATTTTGTTTTGGTCCACAAATGAGGTTGTGCTCAAATTCTAATCTAGCCAAAAGCAAACAAGAGCCCAGACGGTATCTGATAACAGGCTCTGCACTATTAGTTCTGAAGTCTTTGAAAATGCTAATTGGCTCAAGCACAGGGCAGTTCAGAAGGCAAGGAATGGGGTGTGGTGACAAATACTTGCTGGAGGCAGACAACACAGGGGAATGTTTGAGGGCTGAGCGATATGAGAGCAGCATGCGGAATAAGTACTAAGCACATGAACTGCCCTCGTTTCCTCGTCCCCACCAATAATACATTCCAACCTGATTGCTAAAACAGATGTAAAACTTTCAGGGACAGGGCTCTTTTGATCATGTTCCAGCATACAAGTTCTTATTTATTTTAAGTATAGGTTACACATCCTTAAAGGCTGTCCATCAAGTAAGAATAGCATGTTAAATTATGTAGAAATAAATTTTGTTACTCTACAACATTACTTTCCCGATTTATTTCCAGTCCTGACTTTCCTCAGATCATTTTGATGAATCTTTGGGAACTTTCTTTTGCTTCTTGCTGCCCCTGACTTTTTTTATATTTCACCCTATATTTCTGTAGCTCAACTCTTTCCTCCTTTTAAGATGCTCCTTAAAATCCCACTCTCGTCAATCACTGCTTAGTTGTCTTTACATTTCTGCTTTTGGCAATTTGTAGGATTTTCATAGCATTTGTGTGAAGTCTTTATCATGTAACTAGCTACCAACATGACAGCCACTCTTATTTTGGGTTTAGTTGACAAGGAACACATTATACTCACAAAGTTCACTACAAATGTCAACACCTCACTATTGATCTGCTTCTGTGCCTGGCATCTGTCATGTGTGCTTCCTGGTTCCTGGTCACATGTCTGCTCTTCAGTCTTGCATCAGCAGGTTTATTCAGGCAGTAAACTGGCTGAAAAACCCAGCACATTTTGCCTAAGTAACTGGATCATAGAAGCGGATAAATAGGGCCTTTGAATTTGCTGTACCATTTAATGCAACTGGTAGTACAACCTCACTCACTGCTCACACCTCTTGAAGTTTTTCATGTCTTGAGAAGTTACTTGGCTTCCATAATGTTTGCTGCTAGAGAAATCCATTAAGTTCATCACCTGACGAAATAGCCCCTCATTAGTGTGCTGAATGTCTCACTACCTATCCTGTGACCAGGCCCCTTTCTCAGCCGGTGAAACATCCTCCGTGCATATGTCTTGGAATTTTGTACTCGTCTATAAGATCACCTCACATTTTTCTGAAGTCTAATGATCAAAGGCCTTGTTTATTAGACTTCTAGATCTAAAGGCATAAGGGACTGCAGATGCTGGGATTTGCAACAAAAAAAAACAACCTGCTGAAAGAATTCAGCTGGCCTGTTAGCATCTGTAGAGGGAAGTTGACATTTTGGGTTGAGATATTTTACAGGACTGTTTTGGATGAAGGGTCTCTACCTGAAGTGAAAAATGTCCATTTCCTGCCATATATGCTAACTGATCACTGAGTTCCTCCAGCAGCTTGTTTTCATCCCAAGGATCTGTCTGGTCACCATCTGTGGTACTCAGTCCACAGCGAATAAATCATTTTTGAGGATCACAGGGAATTTTCTAGGCTGGCTTCCTTAATTTGCCATGGTTTAAATACTATGCTTTCCATTGCTGCTTTTCTCAATGATCTTTATTAAAATCTTTATTAAAATCGCCTTTATATGCAAGATGACCGTACAATGAGAGTACTTTTGTCTTCAGGCCCTGAATACAAACACCTCTCCATTGCTGCTACCCATCACTATTTCTACACCCGACTCTCACTCTCTCCCTCCCTCTCAGGCACAATTTCACCCCTCTTTCTCCCTCTGTATTACCTTCTCTATATATTCCTCTCCAAACATTTGCAATGATTGCAGCCCACCAAAAAGTTCCGAAAGGCCGAGCTGTTTTCAAAATGTGCACTCTCTCTTCCCGCCCCCAACCACCTCTTCCTCCCAATTAGTATTTGTCAGAATTCTGAGGATCTTTATAATAATTACCAACTATTGCAAATATCCTCAGAATTATTACTCATTTTACTGTTTCCCCATTTCACGGTTTCCTTTTTGCTCTCCCTATATTTCCATTGTCTACGCCCTGTACTCCCTTCCGACCGGGAGAGTGTTCGGTGAATTATCCTGCAGCCCCTCTTCTAGCCTCAAGGTTGCCGAAAGCACTTCTTGACTGGTGACTGTAAAAATATAGGAGACTATATTTTAACAAAACTCCTCAATGCTTTTACCATAAAATTAGTACTTTAATTTTTTTGTCAAACATGTCAAAGGCAATCTATGTACATGGCAGACTATGGGAGGTGAAGATATGTCACTACTTTTTGCTGGGATTACCTGCTGACAAAACAGACCAAGTTGAATTCTGTCCCTCTGTGGTTCACAGTTGAGCCTTATAATGTGTGGAGAAAATTCCTAAATGTTCATTATGTCCAGTGTGTTGGTGTTGGGATCCCAAATGTACCTGCTTTTGTGTGGCCCATTTTTGTTCCCTTTCAGCTAATCAAACACTCCTGTACTTTGTTTAGCTGTTTTTCATTTTAGTAATCTTGGAAGTACAGTCGGCCCTCCCTTGTTCGCAGATTCTGTCTGCGTGGATTCAAACAACCACGGATCGGGAAAACCCAGAAGTTCTCAGAAGAACCCAGCACTTGTTGTTTGAACATGTACAGACTATTTTTTCTTGTCATTATTCCCTGAACAATACAGTATAACAACTATTTACTTAGCATTTACATTGTATTAGGTTTTATAAGCAATCTAGAGATGATTTAAAAATACAGGCAGTCCCCGGGTTGTGAACATGTTCCATTCCTGAGTCCGTCTTTAAGTCGGATTTGAAGTCGGAACAGGTACATACGGTATTATTTAGTGTCAGTTAGTCAAACGTTTGTCTTATTATATAATATATATTTTACCTTTCTATGCATATAAAACACTAAAGAAACGTACGTACTTCAATAATTAAACCACTGCATTGCTTAGTAATAATTGTAGCCTTCATCGGGGCAGGGCCTTTCACATGCTCTATTAAAATTGTTCCGATCGTTGACCGACGTAGCCTAACACTTTTCCAATGACCGATGACATTTCAACTCTTTCCAATTACTTTATTACTTCCATTTTATTTTCAATTGTGATCGTGATTATTTTCATGAACAGAAACATTGCGGATTCAGAGCTCCGGCGCCAGGTCCTAATGTCCACCACACTGAGACAGGTTAAATAAGGGACTTGAGCATCCACGGTTTTTGGTATCCGCAGGGTGTCCTGGAACCAATCTCCCACGGATAAGGAGGGCCGACTGTATGTTCAAATGTTAGGTTTTTGTTTTGTCAATGCATTTAACTGTTCTACCTTTCTGCCTCACAACCTAGATATCTTGCTGATTTTTGCTCCAAATCTGTAGCAAATGAGGCTTCAAATTCACTCTGCTGGTTGATTTTTTATAGTTGATTTGGGACCTGGTATTTTTAATGTTGCCTATGTCATCTCTTCCCTCCCCCCAGCTGCCCAGTATTAAAATTCCATCTCAATTGCTTTGAGTAGTGTCCTCGACTGACTCTCAGAAAGTCCCATTATTCTTGGAATACTACTAAAGTACATACTTGGATTCAGGAATGTTTAATGTCAGTTTCGGTACACAAGTGGAAAGTGGAACCTGTGTGCCTACAGCTTTCTTTTAAAAACCTTCAACTTCCACTGGAGTTGCTTGTGATCTGCCCCAATCATGGTCTCTGATACAGTGCTGGAATAATCCACTTAATGTCAGACGATGTCCAGTCCATCTCTCCTGAGATTGTAGAAGTATGAACACTGAGTCCAGGGAGCTGACTGTTCTGTGAGTAATGCCTCCTCAAGAATTATAGTTTGGATATATTCTGCACCACTTGATTCTACACAGATCCCACCTCCTAATCAAACATCAGGGATCCAGTTCAGATTGTATTAGTTCTGTGGTTCCCCTTGAAACCAGCCAACCCTTGTCTCTCAGGGCACACTAAAGTTGATTGAGAATAGAAAACAATCACAAAGTTTTATTCGGATTCCAGCGTTTGATTGCTGAATGTTGCCCATTACGGTCATTATGCACCAATTCACCAGTGGTGTTGGAGTGTTTTTGAGCTGCACCTCTATATGATGACCCACCATGTCTAGACATGGTAATGTCCTGTGGCAACAATTATCTGTATTTTTCTTTAGAACTCCTCTAGCAACTGTAGTTTAAGGTTTCTTTGTTTATTAGAGCTCTCTCTTCAATCACATAGACCCAGTGGCCACTTTATTAGGAATACCTGCACATTTCATTAATCCTTGTATCTAATTAGCCAATCATGTGACAGCAACTCAATGCAAGATTCAGAAATAGTGTCCAGCGAGGAAGATGATCAAAACTTGCAGGTTCTGGACCAACTGGAAAATTTTGCTTAAAAACAGGAGATGGAATTGAACACACAAAATGCTGGTGGAACACAGCAGGCCAGGCAGTATCTATAGGGAGAAGCGCTGTCGACGTTTCAGGCTGAGACCCTTCGTCAGGCCCAAAACGTCGACAGCGCTTCTCCCTATAGATGTTGCCTGGCCTGCTGTGTTCCACCAGCATTTTGTGTGTGGTGGTGTTTGAATTTCCAGCATCTGCAGATTTCCTCGTGTTTGCAGATGGAATTGAATGCAGGCAGGTGCAAGTTGTTCCATTTTGGAAGGGCAAACCAGGGTAGGGCTTACTTGGTGAGCAGTGGGGCTCTGAAAAGTGTGATGGAACAGAATGATCTAGGAATACACATCCAAAATTTCCTTGAAAGTGGCACCACTGACAGGGTCATAGAGAAAGTTTTTGGCACATTGCATTCATAAATCAAAGTATTGAGTACTGAAGTTGGATGTTGTGTTGAAGTGGTATAAGACATTAGTAAGGCCTAATTTGGAGTATTGAGTGCAGTTTTGGTCACCTACCTGCAGGAAAGATATCAATAAGATTGAAAGAGTACAGTCGGCCCTCCTTATCCATGAGGGATTGGTTCCGGGACCCCTCGCGGATACCAAAATTCACGGATGCTCAAGTCCCTTATTTAATCTGGTTTAGTGTGGTGGTCTTTAGGACCCAGCAGAACACCAGACCTTATTTAACCTGTCTCAGTGCGGTGGACATTAGGACCCGGCATCAGAGCTCTGAATCCGCAGTGTTTCTGTTCACGAGAATAATCACGATCACAATTGAAAATAAAGTGGAAATAATAAAGCGATCGGAAAAAGGTGAAATATCATCGGTCATTGGAAAAGTGTTAGGCTACATCAGTCAATGATTGGAACAATTTTAAAGGATAAAGTGAGAAAGGCTCTGCCCCGATGAAAGCTACAATTATTACTAAGCAATGCAGTGGTTTAATTATTGGGTTTTGGGCTTTTGGGTTTTTGATTCTCCACATCAACCCGGCACAGTGGAGAGCGCACTCAGGAGTGGTCTGTCACTGGATCGAACTTGGGAACTTCCCAAGCCCGGTGCTGAAACATTTGTTCTTAAGTGTTTTATATGCATAAAAAGGTAAAATATATACTATATACCAAGACAAACGTTTGACTAACTGATGCTAAATAATACCGGATGTACCTGTTCTGACTTACTTAGTAAGAGAACTTCCTTTTTTTCCATCCTGATCCATGATAACCCACGCACATCCTCCCGTATACTTTAAATCATCTCTAGATTACTTATAATACCTAATGCAATGTAAATGCTCTGTAAAATAGTTGTTATACTGCATTGTTTAGAGAATAATGACAAGAAAAAAAAGTCTGTTACATGCTAGAACAACAAGTGCTGGAAGAGCACTTCCGGGTTTTCGCGATTTGCGGTTGGTTGAATTCGCGCATGCGGAATTCATGGATAAGGAGGACCAACTGTACAGAGAAAATTTACAAGGATGTTACTAGGGTTGAGGATCTGAAATATAGGGATAGGTTGAATAGGTTAGGACTTTATTCCCTGGAGCATAGAAAAATGAGATGAGATTTGAAAGAGGTATACAAAAATATGAGGGGTATAGATAGGGTAAAAGCAAGCAAGCTTTTTCCTCTGCAGTTTTGTGAGACTAGAACTAGGTCATGGGTTAATGGTGAAAGGTGACATGGGGGGAACAACTTCAGAGGGTGGTGAGAGTCTGAAATGAGCTTCCAGCGGAATTGGTAGATATGGGTTCGAGTTCAATATTAAAGCAAAATTTGGATAGGTTCATGGATGGGAGGGGTATGGTGTGGGTGCAAGTCAATGAGACTAGGCAGATTAATAGTCCAGCATGGACTAGGTGGGCCAAAGGGTCTGTTTCTGTGCTGCAGTGTTCAATGACTATAAATTCAATGCCGTCTTCAACTGTCCATTTGGTTTTGTAACAACCATCATTCAATGTTTTTGTCTGGGTCAGTGCTCACAAAGATGCAGGGTTTAGTTTCCGGGAAAGTTCACAGGAACAATAAGCACAGAAGAAGGCCATTCAGCCAGTGTGACAATTCAGCAAGGATACGTGACCTTGATGACATTGCTGGCAATCTCATTTTTGTCAGTCCTGACTCATTGTGTGAATTATCATTGTTGAGAGTCGAACAGACCAAAGATAACATGCGGCAAATGATTACCTTTTAATGCTAACCTTCTCTGTAGCTATAACAAGTTTTGTCCAGGATTGTTCTCCTACAAAGCAGAAATGGTCTAAATGCTGAGCTCAGTCAGTAAGGAAGCTATTGCTTGGGTCAAGAGACACATAAGTAAATATCTACATGTGTAACCAATGTGCACATAAAGTTAATACACAAGTGTAACTTTATTTTTTTTTTGCTGATTTCAAGTTCAGAGTTGGTTCTTAATGTTCCAGCGTAATGTTTTTCAAAACTCTGTGTTGTGAAGAATTTGGCCGTTTTTTTCCCCTGGTGCCATTTAGATAGCATGTTGTCCATATCTGCTCTAAGGCGGTTTACGTGAAAGCTTGTGAGAGTAGATAAGGTGCTTGCTATTTTCCAGTGCAGAAGTGGAACAAGATAAGAGAGCAAATGGCAGACTATGTGCAATACAATGCATTGTTGCTTCATCCAGGCTGTGAGGGTGATGCAGAAAACTACAGGATGAAACGAATGCGAACCAGAACAATTTAGAGAGGAAGACGAGAGTTGCATTAAACTCATCACAAGGAAACCACATCAAGTTCCATACAGTGATTTCTGTTTTTAAGGAAATAAAATGAGGTTTCTGATATTTTGTTTAATTTAAAATATATTTGTATGATTGCTTTTGATGGACCCCAACAGTGCTGATATAAGCCATCATACCCCTAACAGCTCAGTGTCCCACTGGAGCATTCAGTCTCCGTATAGTTGTCCCGTTACACTAATCTCAGTAAAATTGTCCTGGATTATAACAGGTATCCAGTTGCTTTAGACATCAGTTTGGTTGGGATTCTGAACAGCATGTGAGAAGGGTTTCGATGTGGGACTTACAAACGAGAAACAAGTAACGGAGCCCAGGACATCCAGGAATATGGGATAATGTGTGAATTGTTTTTTGTTTCTATTCCTGAGTGGTAAGAAATCAAACTCCTAAAATTTGAAGTCAAGCATATCAAGAGCTGAAAGTTTTCAACTCCTCTTATTATTTGGCTAACTTTGATCAATGTTACACCAGTAACAGTTAGTGCTGCTGTATCACAGCTCTGAGGACTTGGGTTCAATATGCTGCGATCTGTGTGGAATTTCCATGTTTTCTCTGTAGTTATTCAAGTTTCTGCAGGCGGTCAATTTTCCTCCCCCAAGTTTAAAGATGTGTGGTGGATTAGTCAGCAGCAGCACATAACCTTTTTAAAGTAGGCAAGTAGCAGAAAAAAATCAAAGAGAAGTTGATCAGCACGTGAAGCAGTTGTAGAATTACAGAGGGAAAGGGAACTAGGACAGACAGAATTGCTCTGATCATTGCCAGTGTGGTCCCATTAGGATGAATGGCCTCCTGTGCCTTTCAAAATGAAGTAATCCCAAAAGAGTCATTTATAACTAATTTGGTATTGGAAACCTAACTTCATTCACAAAGTTATATTATCAATATTATAAGGAATTGTTTGACTGACCCATATGTCATACCAGCTTTAAGTACACATTTTTGTTTAAAGCCACAAGAATGATGGACTGAATGGCCTCATTCTGCTGTAATACTCAGATTCTATTATCTCTAGGATTTAATCAAGAGGATTAAGTACAGTACCTAGGATTTAATTGAACTGCAGCATTGCAACCTGTAATTTCTATTGCCTGTACAGTGGTGCAGAGAGCAGTTTTGAGTTTGTTTGATTAAGAATACCTTTTCAAGGTAGGTTATGTTCCAGTTTTAGAGCAGATGCATCACTTGGTGTCTTTTGGGATGGTGAGACACGGATGCCCTGCTGATTCTCAGATTACACTGAGACAGGGAGGCCCTCTGTTTAATCCTATTCTATCCTATCAACAGCCTGCTCGCGTCTCCACCTCGTTCTGGCCGATGCACAGTGCAGCAGGCTGGTGCTCTTGGCTGAGCAGCTCTTGCTTTGATAAATTGCCAGGAAGCGACGTTGCCGGGTATGGAGAAGAGCACATACGGGCATCTGGGTCACTGCTGTTCAATGCTAACGGCGGCAGCACTGAATCTGAACTCCCAGTGTAAATTGCTGACAGAAGTCAAACACAGTTTGCAATTATTGTTGCCAACTGTCTTTTATCTATGAACAAAATCCTGCAGGCGATTTCATTTGTAATCTGCATAATTCTTCCTGCTTTCAAATGTCAGCTCAGTGATACTTTTACTAACATTCACAAATGTACTTAAGGTAGAGTTGGATAAATATTTCAGGGAATATTTCAAGGAGGTGAGTCCATGGCCAAATCAGCCATGAATTTATTGACTGGCGGTGCAGGCTTGACAGGCCAGATGGCCTCTTCCTATTTCTTATGTTCTTATGTAAGAATTGCGAATTAAGGGGAATGGATGCAGCGTAAACTAACCATAATCTTGTTGAATGGTGAGGCCGGTTTGAGGGGCTTGATGGTCCAGTGCTGCTCCTTTTCTCTTCTGTTAACAGGTTCTAAAATGGAAACGTGCTGTGCAGCTTAAAACAGCCACAGCGGAAGACCTTGTGGTGTTTGTAATAGGCCAGTTTATGTTCTGCACTGTAAAGTTTAACCACTTCTCCAGTGTTTTTGTCAATGTAGATGGGTGGGTTGGTAAGTTTGCGGGTGATACCAAGATAGGTGGAGTTGTGGATATTGTAGAGGAATGGCAAAGAGTACAGCACAATGTAGATCAGTTGCCGACATGGGCTGAGAAACGGCAGATGGAGTTTAACCCAGATAAATGTGTGGTGTTACACCTTGGTAGGGCAAATGCAAGGAGACAGTGTACTGTTAAGAACAAGGTGCTTAACAATGTTGCTGAGCAGAGAGATCTTGGGATCCAAGATCATAGTTCCTTGAAAGTGGCTACACAGTTCAATAATGTAGTTCAGAAGGTCTGTGGAAGGCTTGCTTTTATTAGTCAAGGCATCGAGTTCAAAAGTCTGGAGGTTATGTTGCAACGTTATGAAACTCTGGTTAGGTGAAATCTGCAGTGTTGCATACAGTTGTGGTTCCCCGCTATAGGAAGGCTTTGGAGAGGATGCAGAAGAGCTTTACCTGGATATTACCTGATTTAGAGGGTATGTGCTAAAATGAGAGACTGGATAAACTTGGGTTGAATTCTCATGAGTGCCGGAGGCTGAGGGGAGATCTGATAGAAGTTTACAAGATTATGAAAGGCATAGATAGAGTGGACAGAGAGTATTTATTTCCCAGGGTTGAGATGCCTAATACCAGAGAACATGCATTGAAGGTGAGAGGGGTTAGGTTCAAGGGGGTGGGGTATGAGGGATAAATATTTCACTCAAGAGTGGTGGACGCCTGGAATGTACTATCTAGTATGGCGGTGGAGGTAAATACACTAGAAGCTTATAAGAGACATTTGGATAGGCACATGGCTGTGAGGAAGATGGAAGGATGTAGATGTGGTGTCTGTAGGAGGGATTAGTGTTTGGGTGTTTTAGATTTGCCTTTTAGCAGGTTCAGCACAACATTCTGGGCCAAATGTTCAGTTCCTGTGCTGTACTGTTATATGAATCATGTTACAGATCGCCCACCAATCTTGCATCTTATCTATTGAAGTGTTGCTTAAATGATACTATTGTAGCTGCCTTAATCACATCATCTAGCAGCTTGTTCCATGTACTCAGCACACTCTGTGAAAAATCACTGCTTTTAAATGCTGAATGCTTTTTTCACCATCCTGTCAACCTATAACACGGCTTTCAGCAAACGGTGGACTTGTACTTGTAGGTCCTGCTGTTCCATTACACTCCCCAGTTTCCCACCATTCATAGTAGAAATCCTATACTGGCTTGACTTTCCAAACTACATCACCTCGCACTTACCAGTAATGAAATCCATTTGCTACTCCTCAGCCCATTTTCTTAACAGATCAAGATCCCCTGTAATCCAAAATACTCGTCTTCACTATTCAAACATTTCCTGGTCATCCACAAAATTACTGATCAAGCTTTGGACATTCACACCAAATCATTCAGAAGTTTCAAAGTTCAAAGTAAATTTATCCAAGAACTGAGAAGTAGATGCCCTCAGTGAGTTCTTGATGTACAATGCAGTATGTATATCTTGGTATGTGAGAAGCTCCTACAAAATGTATGGTATGTCATTCAGACAGACAGACATACTTTATTGATCCCAAGGGAAATTGGGTTTCGTTACAGTTGCACCAACCAAGAATAGAGTAGAAATATAGCAAAATAAAACCATAAATAATTAAATGATAATAAGTAAATTATGCCAAGTGGAAATAAGTCCAGGACCAGCCTGTTGGCTCAGGGTGTCTGACACTCCGAAGGAGGAGTTGTAAAGTTTGATGGCCACAGGCTGAAATGGCTTCCTGTGACGCTCAGTGTTGCATCTCAGTGGAATGAGTCTCTGGCTGAATGTACTCCTGTGCCTAACCAGTACATTATGGAGTGGATTGTCCAAGATGGCATGCAACTTGGACAGCATCATTTAAAAGCTTGTCATAGACTTCCTCAGATTCACCTTGAATACATTTGCAACCAGACAGCAATTATTCATATGAAATTATCCTTAAAAAGACATCAGCCTTGAAGTAGCAATCATTGTTCAGAATCAAGTTTCCAGATGCCACATATGCTTTGAATGTTGTGCCTGTGGGAAATTGGTATCACCAGTGGAAATGGTTCTGGTGATACTGTACGTTATTTTGTCGTCTGTTTCTATAAACTGTTCAGTTTTAAAGGTTGCATTTTTACAAAAGCTGGAATAAGTCCTTGTACATTATACTGAAGATCAGAGTTTAAATATGTTATCCACCGTTTTTAGATTATATGTGTTATGTTTTGTAACTCCAGAAAATAATCAAAAAGAGAAACACGGGAGCCTGGGGTAACTTGTGTACTTAGATTTTTTTTTAGTGAGACACTCAAATATGATTTGGTGTCGTATGGTGTTTGCCATTTCTGATTATTCTGACAGATAATCCGTAATAAATTATGTAAATAACAAAGAATGCTTAATCAAGCAATATATTTAGAATATTACTCAAATATTATTAAAATATTAAATACACAGCACTCCTCCCTGTTCAGCTATAAACACCAACTCAATATAGAATGTACCTCAACTCAAATATGTAATGTGTTGTTCTCTAGGTAATAGTATATACTACAACTACAACTACTATGCAGACATTCACAACATAGTAAATTTTAAATTGTCCCACTCAGGCCTAAACATTTAAACACTGTGGACGATTTCTTACTCTTGTGGGGTAACGTTTTTCCTGACAAAGGGGGAATCACTTTGTTTAGCAGATGAGACTTGTGAATGTGAAACAATGTCAGATACTGGGGCTTCCTCTGTGGAGGTTGTTGGAGATGACGCTGGGACAGCAGAAAGTGTTTCTAACAGCTTTCTTCTGGACGTGACAGGATCCCGAACAATACATGGGAAGCTGCTCGATCTGCTGATTTATCCAGGCCGCTGGGCAAACCTTCAAGCCAATGCTTTCATATTGACCATGCCTAGATGATTGGCGTATAGCTCCTCCAACACTTCAGCTCTCAGCTTGGATGGTACATCAAATCTCAATCCTCACATAAGGCAACTCTCGTCAAGGGAAGGTTCATTCCAGTCCTGGTAAAAATGGGGAAACTGGAATTTCTGCTGCATATTCCAGCCACTTTAGGTGGTCATGTAGACCTGAGAGAGTGTGCTGTCTTTTCTGGTTTCCCTTTGGATCATCCCTGCCGCATTAGGAAGATTGTTGATTTGCATTAGTGAGAATATGACAAGAGGAGTGCCCACTTGAACGGTACAATCCATCAGCATTTCCATGATTAATCATCCTCTTGAATTTGATCTTGTAATTGCATCCTTCACAAAACAGAGCTGCTGTTCATGCTGCTGCTGTTAGTGGAAAAACCTTCTGTGGATTGAAAAATGGACACCAGTGGCTGATGATCAGTAATGAGGGTAAATTCTCTCCCATACAAGTACTGATTGAAACAGTTTACACCCCAAATCAGAGTCAAGGCCTCTGTCAATCTGTGCATAATTTTTCTCTGCAGCGTTAAGGGAGTGTGATACAAAGGCTATTGCGTGTTCACTTCCATCACTTTTAACATGACATGGGTGCACCTATTCAATAAGGTGAGCTTCAACGGATGATGAGATCATAATGAGTGAGTACAGTGTCTAGCATAACCACTTCCTTTGTTTTTTGGAAAACATCCTTACACAGACTTCCCTTTGTTTTGATACCGCTTATGAAAGCCAAATTGTTCTGTAATCAAAAATGGTTTGGGTTCTAAATGTTCCTGTATTACTTTCAAAATATGAGCAAAGCTAATTTCTGCTGGTTTGCTTGGAGTAATCAAACTGCTAGGCAAACTGTGTGCCTTTCTACTTCTTAACTCAGCATCACCAGTACACATTTCATTTACTTCAAAATACTGCTGAATTTATGCAGCATACGTCATCCAGTTAACTGTTGTGCAATCGAATGCATCTATCTCTCCAATGTAGCCAGCCATTTCTTCTTCTTATTTACTTATTATTATCAGCAGGTACTCACTGTATATGAACCTGTGAATTTCATCATTTTTTTTGCCATTTTTAACTCTACCATCTCTCTCCCCTTCCCAAGAAAAAAAACGTGCTGTGCTTCAACATGTAGGTTGTCATTTCAGGCTCATTTTAAAACTTCCTTGTCACCACTGTTATGTTTTGTGACTCCAGAAACGAACTGAAAAGAAAAACTCGGAATCTGGGAAAATTCATGTAGTTTATATTTAGTAAGGCGATTGCATATAATGTGTGGCATAATGATGTATGCCATTCACGTGCTTCTTACGTATAACCCATAATGAATTATGTAAACAACAAAGAATGCTTTATCGGACTCCAGACTGTGTAATGGTTTCTTTCCCCAAGCTATCAGACTCCTCAATACCCAGAGCCTGGACTGACACCTTACTGCCCTATTGTCTTGTTTATTATTTATTGTAATGCCTGCACTGTTTTGTGCACTTTATGCTGTCCTGGGTAGGTCTGTAGTGTAGTTTTTTTTCTGTGCTGTTTTTTATGTAGTTCAGTCTAGTTTTAATGCTGTTTCATGTAACAACATGGTCCTGAAAAAGTCTTGTTTTTACTGTGTACTGTACCAGCAATTATGGTCAAAATGACAATAAAAAGTGACTTGACTATACTGTATTTACAATATTACTCTAATATTAAAAAATGATTACTATAGATTGTGCAATTTTACGTATTGACCCAGGCTTGATGCAAATAGATTTATAGCTATTTATATGATATAGTCTCTCCCACAACATGTATGGCTCCAATCTTCCCTCAGAAAGTTTAAATTCCTTGTGATATAGAAAGCAATTTGATCCATTGAGTCTATGCTAGTTTGTATACTCTTGAATTCAATTTAAGCTCTTCACTACATTAACAAAGAAGCTGAGAATAAATATTTTCTAAAAATCTTACGTGAACCAAATAAATAATTTCCTTGTCTTCAGGATGCCCAGAGTGCATTGTCATCAATGACAGATTTATTAAAAGCAGTACAGCTGAAGATCTTCAGTTTGAAAGCATGCAAATTTTACGAAACATGATTCTTCAGGAAATATTTATGAATATTAACAAGTCAAAATACATTTATTGTATTTAGTTTTTGGAAATGTGGCTATAGTTTCACTGCTTATTTGTTTAAAATGCAAATAGCATTTAAAAATAACTCGGAGAACACAAAAATCACAGCTATTAAAATTGTCATACGTAATAATCCCATTAACTGACAATCCCTAACCAAATAATTGCATCGAGCTATTCTACTATATATGGTTTGTAGGATCTGTTAACAATGCACAACAATGTTAACTTGTTTTAGTAGTTGAATATTAAAGCATGCAGATGCTGGAAATCTGAAGTAAATACTGAATGTATACAGCGCACTCTGCTGGTGAGACAGCATTTATGGGGCGAGAGAACAGATATATTATTTCAGGTTGATGACCTCTGACATATCATTCTGTTTCCTTCTGCGTTATTGCTGCCACAGCTCATGAGTATTTATAATAATTTCAGATTTTATTTCTAATTTACAAGTGGTTGGGGAGTTCATATTAGCCATGAAAGTGACAGGACTTTTCTGCTTAAAAAGACATCCTGGTTGGTAGTACTAACCATGTTATGCAGTAGCAACTATGTATTCTACTTCTTTACCAAAATTCAGTTCCTTGGATGTGATTAAAGCTTAATTTTGGAAGTGGTGTACCATGTGGCTACAGGCTAAGAATAAATTGCCATGCACTCTGCTCCTTTTGAACAACATGAAACATAGAATTGTACAGCACAGGCATACACTCTTTGGTCCATAATGTTGTACTGAGCTAATTAAACTAGTAATCAAAAGTCTAATTACCTCATCCTTTTTGACTACAGAAATATTACCTCTCCATTGTCATATTGCCAGAGGGTGGTGAATTTGTGGAATTTGTTACCACAGGCGGCTGTGGAGGCCAAGAAATTGGGTGTATTTAAGGCCGAGCTTGATAGGTTCTTGATTGGCCATGGTATCAAAGGTTAGGGGGAGAAGGTCAGGGAGTGGGGCTGAGGAGGGGGAAAAAAGGATCAGCTAAGATTGAATGGCAAAGCAGACTCAATGGGCCAAATGGCCTAATTCTGCTCCTCTGACTTATGGTCTTATTGGCTTATATTCATGTGATTCCCTAGAGCTTTCAAACAAGTCATATCATATTTGTCTCCACTACCACTCCTGGCAGCTTATTCCAAGTACCAACCAGTTGCTGTGTAATAAATAAAAAAAAACTTTGCCTTGCATATCTCCTTTGAATTTGCCTCCTCTTATCTAAAATGCATGCCTCTAGTTTTAGATATTTCCATGGAAAATAGATAGTGGCTGTCTGCTTTGTCTATACCCTTCATAATCTTAAAAACTTGTGTTAGGTGTCTCCTCAGCTTCTCTGCACAGAAAACAATACAACCATGTCCATTTTCTCTTCCTAGCACATGACCTGTGATATAGACAAAATCCTGGTAAACTCTTTTGCACCATCTCCAATGCCTCTATGTCTGTCCTATAATGGGGTGACCAGAATTAAATGCAGTGTTCCGGAGGCAGCCTAACCAGAGTTTTATAAAGCTGCAATGTAACTTCCTGACTCTTCAACTCAATGCCTAGACCGGGGGTCGGCAACCTGCGGCTCCCGAGCCATTTGTGGCTCTTTCACCTCTGTGCTGCGGCTCCCTGTGGCTTTGGGAAATAATTGGTCAGTATTTAATTAAAATGTATTTTATGTTAGTTTGTTAGCTTTTGAAATGTAATTCTAAATTTGAAGATTATGGTGATCTTGTACGATCTAAGTGTGGCGACACATTTCCTCACAATTAGCCAGCATTCCGGCTAAGGGAGATAGCCTACGGGGGTTTGTGAGTACGCGTCTTTTGCAGCATCTGCGTCCATGGGGGCTGGGTTGAGGGAGGCTTAAAAGCAAGGCTGTTTAGTTCGAATAAAGTTACCTTTGACTGCAGTCTTTATTTTAGCGCTGCGTGTAGCGCTACACCGCTACAACGTGTTTTTTATCGCTATTAATATACATCACCACTGCCAATGCCTGACACCCGCCAGTGCGCGCTTTCTTTTAATTCTTCGATCCAAGGTAGGCTACCTATGTAGTAACCTTCAACCCAACGTCTTTTTTTCGGAGTTCAAAATGTTTTTGTTGCATGCAGAAATGTAATTTCGTTTTCTCTGCAGGAGTTCATCAATTTCAAAAATGCAACACATTATAGTTTGTTTATACATAGCATAAAGGCAAAAAAAACCCGTTGTATGCAGTGTTATTTCATTTTGTGGCTCCCAGTGTTTTCTTTTCTGTGGGAAATGGGTCCATATTGGCTCTTTTAGTGGTAAACGTTGCCGACCCCTGGCCTAGACTAATAAATGCAACAAAGCTGTATGCTTCTTTACTACCTTATCAACATGTGCAGTTACTTCAGGGAATTATGAACTTGACCGCAAGATCCCTCTATACATCATTCTGTTAAGGGCCCATGTACTGTCCAACATAAAAATGATGCCAGAGCATCTTCCATCATTTGCTAAGGGAGGACAGGATTTTGGTTAATTCCTCATTTGAAAGAGGGCACCTCCAACAGTGTAGAGTTACCCTTGGACTGAATTCAGAAATATTTGGCTGTCCTTCATGGTCAAATTGCAAAAGAAAACCTTAAAGTTGACCAAGTTAATTTTGGCAATTTACCTCCATTAAAACTTGTTCAAGGCAGTCATTAAAACAGTGCAGGGCATTTTCTAAAGTCTGACTTTTGCCCTTATTAACAAACATGCAGAAATTTTCATGATGCTACATTGAGCCTAACAGAGGTCTCTTGGTCATTAATGATTTGGCTTGATCTGCTTTTCTGCTCCAGAGATCAGCAGCATGAAGTCACTGCAGGCAGCTATTAAAACTGCTCTCTTACGCATGGGAGAGCACTTTATCCATGGGTGAGATCTCCCTGAGGCCATTTCAGGCTTTTTACTTAGCCCCTTGTGAAGCAGTTTAAATGGGGTGTTTGCAGGGGGTACTGTGGAGAGGAATAACAACAAATGTATTGGATTTTATTGTCTCCTCATCTTCTAAGTTAAAAGTTGTCTTCCCACCTTAGAAGTTGTGCATCACACATAACAGGGATCATGAGCTTTAATAATATTGAAGCCATTTAGCTATAAGATTCCAAAGGAAAGTTAAAGGTTAAGTATAGACTCACTCTGTGTATTTTGACCTTCTGTTAGCTGTCCTCAGGAGTCCCTACACAGACTCAGTTCTGTATAAACAATATTCCCAAAATACCTTTGGGCGTTTATGGGAGGGGAAATTTTTTGTCCAGTCTGAATAAGTAGAACTCTTAGTCAGGTGTAGGGGCTTGACGGATTTGTAAAGACCAACTTCAGTCTTTAAGTAACATATGTGGAAACTACAAAAATATTTGGATTCCAAATGATTAATATGGGTGGGTGGGGGGGGGAGTCACTCCAAGTTTCTTGTATGTTCATTTTCTTGTTTTATTAAAACAGGAAATGTAGGAAATATTAAGCTAATTAGGTCAGAACTGCTGAGAGAGACATTTTTTGACAATGATCTTTCAGTAATATTTCCTCCACATTTGCTGTAAATTTCTAGAAACTGTAATATTTTTATTTGTGTTGGTTCTGAGATGGGGAATGCAGGGCACTTTTATTTGACTTTGCATTCTAATTGGGTGCTTTGCAGGACCTGTGGAGTGTTACCAACTTCTTGTTTCATTATTCTCCCTGTCCTCACTTAACGCTAGACCTTGAAAGACAGTGCCACTGTGTGGAAATTAAAGCGATCTTAACTGTTAACAGTTTCCTGTGGTTTAAAGACTCACTAAAAATGGTAAGTTAGCACAGTGATGCCATTGTGTAACTTACCTCACTTACGCTCTGAAACCACAGAAATAATTTAACTCCATTTTCAAACAGATGTTGGGGTTTGAAGAATAGGCTCGATCTGTAATGAGACTGATCACATACAAACCTCTTGTCATCCCCTTGAGTCAGATATAGTCAGATCAACCATGATCTCACGCAATGGAATAATAATTCCACATTCCAGTTGCTGACAAGAATCTATCAGATTTTGCCTTGGAAAATTTTTGACTCTGTTCCTATTGCCCTTTGATAAGAAATTTTTCCCATCATTTTTTACAAGACAAAAAAAAACATGTCAGCTTTGTCTAAAGCGAGTGACCCCCGATGTATAAATAGTAACCCCAATTTCTAGGTTCTGCCACAAGAAGAAACAAACTACTCCCCAAAATTTAATATCAGGCTTGAGCAATCCTCCACAGAAGTAAAACAGGATGTCACAATGTTTATAATGTACTAGAATAACACTGAAGTCTATTAAGTTGTACTGTGGTATTCTGTTCCCTAAATTTCAAGGGAACTATAGGGTCCTTTCAAACACAAGCTGTCTGATTACTTACCCATGAAAGGTTAAGCAGGATCTGTGGTATTGCATGTAGCCAATTAGACATCTCCTTGGAGTAGCAAGAGCAACATCTATGTAAGAGCAGGAACCATTGAGAATAAAGTAGGTCTATTGTGTACGAGTTTCACTTGGACCTATAAAAAGAAGTGAGCTTCAAGCAGAGCAGCCTTTTTGGTAGTAGATAGAGTCAGTGTGGGGAACTGGTGCAGGAGGCTTTAGCGGGAAGAGGTGGAGCTAAGGCACTGAAAGCAATATTTGGATTGGTCATTATATGAATCAACCAGTGTAGGAGTGTCTATCTTTGGCTCGAGAAGCTTTGCCAGAGAGGCTTTGCAGGTAAGTACAGGTAAGTTTCTTTTTCATAGTTGTTTACTAAAAATATGCCACCTCACAGCAACTGAAATAGAATAGGGATTCAGAATCAGATGATGTGGGAGCTCCTGGACCCCATTGTGATTCCTGGTGACCACATCTGAGGCAAGAACTGGCTGTTCAAGGAACTCAAGCTCAAAGTTGGGGACAGGAATCTGAGCTTCAAACACTGCAAAGTGTCAGGGAGGGGACGAACTACCGAGTCACTTTGTTTCAGGAGACAGGCACACTGATTCAGTCTGTGGCTAGGGACAAGAGGATGTGAAGTATAAGGATCCAGAAGGTAGTAATGGAGGAGCCTCAGCTCTTGAGATTACCCAACAGGTTTGAGATTGCTCCTCACTGTGAAGATGAGAGTGGAATTGTAGGAAGGGTGAGCAACTGAAGCATGGTTCACGTAGGTATGGGGGAGGGAAGAAAAATGTAGTTGCAATTGGGGATAGTTTAGTCGGGTTAGACACAATATAGGGAAGTTTGTGGTCATGCACACTGGTAGAAGGAATGAAGGCTTAAACAATTTTTGAGACAGAGCAAATCCAGAAACTGGGGAGTCCTAGTGCAGGAATGCCTAAATGCTAGCTTGCAGGTTATGTTGATAGTAAGGAAGGCAAATGCAATGTTAGCATTCATTTTGGGAGGACTAGGGTACAACAATGATTATGTAATGCTGAGATTTTATAAGGCAATGGTCAAACTGCATTTGGAATATGGTGAACTGTTTTGGGGCCTCATAACTATGAAAGGATGTGCTAGCATTGGTGAGGGTTCAGAGGTGGTTTGAGAATTATCTTAGGAATGAAATGATTAACCTATGAGTAGTGTTTGATGGCTCTGGGCCTGTACTCACTGGGGTTTATAAGACTGAGGGGATCTCATTGAAACCTAACTAATATTGACAGGTCTAGATAGAGTGGATATGGAGAGGATGTTTCCTATAGTGGGAGAGTATAAGACCAGAGGACACAACTTCAGAATAGAAGGACATCTCTGTTTAAAAAAAAAGATGGGGATGAATTTCTTTAGTGAGGGGTGGTGGATCTGTGAAATTTAACATAGTTGGCCATGGAGGCATGGGATTGTGTGTATTTATAGCAGAGGTAGATAGGTTCTTGATTAGTAAGGGAGTTAGAGGTTACAGCCAGAGGGCAGGAGAATGGGTTAGAGGTAGAAGTTAAAGCAGCAATGATCAAATGTCAAAGCAGACTCGATGGACTGAACGACTGAATTATGTTGCTCTGTCTTTTGGGCTATGCTTTCAAATTAGGTTGTTGACAGTTAGGTAGCTGACAGGCTGATCAATGTCTTAATAACTTAATTCAATGAGACGTCAGTGCTCTTTAATCCAGCATTAATGAAGCAGTCATGATTTTGTGTGATAGGTTCTATTAAGCTACTCTGCTTTGCTCAACAGAAGTGCAATCCTCCAGTCATTGATAGCTTTCAAATGCAACTCACTTCTGAACTTCTACCTGCAGTGTTCCAATCTTTAGAATTTTCCACCTGTAAAATTAATTTAGCTTAAATCTCTGCAGTGAATCAGAATCAGGTTTATCAACACTGACATACGTTGTGAAATGAGTTGTTTTGTGGCAGCAGTACAATGCAATACATAAGATCATACTACAAGTTACAATACTATAGGAAAGAGTACAAAAGAAAGAAGTAGTGTAAAAAGAGAGCAAAATAGTGAAGTAGTATACATGGATTCATTGACTATTCAGTAATATGATGGCAGAGTGGAAGAAACTATTCCTAAAGTATTGAACATGTGACTTCAAGCTCCTGTACCTCCTGTCTGGTAGTAATGAGAAGAGGGATCATCCTCTGTGGTGGGTGTCCTTATTGTTGCATGCCACCTTCCTGAGGCATTGCCTTTTGAAGATGCTGAGGAGGCTGGTGCCCATGATAGAGCTGACTGAGTTTACAACCCCCTACAGCTTTTTCCTATCCTGTGCATTGGTGCCTTTATACCAGATAATGATGCAAACAGGATGCTGTCTACATCTGTAGAAATTTGCTAGTGTCTTTGTGACATACCAGATCTCCTCAGACTCCTAGTGAAACATAGGTATGCAACACCTTCTTCGTAACTGCATCAACATGTTTGGCCAGGATAGATCTTCAGAGATTTTGACACCCAGGAACATGAAACAGCTCACTCCTGAGGTGTGTCAGAGATCTGCTTCCCATTCAAAGATGATTGCTTCTCATCTGCAGATTTGGTTAAACCATTTGTGAATGGAGAACCAATAGCTGTCCTGTTACAAAAAAAAACTTAAAAAGAACTTCTGCTTCCTTGCGACACAGGAGGTAGTTCAGCCCATTGTGTATAGAGTAGTTCAAAATATAGACCCTTTCGTTGCCTGTCTTGTTATGTACTCTTCCTGTCGTACTCATCAACTTCTTACTGGGAAGATGCATGCATTAGTGTTACTATGTTTATTTTACACAAATAAAGCAGCAGCAGGAATTGAACCTGGGTCACTGGTACTGTAAGCATTGTGTTAACCACTATGCTACACACCACCCAATTAACTTTTTCCTTCAAAAAGTGTAACTTTTACCCTGCTATCTGTCTACACTAAAGCAAAAATTCACAGTGGCCAGGTAATCCTCCATGATATTTAAGAGGAAACTGGAGCACCTAGAGGAAACCCACGTTTCCGGGGAGGTTATGCCACCTCCACACAGACTGTATGTAACATTGGCATGGGATCTATGGCAGTGGAGTGCTGAGGCAGTTGATAGACCACTAATTTAGCTATGTTTACATATTCCCCTAAATTCGTCCAGAATTTTCTTAAAGAACTTAATGTAAGTTAAGTATCCTCCACTGTTGTTGCTTGGGTCTTTGGAGCCTCCATCTTCCTGTCACCCCACCTTATCTGAACACCCTAACCCTCTGCCCTTCTCTGACTCCTCCAACTTTCCTCCCCCCTTCAATCCCAACTCTAATCCCTGCCGTGTTGTTCCGCAAATCTAAGATCGAAATAGAATAGTCATAATGGGTGGATGCTGCAACTAATTGGTTTTGCTTGAACAAATGGACCCAAACTTTATAGTTACTTCAAAACCCACTTTATTGTTAATACAGAGAAGAAATAGAGAGTTGTGAGAAACGTGTTATATTGTACACCACCTACACCACTGATAGGTAGGGCTAACTTAAGCAACCCCTAGTAGTCTGCACTGCCAAATATACTTAGCAACGTCTGTGTGGTTCCTGAAGCAGGCGATCGGCCGTGGGCCGGCTAGGGTGGAAGTCCTTGGCGAGTTCAGCTGCTTGGCCCGAAGGTGGAACCCAGGCAATTGGTCTCCCCAAGAAGGGACTTGCCCATCTTTATAGCACTATTACCACCTCCCAGTCCAGCTGGAAGGGGCTAGGCCTCCAATCCGACGCTTACATGACCCCAACAGCCAGTCCAAGACCTGGTCAGGTATTAAGTCAACATACATCCACCACACCTGCAAGTACCAAGGTCGATGTGACCTTCAACACATGGCCTCTGCCTCCCCGGGGCAATGCATCCTATTAAGCTTACAACCAAACAATGTAAAAAACATTTTTAGAGACAAGGTAATTGATCGCTTTAATGCAAATCAGCACTTTTAGCTTGTTCTCAGGCACGTTATCCGGTAGAACAGGGTCACATATTGTTCTCCCCTTACCTAGTATCAAGGGTCAATCTGCCCAACAACATAACAGGCCCACAAATTCCTAATTGTTAACTATTTCTTTACCGTATCCATTTTCATACCCACTCACCCTACCCATATACTATACACTTACCTATACATGTGCCTTCACCATTCTCCCACTGAACTTGTGTCCTCATACCTTGACTCTATTCTTTCCCCTTTGGTTCAGCCCTAGCCACCTATATCAGCATCACTTCTCATGCTCTTAAAACCTTAAAACCCGTTGCTCTGGGCAGATAGGGCTCATTAACCAGGGATGGTAGCTCATCTAGGAGAGGAGAAAACTCCAATTTCAAACCTACGCTGCCTTATGGCCATACCTTTCACAGGAAAGGCTTTGGGAGTAAGCCCCGAGGGAAAAATCCGGAGTCAGAGACCCGAAGACGACTGACTGCTGTACCCATCACCGGCACAGCAACTCCTACGACGCTGCTGGCACCAAACTGTACCGATTTTCATCGTTCCTTTGGACCTGTCATCAGCATGCGGTGGGTGTCCCACTGCATGGGCAACAGACGGATCTCAATACCAACCCTGCCCTGGCTTGTGCCCTGGAGAAGCCACTCCCAGTGACTACCAGAGGCGCAGTACCCATGGTCGACTGCAACCGACAGAGGCCATGGCTGTTCACAGTGAGATTTTGTAGCCCATGTGGTAATCTTTTCTCCCCTCCGCCCTCTCTCAATAAGGGAGCTGCTGTCACCCACTGGACTTTATCTGAAAGAATTGTACTGACAGCCTGTTCCTCTGGGGCTAATTGCAGTGTATATGCATGACTAATTTCTAGCATTATTTGATTGTGAAGTGTATCTGTGTTCTTCCATTTCCCCAGCTTGGTTGAGTGAATATTGTGCATCCATTATGTTAATCCAGTTTAACAAATTGTTCAGCATGTTGTATGTCACTCTGATATTACGCATTACCTGATCACCTTGCTGTCTCAAATCTAAATTTTGCATTAGATTTGTTGTGCTCATTTTTCTTCATTGACATTAAAGTTGCTTGCTTTTTCTGTGTTGCTTTGATGCCTTGCCAGTACATTTGAGCGTACAGACTCCAGTTAGTCTCCTTTGTTGCACAAGACTTCATGCATATGGTTACTTCGAATAGTTGAATAGTTTATTGAGAGTCAAGATGGAGATTGATGTGTAGCATGCTAACTTGTGACTTGTGGCGGCATTTCTAGTTAATACAGCTTTGTAGAGTTTGGTTAGAACTTCCTCTTTGTCAATGCAGATTTACCATGTATAATCATATACTGATGGCGTGAGCTAGTTTTTTTTTAAACCTTGCCTTCGCACGGAGATTTCTGCTGCTGTTCATTGTTCATGTTTATTTTCAGAAATGCCTTGGGGCATTTTGCTCAATTGAAACACAATACAAGTGCAAGTTGTTAAAAAGTCCCAAATTCTGCTTTCAAAAAAGTTGATTTTTAAATAATTCACAAACACAACAGAAAATATATTGCAGTGTTGTACCGTATTTTTGAAGGTAGGTTACGTTCTTAGTTTTTTTTAACATGAGGAATAAGTTTCTTACTCAAAGTTTTTTTTCTGCTACTTTGATCCTAATGGTGGTGAAAATGTTTAAATGTATGTCTACTGCCCTCACTGTGCATTTGTACACACATATGCAGTGAGCTAAACAAATCCACAAAAATCACCCAAGACAGAAGCTTTCTTCAGGGTTTTTAATGAAATTTCTTCTCTGCAAAACTTCAGAGAGTTAAGTAAAATAAGTATTAAATTCAATACAGATTCTTTACATGCCTGAAAATTTTAATACTGTTGATTATTCTCACAGCAAGTGTTAACCAAGGTAGCGTTTGCAACCCTCCGTAACTGTGCAGTGTAAACAAGAGTAAATTTGTGGCACAACAACAAACTTAACTGTCATACTTCCTTCAAAATATATGTAATGTTTACCAACATTACCAATAACTTAAGACTCACAGAAATTGCTGCTTCAAGGGCAATAAAGAGTGAATGGAGATGTATGTCTTCCCACCTTGTGCTTCAAATAGAATAAAAACTAACTCACACAGGAATTGATACAAAAAAACAGCTTATGTATAGAAAGTAATGTTCAGACAAAATGAACTACTCATCTAGAAGCTAGAACAGTACGTATTTTTTCCAGCAGCAGTTTGGCCTCGAAGCATTGGGTTCATCTGATAGATCTGGAAGCTAAAACGTACTTAGGCTGAAAGAGGGGGAAGAACCAGGAATTAAAGAGTACTAGGAAGAGCAGTCCACCATTTAGAGGATGGGTTGGTGAACAGTGCTTAAAGAACAGATACCTTTCCTACTAAGGCAGGTTACTCTCCCTCGTCTGCACACTGCCTGTCTGGAGTCTGATTAGGAATGGCTCTAGGTTGTCTACAAAGCAGAATAAAATTTATAGGGTCTTGCTGAAAGTTGCGGATATGTTTGCTTTGAACTCTGGTGATGCTGAGTGATTTGTTTTTATGTCCCAGTTAATTGCTTCAAATGTTTATGCTCTCCACAGTTCTGTGTTGTTATTAGATGGTGGATGATTGCTTGAGATCGGGGATGATTCATGTGTTGAGAGTTCAAAGTTGTCCAGTGAAGTCACTGTGAGAGCCGTGGTCTCCTTCACAGATAGGGCAAGTGGGTGGGTAACTTGTCCTGCGGAGGCACACTCTGCTTGCTGCTGACGCATGGTCTCTGTGTACTCCTTAGGAATGACCTCATGAGTCTCAATAGCATTCCCAGTGCTCCTTGTGGTACCTTATGTGCCAAGATGTGGCACTGCGATGTGATCTGGTGTATCTGAAAACTAGACAGGAAGTTGTATTTAAAGTGGCTCATTTTAAAATTCTATTCTCATATTTCTTGAACATCTGCCTATCTGATCAAGTTTTCAATCAAGTAGAAACACAAACACAAGAGCACCAGTAATGATAACAGTGAATGTGGGACATAAATAGCTTACCTGTCCATCTCCAGAGGGAGAAGAGTCAGGTAACCAGGTTTTGAAGAATTATTTTTTTTGTAATCAGCTTGAAATGTTTCCCTGTTTGGATACAAATTTCTCTGCAGGGTGCTTCTGTCACATTCTGCTTTTCAATCATCTAAAAGTACAGAGGGAAATCCTTTGTCCCATCAGATTTATGCCACCTCCTAGAAGTGCATTTCCACTTGTTGCAATCAAACCCAAGCTGCAGAAGCAGTGACTGTTGGAGGTCTTGGCCTCTCCTTATGTGTCATATCGTCTTCGTTTTTCTTTCTCCCTTTCTGAGTTGGTGACTGAAGTCTGCACCGAGCCAGCAAATCCTGAACCAGAATGCTGGAGTCCAAAATATGTTGAGCAGAATATCTTCCGGCCAATTGAAGTACTATTGTGTTATGGATTGAACCTTCACAAGGCTTTCTTCCAATTTCTGAAATCAGGATGTGATCCCTAATTATGTCTTTTTGTTATTCCCCACAGGACAAACTTCCTTCATTTCTGGTGTAATGACTAAATTTGTCTGAGGGAATCTCAATTTAGATGGGGATCCTTGTTGCTTTCTTTCTCTGTTCCAGCAATAACCTTCATTCTCACTCTGTCTCTCCCCCAGACAGTTTGCAGAAACGGAACAAGTGGGAATGAAGTCAGAAGATCTGAGAGCAGTGATTGTAAGAAGCTCAACAAATCCCAGCAGCTGAAACAAATCTTCAAAGAATATGGGGCTGTAGGAGTGGTATTTCACACTGGGATATCGCTGGCTTCACTTGGCATCTTCTATCTAGCTGTTTCAAGGTGAGTCTTACAAAAGATCATCAGACCTTATGAGTTAAAATCGTCTATGAGGGAAACTTCCCACGGCCACACCATGTTGACCTTCAAGTGACCATTTACGTTGGTCCTACTCCGCACTTTATTCTTGATGCATTTACCCCTCCCCACCCCTAATTATTCTCACATACTTACATAAGGAGCAATTCACAGAGGCCTGTCAATCTAACACACACACCTTTGGGATGTGGGGAATCCAGAGAATCCAGGAGGAATCCACAGGGAGAATTGTGTGAATTCCGCACTTATAGCCCCAAAAGTCAGAAAGGAAGCCAGGTTGTTGGAGCTTTGAGTGGAAGCTCTACCAGCTGTACTGCTCCACTGCCTTTGATATTGTGTGTCTACTGAATACAGGCAGCGCTTCAAAAATGTACAAGGATATCTTGGGGGGGGGGGGGGGGTTGTCTTATTTTCTACACCGCACACATTGTCCTACCAGAGAGAGCTTCAGCCCAGATACGCACAATTGATGTTCAAAGCTTCATGTTAAAGTTGAGAGTCTTGATTATTTTTAAGTGAAGTGGGACTAAGGATTTGATACCAGCTGCACTCTCTGTCCTGCCCATTTCAATGTTCCATTGTTTATGCGTTGATAACAACACGGTGGATGAGCGTTTGTGGTACAGAGGAAAAGCTTATACTGACGATTATGGAGGTGTCAGGCAGCAACCACACCGGCTGCGCCATGGGGAATAAATCCCCCATGTGACTCAGATATTGTTAATATCTTTCCATATGTTCCCCTCGCTCCCTTCTCCAATGGCCACTGGTTTGCTGTGGCACTGATGCCAAATAGCTTGGGTAGCCATGCGCAAACTCCTGCAAGCTGCATGTTTGAATATTGTATACACTGAAGTTGAAACTGATCCTACCCTCACCACCGATTACACGGCAGTAATCCTAGCTCTGTTTAGATAATGCAGCTAAGGTAACAGTCTTGTTTTGTTAGGTGTGGTACAACAAGCTGCAGACAGCACCTGTTTGCTTACACAGACACTAGGAAAAGCCAGGTGCTGGCTCAGGTTTTCTGCGGAGACTGAAGCTTCATTTGCAATTGTAGAACGGGGAGGTGACAAGACAGACAGACAGACATACTTTATTGATCCCGAGGGAAATTGGGTTTCATTACAGCCGCACCAACCAAGAAAAGTGTAGAGATATAGCAAAATAAAACCATAAATAATTAAATAATAATAAGTTAATCATGCCAAGTGGAAATAAGTCTAGGACCAGCCTTTTGGCTCAGGGTGTCTGACACTCCAAGGGAGGAGTTGTAAAGTTTGATGGCCAAAGGCAGGAATGACTTCCTATGACGCTCAGTGTTGCATCTCAGTGGAATGAGTCTCTGGCTGAATTTACTCCTGTGCCTAACCAGTACATTATGGAGTGGATGGGAGACATTGACTGTTTATTCCTCTCCATTGATGAAGCCAGATTACAAGAATATTCTTTGAATTTATTTAACTGGTAGGTTATGAGCAGTTAGCTACCAGATTGTCTACAGAACATAACTGATTTCACAGGTAATACAGCAATTGTGACTATTTTTGGAATACATGTTTTTGAAGGTGAATAGGCTTAAAAGGAAAAATTTGTGTTAATACAGTTGTGTAAAGTACTAGTGCCCCATCTCTTGGTTTCACAAGTAAACTTTAGTTGCAAAATATACAGTATGTACAAAAAAAATTGTCATTTATTGGTGTTAATCCTGCTTTTCCCAGTAGCACCATTGTTTCTCGTGGCCCCCTTGGATAACGTATGCTTTCATTGTTTGAGGGGCTTCCTTACTTGAAGTCAGTTTCCACGCCCAGTAGCGGTAGGACCTTAGACTGTCCTCTTTTGCACAGAACATTTGCATTAGCTGCATTAGGTTCAGTACATCTGTCAGTGTGTACTCCTGCAGCTTGGAATATGCTGTTTGGCATCATTCCCTTATGGACATCTTGCAGTCTTGAAAGACCTGCAAGTTTTAGGCAGACCAAGGACTGTTTTTCACTGAGTTAATGATCTTCCAGAATCACTTGACGTCTGCCTTAGGGTGTCCATCTATGCTTACTGTCTCTGTTATAAAATTATCAGTTCACTAGCTTGTTTAAGCACAACAATAATTGTAAAACAAGCTCTAAACATCTGTACTGGAGAGGGAGGGTTAACTTGAAAAGATGCAGTGTTGTTCCAAGGAACTCAGATCTATTTACCAAACCGGTGATATTTTTCCAACTTCCTTCTTGTTGATTCTATCAGTGCAGTTTTGCTGAGCAGAATTTCAGGAAACTGGTGACCATTTTTGGTGGGGGTGGGGATGGTAATTGTCACTTTCCTGTCCTGCTTAATAATGTTGTATGTTGTTGTCTTCACTCAAGCTGTGGAATGATAATGTTTGCCTCCTCAGTCAATCGTGCTTCTGTGTCTTACAGTTTATTTTCTTCAGAGTGGTTAATTCATTGTGTCTATACTTTTTTTACATTTTGGACTTTTTACTACTATTTTAACTTTGATTTTATAATATCTTCCATTTGGCAGACAATGGTTGTTTCACTCCTATCTGTTTACTTCTGTTAAAACAAATGAGGGTTGGTTCTGGTAGGAACATATGATGCTGTGAAATTCTGCTGTTTTGCAGGAAGCCTGATTTAAGTCAAAGGAAGATTTGTATTGTTCCTGGCCATTGTGGTGATTACTGCAATTACTTAAATGTCAGCAAATTTTAATTGCCACTTATAGATTTTAGGTCTCAAAGTATCAAAAATTATTTAATTGGAACAGCATGGTTGCTTATTTTGCCTTCGTAACTTTCGGCTTTTGAGAACATTTCTGCCAATCCTCTGCATTGTTCCTATCTGTTACCAGACCATAAGGGTGGTGCTTGGGAATCATTGCCAGGTGCTTGTCAAAGAACAAAGATTGCTCCCCCTACATTGATAATCCAATTCACATCAATCTGAGTGAGTTCAGGTTATAAACTATATAATCACAAGGCAAACTAAACCCATGTCTATGTGTCTTCTATAGCTTGGGGTCTCAAATCCCATGCTGTCCCGAGTCCATGGCTATCCAGTGATGACTGAGAGAAAAGATGCTCATGCTTATGTAGCGGAAAAAGAAGTAGGACCACTCAAGGATAAAGGGAGAACATTTATCTAGATATGGGTGAGGTTCTTAATGAATGCTTTACATTGACACTTACCAAGGAGAAGGATGTGGAGGATAGGGGGATCAGTGCTGAGTACATTGATGTGCTAAGGCATTTGAGGTAAAGAAGGAGGTAGTGATAGGTCTCTTAAAGAGTGTTAAAGTTGATAAAACCTCAGAGCTGTTGGGATATACCCCACGTTATTTACAGAGGCAAGAGAAGATATTACTGGGGCCTTAGCCAATGTTCTCTGTAGCCACAGGTGAGGTCAGACTGGGGAGTAGCTGATTGATGCACCATCAATAACTCACACTGAGACGTAAGGCGAGATATCGGCTTTTATTGACTGGAAGAAGGAACCAGGAGTGAGTGTCTATCATACAAGGTCTTGGAGACTGAGGCTGAGCGTCAGGCCGCAGATCTCCTTTATACAGGGGCCTGTGGGAGGAGCCACAGGAGCAGTCAGCAGGGGCGTGTCCCGACAGGCACATAGTTCACCACATTGATGTTGTTCCATTATTCATGCAAGAAACCAGAGACAATCCTAGAAACTATAGATTGGTGAGAATCTTGTCACTGATAGGGAAGTTACTGGAGCTTAGGGGTAGGATTTAAAAGCATTTGGAAAACCATGACCTAATTAGGGAGAGCCAGCATGACTTTTTGTAAGGCAAGTCATGTCTTATTAACTTGATTGACTTTTTGGCGAGATGATAAAGGTGATTGATGAAGGCTATATACTGTATATGCCTCAATGGACTTTATTAAAGCAATTGACAAGGTCCCTAATGGGAGGCTCATCCAGAAGATTAAGATGCATGGGATCCATGGCAAATTAGCCATTTGATTCAGAATTAGCTTGCCCATAGAAGACAGAGTGTAGTGGTTGAAGGGACTGTAAGTTTTTGATTACTGATATTTCACAGGGATCTGTACCCTGTGATATATACAAATGATCTGGATGAAAATGTAGATGAGTAGATTAGCAAGCTTGCAGATGATATGAAGATTTGTGGTGTTGTGGATAGCGTAGAAAACTGGCAATGAATACAACAGGATATAGATCACTTGTAGATATGGTGGAGAAATGACAGATGGAGTTTAATCTGGACAAATGTGAAGTGTTGCACCTTGGTTAATGTAAAGAGACAGGACTGTTGAGGGCAAAACCTTTAAGTGTTGAAGAGCATTGGGATCGTGGGGTGCAAGTTCATAGCTCTATGAAATGCCTATGGAGGTTGATAGGGTGGTTAAGAAGGCATATTGCCTGTTTGCCTTTATTTATCAAGGCACTGAGTTCAAAAGTCAGGAAGTTATATTGAACCTTTATAAAACTAGTTTGGCTGCATCTGGAATATTGCAAACAGTTCTGGTTCTCCCATTATAGGAAGGATGTCAAAGCTTTGCAGGGGGTGCAGAATAGTTTACCAGGTTTCTGCATGGATTAAAGGGCATGTGCTATAACAAGAGGTTACACAGACTTGAGTTGTTTTCTCTGGAGCAGTGAAGGTTAAGGGGAGATCCGATAGATGTTTATAAGATTATGAGAGGCCTAGATAGAGTGGACAGACAGTACCTTTTTCTTAGGGTTGAAATGTCTAATACCTGAGGGCATGGATTTAAGGTGAGGGGGGTAGATTCAAAGGAGACGTGAGGGGCAAGTTTTTTTACACAGTGGTGTGTGCCTGGAATGCACTCTGTGAGGTGGTGGTGGAGGCAGATACATTGAGGACTGTTAAGAGATGTTTAGATAAGCACATGCATGTGAGAAAAAAGGAAGGGTGTGAGCATTATGTGGACGGATTAGTCTAATTGGCCATTTGATAATTAATTTAATTGATTCGTCACAACATTGTGGACCAAAGGGTCTATCCTGTGCTGTACTGCTGTGTTCTACTTACAGTCCTCAATGCAGTATTGGCAAAGTATTTTATGTGATTAATTGATGTAAAGTGGAATTGATTGGTTCTTGTATCAGCGAATTCCCATAACAGGCTCATGTTTTTCTCATGTTCTCGCCCATTCTTGTCGCCGATTGGTGGGCTGGCCATTTGGATGATCTGTTAGTTTTTATACAAAGGATTTGTTGGAGATGTTTGGTGCTTGCAAGCTTTTGTTCCTTTTTCTTTTCATGTTTTCATTGAAGATTGATGTCTTTCTTTCAACCACCAATGGTTTTCTGCATTCTCTGGCTATCTGGAGAAGAGTAATTTCTGAGTTGTATTCTGATAATAAAATGAACCTTTGAACCTTGTAACATCATGCAAGCAGCAATAAGATGTGTTTGGTTTTGGGAGGATTATTGAGGTTTTACAAGGTAAAACGGTAACAGAATGGAGAGTAAAGTTTTACAGTACAGAGAAAGTACAAAACAAGCAGGCAGTAAGCTGCAAGGTCACAAAGAAGTAGATTGTGAGCTCAAGAGTTTATCTTGTCATGCTAAGGAAATGTTCAGTGAGATAGAAGCAGCCCTTGACACTAGTGCTTGTGCTTTCAGGGTTTTGTATCTTCAGCTCAGTTGGGGAGGGTGGGATCTTCGATTACGCTAACCACTTTACTGAGGCAGTGAGAAGTGCTGACAGCCCACGGAGGGGATGCTGGCTTTCATGATGTACTGAGGTGCGTACACAACTCTCTACAGCTTCTTACAGAGGAGTTGCCCTACCAAGCTCTGATGCTATTGGATAGGATGCACTGATTGAAAAATGGTTTGGCTCAAATTTGTTCAGCCTCCTTAGGAAATAGAGGCACTGGTGAGCTTTAACTTTCTTGGCAATAACATCAATATGATTGGACCAGATCAGGATATTACTGATATTTATTCCTAGAATCTTGAAGTTCTCAACCTTCTTGACTAAAGCATCATGTTGCATATGGGTCACCCTCTTTCCTGATTTGAATGACTAGCCCTTTTGCTTTGCTTACATTGAGGAAAAGGTTGTTTCCACAACACCCGTGTAGCTAGGCTGTGTATCTCCTAGTGGACTCGTTGTTATCTGAAATATGGCCGACTGTATTGGTATCATCTGAAAACTTGTACTTGGGTGTTAGAGCAGGATCTGGCTGTGCATTCAATAGAGTACAGGGTGTATGGGTGGTGGGGGGGGGGGGGGGGTGCCAGTGTTGAGATTAATCAACGCAGAGGTGCTGCTGCCTGTACTTAATGACTGTAGTCTGTTGGTCAGGAGGTCAAGGAACAAGTTGCAAAGGGAGATGTCAAGTCTCAGGTTCAGGAGATTAGAAATTAATTTGAATGGAATTACAGTATTGAAAGCAAAGCTTTGGTCAATAAACAAGTCTAATATTGGTATCTTTACTGTCCACATGTTCCAGTGTAGGTCTAGGGAGGTGGTGTCAACTGTAAGCCTATTTCAGCGATAGGTGAATTACAGTGGCTCAAGGTTAAAAATTCAAAAGAAATTTATCATTCAAGTACATTTATGTCACCATATGCAACCCTGAGCTTAATTTTCCAGCAGGCATTCACAATAGAACAAAGAAATACAATCACATTGATGAAGGGGCAGCACGGTGGAGTAGTGGTTAGCACAACACTTTACAGTACAGGTGACCCAGGCTCAATTCCCACCACTGCCTGTAAGGAGTTTGCACGTTATCTCCATGATTACATGGGTTCCCTCCGGCTGCTTTGGTTTCCTCCCACAATCCAAAGATGTATCGGTTGGTAGGTTAATTGGTCATTGCAAATTGTCCCGTGATTAGGCTTGGTTTAAAATTGTGGGATTGATGTGTGGCGCGTCTGGAAAAGCCGGTTTCACACCGTGTGTCGATAAATAAATAACTACACACAAAGACTGACAAAACAACCAATGTAAAAGACAAACTGTGCAAATGCTTAAAATATAATAATAAATAAATAATGCTGAGAACATGACTTGTAGATTCCTTGAAAGTGAATCCATGGGTTTAGGAATCTGTTTGGTGTTGCGGTGAGTGAAGTTATCCACGCTGGTTCAGGAGCCTGATGATTGAAGGTAAAAACTGTCTGGAAGGCTGGAGTTAATGTATACCATGACCGGTCCTTTGAAGCACTTCATGATAATGGATGTCAGAGCCACCGGGTGGTAGTCATTAAAGCATGTTTCCTTGTTTTTAAGTACTGAAATGATAATGATAGTTTTAAAACAGATGGTAGACTCAGATTGAAGTGAACAGAGGCTATAAAAGTCTGCATATACCCCTGGCAGCTGATCTGTACAGAATCGAAAAGCACGGCCAGGGACACCATCTGAGCCAGTTGCCTTTCAGTTCACCCTCCAAAGATTGATCTTGCATTTGGAGCAGTGGCTGTGGTTTCAGGTGCATTTGAGGCTGTTGGGGTGGGTGACATTCCAATCCCCTTCTGTTCAAAACACCCATACAATAAATGAAGCTTACTGGGGAGGAATGGGTTGTTGGTGATGCTGCCTGACTGTATTTTGTAGCCCGTTGTAGCACATGCTCTCCATCCGGTTTGGTACTCTAGTTTTCAATGGTAGTTTCTTTTGATATCTTTGAGAGATTTACAGAAGTGGTATCTCATTTTCCTGTAAAGTTCAGGGTCACTTGATTTGAACACCGCAGACCAAAACAACAATAGGGTGTGGATGACAGCAGAATAGCAATGGCTGGTGTTTCTGGGGGAAATTTGGAAGATAGATCCCAAAGATGAAGTATTCTAAAGAGAGGATGAGGCAACTGTGGCTGACAAGGCAGCCTAAAAGCAAAAGAAAAGACATATATAATAGAGCAAAAATTAGTGGGAAGTTAAAGGATTGAGAAGCTTTTTTAAAGACAACTGAAGATAACTAAAAAAGACATGAGGAGAGAAAAGATGAAGTATGAAGGTAAGTTAGTCAATAACATAAGTGGATACCAAAATTATTTTCAAATATTTTCAAAAAATATATATATAAATAAAGAATGGATTATATAAAAGAATGGATATCATACTGCTGGAAAATGACACTGGAGAGGTAGTATGGGGGGGGGGGGGGGAAGGCAGACAAACTTCAGTATTTTGCATCAGTTTTCACTTTGGGGATTAACACTAGTAGAATGCCAGAAGTGCAAGAGTGTCAGGGGGCAGACATGATTGTTGTTGCTATTACCAAGAACGTGCTTGGGAAGCTGACAAGTTTGAAGGTAGCTAAGTCACCTGGACCAGATGGACCACACCACAGGGTTCAAAAAGAGGTAACTCAAGAGATTGTGGAGGCATTAGAGGAAGATCTTGCAGGAATTACTATATTCTGAAATCATTCTGGAAGACTGGAAAATTGCACATTTCACACCACTCTTTGAGAAGAGAGTGAGTCAGAAGAAAGGAAATTAGAGGCCAGTGGTTGAAAAGATGTTGGAGTCCACTGTTAAGGATGACATTTTGGGGCACTTGTGGGTACATGATAAAATAGGCCAAAGACAGCATGGTTTGCTCAAGGGGAAATCTTGCGTGACAAATCTTTAGGAATTCTTTGAGGAAATAACAGGCAGGATAGACAAAGGAGAGTCAATGGATATTGTTCATTTGGATTTTTAGAAGGCAAGATGCCACACAAGAAGCTGCTTAAGGAGAGTCCATGGTATTACAGGAAAGGTATTGGCTTGGATAGAAGATTGGCTGACTGGCAAGAGGCAGAGTGGGAATAAAAGTGCCAGTGACTAGCGGTGTACTGCAGGAATCATTGTTGGGACCCCTTCTTTTCATGTTATATGTCAATGATATGGGTAAAGGATGAAGGCTTTGTGGCCAATGCAGAGATAAGTGGAGTGGCAGGTATTGTTGAGGAAGCAGGGAATCTGCAAAAGACTTAAACAGATTGGGCAAATGAGGAAAGAAATGGCGGGTGGAATATAGTGTAGGGATGTGCATGTATGCACTTTGACGGAAAGAATAAAGGTATGAACTGTTTTCTAAATGGGGAGAAAATTCAAAAATCAGAGGTACAGGGAGGCTTGGGCGTCTTAACCCTGAAAGGTTAACTTGCGGGTTGAGTCAGTGGTAAGGAAAGCAAATGCAATGTTAGCATTCAGCTCGAGAGGACTAGAGCACAAAGCAACGATGTAATGCTGAAGCCTTTAAGGCATTGGTCAGACCGCAATTTGGAGTATGGTGACTAGTTTTGGGCCTGCTAAGAAACGTTGTGCTGGCATTGGAGAGAAAAGGTTCATGAGAATGATCCAAGGAATGAAAAGAGTAACAAATGAGAAGTGCTGGATAGCTCTGGCCTGTATGTACTGGAGTTTAAAAGAATGAGAGGGAACCTCATTGAAACCTAACCAATATTGAAAGGTCTGGATAAAGTGCATGTGGAGAAGATAGTTCCTATAGTAGGGGAGTCTAGGACCAGAGGGCATACCCTCACAGTTGAGCGACATTAACTTAGAATAGAGAATAGAAAAATTTTCTTTAGCCAGAGGGTGATGAATCTATGGAATTCATTGCCACAGACAGCTGTGCAGACCAAGTTATTGTGTATATTTAAAGAGGAGGTTGATAAGTTCTTGGTTAATCAGGGTGGCAAAAATTATAGTGAGAAGGCAGGAGAATAAGGTTGAGAGGGCTAATAAATTAGCCATGATGGAATGAGAGAGATGACTCTGGGCTGAATGGCATAATTTTACTCCTATGTCTTATGGCCTTGTAAAAGATCCTTTAATTTGTTTGAGAAGCTATACATTAAATCTCAGGCCTTTTGGCTATTGTATTCAGAGAAATAAAAATGTTCTATCTGCTGTGTTGTTTTCTCTCAATGATATTTTAGTGATTTCTTATGGATATGTTTCCTTGACATGCTACACGACCGCTTAGCAGCTACTTTTGAATATGTGGGCCTTTATTACTCAGTTGGAGGTCTGTGCAGGTTTTTGTGGACACACAAGATACAAGCGCCATTCCATGATTTCAGCATAACCCAGACTGCAATGCAGTAATGAGGGAGTGCCCCCGTAACTGAGAAGCCGTACTCAGGGGAATGGTTCCTCTCATTACAAGCAGAGGTCTGACAGTAATGTTTAACTTCCAGATCTTATGGGCACTGCATTAATCACTGCCGTGCCAAAATTGGCTCTGAAATTTTCTTGTCACATCTAAGTTAAGGCTGAAAAGATTAGTTAAACATCCAGATAATAAAGCATGCATAAAGGGTAGAACCCTTTGATCAGCCCACGAAGCTGGTAAGCAAAATAAATTAGCTCCAATTCAGATTAATTTAAAATCTATAATGAAAGCACTTGATACTTAATCTTTGTCATAAATGATTACTCATATTTGTGTAGTCCACTGCTTTCAAGCTATTTGTTAATCATCCTTTTATTTCATTTCAGTGGTGTGGATATGACTGCAATCCTTTACAAGATGGGATTTAGCGAAGCAGTGGTGCAGTCCAGGATGGCAGCTGGTACCAGTACCTTTGTAATAGCATATGCTGTTCACAAAGTCTTCGCCCCACTACGAATAAGCATTACTCTGGTTTCAGTGCCTCTTATTGTGAGGTACTTCCGCAAAATGGGTCTTTTTAAAACTTATCCATCAAAACCCTGAAGAAGTACTGAGGATCCTCCTTTAAGGACCCAAGGAGAGATATGAAATATGAAACTTGCCCAGTTGTCACTACTCAAACCTGAGAACTGCTGGTTGTTTGAAGCTTGCTGGCATTAAATGCTGAAATTGTCTTAATTTCCACACGATGCAGAAGGTGCTTTGCAGCAGAACAGTACGCCTAACTTTCAGCAACTGCTGGATAAATTTATTCCTATTGACATTTTTTTTGTGCTGCAATTTTCAGATTATGCTCACAGGGCAATATGGTTTGAGAGCCTATTTTTAAAGTTAAACAAAAGGCACTGTAATGATTACAAACAGCAAAAAGATAATCTTAATGGAGAGAACCAAATTGCTTGCTTTGTCATGATTCTTGAAAGCTAATGAAATCACATTTTGTTGGGTATATAACATTATAACATTTTTAATTCATATTTATTCACATACGCACTAATCAGGATTAGTTAGAACAAAACCATATTACTCATTTGTCCAATAGTAGTTTATCTACTCAAGTACCTCTTACTGATCAGCTGAGTTCATGCTAAACATGCATTTGGACAAGTGGTTGTGACTTTTCTTCGTAATTTTCCTACAGCAAGTTGTTCATGTATCTATGGTACTTAAGGGAAATTAAATGAAGTGGTGTAATTTTCAGAATATCAGGACATCTCAATGTGTCAGGCTGCTTGAAATTCCCAGTTATGTATGGACAAAATTATGTTTGTTGGTTCAAAGTACTAGAGAGCATGGGGGAAATAAAAAACCTAATGTTCTCAAGAGTGCTATCTAGAGATATACTGTATAATCATGTTCCAATAAACCTTTGATTCCAAAAAAAAATTATGAAGAGTTAAATGCTGCTAGCATGAGCAAGCTTTGTACCAGGTCATAGTTTGATTACATTACAGCTTTGTTTCTTAAATGCTCCAAGGAGAATTTTCCAGGAAAGATTTGGCTCTCCCATACAAACCAACTTGAGTAAATAAATTACTTCCTTTCTGTTCAGCTTTGGCATAATGGCACTCTTTGTAATTCCATTGTAGGACAGATTAAATATGAGAAGTTAATTTTAAAGCTCAATCACAAAACCAAATGAGAATGTATTTGGGCAAAAGATGAAATCTTGAAGTACTACATAGCAAAGCACCAATTGAAATAAATGCATTTCCATGAAGAATCCACACAGGCGCCTCACCCAGGTTCCTGTATATGCACCTGTTTTGATATTTTTAATAATCTGAAAGATCTGTAGCTGATTGAGATTTGTAAGAAAACTGTGTGTACAGAATGAGTTAAATTAGCATAACTGAAAATGATGTTTTATGTAATTGTTAACAATTAGTTTCACCACAATTTGGTGGTCTGGAGAAGATTTAATATGTTGCAAATTTCTGGCCCATATGCGCATTTTACTACTGTATATTTGTTTATCCATTGATGTAGAAGAGTGACTGATTAGTTTTATAAATCAGTACCAAAAATAAAATCAGTCAAACACAAATATACTGCCTGATGGAGCTATTCTTAAAATAGATGTCTGTTTAAATTACTGGATTAGCACCTACTATTCTGGACTACTGATCCATAAATAAATAAACCTGAAGCAGACAGGGCTGCTGTTCTGGGAAAGAAACCAAGACCATCCAGTTGGTTGACTCTCTTTCCGTTCAGGGGCAATTAGTGACGGATAACATTGCATCACCTGAACAAAATGTGCCCAATTATTTTAAGGAAGATTAAGCTACTGCAATTGCTAACCCTCAAGGTACAAGTCTTTCAGCTGTTAGTATAAAACCATTGACCTTTTGAAATTTCCCCAAGCTAGACTTCATCTGTTTTATGCATTACCACCCCTAAATATGGAAATATGCCAAGAGAAATTTACAAGGTTGAATGTAAAGCTGGTTAATAGTACATTTATGCTAAATCTTCCTTGTGGGTACCAGCCCGACAAAGGTATAACAAACAAGTAGCATACTGTACTCAAATATTTAACAGACCACAACAGAATCTGCAACATTTCAAATATTGACCTTGAGTTTGCTTTCACTATATACCAAATGCTGTTGCATGACAGAAATTAAGTTCATGCTTGTTGAACATTTCTTCCCCAGGGAAGATGTAAAAAGAAAACTCCACAAAGCAACAGTGCCATGACGTCAGAAAAAGCCTTGCCAAGCTATATTGAACCTTAACATATTTAATGTCTAAGAGTAATAAGGCTTAATCTTAAATGCAAATTAGCAAAAATGTAGCAAAGTCCTTTCAAGTCATTTCCCTCCATAAAATGAATAAAGTACACCCTAATCTGGTAATTGGTTCCAGCATCTAATTGTAAACTGTCCATTCACACTCCCTCACTTTACTATTGCAAACAGCCAACTGCACTAAAGTTCCAAAGTTACAGTACAAATGTTAGCAGTTCAGTGGAAAAACTTAAGGACCCAGAAAACTGTGTCAGCAGCTAATGCATGTATTTAATTGCAATGGTGTTCTGGCTTCAAGTTTTAAGTAGGGACTAATACAGCTGCGGACTGTTCAAATCTTGAAATAGAAACTAAAATCCTTTAAGAACCGTGTATAATTTTACAAGATCTTTACATCGCAATTGAATTAATGCCAAGTACAAGTCAGTATATAAAGAGTTCACCATTCTTTGAAAGAATTCTCATCATTTAATTAACTAACCAGCGTATATAAAGTTTCAAGTGATCTGAGGGACAATTTTTTATTCCCCTCCCCACCAGCTTCTCAGCTGAATATCCAGATGCTCAAGATTTGATCCTATCATTGCTGCTCAGCTCAAACATAATTTCAGCCCACACTACACTAAAGCAAACATTCACAGTAAAAAATTACCATGCTAATATTTGTAGGTCTAAAGCAGCACTAATCAAGTTATTAAACAATGTCATAACATCTAAACTGATTTAATTCATGAGAATAGTTTGTGTAAATTTTGTATTATGAAACTTACAAATCAGAGTGGCTAACCTTTGAAGAGTTTCATTAATTTTGGCATGTTAAATGCTTAGAGCATCAGTCACCAACCATTGGAACCAGATTTCTCACCCACCACCCCATTAGCTTCCACATTCAACACATCAATGTCCGTAACTTTCGCCATCTTCAATGAGGGCATACTACCAAACACATCTTTACTCGTCCCTTCCGCATGGATCTCTCCCTCAGTGGTATCCCCTGTCCACTTATCCCTGCAAGTGGTAGTCCGACTTCCATTCAGGGCCCCAAACAGTCCTTCCAAGTGAGGCATCACTTCACCTGCAAATCAGTTGTGGTCATCCTACTGTATCCGGTGCTCACCGATTTCTACCCCTTTTACATTGGTGAAAGCCCACAAAGATTGGGGGACCATTTTGTTGAAAACCTCCACTCTGCAAAAAAATGAGATTTCCCAGTCGTCAACCATTATAATTCAGGTCCTCATTCCAACATGTTGGCCTATGCCCTTCTCTTCTGCCGTGATGAGGCCACTCACAGTTCAAAGTAAATTTATTATCAAAGTACAGACACGTCACCACATACAAGCCGGAGATTCAATTTCTTGCAGGCATGCACAATAAATCGATTATAGAGTCAATGAAAGGTTGTACCAACTAGGGTGTTCAACCAGTGTGTAAGACAACAAACTGCAAATACAACATTTTTAAAAATAGTAATAATAAATAAGCAATAGAGGAGAGATAAAGAGTCCTGGAAAGTGAGCCCATAAGTGTGGGAATATTTCAAAAAGAGGGCAAGTGAAGATATCCCCTTTGGTTCAAGATCCTGATGGTTGAGGGGTAATAACTGTTACTGAACCTAGTGGTGTGAATTCTGATTCTCCTGTACCTGATCTTGGTAGCCTCATACCCAATAGCATGAACATTGATTATGGTTTTCTGCTCCCCTTCCCTCTTCTTCAATACCCTACTCTAGCCTCTCATCTCTTCTCAGCTGCCTATCACCACCTCCTTGTGCCTCTCTTCCTTTCATTTCTCCCATGCTCCACTCTCCTGTATAATTAGATTCCTCCTTCTCTAGTCCTTTACCTTTTCCACCTATCACCTTCCAGATTCTTACTTCAACATCTCCCCCCCCCCCACCCCACCCACCAACTTGGATTCACCTATCACTTTCTAGCTTGTCCTCCTTTGCCTTCCCTCCTCCCCCCCACCTTATTATGTCCAGTCCTTTTGAAGAGTATTAGTTCAAAACATCAACTGTTTATTTATTTCCATAGATCCTGCTTGACCTGTGGAACTCCTCCAGCATTTTGTGCAAGTCATAAACAATTATTTATAAACTTCTTGACTGAATTGGCATCCAGTGAAGCTGTTTATATTAAAAAAAAAGGAAGACAAAAATGCTGTGTTACTCAAATCAGTTTCTTTCCCCCAAAACGCAACTGATTTGAAATAAAATTAACCTATGTACAGCAAGTTTATATCAGGAACTGTACAAATCTGAAACTGAACAAATTGATTACCTAGAAGTAAAATTATCCATTCCTCTTTATGAAATGATGATAATAAATCCTTATCAACTGAGGAAAGGTTCCGCTTTAGTCAAGGTGGTTCAGTCACTTAGCGTTCACGATGAGGTAGTAAACTGGATTAGACACTGGTTTTTGCTGATAGATGGTTGCTTCTCTGCCTAGAGACCCGTGACTAGTGGTGCACTACAGGGATTGGTGCTGGGTCCATCGTTGTTTGTCATCTGCATTAACTATCTGGATCAGCAAATTTTCTGATCACTCCAAAGTTGGAGGCATAATGGATAGTGAAGAATGTTATCAAAGCTTGCAGTGGCATCTGTATCTGCTGAAAAATAGATGGAATTTAATGCTCACCATGTAAATCTCCCAAGGTGAGTGTTAAAAAAAAGGAAAGCTGGGAATATAGATCCATAATTCCTTGAAAGAGGCATCATACGTAAGTAGGGTTATAAAGAGCTTTTGGCACACACAACATCGAAATTTACAGCACATTACAGGCCCTTCAAGTCACAATGTGCCAACCATGTAACCTTCTCTGGAGACTGCCTAAAATTTCTTTAGCACATAGTCCTCTATTTATGAATAAAAGGAATAAATATAGGAATTGGGATGTCATACTGAAGTTTAATAAGACTTTGAAGCTTCCTACAGGAAAGATGTCAATAAGATTGAAAAAGAGTACAGAGAAGATTCACAAGGATTTTGCCAGGAATGAGGATTCCAGATGGTTGAATACATAAAAACAGCATAGAAAACCTACAGCACAATACAGGCCCTTTGGCCCACAAAGCTGTGCCGAACATGTCCTTACCTTAGAAATTGCCTAGGCTTACCCATAGCCCTCTATTTTTCTGAGCTTCATGTACCTGTCCAGGAATCTCTTAAAAGACCCAATTGTATCCTGCTCCACCACTGAAGCCGGCAGCCCATTCCACCAAGTCACCGCTCTCTGCGTAAAAAACCTAACCCTGACAATTCCTCTGTACCTACTTCCAAGCACCCTAAAACCGTGCCCTCTTGTGCTAGCCATTTCAGCCCTGGAAAAAAGCCTCTGACTATCCACACGATCAATGCCTCTCATCATCTTATACACCTCCATCAGGTCATCTCTCATCCTACAGCACCCCAAGGATAAAAGGCCACGTTCACTCAACCTATTCTCATAAGGCATGCTCCCAAATCCAGGCAACATCGTTGTAAATCTCTGCACCCTTTCTATGGTTTCCACATCCTTCCTGTAGTGAGGCAACCTGAACTGAGCACAGTACTCCAGGTGGGGTCTGACCAGGGTCCTATATAGCTGCAACATTACCTCTCAGATCCTAAACTCAATCCCACGATTGATGAAAGCCAATGCATCATATGCTTTCTTAACCTGTGCAATGAGTCAACCTGTGCAGCAGCTGAGTGTCCTGCGGACTTGGACCCCAAGACCCCTCCGTTCCTTCACACTGCCAGGAGTCTTACCATTAATACTATATTCTGCCATCATACTTGACCTTCCAAAATGAACCACCTCACACTTCTCAGCCCAGTTTTGCATCCTATCAATGTACCTCTGTAACCTCAGACAGCCCTCCACACTATCCACAATACCACTAACCTTTGTGTCATCAGCAAATTTACTAACCCATCCCTCCACTTCCTCATTCAGGCCATTTATAAAAATCATGAAGAGCAGCAGTCCCAGAACAGATTCGTGAGGCACACCATTGATGACCAATCTCCATGCAGAATATGACCCATCTATAATCACTGTCTTCTGTGGGCAAGCCAGTTCTGGATCCACAAAGCAATGTCCCCTTGGATCCCATGCCTCCTTACTTTCTCAATAAGCCTTACATGGGATACCTTATTAACTGCCTTGCTGAAATTCATATACACTACATTTATTTCTCTACCTTCAATGTGTTTAGTCATTTCCTCAAAAAAATTCAGACCCGTAAGACATGACCTGCCTTTAATAAAGCTAAGCTGACTATTCCTCATATTACACCTCTCCACATGTTCATAAATCCAGCCTCTCGGGATCTTCTCAATCAACTTACCAACCACTGAAGTAGACTCACTTGTCAGTAATTTCCTGTGCTATCTCTACATCCTTTCTTGAATAATGGAACTTCTGCAAACCTTCAATCCTCCCGAACCTCTCCTGTCCCCACTGATGATGCAAAGATCATTGCTCAGCAATCTCCTTCTTCACCTTTCACAGTAGCCTTGGGTACATCTTGTCCAGTCCTGGTGACCTAACCAACTTGCTTTCCAAAAGCTCCAGCACATCCTCTTTCTTAATATCTAGATGCTCAAACTTTTCAGTCTGCTGTAAGTTATCTCTACAATCACTAAGATCCTTTTCCATAGTGAATACTAAAGCAAAGTACTCATAAGTACATCTGCCATCTCCTCCAGTTCCATACACACTTTTCCACTGTCACACTGGATTGGTCCTATTCTCTCACATCTTGTCCTCTTTCTCTTCATATTTGCAGAAAGCCTTGTGGTTTTCCTGAAGCCTGTTCACCAAGGCCTTCATGGCCCCTTCTGGGTCTCCTAATTTCTTTAAGCTTCTTCCTGCTAGCCTTATAACCTTCTAGATCTCTATCATTACCTAGTTTTTTTTTAACCTTTCGTAATCTCTTCTTGACTAGATTTACAACAGCCTTTGTAGACCATGGTTCCTGTACCCTGCCATCCTTTCCACCTCATTGGAACGTACCTATGCAGAACTCCACACAAGTATCCCCTGAACATTTCTTCTGTAATTTCCCTGAGAACATCTGTTCCCAATTTATACTTCCAAGCTCCTGCCTGATAGCCTCATATTTACCCCTTACTCCAATTAAACAATTTCCTAACTTGTCTGTTTCTATCCCTCGCCAATGTATAGAAAAGGAGATAGAATTGTGATCACCATCTCCAAAATTCTCTCCCACTGAGATCTGACACCTGACCAGGTTCATTTCCCAATACCAGATCAAGTACTCTCTACTTGTAGGCTTATTTACATATTGTGTCAAGAAACCTTCCTGAACACACCTAACCAACTCCACCCCATCTAAACCCCTCAGTCTAGGAACATGCAATTGATATTTGGGAAATTAAAATCTCCCACAACAACCCTGTTATCGTTACCTTTGCAGACTGTCTCCCTGCCTGCTCCTCTATGTCCCTGTTACAATTGGGTGGTTTATATATTAAACACCCAGTAGAGTTATTGAAAATCAGGCACACAGTGTAGCCCATACACACCAGTATAAATCAGCCTAAGCCTTCCAAGTCTCTGTAATGGCCACATCATAGCTTTAAGTACTGATCCACACTGTAAGCTCATCCACATTGTTCATAATACATCAGTGGTGTGCAGGTGGAACAGGTCAAAAGCTTCAAGTTCCTTGGGGTGAATATCACAAATGACCTGACTTGGTCTAACCAAGCAGAGGCCACTGCCAAGGCAGCCCACCAGCACCTTTCCTTCTTGAGAAAGCTGACGAAATTTCACTGTCGGAGCAGTGCTGTCAGGATAATCAAGGACACAACCCACCCAGCCAACACTTTTTGTCCCTCTTCCTTCCAGGAGAAGGTTCAGGAGCTTGAAAATTCATACAGCTAGATTTGGGAACAGCTTCTTTCCAACTGTGATAAGACTGCTGAATGGATCCTGACCCGGATCTGGGCCATACCTTACAAATATCTGGACACGACTTGCACTACCTTACTTTCCCTTTTCTATTTTCTAATTATGATTTATGGTTTAAATTTTTATATTTACTTCAATTTGTACTCCAGGGAGCATGAAGCGCAGAATCAAATATCGCTGTGATGATTGTACACTCTAGTATCAATTGTTTGGTGACAATGGAGTAATACTCCTTGCATTAAAATAGACACTTCTCAAACCATCCCTTCTCTATCTGACTATCCTCCCTCTCACACTGTCTCCAAGTTTTCTTGATTTTCTCTTGCTACGTCTCTTCAGTTTGGTTCCCACCCCCGTCCCCCCCCAACAATTCTAGTTTAAACTCTCCCCAGTAGCCTCAGCAAACCTCCCTGCCAGGACATTGGTCCCCCAGGATTCAAGTGCAACCTATTCTTTATGTACAGGTAGCTCCTGCCCCAAGAGGTCCCAATAATCCAGCAATCTGAATCCCTGCCCTCTGCTCCCATCCCTCGGCCACACATTTATCCTCCACCTCACTCTGTTCCTATACTCAGTCTTGTGGCACAGGCATTAATCATGAAGATGACTACCTTTGTGGTCCTGCTTCTCAACAACTTTCCTATTCACTGTAGTCTGCTTTCAGTAACCCCTCCCCCACCTCTTTTCCTGCCTATATTGTTGGTACCAATACTTACCATGACCTCTGGCTGTTCTCCTTCACGTTCACAATATCCTGAAGTGGAACCAAAAGCATCCCAGACCCGAGCACCTGGGAGCAAACTACCATCAGTGCTTCTTTCCTGTGTCCACAGAATCACCTATGACTATAGACTCCCCTATCACTGCTGCAATCCACTTCCTTTCCCTACCCTTGAGCCACAGGGATGATCTCTAGCCTGACTCCTGCCCTTCCTTCTCCTGACTGTTACCACGTTTCCCCAGGCCCTGGCATAACTACCTCCTCAGCTTCCCTGACAAGACAAAGGTCATCAAGCTGCAGCTTGATGCACCAGGTGCATATAAGGTCATCTGGGAGTCTCTAGGACTTCACACATCTGACACTAATCACAAAACACATGCCTCACACATTTGTCCTTTGTATTCTACACAGGCAACCTAGCTCACCTCAACCCATCACCAAAGCCTTTCTTCCCTGCTCTACAAGGTGTCTTATAAACCTGTTAAACTTGTTTTCACTGGCTGATTTCCATGCGCTTGCGCAGTCATGCCCCAATCAAACCACTGAAGAGTAGTTTAGGAATTTGTTGCCTAGAGCTTGAAAAATATTTTATAATATATAAAAAAGACTCTTGGCATACAGAATTGAGGGTAAATGCAAACTTCTTCCATTGAGGTTGAATGAGATTAGAACTAGAGGTCATGGTTAAATGATGAAAGGTGAGATATTTAAGAACATGAGAGGGAGCTTTCCTTAGAGAGACATTAAATTTGGATAGGTACATGGATGGGAGGAGCACAGAAGGCCAGTCTGGTTGCAGGTTGCTGGGACTAGCACTATAGTGTGTTGTAGTGTTCTATGATTCTATAGCTGAATGCAAAGGACAGATAAGGGCTGAATTATACACAAAAAGATTCTACAGATATTGGAAATCCAAAGAAACATGCAGTACTGGAGGAATTCAGCAATTGGGGCATCAATGAAGAGGAATGAATAGTCGACATCTCAAGCTGAATCCCTTCATCAGGACTAGAAAGGGAAAGATGACATTTGGGGAGGGGAAGTACAAACTGATAGGCAATAGGTGGAAGAGGTAAAGAGCTGAAGGAGGAAGAATCAGATGGAATAACAGAACCTGGGGAAAAGGAATGGGAAGTAGAATTAAAATGGGTGGCCACTGGGAAGTTATGCCTATTGGTGGATGGAGAAAAGGTGCTCAAAGGCATAGACCCCCAATCTCACTGATGTAGAAGCTGCTGCACTGAGTGCCAGCTGTAGTAGATGACCCCGACTAACAGACTTACAGGTGAAGTGGCACCTTAGATAAAAAGGACTGTTTTGGCCCTGAATAGTGGTTTTGGGTGTGAAGGAGCCATTGAGATGTCAGGAGGGATATCAGTGGGGAGGAATAAGTGGACAAAAGGAGTCATGTAGAGATATCCCTGTGAAAAGCAACTTGAAGGAAACATCAGATACTTATTCCCCTGCATAGATGCCTAACCTGCTGAGTTTCTCCAGCATTTTGTTATCATTCACTATGAAGATCAATTAATCTTTTGCATTCTGCTTTTCATCAGAAGTACATCAAATCCATCAAGGATACCCAAAGTTCTAAGACTACTCATAATTCAAGGACAACCAGTTCATGAAATATACAAGTCATTTACATTTCACCAAGAGTGAAATCCAGCAAGGTTTCATTCAGCAGCAGCACAAATTATCCAGCCTATAACAGACTGGGTCAAGTTCAATTATACTGCATACAATATTTGACCAATCAAGTTCAAGTTTAGTTATCAACCATACACGAATATAGCCATATGTAGTATTCCTCTAGGGCCTAGGTGCAAAACACATTACCAATAGCACAGTGCAAGTAATACATCAATACAATTTCAGAAAAACAGTCAAAGTATAGCCCACATCTGAGTGGCATGATTGTAGATTGACTGCAAGTTGTTTTGGTCCAGCTTATTTTTCCACTGAGCACCAGAGGGCAGCACCAAGAGGAGTTGGACCAGCTCTTAACTTGGTATAGATTCCAGCATGTCCAGAGGCCCCTACTCTCCTGCACTGCCTCAGCATCTCCTCCCCTGGGTGACTGCCACAAGAGATCCCATGGCACAGGCCAAGTCCTCACCACAACCAAGGCAATGCAGCTCCCTTGCCTTCAGTCTCACCAACGAACAGTGAACTGGACTTGCAGTATTCTACATTACCAATGTCCAGAGTTTTGTCATTACAGAAACACCCAACACAATCATTTGCTGTTTGTTGGACAGTACACCCATTTTGTCAAAGTGGTGGATGAACAAATACAGCTTTGATTGGAACTCATGTGCCTGCTGTTTTACTGGATTAGAGTTAAACTTTATATGCAATATCTGCTCTATAGTTTTCTCTATTCAAAAAGCCTATAATCAGCGAAAGGAGAACGCCCAAGTCCTAAATGTAAATTACATGCAAGTGGGCACTGAAAGAAGAAGTCTTTATTTTACAGCTATGATTAAAATATCCATGGAGGTTCATTGTATACAATACTAAAAGGCTTCACAGATCGAATTAACAAAATTAAATTCAACCTTTCAATACATCAAATCTTGTCATTAATGGTTGCGGTAATTTGTTTTATTTTACACAAAGGGTGTTACTGCAATTCAAATTTTAAATGTCAAACTTTAGAAGTTTAACAGCACAAGATGGTCATTATTTAACATATACAACCTGTGAGCAACTTAAGCCAACAATTCAAAGAGCTGGCTATAGGCAAAATTAATGAAACATCCCAGTTCACCATACATCAGCAACACAGATTTTCTCATTTAACCAGTCCAAGTCAGTCAAAGGAGTTGAATTCTAATTTAAAGTCAACAGGCTTCACAAACCAGAATTGAAGCAATCTCACCCCTTTTGAACAGCATTCACATCTGAGGTACACTCACAATTCGGAGTTAATTTCATTCACTTGTAGAAATATTTTCAGTAAACTGAATGAACGCCATACAAATTTTCCAAGACATTTAATAAAGATTAACATTAGTGGTGTTGAGGAGTATTCTACATCATGCCAGATTTTAAGTGATCTGTTGAAACAATAATGGCTAGATCCCAGCATTTCAGACTAGACAATAGTGCATGCAGGCAATCAAAAAAAGTTATTGCACTACTATGTCTCAAAACCAGCATGCTTGTTGTCTTTGTGCTTTAAGAACTGGGATTTGATGATGGCAAAGGTTCCTTTTTTTGAGTGGTTGGCTTAGTGGAATTTTTAACCACCCATGAATGTTCAAGTACTTCTTTCAATGCTAGCCGTTGGTTGGGGTTGTGCTTAAGCAACCGACTGATTAGATCCTTTGCCCCCTCTGTTACAAAGGCTGGAAATCTAAGATCAACCTGAAAAGTTAACAAGATATCACTATAAGTAATCTTTGAACAAGCAATACAAAATAGTTCCGAAGCATTAACAGTTTCACACTTTCTCCAGTAAGTCTTTTACCATTTTTAACCATCTTTGAAATTCTTAACTTCCACAAGATAATAGTTATGAGCGTATTGTGCAAAACATGCAATTTAGACTTGCATATATATAGGAAACAAAACAAATAACAAATACTGGTATTGGAGTATTATCACAAATCCAAATAGTAAATCAACATGCCAACTTCCCCCTTTTTGGTCCTGGAATTAAGACATTTACCAATCCGCCTAAAAAAAACAAACTGATTCAAACACGCAACTGCAATTGCTCAGGCATAGTTAATATTGAGAGATAGGCCAAAAGAGAATTATAACACCAAATGAAGTGAAATCCAAGCAAACAATTGGTCCTGAAACCTACTAAATCCCACAAATGGAAAAAAACATCGTCTCCTCCTCCAAATGGTAATTCCACTTGCACTCAACTGGATACAAAAAGAATCTCACCTGAAAATTCAATAGCAGTCAGAGGACATTTGGTCCCTGCAAAAGAAAAGAAAAAGAGAATGCCCAATTTACTTACTTTAGAAATTCTCCGAAAGGTTTCTTGGCGATCAGCTGCTTCAAATGGAGGATGACCTACTAAAAATTCATAGCACAAAACACCAAGGCTCCAGAGGTCAACATTCTCATCGTGCATTTTTCCTTCAATCATCTCTGGTGGCAGATAGTCCAAAGTACCACACAATGTTGATCTCCTGAAAGTAGAAAGGATATTTTAGATTAATGCACATTAACTTTTAGTTAGCTATACTCTATTCTGGGGGAAAAATATTCAGATAAGGCAAGTGCATCACATTCCTAATTTTGCTCAAATCATTCAATAAAATTACTTTGCTCAGCTGAACAGTATAATATTTAAAGAATTGATTAGCCAAGGCAATAGTATACATGGAAACAAACTATCACAGCAATTAGTATTGTGGATCATTCAATGTACAAATGAGAAATGTGGGGGACTTTCCAACATTCCTTTTGGATCATTGATTTAAATATATATCATAACCAATTGAATTTCTCTTGAAAAGAATGCCAATAACTATGGGACAGATTTAAAATAGTTGATATATGAAAATGTGAAAGCACTCTGGCATCTATTGCCCAATAGAACAGCAATTGTAGTAACTGCCACTATGGTCTATAAAGTAACTGGGTTCACTGGGGCCATAAGGGGAAAAGATGAAATTTGTCAAAGAGGCTGGTGTAAACATTGGAAGGTTGAGCCATACTAGGACACCAGCAGGCTTTGGAAATTAACTGGATTAGACAATCTCCAAACCAGAACAAAGGCTCAAAGAAAGTGTAATAAGAAAATTTAACACCAACTGTTGGAAATCATTAACACTGAGATGCATTAACTTCATAAATGTGTCAAAGGATAAAGTTACAAGCTGGAGAAACTAGATACCTGGATGCCGGAGCATGCACAGACCATCCAAAATCAGCAATCTTCAGTTCTCCATTTGCTCCAAGCAGCAAATTTTCTGGCTTAATGTCCCTATGAATCACCTTCTTTGAATGGCAATATACGAGTGCATCAGCCAGCTCAGACATGTACTACAAAGGAAAATTGATGAGTCCAAAATTATTAACCTGACAATATTTAAAGAGGTGATTTAAACAGATCAAGAATGAAGAAAAGCACTTTGCTAGCAAGTGAAACTAAACCTTCCACTATTTTCATATTTAGACTTCATAAAAAAAAATCAGTGCTCATATCAGCTGAATCCAAAACAAAAGCTTTACTTTTCTTTAATGATATGAACTCCCATATCCTGTATTGAAAAATTCCAAAAGGAGACAGATCTCAACGTCATTTTTCCACAACTTCCAGTAAATCTTTCCTCTTACCTCTCAAAGGCTTTCATATCCTTTCCCAAGTACCTCAACTAGAAATGCACGATGTTACTGCTTCAATTGCTTCAGTATGGCAAAGGCTATAATTTTCAATTTTGTATTTAACTTAATGAACACCCAGCAAATCTGGAATAGATCTACTGTCCCAATACCTCTTGAGAATGGTATTCTTGTAAAACATTCTTTGAAACAAATTGTAACATGTAAAATTATGTTAATTTTGTATGTAATTGAAATCCCATGCCATCTTGGTCCATATTCTAGCTCATCTAGATATTTGAAATTGCTCATTGTGCTGCTGAAATTAATATATTCACAAACACACCAAGAGAAGCAATAATCTAGTTTGGCCTTAGTAAACAGCTACTTTTCTTCAAATCATAACCAACCATTAAATGTTGAGAGGTTAAGTGTTAACGTCTTTGAACTGTATCAGACAATTAGGAAGGCAGATGGTATAGTGGTATTTTTAAGTTGATAGGTTTTAACTACAAGCTAAAAATATCTTACAATTAATAAAGATCCTGGTGTATAGAGAAAGGAAGGGAAGCCCAGTGCACATGAAAAGATTAATTGCTACAAGGAATTGCAGTGCAAATTCAGACTAATCTTAGGGACAAGTCTGTTATAAACAACTCTGAAGGCTAGGACTTTCACTCAACTTTGAACAGTGAGGGTCTGAGGGAGATAAAGGATTTTTTCCTGATTGAGGAGTCAAAGTTGAGAGTCTGAAAATTGGGTTAGGACATTTAGAAACAAAATTGGGAAAGGTGAGGAATAATTAAGTTTTGGAATTGTCTGCCTAAGGATCTGGAAGATAAATGACTGCAATCAAAACACATCTGTACTTTTCTTAATACTGAAGGGCAGCAATTTTAGAGTTCACCTTTTTGAATGCCAGAACAGGCAGATGGAGCCAAATAGTCTGTTCATGTTCTAAATGTTTTCCAGCAATCATAGTTTAACCTGATCAAAAATTAGCTCATGTCAAACACCCTTTGCACCACAATCTTGTTATATCAAAAATTTAAAAATGCCAGTTTACCCAAGTAGGCAATTTGTCCTTTACCAAAGACCATAGAAGCGGTCAAATAAACTGCCCAATTTGTAGATTCTGGATTTACACTTGCTCTGCTTCCACCACCCCCTCCCACCAACCCTCATTGAAAAGGTTTTCATCCTTAGAGTTTAGAATTTAACACTGATTTATCACCAGCCAGTTCGTCTGGTCCTTTTGTTCCCCCTTGTACATAGCAAGAATATGCCTAAACCAGTCCTGTTTTAAAGGATGTCCATCATTCAATACCAGTGGAAACTAAAACAATTATTATTCCTACAATCCCCAGTTTTTACCTCAGTGAAACAGGGCACATCTTATTGAGAAAACAAAGTGATTATTCAAATAGAAACTTAAATTTGCATTGACTTGCTTTGAAGATGAAATATTCTATCTCCAGACAAATTCAAGTACACTTTAACCGGTAATGTGCTACCAGAATGAATTTTTAAAGCCTCAGCATCACAGAAGCTTCCAAACTTAGCTGTTCAGTACTATACCAAAGTTAAAGTTTGATCACGTGGCAAGTTGAATTCCTTGACCAGCTTCCCCAGTCATCTAGTACTTGTTGTAACCGTAGATATCCTTCACTGCCCACGACAATTTTGGCAATTTTGAAAACATCATGTAAGCAATATTGCCATCAACTTCCATTATTTACTGGACACAGCACTGATCTCTGAGAACCACCTCCGATCACAGATCTTCAGTCTGAATAACAAACCTCAATCACCATATCATTTTTTCCCCTAGGAAATTGTATCCAATTGGCTAGATCACTATGGATCACAATCTAATCTTATAAACTAGTCACTCTAAATTCCATAGACATCAGCCACCACACCCTCCCAAATCATCTCCGTTACCTCGTCAATAACTGATTGGGACATGATATGCCCACCCACATACAAAGCTAGAGGTAAGAGTACTCTCTGGATGTAAGGGGTGACAGACTCAATGTCCTATTTGATAGTAACTGGAGTATCTTGCTTCACCTGTACAAGATATATTTGGACAGTGTGCAGTTCTAGTCACTGTACTGAAGGATTAAGTTAAAGGGTGCAGAAAAAATTCACAAGAATGGTGCCAGGACTGCAGGGTTTGCATTAGTGTTTTTCCAAGAGCCAACTGCAGGTAACTCAAGGTTAAAATCATGATGGCCATAGACAATGTCTTTTCCCCAGGTAAGGGAATCAAACTAGAGAAAATTGCTTTGAGGGAGATTAGCTTCTCCTTCAATTTTCAAAGGAGCTGCCAGAGTAAATGACGGAGGCAGGTAGAATGACAATGTTAAAAAAATACTTGTGGTCTGTTTCATGGATAGGAAAGGGCCAGAGGGAGATAAATCAAATACAGGCAAATGGGACCAGCTCAGGAAGAAACTTTAGTCAGAATGAATGAGTTGATCAAGAGGTCCTGTTTCCATACTGTACAACAGAAAATTGCTCAAGTAATCTCTTACCGTAGCACTTCGTTTGTCATCAAATTTTCCACATTTCTGCAGCTCTTTGTAAAGTTCACCACGTGGAGCATATTCCAAGATCAAATACACTCTTGAAGCATCATGGAAGTAGCCAAATAATCTTAAAATATTAGGATGCCTGTAGGAAACCATTTAACATTGCTGAAAATGTAAAATTTACTAATAAATATAGGCAGGACAGATAAACTTTATCCCAGAGTGGAAATGCCAAGTACTAGATAGAAGATAGTGAAGGAAGTTTTCTTTTTAATTATTTAAAGTGCAAATGCTTCAAATACTGCTACAAAGGTGGAAACACAATAGCAGTAATACTTAGAGGCATTTAGACCAGCAGGGAGTAGAGGGTTATGGACAATGCGCAAACAAATGGGATTTGCATAATAGTCAGACATGGCGGCAGGGCTGTTCTAAAGAAAGCCTTAGCTTCTAACAAAATGTTTTGCACACCAGATTCCTATATTGAACTATAATGGTAAATGAAAATTAGTTTAGAAACAGCAATGAAAAATAACCAATTGAAGACACCCATTAACCCAATAGGCCATACCCAGAGTGAATTTTGGTGATATTTGTGCACTTTTGCCAATGATTCTATAACTCAGATTTATATCATTTTTACCATCCTAAATACACCATGGTCACTAACAGTTTATATTTAACTGAAATAAACAAATAATTTGGAAAAAACTACACACCTGCAAAGCCAGAACAAGACAGTAATAAATGCACAAGCTTTCAGTCAAAGGCTGGTGCTAACCAGTATTAGCAAAAAGTACTCAAGTTATACACAAAATAATATTCATTCAGACCAAGGTAGCAGCATGTAGGATACCTTCTCCATCCCAGTCAGCAGATGGTTTTTTAACATGTTGCTTGTTCTACAGTCATTCCGATACACATTGCACAAAATGAACACAGTTGAAGGGACACAATATCCCAATAATTAATATTTCAGCGAAGAAATAAAAGCCAGCAGTCTCAACAAGCAGCTATTTATCTATTCCTGTGTACTGGATTTAATTTCAAATCGCATTGGGAACGTAGATGTCCTCTAAATAACAATGACTTGTATACAAGGATTACACTTACAAATTCTGGCATTTTAGATCCAGGTAATTTTTTTTTAAATTCCACCTGCAGCAACTACCAATAGCCTAATCTCCAATAATGAATGCAATATTCTATTTAACCACAGGGTGCTGCATTGCACACATGAATATTTTAAATAAGCTGGTACTGAAACCAATTGTTCCTCACACAGTATGTGCAGTCAAGCTGACTGCAGTAGATTATGAAGTTCAGCAGATTGTTCCTGTGGATCATTATTGGCAACGATATGCATTACTTTTTCATTGGCTGTTGATTATTTGATTATAGATTATAGGGAAATCTTTACTTATTATTACTTTCAAGGAAAAAGAAGCACCACTCCTTTAAGCAGAGACAATTTAAAATTTTGGGTCACTCAAGAGACTCATTAAAGGCTGCTGCTTGCAGACAAAATTAAATTGGAAATGAACTTAACCAAGGACCGTGAAGAATGACAAAGGGGAAGATTCACTAGACCCAAAAAGCCTTTTGTCTAACACTCATGTCAAATGTATTCTTGACCATCCCATCTGTTTATATATAAAAAAAAATCACTAGAAAATTTCCATGGAATAACCAAGTAGCACCAATGGATTTTGGTACATACAAAATGACGAGACCTAGAAATGTTCATGCATGGTTTATAAATCTGTGTCCTCAAATGTACCTGAGATGTGATTGAATTTCAACTTCTCTTCTGAGTTGGTGTTCCACAGCAGCTTTCTCAAGTTGAGATTTGAAAAGCACTTTTAATGCCAAGATAAATCTGGACTGTCGTTCGCGGGCCAAGTACACATTTCCAAATTTACCTTTTCCAAGTGGACGCCCAATTTCAAAGTCGTCCAAGCACCACTGTTTTCTAAAAACAAGGTATGGTTGATTATTAATCAAAATTACAGAAAATCATTTTAAACTATTTAGAACAGTTTACCATTTTAGAAATTCGATGCCCAATCCTCTACATCCACATTTCTGAGAAATCAGGAAGACTCAGTTATAACAAAAACCAAAAGATCATGGAATTAAAAAAATCCATGCCCTCATCAACGTGAGCATCCATTTTTGCATAATATTCCCATTTGTTCAAATACAACTCTATTTCAAGTAACTTCTTATGATATTAAGAAACAGTGAGCATTGTCAGAAGAATGCGCAATTATGTGCATTTCACTGTCAAAGTTGATAGGCTAAACCAACTTGATTAACTTAACATTTGTGATTATCAATTCTTTGCAAATCATCTTAAAGCATCAGTTTTAAAACAACATGGTTACAAGTCCAAGCTTTCCTGAATTACTTGGTTAAAAATTTCCAACTATACCAGAAATAAAAAGTGGCCCAAAACTAATGCAGTTAATTAGAATTTATAAATATATCAGTACACATGGCTCCAAGTGTATTTTTAACAAATACAATTGAGTTGCAGGAGCCTTGACACGATTTAAAGAAAAAATTAGCCAGCCAATTAAGAATCAATTTCAAATCAAGATCAATTTCTACATCATTTATTTTCAGGAAAGATACAAACCTTGGTAGATGGAAAAGACTAGGTAGATTTATAGACTGTCCCCAATTATGAAACTCCAACCAGCAGGATCGACTGCATCGGCTCACAAGCTACTTAATATTCTTTTTACACCTTTTGCTACTTTAGGCCAATTGCTTCTGACTTCCTTCAATCCCAATTGTATATCTGAAAATCACCTATTTTGTACTTGCACATTATTTGTTGTTTTTTTTTAAAAATCTGTTTTTGTGCACTTACCACCTTCATAACTTCTGATGAAATCATAACTAATGAAATTGAGTATAATACTAGTGCAAAACATTCCTACTTGATTCACTTGTTAATTGTATCATGCTACTTCCATTTTGTAATGCCTAGAGTTTCAGTACTCCCAGAGTGGCCTTAAAGACTTTTGCAGACAGAAGTTTCTACTTGAGTCCTTTAGATCCTCAGCATTCCATTTGTCTATACAATCTTCTGCTCAAGACATGATCTCAAAGCTCCTTCAACAGCACATTGATGTGCTTTCTTAGAAAGCAAAAATCCCTCTTTCCTCCATTAATTTTTATACTCTAGCTTAAACATTTGCCAGTCACACTTCTGCCCTCAGGACCACCTTAAAATGATACCTTGACCAAGGTTTTTCCTCTTGTTATCCAAGTTTGATTTTAATTGTGCTGGGCTTTATTGTCCATGCATTTCCTTTTCTACAAAAGTGGGAAAGATAGCCATGAAAAGGCAAGGAAAGCTAAGCAGCTTAGGCAAGAAATTTTAGTGGTCAGGGTCAAGCAGCTGAAAGTCTGGCTGCAAGTGTTGGAATAATTAGAAATGTACAAATGCCCACAATTAGAGGAATATTGGCACGAAGATTGCTGTAATTTTTCTTTAATTCGTAACAGATCACGACATTGCTAAATTCAAACAGCTGATGGAAGAAATGAGTTAAAAGGATTCTATGCAAGCTCTAAAGGACAATTTTCAGAATTAAGGCTGTGTATATTAGTGAAGAAAGTTAGAAGAACACAAAACAATTAACCCAGTGTAACAAAAGGACATGCAGGAGTTAAGTAACTGGTGAACTGATGATACAATACAGATCAGATCCAGGTTACAGCAGGGCTCTACCCCTGTGAATTGCTCGCAACCAGTTTGCAAGTTGGAAACGTAGCCAAGAACCGAGCTCCTAGCTATTGGAAGGATAGCAGCAATAGGCAAATATGAAGCACGATTCTTCAAAACACTAGTTAATATATATGGACTATAGACAAATTAGGCATTTAAGCTGGGGAGAACCTGTATGATTACAGGCAAAAATCTTGTTAGTCCAGATATTGACATATGCTTGATAGCTTCAAGACTAAACCATATCTAAATTACCAGGACAACAGCATTCTTCATTACTAGGATAGTAAGCATTGGGGAGAAGCAAAATAGCAAGAATATTACTTTTCTATTAATAAAAGGGGCAAGACAGGGAATGAATTACAAAAACTTGAAAACACAAACTTATCTACAAGTTCAAAGATGGATAAAAAATGGCATCCACTGAGTGTATGAAGTGAACTGAAGTACCCTATTTCTTACCAACACAAGGGATTTGATCCATCATCCACCCATTTCCTTATATCCCATGATCATATACCTCTCACCACATCCCCAAACTCTACTTGGGCAATTTATAGCAATCAATTAGCCTACCAACTAAATGCTTGTGACGCCTGCAACACCCAGGAAAACTCAGATCATGTAGGGATTGCAACACTACCTGGCACACCACTTTTCATCAATGGGAGAAATATCTAAGTTACTATACATGATATAGAATTAATAGAAAGGTAAACACCCTGCAAGGCAAAACACTTAATTCGAAAAGATCAAGGAATAAAAGCATGACTGGAAAACTAGTAAATTAACTGGAATTAGTACATGCGTTAGATATTTTAGGCTAGAAGGCAGAGTGGAGTACACAGTATGTACACCAAATGTTTTCTGAATTATGGCTGGACATGGCTATAAAATTCCAAATTTGAAGACGACAGACTGGAGGCATAATAGTGCCAGGAAGGTAGTAATGGACTTAAAGACTAAACAAGCTTGTAGAATGAATGGATAGGTGTTACATTTAACCAGGGGTCGGCAACCTTTTTGCCTCTGTGGGCCGGATCACGTATTAATGAGCTGATGGCGGGCCAGATAAATGCCATAAAAAAAAACTTAATATGGGTATTATCCATTTAAATGGTTATGTTTTGCCTCAAATTAATGAATAACGTATGCTAGAAAATCATTTGTGCTTAAGTTTGCCTACCCCTGCATTTAACACTGAGAAGTGGCAAGTGGTACAATTTCATCGGAAAAGCAAGAAATAAACACCAGGTATATTCTAAAAGAAATCCCAGATCAAGGATTGACTTTCTTTATCCACAGATACTATCTGACGTAGAGCATGAAAAGAGTATTAAAGGCAAAAAGTGAAAAGCACACACAACAGCTGGAACATTGTATCAACTCTGGGCACAACACATCAGGAGCAAAGTCACTGAATAAGGTTATCAGATAATTCCCAGGAGAAAGGACTTCAGTAATGTGAACAGATAGGAGATATTATCTTTGATAAGTAACTTGGGATCTGCAATGTAAAGATAGGAGTGGAGGTCAATGCAACTGTTCAAAGGGCTAATGTTCAAATGCAAATGATGACAGTGCACAAAGGTTACAATGATATATGGAAAGAGGATTCAAAAGGTTTACAGATCAAGTGAAAACAGGATGATCCTGCAACAGCAAGTATTGTCTTGACCCAGAAGAACTGAACACTCTGCTTACTGGATCTAACTAAAGAGCATTGGCAAATCGAATTATCTTCCATAAGCATGCAAATCTGGACACAATGGCAATGAAGATGATTACTAATGTGGCACCCAAGAATGAGTTTTGAAAGAGCAAAAGCATTAAAAATTATTGCAGTTGTGACTGTGACCCAACAAATGTATGGAACTGAAGTATCAATGCTAGGATGCAAGAAATTTGAACTGCTCTACCAGTCTCCTGGGCTGAAAACTCATGGTAGCTATGAATCAGAATAAAGTTGTTTTTCTTAAAGATAATTAAAGGGCATTATAAATTGAGCCAAGAGGTTGTATTTAAACTCACTTTTTCTTTTCACTCGAACTTTGGCATTCCACGGATGTATTCTCTGCTGTTTTTGCTAATTAAAAAGAAAACATGTGAGAATATCATTTAGCAAAAAGATCTAAAGAAACGGTATTTAGATTGTTTACTTTCCTTCTATAATTCAAGATACCAGATTTTACATCAAACTTTTAAAAGCTTGCATCCCTACATAGCTAACAAGCAAATTACTTTGACATGCACTCAGCAAGTACTCTTCACCGTCATAGATCAAATCAACTTTAATGAAAATAGGCATTGTAAACACATGGCTGTATTCTGACTAAGTGGAACAAATGTCAAGTTTCAAAACAGGACAATTCCTCAAAGATCATTGGAGTAATGGCTCAAACTGCTAACCCTCACCTCCACTAATGCCAACCACTTCATGGGAGATTAAAAAGGTAGAATTATGACAAAAAAATGGAAGTAATGGAACCAGCAGACAACTGCATGCCAAATTACTGCCTCAGTCAAAACAAGTCTGAAAGGTTTGAAATCTGAGGTAAATATTCTTGTTAAAGGTGTGAAATATCAGAGGCTGAAATCATTCTGATCAGCCAGCATCTTTTTGGAGACGAAGCTAATGGAACGGAGTGACACAATCTTGTAATGTCAACCCCATTCAATTTGTATATTGGTTTGGGATATTGAACTATCACAAAGGCGGAGGGAAATGTTAATGGAAACTTAAGAGCATCAAAATTATATTGTGGTAAAATTACATTACAAACTTTCTGTGAGAGATGGCAAAACCAAAATGTGTGTGACAGCTGACCAGTAGTCCCAAAGGCAAGATCTTAATGAAGCAAATTGTGGTAAATAATAAAACACAATGAAGAGGTGAGTGAATGTGAAGCATGAAGATTGCAGATGGAGTGCACAATTCAGAGAAAAGTTGAGGCAGAGGAGTTCCAACGCCCATACTACTGGCCTACGTGTGAAGTTGGAAATGGTTTGGGCACTGAGACAATTTGGAGAAATCAAAAGCAGCTTCAGGCTGGGTGGTGAAATCTGGGCCTGAAGCGAGTCGCCGGGCAGCATGGTCTAGGCCCACTGCATTGGGGTCCAGGTCCTAGTCCACAGTACTATTCCATATTTAGTTTTAACAATTTAAAAGCCTAAATAGACTGGAAAGATAGCTCTGGCTGCTGTGCTCCATGTCTGCTAATATGGACGAGACGGAGGCTTTGTGCCTACTCCAGGGTTCGGATCCAAGGACTTATTTTGGTTCAGAATGTTGCTCACTTCTGGAGTTTGCATGGTTTGGGTTTTTAAATACCCTTTTCTCTGTGCACCAAGTGCTGGTCTTTATTTTGTATTTTAATTGGATTCTTTCAGCTTTCTTGCTTTGCAGTTGCCTGTAAGCAAACAAGTTTGTACAATTTATACATTTTGATAACTTTGATCCAAGAACAATGACTGGGGCAGTTAGGAAATTTCAAGTGCCACAGTTCCCCTGGAGAACTTGGACTGCATGGCAGTAGAGAGATTTACAAAGAAACAAGGACCAGTGGTCTAAGGGTATTCTACACAATCCTTGTGAGACAATGAATTACACATAGTTAGGCACTTGGCAAGGGCCAATAAAAAGTTAGGTTTAAATGGAGCAGCCACCTTGTGAATGGGCTAGTGTTAAGAGTGGAGAGTTCAACCTTTGGCTCAGATGCTTCAGTGAGTGGAGGTATAGGCTGTTGGTAGATTTTTTCCCCTCTTAGTTTTTCTCTCATTGCATAGTTGAAGCATTGTAGATGAAAGACCAGTTAGGGAATGTTCCTCTTGTAGGATTTAGAAAGGGAGACCTCCAGTGTCCCAGACATCTACAACTGGAGGAAATGCATTCAGCTGCAGCTTCTTTCAGATCACATCAAGGAGTTGGAGCTGAATGAATTCCAGATCATTCGAGGGGCTGAGGGCTTGATTGACAGGGAATACAGGAAGGTACTTACACCCAAGGATCAGAACACATAACCGGATGACTACCAGGAGGGGGAAAGAGGATAGACGGTCAGTGCAAAGAACCACTGTGGCATTCCCTTTAACAACAGGTATACAGATTTGAATACTGTTGGGGGTGGGAGATAACCAGCAGAGAAAAGCCACAGCAACTCTGTGGCTCAGAAGGAAAGGGGGCGAAGAGGAGAAGAGCTAAGCTGTAGTGATAGGATTCATTGGTTAAGGGACCAGACATGAGATTCTGTGGACGAGAACAAGATTTCCAGATATAGTTTGATCACAAAGGTTGGGTGAGACTACAGCTAGATGTCATATGTTAAGAGTGAAAAGTGAAATATTTAACTGGAACCTGAAGGGGAACTTCTTCACTCAGAGGGTGGTGAGAGTGTGGAACGCGCTGCCAGCAGAAATGGTGCATACAGATCCAATTGTAACATGTAAGAGAAGTTTGGATAAATATATGGATGGTAGCTGTATGGAGGGCTATGGTCCAGGTGTGGGTTGATGGAAATTGCGTAATAGTTCAGCACATACTAGATGGGCCGAAGGGCCCATTTCTGCGCTGATGTCATCTATGACTGTATATTGCCTCCCAGGTGCCAGGGTCAGGGACATCAGATAGGGTACACAGCATTTTATAGTGTAAGTGTGAGTGGCATGGGTAGGAAGGGTGATGAAGTCCTGCAAAGTGAATCCAGGGAGTTAGATGCCACAAGGATTGTGATCTCAGGATTGCTATCCATGCCCTGTGCTAGTGAAGCCAGAAATAGGAAGATCATACAGACTAACACGGGACTAAGGAGATGTGTAGGAAGGAAGGTTTCAGATGTTTGGATCATTGGGTTCTAGAGAGGATGCGACCTGAACAGAAAACGGTTTGCACCCGAATGAAGGAGCACCAATATCCTTGAAAAAAGGTTTGCTAGCGCTGCACGTGGCATTGCGAGGTGTGGGGAGAACTATTGTTAAGCCTGCGCACAAAGTCAGAAATCAAAAGATTGATCACAGTGGGACAAATGTTCTGAGTTGTGTCCATTTCACTGCAAGGAAAGCTTAGGGTATGGATCAGTGGGTGGAATAATGAGCACTAACATTTAGTGATACTTGGTTGAAAGAGGCAGCACTGGCAGATCAATGTTCCAGTGTTACATTGTTCTAGACACGACTGAGGAGGAGGTATCAAAACCACGTAAAAATGTCACAATAGTACTGTTAGGCCAGACTGGAGAATGCAATTACTAGGCTATATAGGTGGAACTGATGAATGAGAAAAGGATGACCACATCAATGAGATTATATCAGTACACATCCAACAGTCTGCAGGATTTAGAATTAATCTGTAGAGAACAGATTGTTCAAGGAGACATGGTTGTAGGTGATTTTAACTTTCCATGCATTGATTGGGACTAACTGGAAAGTCTGGATAGGATAGAATTTCCTTAATTAGTACATAGAGGTCCTAACTAGAAAGTGCAATACTAGATCTATTAGGGAATGAAAAGCACAAAGTGACAGACATTTGTTCAGGGGAACACTTTGCATCTGGTGATCTTATACCATTAGGACAGATCTGGTCCTTGCTTTCAGAGTCTAAATTGGACAAAAACCAGATTTGATGGGATCATAAAGCACTGCTAAGTGTGGATTGGGACAGGCTGTTTCATGGCAAAGCGTACTTGGCAAGCAGGAGGCCTTTAAAATTGAAATTGTGTGTGTACAGAGTTTCGATATTCCTGCCAGAATGAAAAGATAGCAGGTTTAGGGAACCATGGTTTCAGACATATTGCAGCTTGGTTAAGAAAGGAGTTGGACATTAGGTATAGACAGGAGGGAGTAAAAGAGGTCCTTGAGTAAAAAAAATGCAAGATAATGCCCAAGGAATGCTTAAGGAGTCACTGAATGGAGTAGAAGCATTCCCACACAAGTCTGGCAAAGAGCTTTAAAAAGTGGTACATTTCCCCCCACCCACCTGGTGATGTTAAAGTGGAGTACTGCACAGATGCAGATGCATTCCCTTGCAGATCAGAAGAGCTTTAAAAGGCAGGAACTTTCTTCAGCAGGAGCTTAGAAGAATGCGGATGTATCTCATTGAAACCTACCGAATGTTGGAAGGACTAGATAGGGTGGACATTGAGATGATGCTTCCTATGGTGGAGGTATCCAGAACTAAAGGGCACAGCCTCAAAATTGAGGGATGAACTTTTAGAACAGAAGTAACGAGGAATTTTTTTTAATTTTATTTTTTTTTAAATAAATAAAAACCAGAGTAGTGAATCTGGAATGCTCTGCCACAGATTGTGGTGGAAGCCAAGTCCATCAGTGTATTTAAAGCAGAAGTTGATAGTTTACCGATTAGTCAGGGCATCAAAGGATATGGCAAGAAGGCTCACAAAATCCTGGTAGAACACAGCAAGCTAGGCAGCATCTATAGGGAGAAGCGCTGTCGACGTTTCGGGCAGAGACCCTTCGTCAGGACTCGTATAGCACTTCTCCTTATAGATGCTGCCTTGCCTGCTGTGTTCTACCGGCATTTTGTGTGTGTTGTTGTTTGAATTTCCAGCATCTGCAGATTTCCTTGTGTTGGCAAGAAGGCTCATTTTGTAGGGTTGAGTGGGATCCAGGATCAGTCATGAAATGGTGGGGCAGACTCAATGAGTTGAACGCCCTAATTCTGCTCCCATGTCTTGTGGTCTTAAGAAACCAAGAACAAAAAATAAAAAAATGGCATGACCAAGGGCTCCTACAGGTATATCAAGAGTGAAAGTGTAGCGAAGGACAAAATTGGTCCTCTGCCTCTGGAAGATTAGAGCGGTCATTGATGCATGGAGCAAAATAAGATTCAGAGATCTGAAATGGTTTTCTTATGCATCTGTAGTTACTCAGGAAATGGACAGTCTCTAGAAAGTGAGGCAAAACAGAGGTCATGGACCCTAAACAGATTAGAGGAGGCAGTGTTTGCTGTGTTGAGGAAAATTAGGGTGATAAATCCCCAGGGCCCGACAAGGTGCTCCCACTGACCTTCCGGGAGGCAAGTGCAGAAATTACAGGGTCTGTGAAAGACAGCTACTGGTGAGGTGCCAGGTGACTGGAGAATACACATCGTTTTGTTATTTCATAAAGCTGCTAAGATTTAGCCAAATTATAGGCCAGTGAGCTTGACATCACTAGTATGCAAGTTATTGCAAGGTATTCTAAAAGGACTCAGATATGCAAGTATTTAGATAGACAGTGACTGAATGGGGATAGTCAACATGGCTTTGTGTGTGGCCGGTTGTGTCTAACCAATCTTCTACAGATTTTCAAGGAAGTTACCAGGAAAGTGGATGTTGTCTGTATGGACCTTAGCAAGGCCTTTGACAAGATCCCACGTGCAAGGTTAGTCAAGAAGGTTCAGTCGCTTGGCATTGAACATGAGATAGTAAATTGGATTAGACATCAGCATACTACTGATATCAAGTTCACTGGCCTATAATTTGACTAATTCTTAGCAGCTTTATGAAATAACAGAACAATGCATATTCAATCATCTGGCACCTCACCAGTAGCTGTCTTTGACGGACCCTGTAATTTCTGCACTTGCCTTCCGGAGGGTCAGTGGGAGCACCTTGTCAGGCCCTGGGGATTAGACATTAGCTTTGTAGGAGACACCAGAGTGTGATAATAGATGGTTGCCTCTCTGACTGGAGGCCTGTGCCTCAGGGATCAGTGCTGGGTCCAATACGAAACATATGGTAAACAGGATCAGCAAGTTCCTGATGGCACCAAGGTTGGAGGAAGTAGTATCACCAAGGAAGACTATCACAGTGGAATCAGGACCAGCTGGATAAATGGGCTGAAAAAGGGAAGATGGAATTTAATGCTGCAAGTGTGAGGTGTTACAGTTTGAAAGGATGAGCAGGTTAGTAATTGCAGGAAATTAAAGAGTGTTGCAGAATAGAGGGATCTGGAAACATATCCATAATATCCTTAAAGTAGTGTCACATAAAGAAAGCTTGTGGCACACAGACCTTCATAAATCAGAGTACAGGAGTTAGCATTTATGTTGAAGGTGTTGGAGAGGCCCAATCTGGAGTATCATATCATAAATGCAGTTTTGGTCACCTACCTACACGAAAGAAAATTTACAGGGATGTAGCCAGGACTTCAGAATCTGCATTGGAGAGAAAGGTTGGATAGTTTAAGTGAAGGGAGATTGGATAGAGGTACACAAAATAAGAGGTAGAGATAAAGTAAATGCAAGCAGGATTTTGCCACTGAGGTTGGGTGAGACTAGAACTGGAGGTCATGGGTTAACAGCAAAAGGAAAAATATTTCAGGGGAACACGAGGGGAACTTCTTCACTCAGATAGTGGTGAGCGTGGAACGAACTGCCTGCAGAGGCGCTAGCTGCAGATTTGATTTTAACGTTTGAGAAATCTAGATAGGTACCTTGATAGGAGGGGTATGGAAGGCAATAGTACTAGGCAGATTAATAGCCCAGCATGTATCAGATGGACCAAATGACATGACTGTTGTAACTATTAAAAAACTGAATCCACGACTAGCTTCTGCCAACTGTACTCCAGTCAATAGAAATTTCCTCAGAGCATAAAGACCATAATACTACAAAACACAATTGAATTATTCAGTCCATCAAATCTGTTCCACCATACTACCATGGCTGATTATTCCTCTGACCTTCACACTCCAACCTTTCATGCCCTGATTAATCTAGGTCCTCTCAACCTCCACTTTAAATACAGCCAATCACTTGGCCTTAATAACCATCACTGGCAATTAATTCCACAGATTTCACCACCATGGCTGAACAAATTCCTCATCTTTGCTCTAAATGAATATCCCTCCATTCTGAAGGTGTGCCCCAGTTTAGACTCCAAGGATTGGAAACATTCTCTGCACACTCCCTTCAATATGCAACAGGTTTCAATGAAATCACCCCGACCCCCAATTCTTCTAAACTACAGTGAGTACATGCCCAGAGCCAGACTTCCTTCATACATCAACCCTTCCTTTCCTGAAGTAATTCTGCTGAACTTCCTCGGAACTGTCTCCAATGCCATCACATCTTTTCTTAGATAAGGGGTCCAAAGCTGCTCAATACACCAAGTGCAGTCCGACCAATACTTTAAATCCCAGCATTACATCCTTATTTCTTTCTCTATTCTCATCCTCCTGAAATGAATGCTGACACTGCATTCTCTTCCTCACTACTGCCTCAACCTGCAAGGTAAGCTTCAGGGAATGGTGCACCTCTAATGTTTGAATATTCTCCCTATTTAGAAAATGATCTACATCTTTCTTCCTTCTACCAAAGTGCATGACCATACACTCTGCTACACAATATTTCAACTGCCACTTTTCCCATTCTCCTCATCTAGATCCTTTTGCAGACACCCTGCTTCCTCATCACTAGCTGTCCCTCCACAAATTTGGCTATAAACCACCAACTGCGTCATCCAAACTTGTGAAAAAAGCAGCTCCAACACCAACCCCTAATCATCACTAATCTACCGCAGCCAACCAGAAAAGGGCCACTTTATTCCCATTCTTTTAATAAACCACTGCATTGCAACAAAAGTCAGCTTTAGAATAGCTGGTTTGAAATTGAATTTGCAATGACATTGTTTATTCATAGCACATAACTGAGACAAAACAAAACCTTACCAAATACTTTATTCACATGGGAAACAAACATAGTGGTTACCAACCATGACAATGCAAGATTAATTTCCAGTAATTTCTTTGTGGAGCAAGTTGTAGAATTTTGGTTTTGTATAATCTTCTAAATTATTGCTTGGGGAAATTGTACAACTGACAAAGTAGCTAAGTTTCTAGACTAGTAATGCAAGAGCACAGGCTAATAATAAGGACAAATTCAAATCGCACTGAGGCATTTGGGGAAACAAGCTGTCAATTAACCAACCCGAATTAATAAACTGCTCTAAAGAGTTAAAAAAAACCATCTCAGTTGCTGGAAGGCAGATAATTTTTCAAGCTCTTGTTTCATCAGAGATGAAAACAGTTAACCTTGCTAATTGACCCAAGTAACCCCAAACTTGTACTGTTTACTTTTCTATAACATTGGCCATTTGTCCCATTACATCTGCGCTGGATCTCTGCTCAAGCATTCCTCAGTCTTATCCAGAGCTTCCTACCTCTCCTTGCAACTGTAGCCTGCAGCCCAAGCTAGGCAAATATTTTCTGAACCTTCCCAAAATGCTTTGAGCTTATTAAATAATCAGCTATTTTATACTTAATATACTTCCTGCTTTTAAAGAAAACCGATAAAAATCCAGAGTTGTATATGCTTATTAGATCATTAACTTGTCCTACCTCTGAATGTCAGGCAGATCATGCACTTTATATATATTGCCTCTCCTCATTCTTCCCATCACCTCACTTCTTCAAATTAAACTTCATTTGCCATGCCTTTCCATATTCCAGCCTGCTTATCCCAGTACCATTATCCTCTTCGCATTACTGCCAAGTACACCCCAGCTGCCTTAAAACAATTATTCTAATAGTAAAGCCTGAGTCATCTCCAATACTGTACTCTTTCCTTATCCTTTCTATCAACATTATTCTAGACAACAGACAGATTGATAAAAACACTTGTACCCTTAGTCAAGCACCCAACCATCTAGGAACTGATGTTTATATCACAATTTCAAATGATTTTGCTCTATCACCCAAGATTGCAAGAATTGTTTTTAAATACAAAATTTAATAGAGTGGATTCTGGTTAACTGGGGCAACCACTTATTTGGGACAATTCTTAAATAACAGAACACAAAATTGATGGGATTTCCTCCATTTATTTGGGACATTGTCACTTAATTAAGGCAGTTGCCATACAGGTTCTAACTAGCGCCTGTCGTGCACACTTGTGTGGCTGTTAGATGATTAGCATGCTTCGAGTGAACAGTTTTTCCAAATGTGTCAGTTGCATGTGCTTGTGTTCAAAAAGCAGTGATTTGTCACAAATAGCTGGTGAGAAATAATGCCAAACTGTTTTGCTCACTGTGGATTCAAGCACTCAGGTGTGGAGATACCAAAAACTGCTGAGAATCAAAATGAAGATTTGAAGGATGAGGTTTGAGAGAGATTGTATGAAGGCAGCCCATTCTCTGCATTGGGTATCTACTAATTTTGTTCTTTGCACACACTGGATGAATTCCTGTTGATTATTAGGAACCAATACAGTTTTATAGCACTGCAGTACTATTTGTACATTTAAATACAGAATTTGTTACTGAAATTGTTGTCCTCTTTCTAAATACCTTTTGAACTATTTTCATGCAGCCACTAAATTGGGCCAAAATGTACTGGACCCAATTAACCAGAAACCACTGCATGATTTAAAAAAATGTAGGGCTACTCATTACTACTATTTGTAGCTCTATTAGATACTCTGATACAGAAAGCTTGGCAAAGCACAAAGACATTTAGTCCATATGATAGATGTATTGTGTAATTTCTTTTAGCTTTTTTAAAATCCTACACTTACAAAAGAGAAGACACTGTACCAGTCTTTAAAGATTAGGACAATTTCTTAAGCTTTTCAGCCAAAACTTCTGAAAATGCACACATTTCAATTGAACATATGACAGATTTGACTTCCCGTGTACAGTAGTGGGTTATCAATTTGCGAGAACAGTATATGGTTGAAAAATGTCAGAATTACTTAGTGTGATAAATATCTTTAAACATTGTAGTATGTTTCATCCCAGTTCAACACCAAGATTTATCCAAGTATCTTACCTTCATTTGGTTTCTCAACTGGCTGCGTGGTGGTTGGGTTTGTCATAGCTGGACTAATTTGCTTAACTTCAGTTTGACCAGCTTGCTTCAAATGTGGAGGGACTTGCATTTTCTGCTTTATTTGATCAGCTGGCACTTGGCTCTTGCTTGGAAGAGAATTAGAAGACAAAACCCGTGCTTGAAGAGGTGCACGTTGCTGGCCCACATTACAAGCAGGTGTCATCCGCTGAGTTGGCAAACTCCTTGAAGGTGGACAATTCTGTAAATTTCGTTGAGATTCCACGACACGCTTCACACTATCGAAGGCTGCCATCTTTTAAAATAAACCATTCTCAATGAAAACACTGACAAAAGCAATTGCCACACCCTCTACTTCACTCACCACTACTCAAGTACCTTTGACCAAATAGTGATTTTACATTATGTCTGGAGAAATCCCAACTAGAGACCTCTTCAGATTCCTTTTTGAAGGATTTGTTCAGATAAGGAATTTTAGTTTCAGTTTTAGGATAGTGCACAAAATGGCCACTATGACCTATAATGCAGGTGTCAAGCAGTATGAGGCAGAGAAAAATCATAAGGAAGTCACTATGGTTATCACTGCATTCGAAAATGCAAAAGAATCTTCAATAAGTTTAAAAACCAGAATAACATCTCAGTTGAAAGTAACCAAAGCACTACCAAATGCTTCAATCCACTAGTGTGCACTATTGACCAAGGTAACAGATGGAAAGTAGTTTAATGGTCTAGCAACCTGATAAAACAATTACCTTTCCTACTCCAGCACGTTCTCCCTGTGGGGCTAGCTTCTTCTCCATTTGTAATCAATTAGATGTATTGTATTGGCGCAACTCTTCCTCAACACAAGTCACCTACAAGTTTAACATACAAATAATAAGCCAGATTGAGTTTTCCCGAATGTGCCAAACGCTGCATGTAATAAATACCGCAAGCTACTGCCAGTCAAGGCTTTCTTGAAAAAGCTTCTAGAAACAGGAAGAAAACATGTGGAAGAGTAGAAAAGAACTCCCTTTATCTACTAGGGGGATGGTGTCAATGATGGCTACAAAATTATGTTGTTTAATTATTATTATTATTATTATTTTTTTTTAAACAGATCAAGTTCATAGAAAAACCAAAACTAGCATGTTTGAAAATAAATTGTCAAAAATACTAAATTTAAGTACATGAATACCCCTGTTGTTGCATGAATGAAATCACCAGAAAGAGGGAGTTATTGGTAGATACAAAGCAGCTTCTTTATTCAACAAAACAAGGTACTGCATGCATCGAGATGCTTTCTGTGGAAAGGTCTGCTGGCCCAGTGTGGGACTTGATATTTATTTGCTAAGCACAAAGGGCAATCCATATTTACAAAGTATAGACAATGCTTTCTTTTGAACTACAAACATCACACCTTCTGATTACATCAATCCCACCAGCACCAGACTGGTATTCTGGTATTCACAGCTTTTAGGAAAAGCATTGAATCCACAATACAGTATCAAGAAACAGAAGACTGGCAGCCAAAGCCATTTGTTAAATGTAAATAACCTAAACCCAAAAATTACTCTAACACTCACTAAATTTTGCTGACTATATTCCTAAAAACAGATACAAATGTTTAAAGATGAGAGATGTAGTAAACAGGCAGTTTCCATTGGTTGAGTAAAAATTAATGGGTTTAACACAAAGCAAATTAAAAACATGAGACTTTAAAAAATGTGATGACAGTGATTTCAAATAAACTACTGCCATAGTACCATTGAACCCATACCCAACCATTTTGGATTGGAATAACAAAATGTAGGCTGTCTTGAGGAAGGGAGTGTGATCAGCTAATGGGCTTTTAAAAAAAATCCAAAGACTCAATAGTTTGGTATTCTTAAATTAAATGTTAAACTACTTAGAGCTCAAAGCCTGTACCAGATCAGCACGCCCACAAAGCTGACACGTGCCATGCCCATTAATTCCTACAAACACTAATTCATAGTTGGACTCCTAAACTAAAATGACAAGGAAATGCAACAATTAAGATGTGGATTGGCATCATCTCCTCCATAATCTTCATCAGCCATGATGCACTGCAGTATATTGTGCTTAGCCCCCTGCTCATATCACTTTATAATTATGTCTGTGTGGCTAAGCACAGCTCTGAAGCCATACTTAAATGTGCTGATGATGCTATTGTGGGCCATATCAAAGGTGGTGATGAATCAGCATACAGGAGGGAGATTGAAAATCTGGCTGAGTGGTGTCACAACAAACTCTCAATGTCAACAAGACCAAGGAACTGATTGCAGACTTCAGGAAAGGGAAACCAGAAGTGCATAAGCCAAAACACAGGATAAGAGGTGGAAAGACTGAGCAACTTTAGATTCCTGAGTGTTACTAACCCAGAAGACATGACCTGGACCCAGCACACAAGAGCAATTATGAAGAAAGTACAGAAGCACTTCTACTTTAAGAGTATGCAGAGATTCAGCATGACAACTAAAACTTCGAGAAATGTAGTGGATGAGTGAATTAATTGGCTGCCTGGTATTGATGCACCAATGCCTTTGGATTGAAAAACCTACAAAAGGTATGTAGTGAATTCAACCTAGTTCATCATGGTAAAGTCCTCCCAACCAATGAGCACATCTATATGAAATATCACAGGAAAGCAGCATCCATGTTCAGAAATCGGCACCAAGGGCCGATTCACTGCTGCCATCAGATAAAAGGTACAAGAGCCTCAGGACTCTCACCATCAGGTACAAGTTACTACACCTCAACCATCAGGCTCTAGAATAACAAGGGATAACTACATTCATAATGTCCACCCATTAAGATGTTCTCAAAACCAATTATCTCACTTTAAGGACTTTTTAATCTCATGTTTTATTAATTGCTGATATTTATATTTGCATAAGTAGTTTGTTGTCCTGTACAACTCTGATTGAGCTTCCATTGATCCTGTTATAGTCAGTCTTCTATAGATTTGACCACAGGAAAATGAATCCCAAGATGAGGTAACACATGTTCTTTGATAATAAAGTTGACTTGATACTTTGGACACCCAAACTGAGGAAAATGCAACAATTAAAACTTTCTTGGGCAGGCTCCTGAAATAAAGCTTCAGAGAAACACAGGTGCTACTACCAGCATAGCATGTTATCTTCCACACACTGACTCATAAGTACATCAGCCATTAAGGTAACCTATAACACCGCATTAAACTGGATTTTCTTTTTTTTTTGCAAAAAAAACCAGACTAACATGGATATGGGCCTTCGATTTGCTTTATCTACAGTTCAGAACATTAATCTAATATTGCACCATACACCTAACAACATTAATCCTTTCTGTTGTCTTCTCCCTTCAGCCTCTGACACCCTGATTAATCAGGAACCTATCAATCTCCACCTTAAACATATTCAACAACTTGTTTTAAATAGATGCCACTCAATTCTGAGGCTGTACCGTCTGGTCCTAGACTCACCTCACTACAGCAAACATCCTCTCCACATCCACTCCATCTAGGCCTTTCAATATTCCACAGGTTTCAAATGAGTTCCCACCTCATTTTTATAAACTCCAGTGAGTACAAGCCCACAGCCATCAAGCACGCCTCATATGCTAACCCTTTCATTCCTAGGATTATGCTCATTAAGTACTTCTAGATTCTCTCCAATGCCAGAGCATCATTTTTCTCTGGGGATCCAAAACTGTCCCAAGTCCAAATACGGTCTAACCAACGCCTTAATCAAAGCTCAGCATTACATCCTCGTTCTTGTACTCTTAGTCCTCTCGAAATGGATGCTAACGTTGCATTTGCCTTTCTCATCACCGACTCAACCTGCGAGTTAATACTCGGGGAAGCCTGCAAGCTCGTTATTATATTGTATTAGCCTCTACTACCATCACAGCAGCACATTTCGGGCAAACGCCAATGTAAAAAAAAACTTACCCCTTATTACTTGCGTGTCGTCTTTAACCCTGGGGATAAGGATACTAACTGACTAGTCGATCTATGCCCCACATAACATTATACAGATCTACCAGGTCGCGCCCCAGTCACCGCCAGTGCAGACAAAACCAGTTTGTCCAATAGTAATTGGTCTCTACAGACATCAATATTCTAATAAATCTCTCCGGCACCTCTCCCAAAGGGCATTTGCCATAACCTGACTGAAAGCGGTCTTAACGGAACTTCGTAAAGCTAGAACATTACTTGACGACTCTTAAATAAAGGCAATTGGGGGGGGGGGTCCAGAGGGGCAAAAGGGCTCGGCTGGTCGCTGTGAGACCCACCTGAAGTCAGTCCAATCTCGCTTCGGTCCACAACCGGCGGCCCTAACCTTCAGCGACCGACCAGCCGCCCGCTACGGTTGAAATTCAAAACGGCCGCTCTTTAAACCATTTAAACGAGCTTCGCGCTCCCATTGGACGACGCCGCTGCTCTGCCCGCCACGTATTGGCTGCTTGCAACGACGAGTTTACGTAGAATTCGATGAGGGAAGGGCGCGTGCGATCACGTGACGAGCCAATTACTGTTGCAATTTTAAATGGGGGGAATTGTATTTGCTTGTGTTGCCTTCAGAGATAAAAGAATGTTAGTGAAGTAAGGGCTAGGACACACGTTTTCATGTTGGATTGCACGTTACTGTTTTAAACCACGAACATGTTTTGCACGCAGAAAGGAAGTAAAATTAAAAACCACCAGGAAGTGCACACATGAATTCAAGAAGCAGGAAATCGGCTCTAACAAAAGGTCAATCTGCTTGAGTTTAATACTTCCGTGCTTCTAACGAAAAGTACTGAGCCTGCTGGGATTGCTCACAGCGGGGGTGGCGTACAATGACAGGAAGTGACAAAAGGGTTAAGATGCAAACGGGTGATGAGACGTCTAGGTTCCTGCTCATTGTGGTGTGGAGAGTGGACATTATAGCTAAACAATCACTCAAATCGTCTGTAATAGAGGTCCAGATCCCTCTAAGCAAAGCGGAAGTCAAAAGCATTATAAAAACACGTATTGAGGAGACATGGCAGAAGCATTGGGATGATGGTGAAACAGGGAGACAACTGTACAAATACAAAGGCAAGTCAGATACCAAAGAATATCAGATAGAAGTGATAATCAGTGGTTTAAGAATTGGTCACACAAGCCTTAATTACACATTATACAAAATAGGGAAACATCCAACTGGGTTGTGTGAATACTGTAACCAACCAGAAACAGTGGAACATGTATTGATAAATTGTAAGAAGTATGAAAGAGAAAGAGTGAAGAAGATAAACTTCAGATAAACAAAAAAAAACTTCTGTGGGTTTAGAAGACATTTTAGGTGGGAGTTCAAGAGAAATACGGACCTATATCACGAAGTATCTGAAAGACTCTGGTTTATTATATAGAATTTAGGGAATGCAATTCTTTTCATTCCTCCTGTTTATCAAACGATCCACACTCCAGTCTAGTAAGTGGCGGTAATGCACCTTAAAGCTGATTTACCAACCGCCAGAAAACAACAGAAGAAGAAGAGTCGTCTGGCAGAAGGCACATGCTGGGTTTCTGGGCAATGGATAGATAAACGACTAATTGAGGATTGTCAAACACGAGGAAATCTGCAGATGCTGGAAATTCAAACAACAACACACACAAAATGCTGGTGGAACACAGCAGGCCAGGCAGCATCTATAGGGAGAAGCACTGTCGACATTTGGGGCCGAGACCCTTCGTCAGGACTAACTGAAAGGAAAGATAGTAAGAGATTTGAAAGTAGTGGGGGGAGGGGAAAACGCGAAATGATGGGAGAAGACCGGAGGGGTTGGGATGAAGCTGAGAGCTGGAAAGGTGATTGGTGAAAGTGATACAGAGCTGGAGAAGGGAAAGGATCATGGGACGAGAGGCCTCGGGAGAAAGAAAGAGGGAGGGGGGGGGGAAGCACCAGAGGGAGATGGAGAACAGGCGGAGTGATGGGCAGAGAGAGAAAAAAAACTAAACATATCAAGGATGGGGTAAGAAGGGGAGGAGGGGCATTAACGGAATTTAGAGAAGTCAATGTTCATGCCATCAGGTTGGAGGCTACCCAGCCAGTATATAAGGTGTTGTTCCTCCAACCTGAGTGTGGCTTCATCTTGACAGTAGAGGAGGCCATGGGTAGACATATCAGAATGGGAATGGGACGTGGAATTAAAATGTGTGGCCACTGGGAGACCCTGCTTTCTCTGGCAAACTGAGCGTAGGTGTTCAGCGAAATGGTCTCCCAGCCTGTGTTGAGGATTGTAGTGATTTGCCATCTAGTAATGAAGCCAGTAGATGGGATTTAAGTAAAAGAAAGAAGAAAAAGTTTAAAGTTTTCTTAGTTAAACTTAAAATGATGTGACTATATGTTTCATATTGATTCCAACATATGTTGGTATAGAAGGACTGAACAAGCAGATTAATTAACAAAGTGGGCAACTAGATGAGAAGTAGAGGACATTCAAATCATTTGCAGGAGAAATGAAAAAATATTAAGAGTAAAATTATAAAATGTGGAAAAAGACAGATGAAGGGAGAACGGAAAGTCATCTTTGTAATACCCAGAAAAAATGTGGAATGGTCGAGGAATGTGGGAAAGAGCAGGAGGGAGGAGGTGGCGATATCAAGATTGAAGTGTGGGCATTGTTTTGAATGAAAAAACAGAATGATGGGAAGTGGACATAATCTGAAAACAGTTGAGTATGTTCTGTTGAGGTGTCCAAGATATACTTAACAGAAGGTTGATTTTAAAATGATCACGTAAGAAAATACAACATTAATAATATTTTACACAAAGGATAACATGATTTCTGCTTTAAGCATATAGTGTAGTGCCTTAATAATACCGGTCTTTTACAGAATTTGAGACAAATATCAGAATCAGACTTTAATCGCCAAGTACCTGTACACATACAAGGAATTTACTTCCAGCAGATGTTGTCTCTCTGCTCATAACAATAATAATGATAAATATAAATGAAAATATAGATTATACATACAGGTAGTGCAATCCAAGTAATAGTTAGCCGACAGTTAACTGTTCAGCAAAGTGACCGCAGTAGGGAAAAAACTTCCCCAGTGCCTATTAGTCTTAGTCTGGAGGGATCTGAAGTGCCTACCAGACGGAAGCAGTTCAAACAGTCCGTGCGCAGGATGGAAGGAGTCCTTTATGATGTTCCCCGCCCTCTTTTTCAACCTGGACGAGTACAGGTCCACAATAGAGGGCAGGGAGGCTCCATCCCACATTCCAGTTCAAAAGGTGGCAGTAATGAATCAGAAACAGGTTTAATATCACCAGCATATGTTGTGAAATTTGTTAACTTTGCAGCGCCAGTACAATGCAATAGTTAGAAAAATAGAAATTTTATTGATCCCAAAGGAAATTACAGTGTCACAGTAGCACTACAAGTGCACAGATATACAAATATGAGAAGGGAAATAAGACAGAATTTTTAAAAAGTACCTCAAGCATTCTAATAGGAGGGGGTAATCCAGCAATAGGTTGACTCATTATAGACCCTAATGGCCAAGGGTAAGAATGACCTCATATTGGAGCAGTGCAGTTGTCTTAGTCTATTGCTAAAAGTGCTCCTCTGTTCAGCCAAGGTGGCATGGGTGGGAAACATTGTTCAGAATTGTCAAGATTTTCTGTAAGGTCCCTTGTTCTACCACAATCTCCAGTGTGTCCAGTTTGCCTCCAATAACAGAGCCAGCCTTTCTAATCAGTTTATTGAGCCTTTAGGCATCACCCTTGTTGATGCCATTGCCTCAGTACACCACCGCAGAGAAGACTGTACTGGCAACAACAGACTGGTAGAACGTATGAAGGAGAGGCCTGCATACACCAAAGGAACTCTGACTTCTCAGGAAGTAGAGGTGACTCTGGCCCTTCTTATACAAAGCCTCTGTGTTGGTGCTCCACTGAAGTCTGTTATCCAGGTACTTGTAGATTCTCACCACATCCATGTCCTCACAATCAATGGTAACAGGGAGCGGTGCATCTTTTTCTGTTTAAAGACAGGAAATAAATGGGGATAACATCTTGGGTTGTTTAATGTTGAATGTGATCCCAGTGCACCCTATTTCTGTCACTCCTCCATGGTTTTTCTCTTTGATGTTTATTCAACATTCAAGAAAAAATCAAGATGAAGATTGTATAACTGTGGTTCATGTAGTTCAGCAATATATGCAAGGCAGATATTCTAACCTCTCTATACAGATAGTTCAAAAGATCCAGTCATTCTGATGTTCATGTTCCAAAGGTTCAGGTGACTGTGATGAAAAGATTATCAGACAATTTATATCTGAGATGGTTGCTATCATTTTAGCCATGAAATGGGTTGAAGAAGTATACCCTGATTATGTATTGTGCTCCGATTTGTTCTAGGCTTGGAAATCTATTAAAACAGGCACTTCAAATTTCAGGCCAGACATTCTTCTAAACCAAGGAATCCCAAGCCTTTTTTTATGCCATGGACCCCTACCATTAATGGAGGGGCCTATTGACCCTATTCTGGGCATCTGTTGGGGCTGTGTTATGTGTGTTTATGCATCCATTTCTTCCAGCTCCCTGTCCACGGCGGAGTTGAAGGAAACAAGGTAGCAACTCTTTTAGCTAAGAGTAGCTAAAAATTCAGGATGGTGCCCTTACCTGAAGGGGAGGTGAAAGCCAAATTTAACAGGAGCTAAACTTAGAACAAACGGCTCTAAGCTCATCTGGGAGATGTGCATAGCAGGAAGGAAGAAATTACATTTAAACGTTTAAATATTGGACATATTAGGTTGAACAATTATTTGTTTAGAACTAGTATGCATGGTAGGGCCATTTGTAGGGAGTGCACTTGTCAACAAGTGGGTACAGCATATATTGTTTGAATGCAGATCCTGTGAGGTGTCAAGAAAACTTCTAATTGCCAAATTGAGATCTTTGGGACAGGCATTTTAACATGGGTAGATTGTTAGGATCTCATTGCAATTGTAATCTTTATATCTGTGTGTTTGACTTACTGAAAAGTAGTAGACTTTTTGATGTTATTGAGTTTTTTTGAAGGGAGGAATTAAAGGGGTTGTATTTCCTGTGTCTTTGCTCCACGTTCCAGCTCAGCAGGTGTCAGTAGTGCACCTTAACTTGGTTGGCCAGCCGCCATTAAATATTACTAGAAGATGAAGAACAAGTATTGGAAACACCCATCAAGAGTATGACATAGAAATTTAGATCTGTTTCTCTTTCCACGAATGCTGCCTAACGTGCTTAGTGTTATTAGCATATTTGGTTTCACCTGTTAGTTTTAGGAGGGCAGCCTAACCCTCCTTCCTGCCTCTGAAATTGAGGGCACCGTATGGTGGCGGTTAGTGTAATATATTACAGAGTCTGCAACCCAGGTTCAATTCTGCCTCCATCTGTAAGGTATCAATAGCCACTTGGGTTGCCTCACACATCCCAAAGATGGATAGTTGATACATTAATCAGTCACTGTGTAATTGAGCAGTGCAAGCTCATTGGCCAGGAAGGGACTGTTACTGTGCTGTAATACTAAATAAAATATAAAACACTGGCCAATAGAAATATTGCTTTGAAAGATGTATATCAGGCTTTGGTTTTAAAGTGTCAAAGAAAGGTACAGATTACACAATTTCAAGCAAAAACCTTGAAAGTGAGAAGTGTTATTTTTAGCAAAGACTCGTCTCATTCTAAATATTGAAGTGATATCGGGAAACGTTGTTTCACCTGAGGCCAAATTCACACTGTACCTTTGAGGAACCCAGAGAAAAAAAAAGAGGTTCTTGAGTTGTTTCATTCTGCTTCCATAAAATGTTTTATTGCAATAAAAGTGTAAACAAATGGGAGATGTTTTTATTATAATATCTCCAGCTGTATAAATAATACAGTATAGATCACAGTTAAGACAACAATGGTGCTTAAAGTCTACTAGCGAATTCAAGTATAGATATGGCAGTATGACAGGAAGAAGGTTAAGTTTTGGACTGTTGCTAGGGAGATGCATGTTCTGTGACTGAGAATTTGTGAAGGGCTGAAATTTGAGGCCTCATGGCTAGAGCTCTGGGTCAGCAAGTCTACTAGCGACATCAAGTGCTCAATGCCTGCAAGTCTGAGTCCACTCAAGGCCAAAGTTGGCCTTTCTTGAGGTAGGAGGACAATCTGTGTGGGTGTGCAGAAGAGAGGGAAAGAGCTTGTTTTGCCATTGTTGTTTAGTTGCTTTTCTTCTGTTGTTCTGTTGGGCACCTTATGTTGGCACTGGAATTCATAGGCTGCTCCATCACATCCTTGTGTTGTGTTGGTTGTTAAAGCAAACACCACATTGTACTGTATATTTTTATGGACATGTAATAAATGAATCTGGCTCTTCACAGTGTTAAGTTGGAGCAATTTTATCTACATCCAGAACAAAATGTTCAAATATATAATAATTTAGAGATTTATAAAGTGAGATTTTTAGTATGATTAGCTGGATAGCATCAATGTGCATGTGCCATGTGACATTGTATTTAGAAATTGTGCTTACCAAGGCATAGCATGAAAACAGGAAATTGGAGAATACTTGGTCAGGTTGGATCCATAGAAATTAGATGAAAGCTTTTGTGGCAAATCCTCTAGCTATGATTGAGAAGGTAAGTACAAGCCAGCTAAATGGTTTCCTGACCCCAATTCAAGGACGTGTGGTATGTCACTCGAGATCAGCAAATGTCTACAAAAGTCCTATGGAGAGCTCCATAGCTCCTGGTATGGAGGCTCCAATGCACAGGATCAAGAGGCTGCAGAGGATTGTAGACACAGCCAGCTCCATATCAACCCTGCCCACCATGATGATATCTTCAAAAGGCAGCGACTGAAGAAGATGAAATCCATCATTAAGGACCCTCACTATCTGGGTCAGGCCTCTTCTCATTACTACCATCGGGGGGGGGGGGGGGGGGGAGGTACAGCATGCACACTCAACATTTTAGGAACTGCTTTTTGCCCTCTCTTCCAAGAGGACCACAATCTTGTGGTTTGGAGGCTTGCGTTCCTCAATGACCTTATGTTGGTTAGAGTCAGGTCTTTATGCTTTGGCTGTTGGTAGGATCACCCATGCCAAACAGGTCAAAAGGTAGAAGGCCAGACTAAGTGGTTCACTGGTCCTCCAGGTTCGGGGTTCAGCTCAGGGCGACCACCCCGACTGGTAAAACAAAATTGTTACAGAAACAGCAATGAAGAATCCTTCTATTTCTGAGTGCAGTAGTATTCCATGGTCTCCATTTGCATGACTGCCAGTAGTGAAAATTGACAGAAAGTTATAGACATGATGAACACCTCAAGAGATGGAGGACCTTCATTATTACCCTAAACAGCAATGGTGTAATAGGCAGCTTTTCTTGCCCTCTTCCATCAGACTCTTGAATGGTGTATGAACACAACCTCATTATTTATTTTATTTTTATTGTAGCTTAGAGTAATTATTGTACTGTACTTCTACCTCAAAACAACACATTTCACAACCTGATTCTGATTTCTTCTTCCATACTGAATGAATCAGACTAAGGCGAAGGCTTGTACAGTCAATTGTCTACTAGCAGCTGAAGATTGATTGTGGAAAAAAAGGGGATGTATTTCCTTTGACCCGACCATGTAAGATGTCTTTATTGATTGTAATCAGAAACTTCCTGATAGGATTTAAAGGATTCCTACAGCTCCATATGTCTGCTATTAAGATAAATAATCACATTTATTAATGAAAATGCTTGTAGCCAACTGATCTTTGTTGAGTGTGGTGTCTCATTTTCTACATAATGGATGAATTTACTGTTCATTCTTAGTTCCCTTTGGAAATTCATAATTTTCCATTTTCCAGTATATATTAAATTACTGGGCTACTTCATAATGTCATAGGAGTTGATCAAATGATATGAAACCGAAGTCATGCAAATTTAGTTTTAGATGCAATTTTTTTTCCTATATCAATTTTGAATTTGTTCTTTTGAAAGTTTAGCAGCCTGAATTGTCAACAATATATTTCAGTCCTTAGCTACTATCTAATCTAGAGTGATCCAAAATTTAGCTGCTTATTTTAAGACATTTTTTTCTTTATGATCCATAATTTCAATACTATAAATACCACAAAGATTTCCTGAAATCAAAAGTAAAAGTAGGCTTAATATATAAAGCTTATTTTACTATTACTGATGTTCTCTTGGGAAATCAACTTCAGGACACTCTTCTTCCCCAGTTAAGATTATTATTGGATACTGACTTCTGTGCCAAGCAGTCTGTAATGTAAAATAGGAAAGCCCGATTGGTAGCTGAGTACATGGAATGTCAGATACAGTGACATAGTACTGAGGAAATTCCCGATTAGTTTTATTTTGCTATGTTTGTATTATACCAGAATTTATGTATTCAAATTATAATAAATATAAAAAGATGTCTTTCACAAACAAGAGGAAATCTGCAGATGCTGGAAATCCAAGCAACATACACAAAATGCCGGAGGAACTGAACAGGCCAGGCAGCATTTATGGGAAAAAATACAGTCGACCTTTTGGGCTGAGACCAGGGCTGAGGCCTGCCAAGTTCCTCCAGCATTTTGTGTGTGTTGCAGCTCCATCACAAGCCTGCCCTCCATTGGTGACATCTTTAAGAACCCTCACTACCTGGGTCAGGCCTTTTCTCGTTACTACCATCAGGGAGGAGGTACAGGATCAACTCCTATAACATTATGAAGTAGCCCAGTAATTTAATATATACAGGAAAATTGATGATTATAACTTTTCAAAGAGAACTGAGAATGAACAGTAAATTCATCATTATGTAGAAAATGAGACACCATACTCAACATTTTAGGAACTGCCTTTTGCCCTCTCTTCCAAGAGGGTCACAACCTTCTCGTGGACTGGAGGCTTGCATGCCTCAATGATCTGGAGAGCTATGCTGGCTGGAGTCAGGGCGTTATGCTTTGGCTCTTGGTAGGATCACCCATGCCAAACAGGTCAAAAGATAGAGGCCAGACTAAGAGTGGTTCACTGGTCCACCAGGTTCAGGGATTCAGATTCAGACTGGTAAAACAAAATTGTTACAGAAACATCACTGAGGAATCCTTCTACTTTTGATTGCAACAGTATTCCTGGGTCTCCACTTGCTTGATTACCAATAGTGTAGTGAAAATTAGGAGAATGTTACAGACATGATAAACGAAAACACCGAAGTTCCCACTGAAGGGTGTTGGCTCAAAACATCGACTGTACTCTTTTCCATTGATGCTGCCTGGCCTGCTGAATTCCTCCAGCATTGTGTGTGTGTTTTTAGATGTCTTTATTGCTTTCTACTGTGCACTAAACAAGGAAATGGATAGTGTTTTACAGCCATGTTGTGGACAGGTTTACTATATGTTAAATATATGCTCTTTCTTCCTTATGAGGCAGTTCAGAACAGATAGGTGAGATTACAGTTGAAATATGGCAACGTAAAAAATGGGAGCAATAGCAATCCATTTGGCCCTTTGAGCATGCTCTGTTATTCAACTTGATCATGGCTGTACCACTATAAGACATTGTCTCTAAAGACATCAACGTTCTTCCTTCCTGGTTGATTGCTTTCATGTTTAGAAATCCATCCATTTCATTTTATATTATATGCAATAACTTGGCCAACAATGCCCAATGTAAACTCGAGGAACAACATCTTGTCATTAAGGATGTTGCAAGCATTGAGACATCATATTACATTTAACGACTTAATGGGAGTGTTTTCTCCTTATCTGTGGGGGCTTTCACAGTCATACAGCTGTTAGCGTGATGCTGTTACAGCTGGGGGTGTTGGACTTCGGAGTTCAATTCCAAAGCTGTCTGTAAGAAGCATGTATGTTCTCCCCGTGAATGTGTGGGTATCGTCCAGGTGCTCCGGTTTCCTCCCGCAGTCCAAAGACGTGCCAGTTAGTTGGTTAATTGGTCACTGTTAATTGCCCTGTGATTAGGCTAGGGTTAAATAGGTGGGTTACTGGGCTAGAAGGGCCCATTCCACATTGTATCTCTAAATTTAAAACAACGTTAGTTCTAAATGTCTTGTGACATAGACGCAGACTGTGTCTCCTGGTTCTACATGCTACCACCTACCTAACCCCTTCCCAGCAAGGAGAAGCATCCACCCACTCATGGAGCCACATAGCATGAACACAGACGTTTGACCCACATGTCCATGCCAACCATGGTGCTTACATACTGAGTTGCAGTCTCCTGCATTCAGCCCATATTCCCCTAAGCTCTGCCCCCTGCACGAACCTGTCCAAATGATGCTATGTCCCTGCCTCAGCCACCTTCTCTGGCAGCTTATTCCATATACTCAGCATGAAAATGCTGCCCCCACAACTCACATTTAAATTTTTCCCCTGCACTGTGATTCTATGCCCCCTGGATTTGGGTACTTCTACTCTGGGGAAAAAATGGCTACAATTCACCTTATCAATACCCCTTATGATTTTATAATCCTCAATATCGTCACTCATCATTCTCCTACAGTCCAAAAAACAAACACCTAGCCTAACTAATCTCTCCCTATAACTCGGTCCATCTGACATCTTTGTCACCCTTTTCTGCACTCTTTACAGTTTAACTGTGTTATGAAAAACGCAGGCTTGTACTGTGAGTGTTACTTTAAGAGCGCCTGAGTGAGGCGGGCCTATGACATCAGTCACAAGCTGCAGCAGCCTGCTGCAGACTTAAACCGAGAGAGAGACTGGAAAGCTGTTGGAATTTCAGTTTGTTGCTGCCTTCGTAAGACTGGGAGTTCCATACTCTCCCAGGCCCACAAGGTTGGGCTGATTATCGGCATGCGGTGCACAATGGATGTGTGACTGTATCACTTCTGTTGGCCCCTTACCTGGAATCGGGGTGTTCTGTGGTAACCACTTGAAGACGACACTCCCGTGAGTGTCACCTGGCGATATTTCTAAGTGATTTTCAGAACAACTCGACGGACACGATCTTCAATGACTGTTATTCTGTTTACCCAGTTGGGATCTTGTGGAATTTGGCATAATCGCCTTCTCTCTACATTTCACCTTGGATTACAAATCTCTCCCATCATTTACTTTGGGGATTACTAAACTTTTCTATTTTACCTTCTTAAGATTTTAAGAATTGTTCCTGAGCTTGAAAATTTGGGAGCTATGTAAATACGCATAACACTGTTAATTTCTGTTTATTTTGTTCAAGTTTCTATATATTGAGTAGATACTAATAAAGATAGTAGTTTTAACATTAGTGTGTGATCTATTGCTGCTGGTACCTAACAACTGCAACTTTCCTATAACAAGGTGACCAGCCAACCAATCAATCCATCAATCAATATATAACTTTAAAAAAATAAGGTGGCCAAAGCTTGTTACAAGGAGCAAAGGAAGTTAACCCAAGTGCAGGAGACAGGCACAGAGATTGAGTTTGGATGTCTACACGGGCGTAAATGCCAAACAGCAAGCAGGAGGGATCTTGACAAGGAGCCTTGACTCAGAGAAACGGAGTCTCATAGGTAAACCTTGAAACAGGAGCTAAACTTAGAACAAACGGCTCTAAGCAGTCGGAAAACATAGTTTACTCACAGGATGAAGACCAATGAACTGGCGACTAGTGCCTGTGATGCCGGAGTTGTTACACTGCAGTTCTTGATGGAAACCAGGTGTGCTGTCATCAAAGCGAATTAGAAGCAAATGGGAAATTAACAGTTGGAACCGTGGCACAATCAACAGAAATTAGGAGCAAGATAGGGAATAAACGATCGGGACCATGACAGTACCTCCCCCCCACGGGAGCCTCCAGGCGATCCACCAGGCTTGTCCGGATTGTACCGATGGAAATCCCAGATGAGGGAAGGGTCCAAGATGAAGGAACAGGGAATCCAGGAATGGTTCCTCCGGGCTGTATCCCTCCCAACTGGCCAGGTATTGGAGGCCCCTGCCTCGGCACCGCACATCCAATATTCGCCGGACGGTGTACGCTGGGTGGTCATCAATGATACAGGTGGGTGGAGGGAGTTCGGCAGGAGGACATAGAGGGCTAATAAACACCAACTGCAATTGGGAATCGTGGAATGTGGGATGGGTTGCCATAGATTTGGGTAGTTTGAGTCGGACCGCCAAGGGGTTGATAATACTCCCAATTTTGAATGGTACCAGGAAGCAGGGGGTTAGTTTCAAGTCCAAAACATATGAATTAATGAAGCTTCTCAATATTACATCTGTCGCAGTAGGGAGATATATCTGAATAAAAACAAGATAGCTTACCCTTAGTCATATGAGCTCTATGTACCATCTTAAATTGTATGAGGGAATGATGAGCAGATAGCGATAAAGTATTAACAGTTTAAAAATTTCATTCCAAGTTTCCTTAGATATTGATGTCTGTAAATCTTGTTCCTAGAGATTCTTAATTTTGTCTTAAGGAACATTCCTCATCTCCAGCAACATACCATAAATATTAGATATTGAACCATTATGAAAAGGTGTCAAACTGAAAATTTGTCTAGTAGGTTCTTATCTGAGCATATAGGAAAAGTACAAAATTGGGATCTTAAAAGGTCTCTGATTTGTAAATATCTAAAAAATTGAGTTTTGGGTAAGCTACATTTAGCTGACAATTGCTCAAATGAGAAAAGGTTTCCTCCAACAATCAGATCCGAAAAACATTTAATACCCAACCTGTCCCATTCTTTAAAAACTAAATTGGTCATGGAGGGTTTAAAAAATTAGAATAAATAGGACTTGAAAGGAAAAATCTCAATAAACCAAAGTGTTTTCTAAATTGTATCCAGATCCTCAGAGTATGTTTAACTATTAAATTATCAGTTAGTTTACTTACAGATAAAGGAAGTGAGGAAAAGAAGAAAAAGAAAGAAGAGAAATAATAGAAAATTTATTAACAGAGTTAGCTTCTAAAGAAACCCATACTGGACAATCTACACGATTAATATAATATAGCCAAAACATAAGATATCGTATATTAACTGCTCAGTAATAAAACCTAAAATTAGATAAGGCAAAACCTCCAGTCTTTTTAGATTTTTGAAAATGAATTTTATTTAAGTGAGGATGTTTATTTTTCATATATAAGATAAAATAGAATCAAGAGAGTCAAAAAAAAGATTTAGGAATAAAAACAGGTAAAGCCTGAAAAAGATATATAAATTTAGGTAGAATATTCATTTTAATAGAATTAATTCATCCAATCAACGATATTGAAAGAGGTGACCAATTTAATGATATCCTTTTTACATGATTCAATAAAGTAAGAAAGTTTTCTTTAAACAGGTGTTTGTAATTCTTAGCGTTACATCCAAATGAGTGAATTGATTCCTAACTTTAAAAGGGAGATTAGTATCAATTGATATCAAATTATTTAAAGGAATTAATTTACTCTTATGTAGGTTCAATTTATATCCTGAAAACTGGCTAAAACGGGAGAGTAAAGAAAGTACGCAAGTTAATGAGGTCTCAACAATAGAGATAAACGGCAATATATCATCAGCGTAAAGTGAAATTTTGTGAGTAATACCTCTACTTAAAATACCACAGATATCATTAGATTCTCAAAAAGCAATGGCAAGAGGTTCTAAAGCTAGATCAAAAAGCAAAGGGCTCAATGGACAGCTTTGGCTAGTTCTGCGATGAAATTTAAATGGTTTGGAATTTTGAAAATTATTAACAACCCAAGCAGAAGGACATAAAGTAATTTAATCCATTGAGTAAAATCTGGTCCAAAATTAAATTTTTCTAAAGATTTAAATAAATAATTCTATTCAGCCCAATCAAAGGCCTTCTCGGCATTTAAGGATATCACACATTCTGATATCTCCTGGGAGGGAGAGTAAACAACATTTAATACATGGCGTATATTAAAATGGGAATGTCAGTTTTTAATAAATCCAGTCTGATCATCGGAAATAATAGAAGGTAGAATATTTTCAATCCTACGAGCCAGAACTTTAGAAAGGATTTTAGTATCAACACTGAGTAATGAAATAGGCCTATATGAAGAGCATTCAGTTGGGTCCTTGTTCTTCTTTAGAATAAGCAAAATCAAAGCTTCATAGAAAGATTGAGGCAAGCTACCCAATTTGAAAGAATCCAAAAAGACTAAGTGTAACTGTGGTATAATTAATGAAGAAAAAGTCTTATAAAATTCTTCAGAAAATCCATCTGGACTGAGAGCCTTCCCCGAGTGTAATGAATGTATAGCGTTGGCAGTTTCCTCATAAGAAATGGGTTGATCCATCTGTTTACAGTTATCTGCAGAAAATGCAGGGATACTTAATTGATCTAGTAAATTATTCATTAAAGTATTATCTTTAGGGGAATCAGAACTATAAAGTTCAGAATAGAATTCTTTAAAGTATCATTTATTTCAGAGTGATCAGTTGTCCTGTCACCATTAGTTTTGAAAATTTCTTTAATTTGTCGTTTAACTATAGAAGTTTTTAATTGGTTGGCCAATACTTTGCCTGATTTATCTCCGTGAATGTAAAATTGAGTTTTATCTTAAGAAGTTGAGTTTCAATTGGATATGTTAACAGAAGATTATATTTAGTTTTAATTTCAACAAGTCTTTTATATAAAACAGGATCTGGAGCTATAACATATTTTTGATCTAATTGTTTCAATTGATTGGCTAATTCATTTTTTTCTTTATTAGCTTTAATCTTAACACTTGCAGTATAAAAATAATTTGTCCTCTAATATAGGCCTTGGAAGTATCCCATACAATAAGATTAGAAGTCTCTTCTTTTTTATTCTCTTCAAAAAACAGAATAATATGCCTCTCTAGAAATTTTTAAAATTCCTTATCAGATAACAAAATTGTATTAAAATGCCAAATACTGTTTGTTTGAGGAAGACCAGGGAGATTTAGAGATAGAAATACAGGAGCATCATCTGAAACAGCAATCTCTTTATATCCACAGGAACGAACTGATGAAGTCATTTGACTATCAATAAAAAATAATCAATCCTGGAATATGTATGATGAACATGGGGCAAAAACGAATACCCCCTATCTAAAGGACGTAAGAAATGCCAAATATCAACAATACCACTTTTCAATAAAAAAGATTGAATAAACAAAGCTGATTTATTAGGAGATGCTGGTTTAGAAAATGGTCAGTCTAAAACTGGATCGAGCCAGCAGTTAAAATCTCTTCCCATCACCAAAGAATAAAGACTCATATCTGGTAAAAACGAAAAAGAAAAAAACGCTCAAAGAATCCTGGATCATCAACATGTGGGGTATACACATTGGCAAATAATATTCATTTATTATCTAGTTTTCCTGAAACTATAAAAAAAAAACCTCCATTAGTATCAGACACTACTTTGTGTTGGACAAAGGAAAGCGTATTATTTATAAGAATCAAAACTCCTCTAGATTTGGCCTGAAAAGGCGAATGAAAACAAAATACGTTCCAACAGCTAAAAAAACGTAGATTATCACATTTGCATATGTGAGTTTCTTGCAAAAAAAAATAATAGGGACATTAAATTTTCTAATATGAGTAAAAATCATTTTATGTTTAACAGGGTGATTTAACCCTTTCATGTTAAAACTGAGTAAAACTGAATTTGGTCCATTTTTAGTATTATTTAAAGGAAGGGTGAAAATGAAAGTTAAAACCAATCCATAAACCGTGACAAATGGTAACCAAGCAAAAAGGTGGCTAAAAAAATTTTGAAAACAGCTGAGAAAAAAACCATCCCCCTGCCCACCTCCCAAAGAAGGAAAACCGACCAATAGAAAGTCAGCATCTACAACTACGGACAACCCCACCCCGCAAAAAGCCTGCTGATCACTCCAATTAGATTCAAGGTTGTTTATATTCCAACCTAAACTAAACAATATCTGGACAAATTCAATTCTTGTATACCAAAAATACGGTATTAAAAAAATACAAAAGGAAATTAGTTACAAAGATTTACCAAAAGTAAAAGATACCATTATTCATACAGAAAGATATTAAAGATTTAATCTTATATCTTCATGAAAAAACAGGCTTAGCAGTTAGCTTTCAAATTAAAAAAATCTTTTATGCTTCAGCATTCAAACAAAACCATTCAAAGGGTCCATTTTTAATGAGATTCTCAGTCAAACTGGGTAACCAAGGGACGGGTTAAAACCCTTGTTAAAAAATTCCAAAAAAGCTTGTTTAAACTTAGCACATTCCTGCATTACCTCAAGTGAATAGTCTTCGAGAATCTAAAAGTCCACCCTATAACAAATTATACCCCTTTGACGGGATTAGCAAATTAAAAGTTTCTCATTTAATTTTGTGTCTTTGTGTAAGGACAAACTAAACAGCTAGCCTTTGGATCTTAAAAATCTTTGTGCTTCAGCAGTTGATCGAAACCATTTGAAAGAACCATTTTTAAGTGTGATTCTGAGATGAGCTGGATAGTGAAGGGAGGGTTTAAAACCCTTGCTAAAAAAACTCAGACATAACTTCTTTGAACTTAGCATGTTCCTGCATAACCTCAGGTGAGTAATCTTCAACAGTTCTAATCTTGCCGCCATGATAATCAACCATGCCTCTTCGATGAGGTTCACGTATTAACAGTTCCTTTGTTTTAAATTCATGAAAACATATTATTACTGATCTTGGTCTATCTCTGTTAGGAGGTGTAAACACAGGAGTCCTGTGAACTCAATCAATCATAGGCAAAGATGCAAAAATTTCTGGAAATAATTCTTGCAGAAAGTTTGCAAAGAATTCCATAGGATGATTACCTTTGATTAATTCTTCGAGACCCCGATTGTTCCTTCTACTTTTATTGTCAATGTTGATAATCTTCTGTCTTAACTTTTCGTTGGACTTTGATTGCTTTTCACAAAGCTTTTGCAATTCATCCAGCAAACACGAGGAAATCTGCAGATGCTGGAAATTCAAACAACAACACACACAAAAATGCTGGTAGAACACAGCAGGCTAGGCAGCAACTATAAGGAGAAATTATGTCGATGTTTCACGCCAAGACGTCAACATCGCTTCTCCCTATAGATGCTGCCTAGCCTGCTGTGTTCTACCAGCATTTTGTGTGTGTTGCAATTCATCCACTTCTGTTTCCAGAGATGACAACATTGCTTCATTATTTTTTATACATTTATCGTGTTCATTAAGAGTTTGCTGAATAGAATCCAATTTACCCTCTATTTGTTTAAATTCAGAGCTGAATTGTTGAAACTTCTGTGAGGCTTCTCATGTATGACTTTGCAGCAAATCCATAATAGTATCCAAAGAAGCAGGGGGATCATCCTTTTTAGTACCTCTGCTACCCTTTGATGTAGCCATAATGGAAAAATATCACACTTAAAAAGGAAGTTTTAAGACAGGTTGGAAGTAGTAAGATAATTACAGTTGGAGCAATGGGAGATTGCTGTTACTCCATCAGCCACCACCAGGAAATCTCTAGTACCTTATCTTTTTCCAAGCATATTGCAAGCTTTGGGATGCGGTATCAAATTCAGCAACGTCAGGATATTCGCATTCTCAGTTTATATAAAAACTGGCCACTTCTTGGAATATGCACTTGATGTTTCTCTCTCGGTGGACACTGCCTTTTCTGTTGGACATTTTCTGCAGCTTTGAGCTGCATTTCATAGCTCCTATGCCTGTGTTTTCTTTCACTCTCTCTGACCGTCAATGAGGTGGCTTCAACAACTGCAGCAATTCTGCCTCACGCTAGCAGAAATATTCTGTTATAGCTATCCCTCTTCCATTTTCCTTTAACTATAACATTTTCCTATCAATGTCCCGCTGTAAGCTCTGACAGCCCTCCACACTATCCACAACACCTCCAACCTTTGTTTCACCAGCTAACTTACTAACCCATCCCTCCACTTCCTCATCCAGGACATTTATGAAAATCAGGAAGAGTAAGGGTCCCAGAACAGATCCCTGAGGCACTCCTCTGGTGACCGACCTCGATGCAGAATATGACCCGTTTACAACCACTCTTTGCCTTCTGTGGGCAAGCCAGTTCTGGATACACAAAGCAATGTCCCCTTGGATCCCTTGCCTCCTTACTTTCTCAATCCATATACACTACACCTACTGCTCTACCTTCATCGATGTGTTCAGTCACATCCGTAAAAAATTCAACCAGGCTCGTAAGGCATAGCCTGCCTTTGACAAAGCCATGCTGACTATTCCTAATCATATTATGTCGCTCCAAATGTTCATAAATCCTGCCTGTCAGGATCATTTCCATCAAATTACCAACAACTGAAGTAAGACCCACTGGTCTATAATTTCCTGGGCTATCTCTACCTTTCTTGAATGAAGGAATAACATCTGCAGAACCTCTGCTTTCCATTGATGATACAAAGATCATTGCCAGAGACTCAGCAATCTCCTCCCTCGTTCCCCACAGGAGTCTGGGGTACATCTCGTCTGGTCCCGGAGACTTATCCAACTTGATACTTTCTAAAAGCTCCAGCACATCCTCTTTCTTAACATCTATATGTTCAAGCTTTTCAATCTGCTGTAAATTATCCCTACAATCGCCAAGGTCCTTTTCTGTAGTGAATACTGAAGCGAAGTTTTCATTAAGTACCTCCGCTATCTCCTCCAGTTCCATACACACTTTTCCACTGTCACGCTTGATTGGTCCTATTCTCTCATGTCTTATCCTCTTGCTCTTCACATACTTGTAGAATGCCTTGGGGTTTTCCTTAATCCTGCCCACCAAGGCCTTCTCATGGCCCCTTCTGGCTCTCCAAATTTAATTCTTAAGCTCCTTCCTGCTAGCCTTATGACCTTCTAGATCTCTATCATTACTTAGTTTTTTGAACCATTTGTAAAATGTTCTTTTCTTCTTCACTAGATTTTCTATAGCCTTTGTACACACAGTTCCTGTACCGTACCATCCTTTCCCTGTCTCATTGGAATATACCAATGCAGAACACCACACAAATATTCCCTGAACATTTGGTACATTTCTGCTGTAATTTCCCTGAGAGCATCTGTTCCCAATTTATGCATCCAATTTCCTGCCTGATAGCTTTATATTTCTCCTTACTCCAATTAAACACTTTCCTAACTTGACTGTTCCTATCCTCTCCAATGCTATGGTGAAGGAGATAGAATTGTGATCACTATCTCCAAAATGCTCTACCACTGAGAGACCTGACACCTGACCAGGTTCATTTCCCAAAACCAGATCAAGTACAGCCTCTCCTCTTGTAGGCTTATCTACATATTGTGTTAGGAAAACTTCCTGAACACACCTAACAAACTTTACCCCATATAAACCCCTCACTCTAGGGAGATGCCAATCAATATTTGGGAAATTAAGATCTTCCACCACAACTATCCTGTTATTATTACACCTTTCCAGAATCTGTCTCCCCATCCGCTCCTCTATGTCCCTGTTACTATTGGGTGGTTTATAAAAACACCCAGTAGCATTATTGGCCCCTTCCCGTTTCTAACTTCCACCCACAGAGACTCAGTAGACAACCCCTCCATGACTTCCTCCTTTTCTGCAACCGTGACGCCATCTCTGATCAGCAGTGCCATGTTCCCACTTCTTTTGTCTCCCTCCCTGTCCTTTCTGAAACATCTATAGCCTGGCACTCTAAGTAACCGTATCTGCCCCTGAACCATCCAAGTCTCTGTAATGGCCACAACATCATAGCTCCAAGTACCTGATCCATGCTCTAAGCTCATCTGCTTTGCACATGATGCTTCTTGCATTAAAATAGACATATCTCAAACTATCAGTCTGAGTGCATCCTTTCTCTATCACCCGCCTATCCTCCCTCTCGCACTGTCTAAAAGCTTTCACAATTTGTAAGCCAACCTCCTCTTCCCCAGTCTCTTCAGTTCAGTCCCCACCTCCCAGCAATTCTAGTTTAAGCTCTCCCCAACAGCCTTAGCAAACATCCTTGCCACGATATTGGTCCCCCTGGGATTCAAGTGCAACCCATCCTTTTTGTACAGGTCACGTCTGCCCCAAAAGAGCTCCCAATGATCCAGAAATCTGAATCCCTGCCCTCTGCTCCGATCCCTCAGCCACACACTTACCCTCCACCTCACTCTATTCCTATACTCACAGTCGATTTGTGCAGGCAGTAATTCTGAGATTACTACCTTTGAGGTCCTGCTTCTCAACTTCCTTCCTAACTCCCTGTAGTCTGTTTTCAGGTCCTCCTCCCTTTTTCTGCCTATGTCATTGGTATCAATATGTACTACGACCTCTGGCTGTTCACTTCAGGATATTGTGGACGCGATTGGAAACATCTCAGACCCTGGCACTTGGGAGGCAAACTACCATCCACCTTTCTTTCCTGTGTCCATAGAATCACCTCTGACCCCTAACTCCTATTACTGCTGCCTTCTTCCTTTCCCTACCCTTCTGAGCCACAGAGCCAGACTCTGTGTCAGAGGCGCGGCCACTGTTACTTCCCTCAGGTAATCCGTCCCCAACAGTACTCAAACAGGAGTACTTATTGCTGAGGGGACACCCACAGGACTGCTCTAGTATCTGCCTCTTGCCCTTCCCTCTCCTGACTGTTAGCCACTTATCTGTCTCCTGAGGCCCCGGTGTGACTACTTGCCTATAGCTCCTCTCTGTCACCTCCTCACTTTCCCTGACCATGCGAAGATCATCGAGCTGCATCTCCAGTTCCCTAATCCAGTCCCTAAGGAGCTGCAACTCAATTCACCTGGCACAGATGTGGCTGTTTGGGAAGCTGGGAGTCTTCCAGACTTCCCATATCTGACACCCAGTACAGAACACCGACCTCACAGATATATTTCCTGTTTCTATTCTTCGTGGATAACCTACCTGGCCTCGATCTGTTATCACCGAAGCCCCATTGAACCAAAGCTCTCCTACTCCGTCACCCGCTGCTCTGATGCCAAGCTGTCTCCTTTTAAACTTCGTGCCGGTCTTACTCGCTGATGTCCACACACTTGCGCAGTCATCCCTCGATCAGACCGCTAATGAAAAATCTGTCTCCTTTTAAACTCTTCGCGCCGGTTTAACTCACTGAAAAACAGAGTTTCCCTTCTTGTAGCCAATATTCATGTCCTAAGTCAATATTACCAAAAATAGATTACTAAAAGACAATAGGAACAGAATTAGATTACTTGGCCCATTGAGTCTGCTCTGCCATTTCATCATGGTTGATCAATTTTCCCTCTCAGCTCAATCTCCTGTCTTCTCCCCATATCCCCTCATGTCCTGACTAATCACGAACCTATTAGCCTCTGCTTTATGTGTACCCAATGACTTGCCCTCCACAGCCACCTGTGGCAATAATTTCAACAGATACACCACGCTCTAGCAAAAGAAATACCTCTTCACCACTGTTCTGAAATGATGTCCCTCTATTTTGAGGCTATGTCATCTGGTCCTAGACTCTCCCACCACAGGAAACATCTTCTCCATATCCACTCTCTTTAGGCCTTTCAACATTAGATAGGCTTCGATTAGGTCATCCCCCTTTGTTCTGAATTCCAGTGAATACAGGCCCAGAACCGTCAGGTGCTCTTCAGATGACAAGCTGCTCAATACTGGAATCATTTTCATGAACAAACACAAGGAAATCCGCAGATGCTGGAAATTCAAACAACACACACAAAATGCTGGTGGAACACAGCAGGCCAGGTAGCATCTATAGGGAGATGCACTGTCGCCGTTTCGAGCCGAAACCCTTCGTCAGGACTAACTGAAAGGAAAGATAGTAAGAGATTTGAAAGTAGTGGGGGGAGGGGAAAATGTGAAATGATAGGAGAAGACCGGAGGGGGTGGGATGAAGCTAAGAGCTGGAAAAGTGATTGGCGAAAGTGATACAGAGCTGGAGAAGGGAAAGGATCATGGGACTGGAGGCCTAAGGAGAAAGAAAGGGGGAGGGGAGCACCAGAGGGAGATGGAGAACAGACAGGGTGATGGGCAGAGAGAGAGAAAAAAACAAACAACTAAATATGTCAGGGATGGGGTAAGAAGGGGAGGAGGGGCATTAACGGAAGTTAGAGAAGTCAATGTTCATGCTATCTGGTTGGAGGCTACCCAGCTGGTATATAAGGTGTTGTTCAACCTGAGTTTGGATTCATTTTGACAGTAGAGGAAGCCATGGATAGACATATCAGAATGGGAATAGGATGTGGAATTAAAATGTGTGGCCACTGAGAGATCCTGCTTTCTCTGGCGGACCGAGCATTGGTGTTCAGCGAAATAGTTTCCCAGTCTGCGTCGGGTCTCACCAATATATAAAAGGCCACACCGGGAGCACCGGACGCAGCATACCACACCAGCCGACTCACAGGTGAAGTGTTGCCTAACCTGGAAGGACTGTTTGGGGCCCTGAAAGGTGGTGAGGGGGGAAGTGTAAGGGCGGGTGTAGCACTTGTTCCACTTACAAGGATAAGTGCCAGGAGGGGGATCGGTGAGAAGGGATGGGGAGGACGAGTGAACAAGGGAGTCGCATAGGGAGCGATCCCTGCGGAAAGCAGAAAGTGTGGGGCGGGAAAGATGTGCTTGGTAGTGGGATCCCGTTTTCGTGAACCTGCTTTGAAGCCTCTCCAGTGTTAGAACATCCTTCCTACGATAAGGAGCCCAAAACTGTTTGCAATACTCCATGTGAGGTCTCTCCATGTAAAACCTCAGCATTACAACCTTGTTTTTATATTCCGGTTCTCTTGAAATGAATGCCAACATTGCATTTGCCTTCCTCACCACCGACTTAACCTGCAAGGTAATCTTTAGGGAATCTTGCACAAGGACCCAAGTCCCTTCCTGCCTCAGATCTTTGAATTTTCTCTCCATTTAGAGAAAAATCTAGGCTTTTACTTCTTCTGCCAAAGTGCATGACCAATCTCTTCCTGACACTGTATTCCACCTGCCACTTTCTTTGCCCATTCTCCTAATCGGTCTCAGTCCTTCTGGAGTCTCTCTACTTCCTCAAAACGATATTATAACGATAGTCCCACCTCCAAAACTACTACATTTCTGTAACGCCCGCTGTGATAGGCACAATATAAATGAGAGTGCACTTTCTTATTCCATGGAACTTGAAACTATTTATAAATATTATTTGTTTGTGTATATATTTTGATATCCTCAGGCGACGCAATGTCAAGGCAGATCTTGCATTGATGTCGCAAAAGGTTTTCAGAATCGGGTTTATTATAATGTGAATTATTTTTTGTGGCAGCAAAGAAACATACAATTACTGTAACTTGCAAAATAAATAAAAATGCAACTAAGGGATAATGAGCCAGTATTCACGGACTCATGAATGGTTCAGAAATTTGATGACGGGGTGGGGAAGAACCTGTTCCACTGAACCGTGCGTGGGTCTTCAGACTAAGGTACCTCCTTTGTATTTTTTAAATTTTCAATTATAACATTGAGAAATAGATTAACTGCACTATTACGGTTCTCGGTATTTTGTTTTTCTGGTCAACCGCTTATTTTAAGGCAAGCTGCATTTTCTTTTACCCGGATGAAACCAGCGATTCGGCATCAGCCGCTGCGGAGACGGGATCCGCCTTTAGCTAAACGGTCGCCCTATGATTTCAGCCGATCATGCGATTGGCTTTCAGATCCGGTCGCCGCTCTGCTTCTCCATACCAGAAACCAAATCGAGGAATGAAAACCGAAAGTGACGATAATGGGGGCGGTGATGAATCAGTGCCACTTTATAAAAGGAGGGGACTGTGCGGCTGATCAGACATAGCAAGAAGACCTTTATGACTAATCTGGCCGACAGGCAGTAGACGAAGAGATCCGTTTACTGGCATTTTGATCATTTTATTTTAGTGCTGTCGCAATCGCTAGGCGAAGCAGGAGTGAGGTGGACAAAAACAAGGTGAGCGTTACAGTAACCAATAAGACGGGCGGAGATGAGTGTTGTCTCGTTGTAGATTAATTCATGTTCGGGGTCATGAATAGGTGAATGGAACGAAGGGGAATGAATGTGTTTCGCGTTCCTGTCAGCGACAAGCTCCCCAAGCATGAATAACTCAGAATAGTCAACTCTGGGCAAAGTTATTCCGGAAGTAAAGTGCGCAAACAGAACGCGGAAGTATGTTTATTATTGTAACGAAGTAACTGCAGTGAAAGACTTCTTAACACCAGGGGAATTGCTGGGAAAATGCTTCCTGTGCCCCTTCCCCTATAAAGGTGACCGAATTGCGCTGTCTTCGCGAATATGTAACGCGAGTTGCGTCCTCGTCCAGGTTCTGCCGAAGATGATGTCACGAAGTGGGTGGAGATTGGTGACCCATTTTTATTTCCCAAATGCTGATCCATTATATACTATTTCTCGGTATTTTAATCGGATTTTCCAAAACAGCCTTGTGCAGAAAACAAAAATTGCGTTGACTTGATTCAGTACCCACTCACTCAAAACAGGAGGGAGGTATGCCTGGCCACCGTGATAATCCTTAGTGAAATACATTTTCACGCAAACAGGCGTGGGAATATCATTGCCCACATTCTTGTTTCAGTGTGAAACAAGAGGGGGACCTTTGTTGTTCAGATCTTTTCTATTGACATTCAATCCCATGGCCTAACTTTTTGAACACATTGACAAAATACCGAATGAGCCAATAAATAAATAAGGCCACCTTTACGTGAGTATGGAAATAAACGCTCGCTTCCTGTTTTGCAGGATGTAATTTTACCGATAATCCGGTGTTTGTTTTCGAAACTGTTTTGGTTTTGAAATAACCATTTTCCAACAAATGTGACACCGTGAATTTGCTTTGATAACATTGGGTATGGAGGCTCATTAAAAGTTACGTTGTTTGTTTATCGTAATTGCTGCAAAATGGGAGGAGACCGATCGTAAACTGCAGCGATCCGTTGGCTTGTATACAGTATTTGTTTTTTTCCTCATGCGGGGGTAAAGTAGCTGACCAGTTGGTGCTGTGGTTGAAATGTTGTGCACGTCTAGTTGTGTGTGTGTAGTAATCGTCTCCATGGTAAAATCACCACTTCTCCCATGGATGCTTTCAGAACGATGTGAAAATGATGTCATTGCACCATTGAATTACTGCACCGTCACGTTATTTTTCAAGTAGTTTCCTTGCTCTACCTTACAATATTCTGGGGATGCATGTCTTTTGCCAAAACTATGAGAGCTGGTGCCATTTTCTGATGTTCTGTATGTGTTTGCCCGCAGATATATAAAGTATAAACTGACGATGTTGATTGTGTGACCTCTTTATCTATCATTCACTCCCTCAGTGAAGGTCAGATCATCCTTATGGGCATTACATGTTTTGTCCTATCAGGGAGGACAGTAAAGACAATGTTTAAGTGCATTTTAATGTAAATTTAACTGTGCAGTAACGCAAAAAAAAAACCCGTTTCAGCTTATTGGGACCATTTATACCCCCGCATTTCCGGTGAGTTCTAAGACTTTATCGTGCTGAAAGTAGGAGTCGATCTACTGAAGGTCTTGCTATCTTTTCTTTCAGTTAGTCCTGACGAAGGGTCTCGGCCCAAAACGACGACTGTACTTCTCCCTATAGATGCTGCCTGGCCTGCTGTGTTCCACCAACATTTTGTATGTGTGTGGCTTGAATTTCCAGCATCTGCAGATTTCCTCGTGTTTGCGTATTAACTCTCAGTAGTTTTAACAAAACCTTTAAGAAGGCTGCTTCAATGTTGGCTCGGTTGCGTGCTGCTGACCACGACAGATACACAGTACTCTGGAAGAATGAATTGCTCAGAGTAAAAATAAGGATGACTTCATTCAGTAGATAGATTGTTCCCAAAGATTGTTACGTTAGTATTACAATTGCATAGATATACAAATACCAGAGGCGAAGTAAGAAAGAATAAAAAAAAAGTTACCTCCAGAAGGAGGGGGTAATCACATCCCTGCTACAGGTTGACTCATATACCGCTCTTTTGGAGCAGCGCAGTTGTCTTAGTCGATTACTAAAAGTGCTGCTCAGTTCAGCCAAGGTGGCATGCAGAGGATGAAAAACATTGTCCAGAATTTTCCGTAGGGCCCTTTGTTCTATCTCAGCCTCCAGTGTGTCCAGCTTGACTCCTACAACAGAGCCACCCTTTCTAATCGGTTTATCGAGCCCCTCCCAATGGCTAATGGTTCTGGTTCCACTAACACGCCAAATGTGTGTGAGAGTAGAATTACTTTGGGGTTTCAATTACTGAATTAAAATATTGTATAAAACTATCAGCTTTAATATTTATTAAGACCTAAGAACAAACTTATCAATTCTAACAATATAAAAGTTTATTAGGTTTTCTAGGGCTGCTATATTCATCACATGAATCGTTATTTGCATTAAATCTGAAGGCAGCTGCATGTAAGTTTGCCTCTTGGGAAGCACATTTATATTTATCTTTCTGTTAGGAATAATTAGCTAAAATATCTGAGATTGGCAACTTGACAGTTGAGTGAAAAGTGCAGACCAATTTGATAATTATCTTAGATAAAATGTGAGACAAAAATACCGTTTCACTCTTACTGTTGAGTAAGAATAAAGGAAAATTAGGTTTGGAGTGATTAAGTGGTAATGATGCAATTCTTGTTTTGGAAATCCATTCTTATGATGTCTGTATCACATGACAAGAACACAACATGTTTTTTTGTGTCTGTGATGTTTTGAAAGAGGTATAGGTGCTTAGTTTTATGATACAGAGCAAATTGTATTCTGTTTTACAAAGACATCTACTGACATATATTACTTACTTTACTGTATTGTCACCAAACAATTGATACTGGAGCGTACAATCATCACAGCGATATTTGTTTCTGCACTTCGTGCTCCCTGAAGGTACAAATCAAAGTAAATATAATAAAAATTTAAATTATAAATCATAATTAGAAAATAGAAAAGGGAAAGTAAGGTAGTGCAAGTCAGGTCCGGATATTTGGAAGGTACGGCCTAGATCCAGGTCAGGATCCATTCAGCAGTCTTATCACAGTTGGAAAGAAGCTGTTCCCAAATCTGGCTGTACAAATCTTCAAGCTCCTGAACCTTCTCCCGGAGGGAAGAGGGACAAAAAATGTGTTGGCTGGGTGGGTCATGTCCTTGATTATCCTGGCAGCACTACTCCGACAGCGTGAGATGTAAAGTGATCCCAAGGATGGAAGATTGGTTTGTGTGATGTGCTGGGCTATATTCACGATCTTCTGCAGCTTCTTCTGGTCTTGGACAGGACAACTTCCATACCAGGTTGTGATGCACCCTAGAAGAATGCTTTCTACAGTGCATCTATAAAAATTAGTGAGGGTTTTAGGGGACAGGCCAAATTTCTTCAGCTTTCTCAGGAAGTAAAGGCGCTGGTGGGCCTTCTTGGCAGTGGACTCTGCTTGGTTAGACCAAGTCAGGTCATTTGTGATATTCACCCTGAGGAACTTAAAGCTTTTGACCTGTTCCACCTGTGCACCACTGATGTAGATGGGGTCGTGCGGTCCGCTACTCCTTCTGAAGTCAACAACGAGTTCCTTCATCTTGTTGATGTTGAGGGATAGGTTATTGTCTTCGCACCATGCCACTAGGTTCTTAATTTCCTCTCTGTAATCAGACTTATCATTATCCAAGATATGGTCTACAATTGTGGTGTCATCAGCAAACTTATATATTGAGTTCGATGGAAACTTGGCTACACAATTATGGGTGTACAGTGAGTACAGCAGGGGGCTGAGTACACAGCCTTGTGGGGCACCGGTGCTCAGAGTGATTGTAGAGGAGAGCTTGGCCACTATTTTTACAGCCTGGGTCCTGTCTGTGAGGAAGTTGAAGATCCAGCTGCAGATCTGAGTGCTCAGACCCAGGTCCCGGAGCTTAGGAATCAGTTTATTTGGAATGATGGCATTAAAGGCGGAGCTGTAGTCAATGAAAAGGAACCTTACATATGCGTCTTTATTAAGTACTACATTTGAAGGAGGATTTGAGTGTAAAATGTGACCACTTTAATTTTCCTTCTTAAGATCTCAGAGAAATTGTAACAAATATTTATTGCCTTGTGGGCAGGAATTTTCCCAGCAACATCACATCACCGTTCATGTTAAGTTCACACAACTTAAGAAACAGTATGTTGGATTGGTGGTAAAGAAAATGTTAATTGTGCCATGTGTGCAAACTATCATTATAAAAAAATAAAAATGATATATCATAAATGTACTATTCACCTTATAATCTCTTAATTAGTCTCTGGCATTAGTTAAACTACACCCCAGTGCTGTTACAGCATTGCAACAAGTCTCAGTTGCCCCATGTTGTTCGCTGTTCTATGAAGTTGCCACGTAAATGCATCAATACATAGCATTTATGTATTCTACTTTATCCTATTAATGGGAAGCTTGCCTTAGATATTTTGAAGCAAGGAATTGTAATTAGCACTTATATCAGGCTCTGTGTAGTTATTTTAGTTACTGCCAGTTATGCCACTGGCACTTATGGCAGCAGTGAAGGTTACCCATCTGTCTGTCCTTAGTCATCTTCTCTGTTGTGCCCCAGGTGTGGTTCAAGGTCATCGTTTCTCTATCTTTGGTATGGCACCAAGTTGCCTTTGGTCTCCCCATTTCCTCCATCCTTCAGGGGTTCTGTGAGTGCTGACAATGTTGGAGTTGGCCTCTCTTCTCATCACATACCCAACCTATCTGCCGCATTTCCTCATGATTTTGTCCATGTCCTCTTGGTGACACTGAATAAGGGTGATGAACTTAGAACATGGAGTTATGATGCTATGGCCTTCAAAAGGTTTTGGCTATTGCAAGGGCAGGATTGGCTGCTTGATGTTCCAGGGTTTAGATCAGCCCTTCTCAATCTTTTTGCCCTGCAGGAATCCTTGAAATAATTTTCAGGTCTCGGAACCCCTGCGTAAAAACTATTGCAGGACATTTGCAGCTCATGGTACATTAGCGTGATCAGTATATTGTACGTATAGTTATCCAAAATAATTATCAATGCTTGAATTTGGAGAATGAACTTTTGCAAACCTTTCCTGGGAAAAATACAGGTAGTTAAGTTTAGCTTAACTTTCTTGAAATTAATCTCTTTCCTTTCTGTTCATAAATTTAAAAAACTCATAAGGCAAACATAATACATTTCTGTTAAATAACTGGCTTAAGCCAAAATAGTATTTAATTTTTCTGAAGGTAGGCTTCCTAGATTTAATTTAAATAAAGATTGTAATTTGATTTTATTTAATGTTGTTTACAACATGAACATTTATTGACAAAGTTGAATAGTAAAGTTAATAAAAACTATAAGCTACAGCAATATGAATAAAAATATTGCCTAAGACACAATTTTATACAAGACATTGAAAAAACATTTACTTACTAAATGAGACACATGGGTTAAATATAAAAAAAGAAAGGCATAATAAATAACTAAATGAGAAAACTGCAAAAATTAAAACTTCACAATACAATTCACTTTTCACCTGCACAATCCACCTTTTGCAATGTTTACAACAACAGCAAAGTGGCAGGCCAACAGCTGAGTTGTGTGTAAGAATTCCTTCTTAAAATGAAAATTTCCCTCCAATGTTCTACTACACTGATGGCTTGTTTGATCCTATAAGTCAGTGCATAAGGGGAAGTTGGGCGAGGTAACTCGATAGGGAGAGGCTGACATTACAGCCCAAGTTGGGTGAGTCCATTCAATGCTTGGAAAGTGCACTTCATGTTCCTCATCAGCCTCTTCTCCATCAATACAGCGTCTACCAACTATCAGCCTACTGTCCTCCCCTCCATGCAATACAGCGCTCACCATTTGTCAACGGCCTCCCCTATCTCCCATCAAAAACTGGGAATGGACTCAATTAAATAAGCACGGTCCTACTGTGTACTGCCATACTGGGCTGAGAGACTTCTAACGAGATAGTTAGCTGGATTGCTTGGTCACAGCCCACCACTCTGAGTGCTAGCATTGCGAGTTGCGTGGTTCAAAAACTGATGTTACTTAGATGTTACACGATCTCTCACAGAACCCTTAGCAATCTCTTGTGGAACCTTGGTTGACAAACCCTGGTTTAGATGTTTGAAAAGTGATGGAAGTAAAAGAGATGTGGGGAAGCGGCATTGCTAATCAGCAATAATAGCACAGCTTCAGAAAGGGAGAATATCATGGAAGGAATATCTACTGAATCATTGTGGGTTGGAAGTCAGAAACAGGAGGGTGCATTCAACCTATTAAGAGTAGTTTACAGCCATCCCACCACCCCACTCTGCCCAGCAACAGGGAAACTGAAGAGCAAGTAAGTGGGCAGATTTTGTAAAGGTCAAAAATAACAGTTGTTATCATGGGTGGTTTCAGCTTCCCTAATATTGATTGATACCTTCTTAGTGCAAAAGATTTGGATGGGGCACAGTTTGTTAGATGTGTCAGGAAGGATTTCTGACACATTATGTACACAGCCCCACTGCACCTTGTACTAAATAATTAATTTGGTCAGATGACAGATCTCTCAGGATGAACATTTCAGAGATAGTGACAATAACTACTTAACATTTAGCATAGCCATAATCAAGGATGGGAGCAGACTGTATGGGCAAGTATTTAATTGGGGGAAGGCAGATTATGCAGGTATGAGGCAGGAACTTAGGAGTGCAAATTGGGAGCAGATATCCTCAGGGAAATGCACAGTGGAAATATGGAAGTTGTTTAGGGAGCACTTGCATGAGGTTCTGGATAAATTTGTCCCATCTGAGATAGGAAAAAGATGGCAGGGTGAAAGAACTATGGTTGACAAGAGAGGTGGAACATATAGTTAAGAGGAAGAAGGAAGCGTACATGAGGATTAGGAAGAAAAATGAGAGAGCACTTCAAGGTTATGAATTATTCTGGGAAGAGCATAAGGATGGATTTAGGAGAGCTGGAAGGGGGCATGAGAATGACTTGGCAAGTAGGATTAAACAAAACTCCAGGGTCTACATGTATGTGAAGAGCAGTAGGATAATTAGATAGTTGGTAGGGTCACTTAGGAATAATAGGCAAAACATTTGCCTGGAGTTGGAGGAGGCTCTTGATGAATACTTTGCTTCAGTGTTCACATTGAGGGGGACCTTTATGATTGAGGTCAGCATAAAACAGATGAATGAGCTGGAGCATATTGAGGTTTAAAAAAAAAAGGCAGTGTTGAAGCTTTTGGAAAACTATAGTATAGATGACACCTGATGGGTTACTACAGGAAGTGAGGAAAGAGATTGCTAGGGCATTGAAGATGACCTTTGCATTCTCACTTTCCACAGGAGTAGTATCTGAGGATTGGAGATGGCAAATATTGTTCCTTTGTTCAAGAAAGGTAATAGACCAGTGAGCCCTATGTCAGTGGTAGGCAAACTCATGGAGAGGATTCTTAGGGGTGAGTATTTGGAGAAGTATAGACTTATTAGGAATAGTCAGTATGGCTCTGTGAGGGGTAGGTTGTGTCTCACAAGCCTGATAGGCTTTTTCAAGTAAGTGAAAAATACCAAGTTGAAGAAGGTAGATCAATGAATGTGGTTTATATTGACTTTAGTAAGCCAATTGGACAAGATTGAAGGCTCGTCTGGAAAGTCATCAGGGTTGGGATCCATGGAAACTTGGCAGCGTCGATACAAAATTGGCTTGCACATAGAAGCTAGAAGGTGATAGTAAATGGAGTATACTCTGCGTGGAGTTTGGTGATGTGGTGCTAACGTGGGGATCTGTTTTGAGAACCCTGGTGTTTGTGATTTTAATAAATGACTTGGATGAGGAAGTGGAAGGGTGGGTTAGTATGTTTGTACATGACTCAAAGGTTGGTAGTGTTATAGATAGTCTAGCAGGTTATTGCAGGTTACAACAGGACAGAGAGCAGAGCTGGGCTGAGAAGTGGCAGACGGAATTCAGTCAAGAAAAGTATGAAGTGATACACTTTGGAAGGTCGAACTCGAATGCAGATTCAAAGATAATGGAAAGATTTTTAGCAGAGTGGAGGGACAGAGGGATCTTGGGGTCCAAGTCCACTGGTCCTTCAAAGTTGTCACCAAGTTGATAGTGTGAATAAGGAAGCATTAGTTTGTAGGCTTTCATTATTTGGGGACTGAGTTCAAGAGCCATAAGGTAATGTTGCAGCTGTATAAAACTTTGTTTAGAGTATTGTGTTCTTGGAGTATTGTGTTCCGTTCTGTTCAGCTTACTTTAGGAAGGATGCTGAAGTGTTAGTGAGAGTGTGGGGGAGATTTACTATGATGAGAAGTGACTAATGGAGATGTATAAGATTATAAGAAGCATAGATAGAGTGGAGCCCCACTCAGCCACTTTGTCGGTCATAAGGAAGGCAAATACAATGTCAGCTTTCATTGCTAGGGGAGTAAAATATAAAAGCAAGGATGTAATACTGAGGCTTTATAAGGCATTGGTCAGACCACATTTAGAGTTTTGGACCCCTTATCTAATAAAGAATCTTCTGGCATTAGAGAGGGTCCAGAGGAGTTTCACAAGAATGATTTCAGGAATGAAAGAGTTAATGTATGAGGAGCGTTTGACAGTTCTAGACCTGCACTTGCTGGAGTTTGGAAAGGGGGTGGGGATCTCAATGAAACCTATTGAAAGTTAAAAAGCTTAGGAAGAGTGAATGTAAATGTTGTGTATTTAAGTAATATTTGAGTAATATTGTAAATATGCTGTTTGATTATGCATTCTTTGTTTAAATAATTCATAAAGGTTATATATGAAATAAGGGAATTGCATACATCTTTACTCTACCACGTGCATCTCGCTGACAGTAAAAACTAAGTTGGACTCCCATTTCAGACTCTGTTTTTTCTTTTAAATTAGTTTGATGTTTTGGAGTTACAAAACATAACCATGGAGAAGTTTCCTGTAGTGGAGTGTCTAGGTCCAGAGTGCGCAGCCTCTGAATACAAGGACATCAATTTAGTACAGATTGAGGATTGTTAGCCAGAGGGTGGTGAATCTGGAAATCATTGGCACCAGTGACCGTGGAGGCTTACTTAAAGAGAATACATAAAGCAGAGGTAGATAGGTTCTTGTTAGCAGAAGCATTAAAGGTTACTGGGAGGAGTCAGAATGAGGTTTAGAGGGATAATAATTAAACAGCGGTGCAAATTTGATGTCCCAAAGAGCTTGGTTCTGCCCCAATGTCTTAGGGTCTTAAGGTTGTATGACAGCCAGTGGAAATCCTTTTTCCAGTGCAGTAATGACCGATATCAGAAGTCATCTGTTTAGGGTGAGTGGAGCAAAGTGTAATAGTGATGGCAGAGGTGGGCTGTTTACACAGAGAGTGGTAAAGACCTGGAACCTGCTGTTTCAATAGGTTTCAGTAGGTACATTTAATGTCCGAGAAATGTATAATTTTGCTGTGGGAAGTGGTGTTCGAGATTGATACAATAGGGACATTTAAGAGGCTTTCAGATAGGCGCATGGATGAAAGAAAAGTAGATAGTTATATGAAGGGTATATTGATTGCGAGTATTTTAAACCATTGTAAGATGAAGGGTCTATACTGTGCTGTACAAGTTCTGTGTTCTATAGGAGTCCGCTGTAGATGATGCTTTCAAATTGTAGCATTTGGATAATCTTCATGTCCTTTTTCAGGGATCGATTTTATTTGCCATATATATTTACATGTACTAGGAATTTGTTGTGCTTTGGTGTCGCATGCAACAAAAAATAACTATTCAACATTTATGAAGAATTATATAAAATAATGCTGGAAGTATGCATATGGTATAAATAAATAAATAAACAGCAGCATGTATTTACAATGTAGACAGAATTATAAAATGTTTAGTTACAGTGCAGTGCAGTTACTGCGATAACTCTGGGGAAGAGGTGGAAGCTAACTAGAATAGTTGATCAGATTAATTTAAGTAAAAATGCTGATGGAACTCAGTAAGCCAGGCAACATCTATGGAAAAGAGTAAACAGTTGACGTTTTGGGCCAAAACCCTTCATCAGATTAACTGCCCGGGGGAGGAAGCTTTTAAGGTGGTGTGAAGTTTTTGGGAAAACCAGTTTGTCCTGTTCCTCTGAAATCAATTGTCCGACCATGTGGTGAAGTAGTATTCTGGTAGTGAATTAATCAAGTCAGTGACATTTGTGGTAAAATCATGTTGACTCCATGAATTCTGGTCAAACAAAGAGGAAAAATACATCCTATTTTTAATTACTAATGAATGACATGTCCAGCAAGCGATTATGTCTAGCTGTCGAAAAGTGGCAGGGTAGCATTGTGTAATGAAATAACACTAGCCATTATAGAGAATGGATGTTTGATTGAAGTACCAGAGGTCAGCCAGTGCTTCTGCAACCTAGGGTGGAATTTTTGTTAGTTTTTTTTTTATTTTTATTTTTTTCTCAGCTCAGTTCGAAACCTGAGGTACAGGCATAGCCAAGCATGCTCATTTCTCAATTGCTAGGAACTTTCAGACTATTCTAGTGGTGTGCTGAAGAGTTACATAACTATTCCTGTGTAGGCATAATTGTTTAATGCTTTGTGTAGTGACTTTGGGATGATACCAATTGCAGATACTACTATTAGGGCAATGGATATACTCTGTTCATGTTCCATAGTCTTTCAATTTCCTCTTTTAGTTCAGCCCTTTTCTGGTGTTCTTCACATTGATTTCTATATGTGTGTGTTTGGAATGTCTACGTCTATTTAATAAGTTCTTCTTGCTTGTTTATCTTGTAATATTATATCCAGATGGTTATCATGGATAGTCCTATTTTTAACAATGGATCAGTCATAATATGATTTGTGGGACTCTGACTCTAAAACTGGATCGGGCTTGTATTTATGGTGAGCTATGGTGTTTTTTATAAGAATATTATTATTATTATTATCATCATCATTATCATCACATGTACCAAGATACAGTGAATAGTTTGTTTGTGTACAGTTTGTTTCGTTACACAGTGCATTGAGTAAAACAAAATAGAACAATAATCGAACAGAATAACATGTAACAGCTACTAAGAAATTACAATGCATCCCCCGCTTTGCGAATGTTCACTTCACACCGCTTGGCTTTTACAAAAGACCTAGATTAGTAACCTGTTTTTGCATTACAAAGAGGATTTTCACTTTAACGGAAAATTTTCCCATATAAATTAATGGTTCTTCACTTTACGCCATTTCGGCTTAAGAAAGGTTTCATAGGAACGCTCTTCCTTTGTAAGGGGGGGGAGCAAAAGATGCATGATCATGATGAGATAGATTGTGGGGTCAGGAGTCCAATTTATTGTACTGAAGAACTACAAACTAATCTTGCAGCAGCAGGGCAAAAGCTGTTGTTGAACCTGGTGGTTTGTGCTTTTGGGTTTTTGTATCCTCTGCCCAGTGGAAGAGGCGAGAAGAGAGAGTGGGTCTTTGATTAATAGGCTGCTTTACTGAGGCACTGAGAAGTATTGACAAGTTCCAATGAGGGGAGGCTGGTTGCTGAGCGATGCTGAACTGTGTCCACAGCTTCATGGTTTCTTGTGGTCACGTGGAGAACTGTTGCCATGCCAAGCCATTATGCCTCCAGATAGGATATTTTCTTTGGTGCAACAATAAAAATTGATGAGGATCGATGGGGACAAGCCAAATTTCTTTAGACTTTTGTGGTATTAGAGGTGTTCAGGTGTGGGCTAGACATATATCACTATGTCAAATATAAACTAGCATACACAAAGTGCTGGAGGAACTTAGACAGTCAGTCTGCATTTGTGGAGGGGGATTAACGGTTACCAGTTCAGGCCAAGACCCCTCATCATGACTGGAAAGAAAGAGGACATTTTGTGGGAAGGAGGGAGATGCTCGAACTAGTAGGCAAAGACAGTAGACCATAAAACAAAGGGGAGGAGCTGGGGAAGCAAATGTCATCAGTTTGGAGACTACTAAGACAGAACATGAAGTGTTGCTCCGCTAGTCTGCATCTGGCCTCAGCGTGGCAGTAGAGAAGGCTGTGGATACACATGTCACTGTAGGAATGTGAAGTGGAATTAAAGTAGATGGCCATTGAGGGATCCTGGCTGTTTGTTGAAGCAATTTCCCCCAAACTGTGTCAGGTTTTGGTTGTCTTTATCCTGATGGCATCAATATTCCACTAACTTTTCACTTCTGTTTTCCCCACGCCTTTTGTTTTCCCTGATATCTCTGGCCTCTTTACCCCTTCTTTTTCCTCTCCCTTGCCCTTCCAACCTGCCCATCACCCACACTTTCCTCTGTCATGTTTCCACCTGCTTTATTCCATGGTCGACTGTCCCCTATATTTACTTATCAAGAATTTCAATGTACTGCTGCCGTAATGTTAACAAGTTACACAACATGCCAGATCTGATTCTGATTTCTATCAAATTTCATTTTCTTCAGCCCTTTGCCTCTTCCCCTTATCGCCTTCCAGATTATCAAATCATTCCCACTTCCCCCGCCACCTTCACCATCACCCCATCTTTCCTCTTGCACCTGGATTCACGTATCACCTGAAATCTCTGCTTCTCCCCCGTGCCTCCCCCCACCTATTCTGGCTTTTGCCCTTTCTTTTCAATCGTTTTGAAGTGTCTTGGCTCTAAATGTTCATTTTCCTCCGTTGATCTGCTAAGTTCCTCCTGCGTTTAGTGTGTGTTGCTCTAAATTTCCAGCATCTGCAGTTTCTCTTTTTTCACCAAGCACGTAGTATTCAGAGGCCAATCTTACAGAACTGTGTAAAAGTCTTAGGTACACACATAATATATATATTATATATATAGCTAGTTTGCCTATGACTTTTGCGCAGCACTGTATTTGTCAATGTGGAGCAGAGAGCGAGTTTGTAAATCTGGCACGAGTGAAGGGTGGAATGCCGTGGGAGCGGTGTGGCAGAGGAGGAGTGCCAGGGAGGGGAGGGGTGGCGCAGGTGCAGATACACTCAGCCCTAGGACACCAGGCAAGATCATTTGAAACAGTTGGATTATTGATCTTTCTTCCTTCCCTCTCACTTCCCCATTTCTCAACCATGTTTACCTTCTCCTAGCCCCCTTCCCATTCTCAGTCCACAATAGAGACCCATGTCAGAATAAGGTTTATCATCATTCACATGTCACGAAATTTGTTTTTTTTTTGCAGTGGCAGTTCTGTATAATACATAAAATAACTACAGTATTGTTCAAAAGTCATCGACACCCTATCTATATACAGTATATGCCTAAGATTTCTGCACAGAACTGTAAATGTCCCATAGCTGTCCAGACTAGATACTAAATTTGGAAGATTAGTTTGTAATCCTGTAAAAACCATCCCTTCAGGTATGGAAAACTCTGAGCTTTATGTAATTCTGCATTAATGTTTACAGCACTGTGCATTCGATATATAATCAGGTGACAGTGACACTTTGCAACTTTGCTTAAACTTAAACAAAAGCTAATAGCTATTAATTTATCATTGAAACTTGTCCTTGCACCAGGCAACATCTTTGCACACCCATTCAGTGAGGAATGTGCATCTAGGTATTTGCAGACTTCACATGCCAAATAGTATGATGTTTATGGATAATATTTTTCATATTATTAGGGTCTAGCTGATTATTTGTAGGGATGTGAAGTACAACATGTTGCTTAGCTGATTTCATATACGTAATCTTGAACAATTGTCTGGTATTCCACCCAGCATTCCCATTAATGTGAAAATGATCCACAATGAGAAAATAATTCTTGTGCTTTTAATTGTTTTACAGGGAATCTCTATTTCTCTTAAATTGAGAAGAGATTGTATGCTGGCTCTAGAACCGGAATTAGAATCAGGTTTATTATCACTGCCATGAAATTTGTATGTCATGAAATTTGTTGTTCTGTCACACCAGTACAGTATGACATATATAGAAAAATACTAAACAATGAAAGTTTCCAAAAAAAGGAATAGCAAAGTGATTTCTGTTGGATCATGGACGGTTTAGAAATCTGATGGTAGACACCAAGCTTTGAGTGTGGATCTTCAGGTTCTTGGGTTTATTTGTTTAGGAATTTATTATTTTTTAATTTGCTGAGCTATTTATAAGAGTACATGAAGAAAATGTGCAGGGAATGATGATAACATACTTCTCTAAGTAAATCATTTGAAAATGTTGCTAGAGAAAGGAATGACATTCTGTGTACCAGCAATGAAAGGATTCTCTAATCTCAGAATCACATTATTGCCAGTCAGTGACACTCACCAGCATTGATTGTGATTTGGTGCCAAGCATAAAGCACAGGGTGTACCACAACACAATAGAACCAGCAATTTACAAGACAATATTGCAAACAGCCATAAACAATCAACAAGTACTAGAATGGTCATATGCTTAAACATCAACAGTCAAATTTATATAAATGTAAACAGATACTTTTAATCAAATTCACAATCAAATCTGGGGATCTAGAGTCATCATTGAAATACCACATCATAAGGTATTTCCAATGAATTATGGATTTGGTTATTTTAACAGACCATCCTTGTGTAATCCCAGTTTCTAAACTCTTCACTGTTAGAATGGTTAACACGTGGAGTAACAGAATATCTAATTTTCCTAGGATTCATTTCCTGGGGAATTCAGTCAGGGGCCATTGCTGATACTGTTATGTTTGGAGAGAGCAGAGAATTTGGGCATGTTTTTAATTGTTAGTAAGTGTCCTTTGAGATCTGCTGATGTCTGTGTGCACATAATTTGGGTAGAGACCCGGTTGGATTTGCCTCTGGTATCAATTCAATCAAATAGATTGCTATTACTTGAAATCTATGTTCTGCTAACAACGGTTGCTTGAACAAACTTCAAGGACAGAAGACAAGAACAAAGTAGAGGAAGCATTATGAAACATGTTTTTTTACTGCCTTTTAGACATTAAACCTTGCACTAGGTTTTCTTGGAAAGCTCTACTTGTTGCTGGTAAAGTAAATGACATGTAATGGCTTGATGTCCTTCACAGAGCGAGCCATTTCAAATGGATCCAGGCTATAGGTTGCGGGGCCGAGAAGGTGAAGTGGAGAATCCATTCAGGAGAACAGCCACAGCAGAGCAGTCAAGACGAAATCCTAGAAGAGGGGATGGTAAGAGATTTCTTTTTGAAGATTACTGACTGTTCTTTAAGTCTGTATTGTAGATCTAGTTTTCTTTGTCTTTTACAATGTTCTTTTCTTCTTCCTCTCTTTATGCCTTTCTGAAGTATTCACCATTTACCAAGGTAGAAAGGCAGGTAAGTGACCTGCTTCCAAGCCTTAATGATTGCTGCTTGAAGCTGGATTGATAGAGAGGAATGGTGAGACCCTGGGATAGGAGGATCAGCTTGGGAGTGATACAGGACCTCAGGGAGACAGCAGGACAGTGGGATTAGATTGGGACTGATGTATACAGTGTGGAGAAAGTTAGTCTTAGAACTGCTGGATCTGCTGCTAGGTTTGGAGGTCAATGATTCAAGGGTACATTGTTTTATCACCATTCCTGTGGTTAGATGGTGGTCACGCAAGAGCATTAAAAGAATGAAAGATGAGAGGATTCCTACCGAGAGTCTGTTTCCGGTGGATGGAGTGTCAGCAGTTAGGCTGAAGCATAGGGGGTTGACATTTACAGCTGTGGTGAGGCAGAATTTTTTCACTGAGAGTTATCAGCCTCCAGAATTCTCCACATTGGAGATTCTCAGGCATAGCATTTTCATCACATTGATAGATAGATTTTGAGCTGTATGAGAGTTTGAGGTTATTCCAATTTGACATACAAATGGAGAAGATCTCCCGGAATCCTGTGACATGGAGGAGTAGGTTTCAGTCATTGACTGACCTACACTTAGGCTCCTTGTTCTGGTTATTCTGTTTCTAAATGATATTCTGCAACTTAACTTCGAACTCTTGCATCCAATAAAAAGACTTCATGCATAATGCCTCCTCTAGTAACAACTAAGATGGGGAACCAGCTTTGTTAGAGTATTGCATCACAGTATTTAATTTCACAATGTATGTTCAAGGCACAGGTTTCAGCTAAATACAGTTGGCCCTCCTTATCCGCGGGGGATTGGTTCAGAGACCACGGCTGCTCAAGTCCCTTATTTAACCTGAATCAGTGAGCTCATCTTTAGGACCCAGTGGAACCCCAGACTTTATTTAACATCTTCAGAGCGGTGGGCATTCGGACCCGGTGTAGCTCTGAATCTGCAGTGATTCTGTTCACGAAAATAATTATAATCGCTATTGAAAATAAGGTGGAAATAATAAAGCGATCAGAAAGAGGTGAAACGCCATCGGCCATTGGAAAAGCATTAGGCTACATTCGGTCAACGATCAGAACAATTTTAATGGAGCACGTGAAAGGCACTGCCCTGATGAAAGTTACGATTATTACTAAGCAACGCAGTGGTTTAATTATTGGGTTTTGGGTCTTTGATCCTCCACATCAACCCGGCACAGTGGAGAGCACACTCGGAAGTGGTCTGTCACTGGATCGAACTCGGGAACTTCCCAAGCCCGGCGCTGAAACATACGTTCTTAGTGTTTTATATGCATAGAAAGGTAAAATATATACTATATACCAAGACAAACGTTTGACTGACGCTAAATAATACCGGATGTACCTGTTCCGACTTACTTAATAAGAGAATTTACTATTTTTTTTCAATCCCGATCCACGATAACCCACGCACATCCTCCTGTATACTTTAAATCAGCTCTAGATTACTTGTACAGCTAGTACAATGTAAATGCTATGTAAAATAGTTGTTATACTGCATTGTTTAGGGAATAATGACAAGAAAAAAAATCTGTACATGCTCGAACAAGTGCTGCAAGAGCACTTTTGGGTTTTCACTATTCGCAGTTGGTTAAATTTGCAGATAAGGAAGGCCGACTGTATTGTTGTGTTCAACTTCTTCAATAGTGCAGACATTTATTTCAGGACAAGAAAAAATTGAGTCAGTTGTTAATTGTTCTCTTTCTTTCCCCAAAGAGGAAGCGTTAGTATTTATTCCTCTTACACCTAACCACTTTTCATTTACTTCTTGCTTTGACTTTACTTTTTTTTTGCATTACTTTCTCATGTTTGTCTTACATTTTCGATTCTTTGACTGTTGACCTTTATTCCCTGGATTGTAAATCAGATTGGCAGGTTTGATTCTGAATAAATTAGAATTAGATTTATTCAGAATATACCTGCAGTATTAGATTGAGCTTGAATTTGTAAAACCATCCATTAAAATATCTTTCTTGCTAAATTATCACAAAATGGATTAGAACCTATGAACTATTAGCAATAAAACAATGATGACCATGTAAAATATGCATTAGTCAGAGAGTCCTAGAGGATCTAAGAAAAAGAGGACTACATTGATTCCTATACCACGATTTTTGTAAACATTCACCTGTTGATTGGCCACAAGGGACAATTTCTGGTCTAGGTGCATGCCGTGATTCTTATTTCCACTTTCTCCACTTCTGGAGTCCACCTAACAGCTGAGGTAAGTGTTCAGGGTGTGACATATGAAGATTGGATCATGGAATTGATTCTAAACAGTAATGGGAGTTCAGCAGACTCTTAAAGATCTTGTAACTTTGAGAACAAAGAGGTTCTTCTTGTGTCCTGACCAACACACAAAGAAATAAATTTTCATTTCCAACAAAAACAAAAAAAATGCTGGTAGACTTCAACAGGTAAGGTAACATTTGTGCAAACAGAAACAATCAATGTTTTGATTGTATGACTCTGTCCAACTAGCTTGTATTTAAGTTCCATATTTCCATCACTTGCAGTTTTTAAAAAAATATATTTTCATTCACTTGTCATTTCATCCCTTTGATTATAGGACTATAGCACACAGTATATCTCTTGTATTTGCCCACCCAGACAGTCAGAATACTATCAAAGGCGGTCACTGGCTATGATACAATGTGGGAGATCCAATACACATGTAATCATGGTGATTTTATATTTTCTCTCAGCCAGGAAACACAGCCTGTTTTCAATGTGGCATTCAGATAGTTATTAAGTACACAGCCAATAAACAAAACTGTAGATAAGAAACTGCAATATAATTAGATGGTGAATTTCAACTTTTTAAAACTAGAATGCGATTTAAATCCAAGAAAGATACTACGTTATGCAGTAATTTTGAGAACAGCATTTTGATGGTAAATGCAATATTAGTTGTAGGATAGTTGGGTTGTTTCAAGTGACTTTTATAATGCCCAATTAATTATATTTAAAATAATAACACTGAAAAACTAAGGTTGCATTGTGTGCTGTGGTCATCTCGAACTGAAGAACAGGCATTGTCCTGAATAGCAAACTATTGCATGGAATTTTGAAGCTCTTTAGATTTACAGTTAATAGAAAGGATAAGAATGCTTTTGAAAGCATGTGATAATACACAATTTGACTGAAATTTAGAATGTGTTTTCCTTTTCAATGTTTTCAGCCTCTGCAGAACGAGCTTTACCACAAGGATATCATTACAACAGGAACCAGAGAAATGCCACAGGAGCACCGGACAGAAAAGGTGCACCACATCCCAGAAGAGCACTTTCAACACCCAGGCCAGGAGAGTTGCTCCCAGCCAGAGAGTTTGGAGAAAGGAACCAAGATCGTAACTTCAGTCACAATCCCAAGCATGCAGATGGGAGGCAAAATGGTCCCAGAGCAAATCGGAACACAGCTGGTAGAGCCCCCAATGTTCACAGCATTTGTCAAGGCCCCCCGCAGGGTATGAGGGACCAACACAAAGAACAGAGACATGAACCATGGAGAAGGAATGACCTTCCTGAGGGAGGCAGAGGGAGACAGGCTGAAACGCAGGATAATCCACACCATCAGGAAAGGAGATCTCACAAAGCACACACAAAGGACAAAGAACACAGTGTGAGAAAGTTAGGTTATAAAACACTGGAGAACCTTCTGGATAAAGAGCCATCTGAAATTGTTATAACATTAGCTTGCAGTTCTGGCCTGAAAGATGTATTAAATAAAAAACTAGACATAAGTTTCATCCAACTCATTTGTAAAGTTTTGTATAAGGCTTGTCAGTCCAAGACTGATCGTCAGAGCATTCAACACCTCTTGGGCATGGTAAAGGACTCTCAGTTTCTGAAGGTTCAGTTACCTCATTATGTGGTTCAGATGAGTACAGACCCAGTGCTTGCCCGTAGAGAGCAGTACCCTGAACATATTGAAAGAATTCTGTTCTTGCTTCAGGAATTAGTAAGCATCTTTCCAGCCAGTTCAGTTCAAGAGGTGTCTATGGTAATTTTGGTTTTGGACCCTACGGTGAATACACTACGGGCTGCTGGGGTTTCAATTGGCGAAGAGATTGAAAATAATATGGAAAAGATAAAAAATATAATTCAGCACTTACAGCAGAGAAAGCGCGATGGAACGCTCAAAAATGACACCCTTATGTTGCTAGACGATAAGGAAACAAATCCTGAAGACAACTACAGAATGATGACCATCTATCCTACTTACAGTGAGGTGCATCTTGAAGAGAAGCCATTTCTGCGACCTAATCTAATTACTGAAAAATATGCGAGCGCTGAAGTGTACCTCGACACCCATTTTCGTCTTCTGAGAGAAGACTTTGTGAGACCTTTGAGAGAAGGTATCTTAGACTTGCTTCACAATTATAATGGCAAAGGCCTGAGGAGGAAAGTATTTGACGACATCAGAGTATATTTCAATACCCGCATCTTAGTCCCCCTGTGCACAGCTAGTGGTGTTGGGTATAAAGTCCAGTTTGACACGCAGCCTTTGAGATTTGTCCGGTGGCAAAATTCAAAGCGTTTGCTGTATGGTTCACTTGTGTGTATGTCCAAAGACAACTTTGAGACATTACTTTTTGCAACAGTGTCAGATAGGGATCCTAAGAATCTCAAAGAAGGTGTTGTCTATTTGTCCTTTAATACACGAAGCCGGCCGCTGCTAGCTGAAGTAGAACCTTCAGATTGTTTCTTGATGGTGGAAACAACAGCATATTTTGAAGCCTACCGCCATGTTCTTGAAGGACTACAGGAGATACAAGGCGAGGATATTCCCTTCCAGAAGTATATTGTAGAATGTAACACAGATATCCAGGCCCCAAGATACTTACTTTACAATAGCCAATATGACCTTGAACCACTAATGAAGGAAAAATTAAAATGCTCTGAGGAAATGGACAAAGACCCATTTCAAAGTTTGATGAGGAACACCAAAATCAACGTTCTCAATAACACATCGTGGCCGTCAAAGGAAGCGTTGAACTTGGATGAGTCACAGATGAAAGCTCTGAAGATGGCACTGACTAAGGAACTGGCCATCATACAAGGGCCTCCTGGAACAGGTATGCTTGATGAAACATATTTTAAAAAATTTCATGCATTGCATGCTTTTAAAAAAAGGTAATGTATATCTTTAAATCATTTATTTTGTTTCTAATATTCTCCCTCCCCTGCTCTCTATTCTGTAATTGTATGAGACTGAATCTTTGGGATTACTGTGCACGTAGCTCCTTCACAATACTGGCTTACATAGATGTTCACAGGAGATGGTCACAATCCTGCTGCTGGACTTCAATGGGACCTAATGATCATTCTACTGCCCTCACAGTGCGTGTGTACAAAGCTAGGTTGGGGGCTAAACACCTTCTCAAAAATCACCCTGGCTGGAAGCTGTCTTCAGGGTTTTTAATGAGGAAAAACTAGTAAAACAATAGAGTAAGATATGTATTAAATTCAATACAGAAACTTGATATGAATATACAAATACCACAGATTATTCTCACGATCAGTGTTAACCAAGGCAATATACATGCAACATAACATTATTATAGTGTGTAGATCAGAGTGGGCCTGTGGCACAGTGACAGCTTAATAGTGATAAACTTCCTTCAGGGTACAGTGACTAAAAGTTTACAAATATTAAGCAGAACCTAAAACTCACCGATATTGCTGTTTCAAGTGCAAATAATGGATGGATGGAGATGGTTGTCTTTCTGCCGTGAGTTTCAAAATGAATCCCAAATTACCTGTAGGGAAATGATGTAAAAGGCAGTTTATGCACAGGAAATGATGTTCATACAAATTGCACTGCTTACAAAGTGAACATCACCTTTCAAGGCAGAGCACAATCATTGCACTTTTGACTGGAGCTTCCCATAATACACAAAGGGAAATGTGTGAGTCTAGGGTGAAATGAGGATGAGGGAGAGCAGCCTAATGGCTGTATCTAAGGCATGGGGATTGGATTAGTGAGTAGCTGTGGCAAGGAGTGTGTCCAGGGGTAGTAATGGATATGCACTCAGTGGCCACTTTATTAGGTACACCTGTACACCAGCTCATTAATGCAAATAACTAATCAGCTAATCATGTGGACCAACTCGATGCATAAAAGCATGCAAACGTGGTCAAGAGGTTCAAGTTTTGTTCAGCCCAAATATCAGAATCAGGAAGAAATGTGATCTGACTCTGACTGTGGAATGATTGTTGGTGCCTGATGGGGTGGTTTGAGTATTTCTGAAACTGCTGATTTGGGATTATCACACACAACAGTTAATAAAGGTTACAGGGAATGGAGCAAAATCAAAAAAAGAAATCTGGTGAGGAGCAGTTCTGTGGGTGAAAACACCTTGTTAATGAGAGAGTTTAGAGAAGAATGGCCAAACTGGTTCAAGCTGACAGGAAGACAACAGTAATTCCAATAAACCCGTGTGACAACAGTGGTGTGCAGAAGAACATCCCTGATTGCACAACACATAGACTCTTGAAGTGGATGGGCTACAGCAGCAGAAGACCATGAGCTTCCTAATAAAGTGGTGGCTGAGTGTAGGTTCAAGGTTTGGGCAGTTGTGGAAAGGAGTGTGCAGAGTGAGAGGAGGGATATTGGGTGAAATCAGTTCTGGTGAGGTGCGGTGAAGTTTGTCAGTGTGTAGATGAGGGAAACGGGTGGACCTCATAAAATTGACAAATATGGGATCTGAAAAGATTTGTCTTCATGGGAGTTCACTGCCATTGTTATTGTGGCTATACAGAGATAGAGATACAAACATTCATTCCCCCCACTGCTTACACTGGAGAAGCTCTGCATGTAGTTTCTTCATTGTTGCTGGCGACTTTAATCATCCAGTCTTAAAAACAGTTCCACCTAAATTCTATCAATGTGGGTTTTGCTACCAAAGGAGAAAACGCATTAGATGTGGTTCACACCAGCAACAATGGGGCTTACAAGCCTGCCACAAGCACTCCTCCCACCCCACTTTGGATACTCTAATCTCTTTAGCTGTTATGTTAATCCTAGCACACAGACCACTGTTTAAACAAGTCAAGCCAGTCCACAAGGAAATCGGGGTTTGGCAACCTCAGCGTTACAGGGTTGTTTTCAGAGCATGGATTGGAACATGTTCAGGGTGGTGATGACCTATGATCATCTTACAAACATGCTGGACCCACGACTGTCTGATTGGCGCAGTGAAGTGAGGACGTCACTGCCTTTCAATCCATCTGCGTTAGGGCCAATGAGAAGCCATGGCTTACAGCAGAAGTCCAGGCACTGATGAAAGGACGGGGTGCTGGGGGGAAATAAGATGGCCCATGGGTCAGCAAGCACAGCATTTTCCTGTGCCATCAGGAGGGTGAAACAGGACTAACACACAATCTACAGCCATTTCTCTGATAGCACGACATGCTGTGAATGTGGCAGGGCAATCAGACCATAATGGAGAGTTAAGACCACACTGCACCTGAGTGACAGTGATGCTTCTCTTCCTGATAGGTTGAATGTCTTCTAACCATGCTTTGATGATGTGCTCGTGAGTAAGCCCCCACTCCCTGGAGGAGCCAGCACCCTGGCCACAGCCGACGTAAGGCAGACCCTAGTCACGGTCAACCCACACAAAGCTGCAGGACCTGATAACACACCTGTTTGGGTGCTGAGAGACTGTAGCCCAGCTATCAGATGTTCTCACAGATGACGTTAACATGTCCACTGTCCCTCCAGGCTTCAAGGCTTCCACCATCATCCCAGTGCTCAAGAGGCCGATGATAACCTGCCTTAACCTCTACTGTCCGGTGGCACTGACATCAATAATAATGAAGTGCTTTGAACAGCTGGTCTTGATATGCATTAAACCTGCTTTCCTACTACATTGGACACCTACCAGCTGGCATAATGCTTGAATTGGTCCACCAGTAGCCTCTGCCTCATACTTAGTGCTGATCCACCTGGAGAATGGTGTCTCTTACCTCAGTATGCTGTTGAAAGACTTCAGTTAGGCGTTCTGTAAAAGCATTCCTCGGAACTTGGTGGGTAAACTCTCCTAGTTGGGTCTGAACACCTCTGCATAACTGGATCTTGGAGCCCTTGACAGAGAGATCTCAGACAGTCTGGTGTTGGCAGCAACATGTTTGGCTCCATCACACTGATCACCAGTGTCCCCCCTCCCCCGGGGATGTGTGCTCAGCCCACTGCTGACCCGAAAATGGCCTGCAAGATCCAGTTCCCCAACAGTATCCAAGCTTTTATTGAGGTGAATGGCCTCAATAATCATGATTGTTCCTGTGTGTTTTTAACTAAAAAACAAAAATTGAAGGAATCTGGTATCAGAGGACTAACCAAGGTTTCCATACAAAAAAAATTGAATTCATTCTTGCAATACACACTTAAGATTTTGCTTTGCAATTTGTATAATGCTTCTGGAAAATTTAAAGTAAATAAATGATGCAATGTGTATGTCAGTGATCATCTGATAGTTTTCTTCAAACTTTGTAAATAACACTAATTCATAATTTTCAGGAAAAACTTACGTTGGATTAAAAATTGTGCAAGTACTCCTACATAATGAGCAAATTTGGCAAACATATTTGCAGAAGGCTCCAATTTTGGTGGTGTGCTATACAAATCATGCTCTTGACCAGTTTCTTGAAGGTAAGATTCTGCTTTTGTCTGCTTGAAATTTGTTTTCAAATTTATTCAAACTCTGAATATTATATATAGTTATCTTTGCATTTTGTTAACTGAACCAATTTTCCATCTTTTTGAGCCTACATAAATTAGATAGCTGTGTAATGAAGATGTTACTAAAATTCCTTAGTTATTGTCTCTTGATTTATAATATTAAAGATTGATTTTACTGGAGTTTTTTTAATATCTGTCATGGGCAGCACGGAATAATAATCCTTATGAGGATCATGTACATGATGTACTTCATTCATCAGTTGCAACTACACTATCAGAAGTGATGTGCAAGGCTCAAATTAGCTGTTAGTTGAAGAATACTGAATCTACCACATATTGCAATTGGATTTGTTGGTTATAAGCCTGAGATATAATTCTGACAAATCTGTTGGAATTCTTTGAGGAAGTAACAGGCAAGATAGAGAAAGAGAGTCAGTGGATATTGTTTACTTGGATTTTCAGAAGATCTTTCATAAGGTGCCACAGTTGAGGATACTAAAGAAGATAAGAGCCCATGGTATTACTGCAAAGATACCAGCTTGGATAGAAGATGGGCTGATTGGCAGAAGCCAGAGTGGGAATAAAGTGGGCCATTTCTGATTGACTGTCAGTGATTAATGGAGTTCTACAGGGGCTGGTGTTGGGACCACTTCTTTTGGATGATGGAATTGATGGCTTTGTAGTCAAGTTTTCAGATGATACAAAGATAAGTGAAGAGCAGATAGTGCTGAGGAAGCTTGGGGTCTGCAGAAGGAATAAGACGGATGAGGAGAATGGGCAAAGAAGAGCAGATGGAATACAAATGTAGTGAATTGTATGGTCATGTACTTTGGTAGAAGGAATAAAAGCGCAGACTCTTCTAATTGGAGAGCAAATTCAGAAATCAGAAGTGCAAAGACTCTTATGAGTCCTTGAGCAAGATTTCTTAAAGATTTGCAGGTTGAGACAGTGGTAAGGAAGGCAAATGCAATGTTAGCATTCATTTCAAGAGGAATAGAATACAAAAGCAAGAATGTAATGCTGGGGCTTTATAAAGTATTGGTCAGACTACACTTGGAGTATTGTGAGCAGATCTGGGCCTCTTATCTGAGAAAGGATGTGTTGGTATTGGAGAGGGTCCAGAGAAGTTTGTGGATGATGCAAAGATAGGTGGAGGGACAGAGCAGTGAATCTGTGGAATTTATTGCCACAGGTGGTTGTGGACACCAAGTTATTGAGTATATTTAAAATGAAGCTTGATAAATTCTTGATGAGTAATGGTGTTAAATGTTACCAGGAGAAAGCAGAAGAATGGCGTTGAGAGGGATAATAATTTAACTTTGATGGAACAGTTGAATAGATTTAATGGGTTGAATAGCTTAATTTTCCTCCTATGCTTGATGGTCTTATGGGCTAAAATCTTGCAGATTGTCTGCTATTGCAGGGTAGTATGAGTGCTGAATGTGGCTTGGAACATTGAGTTGCTTGGGTCCAGCTTATTTTTCATTCTGTAATATAAAGAGGCTTGCAGGCCTGGTGATTAAGATGTTACACTCATTAAATTTCATTTGCATAGAAATTCTGTTTTATTATGCAAAGCAAGTGCTTATAATACTAACTTACTGTTCTATAATGTTATTTGAAATGACTGAATGATAGAAACTACATTTCTTGGTAAGGGTTTCTAAGAACATCCAGAAGCTAGACTAACATTGTTTTATTTTTCTTTTCCTTTCTCTAAAAATATTTGCTTGGAGATTCTATAATGCTGTGCAATGTGTGTTTTTTTAACTAACAATAGGAATAGAAATTTTTTTAAAGAAAATCTCAATTGCAAAACACAATCAGGAATTTCCAGATATTTGATACAGATCCTTGTGATAAACTCACAAAGGTTTTGGGTGTATGGACATCAAAGAGTGTAAGGCACAGTATTGATGTCATTTACATGCAATTTTCCATACAGATGCAGGCAGTGAACTCTCATTTCCACAGAACACAAGGAGACCTTAACTGAAGGTTGAGGCATGTTTGGCTATTTAAGATGTAGCTCAATGTGAGTTATAGCTGCTCTGGGGTACTCCTCTTCCTCCAAGTGAACTTCACATGTAACGAAATGTTAGTCATTCAGAGAAAGCACCAGAACCATTGCTTTGTCTTTCCATGGGAAATCCAACAGGAGTGCCATTACTAAAGTACTAAATGGCACAGACTGCAAACCCGAATATTTAGTATGATGGTATTGGGGTGTGAGACAAAGGTCTCACTTATCCAGCTCTGGCTGACAGAGGAGAAGCTTAGCCAAATTAACTTGCACCATCATAGTGAAGAACAGCACAGAAACAGGCCCTTTGGCCCATTTAGTGCATGCTAAAACTATTTAAACTGACTACTCCCATCCAGCTTCAATGGGACCATAGCCCTCCATACCCTTACTATCAATGTACCTATCCAAGCTTCTCTTAAATTTTGAAATTGAGTTCGCATGCACCACTTGTGCTGGCAGCTCATTCCAAACTCTCACAACCCTCTGACTGTAGAAGTTTTCCCCTCATATTCCCATTAAACTTTACACCTTTCACTTTTAACCCATGACCTTTGGTTATAGTCTCACCCAACCTCAGTCAAAAAAGCCCGCATTTCTAAATCCCTCATAATTTTGTATACCTCTATCAAATCTCCTCTCAATCTTTTACATTTTGAAGAATAAAGTGTTACTAATATAATGTTACTAATATAATAAAGTGTTACTAATATAATGTTCTTTTGTCAGGAATCTATGGATTTTTGCACAATGGTCTGGTCAGAGTGGGTGGAAGGAGTAACAGTGAACTACTGAAAAGGTTCACCTTGAAGGAACTGCGGAATGCCAGGGATTTTAGAAAAAAACTACCCCAGCACCTGCGCGGAGCCTATTTTGAAGTAAGGAGATTTTAACATGCGAGTGGATTGGGAAAATCAGATTGGCACTTGATGTCAAGAGAGAGAATTTGTAGAATGTCTACGGGATGGCTTTTTAGAACAGCTTGTTGTTGAGCTGAGAAGATCAGCTATACTGGATTGGGTATTGTGTAATGAACCAGAGGTGATTAGACAGATTGAGGTGAAGGAACCCTTAGGAGGCAGTGATCATAACATGATTGAGTTCACTGTGAAATTTGAGAAAGAGAAGCCGAAATCTGATGTGTCGGTATTTCAATGGAGTAAAGGAAATTACAGTGGCAAGAGAGAGGAACTGGCCAAGGTTGACTGGAAAGGGACACTAGCGGGAAGGACAGCAGAGCAGTAGAGGCTGGAGTTTATGCGAGAAGTGAGGAAGGCACAAAACAGATGACATTTTCAAAAAAAGAAGACTTCTTTGAATAGAAAAAGGATCAACCGTGGCTAACAAGAGAAGTCAAAGCCAAAGTAAAAGCAAAGGAGAGGGCATACAAGGAAGCAAAAAGTATTGGGAAGACGGAGGATTGGGAAGTTTTTAAAAGCTTACAAAAGGAAACTAAGAAGGTCATTAAGAGGGAAAAGATGAACTATGAAAGGAAGCTAGCAAATAATATCAAAGAGGATACTAAAAGCTTTTTCAAGTATATAAAGAGTAAAAGACAGGTGAGAGTAGATACAGGACTGATAGAAAATGATGCTGGAGAAATTGTAATGGGAGATAAGGAGAATGCGGAGGAACTGAATGAGTATTTTGCATCAGTCTTCACTGAGGAAGACATCAGCAGTATACCAGACACTCAAGGGTGTCAGGGAAGAGAAGTGTGCACAGTCACAATTACAACAGAGAAAGTACTCAGGAAGCTGAATAGTCTAAGGGTAGATAAATCTCCTGGACCAAATGGAATGCACCCTCGTGTTCTGAACGAAGTAGCAGTGGAGATTACGGAGGCATTAGCAATGATCTTTCAAAAGTCGATAGATTCTGGCCAGGTTCTGGAGGACTGGAAGATCGCAAGTGTCACCCTGCTATAAGAAGGGGGCAAGAAAGCAAAAAGGAAATTATAGATCTGTTAGCTTGACATCGGTGGTTGGGAAGTTGTTGGAGTCGATTGTCAAGGATGAGGTTATGGAGTACCTGGAGGCATATGACAAGATAGGCAGAACTCAGCATGGTTTCCTTAAAGGGAAATGCTGCCTGTCATACCTAGTGCAATTTTTTGTGGAAATTACAAGTAGGCTAGACAAGGGAGATGCAGTGGATGTTGTGTATTTGGATTATCAGAAGGCCTTTGACAAGGTGCCGCACATGAGGCTGCTAAACAAGATAAGAGCCCATGGAATTACAGGAAAGTTACATACGTGGATACAGCATTGGCTGATTGGCAGGAAACAGAGAGTGGGAATAAAGGGATCCCATTCTGATTGTCTGCCGGTTACCAGTGGTGTTCCACAGGGGTCCACATTGGGGCTGCTTCTTTTTACATTGTATATCAACGATTTGGATTATGGAATAGATGGCTTTGTGGCTAAGTTTGCTTATGATACAAAGATAGGTGGAGGGGCCAGTAGTGCTGAGGAAACAGGGAGTCTGCAGAGAGACTTGGATAGATTGGGGGAATGGGCAAAGAAGTGGCAAATAAAATACAATGTTGAAAAGTGTATGGTCGTGCACTTTGGTAGAAGAAATAAACGGGCAGACTATTATTTAAATGGAGAGAGAATTAAAAGTTCTGAGATGCAACAGGAATTGGGAGTCCTCATGCAGGATACCCTTAAGGTTGAGTTGCTGGTGAAGAAGGCGAATGCAATGTTGGCATTCATTTCTGGAGGAATAGAGCATGGGAGCAGGGATGTGATATTGCGGCTCTATAAGGCACTGGTAAGACCTCACTTGGAGTACTGTGTGCAGTTTTGGGCTCCTTATTTAAGAAAGGATGTGCTGATGTTGGCGAGGGTTCAGAGAAGATTCACTAGAATGAATCCAGGGATGAGAGGGTTAACATATGAGGAATGTTTGACTGCTCTTGGACTGTACTCCTTGGAGATGAGGAGAATGAGGGGGACCTTATAGAAACATTCTGAATATTGAAAGGCATGGACAGAGTGGATGTGGCAAAGTTGTTTCCCATGGTGGGGGAGTCTAGTACGAGAGGGCATGACTTAAGGATTGAAGGGCACCCATTCAGAACAGAGATGTGAAGAAATTTTTTTAGCCAGAGGGTGGTGAATCTATGGAATTTGTTGCCACGAGCGCAGTGGAGGCCAAGTCATTGGGTGTATTTAAGGCAGAAATTGATAGGCATCTGAGTAGCCAGGGCATCAAAGGTTATTGTGAGAAGGCGGGGGAATGGGACTAAACGGGAGAATGGATCAGATCATGATAAAATGGCGAAGCAGACTCGATGGGCCGAATGGCTGACTTCTGCTCCTTTGTCTTGTGGGCTTATGAATGCAGCATGTATTCAGATTCTCAGCTAGTCACCAGCAAGATAATTATTAATTAGTGCATACTATTAGAATTTACAAGCTTTATGTTGATATTCTTGAGCCTCTTTTCGCTGATATACAAACGTTTGTATATATCACTCTTGTTTAAACAACAATCCCCATCTTCAACACACTGTCCTAGTGCTCATTGCCTTGATATTAGACCTTTAAGTTGCATTTACTGCCCCCTACCAATCTGTACCCTGCCTGGTCACCAGTAGTGGTTGAAGACAGGAGATGAGCCAGGATTGAAGATGGAGTCTTTGACTCCTGTGCCAGTTGATCTGGACTGCAGAAAATTCTACACAATAGATTGGGTGTTGGGGGGGTGGAGGGGAGGATAAAAGGAGATAGAGAGAACCTTCACTTCTTCTTTCTACTCTCCTTAAACTTTATGGCACCTACTTTTCTCTGTTAACTCTCCTCTTCACCTTCCTCTTCCTCTAACTTCTTTCCCTCTTCTTTCCCTCTTTTATTACCACTATCAAATTGATATTTTTTATTTTAATTACATCTTCTTTAGTGTATAAAGCATTGCTAAATTCCCATATCTTTAAATGAATATTAGCAATATTTGCATGAAGTAAATTATTAACTAAATTCTGAATTGTTAAAGGTAACCAACCAGATGAGAGAATCTGAGCAAAAGATTTGCAGTGCAGCAAAACACTTGGAGTGCACAACACAAGGAATTGTCCATGAACAGTATTTGGAAAGATACATCTCACCAGTGCACTGGCAAAGCTTGCAGAGTGGATGGGTAAGAATGTTGAAGAAATGGCTCCATAAATTTCATCATGCTTTATCACATCTTGAACAAGTGATTGTTCATTATATGGACTCGAAGCAATTTAGTAAACCTTTTTATTCAAGATGTCACTAGATGACATCAGGGCGAATATAACGATATATGGCTTTCCCTTTGTTGACTGATCATTATCTGGTTTAGGTTAGACAATTAATTACACAGCTGTTAATTAATCAAAGCTCGCACTTAAAATAGTCTCCACACAAACATCAGTATGTTGACTCCAGACCAATAACTTAAAACATGAATTCTCTGTACTAATATTCACTCAGACAACTTCTGCCATTTATAGCACCAAAATAGGGGATCTCCCATTGGCTAAAAGATTCATCCTTTTTCTCCTAGCCCCTAATGTGGGGCACCTTCCTTATGATAGTTAATTTCTGGAGTTCTCGCTGCTTTGTATTTGAAACCCCACCTTTTTGTACTCCTTCCTTAACAGTTCAAATGCTGTGTTATGACCTTGTTGACTCTTGCCTACCTGGCTAATGTGTTTCAGTTTCCCATTGGCTCTCGTCCAAACCAGCATCAAATTGCTTACCTTTCTGTCCTTGGTTCTGAATCACCCTGGTACTAGGGTCATTCTCAGGTCAGACACAGATTCCCCTATTCATAAACCTGCATATACTATCATACCAAAGAATGCATCACAAATAACTTCTTAATTGGAAATCATCTTTAGTTCATCAGGTTATCAGGAGTATCACTGTGTCTGCTTTAAACCACTTTGAAGATAGATCTTTTTCTGAGCAGAAACAGGTCATAAGACAGTTCACAAAATAGAAATTACAGAGCAGTTTCACAAAATGGCACTATCCATTTCTTTAACCAAATTGCAAGAACAAAGACAAATCGTTTGTCCACTTCCCTGTCCTTGACTCATTTGACTTTGATGTTTTCTACCAGATTTTAACTCCTTCATGGCCAACATCTTAACATCAACTATAATGAAAGCTTTAACTACTGTAATACAGATGAACTCTAAACAATTGATGAACTTAAGAATGCTTCAGAACTGAAATGCATGAGGTGTTCTTTGTTGTACATTGTTCCTGTATTAACTCATTTTTAAACACTCATTTGAGTGTTTATAACCCTCCGTGTTTAAGCCATGAAACGTATTCAGTTTGTGTTAATGATTCTGTAGCTCTTTCCATACTGACCTGCCGAGTTTTTCCATGTTATGATGTTACCACAGATTTTAAGTCTTTTAAGGTTAGAAGTTTTACTAAATGTTTTAATTTTGCAGAATTTTGATCATCAGTTTCCTGGAGAAAAACATTCATTACTCTTAGAGTGGTTTGGTCTTGGCTTCATGGGTGTGCCTGAAATTCCTGGAAGATCACCAGTTGACATGGAAAATGCAGGTACTAAAATGTTCAGATTTGTTTTATCACAACTCTTGGGTTGTTACTGGGCCACAACTCCATGATTCTGAACCCAAGTATTGAAAATCTCATTTTTCATCTGAGTTGCTGTGATAATATTGGTTGAAGATCTGGGCAAAACATGCAATTATCCTGTAGTATTAAACTCAATAGCATTGGAGACACTAATAGAATTGGAGGCTACTGAAAAATAGTGAGACCCTTCAGATATGCAAGAGGTCTGTGAGAGAACTAAATGAAGAACAGAAAGACCAAGTAAAGTTCCTTGAAAGTGGTGGCACTGATAGACAAGGTGGTGAAAAAGTTGCCTAACTCAGTTGCCTTTGTCGGTCAGGCCACTTGAGTGCAGGAGATGAAACGTTTTGGCGCAGCTGTACAAAGCATTAGTGAGATGCAAGTATTATGTGCAGTTCCAGTTGCCTAGCAACTGGAAGCACACATGAAGTTCTAGAGGATCTCAGCAGATCAGGCAGCATCATGGGGAGGAACGAACAGTCAATGTTTTGGGCCAAGACTTCAGTGGGACTCCAGCAATAGGAAAGATGTCATTAAGCTGGAAAGGGGGCGGTAAAGATTCATAGGGATGTTGTTAGGACTGCAGAGCTTGAGTAATACAGTCAGACTGGCCTGGCCAGAGTGTGAGTGAGGTCCTAACTTAATACTTCTTTTCTATATTCACCAGAGTAGAAGTGTGGAAAGTAGAGGAGTGGCTGATACTCTGGAATTTGTCAGTATTTTGGAGGAGGTGTTAGATAATCATGGATTTCACAAAGAAGGATAAATCCTCATGTTTGGTGAGATCTATCTGCTATGAGAGAAGAAGTGGGAAATTGTTGGGACCCTGAGGAGACCTGTATCTTTGTTTACCACAGGTCATGAACCAGAAGACTGGAAGATAGCTAATATAGTTCCTTTATTTAAAGATAGCAGTGATAAGTGAGGTAACTACTGGCCAGTGAACCTTGCATGAGATTATTGGGGGAGAAAATAGAACATATTGTAGGATTTTGTGAATAAAACGTGTCAGTGTCTTATGTGCTTAACAAAATCCACAGACCTTTCCTTCCATTACAAACAAACCAAAAGCAGTCCTCTTACAGTGATATAATTACATCAGACACCACCTCTTAAAGTGAATTCAACAGTTCAATGACACTGTTTGTGAATTACATAGAACAATTTCTATTATGAATGATGTATGTCATCTGTCACCCATTGCATTACTTTAGTTACTTTATTGTCACCAAACACTAGAGCGTACAATCATCGCAGTGATATTTGTTTTTGCGCTTTGCGCTCCCTGAAGTACAAATCAAAGTAAATATAATAAAAATTTAAATTATAAATCATAATTAGAAAATAGAAAAGGGAAAGTAAGGTAGTGCAAATCAGGTCCGGATATTTGGAAGGTACGGCCCAGATCCGGGTCAGGATCTGTTCAGCAGACTTATCACAGTTAGAAAGAAGCTGTTCCCAAAACTAGCTGTATGAATCTTCATGCTCCTGAACCTTCTCCCGGAGGGAAGAGGGACAAAAAGTGTGTTGGCTGGGTGGTTTGTGTCCTTGATTATCCTGGCAGCACTGCTTCGACAGCGTGCGGTGTAAAGTGATCCCAAGGATGGAAGATTGGTTTGTGTGATGTCCTGGGCTATATTCACGATCTTCTGCAGCTTCTTCCGGTCTTGGACAGGACAACTTCCATACCAGGTTGTGATGCACCCTAGAAGAATGCTTTCTATGGTGCATCTATAAAAATTAGTGAGGGTTTTAGGGGACAGGCCAAATTTCTTCAGCTTTCTCAGGAAGTAAAGGCACTGGTGGGCCTTCTTGGCAGTGGACTCTGCTTGGTTAGACCAAGTCAGGTCATTTCATTTGTGATATTTACCCCGATGAACTTAAAGCTTTTGACCTGTTCCACCTGCGCACCACTGATGTAGATGGGGTTGTGTGGTCCACTACTCCTTCTGAAGTTAACAACCAATTCCTTCGTCTTGCTGACTTTGAAGGATAGGTTATTGTCTTCGCACCATGCCACCAGGTTCTTAATTTCGTCTCTGTACTCAGACTCATCATTACCCAAGATATGGCCTATAATTGTGGTGTCATCAGCAAACTTATATATTGAGTTCGATGGAAACTTGGCTGCACAATCATGGGTGTACAGTGAGTATAGCAGGGGGCTGAGTACACAGCCTTGTGGGGCACCGGTGCTCAGAGTGATTGTAGAGGAGAGCTTGTCCCCTATTACCTTGCAATATAACGTAGAAAACTACAGCACTACAGGACTGTTTTCTGGCCCTATTCCTCATCTCCTCAAAAGAATCAAACCTTTTTTTGTGTTAAGATGACCAAGAAGATGAGGATGAGGATAAAGATGAAGAGGAAGAAGAATTAATTCATATCCCTGAGGAAGCAGAGCTCATTCAGGCAGAAAGAGTAATTGATGGGAATGAGCTAAAAATGAGGACCAGGAAGAAGGAAGATGCTGATATTGCTGAACTAGCAAACAAATTGTTAGCAATGAATCTGAACCAAGGAACTCAGAAAGCAGGCCAAATGACAGAAGGCGGCTGGCAGGTAAGTGTAGACCTGCGGTTCTGAAATGAGATCTTTCATTAAAGTTCCAAGTGCATGAATTTGTCAAATCTAATGTAAGTAACAAGCACTGTTACTGGTTCAGTACAAATTCAGCAGAGTATACTGCATGTGTGCTCCATACTGTACAGTACCAGTGTGGGTCAGCAAACTCTGGGCTCATTATGGATAGAAAGTCTTAGGCAGATGCTGCATAACAAGAATATACACTTGAGCAGCTATTCTGTACTCCCAAAAGTTGCTTGTGTTTCAGAATAGTCTGTTCATATGGTTTCTCAGTCCTGCTCTTAGCATGGTGTCCTTGCTTTTGAACAGCAACAACGCCCCCAGAAGAAGAAAATGAAGAAGAGAGCAAAGGGGGAACTGCAGAAGAGTGGTGTTATGTCTGCAGCAGAGCAGAAAAAAATTACCAATATCTGGCTGCTTTCTCTTGAGGACAGGTGGCGACTGTACAGGTGAGAGGACGCACAGTGCTATCTATCAGTATTCCCTCTTTCATTGGAAGAAACAATAAGCTGCAGATGTTAGAATATTACCACAGTAAATGCTGAAAATATTCAGTAGATGAAGCAACATCAGTAGAGAGGGAAGTATTTGTGTTTCAGGTTGATCAACTGATAAAATGTCATTTTATCTGATCTGAATAATTAATTCTTCTCTTGGCAATCTGGGTATTTCCTAAATTTTCCGTTTCAAGTTTAAATTGGCCAGTGTGTTGTGTTTTCAATGTTAATAAACTCCTTGGTGCTCTTGGAACCATAATTTTATCATTTTACTCCATAGTTACTGCAACTTTTTTCAGTGGTGGTGCTCTGTGCCCAATGGATTTCATAGCATAAAGATTTCTAGTCCACTAAAGAGGGCTAACTGGACATCCATTACAGTGGACTATGGTTGTGAACTCCTGCTACAGAGTCTCCTGTGGAGTCTTGACAGAGTTGGTGTAAAGATGTTTTCTCCAAGATAGAATCCAAAACAAGTAACTACTATTGAAAAGCAGACAGTATTTCCTGAGAGTAGTGAGCCTTTGGAACTCAAAAGCAGAGATCTTGAATGTATTAAAGTGACGGTAGACAGATTCTTGATAAGCATGGGGCTGTGGTTTGGCATAGTAGGCATGAGTGGGGAGCTGAGGTTGCATTAGCCATGGTTTTATAATGGAGTTCACCAGAGGAACTAAGTGGCCTTCTCGTGTTCCCAATTCAAATATCCATCGATAAAGCATGAATATTATGCCCAAGGAATTGTGAGGATGGAGGAAGAAAGGAAGAAATCCTGTCTTGATCCAGAATGAGTGAGATGAAAGAACAAAGATCAGTATGTCCAGTTTGCAGTATCATTTGAGGTAGTCTCTCAGTGTCTTAGACTTGTTTTTTTTTAGGTTTATAGAGCTGGATTTGGGGACAGCATGGAGTTATGGGTTAGGTTAGGGTTAAGGGTTAGGGATATGGTGGAGTTAAAGGACAGGCAAGGATCTAGCTCAGTGCTCAAAGGCCAGTTACATAGACAGATGATGAAGGACCTGTGGTTGGATAGTAGGCCAGCTAGAACGAGGATTGATGGCCCCAGTTCAATGAGTCATTGGTGGGTTCTCGGTCTGGAGTTCCACACTGGTGACCCGCTAGGTTTGCAAGTCAGCAAGACCGGAGCTTGAGGCCTGGGGTTCGGGGTTCTTGGTTCTTGGTCCTCCAAAATATTCCGCATAGAATTTAAACTGGAGGTGGCAGAGGATGGACTTTTGAAGAAGAAGAGCTGTCTTAAATTTAAACATGAAATCTGCAGATGCTGGAAATTCAAGCAGCACACACAAAATGCTGGTGGAACACAGAAAGCCAGGCAGCATCTATAGGGAGAAGCACTGTCGACGTTTCGGGCGCCCGAGAGACTGCCCGAAACGTTGACAGTGCTTCTCCCTATAGATGCTGCCTGGCCTGCTGCATTCCACCAGCATTTTGTGTGTGTTGCTGTCTTAAATTTAATTGGGTTTGATTGTGTGACTACGGTAGGATGAAGATTATTCCATGCTTTAACGGTGCGGGGGAAGTGCGAATTGCGCGGGTCCTAGGCGTCAGAGAATCCAGAGTTCAAGGCCTAGCCCGAGTCCTTATTCATTGCCAGCGGTGAATCCTGGGGTCGAGAGCACAACCAAAGCCTGAAAGTCTGTGGGAAGTTGAAGTCTGGTGCTGGAGCATCTGAGTATACTAGGGAAATGCAAGGCCCAATGTCTGCCAGTCCACTAGTCCGCTGGAGGCCTGAGACAGCCTGTCCTGGGCCTGTTTCTGGGCTAAAGGACACATTTCCGCACATACTGCCATCACTAATAAATATTTCATCCCCACCAGTCATCTGCAAAAGATTGCAGTAACAGTACTCTATAGATTAATATCCAGCTATTTCCTGAGTGAGCAATGTCTATTAACCACCACCTAGTGGAAAAAGACAGACATGCCATGGCTCAGTACTTGAAAACCTGGCACACTGGAAAGGAATAGTTATGAACTTTTCCCATAACGTTGGTGAATTTGTGACTGACTAATGTAAAACTTTGAAATTCTAGACTGTGGTTATCCATGTACCAGATGGATATAAGGCGACGGATAATCCAGCACGAGCAGCTCTATCAAACAGCAGCTGACAGACTGACAGAGTTGAGGCTGCAAGAAGACCTCTGGGTCCTGAAGGAAGCTAAAGTTGTTGGAATGACAACCACAGGTTTGCTCTCCTTAAGTCTATTAAGTATGTGCATCAGTAGAGGTTGGGCACTTATTTAAAAACTCACCTGGACATAAATCAGCTTTAACCTCCAGGAGACCTGGGGGTCAGAGTCAGAGCAATACAGCCCACATTGCCACATGTTGCAAGGAATTGAAACATAGCCTGGCCAACCTTTACTTCTTATTCGGGCCCTCTGGTCCTTGCAGCATTCTGGCAAGTCTTTTCTGCACTCTCTCCAGTTTAATCATGGCTTTCCTACAACAGCATTCAAACTGTATACATACTCCAAGCACAGGCTAGCCAACAACTTACTATAATGTAACATCATGTCCCAATTTCTATCCTCAAAAGTTCTGACTGATGTAAGACAGCAGGCAACACACATTTTTCACCACCATGTTTACCTGTGATACCACTTCCAACAAGCTATTCACGTATTCCTCAGTCCTCTGTTCCGTTGACTGTGGGGGTCCATAATACAATCCCGTCAGAGAGACCCTCCTCTTGTTTCTAATTTCTCCTCGTGGCTTCACTGGATGACCCCCAGATGGTCATCCCCAAGTATTCCTGTTATATCTTGCCTTATCAATAATGCAGAACTTTTTCCTCATTTACCTGTACTTATGTCACACCTGTAAGCATGGGACAACTGAGTTGATGGCTCTCCTTTCTCTGTTCTAACTATAAACATCCCAGATCTGAGTCAATTTGTGCTGTGTTCATCTACCTTACCCGTTATGGAAAAAACCTCGTGCAATGAAATGAGAGTTGTAACTGAGTATTCCTTCCCCTTCTTATACAGTCTCCTTGCTTATCTTGATTACCTACTTTGCTTTCACTGTTCACTGCTTTAAACCAGTTCAAAGGCCCAGGCCCCTGCCAGACTGTTTTAAACCCGCCTGTGTAACACAATGGTATTGCTCCCTCTCCCATTCAAGTGCAACCCATCTGCCTTGTTTGGGCTATCTCTACCCCAGAAGAGATCCTAGCGGTCTGAGAACCTGAATCCCCACCCCTTTGGCCAGCTCCTCAGCCACAAGTACGTCTGGCCTATCCTTCCAATTCTGACCTCGCTTGTGTCTGGCACTACAGAGTAAACCAGAGATCACGACCCTCAAAGGAAAAGATGCTTCTAACTTCTTACCTCATTTTGTAGGATCTCAATCCTTGTTTCACTTTTGTCATTCATACAATGATCTCTAGCTGCTCATCCTCCCCCTCAACTATTTTCTACAGCCACTCAGTGACATCCTCAATCTTGGCATCTGGAGGCAACACACCATTCTGGCATCTCTTCTGCAGTCGCCGAACCTCATGACTGCTTCCATCACTATTGAATGATCTATCATAGTTAACCTGCCTGACTTCACCTTTTCCATTTGAGCTTGAGGCAGTTACTGTGCCAGAGACCTGAATGCTATTGCTGGCACCTGAAAGTATATAGCCCCCACCCCCCCACCTGGAGTAATACAGCCCAGATTCAGTTCTTCAGTCCAATTGATCCGTGACAACAGTATCCAAAGAGGTGTACCAGTTATTTAACTGGAGAGGAAGCCTTGGGTTGGTCACCTCCATAGAAGTCTCATAAATGATGTTCTCAAGTTCCCAGATGATCCTATTCTTTTTCCATTTCGGTGACCCAGTCTATTAGGAGATGCAGCTTTGCACAGATGTCATTAGGGAGGCTGAGATCCCTTGATTTCCTACATCCTTCAGAAGAGCATTCCACTGCTCTAACTACCATCCTACCTATAGTAAATCAAGTACTGAGGATCAGCAACAAAATAAACTTCACTTGTGCTTCTTCACCCATGCCTCTTTAAAGATCCATTCTCACCCACGACACCCAGGCCACTTGCTCAGCCTCCTCACATCAAAGCCTAAGCCCTATCTTGTGACTGCCGCTCAAACAGAAAGCTGCTCAACTTTCTTGTTGGCTGCTGTTAATTAGCTAATTAACCAATCCACTGTTAACATGCTTCTCTATGGAACCTCACCAGCAAAGCCTGAGACCTAGCTCATTTAAAACTTTACCACTGCTCTGTGATAAGTATGTAAGTGAAATGTAAGCTTGTTTTAAATATGGTTTAAGGCCCTTCAACCTAATCAGTTTGTGTTCCATTGCATCATGACTGATTTTTATTATCTCTCTCAACCCCTTCTTCCCATAACCTTTGATGCCCTTACTAATCAAAAACCAATCAACTTCAGCTTTAAATAAGCCCAGTGACTTGGCCTCAACAGCAGTCAGTGGCAATAAATTCCACAGATTCACCACACTCTGGCAATGGAAATTCTTCCTCACCTCTGCTCTAAAGGGATGTTCTTGGATTCTGAGGCTGTGCCCTCTAGTCCTAGACTCTACATATGTGGGAAACATCCTCTCCACGTCCACTCTAACTAGGTCTTTAAATATTTAATAAGTTTCAACGAGATCCCCCCTCAATCTTCTAAAGTCTAGTGAATACAGGCTCAGAGCTATCAAACACTCCTCATATGTAAACCCTTTTATCCCTGAGATTCTCATGAACCACCTCTAGACCCTCTGCAATGCCATGAGATCTTTACTCAGATAAGGGTCCCAAACTACTCTCAACACTTCAGATGTGCTCTGACCAATACCTTATAAAGCCTCAGCATTACATGCTTACTTTTATATGATAGGCCTTTTAAAATGAATCGTATTTGCAGGAAGTTAACCATTAGTGAACACTGCTCTATGACTCCCAATTCCCTTTGCACTTCTGAATTTGCTCTCCAATTAGAAAATAGTATGCACCTTTTATTCCTTCTACCAAAGTGTATGACCATACACTTCACTGTATTCCATCTATACTTCTGTGCCAAGTAATCTAATCTGTCTAATTTCTTGTGCAGACTCCATGCTTCCTTAACACTACCACCTAGCTTTGTATCATTCACAAACTTGGCCACATGGCCATCAAGTCCATCATTCAAATCATTGACATATAATGTGAAAAGAAGCAGTCCCAACACTAACCCCTGCGGAATACCACTAGTCACCAGCAGCAAACCAGTAAAGGCCATCTTTATTCCCACTCTTTGCCTCCTACCAGTCAGCCAATCTTCTATCAATGCAAGTATTTTTCCAGTATCACCATGGGATCTTGCTAATCAGTGTCAAGTTTAGCACCTTGTCAAAGGCCTTCTGAAAATCCAAGTAAACAACATCCACTGAGTCTCCTTTGTCTATCCTGCTTGTTATTTCCTCAAAGAATTCCAACAGATTTGTCAGGCAAGATTTCCCCTTAAAACCATGCTGACTTGCCCCAATGTATCATGTGCCCCTAACAACCTCGGAACCTCATCCTTAATTATGGACGCCAACATCTTACTGAACTCTGAAGTCAGGCTAGCTAGCCTATAATTTCCAATCTTATCTCCCTCCCTTCTTAAAAGTGGAGTGGAATTTGCAATTTTCCATTCCTTTGAATGACTAGAATCTAATGATTCTTGAAAGATCAAGTTGGTTGATGCACATTGCACAAAAATCTTCCTTTGCCCATGTAGCAAGGTACCTAAAGGTTGATATGGGCAGCAAATAGGTACAGCTGACAGGATCACTACCTCATATTGCTTCACTCCTGACTTTGGGTGGTATCTATGTGGCATTTTTATGTTGTTGCTATGACTGTGTGACTTCCTTTGGGTGCTCTGTGCTCTGGTTTCCTCCCATGAACAAGTTCACATGGATTGTTAGGGTAATTGGCCATTGTAATTTACCCCAAATGTGTAGATGAGTGGTAAACTCTAGAAGGAGATTATGGAATGTGGGGGGAATAAAGTTGGATTAGTGTAAATTAGCGGGTGGTTGATGGTCACTGTGGTCTTAGTGGGTGAAAGGGCCAGTTCCTGTACTGTAGCTCTCTCCTACTCCACGTTCTCCAAGGTTTTATAGAAATTACACTATCTAGCTATATGATCATCGCCTGTCTCATCATCCAATTTGGATTTGAGTGTCCCCTTTCCCGCTGCCACCACTGTCTGCTACATATTTTGTAATTGCTGATGCACCCTCCAGCTAACAAAAGAGAACCCAATGGCTTTATTGTTATCCATTCCAATTGACGCCTCTCTCTGGGCCTCAATAGATTGGATGTGGAGAAGTTGTTTGCAATGGTGGGGGCATCTATGACCAGAGGACACAGCCTCAGAATAGAGGGTTGTCCTCTTAAAATGGAGGTGAGGGAGAATTTCTTTAGCCAGAGAGTGGCGAATCTGTGGAATTTGTTGCCACAGGTGGCTGTGGAGGCCAAGGCAGAAGTTGATAGATTCTTGATTAGTCAGGGCATGAAGGGATACAGGGGGGAAGGCAGGAGACTGGGGCTGAGAGGGAAAATGGATCAGCTGTGATGAAATGGCTTAGCAGATTCCAGGGGCCAAATGGCCTAATTCTGTTCCTATGTGATCTGGTTTTATAATCTAAATGTTGAACTTGAAACTGCATCCAGCCCTTCTGCTGACAGCTTGTTCCACACTCTCCCTCAGATTCCCTTTAAACATTTCACCTCTCCCCCTTTACTAATGACCTCGAGTTCTAATCTCACCCAATTTCAGTGGAATCTCCGGTGTTTAACTGAATTATTCATTTAAATAGGTGCAGCTAAATACAGGAAGGTTCTGCAGGAAGTACAGCCCCGCGTTGTGGTGGTAGAAGAAGCAGCTGAAGTTCTTGAAGCCCATTTAATAACAACACTCAGCAAAGCATGTCAACATCTCATTCTGATTGGAGACCATCAACAGGTCAGTATATGCTGTTCCCTCCCTGTTGTCCCTTCAGTAGTTGCACATTTAATCAACTGAGGTAATTAATCGACTTTTATAACCTTGTTTCTATTCTCACCCAGTGGTTATAAAGTTCAAAGTGCATTCATTATCAAAGTATGTTTACTATATACAAGCTTGAGTTTCATCTCCTTACAGGCAGCCACAAAACAAAGAAACCCAATAGAACCCTTTAAAAAAGATCATCAAACACCCAATGTGCAAGGAAAATAAAACAAATTGTGGAAACAATGAAAGTAACCATTAACATTCAGAACTGAAGTTCACAAAAGTGAGTCCACAGCTATGAAACTAGTTACAGCTGATCCAGGAACACATTAGTTGCAGGCCACAGCCTCAGTTCAGTGCAGAGATGAGTAAAACAAAATGAAATTGATGATTTCCAATTCCATCTTTTTTTCCTGAAATCTAACAGTTCAGTGGGCAATCTAGCAACCAATGTATAATGTTCATTTTTTTCATCTATCCACCCCACAGATCAAATGCTTTTGAATTGACCAATGGCAGATAAACATGTAGGAAAAATTACTTGATTTTTGATTAATTCAGCTTACGAATAGATGCAATATCACTTGGACTGGAATTTGTCCTTGTGTCTTTTGCATCTGATTGCATATTTCTTCCAGTTCCATCCCTTTTGGGTGACTGTCAATAGCTCAAGCATTCCTTCTCACACCACTGAACAAAATGTAATGCGGCTGAAAATAGAGCACTATCAAACCCAGTCCCAGCTGCATATCCTCTGGCAGGAACACAACTGCGTGACTTCTTGATGGGATTTTCATTAGCTGTAGAAATATTGTTCTAGCATCCAATTACAGGTTGAGTACCCCTTATCCGAAAGCCCTCTGAAATCCAAATTTTTTTCAAGTTTTGGCATGATATCACAAATGGAAATTTTCCTATAGCATTGGGAAAGTTCCCAAGTGGTATGCAGGCCCCTAAGCATTACAGGTAACTCTGAGAAGTGATATAACATCTGTAATGAATGAAAGTTAATGAGAAATAGAAAAACGCCGTATAAAGTGAAAAATAAAGATCTTGATTGTGTGTTGAAAGACTGGATTCATCAATGTCAGAGTTAATATATGCCATTTAAAATGGTATGCTGGTCATGAAACAAAGATCGATCAAGACATTCTGAAATTGACGGTAATTGAGAATATTCAGTAGGCTGGTTGCAGAAATTTAAGAAAACAAAACTTTTTAAAGATAAAGCATCTGCTGATCATGAAGCAGCAGAGAAATATATTGATATTTATGAAGATCGTCACTGATGAAAGATCTAAAACTAGAAAAAGTCTACAATGCTGATTGTTTTTTTATAATTTACATAAAACAAAGAAGTAAAATACAAATAGAGTATACTGTAACCTTATAATTAAAACATGGCAGCACTGGGGAGACTGAAAGCCTGTCGTTGTTTGCCATTGTTCAATAGTTGATTCAGGTACGTATTCTCTCCCAGTGCTGCTGTGCTGCTTTTGCTACCCTGCACACATTGTATTTGCATTATATTAGTGCTAAGTAATAACTTTTACTGTTAAGTACTTATGTGTGATGAACAAGTCTAAGACAAAGACAGCTTGCCAGTAGCACATAAATTCAGAGTCAGCAATGATGGTGATCCCATGATCCATATATTAGAAAATGTGGGAAAAAAAAGCAAAAATACTTCCGGCCCCAAGCTTTTCTGATATGGGGGTACTCAACCTGTATCTCTAAATCATGTCAAAAATCAAATAGTGCCCAATATTCATCTCCAATCTGAACTTCAGCCTCACTGATCAAAGGATCCAATATTTTGTTTTGACTCATGGCACAAAATTTCACCATGTTTTCCTGAAACACACTAATTAAAAGGGTCAATGCACAAAACCACATTCTTTTTTCGGACTGCTCCCCAGAACTCTGTAATCCTACTGCTCACAGTGCTCATATTTAACACTGAGCCTTTTTTTAATCTTCAATCACTTTTCCATACTCAAATCTGGCATCCTTTGGGGGATATCGCTCAGAAAAGTTGTGGAACAGTTTGGAAATCCACCACAGGCATTGGAGGAAGTTGCAAGGATCATACACGAGCAGGCACTTAAGTACTCAGTGTGCAGAATTTACAGGGAGTGTTACATACAACTGGTTGTGTGGAGCAATATCTATGCAGGCTAGGCTTCACTAAGATCATCAGAAATGATCATAACCATACCAGGTATGGTACAATGGCTAACTTTGGACTGCTTATGTGGAAGTATGAGATTGAATCATACCAAGGGAAATGGGAAATTCAAAATTAATTATTTTAAAGAGTTTATTTTAAAGATAAGTGAGTTTCAACAGTGCTAACCATGAAAGAATTAAATTGTCATTTCTGGTTAATAACTGTCTTCGTTGCCCCTTCTGACCAATGGTGGGTCTAAAGTTACGTAAGACCAACTGTAAACAACTCTCAACAGTTCACAGTTAATTCTGGACAGACAACGAATGCAGGCTTTGCCAGTGACATCCTGTATGGGAATAACAGAAATGTGATCTACAACCTCAAATACAGGCATGTGTTTGCCTGTGAGTGCTGAGGATTATGGACATTTTTTGCAATGTTTCTCTTTGCAAAAATATTCTAGAAACCTCCTGCCACAACCATCAGAAAGGAATCCAGAATCCTCCTGCATAAATAGTTGGGTTTCTATGGTTACTGTTCTTCACCAGATATTTCTGAGTCCTTGAAAACACTTTGAATCCCTTCTACCACTGTTACAGCATCTATCTTGAAAAAGCAGTATTTATTTGGAGATACAGGCCCTTTGAGAATGTAGGGTGACTTGGACAGGTTGGGTGAGTGGGTAAGTGTATGGCAGATGCAGTTTAATGGGGATAAATGTGAGGCTATCCACTTTGGTGGCAAGAACAGGAAGGCAGATTACTATCTAAATGGAGTCAATTTAGGAAAAGGGGAAGTACAACGAAATCTAGGTATTCTTGTACATCAGTCAATGAAAGCAAGCATGCAGGTACAACAGGTAGTGAAGAAAGCTAATAGCATGCTGGCCTTTATAACAAGAGGAATTAAGTATAGGAGTAAAGAGGTCCTTCTGCAGCCTGGGGAATTGTGTGCAGTTTTGGTCTCCAAATTTGAGGAAGGACATTTTTGCTATTGAGGGAGTACAGCGTAGGTTCACAAGTTTAATTCCCGGAATGGCGGGAATGTCATATGTTGAAAGATTGGAGCGACTGGGCTTGTATACACTGGAATTTAGAAGGATGAGAGGGGGTCTGATTGAAACATATAAGATTATTATGGGATTGGACACGCTGGAGAGAGGAAGCATGTTCCTGCTGATGGCTGAGTCCAGAACTAGAGTCCACAGTTTAAGAATAAGGGATAGGCCATTTAGAACAGAGATGTGGAAAAACTTTTTCACCCAGAGAGTGGTGGATATGTGGAATGCTCTGCCCCAGAAGGCAGTGGAGGCCAAGTCTCTGGATGCATTCAAGAGAGAGTTAGATAGAGCTCTTATAGATAGCGGGGTCAAGGGATATGGGGAGAGGGCAGGAACGGGGTACTGATTGTGTATGATCAGCCATGATCACAGTGAATGGCGGTGCTGGCTAGAAGGGCCGAATGGCCTACTCCTGCACCTACTGTCTATTATGCGCACTGAGCCTTGTTGCCCAGCAACCCACCGATTTAACCCTAGCCTAATTACAATGAACAATTAATCTACTAACTGGTACGTTTGGATCTGAGCACGCGAATGGAGCCAATATGCACACAGAAAAAATGTACAAACATCCTTTTGGAGGATGCAGGAATCAAACTCTGAACTCTGACACCCCGAGCTGTAATAGCATCATGCTAACCGCTGTGCTATTGGGGAGCCCCAGCATGACCCTTTAAGAGCTGGGCTCTGAAACTGCAGCTGCAAGGTTATGTGTTGGCACTTGGGAGATCTTGCAATAGATGATTTGTATATAACTTAATATGTGTGTTGAAACTAACTGTGCAGAAAATACTATGAAATCCAACAGCACATTTCTGGGAATCTGACAATTGAAGATTGTGACCTTTTTCTCACCTTTTAAAAGCAACATTACGTTTGAACTCTGAAACAACACTCTTTTAATTCCACTAAAAACTACAAGTCCATTCAATATTAAAAGCGGTATATAGCTACAATTTCACTTACTCAGTGAAATGTAGTAAAGCTTTGGAATGGGAAAGCAAATTACCTTTTTTTTGAAAGCAAGAACTGGAAGGACCACCAGCCACCTTGGGCAAAATTTGGCACTTCAGATTTCCAGCAGAATGTGCTGGCAATTTGTACAGTTTTATGGTCTGTCAGCAAAATGGCACCCATACCAAATGAATAATGAGCCCATTCAGGAATACAGTTAGTCCTCTTTATAGCTTCAAATGCCAGAATGTAAAATTCAACATTGTAACCATATTACAGTTTCTGTGTTGCAAGCTCATTTTAAAAAAGTTTATCTTCTTTCAAATTGCCTTGGGTCCATAATCCATTGCATAAAGTGTGTTGTAAAATCCAAAGAGTAGATGTTCTCAAATAATGCCAAGTTCAGCTAGAGAAGCATAACTTTAAATGCACTACCTTTAAATGTACGATGCTGCTTTAAATTGTCACAATGTGTTCTCTATTTGTTTCTAGTGAGATCACAAAATGCAAACAGGAAACCCAATAACTAATCCTCCCCGGGCCTTGATATTAAACAGACATAGTTTTTTACTGTTAAATAGAGAATGGCCAGTAGCAGATGATTTCTTTGCTACAAAACAGTATTTTTAAAATGGCATTTAAATATTAGTAGCATATACCCTTTAACCAGCCTGAATATTCAGGTGGTAAGTACCAATCAAAGACATTTAATCATCCTTTACAGTTTTTAAATGCAAGTACAAAATAGTGCAGTTGACTTCAATAACTGCAATAACTTCAATAATGTTGATGAAGAAGATATTTAGCACCTGTTGCTTAAAAAAAGAAAAAAAATACTCGCTAAAAAAACTACTGGCTAATCTGATCTGTACTTGGGTTCCCTCTTTATGTTGTTCCATTGTCAGCCCCAGTGCTCTCTCCAAAGTGAAGAGCTCTTACTGTCTGGGGATTAGTTTCCAAAATAATATGAGTTGATTTTGAAAGATTACTGTTTAAGAAGATTCCTTCGTTAAATCTTCTTTGTAATGCAGGTTGAAGTTATAATTCAAGTCTAGCCACCAAATATGCTGAACTGTAGATAGTTGGTGACCATCCATTTGCTCACTGTGATGTGGCTTCTTGAAATTACAGCTCTGTTATTCTTTCTGTACTTCGAGTGGTCTTGAGAATATGTAGTTGGATGTTGATAATCAGATTATATGAGTTATCTTTATGCTATCTTCAGCCATTAATGTAGTGTTTCCTTGACAGCTTCGTCCCAGTGCAACAGTGTATGATCTCGCCAGAAACTTCCATTTGGAAGTTTCTTTATTTGAAAGACTGGTAAAGGTCAACGTTCCATTCGTGCGACTGGATTATCAGGTGAGAATGAGTGAAGTGTATGCCAAACAGTTTCATGACCAAAAAAAAATTGTTATGATGCTTTTTAAAACAATTGAAAAACTGGCATTTTCTATCCACAACCTGAAAATGAAAGGCCATCTTTAAGGTTTTAGGCAATACTAAGCCAAAAGAAAACATCTTTGGTAATTTTCCAAGGATTGCCTCTTTATTAGAACATTATAAATAAGGGCACCTGGAGACTATTCGGCCCTTCACACTAACTATGATACAAATTAAGATCATAATAGATCTTTCATTTCTTCACAATTTCCCTGCAATAATCCATACCATTGACTTCCTTAGCATCTGAAGATCTATTAATCTCCTCTCTTAAAGTCAATGACTGAATCTCTACAACCTTGTTGGCTAGATAATTCTAATGATTCATAACCATTCTATATGAATACATTTCTTTTTGAGACACTCCTGGCAAGCCAACTCCATATTTTGAGATTCTGACTCTGGTTTGTGATACCCTATCCCAGAGAAACATTGACTCTGCATCTGTACAAGTTAAATTTTAGTGATATCATCTCTCATTGCCCACTCAGTTTCTTTAGGCAACAAGTCCGTCTTAGCAATCAATATAGTAAAGTTTTGCTGCATTCCCTTGATTGCTAGTATTTCCTTCCTCAGGTAGAGAGGCAGGATCTGTTCATATTATTCCAGATATGATCTCATCAGAGCATTATTTCATGGTAGCAACACTCTACTTCCTGTGGTTTCATACCTATGAAATGTTCTTGCAGTAAAGACTAGTGTACTGTTGACCTTTCCAACTGCTTGATGTACTCTCATGTTAACTTTCAGAGGTTCATGAACAAGAGCACTCAGATCCTCCTTTTAATTTCTCAACATATTAAAAATATTCATTTTCTATTTTAATGGAGCAATACGAACACAAACAATATACCCTTCTGTTTTGAGGTTTAAAGGGTTGTCATGCTGCTACATTAATTTAAAATGAATACTAATGTTGCATTTGTTAGTGATGATCTAGTCCTTGTCCTCATCAATTATTCCATACTGCAGTGGGTATAAGGAGTTACTTTCCCATGGTCTCCATATCTACAGTACAGATTTCAGCCTAATGCTATCACTATACATTCAGATGGCACAGCTCTAGAACAGAACCAAAGACCAACTACACCACTGAGAGTGCATTAAGTTCCTGAGTTGGCTTGATCGTCTCCTATACTGATGGTTGCTCTTCCAATCTAGCACAAGAATGACTTGGCTACATATAACAAAGTGAAATGTTCAACTGTGTACCCACTGTGGCTGATGTTTTGCAGTCCACCCCTCCCTTCCTATGCTTTTTCTGAGCAGCTCCTAGATTACTTCCAGTTAGAACATCCACATACTACTCTCATTGATGACAACTCCCCACAGCTCCTTGCCAACTTCAAATTTGACTCAATCATGGTGTCTTAGTCACTGCTATGTAGGACCCAAGTCCCCAATTCACCAGCCAAAGTCATCTCACCCATGACATCAACTTCTCCACCAGTTGACATGCTTCCTATATAACTTGTAATACCCAGCTGCCCTTTTTTGTATGAGCCCTGCTCTATGTGAACAGTCATCAGTCGGGCTAAGTAAAACATTATTTTACAAGGAAAGATTGAGAAGCTCGAATTCTGTCCGCCTCAGTTTGCAAGTGTGATGTGATTGAAGCAGACAAGATATCAGAACACATCCTTTCTTACCACTGAGATTAAATTGGTCCGCATTTGCTGGCCTCATTCCCCGTCATTTTGATTTGAACAATAGTATTAACATTTTACCTTTTGTGCATCATCTCATAGAGCTCTGTATAGAAGGAGATGACAAGAACCCCAGTTTATGTTACAACCAGATTACCCATGATCTTATTGAGCAGCAGAACCTACCTGAGATGCCAAATGGTCTACTTTTACTCCTACTTCATACATATATTTATAATGAAGGGTTAACTCTTTCTTTTCAGCATCGTATGAGACCAGAAATTGCTGAGCTTTTAACTCCTCACATCTATGCGCACCTGGAGAATCACCCATCTGTAATGGATTATGAAAACATTAAGGTATATTTTTTACATTAGCAGATACATATTTAGGGCAATGAAATGAGTGAAAATGAACAGCGTTTACTGTTGAACTTCAATGATTTATTGATTCACTGACTAACTATTACAAAAATTTTAGTTTGGGAACAATGTGGTGTCTTCTCACATCAGTCACTGGGAAATCAAAGAAGTACATTTAAAATAAAATACACAATCCTACAGCTGGTTGTCCTAGATTTGACCCGGTCTCCTACAAACTAAGTCATAAATTAGTCCATATTGCAGTGGGTATAAGGATCAATCATTAAAATAAGTGCACCCATCTATATTTTTGATGCTTAGTGATTAAAGCTGACTTGTTTAAAAACTTGCCTGGAGTTGCTTTCCCCTGGTTTCCATATTTAAAACACAGATTTCAGTCTGATGCTACCACAATAAAGTCAGATGGCCCAGCTCTGGTATAGAACCAAAGACCAACAACACATTATGCTCTGGTGTTAACTTGATCCTCTCCTATACTGATGGTTGCTCTTCCAATTTAGCACTGTAGGAAGGAAAGTTTGAAAGGCCAGAGTTCTGTCTGTCTCAGTTTGCAAGTGTGATGTGATTGAAGCAGACAAGATATCAGAACACATCTTTTCCTTACCATTTTCCCTAAAAACTTTCTTTCAATTGAGATTAAGTTGACTGGTCTGAATTTGTTGGTTGCATTCCCCATCCATTTTATTCGAACAATAGTGTAACATTTTACCTCTTGTGAGTTGTCTGGTAGAGCACTGTATAGAAAGAGACTAAAACAACACCAATTGATATTACAACCAGATTAGCTACGATCTTACCGGACAGCAGAACAGCAAATCATCTCAAGAAATATAACCAGCAGGAGACTCTTATTGAAAAATCCGGAAATACTGACTTGAAATTGTCACAAACACTATTTCAGTGCTGAAACAGGCCAATAGTTGCTGACCCTGACACATAATATACAAACCTAACTTCTGCCATCTCCATTGAGATCCTGTCACTAAGTTCATCTTTCCCTCCACTGCATTCCGCCCTCCATTTTCTGGAGGGATCACTATGTGACCCCTTCAGACACTTTCCCTACCTCGCTGATCTCCCTACTGGCACTTGTCACATTTGTACGGATAACAGGCAGGACAAACAAGAGTCGGGATAGACAGGAGATGTAGCTTACATGGATTTTCAGAAAGCTTTTGACAAGGTGCTACACGTGAGGCTGCTTAACTAGAGCCCACAGTGTTACAGGAAAGATACTAGCATGGATGGAAGAATAACTGACTGCTAGGAGGCAAAGAGTGGGAATAAAGAGGACATTTTCTGTTTGGCTGCCGGTGACTTCTGGTGTTCTGCAGGGGTTGGTGTTGGGACAGCTTCTTTTCACATTAAATATCAGATTTTGATGATGAAATTGATGGCCAAATTTGTGGATGATACGAAGATCAGCGGAGGAGCAGGTAGTCTGCAGAGGACTTGAGCAGAATGGTCTAATGGACAAAGAAGTGGTAGATGGCAAGCAGTGTAGGGAAATGTATGGTCATGCACTTTATAGACAATAGGTGCAGAAGTAGACCATTCGGCCCCTCGAGTCTGCACCGCCATTCTGAGATCATGGCTGATCATTCACTATCAATAACCAGTCCCTGCCTTGTCCCCATATCCCTTGATTCCCCTGTCCATCAGATATCTATCTAGCTCCTTCAAGGAATAAAGGCGTAGACTATTTTCTAAATGTGGAGAAAATTCAAAGATCAGAGGTGCAAAGGGACTTGCAGATTGAGTTGATGGTAAGGAAGGCAAATACAATGTTGGCATTCATTGCGAGAGGACTAGAATATAAAAGCAATGATGTAATGCCGAGGCTTCATAGGTCATTGGTCAGACTGCACTTGGAGTATTCTTGGGCCCCTTATCTAAAAAAAGATGTGCTGGCCATTGGAGAGGGTCCAGAAGAGGTACATGAAGATAATTACAAGAATGAAAGGGTTAACATGACAAATGTTTGATGGCTCTGGACCTGTACTTGCTGGAGTTCAGTAGAATGAAGGGAAATCTTGTTGAGACCTATCGAATTTTAAAAGGCCTAGTTAGAGTGGATGTGGACAAGACATTTCCTATAGTCAGGACTAGAGGGCCCAGCCTCAGAACAAAGGGATGTCCATTTAGAACAGAGATGACAAGGAATTTCTTTAGCCAGAGGATAGTGAATCTCTGAAATTCATTGCCTTAGACAGCTGTGGAGGCCAAGTAAATGAGTATGTTTAAAGTGCAGGTTGATAGTTCTTGATTGGTCATCTTGTTAAAAGTTACGGGGAGAAAAGGAGAATAGGACTTGGAGGGATAATAAATCAGCCTTGATGGAATGGTGGAGAAGACTCAATGGGCCTACAGGTCTAATTCTGCTTCTATGTTTTATGGTCTTAAGTGTAACACCTGCTCCTAGACCTCCTTCCTTACCAACACTCAGGGCTTCAAGCAGTCCTTCCAGGTGAGGCGACACTTCACCTGCAAGTGTATTAGGATCATCTATGGTATCAGGTGCTCCCAGTGTAGCCCTCTCTACCTCTGTGACACCCGACACAGATTGGGGGATCACTTCATTCTATCCGACACGAAAGATGGGATCTTTCAGTGGCAACCCATTTCCAATACAATGTATCCTCCACTGCAATGAGAGTGGTGCGTGGCCAAGTGGTTAAGATGCTGGAATGCCCCCTTCCATTCCAGTCGGGATGAAGAGTCTCAGACGGAAATACTGACTGTTTATTCCCCTCCACAGATGCTGTCTTGCTAAGTTCCTCCAGCATTTTGTACATGTTACACATAATGTACAAGTTCATTAATTTGACCTAACTTGTGTACCTAATTATATAGCCCAAACAGTTTCAGCTAAGAAAATGCTATTGAACACTTGGTAGCCTGGGCTGTAATGGAATTAACTAACCCTCAAACTTTGAGTGCGTCACACTTCTGCTAAAAGTTATTTGGATAAATAGACAAGTTTATAATTGTCCAATTCAGGTTAAGCTATACAGAACTATTTTAGTTGATCATGATAATCTTTACGTTACTTTTTAACCTCTCTTCTCTCTCCACAATTTTTCCATAGGGGATATCAACAAATCTGTTCTTTGTAGAACATGATTTCCCTGAGGAAGAAATCCGGGAAGGCAAAAGCCATCAGAATCAGCACGAAGCTGCTTTTGTTGTTGCACTCTGTCATTATCTTATCTGCCAGGATTACTCGCCTTCTCAGATCACAATCCTCACCACCTATACAGGGCAACTCTTCTGTCTACGCAAAATGATGCCTTCTGAGAAGTATGCTGGTGTGAAGGTTCACGTGGTCGACAAATATCAGGGAGAGGAGAATGACATCATTCTGCTTTCTCTGGTGAGAAGCAATGAATCGGGCAAAATTGGATTTTTGCAAATAGCAAATCGGGTCTGTGTGGCACTATCAAGGGCCAAGAAAGGTCTTTACTGCGTAGGAAACATGAGTATTCTAGCAAATGTTCCTCTATGGAGCAAGATAATGCATACCTTGCGTGCAAGAGGCAATATTGGCCGTGCGCTATTGCTCTCTTGCCAGAACCACCCCAAAACACAGACCTTAGTGTCTAAAAAGGAGGATTTCAGTAAGGTGCCTGAGGGAGGCTGTTCCCTGCCATGTGAGTACAGGCTGGACTGTGGTCATGTTTGCACAAGGGCATGCCATCCATATGATGTGGACCACAAGAAATACGATTGTCTGAAACCATGTCAGAAAGTGATTTGTGAAATTGGGCATAGATGTACAAAGCCATGCTATAAGAAATGTGGCAAGTGTGAAGTAAAGGTGGAGAAGTTAATTCCTAAATGTGGACACTTGCAGGAAGTGCCTTGTTATAAGAACCCAGCAGATTTTTGCTGCAAAAAACCTTGTTCAAAAATACTTTACTGTGGACATAATTGTACTGTGACCTGTGGAGAGAAATGTGCAACATGCAAGGAGAAAGTTCCAATAACCTTAAAGTGTGGTCATGTCCAGGAAGTAGAATGTTACATAAAGGAAGCTGCAAAGATTGGGAACTGTGTTCCTTGCAAACAAAAATGTAATGCTATCTTGGACTGTGATCATAACTGTCCTGGTTCCTGTCACCTTTGCTATGAAGGTCGCTTTCATGAAAGTTGTAAACAACCATGCAAGCGTTTGCTCATTTGCTCTCATGAGTGCATGGAGCCCTGCACAAACCAGTGCCCTCCATGTCAAAGGCCCTGTGAAAACCTGTGCAAGCACAGCAAATGCAGGAAGAAGTGTGGCGCTTCATGTACTCCGTGTGTAGAGCCTTGTGAGTGGGCTTGTAAGCATTACAAATGCCGAAAGCTCTGCTCAGAGCCATGTGACAGGCCACCTTGCAATGAGCCTTGCAAAAAACTGCTGAAATGTAGGCATCCTTGTGTCGGACTCTGTGGTGAACCCTGCCCGGGTAAATGTCGTGTTTGTGACCGCGCTGATCTCACTGAAATTTTTTTTGGTACTGAGGAAGAACCTGATGCCAGGTTTGTTCAACTGGAAGACTGTCACCATGTTTTTGAGGTAACTGGTTTTGACCATTACATGAATGATGGTGAGGAGGAAGGCAGTGATAGCGTTATAAAGCTAAAAAGCTGTCCAAAATGCCAAACTCCCATCAGGAAGAGTCTGCGTTATGGAGCTATGATAAAAAAGAGCCTCTGCGAAATTGAAAAAGTGAAGAAGCTTGTTCATGGGGACGTAGAAACAATCAAGCAAAATGCAGCAGCTTTGATAGTTCAACTGAAGGCACGCTTCATCTTAGCTGAACAGTTTCCAAGTCTGCATAAAGACTTGCTCTCTTCATTGCAGTCATCTGTAATGTCACTATATAGTCTTTCTGTCATTGAAAATAAAATTTCATTTCTTTGCAGACTTGGTAAACTTAAAAAGCAAGAGGTGACATTAGATTTCTCCATGAAAGAAAAGTTTAATACTAAATTATATGAATATCTAAATTGGATAGGCAAACGTCGAGAAAGGTTTACAGAACAGGAGCTTAATGACCTGCAAAGTGAAATTCAAAGGCTTACATTCCTTGTTGACCTCTACATTCGGTGCAGTAAGGCATCAGGGAAAAAACTGGACTCTTCAACAGAACAGACTGTTGCACGTGTGCAGCACATCCTGGAAGGCACAAAAAAATTTACCAAAGAGGATGAAAAGTTCGTTAAAGAAAACATGGAAAAATTAAAGTCGGCTCTGCCCGAAACTGCCCTTGGCATTTCTGAAACAGAGCGAGTAATGATAGTTAAGGCAATGGGCCTTCGTCAAGGTCATTGGCACAAGTGTCCAAATGGTCATGTCTATGTTATCACAGAATGTGGAGGTGCAATGGAAAAAAGCAAATGCCCAGATTGTGATGCAGTGATTGGGGGTACCAACCATACTTTGGAGCTTAGCAACCAAGTGGCTACAGAAATGGATGGAGCTCAACATTCTGTCTGGTCAAATACTGCAAACAATATGTTGAATTATGAAGAACTTGCAGAATTTTTTTGAGTAAGCCAGAGTTCTCATTCATTCCTATGCATAAAATTTTGGCGTGTTTACTGAATCTTGTGACTTTGCAGAACTTTGATGATGCTGTGGTAAGGCATGAATATTAGGCTTCATTTTATCCAGGGGCTGTGCCGTGTATTTTATGCTTTGCAAATTGAAAGCAAAATTAATTAGGTTGAATTACAATATGTTTTGGATTAAGTTTGTATTGTGTCTTGAAACAATTGCATTTTAGTATAATTAAATATCAGTCATATAATTAAAATGTTTTAATCTAGAAATAATTTGGAGTTTGTATGTATTACAGTCAATGTTGATCTGTAAATCCAAAACAAATTAAGAGTAGGTGGATCATTGTTTTCTTCACTTTGTACTCTAATTTTATGTTTTGCTTTTACTTGTCATTAAAATGCAGCTTTCATAGTTTATTTTTCCTCTGGAAGGTAATTGACTAGTTTATTGCTAAAATGCACACTTGGAAAACTGAGGGACTAACTAGGTTTGTACAGTTGATTTTGTTCTTTACAAATGAATGTCACTGTCCCTCCTACTGATGGTAAATTTGCAGCCATCATCCACAGGAACCAGGAAACTCTCAGGAAATTTCAATCTAAATATAATCCTAACCTGAATTGGAGATTCAGGAGAAGCCTGGGTAAATCCCAGTCAGGAAAAGCCATGCTCCCGCCATTCTTTGGGATATTTGGGCAGCATGCTGTATGCCGAGCCTCCTTTTCACCTAGAAGTAGGTGAAGTAAATCTGTCAGTGAATGTGGTGACAAGGAAGCAATGTTGGTTGTGCAGTGAACCAACAGAGATTAACTTTCTTCATCTGAATTATATTTGGACTTCCTTTAAACGAGCAAGTTTCATTCTGGCTTGTATACAGCTCTGATAGTAAACAGCTCCTTAGCAGAGGATTTTCTTCATGAATAAATTCTTGAAAATTACCATATCAAAAGAACAAAAATTGGGAATACCAGGAGGCTCCCAGCTTGTGGAGTTTTAAGTTATTTTGCGAATGACAGACCCCAATTTCTACAAATCTCTTTTCGCACATCTTTTGAGTCCACCTAGTGACTGGAAGGCCAAAAGATCTCCTGGCTGAGTTGCTGAACACCTCAGTCTTGCCTCGTGGTTGATCACCTGAAGTCTGCAAACGTTGCACCTTGATGTTTAATCTAGGAGTAATAGACCAATGCTATATTAAGTCAGTTGAGTTAAATATATAAAGAGTAGGCACCAACCCAGTCGATGAGGTAATTATATAAAGAGCTGCAATATGCAACGCTTCAGGAATATTTATAAAGAAATTGGACAAACATTGTTTAGGGAAGTATGCACCTATTGAAGTGTTAGTACATCTCTAGAGTTTGAGTATTAATGTTTGTAACCCTAGGACATGGTTTCCTTTCAAAACCTTGGCTGTCATTAACAAACCATTCAAGGAGATACTGCAGCAACATTGTAGAAAATGGTTTTCTTCTGTTAATGTTAATCTTCATCCCACAAAGTGAAGAATCTGGTTTGTTCCGATTATTGTCTGTTTGTATGAATGATTTCTAATCACTTTTTTGTGGTTTTAATGTAAAGTTATTAACTTTTAGCAGATTTTGTTTTGCCATAGATAATTTTGTTAGAAATCTTAAAGCCATTTGTCAGATTAAACAATTAATTACGGAATTGCTTGTGCCCAATATTCAATGTCCCGCAAAAATGCAAACAAATAAAATAACTTAAATAAAACTTCTTAAAGTAAGTGAAAAGAATGTTAAATTAATATTGTTTTCAAAAAATGGTATCAATGAAAGAAAAGTAATATTTTGCATTGAGGTATCAACTGCCTTATGGATAAAAGCCAGATGTGCTCCATGTGTGCCAATCTTTATTGGCTCAGTTTGGTCCTAATATATTGACCATCTGAAATTCAGTACAGTTAGCATGTATTATCAAATAGTAATTATCATCAAATATGCAACAATGCAAAGCAATGTTATACTCCCTTATATTTTTATGATAAAACAGTGAAACAGCTTTTACAGGACATTTAAAAAAACAAGTAATCAGTAGCTTAGTCCGAAGAATTTCTTTAAGGAGAGCTCAGGTGAGCTTGAAAGCGGATCTGCCGGGAAGCCCTTGTTACCATTGCAGTGGGAATCATTTGGTACCAATAGGATGGTTCAGACTGTGGAACGCAAGAGTATTTAATCTGTATGTGCTGGCAAAACTTAGCAAAGCAAACCAAAATGGTGTCATCAGTTAATAACTCATCAGGGGTGATTGATAAGTTTGTGGCCTAAGGTAGAAGGAGATGAGTTATTAACTTAAAACTTTCTGGATAATCAGTCAAAGAGTTGACCTGCATGTGCATGTAACGAGAGCTGCATAACTCATCTCCTTCTACCATAGGCCACAAACTTATCAATCACCCCTACTGTGGACACTTTCTGGAGGCCCCAGATCCGTATGCTCCACGACCGCTGGACTAAGTGTGTAAATGTAGGAGGGGACTATGTTGAAAAATAAATGTGCTAGGTTTTCTAAAATTGACTCCTACCTTAGGCCACGAACTTATCAATCACCCCTTGTATATCTAAAAGGAAAATATAATGTACCATGTAACACTGATCCAGGGCTCCAATTTTCTATGAATCCAACAGAGAAATTGGAGGGAGAGACATCAATTCCTCAGACTACCACAATGCGTTAAGAGCAGAGACTGGACTCTACTCACTGTTTGCTTGCTCGCTATGGCCAGATCACCATGACCAGCACATTAAAGACTGGCCTAGTCAGGATACCCCAGAACAGTCTTCACTTAAGCAGGTAAAAGATGTTCTGAATCACTGCTTTGCTTTGGCCTTCCTCTCAGACCTACTTTTGTTCGAGGTAGGCACATGTTCACTCAGCTGTCACTTTATTAGGTACACCTGCTCATTAACACAAATATCTAATCAGCCAATCATGTCGCAGCAACTCAGTGCACAGTGAAGAGATTCAGTTGTTGTTCAGACCAAACATCAAAATGGGGAAGAAATGTCATGGAAATGACTTTGACAGTGGAATGATTGTTGGTGCCAGGCAAGGTGGTTTGAGCATCTTGGAAATTGATGATCTCCTGGAATGTTCACACACAACAATTTCTAGAGTTTACAGAAGTTGGTGGGAAAAAAAATTACATCAGCAGCAATTCTGGGGGCAAAAATGCCATGTTAATCAAAGGTCAGAGGAGAATGACCGGGCTCTTTCAACAGGGAAGGTGATGGTAATTCAAATAATGAGGTGTTACAACAGTGGTGTGCAGAAGACCATCTCTGAATACACAACACATTGAAGTGGAAGGTCCCCAACAGCAGAAGTCCACAAATGCACACTCAGTGGCCACTATATGAGGTACAGGAGATAGCTCATAAAGTGGCCACTGAGTGTATATTAATTGGAGGAATTTTGCCAGTTAAAAACAAAGCTCAGTGATTTGAATGAGCAAATATGTTCTCTGTGGAAGAAAATAGCGCTTTTAGTTTGTTCTGAATGGATAGACTACTGTTCCTTTTCAATGGGCATTCTAACAGATTTTGTACTATTTTTCATTTTCCTCTATTTCTTGTATAGTAATGTCTATGGGTCTACCGAGAGACTGGACCTGTCACCATGTTCTCCCCTGGAATCCTCTGTTATACAAAGGGGCTTGCTGTAGCTCCACACAAGAAGACCCTTCCATAAATCCTGCCCACATCTCACCCTAGCCTGAATCTGTAATAAGCCTTAGACTAATGATCGGAAATATTAATATCTTCCTTTACTTACTCTACCAAGAAGTCTTCAATAGGTAATAGTGCTCCACTTGGATTGTTTCAGTTTACATAATTTATGAACAGCATGGAGAAGAAAGGAAAATTCCTCTCCATCACCCAATGTCAAAAACTTGCTTGATAACGTAAGAATTTAAGAAATAGGAGCAGGAGTAGGCCATCTGGCCTGTCGAGCTTGCTTCATCATTCAATAAGATCATGGCTGATTTGGCCATGGACTCATCTCCATCTAATTGCTTTTTCCTCACAACCCTTAATTCCCCTACTGTATAAAAATCTATCCAACCTTATCTTCAATATATTTTCTGAGATAGCTTCCACTGCTGCATCGGGCAGAGAATTCAACAGATTCACTACTCTCTGGGAAAAGCAGTTGCTCCTTATCTGTGTCCTAAATGTAATCACCCAAATCCTGAGGCATGTCCTCTAGTTCTAGTCTCACCTATAAGTGGAAACAAATATCCTGCCTCTATCTTATCTATCCCTTTCATAATTTTGTATGTTTCTATAAGATCTCCTCTCATTCTTCTGAATTCCACCAAGTACAGTCCCAGACGACCCAATCTCTCATAGTCTAAACCCCTCATCCCTGGAATCAACCTGCACTGTCTCCAAAGTCAGTATATGCTTCCTCAAGTAAGGAGACCAGAATTGCATGCAGTACGTCAGATGCAGCCTCACCAGTACCCTGAACAGTTGCAGCATAACCTCTCTGCTCTTAAATTCTATCACTCTAGCAATGGCCAACATTCCATTTGCATTCTTGATAGCCTTCTGCATCTGCAAACCAACCTTTTCTGATTCATGCACAAGCATTCCCAAGCCCTTCTGCACAGAAGCATGCTGCAATCTTTTACCAATTAAATAATATTCTGCTCTTCCCATATTTCCTTCCAAAGTGGATGACACCGCATTTACCAAATACCAGATCGTTGCCCACTCATTTAACCTGTCTATATCTCTGCAGACTCTCTGTACCTTCTGCATAATTTGCTTTTTTGCTCAACTTAGTATCATCAGCAAACTTAGATACACTACACTCGATACCCTCTTACAGATTGTTAATGTATATCGTGAACAGTTGTGGACCCAACACCGACCCCTGCGGCACACCACTCACCACTGCTTACCAACCAGAGTAAGAGCCATGTATCCCAACTCTCTGCTTTTTATTAGTGAACCAATCACTATCCATGCTAATACATCACCCCCAACTCTATGCATCCTTATCTTAGGGATAAGTCTTTTATGCAGCACATCATCGTACGCCTTCTGAAAATCCAAGTAAATAATGTCCATCTGTTCCCCTCTATCCACTGTGCTCATTATATCCTCAAAGAACTCCAGTAAGTTTGTCAAACAGGACCTGCCTTTGTTGAATCCATGCTGTGTCTACCTGATGGATTCATTTCCTTCCAGATGCCTTGCTGATTCTTCTTTAATGATAGCTTCAAGCATTTTCCCATCTATGGATGTAAAACTAACTGACCTATAATTACCTGCCTTTTACCTACATCCTTTTTTGAATAATGGCGCGACATTTGCCATCTTCCAATCTGCCGGGACCTGCTGGAATCCAGAGAATTTTGGTAAATTATCACCAAAGCCTCTACTATAACCTCTGCTATTTTTTTTCAGTACCCTGGGATGCATCCCATCAGGACCATGGGACTTATCTATCTTCAGGCCCACAGGTTTGTTCAGCACTACCTCTTTAGTGATAGTTATTGTACCGAGGTCCTCACCTCTCATTGCATCCATATCATCTGTCTTTGGCATGTTAGATGTGTCATCCACTGTGAAGACCAACACAAAATATTCATTCAAAACCTTGGCCATTTCCTCATTACCCAGTTCAATTCCCCTTTCTCATCCTCCAAGGAACCTATGTTCACTTTAGCCCCCATTTTTCGCTTAATTATAAAAACTTTTACTCTGTTTTTGTATTTTGTACTTATTTATTTTCATAATCCATCTTCCCTTTCTTTATTGCTCACTTAGTGGTTCTTTGTTACTTTCTAAAGTTATTCCAATCTTCCAGTTTCCCACTATTCTTAGTGACTTTGTATGCACGAACTTTTAGTTTGATGCCTTCTTTTATTTCCTTAGTCATCCAATGCTGGCTCTCCCCACTCTTACTGTCCTTGCTTTTAACTGGAATATACTTTTGTTGAGCACTGTGAAAAATCTCTTTGAAAGTCTTCCGTTGTTCCTCAACCATCCCACCAAATAGCCCGAGGTTTCAGTCTACACTGGGCAAATCCTTCCTTGTCGCATTACAGTCTCTATTGTTTAGGCATAATAAACTGGTTTTCAATCAAACTATTGCACCCTCTATTTGTATGAGAAACTTAATTATATTGTGATCACTCTTTCCAATAGTATCCCTAACTGCAAGATCACTAATTTTACCTAACATAGCACATTCCCTTGTGGGTTCAGTAACATTCTGTTCAAGACAGCTATCATGGATGCATCCCACAGGATACTCACTAGTGGAGTGGAAACAGAAAATGCTGGAAACCCTCAGCAGATTGAGCAGTATTTTTGGAAAGAGAAATTATTAACATTTCAAATTTTGACTTTTTAAGCTTTTCAAAATCTGCAGATTTTGGTTCTTAATTTTCATTTACTGTCCAGTAAAAATGCTAATTGAAGGGAAACTCAAGATATGTTTTAATCTTGTTTTACCCTATCTGAAAGCAAAAGTGAAAAAAAAAACGAGAATGTGCCACAAAAGCAAAGGATGAAAGTTTAATATGTTTCTACTACAGAGTTCATGTATTGTGATTCCCAACGGGTTGGACATTGGGGAAGTAGAAGAAGTCAATGGCTTCAGTCACAACCTTCTAAAAATTGCAGAGAAATTCAAAAAGTCCATTTAGGCCTCTTGTTTTTAGAGTATAATACCTGGGACAATAGCAAAGAAGTTAAATCAAGTTTATTGTCACATGCATAAGTAGAGTAAGGTACAAGTACGATGAAAAAATTTGCTCGCAGCAGCATCCCGGGCAGATGGGTTCAGATAACATATGGACTATAAATTATATCACAGATAAAATATGCAAAAGCTAGAGAGCACAAAACAAAAAGACACAATGGAAGCCAAGACCATACTAGTGCATGCCCCATGGCTGAGGTAGGGTTAGGGTTTAAGCAACGGTGGTTGCAAAAAAAGTAGCAGTTTTTGAACCTGGTGGTGTGGTACTTCAGTTTGCTGTACCTCTTGCAGGGAGAAGATGGCATGACTGTGAGAAGACCATGAGTTTGAATGTTTCCGGAATGAATCTGACAACTGTTTAGACTGAACTAACAGATAAAACTTCTGACAAGAGACAAAGGATAACATCACTCAGTCCTGATGTTTCCTTTCTATCATCAGCAAAGTCTCATTGACAATACTGTCAAACAACACTTATTGGCAATGAACCTATTCACAATGCCGAGGCTGAATTGCACCAGGATCACTTAGATCTCATCAAGGATCAGAGCTGAATTTCAGGAATGAGACAAAAGTAACCGCCCTTTCAACAAGCAGCATTTGAACAAGTGTGGGACATTGAAGTTAATAGGCACCAAAATGAGAAGTTACACAGAAGAAAGCAGTTGTTACTGTCACAGGTAGAGAACATTCAAGTATAGCTGCCATGGAAGGAAGGGAAGAGCAACAAGTACCAGAGAGAGGTGATGGGCAGGTTGCTCCGCCTTTATCATTGCGTTATCCCTTGTTACCCCGCCCACCACCGCCCCACCGTCATTGGCCCTTCCGCGACCCCGCCCTTTATTAGCCCCGCCCACCACCGCGACACAGTCATTGGATGTTCCCGTAACCCCGTCCTTTATTAGCCCCGCCCACCACCGTCCCACCGTCATTGGCCCTCCCGCGACCCCGTCCTTTATTAGCCCCGCCCACCACCGCGCCACAGTCATTGGCCCTCCCGCGACCCCGCCCTTTATTAGCCCCGCCCACCACCGCGCCACAGTCATTGGCCCTCCCGCGACCCCGCCCTTTATTAGCCCCGCCCACCACCGCGCCACCGTCATTGGCCCTTCCTGTAACCCCGCCTCCCCAGGAAACGCTGCTCCGCGGCCGCTTGGAAGTTGAAGATGGAGGAGGGAATAGAGCCCGAGGCCTTGCAGTGTGGTGGTGATCTGCGGCTGCCGCTGCGGAATCTGGTGCAGGGCCTGCGCGAAGTAGTGTCGCAGCTGCGAGGTTAGTGTGGGCGAGTCGGTCATCAGTCAGCTCGTCAGCCAGCAGCCCGGTGCCGCTGCTTGGACTCTTGCGGGGCACGGTCGGTCGGTTTGGGTGGGTGGGCGCAAGGCCATTTGTCTGCATTGTGTCTGATGCCTGGCATCGTGTGAGAGTGAAGGACTGAGCGGGTGCTGATAGTGCTGGGTGAAGGAAGGCACGTTACTTCCCTTGTTGGTCCGTGGTCTCCCGGAGCCTGAATGAATTAGAGCACAATTACCGGGATTATCCCCGTGATGAATTTCTAGATTGAGGTATATGTGAAGCTGTCAGTTGATTGTGTAAAACATCTCACTTCATTTGTTGCAGCCAGTCTATGCAATACTTAAGATTTTCTGAATAGCCTGACATCTCTCATCCCAACATCACATGGTACAGTTCAACACTGGAACAAGCCCTTCAGCCTATGATGCTGTGCTGAATTAAATTAATTTGTAATCAATGACTCAGCTAAACTAATACACTATTTCCACTTACTGTACATTCATGTACTTATTTAAGAACTACTGAAACATTTTTATTATCTTTGCCTCTATCACCATCTCAGGCAATGCTTTCCAGGCACCTATCTCTGTTAAAAAAAAGCTTGGTCCACGTGCCTCCTTTGAACTTGCTTCCTCTTGCCTTAAAATACATGTCCTCTTATATTAAATATTTCAGTCCTGGACAAGTGATGCCGGTTTATGTGTCTCATAACCCTCAATTAGATCTCTCCTCAGCCTTCAATGCTCTGGAGAAAACAACCTAAGTTTGTCCACCCACTTATAGCACACATCCTCTAATTCAAGGACCATCCTGGTAAACCACTAGAAATGGCCTAACTAGAGTAATAAAGCTGCAACAAAACTTTGAGTCTTGAACTTCATTCTTTAACTAATAAAGGCAAGCTTACCAGATTAAACTCTCATCTGCCATTTCATCATACTCATCTGCAACAGATCTACATTCCACTGTATCTTATACCAGTCTTCTATGCTGTCCACACCACTACCAATCTTTGTATCATAAGAACAGGAGCAGAATTATGTAATGTGGTACTCTTAATCCCATTCTCCTGCCTTCTTCCTGTAAACTTTGACACCCATACTAATCAAGAACCTATCAACCTCTGGTTTAAATATACCCAATAACTCAGCCACCACAGCTGTCTGTAGCATTGAATTCCACAGATTCACCACCCTGCGGATAAAGAAATTCCTCCTGGTCTCTGTTGTAAAGGAATGTACTTGAAATCTGAGGCTGTGCCTTTTGCAGTCTGAAACTGGGTCCTAGACACTCCTGCTATTGGAAACAATGATCTCTCCAAGATCATTCTATCTAGGCCTTTCAATTTTCAATAGGTTTCACTGAGAACCCCCCCCCCCCCCTTTCTAAACTCCAGCTAATATAGGCCAGAGCCACCAAATGCTCTTCACAGATTTACCCCTTTAATGCCTGGGATCATTCTCATGAAACTCCTTCAGACATCTGCCAATGCCACATCATCCTTAGATAAGGGGCCAAAAATGGCTTGCAATGCTCCAAGTGCAGCCTCAGCATCATATCCTTTTCTTTTGTAGTCCTCTCGATATGAATGCCAACATGGCATTTATCTTCCTCCGCACCAATTCCAACTGCAAGTTAACCTTTAGGGAATCCTACACGAGGACTCCCAAATCCCCTTGTGCCTCTGAGTTTTGAATATACTCCCCATTTAGAAAATAGTCCACATCTTTATTCCTTCTACCAAAGTGAAAGATCATATACTTCCCTACACTGTTTCCATCTGCCACTTTTTTGTCCATTCTCCTAAGCTGTTCAAATCATATTGAATGGCAAGTCAGCCATGAAGGTTGGGTGCCAACACTTAATGTTCATTTGTGATCTGTAGTACCTTACGAGTAATTATCAATGGGAAAAGATCTCATTGTTCAGTATTCTATATTTCAACTAATTTCCTATTCAGGTTGATGCACTTACTGCTGCTTTTTAACAAAACACTCAAAACGCTGGAGGAACTCAGCGGGTCCGGCAGCATTTATAGAAATGAATAAACAGTCAGAATGTTGGGCTGAGACCCTTCTCCAGGACTAAGAAGGAAGGGGGAGGATTGCAGAATGAAACAGTGGGGAAAGAGGTAAGAGGCAAGTTGGAAGGTGATAGGTGAAGCTGGGTGGGTGGAAAGATCAAGGGTTGGAGAACAAAGAATCTGATAGAGGAGAGTGGACCATAGAAGAAAGGGAAGGAGGAAGGGACCCAGGAGGAAATGATAGGCAGGTGAGAAGATCAGAGTGGGGAATAGAGAGAGGGGAGTGGAATTTGTTTACTGAAAAGAGAAATCAATATTCATGCCATCAGGTTGCAGGATACCTTGTTGAAACATAAGGTGTTGCTCCTCCACCCAAAGGGTGGCCTCATCTCGGCACAAGAGGAGGCCGTGGACCGACACATTGCAACAGGAATGGGAATCAGAATTAAAATGTTCGGCCACTGGGAAGTCCTGCTTGTGGTGGATGGTGTGGTGGTGCTCAACAATGTGGCCCACCAGTTTACGACAGGTCTCACCAGTGTAAAGGAGGCTGCAATGGGAATATCGGACACAATAGACAACTCCAGCAGATTGACAGGTGAAGTGTTGTTGTAGCTGGAAGGACTGTTTGGGATCCTGAATGGAGGTGAATTTGGCAGGTGTAGCACCTAGGCCACTTGATAAGTACTGGGGAGGGGTGAATGGACAAGGGAATCACTGAGGGAGTGATGACTACAGAAAGTGGAGTGGGGGGGGAGAGATAACAATATGTTTAGTAGTAGCATTCATTTGGAGATGATGGAAGACGGGGACGATAAAAGTGCAGCCTGATGGGGTCACAAGTAAGAATTAGAGGGACTCAATCACTATTAAGCTGGAAAGAAGATGGGGTGTGGGCAGATATAGGGGAAATGAAGGAGATGTGGGTGAGGGCAACATCAACAGCAGAGTGAGGGAAACCCCATTCTTTAAAGGAGGAGGACATTTCTGATGTCCTGAAATGGAAAGCCATGTCCTGGCAACATGGCAGAGGCAAAGACGCTTGAAAAAGGAATGGCATTTTTACAGGAGATAGAGTGGGAAGAGGTATGGTTGAGATAACTCTGGGAATTAGTAGGTTTATAAAAGATGTCGGCTGTTAGTTTGTCTTCAGAGGTGGAGAGAGATTAAGAAAGGGAAGGGAGGTGTCAGAGATTGACCAAGTGAGTTTATGGGCAGGGTGGAAATTAGAGGTGAAATTGATGAGCTCAGCATGAAGCAGCGCTCATGCAGTTGGTCAATGTGGCCAAGGAAGTATTGAGGAGTATGATCGGGAAAGGTTTCGAACATAGACTGTTCTACATTGCAGATCTTTTTAATGAGGTGGTTTATCAAACTTACAATATTTCTTAATCATAATTTATAGTTTCTATTATGAATTGCACTATACTGCTGCCACAAAACAAAAATATTCATGCTATTAGAAGAAGAAAGCCCTTAGCTCCAAGTGGAGTCGTCGGGATGCCATCATGACTGCACTTTTTTAGCAGGCTTTCTTCTTTTTATGAGAACGAGTTGCTAGCTCGACGCTCAACCCAGCACGGATGGAAAGCATGCAAGGGAGCCGGCTGGAATTGAACTCGGGAGCCTTCGCTCCGAAGTCCGGCGCTGACGCCACGACACCACCAGCTGGCATATTCATGCTATATACCAGTGATATTAAACCTGATTCTGATTCATCCTAAATGTGCTTAAGGATTTTACTGACCACTAGTGTCACATTGACATATTTATAGTTCCTTGCTTTACTTACGATACTCCTGTTGACCGTTCATCAGTGGAGCTAGGTTAGGAAACTCATTATGCTACTCTTAATTCATCAAAGCTTGCGCTTTCTTGTCTCTGCACAAACAATGTAACTGTGTTGACCCTGGCCAACAACTTAGAACATGAATTCTACTGGCAAACACGAGGAAATCTGCAGATGCTGGAAATTCAAGAAATTCAATGCTGGTGGAACGCAGCAGGCCAGGCAGCATCTATAGGGAGAAGTGCTGTCGACGTTTCGGGCCGAGACCCTTCGTCAGGACTAACTGAAAGGAAAGATAGTAAGAGATTTGAAAGTAGTGGGGGGAGGGGGAAATGTGAAATGATAGGAGAAGACCGGAGGGGGTGGGGTGAAGCTGAGAGCTGGAAAGGTGATTGGCAAAAGGGATACAGAGCTGGAGAAGGGAAAGGATCATGGGACGGGAGGCCTCAGGAGAAAGAAGGAGGGAGGGGAGCACCAGAGGGAGATGGAGAGCAGGCAAGGAGTGATGGGCAGAGAGAGAAAGAAAAAAAAGGAGGGGGGAAACCCATTAGTGCCTCTCCTCCTTCCCCATCCCGAATGTATTTAGCTTTTTTCCCCCTCCCTTTTTTTCCTTTCTCTCTCTGCCCATCACTCTGCCTGTTCTCCATCTCCCTCTGGTGCTCCCCTCCCCCTTTCTTTCTCCGTAGGCCTCCCGTTCCATGATCCTTTCCCTTCTCTAGCTCTGTATCCCTTTTGCCAATCACCTTTCTGGCTCTCAGCTTCACCCCACGCCCTCCGGTCTTCTCCTATTATTTCACGTTTTCCCCTCCCCCTCCTACTTTCAAATCTCTTACTATCTTTCCTTTCAGTTAGTCCTGACGAAGGGTCACGGCCCGAAACGTCGTCAGCGCTTCTCCCTAGTGAAGGATTGAAGATGTTCTTGAACACTCCTATCCATCAGTTGGTCGGCACAGGGTTTCAGTGCCCTCCCAGGTACACCATCAGGCCTGATGCCTGGTGAGGACTCGCACTCTTGAAAAATGTTCTGACTCTGGCCTCTGAGACAAAGATCACAGGATCATCAGGTGCTGCAGGGATTCACACAGGTGTAGTTTTACTCTTCTTACAAAGCATGCATAAAAGGTGTTGAACTCATCTAGGAGAGGAGTCATTCATGATGTTTGATTTTGTTTTGTAGGAAGTACTGGCCTGCAAACACTGCCAGAGCTGATGTGCATCCAATTCCATCTCTAGCCTCAATTGGAATTGTTTTATTGCCCATACGTCATAACTGGACTTCTTGCATGTTTCTGGATCACTGATCTTGAATGCCAGTGATCCTGCCCTCCTCAGACTACAAACCTCTTGGTTCATACACTGTTTTTGATTTGATTCTAGATTAGTTAGTGGCAATGTTCTGGTAGTAGTATCCTAGAACTTTACTTTTGTCATCCTTCATACTACTCTGCCAATTTCTAAGCATTGACCAATTGGATCTAATATTTCTTGCAACCGGCATTTTGCTGAACTTAAATCAAACTTTTACAACTTCTCTGCATTTTGTATTCTAAATATGAGAACAGATTGTTCATGTATCACAAAATGCTAATGTGGAATATAAGAACAAGATGAGGAAGAGTTCATGAAGCTCTTGTAAGATGATATAGATTCACATGTGTGCTCTTCTAGTAGGGGCTGGTAGAGAGAGTTTCGTTGCAATGTATTTGTTAACCTTTTTTATAATTGGCATTTAGTGTGTTACATTATTGTTTCTACTGTGTGAATCCAAAGTGGCATGTTAATATGAGCTTTTCTCTTTACAGAAGGAGAATCATGGAAATTGGAGAATTTTGACATGGAATTCTTCTGGAAAACTCTAGGTTTGATATTTAATGTCAATGTTACAATAGGAGATTGTGAATGATATAACGAGTTATCCATTGGTAAGACATCTTCATTATGGTGGAGAATAAATGTTCAAGTTACCAATTACACCAAAAAGGACATGTATAACATACACAGACACACAGCGCTAGTACACTAACTGGTGTTATCTTCATAACTTTAGCTATTTGTCCCTAATATAAATAACTAGATTTTCAACATTTTAAATGTACATGCTTCAGCTGTCACTACTATTATTTTATAATTTTGTTACACTGGGATATTTAGATATCTTTCTATTCTCAGCATTTGTGGTAGATAAATTGACTGTGATTAAATTGCGTAGTAAGTCCATCGGTACACTTACCTGTTTAGAATCTGAACATTTCATAACATTGACGGTGAGGACAATATCAGTGAGGTTGATGTTCTGGAGCATGTTAATATTAAGGGAGAAGAGGTGTTGGAGTTGTTAAAATACATTAGGATGGATAAGTCCCTGGGGCCTGACGGAATATTCCCCAGGCTGCTCCACGAGGCAAGGGAGGAGATTGCTGAACCTAGGGCTAGGATCTTTATGTTCTCGTTGTCCACGGGAATGGTACCGGAAGATTGCAGGGAGGCGAATGTTGTCCCCTTGTTCAAAAAAGGTAGTAGGGATAGTCCAGATAATTACAGACCAGTGAGCCTTACGTCTGTGGTGGGAAAGCTGTTGGAAAAGATTCTTAGAGATAGGATCTATGGGCATTTAGAGAATCATGGTCTGATCAGGGACAGTCAGCATGGCTTTGTGAAGGGCAGATCATGCCTATGAAGCCTGATAGAGTTCTTTGAGGAGGTGACCAGACATATAGATGAGGGTAGTGCAGTGGATGTGATCTACATGGATTTTAGTAAGGAATTTGACAAGGTTCCACATGGTAGGCTTATTCAGAAAGTCAGAAGGCACAGGATCCAGGGAAGTTTGGCTAGGTGGATTCAGAATTGGCTGCAGAAAGTAGAGGGTCGTGGTGGAGGGAGTACATTCAGATTGTGACTAGTGGGGTCCCACAAGGATCTGTTCTGGGACCTCTACTTTTTGTGATTTTTATTAACAACCTGGATGTTGGGGTAGAAGGGTGGGTTGGCAAGTTTGCAGACGACACAAAGGTTGGTGGTGTTGTAGATAGTGTAGAGGATTGTTGAAGATTGCAGAGAGACATTGATAGGATGCAGAAGTGGCAGATGGAGTTCAACCCAGAGAAGTGTGAGGTGGTACACTTTGGAAGGACAAATTCCAAGGCAGAGTACAAAGTAAATGGCAGGATACTTGGTAGTGTGGAGGAGCAGAGGGATCTGGGGGTACATGTCCACAGATCTCTGAAAGTTGCCTCACAGGTAGATAGGGTAGTTAAGAAAGCTTATGGGCTGTTAGCTTTCATAAGTCGACAGATAGAGTTTAAGAGTCGCGATGTAATGGTGCAACTGTATAAAACTCTAGTTAAGCCACACTTAAGAGTACTGTGTCCAGTTCTGGTCGTCTCACTATAGGAAGGATGTGGAAGCATTGGAAAGGGTATAGAGGAGATTTATCAGGATGCTGCCTGGTTTAGAGAGTATGGATTATGATCAGAGATTAAGGGAGCTAGGGGTTTACTCTTTGGAGAGAAGGAGGATGAGAGGAGACATGATAGAGGTGTACAGGATATAAAGAGGAATAGACAGAGTGGACAGCCAGGGCCTCTTCCCCAGGTCACCACTGCTCAATACAAGAGGACATGGCTTTAAGGTAAGGGGAGGGAAGTTCAAGGGGGATATTAGAGGAAGGTTTCTCACTCAGAGAGTGGTTGGTGCATGGAATGCACTGCCTGAGTTAGTGGTGGAGGCAGATACACTAGTGAAGTTTAGGAGACTACTAGACAGGTATATGGAGGAATTTAAGGTGGGGGGTTATATGTGAGGCAGGGTTTGAAGGTCGGCACAACATTGTGGGCCGAAGGGCCATTAATGTGCTGTACTATTCTATGTTCTATGTGTAAAGGGGGTTTCTTTTTTTTCTTTGTTACTGTTGGGAAAGGGTTTCCTTTTGTTAACTAGCAGGAATGCTAATTTACTGATACCGAGAATGGTATTCCTTTGTAAACCAAATGGGGATTAATGTTCTTTCTTCTGAGTCTGTAAGCTTTTGTTGACGGGCTTTTGGGCATATCGGCGCGAGGGGGTCGAGAGAGAGGACGCAATGCGCTAAGCTGGGCGAGGATCGGACCCCAAAGGGGGGTCCGAGGCCGGGAGATTCTCCGAGGAGGAGGGGGGGGTATGAAGCTAGATGTGCTTGGTTGACCACTCGGAGGGTCCTGAGCTGTTTGGAGAGTCGAGGAGTTCGGATGGTCTTGAGCTGCGAGTCGAGGAGTTCCGAGGGGATCGAATGGTGGCCAGAAGACTTCAGTAATTGAGCTCCAACGGTTGTGCACGAAGTGGTTTGGACTTTGATAAGTTTGGCGCCTTTTCTTTAATTTTCTCTTCATATATACTGTATCGTTATTAATCACTTAGTTATAGTAACCTTTATAAATTGTACTCATTTAATCGCATATGGTGTACTGTCTGGTTTTGGGCGAGGCGGGGACATCACACAGCATCCACACCAGCTGATTACCCAGTTTGGCGGGGCCGAAGGCTGCTCCCCCTAGACGGGAACGAGCTGAGCGAGCCTGAGGCGACCCAGGGGGTTACATTGTGGGGTGCTCGACCGGGGTTGATTTCTGTGGAAGCTGTGGGATCGCCCTCTTTGGATTGTGTCTGCGGCGAAGAGCTGGTGTGCCTTTGTGGGTGTGCGATTGCTGGTTATCGCTACGTGTGTGTTGGGTGGGGTGGCTGCTGTTGCTAGCCTGGAGGTCGTTGTTCGATTTCCGACTAGTGCTGACGAAATGGTGGTGGGACCATGGGTTGTCCGTACTGTTTGGAGAGTGAGGAATGACAGGTTGGGATGTTTCAGCAGTGGTGAGCTCCGCCCAGTTATTGGAATAATGTCCAGCCCTAAAGGGGCAGAGGCGTGGGTGGAGCAGACCTCTCAGTTGTTGGGTGAGTGGCAGTGCTTGGCTGAGGGAAAGCGACAGGGACGGGTTGAAAGTTTGAGTAGGCGGGCTGGTGACTTTGTTAGAACTGTCGGGCGCAATTACCTCGAAGTGACCGCTGCCAGTTCTGGGAAAGTGTGGGAAAATGCGTGTGGTTCGACTGGAAGTCAAATGCCGCAGCTGGGGGGCTTATTATATCTGTGGCAGGAGATTGGTGGGAAGTTTTTAGGGTATCCCTTTTTGCCTAGGGGGGCAGATAAATTGCTTGTGGTGCCAAGTGGATCTGTCAAGGGGATCAGTTGTTCCGTTGATTCGAGAGGTGTCGGGAAACTTAGAGGAGGCCCAGTGGGGGAACGGCTTGGGGTCTCTGGGGGAGCACGTTCCCAGCAATGTACCAAGGAACTCCCGAAAGGAACAGACCCTATTCCTGAAGGCTTAGAGGGGCCATGCGCACAGGTGTTGTTACGGATGGATGGAAGTCAAGTTAAAGCCATCCTCGGCACCGGGGCGCCGGTGAAGTTGCTGTACAATTTGTTTCATAACCGTTATTGGAAGCATTTACCCTTGACAACATTGAGGACACTGGAGATTCGGGGTACCAGTGCCGGTGATTATCCAGACAACGGTTGTTGGTCAGTGAAAATGGAGCTCTTAGAGGCAAATGTGGAGGAGACTGAGGTTCATGAATCGTTAAAGCTGATGTGTCCGGACCCTGTTGAGACGGGCAGTGTTTCTGTTCTAGAGAGAACCAAAATCCTGCTGGTGCGCTTGGGAGCCTGCCCAGAGGAGGTGGGTGAGCGCTGTTTGGAGGCATTGTCGATGCACCCAGGGTTTCGAGCTGCTTGTGCGGACGTGTGTAGCAGCATTGGGCTGATACCGAATTCAAACAAGAGCCAGTGGTGGTACGGCCTGGGGGAAGTATCTGAGGGTGAGACCCTCTTCGTGGACGCTGCGAAATACCACAAGGGAGGGGAGTTGACTGCTGAAGACACCTCGGAGAGAGAGAGGTTGCGGCGACTGGCCCCTACAGCCGTGGAAGACGTAGGCAGCGTGTGTATGGATTATATTGCGTTGAAGAGGCACACTGTCAGTGACCAGAATATGGCCCTGAGGGCCAGAGAGGCGATGGCCTGTCTGAGTGGTGTGAAGTGGTTTAAGGTGCTGGATCTGAGGAATGGATGTTGCCAGATCCCGATGAGTGGGGCCAACAAGGAGAAGACGGCCGTTATAAATTCCCTAGGAGTCTTCGGGTCCAAAAAGATGCCACAGGGCATATCTGGAGCCCTTGCAACCTTCCTGCGGGGCAGGTGGAAGACCATAGGGGATGTGGAGGCGTTTGGAGTTTTGGTGTATGTGGATGATCTCTTGGTATTTGGATTTGCCTCAGGAGAATATGAAGTGAGGTCGTTGCAGGAGCAGCTGAGAACTACCGAGTTAAAGTGTTTTCAGGACACGTGCCAGGGCTGGCGAAGGTCGCAGCTCGTGAGAGACTGTCTCTACGGAATCAAGTTTGAAATGAAGACGGAGAGACTGGAGAAAGTGATCTGGAACCATTCGGAAGACTTACAAGTTGGAGAGAATGAAGAAAGTTGTCTGACTGAGGGTAATAGCAAACTGAGAACCCGGAGAGGGGAGTTTGCGGAGGTGAAGAAATTACAGACGAATCTCAGAAGAGAGAAGCGGAAGCTTGAAGGGAACCTGAAGATGACCATCGACAGTTCAAATGAAGTGCAAAACCTGAAAGTTGATCTGGAAGAAGTCATGAGGAAGAAAAATCTGGAGAGAAGTGCAGTGAATACTGAACAGGAGGCTGCAGAGACTGCGGGAGCAGTGCAGGCCACGTGTTTCCGTTTGGAGAAGGTCAAACAGCAGCTACCGATCACAGGAATGAGGAAGAATACAGATTCGATGGATGATGTGCTGGATGTGTGGTACATGCTGCCTTTTGCTGACTTTCCCTCGATTGAGGAAGAGACCTTTGGCCCTTCTCCCATTGAGTCAGGTGTAGCGGGGAGGGTTAGCTGTGTGCAGTGTGGGGCATGAGTGAGAGGTTGAGAGAGGAGTTGGTAGTGGGCCCAAGGTATCCCCAGTTGTGTCCGAGCCTGAAGGGTTTAGGTGAGGGGGTACGGAGGCCTCAGAAGGGTTAGGGAACTCCCAGATAGTTGGCCTAAGTAGCGCCTGAGGAACAGGGCGTGAGGGTTACTGTGTGGGGAGGAGATGTCACTGTTTGTGCTTGGGTTACGGTGTGTTGGCAGGAAAGGTGGCGAGTTATTTAGTAGTCATAAGGACATGACTTTTATTTGGTGGAGGAAGTGTGTAAAGGGGGTTTCTTTTTTTTCTTTGTTAATTTTGGGAAAGGGTTTCCTTTTGTTAACTAGCAGGAATGCTAATTTACTGATACCGAGAATGGTATTCCTTTGTAAACCAAATGGGGATTAATGTTCTTTCTTCTGAGTCTGTAAGCTTTTGTTGACGGGCTTTTGGGCATATCGGCGCGAGGGGGTCGAGAGAGAGGACGCAATGCGCTAAGCTGGGCGAGGATCGGACCCCAAAGGGGGGTCCGAGGCCGGGAGATTCTCCGAGGAGGAGGGGGGGGGTATGAAGCTAGATGTGCTTGGTTGACCACTCGGAGGGTCCTGAGCTGTTTGGAGAGTCGAGGAGTTCGGATGGTCTTGAGCTGCGAGTCGAGGAGTTCCGAGGGGATCGAATGGTGGCCAGAAGACTTCAGTAATTGAGCTCCAACGGTTGTGCACGAAGTGGTTTGGACTTTGATAAGTTTGGCGCCTTTTCTTTAATTTTCTCTTCATATATACTGTATTGTTATTAATCACTTAGTTATAGTAACCTTTATAAATTGTACTCATTTAATCGCATATGGTGTACTGTCTGGTTTTGGGCGAGGCGGGGACATCACACAGCATCCACACCAGCTGATTACCCAGTTTGGCGGGGCCGAAGGCTGCTCCCCCTAGACGGGAACGAGCTGAGCGAGCCTGAGGCGACCCAGGGGGTTACATATGTAACGGTGTTATGAGTTTAATTTTAACTTCAAGTGGTATACATTTTGGGAAAAATATAGCTTTCAATGGATAGAAAGTGAATTGTTACCGAATTCAAGTGCTGATTCACAAAATCTTTTGATGATGTTGTAGCATTGTCTCCCAATGTTTAATTTTACAACTTTGTAAACACTACTACAGCATAGGAGTGGAGATGTGTGGTTGTTGGTGCTGGTATGTAAAAGGAAGTACAGTAGGAATTAATCACGGTTCTACTTTATTAATAAAGCAAAGTTTAAATATTTGGACAATTACATACTTTTTCGTTAGCCTGTACTTGTACAACTATGTATTTTCATGGAAAATTGTATAACTCTTATTTTTCTTCTAGGTGAGTGTGTCAAAGCAGTATCTCAAGAAGCAACAAAACTCAGTCTGGCCTTTTCAAAGCCTCCTTTGCCATCTGAACAAGTAAGTGTAAAGGTTGAACTTCAGATTATGAATTTTGCAATTGATAAAGTGTAATCAAATTCTACTGATCTGTGTTTTCTGTGTAGGACTGTCAGAAGCTCACTAGTGAAATTCAGAAGAGCATCCTTAATTTATCCAGTGTGTATTACTGGTTCCCAAAGAGTCAAGGCAAGTGGTACTGAAAAGCTTACAAATTTATCCATCTGGGCGTTTCCAAAACCGTAGTGAGTACATTATTGAGCAGAGATGTGATTAGATTAGATTATCAGGACACTCAGTCCTCATTTATTGTCATTTAGTAATGCATGCATTAAGAAATGATACAATGTTTCTCCAGTATGATATCGCATAAACACAAGACAGACCAAGACTAACTGACAAAAACCACATAATTATAACATACAGTTACAACAGTGCAAAGCAATACCGTAATTTGATAAGAGCAGACCATGGGCACAGTAAAAAAAAAAGTCTCCAAGTCCCCGATAGCCCATCATTGCACGCAGACGGCAGAAGGAAGAAAAACTCTGCCTGCCATGAACCTCCAATGCGGCAAAACTTGCCGATGCAGCCTCTGGAAGCACCCGACCACAGCCAACTCTGAGTCCGTCTGAAAACTTCGATCCTCCGATTAGCCCTCCGACACCGAGCACCATCTCTGCAGAGTGCTTCGACCCCGGCCCCGGCCGCCAAGCAACAGGCAAAGCCAAGGATTCGGGGCCTTCCTGTCCGGAGATTTTTCAATCGCATTGTAGCAGCGGCAACGAAACAGGCATGTCAGAAATTTCACCAGATGTTCCTCTGTGCTTCTCACATCCGTCCCCATCAAATCAGGATTGTGCATGGCCCCTACTTACGGATAACAGATAATCATTCCTGGAGTGGCCTCGCGCCCTGCCGTCGCACCACTATCTTCTCACGAATGTGACTGTTGTTTAATAGTTATAATTTTTATTTGGTCTGCAAAAATAATTAAAGATTATGAAATGTGTCATGTGCGTCATTTACAAACACAGTCCCAAGATGTGCTGGGGGCAGTCCTCAGGTGCACCAGCATAGCAGGCCTACTACTTGTCAACCTGTACACCTTTCGAATGTGGAATGAAACTGGAGCACTGAGGAAATCCCTAGTCAGGGGGAGAAAGTTTAAACTCCTTACAGATAATGGCGGGAATTGAATCCCAACTTTCTGATCTCTGTTGCTGTAGAGCATTATTCTAACCGCTACTCTACTGTACAGTGTCTGTTCCTTTCTAAAGCTGTCAATGCTCAATTAAAACAGGGAGGTACTCTGATAAACAAAAAATGTATACAGGTTGTATAGTGTCCTTGAATACAGTATATCGATTAGGTGTTTCTCTACATCTGTCCTATACAAAACTACATTTTGCATTCTAATTTTGTTCCAAGTACAATTTCCTTTCAAGAATGAATGAATGTGACAAATTAGTGCTCTTCTGTCATTGTCTGTGAAATACACAAAAAGTAATTTGCCTGGGTTTCAAAACCTCCATTTCAGATCACAAATGCTTCAAAAGTCCAGAGTTCCTGCTTGTTGGACGATGTGATAAGAATGTGATAAGTGTTATCAAAACATTGCAGATATATGTACATACGGATCCTTGCAGCTCACTAATGCTAAACAGCGTAAATTTGCTAAATAAGTTAGTTCAAATTTGCAATTGCCTATTCAGCTTCAGGTCTTTACTGCCTAAACGCCTTAGTTAATGCTTGCCTCTTTATTACTCTCCAAATATCTTATCTTGGTGTCCATTTGTTGGAACCTTGAGTATGTTGTTTCATTTGAATACAGTTTTGTTTTGATGTTTGTAGAAGCGAAATAAAATCAAGAAGTCCTCTGTAGTAGAGGGAAGCTTTATTGCACAGTACTGATATGTCAAGAGAACAGCTCAGAAATGCTTAAGTTAGTTCTGCTCAAGCACTTGTTTCCTTAACCTCATTAATGTACATACAGGGTCAAGCAAAACAGAAATATTTTGTTTTCTCAATCATTTCCCCTTGACTTTGCACCAGATGTGTTAAGTTAATCAATGTCTTCTTCCATGATCGTATCAATAAGTCCTGCTCTCATCTCATCCTGCCTTTAGTGTTCCAAGGTTAGTATTGAATCAAATAAATTTTACAATACTTCATCACATATTCCACAGTGGTCTTTAGAGACATTTCATATTTAATTAGAGGTTCTTGCAAGCCTTCATTTCTTTCTCAGCACAAAATGCTCCAAAGTACAGCTATACCAAAGGGCAAATAGCAATCTCCCTGTTTCTACCCTTATTCCTTGGGTCTAACTGTTAGGTTTGCAGTTCTTGCTCACACTGTCTATTCCATATTTTCACAGTTTTATCCTTTGAAGAGCCACATTGTGGGATCTGAGCAATTATGTGTTTAAGTACCTAATTTTATTAATTAAAATGCATTAGTGTTTTCTACATAAGCCCATGTCCTTTTAAAAGTTGCTTTGGATGAATTACCTAAGATGTATTTAACCATCTAGTTGAAATCTTTAGTGTGACCTTTACTGTTTGGCTAGAAGTCCAAAAATGTGTAGAAAATAAGTGATCATGAGTATTAGGTGTTTAAACATATTAGGTGTTTAATGAGAGGTTTCTTTTGCCTCAGGCTTGACTTTACGACGATTAATTCGAGATGCCACAATCGACATAGTGGAGGGAGTTATTCAGCTATTGAACGTGATACTGAACACACCACTTCAAAGGTGCCAATTTTAAAATTTATACAATTGTGTTGAAAATTTATTGTGTGAAGACGAAACTTTAATATTTAAAATTATAGAGGCATTTTATTTCTGAATCTTTACTACTTTGTAATGTAAACAGAAAATGTTGGAAACACTTCAGTCAGGAAAGAGAAACGTTCATGTTTCTCTTTGAAGGCCCTTTGAATTGAAAATAAGAGTTTTAAATTGCATCAAGAATGGGACAAAAGATAGATGGGTAAAAGTAATAACTGATGGTCAATTAATGATGGCAGTTAGAGAGTGATATCATGACAATGTTTTGTGAAGTGCTAGGCTGTGGGAAATGTTGGAGAAAGGAAACTGTGGTAATGAAGAGAGAAAAGCTTGAACTAGTAACACAGACAAATGACTTGCTAAGGAAATGGTGAGATGTGACATACAGTGAGTTACAGAAAATGATATAATTAAATGTTGAGTCCAGAAGACTGCATCATGCCTAAATAGAAGATGGCATGCTGTTGCTCAAGCTTTCACTTGACCTCATAACTGTGCAAGCGGCCAAATGTGAGAGTGGGATGGAGAAATAAAGTGAGAGACACAAGAAGTTCCGAATTTCCTTTCCAGCTTTTTAATTGTCTCCCATATGTTGTATTTGCATGTTGCATGGTGTTGGGGAGTATTCTGGAGTTATAATAATATAGCAGATATTAATTCAAACAACGAGTCTTCAGTTCTTAAAGTAAGTTGTAAGTTGCAAGCAGTTAAAAGCACATCTTTGCAAATAATACTGACTGTGGACCACAAGCTGGCTGCTCAAAAGATGCATAAAGGCTGATTTATACTTGTGAGTACGGGCTATACCGCAGCCTACGCCATAGCCCTGATTTTCACTTCCACGTTGCTCTATGCCATGGTGAGCATGCCTTGGTGTGCGCCAAAATGCTAGTTGGTGGTGGGGTTCCTATGCCACTGTTTTGAGTTTCTTCGTGAGAGACATGGACGAGGAAATGCATTTCAAGCATTTTCGCACGCCAGCAAGTAGATTTGATGATTTGGTTCAAGTATTTCGCGTCGGTGTACAGGCATGGTGGAGAAGAAGCAACCGGAAATGCGTAGGAGGAAATGTGATGCTACCAAGAGGACCAATCACAGTTGTTGCATTCTGCGTCGCCGCAACGTGCGAGTTACTTTTTTGGGGAGGTCCACGTCACCCTGCGGCATAGGGTATGGCGTAGTTACGGTGTAGGGTATTTAGCACCTACGGCATAGATGCGACGCACAAGTATAAATCAGCCTTAAGACATAGGAACAGAACTAGGCCATTTTACCCATTGAGTCTGCTCCACTGTTCAATCATGGCTGAGCCTTTTAATTCCCCTCCTCAGCCCCACTCCCTGGCCTTCTCCCCGTAACCTTTGATACCATGGCCAAACAAGAACCTATCAATCTCCATCTTAAGTACATCCAATGACCTGGCCTCCACAGCTACCTGTGGTACCAAATTCCACAAATTCACCACCCTCCGGCTAAAACAATTTCTCGACATCTTTGTTTTAAATTGAGACCCCTCCATCCTGAGGCTGTGCCCTCATGTCCTAGACTCCCCCACCATGGGAAACATCCTTTCCACATCTACTCTGTCCAAGCTTTTCAACATTCAAAAGGTTTCAATGAGATTCCCCGCCCCCCCCCACCTCATCCTAAATTCCAGTGAGTACAGACCCAGAGCCATCAAAAGTTCCTCGTATGATACCACTTTCATTCCCGGAATCATCCTTGTGAACCTCCTCTGAATCCTTTCCAATGCCAGCACATCTTTCCTTGGATAAGGAGCCCAAAACTGTTCACAGTATTCAAGGTGAGGTTTCACCAGTGCCTTATAAAGCCTTAACAATACATCCCTGCGCTTATATTCTAGGTGTTTTGAAATGAATGCTAACGTTGCATTTGCTTTTCTCAACATTGACTCAACCAGCAAGTTAACCTTTGGGGTGTTCTGCACAAGGATTCCCTTAGGATCTAAGTTTTCTGGATTTTCTTCCCATTTAGCAAATAGTTTGCACATTTAGTTCTTCTACCAAGGTGCATGACCATATAGAAAATAGGTGCAGGAGTAGGCCATTCGGCCCTTCGAGCCTCCACCGCCATTCAGTATGCTCATGGCTGATCATCCAACTCAGAACCCTGTACCTGCTTTCTCTCCATACCCCCTGACCCCTTTAGCCACAAGGGCCATATCTAACTTCCTCTTAAATATAGCCAATGAACCAGCCTCATCTGTTTCCTGTGGCAGAGAATTCTACAGATTCACCACTCTCTTTGTGAAGAAGTTTTTCCTCATCTCAGTCCTAAAAGGCTTCCCCTTTATCCTTAAACTGTGACCCCTCGTTCTGGACTTCCCCAACATCGGAAACAACCTTCCTGCATCTAGCCTATCCAATCCCTTTAGAATTTTATAGGTTTCAATAAGATCCCCCCCCCCCCCCCCAATCATCTAAATTCCAGTGAGTATAAGCCTAGTCGATCCAGTCTTTCTTAATATGAAAGTCCTGCCATCCCAGGAATCAATCTGGTGTACCTTCTCTGTACTCCCTCTATGGCAAGAATGTCTTTCCTTAGATTAGGGGACCAAAACTGCACACAATATTCTAGGTGTGGTCTCACCAAGGCCTTGTACAACTGCATTAGAACCTCCCTGCTCCTGTACGCAAATCCTTTTGCTATGAATGCCAAATGCTATGCATTTTCCAAGATTGTATTTCAATAACAAGAGAAAATCTGCAGATGCTGAAAATCCAATCAATACACACAAAATGTTGGAGGAACTCAGCAGGCTAGGCAGCATCTATGGAAAGAAGTACAGTTGATGTTTTAGCCTGAGAGCCTTTGGCAGGACTGGAGAAAAAAAGATAAGGAGTAGATCTAAAAGGTGGGAGAGGGGAGAGAGAAACACAAAGTGATAGGTGAAACTGGGAGGGGGAGGGATGAAGCAAAGAGCTGGGAAGTTGATTGGTTAAAGTGATATAGGGCTGGCAAAGAGGGAGTCTGATAGGAGAGAACGGAAAGCCATGGAAGAAAGAAAAGGGGGGAGGAGCACCAGAGGGAGGCAATGGTCAGGCATGGAGATAAGGTGAAAGAAATCAATGTTCATGCCATCAGATTGGAGGCTACCTAGATGGAATATAAAGTGTTGTTCCTCCAACCTGAGTGTGGCCTCATAGCAACAGTAGAAGAGGCCATGGATTGACATATCGGAATGGGAATGGAAAATGAAATTAAAATGAGTTTCCACTGGGAAATCCTGCTTCTTCCGGCAGACGGACAGTAGGTACTCAGTGAAATAGTCTTCCAATATGTTGGGTCTCACCAGTATACAGGGGTGGCTGCTCCGGGCACAGTATGTATCCCCAACAGACTCACAGGTGAGGTGTCACCTCACTTGGAAGGACTGTTTGTGGCACTAAATGGTAGTGAGGGAGGAGGTGCAAGGGCAGGTGACGCTTCCAAGGGTAAGTGCCAGGAGGGAGATCAGTGAGTCGTGTAGGGAGCGATCAGAAAGCAGAAAGTGGGGGGGAGGGAAAAATGGTGATGGGATCCTGTTAGAGATGGCGGAAGTTGTGGAGAATTATGTGCTGGACATGGAGGCTGATGGGGTGGTAGGAGAGGACAAGGGGAACACTATCCCTGGTAGGCTGGCATGAGGGTGGGTGAGGGCAGACGTGTGAAATGGAAGAGGTGCAGCGTTAATAGTGAAGGAAGGAAAACCCCTTTCTTTGAAAAAGGTGGACATCTCTGTTCTAAAATGAAATGGCATTTTATTTCATTTCATTTGCCACTTTTTTGCCCATTCTCCTCATCTATCTCAGTCCTTCTGCAGCCTTCCTATTTCCTCAACACTACATGCCCCTCCACCGATCTTCATATCATCTGCAAACTTGGCAACAAAGCCATCTATTCCATCATCTAAATCAGTGATATACAGCATAAAAAGGATCGGTGCCAACACTGACCCCTGCGGAACAGAACTAGTCACTGGCAGCCAACCAGGAAAGGATCCTTTTATTCTCACACACAGCCTCCTACCAATCAGTCAATGCTAGCATGCCAGTAACTTTCCTGTTATACCATGGGCTCTTAACTTGGTTAGCAGCAACTTGTCAAAGTTCTTATGAAAACCAAAATATGCAACATCCACTTCATCCCCTTTATCTATCCTACTTGCAATCTCTTCAAAGAATTCCAACAGGTTCATCAGGCAAGATTTTCCCTTAAGGAAACCGTGCTGGCTATGTCCAGTTTTGTCCTGTGTCACCATGTACTCCATAACCTCATCCTTAACAATTGACTCCAACATCTTCCCAACCACCAAGGTCATGCTAACTGGTTTATAATTTCCTTTCTGCTGCCTCCCTCCTTTCTTCAAGGGTGGAGTGACATTTGCAATTTTCCAGTCCTCCGGAACCATGGCAGAGTCCAACGGTTCTTTAAGGATCATTACTAATGCCTCCACAGTCTCTACTGCTACCTCTTTCAGAACTCTTGGGTGCAGTTCACCTGGTCCGGGTGACTTATGTACCTTTGGATCTTTCAGGTTTTCGAGCACCTTCTCCCTTGTAATAATAACTGTGCTCACTCACTTTCCCTCACATCCTTCAACACCTGGCACACTGTTAGTGTCTTCCACAGTGAAAATGATGCAAAATACTCACTTAGTTCATCTGCCATCTCCTTGTCTCCCATTACTATTTCTCTGGCTGACTTTTCTCATGGTCCTATATCCACCCTCATCAGTCTTTTTTTGTCATATATACTTGTTAAAGCTTTTTCTATCCACCTTGATATTGTTTGCTAACTTGTGTTCATATTTCATCTTTTTCTCCTAATGATTCTTTTAGTTGCCTTTTGTAGATTCTTAAAAGCTTCCCAATCCTCTATCGGCCTGCTAGCCTTTGCTTTGTTGTATGCCCTCTGTTTTGCTTTTACATTAAGTTTGACTTCCCTTGTCAGCCACGGCTGTACTATTTTGCCATTTGAGTATTTCTTTGTTTTTGGAATACATCTATCCTGCGACTTTTTGATTTTTTTCCCAGAAGCTCAAGCCACTACTGCTCTGCTAGCACCTCTGCCAGCAACTCCTTCCAATTTACTTTGGCCAACTTCTCTATCATACCACTGTAATTTGTGTACTCCACTGAAATACTGCTATATTGGACTTTCCCCCTATCAAAATTCAAGTTGAACTCCAACGTATTGTGATCACTGGCTTCTAAGGGTTCCTTTACCTTAAGCTCCCAAATCTCCTCCAGTTCATTACATAACACCCAATCTGGTATAGCTGATTCCCTAGTAGACTCAACGACAAACTGCTTGTTAATGTTAAAATAGAATTATGTTAATGTGAACTGCATGAAACTAGGCAACATGACTAAGTTATTTGCACCATTGTAAACAAGTTCAAGCTGGCAGACCAGGCTGATGTTGTCAGCTAGCATATCAAACATGGTCAGAAGTGTAGTTGCAATCAATATTCAACATACTTGAGTATACAGAGTCAGCCCTGACAACATTAATTGTGGGTGTCTGGAAACTCTGTTCTCACAAGCTTCTTGACCAGCAAAAGTGATTGAACATTCAGAGGTTTTCCCCAGAGTATTGTCAATGCAAAATATTGAAGGCAGTGATGATGTTGTAACTATGGAAATTGCACAAATCACCTACTGTTACCTGTGGCTTTAAGGGTGTAAAAATATGAAGCACTTTTGAGTTTGCAGTAGTCTCCTGTGAGGGTCTCCAGAAGAATGTCTGCTTGTCGTGATGAATAAAGACTTCTATCACCAGCTTCAGTTTCTCTCTGGTGACTGATCATAATCATAGCACATAGTATCAACATTCTTTGTTGGAGGCTGGTCTACCCTGTAGTCTAATTGCATTGTTACTCTGCTGTGTAATACGAATTGTGTATTTAAATTCTTAGTTCTTAGCAGGCGGTAGATATGAAAAAGAAGCTTCAAGTAGTCAGTATGAAATAAGGGTTTTATATAAATTAATCATATGAATCCTGGTATAATGTGATAATTTTTTATTTGTTACATGGTCGTGTGACATGAGATTATCTTCACATTAGCTGTGTTGGCTATGATAGGAACTGGATTGTGATGAGGCTGGGGTGGGGGTGCAAATAATTAAAATAAAATTTGTCTCACACTTTGAAACTACCCTACGTTGAAGTTGCTGATACTCTTTCATTCAATCTTAGCTTTCAAGTTCATAGTCCTCTAGGAATATAGTATTTTTGACACAGGATTCTGGAGATTCTGGAAATCTTGAGCCATAAATTCCTCCAGAATTTTGTATGTTGCACATAATCGTTGATATTGAAACACCAGCTTAACTGGAGAAGAAACTATTTGCCTCTCATCTTGAGTATTGCTGGGAGTGTGCAACTGTTCTATGTCTTTAATGTAAGTTCTCTAACTAAGCAAACATTTTGTAAATAAAATGGATAGGGAAAGGATTTTATTAAGATCTGAGACTATAAGACATAGGAGAAGAATTAGGCCATTCAGCCATCAGGTCTGCCCCACTATTCTATCATGGCTCTTTTGTTATCCTTCTCAACTGTGTACAGCTGCTTTCATCCCATAACTTTTGAGGCCCTTGCTAATCAAGAACATAGCAGCTTCTACTTTAATTACACCTATTGACTTGGCTTCCACAGCTATCTGTGGTAACTAATTCTGCAGATTTTGGCTAAAGAAATTCCTCCTCATCTCCATTGTGAAGGGATGCCCTTGTGTTCTGAGACTGTGTGCTCTGTTCATAGACTCCCACTACTAGAAGCATCCTCTCTACTTTCACTTTATCTGGGCCTTTCAATATTTGATAAGTTTCAATGAGATTCTCCCCCCCCCCCCCCCCATTCTTCTAAACACTAATAAGTGCAGGTTCTGAGCCATTTAATGCTCTTCGTATATTAACCATTCATTCCCAGAACCATTCTTATAAACCTCCTCTGGACTCTCCCCAATGCCAGCACATCCTTTCTTAGATAAGGGGCCCAAAACTGCTCCCAGTATTCCAAATGCACTCTGGCCAGTGCCTTGAAGCCTCGGCATTACGTCCTTGCTTTTATATTAAAGTCCTCTCGAATGAATGTTAACATCTATGCACAAAATTATTTAATTTTCTCAAAAGGATTGTAGTAAAAAAGAAAGCTATATAGATTTAAACTTGATTCACTCTTCAAACAATTTAACTGTTTTGTTCCCAGACTGCTGCAATGTGGGGCTTGTTTTATTAAAATACATTCAATTTAATAATTGGTTGCAATACTTACATAATGTTTGCGTGAGGGGATCTCCTTGCGAAATGGAATCATAGATTGATACTGATTTGGGAACAGAGAAACTGTTGTTTTCCTTGGTTTGCGAGTGAAGTTTTTTTTTGTTTTAGTTTGTCACAGGACCAACTGATATCCACAGGTGGAGTCTGGGAAGCTTGTGACCGATTTGTCAAGATACCAAAAGGTAATGCGTATTTCAGATTACAATCTGAAGTGCTTTTCCACCTCTCTCAGGTATTCTGCATATGAAATAAAACAAAATTCAAAATGCTAGTTAAGAAAGTAAGATGAATAACAACTCATTGCATTAATTTCACGTAAACTCTGGACAAAGCTCGACAATTTAACTCCTTCATATAAGCCATGTTCATATGTAACATTTCCCAATTATCCTTGTCTCTGCAAAGAGAGACAGCTGACACAGTATGTGTTGATATTTTCTCAAGGCTGCCAACATTTGAATGGAAATTTGTTTAAAGGATAAGCTAAAATTGCTTGATCTTTTAGTATTCTTCAACAAATTGGACACCTTAATCCATTGGATACTGTTCTATGTCACATCTGTATTTTTAGCAGTTAAGTTTTTAACTGACTATGGAAGCTTTCTGACTAGTTATCAAATCTGTCCATACTATCCTTTGGCCTTAACAGTCACACGTGGATAGTATAGATAGAGTTAAGTTTTTACTCTTATGCTCGTACTCTGCACTTACTAGTGTTTATTTAAAAACCCTTGTGTATTGTATTTGTGAACATTATACAACATAAATTAGTGTCATTTGCTTGCACAGTTACTTTAGGTTTTAAGAAGGTAGGCACAGGTTCTACTAAAATGTAATTTTGACCATTGGTTATAAAAGTGTATATATTTCTTCATGAAACTGTTACATACATGTTCTTGTAGTAATGCCTTCTTATTCTGAGTGCAGTATTTTTCAGTTTTGCCTAGTTCAATTGAACCAAGGGTGTTATACCAATCTGTTTGTACTTCTCTGCAGATAACCATGCAGCTGTTCTATCACTGATGTCTTCTTACTTGGTAATTGTAGAAGATGCTTTGGAGGAAATGAAACAGGTGCAGAGTCAAATAATATATAAAAATACGTTAATATATATAATTTTCCATTTCGGAGTCTGCATTTCTTCAGGATGTTGAATGTATAAAAGGATTATGTAGACTTGCAGTCAGGAATGCTGACTCATGATAAAATTGAATTATTTGCATTTTCATTAGAGCATTCTATGCTATAGAAAGTATAATATTACTAAATAGTGAAATGTGCATGAGTTCAGGAGCATCTTTGAAGGAAAAAATTTGGAGTGGATTTGAGACTGCAAAATATTCAGTGGATTCCGGTTAATTGAACCACATCGTGACCAGTATATTTTGTCTTATTTAAGCAGCTGCCACAGATAGCTTAAGTTTCATGGAAATAGTTAAAAAGAAGGCCATAGGTGGGAGCTTAAAATTCAAGGATACATGTTGTATCAAAAAGCCAGGCAGGTAGGCTGAGGGGGTGGTATGGTTCTGTTGGTAAAATATGAAATCAAATCCTTACCAAGAGGTGATATAGGATTGGAAGATGTAGGATCTTTGTTGATAGAGTGTTAGAAAATGCAAGGGTGAAAAAATCCCTGATGGGAGTTAGATAAAAGCCTCTGGACAGTAGCCAGGATGTGGGAGATTGGGCAAAATTAAGATAGTTATGGGGGTTTCAATATGCTGGTAGATTGGGAGAATCAGAATGGTGCTGGATCCCAAGAGAGGAAATTTGTAAAATGCTTATGAGATGGCTTTTTCGAGCAGCTTGTGGTTAAGCCCACAAGAGGAAAAGCAATTCTGGATTTGGTGTTGTGTTACGAACCAGAGTTGATTAGAGAACTTAAGGTAAAGGAACCCTTAGGAGACAGTAATCATAATATAGAATATACCTTCAGATTGAGAGGGAGAAGCTAAAATCAAATGTAACAGTATTAATGTAGAGTAAAAGGAGCTACTGAAGTATTAGAGAGGAATTGCCAAAGTTAATTGGAAGGGGACACTAGCAGAGATGACAGCAGAACAGCAATGGCTGCAGTTTCTGGGTCAATTCAGAAGGCTCAGGATAAATCATGCCAAAGGTGAAGAAGTATTCGAAAGGAAGGATGAGGCAATCATGGCAATCAAGAGAAATGAAAGACTATAAAAGCAAAAGAGAGGGCATATAATATACCAAATATTTGAAGGAAGTTGGAGGATTGGGAAGCTTTTAAAAACCAACAGAAGGTAACTAAAATCTAGAAGATTGGTTGACTGGCAGAAGGTGCAGTGGGAATAAAGTGGACCTTTTCTGGTTGGCTGCCTGTGACTAGTGATATTTCACAGTGGTTAGTATTGGAACTGCTTCTTTTCACGTTATATATCAGTGATTTGAATGACGAGACTGTTGGCTTTCTGGCTAAGTCCGCAGAAGATACGAAGATAAGTGGAGGGACAGGTAGTGTTGAGGACGCAGGAAGTCTGTAGAGAAACTTGGATAGATTGGGAGAATGGGCAAATAGAATACAGTATAGGGAAGTGTATGGTCATGCATGTTGGTAGAAGGAATAAAAGCGTACAATATTTTCTGAGTGGAGAGAACAATCAGTAATCTGAAGTGCAAAAGCACTTGGGAGTCCTCGTACAGGATTTCCTAAAGGTTAACTTGAACGTTCAGTTGGTGGTAAGGAAGGTAAATGCAATTTTAGCATTTACTTTGAGGAGACTGGAATATAAGAGTGAGGATTTAATACTGAGGCTTCAGAAGACATTAGTCAGTCTGCACTTGGAATATTGTGAGCATTTCTTTACCCAAGAAAAGATGTCTAAGAAAAATGTGCTGGCATTAGAGAAGGTCCAGAAGGGGTTCACAAAAAAGATTCTGGGAAAAAAGGGTTAACTTATTAGGAGTGATGCTGATTCTGGCCTGTACGCACTGGTGTTTTGAAGAATGGGGGAGGGAAATCTCATTATAACCTATTGAATATTGAAAGGTCTAGGTGGAGTGGATGTGTCAAGGATGCTTCCAAGAGTGAATGTATGCGAGACCAAAGGGCACAGCCTAAGAATCGCGGGATGCCCATTTAGATCAAAGATGATGAGAAACTTCTTTAGCCAAAAGGGTAGTGAATTTTTAGTCTATTGCCATAGACTACTGTGGAGGCCAAGTCATTGAGTATATTTAAAAGGGAGGTTAATAGTTTCTTGATCAGGCAGATCATTAAAGATTACGTGGGAAAGGCTGGAGAATGGAGTTGAGAGAGATAATGGGTCAGCCACGTTGGAATTGCAGAGCAGATTCGATAGGCGGAGTAGCCTAATTCTGTCCTTTGTCTTATGGTTGAATACTGGCAGTCATTGTCTTATTTTTGTAGCTATTTTATTTTTTTATTGAAATACTTCCACCATCACTTAAGACAATGCATTTAAACACTGTAATTGATTATTATACCCAATGTTTATAAATCTAGAATTATCTTAAATTTGAAATTGGGTTACTGAGCCTTCTGCCACAGGAAATAGATTCTCCTTATTTAATGCATCAAACAATTTCACTTTCAAAGTTTTTAATTTACATCTAAAATTGAAACTCCATTTTCTTTTAATTCAATTACTTGTCCAGATACTTTTAGCTCCAGGACTTTGGGAGAATTGTCCACATTTGCAACTTCTGGAGTGGAGCTACTTAGTTGCTTCAGTTTTCATTAATAACCTGTGGCATACAAATCAAATGCTGTATTAATTTGAATAATTTTCTGTACACTGCCATCCAGTCGAGAAAGAATTATCGACAGTAAATCTCTGAGCCTTGCATTTTGAACACCAGGTGGCAGTAAGAATTACTCTTTTGGAGATGGCATGGCTCTTAAAAAGTAGGAGCCGGCAAAGATTGTTCTGCTGGTTAGCACAATCTTGAGCTTTTCTAGTTCAGCATCATTTTCAAGCATTATTCCAGTAAACCTTAGTTTTTCAGATATTAAAGGAAATTGTTAGTCTTATGTTTTAAATGAACGTGACAGATTTTACCACCACCTCCTGGTAGAGAATTTGAAAGGTTCTATTGGTGTCTATGTGAAGAAATTTCAGCACATCTTAGTCCTACTCATTATTCTCAAACTGTACCCCTGAAGTTCTCAGCCTGGGTAAATGTCTTCCTTGCATATAGCCTGTTAAATATGTTTCAAAAAAATCTGTTTCAAGGAGATCTCCTCTCGTTCTTCAAAACTTTGGAAAATTCACATCTATTCAATTCCCAGACCGCAAATCTATCATCCTTGGAGCTAGTGAGCATCACTGAACTCTCTATGGCACGTTATTCTTGGGTAAGGAAACCAAAGTTGTACAGAGTACCCCAGGATTTTTTTGCTCTGGCCCTATACAGTTGCTGTAAGATGTCCTTACTCATGTATTCAAATACCAACATAATAAGGCTACTGGTGGCTGCTAGCTATTAGTGCAATTGCTTTACTTCGCCAGTGATCAGAGTTCAATTCTTGCCACTGTCTGTAAGGAGTTTGTGGATTCTCCCTGTGATTGTGTGGGTTTCCTCAGGTCTCTTCCACGTTCCAAAGATAGTAGGGTCAGGGCAAGTAAGTTGTTGGTTCCGGAAGTGTGGAGACACTTATGGGCTGCCCACAGCATAACCCTTGCTGACTTGACACAAAATTACATATCTTACTGTACATTTTGATATGTGTTGAGCAAATAAAGCTGATCTTTATTTACCATAAGACATAGGAGTAAAGTTAGGCCACTCAACATGTGGCTAATTTATTTTTCTTCTCAACCGAATTTTCCATGAATTCCACAGATTCACTGCCCTCTGGCTAAAGAAATAATTCCTTATCTATGTTCTAAATGTATGTCTAATTCTGAGGCTATATCATCTGGTCCTACACTCTCCCACTATTGCAAATATCCTCTCCATATTCATTCTATACAGGCCTGTACACATATAGGCCTGAGCCTATTCAGTGGGTTTCAGTGAGATTCTTCTCAACTGCACTGAGTATAGGCCCAGAGTCATCCATCACTCCCCACTGGTTAAACATTTCATTCTCAGAATAACTTTTGATAACTTCCTCTGGACACACTCCAATGCCAGCACATCCATAGCATGATCAAAAGAGCACCAAAGTGCAGAAACAGGCCCTTCAGCCCACCTAGTCTGTGCCAACATGAGGAAATCTGCAGATGCTGGAAATTCAAACAACACACACAAAATGCTGTCAGTTAGTCCTGACTAAGAGTCTCGGCCCGAAACGTCGACAGTGCTTCTCCCTACAGATGCAGCCTGGCCTGCTGTGTTCCACCAGCATTTTGTGTCTGTAGTCTGTGCCAAGCTTATTCTGCCTAGACCCATTGAACTGCACCTGTACCATAGCCCTACACATCCCTCTCATCCAAACTTCTCTTCAATGCGGCAATTGAACCCTCATCAGCACTTCCATTGGCAGATCATTCCACACTCGCAATGCCCTGAGTGAAGAATTTCCCCCTTTCACTCTTAACCTATGACCTCTAGTTCTAGCTTCATCGCACCTCTGTGGAAAGAGCATACTTGCATTAGTCATATTCTTCAATTTTACACACCTCTATCAAATCTCTCCTCATTCTAATATACAACCAAAATGGGGTTTGGCAGTTCCCACAGCATGCATCTGCAACACATGATCTGTTTGAGGCTCATGAGTTGTACCTATAATCCTACTTGCATCCTTAATGAAATTAGTTGTAATTTGTGTCTTTATTAATTCTCATGTAGATAGTAATCTCATTTACGTCTCAACTATAAGCCTACTCAGCGATTAGTTCATCTGGGTGATTTAAAGAGTAAAAGTTAGATGTCCTAGCCAGTAAGCAAATCAAACAGACTTGCTGCTTTAATTCCTTGCACCTGCACTCGCCCCTGTAAACTCACCAGCAACAAAACTTGCTTCTTCAACTCCTTCCCATTCTCTTCCTGTCTCATTCTTATCTACACAGAACTCAAGATAATTTGAACCTATTTGTGCTGTTGAAGTAAATGGATATGTGTATTGACAGGCTCAACACACAGAAAATGCAGATCCATTCAGTGATATTTTCGAAGATGATGAATCACACTTGCGAGAAAACCGGGATACTTACTGGTCAGAAGAGGACAAACAGGTCATGGCCCCCTGCTTTGGGCTACTGAAAGCAGCCAAAGCATGTTTGAGAAAAGTCTCTGGAGCCATTAAAAATCATGGAAAAGTAGACACGTTGCAAAACATAACACAGTTGGATGATCTGGGTGATGTCACAAGTGAAATTAGCCCCAGGTAAGTTTTAAATTGCTGAATGCAAAATTCCTTCAAGTAATGTTTTCTGCTTTTGTTGACAACAAGTGGCAAAAAGAATTAAATACAATTCAATATGATCAAAGCGTAACAGAACTTGATTTATATATCTGGTTCAGGTAGGCTCTGCCAATAAAATGTTTGAAATCAGGTTGGCACGTTGTGCAGACTTGGCACAGTTCTCAGTACTTAGCTCAGAATAATTGGTGTCCTGTTACCATGTGTCTAGTCTGTTGATCACTAAAAAACAAGAAAATATCTGTAGGCCCTGGAAATCTAAAAAACACACACCAAATGCTGGAGGAACTCAGCAGGCCAGGCAGCATCTATGGGAAAGAGTACAGTTGACATTTTGGGCTGAGACCCGTCATCAGGACTGGAGAAAAAAAAATTAGTCTTAACTCTTCATTTTTTTTCTCCAGTCATGATAACAAGATGTCCTGTTGGACCTTTGCAAGGCTAGTGCAGAAATTGCAGGGGCCCTAGGAGCAGTATTTAAAATGCCCTTAGCCATGGATGAGGTGGCAGAGGATTGGAGGATAGCTGATGTTCTTTCTGTTTAAAAAAAGCTCTCTGAATAAGCCAGGAAATCGTAGACTGGTGAGCCTAATGTCAGTAGTGGGTAAATTATTCAAAGATAATTCTAAGGGACAGATTATAAGAGTATTTGGATAGACAGGGACTGATTAGTGAGAGTCAACATTGGTTTTTCCGTGGTAGGTCTTAGCAAACTAATTTTATAGTTTGATAGTCAATGAACAGCATCCTGATATAGATTTTGTATTATCCAGGTGGTCTAAGGCCATGTGAAGAGCCAGTGAGATTGCGTCTGCCATTGACCTACTGTGGTGATAGGCAAATTGTAGTGGTCCTTGCAAATTGTAGGTCCTTGCTAAGGCAGGAGTTCAGTCTAGTGATGACCAACCTCTCAAAGCATTTAATCACTGTAGATAGTGAGTTCTACTGAGCAATAGTCATTAAAGCAGCTCACATTATTTTATTTAGGCACTGGTACAATCTTCTTGAAGCAAGTGGGGACTTCTGCCTGTAGCAGTGAGAGGTTGAAAATGTCCTTGAGTACTCCTGCCAGCTGATACTCTACTGCCTTTCAAGGGTTCACCCTCTTTAAAGATAGCCTAACAGCAGCCTAGCTGGCTGGTGGCGCAGTGGCATCAGCACTGGCCTAGGGCGAGAGGTCCCAAGTTGGAATCCAGCCGGCTCCCATTAAGGCAGTGGTAAACCACTGTAACTTGCCTAATATGCGATTTCCTAGTCGTCTGCTTCCTGGAAATAATACCTAACAACAGCCGCTGAGAGAGGGATCACAGGGTCATCAGGTGCAGCAGGATCTTTATAGCTATAGTTATATTCTCCCTATCAAAGTGGGCATAGAACTCAGAGGCAACCCTCCGACCTCCAAATATCTTCGCCCTTGAAATAGCCCTCTGCAAGTCATACATGGTTTTCTGGTACAGACCTGGGTCACCAGCCTTGAATACCACAGATCTAGCCTTCAGCAGACAATGTACTTTCTGGTTCATCCATGGCTTTTGATTTAGGAATTTACAGTAAGTTTTTGTAGGCACACATTCATCCATACAGGTTTTAATGAAGTTGGTAACAACTGCAGCATACTCATCCAGATTTGAAGATGAATCCCTCAATACAGGGATTCAAAGCAGTCCTGTAAGCCAGTGGTCCCCAACCACCAAAGCATGTCCCCAAAGCATGTGCTACCAGGCTGCAAGGAAACAGTATGATTTGGTGGTATGAAATGATATGAGTCAGCTGCAGGTGCAGCCCTGACACCCATGTCTTATTCTTCAGGAAAGCCTTCACCTTCACCTCTAGGGCCACATCTGCTGAGTTACTTGAAATGTGTACATTCTTCCATTGAGATGCTTGTGAAACCTTAAGAATTTCTGAATCTGGTAGCAACAAAGGTTTGGAATCTGGGAGTTTCAATCCTGCTATATTTCAGCACAGAAGTACTATCAGTCCAAATAACTGAGTTATTTGTGCAAGTCCTTTCTCCATACAGCTTGCCACCGTAGCAGCGATGAGCTCCATACAGGGGATGGAAACCAACTTCAATAGAGCCCTAGATTTTCCCATAATAAAAATACAACACACGTGAGAACATGTGTCATGCAACAGTAGGTAAGTCACTGCTTCTTAGCCATCCTCGGTTGCATCTGTGAAGTGATGTAACTATGCAGCAGTAATGAATCCACAATCCAAGTGGTTCAAACATCTAACAACCTTGAAGTCTTCCATCTGGCAGAGTTCTTCCACCCAGCTTATCCCTGAGCAACTGATGTTGGTATAGTGTCATCCCAGCAAAGCACTTTCTTATATAGCTCTTGTAGGATGTTCTAGCAGATAGCACCACCAGACTCAAGATTCCTAAAGGATCGTAGATGGAATTAGTTGTGGAGAAGATAACAATATCTTGATCCAGATCCAAACCCTTCATGTCTTTTGCTCATTCCTCTTTTGGTATCACAGATAGTACGCTATGTCTGTTGCTTATCCACTTTAGCACAGCTGTATACAAGGTCATGATGGAGAGACACTGTTTCTTTCTCCGAAGACTCTGACACAAGGCAGTCATCAATGTAGAAGGAATGCAAAACCTTATCCACTGTCTCGCTGCTGAACTGTTCTTCGTTGTTTACACCTTTGCTTATTGCCAGTGATGTAGCATCCTGTATATTCCAAGACACTGGGTGTGTAGCAACCTTTACTCGACCTTTCAATAAAATCAACAATGTTGGTTAAAGTCGGCTTATAGCTGTGTCTTTCTTGCAGTTCACAGACCACCGTTCTCCATTTATCACTAAGCATACAGGGCAGTTTCTTTATAAGAATTGCCATATTGGCAGGCATGTCCAGTTCACACATGTACTGCACTTCACCGACGGTATTGCAACAGCCTCTTGGAAAAAGATGGTAGTTTTGAAGGGCTGAAAGATCTTCAGATTTGATAGGTGCCCAGTAAGGAGCCTTTCACATGTAGGCTGATGCAAATACCTGTTCATTGCCAAAATGTTCCTGTAGTAAAGCCTTGGTCTTTTGATACCTTTCTTTTAGGTCAACATACTGGCGTTTCTGACAAGCTCCCTCGGATGACCTCCAGAAAATAGAGGCTGTCTCATAGTTGTCAATCTTGCCTTCAACACTATTCTTAAAAGCCCTCATGAATTCATGATACTGCAAAGGATTGCCATTGAAGATTTGAATCTCTCTTTTACACAGAGATGTTGTTGTTGTATCAATAGGTTGTTATTTCATTTTACATCCTTATTGTCTCCATAGTACTATTCAGATCTCTATCGTTTAAAACAAGAGTGTTTCCATGCTGTGTTAATGTCCTTATGAGCATCTTGAGCTGTAGGATATGAAATAGGTTCAGAGTGAATGCCCTGCACTACCTCTTAGGACCCTAACTCACGTTTCACAGACATTTGAGGAACAAATGTATCAACATTGACGTTGAGTGTGTTGGCCTTATCGATATAAGAACTCACGCCACAGGACTGTCCGGCTGGAGCACTAACACACCTACCTCACTTGTAGCCCTTAGCACATTAACTTTGGCCATTTGTGTTGCAGTTTCTTCCAGCAACTTCAGCTGCTCCTTCCTTCTCTAAAGCTGCTTATTTCATTTCTGTTCTCGCTCTTGCAGAAGAACTTGAAGCATTGACATCGTTGCTCTGGTGTAAGTCATCCTGTGGATCCTCAGCTTTGTGCGTAGTCAAAACATGCTTGCCACCTGCTGTTCTGGCTACTCAGTGTTGAGATTCCAACTTCTCCAATGGGACCGAGGCAACCCTTAGCCGTAGGCTGATGTTTATTTGCTATAATAATTTTTTTTGTTCACAAAACGTAGCAGTTACTCAAAATAAATCAAAACTACTCAGAGACAAAGCATGGGGTGGGGTTGTCTATGGTGTGTTCCACAAATACTGAAGTTCTAAGTCAAAGAAAGTACGTTTGATCCTTTATTAAAAAATCAGCAAAGACAAACACTATTGTAGAAACTTAAAAAAAAATTAATGAAACTAAAACTAACAATATAACAAAATAAGTGTACTGAAATATACTTAAATGTTAATGAATTTAAAAGTACTAAGCTGGATGTTATTAATGGTCAACAAAAAATATTCCCCTGACTTACTTCCTGCTCTGACCAGAGTAAAGCTGATTAAAGACAAAGCATGAATATGTAATTATTCACTTCTACCAGGCCCCAACCCACGTGACAAATTACCCATAATAAACATTCAACACAAAATACAATACAGTCAGACAGAAAAACATGGCTCTAACAATGACTGTTTTTTTAAATGACGTACTTTTTTTTCACTGTTGTCATCTTTTAACCTATTGATCAAAATTTAAACTCTGTGTGCAGACATGCAGTGACTTTCCTCTATTTAACCTACCCAAGCAAGCATCACAATCAAATCTTGTGTAGGCCCTTAGCTTCTGCAGTTTAATCTTTCAAATGAAATCTCTTATCCTTGGAATTGATCTTTGTTTCTTCACCTTCCAGGGAATTCATGTCCTTCCTGAAGTTAAGCTAATCAAAATTAGGTTCAGTTTTGTTGTGTAGTCTTTTGTCCTGGAGCACTATACAAAGATAGGTGCAATCTTGTATCACCTTTTGTATTACTTTACAGCCCAGAACATCAGAATTTATGATTACCATCTACTTTAAGGTGTATCTCCTTTGATATTTCATTTAGGAGCTAGATACAAGTTATGCAAACTTCTTGTATTCAGTCTTTATCTCGGTAATAGCACTTACTATTTCTGAAAGTGCGGGGAGCACATGACCTGTGCTACTATGAAAGATGCTATCGTTTCATAAGTCATGAAGTGTTTTGCCCCAGAATGTCAACGTTTTAATTGCCCCCATAGATGCTGCCTGACTTGCTGAGTTCCTCTAGCATTTTGCCTGTGTCTTATGAATTATATTTGAGGTTCTGTCTCCCTTCTCAGAGGATGAAAAACAGCAGTTGACAATATTTGAAGAACAGATACCCAAGCTAATATTTATCTGCAAACAAAGATGGCAAAAACAGATTATCAGGTTCATGGCCTTATTTACTTTATCTGCTTAATATCATTGCAGTGAACATAGATAATCACTTTAGTACTTATTACATACAATTACATATTATTTTGGAAGCTGTTTAAAAGAAAACTTTAATCCATTGTTGCTAAAGTTCATACATTTTTATCAAAGGTTCAGCATAGAAGTGCGTGCTTTACAAGTGATCCTGCATAATGGCTATTTGGGTAATGGAAATTTGCCCTTATAGAGTCACAATCTGAAGATTTAACAATGAGAATGAAATGTCTCCTCATAGAAGTTATGTGGGGAGGAAAATAAAGCAATAAGATTTTGCAAATCTCATCTCTTGATGAATGCACAGATGCTGTGGTGTTGCATTACAGGGAATCGCAGAATAGCCTGTTTTTTAAAGGATGCAAACCCCTCCTACCATGTGGTCACCCGTAATTTTTTTGTGCTGAAGCATTATACTAGCTTGTATATTTGAAGCTACTATTGATACACTTTTTTTCTTTAATAGTGTTGATGAATTGGTGTTGAGTCTTTATCCGCCAATGAACTATATCACTGTGCAAACAAATGTGAGTATCTGTCTCCATCTTCCAATAAGCATTTGCTAGCATTAGATGTTTACACAAAAACAAACTACTCCACCTGCTGGATTTGTTTAATATTTCCATAATTTTTAGTTGTTTAATATTAGGGTCATTGTGTATAAACTGATTTTGTAAGTATGTACATCTTTACAGGAATAAATCAATAAAATGGGCTTCATATTATTGAGTTGGATGTGATCCCAGGTTCCTTAACGGGATGCATCTGTGGGTTTGTTGTTGTAGCTGTTTGTTTTTCTGTGCAATGCAACTCAATGACTGTGTACCTGCTAATGGATCTACAAGGTGGCTGGGTATGGGGAGGTGTATTAGTCCAAGTGAACTAATACACACATGCTTTTTAAGTTTTCTTTCTTTTATGGGTTCTGGGTGATTTAGGAATTGGGTCAAAATCTGGTTAGATATGGCACTAAGCTGCAATGTCCTTGGGTCTTGGCTCATAGATGTTTTTTGGGCTCATAAGTTTTGAGGACAGAGCGGGGAGTTAGCAGTCAAGTTAGAGTTTGGAGACTGGAATGAGGGAGAGTTCAAGCTCCATTCAATGTGCTCCACAGTTGAAGGTCAGCAAACTTTGTGAATGGATGTCAGATCAGCAAGCACTGTGGTTGAAAGGCAGTGAGGACAAGGACTGGTAACCCCGAGGTCAGTGAGGCCAGAGTTCAGGGTCACATCCATAATCGATACTGAAGAACAAAGCCGAGAGGTCAATAACTGAAGTTGGCGAGCCCGGAATTTGAAGCACAATGGCAGAACCTGAGTCTGCAAGTCCACTAGGGAAGTTGGAGGCCCAGTGTCTGAGTCCATAAATCTGTTGGAAGCCCAGAGGCAGCTTGTCCTGCAGTTGGAAGACTATCTGTGTGTGTATATGTGATTGGGTGGGTGGAAGGGAACTTATTTTGCTGCTGTTGTTTTGTTGTTGTGTGATGTTGTTCGAAGACTTAAAGTACATTTATTATCAAAGTATGTATGCAGTATACAACCCTGACATTCTTTGTCCCACAGACAGCCACGCAACAAAGAAAACCATAGAACCCATCCAAAGAAAATATCAACACCCTGTAGGCAAAAAGAAAGAACAAATCTCACTAACAGCAAAAAAACAAGCGAGAAGGACAGAATAGAAAACATCAAACCACAGTCAGTAGAACAGTCTAGGAATGGTCAGTTCAGTTCTATTTAGCGCTGTGTCATTCGTTGGTTGAAGGCCACAGAGACCATTCATCCTGATCAAAAGTGCACAAAATGGCAGTAAAACAAGAGTAAAAAGAACCAGAAACACCTATAACATAAACTATAGAGTACAATCCACAAATCATGTTGATTAAACCTTGCCCAAGACTCGGGTCTCTGACACCATCCTCTGGCAGCAGCAAATGAGAGGGAAAGAGAGACCAGCCAAATGCAGCAGCTGGCGCCTTCCCCTCTCGTTCTTGTTGCTTTCAATCTTGTTTGATGCTTCAGTCGGCAAGATTGGTGATCGTGGGCTCGTGTCCCATCTCCAGGCTGCACACTCTGCTCTAAACCTTACCGAGCTCCCTCAGAGACAACAAAGCATGAGGTTGCTCAATTAGTCCAAAAATACACCATCAAAATGTAAACCACTGGTTTCAATCACGTATCAAAGCTTAGTAGCAGAATCATATTTGAATGAAAAGGAAGTAGAAGGAGTAGTTTTGTGAACGGTCTGAAAGACGATGCCTTTAGTCGCATTGTTCGCTGGTGCCATCTCATTGCTTATGGTGTTCATGCTAAGTTGTGCTCATACTGAATTGATGGCAGAATATTCGGTGAGACTTGCGGTCTGCTCACTGTGCACACTCGGTGCTGTGGGCAGACTAGTTGTTAACGCAAACAATGTATTTCACTGTGATTAAATTGACCTGAACCAACTGATTGGCTATTAGAGCCAGATCTCGAGACTCACTGGCTCGGTACAATACATCCAGATGTATTTTATGAAAAAACATCATTGAACCTGCTTCTTTTAAACTGCACACAAATTATTTTTCTCTATAAGTGCAAGTTCTGATTTTTAAAAAATTATGATCAGCAAAGTGGATTAAAAGATATTCAGCGCATTTCTACTATTCAATCATGTTCTTCTGTCTTCGAGAGGTCAACATATGAACAGCCTTATACCCTAGGAAATGTTGCATTTAATATGATGGCCTTGGTTGATTTATGGGAATCTTGTAAGTTTTCTATCAAGTTATTGGAAAGTATATTTTAACTGGATTATTTTCAGATTTTTTTTTGTTATTTCAGGCAGCAAAGGTTGCTTCTGTCTTAAACAAAGCTCTGGAAATAACCAAGTGAGTTCAATATTTTACCAGGGTATTATACCTTAAGTATTTTCCTTTTCAGCTCATATTTTTTTCAAATGATAAGATGTTACTAATTTGGGTCTTTAAGTAGCCCGTTGAATAGTTGAGGTCTCAGCAGAATGCCGTGTGGGATAATACCTAGTCACTAACTTCAAGAGATCAAAGGTTGTGGAAATCAATGGACAGTCTGAAGAAGATTCAAAGGTGCCAGAATTAAAGTACTCTGTCTTTGACAACAAAACTCAGCTAAGTCAGCTGGAAGAATGGTAGGGTGTAATTGGTAAACATTGAGGAATGAGAAAGAGAGAGTGTTAGTAGGAAGACGAGGCTGGAGACAATGTAAGTTGATTACCTGAACAGAGGTGTGGGTAAGACAGTACAGGTAGTCCCTGAGTTACGAACGTCTGACTTACAGACAACTCGTACTTATGAACCGAGGATGGAGAATGCCGTCCACCATTTTAAATTGTTGCCGTTGACACTGTGTTGAGTGTTTAACTTTGGATTTGGCTTAAATTTTTCTTAGTAAGATTCACCCTGACCCTGCCCCCCCCTCCCCGTTCCAGTTGGCTGGTGGTGCAATGAGATCAGCGCTGGGCTCTAGAATGGAGGTTTGATCCAGTGACAGGCCGCTCCCGTGCCGGGTTGATGTTGATCCAGTGACTCCCATACCATCCGTGCCAGCTTGATGTCGAGCTCGCAACTCGACCTCGTAAAAAAAAACACTGCAACCTCCAGTTTAAATTCCCACGTGGAATATTGTGGATGATCAAATACCCAAACCCAGCACAGCCCCTATTTGTCCCATTTAGGACCCGGGGAATTCAGTGCGGTGGTCCTTAGGACCCAGTGGATCTTGGGAGCCGGCGCAGCTCAGCACCCACTGCCCGCAGCGTTTCTGTTCCATTGACGGGAAGCAATCGTGATTGAAAATGAAGTGGAAATAATAAAGCGTTTGGAAAGAGGTGAAATGCCATCGGTCATTGGAAAACCGTTAGGCTACAGATCGGAACAATTTTAAAGGATAACAGATGAAGTGAGAATAATGGAGCATGTGAAAGGCCCTGCCCCGATGAAAGCTACAATTATTACTAGGCAACGCAGTGGTTTAATTATTGGAATACATAAGTTTCTTAAGTGTTTTATATGCATGGAAAGGTAAAATATATACTATATACTAAGAGAAACGTTTGACTGACGCTAAATAATACCGGATGTTCTTGTTCTGGCTTAAGTACAAATCCGATCTAAAGACAGGCTCAGAAACGGAACTCATATGTAACCCGGGGACTGCCTGTCCACCTTTCTAGATGAATTATAGATCAAAGTAAATGGACATTGTCAGCTGTGAAACAGCAAAGTATAAATTAGGATTTGAGAGGGAAGTGGTGGAGGCATTGGAGTGAAGATGCAATGTGTAGTTGGGGAAAAAATGTGATGCTAGTGATAAGTTGTGGGACATTGTGTTTTCCCTTGTCTGATTGCATCAACCTTTATTCTGTTGCAAGATGTGCTTGAACTCATAGCAACCATTCCACCTGCATTTGTGAGAATATGTTGCACCTGTTATTCTGATTAATAATGTTGCCCACAATCTTTTCGTATCTGTTTAAAAAAAAAATAGCCTTTATTGTGCAATGATAGAATTTGCTGATGGGGAACAACTGAGGGTGACAGTGGAGATTATAAATCGGCTGTTTTGATTTGGTAAATAAGGTTGGAATGTGATATCGGTCATTACTGTGTCATTTGGCATTACCAGTGATGTGTTGAAGTAACATTCATCTAATTTATTAAATTTTGAAATTCGGAAAGTGTGACCAATTCATTATATAATGGATGTTTTTCTGTTTGGTGTTGTGTTATGTTTTAATGAACAAATTCATTTTTTTCTGGCACAGATCCAGTCACGTGTGTCCTGAATCAGAAAACAACTGGTTGCACTTTCTCAGTGGAGCAATTGATCACAATATGGACAAAGTGAAGGATTTAACACAAAACTGTTCTTAGCATGTGAAAAGAGATTACTGTTACAATGAAGAATAGATTGGAAGAATGTGTGTTCAGTTCAAGAACCCAACCAGTAAATAAAAATTGTGCTCAATATTTCAGTTGTCAAAGCGGTTGTGTTTGTACAAGAGCCAGTGACATCCTTGATAATTTATGTGCCTTAATTTCTAAAATTATCCATGAATACACATTTTTTAAAAACAGTCAGATGTTCTAATGTTATTACATATTAGCATGGATAGAAGCTTTCATAAGTATCAAGGGTGCCTTTTGACCTTCGAAAAATGCAGTAACATTTTAACATCAAATTTGAGTTTCTTTTAGGGATACTGCTGTGTTATAGATATTTTTCCCATCAGAAAGATTATACAAAGGTCTTCCATGCACACTAAGAGTTTCCATGCAGTGTTTAAGCTTGCATTAACCTAGTGTGCTTTGAATAATTGGGGAAATTGTGGACTGACCTCCAGGAATATCTTCCAGGCAGAAGGATAATATTTGAGATTTCTGGAAAGTTTGCTGTGAAATTAAGTCTTCCATGTTGAAAATGTACTGTAAACATGAGAAATTTTGAAGATGCTGGAAATCCAAAGCAACGCGCACAAAATGTTGGAGGAACTCAGCTGGTCAGCAGCATCTATGGAAATGAACAAGCAGTCATGCTTCGGACTGAGTGTCCTGAAGAAGGGTGTCAGCCTGAAATACCGACTGTTCATTTCCATTGATTCTGCCTGACCTGCTGGGTTCCTCCAGCATTTCACGTGTGCTGCTTTGAAAATGTACTTTTTAAGAGCTTTATTAAAGTTTATTCTGCGCTGTATTTGCAAGTGTACTACTGTTTCTGTTTGATTGGACTATATAATTGTTATTTCTCTTATAGTTTAACTTTCTTATGCTTGTTTGTATTTTATATAATTACCTATGTGCACATAATTGTTCAGTGTGTTATTTAGTGGTTGTATTTGTTTGCCTTTCGAGTTTTTTTAGTGGCATGTATCACATTAATTGAATAGGAGCTATCTCATTGGTTAACTGTTATCAATGGAAATTCAATAGAATTAGCAAACTGGCATAAGAGGACCAGCCCATGCACATTGAATCAGTCTCTTCATCTTCTGTCTGTCTTCCACAAACCACCCCCCCCCCCGCCATCCCTCCTCAACTAGGCTCTTTGTCTTTCTCCCTCTTTTTCCTTTCTCCTAGTTTCATTCTTGTAATGCTTAATAAACAATCATAACCAACAAATTTTATGCCTTGTTCTTGACTTCCAATGAACCTTGGATCAAAAACATCAGGATCCAGCAATTTTGGCCTAGTCGGTAAATGGTTGTGCAGATTTAAGGACTTGGAAGAATTCCAGATGAAATGGAAACTTCAATTTAAACCATATTTAAATAGGAGGTAAGATCTTCTTCCTATTTTACAAATTGTCCGAGAAGTCACCTTGTTTTCGCTTCAATATGCCATCTTGTAGAAGTTTAAGAGTGAAGGAAAATTCTGTTATAAGACCAAAAGATATAGGAGCAGATGTATCCCTTCATACCCTGACCAATCAAGAATCTATCAACCTCTGCCTTAAATATACATAAAGACTTGGCCTCCACAGATTTGCCTCTCTCTGGCTAAAGAAATTCTTCCTCAACTCTGTTCTAAAAGGACGTCCTCTATACTCAGGCTGTGTCCTCTGGTCTTAGACTCTTCCTCCATAAGAAACGTCCTCTCCACATCCGCTCTACCAAGGCCTTTCACCATTCGATAGATTTCAATGAGATCACCCCTCATTCTTCTGAATTCTAGTAAATAGAGGCTCAGAGTCATCAGAAAATCTTCATATGACAAGCCATTCAACTCTGGTATCATTTTCACAAACCTCTTGAACCATCTCCAGTTTCAGCACACCCTTTCTAAGATAAGAGACACAAAACTGCTCTCAATAAATGACCTCACCAGTAAAGTTTCAACATTACATCCTTTTATATTATAGTCCTCTTGAAATGAATGCTAACATTGTACTTCTTCATCACATATTCAATCTGCAAGTTAACCCTTAGGGAATCCTGCACAAGGACTCCCAAGTCCCTTAGCATCTGTTTTTTGTATTTTCTCTCCATTTAGAAAATTGGCAACAGTTTCATTTCTTCTCCCAACGTGCATGACAGTACACTTCCTGACACTGTATTTCACCTGCCATTTCTTTGCCTGTTCTTCCATCTGTCTGTCCTTCTGTAGCCTCTCTACTGCCTCAAAATGACCTGCCCCTCCAGCTATCTTCATATTGTCTGCAACCATTGCAATGGAACAATCAATTCCATCATCCAAACCTTTGACATATAAGGTAAAAAGAATTGATTCTAACTCACGCCTCTAAGGAACTCCACTAGTCACTGGCAGTCAGTCAGAAAAGACCCGCTTTATATCCATTCTTTGTCTCCTGCCAATCAGCCACTACTTTATCCATGCTAGAATATTTCCTGCAATACCGTGGGCTCGTGGCTCCTTGTCAAAGGCCTTCTGAAAATCCAAGTAGGTGTATAAAATGATGAGAGGCATTGATTATTTGGATAATCAGAAGCTTTTTCCCAGGGCTGAAATAGCATGAGAGGGCACAGTTTTAAGGTGCTTGGAAGTAGGTTGTTACATACCCTGTAACTGGGTCACTTACCAGCAGAGATAGAGAATTCCGTTGAAGTCTGATGGTACTATTTTTAGCAGTATTTATTGATAAAAATACACAAAAATAATATCAATGCAAACATACAGATAATATACGTCGTCAATACTAAATCTAAAAGCGCGGGTATAATAATAAGAAGAAATAGCTCTATCTTCTAGGGGATAATGTATTGTCCGATGGAAATATAAAAGTCACTCAAGTTCATTCAAGCTGCAGTTTTTTGGTTGGAGAGAAAGACGGATGTTTAACTTGCCCATTCCTTTAGTGATGTCAATCCTTTGAGAGTCGTTGGGGGCTGATTTCCCCAACTGATTAGTTGTTAGCTAAAGCCGTGCTTCCGTGGTAAAGGCCCACCAATTCCGAGGCAAATGGAAAAGGACGCATGTGGGCTTTTCCACCAGCTTTCACTATTACGTTGTTACAGGAGTTCTAGCATTTCTTCTGGTGCATCTGAAGGGGCTGTTCCCCAGACCCTCTTTTATCCTGACTCACAGGGCCTCAGATGTCAATCAGGTTGGGATGATGCAATCCCTCCACCAACCCCCCTCGTTTCATTGCCTGGGGCTTCGATGAATCGTGCAGTATTCAATACACAATTCCGTCTCCAAGAGATAATGGCCGCTAACCATGGCTTTGTCTCTCGGAGGCCCAGGACACATTCCAAACATTGAGGAATCTGCGTGTCTCGCTCTCATTTCCTGGATCTGACCCGAATCAATAGTGATCCTGCGATTCTCAAAAAGGAGGGGGCCACAGACGTAACAAGGTACAGAGGAGATGTTAGGAGTAAGTTTTTTTTTGCAGAGTGGTGAGTACGTGGAATGGGCTGCTGGCGACAGTGGTTTAGGTGGATACGATAGGGCCTTTCAAGATTCTCCTGGACAGGTACATGGAGCTTAGAAAAACAGAGGGCTATGGGTAACCCTAGGTAATTTCTAAGGTAATGACATGTTCGGCACAGCTTTGTGGGCTGAAGAGCCTGTATTGTGTTGTAGGTTTTCTACGTTTCTACAGCATCAACTGATTCTCCTTTATCTTTCCTGTTTTAATAAAGGAATTTCAACAGATTTATCAAGCAAGATTTTCCCTTGAGAAACAGCCTATTTTATCATGTGCCTCTGAGTACCCCTAGGCCTCATACTTAATAATTGACTCCAACATCTTCCCAGCCACTGAGGTCAGACTATCTGGCCTACAGTTTTCTTTCTTCTTGAAGAGTGGAATGACGTTTGCAAATTTCCAGTCTTCCAGAATTTAGTGATTCTTGGACGACGCCTCCATAATCTCTTCTGCCACATCTTTCAGAACCCTGGGGTGTACACCATCTGGTCCAGGTGACTTGTCTACCTTCAGACCTTTCAGTTTCCCAAGAACTTTCTCTCTGGTAATGATAACTTCACACACTTCATGACCCCTAACACCGGGAACTTCCACCATATTGCTGGTGCCTTCCATGGTGAAGAGTGATGCAAAATGCTTATTCAGTTTGTCTTCCAGCAGTCTGATATTCATTCTTGTCTCTTACTCTTAATCTATCTAAAGAAACTTCTGTTTCTTTAAATCTTCTTTAATATTACTGGCTAGCTAACTTTCATATTCCATATTTACCTTAATGACTTTTTTATTTGCTTTCTGTTGGTTTTTAAAAGCTTCCCAATCCTCTAAATTCCCACTATTTTTGCTCTATGCCCTCTCTTTGGCTTTTATGTTGGCTTTGACTTTTATTGTAAGCCACAGTTGTGTCATCTTGCCTTTAGAATACAGTATTTCTTCCTCTTTGGGATGTATATATCCAGTGCCTTCCAAAAGGCTTTCAAGAATTTCAGATGGTGCTGCTCTGCATCATCCCTGCCAGTGTTTTTCCAGTCAGTGTTGGCTAACTCCTCATGCCCCTGTGATTCCCTTTACTCCACTGTAATACGGATACATCTGACTAGCTTCTCCTCAAATTACAGGGTGAATTCAATCATATTATGATCCCTTTCCACTAAAGGTTCTTTCACACTCAACGCACTAATCAGTTCTGGTTCATTGCACAACACCCAATCCAAAATAGCTGATCCCCTAGTGAGTTCAGTCACAGGCACTCTAGAAATGCCCCCTCCAAGAATTCAGCACAGACCTGATTTTCTCGATTTACCTGTATATGGAATTCCCTCTTTTGACATGCATTTTCTATCTTCTGTTGGAATTTGTAGACCACATCCTTATTGCTGTTTGGGGGGTCTGTATACATCTCCCATCAGGGTCTTGTTATCCTTGTTTCTATCCATGATGATATGACACCTGATCCTAAGACCCTGCTTTCTAATGATCTGATTTCATTTTTTACCAATAACATAACACCACCCACTCTGTTTTCCTGCCTGTTCTTTTGATACAATGTGTATCCTTGGACATTAATCTCACAGCTTTTTTAGCTATAATTCAATGATACCTACAACATCATACATGCCTCTGTGCAACTGTGCTACAAGTTTATCTACCTTACTGCACGCATTCAAATATAACATGCCTATTTGGTTAGTAAGAGGCCTTCAGAAGTGAAATTTTGAGAGTAGAAAGCTTGCATGTGCCCATCAGAATAAAAAGCAAGGATAGCAGGTTTAGGAACTTCGGTTTTCCAGAGATATTGAGGCCCTGGTTAAGAAAGAAAAGGCTGTGTATAGCAGGTCTCGGCAGTTCGGAACAAATGAAGTACTTGACGAGCATTAGAAATGCAACAGAATATTTAAGAAAGAAATCAGAAAGGCTACGAAAAGGCATAGAAACATAGAAAATAGGTGCAGGAGTAGGCCTTTCAGCCCTTTGAGCCTGCATCGCCATTCAGTATGATCATGGCTGATCATCCAACTCAGAACCCTATACCTGCTTTCTCTCCATACTCCCGATCCCTTTAGCCACAAGGGCTATATCTAACTTCCTCTTAAGTATAGCCAATGAACCAGCCTCATCTGTTTCCTGTGGCAGAGAATTCCACAGATTCACCACTCTGTGTGAAGAAGTTTTTCCTCATCTCGGTCCTAAAAGGCTTCCCCTTTATCCTTAAACTGTGACCCCTCGTTCTGGACTTCCCCAACATCGGAAACAATCTTCCTGCATCTAGCCTGTCCAATCCCTTTAGAACTTTATATGCTTCAATAAGATCCCCCCTCAATCTTCTAAATTCCAGTTCTAAAGCCTAGTCGATCCGGTCTTTCGTCATATGAAAGTCCTGCCATCCCAGGAATCAATCTGGTGAACCTTCTCTGTACTCCCTCAATGGCAAGAATGTCTTTCCTCAGATTAGGGGACCAAAACTGCTCTCAATATTCTAGTTGCGGTCTCACCAAGGCCTTGCATCAGCTTGCTGTAGCAGACAAGGCGAAGGAGAATCCTAACAGCTGCTACAGAGATGTTAAGAGCAAAGTGATTGCAAGGGACAAAATTAATCCTCTGAAGATCAGAGTGGTAATCTATACAGGGAGCCAGAAGAGATGGAGGAGATCTTAAATGGATTTTTGCATCTGTATTAACTCAGGAGAGGGGCACAGAGTCTATAGCTGAGGCAAAGCAACAGCGAGGCAAATTATGGTGGATAAATCCCCAGGGCCTGCCTGACAAGGTGTTCCTTCTAACCGTGTGGGAGGCCAGTGCAGAAATTGCTGAGATATTTAATCATCCTTAGCAAATGGTACTGGAGGACTAGGGAATAGCTAATGTTGTTCTGCTGTTTGAAAAAGGTTCAAAGAATAAATCAGGAAACGATAGGCCAGTGAGCCCGACATCAGTAGTGGGAAGTTATTGGAAGGTATTCTAAGAGATTGGATATGAGTATTCGGATAGACAGGGATTGATTATGGACATTCAGCATTGCTATCTGCATGGTAGATCATGACAAACTAATCTTATAGTGCTTTTCAAGGTTGTTACGCAGAAAACTGATGAAGGCAAGGCAGTGGGTGTTATCCACCTGGATTTCAGCAAGACATGAAACTTCTTCCCTCAGAGGGTGGTGAGAGTGTGGAACGAGCTGCCAGTGCAGACATGATTTTGACTTCAACTTTGAAGAGAACTTTGGTTGGTGCATTGAAGAGAAGGGTATGGACGGCTGTGGTCCCGGTGCAGATCGATGGGACTAGGCAGTTTAAATGGTTCCGCACAGAATGGATGGCCCGAAGGACCTTTCTCTCTGCTGTAGTTTTCTATTACTCTACGACTATGATTTGCAGCCTGTAGTCTATAGCGACCTCTAGTGACTCAAGTAAGGATGACAGTGATAGGATTGGTAGCTATGTCACGGCTGCCTCAGTGTAGCCCAAGGAAGTGAAGACATGCAGGACTGAAGATGGAAGTTATGAAAGGAGACAGATAGTGTTTCATCAACCTCCTGAACAGGTAAAGATAGATAATGGTCCAAAGAAATTCCACATTAAACAAAAATGGAAGTTTAAAGACCTGGACTGAGCTTCAACAGAAACATAGAAAACCTACAGCACAATACAGGCCCTTCGACCCACAAAGTTGGGCCAAACATGTCCCTACCTTAGAAATTACAAGGCTTACCCATAGCCCTTTTTTTTTCTAAGTTCCATGTACCTATCCAAAAGTCTCTTAAAAGACCCTATCGCATCCGCCTCCACCACCGTTGTCATCTGTCCATTCCACACATTTCCCATGCTCTGAGTAAAAACTTACCCCTGACATCTCCTCTGTACCTACTCCTCAGCACCTTAAACCTGTGTCCTCTTGTGGCAACCATTTCAGCCCTGGGAAAAAGTCTCTGACTATCCACATGATCAATGCTTCTCATCATCTTATACACCTCTATCAGGTCACCTCTCATCCTCCTTCCTCCAAGGAGAAAAGGCCGGGTCCACACAACCTATTCTCATAAGGCATGCTCCCCAATCCAGGCAATATCCCTGTAAATCTCCTCTGCACCCTTTCTATGTTCTCCATATCCTTCCTGTAGTGAGGTGACCAGAACTGAGCTCCGTACTCCAAGTGGGATCTGACCAGGGTCCTATATAGGTGCAACATTATCTCTTGGCTCTTAAATTCAAATCCATGATTAATGAAGGCCAATACACCATATGCCTTCTTAACCACAGAGTCAACCTGTGCAGCTGCTTTGAGCGTCCTATGGACTCAGTCCCCAAGATCCCTCAGATCCTCCACACTGCCAAGAATCCTACCATTAATACTATATTCTGCCATCATATTTGACCTACCAAAATGAAACATTTCACACTTATCTGGATTGAACTCCATCTGCCTTTTCTCAGCCCAGTTTTGCATCCTTTCAATGTCCTGCTGTAACCTCTGACAGCCCTCCACACTATCCATAACATCTCCAATCTTTATGTCATCAGCAAACTTACTAACCCATCCCTCCACTTCCTCATCCAGGTCATTTATAAAAATCACAAAGAGTAGGGGTCCCAGAACAGATCCCTGATGCATTCCGCTGATCACTGACCTCCTTGCAGAATATGACACTTCTACAACCACTCTTTGTCTTCTGTGGGCAAGCCAGTTCTGGATCCACAAAGCAATGTCCCCTTGGATCCCATGCCTCTTTACTTTCTCAATAAGCCTTGCATGGGGTACTTTATCAAAAGCCTTGCTGAAATCCATATATACAACATCTACTGCTCCACCTTCATCAATGTGTTTAGTCACATCCTCAAAAAATTCAATCAGGCTCGTGAGGCACGACCTGCCCTTAACAAAGCCATGCTGACAATCCTAATCATATTATATCTCTCCAAATGTTCATAAATCCTGCCTCTCAGGATCTTTTCCATCAATTTACCAACCACTGAGGTAGGACTCACTGGTCTATAAATTCCTGGGCTATCTTCACTCCCTTTCTTGAATAAAGGAACAACATTCACAACCCTCCAATCCTCCAGAACCTCTCTTGTCCCCATTGATGATGCAAAGATCATTGCCAGAGGCTCAGCAATCTCCTCCCTCACCTCTCACAGTAGCCTGGGGTACATCTCATCCGGTCCCGGTGACTTATTCAACTTGATGCTTTCCAAAAGCTCCAGCATATCCTATTAATGTCTACATGCTCAAGCTTTTCAGTCTGCTGCAAGTCATCACTACAATCACCAAAATCCTTTTTCATAGTGAATACTGATGTAATGTATTCATTAAGTGCCTCTGCTATTTCCTCCAGTTCCATACATACTTTCCCACTGTCACACTTGATAGGTCCTATTCTTTCACGTTTTATCCTCTTGCTCTTCACCTACTTGTAGAATGCCTTGGGGTTTTCCTTAATCCTGCTCACCAAGGCCTTCTCATGGCCCCTTCTGGCTCTCCTAATTTCCTTCTTAAGCTCCTTCCTATTAGCCTTATAATCTTCTAGATCTCTAACATTACCTAGCTCTTTGAACCTTTTGTAAGTTTTTTTTTCTTCTTGACTAGATTTATTACAGCCTTTGTACACCATGGTTCCTGTACTCTACCATAACTTCCCTATTTCATTGGAACATACCTATGCAGAACTCCACACAAACATCCCCTGAACATTTGCTGCATTTCTTCCATACTGTTCCCTGAGAACATCTGTTTCCAGTTTAAGCTTCCAATTTCCTGCCTGATAGCCTCATAATTCTCCTTAGTCCAATGAAACACTTTTCTAACTTATCTGTTCCTATCTCCCTCCAATGTTATTGTAAAGGTGATAGAATTATGATCACTATCTCAAAAATGCTCTTCCATTGAGAGATCTGACATCTGACCAGGCTCATTTCCTAATACCAAATCAAGCACAGCCTCTCCTGTTGTAGGCTTATCTACGTATTGTGTCAAGGAACCTTCCTGAACACACCTAACAAGCTCCACTGCATCTAAACACCTTGCTCTAGGGAGATGCCAATCGATAATTGTGAAATTAAAATCTGCCATCATGCCAACTCTGTTATTAGGAGCTCAGTTCCGGGGAACGCGCTAAGATGGTAGTGTGATATTAATGCGCAGCAGCCTCTCTAGACTCTGGATTTGGGAATTACCAAACATTATGTGGATTTTCTGGTGTAGTCTGTTTTGTCGTGTGTCTTTGTGATATCATTCTGGAGGAACATTGTCTCATTTTTTAACTGCATTGCATTTGTGGTTTCTAAATGACAATAAACTGAAACTGAACTGAAATGCTAACACATGACTGTGCAGCCAGATTCAAGGAGAACCTGATCATTAAATTTGCTGATGATACCACAGTGGTGGGGCTCATCAGCAAAAATGATGAAACAATGTACAGGGAGGAGGTCAAACACCCAGAGAGCTGGTGCAGTGACAACAACTGGATGCTCAATGTCACCAAAACCAAGGAGATGGTCGTTGATTTCAGACTGTTTCAGACTGAGCACACACCCCTCAGCATCAGTGGCTCCACAGTGAAGAGAGTGGAAAACATCAAGTTCCTTGGGGTGAAGATCTCGGACAATCTTACCTGGTCCAGGAACACCACTGGGATTGTGAAACAGGCCCAGCAGAGATTGCACTTTCTGAGGAAACTTAAACAAGCATCACTCCCCATTAACATCTTAACTACATTCTACAGAGGTGTGGTTGAGAGTGTGCTGACCTTTTACATCACAACCTGGTACTCCAGCTGCAGTGCTGCCGACAAAAAAGCCTTACAGAGGGTGGTTAGAGGAGCAGAGAAGGTTATTGGGATCTCCCTACCTTCTGTCCAAGACTTCTTTCAGAGTCGATGCCTCCAGAAGACACAGTACATCATTAAAGACCCCTAACACCCTCTCCATGAACTGTTTGTTCTTCTGCCATCAGGTAAACATTACAGGAGCATCAAAACTAAAACCACAAGGCTACTAAACAGCTTCCTCCCACAGGCAGTCAGACTGCTAAATAGCTGCTCTACCTGACTCTGCTTTGGACACTTTTAACTTGCACTGGACACTTATAACTTGATTTTAACCAACATGTGGCTGTTGCTTTTTACTATTTATTGTTGCGTTTGTTATGTTATGATTGCACTTGCCCCTGGGAAACGCTGTGTCATTCTGCCCTCCAGAGCTGATGTATGGTTGGAATGACAATAAAGTTTTTGAATCTTGAATCTTGAATCTATTTCACCTTTTCAGGATCTGTTTCCCTTATCTGCTCCTCGATATCCCTGTTACTATTGGGTGGTCTATAAAAAAACACCCAGTAAAGTTATTGACCCCTTCCTGTTCCTAACCTCCACCCACAGAGACTCCATAGACAATCCCTCCATGGCGTCCACCTTTTCTGCAGCCATGACACTATCTCTGATCAACAGTGCCATGCTCCCACCTCTTTTGCCTCCCTCCCTGTCCTTTCTGAAACATCTAAACCCCGGCACTTGAAGTAACCATTCTTATCCCTGAGCCATCCAAGTCTCTGTAATGGCCACTATATCATATCTCCAAATAATAATCCATGCTCATCTGCTTTGTTCACAACACTCCTTGCATTAAAATAGATGCATCTCAAACCTTTGGTCTGAGAGCATCCCTTCTCTATCACCTGCCTATCCTCCCTCTCACACTGTCTACAAGCTTTCTCTATCTGTGAGCTAACCTCCTCTTCCCCAGTCTCTTCAGTTCAGTTCCCACCCCCCAACAATGCTAGTTTAAACTCTCCCCGGTAGCCTTAGCAAATCTCCCCGCCAGGATATTGGTCCACCTGGGATTCAAGTGCAACCCGTCCTTTTTCTACAGGTCACACCTGCCCCAAAAGAGGTCCCAATGATTCAGAAATCCGAATCCCTGCCCCCTGCTCCAATCCCTCAGCCATGCATTTATCTATTCTCACTGATGCGTGGCACCAGTAGTAACCCTGAGTTTACTACCTTTGAGGTCCTGTTTCTCAACTTCCTTCCTGTATTCTTTTTTCAGGACCTCGTCCCTTTTTCTACCTATGTTATTGGTACCAATATGTACCACGACCTCTGGCTGTTCTCCCTCCCACCACAGGATATCTTGGACGCAATCTGAAACATCCCGGACCCTGGCATCTGGGAGGCAAACTACCATCCGAGTTTCTTTCCTGTGTCCACAGAATCACCGGTCTGACCCCCTGACTATAGAGTTTCCTATCACTACTGCCTTCCTCTTCCTTTCCCTACCCTTCTGAGCCATAGGGCCAGACTCTGTGCCAGAGGCATGGCCACTGTCACTTCCCCCAGGTAGGCTGTCCCCCCTAACAGTACTCAAACAGGAGTACTTATTGTCAAGGGTTACAGCCACAGGGACACTCTTTAGTACCTGACTCTTCCCCTTCTGCCTCCTGACTGTGACCCACTTGTCTGTCTCCCGTGGTTCTGGTGTGACCATCTGGGTACAACTCCTTTCTATCACTTCCTCACTCTCCCTGACCATGTGAAGGTCATCAAGCTGCATCTCCAGTTCCCTAACTCGGTACCTTAGGAGCCGCAGCTCGACACACCGAGTGCAGATAAGGCTGTCCGAGAGGCTGGGAGGCTCCAGGACCCTCCGCATCTGACAACTAAGCACAGAAAACTGGCCTCACACACATAGTTCCTCCTTCCTGCAAGTAACAACGGTAAACCTAGCTCGCTTCATCCCGTTACCACCTAAGCCCATTTCGCCAAAGCCCTGTCACTCTGCTGCCTCTCACTCCACTGCCCGCTCTGAGTGCTGCCCGCTGGATATGACGATCTTTTTAAACCTTTCGTGCTCTACTGGATGACGTCATGCGTCTGCGCAATCTTGCCTCTCTTTTACCCCGAGTGTTAAAGACTGCCTTCACTGAAAATTAGCCATTCACTCACAGCTTTCTTGCTCCAAATCTCCGAATCTTGCTCTGCAATGTTTTAAGAACATACATATACAAATTACACCCATATGATGGCATCCAAACTTTGGCTGCTTGTTGTCCTCTCATCAAGTTAGACAGTTGACTCATAGAGTTGACAACAACATGGGAAATGAGAAGCAAAGTTCACAAGATAGTTGTGATGATGTTAAGAGGTGGTTGAAAGACCAGGTGCTGATACAGACTGATTGAAGGAAAGTGGTTGATGCAAGCGACAGATTTCAAAGGATTTTTCTGAACGCGAGGAATGCCACAGCTTAGCAATGATAAGTTATTCTGGGAATAAATGAAGAAAACATTGTCTATACATATAAAGTTAACTTTTAAGGATGGTTTATGGTTATGGTTTTGTTACGTCCGTAGCCCCCTCCTTTGTGAGAATCACAAGATCACTGTTGGGTTGGGTCAAGGGGCCCAGGAAATGGAAAAAGAGAAGTGCAGGCCGGCTCATTTCCCCGGCGATGTAAAGCTCCGGGACATGGCCATTGTCTCTTGAAGACCAATTTGTAGATTGAGCTACTATACTACGTGAACGCCCTCAGGCAAAGTGGGCTGGTTGAGGGAGAGAGTGCACACCCCCAACCTGATTGACATCTACGACCCTGAGAGTCAGGATAAAAGAGGGTCTGTAGGAACAGTCCCTCAGACACACCAGAAGAAATGTTAAGCGACCACGTAACAGCAGGAAGTCATCTGAAGGAGGCCACGTGCGTTCAATTCCGTGGCTGGAATTGGTGACTGGAACCATGGAAAACAGCTTTTAGCTAACAACGGGGGAATCCGCTCCCCTGACCCAACGGATTGGCATCATAAAAGACCTGGGCGTTTAAACCACATCGCTCTCAAACCCAACAACGCTGCAGCTTGAACGAACTGATAGTGACTGTTATCTTTCCATCGGACAATACATTATCCCCTAGACAACGATAGGACTATTTCTTATTGGTTATTATTATACCCGCGCTTTAGATTTAGTATTGACGACGTATATTATCTGTATGTTTGCATTAATCTTATTTTTGTGCCCTTTATCAATAAATACTTTTAAAAATAGTACCAACAGACTTCAACGGACCTCTCTATCTTTGCTGGTAAGTGATCCAGTTACAGGATTACAGAAGACTAATGCCTTCACCTGGCAGGCTGCCATAGGGCAGCTGTGAAAGTTATAAAAAAATTATTTTTATTTAATTATCTTGATACAGTGCACTCAATCTGATCTTCGTCTCCCTGACAAATAACCTCAGTTCTGTGGAGACCGGCAGAGATTCTTCGTGTAGCTTAATACGAATTTCATGGTCATTCACAGTCTGCTGTATACTTCCAAGTTTCCGATTAAGCGTTTTCAGTTCAGATTTAACCAGGTCGAAGGAATTCTGTAACAAGTCAAACTTGGATTCCAAGTCATCCAGAGAGACTCAATTTTTCGAGTCTCTCTGACATTTGTTGAGACATTTCAGCAAAAGTCTCTAAAGTAACCTCTTTTCTAGAGTGTTTTCTACTCATGGTGCTCTCACCGAGATAGGTTTAAACAGCAAAGTAAGCAAATAATTTCAGAGCACATAGCTACTGCAACCTACTCCATTACAGCCACCGGAAGTCTGTAATTACTAATTCCTTGTAATTACTACAAGGTTACTACTTCTGATAATAAGCTTTCTTGGTTTATGAAGCCTGAAGAAGCTAAGAAATTTTTACATAGTCTCCATGCTTAAATTCAAATTTGAGATGCTTTATGCTAAATGTTTTAATTTCAGGTGTTCAATCAAGTAATTGGCGCTTTGTTGATAACAAGGTTTCTTGGTTTTATGAAGTCTTAATCATTTGTTTGATTAAGTAACTGGTGCCTTGTTACCTTTCAAACTATGCAAAATATGCAGGCAGACTGCATCCATTTTCTCTTTTGTTGTTTTCCGCCTTTATATGGGTCCTCTAATGTTACTTTCTCTCAGCCTCTTTTTAAACAAAACGTTATACACTCTCAGTGTTATTTTTATTTTTACCTTCCTTTAATAATTTTGACTGAAAGTAATTATGTAGGGTATACGTGTAGTAATTACTGAGGAATTAAACTATAGGGTGTTTTGCTCTACTTTAAATTCATTCAGATTTTTCCTATCTTTTGATTATTTATCCACTTTTTGTTCTTTTACTGTTTTTCAATAGTATACAATATTCTATTGCTGGTTTTTGGTTTTTTTCATTATTTTACATTTTGTCATTTTGTTTTTTCTCTCCCTTGGATGCCTTAAATTAGTCATGTAGGAAATTATCTAAACCGCTTCCCTTTCTAATTATTTTCTATTTGTTTCTTTACTCCTTTTTTTTGCACCCGTGAGTATATGTTGTTTTACTTATTGATTTTCCTTATTTGATTTTCCTTATCTGTCTTTCCTCTTTACCGAGACTAATACTTATATTTTCCCATAGTTTTTTCTCGTAAATAGCGAACTTATTTACTTTGATATTTTATTTTTGTATACATATATTTACAATCGTTTATTCAGCACAGCTATGCATATATATTTTTTGGAGCCACCGGAGTTTTGGGTTGGGAATGTTAGAATTAGTCATCAGCCTCCCTTGGCTGATTTTTCTCTTTGGGAGGGGGGAGGGGGGAAATGGGTTCTTCCAGAAAGCTGTTTGGAGGTTTTTACAGTTTTATTTATTTGCTATCTGCATGTCTGTGATTACCTTTTATACATTACTAAAGGATACTTGATGGATTCTTTTATTAATATACTCAGCTTTAGTGTGAAAGGTCTAAATAACCCTGTTAAACAAAATAAGAGTTTCTCTTATATCAGCAAACTTAAAACTCGTATAATCTTTCACCAAGAAACCTGTATTCGTAAAGATGATATTTCATGCTTTTTCGAAGGATGGAAGGGTATACATTTTCACTCACCCTCTCAACTTAGATCGAGAGGCGTCTCTATCCTGTTTGATCAGAATGTATCCTTTATTCAACATAATGTAATTTCTGATACAAATGGGTACTTTTTATTGTTTTGGGTAGTCTTGAGAACAAACTAATTACATTTGCGAATGTACACGCACCAAATACGGATGACTCCTTGTTCTTTGAACGTCTTTTCTGCCTGATTTGAATCGGTATTCCTTAGTGATGGGTGGAGATTTTAATTTTTGGTTTGACCCTATATTAGATTGCTCTTCAAGTAAAACCCCTGTCACAAATAAACCAGTTCTGCTTTTTAAATCTTTTCTATTTCAATGTGGTATTCTCGATGTGTGGCGTTTTTTACACTCCCAAGAAAAGGAATATTCATATTTTTCTCAGGTTCATCATATGTACTCTCGGATTGACTACTTTTTTATAGATAGAAACTTGCTTCCACTGGTTCGATCCTCTGATTATAAGGAGATTGCTTTGTCTGATCATGCACCTGTGCTTCTGGCTTTAAGACTACCTGTTTACTCTGTACCAAATAGAAGTTGGCGTTTTAACTTATCATTGTTATCTGATAAAAATTTTCTAAAGTTTTTGGAAAACCATATTACTTTTTTCTTTAAAAGAAAATTTTAAAGGAGATATTGCTGGTAGTTTGGGATCCTTTCAAAGCATATATTTGTGGAGAAATTATCTCTTTACCTATATAAAGAAAAAAGCTGACAAAGAAAGGTCTGACCAAGCAGCGATATTAAAAGATCTTGATTGAAAGTATGCCCTATTTCCAGATCCAACTATATATAATAAGTGTATTGAAATCCGATCCAAGTATAATATTCTGCTGACTTAACCAATTGAACGACAGCTGTTGAGAGATAAAACTCAGTTTTACATTCACGGGGATAGAACAGGTAGTTTATTAGCCAATCGCTTAAAATCTTTTACAGCTAATTGTCAAATCACAGAAATTTTTAAAGATAATGGTACTAAGATATCCGACCATTCTGAAATTAACAACGTATTTAAAGACTTTTACCTTAAGTTGTATCAGTCTGACTCTTCTTTAGATGATACCTATATGAATGCTTTTTTCAGTAATATCAACATTCCTACATTGTCTGCTGATAGCCTAGCACAGTTAGTTCAGCCTATTTCCAATGAAGAAGTGGCTGAGGCTATATGTGCTGGTAAGACCCCAGGACCTGATGGCTTTCCTGGGGAGACTTATAAAACTTTCACTACGTTACTTACACCTTATTTATCCTCTGTTTTATGAGAGCCCTTTAAATCAGGTAAACTCCCTCAATCTTTTTTTGAAATTTTTATTTCTGTTATTCTTTTAAAAAAAAATCCAGCTGAGTATTCTTCACACAGACCGATCTCTTTATTAAATATTGATGCAAAAATCTTATCCAAAATCTTAGCTCGAAGACTTGAAAATATTTTACCATCTATTATATCACATGACCAGACAGGATTTATTAAACATCGTGACTCACATTTTAATATACGTCGGTTATTGAATGTGATATATTCACCATCCAAAAAATATCAGAGTGTATATTATCCTTAGATGCAGAAAAAGCCTTTGATAGGATTGAGTGGAATTATCTTTTTAAGACCTTAGAAAAGTTTAATTTTGGGCCTAATTTTATTCATTGGTTTAAATTAATTTATATGTCTCCTATCGCTCAGGTTATTACTAACTCTCAAATTTCTAAGCCCTTTAAGTTACAGCGGGGAACTAGACAAGGTTCCCTCTTAGTCCTTAACTTTTTGCTAAGCTATAGAACCCTTAGCAATAGCATTTCGAGAATCTAAGGACATTTCTGGTATTCTAAGGGAAGGTATGACTCATAAAATTTCATTATATGCTGATGATATTTTACTTTTTTATCTCTAACACTGAAACTTCTTTACCTTCTGTTCTTTCTTGAATTTCCCAGTTTAGTTCTTTTTCAGGATATAAGTTGAACTTACATAAAAGTGAGCTATTTCCTTTAAATGACCTAATGTCATCAAATACCAAATTTCCATTCCAAGTTGTTACAAGTCAATTTACATATCTAGGTGTAACAATTACTAAAAACTTCAAGAATTTATTTAAAAAAAACTTAAACCCCTTATTGAATTATGTGAAAAGGACACTTTCTAAATGGTCTCCTCTTTCTTTATCTCTAATTGGCTGAATTAATTCAATTAAAATGAAGATTCTTCCTAAATTTTTATATCTTTTTCAGGCCTTACCTATTTTTATTCCTAAGACCTACTTTGATTCTTTAGATTCAATTTTAACATCTTATATTTGGAATAATAAACAAGCTGGTTTAAGTAAAGTTTGCCTACAAAGAAATAAAGAGATGGGTGGATTCGCCCTACCCAATTTTAGGTTTTACTATTGGGCTGCCAATATAAGGAATATTACTTCCTGGTCTTATTATATTTATCATAGAGATTTTAATTCTGTAAAAAATTCCTCTATTGTCTCTCTTCTTGGATCATACTCTTCTTTTTCAGCAAATAAAATAACAGATAATTGTTAAGCAAACTTTAAGGATTTGGTCTCAATTTAGGAAATTTTTTGGTTTAGCAAATTTTTCATTATCATCTCCCATTCTCCTTAATTATTTTTTTTATCCCTTCCATGACTGACAAAGACTTTAAAGATTGGGATGAACTAGATATTAAGTGGTTTTAGGACCTATTTATCTCAGGATCTCTTGCTTCATTTGACCAATTGTCCCAAAAACACATTTTTACAGATACCTTCAAATTAGAGATTTCTTACGTTTCCAATTAGCTACTTTTCCTATAGGTCCTGATAAAAATTTAATGGACGATCTTTTAAATTTAAAACCTTTTGTTAATGGTTCTATTACCGGTATCTATAACTTGTTGATTGATTCTAGACAAGACTTTTTAGATAAAATAAAAAAAGCTTGGGAGGATGATCTAAATTGTCAGATTTCTGATGATAGATGGAATAAAATTCTTAAACGGGCTAATAAATAATCTTTCTGTGCTCGTCATTCTCTTCTACAATTTAAAGTGGTTCATAGAGCTTACATTTCTAAACAGAAGCTGTCCAGTTTTTATTCAAACATTTCTCCACTTTGTAATAAATGCAACTCTGCTGATGCCTCTTGAATTTATATGTTTTGGTTTTGCCCTAACATTGAAAAGTTTTGGTGGGAAGTATTCTATACCTTCTCACAACTTTTTAGGGTCCAATTTGACCCAAATCCCCTTACTGCCTTGTTTGGTATTATTGCAGATGAAGATATAACTTTAAATACTTCTAACCTACAGGTTTTAGTTTTTACTTCTCTTTTAGCAAGGAGAGCAATCTTGCTTAAATGGAAGGAGTCTACCCCTCTTATACATCTTCAATGGCTATGTGATATTATGTCTTATTTAAATTTAGAAAAGATCTGCTGCTCAGTCTTAAATTCGAAACAATCTTTTTATGATATCTGGGGACCTTTCCTAAATTACTTTTCCAATTTACAATGTTTAACAGTGCACAGACTTTTATGTATATTTTTATCTTCTCTTCTTAAGTGAATATGTTTTCTTTTTTAATTTATCTATTATCATCCATCAGCCTTTTTCTTTGGTAGTTGGTAGGGGGTTGACTTTTTTATACAAAAAATTTCTTTTATGATGTATGACCTATCTTTAAATTTTTGATTACAGAGTGGTATACCTTTATAGACAATAGACAATAGGTGCAGAAGTAGACCATTCGGCCCTTCGAGCCTGCACCGCCATTCTGAGATCATGGCTGATCATCTACAATCAATATCCGGTTCCTGCCTTGTCCCCATATCCCTTGATTCCCCTATCCATAAGATACCTATCTAGCTCCTTCTTGAAAGCATCCAGAGAATTGGCCTCCACTGCTTTCCGAGGCAGCGCATTCCAGACCCCTACTTCTCTCTGGGAGAAGAAGTTTTTCCTTAACTCTGTCCCAAATGACCTACCCCTTATTCTCAAATCATGCCCTCTGGTACTGGACTCTCCCAGCATCTGGAACATATTTCCTGCCTCTATCTTGTCCAATCCCTTAATAATCTTATATGTTGCAATCAGATCCCCTCTCAATCTCCTTAATTCCAGCATGTACAAGCCCAGTCTCTCTAACCTCTCTGTGTAAGACAGTCCAGACATCCCAGGGATTAACCTCATGAATCTACGCTGCACTTCCTCTACAGCCAGGATGTCCTTCCTTAACCCTGGAGACCAAAACTGTACACAATACTCCAGGTGTGGTCTCACCAGGGCTCTGTACAAATGCAAAAGAATTTCCTTGCTCTTGTACTCAATTCCCTTTGTAATAAAGGCCAACATTCCATTAGCCTTCTTCCCTGCCTGCTGCACTTGCTCATTCACCTTCAGTGACTGATGAACAAGGACTCCTAGATCTCTTTGTATTTCTCCCTTACCTAACTCTACACCGTTCAGATAATAATCTGCCTTCCTGTTTTTACTCCCAACGTAGATAACCTCACACTTATTCACATTAAACATCATCTGCCAAGTATCTGCCCACTCACTCAGCCTATCCAAGTCACCCTGAATTCTCCTAACATCCTCATCACACGTCACACTGCCACCCAGCTTAGTATCATCAGCAAACTTGCTGATGTTGTTCTCAATGCCTTCATCTAAATCGTTGATGTAAATCAGAAACAGCTGTGATCCCAATACCGAGCCCTGTGGCACCCCACTAGTCACCACCTGCCATTCCGAGAAACACCCGTTCACCGTTACCCTTTGCTTTCTATCTGCCAACCAGTTTTCTATCCATGTCAATATCTTCCCCCCAATGCCAAGAGCTCTGATTGTGGGACCACAATCTCCTATGTGGGACCTTATCAAATGCCTTCTGAAAATCGAGGTACACTACATCCACTGGATCTCCCTTGTCTAACTTCATGGTTACATCCTCGAAAAACTCCAATAGATTAGTCAAGCATGATTTGCCCTTGGTAAATCCATGCTGGCTCAGCCCAATCCTATCGCTGCTATCTAGATATGCCACTATTTCATCTTTAATAATGGACTCTAGCATCTTCCCCACTACTGATGTTAGGCTGACAGGACGATAGTTCTCTGTTTTCTCCCTCCCTCCTTTCTTAAAAAGTGGGATAACATTAGCCATTCTCCAATCCTCAGGAACTGATCCTGAATCTAAGGAACATTGGAAAATGATTACCAATGCATCCACAACTTCCAGAGCCAGCTCCTTTAGTACCCTAGGATGCAGACCATTTGGACCTGGGGATTTGACAGCCTTCAGTCCCATCAGTCTACTCATCACCATTTCCTTCCTAATGTCAATCTGTTTCATTTCCTCTGTTACACTATGTCCTTGGCCCATCCATACATCTGGGAGATTGTTTAAGTCTTCCCTAGTGAAGACAGATCTAAAGTACTTATTAAATTCTTCTGCCATTTCTCTGTTTCCCAAAACAATTTCAACCAATTCATTCTTCAAGGGCCCAACATTGTTCTTAACTATCTTCTTTCTCTTCACATACCTAAAAAAGCTTTTGCTATCCTCCTTTATATTCCTGGCTAGCTTGCATTCGTACCTCATTTTTTCTCCCTGTATTGCCTTTTTAGATAAGTTCTGTTGTTCCTTAAAAATTTCCCAATCATCTGTCCTCCCACTCACCTTAGCTCTGTCATACTTCCTTTTCTTTAATGCTATGCAATCTCTGACTTCCTTTGTCAACCACTGTGGCCCCTTTCCCCCCTTTGAATCCTTCCTTCTCCAGGGGATGAACTGATTTTGCACCTTGTGCATTATTCCCAAGAATACCTGCCATTGCTGTTCCACTGTCTTTTCTGCTAGGATATCCATCCAGTCAGCTTTGACCAGCTCTTCCCTCATGGGTCCATAGTCTCCTTTGTTCAACTGCAACACTGACACCTCCGATCTGCCCTTATCCTTCTCAAATTGCAGATAAAAACTTAACATATTATGATCACTACCCCCTAATGGCTCCTTTACTTCAAGATTGCTTATCAAATCCTGTTCATTACACAACACTAAATCCAGAATAGCCTTGTCCCTAGTCAGCTCTCGTACAAGCTGTTCCAAGAATGCATCCCGTAGGCACTCTACAAACTCCCTATCCTGGGGTCCAGCACCAACCTGATTCTCCCAGTTCACCTGCATGTTGAAATCCCCCATAACTACTGCGACATTTCCTTTGCCACATGCCAATGTTAACTCCCTATTCAACTTGCACCCAATATCCATGCTACTGTTTGGTGGCCTGTAGACAACACCCATTAGGGCCTTTTTGCCCTTACTGTTCCTTAGTTCTATTTACACAGACTCTACTTCTCCTGATCCTATGTCCCCCCTTGCAAAGGACTGAATCTCATTCCTCACCAGCAGGGTCACCCCACCCCCTCTGCCCACATTTCTGTCCCTACGATAGCACGTATACCCTTGTACATTCATTTCCCAGGTCTGATCTCCCTGCAGCCATTTCTCCGTTACCCCAACAACATCATAGTTACCCATTTGCACCTGAGCTTCAAGCTCATCTGCCTTATTTCTGACACTTTGTGCATTCAGATATAGAATTTTTAGCCCATTTCTCCTCTCTCTGTTTAAGTCACTGCCTATTGTGCTTAACCCAGCTCCCCGAACTCCCATTGGGCTATACACCCCTAGAATTTTGTTGTCCTTCCTAAATTTACTTATTCTTTCAGCACATTTAACTCCATGTTCCATCAGACCATCTCTCTGTACATGTGTCCTCCTTATCGCTTGTTCCGCCTCACCTTTCTCTACTACACACTTAATATTCCGGAACCGCGTAGTCCCCACCTGTCCTTTATTCTTCCTCTCGCTATCCTCTCTCACATTCTGGATCCCAGCCCCTTCCAAATTTAGTTTAAACCCCCCCAAGAAGCACTAGCAAACTTTCCTGCAAGAGTGTTAGTAGCGCTCCAGTTCAGGTGTAAACTGTCCCGTCGGAACACATCCCACCTTCCCTGGAACAAAGCCTAATTATCTAAAAACCTGATGCCCTCCCTCCTGCACCATCCTCTCAGCCACGTATTAATCTGTATAATCATTCTATTCTTCGCCTCACTCGCACATGGCACACGTAGCAATCCTGAGATTGTTACCCTGGAGGTCCTGCTCTTCAGCTTCACACCTAACTCCCTGAACTCACTACGCAGGACCCCCTCACTCATCCTACCCACGTTGTTGGTCCCTACAAGGACCACAACATCTGGGTTCTTACCCTCCCTCTCGAGAGTAACCTGCACCCGATCTGAGATGTCCCGGACCCCGGCACCAGGGAGGCAACATACCATCCAAGACTCCCGATCTTCCCCACAAAATCTCCTATCCGCCCCCCTGACTATAGAATCCCCTATCACTACCGCTCTCTTCTCTTCCCTCCTCCCCTTCCTAGTCGAGGGTCCAACCTCAGTGCCAGAGACAGGACCACTGCAACTTGTTCCTGGTAGGTCATCCCCACCAACAGTATCCAGTACGGTATACTTATTGTTGATGGGAACGGCCACAAGGGTGCTCTGCTCTCTCTGTCTGCTTCCCCTGCCTCTCTTGACTGTTATGCTATAACATTTTGATCAATTTTATCACAATATATGAATGTACACAAGTTATGTTGAGATGTGTTGCACTCTGTAAATCTTGTTTTTTTTTCTCTGAATAAAAATATTGTAAAAAGAAAGAAAGCTCTGTGGAGACCAGTGGACCAGGCTACCATTTGAAGTGGTTGCCAAAATATGATGAAAGGTTGTTCAGCCCTTAATCTCTAGATCATGTTACATCAATAGTAAAAGACCAGCATCTGATCAGAACCAGATGCAGTCACAAGTTGCTGGCAAGTTTCCAGCATTTGAATTTCCATTCCAAACTTCCTCCTAACATTGGTGAGAGAGACTGTAATTGCCTCCAACGTGTTAGAGACGCAGAGTCTGCTGAAGTGTGCAGTTCTCCAGTGTTCGAGTCAAAGGCTTTGAGATGGCAGGTGAGTTTAATTTTAGTAGTTAATGTGAAGAGGGTGTAGTAGATCGTTGTTTCCTTGTTCAGGCAGTTTGGGAGTACATTTTAATAATTCCATAAAAGCCACTAAGTCTGTTTAGTACAATCCAATCCACAGACTCAGAGAAATGGTTGAACATGCATTTAAGACCCTTTTGTTTTCATAACAGATTTCATTCATTCAGAACTGTTCAAAAGGGACTAGCGTGCGTAAGCACCCAGTTCATACCTGCTATACAAATGAACATTTTTTTCTGTAATTGTGATGGAAGTATCATCTCCTTGGGGGGCGGGGGGCGGGAGGAAAGTTTGGCGCAATTGCACTGCAGGTAATTCAGGATGATCCTGACTTCTGTGTGGTCTGCACACTATTCCTTCTACCCTGTGGGTTTGCTTGGGTTATCTCCCACATCCCGGAGATGAGCTTGGTTATATGGCTAATTGCACCTGGTGTAGGGATCTGGCAGAGGAACTGAGAGAGTGATGATTGGGAAAAATTAATGGGCAGATAGTGTTACAAGGAAATCAGTGGGGTGTTTTTTTGAGAGATAGCATGTATTTGCTGACTCAAAGGACCTCCATTAATGTCAAAAAAAGTACCTAAAATGTATAGAAATTACTTTATCAGGGAAACTCATATATCTCCCGTTCGAAATCTGTTGGATTTTAAGCATATTACACAGTTTCAAAGATATATATATATATATACACACACAAGTTTGCATTACTTTAGATATTTTTATTTAGCTGGTCTAAAGATCAGTTTAGAATTTTTTTCAAATCAAATCAAAGTGAAACCTGGGGTTAACAGTCTGCTGGTGTTAACTCAAGCTGCACAACAGCTTGACTAAATTAGAAACTACTCCTCTTTCAGTGTTTATATGTAAATAAAGTAGATGGAAAAATAACAAACATCCTAATCAATTTGTAACTCTTGACATTTTGCTTTATTGGTAGAATTTATTCAGATGTTCCATGCAATCTGATGTTCTATATGCTTTAAAATGAAAGTAGGTCACATAGTAATAAGAAGGGATTTATAATTAAAGGGACACTGTCAGTGTTGAAACTATCTAGCAAATCTTTGGTAGGAAAGTAAATGTTTTCATTACTATGATAATCTGTTACAAAAAATGTCATGATGCTCCATCATAAATCGAATAATTAAATTTACTTTGTGAATTAAAATTTCTCATTTAAGAAGACAACATGCCTTTAATGATTTGAATATTCTGCATACATGATGTGTGGGGCAATTTACATAAAGCAAATTTATATGCACATTTCCATCATGTGTCAGATAGCCCGTTTCAATTGTATTTTAGGTCAAGTTGTGCTGCATGTGTGCTTAAGAGGGAAGAAAAGAAAAAGCATTCAGCTTGTTTCAACATGGCAAATAGTGAGTGAAGATCCCAGAGTATTTGCTTTGTTTGCCTCCATTGGCTTTTATTTTTATTTATTAAATGTGAATGTTGATAAAAGAAAGTGTGATGTAGTAAACTGTGGAGCGAAGTCTCTCTGGACAGGAAATCAGAACCCACTCCATTCAATGAGGCTGAAGTTGCAGGGGATTATTTGCGGAATGTGGAGGCTGGTGGGATGAATGGTGTGGTCAATGGGATATTATCCTGCACCGGATGAAGAAAAAGGGTTGAGAGTAGAAGTACCAGAAAGTACCAGTGCCAGTGCTACTGCTGTTCAGGAGGATTTAAACTAATGTGGCAGAGGGTTGGGAACAAGTGCAGAGAGATAGAGGGGTGTAAAATGAGGGTAGAAACAAAAAGTAGTAAGGTGAAAAGTAAAAGTGGCAGGCAGGCAAATCCAGGGCAAAAAGCAAAAAGAGCCACTTTTCAACATATTTGTATAAAGGCTAAGAGTGTTGTAAAAACAAGCCTGAAGACTTTGTGTGTCAATGCGAAGAGCATTTGTAAAAAGGTGGATAAATTGTTATTAATGCAATGATAGTTATATAACAGATAGTTATTAATGAATATGATATAGTTGGGATCACAGAGACATGGCTTCAGGGTGACCAAAGACGGGAGCTCAGCATCCAGGGATATTCAATATTCAGGAGGGATAGACAGGAAAGAAAAGGAGGTGAGGTAGCATTGCTGGTTAGCGAGGAGATTAACGCAATAGAAAGGAAGGACATTAGCCTGGAGGATGTGGAATCGATATGGGTAGAGCTGCATAACACTAAGGGGTAGAAAACGCTGGTAGGAGCTGTGTACAGGCCACCTAGCAGTAGTAGTGAGGTTGGGGATGGCATTAAACAGGAAATTAGAAATGCATGCAATAAAGAAACAGTAGTTATCATGGGTGACTTCAATCTACATATAGATTGGGTGAACCAAGTTGATAAGGGTGCTGAGGAAGAGGATTTCTTGGAATGTATGCGGGATGGTTTTCTGAACCAACATGTCGAGGAACCAACTAGAGAGCAGGCCATTCTAGATTGGGTTTTGAGCAATGAGGAAGGGTTAGTTAGCAATCTTGTTGTGCGAGGCCCCTTGGGTAAGAGCGACCATAATATGGTGGAATTTTTCATTAAGATGGAGAGTGGCATAGTTAATTCAGAAACAAAAGTTCGGAACTTAAAGAAGGGTAACTTTGAAGGTATGAGACGTGAATTAGCTAAGATAGATTGGCAAATGATACTTAAAGGGTTGATGGTGGATATGCAATGACAAGCATTTAAAGATTGCATGGATGAACTACAACAATTGTTCATCCCAGTTTGGCAAAAGAATAAACCAGGGAAGGTAGTGCACCCATGGCTGACAAGGGAAATTAGGGATAGTATCAAGTCCAAAGAAGAAACATATAAATTAGCAAAGAAAAAGCGGCACACCTGAGGACTGGGAGAAATTCAGAGACTAGCAGAGGAGGACAAAAGGCTTAATTAGGAAAGGGAAAAAAGATTATGAGAGAAAGCTGGCAGGGAACATAAAAACTGACTGTAAAAGCTTTTATAGATATGTGAAAAGAAAAAGATTGGTCAAGACAAATGTAGGTCCCTTACACATCAGAAACTGGTGAATTGATCACAGGGAACAAGGACATGGCAGACCAATTGAATAACTACTTTGGTTCTGCCTTCGCTAAGGAGGACATAAATAATCTTCCAGAAATAGTAGGGGACCGAGGGTCTAGTGAGATGGAGGAACTGAGGGAAATACATGTTAGTAGGGAAGTGGTGTTAGGTAAATTGAAGGGATTAAAGGCAGATAAATCCCCAGGGCTAGATGGTCTGCATCCCAGAGTGCTTAAGGAAGTAGCCCAAGAAATAGTGGATGCATTAGTAATAATTTTTCAAAACTCCTTAGATTCGGGATTAGTTCCTGAGGATTGGAGGGTGGCTCCTTTTTAAAAAAAGGAGGGAGAGAGAAAGCGGGGACTTATAGACCGGTTAGTCTGACATCGGTGGTGGGGAAAATGCTCGAGTCGGTTATCAAAGATGTGATAACAGCACATTTGGAAAGAGGTGAAATCATCGGACAAAGTCAGCATGTACTTGTGAAAGGAAAATCATGTCTGACGAATCTCATAGAATTTTTTGAAGATGTAACTAGTAGAGTGGATAGGGGAGAGCCAGTGGATGTGGTATATTTAGATTTTCAAAATACTTTTGACAAGGTCCCACACAGGCAAACTTAAAGCACACAGTATTGGGGGTATGGTATTGATGTGGACAGAGAATTGGTTGGCAGACAGGAAGCAAAGAGTGGGAGTAAGCGGGACCTTTTCAGAATGGCAGGCAGTGACTAGTGGGGTACAGCAAGGCTCAGTGCTGGGACCCCAGTTGTTTACAATATATATTAATGATTTTAGACGAGGGAATTAAATGCAGCATCTCCAAGTTTGCAGATGACACGAAGCTGGGCGGCGGTATTAGCTGTGAGGAGGATGCTAACAGGATGCAGAGTGACTTGGATAGGTTGGGTGAGTGGGCAAATTCGTGGCAGGTTCAACTTAATGTGGATAAATGTGAGGTTATCCACTTTGGTTGCAAGAACAGGGAAACAGATTATTATCTGAACGGTGGCCGATTAGGAAAAGGGGAGGTGCAACGAGACCTGGGTGTCATTGTACACCAGTCATTGAAGGTGGGCATGCAGGTACAGCAGGCAGTGAAAAAGGCAAATGGTATGTTGGCATTCATAGCAAAAGTATTTGAGTACAGGAGCAGGGAGGTTCTACTGCAGTTGTACAAGGCCTTGGTGAGACCACACCTAGAGTATTGTGTGCAGTTTTGGTCCCCTAATCTGAGGAAAGACATTCTTGCCATAGAGGGAGTACAGAGAAGGTTCACCAGATTGATTCCTGGGATAGCAGGACTTTCATATGAAGAAAGACTGGATCTCACTAGACTTATACTCACTGGAATTTAGACGATTGAGGGGGGATCTTATTGAAACTTATAAAATTCTAAAGGGATTGGACAGGCTAGGTGCAGAAAGATTGTTTCCGATGTTGGGGAAGTCCAGAATGAGGGGTCACAGTTTAAGGATAAAGGGGAAGCCTTTTAGGACCAAGATGAGGACAAACTTCTTCACACAGAGTGGTGAATCTGTGGAATTCTCTGCCACAGGAAACAGTTGAGGCTGGTTCATTGGCTATATTTAAGAGGAAGTTAGATATGGCCCTTGTGGCTAAAGGGATTGGGGGTATGGAGAGAAAGCAGGTACAGGGTTCTGAGTTGGATGATCAGCCATGATCATACTGAATGGTGGTGCAGGCTTGAAGGGCTGAATGGCCTACTCCTGTAACTATTTTCTATGTTTTTCTGTTTCTAAATGAAACGGGTGCATTTGTCAACTCTGGTAAAAAAAAATCCATGAAGGAGAGACAAGGAAAACCTCTCAGGAGCACTGGCACAGAATGATATTTGCACCCAAACAGGCATGTTGAAATTGCAGAAATGAGAGTTCTCAAAGGTTGGAAGATGTTCAATCAAGATCTCTGAGGGCTGTCTGTTGGCATGTAATGGATATTTGTCTCTGAAGTATACTGAGATGGAGATAGAGGGGCAAAGATTGAAATAAAAGTTAAAGATGGGCCAGATAATCATAAACAGCTGGTAAATAGAAACAAAGATGATGACACTTTGGAGTTCAGCATATGAACAAGAAGTAACTCCAAAGTAGTCATGAGTTTAATGGAATAAAAAATGAAGGAAGATGTCAAATTAGGAATAAAGCAAGGACTTTAATCCATAAAGTTAGCTGATGTTTAGACACTCATAGATTCTTAACATTATAACTTCTATCTGGAGGAAGCAAGTTAATTTAAAGGAGGTGGCTTAATGTGGCAAAGGTGGGTTATGGTGGAGGGAGTGGTGGGGACAGATAGAAGCAAAAGACACCTAGTGCTTTCCTGGTGAGGGATAAAGATGCTGGGGAATTGGATAATCATGGTGAAAATAAAGTGGATTGGACCAAGAAGCTGGAAATTATTAATATGTTGGAGCAAGTCAGAGGAGTCACAGACGTAATTAGGAACAGACTGTTCAGGGAAGAAGTAAGATCTGTGGGTCAAGCTTAAGCAATTTGTCTGCCAGAACGGTCCTTCTTGCAGGAGGCACGGTGGTTTTATGTGGTGCTGTTGAGGCTGGAGGGTGTGGAGGAACAATTTTCAGAGGAAGTAAGGTCAATGTCTGTCTGGGAGACAATGGCTGATATTCAATGGTGGATATGAGGAGGTGTGAGAAAACTGCTATTTGACCTCTGCAAGGTAGCAGTCAGTTCACAACGCAAATCGATGTGCTGCAAGTTCCCTCAGTGAACAATCCTTTTATCTGCGTAATCCTGGTAACCTGTATGTTGGGTTAATATGGAAGAGTGGCGCTGCAGTTAACAGATCATCCATGATTGTATTGAATGGCAGTACATGTATCAAAGGCCAAACAAGCTACGTCTACATCTGCTTTTCTCATGTTATTATAAGCTACAACTTACAACTTTTTTCTGTTTACTGAAGCTTTCCTAATGGCTGGAGAGTGTTTATACCTAACTTACTTTGAAAATTTTAGCATTCATAGACGTGTTGTCTCTTTTCTGACACAAGAACTCCTGTCTGGCAGGAGTGTTTACAGACCAGCTGTGATGGTTAGTGCAACACTGCAATATGATCGAAATGATTTTACTTTTGGTCTTCACCCAATCATATTCTCAACTTTTCTGTTCTCTACAGTTTTTTTCACTCTTCATCCCAAGGCTATCAACAGATCTTCTGAAGCCTTTTCATCCTGATTTCTGATCCTTACATTCTGGAATTGCACTCAGAATTTGCCAACTTCCTGTATGGACTTTGCTTCCACTTTCTCCAACAAAGAGCTGTTATCACCTTTTGAAGGAACTGACCCATTCTGAGTCCTTACCAATCAATGAAACTAAGTGTTGTAGAGTAAAACAGAAAATAAAGTCAACAAGTCTATGAAAGAAGCAGACCCTTTAGTCTAACAACTTCATAGCACCCAGGGTGCCCACTTCAGCAATGCCATTTGCCCACATTAACTTCACACTCCTCTAAACCTTTTCTCTTAATACATTTCTTTAGATGTTCTTTACATGTTCCCTTCAGATCACTTTTAATATTTTCCTGTCTTACCTTAAATCCAGGCCCTTTAGTACCTGGTTCCAGTTCCCTAGGAAAAAGACTGCACATTTGCCCTGTCTAAGGCCTAAAATACTATACACCTTCAGAGGTTTACCATTCTAAGTCCTAGACTACCCAGCACTGTAGCTCAAGCCCTTAAGAAGTTGGAAAGTAGTTCTTTTGGTAAATTGGTTTATTGTTGTCGTGTACCCAGGTACAATGAAAACCTTTGTTTTGCATACCATTCACACAGACCATTTCATCACATCAGTGCTTTGAGGCAGTTTAAAGGGAAAACAATAACATAATGCACGGTGAAATGTCACAGTTAGTGGAGGTCATAACAAGGTAGGTTGTGAGGTTAAGAATCAATCTTATTGTACTAGGGAATCACTCAATAGTCATACAACAGTAGGACAAAAGCTTTTGTTGAGCCTGGGGGACCATGCTTTTGGGCTTTTGAATCTTCCGCTCAAAGGAAGTGGGGTAAGAGAATGTTGAGGGTGGGCAAGCTATTTTCCAAGGCGGTGACAGATATAGGTGGAGTCCATGAAGGGGAGCCTGGTTTGCATGATGCAGAGCAGTTGCCATACCAACCCTGGTGCATTCAGATTGGATGCTTTCCACGGTGAGAGTTGAAACAGGCATGTCAAATTTCTTTATCTGCCTGATGATGTAGAGGTGCTTGTGTATTTTCTTGGTTGACATGTTTGAACTGGGACAGGCTTAGAAACGTGAAGTTCTCAACCCTCTTGACCTCAGCACCATTCTCATAAACAGGAGCCTGTTCACTGCCCCTTCACTTTCTGACCAGCCCTTTTGTTTTGCTGATACTGAGGGAAAGATTGTTGTCATGAGACGAGTGCACTAGGCGGTCTATCTCGTTCCTATATTCTGACTCATTGTTATTTGAGATTCGGTTCATTTGTAAAGAACAAGTTCCTTAAACAAATGCTTTCTGATACCATTAAAGTTGGCCTTTCTCCAATTCAGAATCTCAAAGCAAGGGCCAGACCTACCTTTTTCCATAATCACCTTGAAATAAATGAAAATGGCATTATGTACTGATAAAGAAAACTTTCCTGAGCACATTTGACAAATTCTATCCTATCCAGTCCTCTTACAGTATGGGAGTCTCAGACAACCTGTGGAAAGTTAAAATCACCTTCTCCATCACAATCCTGTTTCTGGCAATAGTCTGCAATCTCTCTAAAACTTGCTGACTGTTGGGTGATCTGAAATATAGTCTCATTAACATGGTCATACCTTTCTTAGTCCTCGTTTCCACCCATAATGCCTCACTAGATGAGTACTCCAGTCTGTCCTGACTGAACACTGCCATGACATTCTTCCTGACTAGTAACACCACCTCTCCGCCTTTACTCCCTCCTGCTCTAACGCATCTAAAGCAACACTACCCTGAAATATTGAGCTGCCATTCTTGCCCCTCCTGCAACCAAGACTTACTAGTGGCTACAATGTCATAATTCCATATGTTGATCCATGCCCTAAGCTCATCTGCCTTTTCATCTTGCATTGAAATATACACAACTCTGAACATTACTCCCACCATGCTCAACCTTTTGTTTTCTGACTTTGTGATCTTAACAACATCTGTCTCCACAATCACTTTCACAATCATTTATTCTGGCACTCTGGTTCCCATCACTTTGCATCTCTAGTTTAAACCCATCCCCCATCGTGCAATACTAGCAAACTTTCTCACTAGGATACATGTTCCCCTCCAATTTAGCTGCAAGCCATCTCTTCTTCCTCCTTCCCAATGATTCAAAAATCTGACACCCTCCCTCCTACACCAACTCCAATGCCAAATGTTAAACTGTTTGATCCTTCCTATTTCTGGCCTCACCAGCACGTGTCACAAGTAGCAATCCTGAGATCCTGGAGTCCTGTCCTTTAACTTAGCACCTAACTCTCTAAATTCACTTTATAGAACCTCATCTCTTTTCTTACCTATGTCATTGGTACCTATAAAGACATGACCTCTGGCTGCTCACCATCCCACTTAAGGATGCTGAGGACTCAATCCGACACGTCCCGGAAACTGGCACCTGGGAGGTAACATACCATCCTGGAATCTGATTCTCATCCACAGAACTTACTTTCTGTTCTGCTAACTAAAAAATCCCCTATCACCACAACTATCCTGTTCATACCCCTTCCCTTCTGAGCCACAGAGCTGATTTTGGTGGACACCTTTCTGCTGGACTTTCCTCTGCTAGCAATCCTCCACTCCCAAAAGTATCCAAAGTTGTAAATCTGTTGTTGAGGGGGATGGCCACAGGGAAACTCTGTACTAGCCTTTACCCTTCCTGGACTGTCACCCGGTTTCCTGTATCCTGCACTTTAGGTGTAACTACCTCTCTAAATGCCCTGTTTATCATCCCCTCAGCCTTCCCAGTGATCTGGTGTTCATACAATTCCGGCTGGAACTCAATGTGGAGTGTTAGGAGCTGCAGCTGGGTGCACTTCTTGCTGTTGCAGTCATCAGGGATACCAGAGGTCTCCCTGCCTTCCCACATCCTGCAAGAGGAGTATCCAACTATTCTGACTGGCATTCCTACTGCTCTAACTGTGCAATTATATAAAAAAGGAAACAGTAGAAGTACAAACTGGAACAAAAATATCTACCTACAGTTTTTTGCCTTCCCTCACTCAAGCCTCTCCTTGCTGAAGCCGTGAAGAGCTAGAAGCCTCAAAGTCCCCACTCAACACGATCTGCTCTAACAAAGACCGTTCCACATGCCCCTGCCTTATTTTATCTCTGATCGGTTGCTGTTCAAATGCCAAAATCCCCGTGAAACAATGCCTTTTTAATGTATGTTTGCTAAGCTGTGTGAATCACTCCTTCTCTTGATCCCGATCTCTGATTAGCCGCTTTCCAAATTCTGGAAGTCCTGTGAGGTATTGCTTGTTAATACACACTCACTGACCTCAGACAGTCACTTCCTCTCGCTCCTGATCTCTGGCTGCTGTTCAATCATTCTCACTGAAGTTATTTCAAAATGCTCTTCTGTTATAGATAGAACATCACTTATCTAGAACTAAAATATGGTCAGATTTTACACATTTTACAGATTTATATTGACTATACCTGCATACAAATGCTTGGTTTGTTTCAATAAAGTTCATTTGTCTGCTACCGTAATGTAACCAGAAATAGATTATCTTATTGCAGGCTTGATTATGATGAATTGCTGGTATTGTACTGTACAATTGGCTGACTAATTTTTATATCATACAGTTTATTGCCATGATAGGCAAACAAGAGATCAGATCCAAATAGCAAGATTAACATGTGATGTAATCCAGAGCAATACAGACCAAGACCAACTATGTGTTCCTTAGCAAGTGTTAAGCTTGACCATTTATTTTTGCTCAGCTCGAAGTTGCAAGAATTCAAAGCCTAACAATTTTTTTCTTTCCTTTAGCTGTCTATGATCGTGGACCTGTCCTGAGTCATGTTGACTTTCACTGTGAGAAGAACAACAAAGAGCACAGGACCGCAGAGATTAGTACCAAGAGTCTGATAATCCGGCGAGGCCAGACTTTCCACATCACGATCCACTTCAATAAAAATCAGTATGATCCAGATAACGATAGAATTAAATTTGTTGCTCAGACAGGTAATAAATAAGGTTTGAAACAGGGAAATTTCACAAAATATTCCAGTACTGTTCAAAGTCTTAGACATTATATATATCTAGGGTGCCTAAGACTCTTGCACAGTAATGTATTTGTCAACGTGGAGTGGAAAACAAGTTTGTAAATCTGATAAGAGCAAATGATGTTTAGAATTGAGAGGGTGGAGCGCCCAGGGGAGAGGTGTTGACAGGCGGCAGAGGAAGAGTGCCGGGGCGGTTGTTGGCACGGGAGCAGATTAACCCAGCCCTGAGACACCAGGCGAGGTCATTTGATTCCAAACAAATGGTTTATTCATTATCACAAAATGTCTCTCTGGTGCTTCCCACTCCCTCCCCTTTCCCTTACCCTTTCTGCAACCATGATTCCCCTCTTCTAGCCCCCTTCCCACTCTAAGTCCACAATAGAGACCCATATCAGAGACAGATTTATCATTACATGCGTACATCATGAAATTTGTTTTTTTTTACTGCAGCAGTAGAATGGAATACATAAGTGTAATGCCCTGGTTAAGATGTTACTGCTAATGTTGTAGGGTATTTTATTTAGTGGTTTCTGTAGAAGCAGGACATGACTATTTTTGGTGTAATGCCCTGGTTAAGATGTTACTGCTAATATTGTAGGGTATTTTATTTAGTGGTTTCTGTAGAAGCAGGACATGACTATTTTTGGTGTAATGCCCTGGTTAAGATTTTACTACTAATGTTGTAGGGTATTCCATTTAATAGTTTTCTATAGAAACAGTTTTTTGCTGGTAGTGTTTGGGTTACGGATAAAGATAAGGGGCTGTGATGTTCATGCTTAGGAATGTAGTGTCATCTGATCAGGATGGTGGAATTGGGAGAAGCTGGTTGGAGGGCTATTATGACGGACACTGGGGAGGGTCAAGGTCCTTTTGGTGGGAGATGGAGATATAAGAAGCTCAAGAGAACCAGCCATAGGATTTGATCCAATGTGAATGCATGATTTGGAGGTGTCCAAGAAGGCAAATCCTACCGGTGATCAGTGAATAGGAGTGGCACCATGAGTACATTGGACACATCAATTTTTGAAATATCTGAGCTTCAACCTGTGCACATTTGATTGTTTTAATTATGAAGGGCCTTTTCTCTTTTTTCCTTTCTTCTTTAATAATGGTTAATATTCTTAAATATGCTTTCTTTATGACTGTATGCACTGTACAGTCTGCTATTTCTTACCAATGGGCAATTGCATGGGGGCAGTAATTACACAGTATTCACACAGATCGGGGTTCAGGTGGCCAAGATATCCTGACCTCTTGATTTTGGTGGGACCCAAGTCATATTGACCCTAGGCATACAGAGTCTGAGAAAGGGGGTTTTCTCACCACTGTTATCAAGGGGCTAACAAGCCACATCTCTAGAGACACTCGGTGAAAAAGGGTTTCATTGTGGGGGTTGTCTGGGATTAGATTCACTGAATACTATGTAATTGAATTTCAGTTTATTGTCATTTAAAAACCACAAATGCAATGCAGTTAAAAAATGAGACAATGTTCCTCCAGAATGATATCACAAAAGCACACGCCAAAACAGATTACAGCAGAAAATCCACATAACGTTTGGCAATCCCCAAATCCAGAGTCCAGAGAGGCTGCTGCGTATTAATATCACACTACCATCTTAGCGCATTCCCTGGAAAGGAGCTCCAAATCCTCCAGACAAAACAAGATTACTCAGATACACCAAGTCAGGAGACCAACTCTACCACCCAACAAGCCAAAAACTAAAGCTACAAGACCTACACAAATCCACATAGTTACATATAGTTATAGTTAACATATAGTTACAACAGTGCAGACAATACCATAATTGATAAAAAAAGACCATGGGCACAGTAAAAATAGTCCAAAGATGTTAAAAGACTATATGTTTGAAAGAAACCACTGCACAGTTTCCACTAGTCCTCATGGTCCCAATAGACGTTATCCCACGCAGGCGGCAGAAGGGAATACCCCGCTATGGACTTCCACGGCACCGCCGGACTCAGACTCACAGACGCAGCACACACTGAAAGTGCCCCGACTGCAGCGGACTGTGAGTCTGTCGAACCTCTGAGCCCCCGACCATCCCCTCCAGCACAGCCTCTCCAAGCACCATCCTCTGCCGAGTGCACTACGACGCCCCTGCCACCAGCCACCGGCAATGTGACCCCGAGGACTTGGGGCCTGTTCTTCTCAACAGAGACCTGGACCTCACAACAGCAGTAGCAACGAAGAAGGCCTTCCTGGATATTTCCAGATGTTCCTCTGTGCTCCCACGTCTGTTTTTCATCAGATTAGGATTGTGCACAGCACCCCACTTCACAAATAACTGATATCATTTCCAGAGAGACCACTGCAAACTGTGTTATGCCGCCATCTTGGATAACTCATCTTGGATTGCTCTAAGAATACATTAAGTTGTTTGTATGTTTAAACCTGTGATAAACTATTGTATGGGGAACTGAATAAGAGGCGTGATTATGGATGCCACAGGGATTAAGTGTTGGAGTGTTTCAAAGAGATTATTCTTAACTATGGTTTATGCACTGAGCAGAGTGGATAACCACAGCCCAGCTGAACTGTTGATTAGGGTTTTTAAGTACCATTAAAGTATTAGGGAAAGTTACAATCATGCAATGGCAGCTTGACTAAATGGGTAAAGATGTTGTTTTAGTTCAGGCTTGCAATGATGTGACAGGAGTGAATGTGCCTCGTACAGTTGGGGTACCAGGAGAGGCAGGGCCATGGGCCATCTGTACTTTCAGAGAAGAGGGAGGTATAGTCGAGGATGCCAAATTGGAAGTCGAGTTTCCCATAGCTGAGGGCAGAGACTTTAAAGACAGGTTGCTTTCATTTCTGTGGAATGATGTGGAGGGTCTAATGAAAATTCCCATTTGGTATCAGTAAGTAGGTCTCTGGCGGAGAATGCCAAAGTGCACAAGCAGAGAGTCAAAGCTATCGTAGGCTGAGAATATTCTCAGGAGTGAAGCCCACCCCCGAGGGAGTCAGAGGGATACGAAACTTGGGCGGAGCAGTCCTCTCAAAAGCTGGATGAGTGGCAGTGCTCCGATAAAGCGAAAAGACAGCGACTGGTGAAAAGTCTAAAAGGTTTGGCTGCTGAGGCGGTGAGGTCCTTAAAGGGAAAGGACCTCTTTCCCACTTCTATGGGCTACATGCAAGTGTAGAGAATGTTTTTGGCATGACAGAGAGCCCAGTGAAGGGGTTAGGTGCATGTGTCAGGAGAAAGGGAGAAACTTTCTGCCCAGAGAGACAGCTGCTGTGCTTGGGCCATCCAGCTGGCTGATATGAACCAGTTAAGGATAGTCCAAGTGGCAAAGGGCACACAGGCACATGACGTGATTGCTGTAAGCCTCCAAAAGCCTTGTAGGATGCATCCTCCTCCCTCATTTATTGAGTTGATTACAGAAGTAAGAGAGGAGGAAATGTGATGGAGGAGTGGGAGGCCTCCGTCAGGAGGGCTCAGTCCTTTGTAGCAGCCTCTGTTGCTAAAGCAATCCCTAATGACACACTGAGAGGGGTTTTACAGTATTTCATGAAAGATTTGAGAACTGAGGTACCTCAGATGATATTGGCTGGTGCTGTTATCAAGCATGACAAAGCTGAAAGGGAGCTGGACCCACTGGTGGGATGTATTAAGCAGAGGGCTGCTACTGAATGGGTTCCCTTGAAAAGGAGAGTGAAGAGTATTGTCTATTACAACCGTGGTGAGAAGGACATTTTCAGTGTAAGTGTGAAAGACAGGAAAATCTTCAGAATGTGAACCAATGGTTGCTGAAACAAAAGGGGAAGTCGGGGAACCTCGGAGAGACTCAGTAAGGAAGTGGCCTGGCATCTCGGCGAGAACAATACCACAGTGTGAAACTCTGTTCCTGATGGCTTAGTGGGCCAAGCTCCAGCATATCCCTATGGATTGAGGGTATTTATGCTAGAGCCATACTCGGCACAGGTTCTCAGGTTAGTCTACTGTACAAATCCTTCTCCAACCCATTTACCACTGACACAACTCAGTGCCCTAGAGCTTTGGGGCCTTGGTGCTGATGACTACTTAGTTCCTTGTTGAAGCTGGAACTTTCAGAAGCAGATGTTGGTGTAGCTGAGGCTTTTGATATGTTAGTGTCAGTCTGTCCAGACCCAGTTGAGAAGGGTGAAGCTTCAATTCTAGTGGGAACAAATACTCCTAATATGAGGAGGCTAGTGGGAGCCTGCAAGGAGAGAATTGGAGAGAGTTTCCTGAAAACCTTGTCCATTCGCCCAGTGTTCAGAGCTGTGTTTGAGAAGGTGCAAGCCCATCCTAGGCCGGATAATGAACACAGATGAGGAAATGAGAAGCACACCCAGTCCAAACCCACTGTGTTACGGCCTGGGGAAGGAATTCATGATGGGAAACACCAAATTTCCCAAATGCCTGATGCTAAAGCCCTCCTGCTGGACACTCCGAAGAGGAGTCAGGCTTACCTGCTGCGGTACTGGTGAGGCCCGAAACGCAGAAGCTGTCAGCTGTACAGGTAAACAGGATGACAGTGACACAGGAACACCTTGGAGAGGGAGGTCACCCTTTGGCGGGGGATGCTGAAGGCACATCTTTTCCCAGTGACTGTAATCTCTAGTTTTCTTGGGAGAAAATCAGGAGAGAAACAATCTTCTGGAACTGAAAAATTAACTTTGGTGACTGCCCAGTACCCTGGTGTTGGAAAAGGAGACTGATGGAGAAGATGTTAAGGTTTGAAAATCTCTTTCCTACTGATGAGTTCGATGTGCGTTGTTCCAAGAGTACTCACCACACCATCTGAGTGACAGAGGACAGCCCGTTCAGAAAAAGGTGTTGGTGATTAGCACGAACAGAGGTGGAGGATGTTCCGCAGCATCGGCTGAAACTGAAGAAACCTGTGATTATCACTGAGTTCCTATAGTGGTGGTGAGGAAGGAGAATGGAAAGGTACAAATGTGTGTTGAGTATCGGACACTGAACCAACGTACAGTCCATGACCAGTCCACCCCTTCCAGGGACTGAGGATGCACTGGCCTGCCCGAGTGGAGCAAAATGGCTCAGTGAGTTGGACCTAATCAGTGGGTATTATCAGACACCCATGAGTGAAGAGAAGACAGCATTCATAAGTCCACTGGGATTCTTCCATTTTGAAAGAATGCACATCAGGAGCACCAGCCACTTTCCATCGTGTCACGGAGAAGACTATTGGGGTCATGAGCTTACTTGAGGTACTGAGTCCACACAGGAAGAGTAGGCGATGAGGCTGCTGAAGGTGTTCGACCACCTGAAAGGTGAAGGGTTAAAATGTCACTGGACAAGTCCCAGTTCTGCAAACTGTCTGTCATCTATGTTTGGGCACATAGTACTCACGGGGTGGAGTAATTACGGGTCCATCAAAGATGGACCACATGGCCAAGGCCCAAGAATGTGAGTGCTCTACTCTCATTCCTTGGATCCTGTGGGTACGACTGGAGGTTCAGACAGACAGACAGACATACTTTATTGATCCCGAGGGAAATTGAGTTTCGTTACAGTCGCACCAACCAAGAATAGTCTAGAAATATAGCTATATAAAACCATAAATAATTAAGCAATAATAAGTAAATTATTCCAAGTGGAAATAAGTCCAGGACCAGCCTATTGGCTCAGGTTGTCTGACTCTCCGAGGGAGGAGTTGTAAAGTTTGAAGGCCACAGGCAGGAATGACTTCCTATGAGGACTACTCCAAAGCAAGCCACCCTTTGAATCGGCTTCCGTGCGTTTACCCCCCCTTGGGGAAGATAGGAAGGAGGTCAAAAGGAGAAGATGGTAAAGTTTATCTTTGTCCTTCAGAGCCTTTTGGAGCAAATTGCGATGGAAAATGTGAAGAGGCCTTCCAATTGTTGAAGGAGCTGCTGACAAAACTACCTGTGTTGGGCTTTGTGAACCCCCAGATGCCATATGTATTGCATACAGATAGCAGCCAAGAGGGTTTAAGGGGTGTATCAGGACGAGGCACTGGGTTGAAACCTATCACTTCATCAGCTGAAGTCTGTCACCCTCCAAGTGAAACTACCCTACGCACAATTTGGAGTTTCTGGCACTGAAATGCTGTGGTGGATAAGTTGAGTGATTAACAATAAGGTGCCAAGTTCGAGGCAAGGACTGACAACAATCCATTGACTTTTATCCTGACCTCAGCAAAATTGGATGCTGCAGGCCATCATTGATTGGCAGCATTGTCTTCCCATAATTTCAGTTTGAAGTCCTGTCTGGGAGGCTGGAATATTGATTCGGATTCATTGACCTGACATCTGCAAGAAGGGCTGGAAATGGACGGAGAGTGGGAGAGCATTCCTGCACCTGGAGTAAAAACAATGTGCCAGTTTTCTACCACGGGGAAGTCAGAGGCAAGGCAAGGGCAGGAGAGAGCTGTGGATCATTTAGGAGCTTCTTGTTGTGCCAATCCACAGGCTTACTGCAAACTGTCCACTCTGAAGGTGAAGCAGTTGTCTGCATTGAGTCCTGGGGTAGTGCCAGCCTCTCAGCGAGATGACCCTTGTATAGGTAGCATACCGCTCGGTCACCCGTTGCAGAAGGGGATATGACCCGAGTGGAAAGATGAAACTCCCTGCCATACCTCTGCTGCTGAAAGAATGGAACCAGGTTCTATACAGGGTCACGTCCCCCTAAGGCAGACCTCTGCGTTCCCAGTTGGTTTTGCCTGAGAAGTATCGGGGAATTGTGTTGAAATCACGTCATGATGATTCAGGTCATTTGGGGTTTGACATGACCTATGGATTGGTCAGTGGTTGGTTCTACTGGATCTGAATGAAGCCCGAAGTTGAAGAGTACTGTAAGTTGTACATTCAATGTATTCAACGGAAGACGTGGCCTTTGAGGGTCGCTCCCTTATTCCATTTACAGAGTGTGGGGCCACTTGATCTATGAGTTTCTTCTCCATGGAGTCTGATTCCAGCAACACTGAGAATGTCTTGGTTATTACTGATGACCAGTCCAGGTATGCTCAAGCCTTCCCTATAAAGGATCAGAGGGCATCCACTGTGGGCAAAGTGCTATGGGAAAAGTATTTCATTCATTATGGCTTTCTAAGATGGATGCACTGTGATCAGGGGAGGGATTTTGAGAGTAGGCTCATACATGAGTTACTGGGCATGCTTGGAGTCGAGAAGCCGAGGACTACGCCTTATCACCCTTAGGGTGATTCCCAGCTGGAGAGGTTCAACCAGACATTGTTAGACTTGCTCAGACATATCAGTAAGTAGAATAAATGGAGTCAGCATATTGGGCATCTGGTCCACTGCCACAACTGTACACAGAATGAAGCTATTGGGTACTCGCATTACTATTTGATGTTCGGGCTCAAAGCAAGATTGCCTGTGGATCTCTATTTTGGGAATGGTGGGGAAGACTTCCCACAGAAGACCTATATGTCTGACATGAGGAGGGAATTGCAAAAGGCTTATGAAATAGCAGAGGTCTCTGCTGCCAAGAAGAATCAAAGAAACAAGAGGAGATATGATCAAAAGGTTAGGTTCTCTCAGCTGATGCTCGGAGATGTAAGGAATTTGGAGCTACCAGGAAAGCATTAGTTGGCTGACTGCTGGGTGGCTATGCTCCATGTACTGGAGAGTAAGATGTCAATTATGCCAGTGTTCTGGGTGAAGCTAGAAGATGGGAATGGGCCTGTCAAAATTCTTCATTGAAACCACCTTTTACCTCTAGGACAGGAGGTACATGTTGACCCAGAGTCTGACATGGACTCTACACCTAGCAGGATGACTCTGCACCAAAGTGGGGGAACAGAAAGACAATCAGTGGAGAGAGCTGAAAGGGACCTATTCTCCGAATGCTGGACAGACTCAGAGGATGAGGAAATGGGGTGTGATATATGTTACCTTATGCAAATTCCCCAATAATTGATGACAAGATTCCCGAACCTCCCCATGCTGACTTGGATGCAACAGGGGGAGCTAGCAGTGGATAGGCAGACTTGCAGCTGAACAATGAAGGGAAGTTGGACTTCAAGGTAATTGAGGATGTAGCTGAACTCAGTCAAGTGGTAGGGAGACCTGAGCTGCCAGAAGGGATGAGTAATGGACAGAGGGGGCATCTACAAGGAGACAGGAAAGATCCCAAGGAGTGACTCAAACTGAAGAAGTGGAAAGCCGGATAAGGAGGTCTCAAAGTTCAGGAAAGGCCCAGACAGGCCCCAGTATGACACACTGGAGGAACAGAATGTTGCATCTATCCCCCTAGATAGTAGTATGTCACTACCATTTACAAGTGGTTTGGAGGTCATGACATAACAAAATTCCCTTGAAAATTGTGTTATTAATGATGGGCGGTAGATCTTGAAGTCATGAGGACATGACTATTTTTGGTGTAATGCCCTGATTAAGATTTTACTACTAATGCTGTGTGTGTGTGGCATCCGTTAGTCTTGCGAGACCATGGATCTGCGCCTGGAAAGTCTTGTCCTCTCCAGGGCGCAGGCCTGGGCAAGGCTGTATGGAATACCGGCAGTTGCCCAAGCAGCAAGTCTCCCCTCTCCATGCCACTGATGTTGTCCGAGGAAAGGGCAAGGGCTGATATAGCTTGGCACCAGTGACGTAGAAGGCAATGTCGGACTGCCTGAGGGACTCCAGCTCCAGATTCATCCTCAGAGTTTACTCCCGGAGCCTTTCCCATGAGTGGATAAGGCTGCAAGGCAGCGGAGGTTTGAAATCAGAGTTTTCCCTCTCTTAGATGGACTGCCTTCCCAGGCTGACAAGCTCCATCTACCCGAAGCACTGGTTTGAAGGCACCAGGATCCGCCTTTGCCCCTTCTCCTGTTGTAGAAACAGTTCTATCGAGCTTAGAGGCTAAGCCACACAAGAAGGTCAGGAGTTGGACTTGGTTGTCAGAGGCTATTTGAGGTGCATGCCATGAGGATTATTTTTAGGTAGCGAGAGCTTGTCCCCACTACCACTCCTCGGCTTGACAGCCTTGGAACTAGAGCTGTAGGGTATTCCATTTAATGGTTTCCTGTAGAAACAGTGAGCTTTACTGGTAGTGTTTGGGTTACCAATAAAGATAAGGGGCTGTGGTGTTCATGCTTAGCAATGTAGTGTCATCCAATCAGGATGGTGGAATTGGGAGAAGGATCTAGAGAACGCTGGGCGGAGAGGTTTTTGAAACAGACATGGGTAGTGTGTCAAGGTCTTTTTGGTTGGAGATGGACAGAGAAGAAGCTCAAGTGATTCGATGGAGTCCAAGAGGGGAAATCTATCAGTGATCAGTGAACAGGAGTTGGCACGGTGAGTACATCAGGCACACATCCTTTTGGAAGATTTGAGCTCCAACCTGTGCACATTTTACTGTTTTAATTATTATGCACCCCTTTTTTTCTTTTTTTCATTTCTTCTTTGACAATGGTTTGGCTAAGTTAAAATTCATAAATATAATGTCTTTATAATTGTATGCAGTGTATGGTCTATTAGTTCTTGCTGATGGATGATTTCATGGGGGGGCAGTAGTTACACAGTATTCATGTGGATTGGGGTTCAGGTGGGTGAGACATCCCAAGCTCATGGGTTTGGTGGGGCCCAAATCATATCAGCCCTAGATGCACAGAGTCTGAAAATGTGGTTTTCTCACCATGGATTCCAGTCGCTGTTAGTGAGATGCTAACAAGCCGCATCTCTAGAGGTGCCTGGTAAAAAGGGGTTTCATAAAATTACTACAGTACTGTGTAAAATTCTCAGGCACCTTAGCTATATATATGTGCCTTTGACGTCTGCATAATACTATATTAATTTTAACAAAAATAATTTTAACGTTTCTCTGATTCTAACTTATTTCATTGTTTAATAATATATTATGTTTATACAGTAATGACATTCTCCCTTGAACTGATTTGCTTAAACTGCCATTGCCTGGCAGGTTGAATTTACAAGATTCATATTGCAAGAACAAAATGGCTGATCCTTGCCTAAGATTTGAATATTCATGAATATCTCAGACAGGAAATGTTGTCAATGCAGAAAATGGGGCATCAATTCTCAGACAGAGTAAGAAGTATAAAACATTTGTAAAACTATTGGTAATCTCATTGATTTGTGACAAACACAAAGTTTATAGACTCTTTGCTGAGCCACATGTATGTTTTTCCTATAAGGTCGCATTTTAATATATTCTGTTATCTTACTTCTCATTTGAATGATAACTAGAGTATCCATTGCTAACATTGCCATTTTTAAAAAATGTTTGGGATTTACATAGTCAGATTCATGGGATTTATCAACTTTTACTTACCTGTCCGGTAATATTTCTTTACTGATACTAATTTCTTTTATTTGTTTGTTTGTACTGGAATTTGGTTAGCTGGTATTCCTAAAGACTTCGTATGTTTTCACATTTTATTTGTTGATTTCAACAACCATCCCTTGCTCACCCATGGCTGACAGTCAGGCATTGACAGACAATTCCTCAGGGCTGCTGAAAGTGTTGTAGATTGCATGTAAGTTGTTGAGCGAATGAAACATATAGGCTAGTGAGGATGTAACTTTACACCCTTTGTCATTTCTATCATACTTCATTAAGGTGAAAGGGAATGTGCAGCCTATAATTATTGTACAATACAGTAATCATGATTTAATTCCTTAACTAATAGGAAAATAATCAATTGAATCCTTTAAAATGGAAGTGCAAAAGAATTCTAAAAGCTGCACAGATTCTGTACCAAAGTATTAACTCAAGGAATCAATGTTAGTAGTTCCATCTATCCTGACTGCTACAGTGCCTGTAAAATATATTCACCCCCACTGGAAGTTTTTGTTTTATTGTTTTACCAAGTTGTATCACAGCGATTTAATTTTGCTTTTTTTGATACTAAGCAACAGAAAAAGACTCTTTTGTGTCAAAGTGAAAGCAGATCTCTACAAAGTGAACTAAATCAATTAAAAATATTAAACACTAAATAATTGATTGCACCCCCTTCAAGTCAGTATTTAGAAGATGTGTCTTTGGCAGCAATTACAACCTTGGGTCCACATAGATAGGTCTCTATGAATCAACTAGACATTGCAATTTTTCCCCAGATTGCATGAGGATTGTGAGTGAACAGCCCTTTTCAAGTCCAACCATTTGTATTGAGGTCTCAACTCTGAACTGGCCACTCCAGGACAAGTCAGAGCCCAGGACATTAGCTTTGTATATTTTTTAGACAATCCTGTGTAGCTTTGGCTTTATGCCTGGGGTTATTGTTTTGCTGGAAAACCAATCTACCCCCAAGTTGCAGTTGTTTTGCAGACTGCATCAGGTTTTTCTCCAGGATTTCCTTGTATTTTGCAACATTCACAAACTTCCCAGGACCTGCTGCGGTGAAGCACTCCCACAGCATGATGCTGCCACCACCATGCCTCACAATAGGGATGACGTGTTTTTGATGATGTGCAGTGTTTGGTTTACGTAAAAAATAGCATTTTGTCTGGCTAAAAAGCTCAATTTTGTTTTTATCAGACCATGGAAGCTTCTTTCAGCTGACTTCAGAGTCTCCCACGTCTTCTGGCAAACTCTAGCTAAGATTTCATGTGTGTTTTTTTCAACAGGGGCTTTCTCCTTGCCACTCTCCCATAAATCTGCAACTGCTGAAGCACCCAGGCAACAGTTGTTGTATGCTCAGTCTCTCCCATCACAGCCACTAAAGCCTGTAACTTCTCCAAGTGTGTTATTCCTACACATTATGCATATAATGTGTGTGTGCGTATGTGTATGTGTATATGTGGGTTAAGGTTACCTAATTATAACCAAAATATTAAAAACACAACACTGGCAATTGTAGAAAAATCAGTTCAAGTTCAAAGTTAAATATAATTCTCTAATATAAAAGTGGAACAGTAATTATAACTTTAAATAGTAATAATAAATGACAGAGATGTCTTACTTCTTGGAACAAGTAACAGTGTGGAAAAGGTAATAGAGTTGATGTAAATTATCTAGATTCCCCAAAGCCTTTTTGAGAAAGTGTTGCAAAGTTGATTGATGAACAGTTCAAAACACGGATCTGGAGCAGATGCAGCAGATTGGATAGGTAATTGGCTCACGAGAAATCAAAGGGTCATTGTACGGGACAATTATTCCAAAGAGATGAAGGTCAGAAGTAGGATTCCACAAAACACTTATGCACCTTGTTGGGGTTTGAAGATATACATTGACCAGATCAGATAAGAAATTTAAGTTTCCGTCCTGGAAGAACTTTGAAGAACAGATGGGTTTTACAACAATTTGATAGTTTCAGAGCGATTCTTACTGAGAATAATTCTTCTCTTCAATTCTGGACTTTACTTAATTACTTGAATTTAAATTGCCATAGCTGCCATGGTAGGATTCAATCTCGTGTCCTTAGACTGAAGATCCAGAACTCTAGCTATAGTCATGTAAATTAACCACCAACTATTGTATTATATTTGATGTGCTGACAAATTAGTTTATTTTTGTTCTTTTCACTTTAGGGCCAGAACCTTCAGAGAACTCTGGAACTAAGGTATTGTTTCCACTGACAGAGTCCATAAATAGAAAGCGATGGAGTGCAGTTGCTGAATCCTTCTCCCGAGGCAAATTATCCCTAGAAATATCTTCATCTCCATATGCTAAGATTGGCCATCACGTCTTAATGCTCCAGAAGCTATCTTCAACCCAGATTGAGAGCTACCTGTTAGGGGAGTTGGTATTGCTTTTCAATCCATGGTGCTCAGGTACTTCTTTATTTTATACGAGATTACAATGTTTGCTTTGGTTAGCGGAATAAGACAAAGTGTCAAATGAAACTGTCACCATAAGCTAGAATTTCTTTCTCTTGTAAAGTCATCAGCACTGGTAAGACTGTAGAATTTTGGGACATATCCAAAAAGAAAATGAGAGCTAAATATTTCAGTATATGCTTTATTCAAGCATAACAACTTGATAAGGCAATGTGTAGGAGCAGATTGTAAGGGTACAGTTTGTGGGGTTAAGTATTGAAAACAGAAATGTTTTGAAAACAAAATTACATCCCATAGTCTAAATAAATTTAATCATTTCTAATGATTTGTTACCTAAGTTTCACATGTCTATATGATACAATGGCAGGTATAAATAGCTGCTCATCACTGAATGACTAATGTTGCAGATTTGGGAACAAGCCAGTCCATTCTATCACATAGCAAATGCAGATTAATACTTTTGAAAAGATAACCTTGGATGACTACCTCCAAAAGAGATCTGTTTCAATTGGTTGAGATGTTAAAGCTGTAAAAAATCTTGAAGCTGAACCCCACTCACTACTCCAGGTTCATGTGTGGAGTGCAGTAAGAAAGCAAACAGTTGGTGACAAGCAGTTTAAATATTTTTGAATTTGTGTTCATGGCATTGCTGGGTGCATTATGAGAACCCACCATGCTGCTAGCAAATGCCGATAAATATTGAGGATGTGGTCACCAGGCCTAGGTTAAGAGTCTGCATTCAGAGTTAGTTTTTTGATTTTATTAGAGGAAATGGTACACGCATGATATAAATAAAATGTGTAGCTGACCACAAGTTAACTGTTGTTACTTGGTCACAAGGCAGTTGGTTGTCTGGATTTTTCTTATCTACCTTACCAGGTCTTGCTTTTTATGCCAGAAGATGATTGCATCAATTTTTCATCGTCTTCGTTCTTATGTTAGGACTATAATCCTGATCAAGAATCTATCAACCTCTGCCTTAAATATACCCAAATGATTTGGCCTCTACAGCTGCTGGTGGTAACAAATTCCACAAATTCACTACCCTCCGCTTAAGAAATTTTTCCATGTCTCTGTTTTGACTTCCCCACCATGGGAAACATCCTTTCCACATCTACTCTGACTAGACCTTTCAAATGGTGCAAGGTTTCAATGAGATCTCCCTTCATCCTTCTAAACTCCAGCGAGTGCAGGCCCAGAGCCAACAAATGCTCTTCATACGATAACCTTTTCATTCCTGGAATCATCCTTGTGAACCTCCTCTGAACCCTCTCCAATGCCGGCACACCATTTTTTAGATAAGGAGCCCAAAACTGTTCACAATACTCAAGGTGCGGCCTCACCAGTGCCCTATAAAGCTTCAGTATCATGTCCCTGCTCTTATATTCTAGACCTCCTGAGATGAATGCTAACATTGCATTTGTCTTCCTCACCACTGGCTCAACCTGCAAGTTAACCTTTAGAGTTTTCTGCACAAGGACTCCCAAGTCCCTTTACATCTCAGACTTTTGGATTTTCTCCCCATTTAAAAAATATTCTGCACATTTTTATCCTACAAAAATGAATGAACATGCATTTTCCAACATTGTATTTCATTTTCCATTTTTTTGCCCATTCTCATAATCTGTCTAGGTCCTTCTACAGTCTTCCTGTTTCCTCAACACCACCTGTCCCTCCATCAATCTTCTTATTATTTGCAAACTTGACAACAACGCCATCTATTCCATCATCTAAATCATTGATATACAGCATAAAAAGAAGTGGTCCCAACACCGACCTTTGCGGGACACCACTAGACTGGTAGCAAATCAAAAAAGTATCCTTTAATTCCCACCCACTGCCTCCTACCAATTAGCCAATGCTCTAATAATGGCAGTACTTTCCTGTAATAGCACGGGCTCTTAACTTGGTAAGCAGCCTCATGTTTGGCACCCTGTCAAAGGACTTCTGAAAATCCAAATATACAACATCCACAGCATCCCCTTTATCTCTCCTAATTGTAATCTCCTCAAAGAATTCCAACAGGTTTGTCAGGCAAGATTTTCCCTTAAGGAAACCATGCTGGCTTTGTCCTATCTTGTCTGGTGTCACCAAGTACTCCATAACCTCATCCTTAACAATTGACTCCAACATCTTTCCAACCACAGAGGTCAGGCTAACTGGTCTTTAATTTCATTTCTGCTGCTTCCCTCCTTTCTTAAAGAATGGAGTGACATTTGCAATCTTCCAGTTCTCTGATCCATGCTGAAGTCCAACGATTCTTAAAAGATCAATACTAATGTCTCTACAGTCTCTACCACTATCTCTTTCAGAACCCTAAGGTGCAGTTCATCTGGTCTGGGTGATTTAAGTACCCTTTGGATTTTTAGCTTTCTGAGCACCTTCTTCCTGGTAACAGTAACTGCACTCACTTTTCTTCTCTCACACCCTTCTACATCTGGTACACTGCTAGTGTCTTCCACAGTGAAGAATGATGCAAAATATTCATTTAGTTCACTTGCTATTTCCTTGTCCCTGTTATAATTTCTCTGTTTTTTTTTACTAGCAGTCTTATATCCACCCTTATCTCTCTTTTTTTTAAATATACTGTACTTGAAAAAACTTTTTTTTCTCCACCTTGATATTGTTTGCTACTTTGCTTTTAAATTACATCTTTTCCATCCTAATAATTTTTTTGTTGCTTTCTGTAGGTTTTTAAAAGCTTCTCAATCCTCCCTTTTTCTGCTAATTTTTGATGTATGCTCTCTCTTTTGCTTTAACGTTAGTTTTGACTTCCTTTGTCAGCCACGGTTGTACTATTTTGCCATTTGAGTATTTCTTTGTTTTCGGAATGTATCTATTCTACTTCTTTCTAATTTATCCCCAGCAACTCAAGCCATTGTTGCTCTGCTGTCATCCCTGCCAGCATCTCCTTCCAATTTACTTTGGCCAATTCCTCTCTCATACCACTGTAATTTCCTTTACTCCACTGCTACATCAGTCTTTACTTTTTCTCTATCAAATTTCAAGTTGAACTCAATCATATTGTGATCACTACCTCCTAAGGGCTTCTTTACCTTAAGCTCCTAATTGCCTCTGGTTCATTACATTACACCTAATCCAGTATAGCTGATCTCCTAGTAGGCTCAATGACAAACTACTCTAAAAAGCCATCTCACAGGCATTCAACAAATTCATTCTCTTGAGGTCCTTTACCAATCTAATTTTCCCAATCTACCTGTATGTTAATTTCTCCCATGACTATCATAACATTGCTCTTCTAACACGTCTTTTCTATTTCCCATTGTAATCTGCAGTCCACATCCCAGCTACTGTTCGGAGGTCTGTATCTAGCTGCCATCAGCTGCTTTTGGAATCTCTTTAGTCATCTCCATCAGAAACCTGGGGTGCAGACCATCCAATCCAGCTGACTTATCTCCATTCAGATCTTTCAGTTTCCCAAGAACCTTCTCCCTAATAATGGCAACTTCACCTACACTTTTACCCCCTGACCGTTTCAAACCTGGCATACTGCTAGTGTCCTCCACAGTGAAGACTAATCCAAAATACTTACTCAGTTTGTCCTCCATTTCCTTGTCCCTCATTACTACTCTCCAGCATCTTTTTCCAGCTATCCAATATCTACATTCACCTCTCTTTTGCACTTTACATATCTCAAAAAAATTTTGGTATCTGCTTTAATATTATTGGCTAGCTTACCTTTGTGATTATTCTTTTCCCAATTCCCTAACTTCCCAAAAATTTATGCTGGTATTATATGCCCTTTTGGGGTTTTATGTTGACTTTGACTTTTCTTGTTAGCCACAGTTGTGTCATCTTGCCTTTAAAATACTCCTTCTTCTATGGGATATGTATATCCTGCACCTTGTGAATTCCAGCCATTGCTGCTCTGCTGTTATCCTGTTAACCCTGCCAGTGTTCTTTTCCAATCAATTCTGGCCAATCCTCTCTCATGCCTCTGTAATTCCCTTTATTACCACGAGCTTCTCCAAAAAGCCATCTCATAGACATTCTAGAAATTCCCTTTCTTGGGATCCAGCATCAACCTGATTTTCCCAATCTACTTGCATAATGAAATCCCCCATGACTATCGTAATATTGCTGTTTTGACATGCATTCTCTATCTCCCCTTGTAATTTGTAGTCCACATCCTTATTACTCTTCGGGGTTTTGTATATAACTTCCATCAGGACCTTTTTACCTTTGCAGTTCCTAGTTCTACCCACAATGATTCTACACCTTCCAAACCTATGTCACCTCTTTCTAATGATTTGATTTCATTTTCTCCCAGCAGAGCCATGCCATCCTGTCTGCCTAGCTGCATGACCTTTCAATACAATGTGTATCTGTGGACATTAAAGTCACAACTATAATCTTCTTTCAGCCATGATTTAGTGATAGCCACAACATCATACATGCCAATCTCTATTTTTTCTACAAGTTCATCTACCTTATTCTGTATACCACACACATTCAGATATAACACCTTCAGTCCTGTATTCTCCCTCTTCAATTTTATCCACCTTTTTCATTGCAGCTCACCCTGTTGACTGCAATTTTGCCCTACCATCAGCCTCCCCTAACTAGCCATCTCACTACACACTGCCTCTGTCTATAAACCAACTATCCCATCTTCAGACCTATCACTCTGGTTCCCATCCCCCTGATAAGTTAGTTCAAACCCTCCTGAACAGCTCTAGCAAACCTGCCCACAAGGAGGTTGGGCCCCCTCAGGTTCAGTTACAACCTGTCTCTTTTGTACAGTAGTAACTTCCCCAGAATAGATCCCAATGACCCAAAAAACGGAACCCCTGCTCTCTGCGACAGTTCTTCAGCCAGGCATTAACCTGCCATATCATCCTATTCTTACGCTCACTGGGCAGCAATCCAGAGATTAGTACACTGGAAGTCCTGTTCTTCAGCTTTGTTATTTGCATCACCTCATCTATTTTCTGTATAATCCCCTCCAGGCCACACACCAGCTGACATGGAAGTATCTTGCTGTTTCTTCCTTTTTTTTGGATCACAACACTAGATCTGCACATCTGCCCCCACCCCACCCCTACTCAGCAGCGCCAAGACAGCATTTTCACTGGAAGGACAAATCCTTTACAGACAGTAGCGGGAGTCAGACCCCGATCTAGCAGTTGGCATTGTAAAGTGATTGAGCTAACAGACTGCCCAAGATCCGGTCAACTTCAGCTTTAAATATTCCCGATACCTTGGCCTCCACAGCTGTGAATTCCATAGGTTCACCACCCTCTGGCGAAAGAAGTTCCTCCACATCTCGATCATAAAGGGACATCTTTCTAGTCTGTGCCCTCTAGTCCTAGACTCTTCCACTATGAGAAACGTCCCTTCCGTGTCCACCCCATCTAGGTCTTTCAATATTCAATAGATTTCTATAGAATTCCCTCTCACTCCCCCTCAAAGTGTAACGGGTACAGGCCCAGAGCCACCGAATTCTCCTCATTTATTAATCCTTTCATTCCCAGGATCATGTTTGTGAACTTCCTCTGGACCCTCTCTGAAGTCAGCACATCCTTTCTTCAATAAGGGGTCCACAACTGCTCACAATGCTCGAAATGTGGTCTGATCAATGCCTTAAGAAGTCTCAGCACAACGTGCATGCTTTTATATCCAACTTTTCATTTTCTTTTATTTACCTCCAACTCAACCTGCAAGTTTTTACCTTTAGGGAATCTTGCACGACGACTCCCAGGTTGCTTAGCACCTCCGATTTCTGAATTTTCTCTCCAATTAGATGATGCCTGTATTCCTTCTACCAAAGTGCATGAACATATACTTCCCTACATTATATTCCATATGCCACTATTTTGCCCCTTCTCCTCATCTATCCTTCTGCAGACTCCCTGCTTCCTCAATATTAACTGCCCCTCCATCTATCTTTGTATCATCCGCAAAGCCATCAATTTCATCCAAATCATTGACATATAACATGAAAAGAAACTGTCCCCACATCAACCTCTGCAGAATACCACCAGTCACCAGCAGAAAACCAGAAAAGGCCCACTTTATTCCCACACTTTGTTTCCTGTCAGTCAGCCAGTCTTCTGTCTATGCTGGTATATTTTCTGTAATACCACGGGCTTTTATCTTGTTTAATGGACTTACGTGCAGCACCTTCTGAAAAATCTAAGTGAACAACAACATCCACTGACTCCTTTCTCTATCCTGCCATTTTATTTCCTCAAAGGATTTCAATAGATATGCTAACCAAGATTTCCTTTTAAGGAAAACATGCTGACCATGCTGATTTGGAGGATGAGAAGTGATTGATAGAGATATTTAAGAATATGAGAGGCATAGGTAGTGTGGAGAGCCAGTGCTTTTCTCCCAGGGACGTAACAGCCAATACCAGAGGACAACAGTGGAGCAGCAGCAGGGGAAGGACGTGGGTGTTGGTTACATCTCAGAGGATGAGGAGGGACCAGCCTATAGGTCCTCCTCTAACATTGGCTTCTTCTTCAAGTAGGATTCGAGATTTAGGGAAGATGTAAGAGATAGTTTTTTTTATAGACTGCATTATGTGTCTGGGACACACTGTCTGGGGTGGAGTAAAGGCTGGTAGGGATGTTCAAGGGACTCTTAGACACCATTAGCCACACTGGATTTCAAGGCGAGTGGACCCTGGTTTGAATCCAGCTGGCTCTTTGCACACTTTCTATCCGTGCTGGGGGTTAAGCATCGAGTTAGCAACTTGGCCTTGTAAAAAAGCAGATAGAATTGCTGGAGAAATAGCAAGGTTGCTGCCCAGTGCACCACAAAGGGTGAAAAAGAACAACAACCACAAGATAAGCACATGGGTGTAAAAAAAAATGGATGGTTAAGAGTCATATAGGAAGGAGGGAATAGTTAGTTTGATCATGGAGTAGATTATTTAGGTTGGCACATCATTGTGGGCTAAAGGGCTTGTACTGTGCTGTACTATTCTATGTTACTATATAGAAATTAAGGCTTATAAATTTGAAATGCTTTATGCACTTGACTAATCTGGAATGGTGAAGAGATGTGAAGCCAAAGCTTTGAGGTCCCATCCCAGATTTCACTTGGTCACCCTGGATGTGGAATCATCATGTTACAAATTATGAGGAAATTCCACGCATTCAATCCATTAATTTCCTCGATGATTTAACTCTTGAAATTTAGCTTCTCCCTAGAATATAGTATTTTTTATTGATTTATTTTAAAATGTATTTAAAGACACACCATAGAACAGGCCCTTCTGGTCTTTTGAGCCATGCAACCTAGCAACCCACCAGTTTAACCCTAGCCTAATCACATGGATCATTAAACCAAAATTAAACCAATACATCTCTGGACTGTGGGAGGAAAGCAGAGGAAACTCACAGACACATGGGAAGGAACATGCAAACTTGCTTACACAGAACGCCGGAACTGTGCTCGAAAATCCAATAGCCTGAGCTGTAATAGCATTGCACTAACTGCTGCACCACCATGGTGCCATGCAGAAAAGAAAGTCTTATTTTCAAACGAGGGAGAGGATCAGTGAAATCATTTAGTGTCTAAGTGTGCAGAATGACTTGTAAGATATTTCATTTCATGCAAGGTGACTGCTTATGATGCAATGAATGGAATGGGTGTTGCACTTTCTGGCGTGAAAGAGTTTATTACAGTACTTTACTACAATTTGCATATCCCTGTTGATGCTGCTATTGTGTTTTTTTTCTCTCTTCAGAGGATGAAGTCTTTCTGAAAGACAATGAACAGCTTAAGGAATATGTGCTAAATGAGCAAGGGATTATCTTTACTGGCTGCACTGATTATATTCAAAGCCTACCTTGGAACTATGGACAGGTGCTACGAAACCTTCCTTGCAAACCCTGCACTAATTCTGATAACAATGAGTTTCAGTGTTAATTTTTCGGGCAAGTAAAGACTGCTTCCAATTTGATGATGCATCATGCAATTTTTTTTTGAACGAAGCAGATATATGCAAAACCAAGCTGTTGACGATCCTAGTAGTATTAGATTTCAACACCCATTCCAACATCACACTTTACCAGCTATCTGCACAATCTCTTTGTGCCAATAAATAATTCACCTTTTCTAACCCGTACAGCAAGTTTTCAACAATCCTGTACAGACTCCTTTGAAATAATAAAACCACAGACCGATATGTAGTTTCTGTTCAGCTTATTCCCAGGAGCATTAGCACAACGCATGTTGTGTTGGGAGGTTAATGGGAGCCTTCACCCTCCTTGTTGATGTGCCAGAACGTGGGTATTGGGATTCAAACCTTGCCCCTTCACTAGTGTTCTTGCAGCACTGAATCACCCAGACTGTGGTATGCAGAGACTGTGAGAGCTGATGTTGGGCAGGCTGTGGTGAATGATGCAGTTGCACCCAGGTTGGATATACTGAGTTCAGAGCATTACCGAGAACTGAAGGAGACTGCTAAGGTCCTGTGGTTTCTCTTATTACCTCAGGCTGGCTGTGACGGAAGCTGCTGCTCTCCCTCCCCCCCGTTCTGGTTCATTACATGACTTCCTCCATGATGGAAACTTCTCTGTAATTTGAGCTTATAACTATAGTGAAAGGTTTAGAAAACTATTTTGAACACACGAGTTTCTGCAAGTGCTGGAAATCTAGAACAACACTTGCAAATTGCCGAGGAACTCAGCAAGTCGGTTAGCAGTTAGGAGAATAAACGGCCAAAGTTTCAGGCCAAGAGCCTAAACTAGGACTGGAAAGGAAGGGGGAGGAAGCCAGAATAAGAAGGTAGGGGAGAGGAAGGAGTACAAGCTGACAGGTGAGATCAGGTGAGGAGGAAGGAAGGCGGGTGGGAGCGCAGGGTGAGGGGGATGAAGTAAGAAGCTGAGAGGAGATAGGTTGAAGAGGTAAGGGGCTGAAGAAGAAGGAAACTAATAGTAGAGGACAGTGGAGGAGGGGAAACCAGTGGGAGGTGATGGGCAGGTGAGGAAAAGACAAGGTTTGAGAGGGTAACCAGAATGAGGAATATAAAACGAGTGAATGTGGGGGTGGAAACATTGGAAACATATCAGATAACATCCCATGCACATCAATCTTCAGTCCATGCCCTTCAGGGACTTCAACGTTCAAAGTAAGATTATTATCAAAGTACATGTATGTCACCCAACCCTGAGATTCACCTTCCTGCAGGCATTCACAGTAAATGCAAGAAACACACACGCTATATGAAAGACCACACACAACAGGATGGACAACCAACCAATCTGCATGACAACTAACTGTGCAAATAAAAATAATAAATAAATAAGCAATAACTGTTGAGAACATGAGATGAAGAGTCCTTGTAAGGAGTCCATAGTTTGTGAGAACAGTTCAGTGATGGGGTGAGTGAAATTGAGTGAAGTTATCCCTTCTGGGTGAAGCGCCTGATGGTTGAGGGGTAATAACTGTGGTGAGGGTTCTGAGGCTCCTATACCTTTTTCCTGATGTCAGCAGTAAGAAACATGGCTGGTGGGGGTCCTTGTGCTAAAATTAAATTGTAATTATACTGTATGTGCTGTGCTTGGCTCTGGATCATAACTATTTGTGCCAAGTGGGACTGTATGTATCTGTTTTGCACCTGAGCCGCAGAGTAATGATGTTTCATTTGGGTGTTTACGGCCGAATGAGAATTGAATTTGAACTTGAAGTTTACAAGTGGATGCTCGTGCCTCCAAGTTAGAGGAACCCAGACAGAATGTGAGGTGTTGCTCATCCATGGGCTTGTCAGGGCAGCAGATAAGACCATGGACAGATGTCTCAGAATGGAAACGGAAAATCGAATTGAAATGGGTAGCCGCTGGGAGGTCCTGCCTACTGTGGCGGACAGAGCAACATTTCTCAACAGATCAGTCCCCCAATCTACTTCGGGTCTCACTGATGTAGAGGAGGCAATACCAGATACAATAGATGACCCTGAAAGATGCTTCGATGAAAAGTCGCCCCACATATGAAGGGTGTTTGGGGCCCTAAGTGGTGGTGAGGGAGAAGGTGTAGGGTAGTCTAGCAATCTCATGCTTACACAAATATATACTCTCCTATTACATTACTTTCTCTTCAGCACTTTGCCTTTTCCACTATCCTCTCCCAGCTTCTTACTTCACCCCCTCCCCTGCTCACCTTCCCCTTCACCTGTTTCCAAGGTGGCATTTAGCTGCAGAGTCCGCTAAGGTCATGACTTAGATTTACTTGTTTTCTTTTTGTTGTGCTTTTAGGTTTGTTGGGATGGTTTAGGGAACAGAGAAAGGAATCGGGGGTCAGGTTAGGGTTTAGGACAGAGATGTGGGGAGTTTGAGGTCAGGCTGCAGTAAAGCATCTGCTCTGTGCTCAAAGGCCAACAATGCAGACGTGGGACATATGTGGTCAGATGTCAGGCCGGCAGACCAGTTTGGATGAAGGCTGGTGGATCCCACCCCCTCCCCCCAACGTTAGAGAACTGTTCACAGGTTTGGGAGTTGGAGTTCCATGCAGGAGGAAGATTGAGGTCCAATGACTCTCTGGGTTCACAAATCAGTGGCATTAAAGGTGAAAGCCTAGTGTTCAGGGCCCTATCATCAGCAATGCTGGATTTAAGGACGAGTATTCAGCGATCCTGGGGTCAATACTGAGTATCGAGGCCCAGGGGTAAAATCAGAAGGCTGGAAGTTGAGGCCCACTGGCCAGAGTGTGTGTCTGTGAGCATTTGTGTGTTTGCCAGGGAAACTGAAGGCCCAACGTCTGTGACTCCAAGTCACAGTTACTGGAAACTGAATCTGGGGTGTCCTGGAGATGGATGGTTGTGTATGCACGTGGCTGGGAGGGAGGAATGGGGCTTGTTTTGCTGTTACTCTTGTTTTGTTCCTTGTTGTGTTGAGTTTTATTGTATTCTGTGTGTTGTTCTGCTGAACATTGTGGGCATGCTATGTCAGCACTGGAATGCATGGTGAGACTTGCAGGCTGCCCCAGAATGTCCTCAGGTCTGCTGGTTGTTAATGGAAATGACGTATTTCATTCTATATTTTGACATATATTTGATAAATAAATTTGGATCTTGAAATTTGGTCTCACCTGCTACCTGCCAGCTTGTACTCCTTCCTCTTCCCCAAACTGCCTTATTCTGGATATTTCCCCCTTCCTTTCCAAACCTGATGAAGAGTCTCAGCTTGAAATGTCAACAACTTATTCTCCTCCCTAGAGCTGCCTGACTTGCTGACATCCTAGTTAGAGAACTAACTGCCATGCAGTTTCCCCTGTCTACCAGCAGGTGTCACTTCTAGATGGTAGAGCCATTTACTGGCCAGATGCTGGCCAACTGAACTACCAGCCACATTCAACAATACAAGTATAAAGCAAATCTTTTTTGCTAATGTATTAAGTAATTTACAGAGTGATAATGGGGATCTGAATGTATGTATGAATAAGAAAAGCTGAATGTCACAGAAAAACATTTTAAAAACATAAATCAAACAATTATTATTACAGAATATTGATTTTGAAATACTGTATTTACTCAACTTAAAATCTTCAGACGTATTGGTTTTGATGGATCAGCGAGTTTCTAAGCAGTTATAAAGTTTAAAGCTACAGAACTTAGATCTCAAGTAACAAAACATAATATTTTAAGTATTTTTATAGTTGTCACAAAGCTGATTCAAATAATAATCTATTTATTTTTAGTTTGAAGAGGACATATTGGATATCTGTCTTAAGTTATTAGACAATAGCCCCAAGCATCTGAAAAATCCAGCAAAGGACATCATGCGTCGATCTTCTCCTGTTTATATATGTAGGACAGTGTCTGCTATGGTAAGAACAATAATGGTAATATCTTATCAATTCATTTGTTAGTGATCTTTTAATGTATCATTGGCCAGCATAATGCAGCTAAATGATTCTCTAATGGTATCTTTTTAAATCACAGTTTTAGTCTATCAGACTCTTTATAATGCAGTTGCAGTTGCATTGGGTTCTCAACTGACTTTCTTTGAGGATCAGGATATACGAAAGGTGATTGATATGTTCGTGGTCTAAGGTACAAGGAGTCAATTTTAGAAGACCTAGCACATTTATTTTTCAACATAGTCCCCTCCTACATTTACACACTTAGTCCGGTGGTCATGGAGCGTGCGGATCTTGGACCTCCAGAAAGTGTCCACAGATGGGTGATTGATAAGTTTGCCACCTAAGGCAGAATGAGATGAGTTATACAGCTCTCAATACATCAACATATAGTTCAAGTGATTATGCAGAAAGTTTGAAGTTAATAGCTCATCTCCTTCTACCTTAGGCCACAAACTTATCAATCACCCCGATGAGTTATTAACTTCAAACTTTCTGCATAATCACTCAAAGAATTAACCTGCATGTGCATGTAATGAGAGCTGTATTACACATCTCCTTCTACTGTAGGCCACAAACTTATCAATCACCCGCTATGGACACTTCCTGGAGGTCCAAGATCCGCACGCTCCACGACCGCTGGACTAAGTGTGTAAATGTAGGAGGGGACTATGTTGAAAAATAAATATGCTAGGTTTTATAAAATTGACTCCTTCTACCTTAGGCCACGAGCATATCAATCAGCCCTTGTATCTATAATTGAAATTTATTAGATATCTCAGCATGGCTGGCATAATACTAAAGCCCTTCCAGCTTGTATAATTTACTGTAAATATTTTTACTGCAAACATTTAAGTACATGCTGTGTACTCGAAGGGTTATGACCTTGAGAGTTATGGATCAAATGCATGAGAATGTGAGTGGGTGGCTCACACTTTTACCACTGCTCGGAGGCACAATGAAGCAGAGTCCCTCCTTCTGTCTCAAAATGTTCTCTGTGTATGTCCTGAGTTGCAAGTTGTTGCCTAAGATGGGAGCTAATAGGACTTGCTTACACATTACTATGGAAGAATTGCTTAAAGTCCAGAAAACAGAACAGGAAGAAGTTGGTCTCTTAATCATACTTTGGCACAGAAATCTGCCCTGAACCTACACACATTTACAGTTTATATTCATGACAAAAGAGAAAAGATGAAGTGTAAGATCTCAAACAAGATGATGGAAATCTGAGCAACACACACAAAACGCTGGAGGAGCTCTGCATGCCAAGCAGCATCTATGGTAAAAAGCACAGTCGATGTTTCGGGCCAAACCTTTTGGCACGACTGGAGAAAAATAGCTGTGGGGTAGATTTGAAAGGTGAGGCAGGGCTGGATTGAGCAAGTAGCATATGTTATATGTTATCAAGGGGCCCTAAATTAAACAAAAACATGCAAGTATTAAAACATAAATTATTTACTTGCATAGTAAAGTAATTCAATTTTCAAAAAGCAAAGTAATTCAAAAAGCCAGATAATATGACAAATGTAACAGTATTACTAACATGTAGGCATCAATTTCAAATTTCAAAAGTAACAAAACTACAATTTAAAATAGTTGTCGCCAACCCATCGATCGCGATTGACTGGTTGATCTTTGAAACTTTCCCAGTAGATCCTGAAAAAAAAGTAAAATAAGTACAGAAATACTGTTGAAAGATTGTTTCCGGGTTGCGGGGTTTTCGTTTTGTTCTTTCTTCCCAGTGTGCTTGCGTGTAGCTCCCCCGCACTACACAGTGTATTTCAGTGGCCCCCAACCACCGGGCCATGAGGAAACGATATGAGTCAGCTGAACCTTTCCCCATTCCCTGTCACGTCCGCTGTTGAACTTGAACCCATGTGAGGTCATCAGTCGCCTAAACGCAGTCACACCCTCGCGCCAGGGATCAGTGGTTGGCCTCGCACGGCCAGCGGGAAGTGGCGTTGGTACCGGCCTGGAGTGCGGACAGATGGGCACCGCCTCTGAACCTGTTCAGCACACCGAATGTTTGTGGGGAACCCAGTGCTAAAATATTCGCAGACGACCTCATTCATGCTCAGGGATTCATAAGTATCAGAGCAGTTACCCCGCTGCGATCTACTGAAACAAACTTTTGTTGGCTGATAGATCCTACAAGGGGAGCGGGCTCACTCGGTCATTCTCTCCAGACTGCGACTGCTGTGGCCTTGTCACGAGGACCTCCGGCCCTGACCTTGTCCTCTCACCCCAGCCACACCTGGCCAAGGCATCTGGCAGCAGGCGGGCGGGCAGGAGGCTGCAGTTTGGGCCTGGAAGCTGTCTAATGAGACAATAAAAACTGCTTCAGCACCTTGAGTCCAAGAACCCTGCACCTAAAGACAAACCGGTTGAGTTTTCTCAGCAGAAAAAACGTGAGCAAGCGGGACAGAAGCTAAGTGCCGAGAGCTGTGAAAACTAAATTGTGGTGGAATAGACTGATCATAAGGATCCTGCTTCGAGTATCGCTGTATTCCTGTCGTGTTTAACACCACCCCCTGTCGGCCGGTCCACAAGAATATTGTCAATATTAAACTGGTCCGCGGTGCAAAACAGGGTGGGTACCCCTGGTGTTTATACATTATTTCTACTTCTGGGTTGAGGGGTTTTATTTCCGGTCTTTTCTGCCCCGGTGCGCATGCTAATTGATTTGGAGTTAATCTTGCCTTTTACTAAGGCTGAGGTAGGGGATCTTGGGCTTTAAAAAGTTGGTGACCACTAATTTAAAAGTTAGATTTCCTAGATTTAGCATGAGCAATTTTGTTGATGATACTGGAAATGTCTATTTCATGCAGAAGTTCATGTTCTTCTGAATGCGGTGGACTCTGAACGTCTGATCCCGAAGGTATTTTACCCAGCAGACGCAGAAGAAATTTGATAATTGCGCTTTGTTTGAATTTATTTACCCTCACCACCTTTTATGAAAAGTACATTAGAAAATTGGGAGCAGACTTTTAAATTTTAACAGCCGGGGATTAACAATGGTACAAGCACGGATTATTTGTTACATAGTAATTGGATTTATCAGTGTCCCGGGTAAGTACCTTTTGGTTACTTGCACAGAGGCCGCGACATCTCCTCGCTCTCAGCAACTGCTGATGCGATTTTAGTCCATGTTTATGAAAATGCGTTCACACCACAGTTTTTTATACGAGATGATGTTCAGGTTCCAACTCACATTCCACTTTAGAATCGTTGCGTACCCGAGCCTCTTTCAATCGGAGTTGTTCGCAAATCATCTGATCCCTTGAAACAATTCGCGGAACCAGAGGTGTTTACTGATCACCTGATCTATCAGCACTTTCTTTCAGATTTTCAACTCGTGTTCCTGACAGACCCTAGAACGCCGTCTCATTCCTCTCAATCTCATGTCGTGTATGAATACCAATTGACAATTTAACCTGGGTCATGTAGACTTGTCACTGGAACTGTTCGTAGCTTTTTCATTTGTGACGTGAGACATCGAACTGCATGGAAACAACACACACTATCTGATGCACCATCAATAACTCTCTCTGAGATGTGAAGGCGAGATATCGGCTTTTATTGACTGGAAGAAAGAACAAGCAGTGGTTGACCACCATACTACATCCTGGAGACAGAGAGGCCGGGCTTAGGCCTCAATCGCCTTTATACCGGGGTCTGTGGGAGGAGCCACAGGAGCAGTCAGCAGGGGGCGTGTCCAGACAGGTATATGTAGTTCACCACACTATCCATGTCTATCAAAACATCCTGTCATTAGCGGACCTCATTCATTTGAACTTTTTTTTCACCTGAGTAATCGATTAAGATATTTTATCTTAGGGCACGAAACTTTGATTTCAACTTGTGAAAGTGCTTTCCGCTTTCTTTTCCGGGTTCACAGGATGTGAGCATCACTGGCAATTCGGATGTTATTATCCCCCTCTAACTCCCGCAATTACATGATTAAGGTAGCACTTCACAAGATTCTTGGGTATACACCACGTAAAATCCAGCAAGGCCAATTATTCCCGGAAGGTCATTGATGAAACAAATAAAACTTTGCAGTTAAAATCCATAATACATTATTTGGTATGTTACATGCTAACAGAGGACAATTCATATTCAAAAAACACAGATATGGTGTCTTCGTAACTACCTGTAAACTTAGCATTCTTGTCTCACAGGCGCCAGAGATGCATTGAAACTGGGTTCATAGCTTTTAGGAAATACATTGTTATGAACTCAATCCACAGTACTTTGTCAAAGAACAGAAGACTGATGGCTGAAGTCATTTATTTAAGTGTAAATGAATCGCCTACACACAGCTCACTCTAACAGTCGTGAGAATACGGTGAGATGCCGATTTCACCAAACTGCGGCTTGTCATTTAGTGCGGGCGGCCTGTGGTATATGCTACTTTTGGTACTAGGTTAATCGGGCCCTGAAGGGGAGGATGTGTTTGCTGATCATATAAAGGAAGTCAAGAATCCATATTGTGTGGAAGACACAGAGAGTCCCAAAAGGCAGATAATTTGAGTGCATGGCAAAGAAACTTGCTGAAGCAGAACATCTGTTTCGAGGTCTGTCTGGGAGGAGATTCCCAAACACCTAGTGATTCAGGAATATGCTCAAAAAACTCACCGACAAAATGGAACATCCTCACTGACTCTGAGAGAGGTCAATCTCTGTTGGAAGTTACTGAACAAGTGAAGATTTGCAGTACTCTGAGGTATAGACTTGCAAAGACATACTGGGACTTGCTGTACTGATAAGTGAGTGAATTAACATACCAATACAGCAAAAAAAAAGAATGTGAATGGTAAGGTGATCATTATTGTAAACAGGTTAGATTGCAAAAGTGAGGAAATATTGGCAAGATTGGCCAGGCCTTTGATGAGACCATACTTAAAGGATTATGTGCATTTTTGGACTTCTAGTACCTGAGCATGGATCTATTTTCTGTACATCATTTTATTTTAATCCAATAAACTGGCCCTACTGAGTAAAATTACCCTGCAGTTATTGGAAGGCTGCCAGATGACCTAACTGAGACATTAAGAATTCAAGAAGAATTGTCATTGTAGATACTGAGAGGCTGTTTCCTCATGCTGAAGATTCTGGAGCAAGAGGGGATATAGCATTAAGTTAGAGAAGGAGGCCACTGGAGACTGGCATGAAAAAGCATTCCTTGACATTTGGAAATCTTTAGAACTGTCTATATTGGGAGAATTATCACTGAGTAAATTCTAGATTGAAATTGAGGCATTTTTGAACTCTAAATAATAAAATGACGAGGTATTTGAACAACTATCATCTACTTGAATAGTGGAACAGACTTAAGGCCTACTCATTTTTTTATGATCTTATAGCCTTTAATCCTTCTACTTTGGAATTTTCCTGGTCAATTGCATATGTGGAGTTAATTATCATCGAAAACAGCTGATTCCAGTTTGAGCCGCATTATCCAGCTAACTTTCTTTCTAGTGGAATAAAAACATTGTAATTCTTTTCAGAAAGGCTGTAAAAGCCCAGCACAAATGTAAAACAGAAAATGCTTATAATCATTCATTTTTCAATGTAATTTATCCAAGAGGTTTTACTCATTGATTCTTTGTTATATTTGTCAATTTTGCTGATGTTATGACATTGCAAGGATACCAATACAATGATGCCTTACAGGTGAATTGCAATGATGACAATGGAATACTTTTTGGCAAATGGGATGATCCTTATACTGATGGAGTATATCCAGGAAAATGGAACGGAAGTGTTGCCATTCTCCGACAATGGAACAACAATGGCTGTCAGCCAGTTTGCTATGGACAATGTTGGGTCTTTGCAGCTGTGGCTTGCACAGGTACTTTGGGATTCAGATTTTACATTAACATCACGTTATGACTTATTGAGTATGTTTCTAAATACTTGGAGTATATTTGCATAATCTGACCACAACGGAATATACTTTAATATAGATGAAACTTAGTTATTTAGGCATGTGTTATGTAAATTATATTAGCTTTATTACTTTAAATTGGAAGCATTTTATTTGTACTTTGCCCATTTTCATATTGTGTTCCTCCTTTTATCCTGTGAATAGTTGCTTATTGTTCATATCTGCATGGACTTGCTATTGTAAACAATATATTTTATAGTTTTTAAATTTTTATTTTATTTTATTGAGATACAGCACGGAATAAGTCCTCTGGCCCTTTGATTTGCGCCATCCAATTTAACATTAGCCTAATCACGGCACGTGTTACAATGACCAATGACCTACCAGCTGGTAGGCCTTTGAACAGTGGGAGGAAACTGCAGCACCTGGAGGAAAGCCACGTGGTCACAAGGAGAATGTGCAGACTCCTTACAGACAGTGTTGGGAATTGAACTGGGGTCGCTGGTACTGTAAGGCACTGTGCTAACCACTGTGCTACCGTGCCATCCTGCATACTGTTGTGTGTGCAGAGAGATCCAACCCACTGTGTCTATTCAAGGGCATTTTAGAGGCCATCTCTTGAATTTCCTTTTCTCACTCAGACCTCTGTCTTGGGGCTCCTACTCTCTTCCAAGTGATGCCCAACTCCAGCTTGTGAAACATCATCTTACCTTTAGGTTCAAGGTTTCAAAGATTCAGAGTATCTTTATTATCAAAGTACGTATAGAGAATAAAACTCTGAGATTCATCCTCCCTCCGGCAGCCATGAGGCAAAGAAACATGAAGAAAACCTCAAACATCCCCTGTGCAAAAATGAACAAATTACACCAACATCAAAGAGCAAGCGAAATACCCATAGAATATCAAACATCAAACCAGGAGTCCAGTAGTATTCAGTTCAGCGATGTGCTGCTAGTCCACTGCAGGCCACGGGACTATTCTTCGCCGAAGCGCCCCAGTCTGCATCAAACTGCTGGAAGTCAGCAAAAAGAGTAACCAGAATCCGGGAACACATGCAAATTAACCTCAGAGTCCGCATCCTTGCCGATCAGTCCTTGCAATGTGGATCCCAGGACCCCCGTATTTTTCTCCGACAACAGCTAGCGAGAGGGAGAGGAAGGCCGGTCAAACACAGGTAGATGGTGTTGAATGCCCACTTGACCTCTGCTCTTGTCCCTCGTCGTCTTCAACCTTGCTCGATGCCTCTATCAGAGAGAAGCTATGGAGTCGATCGTGGGTTTGCGCCCCGTCTCCAGGCTTCCAGGCTGCACACTCTGTCCCAAACCTGATCGAACTCCCTCGGAGACAGCAAAGAACCAGATTGCTCAATCGGCCCAAAAGCACACCATCAAACTGTAAATCGCAGGTCCCAATCGCAAACAGCTCAATAGAAGAAGCGTATTTGAATGAAGAAGAAGTAAAAGAAGTAGTTTTGTTAACTGGCTGCCGTTGGCCACTTTGTTTGCTGGTGCCATCTTGATGCCTATATTGTTATATTCAAAATTGATTATAACAATTTCTGATAACCTGCATTTCCTGTTTGTGTCAAAATTGGTAGTCAACATATTCAGGGCTGTTTACTTGTATCCTTAACTCAGTTTCTCTCTTTCCACATATCCTGTCTGATCTGTTGGATATTTCTAGCTTCTCTCTTGTTTCAGCTTTCCTGCTTTGTTCTAAATTTTGAAGTTCCAACATGGTCTTCTGTTTTTCTTAACTCTCTGACTTGTAGCACTGAATGTGGCCTGAACAGACTTGTTTATTAAATTCTTCCCTCTTACCTGCAACTTTGAATACATTTGTTTTCAAAGTCAACGTCAAGTTTATTGACAAGTGCAATGGAAAACTTGCTTGCTGCCGAATCATTGGCACATAACATCAGATAAGCAGCATTCAGAAATAAAGCTATGTACAATTCTTCTTTGTGTATGTACAAAAATATGTTTTCATTTTCCACTCAGTGAGCTGAATTATGAACTGTTTCTCACTCCACAGATTTCTGGCATTTTGTTCCCTTGTTTATGATTGGCTTGATATTTAGTTTGATGCAGTTTTAAGCTTGCTGCCCTCTTATCCCTGTTGTCTTTTACCACACTTTATGTGTCTATTTATATTCTCAGGGTTTCTCTAAGTTTTTGACTTTAATGTGATTTATGCAAATGGCACATTTAAACTTTAATGTGCTTCTGTTTACATCTGTTCCTTCTCTTGATGGCACAGTCAGCAGATCTGGCAATAAATTATTAATAGTTACTTGCTAATGGAAAAGGGTCGAGGCATGAAACAGGAATTGGCTGGAATGGGCTGGGAAGGTAAAACATAAATTGGGACTGGTGGGGAGAGCCCTCCCTTTCAATATCTGGTCATCAGGTGTGAGGTGCTCTCAGGGCTGCTCATCCCCTGCTGCTCCAGCTTTGGAATCACCTGAGATCTCTGCCGATTTATCTGGGGATCCAAAATGGAGAGGATCAGATGGGTCACAATGTACAAGTGGGGCAAAAAGGACCCAATATTGCCCTCACTCTGATGACCACTTTCATGTGAGGCTGCATCAGGCTATGAACCTAACTACGTGGGCAGCAAGTACCACCATGTGCTGAGGTTCAATCTGTCCTTGGTGTTGTGAAGAATGGGCCTGGTTCCATTGCCACGCAAGGTCCCAGTCAGCTGGATGCTGTCGCACTAGCTGTTCTTTGTAGAAAAATTCTTCTGGACCAACACCTTATACCATAAATCCATCCGACAGTAGTCTGTATGGAACTTCCTACAGACACTCAAGGAGAAGGAGTGGTTGGACACAGTGGGGTGGTTCCCTGAACAGACTGTCCAGACCATCTGGCAGAATGCCTCATTGCCAGTCCTCACCAACAGGCACCAAGACCTTGCTTGATGGTGGTGAGAGAGGCCTACCCAGTCAGATCCTTCTTATATTCCCACAGCATCACTCCTACAGTAATCGGCCTGCGAGGGGAAGACAGAGTAGCTCATCTCTTTGCAGACTGTGGGTTTCCAAAGAGGGTGTGCAGAAAAGTTCAAGGACGTGTGTCGCAGCTCATCCCAAGCCACCGTGTGATAAGGAATTATATGATCTGCAGGCTGTTCCTGGGACAGATGGAGAAGAACCAAGGCGCCTTATGGTCTGCTAGCAGATCAAGAAGTCCGTGGAGGAATGATGCCAACTGGCACAGTCCAGGCTGCAGAAGTACGTGCTGGGGCACAAAATCCAGCTTGGTGCAACAAGTGCAAGAGCTTGGTGGGGAAGGACCACAGTGTAGTTACTTTTTGCTACTGGAGAGGGAGTGGCTGGTTGGAGGACAAAGCCTCTCATTTATTGTTATACCACCTCAGCGGCCACAAGAGTAGCAGCAGTACTATTGACAGATGTGTAGAAACGTAATAGAACAGCAGTGAAAGCATTGACTTTGAACGTAAAGAATGAAAAGGTTTTGTATGGTTTATTCTGATAAATATTTTTATTATAAATAAACTTTATTTTGTTTAAAAAGTATTTAATTAGTAATTGGTCTCTTCAGTATTGTGTAAATCTCCTTCCCATGGTTTTCTTCTTTAGTTACTTCCCTGCCTTTAATTTTTTGTGTTTCTTTTACCATACTTATCCCTAAGTACAAAGATTATGTGCCTTTGCTTTAAGAAGCTGAACATCTTGCTGTAATGAGCAGACACAAGAGCTGATTAACTCCTTTTACAGTGACGGCAGAAATTTCCACCAGGCAGACTACTTGAGTCCACGTGACCTGTACATGGAAACAGATTTTCCTCCACTGCTGATGCTCGTTCTGCATTTAATCTAAATTATTTTTTGTTTGTGGAAACCATATCCATTGTTGTAGCTATTATGCATGCCACTTCAATTGTGAGATATTGTGTGTTTAGTAGGATGGACATGATGTCATAGAGTCATAAAGCACTACAGGATCTTTGACCTGCTTAGTCCAAGCTGAACTATTATTCTGGACAATCACATCAACCTGCACCTGAACCATAGCCCCCATATCCCTGCCATCCATATACTTACCCAAACTTCTCTCAAATGTTGAAATCAACCTCGCTTTCTGCTAGTAGCTCATTCCACACTCTCATCACCCTCTGAGTGAAGAAGTTCCCTTTAAAAGTTTCACCTTTCACTGTTAATCCATGACCTCTAGTTCTAGTCTTACCGAACCTCAGTGGAAAAAGCCTGCCCGCGTTTACTGTATCTATACTCCTCATAATTTTGTATCTGTTTATCAAACCTCCTCTCCTATGCTCCAGGGAATAAAGTTCTAACCTGTTCAACCCTTTCCTATAACTCAGGTTCCAGCTGCATCCTTGTAAATTTTCTCTGTACTCTTTAAACCTCATTTTCATCTTTCCTGTAGGTAGGTGACCAAAACTGCACACTACACTCATAATTTGCCTCACCAATGTTTTATACAAATTCAACATAAAATCCCAATTCCTGTACTCAATATCTTGAATTTCTGAAGGCCAATGTACCAAAACCTCTCTTTATGACCCTATCTTCTTGTGGTGCCACTTTCAAGGAGTTATGAATCTGTATTCCCAGATACCTCTGTTCTACTGCACTCCTCAGTGCCCTATCATTCACTCTGTAAGTCTAACTCTGGTTTGTCCAATGGTGAATCCAATTTACTACCTCATCCTGAATGCCATGTGACTGTACCTTCTTGACTAACCTCCCAACACCTTGTCAAATGCTTTATAAAGTCTATGTAGACAACATTCACACTGCCTTGCCTTCATTAACCTTTCCGGTAATATCTTTGGAACACCCTATAAGGTTGGTTGTCATGCTCCGCAGCGTGCAAAGCTGTGCTGACTATCCCTAATCAGTCCCTGTCTGTCCAACTACTTATATATCCAGCCCCTTAACTACTACCTTCTCTTAGCTCTCCTGACTTCACTCTAAAAACATTTCTTATACCCCTCAAGCACCTTATTTGATCCCTTCTGCCTGTACCCGCTATGCACCTTCTCCTTCATTGCTTCACTATCTCTCAAATACCATGGTTTCCAAAACCTGCTATCCTTACCTTTTATTCTGTCAGGTATAAACTCTAAACTCTCAAAATTTCACTTTTGAAGACCCCCCACTTACCACGTGCTCTTTAGCCTGAAGAAAGCTCGTCCCAATCTACACTTGCTGGATCCTTTTGGATGTCATCACAATTAGCCTCTTTCCAACTTAGAATCTCAACCTGAGGACCAGATCTATCTTTCTCCATAATTAGCTGTGCACATTAGTTAACTACAGTAAAACCTATCTTGTATAATGCATTTAAAGAGCATGTCAAATGTGGACTGTCAAGGCAGACTGTGTATGTAATTGCTAAAGATTTCTCCTGACCTCCATTAGGGTTACAAATTTACAACTTATCACAAATCCCAGCACTGGTTTGAAAAGATTATGCTACTGTTCTGTTACTTTCCTGGCTTAATTTCCACCTACAAATTCAACCACCTACAAATCGCACATGGCCTCATTTACCTTGTTATCGCACTGACAAGCAGTCTTCATCCAAACATTTTGTTGAAATGATTGAGGCTTGGACAGGAGCCCCACTTTGCACTGTCTTCCACTTTGACAGTAGTAGGGATTGTACTTTAATTCCCAACTGTTTTTTCCCAGTAGTTAGCTATTTATGTTAGAGGCATGTTAGATAGAGTAAAAATCAGAATCTTTTTAGCAGGGTACAAATATAAAGTAATAGAGGACATGCATTTAAGGTCAAAGGGGAATTATTAAAAGACATATGTAGGGCAAGATTTCTTTTTTAACAGAGAGCAGTAGGGGCCAGGAACAGATTGTAAGGGGTAGGGGTAAAGGTAGATATGACAGTGGAGTTTAAGAAACTATTAGAGAGACACATGAATACATGGCAATGAAGGAGCACAGATCATTTACAAGCAGAAGTGATTTAGTTCAGCACAGACATTGTGGGCTGAAGGGCCTGTTCCTGGCTTCTGTGTTCTATGTTTCTGTCATGCTCTAGTTTGTCCTACAGTTTTGTTGCAATTAATTATGGACCTCTCAGTTTCAACCTAACAACACCGTAATGAAACCTCTCAATATTGCTGATGTCTTTGTCATGTTTGCTGGCTGTGAATCTTCACCATTCTCTGTGCTCAGGAGATCTTTAACCTTTAATAATGTCCATTGCAGAGTGTTCAGACTGGTAAGTGTGAGGTACAGAGTTCAAACAAGATATGTGTCTTTTGGTCGATGAATCTTTACACCTCTGAAAGCTTCTACAAACATTGTTGCTATTCAGCAAACAGTTCATCATCTGACACAATCTCCAAACCGTAATAAGCATCATTCATTATCTTTAGACCACAGACTGGCACCTCCATACACTACTCATATCAAAAAACGCACTGTTAACTGACATGCATCAGTTAATTCACTACACCACTAATTAACTCAGAGTTTAGTCTTTATTGTCTACACATATATCAAATGTCAAACTGTTGACCATTGGCCAATAGTTTAGATCATGAATACTATTGTTCCCTTTGTACCAAAACTCACTCAGACCACCTTTCTAATTTATAACATTGAAATAGGGGATCTCCCATTGATCGAACAATTGAACGTCTCCTTCCCTGTCCTTGGCGTGTGGGTGGGGTGGGGTGGAGTTATCCCTTGCAATAATTAGTCACTGAAGTTCTCATTGGTTTGTGTTGCGTTTTGTAATTCTGGAATCGAAACAAAAGAACAACACTGAAGCTGGGAGATGCATACCTACTTTGTTTTCACTTTAATTTTCTTTAGTGATTCACACACATATACGTCCCGATGCAGGCTATTTGCATACTTCTTGCATATAAACAGTAATGAGTTATGTAAACAAACAAAAGAATGTTTAATCAAACAATATGTTTACAATATTCCTGAAGTATTACTGAAATATTAAACACACTACAGTTTGTATGTGAAGCCCCTCCCCTCAATCTTATTCTCCTTCCTTATCAGTTCAAACTGTTGTGTTTAAATTTTGTTTGTGGGCTATTTGGCTAATGCTTGTCAGCTTTTCATTGGCTCCGGTAGCATCATTTTATTGCCTTTTTTGTAAGTAATGACTTGTAATTAAAGCCTCTTTCTTTATTCTTCCTGAATCAAAGCACTTCTGCTAGATCAGCCAATTGTTAGGCTCAGGTTACCTCAGGTCACAGACTGATGCACTCTCAGAGACGTGAGGCAAGATATCGGCTTTTATTGGCTAGAAGAAAGAACAAGCAGCAAGTGACCACCGCACAACATCCTGGAGACTGAGGAAGGGGCTGTGCCTCCAATCACCTTTATACCGAGGTCTGTGGGAGGAGCCACAGAAGCACTCAGCGGGGGGTGGGGGGCGTGTCTAGACAGGTATATGTAGTTCACCACACAGACATAGACAGCTATTTCCATAATACTACCTGTTCCATCTAATTAAAGAGCATCACACAAACAACTTCTCATTTGGAAATTATCTATAGTCCATCCAATTACCAGTAGGGCCTCAAGGTGTCCACTTTTGATTGCATTGATGCAGCTATTCCTGAGCAAAATCAGTTTTCAAAGTAGTTCACAAAATGGAGGTTGCAGAACAGTATCACAAAATGGTGGCCTCCATTCCTTCCACCATGTGATGAACTACATATACCTGTCTGGACATGCCCCCCGGCTGACTGCTCCTGTGGCTCCTCCCACGGATCCCGGTATAAAGGCGATTGAGGCCTGAGCCCTGCCTCTCAGTCTCCAGGATGTAGCATGGTGGTCAATTGCTGCATGTTCTTTCTTCCAGTCAATAAAAGCTGATATCTTGCCTCACGTCTCTGAGAGTGCATCAGTCTGTGATCTGAGGTAACCTGAGCCTAACAATTGGCTGATCTAGCAGAAGTGCTTTGATTCAGGAAGAATAAAGAAAGAGGCTTTAAATGCAAGTCATTACTTACAAGAAAGGCAATAAAACGATGCAACCAGAGCCAATGAAAAGCTCACGTCTCAGAGAGTTATTGATGGTGCATCACACCACATGGCAAGAACAAAAAGACATTTGGTTTGTATGTTTCTACTGTCCATAACATATTCCAGTTAAGTGCTTTTCTCCACACTTTATTCCATTCTTGGCCAACAACACTGCACACCAACTCATTTATTAAGTATTTTAGACCTTACATTGCACAACTCCCATTTTAATTATTGCTTCTCATGTTGCAGAATATAACTCCCTTAATATATGCCTCCAGCATCTTTCAATATGTCATTTCAATTGATTCAACAGATCACATGCCAACAAATGTTACCTTCACAGCACTTTCCGTGTAGCATATAAATAAAAAAATAAGACCTGATTTTTTTTGAAGCGAGAAATATACCTTGGATTGTAAGAATGTTTCTGTAAGTTTTATCTCAGAATATAATTCCGAATGATTAATTGATCTTGCTTTCAGCAGCTTGTTGTTATAATTGTAAATATGGTATAAAGAAGGTCTTTACTCATACTCTCTCTTGTTAGTTTTGAGGTGCTTGGGAATTCCTACCCGTGTTGTCACAAACTTTGAGTCTGCTCATGACACCAATGGGAATTTAACAATTGATACTGAGTATGATGATGAAGGGATGGATCTCGGAAGATCGGAAGACAGTATTTGGTGAGTGACAAATGAATATAATAGAACATAGAACATAGAATAGTACACCACACTACAGGCCCTTTGGCCCACAATGTTGTGCCGATCCTCAAACCCTGCCTCCCATATAACCCCCCACCTGAAATTCCTCCATATAACTGTCTAGTAGTCTCTTAAATTTCACTAGTGTATCTGCCTCCACCACTGACTCAGGCAGTGCATTCCACGCACCAACCACTCTCTGAGTGAAAAACTTTCCTCTAATATCCCCCTTGAACTTCTCTCCCCTTACCTTAAAGCCATGTCCTCTTGTACTGAGCAGTGGTGCCCTGGGGAAGAGGCACTGGCTGTCCACTCTGTCTATTCCTCTTAATATCTTGTACAACTCTATCATGTCTCCTCTCACCCTCCTTCTCTCCAAAGAGTAAAGCCCTAGCTCCCTTAATCTCTGATCATAATCCATACTCTCTAAACCAGGCAGCATCCTGATAAATCTCCTCTATACCCTTTCCAATGCTTCCACATCCTTCCTATAGTGAGGCGACCAGAACTGGACACAGTACTCCAAGTGTGGCCTGACCAGAGTTTTATAGAGCTGCATCATTACATCGCATCTCTTAAACTCTATCCCTCGACTTATGAAAGCTAACACCCCATAAGCTTTCTTAACTACCTTATCTATCTGTGAGGCAACTTTCAAGGATCTGTGGACATATACCCATAGATCTCTCTACTCCTCCACATTACCAAGTATCCTGCCATTTACTTTGTACTCTGCCTTGGTGTTTGACATTCCAAAGTGTACCACCTCACACTTCTCTGGGTTGAACTCCATCTGCCACTTCTCAGCCCACTTCTGCATCCTATCAATGTCTCTCTGCAATCTTTGACAATACTCTACACTATCTACAACACCGCCAACCTTGTGTCATCTGCAAACTTGCCAACCCACCCTTCTACCCCCACATCCAGGTCGTTAATTAAAAATCACGAAAAGTAGAGGTCCCAGAACTGATCCTGTGGGACACCAGTAGTCACACCCTCCAATCTGAATGTACTCCCTCCACCATGACCCTCTGCCTTCTGCAGGCAAGCCAATTCTGAATCCACCTGGCCAAACTTCCCTGGATCCCATGCCTTCTGACTTTCTGAATAAGCCTACCATGTGGAACCTTGTCAAATGCCTTACTAAAATCCATGTAGATCACATCCACTACACTACCCTCATCTATATGCCTGGTCACTTCCTCAAAGAACTCTATCAGGCTTGTTAGGCATGATCTGCCCTTCACAAAGCCATGCTGACTGTCCCTGATCAGACCATGATTCTCTAAATTCCCATAGATCCTATCTTTAAGAACCTTTTCCAACAGCTTTCCCACCGCAGACGTAAGGCTCACTGGTCTGTAATTACCTCAACTATCCCTACTACCTTTTTTGAACAAGGGGACAACATTTGCCTCCCTCCAATCCTCCGGTACCATTCCTGTGGACAACAAGGACATAAAGATCCTAGCCAGAGGTTCAGCAATCTCTTCCCTTGCCTCATGGAGCACCCTGGGGAATATTCCGTCAAGCCCCGGGGACTTATCCATCCTAATGTATTTTAACAACTCCAACACCTCTTCTCCCTTAATATCAACATGCTCCAGAACATCAATCTCACTCCAATTGTCCTCACCGTCATCAAGTTCCCTCTCAGTGGTGAATATCGAAAAGAAGTATTCATTGAGGACCTCGCTCACTTCCACAGATTCCAGGCACATCTTCCCATTTTTATCTTTAATCAGTCCTACCTTCACTCCTGTCATCCTTTTGTTCTTCACCTAATTGAAGAATGCCTTGGGGTTTTCCTTTACCCTACTCGCCAAGGCCTTCTCATGCCCCCTTCTTGCTCTTCTCAGCCCCTTCTTAAGCTCCTTTCTTGCCACCCTATATTCCTCAATAGACCCATCTGATCCTTGCTTCCTAAACCTCATGTATGCTGCCTTCTTTCACCTGACTAGATTTTCCACTTCACTTGTCACCCATGGTTCCTTCACCCTACCATTCTTTATCTTTCTCACCAGGGCAAATTTATTCCTAATATCCTGTAAGAGATCCTTAAACATCGACCACATGCCCATAGTACATTTCCCTGAAAAAACATCATCCCAGTTCACACCCGCAAGTTCTAGCCTTATAGCCTCATAATTTGCCCTTCCCCAATTAAAAAATTTCCTGTCCTCTCTGATTCTGTCCTTTTCCATGATAATGTTAAAGGTCAGGGAGTGGTGATCACTGTCCCCCAGATGCTCACCCACTGACAGATCTGTGACCTGACCCGGTTCTTTACCTAATCTTTCAGAAGTATTGTGTTCTTTAATGTGTATCAGGCTAGAAATTGTATTTCTCCTGCTTTAGACGCTTTACGTTTTCTTTGCATGAAATGCTAATATAAAATTGTGCTCCCTCAAAGAATTAGCTAACACAAATGTGCAATATCATTAATTTGTTTTACACTCTAAGGGATCTGCTGAAGCACAAAGCACTCCATTCCCCAAGGAGCATCAATCATTTCATTGCAGACAGCCTCCCTGTAGTCAGGGAGGGGAAGTGACTCTTAATAGGCATACTCCCTTTGGCAGGAGCTGTGAATTATGTCTTCTGTTGTAAGTCTGTCAAACTACTTATTGTGTTCAAACTTCAAATTTATTGTGTTTTGAAAAGTGTTGGCAGTCTGCTGGTTCGCTGCAATGCCTGTGGAATCTGGTGTGGGTAGTGGTTTTGTGCAAAGTGGAGTTGATGAGAGGACTCTAAACAGAGAATTCCTCCAACTTAACCACAATAGATGTTAAAATGAGCTGTGATCCCTCAAAGTGGAGGAGGGGCATTTGGGATGGCATCAGACCCCTCTGGGCCACTTGTTGACAGAATGTAGAACCCAATGTCAATAGCATGAACCCACTACCAGCCATCATTTCATCTGTGACAAGAGTGTGTGCATTGTATCTCAGATCCCATAGACTGGAGTGGAAACCAGACATCCTAGGTTCCAAGGGGCCACTTATTACCAGATATTATGTGGTGCCAGAAAGTCATAAGCTATGATATTTCTATGGAAAAGCACCCACTGGTCTTGGTTACATTTCCCTGGAGATCCACATGAGACAAGTTTCTATGAAGTCTTTCCCTGATTCAGGGTACCTGGGGACATCTTGATGCTCCAAAAGAATAATAACATGGCTCCTGAGGGCAGCTTGATGCCATCCTGAAGCAGCAAGATCTCAGTAGTCACTTTTATCATTGAACAGTGCGATGTCATTCACAGGGAGACTGGTGTTCTCTCTGAGCTGGAATACTATTGATGAGCAGCTTGCATTTTACAGGAGCAAAGCTGGCTGCATGTCCACTGGAACAGAGAGGAGGCATGTTCAGTCTCATCCCTCGTCTGTCGGAGCAGAGACAGGTGCTTCCGAATTCTACTGCACTCCCTCTACCTCTCCATTATGAGCAGAATGCTGCTTAGATTGTGCATGCAGTTGAGTTCAAGGAGCAGAGTGAAGACAGCAGGGACCAGGCATTTGAGATTTGTTCAAGATCTGGAGGGTGAAACGATGACCCTATGGTTTGCATGCCATTGGGTTGTTGAACCATCATTACCTGAGATCATGCCTAGTGTAGGATCAGTACATTGATGTATCTCCTCAAAAAATTGCCACAATCAGCAACCTGCTGCTCAGGGATCATCTGAGAGGGTGGACAGAACTGTCAGCTGTTCATGTCAGAACACTGCATGAGGACCTTTGACAGTACATCTTCTCTCAGCTAGTCATCTCAGATGACTCCTGCTGGCAGTCTTAAGCAGGTTCATTTTTCCAAGAAATTTGTCGAGGAAGATCAAAGTTATCTGTAATGTCTCAAGCAAAAGGGTTCTCTTCCAGCAGAAGGACTGCTGCAAACAGAAAACACTGCAAAGTAGAGCTTGTACATTGAAACCGGCAAGGTTATCATAATATATGTAGCTTTACAAACAAGGGTAATTTTTCTCCATTTATGTTACATTTGATTTTTCTTTATATTAAATATAAAGGTTCTAGCAAAGTTTAAATACCTTTCATCTTTGACACAAAGCATACTTGAATGTGCAAGGATAACTTTCAAGGGTATGATTCAGAGTCACATTTATTTATCACATGTATATTGAAACATGTAGTGAAATGCATAATTTGTGTTAACAATCAACATGCCCAAGGATGTGCTGGGGGCAGCCTGTAGGTGTTTTGGGGAAAAGATTATGAGTGGGACCAGTGCTTCGGTCTCTGGCTCAGAAGGGAAGGGAGGAGAAGAGGAGAGCAGAAGTGACTGGGGTTTAGCGGAACAGACAGGAGGTTCTGTGGACGAGAATGAGATTCCTGAAAGGTACGTTGCTCTCCAGGTGCCAGGGCCAGGATCCATAGCATTCTTAAGTGGGAGGGTGAGCAGCCTGAGGTTGTGGTCTATGTCAGTACCTATTGTGGTGATATCATGTGTCATGTGTCAGAACATGATTGGACTGAGTTGTGAGCATGCGCAGAACTGACGGAATGATCGAGAAGCTTGTATGTTAAAACATGTTTGCTGTTTGCTGCTAAATGAAAGTTCTAGTTATGTTCTTCCAGAATATGGTTTGTTCTTAGTAACCCATGGTACGTATCAAGAACACAACACCTATGACACAGGTACGAAGAGTGACGAGGTTCTGCAAAGTGAGTTCAGGGAGCTAGACGGGAATTTGAAGGACATGACCCCCATGGTTGTGATCTCAGGATTGCTACCCGTGCCACTAGCTAGTGAGGCCAGAGATAGGAAAATCACACACATGTGGCTAAGGAGATGGTGCAGGAGGGAGGGCTTCTGATTTTTTGGATCATTGGTCTCTCTTCCAGTGAATGTGGGATCTCTACACATGGAACAGTTTGCGCCTGAACTAGAGGGAGACTAATCCATGGTGGAAGGTTTGTAAGTGCTAATCGGGAGGATTTAAACTAGAGACACAAGGAGATGGGAACCGGAGAGCCAGGGCAGATAGTGGAGGGGGTGTGGGGAAAGGTTTTGTTATGCTTGCATGCAAAGACAGGAGTCAAAAGGTCAAGCATGGTGGGAATAATATTCAGAGTTGCAACTATTTTGGAGCAAGGTAAGGTGAATGTTTGGGCAGAGACCATGGATTAGCACTTAGGATTATGACATTATAACCATTAGTGAGACTTGGTTGCAGGACGGGCAGGACTGACTGCTCAGTGTTCTGGCATCGGTTCCTTTAGACATGATAATATGGGAGTCATTAAAGGGGAAGGGATGGCATTAGTGTTCAGGAAAATACAGTATTGTAGCGGTGTGCTACATGCAGCACTAAAATTACGACACGGAGTCGGTAACTGCAGTCGAAGGAAAAACTTTATTCGAAATCCTCAGCCTCACTTTTAAGCCTCCCTCAACCTGCCCCCCGTGGCGCAGAGGCTCCAAAGCTCTGTGCTCGCAAACCCCCGTAGGCTATCTAATTGTGAGCCGGTTCGGGTGTGCCAGGAAATGGGTCGCCACATAACCCAACCCCCCAGAACCGGCAATACACCCCCCAATGTCCACAGTCTAGGCCGGAACCTGCTTGGGAGGTCGGCCTCTGCGCCGAGGTGCCGGAAACTCGGCTGGTTGCGCCAGGTCCACATGGGCCAGTTTGAGTCGGTCCACCGTGAAAACCTCCTCTTTCCCCCCAACGTCCAGCACGAACGTGGACCCGTTGTTCTGGAGCACCATAAACGGCCCCTCGTATGGCCGCTGCAGCGGTGGCCGATGCCCGCCCCTTCGTACAAACACAAACTTACAGTTCTGCAGGTCTTTGGGTACGCAGGTCGGGTGCTGCCTGTGCTGTGAAGTGGGTATGGGGGCCAGGTTACCGAGCTTCTCGCGCAGTCTGCCCAGGACTGCTGCTGGATCTTCCTCTTGCCCCCATGGGGCTGGTAGGAACTCCCCGGGGACGACCAGGGGCGCGCCGTATACCAACTCGGCCGACGAGGCGTGCAGGTCGTCCTTGGGCGCTGTGCGGATGCCGAGTAGGACCCAGGGAAGCTCGTCCGCCCAGTTGGCTCCTCGCAGGCTGGCCATGAGGGCTGACTTCAGGTGACGGTGGAAACGCTCCACTAGCCCATTCGACTGTGGGTGGTAGGCAGTTGTGTGGTGCAGCTGAGTCCCCAAAAGGCTGGCCATAGCTGACCACAGGCTGGAGGTGAACTGGGCGCCTCTGTCGGAGGTAATGTGGGCCGGTACACCAAAGCGAGATATCCAGGTGGTGATCAGGGCTCGGGCACAAGATTCGGAGGTGGTGTCGGTGAGCGGGACCGCCTCTGGCCATCTTGTGAACCGGTCCACGATAGTCAGGAGGTAACGCGCTCCGCGCGACACTGGCAGGGGGCCCACGATATCCACATGAATGTGGTCGAAACGCCGGTGGGCGGGATGGAACTGCTGCGGTGGGGCTTTGGTGTGCCGCTGCACCTTGGCCGTCTGGCAGTGCATGCACGTTTTGGCCCATTCACTGACCTGTTTGCGGAGTCCGTGCCAAACGAACCTGCTGGAAACCATCCGGACAGTCGCCGGGATGGAGGGATGCGCCAAGTTATGAATGGAGTCGAAAACACGGCGCTGCCAGGCTGTCGGGACGACGGGACGGGGCTGGCCGGTGGCGACGTCACAGAGTAGGGTCCTCTCACCCGGGCCTACGGGGAGGTCCTGGAGCTGCAAACCGGAGACTGCGGTTCTGTAACTCGGAATCTCCTCATCTGCCTGCTGTGCCTCTGCCAGTGCCTCAAAGTCTACCCCTTGGGAAAGGGCATGAACGGTAGGGCGAGAGAGCGCATCCGCCACAACATTGTCCTTACCCGAGACGTGCCGGACATCCGTCGTGTATTCAGAGATGTAGGACAGGTGGCGTTGCTGGCGGGACGACCAGGGGTCGGACGCTTTCGTAAACGCAAAGGTAAGCGGTTTGTGGTCTGTGAACGCGGTGAAGGGCCGACCTTCTAGGAAGTACCTGAAATGCCGGATTGCCAGGTAGAGCGCCAACAGTTCCCGGTCGAAGGCACTGTACTTGAGCTCGGGTGGCCGCAGGTGTTTGCTGAAAAATGCCAGGGGTTGCCAGCGACCTGCGATGAGTTGCTCCAGCACCCCACCGACTGCTGTGTTAGATGCGTCCACTGTGAGGGCGGTAGGGGCGTCCATTCTGGGATGTACTAGCATTGCGGCGTTCGCCAAAGCTTCCTTTGTTTGAACGAAAGCGGCGGTGGACTCCTCGTCCCAGGTAATGTCCTTGCTCGGACCCGACATCAGGGCGAACAGGGGGCGCATGATCTGGGCAGCTGAAGGGAGGAAGCGGCGGTAGAAATTGACCATACCTACGAATTCCTGAAGGCCTTTGATCGTGGTGGGTCGGGGGAAGTGGCGGACCGCATCTACCTTAGCGGGCAGAGGGGTTGCCCCGTCTTAAGTAATCCTGTGGCCCAGGAAGTCAATGGTATCGAGTCCGAACTGGCATTTGGCGGGGTTGATTGTAAGACCGTACTCACTCAGTTGGGCGCAGAGTTGTCGGAGGTGGGACAGATGCTCCTGACGACTGCTGCTGGCTATGAGGATGTCGTCCAAATAGATGAACGCGAAGTCCAGGTCCCGTCCCACCGCGTCTATTAACCGCTGGAACGTCTGTGTGGCATTCTTCAGGCCGAACGGCATGCGGAGGAACTCGAAAAGGCCAAACAGGGTGATGAGAGCCGTTTTGGGGACGTCGTCAGGATGCATCGGGATTTGATGGTACCCTCGGACGAGGTCTACCTTGGAGAAGATCCGTTCGCCGTGCAGGTTTGCTGCAAAGTCCTGAATGTGCGGCACAGGGTAGCGGTCCGGTGTGGTAGCCTCGTTCAGCCTGCGGTAGTCGCCGCACGGTCTCCAGCCTCCCGTCGCTTTGGGCACCATGCGCAGGGGGGAGGCCCATGGGCTGTCGGACCGCCGGATGATCCCCAATTCCTCCATCCTCTGGAACCTCTCCTTCGCCAGTCTGAGCTTGTCCGGGGGAAGCCGCCGAACGCGGGCGTGGAGGGGTGGTCCCTGTGTCGGGATGTGGTGCTGTACGCCATGTCTGGGCATGGCCGCTGTGAACTGCGGTGCCAGAACAGATGGGAAATCCGCCAGGACCCTGGTGAAGTTGTTGTCGGACAGTGTGATGGAGCCGAAGTGAGGGGCTGGCAACTGGGCTGCACCCAGGGAGAACGTCTGAAAGGTCTCGGCGTGTACCAGCCTTTTTCTGGGCAGGTCGACCAGTAGGCTGTGAGCCCGCAGAAAATCTGCACCCAGAAGCGGTTGGGCTACGGCAGCCAGTGTAAAGTCCCACGTGAATTGGCTGGAGCCGAACTGTAGCTGCACCTGACGGGTGCCATAGGTCCTTACTGTGCTGCCGTTCACGGCCCTCAGGGGGGGCCCCGGTGCCCTGCTGTGGGTGTCGTAACTCGTCGGAGGTAAAACGCTGATCTCGGCACCAGTGTCAACCAAAAACCGGCGTCCCGACCTTCTATCCCACACATACAGGAGGCTATCCCGATGGCCAGCCGCCGTAGCCATCAGCGGCGGCTGGCCCTGGCGTTTCCCGGGAACTTGCAGGACGGGTGACAAAGGCGGGCTTCTGCGCCCCACCACTGGTGGTAGAAGCACCAGTGTTCATTAGGCCGGGGGTTGGCGGGCTCTGCAGCCGGGCCTGGACTGGTTTGCTGCCGGGAGCGTGGCTGGGAGATCTGTGCGATGGACGCCCCGCTCACCTTTTTGGCGTTCCACAGCAAGGCCACCTGGGCTGCCACCTTCCGGGGGTCACTGAAATCCACGTCGGACAGCAGCAGGCGTATGTCCTCGGGCAGCTGCTCCAGGAATGCCTGCTCAAACATGAGGCAGGGTGTGTGTCCGTCGGCCAGAGACACCATCTCATTCATTAAAGCCAAAGGAGGTCTGTCGCCCAAGCCATCCAGGTGCAGTAAACGGGCAGCCCGCTCGCGCCGTGAGAGTCCGAAAGTCCTGAGGAGCAGGGCTTTGAATTCCGTGTACTTGCCGTCTGCCGGGGGCGACTGTACGAACTCCGCGACCTGGGCCGCTGCGTCCTGGTCGAAGGAGCTCACCACATAGTAGTAGCGGGTGTCTTCTGAGGTGATCTGGCGAACGTGGAATTGGGCTTCGGCTTGCTGGAACCATAGGTTCGGGCGCTGTGTCCAGAAACCCGGCAGTTTCAACGAAACCGCATGGACAGAGGCGGCGTCGGTCATTTCTGGTCCAAAAATCGTTTGGACCGTTGGGGTTACCAATTGTAGCGGTGTGCTACATGCAGCGCTAAAATTATGACACGGAGTCGGTAACTGCAGTCGAAGGAAAAACTTTATTCGAAATCCTCAGCCTCACTTTTAAGCCTCCCTCAACCTGCCCCCCGTGGCGCAGAGGCTCCAAAGCTCTGTGCTCGCAAACCCCCGTAGGCTATCTCATTGTGAGCCGGTTCGGATGTGCCAGGAAATGGGTCACCACAGTATCACAGCAGTGCTCAGGCAGCACAGATTGGAGGGCTCATCTGCTGAGGCTCTAACGTTGGAACTGAGGAATAAGAATGGTATGACCATGTTAATTGGATTATGTTATAGACCTCCCAGCAGGATTTAGAGGAGCAAATCTGTAGAAAGATACAGAAAATTGCAAGACAAACAAGGTTGTGATAGTAGGTGAATTTAACTTTCCACATGTTGACTGCGACTACCATTTTCCAAAAGAGTTGGATGGGATAGAGTTTGTTAAGTATGTTCAGAAGTTTCCTTAATTAATACAAAGAAATCCTGACCAGAGAGTGTGTGACACTGGATCTCCTATTGGGGAATGAGTCAGGGCAGGTGACAAAAGTGCATGTAGGGGAACACATACACTTTTGTCACTAGTGATTTAGTGATCATTATTCCATTAGGTGCAAGATAATTATGGAGACAGATAGTCTGGGCCTTGGGTTGAGGTTCTAAAATGGAGAAAGGTCAATTTTGATTGCATCAGCAAAAGATCTGGCATTTGTAGATTGGGATAAGTTGTTTTCTTGCAAAGGTATACTTGGTAAGTGGCAGGCCTTCAAAAGTGAGATGTTGAGAGTACAGGGTTTGAAGGCAAGGATAACAGGCTTTGGGTACCTTGGTTTTTGAGAGATTTTGAGGCCTTTGTTAAGAAGAAGGTGGAGGTGCATAGCAGGTATAGGCAGAAGAGAACAAATAAGGTACTTGAGGAGGATAAGAAATTCAAGAGAATACTTAAGAGTGAAATCAGACATGTTTGCTCTAGCAGACAAAGTTTAGGAGAATTCAAGGGCTTGGACAAATATATTAAGAGCAAACGGAGAGCAAGGGACAAAACTGGTCCTCTTGAAGATCTGCATGGTCATCAATGCTAGCAGCCAAAGTAGGTAGGGGAGATCATAAATGGACTTCTTGCATCTGTATCTACTCAGGAGTTGGATACAGAGTCTACAGAACTAAGTCGAAACAGCAGTAAGGTCATGTACCTTATATAGATTGGGGAGGAGGTGTACTTGCTGTGTTGAGACAAGTTAGAATAGATAAAACCCTAGGGCCTGACAAGGTGTCACTTCTGACCTTGTGGTAGGCTAGTGAAGACATTGCAGGGGCTCTAGTAGAGGTATTTAAAATGTCCTTAACAATGAGTGAGGTGACAGAGGGTTGGAGGAGAACTATTGTTGCCCTGTTGTTCTAAGAATAAGTTGAGAAATATAGGCTTGTGAGCCTGACACCAGTAGTGGAAAATTATTGGAAGTATTCTAAGGGGGTGTACATATTAGTGTTTGGTTGGACAGGGCCTGATTATGGATAATCAACATAGCTTTGTGCATGGTAGGCCGTGTCTAAACAATCTTATAGAATTTTCTGAGGTGGCTGCCAGGAAAGTTGATGAAGGCAAGGCTGTGATGTTGTCTACTTGGACTTTAGCAAGGCCTGTGACAAGGTACTACATGGGATGCTGGTCAAGAAGGTTAAGTACTTGGCCTTCAAGATGAGGTAGTATATTGGAGATTAGAGAAACATGGTATTTTTGCTACTTAAGATTCAAGATACAATATTGTTTTATATTAAGTGTCCTGTTTTGTAACTTCAAAGCATTAAACTAATTCATGGGAGGATACAGAGAGTCCGAAAATACGCGTGGAACTTCGTTTTTACTTCAAGCAAGGCGTGCATGTATCATGTGGTAGTGTGACGGCATATGCAATTCATGTATTTTACATATAATCCATAATGAATTATTTAAACTGGGCTGAGGAGTGGCAGATGGAGTTCATCCCAGATAAGTGTGAAGTGGTTCATGTTGGTAGGTCAAACATGATGGCAGAATAATGGTAAAACTCGTGGCAGTGTGGAGGATCAGGGGGATCTTGGGGTCCAACTCCATAGGACGCTCAAAGCAGCTGCGCAGGTTGACTCTGTAGTTAAGAAGGCGTACGGTGTATTGGCCTTCATCAATTGTGGAACTGAATTTAGGAGCCGAGAAGTAATGCTGCAGCTATATAGGACCCTGGTCAGACCCCACTTGGAGTACTGTGCTCAGTTCTGGTCACCTCACTATAGGAAGGATGTGGAAGCCTTAGAAAGGGTGCAGAGGAGATTTATAAGGATGTTCCCTGGGTTGGGGAGCATGCCTTATGAGAATAGGTTGAGTAAACTTGGCCTTTTCTCCTTGGAGCGAGGGAAGCTGAGAGCTGACCTGATAGAGGTATATAAGATGATGAGAGGCTTTGATCGTGTGGATAGTCAGAGGCTTTTTTCCAGGGCTGAAATGGTTGCCACAAGAGGGCACTGGTTTAAGGTGCTGGAGAGTAGGTACAGAGGAGATGTCAGGGGTAAGTTTTTACTCAGAGAGTGGTGAGTGCATGGAATGGGCTGCCAGCAACAGTGGTGGAGGTGGATATGATAGGGTCTTTTAAGAGACTTTTGGATAGGTACATGGAGCTTAGTAAAATAGAGGGCTATGGGTAAGCCTAGTAATTTCTAAGGTAGAGACTTGTTTGGAACAACTTTCTGGGCTGAAGGGCTTGTATTGTGCTGTAGGTTTTCTATGTTCTAACCGAACAAGACTGCTTAATCAAACAATACAATGTATATATACAAAATTACTTAATTATTGAAATATTAAATACACTACATTTCTCCCTGCTTATCTATAAACTCCAACTCAAAATGCATCTCAACTATATACACAGTATACTAAATTATGCAACTTCTATATACAGATATCCACAGCATGGTACATTTTAAATTGTCCCATTCAGGTCAAAAGATTTAATCACTGTGAAGGATTTCGTACTCTTGAGGGATAATGTCCTTGCTAATAAGGGGAATCCCACTGCTTGACATGTGAGACTTGTGGCTGTGAAACAATCTCAAGTTCTGTGGCCTCCTCCGTGGTGGTTGTAGGAGTTGACTCTGAGACTGCGGGATATCGTTCTGACAGCAATAGCCATCTTTCTTCATTATTTTTCTTTTTATAGCTTGTGCATCTTGATCTTTGAGAGGTGTATTTAGTTCACTGGAGTATTCTCTTATTAATCCTATTGCTCCCTTTACAATTTGATTTTTCCTCCTGGTTTCCTCATCCACAACAGCAACTGATGAATCCTCTGTTTTTTAATCTCCATTGACTGATTTCTTTTTGGCCTTCCACTCATGATCTTTACATCCACTTTTACAAGCAGCATTTTGTCTCCCATTTGAAGTTCATACAAAAACCTTAATTAAATAGTTTATACTCACAAAGGCTGAATGCTTGCATCTTTTCTGAAATTCCTGGCACTAAAACCAAGCCACGTTTTGCAAGTAACTGCCTGATTAACATATCAGAAGCTTTCTCAGGTATGTTGCTCAGAAACTCTGTCCTAGTCGCACCACTGTTTTTATCATTTCCATTCATCAGCATGACACTTCCTTAGTCCAACCTGAGGCACAGAAGTTGGCACCGTCACCTGATTGTACCCCTTTGGGAAATGTTTCATGGTGTACGGCATGGAGATAGTTGTAGTGTGAACCAGCACCTTTCTTAATTCACTTTCAGTTGGCTTCATTGCAGGGAGTGGTATGCAAATGGTGGATGGAGCTCCAATCAAATTGTAGTTGTCTCAGCCAATCACACCCCCACAATGCTGGTGCTCCTGTCTTTACCACAAACAAGTTCAATGTGTTTTGCTGTTTTTGTATTTCACTGTCACAAATGTCATTCCCACAGGAGTTATCTTTTCTTCAGTGTATGTTCTTAGTTCAGTATCTGCAGGCTTCAGTTTAGTATTTTTGAAATGCCTCTCAGGCTCATTTTGTGGAATGATTGAAATTGCTGAACAAATCCCCAATTCCATTTTAATTAATTTGCTGTTGAAATCATATTGCTTGTCTATTGTTAATTTTCACACTGTCAATCTCAAGGCCTCACAATTCTGTGCCACTCTCATCGTTATCAGACTTTTTGCAAACAGTGTGCAAATTAGCGCTCTTTTTGAAACTGATACTTGATTTCATTAGCTTTTTCTCTTCTCTGTGCACTCCATTTATTTTTGTCTACCCAACATGATCTTTGCATGTGTCCTATTTTATTGAACTTTCTGCGAGTTTGTTTGGTGTATGTGAGCCTCCACTACAATAGTAACAGAACTTGTTTGGCCAGTCTGGTTTCTGTTTAGGTGCTGCAGTTTTGTTCACACTCACTTTTATTCCTGACTGCAACTCAATTGCATCTTTGTCTGCGGTTTCCATTGAAACAGCAATTCCCATTGCTCCTTTAACTGTAAACTGTTCTTCAGTTAGGAGTCGTTTTTGAATGCTTTCTTTTAAGGTTCCACAAACTAAACTGTCTCTTAGTGCATCATTAAAACCATTACCAAACTTCCAATGCTCAGACAATCTCCTCAATTCAACCATGTACTGTACACTGAAATGGACAGCCTTTGTTTTTGATTCCAAACCTAAAGTGTTCTGCATTCAACAATGGCTTCAGTTCAAAGTGCTTCTGCATTACTTTGGCTAAATCAGGAAAGCTAATTTCTGCAGGCTTGGTTGGAGTAGTCAAACTTCAAAGGAAACAGCATACCTTTTAACCCAATACACTTAGCAAAATTGTCTCTCGCCTTTCATTGGTTATTTCATTTGCTTCAAAATACTGTTCGAATAGTTCAGTATACATGAACCGATTACCCATTGTATAACCAAACTAGTCAATCTTGCCGACATAGCCAGCCATTTCTGTTTTTTTAAAATTATTATTATCACCTGGTACTCACTCTTTATGAACCCTGAATTCTTTTGTTTTCTTACAATTTAAAAAATTATGACTGTGTCTTTCCTTCTGAAGATCACTCACTTCCTGATTCTAGTTGTGTTTTATTTTATCTTGAATGCTTCGCTGCACTTTAACAGGCTGGTAGCCATGTCAAGTTCATTTTAAAAATACTTACTTGCCAATGCTATGTTTTGTAACTTCAAAATGTAAAACTAATTCAAAGGAAGACACAGGCATTTGAAAATTTGGGTGTAACTTCATCTTTGCTTTATATAAGCTGCACACATATCACGTGGTAGCATGATCATGCATGCAATTCACGTATTTTATATATAACCCATAATGAATTATTTAAAGGAACAAGAATGCTTAATTAAACAATGCATATGCAAGATTATTCAAATATTGTTGAAATATTAAATACACAATATCAAGTGTAAAGGAGAATAAAATAATTGTTACTCCAGATCTGATACAACAAAGAAAAATGAGATAAGGAATGTTATAATAATTAAACAAACAATAGACATACAGCAAATATATAAGATAGCTTATATACATAGATTAATTGTATGTCCATAAAATGACACTAGGCTCAGGATGTCTATACATAAGGTGACTGAAAGGAAATGATAATATTGTGGTGATAGGAGCTGTGCAGGACTCTACAGAGAGTCAACCCCGTAAGGTGGCGAGGCTAGACAACATCCCAGGTCGAGTCTTTTCCCTACCCATTATGTCACAATGCAATCAATACTTTAGTGATTATCAGTGTTGAGCAGTTGATATTGTTCAAGCCTTGACCAATGGTGCTGCAGATAGTGCAAGTGACTCACAGATCCAGCAGCCTCAGTTGAATTCTGCTTTCAGGTGCTGTCTGCATGCAGTTTGCACATGGTCCCAGTTTCTCTGATGTACTCTGGTTTCATCCAACATCTCAAAGGTTGCTTGGGCAATTGACTGCTGTAAGTTTCCATTGGTGTTGGTGCATGGTGAGAGAACCATGGGGTGAGGAGTTCATGGCATGTGTGAGAGAATGTTGTGCAGATGGGAGATTTGTATTGAGGGATTCCTCTGAGAGTCAGCATGGACCTAAAAGGGCCAAATGGCCTCCTATGTCATTATGGAATATGATAATATGATGAAATATGTGAAGACCAATGTTTACACTTGCAGAACAAGGTTACTCCAAAAGAAAGCTACTGTGCCTAAATTGGATTTAAATACCAAAAGTGCCATTCATTGGGAAATAATCAGATGCTGAGATGTGCCATTTAAGTAACTGGGTTGTGTTGTTACAATCAATCAAGTGGGACTTGAACAGCAATATTGTGGGAACGACATGCATCATTGAACTCTCCAAAATGATTTTTGATGTAGCACTCATGATTTATTTGTTGAGTGTGAGGGTGAGGATCTTGTCACTAGGTTTGTGTTGGGTACTGTTATTTATGAGGCTCCTTATGAAAAACGCATTTTATCCTAAAGTTCCTCATAATCCTAGTGGCTATTTCCTCACTCTGGCGGGAATATTGAACTGGGTGTTGTGCTCCTGCTGTTCTTCTGCTCACTTTAGACTCTACTTGATGACTTAAAGCACCTAATGTGGTCTGCACAGTGCCCCAGGATTGATGCAGGTTATGAATCTCCATATCATGGAGGCCAAAGGGTCTCTGTACAGCTTCACTCCGCTGCTATGGTTAGAATCCAAAACAGTGTCAGTAGCTCTAGATCTAGTGGTGCTGATTTCCCCCTTCCCCCGGTATTTATCTCTGAGAGCAGGAGAAGCTCCCTCAGCTGCTTCCAGTGAACACAGAACTGATCACCATAAAATTCCTCCCATGTTCAACCACTGTATTTAAGAAGCGAGAAAGGTCTCCGCTGATAACTGAAGCTCAAGTAGTTGTACAGGTACAGTTGATAGCTGCTTGCTCTCTTAGATAACCAGCAATACTGCTGAGTGTGAGAGTTTAACATCCCACTTTCTCTCCTTTTCAACTAAAATGAAATCAAATTGTTTGCCCATGAACAGAGAACCACAGTGACCTCTCTGATTCAGCAATGAGGCAATGATCTGCTGATCCAGCAGCCAGATGACAGTGTCATCAAGATCTTTTCTTGCCACAGAGAGGGCAATCCGAGCATGTGAGTGTGACCACAAAACATACATTGGAATGTCACAAGTCTCTATGATGACAGATTTTGAAAGTGTGAAACCAATGAGTTAATTAATCTTCAGGTAGGTGCAGACAAGATTGTGGTATCTCTCAAGAGTCTGCAAGAATAAACTGACAACATCTTTTTTTTGTCCTGGCCTTCTGTAAGTAAACTACCATGTTTATCAGGAAGTCAATGATTAGGTTTAGGGCAGGGGTCGGCAACGTTTACCACTGAAAGAGCCAATATGGACCCATTTCCCACAGAAAAGAAAACACTGGGAGCCACAAAATGAAATAACACTGCATACAACGGGTTTTTTTTGCCTTTATGCTATGTATAAACAAACTATAATGTGTTGCATTTATGAAATTGATGAACTCCTGCAGAGAAAACTAAATTACATTTCTGCATGCAACAAAAACATTTTGAACTCCGAAAAAAAGACGTTGGGTTGAAGGTTACTCCGTAGGTAGCCTACCTTGGATCGAAGAATTAAAAGAATGCGCGCACTGGCGGGCGTCAGGCATTGGCAGTTGTGATGTATATTAATAGTGATAAAAAATCACGTTGTAGCGGTGTGCTACACGCAGCGCTAAAATAAAGACACTGCAGTCAAAGGTAACTTTATTCGAACTAAACAGCCTTGCTTTAAAGCCTCCCTCAACCCGTCCCCGTGGGCGCGGATGCTCCAAAAGACACGTACTCACAAACCCCCGTAGGCTATCTCCCTTAGTCGGAACGGTGGCTAATTGTGAGCCGGTTCGGATGTGCCAGGAAACGGTGTCTCCGCAAAGTTTTCAGATTGTACAAGATCACCATAATCTTCAAATTTCGAATTACATTTCAAAAGCTAACAAACCACGGGGAGCCGCATCACAGAGATCAAAGAGCCGCATGTGGCTCTGGAGCCGCAGGTTGCCAACCTCTGGTTTAGGGTATGACCACTTTGCCATTATCTGTTTAATGGGATTCTAGTTCTGTATGAGTGTAATTACTCTTGATGTGTCTGTTGCTATGTTTTTCAAGGAATTTCCATGTCTGGATAGAATCGTGGATGGCACGATATGATCTGAGGCCTGGTAATGATGGATGGCAGGTACTTGATCCAACACCACAAGAAAAAAGTGAAGGCAAGGAAGAAATTAGCAGTTTGATTGTATTTGCACTCTTAATGTTTGAAAGCTATTGTAGGTTGTGACATAACACATGAGAATTAACTCAATAGTAGTCACTTTAATATTTAGAATAAGCAGGAAACTTGTGCCTTATCATTCAAATTTCCAACAGTTGAAAGATGATATATTTAACTTTTCTAGGAAAAAGCATATGATTATAAAGTTAAATTCAGGCCACTTAATTTCATTACAGTTTTGAATAAGAAAGTTGTGCAGACATAACTGAAGGGATGTGATTGAAATAAAGCATAATTATGTTTGGTAAACAATAAATACACTTGTTAAATTCATTTAGAGTGGTTCTCAAACAAGCACTTCTTTCAACAGGAGTCTACTGCTGTGGCCCAGCCCCAGTTAAAGCGATCAAAGAAGGGGAGACAGATATATTCTATGACGTTCCCTTTATATTCGCTGAAGTCAATGCAGATTGTGTGACTTGGATTTGTTCTGATAAGGGAAAAAGGAGGAAAATTGACTCCAACACCAAACACGTTGGTCAAAAGATCAGCACCAAGTGTGTTGGTAGTGATGAACGTGAAGATATCACGAACAATTATAAGTATTCAGAAGGTAAGAGAAAATACATTCATCTATTCAGATTATCATTGACAACTACACCTCCGTAAATGATAAGACTGAATGAACAATTGAAAAAACTTGCATAACTTAGTATGTGGATTAATTTGCAGTGCTGAGACCACCTTCTGCTGCCAATCAGGTTTTAAATGTTTGTTAGAACCCTGTAATAATTTATTTAAAAACAGTGTCTGGCACGGAACCAATATCAATTCCATTTCCCATGGAATTTCCCAGGAACTTCATCCCCCATTGTGAGGTATATGTCTACCTATATTGAAATCAAGTTTGATATTTTTATAACACAAAAAATAAAATTAATTGAAAGGAAAACAAAGGAGTCTGAAATGCAATTCTAATTTTAATTTTTTAGTTAAAGCGAGGCGTGCATGTAATGCATGGAGGCGTGATGGATGTATGCAGTACACTCATTTTTACACATAACCTGTAATTAATTATTACAAGAATGCTTAATCAAACAATACTTACAACTTTTTCAAATATTACTGAAATATTAAATATACAACAGAATTAGTTACAGGTCATCACCTGCCCTATCTGTGAAAGAGAAGTGCAGTGCATTTTGTAGATTTTGATTAGTGCTGTTGCTGTGTTCCAGTGAAGGAGAGAATGAATGTTAGGGTGATGGATAGGCCCCAGCAAGGAGCTGCTTTGTCTTGGATGGTATCAAATTCCTGAAATGCTTTTGGTGCTACAGTCATTACATTTCCTCTCAGCTAGCCTGTCCACCCTCACCCAATAATCAAAAATGATCGCAGTAATGCTGCAATGCATACAATCTTGCACATAGCCAGCAGGCTGGTAATTTCTGAAGGTGGTGTTGCATAGTCGAGGCTGATAACTTTTGCTGGATTGTCATCTTGCAATCTCAGCTGGTCCTTTGAAATGGTTCAAAGGCTTACTATCTATCAGTGTTGATTACAAAATAGTTTAGAACTTTACTTGTATCATACTAATGCTTACTCATTTGTTTTTAAGGTTCCCATGTAGAAAGACATGTTTTTAAAATGGCTGACAAAAGAAAGGCCTCTCAGAAGCCAGAGAAACAACTTGACTTGTATTTGAAGGCTGATGGTCCAAATTACAATGGGGCCAATGTTAAAATATCTGCCATCATTTCCAACAAGAATTCAAAGAATAAGGTTTACACATTCAAATTAAGTGCTTTCAAAAAGAAATACAGTAAGCGCTCCAGAGGAAAATGTATAAAGAGGTATCAGGAGGAGATTACTGTTCATTCCAATGAGGGTAAGAATACTCTTGCTGTAATTATTTATTTAGATAATTACTGCATACAATTGGGGCAGATTATTAATCAAGGATTGGCTATATCTTTATTGCTTGTACTTCTAATGAGCAAGCTGCTGAACTAAAATAGTCCATTAATTAATGGACAGAAAATTTCTGGCTAAGGCATCAACATTCCTTTTTAACAAAATGATGGACAACATGAGGTTGATCTAAAAATATAAGAAATCTGTGCAATGATACGATTCACATCCGAAAATTATATTTGAGTAATTTCCAAGAATTAACCATCTATTAATTGAAAGTAACCATTGATTTCTGAAATCAATAGGGCATGCTCAAAGTTCAACTTTTTTGATAACCTCTTCTTAACATATACATTGGTATTGCAGATAAAATAGTGGAAATGGAACTGGCCTATGAAGAGTATGGGGAGTTTCTTGACAAGTATAATCTAATCAGGCTGACAGCTTTTGCAATTGATGGAGAAACGCAGGAAAGTGCATTTGCATTGAAGGATATCTCCTTGATTAATCCTAATATTACGATGCAGGTAATGGCTAGAAAGGTGACCCACTGCTTGTGCTAAATGTTGACTTTCTCTCTTCCTTTTTAAATTTACCTTCAACAATTAGAACCATAAAGGCACAAGTCTGTTTCTCCTTGGTGGGATGAAGCTTATTGATGGTTATGTAGATGTACAACCTGACTGAGAATTAAAATGGCGCGATTGTCAGGCTGAGAATCACCATTACCATATTTCAACAATAGGAGAGAGGTGTTGGCATTTGTCTTGTGATCAGAAGCTTGGCGTAGACAGGGCCACAACAGGGTTCAATGTGCTTAAATGTCCTCTACAAATGTAGGTATTGCATGAATTGATAAATGGAAAAGGGAAGCAGAGTGCATGGTTCAATTGTTAATTAATTATCTTAATACAGCCTTTAAACTCAAAAGGCCATTGAGAGAAAAAAAATCATAAATATGGTAAATCAACACACATTAATCTCAGAGACAATGATTTCCCACAACACACACAAAATGCTGGTGGAACACAGCAGGCCAGGCAGCATCTATAAGGAAAAGCACTGTCAACGTTTTGGGCCAAGTCCCTTCGTCAGGACTAACTGAAACTAGCCTTTCAGTTAGTCCTGATGAAGGGTCTCGGCCCGAAACATCTACAGTGCTTCTCCTTATAGATTCTGCCTGGCCTGCTGTATTTCACCAGCATTTTGTGTGGGTTGTTTGAATTTCCAGCATCTGCAGATTTCCTCATGTTTGCACAATGATTTCCCATTCCCTTATGACCAGATTCAAATGCATTTCCTCCCCATTCTGCCTCAAAATTCACTGTTCTTTACAGAACCTGCTTTTTCTGGGAAGCCCTCAGTTTCATACCTGTTGCCAGCAAGAGAAGAATCTGGGCAGACACTGAGGCAAGGATGGTAATCTAATGAATCTTCATGCTGAAGGATTTTCTTTAATAGAGTTCTTTGTGATAGAGATGTTATCAGTTAGGGCATTACTTGAACCAAGAAGTTCAATGCTATCAACTCTAACCTGATTCCCTGCTCCCATTTCTGACATTATTTGGGACATGGACCTCACCTTATTTTGCATGAGGCCCAAAGGATTGGGGACCACCACCTCATCTTTCTTAAAATCAGGTAGTCCTCAGAGAAGCAGGCCTGTAGGCCCTGAAGGATATTGATCCCACTTTGTGTGTCTCATGAAAAAAGGCAGACTGTAGATAAAGTTAAGAAAAAGTTGTAAAGAGGAAGGATTGGAAGTTTGCCTATTTCTGGTTTACAGCCCCTGCTGGCTCCCACTTGGACAGCCAACCCCAGTTCCAACCACTCTGGACATCTCCAGACCGCAGGTATCACCATGACCAACCCCAGTTCCAACCACTCTGGACATCTCCAGACCGCAGGTATCACCATGACCAACCCCAGTTCCAACCACTCTGGACATCTCCAGACCGCAGGTATGACCATGACCAACCCCAGTTCCAACCACTCTGGTTATCTTCAGACCGCAGGTATGACCATGACCAACCCCAGTTCCAACCACTCTGGTTATCTTCAGACTGCAGGTATGACCATGACCAACCCCAGTTCCAACCACTCTGGACATCTCCAGACTGCAGGTATGACCATGACCAACCCCAGTTCCAACCACTCTGGTTATCTTCAGACCGCAGGTATGACCATGACCAACCCCAGTTCCAACCACTCTGGACATCTCCAGACCGCAGGTATCACCATGACCAACCCCAGTTCCAACCACTCTGGTTACCTTCAGACTGCGAATTATGTGGCCTCCAGCTCCAGCTCCAGTGTGACCTCAGCCGCCTCCACTTCCAGGCTGAGACCTTTCTCACAACTGCTGGGCCCCTTCTCCCAACCACTACACCCCAGCAGTGGCTCTCTCAGGTTTCCCTGTCACTTCTTGAGTCCCAAAGCCTCAATCTTCCTTCCATTCCATCTTCCCTGAACTCCTCAACCCTCCCCTCTCTTCTGACACCACTAACTCTCTTTCCCTGCTCCAATCTCGTCCTCTCTCTAATTCCTGTCACCTCTTCACCATTCCTCCTGACCTTCCCCTTTCTGAGGTGATGAGATTGGTGATGATGCAGGACACAATGGCCTGATTGTCCTGAGTGTGGTCCTTTTCCAGGGGTAAGTAAGAAGAGGTGTCAGTGTTGCCGTCTGGCCTCAGCAAGGTAGAGATCAGTCTGCCACATTGCAACAGCACCCCTTTCATTACGGGTTTGATGGTGAGGGCAATGCGTTCAATGGGGGGAATGACGACCCACCATGATGTCAAGATCTTGTTATGCCACCTCTGTTTCTTAGTCCACTTCTTTGGCAAGGATTCCCCAGGCCACACAGATGACCCCTTCTCCTGTCTCCAACCCTTCCCCTCTTCTTAGACACCCTGCTCTGGATCATTTCATTGCTGATTGCCAATAAGACAACAAATGGCTCAACTTCAGCACTCCTTTCTCTTCTTCAAACCTTACCCCTGCTGAAGGCATTGCCCTTCAGTCTCTCTGCACCAATCCCGACCTCACCATCAAACCCGTAATGAAAGGAGTGCTGTCTCAGTGTGGTGGACTGACCTCTACTTTGCTGAAGCCGGACGGCAAACACTGACACCTCCTCTTACTTACACCTGGAAAAGGACTATCAAGCCATCGTCTCCTGCACCATCATCAATCTCATCAACTCTGGGGATCTCCCATCCACTGCAGCGACCTCATAGTTACCTTACCCCACACTGCTCACTTCTATCTCCTGCCCGTGATCCACAAACCTGAGGTCCGGGTAGGTCCATCGTTTCTGCCTGCTCTTGCCTCATGGAACATGTGTCCACATACCTCGACTCCATTCTATTCCCCTTGATTCCCTGGCTCTGATCGCCTCATTTTCACCATGGATGCCTAGTCCCTATACACTTCTATTCCCCATTGAGAAGGTCTTAAAGCTCTTCATTTCTTTCTTGATAACAAACCTTATCAGTTCCCTTCCGTCACCACCCTCCTCAGTCTAATGGAACGAGTCCTGATCCTAACAATTTCTCTTTCAGACCATCCCACTTTCTCCAAACTTACAGTGGTGCCACAGGCATCCGAATTAGCTCCAGCTAAGCCTGACTTTTTGTTGGCTCCATGGAGCAGTCCATGTTCCATTACATGTTCCCCTGTAAAGCTCCCCAAATCTTTCCATGCTACATTGATAACTACATTGCTGCTGCTTCAAGCACCAATGCTGAGCTCGTCAATTTCCTCAGATATGCCTCTGATTTCCACCCTGCCCTTAAATTTACGTGGTACATTTCTGACACCTCTCTTCTCTCTCCCCTTTCTAGATCTCTCTGTCTCCATTGCCAATGAGAAAAAACTGTGGAGACCTTTCTTAAACCATAAGACCATAAGCTATAGGAACAGAATTAGGCCATTTGGCCCATTGAGTGTGCTCCGCCATTTCATCATGGCTGATTCATATCCCTCTCAACCCCAGCTTCCTACCTTCTCCCCATAACCCTTCAAGAATTAAGAATCTGTCAAACTCTGCCTTAAGCATACCCAGTGACTTGGCCTCCACAGCTGTCTGTTAGCAATGAATTTCACAGATTCACTTCTCTTTGGCTCAAGAAATCCCTCCTCTTCTCAGTTCTAAACGGACATCCCTCTATTCTGAGGTTGAGTCCGCTCATCTTAGCTCCCCCACCAGAGGAGACATCCTCTCCAGAGCCACTCTTTTGAGGCCTTTCACCATTCAGAGATTCAAAGTACATTTATTTTCAAAGTATGTATGCAGAAATCAACCGTGAAAGATTTATCTTCCCCACAGCCAGCCATAAACAAAACCATTGAACCTGTTCAAAGAATAATCATCAACCTCCCCCACAGGCAAAAGAAAATTGCACAAATGACAACAAAAAAATGAGTGAAAAACACAGAATAGAAACACAGAAACAGAAAGAATCCAGGCATATTCAATTCAGCTCAATGATCTTTATCTGCTGATCCCCCCCCCCCCCCCCCGGTCAAAATCACCCTAAACAGTAACAAAAACAAGGGAGTGATTAGAAACCTGAAACACATCATTACATCATAACATATTCCATCTGCCACTTCTTTGTCCATTCTCCTAACCTACTTAAGTTCTTCTGTAGTCTCTCCAACATGACCTGCCCTCCACATATCTTTGTATCATCTGAAAACGTGGCCACAAAGCCATCAATTCCATCATCTAAATCATTGACATATTAACGTAAGAAGAATTGGTGCCAACACAGACCACTGTGGAACACCACTAGTCACCAGCAGCCAGTCAGAAAAGTCTCCCTTTATTCCCACTCTTTTCCTCTTGCCAATCAGCTACTGCTTTACCCATGCTAGAATCTTTCCTGTAATGCCACAGACTTGTAACTTGTTAAGCAGCCTCATATGTGGCACCTTGTCTAAAGTCTTCTGAAAAACCAAGTACACAACATATACTGTTTCTTCTTTGTCTATTCTGCTTGTTATTTCTTCAAAGAATTCCAACAGATTAGTCAGGCAAGTTTTATTCTTTTCAGGAAGCCATGCTGACTTGGCCCTATTTAATCATGTGCCTGCAAGTACCCGAAAACCACATCCCTAACAATAGACTCTAGCACTTCTCAGCCACTGAGGACAGACTAACAGGCCTATAATTTCCTTTCTTTTGCCTGTCTCCCTTCTTGATGAGTGTAGCGATATTTGTAGTTTTCTAGTACTTCATAACCATGCCAGAATCTATTGATGCACACAATCTCTTCAGCCACCTCTTCCACAGTAAAGACTGGTGAAAAATATATATTCAGTTCATCCACCATTTCCTTGTCACTCTCCAGCATAATTTTCTGCGTTCTGATATCTATTCTCACCTCTCTTTCACTCTTTATATATCTGAAGAAACTTCTGGAGTTCTCTTTAATATTATTGGATGCCTTGCCTTCTTATTCCATCTTTTCCTTCTTTTTGACTTTTTTAGTTGCCTTCTGTTGGTTTTTCAAAGCTTCCCAATCCTCTACCTTCCCACGAATTTTTGCTCTTTTATATGCCCTCTCTCTGGCCTTTATGTTGACTTTGACTCTGACATCCTATTGCCTGCAATTTTGCCCTATCAGCCTCTCCTTGCTAGCAGTCTTTACATACTACCCCATCCTCAGCCCTATCACTCCGGTTCCCAGCCCCCTGCCGAATTAGTTTAAACCCTACCAATTCCCATGACTATCTTGACTGCAGCCGTTCCCAGCCATCTTCTGTAAAATGCCATTCCATTTTTTCAGTTCCTTCTACTCTGCCACATTTGTTCCCAGGACGAGGCTTTACTTTCCAGGATATCAGCGATGTCCTCCATCTTCAAGGATCAGTGTTTTCTTCTTCCACTATTGATGCTGCCCTCACCCATTTATCCTCCATTTTCCAGACATCTGCACTCACCATTCCTGCTGTCCTAACAAGGATAGAGATCCCCTTGTCTTCACCTACCACCCATGAGCTTCCACATCTGGCACATTACTCTCCTCAACCTGTGCCATCTTCAATGGGATATACCACCAAACACATCTTTACCTCCTCCCCCTTCATTTTATACAGGGATCGCTCCCTTTAAGATTCCCTTGTCCATTTATCCCTTCCCACTAATCTCCATCCTGCCACTTACCCCTGCAAGTGGTAGAAGTGCTACACCTGCTCATTCACCTCCTCCCTGCCCTCCATTCAGGGCCCCAAACAGTTCTTTCAGGTGAGGAAACACTTCAGTAGTGAACCTGTTAGGGTTGTCTACTGTATCTGGTGCTCCCGGTGGGGCCTCCTCTACATTCATGATAGCTGACATGGACCGGGGGGGGGGGGGGCAGTTCCGTTGAGCACTTCTGCTCCGTGTTAATTCCTGTCTTCATTGCTGTTTGATATGTCAGTCCATGGCCTTCTTTTGGAGGAGCAACACTTTATATTCCTTCTAGGTAGCCTTTAACCTGATGGCATGAACATTCATTTGTCCAATTTCCAGTAACTTTTCCCCCAACCCTTCTCTCTTCTTCCATTCTCAAATCTGGCCTCTTACCTCACCTCCCAATCACTTCCCCCGATGCTCCTCCTCCTTTCCTTTCTCCCATGATCCACTCTTCTCTCCCATCAGATTCCTTCTCCCTTTGCCTTTTGCGTCTATCACCTTCCCAACCCAGCTGGGTTCACCTGCCACCTTTTAACTTGTTCTCCTTCCCCTCCCCCTTTTGTTATTCTGGCATCTTCCCCCTTCCTTTCCAGTCCTGATGAAGAATCTCTGCCCCAAAAGTTGACAGTGTATTAATTTTCATAGATGTTGCCTGACCTGCTGAGTTCCTCCAGCATTTTGTGTGCATTGCTGTAGATAGAGTTGACTTCGTATCTCACGTCTTCAGCAACAGCTTCCAAAATGATTTTCCTGAGTCACACAATGTGAAGCGTGCGAGGGTGAACCTGTTGATGATGTATCTAACCACTCCTTCTAGGAAATTGTGGCTATCCCAATTTTTTCCTGCCTTTAACTGTCTCTTTAAATGTCATGAGAAAACAGCTGTCTTATATCAACATCACATGGCAACATTTTTCTCTCAGGACATCCTGTAAAGCTGCCATCTCTGGCAAGGCTCCAGTGCTCTCACTGCAGTACTCACTTTGTTTTGAATGACTGATATCTGACCCCTAATCTTACAACGATGACCCCAGCCTTGCCTCTCACATACCTTACACACAATGAAGATGTGTCATCTTCTCTACTCTTATAATAAAGCACCACATCACATTTCCCTTTTAATTGCTTTCTCTACCTGCAACTTAACAGTCAGTGATTTATTCATTCCCGGGTATTTGTGGATGCTGACATCTTTCAATGACTGACTTCTTTATAAATACCCAGCATTTCTACTAGTAGATCTTAACTTATATCTTCCCCTGAAGTCTGTTTGCAACCACATCACAGCTTAGAACAAATCCTTGGAATAGTATCACTAGATGTGCCTCTCACTTTTATCCCTGAGATAGGTTCTGAGTAGTTGGCATCCAACATGATCTCAGTGACAGTCTACCCATCAAAGCATCGCGATACATCACCTGTTTATTCCAACTCTATTCAGAATTGGTTAACAGACAAAGTGTAAAGTATGGGAGTAATGGGACTTCCCCATGTTGGCAAGCTGTGACGTGTGGTACCACAGGGATCAGTGCTTAGTGGCTGCATTATGCAGGATCGAAAGATGCTGCAGAGGGTGGAAGACTCGGCCAACTCCTTTGCAGGCAAAACCCTCCACACCATCAAAGACATTTTCAAAAGGCATTCTTCATTAAGGACCCTCACTATCTGGAAACTCCTCTCTTTTCCTTATTACAATTGGGGAGAAGGTATTAGAGCATAAAGACCCACACTCAACATCTTAGAAACAGCTTCTTCTCTTTCGTGATCAGATTTCTCAACAGTCCTTGAAAAATAACCTGCCATTCTGCTTACATGCTATTTATTTGTAATTTATAGTAGTCAAGTTGAGTCACTTTTTATTTTCATTTTGACCATAACTCCTGGTACAGTACATCGTAAAAACGAGAAAACGTTTTTCAGGACCATGGTGTTACATGACACAGTACAAAAACTAGACTGAACTATGTAAAAAACAACACAGAAAAAAACTACACTAGACTACAGACCTACCCAGGACTGCATAAAGTGCACAAAACAGTGCAGGCATTACGATAAATAATAAACAAGACAATAGGGCAGTAGGGGTCAGTTCAGGCTCTGGGTATTGAGGAGTCTGATGGCTTGGGGAAGAAACTGTTACATAGTCTGGTCGTAAGAGCCTGAATGCTTCGGAGCCTTTTCCCAGATGACAGGAGGGAGAAGGGGTGCATGGGGTCCTTCATAATGCAGCGTGTACTGTAAATGTCCGTGATGGTGGGAAGAGAGATCCTGATGATCTTCTCAGCTGACCTCACTATCCGCTGCAGGGTCTTGCAATCCGAGATGGTGCAATTTCCGAACGAGGCAGTGATACAGCTGCTCAGGATACTCTCAATACAATCCCTGTAGAATGTGATCAGGATGGGTGGGGGGGGGGGGGAGATGGACTTTCCTCAGCCTTTGCAGAAAGTAGAGACGCTGCTGGGCTTTCTTTGTTATGGAGCTGGTATTGAGGGACCAGGTGAGATTCTCCGCCAGGTGAACACCAAGAAATTTGGTGCTCTTTATGATCTGTACTGAGGAGCCTTCGATGTTCAGTGGGGAGTGGTCGCTCCATGCGCTTCTGAAGTCAACAACCATCTCTTTTGTTTTGTTCACATTAAGAGACAGGTTGTTGGCTCTGCACCAGCCTGTTAGCCGCTGCACCTCCTCTCTGTAAGCTGACTCATCATTCTTGCTGATGAGACCCACCATGGTCGTGTCATCGGCGAACTTGATGATATGGTTCGAGCTGTGTGTTGCAGCACAGTCGTGGGTCAGTAGAGTGAACAGCGGTGGACTGAGCACACAACCCTGGGGAGCCCCTGTGCTCAGTGTGATGTTGTTGGAGATGCTGCTCCCGATCCGGACTGACTGAGGTCTCCCAGTCAGGAAGTCTAGTATCCAGATGCAGAGGGAAGTGTTCAGGCCCAGTAGGCTCAGCTTTCCAATCAGTTTCTGAGGGATGATTGTATTGAATGCTGAACTGAAGTCTATGAACAACATTCGAACGTACATGTCTTTTTGTCCAGGTGGGTTAGGGCCAGGTGGAGGGTGGTGGCAATGGCGTCATCTGTTGAGCGGTTGGGACGGCACGCAAACTGCAGGAGGTCCAGTGAGGGGTGTAGCAGGGTCTTGATGTGCTTCATGTCGAGCCTCTAGAAACACTTTATGATGATGGATGTGAGTGCAATGGGACGGTAGTCATTTAGGCAGGACACTGAAGACTTCTTCGGCGCAGGGACAATGGTGGCGGCCTTGAAGCACGTTGGAATGGTGGTGCAGATCAGGGAGATGTTGAAGATGTCAGTGAGAACATCTGCTAGTTGGTCTGCACATCCTCTGGGCACTCTACCAGGGATGTTGTCTGGTCCAGCAGCCTTCCGTGGGTTGACCCTGCACAGGGTTCTCCTCACATTGGCCACGGTGAGACACAGCACCTGGTCATTTGGAGGAGGGGTGGACTTACTCGCCGCCATGTCATTTTCCACCTCAAACCGGGCGTAGAAGTTATTCAGTGCATCTGGGAGGAACAGTCAGGTGATGTTGTCCTGTAATTGGTGATGTCCTGGATGCCCTTCCACATGCGCTGCGTGTTGCTGCTGTCCTGTAAATGGCTGTGGATTCTCTGAGCGTGTGCACGCTTTGTCTCTCTGATGGCCTGGGACAGTTTGGCCCTCGCTGTTGTTAGGGCTGCCTTGTTGCCTGCTCTGAAGGCGGAGTCACGGGTTCTCAGCAGCGCACGCACCTCCGCGGTCATCCATGGCTTCTGGTTAGCGCGTGTAGTGATGGACTTGGACAGAGTAACATCATCAATGCACTTTCTGATGTAGCCGATCACTGATGCTGTGTACTCCTCTAAGTTGGTAGAGTCGCCATCGGTTGCAGCCTCCCTGAACACGTGCCAGTCAGTGTGCTCAAAGCAGTCTTGAAAAGCAGAGATGGCTCCTGCTGGCCAGGTTTTCACCTGCTTCTGAACTCGCCTGGAGCACCTGACGAGTGGTCTGTATGCTGGGATTAGCATAACAGAGATGTGGTCTGAGTATCCGAGGTGGGGGCAGGGCTCTGCCCGGTACGCGTCGGGGATGTTTGTGTAAACCAGGTCCAATGCGTTCTCTCCCCTCGTTGCAAAGTCCACATACTGATGGAATTGGGGAGCACTGAATAAGGTTTGCGTGGTTAAGATCTCTGGCGACAAAAAACAATCCATCAGGGTGCGCGTTCTGCAGTTCGCTAATAGCCACGTACAGTTCGCTGAGCGCCTCCTTAGTATTAGCGCTGGGGGGAATGTAGACACCGACTGTAAGAACAGTGGTGAATTCCCGTGGTAAATAAAATGGTCTGCATCTAACAGTCACAAACTCCACTAGCGATGAGCAGTATCTGGAAACCAGCACAGAGTTCGAGCACCATTCTGTGTTGATGTAAACACACAAGCCACCACTGCGAGTCTTACTGGAGAGAGCTGCGTCCCTGTCCGCTCAAAACAAGGCGAGCCCATCCAGCTGAACGGCGGCGTCTGAAATTCCATCAGTGAGTCACGTCTCTGTAAAAACATACGCACAGCAGACTCTGTACTCCCGCCGAGTATTTCATTGGAGTCGGATATAGTCCAAGTTATTGTCCAGGGAGTGGACATTGGAGAGCAGAATGGACGGGAGAGCCGGCTGGCTAGGGTTTGCTTTTTGCCTGGCACAGACCCCTGCCTGCTTGCCTCGCTTCCGCTTCCTTGCACATCGCTTACGACGTCTCCATCTCCGACCACCAACATCAGGCGACTCTGAGGACTGTAGGCCCAATCCCCTCAGCAAGCCGAGGTCACATAATTTAACCAGCAATTGTCATGTCTTGCACTGTACTGCTGTTACAAGACAACAAAGTCCATGGCATATGTCAGTGGCATCTGATTCTGTTTCTGCAATATTTCCAGGAAATCTTTAGCTGTGTGTCTGTAAGCTGTCACGTACCCTGTAACTGGGTTAACAAACCAGCAGAACTGGAATGATACGTAGAAGTCTGGTGGTACTGTAACTAAAGGTGTTTATTAGTAACCTAAGCAATACAGTATCAAAAATGCCAATATACATATAAAACAGGTTAGCAATGATAAGTACAGAAGTGTAGGAATAAGAATCAAAACCAAGCTCTATCAAAGTCTAGGAGTAGATGAATTGTCAAAAGACAATATAGAGTTCAGTTCAGTTCATGTTGAGGTAGTTGCGTTGCAATGTTGCAGAGAGAGAGCAAGCGAGAGATGAGCAGCTGCAGCAGGCAAACCTTCCATCATCTTCTTGTTCCATTGTACCGTTGTGGTCACCGATTATGACCCTTCTGTACCAGGCTAGACCGTTCTTCAGTGATAGACTCATCACCCAGGCAAAGGCAGACACACACACACACACATCCCCACCGATCTGCCTTCATCCACCATGCTCTGGACCGATTCTCCTGAACTGATCCCCAAGGCCCCCACCTTCCTGTGGGTGCACAACACTCTTTCAGTGTCTGCTGGTGTTTCTGAGGGTTTCTCCGCAGATCTGTCTTTTATCACCCCTTGATGGGGTATCAGCCATCCATCAACTCAACATGTCCATGTCCACTCACTGTCCCAGCAAGAATGTTAACGAGCAAAGAAGCGTCCTTGCAGCAAAACGTAAACAATCAGTGAAGACGCCATAATACATAAATCATCTGTCTCTCTCTCTTACCTGTAGCAGATGCCTCTACCTCTGTTCTTCATCTCTCTCTCATTAGCAGCATAGTTCCCGGGTGGGGGGGAGGGGGGAGTCAGCTCTGGACCCCATTTCCATCTGGTTTGTTCAGCACTCATAACATAGCATAATCATGATAACCTTTATATAACCTGTATATACTGTATCTTTGTCTATCTACCTATCTTTATAAATATACTATGTGTGTATATAAAGGAAACACTAGTACAAGATAAAATGATAAAGTCACAGGAATACAAGACAAGAAGTAAAAACGTTAAGTTTTTAGGCAGACAAAGTGAAACTAGTAATGGGAATGCCCAGTATGAAAGGAAATTGTATCTTATAGACTACACATACTGACCATATTATGTCTGTTAAGCCACAGACAGATGGAAGATTACAGACAAGGGTACTTGGCCATTGTAATTCTAGGCAGTTTCTAGAGTAGGTTACATGGTTGGCCTGGGTTTCTATGATTCTCTGCAGTATATATTTTTTAGCTGAAGGGTTTAAACACTGGGCTGCCATTAACCATTCATGATGCAAATATGTAGTAACTCACTTTCTCTCCTTTCTGGACACGTTCCTGTGTGGGCAATTTGGTGTATAAATAACCTGATATTTTAGATATTCTTAAAAACTGCTTGTTTCTGCAGGTATTAGGAACACCCGTGGTTTCACAAAAGCTGACCATAGCAATCAGTTTTGAAAATCTTTTACCTGTCCCACTGAACAACTGTACCTTCACTCTTGAAGGAGCTGGTCTGATTGATGGCCAGTTGGAAATTGGGTAAGTGAAAATATTGAAAATGGAAAACACAGGCTTCTAAAATAAATACGACTTTCATTCTCAAGATCTATGCAATAAATGGATTGCAAAGACACTGTAAAAATCAAATTGGGATAAGCAACCAAAATTATGTACTATTGCAGAAACCATAATAATGCTTAAGAAATTTTTGGATTGGCAAATTAATATGTGGTGAGTAGATGGATTTGTAAAATGTGCAGGGAGAATAGATGAATTTAATTTGGCATCAGGCTTGGCACTAAAATCAAGGTCCATAGTGCTCTGTTCTATGTTCTGTAATAAATTTGTCTTTGACTTCGACCTTGTTCCAAATACACAATGTAGTATTTTCAAGTCTAATCTGGAAACTTAATTCTGTGTAATTAAGTAATATATATGAGGATAAGTAAATGTATGTGAATTATTCTACAATTAGACTGGGGAATGGTACTGGGAAGATGCACTAGAAAATAGTTTCGTAAAGAAAATTAGGTTTAGTTTATAACTTCTTTTTGAAATTTTACCTTTTCTTTAGGCTTGGCCAGTTAAATCCTGGAGAAGTGACTAAAAAGGAGGTTTCATTCATTCCCAAAAAAACAGGACTGAGGAAGTTAACCACTGATTTTGATAGTGACAAGCTGAAGGATGTGAAAGGTTATCTAAATATTGAAATTCAAGGTGGAATATGATCCGAAAAGTTCTGGGATATTTTACAGAATATGTAATACGAATTTGTTCAGTCATTTTTTTTTAGAATTTTAGACTTTTGTAGAAATTAGAGACATATTGCTTTTAGGTGGCACATTTGAAGTTTTCACTTGTTACAAATACATTCTCAGCATTATTACTTGTGCAATTTGCATACTGTTTGCTTGTCTGCTTTAGTAATCACTGATTTTAGATTATCTTGTTCTTGTGTGAAATTGTGTTTACTCTAATACTTAGCGGGGGGGTGGGGGGGGGGAGATCACCAATATCACTTAGTGGCAAAAAAACATCTGAATCTGTTCAACTGATTAAAAATCTTGAGTTCTTAAAATTTCACAATTTTCTCATTGGAAGTTCCGTTTCCTTGACTTGGCATTAAAGAGAGGAAGTAATTTCTCCCTTTGCACTTAGATGCAAAATGTTTGTTGGTCAGTTACTGAGAATTGTTTCTAAATTGATGTTCAGTCACTGAGCTGATAACTCATTCATGGTGATTTCCAGAGCTCAAATTTTGACTTTGTGCTTTACTAAGTGAAAGAGGCTGATAGCATTGGTGACAATGTGGTGTCTTCTCCTGCCTGTTTACACAGATTTACCATATGTTGACAATGAGTGATGAGGGAAATGTGGGTAAAAGGAGGAAGCTAGCTTTGGACTAATTGAGATGTTCTGAGCTGATTTTGTAAAGAACCGTTTTACAGAATTCGTTGTGAGCTGCATATTTTTGATTGCTTAATTAGTACAATCAACTTTTGATGTGGAAATTTTAACTGATCAATCTGGAGTTTCTTAATTCATCTGTTGTCCAACTTGCCCCTTCCTTCAGTGACATTACCTGCGGACACTTACTCCAATGGACTTGCAGATGAACTGGTCATTAAAAGCACATCTTTTTTATTCTCAAGTTGTAACATTTAATTATGTGATTATGAACATTTGCAACATTTTCATTTCTGTTACTGGTCACAAAGTGCAACATATAGTGTGGTATGACTTCCATTTTCCTCAATTTTTCAATAAATGATAAAATGTGGTGGATTTGAATAAGGGCAATATCCTGGGATTTTTTTTTATTACTGCTGATGTTAACTATGGCTATCCTGGCTGACTTTGTTTTTGATAGCAGATTGAAATAAAATGAATGAATTTGTTAAGTCATTTCGTCAGGATCTAATCATGACCTTATCTGTGGTTTTCAAAGGGAGTGTGAAGGAAATAAAAACAGTTGGCATGGAGAAGTCCCATGTTGAATAACTTCATGATTCTATCACTGGATAAAAGTTTTATATGTTATTTCTTTGCAGATCCACTGGTGATTCTTCAAAGTTACATTTGGCCATAAGGAGAAATCACACAAAATTTATTGTTGTAAAGTTATAATTCATTTGGACATTGCATATAGAGAACGTCTTAATTCTACATAGTCTAAATAGGAGAAAGATATTTGTTATTTTCAACTAATTTTTAATATTTTGTGTGGAACAGTTCCTCATTGGCATCTCGTTGAGCTGATTAAAGCTCCCTCTCAAAGCTCCTTCATATTATTCCGTATGTTTGTGAAGGGGCAACTGAAGCAGAGATGTCATAGCTGACAACCTCACAAATTTGACTCGTCAATCATTTCTCTTGTCCAATAACAAAAGTGGGATCATTTCTCATTTTTCTATATCGTGGAACAAAGCAACTCTTTCATACTCCACCCTGCAATGTGCAAATAAGCCCTTTGTTTCACCGTGGAAGGGAGTGCTGGGAGACAAGTCCTCAAAACAAATGACTGAACATTAATGACGCCCTGCCTCCTGTGTGCACTGAGATGTGAAGAGCCTGCGGTGGCGCTGCACAGCTCCAGGTACCAGCAGCAGTTCCCAAAAATTCTTCCTGATTTACTAACAGGTTAATTACATGATTATCAAGGTCCTCTCCCAGGCAATAATGAGGCTCTGAACATTCTCGATTACTACAGGCAGCCTATGTCACTTGCATTCCTGATACCAGATTTCTGAAACAACAGCCCTTTTCTGAGCCAATGTGTTGAAATAGACAGTGAAACCATTTCAATGACATTCTTACAGTCCTGTGAAAAATGCAAGACTCCCTCAAAATAGTTGGTCTGTTGTAAGACTGGAGAAGGATCTGCTGACAAATGAGAATATTTGCAAATGCTGGAAATCTGAGCAACATGCACACAGTGCTGGAGGAACTCAGCAGGCCAGGCAGCACCTAGGAAAAGAGTACAGATGACTTTTCGACCTGAAACCCTTCTGTGTGGGATCTTGAGTCTCTATACTGGGAGCATATGGAAACTAAGCTTTATTAGTTACAAATATCTAAAACCAAGTGACCCACCCACCCTGTCACAACCTACCCTGTGCCCATACCCCTTGATACCCTGGCTAATATTTGCTCTACCTGTTTTGAGTATGCAGAATCATCAGCTGCCTGAGAGCTCATAGGAAAGGAGAAACAGTCATTTTCCTCCTGAGGCACAAATCAGATTAGGTAAATCAGATAGTTGAAAATGAATGATCACAAGCTGTGGCATGTTGATATGAGAAACCATTATCAAGGACATCAGAAGCATGCCTGAAGTTATTGACTTAGCTGATTATAAGACCGTAAAATATAGGAGCAAAAGTAGGCCATTCAGCCCATTGAGTCTGCCCCACCATTCAATCATGGGCTAATCAAATTCTTCCAGTCATCCCCACTCCCCTTCCTTCTCCCCATACCTTTTGATGCCCTGGCTAATCAAGAGCCTATCTATCTCTGCCTTAAATACACACAATAACCTGGCCTCCACAGGTGCTCATGGCAATAGATTCCACAGATTTACCATCCTCTGACTAAAGTAATTTCTCAGTGTCTCTATTCTAAATAAACATCCTTCAATCCTGAAATCATGCCCTCTTGTCCTAGACTCCCCTAACATAGGAAATAACTTTGCCATATCTAATCTGTTCAGGCCTTTTAATGTTTCATTAAATGTTTCAGTGAGATTCCCCTTCTTTCTCCTGAACTCAAGGGAATGCAGCCCAAGAGCTGTCAGACATTCTTCATATGGTAAACCTCTCATTCCTGGAATCATTCTCGTGAATCTTCTTTGAACCTTCTCCAGTGTCAGAATATCCTTTCCTAAATAAGGTGCCAAAAACTGCACACAATATTTCAAGTGTGGTCTTACAAGTGCCTTATAGAGCCTCAACATCACATCCCTGCTCTTATATTCTATACTTCTAGAAATGAATGTCACCACTGCATTTGTCTTCCTCACCACTGACTCAACCTGGAGGTTAACCTTTATCCTGCACAAGGACTCCCAGGTCCCTGTGCACCTCTGCATTTTGAATTCTCTCACCATCTAAAAAATAGTCTGCTCATTTATTTCTTCCAATGAAGTGCATGACCATACACTTTCCAACATTGTATTTCATTTGTCACTTCTCTGCCCATTCCCCTAAACTTTCTAAATCTATCTGCAGGCTCTGTTTCCTCGACAGTACCCTCTCCTCCACCTATCTTTGGATCATTGGCAAACTCAGCCACAAATCCATTAATCCCATAGTCCAGATCATTGACATACATTGTAAAAAGCAACGGTTTCAATACAAACCCCTGTGGAACTCCGCTGGTAACTGGCAGCCAGCCAGAATAGGATCCCTTTATTCCCATTCTCTGTTTTTTTGCCAATCAGCCAATGCTACCCCCATGCTAATAACTTTCCTGTAGTAGAAGACAATGGAGTGTTGGTGAGAGACTGCTGGGAGATGTGGATTGGAACATGATTAAGTCAATGGGACGTACGTGTGAAACTGGACCAGGATTTTGCTATAAAAAATGCCGTGTCCGAGGATCGGTGGGCAATCAGCGACTAGCTCAATGATTGTCTCAGCTTTGATTTGCAAATTAAAGTTTAACCCTTCTTGAAGAATCTTCTGCGTCTCCTGGTCATTTGTGAGGCAAGAAAAGCCACGACACTACTCTTTTTAAATAGCAGAGTAACATTTGCAATTTTCCAGTCATCCGGTACAATGCCAGAATCTTATCCTCGACAGATCATTGTTAATGCCTCTGCAATCTAACCAGCTACTTCCTTCAAAACCCAAGGGTACATTCCATCAGGTCCAGAAGATTTATCCACCCTCAGACCATTAAGCTTTCTGAGCACCTCCTCAGTCATAATTTTTACTGCACATACTTCACTTCCCTGATAATCTTGAATGTCCAGTATACCACAGATGTCTTCCACTATGAAGACTGATGCAAAATACACATTCAGTTGCTCTGCCATCTCTGATTCTCTCAATACAATATTTCCAGCATCATTTTCTATTGGTCCTATATCTACCCTTGAATCTTTTACCCTTTATATACTTTAAAACGCTTGTAGCATCTTCTTTGATATTAGTTGGTAGCTTCCTTTCATAATTCATCTTTTCCTTCACAATGACTTTCTTAGTTTCCTTCTGCAAGTTTTTAAAAGCTTCCCAATCTTCTATGAGGGTTCCTTAACCTTAAGCTCTCTTATCACCTCCAGATCATTGCACAACAACCAGTCTAGCACAGCTGATCCCTAGTGGGCTCAACAACAAGCTGTTCTAAAAAGCCATCCCTTAGACATTCTACAAATTCTCTCTCTTGAGGTCCAGTACTGACCTAGTTTTCCCAGTCTACCCTCATGTTAAAATCCTCAATGATTATCATGATGTTGCCTTTCTGACACACCTTTTCTATTTCCTGCTGTAATTTGTAATCCACATCTTGGTTGCTGTTTGGAGGCCTGTATACAACTGCCATTAAGGTACTTTTACCCTTGCCATTTCTTAACTCAACCCACAGAGACTCTACACCTTCTGATCCTATGTCATCCCTTTCTAATGATTTAATATTATTTCTTATACACAGGGCCACACCACCCCCTCTGCCTACTACCTATCTTTCTGATACACCGTATATCCTTGGACGTTCAGCTCCCAATGGCAGCCATCCTTTAACCAAGTTTCAGAGATGGCCACAATGTCATACTTGCCAATCTGTAGCTGAATTTCAAGATTGTTCATTTTATTTCTTATGCTGCATGCATTCAAATACAACAATCTCAGTCCAGTATTTGTTGCTTTCTGTTTTAACTGCACCACACCTCTATTGCCCTGTAACTCATCCCACTGGCTGTGATTTTGCCTCATCTCCTGCTGTACTTTTTGTAATCTCTTTTGCACGCTATCTTTGATTTATTTCTGTTTTCCCCTTCCTCAGTCCTGTCACTCCAGTACCCATGTGAAGTCCTTACATCTTTCTCCATATGTGTCTAGCCAATTATTTTCTTGTCACTTTTAAATTAGATTCTATATTTTTATTCAATTACTATATAAGATTTTGTGCTCAATTTCCTCTTCACTTAGGTATTTATTTTCTTTGTTAGAAATTGCAGCTCCTACCTCTCAGCTTCACAAAATACTTCTTGAGGAACCGTCAAGAACAATAGAATTAAGTCTCCTTAGTTAGCATGCCATTTATCTTCGTCCTAGCTATTCTGGGAAATAATCATTTTAAATTCTTCTTCTTTGTCTGAACTATCATCCCTCATTGACAAGTTTGTTCCTGTTCAATTTTACAAGCAATCATATTTTTAAATAGCCCATTTTACTGTAGGTCACTTCAAATCTTTATAACCTGTGTCCCATGAGCTTAGGTGTAGGACTGTGTCTCTTTTTACTACAGTATATGGCCATCTAATTTCATATGTTGCTGACTTCTCCCAATATTCAGTCACTGATCAATAGTTTCTTTGCTAACTGGGAGTCTCACTTGGCTACTTCAGAAGGAACTCTTTTCCTTCCCCAGTGTACAGATTGGCAGTGTGGAAAGCATCCTTCACATGCACACCTGCAATTGCATAGGAGGATGTGTCTGTGAAATTTAACCCTCTATGCAATAAGATCAGGTCAACGTGATGAAACATATATAAGTGGAACCCCTGACCCCATACCTTCTTCCTTTCACCTCTTTCAAACCTCCACAATTAAACTGAATGGCAATAGAGAATACCTCAATAGTCTATATGTTTGTTTTAATCCAAAAACAATGTGATATTTATATAATTGATTAAAGGAAGCCCATGTTTCCCTGAAAGACTTCACCATCTTGACACGTTAGGAGAGATTGTGCCATGTGTTTCATTTGAGTATCATTAATAGATGGCCATACAAAAAGCAGGACCAATTGGAGGGATCATCAAAATGATTGTCACTATGAGGACTCAGCTGGCGTGGCAAAATCGTTTATCTTTTTTCTTGTGTAATGCTATCTATATGTAACACCACTGCTTTACTTTCTTACCTTGTGCTTTCCAACAAATACCTTCCTCAGGTTACTGCAGATCCTATGCTATGAGTGTGTTTAATGTACACAATGATCGTCTGTGTGGATAACTTAAAATGAAGTAAATATGTCATGTCCTGTGTAATCCCTACCAGTAAACTAACACACACATTGTTTAAAGGCACAGAGATACAACTGGAGAAGTGGTTCAGCAATGTGAATGACTTTGCAGTTGATTTGTTCATTTACTTTGGACTTTATTACACTAAAGTGAGCAATGTGTGACTGTGGGTTGACTTGACTTTTAACTGCCCAGCAAAGTTTTTGGTTGCTTATGCTCCACAGACTGAACAGAAGTGGTGACATTCCCTTTCCGCTAGGGAAGTGCCTTATATGGCATCTTTGGATCTTACTACCGTCACCCTAATCTTGAATCTGATACGCACGTTTATCTTGATTCTATCAGCATCTAACCTACTTCTGGTTTCCTACTTTCCGATGTTTATCATAAACCAGCACAGCAGACGTGAGATCTTTGGCTCTCGGAAGCTGGATAACACCACAAGTATCATTTTTAGACACGTGCCCAGCTGCGGGACCCCATGTTCTTGATGAGCCTTCTCTTCAGCATCCACTGTTACTTGTTATTGTTTTCATGCATGCAGCTCCTGCTGAATGTTCTCAGCTACGGTGTGCCTTCAAATTCAAAATATGCCACAGACCTACATAGGGACAGAGCTTCCATGTTTGCCTTTTGTTAAACCGAGACTGAGCATGCTTGTTCAGTGGAGGAACCTTTCATCACTTTATTGTTCTTCAAAGAGCTGTTTTATCCTTCACTTTTCTGCTTTTCCAGGAGATCGAAAAGAACTCATTCGGGGAATGTGTGCCAATTTGAATTCTCACCTGTCAGTTTCTTGCAAGGAGGGGACTGGAGCTTAAAGCAACAAACGTGTCAGTAAGGAAATCGAGTTCATGGAAAAAATGTTCCTTTCGTGCTCTTATGATATTTTAAAGAACTTCACAAAACAACTGATTACTTTTGTAGAAAAGTTTCAGTTGTTGGGAATCACAATTGACAACTTATACATTGGTGAAATAGAAAATAAATTAGGGACAAGAAATTAGTTCTGATCTGCCGAATCTGGCTTTGAGGAGTTTTGTATTCATTCGTCTGTGTTCCTTAAGTCTATTGGGAAATTTGTTTGCCCTAACACATATTGCTTGCAGAGAACATTTAAGATTCAAGATTATTTATCATGTGTACTTTGAGACATAGAGTGATGTGCACCGTTTATGTTAACAACCAACACATCTGAGGGAATGTTGTAGGCAGCCAACAAGTGTCACCACACATCCCCAACCAATGTTAACACAAGTGCACCAGATAATATTTGTCTGCAGTGGCCAATTCAACCTCACAGGTTTTAAAGACAGTTTCCATTTACTTTAAAAACAATTTGGTCTCACTAAACCTATTTCCTCCGAAAGAAAACGATTGAAAAAGTTATAATTCAAATACAGGCCTTGTCCTAATTTCCTTTACAACCTCAAACACAGCTTCGTGGGCGTGTTTTGAATTCTTTTTCAAGGAGGCCAGGGTGACGACTGCTCTCAGCATCCTCAAACTTGGAGCATTTTAGGATGCTACTGCTGATCTCTATCCACATCTTGAAGTTTGTTGTGTTAGGGAAGTCACTTAATCTGCATACTTATACAAGAGGAGAACCTAAAATGGGTCCAACCACAAGCGGGAGAAAATCTGCAGATGCTGGAAATCCAAGCAACACACAGAACGCTGGAGGAACTCAGCAGGCCAGACGGCGTTTATGGAAAAGAGCACAGTTGACATTTCAGGCTGAAACCCTTCATCAGGTTGGAGAAAAAAAAGATGAGGAGTCAGAGTAAGCAGTTGGGGGTAGGGGAGGAAGAAACACAAGGTGATAGGTGAAACCGGTGGGGAAGGGAGAGGGCTGAAGTAAAGAGCTGGGAAGTTGATTGGTGAAAAAGGTACAGAGCTGGAGAAGGGGAAATCTGATAGGAGAGGAGAGAAGGCCGTAGAAGGAAAAAAAGAGGGAGGTGATGGGCAGCTAAGGAAATAAGGTGAGAGAGGGAAATGTGAATGGGGAACGGTGAAGGGGTAGGGGCCATTACAGGAAGTGCAAAGATTGATGCTCTTGTCATCTGGTTGGAGACTACCCAGAAGGAATATAAGGTGTTGCTCCTCCAACCCAAGTGTTGCCTCATCGCAACAGTAGAGGAGGCCATGAATGGACATGTCAGAATGGGAAGTGGAATTAAAATGAGTGGCCACTGGGAGATCACACATTTTCTGGCAGATGGAGCATTGGTGCTTGGTGAAGTGGTCTCCCAACCTTCGTCAGGTTTCACCGATACACAGGAGGCCACCACACTGGGAGCACTGGTGTTACGTACTCGTGACACATGACTGTGGTGCCCTTGTCACTTGACTGGGGTTGAAGCTATACTGGACTTGAGGTAATGGTCTTGTGACGTCATTTTCCCGCCAGTAGAGATCATGTGACAGTTTTTTTTTACAGGTTATAAAAGGAGGACCCCACCCTGTGAGGGGGGCAGTTCGTGGCTGGATTTGCCAAGTTCATGCCACTATGTGATTTAATGTGATGACGCAGTTTAGTTGAAAGATGAAGTTTTATCTAATGCCTAAAGTTTAAAAGGTCACTGCCAGCAGTTTCTTTACAATACTACTAGTTTAAGAATCAGTGGAGAGTGAAGATCGGAGTTTGGGAGTTAAAGATCGAGGAGAATCGCTTTATGACGGTGAAACGCGTTCGACCTTATTTAATCCTTATTTGGAAGGAATTCATTGACTGTTCTCATGTTAATCTCTGCGGGATAGCAGAAGATTGAGGACAGTGTGATAAAGGAAAGGTCAGTGCCTTTAAGCCGTTTTGTTTCGTAAATTCTTCGTGGGAAAAGTTCGACGCCGGGGATCGAAGCAAAACGACGTGAAAGAGAATTTAAATCATCTTGAAAAGTCTCTCCCTTAAATGAACCGTGAGCATTTTGAACTTGTGGCAATCCTACTTAAAAGAACTGTTTTTGCAACATCGCTTTAAGAACTGTTTAAGCTGCCGCACAGCAGCTGTTTCCGGTTATGTTAGTGTTTGTTTACTTTTGGGGGGTTTGTTTTCAGTGTTTAATAAACGTGTTATTTGTTATATAAACCCTTGCCTAACTCATATATTCATTGTTGCCTGAATACATAACACTGGATACAGTAGATGACTCCAGTAGACTCACAGGTGAAGTGTCGCCTCACCTTGAAGGACTATTGGGGGTGGCTACAGGTATTATCCAGCTTTGGAAGCTTCACCATGAGACTAGCTTGAGCTATTCCTACAAGAGCACTGTCTGTAAACTAGGAGACACTCTGTCACTTCCAGGCTCCAAAATATGTCACTACGTCTTCAGTAGAGTGACAAGTACCCTCTTCTCTCTACCCCTCTCCTATCTCTCCTGTTATGCATTCAGTTAACTGAAATGCTGGAAGAGTATTACCTGTATAATGGTATTTCCCCTTTAACACGTCACTGCATAGGTTGCATCACTGTACGACATACAAGTTGCAGTGAGAACCTGGAACTCTGCACTGAAACCAACAATCTTAGTTTCTACTCAGTATAAGACAATGTAATAAATGGTATTTTTCCTTGAATTTCCCAAGGGAAATTCTCAATTTATACAAACAGAATTAGGGTGACCTACAAGGCCATTGTAATGCCCTTGAAAGACTCATGAAACAATTTCTAGATTGAAATATTCTGTATTTGATTAACTGTTGTTTAGGATTTCAGAAAACATTTGCTGGATTTTTTGAGCGGTGTGCATGTTTAAGGGCAGATGGAGTCCTTGAATGGCAATTAAGTAAACAAAGCAGCTGTTTTGACAGCATTACTCTGCATTAGTACAGCACAAAGTTGTAGCTTTAATATTTGCATCAGGCTTTGCAGTGTAGCCTGAATATATAAATTCATGTTTTAAATTTAGAAAGCAACTCCTCAGTTACAGCCAAACTAATTCAAGTTACACATGTTTGTAACTACAGTTGGATTAATTATGCAAAAATTGTTCAAGACATGGAAATTGGAGCCTGTAGCGGTGTGCTACACGCAGCGCTAAAATTACGACACGGAGTCGGTAACTGCAGTCGAAGGAAAAACTTTATTTAAAATCTTCAGCCTCACTTTTAAGCCTCCTTCAACCTGCCCCCCATGCTGCAGAGGCTCCAAAGCTCTGTGCTCGCAAACCCCCGTAGGCTATCTAATTGTGAGTCGGTTCGGATGTGCCAGGAAATGGGTTGCAGAGAATGGGTTCCAGGGAAACAGAGAACTTCCAGAGAAGTGTAATACAACAGAGCAAGTTAATGCATAGTTCTTTGAAAGTAACTTCACAGGTAGACAGGGTACTAAAAAATGTTTTATATGTTGTTGCTAAGGCTACTCTTGGAGTACCATGTACAGTTTTGATAACCTTGTTAGAGGCGAGATGTGGTTAAACAGGAAAAAGTGCAGAAAATATTTATGAAGAAATTGACAAGACTAGAGGGCCAGACTTTCAGGGAGAGGTTGACTGGCCTAGATATTTATTTCTTGATTTCTTGGAGCAGAGGGGAACCTTACAAAGGTTCATGAAATCTCGAGGGGCATAGATAAAGTAGATAGTCGTAGTCTTTTGCATAGAGTAGGGATTCCAATATTGTAGACATAGATGAAGGGTGAGAGGAGAATGATTTAAAAGGGAAATTTCTTTATGCAGAGGGTGATGAGAATGGAACCACCAGCCATAGGAAATGCTTTAGAGAGGTGTGAGAGTATCATTTAAGAAGCACTTGGATTGGTACATGCAGGGGCAAAGTTTAGAGGGAAATTGGAACTAGATGGTGTTCAACATTATTGGCATTGATTTGCTGCTTGACTGACTTGTATCCTTTCTGTGTTGTTCTATGACTAAAACTAAATGTATTAACTATACAGTCAAAATGCGTGGGTGAACATTCAACTCCCAAGGATGGATTAAATTTTCAGACTTAATCATTGAATTTCCAGTGGGACCGGTTTGTAATTGTTAGGGATTATTCAGAACCAATGAAATCATGGGTATCAGCTATTAATTAAAATGAGAACATGAGAGACTACAGAATCAGTCTTCAGGAATTTTTTTTTCACAATTTAACTTTAACAGACACTTTAAAGTTACTAAAACCAGTCACTGAGTGTGGGATGTGCAGGGAAAGACAATAAATGAATGTTCATGTTAATTGGTGGTCATTGAAAACTTCAGAATGAGTACTGGGAAGTGTCAGCCTTGAAGCAGGGTTTTGGCCCAATACATAGACTGTCTTTTCACTTCCACTGATGTTGCCTGACCTGAGTTTCTCCAGCGTGTTGCTAGGGAAGTAGGGTATGTGATTATATCTCGTATTAACATGTTGTTAAAGGCATATCCCATTCTGATATGTCATTCCATGGCCTCCTCTACTGCCACAATGAGGCCACTCTCAGTTTGGAGGAGAGATATTCTGCCTGGGTAACTTGCAACCTGACAGCATGAACATTGATTTTTCTCACTTCTAGTAATTCCTCCCTTTTCGCCTTTCTCTCCTTTTCCATTCTCTATTCTGACCATCACCTCCATCTTTTGCCCCTCCTCATTCCCTTCCTCCATAGTCCAGTCTCCACTCCTATTCTCTCCTTTACTATTTCCATCACTTTATCCCTCCTTCCTTATCCACCCGCCTTCCCTATTATTAAACAAATAGGGTTTATTAATACCCATGAAAAAAATATATAAAACATTTGTGAGGAGTGTTTTGCTAGATTCTCTCCAGAAATCTACTCTGTTAAATTACATATTTTATACTTGGCAGTTACAGCTTCAGTTTGGTTTAATTTAGTCAGTCAAAACACTTGGGGGCTTGTCCGGGATATGTTGATGACTTATTACAAGGCTGGAGACCTCAACAGTCATAGTGGATGAATATTTTTAAGTGTAGCACATGAGCTTGGATCTGTTCAGGTCAAAGACCATGGCATCTCAAAATATCAAAAACGAAGTGGAGAGCTGGATATTAAAGTGCAATAGGTGACTACTGCCATTTGGGAATTGGAAGCAGTGTGTGTATGCTTGTTCAAGGGACTGTATGGAGATACACTTGTTTATGATCACGTTGGTGTCTAGGTGGGATAAACATCTATGGAAGGATCAGGCATCGCAAGGGCTGCACCAGAAAAGGAAAGAGACAGGCATAGAGAGAATCAGACCAGATACAAGTAGCATGGGATATGTTTAATCAACAATTACAGCACATGCAAACAGCAAGGGATAGGGACAAGCAACATTTAGAGGAATTAGAGCAATATAAATTAGTCAGGGGCCTGATAACCTGAGAGATAAATGGGAAAGGGCCCAGTGGGCAGGTGCTTACTGTAGCAATCATTGAAATAACCAAAGATGAAGGTGAAGAGATAGATTCAGAGGTACTGTACTCCCCCTTCAAACTGACAAATGAGAACATGCCAGCAAACAGGAGACTTTATACCCAACCATGCCTGACAGGATGACACCCATAGACACTGGCAGGCTTAAAGTCCTGACAACCCCAGCCAGCCCCCAACACTGATTCCCACTATCCATAATCACTTCACCTCTAGTCAGCAGAACTTTCTGTCTGATCTACCTTTGGTTAGAGTTTCGTGTGGGAATTCTGGTGTATATTCAAAGAAATGTTCAAAATCCACCAGTGGCACCCCAGAAATATAGACATGCTGGTTAAATCCAGATGTCCAATGCATAAGTGGGGAAGTATGGCCCACACGGTGTGAGATGGTACACGGACAATTAATGTGAATACCAGTAATGAGGGAGGGGGAGATATCACAGCCTTAAGTTAAATAGTAATAGCTGGAATAGCCTAGCGCTAATCACTACAGTAGTGTTGCAGTTAGCATGACACCATTACAGCTCAGGGCAGTCAGAATTTGGGGTTCAATTCCAGCATCCTCTGTATGACAGTTTGTACATCCATCACGTGAACTACGCTGGTTTCCTTCGGGTACTCCGGTATCCTCCCACAGTCAAAAGACGTACCGTTAGTAGATTAAAAGGTCGTGATCAGACTAAAATCAGTGGGGTGCAGGGCAGCATGATTCAGTGGGCTGGTTCCACACTGTATCTCCCACCACCCCACTTGGGATAGGGTTCCCCTTGTCCTCACCTACCACCCCACCAGCCTTCAGGTCCAATGTATAATTCTCCATAATTTCCACCACCTCCAACGGGATCCCACTACCAAGCACATCTTTCCCTCCCCCCCTCTTTCTGCTTTCCACAGGGATCGCTCCCTACGCGACTCCCTTGTCCACTCGTCCCCCCCATCCCTTCCCACCGATCTCCCTCCTGGCACTTATCCTTGTAAGCGGAACAAGAGCTACACATGCCCTTACACTTCCTCCCTCACCACCATTCAGGGCCCCAGACAGTCCTTCCAGGTGAGGCGACACTTCACTTGTGAGTTGGCTGGTGTGGTATACTGAGTCCAGTGCTCCCGGTGTGGCCTTTTATATATTGGGGAGACCCGACGCAGACTGGGAGACCATATCGCTGAACAGCTACGCTTGGTCCACCAGAGAAAGCAGGATCTCCCAGTGGCCACACATTTTAATTTCACGTCCCATTCCCATTCTGATATGTCTATCCATGGCCTCCTCTACTGTCAAAATGAATCCAAACTCAGGATGGAGGAACAACACCTTATATACCGGCTGGGTAGCCTCCAACCTGATGGCATGAACACTGACTTCTCTAACTTCCGTTAATGCCCCTCCTCCCCTTCTTACCCCATCCCTGACATATTTAGTTGTTTGATTTTTTTCTCTCTCACTGCCCATCACTCTGCCTCATCCATCTCCTTCTGGTGCTCCCCTCTCCCTTTTTTTCTCCTGAGGCCTCCCGTCCCATGATCCTTTCCCTTCTCCAGCTCTGTATCACTTTCGCCAAACACCTTTCCAGCTCTTAGCTTCATCCCACCCCCTCTGGTCTTCTCCTATCATTTTGCACTCCCCCCCCCCCACTACTTTCAAATCTCTTACTATCCTTACTTTTGGTTAGTCCTGACAAAGAGTCTCGGCCTGAAACATCGACAGCGCTTCTCCTATAGATGCTGCCTAGCCTGCTGTGTTCTACCAGCATTTTGTGTGTGTTGTTCCTCACATAAGTGTTCGGTTCCTCTAAGTGAGTCAGAGCAATATGGAGGGCTGTTGTGATTGCATCCTCAGTGGAGCGATTTGCCCGGCAGACAAATTGGTGTTTGTCCAGATCAGGTGGGATTGTAGCCTTAAGACAGACAGACAGATAGACAAGCATACTTTATTGATCCGGAGGGAAATTGGGTTTCGTTACAGCCGCACCAACCAAGAATAGTGAAGAAATATAGCAATATAAAACCATAAATAATTAAATAATAATAATAAGTTAATCATGCCAAGTGGAAAAAGTAAGTCCAGGACCAGCCTATTGGCTCGGGGTGTCTGACACTCCAAAGGAGGAGTTGTAAAGTTTGATGGCCACAGGCAGGAATGACTTCCTATGACGCTCAGTGTTACATCTCGGTGGAGTGAGTCTCTGGCTGAATGTACTCCTGTGCCTAACCAGTACATTATGGAGTGGATGGGAGACATCGTCCAAGATGGCATGCAACTAGGACAGCATCCTCTTTTCAGACACCACCGTCAGAGAGTCCAGTTCCACCCCCACAACATCACTGGCCTTACAAATGAGTTTGTTGATTCTTTTGGTGTCTGCTACCCTCAGCCTGCTGCCCCAGCACACAACAGCAAACATGATAGCACTGGCCACCACAGACTCGTAGAACATCCTCAGCATCCTCCGGCAGATGTTAAAAGACCTCAGTCTCCTCAGGAAATAGAGATGTGTGAGAGCACAAGTCTCTCAAAGCACTTCATGGCTATGGGTGTCAGTGATTCAGGCACTTCGCAGCTCATTTTTTTGGGCACTGGGATGATGGTGGAGGTTTTAAGGCATGTCGGAACAGCAGCTTGTAGCAGTGAGAGGTTAAGTATACTTGTAAACACCTCACTCAGCAAGCTGGTCGGCACTTGCTTTCAGTACCCGGCCGGGCACTCCGTCTGGGCCAGCTGCCTTATCGCATTCACTTTCCTCAGGGTGGATCTCACCTGGTGTTGCTTAAGGACCAGTGTGGACTCATCATCAGGTGGGTTGATGAGTGGAGCAGCCTCCTCCCTCTGAGTATCAAAGCGGGCAAAGAACTGCGTTAGGACATCAGGCAGTGTGGCGTCATCACCTGGCTGCAGATTATTGGTTTTGTAGTCTGTCAGCACCTTGATGCCTTTCCACATACTGTGGGGGTTGTTGTTATCAAACTGATTTTCAACGCGCAATTTGTATTTGCACTTTGCATCCTTGATGCCCCTGTGGAGATTCCCCCGTGCTTCACTGTAGGCTTGTTTGTCTCCTGACCTGAAGGCCGCATCGTGCTCCCTGAGTAGTGCCCTCACGTTGCTGTTGATCCATGGCTTTTGATTGGGAAACACCTTAATTGTTTTTTGTGTTATTACATTTTCTGTGCAAAACTTAATATATCCTAGGACTGAACAGCGTATTCCTCCAGGTCTGCTCCCTTTGCAAACAAGCCCCAATCTGTGTTCGCAAAACAGTCCTGTAGCCTTGAGGTGGCTTCCTCAGACCACACATGTACTGTCTTGATGGTTGGTTTTACTCAGCAGATCTGTGGTCTGTAAGCTGGGCTCAGTGTGAGGGAGATATGGTCTGATTCACCTAGGTGTGCAGATGGGTCACTTTGAAAGCTCCTGGAATATTTGTGTAGACTTTTCTCGTGTTGGGAAATTCACGTGTTTGTACAATTTGGGCATGACCAGTCTAAGATCTGTGTGATTGAAGTCCCCTGCTACAATGATCACTCTGTCCGGGTGAGCCATGAGCTGCTTGTTGGCGCTATCATGAAGTTTTTCCAATGCTAACTTAGCCCTGATAATTTTTGTCACTGTCTATGACTTCATCCATTTTACTGTCATCTGCAAAGGTATTCATCATGCCTTTTACATTTTCATCCAAATCATTGACATAGGTTGACATACGTTAACAGGTCTAGTACTGACCCCTGAGAAACACCACTAGTCACAGGCCTCTAAACCCATCCTTCATCATCCTGTGTTTCCTGCCATTAAAACAATTGTGTATCCAATTAGCTTAGCTCTCACTGCATTCCATGTGCAACTTTCTATAGCAGCCGACCATGTGGCATCTTATTAAAGGCCTTACTGAGATCCCCATGGACTACAGCTAACGTCCAGCCCTCATCACCCTTCCTCACTATTCTTGAAAAAACTCAGTCAATTTTGAGAGACATGATCTCCCACACATAACGCTATGCTATTGCTAATCAACTCCCATCTTTCTAAATGTGTCTATATCTTTTACAGACATTAGGTTAACTGGTCTATAGTTCCCAGGTTTGACTTTGCAGCTCATTCTACACAAGGGCACCACATTAGCTACCCTTGAGACTTCTGGAACTTCACCTGTTGCTAACGATGATGAAAATACCTCAGCCAAGACTCCTGTAATTTTTCTCTAACTTCCTACAAAGATTGCAGACATATCTGATTTGGACCTGGAGATTCATCTAGCTTCATATATTTTTAGGCATCAGTGAATGCATATTGAAATTGTCAATCCATTGTTCCCATGTAGCTGTACAAGCTTGGACTGAACGCATAAGTTGGTGGAACGATAACTGGATACACACCCAGCAGCACACCTGCACTTTGTGAATTTAAGACACTCACCAGTAGTGTCTCTGACCTCCAACTGGTCTGAAGTAAATTGACCAGAGTGGACAGACCAGTCAGTTTGATGGAAGATGCAGGAAAAGACCATTTGCTCTGACAGGGAATGTGATGATGAAAGGATGGAAACTTGGTACCGGAGGGAAGAAGAAAAGAGCCTGACCAGTGCCTTGTTATGGTCTGCAGAGTTTTGCTAGAAAAGAGAGTTGGCGGCAATTTTCTTGGTAACATTTAAAAAGGGAGTAGAGCAATTACTTTGAAAGGAAACTTCTTCACAGATGCAAAATAAAGAGCAGAATGAGAGGCGTTAGAGTTCAGGAAAGCCACAAAGGGTTCCTTCTGTAATTCTGTTTCTCATGTTTCAGGGATGGAGCACATCTGAAAACCTGGGCTTGGAAAAACAATGGTGACTAAAGTTCTTTCTATTTTTAGGTTGTAATTTTCAAATTCTTTTTAGCCTTAATTGTGAGAAGTTACAAAATCTTTGAGGTTTGATTGTAAAGTTTTGCAACTGTTTACCCAAAACAATTCTGAGAAAATATGAATTTCCAAATATTTAGTGGAGAAATAACAACTTGTCTTACACTACACCAAATTAGAATAGAAATAATGCATATTGTTAAAGCAATATCTTTGGATGATTGTTACAAAAACATTCATGAGGTCATGAATAAAACATCCATGAATAAAAACCTAGCTTGCCCAATCTATCCACTTAAGACAGACGCAACAACTGAGGAACCAGACTGGTAAACGTTTGTTGAACTCGCTTCGTAACAGGTTTTTGTTTAGGAGGCAGAGTTTTACAGAGTATTGCATGGTGTTATCTCACATTGAAACACCTTTACTCTTGCACAGGTCTTCTCCAGGAAGTACCTGTTTACTATATAGAAGGGTTTGATTCAATTTAATTTGTTGCCAAACTTCTCAGCAGCTTAGCAAGAAACTTTTGTCTCCTTCATCACAGTTCGATGAAGTTTCTTCAATCTGATACTTTAGTTCTATCTCTTTTCCCACAGATGCCCCTAAGTAGTTTCAGATTTTCCTGTTTCTAGTTTAGATTTCCAACATCTTCAGTTTGTTTATGTTCTTTACCAATCTAACCCCTTCGTTATCGAGGGTAGAGCTGCATTAAATTACTTTATAATGAAAGTTATCATCGATTTGCCATGCTTTCAGTGACTTAAATGAAGGACACAGATTTCTTTGTCCCTCTACATTTCTTTGTCTTTTAGCTCTTAAACCAAAAAATCAGTATCCCAGTTTTCCCCATGGAACTGAATAATCTCTCACTTCCTGCATTGTATTCCACTTGTCCACTTGTCTGTTCAATCATTCAATTTGCCTAAATCCCCACGAGATTTCCTGGCAAGTATATTGCTCCTCACATTTCCACTCAGTTCAAAGTTCAAAGTTTAAAGTATATTTATTATCAAAGTATGTATACTATATGCAAAGAAACATACAAAAAATTCTGGAGGAACTCAGCAGACCAGGCAGCATCCATGGAAATGAACGGACAGTTCATGTTTCCGGCCGAGACCCTTCTTTGGGTTTGAAAGGAAGGGCAAGATGCCAGAGTAAGATGCTGGGGGAAGGGGAAGGACGGCAAGCTAGAGAGTGATAGGTGAAGTCAGGTGGATAGGAAAGGTAAAGGCTGGAGAGGAAGGAATCTGATAGGAGAGGAGATTGGACCATATGAGAAAGGGAAGGAAGAAGGGCACCGGGGGAGGTGATAGGCAGGTGAAAAGAAGTAAGAGGCCAGAGAGGAGAATAGAAGATGGGAGGGGAAGGGAATTGTTTTTTTACTGGTAGGAGAAATTTAATTGAATTAACTTTATTACTTACATCCTTCATATACATGAGGGGTAAAAATCTTTACGTTACGTCTCTGTCTAAATGTGCAATGTGCAAGTTATAGTAATTTATAATAAATAGCATGTACAACAATATAACTTAGAAACACAGTTTGTGTCAGCATGAATTAATCAGTCTGATGGCCTGGTGGAAGAAGCCGTCCCGGAGCTTCTTGGTCCTGGCTTTTATGCTGCGGTACCGTTTCCCAGAGGGTAGCAGCTGAAACAGTTTGTGGTTGGGGTGACTCGGGTCCCCAATGATCTACACACCTGTCTTTTAAATGTCCTGAATAGTGGGAAGTTTACATCTACAGATGTGCTGGGCTGTCTGCACCACTCTCTGCAGAGTCCTGCGATTGAGGGAAATACAGTTCCCATACCAGACAGTGATGCAGCCTGTCAGGACATTCATGTCATCAGTTTGGAGGCTACCCAGATGGAATATAAGGTGATGCCTCTCCATCCTGAGGATGACCTCATCATGGCACACGGACATGTTGGAATGGGAAAGGGAATCAGATTTAAAGTGTTTGGCCACTGGGAAGTTCCACCTTTGGAGGATGTAGCACAGGTGCTTGATGAAGCTGTTCCCCACTGTACAATGGGTCTCACCAATGTAGAAGAGGGCGCTTCAGGAGCACCAAACATGATAGACGGTTCCAGCAGATTCACAGGTGAAGAGTTGCCTCACCTGTAAGCACTGTTGGGGCCCCGAATGGGGATGATGGAGGAGGTGAATGGGCAGGTATAGAACTTTGGCCACTTGTAGGACTAAGTGCCATGAGGGAGATTGGTGGGGAGGGATGAATGGACAAGGGAATCACAAAGGGAGAGATCGCTGTGGAAAGCATTAGGGGCTGATTGGAGGTAGGATCCCTTTGGCGATGACAAAAGTTGCAGAGGCTCATGGGGTGGTAGATAATGACAAGAGGCACGCTGTCTCTGTTAAGGCAATGGGAAGATGGGGTGTTCTAGATGTTCGGGATTGCAGCAGAGGGCAGGATCAATGGTGGATGAAGGAAATCCCCTTTCTTTGAAGGAGGAGGACATCTTTGATGTCCTGGAGAGGAACACCTCCTCCTGGGAATAGATCAGGCAGAGTCAAAAGAACCAAGAACAGCCTGTTCTTGCCAGAGAAGGGTTGGAAAGAGGGACAGTGAAGATATTTGTGGGAATCAGTAGGTTCATAAAAGATGCTGGTTGACAGTTTGTCTCCAGAGATGGAGAAAGAAAGATCAAGAAAAGGGAGAGAGGTGTCAGAAATGGACCTAATGAATTTCAGGACAGTGTGGAAGTTGGAGGGGAAGTTGAGGAAATTGACGAGATCAGTATGGGTTGCATGAAGCAGCACCAATGCAGCAATCAATGTAGCAGAGGAAGAGTTGGGGAATATGACCAGGGAAGGCTTGGAACATGGACTGTTCTATATAGCCAACGAAAAGGGAGGCATAGATGGGGTCCATATGTCCTTGAGTCTGGAGAAAGTGGAAGTAGCTGAAGGAAAAATTGTTGTGGGTGAGGACAAGTTCTGTTAGATTTAAAAAGGGTGGTAGTGGAGGGGATCTGTTTGGTTCTATATACAACCTTGAGATTCATCTCATTACAGGCAGCCAGAAAGCAAAGAAACCCAAATAGAACCCATTATAAAAGCCAGAAAACAAAGGAACACAAATGGAGCCCATTATAAAAGAAGACCATCAAACACCTAATGTGGAAAAAAAATCATTTTTGATCAACTGTTTTTGAAGTTAGCTTATCTACCATTACAATAAACTTGAAGAAGCTTGTCCAGTCAGCATCTTGAAGGGTCTTGGCCTGAAATGTCAACTATACTCTTTCCATAGATGCTGCCTGGCCTGCTGAGTTCCTGCAGCATGTTGTCTATGTTGCTTGGACTGCCAGCATCTGCAGATTTTCTCTTGTTTGTGAGAAGCTTGTCCAGATTTAGAAACATAGAAAACCTACAGCACAATACAGGCCCTTTGGCCCACAAAGCTGTGTCGAACATGTCCCTACCTGAGAACTACCTAGGCTTACCCATAGCCCTCTATTTTTCTGAGCTCCATGTACTCATCCAGGAGTTTCTTAAAAGACCGTATCATTTCTGCCTCCATCATCACTGCTGTCAGCCCATTCCATGCACTCACCACCCACTGAGTAAAAAACTTACCCCTGACATCTCCTCTGTACCTACTTCCAAGCACCACCTTAAAACTATACCCTCTCATGCTAGCAATTTCAGCCCTGGGAAAAAGCCTCTGACTATCCACACGATCAATGCCTCTCATTATCTTGTACACCTCTATCAGGTCACCTCTCATCTTTTGTCGCTTCAAGGAGAAAAGACCGAGTTCACTCAACCTATTCTCATAAAGCATGCTTCCCAATCCAGGCAATATCCTTGTAAATCTCCTCTGCACTGTTTCTATGGTTTCCACGCCCTTCCTGTAGTGAGGTGACCAGAATTGAGCACAGTACTCCAAGTGGGATCTGACCAGGGTCCTACACAGCTGCAACATTACCTCTCAACTCCTAAATTCGATTCCACAATTGATGAAGGCCAATGCACCATATGCCTTCTTAACCACAGAGTCAACCTGCGTAGCAGCTTTGAGCGTCCTATGGACTCGGACCGCAAGATCCCTCTACACTGCCGAGAGTCTTGCCATTAATACTATATTCTGTAATTATATTTGACCTACAAAAATTACCCACCTCACAGTTTCTGAGTTGAACTCCATCTGCCACTTCTCAGCCCAGTTTTGCATCCTATCAATGTCCCACTGTAACCTTTGACAGCCCTCCACACTATCCACAACACCCCCAACCTTTGTGTCATCAGCAAATTTACTAACCCATCCTTCCACTTCCTCATCCAGGTCATTTATAAAAATCACAAAGAGTAAGGGTCCCAGAACAGATCCCTGAGGCACACCACTGGTCACCAGCCTCCATGCAGAATATGACCCTTCTACAACCACTCTTTGCCTTCTGTGGGCAAGCCAGTTCTGGATCCACAAAGCAATGTCCCCTTGGATCCCATGCCTCCTTACTTTCTCAATAAGCCTTACATGGGGTACCTTATCAAATGCCTTGTTAAAATCCATATACACTACATCTATGGCTCTACCCTCAGCAATGTGTTTAGTCACATCCTCAAAAAATTCAATCAGGCTCATAAGGCACAACCTGCCTTTGATAAAGCCATGCTGACTATTCCTAATCATATTATGCCTCTCCAAATGTTCATAAATCCTGCCTCTCAGGATCCTCTCCATCCACTGAAGTAAGAATCACTGGTATATAATTTCCTGGGCTACCCCTACTCCTTTTCTTCAATACAGGAACAACATCCACAACCTTCCAAGCTTTTCAGTCTGCTGCAAGTCATCCCTTCACTCACCAAGGTCCTTTTCGGTAGTGGATACTGAAGCAAAGTAGTCATTAAGTACACCTGCAATCTCGTCCAGTTCCATACTCACTTTTCCACTGTCACACTTGATTGATCCTATTCTCTCATGTCTTATCCTCTTGCTCTTCATATACTTGTAGAATGCCCTGGGGTTTTCCTTAATCCTGTCTGCCAAGGCCTTCTCATGGCCCCTTCTGGCTCTCCTAATTTTATTCTTAAACTCCATCCTGCTAGCCTTATAATCTTCCAGATCTCTATCATGACCAAGTTTTTTTGAACCTTTCATGTGTTCTTTGCTTCTTGACTAGATTTAGAACAGTCTTTGTACACCACAGTTCCTGTACCCTACCATCCCTTCCCTGTCTCATTGGAACGTATCTACGCAAAAGCCCACACAAATATCCCCTGAACATATGCTACATTTCTTCTGTTTATTTCCTTAAGAACATCTGTTTCCAATTTATGCTTCGAAGTTCCTGCCTGATAGCCTCATATTTCCCCTTACTCCGATTAAATGTTTCCCTAATTTGTCCGTTCCTATCCTCTCTAATGTTATGGTAAAGGAGATAGAATTATGATCACTGTCTCCAAACTGCTCTCCCACTGAGAGACCTGACACCTGACCAGGTTCATTTTCCAATACTAGATTAAGTACAGCATCTCCTCTCGCAGGCTTATCTACATATTGTGTCAAGAAACCTTCCTGAACACATCTAACGAACTCCACCCCATCTAAACCCTTCACTCTAGGGAGATTCCAACCAATATCAGGGAAATTGAAATCTCCCATCACAACAACCTTGTTATTATTGCTCCTTTCCAGAATCTGTCTCCCTATCTGCTCCTCGATGTCCCTGTTACTATTGGGTGATCTATTAAAAACACCTAGAAGTGTTATTGACCCTTCCTATTCCTAACTTTCACCCACAGAGACTCGGTAGACAACCCCTCCATGACTTCTTCCTTTTCTGCAGCTATGTCACTATCTCTGATCAACAGTGCCATGCCCCCACCTCTTTTGCCTCCCTCCCTGTCCTTTCTGAAACAACTAAAGCCTGGCACATGAAGTAGCCATTCCTGCCCCTGAGCCATCGAAGTCTCTGTAATGGCCAAGTGCTGATCCATGCTCTAAGCTCATCCACTTTATTCATAATACTCCTCGCATTAAAATAGATACATCTCAAACCATCGGTCTGAGTGCATCCTTTTTCTATCAGCTGCCTATCCTACCTTTCGCACTGTCTCCAAGCTTTCTCTATTTGTGAGCCACCCTCCCTTTCCTCCATAACTTCAGTTCGGTTCCCACATCCCAGCAATTCTAGTTTAAACTCTCCGCAATAGTTTTTGTCAAGTCAAGTTAAGTCACTTTTTATTGTCATTTCGACTGTAATTGCTGGTACAGAACACAGTAAAAACGAGACAATGTTTTTCAGGACCATGGTGCGACATGAAACAATACAGCTACGCAAAAAACAACACAGAAAAAACTACACTAGACTACAGACCTCGGACTGCATAAAATGCACAAAAACAGTGCAGGCATCACAATAACTAATAAACAAGACAATAGGAACAGTAAGTTGCAGTAAGTTAGTGCCAGTCCAGTCTCTGGGTATTGAGGAGTCTGATGGTTTGGCGGAAGAAACTGTTACATAGTCTGGTCATGAGATCTCGAATGCTTCGGTACCTTTTCCCAGATGGCAGGAGGGAGAAGAGTTCATATGAGAGGTGTGTGGGGTCCTTCATGATGCTGTTTGCTTTGCAGATGCCACGTAGTGTAAAGGTCTGTAATGGTGGGAAGAGAGACCCCAATGATTTTCTCAGCTGACCTCACTAACCGCTGCAGGGTCTTGCGATCCCAGATGGTGCAATTTCCGAACAAGGCAGTGATGCAGATGCTCAGGATGCTCTCAATACAACCGCTGTAGCATGTGATGACGATGGGGGGGGGGGGGGGGGGCAGCGTGGGAGATGGACTTTCCTCAGCCTTTGCAGAAGGTAGAGACGCTGCTGGTCTCCCCACCAGGATATTGGTCCCCCTCAGATTCAAATGCAACCCGTCCTTTTTGTACAGGTCACACATGCCCCAGAAGAGGTCCTAATAATCCAGAAATCTGAATCCCTGCCCCCTGCACCAATCCCTCAGCCACGCATTTATCCTCCAGCTCATTCTATTCCTATACTCACTGTCATGTGGCACAGGCAGTAATCCTGAAAGTACTACCTTTGAGGTCCTGCTTCTCCACTTCCTTCCTAACTCCCTATAGTCTTTTTTCAGGACCTCCTCCCTTTTCCTACCTATGTCGTTGGCGCCAATATGTACCATGACCTCTGGTGGTTCTCCTTCCCACTTCAAGATATTGGGGATGCAATTAGAAACATCCCGGAGCCTGGCACCCGGGAGGCAAACTACCATCCACGTTTCTTTCCTGTATCCATAGAATCACCTTTCCGACCCCCTAACTGCAATAGTCCCCTATCACTGCTGCCTTCCTCTTCCTTTCCCTACCCTTCTGAGCCACAGGGCCAGACTCTGTGCTAGAGGCGTGACCACTGTTGCTTTCCCCAGGTGGGCCGTTTCCCCAACAGTACTCAAACAGGAGTACTTATTGTTAAGGGGGCAGTCACTGGGGTACTCTCTAGCATCTGTTTCTTGTCATTCCCTCTCCTGACTGTTACCCACTTATCTGTCTCCCCAGGCCCCGGAGTGACTACCTGCTTATAACTTCTATCTATCAACCCCTCACTCTCCCTGACCACACAAAGTTCATCGAACTGCATCTCCAGTTCCCTAACATGGTCGCTAAGGAGCTGCAGCTCGATGCACCTGGCACAGATGTGGCCGTCGGGGGAGCTGGGAGTCTCCAGGACCTCCCACATCTGACACCAAGCACTGAAAACTAGCCTCACACGCGTACTTCCTGTCTGTATTCTAAACAGGTAACCTATCTCGCCTCGACCCTTTATCACTGAAGCCCCATTGAGCCAAAGCCTTCCGGCTCTGTCTCCCACTACTCCGCCGCCTGCTCCTCTGTCACCCGCTCTGTAAAGCTGTCTTCTTTTTAAACTCTTCCTGCTGTTATCACTGGCCGACCTCCACGTGCTTGTGCAGTCTTGCCCCATTTAAGCTGCTGAAGAAATAACCGTCATCTTTTCAACTCTGCTCGCTTTTAAACTCCTCCTGCTGTTCTCACTGGCTGTCTCCTCGCGCTTGCGCAGTCTTGCCCTGTTCAAACTGCTTGTTAGGAGTTCTATGGGCGTCATGGCGGCACAGCAGCATAAAGCTGTCCTGTGTTTCGTGGTTTAACTTCCTCCGTATGGAGTTAGTGGAGCAGTGAAGAGGGCAAATGGAATGTTGGCCTTTATTACAGGGGAAATTGAGTACGAGAGCAAGGATGTCCTTTTGCATTTCTACAGGGCACTGGTGAGACCACACCTGGAATATTGTGTACAGTTTTGCTCTCCAGGTTTAAGGAAGGACATTCTGGCAATTGAGGAAGTGCAGCGTAGATTCACTAGGTTGATTCCTGGGATGGCAGGGCTGTCTTACGCAGAGAGATTGGAGAGATTGGGCTTGTACACACTGGAATTGAGGAGATTGAGAGGGGATCTGATTGAAACGTTTAAGATAATTAAAGGATTTGATAGGATTGAGGCAGGAAATATGTTCCAGATGTTGGGAGAGTCCAGTACCAGAGGGCATGGATTGAGAATAAGAGGTCAGTTATTTAAAACAGAGTTGAGGAAGAGCTTCTTCTCCCAGAGAGTTGTGAAGGTGTGGAATGCACTGCCTCGGAAGATGGTGGAGGCCAATTCTGTGGATGCTTTCAAGAAGGAGCTAGATAGATATCTGATGGATAGGGGAATCAAGGGATATGGGGACAAGGCAGGGACTGGGTATTGATAGTGAATGATCAGCCATGATCACCTCAGAATGGCGGTGCAGACTCGAGGGGCCGAATGGTCTACTTCTGCACCTATTGTCTATTGTCTACTCTTTCCTATACGACATGGGCTACCTTTGAGTGCTCTGCCTTCCTGCCACGTTTGAAGGATTAGTAGACTGTGGTTGTGCTGTTAGCGCTAGAAGCATGTTGACACTTGAGCAATGCTCGAAGCATATTCTCAGACTGTGTTGTCACTGACACCAATGATGGTTGTTTTGATTTTTTTGTTGTACATCTGACAAACTTTTTATTTATTTATTGACATACAGTGCAGAGTAAGTCCTTCCACCCCTCTGAACAGTGCTGCCCAGCAAACCCAATTCAACTCTAGATTAATCATGGGATAATTCACAATGTATTGATCTTCTAACAAGTAAGTCTTTGCACTGTGGGAGGAAACCAGAGCACCTGGAGATAACCCATCCAGTCTATGGGGAGGACGTACAGACTCCTTACAGATGACATCAAAACTGAATTCTAAACTCGATATCCCAGCTATACTAGCGTCACACATGCTGCTATGCTACCCTGGTGCCCAAATAAACTAAAAAAAATCTGTAATGAAAAATTAGCCACAAAATACTCTGTACTCAGCTAATGCAAAATAGTTCAATTACTACATTAACAGTGTCTTACTAACAAACCTTTTGTCTATTTAATCTACTGTATTTGGAGTCACATTGTACAAAGTGCCAAGACTTCCTTACGAATCTTCAGTTGAAACAAGTATACGGCTAAATTTGCAAGTTTTAAACAGGGTCAACAGGATAGTTTATCAAATATAAGGTGTCAGGCGTCTATTGTTGTTGGTGTTTTGCATATTGGGTGTGGATGCATTTTTTGACTGCAAGTTTGGACTGAACCCAGGAAACTGAAAAGGAGTGAAGCCTATCAGTCTTGTTTGCCTGATTCAACTTATGCACTAACTCCAAAAGTAGTAGGTAAATTTAAATTTAAAAAATGCTGATTTTGCAAATCTGAAATAAAAAAGAAAATGCTGAATTGCTCAGCAGATCAGGTAGCATTTGTGAAGAAGAAATAAAATTAATTTTTGGTTGTCAGAACTGGATAATCAGAATTAGGTTTTTTATCACTGACATGTGTTGCAAAATTTGTTTTAGCGGCCGTGGTAGAGAACAAGACATAAAAACTACTCAAAGTTATAAAAATACTTCTGCCAAAGAGGAATAATGAGGTGGTGTTCATGGATTCATAGGGCATTCAGAAACTGATGAAAGAGGGGAAGAAACTGTTCCTAAAATGCTGATTGTGGGTCTTCAGGCTCCTGTGCCTCGTCCTTGATGGCAGTAATGCAAAGAGGCATGTTCCAGATGGTGAGGGTGCTTGAAGATAGATTCTGCCTTCTTGATGGTGGTGAGGATTGTACCCGTAATGAAACCAGCTGAATCTCCAAGCCTCTGCAGCCTTTTGCAATTCTATGCATTGGAGCCTCCATGAGCAGTGACAACTCAACCAGTCAGAATATCCTCCACAGTACATGTGTAGAAATTTGCAAGAGTGCTAGCTGATGCACCAAAAAAGAGAAAACACGTTCTCATTGGAGAGAGGGTAGGATAAAAGGAATATCTCTGATAGGATGAGACCAGGTGAAATGGGTGCCTGTGGTGCTGAGAGGCAGATTATTGCCCCTGTTATGTTGCTAATAGCAATGCTGTGGGACATACCTAGCAGGTTAGATTCTACTAACGGAGAGAGGAAAACTGAGCCAGATCACAGATGAATGACTGGCAAATACGGAGAAGCCATGAGACTTCTGAAAACCCTGCTACCACCCAGCACAGGTTATTCATGACCGTGCCAGACACATTACGCTACTGTTTGTTTAACTACTGTATATGTTGTAATGCACTTACGTCAACATGTACGTCTACGGAACACCTTTATATTGTCTGTAACATATTTCTGATCTATTAATATTATTTTATCTGTTGTTTGCGATATATGTACTGTGCTTTGCACTTCTGTCTGAAAGGAATCTTATTTCATTTAGCCATATACATATGTATGGTTGGATGATAATAAACTTGAATTTAAATTTGAAGAAGTGTATTACCTGAAGCTGAAGTTTTATTCTCTTTAGTCCTGAAGGATGTCATGTACCAAGTTGGAAGAAGATATGATGTTTCTCACTTTCATTAAGCCTTGTTGTAACTGTGCAAGAGAAGTGCAGACAGTAAGGTCAGAATGGGAGTGAGATAGGGGATTAAAGAGGCAGACAACAATCAGTGCAGGGTCTCTCCTGTCGACTGAACACAGGTGCTCCGGAAACTGTCACCTCATCAGCATTTGATTCCTCCGCTCTAGAGATGGCCACACTGGATTAGAAGTGCAAGTTATTAGTCGCTTTGTCGAGGATCCTCATCAGTGGGATGAATGAGAAAAGATAAAAAGATATGTCCTGCATTTCCTGTGGTTTCGTGAGACAGGGAGTGTTTGGTTGGATGGGGGAATGGATCAGTGATTAATAATCCTTTCGAATTGCTGAAAGTGGAGGGCAGGGGAATACTGTATGTCTCTGGTGAAGTATCTTGTTGGAGCTGGTTAAAAGTGAAAGGGAATTTGAATGAGACATGATTCCTGCTATTAAAGTGTTTCCTTCTTGACATAGAAAAGTACAACACAGAAACAGGCTATCTGGCATATCTAGTCTATGCCGAACCATTTAAAGTGCCTAGTCTCATGGACCTAAACCCAGACCACAACGCTTCATACCTCTCCCATCCACAACATCCCATCTCCTGTACTCAATACTTTGATCAATGAAGGCCAATGTGTCAGAAGCTTTCTTTATGACCCTTTGTACCTGTGACACCACCTTCAATGAATGATGGACCTGTATTCCTAGTTCCCCTTGTTCTACCACACACCTGAGTAACCTACCACTTACTGTGTAATATTTACCCTGATTGGTCTTCCCAAAATTCAACACCTCACAGTTATCTGCATTGACCTCTATCTGCTATTTTTCAAACCATTTTTCCAGCTGATCCAGATCCCACTGCAAGCATTGATAGACTTAGTTTTACTAAATGTCCTCATTGTTGAAACTAATTAACTACTTACTACTGTCATATCAAGGACATGTACTCACACCTCACTATTGGAACTCAGCTGGCTGGACCAAGATTATCATCAAGTCTACAGCCACATGGAACCAGCAAAATCCAACCTGAGCAGATTTGATGGGCCGATTGGCCTAATACTGCTCCTATGCCTTATGGTCTCATGCTTTATGGGCATTGGAGGACAGGTTATTGTTAGTAAACGCCGTCTAGCCGTGTTGGTGATGCTTTTCATCACATGCTAATTTGTAAGAAGAGAATTGTTTGGGTAGTAATTTGTTAGATTGTATTTGCTCAGCTTTTTCTGACCTGGATGTACTTTAAGAATTTTTTACGCTGCTGGGTAGATCTGTGTCATAACTGTACCAGAAATTGCCGTAGGTTCTAAATTATGTATTTATTTCCACTGCCTGGATGTAGTTTTGTTCTTGAGACCAAAGGCTGGGGCTCTCAGCCTTTTCTTGAGATCACGTGAATTGGATCAAACCCCTAGTCTGTCTATATTTTCTTGAAGTCAATTTACATTCTCCTTAAAGTGCACATTATTTACAAGTTGCTTCATCTACACATTTATAAATCATCTCCTAAACAGCCAAGTGCAAGTCATTCATATATCTTTTGAAAAACTCTAGCTAAGTCCTGCAGAAATCCATTGTGCTTTTCCCTCCAATCCCTCACCAAGACAATCTTCCAGCTCAGCTAACAAATCTTGCCTGTTACTCCATGAAGTTAGTTAAACAAGCATTGATTCTAAACATATCCATGTTCACTTTCATAACTGCTTAACCTGGCCTTTCACTCCTATCAATCTCAGAAGTGAATATACCTCCTATTATACAATCAACCACATGTCTTCTGATCCCATCTGGAATGCCTACTTATCATACCTCTTAAATGTATGCTTTCAATCACCATGTGACTCATTAAAAGTATAACAGCTTTGGCAATATTCACAATGGAAATGGTTTCATATGTTTTCCAGATTTTACAGCAATGTATTTTCAATCTTGAAGATATTACAGCATCAGCAAATCAGAGGAGAAAACAAGCAGGAAAGGCACTCAGAATGAAGTAACTCCAATCCTAGAACAGGAGGGCTAAACTTCCTTCCAATATTCCATTTACAACTTCTTTTCTGGGGATAGGGAGTGGACAGGGATTAGTAATGGCATTCTGGGGATAGGGAGTGGACAGGGATCAGTAATGGCATTTTGGGGATAGGGAGTGGACAGGGATCAGTAATGGCATTTTGGGGATAGGGAGCGGACAGGGATCAGTAATGGCATTTTGGGGATAGGGAGCGGACAGGGATCAGTAATGGCATTCTGGGGATAGGGAGTGGACAGGGATCAGTAATGGCATTTTGGGGATAGGGAGTGGACAGGGATCAGTAATGGCATTTTGGGGATAGGGAGTGGACAGGGATCAGTAATGGCATTTTGGGGATAGGGAGCGGACAGGGATCAGTAATGGCATTTTGGGGATAGGGAGTGGACAGGGATCAGTAATGGCATTTTGGGGATAGGGAGCGGACAGGGATCAGTAATGGCATTTTGGGGATAGGGAGCGGACAGGGATCAGTAATGGCATTCTGGGGATAGGGAGTGGACAGGGATCAGTAATGGCATGCTGGGGATAGGGAGTGATCAGTAATGGCATGCTGGAGTATTTGCTCTACCTTGCTGTTCCAGTTTTCTCCCACGTCTCAGTGGAGAGTGTTGATAGGTTAATCAGTTGTTGCAAAATAGCTATCACACTGGTGGAAGGTGGAAGAATCAGGGTGGGGTTCGTGGGCGTGTGGGAGAGAATAGATTATAGAGATATGTGAAGAATGGAAATAGTGGGATTGCTGTTTTGGTCCCCTAATCTGAGGAAAGACATTCTTGCCATAAAGGGAGTGCAAAGAAGGTTCACCAGATTGATTCCTGGAATGGCAGGACTTTCATATGAAGAAAGACTGGATCGACTAGGTTTATACTTACTGGAATTTAGAAGATTGAGGGTGGATCTTATTGAAACGTATAAAATTCTCAAGGGATTGGACAGGCTAGATGCAGGAAGATTGTTCCCGATGTTGGGGAAGTCCAGAATGAGGGGTCACAGCTTAAGGATAAAGAGGAAGCCTTTTAGGACCAAGATGAGGACAAACTTCTTCACACAGAGAGTGGTGAATCTGTGGAATTCTCTGCCATAGGAAATAGTTGAGGCCAGTTCATTGGCTATATTTAAGAAGAAGTTAGATATGGCCCTTGTGGCTAAAGGGATCAGGGGGTATGGAGAGAAAGCAGGTACAGGGTTCTGAGTTAGGTGATCAGCCATGATCATACTGAATGGCGGTGCAGGCTCGAAGGGCTGAATGGCCTACTCCTGCAGCTATATTCTCTGTTTCTATGTTTCTATGATGGAGCCTAATGGTGACTCCTTTGCTTGCATCTTTGGAAACAGCTTTATTTTCATCTTTAATATCTCTATTTTCCCTTTTCAGGGTTCTTTTGAAGACCCTGACTTGGATTTACATGCTGACTATGATACTTTGCAGGAATGGGACCCACTCTCAGAGTCCCACAACTGGCCATGGTTTAGCATGGCAAAGGCTCGGCCTAAGAGTCTGGCTCGAATTTGAGACATCAAGGATCTTGGGGCTCTGGAGACGGGCAGATTAAGGGTCAGTGTCACGACAGGAGACCCCTGTGTCGTTGGGGGAGTTGGGATATCTGCTGTGTGCCTGGAGACTCAGGATCTTTGCGATCTTCAGGCACAGAGCAAGAAAAAAGCAACTTAGTGGATCTTTGACATCATAAACTAACGAGTTGTTTGTTCTGTCTCCCTGCTTGCTGGGAAAATGGAGCCACCTCTTTCTCCCTTGTTAGGGAGAGGGAGAACCTTCGGTATGTTGAATACAGGGTGAAACATGAAATCTTTGGGGTAACTGCAAGTCTGTGTCTTTGCTATTGCTTTGCTCACGCTTGAGTGCTTGGTGGCGGTGCGATGCTTTTTTTGCCGGTGGGGGGAGGGTGGATCGTTGCTTGCTGCTGCTTACGTGTGGGAGGGGGGAGCTGGGGCGACTTTGAGGTTCTAACATTTAACCGTCATTCATTCTTTGGGGCACTCCTCTGTTTTTGTGGATGGTTGCGAAGAAACAGCATTTCAGGATGTATATTGTATACATTTCTCTGTCATTAAATTGTACCTTTGAACCTTTGTACATTCAAGGAAGCTTGCAGACCAGAACACAAAATTATCACTTAGCATATCAAACATTGTCGCCAACTAGTTGATCTATCAATAGTTGGGATATTGTGTACACATAGAGTTAGTTTTTGGAATCTGGTTCTCTATTCCAAGAACCCTTTACGCCATTTGTCCCAACACGTTTAAATGTCTTCAGAACTGTCTTATCAGTTACAATGATCTTTCACTGTGAATACGTATTCAATGGAACCATTTGTCAAATACAAAATACTAAAGTACACAAAGCCTTTGTAGTTTTTGAATGTAACAAATCACCTACTGTTACTGTTGTCCCCAAGAGTATAAAATTTCAATGTGCTCTACTGAGAGTATCTCCAGGGGAAAGCCTGCTTGTTGTGATGAATAAGGACTTTCTTATTCACCACTTCTCCACTTTCTCCAGTAACTTACAGTCATAGCAAGCCGAACTGACCTCTCTTAATCATTCACTCCCTCTCTAGTCCTGCATTTATATCACGAGAAAGTATGTGAATTATATAACAAGATCCATGTCAGAGTCCATGGCATTGTACAGTTCCAGACAGGGAAGGGAAGCATTCAGTATATCTGCACTTTGAGATCCCTGCTGGCTGTTCTTCATTCATTTGTTTCAGGTTGCATTGAGCCTTTGAGTCAATCGTTCTGAATATCTTTGCTGAAGCACAATCAATTTTATTAATGCACTCTGCAAGTGAATTACATACATCAACAGCTTAAATGATGCGGTGTGGAACCCCAGCGATACCTAAGCTGGGATTCACAAAGGTATGCCCTCTGTCCTCTCATTGATACCCTTACACATCTTGTTTAGTTGGCATAAGACCTCACTTATCAAAGGATGAAAGTAGATAGAAGCATCAGCTACCAATGAGTTATTTCTGGGGCTTTTCCAATATTTTCAAGATATGAACACCTAAAATATTCATCTTCATGGAATGAACGAAGCTAGTTTTGTTTGAAAGTGTTTTGGTGAAAGTGTTGTGAAAAAAAATATCAGAATAGATCTTTTCACACACATTCGAGCTATGGTTCTGGGCTGTGCTTTAGACAAATTGTATTTATGTTATGAGATGATTTTTTTTTGGAGCAGGCTCATTCTGTGAACATTGCGAAATCAGCACCACTCCCTGTAAGACACAGATACTGTGAGACACCTGTGTTATATAAGTAAGAATGTTGTATAGCTGGTTTTAAAGGCTATTCCAGTCACCCTGAGATATGATATTTGATTTCTATACCACTGTGGGGTTTGTTCTAATGACAAAAAAGGTCATTTGAAGAGAGAGGAATGAAGTAAGAAGCTCCGAGGTGATAGGTGGAAAAGGTAAAGGGCTGGAGAAGAAGGAATTTGATAGGAGAGAACAGTGGACCATGAGAAAAAGGCACGGAGGAGGGGCACCAAGAGGGGATGATAGACAGGTGAGGGAAAGAGATAGGAGGCCAATGTGGGGAATTAAAGAAGAGCAAAGGGGTAGGGATAGACACTGGGAGTTGGACAAATCAATGTTCGTGCCATCAAGTTGGAGGCTATGTATCACAAGTATAAGGCATTGCTCCTCCAATCTGAGAAAGGCCTCATTGCGGCAGAAGAAGAGGCGTGTCGAATTTATACGTTCACGTCAAGCTGCTCTGCCCTCTCCATGACCACATATGCTTTCTCTGGGTGCTCTGGTTTCCTCCCACAGTCCAAAGACATACTGGTTGGTAGGTTAATTCATCATTGTAAATTGTCCCGTGATAAGTTTAGGATTAAATCGGGGCTTGCTGGATGGCATGGCTCGAAGGGCTAGAATTGCCTAATCTGCACTGTATCCCAATAAATAAATAAATACATACATAAATAAATAAATACCTGTTGGGATAGATTTTCCACCTTGAACTTCCCACCCACCTGGCTTCATATATCACTTTCTTGTTTGTACTCCTTCCCTTGCCCTCGATTTCTTATTCTGACAACTCCACCCTTCCTTTCCAGACCTGATGATGGCTCTCGGCCCAAAGCATCGGCTGTTTATTCATCTCTGTAGATGCTGCCTGACCTGCTGAGCTCCTCCAGCATCTGTGCTCGTTACTAACAAGCAACTAATGTGGAAAAGAAGATGAACTATGCAAATGCAATAAATTTTAGTAAGTAAATAATACTGCGAACATGAGTTGTAGAGTCCTTGAAAGTGGGCCCATTGGTTGTGGGATCAGTTCAGTATTGAGGTGAATGTGCAGTTATTCAAGCTGGTTCAGAAGCCTGATGGTTGAAGGCTAATAATTGCTCTTGAACCTGATGGTATGAGTCCTAAGGCTTCTGTACTTTCTTCCAAATGGCAGCAGAGAGAAGAGAGCATGGCCTAGATGATGGGGTCCTTGATGACGGATGCTGCTTTCTTGTGGCAGTGCTCGGCGGTGTTCTCAATGGTGGGGAGGGCTTTTCCTGAAATGGACTGCACTACCCACCACTTATTGTAGTCTTTTCTGCTCTTGGGCATTGGTGTTTCCATACCAGGTTGTCATATGACTATTCAGGATACAGTCCACTGTGTATCTACAGAAGCTTCTCAAAGTTCATACCACTTTTAAGGAATTCGAGGCACTGGCATGCCTTCTTTGAAATGGAACTTGCATGCTGGTCCCAGGGCAAATCCTTTGATATGATAAAGAATTTAAAGTTACTGAACTTCTCTACCTCCAATTCCCCAATGAGGATTGCCTCATTGAGCCCTAATTTCTTCCTCCTCGATGATTTTGCTGACATTGAGTGAGAGGTCATTGTTGTTGCATCATTCAACCATTTTCCATCTCTCCCTTATATTAGGATTTGTCACAACTTTTATTTGGCCAACAACAGTGGTGCAGTCAGAAGACTTAAATATGGTGTTGGAGCTGTATTTAGTTTCACAATCTGAAGTATAAATTAAGTAGAGCAGCAAGCTAAATAACAGCCTTTTGGTGCAACTGTGTTGATGGTGATTGTGGGGGAGATATTGTTGTCAATCCATACTGACTGGTGGAGGAGATGTTACTTTCAATCTGTGCTGACTGCTGGTGGGAAAATCGAGAATCCATTTGCACATGTGGGCATCAAGGCCTAGGTCTTAGGCTTATTGATTATTTTCAAGGGGATGATAGTGTTGAGTGCTAAGATGTAGTCAGTGAAGACCATCCTGATATTTGCATCTTCAGATGCTCCAGAGATGAGTGAAGAGCAAATGAAATGGCATCTTCCGTTGATCTGTTGTAAAGTTAGACAAAATGGAGCAGATTCATGATCAATCTCTCAAAGCACTTTTTCAAAGTGGATGTCAGTACTACTGTTTGATGGTCATTGAGGCTGGTTACCACATTCTTCTTGGGCAATGTTATGATTGAATCCAGCTTGAAGCAGGTGGGTAACTCAGACTGCCAAAGTGAGATTTTAAAGATGTCAATAAATACACCATGCAGTTGATTAGCACAAATCTTCCGCTAGGAACACAGTCACGGCAAGATGCTTTCTGTGGTTCACCCAGCTGAAGAATGCTTTCAAGCTGGCCTTGGATACTGAAATCACAGGGCCATCTGTGGCTGTAGGAGTTTGTCAAAGTGCTTCCATGTTTTGTTAGACAAACGGAGCATAAAAGGCATTCCTTGTGGCAAGGACTGCATGCCATCGTCAACTTCAAAGCCAAATGTTGTGTTGCTGCCAACATTGTGGCCTCTCTCGCAGTTGAGTGCAGATGTTTTCAATGTGTGGACAGTCGCAAGGCTATGGGACCGGACGGCATCCCAGGGCGGGTACTCAGGATGTGCGCAGCATAACTGGCAGATATGTTTACCGACATTTTTAATCTCTCCCTCTCCAGGTGTAGAGTGCCCTTCTTCTTCAAATTATCCACCATTGTCCCTGTACCAAAAAAGACCAAGGTGACATGTCTGAACGACTGGTGTCCTGTCGCATTCACCACAATAATAAGCTTTGAGAGGCTGGTCAAGGATTATATCTGCAGTTTGCCACCACCCAAACTGAACCCCCTACAATTTGCCTATTGACACAACCAATTGACAGATGACTCAATAGCCACTGCTCTACATACCGTCCTACACATCTGCAGAAGAAGGATGCTTATGTGAGAATGTTGTTCTTGGACTACAGTTCAACATTCAACACCATAATTCCATCCATGCTCGACAAGAAGCTCAGAGACATCAGCCTTGACCCTATCTTGTGCAGTTGGATCTTGGACTTCCTGTCAGATCACTAGCAGGTTGTAAGAGTGGGCTCCCTCACCCCCAAACCCTCTGAGCCTCAATACAGGAACCCCTCAGGACTGAATTATGAGTCCCCTCCTTTACTCGCTGTATATACCATGACTGTTTTGCCATCCACAGCTCCAATCTGCTAATTAAATTTGCTGACGACACTACATTGATTGGCCTTATCCCAAACAATAACGAGGTGGCCTACAGGGAAGAAGGCATCTCTTTGACACAGCAGTGCCAAAAAAACAAAGGAGCTGGTTGTGGATTACAGGAGGAATGGAGACGGGCTAAACCCTATTGACATCTGTGGATCTGGGGTTGAGAGGGTGAACAGCTTTAAGTTCCTCAGCATCCACATCACTGAGGACCTCACGTGATTTGTACACACCAGCTACGTGGTGAAAAAGGCACAACAGCGCCTCTTTTCATCTCAGACAATTGAGGAAGTTGGTATGGGCCTCCAATTTCTAAAAATTTTCTACAGGGGCACAATTGAGAGCAACCTGACTGGCTGCATCACTGCCTGGTAGGGGAACTGTACTTCCCTCAATCATAGGACTCTGCAGAGAGTGGTGTGGACAGTCCAGCACATCTGTAGATGTGAACTTCCCATGATTCAGGACGTCTACAAAGACAGGTGTGTAAAAAGGTCCTGTAGGATCATTGGGGATCCAAGTCAGCCCAAGCAAAATCTATTCCAGCTGCTACCATTCGGGAAATGGTACCACAGCATAAAAGCCAGGATCAACAGGCATTGGGACAGCTTCTTCCACCAGGCCATCAGACTGATGAATTCATAATAGTATTTCTATGTTACATTGACTGTTGTATTTATTATAAGTTACTATGATTACACATTGCATGTTTAAACAGAGACATAACATAAAGATTTTTACTCCTCGTGTATGTGAAGGATGTAAGAAATAAAGTCAATTCAAATTCAATTCAATTCATTGAGTGAAACTTTGTTGTCACATATTGTATGTTGCTTGGTTTTGCTTTGTAGAAGGTGATAGCATTCAAGTCCTGTCACAGCTGTGGGGTATTCTTCTATGTGCACCTCATAGGAGCAGTGAGAGTTCTCACAAAACTCCTGTCAGAGAAGAAATATTCTTCACAGTTGCCATACATTGCCCTTGCTTCACAGCTGATTAGTACAATGATCAAAATCAGAATCAGGTTTAATATCACTGGCATATGTTGTGAGGTTTGTTAACTTTATGGCAGCAGTACAATGCAATACATGTAAATATAGGAAAAAAAGTGAATTACGGTATATACTTAAAATATTATATATATATAGTTGCTATTTGCGCAATTTGTTATTTTTTGTGCATGGAGTTGGTGGACTTGATGTTTTTCTTTGAAAGTTTGAAAGGGTCCATGGATTTTCTTTGGTTTTCTTTGATTTGTGGCTGTCTGTGGGGAAGACAAATCTCAGGCTGTATACTGCATACATACTTTGATAATAAATGTACTTTGAATTCTTGAATAATTCTGTAGCTCTATTTGTGTACTATATGATTCCTGACACCTTGTTCTCTTGCAAATATACATGACGTAGAATGACTGTTGCCTTATCTACCTTTCTCTTTGATTGACCTTTCCACCACTGCCAATGTTCCTCTAGGCTCCAAGTTTTAATCCATCAGCTCTGTCCATTTCCTGTTCAAAGCACTGGAGTATATACTCTGTGAATTCGCCCCTCTTCACAATGAAGCCCACGATGTTTCGCTTTCCCTCTTATGTAGAACATTAAATATTTCTGCTCTATCATCCCTCTTGCACTTTGATTCTAAGGGTTTCCCATACACAGTAAGAGACACGATTATAAAAAATGCATTGTTACAGTTTCCCAAAGGACAGTCCACACTCACCACTGGTGTCCCAAGTTTTCAGTTTTCCAACTTTTGAAGCTGGTGGCCCTGTAGCACCCAAATCTGCTAGCTGGTCCCTTACACAAACACACTCAAGACACACAACTATACTTTCATATCTATCTCTCCAGCTGTCTGTCATGCCCAGTACCCTGTGATCCCATGATCACTGGCCAAACAGAGATCTAAATATAGGGTGTCACAAGTAGAAATGCTCACCACCTCAGACAGTTGAGGTTGCTGGCCATGTAATTGGGTCACAAACACTGTTCAATCCTGCTGAAGGGTTTCAGTGCAAAACGTTGACTGTACTCTTTTTCTAGGAGCTGTCTGGCCCACTGAGTTCCACCAGAATTTTGTGTGTGTTTCTCAGATTTGAAGCATCTGCAGATTTTCTCTTGTTTGCGTTTAGATTTTGTTGGTTCTGGCCTATCTTGTCCGTTTTTCATTGACTCTGGCCCAAAACAACATTGTTTCGCTGCCCTTCTGACAAACTATGACCCTGTAGCGAACGGCATGCGGAGGAACTCGAAAAGGCCAAATGGGGTGATGAGAGCCGTTTTGGGGACGTCGTCAGGATGCATCGGGATTTGGACTTGGAGAAGATCCGTGCGCCGTGCAGGTTTGCCGCAAAGTCCTGAATGTGCGACACAGGGTAGCGGTCCGGTGTGGTAGCCTCGTTCAGCCCGCGGTAGTCGTCGCACGGTCTCCAGCCCCCCGTCGCTTTGGGCACCATGTGCAGGGGGGAAGCCCATGGGCTGTCGGACCGCCGGATGATCCCCAATTCCTCCATCCTCTGGAACTCCTCCTTCGCCAGTCGGAGCTTGTCCGGGGGAAGCCGCCGAGCACGGGCATGGAGGGGTGGTCCCTGGGTCGGGATGTGGTGCTGTACGCCGTGCCTGGGCATGGCCGCTGTGAACTGCGGTGCCAGAACCGATGGGAACTCCGCCAGGACCCTGGTGAAGTCGTTGTCGGACAGCGTGATGGAGCCAAGGTGAGGGGCCGGCAACTGGGCTGCACCCAGGGAGAACGTCTGAAAGGTCTCGGCGTGTACCAGTCTCTTCCTGGGCAGGTCGACCAGCAGGCTGTGAGCCCGCAAAAAATCCGCACCCAGAAGCGGTTGGGCTACGGCGGCCAGTGTGAAGTCCCACGTGAACTGGCTGGAGCCGAACAGTAGCTGCACCTGGCGGGTGCCATAGGTCCTTACGGTGCTGCCATTCACGGCCCTCAGGGGGGGACCCGGTGCCCTGCTGCGGGTGTCGTAACTCGTCGGAGGTAAAACGCTGATCTCAGCCCCAGTATCGACCAAAAACCGGCGTCCCGACCTTCTATCCCACACATACAGGAGGCTATCCCGATGGCCAGCCGCCGTAGCCATCAGCGGCGGCTGGCCCTGGCGTTTCCCGGGAACTCGCAGGGCGGGCGACAACGGCGGGCCTCTGCACCCCACCGCTGGTGGTAGAAGCACCAGTGTTCATTGGGCCGGGGGTTGGCGGGCTCTGCGGCCGGGCCTGGACTGGTTTGCTGCCGGGAGCGTGGCTGGGAGATCTGTGCGATGGACGCCCTGCTCACCTTTTTGGCGTTCCACAGCAAGTCCGCCCGGGCTGCCACCTTCCGGGGGTCGCTGAAATCCTCGTCGGATAGCAGCAGGCTTATGTCCTCGGGCAGCTGCTCCAGGAATGCCTGCTCAAACATGAGGCCTGTGTGTCCGTCGGCCAGAGACAACATCTCATTCATTAAAGCCGAAGGAGGTCTGTCGCCCAAGCCATCCAGGTGCAGTAAACGGGCAGCCCGCTCGCGCCGTGAGAGTCCTAAAGTCCTGAGGAGCAGGGCTTTGAATTCCGTGTACTTGCCGTCTGCCGGGGGCGACTGTACGAACTCCACGACCTGGGCCGCTGTGTCCTGGTCAAGGGAGCTCACCACGTAGTAGTAGCGGGTGTCTTCTGAGGTGATCTGGCGAACGTGGAATTGGGCTTCGGCTTGCTGGAACCATAGGTCCGGGCGCTGTGTCCAGAAACCTGGCAGTTTCAACGAAACCGCATGAACAGAGGCGGCGTCGGTCATTTCTGGTCCAAAAATCGTTTGGACCGTCGGGGTCACCAATTGTAGCGGTGTGCTACACGCAGCGCTAAAATTACGACACGGAGTCGGTAACTGCAGTCGAAGGAAAAAACTTTATTCGAAAACTTCAGCCTCACTTTTAAGCCTCTGTCAACCGGCCCCCCATGGCGAAGAGGCTCCAAAGCTCTGTGCTCGCAAACCCCCGTAGGCTATCTAATTGTGAGTCGGTTCAGATACGCTAGGAAATGAGTCGCCACAACCCATAATTTAAACCTCTCTCTTTGTTTTTCCTGAACCAGAACACGTCTGCTAGATCAGCCAACTGTTAGCCTCAGATTACCTCTGGTCATAAGTACAGACAGCCATTTCCACAAACCTGCATGTTCCATTTCGCCAACAAACAACTGTCAAACAACCTGTCCTCTTCCTGAGCAAAGCCAGTTTACAAAATGGAGGTTTCAGACCAGTCTCACAAAATGGCAGCCTCCATTCCACCACATTACAAGCACAAAAACATTTGTTTTATCTACTTCTATTGTCCCTAAAATATGACACTTACATGTTTTCTTCCATCATTTGTCCTGACCTCCACTAGGGTTACAAATTTACAACTTTTCACAAACCCCAGCACTAGTTTGAAATGATTATAATACTGTTCTGTTACTTTCCTGAGTGTGATGTTTGCTGGTTTAATTTCCACCTACAAATTTAACTTTTTCCATCACACATGGCCTCGTTTACCTTGTTATCCCTTTGACAAGAAACCACCATCCAAACATTTTGTTGCAATGAATGAGGCTTGGACAGGAGCCCCACTTTGTACTGTCTTCCACTTTGACAGTAGTAGGGCTTCTACTTTAATTCCCAACTGTTGTTTTCCCAGTAGTTAGCTATTTACGTTAGAGGCATGTTAGATAGAGTAAAAATCAGAATCTGTTTAACAGGGTAGAAATGTAAAGTACTAGAGGACATAGACTTAAGGTCAACGGGGAAATATTAAAAGAGAGATGTGGGGCAAGTTTCAGAGAGCAGTAGGTGCCAGGAATGGATTGTAAGGGGTAGTGGTAAAAGTAGATATAATAGTGGAGTTTAAGAAACTATTAGAGAGACGCATGAATACATGGCAATGAAGGAGCACAGATCATTTACAAGCAGAAGTGATTTAGTTCAGCACAGACATTGTGGGCTGAAGGGTCTGTTCCTGGATTCTGTGTTCTATGTTTCTGTCATGCTCTAGTTTGTCCTACAGTTTTGTTGCAATTAATTATGGACCTCTCAGTTTCAGCACTGTAATGTAAACTCTCAATATTGCTGATGTCTCTGTCATGTTTGCTGTCTGTGAATCTTCGCCATTCTCTGTGCTCAGAAGATCTTTAACCTTTAATAATGTCCATTGCAGAGTGTTCAGACTGGTAAGTGTGAGGTATAGAGTTCAAACAAAATATGAGTCATTTGGTCAATGAGTCTTTACAGGTCTGAAAGCTTCTACAAACATTGTTGCTATTCAGCAAACAGTTCATCATCTGACACAATCTCCAAGGAGCTGACACCCTTACTGTAGTAAATATTCACTGTCATTAGACCACAGACTGGCACCTCCATACACTACTCATATCAAAAAGCACACTGTTAACTTATCACAATCTGACATACATCAGTTATTTCACTACACAACTAATAAATTCAGAGTTTACACTTCATTGTCTACACATATATCAAATGTCAAACTGTTGACCATAGGCCAAGAGTTTAGGTCATGAATACTATTGTTCCCTTTGTACCAAAACTCACTCAGACCACCTTTCTAATTTATAACTCTGAAATAGGGGATCTCCCATTGATCGAACAATTGAACGTCTCCTTCCCTGTCCTTGGCGTGTGGGTGGGGTGGGGTGGAGTTATCCCTTGCAATAATTAGTCACTGAAGTTCTCATTGGTTTGTGTTGCGTTTTGTAATTCCGGAATCGAAACAAAAGAACAACACTGAAGCTGGGAGATGCATACCTACTTTGTTTTTACTTCAGTTTTCTTTAGTGAGGCCCGCACATATACGTCCCGATGCAGGCCATTCACATACTTCTTGCATATAAACAGTAATGAGTTATGTAAACAAACAAAAAGAATGTTTAATCAAACAATACGTTTACAATACTCCTGAAGTATTACTGAAATATTAAACACACTACAGTTTGTATGTGAAGCCCCTCCCCTCAATCTTATTCTCCTTCCTTATCAGTTCAAACTGTTGTGTTTAAATTTTGTTTGTGGGCTATTTGGCTAATGCTTGTCAGCTTTTCATTGGCTCCAGTAGCATCATTTTATTGCCTTTCTTGTAAGTAATGACTTGTAATTAAAGCCTCTTTCTTTATTCTTCCTGAATCAAAGCACTTCTGCCAAATCAGCCAATTGTTAGGCTCAGGTTACCTCAGGTCACAGACATAGACAGCCATTTCCACAAAACTACCTGTTCCATCTAACTAAAGAGCATCACTGTGGTGAACTACATATACCTGTCTGGACCCCCCCCCCCCACCCCGCTGACTGCTCCTGTGGCTTCTCCCACGGACCCCGGTATAAAGGCGATTGGAGAATTGGAGACACAGCCCCTTTCTCAGTCTCCAGGATGTTGTGTGGTGGTCACTTGCTGCTTGTTCTTTCTTCCAGCCAATTAAAGCCTATATCTCACCTCATGTCTCCGAGAGTTATTGATGGTGCATCAATTTTATTGTCTGGAAGTTTTAAAACATGGACATCCTGGTGGAGGAGCACAGGACTAGCTGCCTGTTTGACATGGGCAGCACTGAGAGTTTTATTGACCTGGACACAGTGCAACGCTGCAGACCCGTGACACAGCTGGTAAGCCAGAGGGTCACCATGGCTTCTGGGTTGCATTCCACAGACATCCGGGTGGGTTGTGTAGCGACACTGGTGGTGCAGGGCACAGAATATCGGGACTTTGCGCTACTGGTCATGCCTCAACTGTGCGCGCCTGTGCTATTGGGGCTGGACTTCCAGCGCCACCTCGAAAGTGTGACAATGGCAAATGACAGGCCCCTCCCACCACTCACTGTCAGGAATCCTCAGTTTTGTGGGACTTTGTCATATACCGCGCTACTGACCACACACACACACACTGACCCACACATCCCACCCAGCACCATGCCGACAGCTGCGCTACTGACACCACTTGCAGCCACTCCACCCTCAAGATTCCTCCCCCACCGCTGTTCGCCAACCTGACCCCCGACTGTAAACCTGTGGCAACTAAAAGCAGGAGGTACAGCGTGGGGGACAGGGCCTTCATTCAGTCAGAGGTGCAGCGGCTGCTCAGGGAGGGGATCATTGAGCCAAGAACAAGTCCTTGGAAGGCCCAGGTGGTTGTTGTTCAGACCGGGCAGAAAAATAGGATGGTCGTGGATTATAGCCAGACCATCAATAGGTTCACGCAGCTTGATGCATACCCCCACCCCACATCGCGGATATGGTCAACCAGTTAGCTCAGTACAAGGTGTACTCGACAATAGATCTGAAATCCGCTTATCACCAGCTCCCCAACCGCCCAGAGGACCGCCCCTACACCGCCTTTGAGGCGGGCGGCAGGCTCTATCACTTCCTGCGCGTCCCCTTCGGTGTCACAAGTGGTGTCTCTGTCTTCCAGAGGGAAATGAACTGGATGGTGGACCAGTGCCAACTGAAGGCCATATTTCCCTATCTGGATAACATCACCACCTGCGGTCATGACTGGCCGGATCACAACACCAACCTCCAATGATTTTTCCAAGTGGCCAAAGCCCTGAACCTTACTTATAATAGGGACAAGTGTGTGTTCGGAACCACCCGACTCGCTATCCTTGGGTATGTCGTGGAAAAGGGGGTCATTGGCCCTGATCCCGCCCGTATGCGCCCTCTGTTAGAACTCCCTCTTCCCACCACCCTCAGAGCCCTCATACGGTGCCTGGGCTTCTTTTCCTATTACGCCCAATGGGTCCCCTATTACGCAGTCAAGGCCCGTCACCTGGTCAAGTCTACCACATTTCCCCTCTCTGCCTTCAGCCGCATTAAAGGGGACATTGCCAAAGCGACGATGCATGCAGTGGATGAGACCATTCCCTTCCAAGTAGAGAGTGACACCCCCGGTTTCGTGCTGGTTGCTACCCTCAATCAGGCAGGCAGGCCAGTAGCATTCTTCTCTCGTACCCTCCAAGGCCCTGAAATTCGGCACTCCATGGTGGAGAAAGAAGCCCAGGCCATAGTGGAAGCTATTAGGCACTGGAGGCACTATCTTGCCGGCAAAAGGTTCACCTTGCTGACTGACCAGCGCTCAGTTGCATTCATGTTTAGCAACCAACAGTGCGGCAAAATCAAAAATGATAAAATTTTGCAGTGGAGAATAGAACTCTCCACCTACAACTATGATATCCTGTACCAGCCTGGAAGGCTCAATGAGCCCCCTGATGCCCTATCCCGGGGATCGTGTGCCAGCGCACAGCTCGACCAGCTATACGCCTTCCATGCACATCTTTGCCACCCAGGGGTCACCCAATTTTACCATTTCATGAAAGCCTGAAACCTGCCGTACTCCCTTGAGGACATCAGTACAATGACCAGGGACTGCTAGGTCTGCGCTGAGAGCAAACCGCACTTCTACCGTCCTGAAAAGGCACAACTTGTTAAGGCCACCCGCCCTTTTGAGCGACTGAGTGTTGACTTTAAGGGCCCCCTTCCCTCCACCGATCGCAATGTCTATTTTCTCAATATTATCGACCAGTACTCATGGTTCCCCTTTTCCATTCCCTGCCCCGACACCACTACCACGTCCGTCATAAAAGCCCTGCGCCAGCTCTTCACTCTGTTTGGATATCCCTGCTATATCCACAGTGATAGAGGGTCCTCCTTAATGAGTGATGAGCTGCGCCAGTACCTGCTAGCTAGGGGCATTGCTACTAGTCAGACCACGAGTTATAATCCCCGGGGTAATGGCCAGGTAGAGCGGGAGAATGCCACAGTGTGGAAGGCCACACTTTTATCCCTTAAGTCAAAAGGGTTGCCGGTCTCTCGATGGTAGGAGGTCCTCCCTGAGGCACTCCACCCTATCCGCTCCCTGTTACGTACGTCCACCAATGCCACCCCTCACGAGCGCCTATTCTCTTTTCCCAGGAAGTCTGCCACTGGGACCACCCTACCGGCTTGGCTGACATCCCCAGGGCCAGTGCTGCTCCGGAAACATGCGAGGAGCAATAAATACTCTCCGCTGGTCGAGAGAGTTCACCTTCTACATGTGAACCCCCAGTACACCTACGTGGTCTTACCTGATGGGTGGGAGCACACGGTCTTCGTCTGCGACGTGGCACCCGCAGGAGCAGCAGACCACTACCCCGAACACTCCCCGGTAACTATGAACCCTGTACCCGAGGTGACACCATGCACACCGAGCCCTACACAGACTCCTCACAACACTCCTATACCGTGTGTCTCACATGCGCATATACCAGGCACCTCGTACACGCGTGAGGGATCACTGACGCCTAGTGGGCTGACACCTCCAGTTAGGCCGGAACCAGCACAACCACTGTCTCCGGTGCAATCACCACTGTCCCCGGTGCAATCACAGCCGGTGCTACGTAGATTGCAGTGACAGATTCGACCACCTGATAGACTTAACTTGTAAATATACTTGTAAGAAACTTTGCCCCATGGGGACTCTCTTTTAAAACAAAGGGGGGGTGAATGTGGTGAACTATATATACATGTCTGGACCCGCCCCCCCCCCCCCCCCGCTGACTGCTCCTGTGGCTCTTCCCACTGCGTGGCTCCTCCCACGGACCCCGGTATAAAGGCGTTTGGGAACTCCGCCCCGGCCTCTGTCTCCAGGATGCAGTGTGGTGGTCAATTGCTGCTTGTACTTTCTTCCAGCCAATAAAAGCCTATATCTCGCCTCACGTCTCCAAGAGTTATTGATGGTGCATCAGTCACACAAAGAACTTCTCATTTGGAAATTATCTATAGTCCGTCCAATTACCAGTAGGGTCTCAAGCTGCGCAGTTTTGATTGCTTTGATGCAGCTATTCCTGAGCAAAATCAGTTTACAAAATAGTTCACAAAATGGAGGTTGCAGAACAGTCTTACAAAATGGTGGCCTCCATTCCTTCCACCACATGGCAAGAACAAAAAGACATTTGGTTTGTATATTTCTACTGTCCATGACATATTCCAGTTAAATGTTTTCCTCCACACTTTAGTCCATTCTTGGCCAACAACACTACACACCAACTGATTTATTAAATATTTTAGACCTTACACTGCACAACTCCCATTTTAATTATTGCTTTTCACGTTGCAGAATATAACTCCCTCAATTTATGCCTCCACCCTCTGTCAATATGTCATTTCAATTGATTCAATGATCATATGCCTATAAATTTTACCTTCACAGCACTTTCTGTGTAGCATATAAATAAAAAATAAGACCTGAATTTTTTTTTGAAGAGAGAAGTATACCTTTGATTGTAAGAATGTTTCGGTAAGTTTTATCTCAAAATATAATTCCAAATGATTAATTAGTCTAGCTTTCAGCAGTTTCTTGTTGTTATAATTGTAAATATGGTATAAAAGAAGTTCTTTACTCCTATTCTCTCTTGTTAGTTTTGAGGTGGTTGGGAATTCCTACCTGTGCTGTCACAAACTTTGAGTCTGCTCTTCACTTACTGAGTATGATGATGAAAGGGTGTGTTGTGTCTGTACAACTACCTATTAATTAAATAAAGCAAGCACACGAGGTGAGTTTAACTCATGTATTCACTTTGCAGTGACAGCAAGAGCAGATCAATGCACATCTGTAGACAACAGATCATACGTAATGCTCTAAAAGAAATAGATCCACGCATTTCACTTCCTTCCCCTTTAGGTTACTGTAACATAAAACTGTATATGTAACAAAACATCTGAGTTTCCTTTTACAAACCATATTCAAATAAACATGTTTTCACAATAACAGCCCATAACTAACTTCACTAGACTAAAGATGCAGTCTTTTGGGTGTGCTCTGTTTCTTTCAGGATATCACCTCTGGACCTATGGATTGGTGTCAGGTTTGGCAGGTGTCATGGCAAAAACTACTTTCTCTGTTGCATGTGTTATGTTGTTGTTCGTGACGTGATCACCACTGAGAGGTAAGTCAAATGGCTGTAATGTGTCCATCTTGTTGGATGCAGTCAACCCATGTGTGTTCTTCGGTTGAGCATGCAGTATCTGGTCCACATGATATCTCCATGTCTGATCTCCAACATCCATTGTGTCCATCAGTGGTTCAGTTCTTGTAGGTATCCTATCAAGTGTCCACTTCCATAAAGGGACACATTGCACACCAGTCAATTGGGCAGGGATGGGTTATAATGTGTGAGCAGTTCATCGGATATGATAAGTCTCTTTATTTCCTTGAATGCTCTTTCATATCTTTCTGACCACTCCCACTTGGCTCCTTTCTGCAACAGCGCACTCAAAGGGTGCCACACTGTTTGGGAGAAATTGGAGGTAGTGGTTCACAAGGCCCATTGTGTTGTGACATATTTTCTGGTTTGGGTGCCTGCGGCACTGCTTCAATCTTCTCTTGTGATTTACGTAAGCCGTGCTTATCAATGACATCTCCACAATATGAGATTTCATTCTTGAAAAACTCATATTTCTCTCTCTTTGCACGCAGACCATACTCACTCTTAGCCTGGTAAGCACTTCACCAAGATTCTGGGTGCGTTCTTCATCATTCTTACCAGTCACAACAATGTCATCACGGCAACATTGTATTGCTGGGACATCTTGGAGCACTTGGTTCCTTGTTTGAGTCCTCAAGCTCCATTTGCAGATAGACTTGTGACAAGTCAATCTTTGAAAACCTTTCTCCATCTGCCAAAGATGTACAGTACATAGCACAGGGTTGATGTTCACTTTGAAGTCCCTGCATATGCAAACAGCTCCGGTCTTCCCCTTCTTGAACACTGGGATAATAGGCATAATCCAATCACTACACTCAACCTTGCAGAGAATGCCAGACACCTCCAAGCTCTGAAATTTAACATCCAGTTTAGGACATAGTGCGTAAGGGACTAGGTATGCTTTATGGAATATTGGTGTTGCTGCTTCATCCAGTTCAGCTCAGTTCTGGTCTTCACACCTTTGAGTTTACCAATCCTCTTCTCAAACGCCTTCTCATTTGCATTAGGCAGCTGTGACTGTCTCTGCTTCGTGCTACCTTTGGGCTGCAATTGCCTGTTGATGACATAGTGAGAGCTTTGATTGTGTGCCAGTCTATTTGGATTTTTCTCAACCATTCACATTGGAAAAGTGCTGGCCCTCTACTTTTCAAAACATAAACTTCTAACTGCTGTGTTTTGCCTCCAAATGTCACATTCAATTTCAGTTTGCTGTTGGGAGATATTTTTTTACCTGTGTAGTTCTTTAGCATCATTGAGATATTTTCTAATGGTAGTCTATTGCAGTCAGCCTCTGAAACTATAGATAAAGCTGACCCTGTATCCATCTCCAGTTTCAGCTTTACACCAGACAAATGAATTGTGATCCATATGATTTTGGGATCTGCTTCAGTAATGCTTTACAGTTCTGGCCATGACAGCTCAGTGTTGACAGACTCTGTGTTGTCTGATTCAATTTCACATTCAGACACCCTATGTATTTGCTTAGTTTAGTGTTTGAAACTTTTCACTGTGTGTAGTTTTTCTTTTTAGTTGTGCTTTTTGTCTGACTTGCATGCTTTTTCTATGTGGCCTTGTCTATAACATTTACTGCAATCTTTTTCTTTGAACTAACAGTCATTTGCATCATGGGAGGATTTGCCACATCAATAACATTTTTGGCTCTTTGCACCATTCAGGGACATATTGTACATTTCACATTCTAAACTCTTTTCCCGTAGTTTTTCTGCATCCTTTGCTGCAGTCTCTAATGATATTGCAATGGTCAGTACCTGTTCTAAGGTTTGATCTCTTTCTGAAAGTAGTCTCTTTTGAGTGCTTTGACTATGCATGCAACATACAAGACCCCTTAATGCATCAGAAAGTCCATCTCTAAAGTCACTGTACTGGGAAAGTTTGCGCTGTTCTGCAATGCTTTCATCCTTTGACTGGTTCATTTTGTAGCATATAAACCTCTCAATTATTACCAGTGGTTTAGGGTTGAAGTGGTTTTGTAAAATTGTATCAGTTTCATAGAACATCTTGCTTGCTGGCTTTTCAGGAGTCACTAAGTTGGAAAAAGATTGTACGTTCTAACACTGTGTTGCCTTTAAGGCATTTGTTTGGTGTATTATATTTTTGCTTTAGTAATTCATTTCTTATTGTTTTCTAGTTAAAGTTAAGGTTGTTTAAAGTAAATTCGTTGTCTGTGATATATCGCGGCATGCGATGATGTCACACCTGGTTACGCCACGTCTTGTGGGAAAATACTGGTTTGGAGAAACGGGAAAGAGGGGGCTTGTGTGCGCAGGATCAACGCGAGAAAAGTTTTCTTTCTACGCACTAGAAACATCAGAGAAGCAATGCCGTAAGTTCATTAGATAATCGATATGTTGAATTAAAAATATTAATGCTGATTCTGTTAAAAGTAATGACGATTGATAAGTTTATGTTTTTTTGTTATTTAAAGAGTTGCAGATAGTTTGTGTTGATGTATTTAAAGCCAGTCGATGGCGTAGGTAGATTCTGACTGTATGTTGCACTGTAATGTAATATAGTTGTTGTGGTTTTACTTTTGCAAGTATTTATGATGTAAATGTGATGCCAAGAAGGAAACAAATACTGTATATATTTTGTATTGTTTATCAACAGTTTTCACCATACGTTAATGTGGAAGAGTGAGCAGTAAATGGTTAATCTTACTGGGACCGCCTCATTGACTGGTTTATGCTTGGTGTTTAGTTCAGAGTTCTTTTACACCTGTGCGAGAACACTACAGTGAAAAGGCGGCATTATCAGGTGTTTCAAGTGCTACGATGGAATCACGATCCAGCATCAAGTTGTTGCCATCCAGCGCCAAGAGCAGTAGGGCATCAACAAGTAAGGCTGCCCATGCAAGAACTAAAGCAGAAGCCACCAAGGTGCGAGCGTTGTACGCCGAACAAGAAGCAAAATTGAAATTGGAAGCGGCTGCCAGAGAAGCCAAAAACCAGTTGGAAAAGGTAAGGATAGAGTCAGGGTTAGAAGTGCTGATGCTACACTGAGAAGCCGAAGCTGCCAGGGTGGAAGCAGAGATATTAGAAAGTGCTGAAGAAATGCATGTTCTGGATGACGTAAAATCTACTTCAGTAAGGGCCAGATTGGAAGGCACAAGTGACTACACCCGATCTCAAATGGACTTGAAGATTCGTTCTTCCTCTCCATACTTATATGCTAACATCCCTCCTCATGAGGAGTCTCAAAGAGGACCAATTGCATCACACCCATCTGAGGAAGACAATTTACCCTTGCAACTCCGCGACGAATTCAAGAATGAAAGGACTGATGACAAATATTTCTCAACACCAAACCTACCAGATTTGGCAAAAGGAGAGGCAAAGGCTGAATTCAGAACAGCAAATTTCATAACAAATGTACACCCTCAGTCATATACCCGCCAACATATTCCCCCAGCCAGCATGCCACTTGCAGTTGAACCCATGGCACAGTATTTAGCACGATGAGATCTCATCACTCCAGGGCTATACCAGTTTGACGATAAACCTGAAAATTACTGTGCATGGTACTCCACATTCACCAATGCTATCCACGGAGTCCAGCTCAGAGCAACCCAAGAGATGGATCTTATGATGAAATGGCTGAGAAAAGAATCATGCGAACAGGTGAGACGCATACGTTTAGTGTACATCAACAACCCCAAGCTAGCCTTACGCAAATCATGGGAGAGACTTCAGGAGTGTTATGTGGCCCCTGAAATTATTGAAACGGCACTATTTCGACGTCTGGAAAATTTTCCTAAGGTGTCAGCCAAGGACCACACTAACTTAAGAGAGCTCGGAGATTTACTCATGGAGATTCAAGACGCCAAAGAAGATGGCTAATTAACTGGTCTGTCATACCTAGATACTTCATACGGGATTAGACCAATCATGGACAAACTTCCATTTGGGCTGCAGGAAAGGTGGGTGTCTGTTGGCTCAGAATACAAGGAAGAGAACAATGGTCGATTTCCTCCCTTTGAGTATTTCACTAGGTTTGTGTGCAAGGAGGCAAAGAAGCGAAACGACCTTAGCTTCATGAGTCCAGGTAGCAATACAATTTACACCAAGTCAGTTAAATCCACTTTGAATAATTTTAACATTAATAAACCTGTCTCAGTGCGTAAAACTGAAGTCTTTACAACTAACAATGACCCTAGCAAGAATTGTTCATTGCACAACAAACCCCACCTCCTCAAAAAATGCAGAATGTTTAGGAAAAAATCCCTTGAAGAGAGAATGGCCCTTCTCAAGGAGAAAAAAATATATTTTAAATGCTGTTCCTCTACCTCTCACCTTGCTAGAGAGTGTACAATCTCTGTGAAGTGCCCGGAATGTAATGGCGCTAATCACGATGGGGCCATGCATCCCGGCCCATCACCACAAACCGACAAAGCTCCTTCACCCTAACAAGAGGACGGTGGGGAGGGACAGAGTCACTCCAGGACAACTGTTGTCAGCTCGAGCTGCACAGAAGTTTGCAGTCAAGCTCAGTCAAGCCGTTCTTGTTCAAAGATCTGCCTCACTAAGGTGTACCCTAAGGGAGCCAAAGACAAGGCCTTCAAAGTCTATGTAATTCTGGATGATCAGAGCAATCACTCACTAGTCAGACCAGAGTTCTTTGACTTGTTCAACATTGAGAGTAATCAGTTCCCATACTACCTTAGAACTTGCTCAGGCAGCGTGGAAACTTATAGAAGGAAGGCAGAAGGCTTCCAGATCGAGTCTCTGGATGGTAAAGTTATCATCTGTCTCCCTCCACTCTTAGAGTGCAATGAAATTTTGAATAACCGCACTGAGATCCCGACGCCAAGTGCGGTGCTACACCAGCCACATCTCTGCCACATCGCCTAACACATCCCAGAACTGGATTCAAAAGCAGAAATACTCCTGCTATTAGGAAGAGATGTTCTTCGGGTGCACAAGGTTAGGCAGCAGGTCAATGGACCACACGATACCCCCTTTGCCCAACGCCTGGATCTGGGCTAGGTGGTGATAGGAGAGGTGTGCCTTGGCAATGTACACAAACCGACAGTTAACACACTCAAGACCAATGTGCTAGAGAGTGGCTGCCATTCAATTTTTCAACCCTGCACAAGTTTCATGTGTATCAAGGAAGCATGACAAGGCTTTAACAAATGTAAAGTAACCGACAAGACGCTGAGACAGTCAGTCTTCGCTCAAACTGAGCATGATAATAAACTTACTCCATCAACACAAGACACCATTTTTTAAAAAATAATGGACACCAAGGTCTTCAGAGACGAAGCAAATAATTGGGTCGCCCCACTACCTTTCAGAGAACCACACCAGCGCTTGCCAAACAACAAAGAACAGGCAGTCAAGCAGTTCACGACCTTGCAAAAAACCCTGAAAAGGAAATCAGAGATTCAGCAACAATACGTAGCATTTATAGAGAAGATCTTCGCTAATGGACATGCTGAAGTAGCACCGCCACTGAGGGAAGGCGAGGAGTGCTGGTACCTCCCAACGTTTGGGGTTTACCACCCACAAAAGCCCAACCAGATCAGGGTGGTTTTTGACTCCAGTGCTCAGTGCACAGGTATCTCCCTTAATGACGTGCTCCTTACAGGCCCCGACCTTAACAATACCCTTCTCGGGGTCCTGATGTGCTTCCGGAAGGAGAAGGTTGCAATCTTAGCGGACATCCAGCAGATGTTCCATTGCTTCTTAGTACAGGAGGACTATCGCAATTTCCTTCGTTTCTTATGGCACAAATGTAACTTACCTCGCACTGCCGATGAATTGGCCCAGGCAAAGGACGTCATCTTTAAAGCAACTCAAAGAGCAGCTTTTGCAAGGGAGTTTTCAACTCTCCAAGTTAATAAACCAATACCAAAGGACATCCCTTTGAGGAAATTCAACCGGATCCTGAGGAACGATATCATTTGCATTGGAGGCCGGTTAATACACTCCCACTTTCCAGCTGCAGAAAAGAGTCCAGTAATCCTGCCCAAAGACAGCCATGTGTCCTTACTGCTCACTTGCCATCACCACGAACAGGTAAGGTATCAGGGCCATCACCTGACGGAAGGAGCAATAAGGGCAGTGGGACTGTGGATCTTGGGAGGTAAAACACTGATCAATTCAGTACTCCACAAATGTCCAACCTGCAGGAAACTACGAGGGAAACTGGAAGTTCAACGTATGGCGGACCTCCCATCAGAACGCCCTGAAGCCTGCCCTCATTTACATATGTGGAGCTTGATGTATTTGGTCCCTGGACTAGCACTACGAGACGCACCAGAGGAGGACAAGCAGAGAGCAAGCAGTGGGCCATCATGTTTAGCTGCATGAGTTCAAGAGCGGTACACATTGAGGTCATCGAATCTTTGGATACTTCCAGCTGCATTAACACCCTCAGGCGCTTCTTTGCACTAAGAGGCCCTGCAAAACGGTTAAGGTCTGATTGCGGCACGAACTTTGTTGGAGTGTCCAAGGAGCTGGGGATGGACAAAACGGTGCAAAGGTACCTCAGTCAGCAGGGATGTAACTGGGAGTTTAACACACCACATGCCTCTCACATGGGAGGCGCATGGGAGCGGATGATTGGTATTGCCAGAAGGATCCTTGATTCAATGTTTCTGAAGCAATGTACCCGACTGACCCACGAGGTACTGTGCACACTAATGGCAGAGGTCACAGTCATTATAAATGAACGATCAGTCCTACCTGTGTCTCCTGACCAGGAAAACCCCTTCATACTCTCGCCATCAATGCTCCTTACGCAGAAGGCAGGAGCTCCCCCTCCACCGGGGGACTTCTCTGATAAGGATTTGAACACAAAGCAATGGAGACAGGTCCAGGCTCTGGCAAATTGGTTCTGGTCTTGTTGGAGACATGAATATCTACCTTTGTTGCAACACAGACAAAAGTGGACAGAACCCCACAGGAATCTTCAAGTTGGAAATTTAGTCCTGCTCAAGGACAAGCAAATCACCCGCAACTGCTGGCCAGAGTCACTGCCACATTCCCTGGTATGGATTGACATTCCCTGGTATGGAAGGTCAAGTTGAAAACTTCTGACCAAGGTGATGTGAGAACTTACCAAAGGCCAGTTGCAGAAGTCATTCTACTTCTACCTAAGGACTGATTTAGAGACTGAAGTTTTGTATTATGTTCATAGTGACCTTACGAAGGTCAGGCGGGGAGTGAATTGTCTTTAAGGCATTTGTTTAGTTTATTATATTTTCACTTTAGTAATTCGTTTGTTATCATTTTCTAGTTAAAGTTAAGGTTGTTTAAAGTAAATTCGTTGTCTGTGATATATCGCGGCATGCGATGACGTCACACCCGGTTACGTTGTGTCTTGTGGAAAAATACCGGTTTGGAGAAACAGGAAGGAGGGGACTTGTGTGTGATCAGCGCAAGAAAAGTTTTCTTTCTGCGCACTAGAAACATCAGAGAAACAACGCCGTAAGTTTATAAGGTAATCGATAAGTTGAATTAAAAATGTTAATGCTGATTTTGTTAAAAGTAATGACGGTTGATAAGTTTATGTTTTTTTGTTATTTAAAGAGTTGCGGATAGTTTGTGTTGATGTATTTAAAGCCAGTCGATGGCGTAGGTAGATTCTGACTATGTTGCACTTTAATGTAATATAGTTGTTGTAGTTTTACTTTTGCAAGAATTTATGATGTAATCGTGATGCCAAGAAGGAAACAAATACTGTATATATTTTGTATTGTTTATCAACAGTTTTCACCATACATTAATGTGGAAGAGTGAACAGTGTTATGATCCCAGCCCCCTCCTTTGTGAGAATCGCAAGAGCACCCATTGGGGGGGGGGGGTCAGTAGACCCAGGAAGTGGGAGAGAAAGAGACGTGCTGAATAGACACAGGAAGCGGGAGAGAGAGAAACGTGCCGAATACACGTTGCACCGGGATGCCAAATAAGGCGACAGTGACTATTGTTTCATGGAGACCACATGTAAAGCCCTCGGGCAAAGTGGGCTGGTTGAGAGAGAGATTGCATCATCCCAACCTGATTGACACCTGCGACCCCGTGAGGAAGTATAAAGGAGGGTCTAAGGGGGACAGCCCCTTCAGACGCACCAAGAAGACACGAGAGTGATCCCGCCATAGCGGGAAGCCATTCTGAAGGAAGCCACGTGTGTTAGATTCCGGGATTGGAATTTGTGGCTGGAATCGCGGAAAACCGCTTTTAACTAACATCGGGGAGGGGGAACCAACGCTCCCCCGATTCAACGGAAGCTTTATAAAGACCCGGCAAGTCTTTCCTCTTCTCCCCAATCTCTCTCTCTCTGTCGCCCCATGCGAAACCCAGCGATTCCCAAAAGGCTGAAGCCTGCAGACTTCTGAGTGACTTTTATAGTTCCAACGGACAATATATTATCCCCTAGACAACAGTAGAGCTCATTTCTTAATGATGATTATTACTATACCCGCGCTTTAGATTGAGTATTGACGACGTGCATTATCTGAATGTTTGTATTAACCTTACTTTTGTGCCCCTTTTCAAATAAAAACATTTGCAAATAGTGACATCAGACTTCAACGGACCTCTCTATATTTGCTGGTAAGTTATCCAGTTACAGGATAGGTAACAACTTGGGGGCTCGTCCGGGATTTGACACCAAACTGGGAGGCCAGTGAATCGGGCTTGTAAGTCCAAAACTTGAATCTGGTTACGCGGGTAGCCAGACGGGAAGCCAGCAAAGATGGATGTGGGTGAATTTATGAAAAACCCGACTGTGGGGGCACTAGAGGCGGCCACCAAATCAGACTTGTTAAATTTGGCGAAGGTGTTGAACCTCGCAGAAGTGAGGTCGTCCATAAAAAAGCAGGAGGTGCGAAGGGCCATAACTCAGTATTACATTGGGAAGAATGAGTTTGAAGCTGGGGTTTTGGAAGATATCCCTGAAAAGGTACCATCAAGTGGGACGGTTCAGTTAGAGGTGGAGAAATTAAGGTTGGAACATGAAATTAAGTTAAAAGAGCTGGAAGCGGCTGAGAGAGAAAGGGAGCAGGCGTTCCACCTAAAGGAGCTAGAGGCGACCCGGGACCATGAGCTCCAATTAAAGGGGTTAGAGGTGAAAAAGGAGCAGGACCAAGCTGAGAGGCAAAGACAGTATGAAATTCAGCTAAAGGAGCTGGAAGCAGTCGAGAAAGAGAAGGAATGGGCCAAGAAAGAGAAACAGAGGCAACATGACTGGGAAATGGAGAAGATGAGGAACGAACGAAGAGATCAAGGGTTAGACCGAGTGGAGCGGTTTAATGTTAGTAGGGAGTTAAGGTTGGTACCCCCGTTTGAGGAGACAGATGTTGATAGTTATTTCTTGCATTTTGAAAAGGTGGCAGTAAATCAGAAGTGGCCAAAAGAGCAGTGGGTGGCATTGTTACAAAGTGCATTAAAGGGGAAGGCCCAACGAGCATATGCGGCGTTGTCCCTGGAGGAGGGAGACGCGGAGAATTATGCTGAAGTAAAGGAGGCCATTCTCTGGACTTATGAATTGGTACCTGAGGCCTATAGACAAAAGTTTAGAAATTTAAGGAAAGGGTGGAATCAAACATATACCGAGCTAGCCCATGAGAAGGGGATGCTCTTGGACCGTTGGTGCACCACAGAAAGGGTGGACGAGGATTATGGGCGTCTCAGGGAGTTACTTTTGATTGAGGAATTTATAAGTTGTGTTCCAGAGGAGATCCGGATGTATTTGAATGAGAAGCCGGATAAGTCCATTTCAGAATTTGCTAGGTTTGCAGACGAATATGTCCTAACCCACAAGACAAAGACTTCCTCGAATTAAGGTCCCCAAGAGACCGTGGGAACGATCGAGAAAGTCCAACGAGTGAGGCAGAGGTCCCACCGGGAGCTAGCGGTAAGGTTGAGGGGGAAAGGCAAGACGGCCAGAGTTTTCTGGGTTTTACCTGTTTTCATTGTGGAAAGGAGGGGCATATTGCATCTCGATGCTTTGCTCCGAGGAAAGAGATAGAAAGAGGGAAAGCCGCTGTCCCTATCGGGTGTGCCATGGTAATCAGCAAATCGACCAGAGAGCTGAGGGTAGACAGAGTACGAGAAGGCTCTGAGAGCTGTCTGTCACACAGAACCGTGTCTGTGACGGAGGGAGACACACCAGTTTCCGTACGAATCTGGAGAGACACGGGGGCTGCACTGTCACTGATCAGCAGTAAGGTACTAGAATTTAGTCGGAAAACGGGCATGGTAAAGGTGGAAGGAATAAATAAAAGGATAGAAATGGTGTCCTTATATAAAGTCATTCTGGATTGTGAGCTGGTGTATGGATCAGTTGAAATAGGGGTGCCCTCAGAATTCCCGAGAGCTGACGTGGACATCCTGTTGGGAAACGACTTAGCAAGGGGTAAGGTTTGGTCAGCAATGCTGCCGACCTGCCGACCGGCGAGTGTGGTGGCCCCGCCACTAGCGCCCAAGGACCATCTCGCCGGCGTGGTCACTCGCAGCATGTCGAGAGAAGCAGCTGAGAACGAGAGCAGTTTAAATCTGGCCAGTTTTGATTTGGCTGAGACGTCTTTGCTGACCATGTGCCATGAGAGTTTAGAGGGTGGTAAGACGAAGAGTAGTAAAGTGAAAGGGGGTAAGGGAGAGGAGATAGATCTGCCCTTAGCGAAGAGAAAGGTCCTAAAGGTAGGAAAAAAAGATGAGAAACAGATAAAGCTGTTAAAAGGTCCAGAGTTGGACATGGATGATCTGTCTGGTTTGGCAGAATTGTTTGAAGAACTTGAGAGTTCTAAAGGTGTTCCCGATAATGAGAGGAGGGCAGTCCGAGATGGAAAGGGTACCCTTGCCTCAAAGGAGTCTGCTGAAAAGGCCGAGGAGGTTGTTTCAGCTCGCAGGGTTGTGCCTTCTCCGGGTGGGAGCTGCCCAGAGAGTAACTGGAAGGATTGGGGGAAGTTAGAATTTGAAAAAGGTACGGGTGTTGAAAGCCTGGAAGAGGCCAATGTCCCGTTTGAGTGTGTCCAAGATGGGGATGCACGTGGTGCTGAACGTGGTAACGGAGCTCAGAAGAAGTCTGAGGTATCTGATTCAGTGGAACGGGGCGGCCGTCCTTGTGGGTCAGATAGATTTGGTTCTGTGGGAAAAGGGTTAACCTTGGTAACCGGGGGAGGTGTGAGTTCCCCGGTGTTTGTACTCGAAGGTGGGTTCAAAGTTAACGCAGAATTTAAAAATGGGGGAATGAGGATTGTTGTTGAAGGAAACAGAAAGTCTCTAGTTTCCAAGTCGAAGGAAGAAATCTTAAACCTGGCAGATCGCTCACAGAGTGAGCCGGGGGATAGCGGGGGCCCCCCACTCTACTGTTATGCCAGGATGGGGTGTGAAGAGGCCGCCTTCGACATGCTAGTCGAGTGAAGAGTTCGAATTAATCACCAATAGCCTGAAGGGTACTGACAAAAGGGCCAGCCACCTGGGTAAAATCAAAGAATTGGGTGGAAATGATCTAAGTTTGGGGCATGGTGTTGCTAAAATAACCCTGATGAACGAGGCGGGCGGGAGTTCACCACGCAAAAGTACTCAAGTTCCCCACGGGGGGGGGGACTCGCCAGAAAAGAGGCGACGGTTAATGGGGATGCCATTGTTAGCCAGCAAAGCAGGTTGAATGGGTTTACGTCAAAGCCTGTGAATAATAAAGATAGCCCCTTTGGAGACCTGCCGGTTAAGTAAAACGACTGAAACGATTAGTATTCGCATAAACTTTTGTAAATGCACCTAAACTAAGGCCACACCTCCTTAGTTTTGTTGCTGAAAAAAATAAATAGGTGGTTATTGAATTGAGATCTGATGCTACAAGACTTTAGTATGGTATGCGATGTTAAGATATTAAAGAAAGGGACACTGTAATCCTTAACTATTTAGATACTGACTTGAATGTATAACGGTAGTACTCTGTGAAAAGAAAAACTTGTGTATTGTGTTAGATTCAAAAATCCTGTAAGACCGTGTACCACTCCGTTTTAACCGGTGGTAAAAACGTTTTTAAGAGGGGAGGTGTTATGATCCCAGCCCCCTCCTTTGTGAGAATCGCAAGAGCACCTGTTGGGGGGGGGGGGGGTGGTCAGTAAACCCAGGAAGTGAGAGAGAGAGAGAGACGTGCTGAATAGACACAGGAAGTGGGAGAGAGAGAAAAGTGCCGAATGGCACGTTCCACCGGGATGCCAAATAAGGCGACAGTGACTATTGTTTCATGGAGACCACATGTAAAGCCCTCGGGCAAGGTGGGCTGGTTGAGAGAGAGATTGCATCATCCCAACCTGATTGACACCTGCGACCCCGTGAGGAAGTATAAAGGAGGGTCTAAGGGGGACAGCCCCTTCAGACGCACCAAGAAGACGCAATAGCGATCCTGCTGTAGTGGGAAGCCATTCTGAAGGAAGCTACGTGCGTTAGATTCCGGGATTGGAATTTTTGGCTGGAATCACGGAAAACCGCTTTTAACTAACATCGGAGAGGGGGAACCCACGCTCCCCCGATTCAATGGAAGCTTCTTAAAGACCCAGCAAGTCTTTCCTCTTCTCCCCAATCTTTCTCTCTCTGTCGCCCCATGCGAAACCCAGCGATTCCCAAAAGGCTGAAGCCTGCAGACTTCTGAGTGACTTTTATAGTTCCAACGGACAATATATTATCCCCTAGAGTAGACAACAGTAGAGCTCATTTCTTAATGATGATTATTACTATACCCGCGCTTTAGATTGTGTGTTGACGATGTGCATTATCTGAATGTTTGTATTAACCTTACTTTTGTGCCCCTTTTCAAATAAAAATGTTTGAAAATAGTGACAACAGACTTCAACAGACCTCTCTATCTTTGCTGGTAAATTATCCAGTTACGGGATACGTAACAACAGTAACTGCTTAATCTTACTGGGACCGCCTCATTGACTGGTTTATGCTTGGTGTTTAGTTCAGAGTTCTTTTACACCTGTGCGAGAACACTACAAGCACCATTAATTTAAGAAGCATGGAGACATTCATTTTTTCATCCATGTCATTCACGTGACAATACAGTTCAACCCTCTCAATATACGATTCTCAGTCCTCATAAGCACTATCAAATTCATTAGCTTTCCTAACTAAGGCTATCAACATGTTATTTTTACTTTAGATTTTCTAACTGTGCGTCTCTGTGTGTATTATGCAGTTACTCATACAACCCTTTGTTAATGTCCATGATGGTCTTTTCTATATTGTTTCACTCTTTCCTCTAGCTGTCGCTCTCCCTTCTTCCAAAGTCTGCTGTCCTGTAACCATCAGTGCAGTTGGTGATATTTGTTAACATTCAGGTTCGTACTCTTCGACAATCTATTGGGTCTGTATAACTACATATCAATTAAATAAATCAAGCACACAGGAGGTGAGGATAACTCATGTATTCACTTTGCAGTGATAGAGACATCAGATCAATGTGCATGCATAGAGAACAGACCATTTTGCTTAGGTAAGTTATCAGTCCTGAGGTAGTCCCTAAGGGTGTCTTTGCTCTGAAAGAAATATCAGAAGATCAGAAGATAGTATATCGTGAGTTGCAAATGAATATACTTTTTCAGAAGCATCATGCCTTTAAATGTATATCAGCCTAGAGACTGGATTTTCTCTAATTCAGCTGCACTAGAATATCTCTGTACGAAGTGCCAGTGCAAAATTGTGCTCCCTTCAAATAATTAGCTAACAAAAATGTGCAAAATCATTAACTTGGTTTACACTCTTAAGAAATGGTAAAACACAAAGCACTCTATTCCCCAAGGAATTTCAAACACTTAATCATTTCCGGTTAAGATGGCACTACTGAATGTGTGCAACAGCTTTCTGGTAGTTAAAAAGATAAGGAATCCAACTCAAAACATCAGTGAAAAGACCTTTTCTGAGGTAACTTGTGTTAAATTATCTCTGCAACCAGTCAAGGGGTGAGCAATGATGAGGCGAGTTTGGGCAATGAGCTGAGATGCTGTGTTGCGGATGGAGTTCCAATGTCCTTATGACTGGCCCGGGTAGGAGGCTAGATCACTCTGGGCACCGAAAGGAGAAGTCGGGACCCATGCAGAGGAGATTTGGTGGCTGTACAACCGGCCTGTGTACAAAGTTGGATCACTCTTGGCATCGAGCCGATTTGAAGAGCTTGGAAGTGGTTTTGGGCTGGGCCATGATATCTGGACCCAGTGCATCACTGGGTAGTGTGGCCCCAGACCCTTTCACTGCAACGGCGCACCAGTCCAAGTGCGAGGTACGACTTGTTGTTTAAACAATTTAAATGCTGGCCCAGATCAGAGGCTGATTTCACTCGCTTCTACAATGTTCACTGCTCTCTTCAAAGTGCCAGAGCCTTTCAATATTCATTGTTTGGTCAATTGAAACGCTGGCCCAGATAGACTGAAAACACAGGGTGTCAGGATCTAGGATGGGAGTCAATTTCTCTTGTTCTCCATGATGGTCAGTCCTCTCTCTATGATGTTGTGGCTTTGAAGACTGCCTCGGTTGCTGTGCTCCATGCCCATGAATTAGATGAACTAATAAGCAAGGGTTTGTGCCTACACTGGGGTTCAGAACTGAGGACTCAGGTCTGCTTTGGAATGTTGTCGTCTGCTTCAATTGATTGCATGATTTGTGTTTTTCCCCCTTGTCTCTTGCACATTGAGGGTCAGTCTTTTATTTTTTATTTTTATTCCTTTTTTTCTTTAATTGGGCTCTTTCGGGTTTCTTGTTTTGTGGCTACCTGCGAGAAAGCAAATCTCTAGCAAATATAATATATGCACTCATTGATAGTAAGTATATCTGAAACTTGAATCGGATTAATTGCAGCCAGCCGTACAATAGCCTGGAGTCAGAGAGGGGCAGTAGCTCTAATAGAGGCACTCCTCTTGGCAAGCACAATGAACTATGGCTATTATAGTGGACAGAGAAGCTTCAGAGGAGTGAGCAAAGCAGTGCCAGCTCATAAGTGTTATACATTATCGGAGGGAGGTACTGGATGCAGAAAGGGCAGAAAGTGCAGGACCCATCAGGTCAAATGTAGAAAGATCTTGCAGGGAGCATAGGTGTGGTGAACTACATATACCTGTCTGGACACGCCCCCTGCTGACTGCTCCTGTGGCTCCTCCCACAGACCCCGGTATAAAGGCAACTGAGGCCTGAGCCCGGCCTCTCAGTCTCCAGGGTGTAGTATGGTGGTCAACCACTGCTTGTTCCTTCTTCCAGTCAATAAAAGCCGATTTCTCGCCTTTACGTCTCAGAATGAGTTATTGATGGTGCATCAATTTTATTGACTGGAAGTTTTAAAACATGGAAACCGTTTTACGTCCGGAAAGATTGGATTTGGACCCCCAAGACCCTGAAGCAGCTCTTGCCTTTGAACTCTGGCTTGCATGCTTCCAATCATACTTGGAGGAGGTTCGTGCGACTGAACCCGCTGTTATGCACAGAATTCTCCTCTCGAGGGTCACCCCGAAAGTTTATTCATTTATCAGGGACCTGTCGACCTATGAATGGGCACTGGATGCTCTCAAAAAACAGTACCTGTGGCCGGGGAACACTGTCTATGCAAGACATTGCTTAGCTACACGACGACAGCGGCCTGGAGAGTCAAGTGCCGGCAAAAGGTTCACCTTGCTGACTGACCAGCGCCCGGTTGCGTTCATGTTCAGCAACCAACAGCGGGGCAAAATCAAAAGTGATAAAATTTTGCGGTGGAGAATAGAACTCTCCACCTACAACTTTGACATCCTGTACTGGCCTGGCAGACTCAATGAGCCCCCTGATGCCCTATCCCGGGGAGCTCAACCAGCTCAACCAGCTATACGCCTTTCATGCCCATCTTTGCATCCGGGGGTCACCCGATTTTACCATTTTGTGAAAGCCCAAAATCTGCCGTACTCCCTGGAGGACACCAGGACGATGACCAGGGACTGCCAAATCTGCGCTGAGTGCAAACTGCACTTCTACCGTCCTGAAACGGTGCAACTTGTCAAGGCCACCCGCCCTTTTGAGCAACTGAGTGTTGACTTTAAGGGCCCCTTTCCCTCCACCGATCACAATGTCTATTTTCTCAATATTATCGACGAATACTCATGATTCCCCTTTGCCATTCCCTGCCCTGACACCACTACCACGTCCGTCATAAAAGCCCTGCGCCAGCTCTTCACTCTGTTCGGATATCCCAGCTATATCCACAGTGATAGAGGGTCCTCCTTTATGAGTGATGAGCTGCGCCAGTACCTGCTAGCTAAGGGCATTGCTACTAGTCGGACCACGAGTTATAATCCCCGGGGAAATGGACAGGTGGAAAGGGAGAATGCCACAGTGTGGAAGGCCACACTTTTAGCCCTTAAGTCAAAAGGGTTGCCGGTCTCTCGATGGCAGGAGGTCCTCCTTGATGCACTCCACTCTATCCGCTCCCTGTTATGTACGTCCACCAATGCCACCCCTCACGAGCGTCTATTCTCTTTTCCCAGGAAGTCTGCCACTGGGACCACCCTACCTGTTTGGCTGACGTCCCCAAGGCCAGTGCTGCTCCGGAAACATGTGAGGAGCAATAAATACTCCCCGCTGGTCGAGAGGGTTCACCTTCTACGTGCGAACCCCCAGTATGCCTACGTGGTCGTACCTGATGGGCGGGAGGACACGGTCTCTGCCCGCGATCTGGCACCCGCAGGAGCAGCAGACCACTACCTGGAACACTCCCTGGTAACTATGAACCCTGTACCCGAGGTGACACCGCGCACACCAGGCCCTACACAGACTCCTCACGACACTCCTATACCCGGCGTCTCGTACGCACATATACCAGGTGCCTCGCATATGCGTGAGGGATCACTGATGCCTAGTGGGCTGACACCTCCAGTTTGGCCGGAACCAGCACAACCTCCATCTCCGGTGCAAGCACCACCGATGTCGGTAGCGCAGCTGTCGGCATGGTGCTGGGTGGGACGTGTGGTTCGGTGTGTGTCTGTGTGGTCAGTAGCGCGGTATATGATGAAGTCCCACCAAATTGAGGATTCCTGACAGTGAGTGGTGGGACGGGCCCGTCATATGCCATAGTCACACTTTCGAGATGGCTCTGGAAGTCAAGCCCCAATAGCACAGGTGTGCACAGTTGGTGGTGAACTACATATACCTGTCTGGACACGATAGGTCTCTTCATGGAATCAGAAACCCTGCGCAATGGAGCACAGCCAAAAATAAATGCTGATTTTCACAATGAGTCACAGTGATCCTTGCATTGTTCAAGGTAAATTTTTCTTGAGAAACACTCACTCAAATATGCATGTAGATGCACATATGAAAATGGTTCTTGATAACATGTTCCCACACATCTACACCATCCTCCACTCTCATTCCATCATTGACATTCTATCCAGCCCATCTCCCACACTGATATGAAACCCAAGATTAAATGGTAATGAAAAGCTCTCTCAATCTTTCATCATTTCAGTTCTGTGAGGTGTAGGAGGGAAGCCAGCTGCTCAGTTGTCAGTTGCATTCCACATCAAGCTGGGGAACAGTACACAGCTTCTTGCAAATTGCTAAAGTTTTGCTCTGAGTCCTCCTTATTTTGTAATGTTTAAGTAACACCAGAGAACATTTGCGTAATGCAACTCGCCTCCCTGTATGTCCTCCCCCCATGCACCACCCCTATCCTCAATCCAGCACACTTTAAAGCTGCTGTTAATCTGCTGTTCTATTGTAAATCTGTGAAATTGATTCCTTTTGAGTGAGTTAATTCATTGTGTTTTGAAAGGAGTCACAGTCTGGGGTATCTGTTGCGTCCTCCTGCAAAGTGGGTTTGATGGGAGACCCACTTTGAGGTAATGGATTTTAAAGTGAGTTGTGTCTCTCAAAATGGAGTAAGAGCATTTGAGATGGCATGAAGCCCCTTCAGCCCACATGTAGAGACCGTGCAGAACCCAATGGAAATGGCAGAAACCCAACATCACCCAGCATTTCAGAACCCACAGACTGAGTCACCAGGGGCCACCTAAGAAGAGCAAGGAGAAAAATTGTGTGAATGATGAACTGCCAGAGGAAAGCTGCAGCAACCAGATCTCTGGCACTGAGGGTGGCTTTGGGATTGAGAAGGGAAGGAAGGAGAAGAAGAGAGTGATGATGATTGGGAATTCAATAGTTAGGGGAACAGACAGGAGGTGAAAAGACTTCCTTCAGGAAATGAAAGACATTTCAGATGGTATATTACGTTCCAGTTGTCAGGGTCAGGGACATCTCAGATTGGAACACCAGCAATCGAAAGTGCAAGGGTAAGCAGCCAGAGGTAGTGATACATATTGGTACGAAGAACGGTGGCAGGAAAAGGGCTAATACCCGGAAGAGTGGTAGGAAGCTGAAAAGCAGAAACTCAAGGGTAGTAATCTCTGGGTTGCTGCTTGTGCCATCTGACAGAGAGGGTAAAAATAGGATGTTTTGGCAGATAAATGTGGCTGAAGAACGGATGCAGGGTGCAAGATTTCAGATTTGTGAATCATTGGGATCTCTTCCAGATGAAGTATGACCTGTATGAAAAAGATTGGCTGCACCTGGTCTCAAGGGGAATCCGATAACATTAGCGATTGTTTGCAAGAGCTGTTGTGGGGGGTTGTTTAAATTAGTTTTGCAGGGGGATGGGAAACAGTATGTGGCAGTTAGTGTGAATGTAGATGTACGTAGAGAAGCTGGGAGGAAGGATAGGCAATGGATAGGGCATAATTGCCACAGCTGGATGGGTTGAAATGTGACTACTTTAGCACAAGAGGTATTAGGAACAAGGGTAGTGAACCTAGAGCATGGGCCAGTACATTACAGAGGCTTGGCTCTCATATGGGTAGGAATGGCTGCTGAATGTTCCAGAGGTTAGATGTTTCAAAAGGGACAGGGAGGGAAGTAAGTGAGGTGGCGGTGGCATTGCTAATCAGGGATTGTATCAGGGATGGAGGGATTGTCTACTGTCTGTGTGCATGGAAGTCAGAAGCAGGAAGTGAACAATCCCTCTATTAAGAGTATTCTGTAAACCTGCCACCCTCACCCCTCCAATCCCCCCACCCCCTTGGCAACAGAGACGCCAAGGAACAGATCGATGATAAATTAGCAAAGGGCAAAAATAACAGGGTTTCTGTCTTGACTGACTTCAACTTCCCTAATATTGATTGACACCTCCTTAGTGCAAAAGGTTCATATGGAATGGAATTTGTGTTGTGGAAGGATTCTTGACACGCTATGGAGGAGAGGCCATACTGGATCTGATGCTATGCAATGAACCAGGTCAAGTATTAGATCTATCAGGTGAGCATTTCAGACACAGTGACTAGAACTTCTAACCTTTACCATAGTCTTACAGAGGGGTGAGAGCTGACAGAATAGGAAATTATTTCACTGGAGGAGGAGGAATTATGATGCAATTAGGCAGGAACTTAGGAGTATAAATTGCAACAGATGTACTAAGGGAAATGCATAAAATAAATGTGGAGTTGCACTTGATGGGGCTTCTGATTAGGTTTGGCCAATTGAAACAGGGTAGGGTGAAGGAACCATGGTTTCCAACAGTTATGGAACATCTAGTAAAGAGGTAGTAACAAGTTTAATTAATGTTCAGGAAGCAAGGATCAGACAGGGCTCAAGAGAGTTACAAGTTAGCCAGGAAGGAGCTTAAGAATGGATTTAGGAGAGCTAGAATAGGGCATGAGAAGGCCTTGGTAGATAGGATTAAGGAAGACCCCAAGACATGCTACATATAAATGGTGAGCTCAAGGATGTCTAGACTGAAGGTAAGGTTGAGTATGAACAGAAGAGAAAACATGCCAGGAGTCGGAGGAGGTAGGGGAAGTCTTTAATGAATTCTTTACTTTAGTATTCACCAATGAGAGGGAACTTGCTGAAGGTAAGGACAGTGGAAAACAGGTTCTTGTGCTGGAATGTGGCTGTGAATAAATGGTACTTTTGAAAAGTGTTAGGACAGATAAGTCCCTGTGCTTAGCAATGTAAACCCCAGGTTACTACAGTAAGTGAGAGAAGGGATTGCTGCACATTGGCAACGATCTTTGTGTCCTCATTGGCCACAGAATTAGTACCAGAAGCTTGAAGGGTGGCAAATGTTATTCCTTTGTCCATAATGGCATTGGGGATATTTCAAGGGTGTGTCTTCCCATCTGGTCCTTGCTGGGAGAGGATGTCCCTGGCACCCATGACAAATGTATCCACCTCTACAAAAGGTCCGGATGAGTTTGGATGCTGGACAATAGGAGCAGTTGTGAATCATCTCTTGAGATTCTCAAAAGCATTGACTGATGTTGCAGACCACATTATTCATGAGGTACATGATTTGGTGAGGGAAGTCAGAGGAGCAATGATTTGGTTGTAGTTGCGGATGAAATAGGTGTAGAAGTTGAAGTCCAAGAAACACTGCAGCTGTTTGAGGGAGCTCAGTCAGGACCATTCAATGATGGTGCCCACTTTCTCTGGGTCCATGGGCTTTGCAGTGGAAGGACATAACCCACAAAGGAAATGACTGGGGTGTGGAACTGGAATTTTGTTAACCTGCAGTATGGCTGGTTTTTGAGGAGATGCTGAAGGACTGAGTGGTTGTGACAGATGTGGTCTTGATGAAGATAAGGATGTAATAGAGGTAGATGAAAATCCAGTGCGGGGACGTCAGCAAATATTACATCGGCCAAACTGGGAGAAAACCATGCATTATGATCCATGAATATCAATAGGCTGTAAAGTGGCATGACCAACTCTCCTTAATCTCCAACCACGAAGATAGAGAGGGGCACAAATTGAACTGGGCATCAGTGAAAGTGATGGCACAAGCAAACACACAGAATTCCTAGAACCATGGTTTTCTGTGAACAATTCTGTAAATGAACACGTAGACCTCAATCCTGTTTGTGAGCCAATGTGGGCAAAATTCCAGACTGCAACACACAAATTTTCCCATACAACCAATCAGTGGACAAGATATCCTCCCCACATCACAAAAGATTTTTTGAAATGACAATCAATAAGCTGATTGACAAGTATATAAAGTCCAAATATTTGGAGGGCACACCACTACCAGCAGCACACTAATGATATCTATTCATATAAGAACATAAGTAATAGGAGTAGAAGTAGGGCATCCAACCGGTCAAGCCTGTTCTGCCTTTTAACAAGATCATGGCTGATCTGACCATGGATTCATTTCCACCTACCTGCCTTTTCCTCACAACCCTTAATTCCCCTACTATGTAAAAGTCTATCCAACCTTGTCTTAAACATATTTACTGAGGTAGCCCCCACTGCTTCATTGGCCAGAGAATTACACAGATTCACCACTCACTGGGGAAAGCAGTTCCTTCTCATCTCCATCCTAAATCTACTTCCCTGTATTTTGAGGCTATGTCCCCTAGTTCTAGTCTCACCTACCAGTGGAAACAACTTTCCTGCCTTTACCTTATCTATCCCTTTCATAATTTTACATGTTTCTATAAAATCTCCTCTCATCCTTCTGAATTTCAAAGAGTACAGGCCTAGGCAACTCAATCTTTCCTCATAATCTAACCCCCTTATCTCTGAAATCAACATGGTGAACCTCCTTGCACTACCTCCAAAGCCAGTATATCTTTCCTCAAGTAAGGAGACCAGAACTGCATGCAATACTCCAGGTGCAGCCTCACCAGTAATTCTATCCCTTAGCAATGAAGGCCAACATTCCATTTTCCATTTGCCAGCTGCACCTGCAAACCAACCTTTTGTGATTCATGCACAAGCACTCCCAAGTCACTCGGCACAGCAGCATGCTGCAACATTTGTATGTATTCTGGTGTGAAACGTTTGTAAGTAAATTGCCAAGATCAGAGAAAAACTCAACCAAACCATCAACCATCTGAGCTACACATTTTCCAAAATATTTCCAATCTCTATCTTTATTTTTGACAGCTATGGACTGTGATGGAAAAATAAAGAATCGCTGTAGTGCTTTAGTGACGTAGTCACCTATGGTTTGGGTCTTAGGAGGGGAACGGGAGAACAGATTACCTCGGGGAGGTCTGAAGAAGGTTGCTAGTGCAGTTATGTGGTCTGTGGGGCAGCAGGGTGCTGGCTTCCACTTTACTGAAGGCAATGGCTAAGATATATATGAGTTTGGTGAAGTTGCGATTTTCCTCAGTCTCCATAGATTTACGGAGTGAAGTCAGCTGGGGTTACAACTCAGCAGTGAACTGCATGACCAGGCAACATGAAGGTTGTGAGTGGAGAGGACAGTTGGGTGAGTCAATCAGGAAGAACTGGAGGGATTTGTGGTGCTTTCCAATGTTCGTGTGATGCTGACGGGGTGAGAGGTAGATTCGCTTGGGAGCACATGCTGCACATACAGATTTTGTGACAGAATCCACTAGAGCCCCCTGTGCATAAAGGCGTTGGGGTGTGGAGGAAGACAGAGAAAGTGAGTTGGGCAGAGGTGCTGGAATGAAATGCCAGGGAGACACTATTGTATAAAAGGCCCCTCATCTCTACCTATTGTGATGTTTTCGTTAAGTCACATTTATTGTCATTTTGACCATATCTGCTGGTACAGTACACAGTAAAAATGAGACAACGTTTTTCAGGACCATGGTGCTACATGAAACAGTACAAAAACTACGCTGAACTACGTGAAAACAACACAGTAGCAGGGATGATGGCAGAACAGGCCGGTTTAACAACCTTGAATTCAGAAGGTGCAGAATGGATATATCCCCAAGTAGAAGAAATATCTAAAGCCAGGATGATGCAACCATAGCCTACAACGGAAGTCTAAAACAACATAAAAGTGAAAGAGAAGGCATATAATAGAGCAAAAATGAGTGGAAGTTAAAGGATTGGGAAGCCTTTAAAACCCAAAGAAAGCCAAATTTTAAAAAAGCTATAAGAAGGGAGAAGATGAAATATGAAGGTAAGCTAACCAGTAATATCAAAGACGACACCAAAAATCTTTTTTACCCTGATAGTTACCTACCGACCCAACTGATTGGCAGACAATGCAATAACCACAGCTCTACACACCATCCTTACACATCTGGAGAAGAAGGGTGCTATTATTGACAGATGATAGGATAATAAGAAGGATGCTTATGTGAGAATGCTATTCTTGGACTACAGTTCAGCATTCAACACCATAATTCCCTCCAGGCTCGACAAGAAACTCAGAGACCTCAGTCTTGACCTTGCCTTGTGCAGCTGGATCCTGGACTTCCTGTCAGATCACTAGCAGGTTGTAAGAGTGGGCTCCCTCACCTCCAACCCTCTGACTCTCAACACAGGTGCCCCTCAGTGTCCTAAGCCCCCTCCTTTACTCTCTGTATACTCTTGACTGTGTCGCCACCCATAGCTCCAATCTGTTTATTAATTTTGCTGATGACACCACTGATTGGCCTAATGTTAAAAAACAATGAGGCAGCTTGCAACGAAGAAGTTGTCTAAAAACAACCTCTCGCTCAATATCACAAAAACAAAGGAGCTGATTGTGGACTACTGAAGGAATAGATACAGGCTAACCCCTATTGACATCAGTGGATCTAGGATTGAGAGAGTGAACAGCTTTAAGTTCCTCAGCATAAACATCACCAAGGATCTTACATGGTCTGCACATGCTGGCTGTGTGGTGAAGAAGTTTGGTTTGGGCCCCCAAGTGCTGAGGACTTTCTATAGGGGTACATCTGAGAGCATCCAGACTGGCTGCATCACTGCCTGGTATGGAAACTGTACTTCCTCAATCGCAGGACTCTGCAGAGAGTGGTGCGGACAGCCTAGCGTATCTGTAGTTGTGAACTTCCCACTATTCAGGACATTTATCAGGACAGGTGTGTAAAAAAGATCACTGGGTATCCAAGTCAACCCACCCACAAACTGTTCCAACTGCTACAATCCGGGAAACGGTACCACAGCATAAAAGCCAGGACAAACAGATTCTTCCACCAGACCATCAGACTGCTTATTTAATGCTGACACAACTGTATTTCTGTGTTATATTGACTATCCTGTTGTAGATAACATTTATTATAAATTACTATAAATTGCACAGTGCACAATTAGATGGAGATGTAACGTAAAGATCTTTACTCCTCATGTGTATGAAAGATGTAAGTAATAAAGTCAATTCAATTTGATTCAATTCATACAGACAGTTCAAAAGCTTAACTCCAAAGAGAAGATACAGGCTATTGATTGCTGGGATCTTTTTTCCCAGAAAGAGTAGTTTTATTTGCTGCCAGCAAGGCGTCATTGTGTTCCTCCAGCACCATCTTGAACCAGAGCTTGATATCACCATAAACCTGATAACAATCATGAATACAGACACACTTTTGATCAACCGTTTTTTAAGTGAGTTCAGCTACCATTACAATCTATTTCAACAAGCTTGTCAAGCTTCTTGGTAGAACTATCCAGCCTGTTAGCGGTTAAAGGGTGGCATTGAAGCACAGCGGCAGTATAATGCTTTACTGCGTCAGATATAAGATGGTGGTTTAATTCCCTCCATTGTCTGTAAGGACTTCGTATTTTCTTCCTGTGACTGCTTGGGTTGCTTTCAAGTCCTCTGCTTTCCTCCCATGTTTCAATACATACAGGTTAGGGTTGGTAATTTGTAGTCCTGCTGTGTAAGTGCTGGAAAAATCGTTACACTTACAAGATGCTCACAGTGCATTCTCAGACTTTGTTATCGTTGATGCCATTAATATCTGTGTTGATTTTTTATTGTATATATGCCAAATTTACTTGTTTATTGAGATATAGTACAGAATAGGCCCTTCTCGCCTATTTAACCGTGCCACCAGCAATACCTGAATTAGCTCTATCTTAACTGAGTGACATTTTACAGTAGCCAATTAATCTATTCACTGGAAAGTCTTTGAACTGTGGGAGGAAAGTGGAGCAGACAGAGAAAACCAATACGTTCCATGTACAGACTCCTTACAGATGTCTTGGAAATGCACTCCAAACTCTGACGTCCCAGCTGTAATAGGGTCCCTTTCATGGCTACACTACCACGGTGACCAAATAAAGCCAATTTTTAAAGAAAATGTCTTTAGGGAAAAATTGATCACAAAATAGTCTGCGTTCTGCTAATATTACAACATTATTCACCACCTATACTGCATCAAGCGTCTTGCTGAGGAACTTGACCATTTAATCTACTGTATTTTGAGTTACATTGTACATGTATACGGCTTAATTTGCAAGGTTTAAACAGGGTCAACAGGATAATTTATCTGATACGAGGTGTCAGGTGTCTTTTGGCTGTTGGCGTTTTGCATAATGGGTGTGGATGCATTTTTTGACTGAAATTTTGGACTGAACCCAGGAAACTGAAAAGGAGTGAAGCATATGAGTCTTGTTTGCCTGAATCAATTTAGGCACTAACTCCAAAAGTAGTAGGTAAATTTAAATAAAAAATGTAGATTCTGCAAACCTGAAATAAAAAAGAAAATGATGAATGGCTCAACAAGTCAGGTAGCATTTGTGGAAGAAGCAATAGACTTAATTTTTCGTTGTCAGAACTGGATAATCAGAATCAGGTTTATTATCACTGACATATGAGGTGGTGTTCATGGATTCATAGGGCATTCAGAAACTGATGGAAGAGGGGAAGAAACTGTTCCTAAAATGCTGATTGTGGGTCTTCAGGCTCCTGTGCATGAAACCAGCTGAACCTCCAAGCTTCTGCAGCATTTTGCGATTCTGTGCATTGGAGCCTCTACGAGGAGTGACAATTCAACCAGTCAGAATATCCTCCACAGTACATGTGTAGAAATTTGCAAGAGTGCTAGCTGATGCACCAAAAAAGAGAAAACACGTTCTCATTGGAGAGAGGGTAGGATAAAAGGAATATCTCTGATAGGATGAGACCAGGTGAAATGGGTGCCTGTGGTGCTGAGAGGCAGATTATTGCCCCTGTTATGTTGCTAATAGCAATGCTGTGGGACATACCTAGCAGGTTAGATTCTACTAACGGAGAGAGGAAAACTGAGCCAGATCACAGATGAATGACTGGCAAATACAGAGAAGCCATGAGACTTCTGAAAACCCTGCTACCACCCAGCACAGGTTATTCATGACAGTGCCAGTAGCATTTAGGGGGCAAAGAAAAGTTACAATGGTGCTAAATGGCAACTCCTTTGCTTGCATCTTTGGAAACTGCTCTATTTCTGTCTTTGATATCTCTTTCTTTCCATTTCAAGGTTCTTTTGAAGACCCTGACCTAGAGTTAGGTTCTGACTTCACATCTTTGCAGGAATGGGACCCCCCTCTCAGGGCCTCATGTCCAGCCACTTTCAGCATCCCAAGGACACGGCCTGGAAGACTAGCATGCCTTCAGGGTGCCGGATATTTGTGGCTCTGGAGTCAGGCTGATTCGATGCTGGGGCAGGGTGGATCAGTAGTTTTTTGGGTGCTGCAGTCTGTGCCTTTATTAATATTTGCCGCAAGCTGGAGTGTTCGGTGGGGGGCAACGATGCTTTTTTTTACTGGTGGAGTTGGGGGTAGGGAGGTCGTTGCCTTGTTGCTGCTTTTGCGCAGGAGGGGAGAGCTGGAGAGGGGCTTTGGGGTTCTAACTTTTAACTGTCATTCATTCTTTGGGGCATGCCTCTGTTTTCAAGGATGTTTGTGAAGAGAAAGAATTTCAGGATGTATATTGTATACATGCCTCTGACATTAAATGTACCCATTGGGCCTATTGGTTATGCTGTTCAGAGCTCAAAGTTCAAAGTTAATTTATTATGAAAGTACATATATGTCACCATATACAATCCTGAGATTAGAATCCTTGTGGGCATATTCAATAAATCCAAAACAGAGTAATTACCCTAATACAGGGTTTCCCAAACATTCTTAGTCTAATGTCCCCCCCAAAGCACCTTCATACTTAACAACACCCACCTTAAGCACAATGTACTTTCCGGCACCCCTGTAGTGTAAAAACATGTGTAGCATATATTGACATGAGAAAAAGGATTCTGCTTTAAATTTTTATTTGTCTTTAAACTTAGCTTACAGAGTACCTGTGCACTATACAGCAGCTTCAATATCAATGTGATCCTTGAGCTTGATGGCTTTTAGCAAGAGTTCAAATATCTGGTTCAAGTCGTGTCAGCAAAAACCTCAAGTCCCCACGTGTAACAGTGTCCAAGTGGTTTGTTTTTTTTTTGTGAGTATGTGGTTCACTGCACTGAAGCCTCTTAACAAGGTAGGAGGATGGAAATACAATGAAGAGCAGTTTGGCTCTTCTTCAAACACCAGGAAATGTTGTATGACAGTGTAGCCACATACCACAAAAGCAGACATGTTTGAAAAGCATTTTTGCTTCTTCGACATTCTGAATTTTGCTAATTTATTCTTGTAAACATTCTTCCTGTTCTTTCACCTTGCAAAGAAATAGGTCACCGTAAATTCAGGTGTATAAAGTGACCCAGAGAATTAGATGACCCCTCATTTTCAAGGTTTAAAAAGTGACTTTTACATGTTACCTTTGTATAAGCCGACCCCTTTTGTAGAGGTTTTTGATTCAACCAGAAAAGCTCACAAGATCTCACATGCTGGTACTCAGCTTTGCCGGATCCAGAGCCTGGAAACTTGGTGAACCAGTACCTGCTAAGAAAACAGGCCTTCACATTGTAGAGCGTTATAAGTGAATTCTTAATAAATAAATCAGGGAGGAAAGCTTTGGATTAGGCTCCCAATGGTAAAAAATCCCCTGAAGTGTAACCCCTGTTAATCCATTGTAATCTCAGTAAAACATAACACAGGGTGACGAGATCAGTACATATACTCAGTATTGAGTTTATGACCTCCATGTACAAAAGATTAAAATGAATACAATATGATACTGGCTTCAAGCTGAAGGTTGTTGATTTTGCTAAAGGAGAGAATAATTCTGCAGCTGCAGAGAAGTTTAGTGTAAATGAGAAACAAGTGAGAGAGTGGAGACAGGCAGAGGACATGCTGAAGGAAATGCCAAAGCCGAAAAACATATCAGAGGCCAGAACTGGAAGAAAAAGTTTTAGAGAGGGTGAATCACCAGCGATCGTCTGGGTGCATTATTTCCAGGGAAATGATTTGAGTTCAAGCATTGAAATGGGCTGAAAAACATTGTGAGGTCAGTGAAAATTACAAAGCTACACGAAATTGGTGCACCCAATTTATGAATAGACGTGATCTTGTGTTGAGACAAAAAACAAAGATTGCTCAGTAAATTCCCACGAGATGTTCTTTACGTTCAAGGATGCTGCTGGATGGACAAAGCACGTTGCTTGAAGTGGGCTAAAGAGGTGTGGCGTCAACATCCCAAAGGTTTCAGGAAGGAAAAGTCGCTACTTTTCTGGGACATGTTCAAAGCGCACGTGGTGACCAGTAATACCTGAATTAACCCTATCTTAATTGTGCGACAGTTTACAGTGGCCAATTAACCTATTCACTGGAAAGTCTTTGAACTGTGGGAGGAAAGTGGAGCAGACAGAGAAAACCAATACGTTCCATGTACAGACTCCTTACAGATGTCTTGGAAATGCACTCCAAACTCTGACGTCCCAGCTGTAATAGGGTCCCTTTCATGGCTACACTACCACGGTGACCAAATAAAGCCAATCTTTAAAGAAAATGTCTTTAGGGAAAAATTGATCACAAAATGGCCTGCGTTCTGCTAATATTACAACATTATTCACCACCTATACTGCATCAACAGTGTCTTGCTGAGGAACTTCTTGTCCATTTAATCTACTGTATTTTGAGTTGCATTGTACATGTATACGGCTTAATTTGCAAGTTTTAAACAGGGTCAACAGGATAATTTATCTGATACGAGGTGTCAGGTGTCTTTTGGCTGTTGGCGTTTTGCATAATGGGTGTGGATGCATTTTTTGACTGAAATTTTGGACTGAACCCAGGAAACTGAAAAGGAGTGAAGCATATCAGTCTTGCTTGCCTGAATCAATTTAGGCACTAACTCCAAAAGTAGTAGGTAAATTTAAATAAAAAATGCAGATTCTGCAAACCTGAAATAAAAAAGAAAATGACGAATGGCTCAACAAGTCAGGTAGCATTTGTGGAAGAAGCAATAGACTTAATTTTTCGTTGTCAGAACTGGATAATCAGAATCAGGTTTATTATCACTGACATATGAGGTGGTGTTCATGGATTCATAGGGCATTCAGAAACTGATGGAAGAGGGGAAGAAAATGTTCCTAAAATGCTGATTGTGGGTCTTCAGGCTCCTGTGCCTCGTCCTTGATGGCAGTAATGAAAAGAGGCATGTCCCAGATGGTGAGGGTGCTTGAAGATAGATTCTGCCTTCTTGATGGTGGTGAGGATTGTACCCGTAATGAAACCAGCTGAATCTCCAAGCCTCTGCAGCCTTTTGCAATTCTGTGTATTGGAGCCTCTACGAGCAGTGACAATTCAACCAGTCAGAATATCCTCCACAGTACATGTGTAAAAATTTGCAAGAGTGCTAGCTGATGCACCAAAAAAAGAGAAAACATGTTCTTATTGGAGAGACGGTAGGATAAAGGGAATATCTCTGATAGGATGAGACCAGGTGAAATGGGTGCCTGTGGTGCTGAGAGGCAGATTATTGCCCCTGTTATGTTGCTAATAGCAATGCTGTGGGACATACCTAGCAGGTTAGATTCTACTAACGGAGAGAGGAAAACTGAGCCAGATCACAGATGAATGACTGGCAAATACGGAGAAGCCATGAGACTTCTGAAAACCCTGCTACCACCCAGCACAGGTTATTCATGACAGTGCCAGTAGCATTTAGAGGGCAAAGAAAAGTTACAATGGTGCTAAATGGCAACTCCTTTGCTTGCATCTTTGGAAACTGCTCTATTTCTGTCTTTGATATCTCTTTCTTTCCATTTCAAGGTTCTTTTGAAGACCCTGACCTAGAGTTAGGTTCTGACTTCACATCTTTGCAGGAATGGGACCCCCCTCTCAGGGCCTCATGTCCAGCCACTTTCAGCATCCCAAGGACACGGCCTGGAAGACTAGCATGCCTTCAGGGTGCCGGATATTTGTGGCTCTGGAGTCAGGCTGATTCGATGCTGGGGCAGGGTGGATCAGTAGTTTTTTGGGTGCTGCAGTCTGTGCCTTTATTAATATTTGCCGCAAGCTGGAGTGTTCGGTGGGGGGCAACGATGCTTTTTTTTACTGGTGGAGTTGGGGGTAGGGAGGTCGTTGCCTTGTTGCTGCTTTTGCGCAGGAGGGGAGAGCTGGAGAGGGGCTTTGGGGTTCTAACTTTTAACTGTCATTCATTCTTTGGGGCATGCCTCTGTTTTCAAGGATGTTTGTGAAGAGAAAGAATTTCAGGATGTATATTGTATACATGCCTCTGACATTAAGTGTACCCATTGGGCCTATTGGTTATGCTGTTCAGAGCTCAAAGTTCAAAGTTAATTTATTATGAAAGTACATATATGTCACCATATACAATCCTGAGATTAGAATCCTTGTGGGCATATTCAATAAATCCAAAACAGAGTAATTACCCTAATACAGGGTTTCCCAAACATTTTTAGTCTAATGTCCCCCCAAAGCATCTTCATTCTTAACAACACCCACCTTAAGCACAATGTACTTTCCGGCACCCCTGTAGTGTAAAAACATGTGTAACAAATACAGACATGAGGAAAAGGATTTTGCTTTAGATTTTTATTTGTCTTTAAACTTAGCTTACACAGTACCTGTGCACAGTACAACAGCTTCGATATCAATGTGATCCTTGAGCTTGTTGGCTTTTAGCAAGAGTTGAAATATCTGGTTCAAGTCGTGTCAGCAAAAACCTCAAGTCCCCACGTGTAACAGTGTCCAAGTGGTTTGTTTTTTTTGTGAGTATGTGGTTCACTGCACTGAAGCCTCTTTCAACAAGGTAGGAGGATGGAAATTCAGTGAAGAGCACTTTGGCTCTTCTTCAAACAGCAAGAAATGTCATATGACAGTGTATGACATGTCACAAAATCCAACAGTTTGGAAAAGCATTTTGGCTTCATCATTCTGAATTTTGCTAATTTATTCTTGTAAACTTTCTTCCTGTTCTTCCACCTTGCAAAGAAATAGGTTATTTGCCTAGTCTGGAATTTCCAGATCGTTTAAGTCCTTGAATCTATTCTGAAAATCCTTCTTCAGTGACTGCAGACGTAAGCAGTGCTCTGGCAGATCAGCGTCTGTGAGAGAGAGTGCTGTGGCGACCCATGTCCTGGCACATCCGAACCGGCTCACAATTAGACAGCCTACGGGGGTTTGCGAGCACAGAGCTTTGGAGCCTCTGCGCCACGGGGGGGGCAGGTTGAGGCAGGCTTAAAAGTGAGGCTGAGGATTTCGAATAAAGTTTTTTCCTTCGACCGCAGTTACCGACTCCGTGTCGTAATTTTAGCGCTGCGTGTAGCACACCGCTACAATTGGTGACCCCGACGGTCCAAACGATTTTTGGACCAGAAATGACTGACGCCGCCTCTGTTCATGCGGTTTCGTTGAAACTGCCGGGTTTCTGGACACAGCGACCTAACCTATGGTTCCAGCAAACCGAAGCCCAATTCCACGTTCGCCAGATCACCTCAGAAGACACCCGCTACTACTACGTGGTGAGCTCCCTCGACCAGGACACAGCGGCCCAGGTCGCGGAGTTCGTACAGTCGTCCCCGGCAGACGGCAAGTACACGGAATTCAAAGCCCTGCTCCTCAGGACTTTCGGACTCTCACAGCGCGAGCGGGCTGCCCGTTTACTGCATCTGGATGGCTTGGGCGACAGACCTCCTTCGGCTTTAATGAATGAGATGTTGTCTCTGGCTGACGGACACACACCCTGCTTGATGTTTGAGCAGGCGTTCCTGGAGCAGCTGCCCAAGGACATACGCCTGCTGCTGTCCGACGCGGATTTCAGTGACCCCCGGAAGGTGGCAGCCCGGGCGGACTTGCTGTGGAACGTCAAAAAGGTGAGCAGGGCGTCCATCGCACAGATCTCCCAGCCACGCTCCCGGCAGCAAACCAGTCCAGGCCCGGCCGCAGAGCCCACTAACCCCCGGCCCAATGAACACTGGTGCTTCTACCACCAGCGGTGGGGCGCAGAAGCCCGCCGTTGTCGCCCGCCCTGCAAGTTCCCGGGAAACGCCAGGGCCAGCTGCCGCTGATGGCTACGGCAGCTGGCCATCGGGATAGCCTCCTGTATGTGTGGGACAGAAGGTCGGGACGCCGGTTTTTGGTCGACACTGGTGCCGAGATCAGCGTTTTACCTCCGACGAGTTACGACACCCGCAGCAGGGCACCGGGGCCCCCCCTGAGGGCCGTGAACAGCAGCACTGTAAGGACCTATGGCACCCATCAGGTGCAGCTACAGTTCAGCTCCAGCCAGTTCACGTGGGACTTTACACTGGCCGCCGTAGCCCAACCGCTTCTGGGTGCGGATTTTTTGCGGGCTCACAGCCTACTGGTCGACCTGCCCAGGAAGAGACTGGTACACGCCGAGACCTTTCAGACGTTCTCCCTGGGTGCAGCCCAGTTGCCAGTCCCTCACCTCGGCTCCATCACGCTGTCCGACAACGACTTCACCAGGGTCCTGGCAGATTTCCCATCGGTTCTGGCACCGCAGTTCACAGCGGCCATGCCCCGACACGGCGTACAGCACCACATCCCGACCCAGGGACCACCCCTCCACGCCCACGCTCGGCGGCTTCCCCCGGACAAGCTCCGACTGGTGAAGGAGGAGTTCCAGAGGATGGAGGAATTGGGGATCATCCGGCGGTCCGACAGCCCATGGGCCTCCCCCCTGCACATGGTGCCCAAAGCGACGGGAGGCTGGAGACCGTGCGGCGACTACCGGAGGCTGAACGAGGCTACCACACCGGACCGCTACCCTGTGCCGCACATTCAGGACTTTGCAGCAAACCTGCACGGCGCACGGATCTTCTCCAAGGTAGACCTCGTCCGAGGGTACCATCAAATCCTGATGCATCCTGACGACGTCCCCAAAACGACTCTCATCACCCCGTTTGGCCTTTTCGAGTTCCTCTGCATGCCGTTCGGTCTGAAGAATGCCACACAGACGTTCCAGCGGTTAATGGACGCGGTGGGATGGGACCTGGACTTCGCGTTCACCTATTTGAATGACATCCTCATAGCCAGCAGCAGTCATCAGGAGCATCTGTCCCAGCTCCGTTAACTCTACGCCCGACTGAGTGAGTACGGTCTTACAATCAACCCCGCCAAATGCCAGTTCGGACTCGATACCATTGACTTCCTGGGCCACAGGATTACTAAAGACGGGGCAACCCCTCTGCCCGCTAAGGTAGATGCGGTCCGCCACTTCCCCCGACCCACCACGATCAAAGGCCTTCAGGAATTCGTAGGTATGGTCAATTTCTACCACCGCTTCCTCCCTTCAGCTGCCCAGATCATGCACCCCCTGTTCGCCCTGATGTCGGGTCCGAGCAAGGACATTACCTGGGACGAGGAGTCCGCCGCTGCTTTCGTTCAAACGAAGGAAGCTTTGGCGAACGCCGCAATGCTAGTACATCCCAGAATGGATGCCCCTACCGCCCTCACAGTGGACGCATCTAACACAGCAGTCGGTGGGGTGCTGGAGCAACTCATCGCAGGTCGCTGGCAACCCCTGGCGTTTTTCAGCAAACACCTGCGGCCACCCGAGCTCAAGTACAGTGCTTTCGACCGGGAACTGTTGGCGCTCTACCTGGTAATCCGGCATTTCAGGTACTTCCTAGAAGGTCGGCCCTTCACCGCGTTCACGGACCACAAACCGCTTACTTTTGCGTTTACGAAAGCGTCTGACCCCTGGTCGTCCCACCAGCAATGCCACCTGTCCTACATCTCTGAATACACGACGGATGTCCGGCACGTCTCGGGTAAGGACAATGTCATGGCGGATGCGCTCTCTCGCCCTACCGTTCATGCCCTTTCCCAAGGGGTAGACTTTGAGGCACTGGCAGAGGCACAGCAGGCAGATGAGGAGATTCCGAGTTACAGAACCACAGTCTCCGGTTTGCAGCTCCAGGACCTCCCCGTAGGCCCGGGTGAGAGGACCCTACTCTGTGACGTCGCCACCGGCCAGCCCCGTCCCGTCTTCCCGACAGCCTGGCGGCGCCGTGTTTTTGACTCCATTCATAACTTGGCGCATCCCTCCATCCGGACGACTGTCCGAATGGTTTCCAGCACAGACTCCGCAAACAGGTCAGCGAATGGGCCAAAACGTGCATGCACTGCCAGACGGCCAAGGTGCAGCGGCACACCAAAGCCCCACCGCAGCAGTTCCATCCTGCCCACCGGCATTTCGACCACATTCATGTGGATATCGTGGGCCCCCTGCCAGTGTCGCGCGGAGCACGGCACCTCCTGACTATCGTGGACCGGTTCACAAGATGGCCAGAGGCAGTCCCGCTCACCGACACCACCTCCGAATCTTGCGCCCGAGCCCTGATCACCACCTGGATATCTCGCTTTGGTGTACCGGCCCACATTACCTCCGACAGAGGCGCCCAGTTCACCTCCAGCCTGTGGTCAGCTATGGCCAGCCTTTTGGGGACACAGCTGCACCACACAACTGCCTACCACCAACAGTCGAACGGGCTAGTGGAGCATTTCCACCGTCACCTGAAGTCGGCCCTCATGGCCCGCCTGCGAGGAGCCAACTGGGCGGATGAGCTTCCCTGGGTCCTACTCGGCATCCGCACAGCGCCCAGGGACGACCTGCACGCCTCGTCGGCCGAGTTGGTATACGGCGCGCCCCTGGTCGTCCCCGGGGAGTTCCTACCAGCCCCACGGGGGCAAGAGGAAGACCCAGCAGCAGTCCTGGGCAGACTACACGAGAAGCTCGGTAACCTGACCCCCATACCCACTTCACAGCACAGGCGGAACCCGACCTGCGTACCCAAAGACCTGCAGAACTGTAAGTTTGTGTTTGTACGAAGGGACGGGCATCGGCTACCGCTGCAGCGGCCATACGAGGGGCCGTTTATGGTGCTCCGGAACAACTGGTCCACGTTCGTGCTGGACGTTGGGGGGAAAGAGGAGGTTTTCATGGTGGACCGCCTCAAACCGGCCCATGTGGACCTGGTGCAACCGGCCGAGTTTCCGGCACCTCGGCGCAGAGGCCGACCTCCCAAGCAGGTTCCAGCCCAGATTGTGGACATTGGGGGGTGTATCGCCGGTTCTGGGGTGGGGGGGTGTTATGTGGCGACCCATTTCCTGGCACATCCGAACCGGCTCACAATTAGACAGCCTACGGGGGTTTGCGAGCACAGAGCTTTGGAGCCTCTGCGCCACGGGGGGCAGGTTGAGGGAGGCTTAAAAGTGAGGCTGAGGATTTCAAATAAAGTTTTTTCCTTTGACCGCAGTTACCGACTCCGTGTCGTAATTTTCGCGCTGCATGTAGCACACCGCTACAGTGCCCTACTTTCCGTGCAAGGAAACTGAGAACATTCTTCTGCCAGTGTTTTGTTTATATATTTCTAATCTTTCCATAAAAGTGGAGACTGTACTTTTTATCTGGATTAAATTATCCTGTTCCAGGAGATCAGTGCTGAGTGTATACCTATGTTTGGAAGTGTTGGATCTCCTAATAAGGTGGTTAAGACCCCAGGGCCTGATGGGATTTATCTCAGGTTATTGATGGAGGCAAGAGATGAGATAGGTGGGGCCTTGACTGGTATCTTTATGTCCTCTCTAGCCACACACAAGGTTCTGGAGGACTGGCAAATGATTAATGTTTGTCTCTGTTTAAAAATTGCACATCTCCTGTGAACTTACCCCTTCTGACCTTAAATCCATGTAGATACTGCAGTGTTAGATGTTTATTCCCTGGGGGATGATCCTGATGATGGGTCGGCCCAAAACTTTGACTCAATTCCTCTCGATAATGCTGCCTGATCTGCTGAGTTCCTCCAGCATTTCTTGTGTTCCTCTGGATTACCATCATCTGTTGAATCTCTTGTGTTTATGATTATTAGCTGTCTAGTCTATTGATGCTTCTTATATTCCTATAAACCTATATCAGATCTCCTCTCAACTTCCAGCGCTTCAGAGAAAACAACCCAATTTTGTCCAACCTCTCTTATATGGAACTAGGTGAGAGTAAGCGTTCGGCACAGACTAGAAGGGCTGAGATGGCCTGTTTCCGTGCTGTAATTGTTATATGGTTATATGGAGTTTAATACTGATAAGTGTGAGGTGCTACATTTTGGTAGGACTAATCAAACTAGGACATACATGGTAAATGATAGGGCATTGAGGAATGCAGTAGAACAGAGTGATCTAGGAATAATGGTGCATAGTTCCCTGAAGGTGGAATCTCATGTGGATAGGGTGGTGAAGAAAGCTTTTGGTATGTTGGCCTTTATAAATCAGAGCATTGAGTATAGGAGTTGGGATGTAATATTAAAATTGTACAAGGCATTGGTGAGGCCAAATTTGGAGTATTGTGCACAGTTCTGGTCACCAAATTATAGGAAAGATGTCAACAAAATAGAGAGAGTACAGAGGAGATTTACTAGAATGTTACCTGGGTTTCAACACCTAAGTTACAGAGAAAGGTTGAACAAGCTAGGTCTTAATTCTTTGGAGCGTAGAAGGTTGAGGGGGGACTTGACGGAGGTATCTAAAATTATGAGGGGGATAGAGAGAGTTGACTTGGATAGGCTTTTTCCATTAAGAGTAGAAGAGATTCAAACAAGAGGACATGAGTTGAGAGTTAAGGGTCAAAAGTTTAAGGGTAACATGAGGGGGAACTTCTTTACTCAGAGAGTGGTAGCTGTGTGGAATGAGCTTCCAGTAGAAGTGGTAGAGGCAGGTTCGATTTTGTCATAAAAAAAAATTGGATAGTTATATGGACAGGAAAAGAATGGAAAGTTATGGTCTGAATGCAGGTAGGTGGGACAAGGTGAGAGTAAGTGTTTGGCATGGATTAGAAGGGCCGAGATGGCCTGTTTCCATGCTGTAATTGTTATATATGCTTTATATCTTATGTCTACAAAGCCAAACATCATCTGGTAATCTTCTTGCATACCATCGCCATTGACAATAGACAATAGGTGCAGAAGTAGACCATTCAGCCCTTCGAGCCTCCACCGCCATTTTGAGATCATGGCTGATCAACTACTATCAATACCTGGTTCCTGCCTTGTCCCCGTATCCCTTGATTCCCCTATCCATAAGATACCTATCTAGCTCCTTCTTGAAAGCATCCAGAGAATTGGCCTCCACTACCTTCCGAGGCAGTGCATTCTAGACCCCCACAACTCTCTGGAAGAAGAAGTTTTTCCTTAATTTTGTCCTAAATGACCTACCCCTTATTCTCAAACCATGCCCTCTGGTACTGGACTCTCCCAGCATCTGGAACATATTTCCTGCCTCTATCTTGTCCAATCCCTTAATAATCTTATATGTTTCAATCAGATCCCCTCTCAATCTCCTTAATTCATGCCTTCATATCCTTCCTATAATGATGCAGACAGACCTAGCAGAGGAATGTTACAGCAGACTCTGGCACTGAGTCCAGCTCAGTCTGACTTAGATGGAAGATGGAACAAGGGAGGAGCGGTAGTAGCAGGAGATTCATTGGTTAGGGGAAAAAGACAGAAGGTTCTGTGGACAAGAACCAGATTCCTGGACGGTATATTGATCTCAGGTGACAGGGTCACGGACATCTCAGATAAAGTCCATTCTTATGGGGCAGGTGAGTAGCCAGAGGTCTTGTTTTGCATCATTAACAATGATGTAGACAGAAAGGGCGATGAGGTCCTGAAAAATGAATTTAGGAGCTAAGTTAAAGGACAAGATTTCCAGAGTGGTGATCTCAGGATATCTACCTGTGCCATCTGCTAACGAGGCAAGAAGTAGGAACATAATACAGTTTCAAGTGTGGCTAAGGAGATGGTGCAGAAAGGAAGGCTTCAGAGGGCTCTCTTCCAGTGAATGTAGAACTTCTACAAAGGGATGGTTTGCACCTGAACTGGAAAGGATTGCGAGGGCTGCTCCAGGAAGGGGGAGGGGGTTAAACTAGAGTTGTAGAAGGATGCAAACCAGTGTGCCAGGGCAACTAGTGGAGTGAACATAGAATATAAAACAAAGAACCTTATCGCACAGTACAGGCCTTTTGGCCCACTATGCTATGCCAACCTTTTAATCTACTCCAGGAACAATGTAACCTTTCTCCCTTATGTATCCCCGTATTTTTATATGATCTATGTATCAATATAAGAATTCCGTAAGTGCATCTAAATCTGCCTCAACCACCACCCTTAGCAGGCATTCCACACATCTAACACTCTCTGCATAAAAAAATTTAACTGAGATTCCCCCCATACTTTCCTCTAATCACCTTAAAATTAACCATTTCCATCCAGTGAGAAAATTTCTGGGTATCCACTCAATCTACATTTCTTGTTTCGTTGTACACTTGTGTCAAATCACTTCTCAACCTCCTTTGCTGCAGCGAGAAAAGCCCAAGTTTGCTAAAGCTTACCCTCTTGGGCCATAGACGTTTAAATCCTGGTAAATCTCTTCTGCAACCTCCTAAAGCTTCCACATTCTTCCTATAATGAAGTGATTAGAAATAAACACAATACTCCATGTGTGGTCTAATCACTAATTTGTACAGTTGCAAAATTACCTTATGGCCCTTGAACTCAATCCCAGGACTATTTAAAGCCAACACAACACTCATCTTCTTAACTTGTGTGGCAACTTTGAGGAATCTATGGATGTGGACTCAAAGATCACTCCGTTCTTCCTCACTGCTAAGAATCCTGCTGATAACCTTGTATTATGCCATCAAATCTGACCTTTCCAAGTGAATCACTTGATACTTCTCTGGGTTGAGTACTGTCTACCATTTCTTAGCCCAGATCTACATCTTGTCAATATCTACAACATCCACAACTCCACCAACCTTCATGCCATCTGCACACCCTTACTAACCCACTCTTCCACTTCCTCATCCAAGTCATTTATAAAGATCACAAAGAACAGGGATCTCAGTACAGATCCTGGTGGAACACCAGTAATTACTGACCTCCAGGCTGAATATGCTCCATTTACAACCACCTTCTACTTTCTATGGGCAAGCCAATTCTACACCCACACAGCCAAGTATCACTGGATCTCATGCCTTTGACTTTCTGAATGAGCCTACTATGGGGAACCTTCTATAATGCCTTACTAAAATCCATATGCACCACATCGTGGAGATCGATGTTCTTGTTGCTTTTTTAAGTTAGTTTCTTCAGAAAACAGAGCAAATGTACAGGCCCTTCAGCCCACAAGTGTCCCTACCTTGGAAATGATTAGGCTTACACATAGCCCTCTATTTTTCTAAGCTCCATGTACCTATCCAAAAGTCTCTTAAAAGACCCTATCATATCCACTTCCACCAATACTCACCACTCTCTGAGTAAAAACTTAACCCTGTGGGAAGAAAGGGATTTGGAGGCCACTGTTCTTTTTGCATTTCATGCGGGGGAAGGGGTTTGTGGTCCATGGTCTTGTCGCGTTTTTGTTCATTTTTTTGTGTGTGGGGAGGGGCATTTGGGGGCCTATGTTCATATTGCGTTCCAAGTGGGGAAGTGGGGGGGGTTGAGGGTTAATGATCGTGTGCCATTCTTTTTTTTCTTGGTTTCAAGACCATTTGGAAAGGAAGCATCTCAGGATTGCATACTTTGATAATAAATGAACCTTGGAATCTTTTGAACCCTTTGAACCACCAAAAGTGCTGCTGATTCTCGGCACCATCAAAGGAGGGCAGCTGAAAGTAGACACCAATCACACAGGTAAGAATGCACATTCCAGCCAATTAAGGTTCCTTTTGTAGTTGTATTTAACACCTGTCTTTTGTTCCGGTCTTTTCAAGTCTTGACTGAACCACAGCAACAGCAATGCTCCCTGCTTACCTTGGTCAGTTCCAGAAAGAAGATTAGTGATTTAGATTGACACTGTTTAAGGAGTGGTACTAATTTAATACCAGGTTACTGCTTGCAAACCGCAGTGAATGCATTAGTTTTTAGATTGAGATTTTCCAGTTAGCAGCCCTGTTGGCCTGGCATGTATTATTTTTCTTGTGCTGTACATTTCTTATTAAAACTCTTTCCATTGCTCTGTCACTTCCTCTGCACTTGTGCCAACACTGAATTCTTGTCAGATCAGCACGTGGAGTTATCATATTGTAGCCATTAATGAGTCTTGGCTGCAGGAGAGGTAGGACTGGCAGCTCAATGTCCCTGTGTTCTGTTGTTCTGGACATGACAGAGTGGAAAGGATTAAAGGGGGAGTGCTGGCATTATTAGTTAGGAAAATCCTAACAGCAGTGTTCAGACAGGACAGACTGGAGAGGTCTTCAATATGGGTGGAACTGAGGAATAAAAAAGGGAAGATTATGTTAATGGGATTAAAATATAGACCACCAAATTAGAGGAGCAGATTTATAGAGATTGCAGACTGTTGTTAGAAACATAAGGTAGTGATTGCAGATGATTATAACTTTCCACATATTGACAAGGATAGAGTTTGTCAAATGGATTCAGGGAAGTTTCCTTAATTATACATTGATGTCTCAATTAGAGAAAGTGTGATACTAAATCTTCTGTTAGGGAATGAGACAGGGCAGGTGACAGAAGTTTGTGTGGGGGTATACTTTGCATCTAGTTGTTTTCTGGCAAAGGTGTGCTTAGTAACTAGGAGTCCTCCAAAATTGAAAATTTCAGAATCCAGTACTTGTATGCTCCTGCCAGAATAATAGGTAAGGAAAACAAGTTTAGGGAACTTTAGTTTTCAAAGGATCTTAAGGGTTTGGTTAAGAAGTAGAAGGAAGTGCATTGCAGGAATAGCCAAGAAGGAATGAATGTGATACCAGAGGAGTATAAGAAATGCAAGTGAACATGAGAAGGAAACCAGGAGGGCTAAGAGAAGCTATGAGCTTGCTGTAGCAGAGAAGGTGAAGGAGAATCCCAAGGGCATCTACAGATTTATTTACAGCAAACAGATAGCAAGGAACACCGTTGTTCCTCTGGAAAATCAGAGTGGTCATCTATGCATGGAGTTGAAAGAGATGGGACGATCTTAACTGGATGATAGCTTCTGTATGCTTTTCTGGAGCTGAACACAGAGTCTATAAAAGTGAGTCAAAACAGTAGGGAGGTTATTGACGATATACAGATTACAGAGGAGGAGGTGTTTACTGTTCTGTGGAAAACTAGGGTGGATATATCACCAGGGCCTGACAAAGTGTTCCCTTGGACCTTGTGGGAAGCTAGTGCAGAAATTGCCAGGGCCCCATTGGAGTTATTTAAATCATCCTTATCAACTGGTGAGGTGCCATGGAATTGGGGAATAGCTAATCTTGTTCCATGTTTAAGAAAGGCTCCAAGAATAAACCAAAACCATGAAATTATCAGCTGAGGAACCTGGCATCAGAAGTGGGTAAATTATTGGAAAGTATTCTAAGGGTCCAGCTACATAAATACATGGATGGACTGGGACAGGTTAGGGATAGTCAACATAGTGTGTGTGGTAGGTCATGTCTAACAAACATCAAAGAACTTCTTGAGGAATTTACCAAGAAAATTGACGAAGGCAAAGCAGTGGATGTTGTCTATATGGACTTTAGCAAGTCCTTTGACAAGGTTTCCCATGGAAGGTTAAACAATAGCGATTGGTTGCTTGCATTCAAGATGAGGTTGTAAATTGGATTAGACATTGATTTTGCAGAAGCAGCCGAAGAGTGGTAGCCTGGTGACTAGAGACTTGTGACTAGTGGTGTGCCATAGGGATCGGTGGTGGGTCCATTATTCTTTGTTATCTATATCAATGGACTGGATGCTAAATGTAGATTTCACCAAGTTTGGGTGCATATTGGATTGCAAGGAAGCCTATCAAATCTTGTACAGGAATCTGGACCAGTTGGAAAAGTGGGTGAGAAACGGTAGTTGGAATTCAATGTAGAAAAGTGTGAGGTTTTGCACTTTGGAAGAACAAACCAGGGTAGGAATTACACAGTGAACGGTAGGTCACTGAAGAGTGTTGTAGAACAGAAGGATCTGGAAACATATGTCCATAATTCCTTGAAAGTGGTGTCACAGGTAGATAGGTTCATAGACAAAGTTTTTGGCCTGGGCCCTCAGCATGAAGTTGGCTGCTTAAGAGATATGATTTATAAACTGATGTGATCATGAAAGGTTCTAATATTCATTGGGCAAATATAATACAATAGGATATGTTAATTGTCCTACGAAATGCTGCTAGGAGTGAGGGATCTGAGTTCCCAGGAGATGTTTGGCAGGCTAGAACCTTACTCTTTTAGTTGGGGGTCTGAATGGTGATGTCACAGAAGCATATAGAGTCAAAGAAGTGCATAGATCGGGTACATATATTCAGTATGTTTCCTAGGGAAGAGGAATCAAGATCTAGAGGGAAAAGGTTTAATATAAGGATGGAAAGATTTAAAATAGACCTAAGGGGCAGATTCTTTATAAAGGTCATGTGCAAATGGAATGAGCAGCTCGAGGATATGGTTGAGGAAGGCACAAGAACAGCATTTAAAAGACACATGGATAGGAACATAAATATGAAAGGTTTGGAGAGATATGGGCAAAATGTGGGCAAATGTAGATGGGCATCTTGATCTGCACAGATGAGTTCAACTGAAGGGCATGTTTCCATACTGATTTAGACCATAAAACATAGGAGCAGAATTAGGCCATTCGGCTCATAGAAATATCAGATTCAGAATCAAAATCAGGTTTATTATCACTGGCATGTGACGTGAAATTTGTTAACTTAGCAGCAGCAGTTCAATGCAATGCATAATCCAGCAGAGAAATAATAATAAATAAATCAATCAATCAATGACGGTATACATATATTGAATAGATTTTTAAAATATGTGCAAAAGTAGAAATACTATATAATAAAAAAAGTGAGGTAGTGTCCAAAGATTCAATGTCCATTTAGGAATCGGATGGCAGAGGGGAAGAAGCTGTTCCTGAATTGCTGAGTGTGTGCCTTCAGGCTTCTGTACCTCCTACCTGATGGGAACAGTGAGAAAAAGGCGTGCCCTGAATGCTGGAGGTCCTTAATAATGGACACTGCCTTTCTGAGAAACCACTCTTTGAAGATGTCCTGGGTGCTTTGTAGGCTAGTATCCAAGATGGAGCTGATCAGATTTACAACCTTCTGCAGCTTTTTTCAGTCCTGTGCAGTAGCCCCTCCATACCAGACAGTGATGCAGCCTGTCAGAATGCTCTCCATGTTACAACTATAGAAGTTTTTGAGTGTATTTTTTGACATGCCAAATCTCTTGAAGTTCCTATTAAAGTATAGCCACTGTCTCGCCTTCTTTATAACTACATCAATATGTTGGGACCAGGTTAGATCCTCAGAGATCTTGACACCCAGGAACTTGAAGCTGCTCACTCTCTCCACTTCTGATCCCTCTATGAGGATTGGTATGTGTTCCTTCGTCTTACCCTTCCTGAAGTCCACAATCAGCTCTTCTGTCTTACTGACGTTGAGTACCAGGGTGTTGCTGCAGCACCACTCCACTAGTTGGAGTATCTCCCTCTTGTCACCACTTGAAATTCTACCAACAATGGTTGTATCATCAACAAATTTATAGATGGTATTTGAGCTATGCGTAGCCACACAGTCATGTATATATAGAGAGTAGAGCAGTGGGCTAAGAACACACCCAACCCGAGGTGCGCCAGTGTTGATCGTCAGTGAGGAGGAGATGTTATCACCAATCTTCACAGATTATGGTCTTTTGGTTAGGAGGTCAAGGATCCAATTGCAGAGGGAGGTACAGAGGCCCAGGTTCTGCAACTTCTCAATCAGGATTGTGGGAATGATGGTATTAAATGCTGAGCTATAATCGATGAACAGCATCCTGACGTAGGTGTTTGTGTTGTCCAGGTGGTCTAAAGCAGGGTGGAGAGCCATTGAGATTGCGTCTGCCATTGACCTACTGTGGTGATAGGCAAATTGCAATGGGTTCAAGTCCTTTCTGAAGCAAGAGTTCAGTCTGGTCATGACCAGCCTCTCAAAGCACTGTCAATGTGAGTGCTACCAGGTGATAGTCATTAAGGCAGCTCACATTATTCTTCTTAGGCACTGGTATAATTGTTGCCTTTTTAAAGCAAGTGGGAACTTCTGCCTGTAGCAGTGAGAGGCTGAAAATGTCATTAAACTCTCCCACTAGTTGGTTTGCAACAGGCTTTCAGAGTCTTACCAGGTATTCCATTGGGACCTTCCTCCTTGCAAAGATTCTCTCTCTTTAAAGACAGCCTAACCCTGGCCTCTGAGACGGAGATCACAGGGTCATCAGGTGCAGCCGGCATCTTCACAGCTGTAGTTGTGTTCTCCCTTTCAAAGCAGGCATAGAAGGTGTTGAGTTCATCTGGTAGTGAAGCATCGCTGTCATTCATGCTATTGGGTTTCGCTTTGTAGGAAGTAACGTCTTGCAGACTCTGTCAAAGTTGCTGTGCATCTGATGTCACCTCCAACCTCATTTGAAATTGCCTCTTCACCCTTGAAATAGCCCTCTGCAAATCATAGCTGGTTTTCTGGTTTAGTCCTGGGTCACCAGACTTGAATGCCACAGATCTAGCCTTCAGCAGTGATGCACCATCAATAACTCTCGGAGACTGGAAGTGAACGATAGACTTTTATTAACAGCAAAAGGGAGCATGACATCTCAGAGACTGAGGGAGGAGCAGTGCCTCCAATTGCCTTTATACAGGGGTCTGTGGGAGGAGCCACAGCAGCAGCCAGCAGAGGGGCATGTCCAATCAGCTATACATAGTTTACTACAAGCAGACAACATACCTCCTGATTCATTCAAGGCTTTTGCTTTGGGAATGTACAGTAAGTCTTTGTGGGCACATACTCATCCACACAGGTTTTAATGAAGTCAGTAACAACAGCAGCATTACCCTACGACTCTATGGCACCAATAAAATTCAATCACACTGTTGGGAATCAGCATTATGTTAAGGCCAGGCAACATGAGAACAGGCAAAGTGCATTGGTTAATAAAGAGTTTTAAAAATCCAATCCCATCGTACTGTGAGATCAGTTTACTAAATATACTCTATTTAAATCCTCCAAGTAGAAACTGAATATATACCTATAGTTGAGGCCTACTGGAACAGAAGTCCAGTGATATAAATTGTTTTGCTATTAGCCATGTTCTTCAGACTTGACCCAAAAGGTGCATGACCACAACAGCCATTGAACAACCTGATTAAACATGGAAACTAGATTAGCAGATAGATAATCTGATTTAGTGTGGACCCCTGTGTTTATGAATATAAATATAAGCAAATATCCTTTAGCCCTCCGGCCAATACATAGGTTAAGGACTAGTAGATCGCTGAAGCTATTAACTTAAAATAGATATGAAAGGAAACTTGATTTTTTTCATAAAGCATGCTTAGCCCCACCTTAGTTTGTTTTAAAATGACAGCTGCTGAGCAGAAAACACAGATGCAAATTATTGACCTGGGTGCTCGAGGCTTGTCCTTAAGGAATCAGTGAAGCAGACCAGCGGGAGTTCATTATGTACCAATTCAAATTTGACATCTGCTTCATACCACACAGATTTTTTTCTTTCATTGAATTCAAATTGATAGAGCAGCCAAATATTCCAGAGGCATTTTTATTTGCAATGGAATTACAATTGCACTGTATATTTTTAACATAGTCTCACATTTTATCATATTATTATCATGCAAAATAGACAACTAAACAGCAGTTGTTTTTAGCTATTCTTATCTCTGACATGCATACTCAAATGGGTAAGCTTAAAACAAAATGCAAAATGTTTCCTAAATGGTTTGGGGAATCTTTCTTCCATTGTTGAATTGATATGATATTTGGGGGAATCTGTTTCACAGTTCAGAAACATACTGTTATTACTTCTTGTGAATGTCATCAGTGTTTCACAGTGATTCAAAGGCCTGAAGATTTCTACCTTAACAGAGCATTATATCATGTAAATGAATTTGGTTCTGTGGAGGAGCTGCGATAATTTCAATGAAGTTAAATACCCTAGACAAATCAGCAAGGTTACCTGCTGTTTTACTTAGCATTCCTTATATTTTTAAAAGACATTTGCCTCCAGTCTAGTGTAGATTTTAAACTGCTCAAAATCCATTTGTAACAGACACTTCACTTCCAAGTACATTAACTAAAAAATCTCATCTATTGACTTTTAACACCTCTGTTATGAATGGTGATTGTTCTTGCAAGTAGGGAATTCAAACATATAAGCCATTTCATCTGTCATCTCCATCTGGTTCCAATAGATATTCTGAAAACATGGAAGTAGAGAAGCTGTGCCTTTATGCAACTATTTGTTTACCAACCTTTTTTAAGCAAAATGCCCCTCTAATGCACCTTCATACTTGCCAACATCCCTCTTAGGCACAATATACTTTCCGGCATCCCCTTGGTGTCAACCATACGCTGACATAAGAAAAATGATTCTGCTTCAAATTTCAGTTGTCTTTAAATCTAGCTTACACAGCATCTGTGTGCTGTACAGCAGCTTCATTATCAATGTGATCCTTGAGCTTGGTGGTTTTTAGCAAAAGCTGAAATATCTGGTTCAAGTTGTGACAGCAAAAGCCTTAAGACCCATGTGTAACAATGTTCAAGAGGTTTCTGTTTTTTTATGTGAGTACAGTATGTGGCTTACTGCACTGAAGCCTCTTTCAACAAGGTAGGAGGATGGAAATGAAAATGAAGAGCAGCTTGACTATTTTCCAAAAGCCAACATATTTGAAAAGCATTTTTGCTTTTTCATCATTCCGAATTTCAATAATTTTGTCTTACACGCTCGCTTTCTGTTTTTCCATCTTGCAAAGAAATGGGTTAATTACCCATTCTGGAATTTCCAGATCATTCAAATATTTGAATCAATTCTGAAAATCCTTTTTCAGTGAATGCAAGTGTAAGCAGTACTCTTGCAAATCACTGTTTGTGAAAGAGTGTGCCATAATTTCATGCAGGAGAAATGAGAACATTTTTCTCATTTTGCTCATATAGTTCCAGTCACTCAAAGAGTGGTTGGTGCATGGAATGCACTGCCTGAATCAGTGGTGGAGGCAGATACACTAGTGAAGTTTAAGAGACTACTAGACAGGTATATGGAGAAATTTAAGGTGGAGGTTATACGGGAGGCAGATTTTGAGGGTCGGCACAACATTGTGGGCCGAAGGGCCTGTAATGTGCTGTACTATTCTATGTTCTATGTTCTGTGAAGCCTCAAAAGGATTCCTTGGGATCGGCAGGTTCACTGATTGCCTCTATATCGCTGTTTGGTTTCGGCCAGCACTGTATCATTGCACGAGCTGTTTTCCGTAGACCTGTAGAGAAAGTTAGGAGTGTGTACCTGACTTACCAAATGTTAAATTGCATGAACTCATTCCATGCTGCGTCAACTGTTGGTACCCTGCATGCTAAATTATGCATCAGGTCAGATAAGATTGCCGAATTTTAGACACGTTATGACAATGAATGCTCACTGTCCCCAGAACTGTGGTTCTTCCTGTATTCTAGTGGCCTTGTCCTTTTTTTTTGCAAGTCTCAGCTCTACTAACATTCAGTCAGGTCTTTAGTCTCAAACAAGAGAAAATTTGCAGGTGCTGCAAATCCAAGTAACACACACAAAATGCTGGAGGAAATCAGCAGGTTAGGCAGCATCTATGGAAAAGAGTAGTCGATGTTTCGGGCTGACACCCTTCAGGCTCTTGGCCTGATATGTCGAATGTACTTTTCCAGAGATGCTGCCTGGCCTGCTGATTTCAGTATTTTATGGTATGTTACTTGTGTCTCAAGTTAGGGATGCTGCTTACTGCCCCCGAAGAATCTTAAATGACACCCTCTCCTGATGACTTCTAGTTCTCCTAATGCCCCCTGAGGACACATAACCACCCCCATTGGGAATCACTAATTTAATTGTACAAAACTCTGATGTAAATAATTAAATAACTTCTATTACTGAATTGCTTTACATGAACATCTGATGATCAAATTGTCAATGACAGAACTGCAGGGGGTACTGGTGTGCCACTTGGAGTTTCACAAGTTATTTCCTTTGTAGTGCGTCCTCAAGCCAGGCGAGTGAGGTCTCTGTAAGCGAGACTTTTCTATAAAGGTCTTCCTAAAACAAACCATCCCTTTACACAATAGGGGTGCCAGAGACAGACGAGATAGGAATAATGGAAGGATGTTAAATACACCCTACAACTAAGGGACAATTGCTTTACTAACTTCAAAATATTGTCGGCTTGAAGTTTCGACTGACTTTTAACACCTCTATTGTGAATGGTAATTGAACTTGTAAGTAAGGAATTCAAACATATGCAATTTACCAGATGATCAATATCCATAAATGATAAAGGAATTCTGTATAAAAATGCATCTTACTGTCATAGAAACATAGAAAACCTACAGCACAATACACAAAGCTGTGCCAAACATCTCCTTACCTTAGAAGTTACCTAGGGTTATCCATAGCCCTCTATGTTTCTAATAAATTTACTGTCCTGGCTTCAGAATAGTGTGGGTGACAGGGGTCATGGTGTTCTCCCTGTACACAAGTAAAATGTAAGGCATGGTTGAGTTGTAACAGTGTGATTATAATGGGTCCAGTTATTTTAGTTATTTTATTTTGTTCTCAATGACGACACTGCAGGTGCAATAGACCTGAGAAAGATTATGTTTCCTCATTTCCTTTATCAGTCATGGAGAAAAAGCTTGTATCTATTGATGAAATTGCGATAGCAGAGTACTTAGAAATAATACAATAGATATTAAAGGAGAAATTGTGCTGAAGAATTTCAATTAGCATTTTTTGAGTTTGTAATAAGCAGCAGGAAATAAAATAATAGATAGGGTACAAATAAGAGAAAATCTGCAGATGCTGGAAATCCAAGTAACACACACAAAATGCTGGAGGAACTCAGCAGCCCAGGCAGCATCTATGGAAAAAAGTAGTTAACGTTTGGGTGGACTCCAAACTGACGAGGTGAACATCGACTTCTCAAACTTCTGGTAATGCCCCCCAACAACCCCCCCTCACCATTTCCCATCTCCTTTTCCCTCTCTCATCTTATCTCCTTGTCTGCCCATCAGCCCCCTTTTTCTTTCTTCCATGGCCTTCTGTTTCTTTCACCAATCAACTTCCCAGTTCTTTACTTCATTCCTCCCCCTCCAGGTTTCACTTGGTGCTTCTCTCTCCCCTCCCTCCACCTTTTAAATCTACTCCTCAGCTTTTTCTCTCCAGTCCTATCAAAGGTTTTCAGCCCAAAACGCTGACCGTACTTATTTCCATTTCTTATCACTGGCATAAATCCAGTAGCATAATTGCACCCACATTGTTCTTTGAGTCTGAAAGGGTAGGTGTTGTCTTTCACCACTTTGGGAAATTAACAGTGTACAAGGTGGAGCAAAGCGCTCCCTTGACATTTTGTCCAATGTTGCTCCCTCAGTAGATGATGATCCAGGTAAAATATCTATTATTGTCCAACTATGGAGCAATTTACCCTATAGGAACATGTTTGGGTAGCTGAGTCATCGCTGAATAAGGGTTTGTCCAATTAACTTCTGTAGACAGTCGCTGCATCTTTTGTACATCTATTTTGTACGTGAGTCGAATTCTCAGAGTGAGGTTGGGCTTCTCATTAGTGATGCCAGAACAACAACATCAATGTCAGCAAAATGAAAGAACAGCTTGTTGACGTCAAGCAGGGCGGGAGGAGAACATGTCCCAGTGTGCACAATGGGATCAGTGATGGTGTGAATCAGCAGTTTTTAAATCCTGGACATTGACAGCTTAGGGTCTGAGGAAAGGGATTTACTAAGGACTTGAGAGGGAGGCCAGTAAATGGAATGATTGAAGAAGATACATGAACAACATTTAATAGGCACTTGGGCAGGTAAATGGACAAGAATGGTTTAGAGGGACATGGCCAAATGCAGGGATATAGGATGGACTTAGTAATCTTGGTTGGCCGGAACCAGTTGGGCCATGTCGTGTGCCTCTCTATTATCTCACTTCAAGAGCTGGCTCAGATACTTTCACTTGGGAGGAATTAGCAAAAAGTGCTATAGATTAAATTACTTGGTACAAGACAACCAAATAAATAGGGTGCAGGTACTACCTAAACTGGGGTGGCATGGTTAACGCAATGCTTTACAGAACACCAGCTGTAAAATCAGGGATCAATTGCTGTTGCTGCCCGCAAGGAGTTTGTGCATTTTCCCCATGACCGTGTGGGTTTCCTCCCCCATTATCGGGTTGTGAGCACATTATTTTTGGTGCTGGAAGAGCGGCAACACTTGCGGGCTGCCAGGGACAGTCCTTACAAATTTGATTTGATGCAACCAACATGTTTCATCACGTGCTTCGATGTGCATGTGACAAATAAAGCTAATTTTTAAAATCATCTTCAGATCGAATGCCACTTGGAGTGGACTCAGAATTTCTGGATAATGCAGCTGATGATAAAATGTCATTGTACCTAAATTCAGCTTAAAGGCTCAGTCTCTGAGGGTGTATGCCCACTAACAATTGTGCCTTGAATAGGTAATTTACTGATCCTGTGATATTTGGAAGGTTTATATTGTGACAAATGTTACTGAACTGTGCAGCAGTTCCACTACAATATGCAGCAGACCTTTGCTGAAGTAACCAGGGACCTTTGGTACCTCCCTTTCTATGGAGAAGTCCAACATTTCACCACTTGCCTGGGGAGTGCATGCAATAGGATTTTATGTGCTCTTGTCTGCTCCCTACTTATCTGAAATTCTGAAGAGTTTTGATTTTAAGGAATGAGTGAGACCAGTTTCACAAATATTAGCCAATATATCTGTAGGAGTTCCCAGGCTAACATGAAATTTTGAGTTGGTGATTCAGCATTAGTTGATCTGACTTTCTGCACCCCAGAAGCTTATGGAATCATGTGAATTTCTGGACATTAGGACCAAGGAATATTTTATAAACAAAGATACCTCCACTCCCTAAAAAAGCAGCATAGAATAAGAAAATAATTGTTTGGGAAAATCCTCCACCCATGTCATTGATAATATAATGGTTCCTGATAGATAGATAGATCACAAAGGAAATTACAGTGTCACAGTAATATTACAAGTGCACAGGTATACAAATATACAAATATTAGAAGAAAAGTAAAAAAGAATAAAAAGTAAGTTACCGCAAATAGTCTAACAGGAAGGGGTCATCACTTCCCCAGCTATAGGTTGACTCATTGTAGAGCCTAATGCCCAAGCATATGGCACACTTTGGAGCAGCACAGTTGTCTTAGTCTGTTACTAAAAGTGCTCCACTGTTCAGTCAAGGTGGCATGCAGAGGGTGCGAAACATTGTCCAGAATTGACAGGATTTTCCACGGGGTTCTTAGTTCTACCACAGCCTCCAGTGCATCCAGTTTGACTCCTGTAACAGAGCCAGTCTTTCATAAGAAGTAGGAGCAGGAGTAGGCCATCCAGCCCATCAAACCTGCCCCACCATTCAATAAGATCATGGCTGATCTGTCCATAAATTCAGCTCCATTGACCTGCCTTTTCCCCATAACCCTAAATTCCCCTACTATGTAAGAATCTGTCTAACTGTGTCTGGAATATATTTAGTGAAGACGCCTCAACTGCTTTCCTGGGCAGAGAATTCCACAGATTCATCACTCTCTGGGAATAACAATTTCTCCTCAACTCTGTCCTAAATCTTCTCCCCTGGATCTTGAGGCAATGTCCCCTAGTTCTGGTCTCACCTACCAATGGAAACAATTTTCCTACTTCTATCCCTTTCAAAATTTTGTATGTTCCTATAAGATTCTCTCTCATTCTTCTGAATTTCAGACAGTATAGTCCTAGGTGACTCAATCGCTCATCATAGGTTAACTCCTTCATCTCTGGAACTTGGTGAACTTCCTCTGCACTGCTTCCAAAGCCAGTATATCCTTCCTCAAGTATGGAGACTAGAAGTGCACATTGCACTCCAGGTGCAGCCTCACCAGTACCCTGTATAGTTGCAACATGACCTCCCTGCTCTTGAATTCAATCCCTCTGGCAATGAAGGCCAACATTCCATTTGCCTTCTTAGAGAGTATAGGCTACAAAAAAAAAGGGAAAAAGGAATTCTGCTGATATCTGGCATTGATTGGCAGGGCAAATGTCTTTGTGCTATATTTTGCAAAGTGTAGAAAATGTGGAATATGAAATTAAGGAAACACCTACATAGAGGGATAAAGCCATATCACCTGTATGATACAGTAAGTTGTGGCAGAACTGCTACCTGCTGTACTGGAACAGAACTGGGCAGTTAATAGATAATGACAAATAACTTCTTAGTCATGATCTACCTCTAATTTGATCAACAGATTACAATATCTGTAGAATGGCTGTCATTACAGTCATCAATACTCTTCCAGACTTTGTGCAGCCAAATTTGTTTCTTTTCTATGCACTTGTGAGTGTTATCATCAGCAAAATAACACCAAAGAAAAACTTCAAATGAATGTCAGTCCTTCCTGCAGATCTATCATTGGCAATTTAATCATTAAGATATTCATTGCAGAGCAGCTTGCTTTCTCACTGCATGCTAGTGGATTAAGTTTCGTCAATTTTCAACGAGACTACCTTGACTATACAATGACTGGTCCCTTTAATATTGATTTAATTTTCTTGCTGGACATTTGCTTCACAAAATGGCTGACATTCTGATTCCTCGGAGAACCAGTTGCATTGAGTCTAAATCTTTCTGTTAAAAAAATTTAGGCAGTAAGTACGGTAACAGGCCATTTCGGCCCAGCAAACCTGCAATGTCCAATTATGCCCATGTGACCAAATAAGCTACTAACCTGTATATGTTTGGAATGTGGGAGGAATCCAGAGCACATGGTCAAAGGGGAATGTACCAGCTCCTTACAGATAGCAGTGCAAATTGGATCTGGGTCACTAGCACTGTAATAGTGTTACAATAACAGCTACTCTCCTGTGTTACGTATCCCGTAACTGGATAACTTACCAGCAAAGATAGAGAGGTCTGTTGAAGTCTGATGTCACTATTTTCAAACGTTTTTATTTATAAAGGGGCACAAAAGTAAGGTTAATGCAAACATTCAGATAATGCACATCACCAATACGCAATCTAAAGCCTGGATATAGTCATAATCATCATTAATCTCGGCTGTTGTCTAGGGGATAATATTTTTCTGTCCATTGGAAATCTAAAGAGTCATTCAAAAGTCTTTCGAGGAATTTCTGGGTGTCACGTGTCTTAGAGGGATCAGTGAGAACGAAAAGAAGACTTGCCCGTGTCTTTTTGACCACTCCGTTAAAATCAGGGGAGCGTTGGTTTCCCCGTTGTTAGTTCGAAGTCCTTCTCGGTATTATCAGCCACCCGCTCCCCAGGCAAAGGGGTTAGGAGCGCACGTGGCATTGAGTGGCTTCCAGCTCTCCCGGGAGCGTTGAGCGAGCAAGTTCCTCTGGTGCATCGCTAGGGTACTGCCTCCTGCAGTCCGCTTTTATCTTTACTTGCAGAGTTGTAGCTGTCCATCAAAGTGGGGGGATGCAATCTCCACCCCCACATGGCCCGAGGGTGTTCAGGTTCATGGTAGTTGTCACGTAGCCGGGACTTGCACGTGACACAGGTGCCTCGAAGAACAAATGGTCAAAACCGTTGCATTGTCTCTCACTTCCAAGTCCCGAATTAATAGCGATCTTGCGATTCTCTGGAAGGAGGGGGCTGCTCCCGCTCCTTCGGCCCCTCAGAGCTGTGGTACCTTCATAACACCTGTTCTTGCTGATCCAGTCTTTCTGCATTATCCTTTCTCAACTTGAGCTCAAGTAGAAGCCTCCTTTTAGTTTGCTGCCATTATATTTGAAATGGATTCAGGCCAAATTGTCCTTCTATACCTCTGAGATCAGAGAAAGCCTTAAATTCAGAAGTGCTTCTGTTGTGATAGGGTTCTAATCCCCCAATAAAATTAAAGATTAAAGATTTAGAATGTTCAATATTCCATTGGAATAAATTACTTCTCAACTTCTTGCTTTCTTTTTTTCTCAGATCAGAGTGTAATAATACATTTGTAACTGATTAGCTCAGTTTATCAACTCTATCAAATGGACTAAAAATGATGGAGGTCCATTTCCAATCCATGCTTCATGAAACTACAGTACATTTGAAAATGAGTTAAGAAATCCAGTAGAGGCTTCTTGAGTCCCTCTAACATCATGGCATTTAATTGTCTGTGCAAGTGCATGCTTAATAACACATACTCTAAGTGTCACATGCTGGATCAGAGAAAGGCAAAACATTTTCAATGGAACAGGACAGCTCAGTTTATTGCCTTTCTTTTACTTCTGATCCAGAGTGGTTATACAATATTTCCTTCTACCTTGGCAGGTTGACTGCAAGGAAAGACTCTGGCTTGGAGTTCCTATTATGGTACGGTTCAAGGACTCCTGCGTGGGTTTTCTCCAGGTCCATGTAACTATCCTTCATGTGCCCCAATTTCCTCTCACATTGCAAAGGCATATAGTTGAGTAATGGTTCATAACTTGTGGACATGTTCTTTTCACACCAGGAGCATGGTAACACTTGTAGGCTACCGCTGCACACCTTCAGACTCTGTTAGTCATTAACACAAACAATGCATTTTGCTTGTTTTTGATATTTTGATATACATGTGACAAATCAAGTTAATCTTTAAATCCTTATTCTAAACAAGCTCATATATAGATAGGTATAGCATACTCCATAATCTAATAAGAAAGGAGATGCATATTTCTGGTTTGAATACATCTTGTCAGATTGGGAATGATCAGGTTATTCCAAGCTCCATCATTATGTTATTTGCTGGAACATTATATTCCGTCAGAGTCTTTCAGGATCTGATTATACATTACATCTGCCCTCCCTACTCAAACTCCCCAATTAAATCTTAACCTTACTCATGTCTATTCTTGCTTACTCTTATTTATCCTATGATGTGGCATTCATTTCCTCACTACACTAAGATCTACTTTTCTCCTTGTCCGAATCACGAAAACGTAATGATTGGTAACACAGGAGATTCGGCAGTTTCTGGAAATCTTGAGCAGAACGCACAAAATGATGGAGGAAATTAGAAATAACCAGTTGACCCTTCATCAGGACTGGAAAAGAAGAGGACAAAAGCCAGAAATAGAAAGTGGGTGGAGGGGGATATGTAAAAACTAGTGATAGTTGGGACTAGGTGTAGGATCCCATTGGAGACGGTGGATGTTGCGGAGAATGATATGCTGGATATGAAGGTTTTGGAGTAGTTTCCATTGCATCTGATGGAATCATGTGACCAGACATCTCTCCCCACGCTCCTCCACCCTGTTTTTCACAGGGAATGATCTCTGCATGACTTCTTTCACTCATCCCTCCCTACATAGCTCCCTTCTGGCACCTAACTCCTCAATCATAATAAATGCTTTACCGTCCCCTACACCTTAACCCTCACCGCCATTCAGGGTCCTAAACAGTCCTTCCCAGTGAGGCAGTGCTTCAGCTGCAGTCTCTTTTGGAGTAATCTACTGCCCATTACCGCTCTCCCGTTCACACCTCCTTTGTTTATTCTCCTATCAGATTCCTTTCTCTTTAGCTCTTTGCCTCTATCAGCTCCCAGCTTCTCTCATCATCCCACCTTTGCCACCCACCCACTTCCACCCTCATCTAGTTTCACTTATCACTTTTTAGCTAATACTCCACCACCCTACACTTGCTTATTCTGACTTCTATCCCCTTTCTTTCCTGTCTAGATGAAGTGCTTCAGGCCGAAATTTCCTGTCTTTATTCCTCCAGATTAGATGCTGCCAGACGTGCCGAATTCCTCCAGCATTTTGTGAGTTTTGCTTAATGATTGGTTGCAGGGTCCAATCTTTTATCCTCTAAAGCGGATTGAAAATGTACATATTTACTGAATGGTGGAATTCTTTCCATTTCACAGGATTTTGATTTACGATATTCCATGTTGAATTTGCAGCAACACAGGCAGGTCACACAGTGAGAATTCTCTGTTGTTCCATCAACAAAATACATGAGATTATACCACCACTTTCAGTTCTCCATTCTTTGAATGGTTGCACAACTTAAAGCTTCATTTCTTGGACTCATATGTCCTCCTACACTGATTGGTTGTATTGCGAAGATGAATATCAGAGTTGTATTGTACATGCATACTTTGACAATAAAAATGAACCTATGAACTTTAAGAGTCATAGAGTTGTAGGTTTTCACAAATAAAATGAAGAGAGGTATTTTACATTTAATGTAACCCTTAACACATTTTATTAAACTCCAAAAGCTAAACACCAAAGCGTGCAACAAAATCTTTACATAATAATGTAGATACGTCAGACCAGCCTCTTAAAGTGAAATCTCAACTCAATGTCAATGGTTGTGAATTATGTACATTTCTGCTAATTCCATTACCCTACACAGCCCTGCAGAGAATTCACTGAAACCGACATTGTGAGTTTGTCTGGAGCTTGGACAAACCATTCAGCTTGGGTTCTGTGTTCCATGGGTGGAGGAAGAGCAGGAGCCTTTGGCTCATCTGGAAGTGTATCAGCACGCTCATGGCCATGTTGTGAATCCAGGGGCGTGGCAGCAGACTTCACCAAATCTTGGCGGGCCAGTTTAAGGTGATCTACTGAAATACTTTCAGATTTGCCCTCTTATCTATGATGAAAGTCTTTTCTCCCTGTTCCAGATTATGGAACATGCTATTGTAAGGGGGTCTAAGGGGATGTTGGTATGCATCATGTTGGACAAAAACAAATAAGGTAGAATGTAGGTCACAGGAACCCACAAGTGCTGTATGTCATGATGGGAGGTAGTAATGGGTGAAAAGGAATGGAGTTTACTGAAGTGGGTGGAACACTGTTGAGAGGCTGAACGGTTTCTTTAGGCATTAGGTCATGGCATTAGGAATGAAATCACCTGGCTTGTAATGGCTGCCGATATTCCAACTCTACCACAGATGTCCTCAGGTCTTCTGTTGGAGCAGGTCTGAACCCGAGCAGGACCCACTGGAGACAATTATGTCAACACTCATTGGTCAGGGAAGCCCTCAGAGCAGCCTTTATGGACCGGTGAAACCACCCACGTAGGCCATTGGGCTGTGGGAGAATACACTGTGGTGTGATGTAGCCTAATGCCGAGGTTCTGGGCCATCATAGCCCTGAGGTCTGAAATGAATTGGGGACCGCAGTCAGAGAAAATATCAAATGGGGTGTCAAACCAAGTGACCCAAGTGCTGATGAATGGTTGACACATGTCTGCTGCTGTCATCAATGCTCAAGGGATGACCTCTGGCTACTTGATAAGAAGGTGCATGACACAGTGGGAGGGAGGAAGAGGACCAACAAGGTCCACATTGACATGGTCAAACTGTGGCTCAGGGACCTCAAAAAGTGGCAATGGCGCCTGAACATGACGGCTAATTTTTGCCCACTGGCACTCCACATAAGCTGCAGTCCAGTCACTCATGTCCTTCCTGAGGTTGTGCCATACAAACGTTAGTGCAACCATTTGCTGTGAGACCTTCCAGCCTGGATGTGAGAGGCCATGTACGGAGTTGAAAACATTCCATCTCCAGTTTGCAGGCACGATGGGGCAAGGGTTGAGACTTTGCAGAGAACAGAAACCCCATTTTCCTCAAACTTCATATCAGCCAACTGCAGACCAGTGACTGCTGTTCAGTAAGCCTGGTCATTATCTTGGTCAGCTGCCATGCTGGCATAGTCAATCCCTATGTGTATGGCCTCAACGGCTGACCATGAGAGGCAACCAGCCACGGCATTATTTTTCCCTTTGACATGCTTTATATCAGTGGTGAACTCTGATATGTAGGCCTGGTCTTATATGCAGACCAATGGTCTGATATTTTGGTCATCACATGCACGAGGGGTTTGTGTTCAATAAACACTGTGAAATGGTGACCCACTAGAAGAAAAAAAAATGGTGGACAGCTAGATAGAGACCGAGAAGCTCATGGTCAAATGTTCTGCACTTCCTTTCGGGGGGACGGAGCTGTTGGCTGAAGAAAGAGAGTGGCTGCCACATGCCTCCAACCAACTGTTCATGCAAAACACCAATAGCATAGCCTGAGTCATCAGCTTAATGGCTATTGCTGCTTTGGGGAGTGGGTGTTCCAATGGGGTGGCATTAGTAGGTGCTTATTTGATATCATTGAATGCTCTGGTCATATCTGCTGACTAGTCAAGTATTTGATTCAAGGTATTGCCTTTTTGCACACTACACAGGGGGAGCATAAATTCAGCAGCTCACAGAATGGAAGATGATGGACTGGCAGGCCTTTTGTGGATATGTAGTGCTCGATCCCATGTTTTATGACTGTAGTGGAGAATGTGGGCTTGGTAAGATTTGGGAATTCGCCCAGCGGTCGAATAAACTCACCTGCAGTGGTGCATGCACTTGACAGAGTCATTGTGGAGAACTTACTGCTTGGAGTCAAGGATTCAAGGACCGCACCCTATCACCCACGGGGTGATCCCCAGCCAGAGACCTTTCCAGAAACGCTCTGGACCCTGGACATTAGCAAGAAGAGCAGGTGGAGTCAACATATTGGGCATCTGGTTCACAGTTATAATTGTACGCGAAGTGAAGCTATTGGGTACTCGCCATATTATCTGTTGTTCGGGTGCGAGGCGAGGTTGCCCTTTGACCTTTGTTTTGGGACTGACAAGGGTGACTTACCACCAAAGGCTTACCTGAAGTATGTGTCTGACATGAGAAAAGAGTTGAAAACGGCTTATGAATTAGCTGGGGTTGCGGCTGCCCAGCAGAATCAAGGGAATAAGAGAAGGTATGATCAAAAAATGAGGTTCTCCCAACTCCTGCCAGAAGACAGACTCCTCATAAGGAATTTGGGTCTACCTGGAATGCATAAGCTGGCTGACCGCTGGGTGGCTACGCCCCATGTGGTGGAGAGTCAGATGCCAAACCTAGCAGTTTTCCGGGTGAAACCAGAGGATAGGACTGGGCCTGTCAAGATTTTGCATCGGAACCACCTGTTGCCTCTGGTTCAAGAGGTGCAGATAGACCCAAGGCCCGACTTGGAGCCTACACCTAGTAAGAGAACTCTTCGTAATGTGCGGGGGCTTCTGGGCCCCCAACAGGCGAGGTTAGGCTGGTCCCCACCCCTGAGAGGAATAATGAGGACCTAAATGTATGGTATATGCTGCCTTTCGCTAACTCCCCAGTGATTCAGGAAGAGACTCCTGACCCTTCTCCTGCTGAGTCAGGTGAAGTGGGCAGCCTGGGTTACAGTGGGACACTGAAGGAGAGGAAGCGGAGCCTGGCCACAGGACAGAGGGCTCTGAGTTGCAGGGGGGGCATGAGTGACAGGTCGGGGGAGGACTCGCCAGGTAGACCAGAAGTATCCCCAGTAGCATCTGAGCCTGAAGAGGTAGGTGGGGAGGTACAGAGGTTTCAGAGAATTAGGAGATCACCAGATAGGCTGGCCTATGTAGCGCCAAGGGAACAGGGTGTGATCTCTACCATTTTGGGGAGCTAAGTCACTGCCTTTTACACCTGGATTGGGCTTTGTGTTTTGCAGGAAGTGTTGGCAAATTATCTCAATGTCATGAGGACATGACTAAATTTGGTGGGGGGGGGGGGAGAGTGTAATGCGCTGTAAGGAGTCACTGCTAATGTAATGGCAATAAAAATATTGAAAAAGGAAAGGCAATGACCAAGATACTACCTGAACTAGAGGACAGGGGTTATCTTGAGCAAGATATGGTTTTTCTCTTTGGACTGATGGAGCAAGAGATGTGACCTGGATTGCGGTGTACAAGGGTGATAAGAGTGAGAGCCAGAGACTAGAGGAAAGTAGTGGGGAGATGTTGGAGGTAATTTCTTTACACGGGGTGGTGGTATAGCAGATCTATTAGGGGCATTTAAGAAATTCTTAGATAGGCACATGGATGAAAGACAAACAGATGGCTATGTAGAAGAGAAGAGTTGTGTTGATCTTAGAGTACGTTAAAAGGTCAGCACAGCATCATGAATCGAAGGGCATGTACTGTGCTATGATATTCTATGCTCTATTTCTATTATAGTAATGGATAAAAAGGAATTGCTAATGAAGCAGCACACAGTCTCATATTTGTTTCCTTAGTTAAGTACCACAGAGTATTTCCTTCATCATCCTTCTGCATAGTGGATGAATTATTTCATTCCATTGCTGATTGAAGGATTTCATTTCCAAAGGCTTTTGTGAGTAAATATGGATTTGTTATAGCCAATTTTTTGTCTTGTGGAGAACTAAAAACACCAGAAGTATAGAGTGTAAATTTGCTTGTAAAACTTCAGCATCAATTGGTCCAACTCTCCTACTCCCCTTCAGCTCAAGGCTAAGTCATAGAACTATAATGTTCTGTAGCATGGAGTTGCACATTAAGCCAACTATCAAGCATGCATCTACACTAATTCTATTTTTAAGAATTCTGTCTACATTCCCATCAATCCCCTGAGATTTTATTACTCATTTGCACACTGGGGTGATTTGCAGTAGTCAGTTATCCCATGAACATTACAGACTCATGTCTACTACCATCCAGAAGAATGAAAACAGCAGAGAGCTGGGAACACCACCACTTGGAAATACCCCACCGAGTTACTCACCATCCTTTCGTGAAAACGTTCCTTCATTGCCGCTGGGTCAAAATCATGGAATTCCCTCCCTAACAGCTCTGCTGGTGTACCTACACCTCAGGGACTACAATGGTTCAAGAAGGCAGCTCATTACCACCTTTTCAAGGGCAACTAGGGATGGGCAATAAATGCTGACTTAGCTGGCAACGCCCACATCCCGTGAATGAATAAATTTAAAAATTTGAGGCAGTAGAATTGGGAACACCTGATTATTACCCATATGGTCATGGACCACTACAAACTTTTAAGTGAAGGCCACCCTAAAGGGAAATTCTTTTTGTAGAAAAAGGGGTTCTTTTTGATAATATTTCTGATACTCAGTATTATGTGAGCTTGTTTGTATCTGTTGTCTTTCCACTTCCAAAAGGCAGAGAATACCTGAATTCTTTCAGTCTTGCAACAGGAAGACATAGGGAGCTGCTCTATCCCAGGAGTTGTGCAAGGAACTTGACATTGTGCAAGTGTGGTTGCCCTTTTTGGATGGTTGTGCATCACATCTTTACTGACAGTTATTGTGGTTGAGTATTGGGTTATTTTACAAAAATCAGTAAACCATGGCTTCAAAAAGAAGATAACTGCATTCTGTCTTTTTATAGTCACAGCCCAAGGATGTAACAGGGTGGAACTGTGTGCATGTTTAGAATATACTGGATATTCTTTCAAAGATTAGCTTATTTGAGCGACTGGTTAAACAAAAGTAGCAGTTACATAATGTTTACGTGGATTCCTACTTAAGCACCCTCCTACTGGGGTGTGGCGATGGTTAGGTGCTGAAGCTATAGATATAAGCAGGACCTGCAGAAGTGGAAGTGACTTTTTCATTTGGAGACGTTGGTCAGAGCATTTGAGAAAAAGAATAAGAGATTACCTTGTTGCAACAGCATGGAGACTTGTGAGTTTGAAGTTTTAATGCTAAAAGATTGCTTGCTTTGCTTCCTGTATTTGTGGCAAATGATTTCTCTCTTCTGCTTTATGTAATTAGCTTGTGGTACAATTAAAGAATGCCTGCCACAGTGATTGACAATGGTGTCTAATTCTGTCCTGTGCTCCTATTTGTTCCGCATTTTGTTTTGAAAGCATGAACTCCTTTCTTTTTGGTATTATTTTGATCATGGATGTAAGTTTAAAATGTTTTGTACCTAGGCTTTTCTTCTAGATGTTTATACTTAGCTTATGTGCTTAACATGTGTTTTTAAGAGCGTTAGAACATTTTTTAGAAAAGACAGTTGGAGTGAACTTTATGAGTCATTTTAATGTTAGCAAAGGCACTCCTTCACAATGATAATCAGTGAACTCAGCAAGAAAAAAACAAGGATGTTGAAGCAAGATTGGGATACAATCTACAAATGTTTGTATTTGTATGCACATGGTATATAGATAGCTGTGCTAGTATCAGTTTATATGGGGGGCTAGAGCATGGTAGGTATTGGTATGATTGCCTCCAGGGTAGCAAGATGGTGTAGCAACAACTTACATTAGTTTATTGTTGTCACGTGTACTAAGATTCAGTGGAAAATTTGTCTTGCATGTTGTTAATACATCATTACATCATTGTTAATAAATCATTGCACTGTGCATTGAGCTTGAGTAGGTGGAAAAATAGCAAAGCAAGATAAAATCTAAACGCTACCAAAAAGTGCAGTGCATGTTAGCATAAAGTGTAAGTTCATAACAAGGTAGATTGTGATTTCTAGAGTCCATCTTATTGCACTAGAGGTCCAGTCAAGAGTCTGACTGATAACTGTGGGATAGAAGCTGTCCTTGAGCATGGTGGGACATGCTTTTGTATCTTCTGCGCAATGGGAGAGGGCAGATGAGAGACTGTCCAGTGTGGCTGGGGTCTTTTATTACAAGAATTATATTTGGAAACAGTGGGATGAGTGGAGTGGGGTAGGTTGGTTCCTTTGATGTGTTGAGCAGTGTCTACAACTCTCTGTAGTTTCTTGTGGTCATATGCAGAGCAATTGGCATATCAAGATGTTATTCATTCAGACAGAATGCTTTCTCTGGTGCATTGATAAAACATGATAAGAGTTGATGGGGACATGCTGAAATTCTTTAGCCTCCAGAGGAAGTAGAGGCACTGTTGTCTTTTTTTGGCCATGATATCAATGTGGTTGGACCAGGGAGGTCTATAGGTGATCTTCACATCTAGGAACTTGTAGCAGCTGTGTACGCTCTGAACCTCAACACCACTGATGTGAACCAACCCCCCCACTCCCACCTCAGCTGTCTGGAGTCAATGACCACTTCATTTGATTTTTGACATTGAGGAAAAGGTCATTGTCATGATAACATTTCCGCCTGTATCCTGACTCATTGTTATTTGAGATGTGGCCCACTGCAGTGGTATCATCTCCAAACTTGTAGATGGAGTTAGCGCAGAATCTAGCCATGCAGTCTTGAGTGTTCAGGGAGTGGAGCAGGGGGCTCAGAATACAAACTTGTGGAGCATCAGTGTTTAGAATCGTTGTGGCAGAGGTGGTGGTACTTATCCTAATTGTGGTCAGAAGGAAAAGGATCCAGTAACAGAGGGAAGCATTAACTCTCAGGGTTGGAATGTGGTGATGAGCTTGCTTGGAACGATAGTATTGAAAGCAAAAATGTAGTCAGTTATCAACAGTCTTCCACGGGTGTCTTTACTGTCTAGTTGCTTCATAAATGAGTGTGTGGTCTCTGCTGTTGATCTGTTTTGATAGTAGGCAAATTGTGAAAGGTCAACAGTGTTTGGAAAGCAGGAGTTGATGAGTCACTACTGAAACACCAAAGCTGGTGAAATAAAGATCTTTATTCATCACAATAAGCAGGAATTCTACTTGAATGCCCTCTCTGAAGACTCTTCCAAACTCAAAAAATACCATATATTATACCGTTAACATCAAAGGTAAGAGCTGGTAATTCAATACAATTTTTCATTAGTTACAATGACATCACTTCAATTTCTTGGGCTGACAATTCCTCCTTTGAATTACAGAGGTACAGTAGGAGACACATCTGGATGTTTAAATGCAGGGCCTCTTCATCCATCCTACCTATGTCATTGTTAGCAAACATGGATCACAACCTCTGGCTGCTCACTCTCCCACTTAAAGTGTGCTGTGGACTGTTTCTGAGGTGTCCCTGATCTGGAACACAGGAGGCAACAAATTACCCCAGAACCTCATTCTCATCTGTAGAACCTCTTTTCTGTTCCCCTAACCAATGAATCCACTCTCACTACCATTCATCCCTCTCCCTCCTTCCCTTCTGAGGGGCAGAGTCAGACTCATAGCCAATAACCTGACCCCTGTGGCTTTTCTCTGCTGGATCATCTCCCCAATAGTATCCAAAGCGGTAGGCCTGTTATTGAGGGGAATGGCCACAGGGAGATTCAGCACTGGCTGCCTATCCCCTTTCCCCTGCCTGATAGTTATCCAGTTACCGGCGTCCTGCACTTGGGATACAACTACTTACTTGTATGCCCTGTTTTTCAAACCCTCAGCTTCCTGTTCATCCAGTTCCAGCTCCAACTGCATAGTACAGTCTGTTGGAAGCTGCAGCTGGATACACTTCTTGCAAATGAGGGCATCAGGGACACTGGAGGTCTCCCTACATTCCCACACCCACTAGGGGAGCATTCCAGTATCCTGTCTGGAATCCACACTAAATGGGCAATAAGAAATAACTATCCTCACTGGAATTCAGGAGAGTGGGAGGAGATCTTATAGAAACATATAAAATTATGAAAGGGATAGATAAGATGGAGGCAGGAAAGTTGTTTCCACTGGTAGGTGAGACTAGAGTTAGGGGATGGTTTGGGGGAGTAGATTTAGGACGGAGATGAGGAGGAGGTGCTTTTTCCAGAGGTTGGCCAGATCTGCCATGATCTTATTGAATGTTGGAGCAGGCTTGATGAGCCAGAAAGAATAAATAATGAAAAATAATCTACCTACGGATGAGTCTCTCCTCGCTAAAGCCTCAACTTCCCACTCTGACATTAGCCTACTCTTACAATGGCCACTCTGCTTAAACGTTTTTTGATTAGTCCTTGCCAAGTGCCTAATAATGTGTAATCCAATGTCTCCTCAAGAATGTGACATGCAAAATGTTCCGACTACCTCCGCTTGCTTCTTTTAAACTTTCTCTCCCCAAGCAATCCGGTGCCTCCTTAATTTAAAGCTGTGGTATCTTCCCTCATTACTGCCATTTCCACCAGTTGACCACGTATCGCTCCACACTCCTGAGCTGGATCGTTTCCCATATTCCACCGTCATTTCACCTTAACCACTTGGCAAACCATATCTCTTGAGAAGCCAACATTTTGCTGCGGGCTATCAACTTGTGCAGTATAGACAGTACTGTATGTAAAGCTATACTTTCAACTTCAGACTGATTACTGCTTGCAATTTGCATTAAGAACTGAAGACTGGCTCTTGTTTGAATTAATACATTATATGCTGTATTCACATAACTCCAGAATATTCTTTAAAATATCTCATGACTAAGCTCTCGACGCTCTTCATGATGGTACATGTTAGAGCCATTAATGACTGTGCGGAAGTCATTAATGCACATTACCTAATGTTGCTACTCATAGCTCCACGGACCTGCATTCAACCTTGTTGTTAGGTCTATCTTTGTGGAGTTGCAGTTTCTTCCTGTTAAGGGATAGGTTCCTTTAATTGATGACAGTAAATTGCCCTTTGACGTAGGGAGGTCACAAATGACCCAAACATTGGTTGATAAGCAAATGAGAAAGTAAAAGCTGGAGGCAACAAGGAACGGAGCAATGAACCTGATGAGATCCTTCTATTGAGAGTTGGCATAAACTTCATGAGCAGAATGTATTGCGCATCATCTCAAATTAGATTCAGACAATGTGCCACATTGGAGTGAAACCAATGGCATTACTTGCCATTGCACTGGATAAGTCGAGCATGACAGGTTACTGTTTCAGACTTATTCCTGACGTATAATGGGTTGATGATTGGTACTTGTAGGATTATTTGAGGGTGGGGTTGGAAGGAGTGTTATTGCACCCAGAACAATGATCAGCTAAAATGCATATCGGGCAAATATCTTCTAGTTATGATAGATAGCTGAATTTAAATTTGAACAGCCACCACCTTAAAGCAAATGTGTCACAGTCAAATTTGATATCTGCAGGAAGGGAGAGGATGAGAATGACTGGGCAGATTACATGAGAATCAGAAATCAGGAACTAACAACACCTACAAAACCAGCTGAAGCAAATTATCCTAAAGAGATAATCAGAACAGTGTCGCACTCTAAGATTACAGGAAAATAAACTCAGGAATGAACTCCACCATGGATGCTCCCAAGGCAGACTGCGGAAGGAGAAGGGTTGGGCATGGGGCTAGTAACCCCGTCATGTAAAATTCAGAATTACAGAAACACTAACAGAAACTCTAAAGCCCAGACCACTGGGAGAGGGAGGATATCCAAAGATGGGCTACACCTGGGAACAACTTGAAAAACTGGCCCAGGAGAGGGGCTAAGGCAAGCTGCTTTCAATGGCTTATGTTCCAGTAGGGGTGTTGAGTTTAAGTGAGTAAGTTCAGTAATGGGATTGATAGGAATGCTTTGAGAGCAGAAAGGAGTCTAATCTACAATTGTTATGATACAGCAACAATGAATATAGAATTGAGGCAGGTTTTTTAATAAACAGATAAAACATTTATTAAACACTGCTCAATAAAGAAACCAAAAGTGAATAAACGACTAACTTAACCAGAAGTTAATGGCTCTATGGCAACTTGAACAGTTCTTAAAGCGATAAATGCAAAAGTCCAAATGATTTACACAGTCATTAAGGAGAGACTTTCCTGCAGTAATGAATTCCTTGACGATGTGACGTTACTGCTGATCCCAGCCAAAATATGTCTTGCCTGAAGGATTTACAATGAAGGAAATAAAAACAGCTTAAAAGAACTGACCTTCTCTTGACAAATAACACTGCGCACAGCTCTTTCTGCTTTCACAACACAGGAGCTATCTCGGATGTGGGTTACTACCCTCTGAATGTGGAATCAATAACGTCAATCCTGTACTACCAATGACTACACCAACTTTACTCAATCTTTCGGGTCTCCATACTTACATAAATTCTGCACTCTCCGACTGGACTAAACTGGCAGCATTTGGTGAGACTGCCAGCAATAACCTTTGAGACTTAAGGCAGAGAGTAAAACTCCACTTTAAAACAAAACTGCGTCATGAGATGAATACGCAGCATAACAGAGTCACTGACGAATTAAACCATGAACTGACCTGCGTCACAGCAGGCTTTCCCCTTTTATACCTGTTGAAACAGGCCATCACATGACCTCTTACTGATTGGAAAATTACATCATGTGATCTCACACTGGTGGGAAACTACATCACCCCACCATCACCAGATCATTACATCATGCTCACCAGATATTCAATTATGTTATGGCCATAAGACAGTCACAAGATACCCGCAGGGTATGTAACATAGTAAATAAATCAATTATGAGAACTCAGTCATATTAGTTTAAAAAAATTAACCAAATAGAAGCAAGAAACTATTTAGAAGAAACAGTATAATGGCTTATAAAATTCAAATCTTGTGTTAGTACACTTTATATCATGTGACTTAAAAACACATTTAAACTTACCTTGTCATTTTCCTTTAAAGCCCTGTATTTCAAACCAGACAGCTGGAGAATCAATACAACATTGAGACCATCGGACTTAATGAAGGTGTAGTGTTACGTACCCTGTAACTGGGTGTCTAACCAGCAGAGAAAGAAGAATCCGTTGGAGTCTGGTGGTACTATATTCAAAAGTGTTTATTAATAAAAATAAGCAAAAACCATATCAATAATGCAAATATATAGATAACACGAGTTAGCAATAATAAACCTCAAAGTGTAGGAATAATAATAAGCAATAATAAACAAGCTCTATCGATGTCTAGGGGTAAATGAATTGTCATAGAATATAAAGTTAAGTTCAGTTCATGTGTGCTGAGGTAGATATTGGTTGTTGTGTTGTAATCGTTGGAGAGAGCGAGAGAGAGAGCAAGTGAGAAGTAACAGCTACAGCAGTCAAACCTTCCTTTGCATTCTTGATCCGTCATGTCATTGTGGCTATTCAGTTATGACCCCTCTGTCCTTCAGCTAGATTGTTCTTCTGTGGTCTCAACTATCAATCAATTTTGAATGACAGACTCCATCAAACCAGCCCACTCTGGCTGTCGACTGAGGAATGTTAACGAACAGAATGGTATAAGATAAGTAACCCTCTCAGAAGTCATAATACGGTGAATCAACAAGTCTCTCTGCCCTCTCTTATCTGTAGCAGATGTTCTTGCATGTTTTCATCTCTCTCTCTCATGAGCAGCATAGCAACAGTAATGGTTCGTGATTCTCCCGGGGGGGGGGGGAATATGGGCAACTCTGCCCCCCATTGTCCATCAGAACTGTTCATCCTTCATAACAGTAGAAAGATTTTGATTCCCCCAGGGGATTTCCCAAGTTATCAGGTACACCAACTTAAAAAAAACTGTGCCTGTGTGAAATTCATAGAACACATTTAATAGTATATGCCTACATTTGAATATAAACCACAGTGGATTTCTGTCAACAGAGCTATACAGCGTGGAAGCAGGATCTTCCATTCATCAGGTCCGCGGCGACACTTAAGCATTCACAGAACATAAAACACTGAGCGGCACATGAGCATGACATTTGACCCATGACGTCTGCACCAAACAAGGTGCCGAATTAAATCTTTTCTGTGGTATGATCGATATTCCACCATTCCCTATGGATTCATGTATAAACACCACTATCATATCTTCTTCCTCTACCACTCTTGGCAGCACATTTCAGGGACCCACCACTCTCTGTGTAAGAACTTTACCCCTCACACCTCCTTTGAACTTTTCCTATCTCATCTTATAACCATATAACAATTACAGCACGGAAACAGGTCATCTCAGCCCTTCTAGTCTGTGCCTAGTCCCACCGACCCACACTCAGCCCATAACCCTCCATTCCTTTCCTGTCCATATACCTATTTAATTTTGCTTTAAATGACAATACCAAACCTGCCTCTACCACTTCTACTGGAAGCTCATTCCAGCATATCTTACATATATGCTGTCTAGTATTTGGCATTTCTACCCTGGGAGAAAGATTCCAACTATATACCCAATCCATGCTTCATTTTCATTTTATATTAAGTTCCCCCTCAGCCCCAGATTCTCCATAGAAAGCAACCCAAATATCTCCTTATAGAACACGCCCTTTAATCCAGGCAGCATCCTGGTAAACATTTTCTCCACCCTTTCACAAGCCTTAAATTCCTCTCTATCCTCCCTGTAATGGGGTGACCAGAATTGCACACAATCCTCCATGCAGCCTAACCAAAGATTTATGTAGCTGCAACATGACCTCTTTATCACACACAAAAATACAACTGCAGATGCTGTGGATCAAAGAATATGTACACGACGCTGGAAGAACTCAGCAGGTCAGGCAGCATCCGTGAGAAAAGAGTAGCCAACGTTTCGGGCTGAGACCCTTCATCAGGAATTTCCTGATGAATGGCCTCGGCCCGAAACGTTGGCTACTCTTTTCTCACGGATGCTGCCTGACCTGCTGAGTTCCTCCAGCGTTGTGTATGTATGACCTCTTTATCATTATTTTTTAACTCAATGCCTCATTCAGTGAAAGCAAGCATGTCATTTACAATACCTTCTTTTCTACCCTTAACTACTTGTGTGATCATTATCAGTGAGACATTTACTTTCACTCCTGATAAACTAATCCCATTTGATTCTTTCCACATTCCCATCGATTCTCACTGAATTCCATCATTTACTTATAGACTACGAGTAATATATAGTGGCCAATTAACCTTCCAAACAACACAATATTGTGATGTGAGTAGAAAGTTAAACATCCAGACAAGGCTTTATGAAGCACTGGTGTGCTCGCACTTGAAATATTGTGAACAGTTTTGAGCCCTTTAGCCAAGAAAGGATGTGTTGACATTACAGAGGTTTCAAATGAGGTCCATGAAAATAATCCAGAACTTAAAGGCTTGTCATATGAAGAGCATTTGATGGCTCTGGGCCTGCATTCTCTGGAATTCAGAAGAATGAGAGGTGGCCTCATTGGAACCTACTGAATGTTGAAAAGCCTCGACAGAGTGGATATGGAGAGGATACTTTCTATGGTGGGGGAGTCTAAGATCAGAGGACGCAGCCTCAGAAAAGTGGAGTTATCTTTTTAGAAGTGAGATGAGCAGGATTTTCTTTAGCCGGAGAATGGTGAATCTGTTGTATTTGTTGCCACAGGCAGCTATGGTGGCCAAGTCATTTGGTGTATTTAAGGCAGAGGTTGATAGATTCTCAATTAGGGAGGGCATAAAAGGATATATGGGGAGAAAGCAGGAGATTGGGACTGAGAGGGAAAATAGATAAGCCATGATAAAATGGCAGAGCAGACTCAATGAGCTATATAACCTATTTCTGCTCTTATATCTTGTGGTCTTATGGTCTAAATGCATGCAGTCATAGGGAGACCCCACACAGCCCTGGGTTGCTGGAGGCCTGAGGCAGCAGCAATACTAGCTGCACCTATGTGCCTTGCAAGTTTAGCTACTTTCATTAAAAATAGATGTTTTCCTCAAGGAACCAAGATGTAGCAGGTAGTGCAGCTGCTGCACAGAGCCAGTGACTTGAGTTCAGCCAGCGCCATCTGTGTGGAATTTACACATTCTACCTGTCATCATGTGGGTTTCCTGTGCATGCTCTCATACTCTCATTTCCTCCAAATCCACCAGATATACTGGCTGCAGGTTAATCGACTACTGCAGATTATCTCAGTATGGGTGGCTGGGAGGAAAATCAGGGAATTTGTGAAAGTTAACGCATGTGAGAGAGTATAGGTTATAGTGAAGTAAATGGGAGAGTGGAATTGACAGGATTTCTCTGCAAACTGGTGTTGGCTCCGTAGGTAATACTCCCTTCTTTATCATAAGGAAATAAATGCCAAAACTTGCACTGACTAAATTTATGAATGAGAAGAATGGCCCAGTTTTTGCAGGTAATGCAGGTGATATTTCCCCATTTGCAAATCAGCAGCTTTAGAATTTCTGATATACAAAGCGACAGGTGAAATCTCCATAAAGAGGAGATATTTGAGACCTTAGCATGCTTAAAGGGGAATAAATCCCCAGGGCTGTGAGTTGATCTCAGGTTGCTCTCCCAGACAAGGGAAGAAGTTGCTGGGGTGTTAATTGGGATTTTTAAAGCTTGCTGGCTATAAGTAACGTACCAGATGGCTGATGGAGAGCAAATGTGATCCACTTTTTCAAGAAAGCAACAGAGAAAAGCTTGGTGATTACAGACCTGGGAGCCTGACATCAGTAGCAGGGAAGTTAGTGGAAAAGGTTCTGAGAGGTAGGGGTAATGATCATTTAAAAAACAATAGCAGATTTTGCTTGACCATTCTAAAATTTTTTTTTTGAAGAGGTGTACTGAGTGCAGCATTGCGGTGGACATGTTTTACATGGATTTCAATAAGAGACTGGACTAAGGAGTTAGGGTCCGAAGAATCCAAGGAAAATTGGTAAATTGGATCCAAAATTGACTAGGCAATAGAAGATAAAGGGCGATCATATAAGGTCGTTTTTCATGTTTGGATGCCTCATACTAGTGGTGTTCCACACTGATCAGACCTTTGCTATTTGTAAAACATGAATATCTTTGATACAAGTGAAGGAAGCGTGATCAGCAAGATTTTACAAAGATTTTACAAAGGTTGCTGGAGTTGTTAATATGGAGGGTACACTTATGCTACTGGATGCTATCAGTCTGTTGGTGAAAAGGAACAAGAAATGGCAGATGGAGTATAGTCCAGATAAATGTGTGATGATGCAGATGGGGAGAGCTAATGAGGACATAACTTGTAGAGTTTGAGGGAGCACCAAGGAACAAAGTGGCCTTGCTGTACAAGTTCAAAGATCTTTGAAGGTGGCAGCATAGGTAGATCATTTGGGTATGGAGGCATATGGGATACTGGCCTTTGTTGGTTGCAACATTGAATAAAACAGGGAGTTCATGCTCCAAATTTATAAAAGATTGGCCAGAGCTCAGATGGAATAGAGCATCTGGTCCTGGTTTCCACACTATTGAAAGATGCATAGGCAATTCACCAGGTTGTTGCCTGCCATGGAATGCTTTTGCCTTAGGGAGAGATTGTAGAGATTAGTTGGACATGGTCTGTTCTCCTTGGTACAGTGATGTTAACAGGAGACAGGATTGTGATACATAAAATTTGGAGTGGTATAGATTGTGTGTCTTCATATTAGATGTAAATAAATCCAGAGAACATTCTGTAGCTTTAGGGTCAAAGGTAAGAGATGGATGAGAGAGGATCGAAGGGAGGACCTACTTCACCCAGAGAGTGGAGAGTTTTTTTTGCTGTCTGGTATGTATAAGCTAAATCCAAAGTTTTTTCAGTGCTAAGGCATCAATACTCATGACAAAAATTGATGGCAAGCATGATTAGCTACTGCCCGCCATGAATTCTGTCCCATTACTTCTCTTCAATTCATGTTATAGGTATTTTTATTCTTCCAGAATCACGGAGTCACAGAATCCACAATCAGGAGAGCTCAGCAACATTTAAAACTTTATCAGTAAATCTTTAATAATTCTTCTTAAAGCTGACAGGTGCCCAGCTGACAGGTGCCAAGTTGACTTCCAGTTTGAAAAGAATAACAAGGAACATCGAACAATTGAGATTAGCAACAAGCGACTGATAGTCAGAAGGGGACAAACCTTCAATATTAAGGTGACCTTCAAAGATGGATTCAATCCCCAAGACGGCAAAGTAATCTTGATTTTAGAAGCAGGTAATGAGACGTGCACTTTAAAATGTACTGCAATATTTCAATGCAACATGAAAGATATAAAAGATATATGTTAAAATTACTCTTATGATGTGATATTTATTTAATAAATGAACAAATATGATATATTTACTTGAATGTATAGTTGCACTAGCTTCCACCAAAATGCTCCCATGGGAGTCCGGTTAATAGTTATCCAATGCGCGTGATTGGGGAAAACTGCTTTGGACTAAAGCCAGAGCCTGTCCCCGGATATGAACTGAACGCTTAGAATTGGTACAATTTTCAATGTTTTCAGTGTATTAAAGTTGTACTGTAGGAGAATTATAAGTTCTAACAAACTATTATCTTGCAAAGGATTCGAGTCAGTATATACTTAAATACAAGAGATTCTGCAGATGCTGGAAATCCAGAGTAACACACACAAAATGCTGGAAGAGTTTGTCAAGTCAGGCAACACCTGTGGAGATGGATAAACAGTCAGCATTTTGGGCCAAGACCTTCTGTCCTGATGTGTGGTCTCAGCCTGAGATGCTTATTCCTCTCCATAGATGCTGCCTGACCTGTTCAGTTCCGTAGTATTTGCTACAGTGTATACTAAAATAAAATTGCACTGCCTTTACAAAATAGTTTGGTTCAAAGAGAATTATTATTGCATTTTCAAAACAAAATACTATTTGCTTTTGATATATGTTTAATTATTTCTGTTGGTCTTGCTTTAGGTCAACAAGCTAAGAGATCAAACAATTCCAAAATAGAGGTTCGCTTCACTGAGTCAATAAATACAAAAAGATGGAGTGGAGTAATCTCCTCTGCCACCACAGATGAATTATGCTTGGCCATATCACCATCGCCACAAGCCATAATTGGTTACTACAGATTATTTCTGCAGCATGCTTACAAAGAGGATGTGAAGTACTGTCTTGGAAATTTTGTTGTACTCTTCAACCCCTGGTGCTCAGGTACATCTCATTTTAGGTAACTGTATTTCTGCAGTTAGTGACTCATTGCAATAAACACTTTGATGAATTTTCCCAATGTAAGTTTGACTATGTTTAACAGATGGCACTGAAGCTAGTGCTTTGTAAGTTTCAGTTGAATTTGCATTGTTAATATCTTACAAATCAGAATCGGGTTTAATATCATGAGCGCATGTTGTGAAATCTGTTAACTTTACAGTAGCAGTAAAATGAAATATGTGATAAATAAATAAATAGAAAAAAATTAAGTTCCATTAAGTATGTGTGTGTGTGTATGTATATATATATATTTATAAAATTGTTAAGTTAAAATAAGTAGTGCAGAAGAAAACAGAAAGTAGTGAGATGGTGTTCATGGGTTCAATGTCCATTTCGGAATTGGATGGCGGAGGGGAAGAAGCTGTTCCTCAATCACTGAGTGTGTACCTTCAGGCTTCTGTACCTCCTACCTGATGGTAACAATGGGAAGTGGGTATGTCCTGGGTGGTGGGGATCCTTAATGATGGACACTGCCTTCCCTAGGCACCGCGCCTTGAAGATGACTTGGATACTATGGAGTCTAGTACCCATGATGTAGCTGACTAATTTTACAAGTTTCTGCAACTTACTTTGATATTGTCATGATCATATGATTATTGCCTTGTCTTCTTTATCTTTCAGAGGATGAAGTTTTTCTCAACAGTGATGTTCAACGAAATGAATATTTGTTGAATGAAAATGGAGTTATTTATGTTGGTAGTGGTGATTATATCAGTGACAGAAAATGGAATTTTGGACAGGTATATGAGTGTTAGGAAATATTTTATTGCTTTACTTTGGTGGACAGAGTAACATCACATAACATTTTTATATTTCTACTGGTTAGCATGGAAAGAGCTCTTCTGATTCCGTGGTCATGTATCTTTGTGTTAAATAATTTAAAGAACTAAATGTATTCATTTTGCACTAAAATAGTGGAAATCAGCTGAGAAATGCTCATTTCCAGAGTACATTAGTGTTTCAAAGTGCTGATTTGGGTTAGAATATTGTACATAGAACAATGTAGCACTGTCTGGGCTCTTTGATCACTGATTTTGTGCTGATCTAGATCAGCCAACTTCTTTATCCCTTCCCTCCTACATATTCCATAACTCTTCAATTTTTTTCCATCCATGCGCCTATATAAGAGTCTCTTAAAAGCCACTGCGACTACCACCAGCACACACAACTCTGACATCTCTAGAAAACTTTCCATCACTCAGCTTTTAGGGTTGCATGTTCCAGAGCGTCTTTTTCACATTACATAACAAACTGAAGTTAAGCTGTATATACTGTTCCTGTAACCAAAGACTTGCTGATTCTTGCTTTGGGCCTATGTCTGAATACTGAAAGTGTGAATGCTTGAGTTGTATAGCCATGAGTACAGAATCCTGATCTGCAAATAAAAAACTGTTACATGAAATAATCACTGCAGTAAGCTAGCTTTACGTTTGATAGCAGAAATTGTCAGATGGCCTTTGAAATTGAAACAAAGGAAGAAGGCAGCTGCCTCCAATGTTGGGATTAAAAATCTGTACTTTAATTGACAAGGCAAGTGAAGTGAGAAAGGATGAGCCACTTATGGATTCAAGGTCAAAAGACTGAAGAAAAAATGCTAAGAGCAGCTGAAACATTACTTTCTTAATTACCGGAGAAAAGGAAAACACAATTAAATAACTCTAAGTTAAATTTAAATGAATATAGCATGGGAATAACTCTGGGAATTAAATTTGTGATGTTTAATGCTGATATAAACATTCATTTCTCTAGTTTGAAGAAGATATTTTGGACATCTGCCTGAAGATATTGAACAACACTCCCAAATATCTAAAATCACCGAACAAGGAGATTCGAAAGCGATGCTCTGCTGTGTACATTGCTAGAACTGTGTCTGCCATGGTAAGCATTTAAATGTCAAGGATAAAGCTACGGCATCCCTGGTGTACTCCTGGCAGAGTCACTCTGTCAGAAATAGTGCAAGCATGAAGGTATCTTAACTGATCTAGGATAGAAAGACCATTTTTGCACACCAGTTAGCCCCAGCCTCTGGGTCAAGGAAGAGTGAATATGGTCAGGTTCAGATACTGCACTCCTGCGGAGGTCTATTGAGAGAATTAGTGGTACATTAATTTGCCAATTCTCACTTTGAATAAGTACCACTTTGATGAGGAACTGAAGAATGCATGACATTGAACGAAACCCACAAGGCAGGAAACTCAGAAAAGGAGGAGGAGAATAAAACATTGAGCATTGACAATACAGCACAGTACAGCCCCTTTAGTCCACAATGCTGTGCCAACCCTTTAACCTATTTTAAGATCAATCTACTCCTTCCCTCCCACATAGCCCTCCATTTTTCTTTCATCCAAGTGCCTATCTAAGATTCTCTTATATGTTGCTAATATATCTGTCTCTACCCCCACTACAAGCAGCGCATTCCATGCACCAACGTCTCTTTATGTGAAACAAAAAACTATCTCTGATATCCCACCCACACCCCACCATGCTTTCTACCAAACATCTTCAAATTATTCCCCTTTGCAATTAGCCATTCCCTTCCAGGGGAAAAATGTCTCTGATGCTCACAAACACTCAATGAACCATTTATTAGATAAATCCTGTTATTAATAAAGTGGCCACTGAGTATATGTTCATGTGAGGGAAATGGACAATCAATGCCTGGAATCAGAACCTTTATCTGAACTGATCTGGACTGGATGTAGATTTCTTTATGTTTTCTCACTAATAGCAAAACTGTGATTTAATAGTCTATCCCATGCCTTTGGTCCAAACAAAATCTTGTCTGCTCACCCCTGGACACTCATCTTCTATTTTCTCTTTTCTGCCACCTTGATTCTAGCTTAGGTATTAATAGGGACTTTTCACAGTGATTTGACTTCAAATGCATGTCAGCTCAGGAAATATTGAGGGTGGGGGGTGTTGCAGAAGATAGGAGATTGGGGCTGAGAGGAAAATTGGATCAGTCGTGATGAAATATCGGAGTAGACGAAGAGCCAAATAGCCTAATTCTGCTCCTATATTTTATGGTCTTAAAATAAATAAGGTTATCCCTTACCACCATGTTTGTGGATTATTAATTTCCTTAGCAGTAGACCCAGAAAAATAATATGATGTAGGACCAAATAATATGTTGAAAAAAGTGAAATTGTCATGACTGTCAGATACAAAAATGGGAGCTAGTTTTTTGTAAGTGATTGTAAATTATCCAATATACTCATTCTTTTTATTTGTTTATCATTGTCACATTTTTGCATTTTCAAAAAATATCTGTACACATTTATTTCCAGGTGAATTCTTCAGATGATAAAGGAGTTCTGACTGGTAGATGGAGTCCCCCATATACTGACGGAGTGTATCCAGGGAGATGGAATGGAAGTGTTGCAATTCTTCGGAAATGGAATGATGGGAACTGTAGAGCAGTTTGCTATGGGCAGTGCTGGGTGTTTGCTGCAGTGACTTGCACAGGTAGAGAGACAATTGGCATTTGAGCTATCAACAAAAATGACAGGTGAAATTTGTGTTAAATGTACATATATATTTAAACATTTCTAAGTATAATTAAAATATATTTTTCATTAGTAAGTGGTTATAGAAAAATATTTTAATATTAAATGACATATTCCCACATTTTGCATGGGAACAGCATTTCAGTAGCAGATTAACATAAATCCAATGGAATAGTACAAACAACAGTTTACATAATGTCACTAATGGTAAGAACTCAGGAGAGTATGAAAATATAAGTAGTGTGTGAAGAGGCTGGTTCTCTATATCAAAGTAAGCATATGGTAAAAATAGAGGAAAAAGCTCCAAAGCATGCACCATAGGCTCAAGTGATATTAACTAGTGATATTATGCCTTTGTCACAACAGAAAATATGATAACCTGACAGATTTAATGAATGAAATCAGAGAAGTACAACTGGTTGCAATGAGCAGTGTCCTGGAATTTACTCTGCAGATGATCCACATTAAAGTGAAAGATTTTATTATAACTTTTTTTACTGCCAGTAAAAAAGCAGTTACTGAAATCAATTTTCCATCTGAATTATTAGCTGGTTACTTTGAATTTGCTATTGACATTTAAATCGCTGATGATAATTTTCAGTGGAAATATTTATTATTTTAAATTTTAAAATTTCATTCACTCAACCAAGAAGATATTTTGGCACTACTGGAAACATATGCACAATATTTAAATTAATAACTTCTTTCTTCAGTTTTAAGATGCTTAGGAATTCCAACCCGTGTGGTTACAAACTTTGACTCTGCTCACGATGCTGATGCAAACTTAACCATTGACAAATACTATAATGTTGAAGGATATAACACCGGAGAATCATCTGACAGTGTTTGGTGAGTTAAAAGATATGAATGTTGAAATAGAACCATGCTTTGCTACCAAATGCATTCTGCAAAACATTGTAATATGAATTCTAATTGTAGAAAATTTCATTGCAACAATCCCTTGAGTCATGGAAGAATGGGGGGGGTGTATGGGTTGAGGGTGATGAACATCCTTCTTTGTATCATTAAGTTATTGAGCCGCACAGCACAGAAATAAGCTTTATGACCCAATTTTTCCAGGTCAAATAAGTTGCTTACCTGAGCTAGTTCTATCTTCTTGCATTTGGCCCCTCAACTTCAACCTTCCCTGTATGTGTACATCTAAGTAATTTTAAATGTTACGATTTTACTCACTTCTATCACGTCCTCTGGCAACTTGTTCCATATACCTAAAATTGTCTGAGTAGAAAAGTTGTCCATCAGTTACCTTTTAAGTCTCTCACAACACCTCTGTCTTCTAGTTTTAGATTCCCATATCTTGGGAAAAGACTGTGACTATTCACCTTTTCTATGCTCCTCGTGATTTATAAACCTCCAAAAGGTCATGCTTGATAGTCAGTATATAGTACCAGAAGTAAAACCAAAGGATAGGAAGAAAGGAAATTGAAATGAAAGAAGAATGAAACTAAGAAGAAGGGCATATCCAATCAACAGGTGGAGCTAGACTGGGAAATATTCCAGCCGCACTTCTGAGTGCAGTGATAGTTTTGGTAATAGAGAATATTTTAGTACTGCAGAAAAAATGTCTAGCTGTCAACATTTCAGAAGTTGAAGTAAAGTTTGTGTTGTAAGTATGTTGCTACTCACATATATAGATTCACTGATCTGTATGAAGTTACTAAGTCTGTGAAATTTCTGAAAGTGTTCAAGTACCTGTAAGATTTGGGAATATTACTAATTGCTCTTGTCAACTGGAACTCTATAAATGTACCCAACTATTGACAAGCATTGCCATCACAAAATATTTAGTTGAGGTTGTCAGTTATAAATATTTATAAAAATAGTGTAGTTTAAGAGCTCAACATAAGATGTTAATATTGAAAGAGGGTGCATTGCATGTAAAATATTAAATGCATTGGTAGTTTAGTCACAGTTAGATGTTTGCTTGGAGTACCTAGTGAATAACCGTTTAAACTAAAGAGCAACAAAGCAAGCTCATTGATGTACACCAGGGTAGTAACCTCTGGACTGCTGCCTGTATCACATGCCTGTGAGGATGAGAGCAGGAAGATTTGGCAGGTGAATGTGTGGCTGAGAAATTGGTGCAGGGCGGCAGGAAGTTGGGGGGGGGGTGTTGCTGAAGAGCAGGACCACCAAGGTAGTAAATTCTGGATTAATCCAGGTATCACATGCTAATCAGGGCAGGAATAGGATGATAGTACAGATGAATGAGTGGTTGGAGAAGTGGTGCAAGGGGCAGAGTGACAGATTTCTAGATCATTGGGATCTCTTCTGGGGAAGGAATGGCCTGTACATGAGAGACCACATGCAGATGATAGGACAAAACTCTAGTCAGTGAGATGAGTTGAAATGTAACATGGAGGCAAAAGCAGATGATAGAGCTGACTAATTTTACAATTCTGCTCCTTATTTTGATCTTGTGCAGTAGACTCCTCATCCCCCCCATACCAGGTGGTGATGCAGCCTGTCAGAATGCTCTCCACATTACATCTATAGAAGTTTTTGAGTATTTTTGTTTACAAACCAATTCTCCCCAAACTCCCAATGAAATATAGCTGCTGCCTTGTCTTCTTTACAGCTGCGTCGATAAGTTGTGACCAGGTTAGGTTCTCAGAGATACTGACACCTAGGAACTTGAAATTACTCACTCTCTCCACTTTTGATCCCTCTATGAAGATTGGTTTGTGTTCCCTCATCTTACCCTTCCCCTGATTCATGCCTATTCCTTTTTTTTCAGGAACTTTCATGTTTGGGATGAGTGCTGGATAGCACGAAATGACTTACCCTCAGGATTTGATGGATGGCAGGTTGTGGATGCCACACCACAGGAGGAAAGTGGAGGTAATGCAGGCTGGGGCATGCTATATGCACCAGGAACATGGCAAGATCCCTGGATTCCAGTCTGGTATTTAATTAAATCTCAGTTTAGTCTTTCTTTTCTCCTATTGAATCCTTAAAGAAAGGAATCACAGGGGAAGCGATCTTTGAAACATCTCTTCACTTTTTTAAGAATAATTAGGAATTTTACCCTGTAGCCAATGGTCTGGGTAGAACTGACAATGCCTTGGGAAGACTGGATTGAGGAGGTGTTTGAATGTAAGAAAGCCAAATACCAGGAACTGGTAAGCAGTGCCAGAGACAGTCGTGGGGGGCACCATGTGAGCCCATAAAGGTGACGTATAGAGGTTTTGCTGGTTTCTTGCTCTGCAGAACCTACTCTCTCCTTGTCATTATGGGAGTAGCAAAGAAATGGGCTATCAGGACTGTCAGATAGGCTGATGCGAGAACCTACAGATGGCTATGGATCAAGAGGTGTAACCTGTGAATCCTGGGACTTAAGCCAAGGCCTGATCAATCCTGGCTGGATTACCTGGCGAGAGTATTTTATGTTGAAAGACCTGAAACAGCCGATGATCCCAGGTTACATCACTGATGATGTCCCCATCCTAGGATGCATCTCAGCATCTTACAGAAATGTAGCTCCAGAGTTACCTCATTTAAGGGAATGGTTCTAGTTTTAGCAGATTTGCCTGTATAGTTCCTTCTGTCAAAGTACATGAGACAGCTAGCCTATTTACATACAATATTAATAGGAGTAGATGTGTTTGCTAAGATAACAACTTTCTACAGGAGCACAACTGAGAGCATCCTGACTGGCTGATCATTGCCTGATATGAGAACTTAATCACAGGATTCTGTAGAGAGTGATGGATAGCCCAGTGCATCTGTAGTTGTGGACTTCCAATGATTCAGGACATTTACAAAGACAGGTGGGTAAAAAGGGCCCGAAGGATCATTGGCAACCTGAGTCACCCCAACTACAATCTATTCCAGTTGCTACCAACCGGGAAGTAGTACCGCAGCACAAAAGCCAAGACCAGCAGACTCCAGAACAGCTTCTTCCACCAGGCTATCAGACTGATTAACTCAAGCTGAATCGAGTGTATTTTCATGTTGCATTGACTGTTCTATTTATTATAAATTACTATGATTGCACATTGAACATTTAGATGGAGACGTAAGGTAAAGATTGGTATTCCTCACATATCTGAAGGATGTAAACAGTAAAATCAATTCCATTCAGTTAATTGTTATACTTATTTTGATATCATTTATTTGAATTCTCAATAATTTGTTCATACTTTAAGGTATTTATCGCTGTGGTCCAGCACCAGTAAGAGCAATCAAAGAGGGAGACGTGCACATGAATTATGATGTGCCATTTGTTTTCGCTGAAGTGAATGCACAATGTGTGAGCTGGCTGGTGTTCGAAGATGGAACAAAAATGAAAATTGACGTTGATACAGAAAAGGTTGGCCACCATGTGAGCACAAAGAAGTGTGGCAGTGATGACCTTGAGGACATCACACATCTCTACAAATATCCTGATGGTAAGAAAATAAAAATTAGCACAAAGTAAATAGAGGCAAAGAAAATTTTATCTCCAAACTCAAGATTGAAGATTATTTATTATGTGTACCTTGAAAACGTGCCAGTTGTGTAAACAACCAATGTACCTGAGGGTCACCACTCATTCCAGCTCCAACATAGCATACCCACAATGCTCAGAACACAATCAAACAGAACAGATGAAGCAATAACAGTGAAACAAGTCACATTTTTCCCTCCACCCACAGACTGCTCACCCTCGCACATAAACAGCTCTCTAACCCCAGGATAGGCTGACTTTGGTCTCCAGCCTCAAGCAGCCTGTGACTCTGCATACACAAGGCCCCAACTACCCCAGTGAACTCAGCCAGGCTTTCAGACCTTGGGCTCTGGCCATTTGGCCTAGACCAGACTTCCAAATGACTTTCAGGGTTCAATAATGGGCCTCCTATCAACTGGACATTGAAATGGACCTCTGGTCGATCTTCAAGCTTTAATCTGTGGTATTGACCCAGCACTCACAGATGATGACAAATTAAAACCTTGGATCGGGGCCTGAACTCCAGGCCTCAAATACCAGACTCACTGATAATGGGGCCTTAAAACCCAGACCTCGAACACTCATTAGCTCATGCCACTGGTCTTTGAACATGCAGTAGTTTAGACTTTTACTCCAGCCTGTCCTCTAAATATCCCCCAAGTCTGTCTCTAACCTAACCTGACCCCTAATCTCCCTTTCTGTCTCCAAAACTATCCTCATGAAACTAAAAAAACTAAAAACTGAGTAAATCTGAGCTGTGACCTCAAAGGAGACCACAGCTTTGGTACATTTTGACCCACAGCTCTCTACTCTTTACTTCCAAGTGTTTTAAAAACCGTGATAAGAAAAAAGAGATAGTAAAACCTGCCAAGGATATCATCGGGATCTTCCTCTCCTCCTATCTGTGATATTTATCGGAAGCACTGTATACAAAGGATCGAAGCATGGTTGAGGATCCCTACCACCCATCCTACAATCACTTTGACTCACCACCATCAGGAAGGAGGTACAGGAACATCGAGACTAGGACTGTCAGACTGGGTAACAGTTTCTCCCCTCAGCCTGTGACCCTGCCACCACCAAGGTCTCCTCACGAGGGCAGCAAGCTATTTATGGTTTATTCTTTACCTGCACTGTGCACTATACACACTTCGAGTTCCATATTATTAACTTATTTGTGTGGGTGTACCGTGGCCTGGAACAACAGTGTTTCATTTGGTTGTATACATGTACAGTACAGTCAGATGACAGTAACCTTGACCGAGAACTTCTACTTGAAATAAGCTGAAATGCCATATATTGTGCAATGAACTTTGTTACCTTTTTGAGCCCACTCCTGCTGTTGTAAAATCCACATTCCCTCAAAAAACAGCTTGTTTTTAACAACGTGCTATTTGGATACTTCAATGAAACTAGTAAGTCAAGGGAAAGAAAAGGAAATCTGCTTTTTTCGGTAATCTGGTCCAGAATGATCTGTGTTCTAGATTCTTAACTGCTTCCTCATTTTCAGGACCATTAGGGTTGGTCAATAAATGCTGGCATTGACAGCAGTATCCATATTACTCAAAAGAGTGAATAAACCAATATCATAAATGAGTCAATTCAACAAAACAAAACAAGATCAACAATTTTCTGTTCATGCTGAAGTTAAAATTTTGTCAAAGGGGAACTGGAAGAGGATCGTGGGGGGTGAGGTGGTGTCAGGGAAATATCTGAGAATAAGATTTTATTACCATCCACAGATTCTTAATCACCTCCAACACAACAACTCTCTAAGAAATTTACACTTCTCTTTTTCTTGGCTGGTTTGAATTGCCTTTTTATTTGCAACATCACTAGCACAATCTTTTAAAGTAATCCAAATCCTAAACTACAAAATTCTCTCTCTAAACTTCACCTGCCTCTCTGTCCCTATTTTAACCAATATACAAATTAAGTACTCTGTATATAAGTACCAAATTTTACCTTGTAAGCGTCTTTCTGAGTCAGTGTTTTGAAGTAACTAAGATATAGTTGAGTTGTATCTTACTGCAAATGTTCAGTGCTAACTGAGGTTGTGGACTGCAAGTAATGGGCTCCTGGACCGGCTGCAGTGATGACTGACCTTTTGGCTGCAAACTCACTTTTGTGAACTTTAGTTCTGAATGTAATTTGCTTACTTTATATTGTTTGCACAATTTGTTTCTTTTTGCACTTTGGGTGTTTGACAATCATCTTTTATTTTAATGGGTTGTATTGGGTTTCTTTGCATTCTGGCTGCCTGTAAGGAGATGTAAGGTTGGATATAATATATAATTTGATAATAAATGTACTTTGAACTTTTAGTTTCAATATATATCCTGAAATTCTTTTTCTTCGCAAACATCCACGAAAACAGAGGGGTGCCCCAAAGAATGAATGACAGTTAAACGTTAGAAAGCCAAAGTCCCCCCCACTCCCCCTCCCACACACAAGCAGCAGCAATGCAACGACCCACCCCCCACCAGCAAAGAAGCATTGTGCCCTCCAATGAATACTCAAGTGTGCAGCAAAGCCTCAATAAATACAGACTTGCAGTACCCCAAAGCCTACTTTTTCACCTGGTAACTCGACATACCACAGGCTCTCTCTCTCTCTCCCTAGTAATGGAAAAAGAGGTGATCCCCCCTTTATTCCCACTGATAAGTCAGGAGTTCTGGTAGACTTGAATTACAACAATTCAGGGATAAAATTTCACTTGTTGAGTCTAACAATGTAATGAAATCTGCCAATGTTTAACCTTACAAATTTTTTGGGAATTAAAAAAAAGGTTTCTTAAAGCATGTGTTTAAAGAGTAGAGTGACAGTATCTTGTAAAAATGAATTAGTTTAAAGGAAAGCTTGAAACTGACATAAGTATTTAATAATTAAGACCATAAGACCTTAAACCAGAATTCAAAAAACTTGTCAGATTATGAAACTATTAAATTCTAAAAACAAGAACAATCGATCTTAATCGTGTAGCTATCAGAATGTGATTAGGTACTGAAGGTTTCAATATTGGGTCATTTGATTTTGGTGCCAATGGATACAGCTCTGTCAGAATACAATTATAAAATAAAAATAGCAGCTGTTTCTATTTTACACAACGACACTTTTTTTTTTAATTCTAAGGCTCCACGCAAGAAGCAGAAGTGTTTGAAAAGGCTAACAAGAAACAAAATATTCCACCGCCCAAAAAGTCACTACAAGTGTCTCTGCTCACTGAGCAGCCCATTTACACTGGAAGTTCTGTTCCAATCTCCATAGTAGTTACCAACAAGTCTTCAGAGAAAAAGGTCTATGACCTCAAATTTTGGGCTAAGAAAAGAAAATATAATGGAGATACAGAGAAACAATGCTTCAAGAAACATAAAGAAGAGATCAAACTTGGCCCTGATCAAGGTAATAAAAGACATTTCAAGGGGAATTTTAATTAATTGCTAAATTACTAGGGATCCAGTTCTTTATTCCACTACTGAGGGACCGCAGAATATTTTGAATTAAATAAATTATAAACACAAGAGGTTCTGCAGATGCGGGAAGTCCAGAACAAAACATACAGTATGCAGGAGGAGCTCAGCAGATCAGACAACATTTATGAAAATTAATAGTTGACATTTCAGGCCAAGTTCCTTCTTCAGGACTGGAAGGAAAGGGGGTGATGCCAGAATAAAAAGGTGGGGGGAGGGGAAAGAAGACTAGCTAGAAGGTGATAGGTGGGAAAGGTAAAGCGTGTGAGAAGAAAGGATCTGATAGAATAGGAGAGGAGAGGACCATGGAAGAAAGAGATGAAGGAGAGGCACTAATGGGAGGTGATAGGCAGGTGAGAAGAAGAGTTAAGAGGCCAGAGTGGAGAATAGAAGAAGAAGGAAAGGGGAGGGGAATAATTTACTGGAAGGAGAACTTTTTTTCATGAATGCTTCATAGACAGAATATGAGATGTTGCTCCTCCATCCTGAGTGTGGTCTCATTGTGGCAAAAGAGGAGGCCATTTGTTGGTATGTTGGAATGGGAATAAGAATAAGACTTTATGTAGTTGGCCACCGAGAAATTCTGCTTTTGGTGGATGGAGCAGAGGTGCTTTCAGAGTGGCCATCCAATTTACGCTAAGTCCCACCTATGTAGAGGAAGCCGCATTGGCAGCACCATATGCAACAGAGAACTCCAACAGTTCAGCACGTGAAATGTTGCCTCACCAAGAAGAACTGTTTGGAGCTCTGAGTGAAGATAAGGGAGGAGGTGAATGGGCAAGTGCAGCATACCTGTTGCTTGCAAGAATATGTGCCAGGAAGGAGGTTAGTGGGAAGGGACAAATGGACTAGGGAGTCATGGAGGAAGCAATCCTTACAGAAAGCAGAGAGAGGGAAGAAGGTAGGATCTTATTGAAGATGGCAGAAGTTTCAGAGAATGATGTATTGGATGTCTTGGAAAGGGAACCCTCATCCTAGGAACAAATGAAGTGAAGATAAAGGAAATGAAAAAAGGGAATGGATTAAATTAAAAAGAATAAATTTAATGAGTTAAATTTGAGAAAGTGACAATTTTCTTCTGGCATTTTGAAAGTAATCTTTCAGTCAGCACCAATGCTTCACATTAGCTAGACATCTGTTTCCTGATTACATCAAAAGTCTTGCTATATGCATTATTACTGCATGTGTAATATATAGTCTCAGCACTTCAGAAGTAACCGTAAGTATGTATTGACATTTTCTTGTGCATTCTCTTATTTAAAGTTTTAACAGACTTTCAAGTATAATTCTCTTAAAATAATAACTTCTTTGAAAATAATCTATTATTGACATCAGGCATTCATCAGTTAACAATGGCACTACAAAGCCTTGGTGAAATCTGTGCTCACCTTCATTTAACTGGAGCCGGAATTATATAACCCACATAGAAGTCGAGGTGCAGTGTATTGTTTCAACTTGAATTCATGAGTAGACAGCTTTGCTACGGAATATAGCCTTATTACTGTTGCGAAGGGGGATCAGCTCTGTTAGCATTTTTGTCAAATACCTGATTCAGAGGAAATAATATTTGAGCCTATATTTGCACCCCCCCTCACCCCCAAATCTATAGCTGGTTTGTATCAAAAATTCCATATGATCCTTAAGTATAAGCCATTTGCTATTTCCTAATATTTCATAGTTAAGAACATTTCTTTGGAAGTGAGCTACAAAGAATATGGATCATTCCCTGACATGTACAACCTGATGAAGCTGATAACTATTGTAACTGACAAAAAATCTCAAGAGAATGCAGCTGTTATAAAAGATCTTGGTTTGATCAACCCTCCCCTCACAATTAAGGTAAGGATCTATTTATGTCTTCCTCACTGAAGTCAAAAGTAAATTGATGTTTCTTACAATGCCAGGGCAGATTATGTGCTGATGAACTTTATCATACTGAATGGAAATCAATGTATGAGTGTCAGGAAATCAAATCAAATTGCCTGAGTTTTATTGCACAAAATATATAAGAAGTATTCCAAACTTATCAAGAATGTCATTGTCCAATTAGACATTCGACATTAGGCTCTAGCCTATTGGGGAAATGAGCATGAACAGATTACTCTATGGATTAAAATCAAGTATAGTGACAGTTCAGGCAAATTGTATGGCACATCTTCAAGGACCAGGAAGAAACCATTCTGGTGGGAAATTTGTTCACCTTTTCATATGAAGAGTTGTAGATGTTAAAGAGCTGACAACTTTAAGACTAAGAGAAGCTTTTGGCTAAGAGATGTAGATCAAGTATAGACAAATTACACTGAACTGGAGATCAGCCGAATAAATCAAAAACAGAAAACAATTAAACTAAATAAATCAGAAAAAAACCATAAAATTTATTTAAAACATGCCTATCTTCATAATTATTCATCTTTATTGAAATGAATGCAGTTCCTAAATCTGTGCTAGATCTCACAGGAAACTGTTGTAAGATTTTCTTTTGCAATTGAGCTCCATGAGGAGTCCAGCCTTGGAAAGAGCGCTGAAATAGATCCTTTGGTCTGTCATGCTTATGCCAGCCATAAATTTCCTCAGTGCTTTAAGTACTGATATGAATGTTTCACAGTTGTTGTGAGACTATCTGCCTCTTTCGCCAATAGGAATACCTGAATGTTTTCAAATACAGTTTACTAGAGATTTTGTAGATGCTGAAAATCCAGAGTGACAAACTCAAAATCAGCATCAATATAAAGGAATAAAGAGTCAACATTTCAGGCTGAAAACCTTCATTATTCCTAATGAGGAGTCTTAGCCCAAAACATTAATTCTTCACTACTTTTCTATAGATGCTGTCTGATCTGCATCTGAAGATTTTCATAATCTTTTCACAGTTACTAACCCATGAGGTGTGACTTAGCTGGTTTCCAAAACGATGATGGGAATTGATCTTTCTACTTCCAGAGCAAAACACGTTGACGATCAGGCCCAGATTGGCCCAGATTGCTACACTGTAAAAGAGAGAACCATGAAGCAATAGAAGGGGCAACATGTAGTTTATTGAAACCAAGTTGGATTAAAGCAGTCTTTTGTTATATTATGCATCAAGGATTTAAAATTAATGACAGGGCTTGGTTTTATAGAAACTTCCAAGAAGCTTTAAAGCTAAGCAAGACCTGCCTGTGTGCTTGTAACTTTGTCTCCCTTCATCTATTGGTTAAGCCACCAATCATATCTACAAACCTTGCCAGATGTCAGCAATAATATCTAACTTCACTAATATCAGGTCTGAAAATTGTGATAGCTGTGTTGGGTGACCAAGGTTTGCATACTTATTTTTTTTCAATACTCAGTTGCCTACCATCCTTTTATGACCTGTTTCTGGTATCTGAGTTGAAAATTTAAAATGTAAACTAGATATATTGATTTTATATGTTGTTTTCATTTGGTTCCCATTTATTCGTGAATTGAGTCATGACTAAGCCGTTCGATTAATCTTTATGTTCCAAAGTATCAGTTACAATGCTAAAAATTGATTTACTTCATCAGATGCTGGACAATCGTGCTACCATGAATAGAATGATATTCATACAGGTCAGCTTTAAGAACCCTTTTCCTGATGTACTGAAGGATTGTGTCATGACCCTTGAGGGAAAAGGTCTGATTAAAGATGAAATGAGTGTAACGTAAGTTGACATTGAAAAGAACATGAACCACACATATCTGTGATGTCTGGTTACTAGTAATTATGTTGTAAGACTTGATAAAATAATTAAGGATGACAGAGAGTGCAAACAAGTTTTTGAAACGTTATGTTAGGGACTACTGGTGAATGCACAAAGGTTCTAAAATCTGCTTTAATACGCTTAGCCAGATGGTAACTCAGCTTCTCCTGAAATCAGACTGAAGTCTGGTCTCCTAGAGAGTGAGTGCCAGCATGGAGACTCCTGTCCAAGGGCTCCAGTCGGCAGCACACTCTTCGTCAGATTTCCCACACCGTATGCAGGGAGATCTGCCAGCTGAGTCTGTGGCAAGTTCACCTGGAAAGTGCAAGTGTATCTACTGAAATGAAGGTACTAAGGAGGGGGAAAAGGCAATTTCCTATTTTTACAGTTACTTTAAATGGATTTGAATGCTCTTAGTATGATTTTGTGTATGTGGTGTGTGCGTGTGTGTGTAAAAGGCAATTGCAGGTGTTGAATTTAAACACGATCAGTGAGCTTGGGGCACACTTTTCTAGGAGGGAGCTGGTCCATTATGCTCAGGAAGCTCCAGTGCTACACTGCTTCACTCTGATCAGCTAGCATTTGGTCTACTAGGACAGTGGTCACCAACCTTTTTTTGCACCGTGGACCAGCTTAATATTGGCAATATTCTTGCGGACCGGCCAATGTGGGGGAGGGATGTAGGTGTTAATCATGACTGGAATATAGGTGATATGTCAACTATAAGTCACTGTTAATTGACTAATACACTCAATTTTGTTTCTGAAAGAGTTTATCTAACAAATTTAATATTAAACACACAGCGCATATTTTCCTCACATAAACATAGTGATAAGTCAATTATAACTCACTTGTAAGTCAATAGCATCATAACATTTTAAGTGACGTTTGGATATTAAACACACAGTGCTTATTTTCCTCGTATGAACATATAAAATCATTGCAAAACACCAGTGAGAGGACAAGGTAAGGGCTGGAGGTCCCCATACTGGAGCCACAGCGGTCGCAGTCCGGAGAGAATGACTGACTGAGCGAGGAGTGCGATAGGGCGTGTGCCTGCCACCCCTTGTAGGATCTATCAGCTGACAAAAGTTTGGCTCAAGGGATGACTTTCAGTAGATCACCGTGAGGTAGCTGCTCTGTTACTTTTGAAACCCTGAGCCTGAATTAGGTTGTCTGCGAAAACTTTAGCACCGGGTTCCCCACAAACATTCCGTGTGCTAAACAGGTTTAGAGGCGGCGCCCATCTGTCCGCGCTCCAGGCTGGTAACAGCAGCACTTCTCGCCGGCTATGCAGGGCAGCCGGTTACCCAAGGCCAACCAGTGATCCCTGGTGCTAGGGTATCACTGTGTTTAAGCGACGGATGACCTCGCATGGGTAATGACTTCGCGTGCATAATGACCTCAAGTGCGTTCAAGTTCAACAGTGGGCATGACAGGGAATGAGGAAAGGTGCAGCTGACTCATATAATTTCATATTGACAAATCATCTCGTTTCCTCGTGGCCCGATAGCGCATGCTTTGCGGCCCGGTGGTTGGGGACCACTGTACTAGAAGACTGTGCTGGGCATTAGAATAGTACATCTTGTAAGGGGAGTTGTTGGTGAGCTCAGACATTTGGCAGCCAGTACAAGATCGGGGTCTGTCTGAGAATATGTGAGAAGCATCCAAGTCCTTACAGGAGGATTTCTTTTATAACCATATAACAATTACAGCACGGAAACAGGACACCTCAGTCCTTCTAGTCCATGCTGAACATTTACTCTCACCTAGTCCCACCTACCCGCACTCAGTCCATAACCCTCCATTCCTTTCCTGTCCATATACCTATCCAATTTTACTTTGACAAAATCGAAACTGCCTCTACCACTTCTACTGGAAGCTCGTTCCACACAGCTACCACTCTCTGAGTAAAGAAGTTCCCCCTCATGTTACCCCTAAACTTTTGCCCTCTAACTCTCAACTCATGTCACCTTGTTTGAATTTCCCCTACTTTCAGTGGAAAAAGCCTATCCATGTCAACTCTATCTATCCCCCTCATAATTTTAAATACCTCTATCAAGCCCCCCCCCCCCCACAATCTTCTATGCTCCAAAGAATAAAGACCTAACTTGTTCAACCTTTCTCTGTAACTTAGGCACTGAAACCCAGGTAACATTCTAGCAAATCTCCTCTGTATTCTCTCTATTTTGTTTTGACATCTTTCCTATAATTCAGTGACCAGAACTGTACATAATACTCCAAATTTGGCCTTACCAATGCCTTGAACAATTTTAACATTACATCCCAACTCCTGTACTCCTGACTATTCTCTTTGCAACTATTGTGACTGTGATCAAAGTCACTGGAGACACATAGAAGTTGGTGATTTAGGTCACCACAAGCATTGTGGAGATGCTTTCAGTTGAGGCTCAAGAGCTCCAAAGTACATTGTATTTAATACCCTTCAGATCAATAGGTGATTCTACACCATTTCAATAGTTACAAATGACATCATTTACTTAAGTACTTTGGGTGAACAGTGCTTCCTTTGAATTCTATTTCTACAGTGGAAGACATATTCAAATACCTTTTCTAATTGCAAGCTTGCTTGAGCTTATTTACATTGGTGCAAATTACATAAATCTATAATTTCCTGGTCTGATGCAGGTCAATTAACACAACCCCATTGTCTTAACATTTGGTTCATGCATACACAAATGTCTCCTGTCATAATTTTGCAAAGCATATCTCGTAGTCTGTGTGCTTTAACTCTAGTTTACTGCTTGTCAATGCAGGCTAGTGGCAAGCTTCCTGAACTTAATTTTACATTTACAATAAGAACTGAAGCCTGGTTCATGTTTAAATTAATATCTGCTCTATTCCCATAACTCCAGAATATTTGCTAACACCAACCATTTTCGCTTCTGAACAAGAAATGTAGTGTAATTCACTTTCAACCGTGCTTTCCAAATTGCAACTCTTTATTCCTCCTCTCGTCATGACATTCCTATGACATCACTTAGCTCCTTCTGTGATGACCTGTTTGCATTAAAGTTATCGCTCCCCTTGGCCATTATCCCTATTATAGCCTTCACCTCAATTTCATAATGCCATGGATATAGATTTAAATCAATATGGAAGACAACCATGCATCATCAGATCTGTCAGGACCACATTAAGCAACACCAGGACCTATCTACTGTCAAAACTGTTCCTTGTTTTAGGATTTCCTTGGAATACAATGACATGCTATCAGTGTTTTGCTGCAAATGGCCTTCTCAAAATTCCTTTATCCTGCCTCATCCCTTATCACATCTCACATATGTAATAAATACAGTTGTCCGGGAGGATATAATTAAGCTAATGTCTTTGATTTCTTTTCTAAACATCATGTTGAGGCCAAACAAGACTTGCTTTTTCTGTATCTTTACCACTCCAGTTCAGTTAGGAACCTAATAAAATGTGACAAAATTAAAAATGCTTGATTGTGCAACGTTTTGGGTGAGCTGGTGTTTGGGTGCCTGCCAGTCTTCTGTGGAAGCTCGGTGCCTTGTGAAGAACAAAGACACCATATGTTAGACAGTGGTTTTAGAAGCTGTTGGACCTTTTTATGCATGAACAGGAGTTATTTCAGTGAATAGATTGATTAGTGAATTGTGTTGTTAAAAAGATGAATATGATTGTATTTTTGGAATATGGACAAAGTTTCAGCCAAGTGCTTATGTTTAATGCTTATCCTCCAAAGAATTGATTTTCCTTTTTAAATATTCAAACAGAAACTGGAGTTATTATGATGTAGTTATTGATAGTGGCTAGCCATGCATTAGTCTTGACTTAATAATTTCATATATTTAAGTAAAGATCATTTTGTTTCCCTTGATTTTTTTAGGTTTAAAGATGTAGAAGCAAATGGAAATGCGAAAGTGAATTGTAACTTCACTCCCATTAAGGCAGGGAAAAGAAATCTCCTTGTGGATATTGACTGCAATCTAATGAAAAATATAAAAGGTAGCTTGGAGATTGATGTCCATGAAGAATAGAGAAAGAAGACAATATGAAAAGTTTTTTGTTTTATTTAATGTATTTCTGTGATTTTTGCATATCATTATGTATCTGTGGACAGTCTACATGTTTGAATGTGCTTGGCTATAATTGTAATAATGGTTCAGCTTTGGTAAATGGTAATATGGTTGTGGGAGATTTTATTGGAGTAAGCTTATCCAGATATCCAGGCTGCAGAAGGAGTATTGAAAGACTGAAGAGTCAGTCAAACAGTACAAACGATGCTTACATGAACTTTTAGACAGTTACCTATTGTACTCACATCTGTTCTCTCTGTGGCCAGAAAAGTTCAGTTCAAAGGAGAATGGAGATAAGTTTCCCCCAGTCACCTATTATTATTAAATTTATTTTTCACATAGCACTACTGTCTATAGAATATGGAAATTTTGCCACCTGGAAGGTCCCGTTGTGTGGACCTGATACCTGAATAATTGAATTAGTTTTAGATTTTTGAAATAATGCAAGGAGATATTTGTATTCCTTGTTCTTAGGTTTCATTTAATTCTCTTTGAGGTATGACAATATGAAAAGCTGGTTCCAAATTGCTGATATGGCTAATGTCACATTTTCCTCTTTCCCTGTCTATTTGTGCACAGTGCAATTTTGATTTTAGTTGAATGATCTCTGTGCCTGTTGATTTTGGTTTTCTTGCAAACTGATAACTTGCATTTGACAAAATAGTGAATGCCAAATTGAAGTATCCTTGAGGCAAATTAAATTGATTGTTTGGTTTTGGTGCTAAGTATTTTAACAGCTAATAGCAAGGGTAAATTTCTGCCACAAATGAGGCATGCTTCATCATATACCTGCATGGATTTTGGGATTTCTGTTGCTCTGAGTTATGTCATGCTTTTCATGAAATAATAAAATTGACATAGAAATCCTAAATATATTCTGACATCGGGAAACTATTTAAAAAAATTTCTGGATGCATATTCTTTCCACAAGCAATGATGTAAGCTAATTAATTTTGTGTACACTCTGCTTCTAGTTAAACATTTCCACACTGAGTTCCTGTAACTAATTGTAATTGAAATACCTTTTTGGCAGTAGACTCTAGAAATGTTACAGCACAGTTAGCAAGTGTAAGCCAAAAGATTGCAAGTTCAAAGTTTACTCCAGGAACTTGAGAATATGTGTCGAAGCAGCCCTGCCAGTGTGACACTGAGGAAATGCTGTTGTTGGAAGAGCTGGTATTCCGAGGAGGGTGATAAGCCTGAGTTCTGTCTGCCCATTCAGATGGATGTTAAATAGCCCACGTTACAACTGTGATGAAAAGGTATTCAAGGCAAATGTGTTAATATCAGAATCCAGAGAATCAAAATCAGGTTTATTATCAGAGTCTCGGCCCGAAACATCGACAGTGCTTCTCCTATTGATGTTGCCTGGCCTGCTGTGTTCCACCAGCATTTTGTGTGTGTTGTTTGAATTTCCAGCATCTGCAGATTTCCTCGTGTTATTATCAACATCATGAGTTGTGAAATTTGTTAGCATAGCAGCAGCAGTACAATGCAAAACATCGAAACAAAAAGAATAAAGGAAATCAATTACAGTAAGTGTGTGTGTGTGTGTGCTCATGGGTTCAATATCCATTTAGGAATAAAATAGCAGTGGGGAGGAAGGTATTCATGAATTGCTGAGTGTGTCCCTTCAAGCTTCTGTACCACTTTCCTGACAGTAACAATGAGAAGAGGCCATATCCTAGGTGATGGGGGTCCTTAACAATGGACGCTGCCTTTCTGAGACACCGCTCCTAGAAGATGTCTTGGATACTATGCAAGTTAGCACCCAAGATAGAGCTGATTAAATTTACAACTTTCTATTGTTTTTTTCGGTCCTTTGCTATAGTTCTCACACCCACAGCTCCCCCCCCCCCCCCACCTCCCATACCAGACAGTAATGAGGAATGCAGCCTGACAGAATGCTCTCCACGGTACATCTATAGAAGTTTTTGAGTGTTTTAGATGACAAACCAACTCTCTTCAAACTCTCAAAGAAATATACCCATTGTCTTGCCTTCTTTACAGCTGCGTAAATATGCCGGTACCTGGTTAGATCCTCAGAGATCTTAACACTCTGGAACTTAAAATTGCTCACTCTGTCTACTTCTGAACCCTCGATGAGGATTGGTTCATTTTCCTTTGCCTTACCCTTCCTGAAGTCCACAATCAGTTCTTTCCCCTTACTGACGTCAAGTGCAAGGTTGTTGCTGCGACTCCACTCAACCAAATGGTATATCTTGCTCCCATGCACCCTCTCATCTCCATCTGAGATTCTATCAGCAATGCTTGTGTCATCAGCAAATTTATAGATGGCATTTGAGCTATACTGAGCACACAGTCATGGGTATAAAGGGAGTAGAGAGCTAAGCACACACCTCTGAGGTGTACCAGTGTTGATCTTCAGTGAGGAGGAGGTATTATCATCAATCTGCACAGATTGTGGTCTGTAGACTTCCTGTACAAATGGGATGGGTTGCACTTGAATCAGAGGGTGACCAAAATCCTTGCAGGCAGATTTACTAGAGCTGTTGGGAGTGGTTTAAACTAATATGGCAGGAATATAAAAAGTAAGATGATAGAGCTGAGGATGAGCCAGCAGATTTACAAGTAGGTTATTGGTGTAACATGAATCTAAGGAAGGACAAGCCAGTGATTGAGTACAAATGGAACAGAGCAAAGTGTTATGTTGTACCAAAGTAACAAAATTCAAAAGGGTGAAGAATGCAGGACTGAAGGTGCTGTATTTTAATGCGTGTAGTATTTGGAATAAGGTGGACGAACTTGTGGCACATTTGAGATTGGTCGGTGTGACATTGTGAGCATCACTGAGTTGTGGCTGAAAGAAGGACACAGTTGGGATCTTAACATGAAAGGATATACTTTGTATTGAAAGGACAGGCAGGAAGGCATAGGCAGTGGTGTGGCTCTGTTGGTAAGAGATGGAATTATGTCTTTAGAAAGAGGTGACATAGGGTCAGAGAATGTTGAATCTTTGTGGGTGAAGTTAAGAAACTGCAAAGGTAAAAAAAAAAAATCATTTATAGACCTACAAATAGTAGCCAAGATGTGGGGTTGAGATTGCAAAGGGATCTGGTAAAGGCATGCAATAACAGGGATACAATTGTAAAGGAGGACTTCAATATGCAAGGGAATTGGGAAAATCAGGTTGGCATCAAATTGCAAGAGAAGGAATTTGTTGTATGCCTATGAGATGGCATTTTAGAGAGGCTTGTGCATGAGCCTACTTGGAGAAAGGCCATCTTAGTTGGAAAGTGCTGGAGTCTATCATTAAGGGGACTTAGAAACTAATGATAAAATAAGTCAAAGTTATTAGTAAGTTAATAAGTCATATCTTTCCTGACCAATTTGTTAGAGTTCTTCAAGGAAGTTATAAGCAGGGTGGATGAAGGAGTGGCTGTAGATGCAATTAACTTGGATTTTCAGAAGGTATTTGATAAAGTGTCACACATGAGACTGCTTAACAAGGGAAATCCTCTGATGTTACAGGAAAGATACTGGCATGGATAGAGAGATGGCTGACAGGCTGGAGGCAATAAGTAGGCATAAAAGGGGTCTTTTCTGGTTGGCTATCAGTGGCTAATGGTCAGTACTGGGACCTCTACTTTTCACATTGTTTGATTGGATAATGGAATTGATGGCTTTGTGGCAAAGTTTGTGAATGATACAAAGATAGGTGGAGGGGTAGGTGGTGCTGAGGAAGCAAAAGGACTTAGCCAAATTGGAAGAATGGGCAAAAAAGTGGCAGATTGAATAGAATGTTTGGATATGTATAAGAATGCATTTTGGTAAAAGGAACAATTGTGCCAACTGTCATCTAAATGGGGAGAAGGCTCAAACATCAGAGGTGCAGAGGGTCTTGGGAGTCCTCGTATAAGCCTCCTAGAAGGTTAATTTACAGTTTGAGTCTGTGGCATAGAAGGCAAGTGCAATGTTGGCATTTATTTCAAGAGGAATGAAATATAAAAGCATGGAGATGATGCTGAGCCTTTTTAAGGCACTAGTCAGGCTGCACTTGGAGTATTGTCAACAGGTATCGAATCAATATCTCAGAAAGGGTGTGTTGTCATTGGAGACAGTCCAGAAGAAGGTCACAAGAATGAAGGGGTTAACATATGAGGAGCATTTGGCAGCCTTGGGTTTGCACTCACTAGAATTTAGAAGAATGCCTGAGGATCTCTTTGAAACCTACCGAATATTGAAAGGACTAGACAGGGTTGATATGGAGGGGATGTTTCCTATGATGGGGATATCCAGAACTAGAGGGCACAGCCTCAAAATTAAGTGGTGACCATTTAGAACAGAGGAAAGGAGGATTTTTTTTTTTAGCTAGAGAGTAGTGACTCTGTGGAATGCTCTGCCACAGACTGGAGTGAGGCCAAGTTCATGGGTATATCGGAAGTTGATCATTTCCTGATCGGTCAGGGCATCAGAAGATTATGGTGAGAAGACAGCTATATAGGGTTGAGTGAGATCCGGGATCAGCCATGATGGAGTGACAGAGCAGACTTGATGGACTGAATGGCCTAATTCTGCTCCTAAGTCTTATGATCTTAAGGTTAAGGTAGAAGAATGGGGTTGAGAGGAATAATAAATTAGTCATGATGGAATGGGCCGAATGGCCTAATTCTGCCCTGGGTCTTTTGGACTTCCTGTGTAAGCCAATTCTATATCCAATTAGCTAGCTGTCCCTGGATCCCATGGAAACAGACTTTACATGACAGTCTACCATCCAGAAACTTATTAAAGGCTTTACTATAATTAATATATACTACATTTCCCATGCTGTCTCAATAAGCACCTTGGTTACTTCTTTAAAAAAAATCTCATCAATTTTTTTAGACATGATCTTTCATGCAAAATGCTGCATTGATTTGTTCTGATCAACTATTGCCTTTACAAATGAATACATGTCTCATCCCTCAGAATTCCTTCTTATAACTTGCCCATCACAAATATTAGGCTTACTACTGTATAGTCCCCAGGTTTCTCTAAGCAGCTTTTCTTAAGTTAAGGCACAACATTACTCACCCTTCAGTCTTCTAGCACTTCACCGATAATTAATGATAATGCCAAATATCAAAGCCAAAGCTCCTGCATGTTCTTTTCCAAATTTGCAGTATTCTTTTTCATACCTGAACACATCCTGGAGATTTATCTACCCTCATATGCTTCATGACATCCAGTATCTCCTCTGGTTTAATGCAGTCTACCTCCATTAGCTACTCAAGTTCTGAAGTCTTTATTTACTTCTCCATGATAACAACAGAAGAGAATTATTAATTGATGGTCTCACCCATCTCCTGCATCTCCACACAAAGATGTCCATTTTGATCTCTGAGACCCCTAGTTTCTCTCTAGTTAATCTCTTTTCCTGTAATCTTTCTGCCATAGCTATCTCATGCTCCTTTTTATTTTGGATTTCTGGTTTTATTCCCTGATTCAATCATGGATATTAAGAAATCTGTATATTTATAATGGTAGTGTAATTTGCATTCTAAATAATGAAGAATAATTGACTATAGTTTTAGACAAGCTTGACAGATTTGTGGGTCAGCTCCTATTTTTAATATTCAGTGTTTCCAATGAAGTTCTTTCTTTCTTTCTTTCTTTCTTTCTTTCTTTTTCAATCTTTTTATTGATTTTCATATATACACAAAAAAAACATAACATAATAATAAGTAAATTATAAATACAATAGACTTGAAATCACATTGATAATAAGATAACAATATCCTATTAAACATCAACAGAACAAAATACCTTAATCAATCAAGTCCATATGATTATATGAAAAGAAAACAAAAATAACCATTAAAAAAGAAAAAAAAATTGAAAATATGTGAAAAAAAGTATATATTAAGAAAAATAAAACACTAAACTAAACTAACATGGGCAATAATAACAGTTTACAAGTATATGATAGTGTCAAAGAACTCCGGAACTCCATACCTGAACAAGAATAAACAAAGAGAAGGTCTGGGAAAGGCCAAATTAATTCATATGAAAATGTCGGATGAACGGTCCCCAAGTTTCAATGAAGTTACATGAGTTTTTATGAACTGTATTAGATACTATGGGTGTAGTAACCAACTGACATTTTAACTTACCTACCACAAATGTTAGGCTTACTGCTGTATAGCCCCCAGGTTTTAAAATGTACCATTTTCTCCAGCAGGTGTATTCATTCAATTTTCCATATGTCTATTACAAACACTTTGCTCTGCAAGTTTAATCATGTGAAAATGAATATAATGAGCATTTTGTCATTTGACTCTGACACATTAAACAAATAGCTTATTATAAATGTCATAGTTGCGCAGTTCATTGCTCTTCTCAATAGAATTAGAAAACAAAAAGCAAGCAGGAAGAGAAAAAAAAACTTATATTATTCCTATTTATTCCTTCAGGATTAAAAACTATTTGGAGTAGCTCCATAAAATCTGCAAAGGCAGCTCCTTATATATTTTATGATCAGATAGTATTTCAGACAGAGTATATGCTGATTCCACGTAATCATGGTAGATAGCCAGAGATTTGCTTTGATCTTTTTACCGTAAGACAAAAAACACCTCTGAACAGAGGAGCAGATTGATAATAGTTATGATTGTCCCTGGGACTATCATAAGGTGATGATTTCAGAGAGATTTCCACAGAGGGTTGAGCAATAACATGACAGGGCAACAGATTTTCTAGAATTATGTTCATAATGCATCGACAGATCCTGTAGAACACTACAATGTAAATGAACCTGAGTACCTCATATCATTCTGACAGGTGATTGCTTCAAAATACTGCCCTTGTAGAAGGTTTACAATGAGAGATTGTCTTGCATTCTGCAATGTTTACAAGTGTAATAGTAGTGAATTTATTGAAATCTGCAATAGCTAGATATGATCCGGAACTTTGTGTACACCTTGGCAAATGTCTGGATTTTAGGTATGTGTGATGCACATAAGCATGAAGGCTGCTCAGCACAAGCACAGTATCAAATGGTGCATAATGCATGCTCTGAAGCCAACTGTGCAAACTTCTTCAGCCTTAGAAATAGACCTTAGTTGAATCTTTGAGATCTGCTTTGATTATTATCCAAATGGGTTAAACTCAGCTGATGAGTCACGGGGCTTGGTATTCATAGTCCTAGAGGAAGTCCTTCTTTCATATTTCTTCTTTCTTTGATGTTTCTTCATACCTGATGTCCTCAGGTTTCCTAATAGCACACTGAATGGAGCTTCTCATCTCCTCATCCAGATCCGTTTTGGCTCATTCAGTTGTCAGCCAGTTGGGATTCTTCTCCCATGATACCATGTTCTTACCCAATATACCCAATGTTTAATACTTCTTTCTTTGAAGGTCCCTGATGCTTCCTGCTATGAATGTTCCCAGTGCTCTTTATGCTGATATTTCCTGTGTCCCATAATGCTTCCAACTTCTTGATCTGCTCTCCTCCAGCAGGACAGTTCTTTTCAAAATTCAAAAGTTCAATGTGAATTTATTATCAAATCACAAATGTGTCACCATATGCTATGCTGAGATTCATTTTCTTGCGCACATTTACAGTAGATGTGAAGAAACACAATAGAATCAATGAAAAACCGATCATAACAAAGATGTAGATATAGTCAATTCAAGCACACATAACATAATACAGAAATCAGTAAGTAAAAAACATCAGAAAAATGTTAAATTAAAAGAGGAAATTGAAAGACTATGGAACATCAACAGCTGTACATTGTCCCAATCGTAATATCTATGGCTGGTGTAATCCCTAAGTCTCTATACAATAACATTAAACAATTAGGTCTACACAGCAATATTTATGTAAATCTTCAGAAAGCCGCAATACTAAACACCATTAGAATGGTCCGAAAGCTCCTAGTAATCGAGAAATGAGTGGTGCTTGGCTATGCCAGTACCTCTGGTTTTACCAGCTTGAGCTAAGGAAAATAAAAGTATAACAGCAACAATAAACAAATGAATGAATAATAAATAAATGCATAAATACCCATGAAATAAATATCAAGAACCTGAGTAAAAGATTGTAGAATCAGTTTAGTGCTGGGTGAGTGAAGTTCAAGAGCCTAATAGTTGAGGGGTAATAACTGTTCCTGAACCTGGTGGTGTGAGACTTGAGGCTCCTTGACCACTTTCCTGATGGTATCAGTGAGAAGAGAGCATGACCTGTTTGGTGGGGGGCCTTGGGGATGGATGTTGCTTTCCCGCAATGAGCTCCTTGTAAATGTCATTACCATCGCATAAATCACAAAGGTTGAAAACATAAGGATGAACATACAACTATCTTTTTTTCATCAACACTGTTAACTTAAGTGTGATGCCATCATTAAGTTCTACCTGATTAGAATAGCTCTTTAAAGTTTGCTCCTTGTGATATACCAGAGCTAATCTGCTGATTCTGCAGGGTGCCCACTTTATGCCATGAGAATGAACATAGACCATTCTCTCTAAACCAAAAGAACCTCAGTTTCCGTAAATCTCTCGGTTGTAAAATGAAAGGGTGATAAAATTAAGTTTTGCAGTTCTGTTTTGTTCAACCACTGCAAAGCACAAGAAGGAAGTTGGCTTTTTATCAATTTCTAAGAAGGAAGTAATGTGAAATGAATCTTTTGTGGTTGGGGATTTTGTCTAAAGCAGATAAACAGTGTGCAAAGCGCAACAAGCTGTACCTAATAAGAGATCGGTATCAATTGACAGAAAAGCCTTCATCAGTTATTGAAGGATACAATCCAAAAAAGGATGGAGTTGGAGTAATTGATGTGACAGGTTAGGAATGATGATAAATGAATTAAAACTAAGATTAAAAATAAGTCTAACATGCATTCGAATGAGAAGACAAACACATAAATTTATTTTTGACCCTTTAATCTTTTCTGTCGATAATCAAACTGGGAAATCTATACATTCCTTTATATGTAGAGTCTTCAGTTTGCTGATGTATTTCTTGTTAAATAGTCCACAAGAAACAGATGAGATTGTGATTAGACCTAATACTATGTAATTAGCAACATAGTACCTTCAATCTTTAAATAAGATTATGGATTAAAATCTATTTCAATTCTTCTTTCCATCCATAGCTCAATGCACTCTGTGCTCCATTACAGTCATTAATGAATGTTCTATCTTTGACCTCCTGATGAGGCAGCTAAATATAAGCTTAGGATACTGCCCTAAGGAGAATTTGTGACGATATCCTGGGGATGAAATGATCACCCATATTGAACTATAACTATCTTTTCTGTGCAAATTATGCCTCCACTCATTGGGGGTGAAGGTGGAGGGAGTCCTGCTGATACCCATGACTTTGTTTTTCCTTGATGCCATATTTGGCTATATGATGCCTGATGTCAAGTGCAGTCACTCTTACTTCGCCCATGAAAAGCATCCAGCACAGACAGGGTACCTGGTCAACTACTGAGGACCTGTGCTGATCAAATGGCTGGAGTGTTCACTGAGATCTTTAACACCTTGCTTCAAGCAGCTTTCCATTATGCTGATGCCAAAGAAGAACATGGGAACATGTCTCAATGACTATCATCTAGTAGTTCTTACATCCACAATGACCAAAGGTATGAGAGGCTGGTGGTGAAACATACCAACTTTAGGAAGGATATACTGACACTGGAGAGGGTTCAGAGAAGATTCATGAGAATGATTCCAGGAATGAAAGGGTTACCATAAGAGGAACATCTGGAAGCTCTTGGGCTGTATTTCCTGGAGTTCAGGAGAATGAGGGGGGATTTTATAGAAACATTCTGAATGTTTAAAAGCCTGAACAGATTAGATATGGCAAAATTATTTCCCATTGTAGGGGATTCTAGGACAAGAGGTCACAACTTCAGGACTGAAGGATGTCCTTTTAGAATTGAGATGTAGAGAAATTACTTTGGTCAGAGGGTGGTATATCTGTGGAATTTGTTGCCACAAGCGGCTGAGGAGGCCAAGTTATTGGGTGTATTTAAGGGAGAGATAGATAGGTTCTTGATTAGCCAGGACATCAAATGTTATGGGATGAAAGCAGGGGAATGGGGATGACTGGAGGAATTGGATCAGCCCATGATTGAATGACAGAGCAGACTCTAAGGGCCAAATGACCCAAATAGGTTGGATGGAAGCGACCAACAACGCTGATAGAGGCAGATGCCAAGTTGCTAGGGAAACTGTCCTGTCTCCCTTTCTCTTCACCATGTACACCTCAGACTTCAACTACTGCACAGAGTCTTGCCATCTTCAGAGTCTGCCATAGTTGGATGCATCAGCATGGGAGATGAGGCTGAGTACAGGGCTACGGTGGGAAACTTTGTCACATGGTGTGAGCAGAATCATCTGCAGCTTAATGTGAAAAAGACTAAGGAGCTGGTGGTGGACCTGAGGAGGGTAAGGCACTGGTGACCCCTGTTTCCATCAAGGGGTCAGAGTGGACATGGTGGAGGATTACAAATACCTGGGGATATGAATTGACAATAAATTGGACTGGTCAAAGAACACTGAGGCTGTCTACAAGAAGGGTCAGAGCCGTCTCTACTTCCTGAGGAGACTGAGGTCCTTTAGCATCTGCTGGACGATGCTGAGGATGTTCTATGAGGCTGTGGTGGCCAGTGCTATCATGTTTGCTGTTGTGCGCTGGGGCAGCAGGCTGAGGGTAGCAGACACCAAAAGAATCAACAAGCTCATTTGTAAGGCCAGTGATGTTGTGGGGGTGGAACTGGACTCTCTGACGGTGGTGTCTGAAAAGAGGATGCTGTCCAAGTTGCATGCCATCTTGGGCAATGACTCCCATTCACTCCATAATGTACTGGTTAGGCACAGGAATACATTCAACCAAAGTCTCATGCCACCGAGATGCAAGCGTCATAAGAAGTCATTCCTCCCTGCGGCCATCAAACTTTACAACTCCTCCTTCGGAGTGTCAGACACCCTGAGCCAATAGGCTGGTCCTGGATTTATTTCCACATGACATAATTTACCTATTATTATTTAATTATTTGTGGTTTTATATTGCTATATTGTCTACACTATTCTTCATTGGTGTGACTGTAACGAAACCCAATTTCCCTGGGGATCAATAACGTCTGTCTGTCTGTCTGTTTGCTAAGCTCACCAGTGGGAGGTGGTGCTTTAGCACTGCTGGCCCACCACCTTGAGGGAGTCTTGATCATAGGCGGGCTGAAACTCCTGAAGACAGGTGGCAGATCAACTGATGATCCCACTGATGACAGCACAGGACAGTTAACATCTTAGTTCATGTGTTTTCTCAATTCATTCTTGGTCTTCTGGTCTAAGACCTGCCTGAGAACGGACTTGGATCCAGTCCAACCTGCCTACCAGAGCAAAAGGCCCACGCCAGATGTCATCTCGTTAGCTCTTCACTCAACCCTGGAACATCTCGACAGCAAATATGAATACATAAGGATGCTCTTTATAGACTACAGCTTAGCATTTAATACCATCATCCCCTCAAACTAATCAATAAGCTTCAAAATGCCTCCTTGTGCAATTGGATCCTGACTTTCCTCACTTGCAGGTCCCAATCAGTTTGGATTGAGAACAACATTTCCTCCACGATCTCCATCAATCCAAGTGCACCTCAAGGCTGTATGCTTTGCTGCCTTCTGCTCTGTTTGTTTTACACTTGCAACTGTGTGGCTACGCACAGCTCCAAAGCCATATTCAAGTTTGCTGACGACATCACTGTCATGGGCCTAATCAAAGATGGTGATGAATCAGCATATAGAATGGTGATTAAAAATCTGGCTGAGTGGTTCTATAACAACACCTTCCCTTGCAATGTCAGCAAGACCAAACAGCAGATTATTGACTTCAGGAGGACAATAACAAAGGTTGATGAGCCAGTCCACATTGGAGGATCATAGGTGGACAGAGTGAGCAACTTTAAATTCCTCAGTGTTATTACTTCAGAGAACTTGTCCTGGGCCCAGCATGTAAGTGCAATCACAAAGAAAGCGCAGCAGTGCCTCTACTTCCTTAGGAGTCTGCAAAAATTTGGCATGACATCTACAACTTTGACAAACTTCTGTAGATGTGTGGTGGAATATATTGACTGGCTGCCTAGAATGGAAAAACAAATGCCCTTCAATGGAAAATCCTACAAAAAGTAGTGGATACAACCCTGTCCATCATGGGTAAAAGCTTCCCCAACATTGAGCACATCTAGATGAAGCACTGCTGCAGGAAAGCAATATCCATCATTTGGGACCTCCACCACCCACGATTTCTTCTCCTCTCACTGTTACCATCAGGAAGAACATACAAAAACCTCAGGACTCACACCACCAGATTCAGGAACAATTATTACCTCTCAACAATCAGGCTCTTGAACCAAATGGGATAACTTAACTCAACTTCACCTGTCCCATCATTGAAACGTTCTCACAACATTTGGACTTTTCATCTGATATTCTTGATATTTATTGCTTATTTATTATTATTATTATTATGTTTCTTTTTGTATTTTCACAGTTTGTATTTTGCACACTGAACTCCCTAGATTGTGTGATCTTGCATTAATTCTTTGATGGTTATTTTTCTATTTTGGATTTATTGTGCATATCCACAAGAAAATGAATCTCAAAGTTGTAAATGGTGATATATATATATATATATATATATATATATATACTTTGTTAATGAATTTACTTTGAATGCTGAACTTTGAACTTCAAACATGTTTGTATCAAGGCTTTGACGAGTCTAGAGACGAATGAGGATGAGGAAATCTGCAGATTCTTGAAATCCAAGTAACAAACACAAAATGCTGGAGGAACTTGGCAGGCCAGGCTGCATCGATGGAAAAGAGTAATGACGAAGTCTGGGCTCAAAATGTCAACTGCTTACCCTTTTCCATCGATGCTGCCTGGCGGGGGCAACAATAACTGCCACTGGTCTCTCAGGGGCCTGCTGCCATGCAGCACACCCCACAGCAGCCCAGCACAAGGCAGCAGAACCAGGATCAAATGGTGGTGGTGGCACTGACGGCAACATAGACCTCCACAGCATTGACCAGCTGCTGTCCAGCGAGCAGGTGAATGATCTGCGATGGCTCAATTGAAGGGATGGTTGAGCACGGGACAACAGGCAGGATGGGAAGAGCTTTCCGACCGGGATCCGGAGATCTACTCTCAGCGGGACACACTGGAGATGCACAAAGGGTTGCTGTTCCATCAGTGGCCATTTTCGGATGATGACAGACATCTCCTTCGGGTGGTGATCCCTCGGGGGTCCGCGCCACGGTGCTGCGGTCAGTGCACGGGCTGGTGGGGGCTGGTCGCAAAGCTGTTGGGCAAGTTGCATGAACGTGTCCACTGGCCTGGGTACAGGCAGGATGTGGAGCTGCTCGTGCTCTGTCCCGATGCTTGCACGTCCCAGAAGGGGCCGGGCCGCCATTGCAGCAGTACCTGGTGGGGACCCCACATGGAAGAAGGATCTATGTCCTGAGCTTGGAAGCTGTTGGAAGGGGCCTGGAACGATGCTTGATTGTGTCTGCAATGTGGTATATCAGTCACAACTGCCCGATTGGCAGAAGCCAGTCATACTGCACTGGGACTGGCTGGGATCGTGTTGGCCCTCAGCCACCCCTAACCCAGTGAGGCTGAAGGAAGGAAATACACTCTGGGACTTTGGGCAGCAGAAAAGGAGGATCTGTGAAATGCTGGGAGTAGGACTAACATAGCTAAAGGCTTCCTTTTGCCTCACCAAACAGTGTCTCCTAATTGGCAGGGGCAGGGGGGATCCACAGGCTCCCCAAAGTGCTCCAGGCAGCAGAGTCGAACACTTTTAGACTTTGTTGTGAACTCTAGGGTTGCCAAGGATGGCTGACTCCTCAGGAGGGGGCGCGTGTAGTGCTCCAGGTGGGGTGGGGGGGGCAGTGTAGTTGAGAACACAACCTCAACAAACATTCATAGTGGCTAGTTCTAATTATTGTTCTTGTTTTACACTGCTTTCATGGGATTATAGTGGGATGTTCTTCTTACATTTTAGCTTGGATTATACAGTTACTTGCATGTGTATTTGTCGGCCACTCTGAATGTAAATGGGGTGTGTAATAATCACTTCCCCCCCTGTATGCGGCAAAGTGGGTACTCTCCCAGGGTCTTAACGTCCAGTCTGTTTTTGTGCTTGTCGCAATCAAGATGTCAGTTGAGACAAACGAGTTTTTCTCATCTGTCATCATGGACCGAATGTTAGCCATTTACTGCTGAATTGTCTCCACTCTTCTGATTTTGGGTTAACATTTTGTGATACCTTTCTTCAGAGCTCTGAAAATTCAGATGACAGGTATGTCAGTGCAGTTCTAATTAAAGTCATTAAACTGTTCAGCCACTTCAGTGCCTCACTCCCTGCTCTTGGGCCACATCCGAATATTTTGGCAGCACAGCCTGACCATGAAAATGGATCCAGAAAAGAGTGCAGCTGACCTTGGTCCTGAGACTCATTGGCCAGGCCGTGAAGATACAGGTGATCGGATCTGTGTTGAGTGTAGTGACCGAAGCAATGCGACAGATAAACTCAGTTCAACATCTCCAGTCTCCGCTGGAGAAACGGGTGTCATCCATCCCTCTCGGCAACGGTTTGGCAGCTCACCACAAACGATCAGGTGGCAGTGACCTCTGCTCGCACAGCCACAGTCCATGACCTTACAGCTGACAGCTTTTAGCATTCTCACAAATGCAATTCAGAAGCCTTTGGCTATGTTAGCCCAACTCCCATTTCTGCTGCCCTAACAACCTCAACCACTAATGTCCCAACTCCTGTATCTGGACCAGAGCCAAGTATTCCTCCACTGGGCATATACTCTGGTGGCCCCAACAGCTGCTGGAATTTCATTGCCCAGTGTGAGCTGACTTTCCACCCTGGTCAGTTTGGTAATGATGCACACAAACTGGCATTCATGGTAAATTTCCTGGATGGCCTGTTCAATGCTCAATCTGAGATTTTTGACCTTCTAGTACAGGATCAGAGGCTGCCCACTGACCCCTGAACTTGCACCAAGGTAGAGGGAAAGTGAGGGACGAAGCAGTTAAATTCCACACGCTTGCAGTGGAGACAGGATGGAACAAAAGATCCCTCATTGCTACCTTCCAGAACGAACTGAACGCAGGGTCTGGCACGAGATCACTGTCCGTGATGAGCAGGATGACCCGGATGACCTGATTAATCTGGTCATTCGAGTTGGCAACCAGGTAACTGAGTGAATGACTTGAGCTTCATACTCATTGGATCACCATCTGTCTCTACCCAATACCCAGTCCATGAAGGAGCCTGCGTGAGTGTGGTGCATGTGCCTATCTCAGGAGGAATGAGATCAGCAGAAGAGAACAGCTTCCTGCCTCTATTGTGGCAATGCAGGACACTTCTTGTGTCACATCCCAAGCAAACTGTAGAACAGAATTCTCGCCATTAGGGAGGGGAGCTCTGATAGATCAGTTCTCCTGTAATCAGCCTCTGCTAATCATGTTATGATCCCACCTTTCTTGTCATGGGGGCCTCAGATCTGTGAATGTCAGGCATTTATCCACTCCAGGGCAGCTGGGAATCTCATGGACATTTCTCTGGTTCAAAGATGGGGAGTTCTGACTCAGAAATAGTGAGAAAAGATTGACGTCACGGACCTGGATGGTTGACCTCTGGGCACTGGCCATATCCACCTTTCCACCGAATTCTTTCAACTTGTGCTAGAAGGCAACTAAAGGGAACAACTATCCTTCTATCTGGTTAATTCACCTGAACTGACACTGGTGCTTGGTCTTCTCTGGTTATCCCTACATAACCCATGAATTGATTGGTCCCTTGAAGCACTCCAAGAGCGGAGACTGACATGCTTGCTTACCTGTCTGGGTCCAGCTCAAGCTCCAATCTGTGAATCCCCTCCTGTCTATTATTGATGTGGACCTGTCTGGCCTTCTGGCTGAATATACTGATCTTCTTGAGGTCTTCAGTAACAAGAATGCTACTTCACCCTCCACCATGGCCATGAAGAGTACATCAATGGGGCATTGGCCTAGGTGTTTATTCATTCCGTCAACCTCGCCAATGGAGGTAGGCTTCTTTTTTGTGAGCAAGAAGGATGGTGAGCTCCATCATTGCGTTGATTATTGGCCCCTTGGCACATTACCATGACGAACTACCATCCTCTTCTCTGTTTGCCTTTGCTTTCGAACACCTCCAGACAGGCAATCATATTTTCCAAGACAGATCTGCATACTGTTTATAATCTTGTTCATGTCAGAGAAGGGGACAATTGGAAGAGTACTTTTAACACCTCCACTGGCCACTATGAGCCCTTTGTGATGCAGTTCAGACTGGCCAATGCCCTCACTTTTTTTCAGGTCATGTTGAATCAGTTTGTTTTCATGTTCTTGGATGACGTTCTGACTGTTCGTTTCCCCCTCTCACAAGGAAAACCCAACAGTCCGGAGAACTCCTTGAGAATAACCTGTATGCCAAGCCAGAGACGTGTGAGTTCCATAAAGAACAGCTGTCATTTTTGGGCTATATACTTACCTCCTCCAGTGTTCAGATGGACCCAAGTAAAGTTCAGATGGTCACACAGTGGCCAAACCATCTACAGTCAATCAGGTTCTGTCCGTCATGGGATCTGTGAACTTTTATTGGTCCTCCATCTGAAATTTCAGCTCTATTGCAGCCTCCATAAATGCATTCACCAGGATGACCTCTACAGCATACCATCAGACCAAGTATTCTTGCATCTTAAGCTACACTTTACTACTGCACAGTGCGACACACCTGTACCCATCCCACCCATTTATTGTTGAGGTGGATGCATCGGATGTCAGCATAGAAGCTGTACTCTCTCCATGCTCTTCTGCAGATAGTTGGCTGCACCCTTACACCTTTCTCTTCTGTCACTTGACTCTAGAGTAAATACAATGTTGGGAACCGAGAACTTCTGGTTGTCGAGGAGGCCTTGGAAGTATGGTGATGCTGGCTAGAGGGAGCAGAACATCCCTCTTTGGTTTGGACAGAACGCAAGAATATCTCCTACATTTAGTTCACTAAGAGACTCAACTCCCATTAAGTCCGTTGAGTTCTCTTCTTCAACCAGTTTAATTTCATCCCTATTTCTCATCCCAGTTGCAAGAATACCAAGGCCAATGCATTCTCCCAACAGTTCGACATGTCTGAGGACGACACCAATCCGGAGCCATCGTTCCTCACTCATACATTCACGCTCTGGTAATTTGGGGAATAGAAGTGCAGGTGAGGGCCGCCCAACAGTCGGACTCAGGCCCAGGAGAGGGACCTCCCAACCAGCTGTTTGTCCCTGCTATAGTGTGTTCCGAAGTGTTGGGATGGGGTCAATCCTCCCATCTAGTTGGCCATCTGGGAATTCAACAGACCTGGGAGTTTATCAAGAAACTATTTTGATGGCTATCTATATTCCTGCATGTATACAACATTGTCTCTGCTTGTCTTACTTGTCCTCAGAACAAGACATCACGCCAATGCCCTGCGAGTCTGCTATGTCCGCTGCCTGTGCCCCACTGCCTCTGGTCCCACCTCTTGGTGGATTTCATCACTGGCTGCCCCCGTCTTTTGGAAACACCACCATTCTGGTTGTTGTGGATTGATTCTCTAAGACTGCTCACTTCATTTCTCTCACTAAATTCATGTTGGCGTGTGAGACTGCCATCCCCATAGTTTAACATGTGTTCAGGCTTCCATCAGGACAACAGTTCACATCCCATTTTTGCAAGGCTTTCTGTTCTCTTGTGTGAGCCACGGCCAACCTCTCATCTGGTTTCGAACCCCTGTCTAATGGCCAGACTGAGAGAGTGAATTAGGAGTTGGGGACAGCCCTGCACTGTCTCACCTCTTCCAACCACATGTTCTGGAGCTCCTAACTGGTTTGGGTAGAGATTGCCCACAATAACCTCCAGTTGTCCTCCACTAGTATATCCCCCTTTGAATGCCAGAAGACATTCCAGGCACCGCCTTGCTTGACCAGGAGACTGATGTGGCAGTTCCTGCTGCTAAGCAGTTGATCCAATGCTAGAAGCCCACGTGGAGACGAGCCAGGGCTTCTCTGCTGTGCGTTCAGTAGCAACATGCCTGGTGGGTTGATTGGTTGCGCTGACATCTGATGCCTCAAAGCCAGGAGAGAAAGTCTGGCTGGCATAGAGGAATCTTGCCCTGAAAGCTGAGAGCTGTGTTCATTGTGAGAAAAACTATCAACTAGGTCTCATACAGATCATGCTTACCATCATCAATGAAGATCCACCCAGTGTTCCATGTTTCCTCACTCAAGTTGGTTACTACCTTCCTGCTGGCTCCTGTCATCCTACCTCCCTATTCCACCCTCCTTGGTGAGTGGTTCACTGGCCTATACTGTGCATCTCACCAAGTGTGGGGCAAGGTCCAATACCTCATGGTTTGGGAGAGGTATGGTCCTGAGGAACATTCTTGGATCCTGGCCGATGACATCCTGGACAAATCTCTCATCTGGGAGCACAGGACCGTGGCATCTTAGGAACTGTGCCTAGGAGTGGTACCCTGTCACAATCACAGAATCTTCTGTGGGGTTTACATGCCCATGCAGGTAGACTGTGGAACAGATTTAGCAATCACGGTCCTAAGTACGCATGTTCCAGCCACTTAGTGATATTTAAATCCCTCCTTTTCCTTCTAGCCTTGTCGAAACATGACCAAAAGAACCCTGCTCACTCGGGAAAGAAAACTAGCATTTCGACAGATGTGCTAAAGAAATTTAGCATTTAGTTATTGCTTCCAGCCACAATGCTGGCATGTAACATTCAGTTTGGGAGTTTTAGTTAATGGCCCTGTTCACCTCACGTTTATTGTTTTTCTTTTCCTTTACAATAGCTCTCATTAAAGTCAGTAAACTGCTGACCTGCTTCTGTTCTCTCTCTGCCCTTGAGCCATATCCAAACTTTTTGACAAACAGGCTGCATAATGTAAATGGAGAAAAATACAGATTTACAAATATCTTAATAACAGGCCCTTTCAGCTCCTTTCAAATTTGTGTTAACCCCATTTGTTTGTAAAGTCTGCACAATCCCATCAACTCATCCCAAGTTCTAACATTCACCTGTACAGTTTCGACAACTTACAGTGACCAATTAACCTATTAATGAACACATCAGTGAGATGTGGGAAGAAAACAGAGCACTGGGGGTGGGCAGAGGGAACACGCCCAGTCAAAGGAAGAATTTGCAAACATCTTACAGACTACACCTGAGGTCAGGACTGAATCTGAGTCTTCGGCACTGGGAGACAGTGGTTCCACTAAGCTGCACCAAAGTTCATCAAAGAAACAAAATCATAAATTGGTAAGAAAAATAATTGATTGGGGTTACAAGCACATGAACAATACAATGACAGGAAATGAAGATTCCTCTCGCCTATTGTTTTCGCCTTAACATTGTGAAAGAAGTAACATTTGTTGAAGTCTGATTTGCTCAACGTTACCAGAGCAGAGCAAGTGTCCTATTCCTGGAGCGGAGACATACAAACTTTCAGCTCCAGACACTTCCTTCTGTAAAACTAGCTGATCCTGAGATGTGTTCAGTTATCTCACTGAAGAGATGAGAACAAAGGTGGACAATGATATGTGTTCAATAAGATGCTGCATAAAAGACCTATCCATAAGATAAGAATGCATGCAGTTGAGGTTAATGTAGTAGCATGGATAAGGGGTTGGTTAACCATTGGAGTTGATAATGATTGGCTTTGACAGCAAGACAACAAGTGAGGCTTCAAGGTGCCCTGGAAAAACTAACTTAATGTGCATCCATAGAGAAACAACATGGTGGATGGTACATAGCAGTTAGTTATTGGAAGCCAAACATACTAGGATCACTACGTTTCTAAAAGATCTTCACTTGCTTCATTAATGACTTTGGTCCCATCTTGAGGAGATTTGTGAGGATGTTTCTTGTGATTGCACAATGCCCAATTCCATTCACAATTCCTCAACAAATGAAGCCAGTCAAGGATGAGGTTCAGGCATGGGTTGATTGGTGATAAGTAGCATTCATGCCACCGAAGTTCCAGACAATAGCCATAAGAATAGATGAAAGCAACAAAAAAAATTCTTAAGAAACATGACATCATAAGAAGCAGTGCCAAAAATGGCGTCACAGGGCGATTTCTCCCAGCCCATCAGCAAAACAGTTAAATTTTTCCTCCACTAATGTCTCTATTTCCCTTTTCAGGGTGGATGAGGTCCTGTTGGGGTCTTTGATCTACATTGGCATTTAAACAGCAGTTCTGCACTATGCTGTGTTCCTGTTCTTGGAGCGCGCCGATAGGCCATGTGTTTGATAGGTCCAAGTTTAGCCTTAGTCAGGTGCCTTCAGGGTGCAGCTTTGCATGGCCCTGTTGACATGAATTCTCACTGGTGTCGTGAAATGAAACGTAGCGGGAGCCAGAACATCGAAGGCAGTGAGGGCGGTTGTCAGAGGCCTCACAACTCTGTGAGCGATAGCTTTCTCTCGATGGTGAATAGAAGTTTGCTGCCAATTCTCCAATCAGGGAATTCAAAATAAAAACAATGATTCAGACTGACTGTAACATCGAAACAATGACTGCCTATCTTTCCTTTCGCTGTGGAGGAGGGTGATCTCTATCTCTCCCTTATTTGTGAGAGAGAGAGCCTGTGGGATGTTGAAATGCTGGAGTGAGCAGTTAGTTTTTAAAGTATTGTAGACCATGGCGGTCTCCGTTTGAGAGCTTTACTGTTGTTTGCATGATGGGTGGTGGGAATGCTGATGGTTTGTGCTAGAATAAGTAGGGAGAAGGTTGATGCTGTTTGCTGATGGGAGTCGGGAGCGGGTTTAGGAGTTCTTACTTTTTCTCTGTCGTTCATTCCTTGGGACTTTTGTTTTGAGGATGTCTACAGAGAGTGAGAATTTCAGACTGTATATTGTATGCATTTTCTGATATTAAATGGGATCATTGAAGCAGCCAGGACAAAGCCGTTCACTTGACTGGCATCCTTTCCTGTAGCCTGAACATCCTCTCCCTCCAGAAGCATCGCCCAGTGGTTGCCTCACATGCCATCCACAAAATGCACTGAAGTTACTCATTGAGGCTACTTTAGCAACACCTCTTAAACCTTTCCCACTAAGACGGACAAAGGCAAAATACACAGGTGAATGCCACGTTGTTGTGACTGTGACTAAGTCACTGGAGAAGCTGGAGAAACTGTAGGCAGCGCGGCACACGGCAGCTGTGGCCTTTCAGATCTGGTGCTGCTTTAATTTAGTTTTTTAATTTAATTTTAAGGCACAATTAGGGTTTAGCGCAATGGATAACAGAGCGACTATCTACCATCGCCAGATACTGCTACAATACAGAGATCGCCCAAAAACAAACCTTATTGAAAGTCTGATGGTTAGGTTGCGCAACCTCGGCTTGCTGAGCAAATCAGGCCTGCAGTCCTTGGAGTCACCTGATGCTGATGTCCGGAGTTGGGGACGTTGTAAGCGGTGTGCGAGGAAGCGGAAGTGAGGCAAGCGGGCAGGAATCCGTGCCAGGAAAAAAGTAAGCCCTAGCCAGCTGGCTCTCCTGTCCATCCTGCTTGCTGAGTGAATCAGGCCTGCAGCCCTTGGAGTTGCCTGATGCTGGTGTCCGGAGTTAGGGACTTCATAAGCGATGTGTGAGGAAGCGGAAGCGAGGCGAGCGGGCAAGAGTCCATGCCAGGTAAAAAGCAAGCCCTAGCCAGCTGGCTCTCCTGTCCATCCTGCTCTCCAGTGGACATTAAATTGGACTACATCTGTGGTAACGAAATACTCGGTGGGAGTACAGAAATGGACGGAATCCCAGATGCCGCCATTCAGCTGTTCTGTGTACTTTATGCAGTCCTGGGTAGGTCTGTAGTCTAGTGTAGTTTTTGTGTAAGTTTACGTAGTTCAGTGTAGTTTTTGTATTGTTCATGTAGCACTGTGGTCCTGAAAAACCTCTCATTTTTACTGTGTACTGCACCAGCAGTTATGGTCAAAATGGCAATAAAAAGTGACTTGACTTGACTTGAAACAGATGGATATACAAGTTTTTAAGGCAACAGAGATTCTCTTGGAGACTCTCCTTGGTAGAGTCTCCCTAACTCAAAGCAGATCAAGATTTTATTCTCTTAAATACCTTGAAGTATATGATCCAATACAATTTTAAAAAGTAAAATGTTATAACTTGCTTCAGTATTTTGATTCTGACAAATAGTTCCTTTGAAGTACATTTTTACACTGGAGCACATTGTAAGGCAGTTCAGAAGAATCAAATACCTTGTTGGGACAAAGTAATTCATCCAGGTCACTGAAACGCAGAGAACCGGGCACCCTTTATTAGTTTTGTAAGGGTTGACTCTCTGAGTACACAGATATTCTAGTTATTGACAGAGCAAAATTCCAATGACTATATGTGATAAGCTGAAACAAAATTTGTCTGGTTTGGCTGCCCTGTCTAAAATAATTTAGCTGTGTACGTTCATAGCTCCAACCTGATGGTATAAACATTGATTTTTATAAATTCCGGTAATTACTTCCCCGGCCTCCAATCTCTTTTGCAATTTTTCATTCTGGATACCCTCTCACTCCTTCTCTTCTCCTCATCTGCCCAACAACCCCCTTTGGTTTCCCTCCCCCATTCCCTTTGTTCCATGTTGCACTGTCCTCTCCTATTAGATTCCTGCTTCAGCTCTTTACCTCTTCCATCTATCATTTCCAACTTCTTACTTCATCCCCATTCCCTCAGCCACTCTCACCTGGTCTTACTCCTGCAAGTTTGTTCTTCTACCCTTTCCCCTCCTTTTAAATCCGGCGTCTGTTCATTCCACTCTTTCCATTCTCAATGTGAAATCATGGGAGTTGGAAGATCTATGGCTGTGTGCCCAGAGACCTGAGATCTTTGGGCTCAGAGCTTGGAAAAAGCAATCCAATGGACTTTTAACATCTTTGTTTGTTATGTCTCCCCTCTTGCTGTGAAACGGAGACATCTCTTTCTCTGTTATTGTATGTCGAATACCAGGTGAACGAGTAGTCTTTGGGGTACTACAAGCCTGTGTCTTTGCTGTTGCCTAGCTGCATGCTTGAGAGCTTGGTGGTTGGTGCCAATGCTTTTTTTTGCTGGTGGGGAGGGGGATCAGCACTTGCTGCACTTATGTGTGGGAGGGAGAGAAGCTGGGGGGAATCTAGGGTTCTAACATTTAAGTCTCATTCATTTTTAGGGGCACTCTTCTGTTTTCATGGATAGTTGTGAAGAAAAAGCATTTCAAGGTATGTTGTATGCATTTCCCTGACATTAAATGTGCCTTTGAAACTTTAAAGACTTTGAAAATATCATATGTTTATTCATCTCCATGGATGTTGCCTGATTTGCTAAGTTTCTCCAACATATTGTGTGTGCAGCTATAAGTGCCTGTCTTGAGGTTGGCCAGTTAATTAGGACCTGTGTCTTATGTTTTGCTGAAGCAGATGAGAACATTTCATGGCCACGATCACTTTACAGATCATATTGCTTGAGGAGCCTGCCCCCTGTTGGACTATAGCCAAGGGCTGACTCTGTAGATTCCTTTTAACTTCAGAACTGATTAATGCTCTTACTTTATATTTCAACAAGTTTATTTTAGAAGACTGTTTGTTTCTTGTTGATATACAGTACCTGCTATCACTATACCATAACCCCATAAAAAATGACCCAAGTCTGACAGTTCCCTAACACAGGTCCCCTCCAAGCTGCACATCATCCTGATGGAGAAATACATCACCAGAACTTCTATGTTACTGACTTTAAAATCATTAAGCTGCTTTAACTTGATCTTACTCAAAGTTCTAAGTTCAATGTACATTTATTATCAAGGTATGTATGCTATATATGACCTTTAAATTTGTCTCCTTACAGGGAGCCACAAAAGAAGTAATCGCAATAGAACCCATTAAAAAAGAGGGCCATCATACACCAATGTGCAGTGTGGATATGTACTTTACCTGTAGTAACAAAATGGCATTCTTGTCTGTAACAAAATGGAACATGTATTCTACCAGAGTGCTTTGCTGATAATATACATGCAGAATGTATAACAAACTGCAGAAAGTCAAGTATACTAATTAAGCAGTCTAACAGAATGCACCCTGTACCTGAGCTGACAGGGGTAGATGACATTTGTATATAAAGGAATGACTACGCTATGTGATTTTTTTTGAAGCTCTTGTGCATTGTTGCCTTTCATTACAGCTGGTAAGACATATGTCCCTATGAGTTAATTGTTGTTTGTTATAGGATATAGTGAAAAGGTGCTTGACAGAAACTGGAGGTGCACTGAGATCGCTTGTTAAGGTGCGCAAACAGACAAGGGGAATTGCTGGTGACTGTCGGCTCCCGGGGACACTCCAGCAGAGGAGTGATCACCAACAAGTAAGTTTGCTTTTTGCCCTGTGTGACCTTTCCAGGCAAGTATCGAATACGGGGTTCTGCCCCGCTCCTGCTATACTGTACGATCTATGTTACTATCTATCGAGTGAATCGATTTCTCTCATTGTGATTCTAACACATTCTGCACAGTGACCAGAAACATATGGGTATCAATGATTAGATTTGACCAAAAGGAGCGTCAGGGACACCTATGACATCAGGGACACACCAAATTGGTACAGTAAGTGTGTCATGCACACCTATGGCATCACAGACGCACGAAATCAGTACAGTAAGTGTGTCAGGAACACCTGCAACATCAGATAGACACCACATCAGTACAGTAAGTGTGTCAGGGATGCACCAAATCAGTATGGTAAGAGTGTCAGGGACACAGTGGTACCAGTAAAAAGAGTAAGTAAGAGTGTTATTTGTGGAAACTGAGCTCATAAATTTTACCCAATGGAACACTGTAGTGAACAAAACAAAGAGAAGATCGGTAAGTAGGGTGAGGAAGGAGAAACTAGAAAATGATAATAATGGGACAAGGACAGTCCTTCCCTGTAGCAAATAAGAGGACACCTTAATAGTTATAGGAAGAGATTGGTGGAAGAATTACGGATGGGGAACTAAGGGATGTACATGGACCTTGGATGGCAGGAGAGTTACCTGAGCCAGAGACAGATTTGGAGAAAGCTATTCAGAAACTTAAAACTATTGATTTGAATAATGAACCTAGTATTGTGGATTTAGAAACCTCAATGAGGACATGGTTAGACCTCAAATTTGAATTTTATGAAGTTAAATTTCAGGACTTTCAAGAAGACTACCTGAATCATGTTATCACTATAATCAAGGGCAAGGCGGAAGAAGTAGACTTGCCTGTGGAGAAGGTGGACATTATCAATAGTGAGTGGATAGTCTACTGCCTCTTCTATGAGTCGATGCTGAACACAGTTATCTACACTCGCGACAAGTGGTTGCGACCAGATGGCCTGATTTTCCCTGACCGGGCTGCTTTATACGTTACAGCCATTGAGGATAAACAATACAAGGATTATAAGATAACACTGGTGGGAGAATGTCTATGGTTTTGATATGTCCTGTATCAAGGATGTTGCCATCAAGGAGCCACTAGTGGATGTGGTGGATCCCAAGCAACTGGTGACCAATGCCTGTTTCATCAAGGAGGTGGATATTTACACAATGAAAGTAGACGACCTGTCCTTCACATCTTTCTGCCTTCAAGTTACTACATCCACGCGCTAGTAACATACTTCAACATCGAGTTTGCCCACTGTCACAAGAGGACAGGGTTCTTGACAGCCCCTGATGCCCCTTACACTCACTGGAAACAGACCGTTTTCTACATGGAGGACTATCTGACAGTCAAATGAGGCGAGGAAATCTTTGGAATGGTTGGCATGAAACCCAATGCTAAGAACAATCGAGATCTCGACTTCACCGTTGACATCGAATTCAAAGGACAGCTGTGTGAAATGTCCAGTTCCATTGACTACAGGATGCGTTAGATCCACCTCTACCCGTCCACCCCTCCAGCCCACCCCATCCACGTCGTACCATTTGCAGGCTCAATTGCAACTACTGTAGTATCCGATATATAGATACTTTTGTTTTTCAAAGGAAACTGCTATTTGGTTGTGTGACTGACTGTCCTCCAAATTGGTTGACCTCCATTGGCATGGCAACTGGCCTGTGAAGTGATGGGAATGTTATGAATGTACCACAGCTCTAAGGGGCCGAAGGGTGCGGAGTAGCCCCCTCCTTTGTGAGATTCACAAGAGCATTATTGGGTTGGGTCAGAGGACCCAGGAAATGAGAGAGAGAGACCTGGTCATTGTCTCCTGGAGACAACGTTTGTGGATTGGGGACTATGCTACGTGCAAGCCCTCGGGCAAAGTGGGCTGGTTGAGAGAGAGATTGCATCATCCCAACCTGATTGACATCTACTACCCGGCGAGTTAAGATAAAAGGGGGGCTGTAGGGACAGCCCCTCAGACACACCAGAAGAAACGCTAGCGATCCCGTAATAGCAGGAAGCCATTTGAAGGAAGCCCATGTGCGTTTGGTTCCCTTGCCTGGGGACTGGTGGTTGGTACCACGGAAAATGACTTGGAACTAACAACGGGGAACCAACTCCCCCCGACTCAACGGATTGGCCTCATAAAAGACCCGGGCAAGTTTAAAACCGTCTCTCTTAAACCCAAAGAGCTGCAGCTTGAAAGGACAGTGACTTTTATCTTTCCATCGGACAATACAATATCCCCTAGACAAACGATAGAGCTATTGCTTAATTGATGATTATTATGATACCCGCGTTTTTAGATTGAGTATTGACGACGTATATTATCTGAATGTCTGTAATAATCTAATCTTTGTGCCCCTTTATAAATAAAGACTTTTAAAAATAGTATCATCAGACTTCAACAGACCTCTCTATCTTTGCTGGTAAGTGATCCAGTTAATGGAATTTTGTAACAGTTGGGGTTCTCGTCTCAAGAGTTGAAACCAAATTGGGGAGCCAGTGAATCGGGCTTGTAAGTCCAAACTTGGATCTGGTATGTGGGTAGCCAGACAGGAAAGCAGCAAAGATGGACGTGGATGAATTTATAGAAAACCCGACTCTGGAGGCGCTAGAGGCAGCCACCAAATCAGACTTGGTAAATTTGGCGAAAGGGTTAAACCTCGCAGAGGTGAGGTCGTCAATGAAAAAGTGGGAGGTGCGAAGGGCAATAACTCAGTATTATATTGGGAAGAATGTGTTTGCAGCTGAGGCATTGGAAAATATCCCTGAAAAGGTACCAGCTAGTGGGATGGCTTAGTTAGAGTTGGAGAAATTAAGGTTGGAACATGAAATTAAGTTAAAGCAGCTGGAAGCAGCCGAGAAAGAGAGAGAGAGAGAAAGAGAGAGAGAGAGAGAGAGAGAGAGAGAGAGAGAGAGAGAGAGAGAGAGAGAGAGAGAGAGAGAGAGAGAGAGAGAGAGAGAGAGAGAGAGAGAGAGAGAGAGAGAGAGAGAGAGAGAGAGAGAGAGAGCCGAGAAAGAGAGAGAGAGAGAGAGAGAGAGAGAGAGAGAGAGAGAGAGAGAAAGGGCCGACAAACAAAGGGAGCATACGCGCCAGCTAAAGGAGTTAGAGCTGAAACGGGATCAGGAGCTCCAGCTAAAGACGTTAGAGGTGAAAAGGGAGCAGGAAAGAGCTGAGAAACAAAGAGAGCATGAACTTCAGTTAAAAAGCTGGAAGCAGCTGAAAGGGAGAGGGAGGCAGAGAGACAGAGGAAACATGACTTGAAGATGGAGAAGCTAAAGCAAGAGCAACGCGGTCAGGGGTCAGACCGAGAGGAGCGGTTTGATGTTAGTCAGGCGTTGAGGTTAGTACCCCCATTCGAGGAGACGGATGTCGATAGTTATTTCTTGCATTTTGAAAAGGTGGCAGTGAGTCAGAAGTGGCCCAAAGAGCAATGGGTGGCGTTGTCACAAAGTGTGTTAAAAGGGAAGGCACAGCAGGCATATGCGGCGTTGTCCATGGAGGAGGAGAGTTATGACAAAGTAAAGGCGGCCATTCTCCGGGGTTACGAGCTAGTACCTGAAGCATATAGACAAAAGTTCAGAAATTTACGGAAAGGGTGGAATCAGACGTATACCGAGTTTGCCCATGAGAAGGGTGTGCTCTTGGACCATTGGTGCACCGCAGAAATAGTGGATGAGGATTATGGGTGACTCAGGGAGTTAATTTTGATTGAGGAATTTAAAGGTTGTGTTCCGGAGGAGATCCGGATGTATTTGAATGAGAAGCCGAATAAGTCCATCTCAGAATTTGCTAGGTTCACAGATGAATATGCCCTAACCCACAAGACAAAGTTTTCCTCGAATAAAAGTTCCCCGAGAGACCGCGGGAACGATCGAGAAAGTCTGCCGGCTGAGGCAGAGGTCCCGCCGGGAGCTAGTGGTAAGGTTGAGGGGGAAAGGCCAGACGGCCAGAGATTTCAGGGCTTGACCTGTTCTAATTGTGGGAAGAGCGGGCATGTTGTGTCTCGGTGCTTTGCTCCGAGGAGGGAGACGGGAAAAGGGATAGCAGCAGTCCCTCTCGGATGTGCAGTGGTAATCAGTAAATCGACAAGAGAGCAACGGGTAGACAGAGTATGAGAAGGGTCTGAGACTTGTCTGTCACACTGAACCGTGTCTTTGAGGAAGGGGGACCCACCAATTTCTGTACGAATCTAGAGAGACACGGGGGTTGATCAGCAGTAAGGTACTAGAATTTGGTTGGAAAATGGGAATGGTAGCGGTGAGGGGAATAAGTAAAAGGATAGAAATGGTGGCCTTACATGAGGTCATTATGGATTGTGAGCTAGTGTCTGGACCCGTTGAAATAGGGGTGCCATCAGAATTCCCGAGAACTGACGCAGACGTCCTTCTCGGTAACGATTTAGCAGGTGGTAAGGTTTGGGCAGCCAGGACGAGGACCGGCCGGCCGGTGAATGTTAAGGCTCCGCCCCCTAGAGTCCCAGATCTATCCCGCATGCGCGGTTACTCGCAGCATGTCGAGAAAGGCAGCTGAGAGTGAGAGCAGTTTAAATCTGGTCCGTTTTGATTTGGCTGAGACGTTTCTACTGACCCTGTACCACGAGGGTTTAGAGGGTGGTAAAACGAAGAGTAGTAAAGTGAAATAGGGTAAGGGAGCGGAGGTAGATCTGCCCTTAGCGAGGAGAAAGGTCCTAGAGGCAGAAAATAAAGATGAGGAACCGATAGAGCAGTTAAGAGGTCCAGAGTTGGACAGGGATGATCTGTCTGGTTTGGCAGAAGTTTGAAGAAATTGAACATTCTAAAGGTGTTCCCGATAATGAAATGAGGGCAGCCCTAGATGAAAAGGGTGCCCTTACCTCGAAAAAGTCTGCTGGGTTGGCAGATGAGGTTGTTTCAGCCCGCGGGGTTGAGTTTACTCCAGAAGGGAGTTGCCCAGAGAGTAGCTGGGAGGATCAGGGGAACTTAGAATTTGAAAAGGGTATGGGTATTGAAAGCCTGGAAGAGGCCAATATCCCATTGGAGTGTGTCCAAGATGGGGATGCACGTGGTACTGAACCTAGTAACGGAGCTCAGAAAAAGTCTGAGGTATTTGATTCAGTGGAATGGGACAGCCGTCCTTGTGGGTCAGATAGACTTGGTTCAGTGAAAAAAGGGTTAACCTTGGTAACAGTGGGAAGTGAGAGTTCCCAGGTGTTTGTGCTCAAAGGTGTGTTCAAACTTAATGCGGAGCTCAGGAATGGGGAGATAAATATTATTATTGAAGGAAATGGAAAGTCTGTAGTTCCCAAGTTGAATGAAGAAATTTTAATAAACCCGGCAGATCGCTTACAGAGTAAGCCGGGAGATAGCGGGGTGGGGGGGGGGGGCACGCTATTGTTATGCCAGGATGTGGTGTGAGGAGGCCGAATTCGAAATGCTGCTTGAACAAAGAGTTCAAATTAAAATCCAATAGCCTGAAGGGTCCTGACGAGAGGGCTAGCCACCTGTGTAAAATTAAAGAATTGGGTGGAAATGGTCTAAGTTTGGGACACGGTGTAGATAAAATAACCTCTCTGAAAAAGGCGGGCAGGAGTTTACCTCGCCAGATTACTCAAGTTCCCCACATGGGAACTCACCAGAAAAGAGGCGACGGTTAATGGGGATGCCATTTTAAATAGCAAAGCAGGTTGTACGGGATTTCGCCACAGCCTGTGAATAATAAAGACAACCCCCTTGGAAGTCTGCCTGTTAAGTTGAAAACGACCGAAAAGATTAGTATTCACATAAACTTTTGTAGATGCACATAAGCTAAGATCACAACTCCTTAGTTTTGTTGCTGAAAAAAAAGGTGGTTATTAAGTTGAAGTCTGATGCTACAAGACTTTAGTAAGGTACAAGATGTTAAAATATTAAAGGAAATGCCACTGTAATAGTTAACCGTTTGGATGCTGAATTGAATATATCACTGTATTACTCTGTAGAAAAAAAAACTTTTGTATTATGTTAGATTCCAAAACCCTGTAAGACTCTGTACTACTTCATTTCACCACTGGTGAAAACGCTTTGAAGAAAGGGGGTGTTATGAATGTACCACAGCTCTGAGGGGCCGAAGGGTGTGGGGTAGCACCCTCCTTTGTGAGAATCGCAAGAGCATTAATGCTATTGCTTAATTGATGATTATTATTATACCCGCGTTTTTAGATTGAGTATTGACAACGTATATTATCTGAATGTCTGTATTAATCTTATCTTTGTGCCCCTTTATAAATAAAGACATAAAAATAGTACCATCAGACTTCAACGGATCTCTCTATCTTTGCTGGTAAGTGATCCAGTTACGGGAATTTCGTAACAGGAGAAAGAGGACGTCTAGAATTATAGTTGCCATTTGAGTTACTCAAATGAAACTCAAGAGAAACCATTCTTACTCTGCTTTATTGTTTTTTATTGCTTTTCAGACAGAAACATTTGAAGACAAATGTATGATAATCGTCTATCTTTGTGGGGGAAGAGGGGTTAAGATCTAGGTTATGCCATGAAAAGAGCTGTGATTTGTTTTAAAAGAATGGTACTTCAGTTTTCCTACGAATTCTTTAATTTGACAAGTCATTCATTCATCAACAAAGCGATTCTGGCACATCTTGACAAGTGGATCGTAGTTCTGCGTAGATATCTTTGGGACCTTGTTAACTGTTTGGAGAACTGTTGTATAGTGGAGAGCATCTCAACATGCAGTATTATGAAGAAGGATGTTAACTGCAGAAACCATCTGGCAGAGAAAGTAGGGTAAAAACTGAGATCTCAAACCTTAGCTGGGCAAATGCATTTGAAGTAAAGAAGTTGTTGGTAGTTATTAGTCATTTTCTGAGCTGGTTTCCAGTGTGGAGAACCGTGAGACCCACCTGCCAATTCTGTTTTGCCTCCCCTCGCCCCCCCTTTAGTTTGTGTTACTGATAACGTCTTGGGTTAAAATATGACTTGCTACAAGACACTCGATTGTTAATGGGATCATAATGCCCTGAGGTTACATATGAGAAGCTGCTGATTTCTTGTTCACTCTGATTAGTTGTCTCTGTCCTCTTTTTAAAAAGTGTTCAGCATAACCACATTTATTTTCAAGAAATTAAATAATTTCCCCCCAGTGACTTGTCCAATCATTAAATCATCAATATTTTGAAATTACCCTGCTTTTTTTAAAAAAAACATTATCTTTCTCAAGGAATTGCCTTGTGATTTTAGTAGTAACTTAGTGACTTGAGTCTAATACATATCCATATTGTTACCCAATTATTCCCTGCATGGGGCTCTTGCTCGTGGAGCCTCCAGGTCTGAATTTCTTCGGCAAAGGTTTGTGGCAATGTGCTTTGCCCCTGGTATTGCAAGGGGTATTACTGTGAAGCATGGTCCAGCCAAGTCAGAGACTTCATAATCGTAATTACCTTAGCAAAGTAAAATATTTGGTCGATGCAAGTTTGTTGCATAGCTAATTGGTTATCTGTTGTGAAATGTGGGGTGGGAAGAGAAAATTTTGGAGCTCCTTTAAGCTCCAAAAATGTTTCCTGGGAACAGGTCTGTGATGCCACATAAAATCTCCATTTTCAGAAGAGTTGTTTTAAAAAACACGGAAATGGTTATGGATCCCTTTTCCTCCTAACACCTGCCTCCCCCCCCCCGCCCCGAGAGAAATCACCTCATTATTTCCTCCCAACAAGTGTACTCACATTTGGCAGCTTGTATTTTCTTATATTGTAACAATTTAAGAAAACATTGCAAAGTGATCTGATTCTAGCACACACTAGTGGTCCTTATCTGTGATTTTTTTTAGTTTAATTCTTTCTTTATAACTTGAACAGTTATTTCAGCATAATCCTCTTTCCTTAGTGAATCATCTGGAGAAATGGGCCTTTAGTTACTTTTGGCACCCGAGACAAGTTTAAAACACTTTTTAAAACACTAATTTCTTTTTGTCCTTTCTCTAATTGGCCTGGACTGTTTCAAGAGCCAGCCTTAAAGGTGGATGTCATTTATGATTGGTGACTCTCCACCCAGCCCTTATTCACTGCATGCACTCTAGTCATGCTTTCTTTATCTTTGCAGCGGCTACTTTGAGTGTGACCAGTGTTGACAAGCTCCCCTGCTTTTGACAGTGCCCAGTTTTGCTCCCTGCGTTCACTGCCCAGCAAAGGCCACTCCAAGCTAGAGCACTGGTTGACTTACCGCTTTCTACCTATGACAGCTTCAAGCGGCTTGCGCTCATTTTAACTCTACTCACTGCCTGCAATGTGCTGCTTACTTTGAGTTCCGTATAGATTGCGTGGCTCTGGACTGTCATGTTTTGCAACTACCCAGTTAGACCAATGACAGTTCCAAAGTTATCCTGTCACTTTATATTTAGGCAAGGCTATTCTAGGGCACAACGCCACCGGCGCACACATGCTTGCAACCTATTGGTCTGGGGATGGGAGGGGCAATAAGGGTTTGAGTGGGGGTAGGGTAATTGATGGGGGGAGGGGGGTTTGCTGATGTTTGTTGAAGCTGACTTGTTAAGCTTGCTGAACAGGTCTGCAGATGAAACTAGAAACCAGACTCTGCCTTGCTATACAGGTTTTCTTGATGTGTGGGTATAGTGCTAATGGATATGGACAATGGGAGATATCCAAAGGCTACAACAAAGCTTGGACTTGGTTGCCAGGACTGACTGATATGCCTCGGTTGGCAGAGGATCTGATCATCAGTCCTGGCATCATCAGTGTTAACTGAGCCAAGACTGGGGTTGTTTAGTGGACTGCTGTGACAGCTTTAAAATTGCCTATGGTTCCTTTTGAAATCAGGATCAGACAGGACAGCGGAAGTTGGGTTGTATCAGATGTTCATGTCAGTCCTCAGGATTGGGTTAGGATTCCGTTTTTTTGTTTCAACAGGGAGAAGGAACTTCATTCCCCCCACTCCCTGAGCTTTATGGGGCAGTTGCATTTCCAAAGCTTTGTTGCAGTCATGACTTGTACCTAAAATCTTTTTAAGTATTAGTGCATTGGGGCTGTCATGTTGGTCTTTTGAACCCCCAAAGTACAAACAGACCAAACTTTGTGGCTGTGTAGTAAATTATGTTTTTTTTAAATATATGGTGACATTCATTGAGAATAAAAAAATAACTTAAAAAAAATGAACAACGAATTATATGCTGCTTTTCCTGAAAGACTAAATGGCCCAAGATTAAGGAGACACGACAAGGTGGAGGTGAGTCTTTGTATTGAAGAAGATAGTATAGAAATGGAACAATAATCAGGACTGACGGAAGAGCAGGCTATGGGCCCTACAAATAGTATAATTGGAAATGGTCTTTGATCTGAATTGCATTTTGTGCTTACCAAACCGAAGACATCATATTAATGTCCTGAGATCAGACCCAGTGGAGATTCATATAGGGAAATAGGTTCCTGAGCTTATAAATTTATGTGGAAGCAATGTATTGTTTAAAATGCAATCTGCTATTACTGGCTAGAGAGCCTTTGTGAACTGTATTATTTAAGTGCTAGTTAATCTATTTAGTATAAGTGGCAATTACTCACTACCCACTTATCAAGGAGTTTGGTACATTTTTCTTTACGAGGTAGTTACAATTCTATTTACCACAGGAATTCTCATGTGTAATCTGAACTGCAGAGTCTATACCACTGAACTATAATCAAACACTGGTGACATTGCATGATGCCATCTCCAAAATGAAACAGCTAATCCCAACACGTTTCATATTATACTCAAAGACTTCAACCAAGCTTGCTTGAAGAAAACCCTGCCCAATTATCACCAACATATCACCTGCAGCATCAGAGGTCCCAACACACTAGACCACTGCTACACTAAGACAAGGAATCCCCGCCATTCCTTGCCAAGACCACATCTTGGTAAACTGGATTACCTGTCTGTCCCCCTCCTGCCTCATACAGGCAGAGCATAAAAAGCAAATCTCCAGAGATTAGGACAACTAAGAGTGTTTGTGGGATGCAGAGGAGTGATTATGGGATTATTTTGAGTCAGTCAACTGGGTTGTGTTCAAGCGCTCATTTAGAGATCTGAATGAATACACTATGGCTGTAATGAACTTCATTAAAACTGTTGTGGATGCTGTCGTGGTTTTTCGTGCCTCACAAATGACTAGGAGACGCAGAAGATTCTTCAAGAAGGGTTAAACTTTCATTTGCAAATCAAAGCTGAGACAGTCATTGAGCTAGTCACTGATTGCCCACCAATCTCTGGACACAGCATTTTTTATAGTATTTGTCCAGTTGTATTAGCATATGTAATCGAACTATAGTTGCGTATTACACGTACTACACGTACGTCATGTCCCTATTGTACCTATCAATTGGCTTATTCATATTCTAATCTACATCTCTTAGCTACCTCTCATTAACATACCATTGTCTTCTACATTCCTAAGACTTCAGTCTCCTACCAAATTGAGTACATGCATAGCAAACTGACTAGTTACACAGCAAATGATACAAGTTTTATACTCCATAATATTTTTATACTCCAATACTCCAATAATGAGTGTGCCCCACTAAATCATTCAGCGTCTTCCCCAGTCAGAAGCCGTGGATGAACCATGAGATCGCAAATGCCCTGAAAGCCAAATCAGAGGCGTTCAAGTCCAAAGACTAAGAATGCAATGAAAGGTGCAGATAGGATCTCCGGAGAGCCATCTCATGGGTGAAGTGGAAATTCTGGACCAAACATTTCTAGGAAGGATGCTCAACAACTTTGGCAGGAATTGAAGTTGGTGATGACACATAGAAGCTCCTGCCTGAGAGGCAAAGAGAACTCGAGCCAATTTGCTTACCAGTCCAACAGGTCCACAGCAGATGCCATCTCATTGGCTGTTCGTTCAGTCCTGGAACATCTGGACATCAAAAATGCATACATCATGGGTCTCCTTAGAAGTTAATTCTGTAAAAAATACCTCTATTGTCTCTCTTCTTGGATCATACTCTTCTTTTTCAGCTAATAAAGCAACAGATAACATAATTGTTAAGCAAACTTTAAGGATCTGGTCTCAATTTAGAAATTTTTTTGGTTTAGCGAATTTTTCACTATTATCTCCCATTCTTCTTAATTTTTTTTTTATCCCTTCCATGACTGATAAAGTCTTTAAAGATTGGGATGAACTAGGTATTAAGTGTTCTTGAGACCATTTTATCTCAGGATCTCTTGCTTCATTTGACCAATTGTCAAATAAATTTGCACTCCCAAAAACACATTTTTACAGATACCTTCAAATTAGAGATTTTCTACATTTCCAATTAGCTACTTTTCCTATAGGTCCTGATAAAAATTTACTGGACGATCTTTTAAATTTAAAATCTTTTGTTAATGGTTCTATTACCGGTATCTATAACTTGTTGATTGATTCTAGACAAGACTTTTTAGATAAAATAAAAAAAAGCTTGGGAGGATGACCTAAATAGTCATATTTCTGATGATAGATGGAATAAAATTCTTAAACGGGTTAATAAATCATCTTTCTGTGCTTGTCATTCTCTTCTACAATTTAAAGTGGTTCATAGAGCTTACATTTCTAAACAGAAGTTCTCCAGTTTTTACCCGAATGTTTCTCCACTTTGTAATAAATGCAACTCTGCTGATGTCTCTTTAATTCATATGTTTTGGTTTTGCCCTACAATTAAAAAGTTTTGGCGGGAAGTATTTCATACCTTCTCTCAACTTTTTAGGGTCCAATTTGACCTAAATCCCCTTACTGCCTTGTTTGGTATTATTGCAAATGAAGATATAACTTTAAATACTCCTAACCTACAGGTTTTAGTTTTTACCTCTCTTTTAGCAAGAAAAGCAACCTTGCTTAAATGGAAGGAGTCTACCCCTCCTACACATCTTCAATGGCTATGTGATATTATGTCTTATTTAAATTTAGAAAAGATCCACTGCTCAGTCTTAAATTTGAAAGAATATTTTTATGATATCTGGGGACCTTTCCAATTTACAATGTTTAACAGTGCACAGACTTTTATGTATATTTTTATCTTCTCTTCTTAAGTGAATATGTTTTTTTTCTAATTATCCATTGTCATCCATCAGCTTTTTTCTTTAGTAGTTGGTAGGGGGTTGACTTTTTTATATAAAAAAAATATTTTATGATATATGACTTATCTTTAAGTTTTTGATTACAGAGTGGTATACCTTTATGTGCTATGCTATAACATTTTGATCAATTTTATTACAATATATGAACGTACACAAGTTATGTTGAGATATATCTATGTGTTGCACTCTGTAAATCTTGTTTTTTTTTCTTCTATATTATAAGAAGAAAGAAAGGATGCTCTTCATTGATTACAGCTTAGTTTATTAAAACATCATTCCCTTAAAACTGATCAATAAGCTCTAAGACCTTGGCCTCAATACCTCCTTGTGCAATTGGATCCTGGATTTTCTCACTTGCAGACCCCAGTCAGCTTGAATAGGCAACAACATCTCCTCCACGATCTCCATCAACACAGGTGCACCACAAGGTTGTCTGCTTTATCCCTAGTTCAACTTGCTTTTTATCTATGACTGTGTGGCTAAGCACAGCTCCAATACCATAGTCGAGTTTGTTGATGTCATGGGCCAGATCAAAGGTGATGATGGATCAGCATATAGGAGGGATATTGAAAATCTGGCTGAGCGGTGTCATAACAAAAACCTTTCACTCAATATCAGCAAGACCAAGGAAACAATTATAGAATTCGGGAGAGGGAAACCAGAGGTCCATGAATCAATCCTCATCCATTATCAGAGATCCCCACCACCCAGGTCATGCTTTCTTCTTGCTGCTGCCATCAGTTAGAAGCTACAGGAGCTGCAGGACACATACTATCAAGTTCAAAGTCAGTTACTACCCCTCAACCATCAGGCTTTTGAATAAAAGTGGATAACTACACTCACTTGCCACATCATTGAAATGATCCTACAACCAATAATCTCACTTTAAGGACTCTTTATCTCATTATTTCATATTCTTGGTATTTATTGCAATTTATTTATATATGCAGTTTGTTGCCTTCTGCATTCTGGTTGGTCTTTCATTTGTCCTGTTATAGTTACTATTCTATAGATTTGTTGAGTATGCCCACAAGGAAATTAATGTCATGGTTGTATATCGCAACATACGTGTACTTTGATAATAAAACCTTCATTGAAGTTTGATGATAGGAAGGTTGTGATAATGGTGAACTGGCTGTTTCCAACTTACTGTAGTCTCCTGTGAGCCTGGGCACTGGTGCCTCCATTGCAGGCAGTGACACAGCCAGTCAGAAAGCTCCCCACCATACATCTATGGAAATGTACAAGTCTTCATTGACTTACCAGATGAAAAGCAGGAATTTCATATGAAATAAGATAAAGTGCGCCTTCAGTTAAATTTTCTAAATAGTTCCATCTCTATTATGTCTGCAGAATGCATGCAAAAATGTGGCAAAACAGGCTACTCATGGGGGAGTATGAACATGTATTTGTGCTTTCTGGGAAATGTGAAATGTAGACCAGCAAGGGAGTGTCTGAGTATGGTCAAAGACAGCTGAACAGGACCACAACATACCTCAGGCCTGATTGTGATCTGTTTGGGCTTAATGTTTTAACTAGAAAGTTCAGAGTAGGTTTATCAAAGCACATATATATCACCATATATTGTCAAGTCACTTTTATTGTCATTTCGACCATAACTGCTATGAACAGTACATAGTAAAAATGACACAATGTTTTTCAGGGCCATGGTGTTACATGGCACAGTACAAAACTAGACTGAGCTACATAAAAAACAACACAGAGCAAAAAGGCAACTACACTAGACTACAGACCTACCCAGAACTGCATAAAGTGCACAAAACAGTGCAGGCACTACAGTAAATAATAAACAGGACAATAGGGCAGTAAGTTGTCAGTCCAGGCTCTGGGTATTGAGGAGTCTGATAGCTTGGGGGAAGAAACTGTTACATAGTCTGGTCGTGAGAGCCCAAATGCTTCGGTGCCTTTTCCCAGATGGCAGGAGGGGGAAGAGTTTGTATGAGGGGTGTGTGGGGTCCTTCATAATGCTGTTTGCTTTGCGGATGCAGTGTGTATTGTAAATGTCCATGATGGCGGGAAGAGATGATCTTCTCAGCTGACCTCACTATCCGCTGCAGGGTCTTGCGATCCAAGATAGTGCAATTTCTGAACTAGGCAGTGATACAGCTGCTCAGGATGCTCTCAATACAACCCCTGTAGAAAGTGGTGAGGATGGGTGGGGGGGGGGGGGAGATGGACTTTCCTCAGCCTTTGCAGAAAGTAGAGACGCTGCTGGGTTTTCTTTGTTGAGGAAGGGAGCTGGTGTTGAGGGACCAAGTGAGATTCTCCACCAGGTGAACACCAAGAAACTTGGTGCTCTTAACGATCTCTACCGAGGAGCCATCGATGTTCAGCGGGGAGTGGTCGCTCTGTGCCCTCCTGAAGTCAACAACCATCTCTTTTGTTTTGTTCACGTTCAGAGACAGGTTGTTGGCTCTGCACCAGTCTGTTAGCCACTGCACCTCCTCTCTGTAAGCTGATTCGTTGTTCTTGCTGGTGAGACACACCACGGTCGTGTCGTTGGTGAACTTGATGTGGTTCGAGCTGTGGTTAGCAGAGTGAATAGCAGTGGACTGAGCACACAGCTGATCCCATGAGGCAGTGTGGCACGGCAGCAGCAGCCTTTCAACCCTGGTGTTACTTTAATATATTAGCCAGAGGTTCATTTTCTTATGGTCATTCATGATGGATTCAAATAAAAACAATGAAAAACCACACACGACAAAGATGAACAATCGATGTGCAAAAGAGAACAAACTGTACAAATGCAAAACATAAGAAAATAATAATAATAAATAAATAAGCATTAATTATCAAGAATATGAGTTGTAGAGTCCTTAAGAGTGAGTCAATTGATTGTGGAATCAGTTTAGTGTAGGGGGTGAGTGAAGTTAGACCCTCTGATTCAAGGACTTTATGGCTGATGGGCAATAACTGCCCCTGAATCTGGTGGTACGGAATTTGAGACTTCCATACCTCCTTCCTAGTGGCAGTAGTATGAAGAAAGCATAGGATGGAGGCTTATAGATTATTTTATTGTTAAAACACTCTATTAAACTGTCATCAATGTAAAGAAGAAGAACTTATCCATTGACAATAACAATTCAATCTCATGCAACTGCTTATTATGTTCAGTTGCCATTAGAGATAAGTATGATTTTCTAACAGTGTTTTTGGTACAGCAGAAATTTGAACTGTGTATTGCAATTAGTGAGTTCAAACCTGCTCCCAAACTGCAAATACTTTCCCTTCAGCATGAACTAATATTTATATTTCATGTCTGTTTAGTTTAAGATCTATCATAATGTCCTTGAGGATGATGCTGTCGATACTATAATCTTGATGAAAGAAAGGAGAAGACATTGAGAAAGGGCTTTTCACATAGAGCATACCATAACTGGTTCAAAAACAAAAGAAGAGTATGCTGGAAATGTTCAGAAAGAGACAAGTTGATAAACTTCAATGAACTTCGCATTCCACTGAGGCAGCCTGATGGGAAGAGGGAGAAGTGAGAATGTCCAGGCTGGGAGGGGTATTTGGTTAGGTTTACCAAGGCAGTGAAAAGTGTAGACAGGGTCCATGGAGAGTAGACTTGTTTTTGTGATTTGTTGAGCTGTGTCCACAGCTCATTGCTGTTTCTGTGGTGAACACATGGCAGCACATTCCAGACTCTCACCACCTTCTCATGCAAAAACATTTCTCTTAACATAACCTCTAAACATCCTACCACTCAGCTTAAACTCATGTATTCTTATCTTTGAAACCCCTGTCATGGAAAATCAGGAATCTATCATCTTCCACTTCAAATATACCCATGGACTTGGTCTCCACTTCAGTCTGTGTCAGAGCATTCCACAGATTCACAGAATACATCCTTACCTCTGTTCTGAAAGGTCGCTCCTCAGTTTTGAGGCTGTGCCCTCTAGTTCTGCATACCTCCACCAAAGGAAACACTTGCATGGGGTTCTTTATAGCATTATCCAATCCAGTGTAGGGTAATGAAACCATTAGAACTGCTACTCCCATTGATCTGCACCAGGACCATGACTCTCTATATCCCTTCTATCCATGTACCTAAACAAACTTCTCTCGAACATTGAAATCAAGATCACTTGTGCAGACAGATCATTTACCATAGAACCATAGAACCATAGAACATTACAGCACAGTACAGGTCCTTCAGCCTTCCATGTTGTGCCAACCCATATAATCCTTAAAAAATTACTAAACCTACACTACCCCATAACCCTCTATTTTTCTTTCATCCATGTGCCTGTCCAAGAGGCTCTTAAATACCCCTAATGTTTTAGCCTCCACCACCATCCCTGTCATTCCAGACACTCACAACCCTCTGTGTAAAAAAAAACTTACCCCTGATGTCTCCCCTAAACTTCCCTCCCTTAATTTTGTATATATGTCTTCTGGTGTTTGCTATTGGTGCCCTGGGAAACAGGTACTGAATATCCACCCTATCTATGCCTCTCATAATCTTGTTGACCTCTATCAAGTCCCCTCTCATTCTTCTATGCTCCAAAGAGAAAAGTCCCAGCTCTGCTAACCTTGCTTCATATGGCTTGTTCTCCAAACCAGGCAACATCCTGTTAAATCTCCTCTGCACCCTCTCCATTGCTTCCACATCCGTCCTATAATGAGGTGACCAGAATTGAACACAATACTCTAAGTGCAGTCTCACCAGAGAGTTGTAGAGTTGCAACATGACCTCTCTACTCAATCCCCATGTAAATGAAGCCTAGCATCCCATAGGCCTTCTTAACTACCCTATCAACCTGCGCAGCGACCTTGAGGGATGTATGGATTTGAACCCCAAGGTCCCTTTGTTCATCCACACTCTTAAGTAACTGACCATTATTCCTATATTCAGTCTTCTGGTTTGTCCTTCCAAAATGCATCACCTCACACTTATCCGGATTGAAGTCCATCTGCGATTTTTCTGCCCAACTCTGCAGCCTGTCTATATCCTCTTGTAACCTTCGACAACCTGCAGCTCCATCCACAACTCCTCCAATCTTCGTGTCATCCGCAAACTTACTCACCCATCCTTCCGCCTCTACATCCAGGTCATTAATAAAAATCACAAATAGCAGGGGACCCAGGACAGATCCCTGTGGCACTCCAATAGTCACCGACCTCCAGGCAGAATACTTTCCTTCCACAACTGCCCTCTGCTGTCTTCCTTTAAGCCAATTTTTTATCCAAACAGCCAAGGTTCCACTTATCCTATGCTTCATGACTTTCTGGATGAGAAGAAGTTTCCCTTCATGTTCCCCTTAAACTTCTCACCTTTCACCCTAAACCCATGACTTTTAGTTGTAGTCTCATCCAACCTCAATGGAAAAAGCCTGCTTGCGTTTACCCTAGCTATACCCCTGAAAATTTTATATATCTCTATCAAAACCCTTCTCAATCTTCTATGTTCCAAAGAATACAGTCCAGACCTATTCAATCTTTCTTCAGTCTTTCCTTATAAACCAGGTCCTCCAGACTCAGCAACATCCTTGTAAATTTTCTTTGCACTCGTTCAACCTTGTTTACATCTTTCCTGTAGGTAGGTGATGAAACTGCACAGAACACTCCAAGTTAGACAATTTATTATACAATTTCAACATAACTTCTTACCTCTGTTCTCAATACATTGATTTAAGAAGGCCAATGTGCCAAAAGCTTTCCTTACAACTCTAACCTGCGATGCCACTTTAAACAATTACATAAGACCATAAGACTATAAGACATAGGAGCAGAATTAGGCCATCTGGCCCATTGAGTCTGCTCTGCCATTCAATCATGGCTGATCCTTTTTTCTATCTCCTCAATGGTTAATTCCACAAATTAACCATCCTTTGGCTAAAGAAAATTCTCTGCATTTCTGTTTTGAAAGGGCGCTTCTTAATGCTGAGACTGTGCCCTCTTGTCCTAGACTCTTCCAGCATAGGAAACATCCTTTCCACGTCAACTCTGTCTAGGCCTTTCAACATCCGAAAGGTTTCAATGAGATCTCTCCCTCATCCTTCTGAATTCCAGCGAGTGCAGACACCGAGCCATCAAACGTTCCTTGTGTTATAACCTTTTCATTCCTGGAATCATCCTTGTGAACTCTTCTGGACCCGCTCCAATGCCAACACATCTTTTCTAAGATGAGGGGCGCAAAACTGTTAACAATAGTCAAGGTGAGGCCTCACCAGTACCTTATGAAGCCTCAACATCACATGCTTGCTCTTGTATTCTAGACTTCTTGAGATGAATGCTGACATGTACCTCTATTCCCTGATATATTTCTCCTATCATACTCCTCAGTGCCCTATTGTTCACTGTGGAAGACCTACCCTTGTTGATCCTACCAAAGTGCAAAACCTTGCACTTGTCTGCATTAAATTCCATTTGCCATTTTCCGCCCATCTTTCCAGCTGATGCTGATCCCTCTGCAAGCCACGTTAGCTTTCCTCACTGTCCACTATTCCCCCAATCTTGGAGTCATCCACAAATTTGCTGACCCAGTTGACCACATTATTGTCCAGATCATTGATACAGATGACAAACGACAAAGGACACAGCACCGAACCCTGCAGCACACCACCAGTCACAGCCTGCAGTCAGAGGGGCAAGCCTCTACTACCACTCTCTGGTTTCTCCCACAAAGCCAATGTCTAATCCAATTTACTCATCCTGAATGCCAGGCGACTGAACCTTTTTGACCAGCCTCCCATGTGGGACCTTGTCAAATACCTTTCTAAAGACCATATAGACAACATTCACTGCCTTGGCTTCAGCCACTTTCCTGATAACTTTCTTGACAAGCTCTATAAGATAGGCTAGGCATGACCTACCATATATGAAGCCATGTTGTTTATCCTTAATTACTCTGTGTATACCCAAATACTTATATATCCGGACCCTTAGAATACCTTTCAATAACATTCCCATGACTGTTGTCAGACTCACCAACCTATAATTTCCAAGTTTCTGTTCAGACTCTTTTGTCAACAATGGAACAATATTGACTAACCATCAATTCTCTGCTACCTCTCCAGTCACTAAGGAAATTTTAAATATCTCTGCTAGGGCTTTGGCAATTTCGGCACTTGCCTTCCGAAGGGTTCTTGTCTGTCCCTGGGGATTTGCCTCAGGGTAGCAAGCACCTCGTCTTCTGTAATCTGTACAGAATTCATGAAGTTGGTGCTGCTTTGCCTCACTTCTATTGACTCCATACCCATGTCCCAAGTAAATAAAGATGTAAAGAATGCATTTAAGATCGCGATCTGTTTTGGCTCCACACATGGATTACCATTCTGGTCTTCCAGAGGACCTAGTTTGACCCTTGTTATCATTTTGCTCTTAACATATCTGTAGAATCCCTTAGCATTCTCCTTCACCTTGTCTGCAAGAGCAACTTCATGCCTTCTTTTAGCCTTCCTGCTTTATTTCCTAAGTGTTCTCTTGCACTTCTTGCATTCCACAAGCACATCATTTGTTCTTACTTGCCTATACCTGCTATGCATCTCTTTTTTTCTTTAACCAGGACCTGAATCTCTTGAAAACCCAGGCATCCTACACTTGTTATCTTTACCTTTTATTCTGACAGGCACATACAAGCTTTGTACTCTCAGAATTTCATTTCTGAAGGTCTTCCATTTTCCATGTACACCTTTACCAGAAAACAGCCCTTCCCAATCCACACCTGACAGATCATTTCTGGTACCATCAGTTCTTGGGCATTGGCATGATTAATATGTCTTTTGAAACTAGTAGGAACCTCTGACTGCAGTGTGAGTGATGGAAGATGCCCGTGAACATTCCCTCAGTTGGGTGGTACAGGTTTTCAGTATCCTACCTGGTACCCTAGTGGGGCTTGATATATTGTGAGGGTTCACCCTTATGAAAGATGTTCTGACAGTGGCCTCCAAGTCAGCAGATGTTTCAGGGATTTACATAAGTGTTATTTTATTCTTAAAGTGTGCATAAAAGTGAAGCATTGCCACCTTGTATGATGTTAGTTTCTGCCATGTAGGAAGTAATAAACTGCAAACCCTACCAGACCTGACGTGCATCTGATTCCATCTCTAACTTCAAACAGAGTTGCTTTTTTGTTCTTAACATTGCTTTCTGAAGGTCATATCTGGACTTCTTGTATATTTCTGAATCACTGAATCAATGAATGCCAGGGATCTAGACCTCAACAGACTACAGATCCTCTGGTTCATCATGGCTTTTGGTCTGGATGTGGCCAGTATGCTGTTGAAGGTACACACTCTTCAATACAGGCCATGATGAAGCTGATGACAACTGTGGCATATTCATTCAGATTTGCTGTTGATCCCCTGAATACTGTTCAGTCCACCAATTCAAAGCAGTTCTATAAATGCTCCTCCACCTCCAATGACCACACCATCATGGTCCTCACCACTGGTGCTCTGGTCCTCAGTCTCCACCTGTGTGCCAGGAGTAGAAGTACAGTCAGGTAAATGAACCTGCCAAAGAGTGGGTGTGAGATGGCACAGTAAGTGTTCCTCATGGTGGTGTAACAGCATTCAAGTGTGCTGGCTCCTCTGGCTCCATAGGTGATATGTTGGTAATAGTTGTTCAAAGACTTCTTCATGCTGGCCTGATTGATATCCCTTACAATTATTGGGAATGCATTGGTATTTCGTGACTGCTGACCATGGTTCCCAACTCCTTCAGTGCCGGTCTGAAGATGGCCAGGGTGTAATATACACTGCTACCGGGATGAAGGCAAAAATAAGCTCCATTGGCAGCAAAAATAGACATCACGTGACCATTGGATGTTCCAGGTCGGGTGAAGAGGATTAGAATCAGAATCAGAATCAGGTTTATTGTCACCAGACTGTGACATGAAATTTGTTAACTTTGCAGCAGCAGTTCAATGCAATACATAATATAGAAAAGAAAAGAAAAATAAATAATAAATAAAAATAAATAATAAATAGATAAATACATCAATTACAGAAATACTGTATATTTTTAAAAAATTGAGGTAGTATCCAAGGGTTCAGTGTTCATTTAGGAATCGGATGGAAGAGGGGAAGAAGCTGTTCCTGAATCATTGAGTGGGTGCCTTCAGGCTTCTGTACTTCGTATCTGATGGTAACAGTGAGAAAAGGGCATGCTCTGGGTGCTAGAGGTCCTTAATAATGGAAGCTGCCTTTCTGAGACACTGCTCCCTGAAGATGTCCTGAGTACTTTGTAGGTTAGTACCCAAGATGGAGTTGACTACATCTATAACCCTTTGCAGCTTCATTCAGTCCTGTGCAATAGCATCCCCATACCAGGCAGTCATGCAGCCTGTCAGAATGCTCTCCACAGTACATCTATCGAAGTTTTTGAGTGTATTTGTTGACATGCCAAATCTCTTCAAACTCCTAATGAAGTATAGCTGCTGTCTTGCTTTCTTTATAACTACATCAATATATTGGGACCAGGTTAAAACTTCAGAGATCCTGACACACAAGAACTTGAAACTACTCACACCCTCCACTTCTGATCCCTCTGTGAGGATTGGTATATGTTCCCTCGGCTTACCCTTCCTGAAGTCCACAATCAGCTCTTTTATCTTACTGACATTGAGTGCCAGGCTGTTGCTGTGACACCATTCCACTAGTTGGCGTACATCGCTCCTGTACGCCTTCTCAACCTGAGATTTTACCAACAATGATTGTACCATCAGCAGATTTATAGATGGTATTTGAGCTATGCCTAGCCCTACAGTCATGTGTATACAGAAAGCAGAGCAGTGGGCTAAGCACACACCCCTGAGGTGCGCTAGTGTGATTCATCAGCAAGGAAGATCTGTTATCACCAATCCACACAGACTGTGGTCTTCCAGTTGAGAAGTCGAGGATCCAATTGTAGAGGGAGGTACAGAGGCGCAGAGTCTGCAACTTCTCACAGAATTGTGAGAATGATGATTGAGACAGAACCACCACATCTGTGCACCACAATGCGTTAGTAAGCAATTTCCACCTCCTCTACCTTTAAGGGACTCTGCTGCCCTGTCCATGTGGTGCATGGTGCAGCACCTCATTCAGAGCGTGAGGAAAGAGACAGGTATCTGTATAGCCAAGTATGCAGCATTCCCTCATGTTCTTTCTGGTACTGTCATCTTGCTCTAATGTTACTTTCCAATGACCCCAGGGCCCTGCATTTCAATCTAACGAGGGGTGATTGATGATCGTGGCCTAAGGTAGAAGGAGATGAGTTATTAACTTCAAACTTTCCGCATTTTCACTCAAAGAGTTAAAGTGTATGTGCATGTAACGAGAGCTGTATTACTCATCTCCTACCTTAGGCCACAAACTTATCAATCACCCCTGCTGTGGACCACCTGGAGGTCCAAGATGCTCTTGTTACATGCACGTGCAGTTCAACTCTTTGAGTGAAAATGCAGGTGTTGTATTTAAATATACTTTGGATTCAGAATAAGTGGATGAACTCGTGGCACAATTGGAGATTGGTCAGTATGTCATTGTGAGCATCACTGAGTTGTGGCTGAAAGAAGGCCATAGTTGGGAGCTTAATATCAAAGGATATACTTTGTATTGAAAGGACAGGCAGGAAGGCATAAGCAGTGGTTGACTCTGTTGGTAAGAGATGGAATTACATCTTTAGAAAGAGGTGACATAGGGTCAGAAAATGTTGAATCTTTGTGGGTCGGGTTAAGAAATTCAAGGGTAAAAAACCCATTATGTGAATTATATACAGGCCTCCAAATAGTAACCTGGAAAAGGCATATAATAAGGGTAATGACACAATTGTAATGGGGTACTTTAATTTGGAAGAGAATTGGGAAAATCAAGTTGGTGTTGGATCGCAAGAGAGGGAATTTGTTGAATGCCTGTGAGATGGCTTTTTAGAGCGGCTTGAGCTTGAGCCTACTCAGGGAAAGGCTAATCTTAGATTTGGTGTTGTGTAATGACCTATATCTTATTAGTCAACTTAACATAAAGGAACCCTTAGGAGGCAGTGATCATAAATTGATTGAATTCATACTGCAATTTGTGAGGGAGAATCATAACTCGCACGTATCTGTATCACAATGGAATAAAAGGATTTACAGAGACATGAGAGAGGAGCTTGCCCAGGTGGATTGGAGGAGGATACTGGCAGAGATAAAGGCAGAACAGAGGTGGCTGAAGTTTGTAGGGATAGTGCACAAGGTGCAGGATAGATATATCCCACACAGGAAGAACTTCTCAAGTGGCAGAGGTAGGCAACCGTGGCTGACAATGGAAGTGAAGGACTGCATAAAAGCCAAGGAAAGGGCATATAAGGTAGCAAAATTGAGTTCGAAGTTGGATGATTGGGAAGTTTTAAAAATCCAATAAAAGGCAAGTAAAAACTCATGTCAGGGACCAGTACTGAGTGCCATTTCTATTTACAATTTCTATTACAACGGAAAATGTGCAAGACAAACTCAAAGGTCTAATGTGGATAAAACACCTGGGCTAAATGGACTACATCCCAGAGTCCTGAGACAGGTTGCTGAAGAGACAGCAGATGCATTGGTCATGATCTTTCAAAAATTACTTGAATTCTGGCATGGTCCCAGAGGACTGGAAGATTACAAATGTCAGTTTACACTTTAAGAAGGGAGGAATGCAAAAGAAAGGAAATTATAAGCCAGTTAGCCTAAACTCAGTGGTTGGGAAAGTGATGGACTCTATTATTAAGGATGAGGTTTCAAGGAATTTGGAGACTAATGATAAAAATGGAGTCAAAGTCAGCCTCATTTCTGTAAAGGGAAATCTTGCCTGACAAATCTGTTAGAGATCTGTTAAGGTGGAAGTTGATAGTTTCCTGATCGGTCAGGGCATCAAAGGATACGGCGAGGAGGCAGATGTATTGGGTTGAGTGGGATATAGGATCAGCCATGATGGAATGGTGAAGCAGACTTCCTGATTGGCCTAACTCTGCTTCTATGTTTTATGATCTTATGGTCATACACCTCCTCCCTCACTACCATTCAGGGCCCCAAACAGTCCTTCCAGGTGAGGTGACACTTCATCTGAGAGTCTGTTTTGGTCATCTACTGTCTCCGGTGTGGCCTCCTTTATATTGGTGAGACCCAATGCAGATTGGGGCACCGCTTTGCCAAGCACCTAAGCTCTACTCACCAGAAAAAAATGATATCTCCCAGTGGCCACCTTTTTAAATTCCATTTCCCATTCCGGCATGTCAGTCCATGGCCTTCTCTACTGTTCCAACTCACTTTGTTGGAACATAAGCTGTTGCTTCTCCAACCTGATAGCATGAAGAGCAATTTCACGATCTTCTGGTAATGCTGCTTCCCTCTCCTTCACCATTTCCCAGTCCCATTTCCTTCTCTCACCTTATCTCCTTGCCTGCCCATCACCTCCCTCTGGTGCTCCTCCCCCTTTTCTTTCTTCCACGGCCTTCTGTCCTCTCCTACCAGAATCCCCCTTCTCCAGTCTAGAATCTCTTTCATGATCAACTTCCCAGCTCCTTACTTCACCTCACCCCCTCCCACACTAGTTTCACCTATCACCATGTGGTTCTTCCTCCCTCCCCCCACTTTCTTACTCTGACTCCTCATCTTTTCTTCCAGTCCTGATGAAGGGTCTCGGCCAAAAGGTCAACTGTACTCTTTTCTATACCAACTGCCCCATCCTCAATTATATCACTCTGGTTCCTATCCCCCTGGCAAATGATTTGAAACCCAGCCCAACAGCTCTAGCAAACCTGCCTACAAGGATATTGGTTCCCCTCAGGTTTAGGTGTAAGCTGTTCTTTTTGTACAGGACTAACCTTCCCCAGAAGAGATCTCAATGATTCAGAAGTCTGAAGCTTTGCCCTCTGCATCAATTTTTAGCCAAGCATTAATCTGATAAATCATCCTATTTTTACCTTCACTGGCGTGTGGCACAGGCAGAATCCAGACATCACTAAGCTGGAAATCCTGCTTTCAGCTTTCTACCAAACTCCTTATATTCTTTATTTTGGACCTCCTTTCTTTTTCCCATCTATGCTACTTGTACCATTATGTACCATGACTTTCAGTTGTTCACCCTCCCCTTTAGAAAGCTCTGAAATCAATCTGAGACCTCTCTGACCCTAGCACCTGGCATGTGCCTTTTACGTCCACAGAATCTGCTGTCTGTTCCTCTTATTATGGAATCCCATATGACTACTCGTCCAATAGGATCACAAGCACGTCTGGGTTTGAAGGCTGTCGTGCATCGATGACCTGGAAAGCTACATCAGGGATTTCTGCTCTGGCTCTTGGTGGGGTCACCCATGCCAAAAAGGCCAAAGAGCGGAGGCCAGGCTGAGAGTGTTTCACTGGTCCTCCAGGTTCAGGGGTGGGGGAGGGGGGGGGGGTGTCAGCTCAGGGCTAAGAAGCTGACTGGTAAAACAAAACTGCTATGGAAACAGCAATGAAGAACACTTCTACATCTGATTGGCCAAGGACAGACAGCCTTGGAGGATCATCATTGCTACCCTAAATACCAGTGGCATATTGGGCAGTAACTAAGTACTATTACTACAGATTGAGTTCAGCTTGGAAGAAGTGTGAAATGCAAATTGATTCTCTGTGGAAGGTCAAGTTTGAATGCAGAATACAAGGTGAATGGCACAATTCTTAACAGTGTGGAACAACTGAAGGATCTTGGAGTCCATGTGCATTGGACCCTCAAAGCAGCCACACAATTTGTTTGGGTGGTCAAGAAAGCTTATGGTGTGTTTCCCTTCATTTGTGGGGGATTGGCCTCAGGTGCAGTGTGGTGATGTTGCAGCTCTGCAAAACCCTGGTTAGACCTCACAGTTCAGTCATGGTCAGAAGTATGCAGAAGCTTTAGAGAGAGTGCACAGTAGATTTACCAGACTGTTGTCTGGTTGAGAGAGTTTGTTTTATGAAAATAGTTTGAGTGAGCTAGGGCTTTTCTCTTTAGAGTGAAGGAAGATGAGGGGTGACTTAATGGAGGTGTACAAGATGATAAGAGGCATAGATGGAGTGGATAGCCACAGGCTTCTTCTCAGGGCAGAAATGGCTTATATGAGGGGGTATAATTTTTAGGTGATTGGAGTAAAGTATAAAAGGGGAATGTCAAAGTTAAGTTCTTTACACAGAGAGTGGTGAAGGCATGGAACCCTCTGCCAGGGGTGGTGGTGGCTCTTGGATGTTAGAATAATAGAGGACCACATAGGCGGAAAAGGTTAGATAATTCTTAGAGCAGGTTAAAGAGGTCAGAATGACATTGTGGGCTGAAGGGTCTGTACTGCGCTGTAGTGTCAGATGTATCAGTATTACAGTAGAGGAAAGGGAATTACAGAGGCATGAGCCAGAATTGATTGAAAGGGAACAGTAGCAATGGCTGAAATTTCTGGGAGCAATTTGGAAGGCCCAGGATAGGTGCATCCCAAAGAAGTATTCTCAAGGCAGGATGACACAACCGTGGCTAACAAGAGAAGCCAGAGCCAACATAAAAGCCAAAGAGAAGGCGTATAATAGAGCAAAAATTAGTGAGAAGTTAGAGGATTAGGAAGCTTTTAAAAACCAACAGAAAGCAACTAAGAAAGTGATAAGGAGGAACAGATGGCATATGAAGCTAAGCTAGACAATATTATTAAAGAGTAGACCAAAGAGTTTCTTCAGACACAAAAAAATGTAAAAGAGAGTTGAGAATGGATATTGGGCTGCTGGAAAATGATGCTGGAGAGGTTGTAATGGTGGACAAACAGAATAAGTATTTTGCATCAGTCTTCATGGTGGAAGACACTAACAGTATGTCAGAAATTCGGAAGTGTTGGGGGAAGGAGGGGAAGAACTGTGTAGAGTTGCCTTCACTTGGGAGAAGGTTCTTGGGATACTGAAAGGTCTGAATTTAGGCAAGTCACTTGCACCAGATGGTGTACACCCTAGCATTCTGAACTAGGTGACTACAGAACTTGGAGGCATTAATAATGATCTTTCAAGAATCAATTGATTCTTGCACAGTTCTGGAGGGCTGAAAAATTACAAATGTCAGTCCACTCTTCAAGAGGGGAGAGAGGCAGAAGGAAGGAAATTATAGGCCACCTTGGTGATTGAGAAGACAGTCATGTTGATTGCTAAGGATGCAGTTTCAGGATATTTGGAGGCACCTCATAAATAGCCCATAACCAATATGGGTCCCTTAAGGTAAAATCTTGCCTGGCAATTCTGTTGGAATAACAAGCATAATTGGTGGATGCTGTATATTTTGATTTTCAGAAGGTCTTTGACAAGGTGCCACACATGACACTGCTTAACAAGTTAAAAGCCCCAGAATTACAGGAATAATACTAATATGGATAAAGAATTGGCTGATGGGAAGAGGCAAAGTGTGGGAATAAAAGGAGCCCTCATGCAGGATTAACTACAGATAATTTTGCAGATTAGGTCAGTAGTGAGAAAGGCAAATTCCTTTCGAGGGGACTAGAATATAAAATCAAGGATATAATGTTGAGTCTTTATAAAGCACTGGTGAGGCATAACTTGGGAGTATTGTGAGCAGTTTTGGGTTCCTTATCTAAGAAAGGATGTGCTGACATTGGAGATAGTTCAAAGGAGGTTCATTAAAATGATTCTGGGATTGAAAGGCTTGTCATATAAGGAGCATTTGTTGGGTCTGGAACTCCACTCACTGGAATTCAGAAGAATGAGGTCTGACCTCATTGAAACCCATTGAATGTTGAAAGGCCTTAACAGAGCTGATATGAAGAGGATATTTCCTATGGCGATAGAGTCTAAGACCAAAGGACACTGCCTCAGAATAGAGGGGTGTCCTTTTATAATCGAGATAAGGAGGAATTTCTTTAGTCAGAGAGTGGCGAATCTGTAAAATTTGTTGCCACAGGCAGCTGTAGAGGCCAAGTCATTGGGTTTATGCAAGACAGAGGTTGTTAGATACTTGATTCATTAAGGCAAGAAGGGATATGCAGAGAAGGCAGGAGGTTAGAGCTGAGAAGGAGAATGGATCAGACATGGTGAAATGGCAGAGCACACTTGATGGGCCAAATGACTTAAGTGCAGGCTCTCTGTTTCCTCAAACTACCCTCTCCTCCAGCTATCTTTGTATCATTGGCAAATTTAGCCACAAATCCATTAATCCCATAGTCTAAATGATTGACGTACATTGTAAATTTTATGGTATAAGTTTGTAATACCTGACCTCTCCCAGCCATAACATAAAAACACCACACACACAAAATGCTGGTGGAACACAACAGGCCAGGCAGCATCTATAGGAAGAAGTACAGTTGATGTTTCTGGCTGAGACCCTTCATCAGGACTAACTGAAATAAGAGATAGTAAGAGATTTGAAAGTGGGAGGGGGAGGGGGAGGTACGAAATGATATGAGAAGACAGGAGGGGAGGAATGAAGCTAAGAGCTGGAAAGTTGATTGGCAAAAGGGACATAGAGATGGAGAAGGGGGAGGATCATGGGACAGGAGGCCTGGGGAGAAAGAAAGGGATGGAGCACCAGAGGAAGATGGAGAACAGGCAAGGAGTTATTGTGAGAGGTACAGAGAGAGAAAAAAAGAGAGAAAAGGCAAATAATAAATAGATAGATAATGGATGGATGGATGGATAAATACATACATACATACATACACACACACACACACACACACACACACACACACACACATAAATAAATAAATAAATAAATAGATAAATAAGGGATGGGGTAAGAAGGGGAGGAGGGGCATTAAAAGAAGTTAGAGGAATCAATTTCATGCCATCAGGTTGGAGGCTACCCAGCTGGTATATAAGGTGCTGCTCCTCCAACCTGAGTGTGGCTTCATCTTGACAATTGACGAGACCATGGATAGACATATCATAATGGAAATGGGACAGTGTGGCCACTGGGAGATCCTGCTTTCTCTGGCAGACAGAGTATAGGTGTTCAGTAAAACGGTCTCCCAGTCTGCGTGGGGTCACACCAATATATAGAAGGCTGCACCGGGAGCACCGGACGCAGTATATCACACCAGACAACTCACAGGTGAAGTGTTGCCTCACCTGGAAGGACTGACTGGGGTCCTGAATGTTGGTGAGGGAGGAAGTGTAAGGGCAGGTGTAGCATTTGTTCCACTTACTAGGATAAGTGATGGGAGGGAGATCGGTAGGAAGGGATGGGGGGGACGAGTGGACAAGGGAGTCGTGTAGGAAGCGATCCCTGCAGAAAGCAGAAAGAGGGCAAAGGGAAAGATGTGCTTGGTGGTGGGATCCTGTTGGAGGTGGCAGAAGTTACGGATAATTATATGTTGGACCTGGACCTGGTGGAGTGGTCATTGAAGACAAGAGGAACCCTATCCCTAGGGGGGTGGTAGGAGGATAGGGTGAGAGCAGATGCATGTGAAATGGGAGAGATGCACAGTTGGGAGTGTCATCGTTTTTCTGCATAAACCCTGCTCACCTTTTCACCTTCATATTTCTGGTATGTCTATTTATATACTGCCCCAGAAAATCTGCACTGAAGCTTGAAAATCATGATGGGTATCAGACAGTGTATCTGCTTATATCTGTAATGCACAGCAATTTTAAGAATACTGGCCCCGCATCACAGAAGATGTTATATGATAATGTTCATATGAATAGAGATTGTGCTTGAAGGACATTTAACTAGAGTCTTGTATTTCAAAGTTAATGTAGGGGTCATATTTTCAACTGTGCTGGCTTTATTGGGCCATCTATACACATGCTTCAGAGTGATAATTTTTTTTTCAGGTTTTAACCTATATTGTGTCACCAGTACTGTAAAACATTGGCCGTGGACCACTTAGATTTCTGCTACTGATTGAAAGGAGTTCATTTTCACTCCATGCATGGTAAAGTACTTACTTCATAAGTGATTTTGATCCACAGTATTCCATGCTGGTGTTTCAGCAACACAGCAGACCACATGATGAGCATCCCTCAAAACTTCATGAAGTCACTTCATCTGCAAAATACAAGAGGAAATGTGATGTAATCATTATTTGTATTTCTTTGTCTGTGACACTGGTCACGCTGTTATACAATATATTTCCTTCCAACTTCAGGTTTGTGTGTCCTTCCAGACTATCATTTATACATTTGGTCATTTTAAATGACATTCTAATCTGGAACCAGGAGTGGAGCAGGCATCAAACCATGAAACCAACCACCCACATCTCTGTAAGGATCTTCTCACAACTTTTTATTTTCATTCTTATTTTATTCCATCATAAATTACCTTCAGGTGACAAACCCACCTGAAATGCTAATTGCTATTACTTGACAAATTTACGTGAGTATAAACACCCAAATTACATGGTAACAAGGAGGGGTACAGGAGTGAGATAGATCAGCTGGTTGAGTGGTGTCACTACAACAACCTTTACTCAATTCCAATAAGACCAAGGGATTGATTTGGACTTCTGGAAGGGTAAGTCATGGGAACACACTCCAGTCCTCATCAGAAGTGGAAAGGGTGAGCAGTTTCAAGCTCTTGGATGTCAACATCTCTGAATCAATTCTGGATGCAACATATTGATGTGATTACAAATAAGGTATGACAGAGGCTGTATTTCATTGGGAGTCTGAGGAGAATTGGTATGTCACTAAAGACACTGTCAAATTTTAACATATGTACCATGGAGAGCATTCTAACTGGTTGCATCACCATTTGGTATGGAGGTGCCACTGGAGAAGATCGGAAAAAGTTGGGGAAAGTTGTAAACTCAATGGGCCCTAGCCTCCCCAGCATCTAAGATACCTTTAAAAAGCTATGCCTCAAAAAGATGTCATCCATCTTTCAGCACCCCCATCACCCAGGACATGCCCCCTTCTCATTGCTTCTATCAAGGAAGAGAAACAGGAGCCTGAAGACACACAGTCAATGTTTCAGATGGTTCAGGAACAGCTTCTTCCCCTTGGCCATCAGATTCCTGAATGAACAATGAACCCATGAACACTACCTCCATATTTCCAGCTTTTCACACTGTTTATTTAATTTATATTGTTACAGATTCAAGCAACAATAAATATATGAGTTAGGCAGGGGTTTTTATAACAAACAACACATTTATTAAACACTGAAAACAAACCCCCCAAAACTAAACAAATCACCAACGTAACCGGAAATCACTGCTGTGCGTCAGCTTAAACAGTTCTTAAAGCGATGTTGCAAAAACAGTTCTTCAAAGTAGTATTGCAAGAGTTCAAAATGCTTACAGTCCATTTAAGGGAGAGACTTCTTAAGACGATTTAAATTCTCTTTCACGTCGTGTTGTTGCAATTCCCAGTCAAACTACTTTTTCCACGAAGAATTTTATGAAGATGATATGTAAAGGCTTAAAAGCACTGACCTTTCCTTCACAAAACTGTTCCCAATCCTTTCTGCTGTTTTACAGGGATTAACACGAGAACAGTCAACAAATCCCTTCCGAATGAGGATCAAACAAGGTCGAACCTGTTTCACCATCGAAATCGATTCTCCTTGATCTTTTAACTCCTGAACTCCGATCTTCACTCTCCACTGACTCTCAACTAGCAGTAATATAAAGAAACTGCTGGCAATGACCTTCTAAACTTTAGGCATTAGATAAAACTTCATCTTTCAACTAAACTGCGTCATAACATTAAATCACGCAGTGGCATGAAGTCAACATGGCAAATCCAGCCACGAACTGCCCCTCCTCACAGGGAGGGGTCCTCCTTTTTATACCCTGTAAAAGAAACCTGTCACATGACCTCTACTGGCGGGAAAATGATGTCACTCCACCATCACAAGATCATTACCTCAAGTCCAGTATAGCTTCAACCCCAGTTACGTGACAAGGGTACCACTGTCACGTGTCACGGGTATGTAACAATATCTTTTTGTATACTCTTCTTATTGTAATTTCTTTTCTTTTTCAATCTTTTTATTGAGCTTCATATATATATATATATAAAAAAACATAACATAATAATGAATAGGTTATGAATACAATAGACTTGAAATTGTATTAGTAATAAGATAATAATATCCTATTAAACATCAACAAAAAAAGTACATTGATCAATCAAGTCTATATAATTATATATGAAAAAAAACAAAAATAATCGTCAAAAGAAAAAAAAATTGAAAATATGTAAAAAAAATATATATTGAGAAAAAAAACACTAAACTAAACTAACATGGGCAATAATAACAGTTTATAAGTATATGATAGTGTCAAAAAACTCCGGAACTCCATACCAGAACAAAATTAATAAGAGTAAAGGTCTGGAAGAAGTCAAATTAATTCATATGAAAGTGTCGAATGAACGGTCCCCAAGTTTCTTCAAATTTAATTGATGAGTCAAAAATAGTGCTTCTAATTTTTTCCAAGCTCAGATAAGAAATAGTTTGAGAAAACCACTGAGACGTGGTAGGAGGATTTACTTCTTTCCAGTTTTGTAATATAGACCTTCTGGCCATTAATGTTACAAAAGCAATCATTCATCTGATTGAAGGGGAAAATTGATTACCATCCTCATTTGGTATACCAAAAATTGCAGTAATAAAATGAGGTTGTAAATCGATATTCCAAATTGAGGAAATGGTAGCAAATATGTCCTTCCAATAGTTATGTAAAGTGGGACATGACCAAAACATGTGGGTCAATGAAGCCACTTCTGAATGACATCTGTCACATTGAGGGTTAATATGAGAATAGAATCGAGCAAGCTTATCTTTAGACATATAAGCTCTATGTACAATTTTAAATTGTATTAAAGCATGTTTAGCACATATAGAAGAGGAATTAACCATTTGTAAAATTTTTCCCATTTATCTGTTGACATATTATATCGAAGTTCTTTTTCCCATTCTTGTTTAATTCTATCTGATATTTCTGGTTGTATCCTCATAATCATATTATAAATAAAAGCTACTAATCCCTTCTGACAAGGATTTAAAGTAAAAATCAAATCTGAGAAATCCATTGAAGTTGAATTGGGAAAAGATGGTAGAACTTTATGTAAAAAATTTCTGACTTGTAGATATCTGAAAAAATTAGATTTAGGTAATTTAAATTTGTTGGAAAGTTGGTCGAAAGACATCAAAGTACCTTCAGAAAAAAGATCACGAAAACATTTTATACCTTTCCTTTTCCATATGCTAAAAGCTTGATCTGTCAAGGAAGGTTTGAAAAAAAAATTAAGTAAAATAGGGCTATCAAGAACAAAGTTTTTCAGAGTAAAAAACTTAAGAAATTGAAACCAAATTCGTAATGTATGTTTGATAACAGGATTAGATATTCTTTTTATTGAATTTAACTAAATCAGCAGGAAGAAAAGAACCAAGAACGGAGAATAGAGAATATCCCTTTACCTCATTACATTCCAAATTTACCCACTGTGGGCACAATGGTGAATCCAAATCTAATTTCCAATACATTAGGTTATGAATATTATTCACCGAATAGTAAAATCTAAAGTTAGGTAAAGCTAAACCACCATCCTTTTTTAGATTTTTGTAATTGCCTTTTACTTAACCTGGGGTTTTTATTTTGCCACACAAATGAGGAAATTTTTGGATCAATGTTGTCAAAAAAAGATTTAGGAATAAAAATTGGTAAGGCTTGAAATAAATATAAAAATTTCGGTAAAATCATCATTTTAATAGCATTAATCCAACCAACTAATGATAAGGATAAGGGGGACCATCTTGTAGTAAGTTGTTGAATTTGATGAAGCATAGGTAAAAAATTCAGTCTAAATAAATCTTTATATTTCTTGGTAATTTTTATACCTAAATAGATAAAGTTATCAGTAACAACTTTAAATGGTATCCTGTCATTCAATAAAGTTTGCGCGTTTAAGGGGAATAATTCACTCTTATCCAAGTTTAATTTATAACCAGAAAAACTACCAAATTGAGCCAACAAGGATAAAATAGCAGGAATAGACCTGTCAGGATCAGAAATATATAACAGCAAGTCATCAGCATAAAGTGATAACTTGTATAACTTCTCATTACGGGTAATACCAAAAATATTAGGAGATTCACGAATAACAATGGCTAAAGGTTCTAATGCGATATTAAATAATAAAGGACTTAAGGGACAACCTTGTCTCGTACCACAAGATAATTGAAAAAAAGAGGATCTATAATTATTTGTAAGAACAGAAGCAACAGGTTTATAATATATTAATTTAATCCATGATATAAAATTAGGACTAAAATTAAAATTTCTCAATGCATTAAATAAGTATGTCCATTCAACTCTATCAAAAGCTTTTTCAGCATCTAATGATGCTGGGATCACATTCTGGGATCACATTCTGGGAATCACATTCTGGGATTGTGGGTGATGAAGTATAAATTATATTAATCAATTTTCTAACATTAAAAAAGGAATACCGATTCCTGGTGAAACCAGTTTGGTCTTATTCTTATTGTAATTTAGAGAAGTTATTATTATGTATTGCAATTTACTGCTACCACAAAGCAGCAAGTGTGACAGCATAACCTGGTGATATTAAGGCTGAGTCTGATTCTGAACAGGACCTATCCATTTGGCTCCTCAGCCATGCTACAGCATATCGTAAGATCACGACTGACTTATTGCATTGTTACCTGAACCTGGAATTGAGCCACATTGCAATCACAACTGGTGATGAAGCTTATCAGTTCATGTCTGAGTGGTGACTTGGATCTTTTCCACTTTGCCTAGCAGAGCAATATATCTGCAGCAGATACCATCTCATTGGCTCAGTTCACAACTCTGGAACAGCTGGACAGCAGAGGTCCATTCATCAGGATGCTCTTTATCAATTACAGCTCAGCATTTAATACCATTATCTCCTCAGAACTAATCAATAAGCTCCATATCCTGGGCCTCAATACCCCCTTGGATTTCCTCACTTGCAGACCCCAGTCAGTTTGGATTGGCATAAACACCTCATACACAATTTCTCTCAGCACACGCGCATCATAAGGCTGTGTGCTTAGCCCCCTTCTCTACTCACTTTACACCTATGACTAAGCACAGCTCCATCATCATCTTCAAGTTTGCTGATGACACCACTGTTGTGGGCTGTATTAAAGGTGGTAATGAATCAGCATAGAGGAGAGAGAATGAAAATTTGGCTGAGTGATATCAATACAACAACCTCACACTCAATGTCAGTAGGGCAGTAAGACCGAGGAACTGATTATAGACTTCAGGAGAGGGAAACCAAAGGTCCATGAGCCAGTTCTCATCGGAGGATCAGAGGTGAAGAGGGTTAGCAACTTCAAATTCCTGGGGGTTACTATTTCAGAGGATCTGTCCTGGACCAAGCACACAAGTACAAATGCGAAGAAAGCACAGTAGCACCTCTACTTCCTTAGGTGTCTGCGCAGGTGCAGCATGACATCAAAAACTTTGATAAACTTCTGGAGATACGTGGCGGAAAGTGTGCTGACTGGCTGCATAACAAGCTGGTATGGAAACACTGATGCCTTTGAACAGAAAAATCCTAGATAAGATAGTGGATTCAGTCCAGTACATGACAGGTAAAGCCATCCCAACTATCGAGTACGTCCACATGAAACACTGTAATCAGAAAGCAGCATCCATCATCAGAAATCCTCATCACCCAGGCCAAGCTATTTCCTCACTGCTGCCATCAGGTAGAAGGTACAAGAGACTCAGACTCACACCAAGAGGTTCAAGAACAGTTACTACTCCTCAACCATCAGGCTCCTGAACAAAAGGGGATCACTTGCCCATCCATTGAGATGTTCTCACAATCAATTAACTCACTTGAAGGACTCCTTATCTTGTTATTTCATACTCTCATTATTTACTTAAATTTGCTTTTGCCCAGTTTGCTGTTATCTGTACTCTATTCGATCCTTCACTGATCCTGTTATAGTTACTATTCTAGGGATTTGTTAAGTATGCCTGCAGGAAAATGAAACTCAGGGTTGCATGTGGTGACATATATGTATTCTGATAATAAAAATTTACTTTAAACTTTGAACTTTGATACCTTGTCATTTTAGCTCAGGTATTCTATCATTGGCTTGCTTATCAAGAATTTGTTTGCTTCTACCTTAAAAAAATTCTAAAACCCTACTTTCCACATTCTTTCAGGAAGATGGTCCCACAGAACAACAATCTTCAGAGGAAAAAAATGTTCCCTCTCTCTTAAATGGATGCAGTAGCTGTGGCTACTATAATAAGAGCAGTGTTTGACTATAATAAGGCATAATATGACATAATATGATATGTTTTAACCTATGATTTGAGAAGGAGAAGGGAAAATCGGATGTGTCAGTATTGCAGTTGAACAAAGGGAACTATGGAGCTATGAGGGAGGAGCTGGCCAAAGTTCAATGGAACAATACCCTAGCAGGGAAGACAGTGGAACAACAATGGCAGGTATTTCTGGGAATAATGCAGAAGGTGCAGGATTGGTTCATTCCAAAGAGGAAGAAAGATCCACAGGGGAGTAAGAGGTGGCCGTAGCTGATGAAGGAAGTAAAGGACAGTATAAAAATAAAAGAGAAGTATAACATAGCAAAGATGAGTGGGAAGCCAGAGGATTGGGAAACTTTTAAAGAGCAACAGAAGATAACAAAAAAGGCAATAAGCCAAGAAAAAATGAGGTACGAAGGTAAACTAGCCAAGAATATAGAGGATAGCAAAAGCTTCTTTAGGTATGTGGAAAGCAAAAAAATAGTTAAGACCAAAATTGGGTCATTGAAGACAGAAACAGGTGAATTTATTATGGGGAACAAGGAAATGGCCGATGAGTTGAACAGGTACTTTGGATCTGTCTTCACTAGGGAAGACACAAACAATCTCCCAGATGTAATAGTGGCCAAAGGAACTAGGGTAATGGATGAACTGGAGGAAATTTATATTAGGCAAGAAATGGTGTCGGATAGACTGTTGTGTCTGAAGGCTGATAAGTCCCTGGGACCAGATGGTCTGCATCCCAGGGTACTTAGAAGTGGCTCTAGAAATCATGGATGCATTGTTAATCATTTTCCAATGTTCTATAGATTCAGGATCAGTTCCTGTGGATTGGAGAGTGGCTAATATTGTCCCACTTTTCCAGAAAGGAGGGAGAGAGAAAACAGGGAATTATAGCCTGACCTCAGTGCTGGGAAAGATGCTGGAGTCAATTATCAAAGAGGAAATTACAACACATTTGGATAGCAGTAGAAGGATCAGTCTGAGTCAGCATGGATTTATGAAGGGAAAATCTTGCTTGACTAATCTTCTGGAATTTTTTGAGGATGTAACTATGAAAATGGACAAGGGAGAGCCAGTGGATAGTGTACCTGGACTTTCAGAAAGCTTTTGATAAAGTCCCACATAGAAGATTAGTGGGCAAAATTAGAGCACATGGTATTGAGGGCAGAGTACTGACATGGATTGAAAATTGGCTGGCTGACAGGAATCAAAGTGTAGCAATTAACGGGTCCCTTTCGGAATGGCAGGCTGCGATCAGTGGGGTACTGCAAGGTTCGGTGCTGGGACCGCAGCTGTTTACAATATCCATCAATGATTTAGATGAAGGGATTAAAAGTAACATTAGTAAATTTGCCGATGACACAAAGCTGGGTGGCAGTGTGAAATGTCAGGAGGATGTTATGAGAATGCAGGGTGACTTGGACAGGTTGGGTGAGTGGGCAAATGTATGGCAGATGCAGTTTAATGTGGATAAATGTAAGGTTATCCAATGGTGACAAGGACAGGAAGGTAGGTTACTATCTGAATGGTGTCAAGTTAGGAAAAGGGGAAGTACAATGAGATCTGGGTGTTCTTGTACATCAGTCAATGAAAACAAGCATGCAGGTACAGCAGGCAGTGAAGAAAGCTAATGGCATGCTGGCCTTTATAACAAAAGGAACTAAGTATAGGAGTAAAGAGGTCCTTCTGCAGCTGTACAGGGCCCTGGTGAGACCCCACCTGGAGTATTGTGTGCAGATTTGGTCTCCAAATTTGAGGAAGGACATTCTTGCTATTGAGAGAGTGCAACGTAGGTTCACAAGGTTAATTCCTGGAATGGCGGGACTGTCATCTGTTGAAAGATTGGAGCGACCGGGATTGTATACACCGGAATTTAGAAGAATGAGAGAGGATCTGATTGAAACATATAAGATTATTAAGGGATTGGACATGCTGGAGGCAGAAAACATGTTCCCACTGATGGGTGAGTCCAGAACTAGAGGCCACAGTTTAAGAATAAGTGGTAGGCCATTTAGAACAGAGATGCGGAAAAACTTTTTCACCCAGAGAGTGGTGGATATGTGGAATGCTCTGCCCCAGAGGGCAGTGGAGGTCAGGTCTCTGGATACATTCAAGAGAGAGTTAGATAGAGCTCTTATAGATAGCAGGGTCAAGGGATATGGGGAGAGGGCAGGAACGGGATACTGATTGTGTATGATCAGCCATGATCACAGTGAATGGTGGTGCTGGTTAGAAGGGCCAAATGGCCAACTCCTGCACCTACTGTCTATTGTCTACTGTCTATTGTCTATAAGGCTGGAAGGTTGAGCATGTCTAGCAAAGTTTCTGACATATTCCAGGAATTGGCTGAAAAGTTGTAATTCCCCTCCTTTGATAGCTCAAGGGAACTTGGCTTTCATAATCTCTGTTTACCTGGAAAAAAATACAACTTTATCGACACTCACATGCAGAAGACAGGGATGCTGGTTTTACTGTCCACTCAGGACACACAAGCTTAATTTGGCATCAAATTCAAACTGCTAAAAGGGAAAGCAGAGACCTCTATGTTTTGGACCTAGCCAATGCCTTTGGGTTGGTCTCACATAACCTCCTGTGGTCTTCATTTGAGTTCTTCTGTGTACCAGAAAGTGTTACAATCCTGGTCAAAGCTTACTTCCAAGATCCCAGTTCTTATTGATAACCACAGAGTTAAACACAGCTTGGCAGCCTGTGGAGATAAAGCATATTGGCAGGCTGCCTATCTCTCCGCTGGCCTTTACCATGGCAAAGGAAGTAATCATTAGAGCTTCTAAATGAGTATTAGGAGGAGAATGACTGTAGTCAGTACCACACTTACCACCAATCTGGGCATTTATGGATGATTTAACCATCCTGACAATGACCATCCCACATACCAAATGGTTGCATGAAGAGCTCCATTCAAACATCAAATGAGCCCGAATGATGATTAAAACAATGAAGCCTAGGAGCATTTCTATAGTCAAGGGAAGGCTGGGCAACTATAAACTCCATGTGGATGAGAAGGTAATTCCTACTGCGTCAGAAATGCCAGTTAAAAAGCTTGGGATGTTGGTATGATGTAAACCTCAATGATACAAATCAAGTGAAACTGCTAAGACAAAAAATCATCAAAGGACTTAAAGTCATCAATAAGGCCTTGCTGCCGGGAAATCTCAAGCTCTGGCGCCTTCAGTTTGGATTGCTCCCTAAGGTGTTGTGGCCACTGACTCTGTATGAAGTCCCCATCACTTGTGTTGAAAAGCTGGAGAGGACAGTTAGTTCCTTCATTAAGAAGTGGTTGGGCCTACCAAGATCACTAAGTAATATCTACCTGTATGGGAAAGGAGCTCTGGAGTTGCCTGTCACGGGGCTGACTGAAGAGTTCAAGTGTGCCAAGGTGAGGTTTGAGATGACTCTCTCAAAATCCCATGGCACTGTGTCCAGGATATTGCACCCAGGACCTTAACAGGGAGAAGGTGGTGTATTTATATTTATTGTGCTTTTTTATTATTGCAAACTTTATCTTATTGTGCTTTTTTTAAGCTGCATCTGATCTAGAGTAACAATTATTTGGTTCTCCTTTACACTTGTTCTGAAAGAGACATTAAACAATCTTGAATCTTGATCCTTGTCTGTAAAGCATGAGACTCCACTGGTTCAGTGAGGGGAGAGGCAAACAGGTGAAAAGTGCAATTAGAAACCAAAACTGCATAGTTAGCAGAATATTTCCAAGCTATGAATTACAGGTCACAGCTAATCATTGTCCATTCAGATGGAGTAGGGGAATTATTTGAAAATCTTTCCTAATAGAATGAGACAACATTCTTGTCTGCAAGCAAAACAGGTTTGGCAACATTTCACCAGGCTAATAAGAGGCCCAAATGTGTCAATCACATCATGTCAACAGTATAAATTTGAGTGGAAATTTGCCTAGAATCAGTGAAACTGAAGGAGCAGCAGAAAGGACAATTGCTTTATTGATAGCAGCATGGCAGCATGTGAGTCACTAATACTCTTCTTGTTTATGGGGAGAGGGGCTGTAGAGGTGGGTGGGTGGCACAGAAGTGGAAAGATTTGCTTAAAATAAGTTCAATGTTCAAATTAAATTTATTATCTTCAAATTGAATTAAATATTAAATTTAAATCAAAGCAAGAAGCGGAGAGGGAAGAGGTAAAAGAAGCTTGGAGAGAATCTGTTTTTTAACTGTTCGGGGAAAAGAGGCTAGACTGCACAGGTGCATGATGTAGTGCGCCAAAGGTTTAAAAGAAAGACTGCCATATACAGCGGCCATCGTTGTAGTGGCCATTGTCAGAGTGGACTGAGGCAGAGTGGGATGGCTTTGGCTCAACAAGCTTCGGCGAGAACAGACAGAGGTGAGGTTTGAACGGGGCACGACTGCGCAAGCGCATGGAAGTCGGCCTCTGAGATTAGCGAGGGAATTTAAAAAGCGAGTAGAGGCTGAGTTCGAGCTTCACTCCAGGTGACGTAAGGCCTGGTAAGCACCTTTAATTAATCTGATTAGCTTAGGAGTAGGTAATGGAGGCAGCATTTAGGGCAGGAGAGTACTCCATTTGCAGTATGTGGGAAGTCAGGGCGAGCACTGTTGTCCCTGATGACTACACCTACAAAAGGTGCATCCAGCTGCGGCTCCTGACAAACCGTGTTAGGGAGCTGGAACTGGAGCTGGATGAACTTCGGATCATTCGGGAGGCAGAGGCAGAAATAGACAGGAGTTTCAGGGAGATAGTCACCCCTAGGAGTCAGGAGACAGGTGGCTGGGTGACCGTCAGGAGAGGGAAGGGGAATAGACAGGAAGAGCAGAGCACCCCTGTGGCCGTTCCTATACCGTTTTGGATACTGTTGGTGGGGACGACCTACCAGGGACAAGTTGCAGTGGTTGTGTCTCTGGCACCGAGACTGGACCCTCAACTCAGAAGGGAAGGAGGGAAAAGAGGAGAGCAGTAGTGACAGGGAATTCGATAGTTAGGGGGACAGATGGGAGGTTCTGTGGAAGAGAATGTGAATCCCGGATGGTGTGTTGCCTCCCTGGTGCCAGGGTCCGTTGTATCTTGGATCGAGTTCTCAGTATTCTCAAATGGAAGGGTGAGCAGCCGGATGTTGTGGTCCATATAGGGACCGATGACTTGGGTAGGAAGAGTGAGAAGGTCCTGAAAGGTGAGTTTAGGGAGCTAGGTGCCAAGTTAAAGGACAGGACCTCCAGGATAGCAATCTCAGGATTGCTACCAGTGCCACATGCAGATGGGTTTAGAAATAGTAAGGTAGTGCAGATCAGTAAGTGGCTGAAGCCATGGTGCAGGAGGAAGGACTTCAGATTTATAGATAATTGGGCAGTTTTCCAGGGAAGGTGGGACCTGTTCCGGTGCGACGATTTACATTTGAACTGGAGGGGGACAAGTATTCTTGCAGGTATGTTTGCTAGAGAGGCTTCAGTGGATTTAAACTAGATACGAGAGGGGAGGGGAACCAGAGTGTAGGAACAGATGTATGGGAGAAGGAAGATAAAGAAGACAGTAAAGTTCTTTGTACTGTTAGAGATAAACAGAGAGGAAGAGGTGGAGAATTTCTTAAATGCATTTATTTTAATGCTAGGAGCATTGTAAGAAAGGTGGATGAGCTTAGAGCATGGATTGATACCTGGAAATATGATGTTGCAGCTATTAGTGAAACATGGTTGCAGGAGAGATGTGATTGGCAACTAAATATTCCTGGATTTTGTTGCTTCAGGTGTGATAGAATCGGAGGGACAAGAGGGGGAGGTGTTGTGTTGCTTGTCAGTGAAAATATTACAGTGGTTCTCTGGCAGGATAGATTAGAGGGGTCATCTAGGGAGACTATTTGGGTGGAATTGAGGAATGGGAATGGTGTAGTAACTCTTATAGGGGTGTATTATAGCCCACCTAATGGGGAATGAGAACTGGAGGAGCAAATTTGCAAGGAGATAGCAGATATTTGTAGTAAGCACAGGGTTGTGATTGTGGGAGATTTTTATTTTCCACACATAGATTGGGAAGCCCATTCTGTAAAAGGGCTGGATGGTTTGGAGTTCGTAAAATGTGTGCAGGATAGTTTTTTGCAGCAATACATAGAGGCACCAACTAGAGAAGGGGCAGTCTTGGATCTCCTGTTAGGGAATGAGATAGGTCAGGTGATGGAGGTATGTGTTGGGGAGCACTTCGGGTCCAGTGATCACAATGCCATTAGTTTCAATATAATTATGGAGAAGGATAGGACTGGACCCAGGGTTGAGATTTTTGATTGGAGAAAGGCTAACTTTGAGGAGATGTGAAAGGATTTAGAAGGAGTGGATTGGGACAATTTGTTTTATGGGAAGGATGTAATAGAGAAATGGAGGTCATTTAAAGGTGAAATTTTGAGGGTACAGAATCTTTATGTTCCTGTTAGGTTGAAAGGAAAGGTTAAAGGTTGAGAGAGTCATGGTTTTCAAGGGATATTGGAGACTTGGTGAGGAAAAAGAGAGATATCTACAATAAAGATAGGCAGCATGGAGTAAATAAGTTGCTCGAAGAATATAAAGAAAGTAGGAAGAATGTCAAGAAAGAAATCAGAAAAGCTGAAAGAAGATACGAGGTTGCTTTGGCAAGTAAGGTGAAAATAAATCTGAATGGTTTCTACAGTTATATTAAAGGCAAAAGGGTAGCGAGGAATAAAATTGGTCCCTTCGAGAAACAGAGTGGACAGCTATGTGTGGAGCTGAAAGAGATGGGGGAGATTTTGAACAATTTCTTTTCTTCTGTATTCACTAAGGAGAAGGATATTGAATTGTGTAAGGTAAGCGAAACAAGTAGGGAAGTTATGGAAACTATAATGATTAAAGAGAAGGAAGGCACTTTTAAGGAATATAAAAGTGAATAAATCTCTGGGTCATGACAGGATATTCCCTATGACCTTGAGGGAAGTTAGTGTAGAAATAGCAGGGGCTCTGACAGAAATATTTCAAATGTCATTAGAACCGGGGATGGTGCCTGAGGATTGGTGCATTGCTCATGTGGTTCCATTGTTTAAAAAGAGTTCTAAGAGTAAACCTAGTAATTACAGGCCTGTTAGTGGTGGGTAAATTAACGGAAAGTATTCTTAGAGATGATATATATAATTATCTGGATAGACAGGATCTGATTAGGAACAGTCAACATGGATTTGTGCGTGGAAGGTCATGTTTGACAAATCTTATTGAATTTTTTGAAGAGGTTACGAAGAAAGTTAACGGGGGTAAAGCAGTGGATGTTGTTTATATGGACTTCAGTAAGGCCTTTGACAAGGTTCTGCATGGAAGGTTAGTTAGGAAGGTTCAATCATTAGTTATTAATATTGAAGTAGTACAATGGATTCAACAGTGGCTGGATGGGAGATGCCAGAGAGTAGTGGTGGATAACTGTTTGTCAGGTTGGAGGTCGGTGACTAGTGGTGTGCCTCAAGGATCTGTATTGGGTCCAATGTTTTTTGTCATATACATTAATGATCTAGATGATGGGTTGGTAAACTGGATTAGTAAGTATGCAATAAGGTAGGTGGCGTTGTGGATAATGAAGTAGGTTTTCAAAGCTTGCAGAGAGATCTAGGCCAGTTAGAAGAGTGGGCTGAGCGATGGCAGATGGAGTTTAATGCTGATAAGTGTGAGCTGCTACATTTTGGTAGGAATAATCCAAATAGGACATACATGGTAAATAGTAGGGTATTAAAGAATGCAGTAGAACAGAGTGATCCAGGAATAATGGTGCATAGTTCCCTGAAGGTGGAATCTCATGTGGATAGGGTGGTGAAGAAAGCTTTTGGTATGTTGGCCTTTATAAATCAGAGCATTGAGTTTAGGAGTTGGGATGTAATGTTAAAATTATACAAGGCATTGGTAAGGCCGAATTTGGAGTATTGTGTACAGTTGTCATCACTGAATTATAGGAAAGATGTCAACAAAATAGAGAGAGTATAGAGAAGATTTACTAGAATATTACCTGGGTTTCAGCACCTAAGTGACAGGGAAAGTTTGAACAAGTTAGGTCTTCATTCTTTGGAGCATAGAAGGTTGGGGGGGGGGGCGGACTTGATAGAGGTATTTAAAATTATGAGGGGGATAGATAGAGTTGACGTGGGTAGGCTTTTTTTCCGCTCAGAGTAGGGGAGATTCAAACAAGAGGACATGAGTTGAGAGTTAGGGGGCAAAAGTTTAAGGGTAACATGAGGGGGAATTTCTTTACTCAGAGAGTGGTAGCTGTGTAGAATGAGCTTCCAGTAGAAGTGGTAGAGGTAGGTTCGATATTGTCATTTAAAGTAAAATTGGATAGGTATATGGACAGGAAAGGAATGGAGGGTTATGGGCTGAGCAGGGGCCAGTGGGACTAGCTAAGAGTAAGCATTCGGCACGGACTAGAAGGGCTGAGATGGCCTGTTTCTGTGCTGTAATTGTTATATGGTTATATGGTTGTTATCAAAGTACATTCATGATTGTGTAAATGTCTTAGGCACATATGCACAGCTAGGGTGTCTTGGACCTTTGCACAGTACTGTATTTGGTCAATATGGAGCAGAGAGTGAGTTTGTAAATCTGGCAGGAGCAAAAGATGTTGGGAATGGCAAGGATGGAGTGCCGTAGGAAGGGTGTGAGATAGGTGGCAGTAGAGTGCCAGGGGTGGGTGTGACATGGGTACAGGCATACCCAGCCCTGAGACACCAGGCAGTTTTTTCGATTCCAAATAATCGGTTGATTGATCATTAAAGATTGCCTCTCTGGTGCTTTCTGCTCCCTCCCCTCTCCCTTCCCATTTTCTCAACCATGATTCCCCCTCTCCCTACCCCCTTCCCATTCTCAGTTCACAATAGAGACCCATAGCAGGATCAGGTTTATCATCACTCACATATGTGATGAATTTTTCTTTTTGTGGCTGCAGTACAGTGCAAATACTACCCTAAAATTACTATCCTATCTAAATATAGCTGCCTAAGACCTTTGCACAGTATTGAATTCACCATATACTACCCTCAGATTTGCATTCTTGCAAGCATTCACAGTAATTACATGAAACACAACAGAATTAATGAAACAACAACACACACAAAATGCTGGTGGAACACAGCAGGCCAGGCAGCATCTATAGGGAGAAGCACTTTCGGGCCGAGACCCTGCCCCATTAAGACAAACAACTAACGTGCTAAAGACAACAACCTGTGCAAACGCAAAGAGAAAAATATCTTAATTGTAAATAACTATGCAATAAATATTGAAAACATGAGATGAAGATTCCTTGAAAGTGATTCGATAGGTTGTGAGAACAGTTCAGTGATAGGGCGAGTGCAGTTGAGTGAATTTATAGGCTTTGGTTCAAGAGCCAAATGGTTGAAGGGTATTAACTGTTCCTGAACCTAGTGGTATGAGTCCTGAGGCTCCTGTACCTTCTTCCTGATGGCAGCAGTGAGAAGCAAGCATGACCTGGGTGGTGGGGGTCCCTGATGATGGATGCTGCTTTCCTGCCACAGCGCTTCATATAAATGTGCTCAGTGGAGGGAAGGGCTTTACCCATGATGGATTGTGCCATGTCCACTGATTTTTTTATATGTTTTGTAACTACTTTTTATAATGTAGTTAACAACTTTATGGGAGTTTTAGAGAGATTGATTTGCTGAAGCCATATTTTTTAAGGAATAAATTTGCAAATGTGCCTGTATTCAAAACATTTAAGAAGAGCAGACTTTTATTTTCAACTTTTCTTTTGACTTACTGTGTTGGGAGATGTATCTATGGAAAATACAGACATGTTATTGCAGATCCAACTGCCTCATGTAAAAGAGCACGTTCATCTCTTTCTCCTGGACCTATTTTTAAAGAAATTCATAATTCTGTCCCACCAGCACTTCCTTCATAACATGTTAACCTTTATTTTCCATACAAATTTGGTTTTCCATCACTACTTCTGAAAGGGACCTCGAGCAAACGGGTAGTCTCTGAAACATTCAGATAGCAAATTCATTCCTTCTCACAGTCATCATCGATTGGCCTCTTGAGGAGGATTAGTGCAATTTCCATGTAGCATGTCTTATTTTGCATGAGTTCCTCCGCTATTTCTGGTGCATCCTAATCTAGATGCAGCATCAGGCACAAACAAGGTAATTATCCTGTTCACCTTTATGCACAATAGGAGGAGAAACAGTCCATGGATGTTATCAAAAGTAATGTGTCACCAAGTAATATCAAATGCTCATAATGTGATATAAAAGGTCCAGGAGTGGCATGTTCCTGTTATGATGAAGGGTAAACTTGGCAAATTAAAGGAACCTTGACTGACAGTAGATATTGAGTCTCTGTTCAGCGAAGTTTCCGAGATCATTTTTGAGTGAGATTCATGATGACAATAAAAAGATGAAGAATATTCTTCAGGGGCAAATTAAAATAGCAAGGAGATGGTACAAATAGATCTGACAGGTAAGTTCAAGAAAATCCCAAAGAAATTCCATAGCTGTATTAAGAGTAAAGGGGTGGCTACTGAGAGAAGAAGTCCACTTAGAGATCAGCGGTCTTAGCCGGAGGAAATGGGTGGGAGTTTTAATAAATATTCCCCCTCAGGGTTTAGCGAGGAGAAAATCATGGTTGCTCAAAAAATCCCAGAAACAACTGGAGATGTTTTGCAAAGCATTCACATTACTAGGGAGAAGTTATTTGCAGTTTTATAATGCGTTATGTTCGATAAATCCCTAGGACCTACCCAAGAGCATTACTGGACTTTGTATCAGGTTAGAGAAGAAATTCAGGAGGCCTTTATAGAAATATCTGCTTCACTGTTAGCTAGTGGTGAAGTTCCTGAAGATTGAAAGACAGCTAATATTGTTCTGTTGTTTAACCGGGGAGCAAAAGGCTAGTCGGTATGACATTAGTAGTGGGGAAGTTACTGGAGCGAAATCTGTGGACCAGGATGAGAACGAGTCAGCATGACTCTACATGAAAAGTCATGCTTTATTAAAATATTATAATTTTAGAATTTAAAAAAGATAGATGAGGGTAGAGCAGTGAATGCTGTTCATTTCAACTTTATCTTGGCTTTTGACCAAGTCCCACATGGTAGGCTGGTCTAGAAAATTAGGTCCTTTGGAATCTAGGGAGCGCTAGTTACGAGCATTCAAAATTTTCTCAGAGGTAGGAGGAAGAGGGTGTGGTTGAAGGTTGTTTCTTGGAATGAAGGCAGGCTGGTAACTAATGGTGTACTGCAGGGGTCGGTGTCAGAACCTTGTTACCTGTTTTTTTATGTAAATGCCCTGGAGGTGAATGCACAATACCTGATCAGTAAGTTTGCAGGTGTCACAAAATTACAAGGAGTTGCTGATAATGAAGAAGGTTACCATAAATTAGAGGGATTTAAATTAGTTATGGAGATGGGCCAAAGTATAGCAAAAGGATTTTAACAAAGGTAAGTGTGAGGTGATGCACTTTGGAAAGTCATACCAGTGTAGTATTCATATTATGTACTTTAGCACACTGGGATATGTAATGGAACAGAAGGACCCTGAAGTACAAACACATATTGCTGATTGAAATCAGTGTCACAGATAGGCAGTGTGATGAAAAAGGTGCTTAACACATTGAAGTCATAGCACTGCGCACTGGAATTTGGATTTTATGTTGTTGAAAAGCCTGTACTGTGCACAGCTTTGATCACCCTGTCAGAGGAAACATGAGGTTAAACTGGAAGAGTAAGGTAAGCTTTATTAGCTTGTTACAAGGACTAGAAGGCTTGAGTTGAACGGAGAGGTTGGCCAGGCTAGGTCTGTATTCCTTGAAGTGCAAGAGAGATGGGGGTGATGTTAGAGAGATTTATAAAATCATGAGGGGCATAGACATAGTGGATGGCAGCAGTCTTTTCCCCAGGGGAGGGCATAGGTGTAGGGTGAGAGGAGAAAGACTTAAAAGGGATCTGAGGGGCAACTTTTTCACCCAAGGGTACTGAATATGTGAGATGAGCTGCCAGTGGAAGTGGTTGAGGCAGGTTCAATGGTATCACTTCAGAAGCACTTAGATAAGTCCATGGAAGGCAGGGTGATGTACCATCAATAACTCTCTGAGACGTGAGGCGAGATATAGGCTTTTATTGGCTGGAAGAAAGAACAAGCAGCAATTGACCACTACACTCATCCTGGAGACTGAGGCTGGGGCGGAGTTCCCAATCGCCTTTATTCTGGGGTCCGTGGGAGGAGCCACAGGAGCAGTCAGCAGGGGGGCGTGTCCAGACAGGTATATGTAGTTCACCACACAGGAGCTGAGGGGTATGCGGGCTGGACACAGTAAACCGGGACCAGCAGGGTGCGTATGTATGGTAAACCATGTATATCTGCCAGGATCTGCCTAGACACATCCCTCTGCTGACTGTTCCTGTGGCTCCTCCCACAGACCCCTGAATAAAGGTGATTGTGTCACTGCTCCTCCCACTGTCCAGGAGAGTCGTGCAGCATGGACGTAGATCCATTTTGTTGTTCATAAAAGCCTTTCAGTATTTACTCTACTTCCAGTCTTTTGGAGTAATTGATAGTGCATCAATTTTATTAACAATAAGCTGAGACCGTAGTTGATTTGAGTTCATGATTGTACAAGGGAGGAATACTGACGTGGTTTCCCGTTGCCTTCTTCAGTTGCTGTGTCCACACTGGACGGGTAACCCTGGCCATTGATCAGCCATTGATTCATCTACCCAGCGTTTTCAGTTTTACAACCATAAATTCCAATTGTAGAATTTGCTTGCAAAACCATCCACCACTTGCAAACCATGGCTTCATGTGACCCTGATTGGGAGGCTAAACCTTGCCCAAGGGTGACTTGTAGGCTATCGGATGGAAGGAGAGCCTCACACCTCTCTTTGCTGAGGAATTGCACAGCACCGACACCAATAGAGTGAATTAGCTTCTGTAATCTTACGCCAGGAACATTATCAAGCTACTACCTGAGTGTACACATCTGCTTGTTTCAACCACTCCCACAGAAGAACTCCCCCTTATTGCAGAATAAACTGACGAGGAAATGGGTTGATTCGATCTGTCAGCACACCCATGTTCAAAAAGATGGCAATAGAAGCACTTCCTGCAGATGCAGTCATCTCACAATTAATAATTATATTAACACATCACCCAGAAGAACCATTCCTTTCAATAGAAAATAAAGCTAAGATGTTGCACATTATTTAAAGGTGTGAAGAACCTTCCACACATCAAATAAGACAACTACGCCACATTACCACTCTCAGAGATGCTCCTAACTGCTTCTTTCTTACTTCCACTTTTCTACAAGGAAGCTCTTCTAATTGTTGAGCACTAACATTGTGTGAAGTAGAAGATGACAACAAATCTTTAGTCCATAACTAATGAATCCCCAAATATTTAACATCAAATTATACAGTATTTTCTCCTTAAAAGGTAAAATGGAATATATTGTAGTTCACTTTAATCTTATCTGTTAAATTTCCTTCTGGTGTGGATTCTGTTACAGTTGCTGAAGTGAAATACACTGCCGACTTTCACTGTGAGGAGAACAACCAGCAGCACAGGACCGATGAGATCACCACCAAGCGACTGATCATCAGGAGAGGAGAAACTTTCCAAATCTCTGTGCAAGTGGACAGGGATGAATGTCTCATAGACCACAACAATATTTTCTTCACTGTTGAGACAGGTAGTAGTCATGAACAAAATAGAGAGGGTTGCAATGTAAGATAAAAGCAATGTATAATTTCAATATGGTATTTCTGTAACAAAGGTAATACACGGCAAATTCTACTGAACCAGAAGTGCATGTTTTAGTTTCTTGTTATAAGTTGTACTAAGAATTCATTGAGGGGTTAAACACTCCTCAGAAAGGAAGCATAATCCACACTTTCACATAAATTTGAAATACTTTATCCAAAATAGCCTACAATATCAAGCTTCACTCCTTAAATGAGACTAAACTATGGGAAATGTTGCTGTCACATCGTTCCATGTTTGTTAGGTAAGGATGTTAGAAGATAAAACATACAACACAACACAGCACAGTACAGGCCTCTCAGCTCACAATTTTCTGCTAAACTAACCTACTCCAAGATCAATCTAACACTTCCCAGATAGCCCCCCCCCCCCATATTTTAGAAAGGATATACTGACATTGGAGAGGGTTCAGAGAAGATTCACAAGAATGATTCCAAGAATGGAAGTGTTACCATGTCAGGAATGTCTGGCAGCTCTTGGACTTTATTCTTGGGAGTTCAGGAGAAAGAAGCGGGATCTCAGAAAAACATTCTGAATGTTAAAATGCCTGAACAGATTAGATATGGCAAAGTTATGTCCCATGGTAGGGGATTCTAGGACAAGAGGGCACGACTTCAGGATTGAAGGATATCCTTTTAGAACTGAGAACTGAGACGGAGAAATTATTTTAGTGAGAGGGTGGTAAATCTGTGGAATTTGTTGCCACAAGTGGCTGTGGAGGCCAAGTCATTGGATGTATTTAAGGCAGAGATAGATAGGTTCTTGATGAGCCAGGGCATCAAAGGGCATGGGGTGAGAGCAGGGAAGTGGGGATGACTGGAAGGACTGGATCAGCCCATGCATGAATGGCGAAGCAGACTCGATCAGCCAAATGGCCTACTTCTGCTCCTATATCTCACGGCCTAATGGTCTTAATGAGGTGACCAGAACTGAATACAATACTCCAAATACAGTCTATAGAGTTTTATAGAGCTGCAACATTTCCTCATTGCTCTTGCACTCAATCCCCCAACTAATAAAGGCCAACACATTATACCATCCTATCAACTCATGCAGCATCTTTCAGGGACCTATGGACATGGACCCCAAGATCCCTCTGTACCTCTGCTCTGCTCAGAATCCTGTAATTAACCCTGCAAAGACATGCAGGTGAAGCTCTGCCTCAATTGGAGGGACTGTTTGGGGCCCTGAATGGTAGTGAGGGAGGAAATGAAGGGGCAAGTGCAACACCCACCCCGCTTCCAGGGATACGTTTCAGGAGGGAGATCAGTGGGGAGTGATGAATGGGCAGGGGAGTCTCAGAGATAACAATCCCCATGGAAAGCGGAGAGTGAGGGTGTGTTGAGAAAGATGTGTTTAGAGGTAGGATTCCATTAAAGATGGTGGAGGTTACAGAGAATTTCCACATACCAACATGTCAGTCCATCGCCTCCTCTATTGCCATGAGAAAGCAGCACTCAGGTTGGAGGAGCAACACCTCATTTTCAATATGGGTAGGCTCCATGCTGATGGCATGAAATTTGGTTTCTCTAACTTCCCCTAATCTCTCCCCCAACCTTCCATTCCCCATTCTGACTCCCTTCTTATAGTTTTCTTCTCCTCACCTGCCTCAGGTGCACCTCTTCCTACTCCTTCACCCATGGTCCACTCTCATCTCTTATCAGATTCCTTCTTCTTCACCCCTTTACCCTTTCCACTTATCATCCTCAAACTTCTCTCTTCATTAACTTTCCCCTCCCTCTGACTTGCCCCCTCACCCGGCTTCACTTGTACTTCTTCCCCTCCATCCACCTTTTTATTCTGGATTCTTCCCCCTTACTTTCCAGTCCGGATGAAAGGTCTCAGCCCAAAATACCTACTGAGTAGTTCTCTGCATAAATGCTTCCTGACCTGTTGAGTTCCTCTAGCATATTGTGTGTGTTATAGTCTGACTAAATGTTGAATTAACTTTTTTTCCTTATCCTATGTTAGGGTTAAAACCTACAGAACTAACTGGAACAAAAGCCTTGTTTAAAATAAGTTCAATTAATCGAAGACGGTGGAGTGGAGCAGTTGTTCCCAGCACTGGAACCACATTGGTCCTAACTGTATTCCCACCACCAAGTGCCAAGATTGGACGATACACTTTAGCACTCCTGAGGCCCATAGGATTTCAGATGATGAGGGTCGAACTAGGACAGTTCATACTACTTTTCAACCCATGGTGCAAAGGTATGTATCATTTTAATGCTGTGACTTACGGAGTTCAAAGCACGTAATTTACTGGAGAGGCTGCTACTACACCAATATTATGTAATTCATGAAAACCTTGTTGAGCTATTGGCAATTTGTGGCGTTGCCATAAGTAGTTGCTTCCAATTGCCGAAATTCTTCAAGACGTATAGGAATTCCAATCATGAAACATGCTTTAGATATTCTAAATGGAATTTCTTTTTCCAGAGAATGGTGAAATAATAGAAATTGTTTGCATATGGAGCAATTGGGAGGAAGTACTTAGATGATTTAAAGAGAAAGCCAAATCAATATAAGAAAGAGGAAAGAATAGAAGGTTATGCTGAGATAATTCAATGAACTAGGATGAAAAATATATAAGCATTGAATAATCAGATCATTTGGCCCATTTCTCTGCTTTAATTTCCAAATTTGACCATTTATTAATAAATGTGTATAACATGTCAGAGTCACTACGTTTCATAGTGCCAAACTGAATTCCACAGCAGATACCACCTTGTTAATTTGAATGACTGGAAACATCATTCTCTTTGCAATGCACTCTTCCAAATGTATAAGGCATAGAAGTATATTTCTAGGGCCATTCTCCTAACATTGGTGAAGTCACCCTCTACACAGAAAAGGCCACACATTCATTCTGTTTTACTTTGAAGATGAACTTGGCAACATATTGGTTCAGCTTTTATTGGAATGCCAATAACATTCTGCTGTCTTTCATAGCCCCAGCTTTACAGTTTTTCCAAAGTAGTTGCACTTCAAACAGTGGACCCTCCCTGTCCCTGCTTCCATTTTGCATCACAAGTGGAGACTTGCTGTTGTTTTAATTGAGTATAAGACCCATTTTCCCCCCCTTAAAGTCGTTATAGTTAGAGTTCCCTTGTCAGGAAGTCAAGGCACTGTGAATTGATGCAGAAATGATAAATGAAGTATGAATATTAATTGCATATAAAATGAGCAGTGGTGCAAATTGACATGAGCAACAATATGGGAATCCCTGTTGTACATGTTTAAATGTGTTGTTCAGGAGATGAGTTTGATCATGAATTCAGCCAGTTTTTAATGTCAAGAAAAATGAACTCAAAAAACTCATGCAGCTGAGAGGTATACTGCTCTAGAAGCTGAAGTAGAGATCACTAGCCGGTCACAGGTGAAGACCTTCAGAGAGAATTGGTAATATGAAGACCATCAGTTGGGTGGCCAAGCAGCTCATTCCAGTAACATCCTGGTAAATATGTACTGCACTCTGCCTGAGTGGGTGGTAAATGCAGAGTCCTCACAATAGTTAACAAGTATCTAAGCGAGCACTTGAAATACCAAGGCATAGTAGACTAGAGACCAAGATAAGTCTAGATGGGTACTTCATCAGCTACAGGAATGAGGTGGGCTAAGGCACTTGCTTCCCTCCAGCCTGACTTTATGATTCTATGATGCTAGGTTAATTGAAAAAGAACCATATCTGTTTCAAGGCCATGTGTAAAATTATACTGCAACTGACTGGAGCACACCTTTCACCTACTGAAGCTGATGGATCCAGATATTCTCCAGTTTGCCAACAAACTATCAATCAAAGCTTATTTTCTGACTGTACTATGATTTGTCAGCATTCTTCTGTCCCAACTCCACCAACTGACACTCTCCCTCCACGTTCCAATAATTATTTTTCATATTTAGAAACATAGCGCAGTATCAGTCTATTACAGCAGAATGGCCCCATGAGACTCTGCATCCAATACATCATTCGCCATAACTATTGACATCTTCAACTAGATTCTACCACCAAACATATCTTCACCTCCCCTTCCATCTCTACTTTCTGCAAGGATTGCTTCTTCCATGATCCCCTTGTCCATTTTTCTCCTTCCCCCACTAACCTCCCACCTGGTAACTATCCCTGAAGGTATCAGATATGCTACACTTGCTCATTTATCTTCTCTCTTACCTCCATTCAGTGCCCCAAACAGTTCACCTGTATATCTGTTGGAGTTGCCTATGGTATTCCATGCTCCCAATGTGACCTCCTCTACAAAGGTGAGACCAGTCGTAAATTGGGAGACGGCTTTGTCAAGAACCTCTGCTCCATCTGCCAAAAGCTGTACTTCCCGGTGGCCAACCATTTTCATTCCTATCTCCATTCAATTTCTGACATGTTGGTCTATGGCCTCCTTTTTTGCCATGATAATAGCACTCTCAGAGTGACAGGGTAACACCTCATATTCTGTCTAGGTGATCTCAAACCTAATAGCATAAAGATCAATTTCTCCTTCCGGTAAACTTTTTTTCCCTCCACCTTCTCTCTCTTCTATTCCCCACTCTGGTCTCTTATCTCTTCCTCTCACCCTGTTCCCTTCTTTCTTCCCTTTCTCCCATGGTCTACTCTCTTCTTCTATCAGATTCCTTTTTTTCCAGGCCTTTACCTTTCCTACCCACCTGGCTTCTCCTATCATTCTCTAGCTGTTCCTTCTTTCCCTCTCCTCATCTTTTTCATCTGGCATCTTCTCCCTTTCTTTCCAGTCTTGAAGAAAGGGTTCGGTCTGAAACATTGACTATTTACTCATTTCCATAAATGCCGCTTGACCTGCTGAGTTCCTCCTGAATTTTGTGTGTATAGTACTTGTATTTTTAAGTCCTTCAGTTCCATTACTCTCCCTTGTACCCTTACCATAGTAAAAGTCTTACGTTGGCCTGATTTTCCAAAATATATCAGCTCGGTTGTATCTGAATTGAAATCCATTTTCCACACCTTGGCTCACTTTCTGAATCAATCAAGATTCCTCTCTAATCTATGGTAACCTTCTTCACTATAAACAATATTGTGTCATCTGCAAAGTTACTGATTTGTGCACTCACAGCAAAATCATTTCTATAAATAGCCAATAACTGGGTCTCAAAGCTGAACCCTATGGCACACTTCTAGTCACTGGCCTCCCTTCAGAGAAGCAACCTTCAACCAACACCCTCCCTACTTCCAGGCTAATTTTGAATCCAATACTGATGTCCAGCTGACTAACTTGTAGTTCTCTGACTTGTCTTTCTGCACTTCTTAAACAGCAAAGCAACTGTAGCCACCTTCCAATCTTTGGTAATTTCACCAGTGGCAAAAGTATTCCTATCGCATGTATATTATATACATATCTTTTATCAATATTCTGATTATAACAAATAGTCTTCATTTTTCTGCATTTGAAATTTCAGTTTCCCAGTATGGGTCAGAAGAAATTTTTGTGCAGTTCTTTTTAATTCATGTGTACACTTTGCAAAGAAATTGATAAGTTATTAAAGCTGTTTACCATGTTAGAGGATGAAGTCTTTCTGGATAGTGAGGAACAACGAAAAGAATATGTGCTAAATGAAGATGGAATCATCTACATTGGCAGTTGCTACCAGATTAATGATCGCTCGTGGTACTTTGGACAGGTATGTGAAATCCTGAATTAATTTTCTATTGCAATCTGATTATTCAGTAAGGTTCTTGCATTCATGTGAGCTTCATTTATTTATCACAGCTCCTCTCATGACCCTCATTGCCTCCTGATCTAGCAATGCTTGGAGCTCATTCTTGGAGGCCTTTAACTCCTTAATTCTTTCCTTATCATCTGCATCCTTTGGTACACTAATTGAAAGCGATATATTTGACCATTCTTGTGTTCTCTGTTCCAATTTTTCAACATGGTGTTAATTTTCTGTCTACTCCTGTGAATATTTTGGAATATTTTACCACGATTGAGATGCAACCCATGTAAACTATCATTTTTCAGATGAATGAATTACATTTGGACGTTGGAGGGCTGAGAAACCATTCAACACTAGAGCAACACTAAAAATACTCAAACCTCTTGATGAACAAGTATCATTTATCTTGGAATATTTGTAGCTCAAATCCTGCAGCAAGTGTTGGCTTCCTACCAAGGATTCCAAACTGAAGATGAATGCTCTGAAAGTAAATGTAAAACCTCACAAGTAAAAACTCATAATTAATTTAATTCCACTGTTAAGTATCCTGTGTCAGCAGGATTGGCTGAGAGAAAGTAAATCAATGAATTTATTCCTCCAGTGTTGCATTAAACAAATTCATACAGTACAGAGGAAGGGCACTCTGTCAAGCCCTTTGCCAGTTATAACCCAATTAGTTTTGAATTCTTTCCCAGCAGCCTATCAGGAGTGTCATCCAAATGTTAACACTGTTTTCTCTTACATTACTCTACTTCTTCGACCAATCACCTTATCTCTGGCCTCACTTTAATAATCAAGAAATATCTTTTTGATAAACCACATTGGTTTAAACACCACTCACAGGACTCCTCAAATGTGAATGTTCTAAAAGAAACACCAATAAACCTCCAGCTAATTAATTTAACTGTAATCATTTAACAATGGAAGCATTCTTCAAAGTTTACACCCTCTCCAAAATACTCTCATTCTTCCCAAAGTGTGAGACACTTGTTATATATAATTCTTTGACTTTTTTTCTATGCCTCAGCAGAGACTATAGAGCATGGAACAATACAGCACAGAAACAGGCCATTCAACCAACAATATTGTGATGAACCAACTAAAGAGCGAATCAAGAACACCCAAATGCTAATCGTCCTACCTACACAATGTCTATATCCCTCCATCTTGCTCACATCCATGTGTCTATCTAAATGTCTTTCAAAAGCCTCCAATGCTTTTGCCTCTGCCACCATACCAGGCAGTGCATTCTAGGCATCCACCACTCTTTGAATAAAAATTTACCCCTCACATCCCCTTTGAACCTACTCCCTCAGGTATTAGACATTTCAACACTAGGAACCAGATACTCCTTGTCTACTCTATCTATGCCTCTCATCATCTTAAAACCTCTATCAGATTTCCCCTCAGCCTCTGACACTCCAGAGAAAATAACCCAAGTTTATTCAGCCTGTCATTAGACGCATGCTCTCTAAACCAGGCAGCACCCTCTACAAATCCTCAACATTCTTCCTGTAGTTGGGCAAATTGAACTGTATGCAATACTCCAGATGAGGCCTAACCAGAGTTGTACGCATAAAGTTGCAACATGACCTCTTGACCTTTGAACTCAATGCTTTGACTAATAAAAGAAAACATCTCATAAGCCTTCTTAACCACCTTATCAACCTGTGTAGCCACTATCAATAAACTAAGAACTTGGATCCCAAGATCTCTCTGTTCAGCAATGCTGTTAATAATTTTGCCCATAATAGTACATTGTCCCCTTGCCTTTGCCCTACCAAGGTGCAGCACCTCACATTTATCTGGGTTAAACTCCATCTGCCATTTCTCTGCCCATATCTGCAGCTGATCTTTAACGCTCTGTATTCTTTGCCAGTCTTCTATACTATCTACAATTCTACCAATTTTGATATCATCAGCAAACTTGCCAGCCCACACATCTACATTTTCATCTATAAATAAATAAATCAACTTCGCTTTGACTAGAGGTTGGATTGTATAGCACTTCAGTGTTGTTTGGTATTCAAACTATGTTCCATTAATAATATAACCATATAACAATTACAGCACGGAAACAGGCCATCTTGGCCCTTCTAGTCTGTGCCGAATGCTTACTCTCACCTAGTCCCACTGGCCCACACTCATCCCATAACCCTCCATTCCTTTCCTGTCCATATACCTATCCAATTTTACATTAAATGACAATACCAAATCTGCCTTTACCACTTCAACTGGAAGCTCATTCCACACAGCTACCACTCTCTGGGTAAAGAAATACCCCCTCATGTTCCCTTAAACTTTTGCCCCCTAAGTCTCAGCTCATATCCTCTTGTTTGAATCTCCCCTACTCTCAATGGAAAAAGCCTACCCATGTCAATTCTATCTATACCTCTCATAATTTTAAATGCCTCTATCAAGTCCCCCCTCAACCTTCTATGCTCCAAAGAATAAAGACTTAACTTGTTCAAACTTTCCCTGGAACTTAGGTGCTGAAACCCAGGTAACATTCCAGTAAATCTTCTCTGTACTATTTTGTTGATATCTATCCTATAATTTGGTGAACAGAACTGTACACAATACTCCAAATTCGGCCTTACCAATGCCTTGTACAATTTTAACATTACATCCCAACTCCTATGCTCAATGCTCTGATTTATAAAGGCCAGCATACCAAAAGCTTTTTTTCACCACCCTATCCACATGAGATTCCACCTTCAGGGAACTATGCACCATTATTCCTGGATCTCTCTGTTCTACTGCATTCTTTAATACCCTACTATTTACCATGTATGTCCTATTTGGATTATTCCTACCAAAATGTAGCACCTCACACTTATCAGCATTAAACTCCATCTGCCATCGCTCAGCCCACTCTTCTAACTGGCCTAAATCTCTCTGCAAACTTTGAAAATCTACTTCATTATCCACAATGCCACCTACCTTACTGCATACTTACTAATCCAGTTTACCAACCCATCATCCAGATCATTAATGTATATGACAAACAACATTGGACCCAGTACACTAGTCACCGACCTCCAACCTGACAAACAGTTATCCACCACTACTCTCTGGCATCTCCCATCCAGCCACTGTTGAATCCATTGTACTACTTCAATATTAATACCTAATGATTGAATCTTCCTAACTAACCATCCATGCAGAACCTTGTCAAAGGCCTTACTGAGGTCCATATAAACAACATCCACTGCTTTACCCCCATTAACTTTCTTCGTAACCTCTTCAAAAAATTCAATAAGATTTGTCAAACATGACCTTCCACTCACAAATCCATGTTGACTGTTCCTAATCAGACCCTGTCTATCCAGATAATTATATATACCATCTCTAAGAATACTTTCCATTAATTTACCCACCACTGACAGGCCTATAATTGCTAGGTTTACTCTTAGAACCCTTTTTAATCAATGGAACCACATGAGCAATGCACCAATCCTCAGGCACCATCCCCGGTTCTAATGACATTTGAAATATTTCTGTCAGAGCCCCTGCTATTTCTACACTAACCTCCTTCAAGGTCCTAGGGAACATCTTGTCAGGATCTGGAGATTTATCCACTTTTATATTCCTTAAAAGCGCCAGTAATTCCTCCTCTTTAATCGTCATAGTTTCCATAACTTCCCTACTTGTTTCCCTTACCTTACACAATTCAATATCCTTCTCCTTAGTGAATACAGAAGAAAAGAAATTGTTCAAAATCTCTCCCATCTCTTTCAGCTCCACACATAGCTGTCCTCTCTGATTCTCTAAAGGACCAATTTTATCCCTCACTATCCTTTTGCTATTAATATAACTGTAGAAACCCTTTGGATTTATTTTCACTTCACTTGCCCAAGCAACCTCGTATCTTCTTTTAGCTTTTCTAATTTCTTTCTTAAGATTCTTCTTACATTCTTTATATTTCTTGAGCAACTCATTTACTCCATGCTGCTTATCTTTATTGTAGATATCTCTCTTTTTCCTAACCAAGTTTCCAATATCCCTTGAAAACCATGGCTCTGTCAAACTTAACCTTTCCTTTCAACCTAACAGAAACGTAAAGAATCTGTACCCTCAAAATTTCACCTTTAAATGACAGCCACTTCTCTATTACATCCTTCCCATAAAACAAATTGTCCCAATCCACTCCTTCTAAATTCTTTCACATCTCCTCAAAGATAACCTTTCTCCAATCAAAAATCTCAACCCTGGGTCCAGTCCTATCCTTCTCCATAATTATATTGAAAGTGATCAAGAGGAGGAGGTGTTGCATTGCTTGTCAGTGAAAATATTACAGTGGTTCTCTGGCAGGATAGATTAGAGGGGTCATCTAGGGAGACTATTTGGGTGGAATTGAGGAATGGGAATGGTGTAGTAACTCTTACAGAACCTGCTATATGTCCCCCTAACTACCGAATCCCCTATCACTGCTGCTCTCCTCTTTTCCCTCCTTTCGTTCTGAGCTGATGAAGACAATAATGAAGACAAATGGATTTGTAGACTTATTTTATTAATTGCAAAATCTGCAGTTATTTAAGATGCCTTTATGTACCTGTTGCATAATACATTATGGGCCTTGGATGACACAATGGATGATCCATTGCCCATTTACCATTTCCAAACGCTTCAGCCATTCCTGCATGACTCATATAGTCCACATGCTTCTCATGCAGGAGCAGGTTCTCAATGCACCCATGAGGTCAGATAAGCTTTTACATTTCTCTTGTTCTCCCTCCAGTTTCTCCAGGTCATAGGCTTCCCACCATCATACTTACCTTTGCACATATGTATATGGTATGCAAATTTGTCCCCAATATAATTTTCAATTTATCCAACAACTGCAACTGAGCTTAGGATGACTGCTGGGTCATCGACAACTTGGCTGATGTTGTTTTTCACCGCGGTTTTCCCCATCTAAGTCCTGATAACATTGCTGGTTGCTTCCAAAAGGTTGAATCACAAGTAGATCAATTTGCAGTGAAAGCTTGTCAAGTGAGCATCTATTTTGGATTACACCAATGATATGATAACAAGGGTTACTAAAGCAAACATGTACATTGATATGAATGTCAGCAAGAGAAAATGAACCTGGAGATGACCATATGGGCAAAATGAATAATCTAAAAAAACAATTCAAAGTGGAGCACATCTATTGTCAAAGACAGAAATGATCATTCACTTGAGCAGGGGAACAGTCTTGAAACTTCTGCATACACTGTTTCTTCTTTGATAAATGTAAGTTGGAGAGAGCTTCAGAAATCGAGAATGCTCAATTTGTAAAGATTTATGCTTTGGGCTTTTAGACAATTGTTGAGATAAGAGTGATTGCTATGTTAGGAGATACCAGTAAAATGGGTCAGAAGCCCTGCTACACTACACCTAATGGATGAGGTAAATGGTTGTAATCCAGGGGCCACCATCTTTGCAGTTGCTTCAGATTTCAGTGGCAGAAAAGGGCAGGTCAGCATTGTATTCTATTGTGGCAAGATGACTCCCAAGAGATGCCCATTTTTGAAGTCTGGAGTAGGACTGATGATTATCTGTTTTTGGTGGGGGGAAGATGAGGGTGGTAGTGGGGAGAAGAGGACAGAAACACGTCAAGGAAATGGCCATATTAGTTTTACACTGGAAGAACATCATGCATTATTTCAGAAACTAAATGGCAATCTGTCCTGAAGATTAACCTTCATTCTTATTATTGCACTTTTAATAATTGTACAAAAATTATTATCACTAAGTTTTTCTCAAACAGTGTTCTCAGAAATATTAAAATGCTTTTACATTTCAGTTTGAAGAAGATATTGTGGATATCTGCCTTACAATGTTGGAAAAAAGCAACAAATGTTTGTATAATCCAGCAAAGGATTATATACGCAGAAATGATCCTGTTTATATCAGTAGAGTTGTGACAGCTATGGTGAGTCTTGAACAAGTATTAGTAAGAATAGTATTTGCAAGGATAAAGGTGCGGATGACTTGTGGTAGTTCTAACTATGGTCTGTTTTCGTTCTGTCGCATGTTCACCTCTGTAATCTGAATAGGGTCCATGAAGTTGATGCCGCTTTCCCTCATTTCTATAGACTCTGTGCCCATCTCCTGAGCAAAAGCAGATGTAAAATTATTTTAAGATCTCCCCCATCTCTTCTGGCTCCACATATGGATTACCATTCTGATCTTGCAGAGGACCAATTTTGTCTCTTGCAATCCTTTTGCTCTTAGCATATCTGTAGAATCCCTTAAGATTTTCCTTCACCTTGTCTGCTAGGGAAACCTCATGTCTTCTTTTAGCCTTCCTGATTTCTTCCTTAAGTGTTCTCTTCCATTTCTTACACTCCAGAAGCATCTCATTTCTTCCTATATGCCTATACCTGCTAGGCACCTCCTTTTTTTTCCTAACCAGGACCTCATTATCTCTTGAAAACTAAGGTTCCTTACACATTTTATCTTTATCTTTTATTCTGACAGACACATACAAGTTTGTGCTTTCAAAATTTCACTTTTGAAGGCCTCATACTTACCAAGTACATCTTTGCCAGCAAACAGCCTGCTGAAATCCACACATGACAGATCCTTTCTGATACCATCAAAATTAGTCTTTCTCCAATTTAGAATCACTACCCGTGCATATTTACTTTGAGCCTAGTGGCATTGTGATCACTAAATGTGAAGTGTTTCCCTACATTCAGTAATAGCAGATCAAGTTTCACACCCTCTCTTATTGGGACTTCTACCTACTGACAAAGGAAATTTATTAAATGCATTTGACAAACTCTATCTCAACTAGTCCTTTTACTGTACGGGAGTCCCAGTCAATCTGTGGAAAGTTAAAATCACCTACTATTACAACCTTATGTTTCTTGCAACAGTCTACACAACCTCTACAAATTTGGTCCTCTAAATCCTTCAGGCTCAGTGGTTTGTAATATAGCCCCAATAACCTAGCCACGTTTTTCTTATTTCTCAGTTCCTCCCATAACGCCTCACTAGAAGAGTTCTCCAGTCTGTCCTGACTGAGCACTGCCCTGAGTAGTAACACCACGCCACCTCCTTTAATCCCACCTATTCTCTTACGTTTAAAATAATGGAAACAAGAATATTTAGTTGCCAGCCCTGCCCTTCCTGCAAACAAGTCTCAGTAATGACTACAATATCATAATTCCAGGTTTTGATCCATGCCCCGAGCCCATCCACCTTTTGTACAATACTTCTTATATTGAAATATATACTGTACAGCTCAGGACATTCGTCGCATCATGTTTAACCTTTTGATTTCTGTCTTTGTCTCCACAACCTCTTCACTAACTGTTCTGGCACTCTGGTTCCCATCCCCCTGCAACTCAAGTTTAAATCCCACTGTGCAGCCCTAGCTAGGATAGTGCTGCTCAGTGGGGATATTCCTACTAGGATATTAGTTCCCTTCCAGTTCAAGTGCAATCTGTCCTGTCTGCACAGGTCCCACCTTCCCCATTCTTTCTTTTTGTATTTGCACAATATTTTGTATGTTTTTTCTACAAATTAGTTATTTGTCGAACCTGTTGGGTGCAGTCTTACATTGATTCTATTGTGTCTCTTATATTTACTGTGACTGTACAGAAGAAAATTAATTTCAGGTTTGTATGCGTATGGTGACATATGTGTACCTTGATAATAAATTTACTTTGAACTTTGATCTTTGAGTTACAAAGGAAGAAAACAGTAAGATTTATATAGGATGATATGCTTTACATGTTCGAAGGGATTTGGGAAGTCTGACATGTTCAATGTAAGAAATGTTCACTGAAAAAGTGGAATGCAATAACTTATGAATACCCCCTGCAGGTGGAGCTTTCATATGACAGATATATCATTCATCTTTTTTCAGATAAATTCTGCTGATGACAGAGGGGTGCTTGCTGGCAAATGGAGTGAGCCATACACTGGAGGGGAGTACCCTTGGTCATGGAATGGAAGTGTTGCAATCCTCCGTCAGTGGTATAAAGGAGGCTTTGGGGCAGTTCGCTACGGACAGTGTTGGGTGTTTGCAGCAGTGGCTTGCACAGGTGAGGATTTTATTCTGAAATTGAATTTATTTCTAAACTTCCTTTCAGAAGGTGAGAGTGACTAGTGATAGGAACACAAGTAACTACACAAGCTTCATTAAGTGCAAATATAAAGAAAGAAAGGCAAGTGGGGACAAACAGGGGCCTCTTGAAAAGAGAGACAATTATTAATAATGTGAACAAGCAATTGGAAGAGCAGCACAGTGACACATGGTAGAACTGCTACCTCTCAGCTCCAGTAAAATGGGTGCTGGCCATGCCAGGGTTTACACACACTCTCTCTGACTGTATGGGGTTCCTCCATATGCTCAATTTTCCTCTCACATTACAAAGGCAACTGGAGAAGTTTCTTGGAGGCAGGATTTCTCAAATCTTAGAGAAACAAGGAGAGTTAGTACGGCTTTGTGAGTGGTAGCCTGATTGAATTCTTAGAGGATGTAACAAGCACATTGATGAAGATAGAGCAGTGGATGTGGTGTTTGATAAGCTTCCCATTGGTCGGCTCAGTCAGAAAGTCAGGAGGCATGGGATCCAATCATGGCTGCATGGATTCAGAGCACAGCTGCTCTTAGAAGATAGAGGGTGGTAGTATGTACTGCCTGGAGGTCAGTGGCCAGTGGCGTTCTACAAGAATTTGTTCTGGGACCCTTGCTTTAATGGCGAATCCATGGAAAGCATCCAGCCTAGACAGTGTACCTGGTCAAGAACTGAAGACCTTTGCTAATCAACTGGCTGGAGTGTTTACTGACATCTTCAAACTCTTGCTTCTGCAGTCTGAGGTTCCCACCTGCTTCGTGCAGGCTTCAATCATACTGGTGCCCAAGAAGAACAAGGTAACCTACCTCAATGACTACCTTCCAGATGTACTTACATCTGTGTGATAAAGTACTTTGAGAGGCTGGTTATGAAATATATAAACTCTTGCTGGAAGTTCTGAAAAAATCTGAAGTTGGTAATGCAATAAATAAGATGAAGAAAGGCTAGGCAGCAGTTCCTGATGAATTAGTAATAGAACAAATTAGTGCCCTTGAAGATTATGGAATTGAAAAACTTACTGATCTAATCAATGACATTTATGAGACTGGAATAATACCAGAAGAAATGAAAAAATCATTATTTATCACTCTTCCTAAGAAACCTGGAGCAATAGAATGTGAATTACATAGGATCACAAGTTTAATGAGTCATATCACTAAGATACTTCTAAGAATCTTGATGACAAGAGCTAAAAGTAAGATACAAGCTGAAGTAGGTAAAGAACAATGTGGTTTTGTGAAAGACAAAGGTACAAGAAATGTGATATTGATGTTAAGGATACTATCAGAAGGAGCTATTCAAGTGCAAAAAGATTTGTCTGCTTGTTTTATCAACTACACAAAAACATTTGATAAAGTGAAACACAATACATTATTTGAAATATTACAGGAAACTCTAGATCTAGATTTGAAAGACCTCCGCTAATCAAAAATCTGTACTGGGAACAAACTGTCACTGTAAGAATAGATGGAGAAGTGAGTCAGTTTATGAAAATCAAGAGAGGTGTTAGGCAAGGGTATGTTTTCTCCCCTGATTTGTTTAATGTGTACAGTGAAACAATATTACAAAAAATAAGAGAAATCTTGGGTATTAAAGTTGGGGGTGAAAACATCAATAATTTTAGATATGTGGGTGACACTGTGTTAATTGCAAGTACGGAGGAAGAACTAGAAAACTTAATTGATATAGTTGTTGAAGGAAGTGCAAAAATGGGTCTATCTAACAATTGCAAAAGGACAGAATGTATGGTGATATCCGAAAAGAAAGAGAATCCTATCTGCAGGCTGAGAATAAACAAGGAAGACATAACACAAGTACAGGACTTTTGCTACTTAGGAAGCTGGGTGACATCAGCTGGCAGGTGTGACATGGACATCAAAAGAAGAATAGGGATGGCAAAAGACACCTTTATGAGAATGAAGAGTATACTGACCAACAATAAACTAGGCATGAGATGTGATTTTTGAGGAGGGTGCAAAGAATATCATGGATGAAACGGATATTTAATGAGGATGTCATGAACAGCGCAAGCACAAAAGAGAAATAATGTATAAGATAATGAAAAAGCAATGTAACTTCATTGGACATGTGATTAGGAAAGAGGAGTTAGAATGCACAGTAATTACGGGAAAGATCGAAGGGAAGAAAGCAAGAGGAAGGCAAAGGCAAATCATGATGGAGAGAGCAGCCAGAGAACTGGAAATGAATACCAATGAATTGATCCACTTGACCCGAAACAGGAGTGTGTGGACCATGGCAGTCAAAGCTCAAACTGGGCATGGCACCTGATGATGATGATGACGAAACTCCAGCCTGGGGATCTGCTCAAATGTTGACTCTGCTATAACAAGTTATCAGCAAATGCCACTTCACTGGCTCTTCACTCAGCTCTGGAACATGTAGAGCATGAAGTTGCATGCATTGGAATGCTCTTCAAGTTCAAATTTAATTACCAACCAACCATATACATGAATACAGCCAAATGAAGCAGCATTCCTCTAGAGCTAAGGTGCAAAACACAGAACTATAGCACACAGCACAAAACACATATATAATTAGGATAGCAGAAGAAACACAGTTACAAAAAAATGATACTATAGCTGAAGATTCTGAGTGTTGAGGTCTGTAGATTGATAGTGCGTGGATATTGTCCTGGAGCCACTTTTCTGCCAGAACAGCCTGAAGTAGTTCCCCTCATCTTGCAGTGCAGCTGCAGTTGAACGCAATCCAGCTTCTCTTCCACCAAGTGACCACAACAGAAACGTCCAGGACAATCATTGGATTGTCCTTGAGATTATGCACTGTGTCCATGTGCCACTAATGCCTCCGTCCCTTGGTGGCTGAACAGGTTGCAATATGGTGCACAACAAGTCCAGCTCCATCGCAAGTGGGCTAGACCCACAGTATCTCATGTTCATACTATCCAGCAGTGTCTTGTGATAAAAAAAAGACATAAAGGACAAACAATCATACCTTTGGTTAGACCTAGGGAGGCTACTGCATCCAATGGCACCACCATCGTACTGCCCTCTCCTTTCATGTCAGTAATGTCAAGGAAGTCCTTCTGTAGACTTGCTGCTTCCTGACTGCCATCTGTCAACCACCCCACCCCCCGCCAACCTATCTTTGTATCATCATCATTGACTACAGCTCAGTATTCAACACTCTCATCCCCTCAAAACTAACCACTAAGCTCCAAGACCTAGCCCTTGATACCTCCCTGTGCAACAGGGTCTTCAATTTCCTCACTTGGAGAAGGGGGAGTATCATAGGACAAAGGGCCTTGAAAGAAACAAAGGGGGAAGGGAGCACCAGAGGAAAATGGAGAACAAGCAAGGAGTTATTGTGAGAGAGAAAGAGAGAATTTTTTTAAAAATTAAACATAAAGGATGGGGTAAGAAGGGGAGGAGGGGAATTAATGGAAGTTAGATAAATCAATGTTCATGCTATCAGGTTAGAGGCTATCTTCTCCAGCCTTGTATCCCTTTTGCCAAACAACTTCCCAGCTCTTAGCTTCATCCCTCCCCCTCCTGTCTTCTCCTACCATTTCGGGTCTCCCCCTCCCTGTCCCACTTTCAAATCTCTTACTATCTCTTTTTTCCATTAGTCCTGATGAAGGGTCTTGACCTGAAATGTTGACTGTATTTCTTCCTATACATGCTGCCTGGCCTGCTGCGTTCCATCAGCATTTTATGTGTGTTGCTTGAATTTCCAGCATCTGCAGATTTTCTTGAGTTTCCAGTGATAATAAACTTGACTCTGATTCTGGACAGTTCTCTGACCCAGGAGTCTCTGATATTCTATGGCAAGTGAATAGAACTTTCAGGTGCTGTAGAACTGCTGCTGAGGATGTAGAGGACAGCTTGGACACTTCAACATTCCATGAGTAGTAATCATGTGAGAAGATATTTGTCTCTTTTCGATCCAAAAATCTCTATGCCTGCAATTTGCTACAAAGCGGCTGGGAATTCTGTGAGGCAGAAAGTCTCAGCATGATTTTTGTGCCATTTTCTGCATGCTTCACAACACTTTACATAATCTCCCATTGTGAGAAATTTTGGGACAGCACCATGTGAGAAAATGAAGAGCATGCATGATCTCAGACACAGAGCAAATCCTTTGTCAACACTCAAGAGTAGCGAAGCTGTTTGGGTTTCAGACCAATTCACTAAAGGAACAATAGTCCACCTGGTTTGACTTGCTCATAGGCAACAGTTTTCAATGCCTTGATGTGCTTGGTGGATTTGACTGCTGATTTTTGGTGTGCTGAGAATTAGAATTTATTTAGATCTTACATCCATCCCACAATGTGAGGGGGTAAAAATCTTTGCTTTGTGACTCCGTTGCAATGTCCAGACAAGTGAATTTGTAAGTCTAATAGTCTTTCTAATAGATGGTCCTGGCTTTAATGCTGTGGTACCATATGCCAGGCAGAAGCAGCTGGAACAGTTTATAGTTGGGCTAACTGGTGTCCCTAATGATCTCACAGGCCTTCTTTTTGCACTTGCTGCTATAAATGTCCTCAATGGAGGGAAGTTCACATCCACAGATGGGCTGGGTTGTTGGTACCACTGTCTGCAGTTCCCAGTGATCAAGGTTGGAGCAGTTCCAGTATCAGGCAGTGATACAGCCAGTCTGGATGCTATCAATGGTGCTTTGTCGAAGGTCTTAAGGATCTGGGAGTTCATGCCAAACTTCTTCAGTCACTTGAGGCGGGAGAGACGCTGTTGTGCTTTTTATGCCACAAAGCGGGTGTATGTAGTCCAGGTGAGATCATCAGTATGTGTATATCGAGGAACTTGAAACTACTCACCCTCTCAACTGCAGACTCATTGATGTTGATCGAGCCAAGCCTATCTCTGTTCCTCCTGTAATCCACAATCAGCTCTTTTGTTTTTTGGACATTGATGGAGAGTACCACCGTGTCAGGGTGTCAATCTCTCCTCTGTAGGCTGTCTCATCACCACTAGAAATAAGGCTGATCAAAGTCATGTCATATGTGAATTTGATTAGCAGATTGGAGCTGTGTGTGGCAGCACAGTCATGGATGTAAAGGGAGTAGAGAAGGGAGCCCAAACCTTCAATAACCATCCTTCACAATTGGTGGATCCATCTTACCACTTAACAGACAAAGTTTTGTCTGTTAAATAAACACACATGCACGTGCACACACACTACTTTAATATCTACCAGTTCGGCTCTTCGTGTTTGTGATGCCTCGTGTTCCCATGTATAGGCACCCAAATACACACAAGAAATGAATTTAAGTCAGCGTTGCCTACCCATTGTTTCAGATTTTATCTTCAATGCATATTTGAATCTGAAGACCAGTGCCTGAAGTTAATTAATTGCTACATGGGCTAACCCCAATAGCCCTCTAACAGGGTATAGTGGATGATTCTTCAGCAGTTTTATTCAATTCTATTTCTTTTACATTCCTGCAGTTTTGAGATGCCTGGGAATTCCTTCTCGTGTTGTCACAAACTTTAACTCTGCTCATGACACAAACGGCAACTTAACAATCGAGGAAGAAATAGATGACTCTGGGAAACTGCTTGGTGAACAAACATGGTGAGTCACAATGGTATTAATTAAAATTTAATACAGGAATAATTTCAATTGTTATTACTTTAAATTGAAACTCATAATCAAACCTATTGGATTAGACAGTGTATATGATTTCATTCTAAAATGAAAATGTTAGTTTAAGCTCTTGGATATTTATCCTTCAGAAATTATGCTCCAATGTTTGAGACCAACATCCATCAAGCACATTTAATCCATTATTTTCTGTAGAAATGTGCATCTGCTCTGTCTGAGGTGAACATTTATACTTATGTACCTATACTGTGACTTGGGAGAAGGTATGTTTGCCAGAAAGGCAATGACCCAAAGCAAAAAGCAAAAGCCACACCAGAATGGCTTATAAACAAAGTTAATACTCTGGAGTGGCCAAGTCTGAGTCCAGACCTCAATTTGTGGCTGGACTTGAAAAGGGCTGTTCACTCTTGTTTCCCGTGCCATCTGACAGAGCTTGAGCCGTTTTGTAAAGAAGAACGGGGATGTGTCCAGATGTGCAAAGCTGATAGAGACCTATCCACACAGACTCAAGGCTGTCATTGCTGCCAAAGGTGCATCTACTAAATACTGACTTGAAGGGGGTGACTACTTAAGCAATCAATTTATTTTGTGTTTTATATTTGTAATTAATTTAGATCACTTTGTAGAGATCTTTGACACAAAAAAGTATTTTTCTGTTGATCAGTATCAAAAGAACCAAATTAAATCCACTGTGGTTCAATGTTGTAAAACAATAAAACATGAGAACGTCTTGGGGGGGGGGGGCGGTGTTGGTGGTGAATGTTTTTATAGGCACTCTATATACTCTGATAACAAATTTACTTTGAACTTTGAGAGGACATTGCCAGATATCTAATCTTCCCCACAAATAGTTCTGAAATATTCATGTTACATGCTTTGCTCTTAGAACAATTCATCATTCAAAGTCCTGCTGAATACATTTTCAACCGAGAGATAAAAATTTATCAGACCTATCACAAATACATTACTGGGAGTAGGTATAAATGCTTTAAGATAAAGACTGGGATTCACTTTGTAAAAGGAAATGTTCACTTTCTTTTTAATGAAATGAAAGAGACTGAATTTGTGACTAGAGTTACTAGGAAATGAACCAATCACCTATAGTATCTGTGTTGCGATATTTCTTCCTATGATGCAGGAACTTCCACGTCTGGGTGGAGAGTTGGATGGCACGAAATGACCTAAAGGCAGGTTATGATGGATGGCAGGTTCTGGACCCAACTCCACAGGAGAAGAGTGAAGGTATGGCTAAAATAAAATATTGGGTCATTGCCCGGACTATAAATATAAAAGCCAACAGCAGAGGAAGTTTGTAAAATAATTCAACTGCAAGATCTTGCATCAAGATTATAGTTCTCCTCATGCATTTCATCTCTTTTCATAATCCTGACTTAGTCACTCTGATATGATCAATAACAGGTTAATTGGTTTTGGGCTTCTCGGAGAAATTTGACTTTTATTTGTTAAGTTGGCCCAGTAAGTACCAAAATCTAATGTTTTCATGTCATTTTTGCTGCTTCCAGATGTGAGGGTGCACAATTATTTCAATGCTCTTGCCTAGCAAAGCATGAAAGTGGAGGCTTGCAGATCCATAGCAGTATGTCATTTCTAAACACCTCTAGCCAGTCTGGGCTTCTGGAAGGGACTTGTTAAATTGAAGATTATTCTTACATTGATTAATTATTTTTTCTCAATCATGTCCGTGCTTTTCTTTTTAGGAATTTACTGCTGTGGACCTGCCCCAGTGAAAGCAATTCAAGAAGGGGCAGTGGAGATGAAGTATGATGTCCCTTTCGTTTTTGCGGAGGTCAATGCAGATGTGGTAACATGGTTAAGATTAAGGAACGGCAAAAAAACGAAGCTATCTGTTGACACTCGTCGTGTAGGCAAATGTATCAGCACCAAGAGCTGCAACAGTAGTTATCGTGAAGACATCACTCACAATTACAAGCATCGTGAGGGTAAGCAAAGGAAGTACCTGTGAGAAAATATACTTGTTAGAAATTTTTATTACTCCAGCATATCATAATACAACATTAAAAAATCACGTTTTATAGCAAATACAAAAAAATAGCTGCATGAAATCCTGAGCTGTTCCCAAAGCTCCCTGTAGTTTCATGCAGTCATATAGAGCAGTTGCCATTTCAAGCTGTTATGCATCCAGATAGGATGCTTTCTATGGTGCTTCAATAAAAATTGTTAGGAGTTGATGAGGCATTCCAGATTTCCTTAGCCTCCTGAGGAAGTCGAAGCGCTGGTGAACTTTCTTGACCATGATGTCTATGTGGATGCATTAAGGCAGGCTATTGGTAATGTTCATTTCTAGGAACTTGAAGCTCTCAATCCTCTCAACCCGAATTCCATTGATGTAAGCTGGAGCAGAGCACCAACCCCCTCCCCTTCCTAATGTCAGTGACCAGACTTTTTCTACTACAGTACTGACATTGAGGGGGATAGTTTATACTACAAGGCTCTCAACCTTCTTCCTGTACTCCAACATGATATTGTTTGTAATACAGCCCACTACAGTGGTATAATTTGCAAACTTATAAATGGAGTTAGAGCAGATTCAACCCACGGAGCCATGAGTATGCAGGCTTGTGGAGCACTGGTATTTAGAATAATCGAGCCAGAGGTGTCACTGCCTAGAGTTACTGATTGTAATGTCAGTCGGGAAGTCAAAGATCCAATTGCAGAGGGAGGCATTTATAACTAGGGTCCAGAGATTGGCTATGACTCACTTAAAATGTTGAGCTGTAGTCAATAAGCAATAGTCTGTCAAAGGTGTCTTTACCATCCAGGTGCTTGAGAGATGTGTTGGGCCAGGAGACGGGGAGATGACATCTTCTGTAGACAGTGTTCTGAGGCAGGCAAATTGCAGTAGGTCAAGGATGTAAAAAATCTGTTCATAATTTCAAACAAAGCAATCAGAAAAATGAATAAATTATCTATTGCCTGCTTTTTCTTGTTTTAATAAATGTGTTTTTCAATATATTTAGGGTCTCAAGAAGAAAGAGAAATAGTTAATGAAGCCCGATTGAGAAATAAACTGGAACCTGCACAAGAAGTGCAATTCCTTGTGCAACTGAAAGCTGATGCATCAGTAAAACATGGATCTGATATTCATGCTTTTGTGAACATCTCCAATCACAGCTTAGAAAGGAGGATTTTCAACCTTCACCTTACCTCCCAAATACTGAGATATACTGGACAACCTGTGAAACAAGTTATGGCTCAGAGTATGAACAGAATTGTAGTTGATAAGAATGAAGGTAACGAAATTTCTAGTGATATTGCGTTGTGCCTCTGTTCTTTTGCTATTTTAGGAAATAATCTCTTTTAAGATTTAGTCGTATCTGCCCAAATACCCGAATGACATTTGAAAACATCACACTTACAACACCAGCTGCTCATTAGTGATCTTCTTTCCATCATAAAGACAACAGTGGGAATGTTCACTGATATTATAGAATGTTCTGTCCATTCAGAGCTCTCAGCACACAAAGCAAGACCAAGTAAATATTCAGGCATAGGCTGATAAATGGCTCTCTTAATCTTATTCCATAACTTCAACTCCTTTGTGATGCATTGAGGCTTGTGAATATATATGTAGGTGTGAAATTAATATTTCATATAAACTATTACATTATTTTAATATTCCCTGTTTTATATTTTTTATTTCAGTCAAAACAGTGCATCTAGACATTCCTTTCAGAGAATTTTGCAACTGTCTGGAAAATCATCAACTGATCAAGCTGATTGCTGTGGTAGCTGATGCAAGAACAAATGAAAGTGTGGTGGCAATGAGGGACATTATTGTGGTCAGACCTGCTGTCAGCATAAAAGTAATAAACTTCAACAAACTATGAACTACATTTTCACCGCAGACACCAAAATTATCAGTCCATCTATGGGGATACTTCATCATATTCCCTGATCTCATTCAATAGTGTAATTGCCTTGTTTTGATAGAGAGAAAGTTTTGCAACCATAACCTTTCACAGCATAAGACCACATGTGAATTGACATGAAGCTAAACTGGACTGCTTTCATTAATAACTTAATTTAAAAATGATTAGGCTTTTAGAAACAACCTAAACAATTTGGGTTGTTTATAGGTTTTTATAAACAATTTAGAGCTCCAAGTCATCAACTTAGTAAGAGAATGTTCCCCAGTAGTGAAGAAGAGTGATTGTTCTCTTATTCTTTAGAAATCTTTAAGATAAAATTTTATGTTACTTAGAAACAGAAAATACAGTGCAGTTGTATTTAATGCTAGAATACAAGAAATTTCTTCTTCTTTTCCCATTCTCTTTTTGGGAACAGTACACTGGTGCAGCTGATAGAACTGCAGCCACACAACTCAAGTAGCCCAGGATCACTTCTGAATCTCAGGTGATGCCTGTGGGAAATTTCTTCAAAAGCTGACATGGGTTTCTCTCTGCTTTCCTCCCTCTTCCCAGAAACAACCAAGTTGGTAGGTTAATTAGTCGCTGTAAATTGCCCCTAATGGATAGATGTATGGTAGCATTAGGGAGAAGAGACAAATGGGAATGAAAGTTCAAATTCAAAATAAATTTATTATCAAAGTATGTATTTGTCACCATATGCTACCCTGAGATCCGTCAGAACAAAGATATATAATGGAAAAGATACAAACATGTTTTATAAGGTATCAATGAGGCCTAATCTGGAGTATTGTGTGCAGTTTTGGTCACCTACTTTACAAGAAAGATGTGAATAAGTTTGAGAGAGTACAAAGAAAATTTACAAGGTTGTTACCAGTACTGGAGGACTGGAGTTATTAGGAAAGATTGAATAGGTGAGGACTTTATTCCTTGGAATGCAGAAGTTTGAGGGGAGATTTGATAGAGTTGTACAAAATTATGAGGGGTATAGATAGGGTAAATGCAAGCAGGCTTTTTCCACTGAGGTTGGTTGAAAGTACAACTAGAGGTCATGGGTTAAGAGTGAAAAGTTTAATGGAAAATGAGAGGAACCTTCTTCACTCAGAGGGTTGTGAGAGTGTGGAATGAGAGGCTAATGCAAGAACTGCATGCAAGCTAGATTTCAATGTTTGAGAGAAGTTTGGACAGGTACAGTACATGGATGATTCGGGTGTGGAAATTCATGGGATGGTATGTTAGGAAACGAGGAATTCTATCCCTGTTAAGTCAGCAGGAGGATGGGGTGATCTGGAAAATGGAGATGTAGGTGAGAGCAGCATCAATGGTGGAGGAAGAGAAACACCATTCTTTGAAGAAGGAGATGTCCTCTGATGTCCTAGAAAGGGAAGCCTCACTCTGGGAACAGATCAGGCAGAGACGAAGGAATTGAATAAACTGAGTAATATTTTTGCAGGAGACAGGGTGGGAAGAGGTATCTTCAAGATAGCCATGGTAGCATTAGGTATTGGTAGACAGCTTGTCTCCAGAGACGAAGACAGAGAGATTGAGAAAGAGGAGGGAGGTGTCAGAAATGAACCAAGTGAATTTAAGGGCAGGCTGGAAGTTGGAGGCAAAGTTGATGAAATTTACGAACCCCAAAGCAGTCATCAATGGAGCAAAGGAAGAGTTGAGGAGCATGGAGAGTTGGTTAAGGCTAGTGAAGTTACCCACACTGGTTCAGGAGATAGATGGATGAAGGATAATCGTTGTTCCTGACCCTGGACTTCTCTGCAATGTCAGCAATGAGAAAAGAACATGGCCTGGATGGTGACTAGTGTAAAATGTGTACTTATGGGACAGCATGAATTGTTTACATATTGCATCTACCACCCTCCCCCCCCCCCCCCCACCCTTCAGAGCTGACCTGCTTTGTGCTGGCACTGTCCCTCACACTGCTTTTAGCTGACACTGGGATTCATTCAGCACTGTTTCCCATTCATCCCAAAGCACCACCTCCAGGTCCTCCCATCCATCACAGAGCTATGACTAAAATTGTGAGAATTGTCCTCCCCCTTTCCATCCAACATCAACGCCTTTGGCTTTTCCTCTTTCTTCTCCAATATTCTTAATTACTCTTGCTTTGTCTTTTACCCTCTCACTTTCTGCTTAAACTAGAAACCATCTGCACATAGATCGATTCAGCTTAATAAACAGACAATGCAAAAGCCTTCATTTTCATGGAAATTTCCAGTTAAACAGTGCAGTGGCTAAAATTACTTCAAACTAACTGAATGTGGCAAATAAGAGTAATCGTGAGGGAAGGAGGATTCCAAGCACATTTTCCATCTCTACTGACATTGTGAATTCTCTATCAAAACTGCTGGCATCAGCTTCAAATACATATGGATGGAAAGCAATTTAGAGCTCCAAGTCTTCAAATCAGTAAGAGAATATTCCCCGGTAGTGAAGACGAGTTCTCTTACTCTTTAGAAATCTTTAAGATAAGATTTTATCTTACTTGGAAACAGAAAATATTACATTAGGGCCATGGACATATAACATAAATTAATTTGACCTTTTTTAGCAGTTTGGAATAATGAATAATCACAGCATGTAACAAATTTGTTTCTTCAGATATCGGGGAATGCCTTTCTGATGCGTGAGATAACTGCAGAAATCACTTTCCAGAATCCACTGTCTGAGCCACTCTTTGATTGCGTCTTCACGATAGAAGGAGCAGGACTGATTGATGGCATGTTAAAAATCAGGTAAGGAGAAGGAGCAGCTTCTGAACACAGTATGGAACAAATAAATAATCAGCTTTTGAATGCAAAAATCTCTCAGGTATCCCTTTGAATTGTGCACCATATTTCTGTCTTCTCTCTGTAAGCCTGCGCAAAGCAAAAATCACTTTCACCAGCATGAAATAATTCAGCTTCTTCTGACATATAGCAGACATAGAGGACAGCTGAGGATAAAGTTCAACTTCAAGTGTGGAATGAAATGGATGGCTTCATACCAGCAAAGAAAATAACAACCAACCATTGACCAATCTTTATAAATAGTCAACAGAGAAAATTTTAAAAAACACGAAATGCTGGCAGAACTCAGCAGGCCAGACAGCATCTATGGGAGGAGGTAATAACGATGTTTCGGGCCGAAACCCTTCATCAGAGAAAATTTATTGCTTGGAAATACAGTGGATTCTAGTTAATCAGGCCACTGGTTAATCAGGGCAGCCACTATTTGGGACAGCACTTAAAGGGAAAAAAAAATCAAGAAAATAGTCAGGATCCTGTTTGCTTATTTGGGACACTATGCTGCTTACTTGTGACAGGAGACTGTTGCTAAGCAGTTTCTAACTGGTGTCAGATGCATACATTTGTGTGGCCATTAGAGTCTACATCATGCTTAGAGTGAAGAATTTTTTTACGGTTTCAAGCAGTCAGGCTAGGAGATGCCAAAAAGGGCTGGGAGTGAAAATGAAACGATTTTCACAACTTCAACAAGCTAGGAACTATGAAGAATTTGAAGGTGTCAACAATCATCTTGAATGTTACAATGAAAAGGAAGATTCCAATAACACTGGAAAAAGGTGCCTACGCTGATTTTCTTAATTTACAGTCAATCAAAAGAAGGCAGCAGCATACACTGTATGAATTCCTCTGTCAAGAACTATTAGGAACAAATGTACTCATAATTTTATAGTACTGTGGCGACCTACTTCCTAGCGCACTCGAACCAGCTCACAAATAGCCAGTGCGCCAGCACAAAGGCCAGTTCCAAAAGGGCGCCAGGTCTGCTTCACCAACAAAGGGAAAAGCCTGCGGGGGATTGTGAGTACGTGCCCCTACAGCATCCGCGCCCGGGGAGGGCAGGATCAGGGAGGCTTTAAAGCAAGGCTGTGAAGTTCGAATAAGATCTTTCTTTAACTGTAGTTTACCGACTCCGTGTCGTTATTTTAACGCTGCGTGTAAAACACAGCTACAGTACTATAGTACTATCGATTGTGTTCTAATTTGTTCTGTATTTCATTTAAATACATAATTCGATACTCAGTTAAATGGTAGTTGACTTTTTTTTATACATTTTTAACTATTTCTGTGAAACTTCACCTAATTTGGATGGCTGCTTAGTGGAGCCAAGCTGTCCAAAATATCTGATTTGTCCCTTTTAACTGGAATTCACTGCACATTTAAAAGTTGATCCAATTTGCTGCCTCAAAATATTCCTTTTGTCCAGTAAAGGAATAAAACTTCAAACAACAAAAATAAAAATTCCAAAAGATCATGGCTGGATTTGAGGTAAATATAAGGACTGGGTGGTGGTGGAAGATGGTTCTTCATAATGTCAGAAGAAATGCAATGTTTGGGAGATGGAAAAGGTTATACCATTAAAGAATGCTATAAAGGCTCCCACAATGTCCTGAAGTATGGAAATATAAGATTTTCATCTATCAGTGTTTCAGGTTTAAATTTTGTTTGTTTATTTTCAAATTCTTCCATAGATTACTTTATGTATTCTTTCTATTTCACACTGCCCTAGAATCTGTTAAGGTATCTGAACTCTTCCAGCTCTTATCCATGGATGCGTGTTAAATTTAACTAAATTACCATGACAATTTTCTTTTGGAGGATCTAAGCTCCAAACTCCTCCCAAAAGCTCTACAATTCCCAAACCCTCAGAGTCACAGAATCATACAGCATCGTAGGAACAGGCTCTTTATTCCACCAAGTCCATGCCACAGGTCAAACATCCATCGTCACTAAATCTCTTCTCTGGAGAGGTGATTGAACCAATTGACATCTTTGGGATATAAGTGAAAACTAGAGCACCAAGTGAGAAAATGGCCAGTCCTCGGGAGAATGTGTAAATATGTTAGCTCCTCTTAGACAGCACAAGAGATCGGGATCAGACTTGGGTTACTGGAGATGTGAGGCAGCAGCCATGAATCCTTTCTTCTTTTTAAGCTACTCATTAAAATCTCTTGCTTTCTCCAAGACTTTGACTAGCTGCCCAAGTCTCTCCCTGAATATTGCAGTATCAAAGGCTCTGCTGACAAATGGTTTTGGGTATGATAAATGAATGCTGAGAATTCTACAGATCAATACTATTTTACAGCTTTGCTATAGACTGATTTTAATTTCTTTCAAAATCCCTAAAAATGTTTAACCAGTAATGTTGTCTTTGTATTGTACCAGGGTCCCAGAGATAAAGGCCAACGATAAAATTAGAAGTGAATTTCCATTCGTCCCCTATAAAGCAGGATTACGGAAATTAATGGTGGATTTTGACTGCAACAGAATGAAGGATGTGAAAGGATTCTGTAATATTCCAGTCCAATGGCGTTAAACTAAACTGATTAACTGATAGCTAATCCTATAAGCTTACTGACAAAAGTTGTGTCTGTTACCTTATATAAACTGTTTCAATCACCATTAATCAGAATGTTTATGATTATGAATCTATATTTCTGTTGTATCAGTGATTGTGATTGTGCATTCTAAGGATGGGAATTGTTGATGAGAACTTAGTCTACACAGTGTCCAATTTCTAGGTAAAATGCCCAACAATCAGATTGTTATTAGACTTTGTTCAAAATTCATTCTTTGATTTTAAGTAGGATAATCAGTTCCCAATGTTTCTTTTGGAATTTTCTGCTACATTGGAGAGAAACAAAAACATAGCAATCTTTTTCAGGACTAGGGCAACTTGACCAGCGCCCAAGCCCAATAAAGAGCAGTTTATTCATTACCTCTGTTTTGTGCTTAATGCAGAGTGAGAGAAGTAAGTTCATTTCTGATGTCTTCACAGCAACTATTCTCCCCCTCCACCAACATAACATCCAGATGCCTGAGACAGATAATTCACAAAGCTACTGATGTAGGAACAGCATCAGGGAACACTATTTACATCTGCAGTTGGCCATTATACAGATGAGGCTTCATTTCCAGCAAACCTTAGGCCTCCATATTTAGGCAAGTATGGTGGTTCTCCTGTCCACTCATTGCCATTTTTTGACATAGGACTACTCATTAGTACACTATTCAAATCTGTGTACATTTCAAATTTATCTCCATTAAATATTTCCACATTATGATTTTTACCATCTGGACATTTTTATCACTGCCTTGCTTTCATTGCACATGAAAGGTATGGTTACTGCTAAAGAATAGCGTAAAAAAGAAGACATTACTATTGTTGATAAGAGATTATTAATTTAAAATAATATTTCTCTGCCCACAAATCTGATCTCACTTGTAGAGAATTCTCAATATTTTGTGATTACATTAGAAATCTAGCATGTACTGTATTTTCCTTTCAGTTATTGATTTTCAGAGTACTGACAATTGTATAATTTGTATTCAAATAATGAAGAAAATAAAGCAGATTCTGGTGAATTAATTCTAAGCATGTTTGGACTGGGCTATAATAACTATATTAACAATATAATTGAATTAATCAATAATTTGAGCATAGAGATTTGCATTTGCAAAGAAATTGCATTTGATTAGCGGAGCAGACTCAATGGGCCGGATGACCTCCGTCCTCTCCTATATCTTATTTTCTTATGGAATACTCCTCGTACGCTCAATATTTATGTTCTGCATAACTGAAGGCTGTTTCATCAGCTCTTTGAATTACTGCCATTATCACTCCCGAGTTACTCTCACCTCCCCCCAGTCACTACTCTCTTCCCCTTTGAAGAAGCGATATCTTCATTCATTCTTGGCATTTCCTGTAGTTGGCTTTATACCATCCCACACCCCCTGGGCCATATTGTCCCACATATTCCTTGGGCACTTTGTTTTTACCAAAATGTGTGTATCTTTGGTGTGCATCTGGTGAATTTCAAATACTTCCTCGAGCTTGCACCAGAATTCTGACTTTAAGTGAGGGCAACTCTGACAAAAGGCTTTGTTTTTCCCTGAGGATGAAGGGCTTATGAATGATCAGAGTCAAGGACTGGATTGGATCACCAGGGTCCTCAACCTGACATTGCCACCCTAACAGATATATCTGGGTAAAACCTCTCTCTGAAATATCTCCACATTAATTCCCACTCTCTGCAAAATATAATGACGGCTACCTGTTAATTACATAATTAACAGCACATAATTAAAACTGCAGAGTATGTACTCCGCAATCTGCCACTTCTGAGCACCTGAACTCATGCAGCCTGCTGTATTCCGTTGCATCACACTTGCCAAGCGCATAGGTTAAAATGCAGCTCCTGAACGAGTATACAAGACCCCACTCTGGTGTCCCAAACCTTCGGTAACCACACTTCACAACTTGTAGTTCCATCACACCAAAATAACACACAAAATTTTGTCTCTTACACACACACACACACACACACACACACACACACACACACACACACACACACACACACACACGCACGTGCACACACTACTTTTATATCTACCAGTTCAGCTCTCTGTGTATGTGTTACCTCATGTTCCTGTTGACCACCGACCTGACCAGTAACTTTAAAAATACTCACCCACTTAGACTGCTAAGATTGCTGGCCATGCAACGTTTGCATGAAGGTATCCCACTTCTGACACCAAATGTTGTTGCATGGATGAAGTCACTAGAGAAATGGGAAGCAGGTAGATGGAAAGCAGCTTCTTTATTCTTCAAAACGAGGTACATCAGGTATCATATGGAGACGCTTTAGGTCAAAAGGTCTGCTGGCCCAAAATGGGGCTCGACATTTCATTTGCTAAACATCAAAAGACAATTTCATATTTACAGTGTATTGACAATGCTTTCTTTGAAACTGCACATAACCTGCTCACCTCCTGATTTACAACCACACCACAGACATCCAAATGAAGTTTAATCAGCATTTTCTGGTCTGGGTTTCATGACTTGTAGGAAACCATTGTTCAGAGCTGCACTCAAAATTAAATCCACAATTTGCCTGTCACCACAATATGGCAATTGCAGATGCAATCTCAATGGCTCTCCACACGGCCTTAGACCACACAGACAATAAAAACACCTACATGAGGATGCTGTTCATCAACTATAGCTCAGTATTTAAGACCATCATTCCCACAATAGTGAAAGGTTACAGAACCTGGGCCTCTGTACCTCTCTCTGTATTTGAATCCTTGACTTTCTAACTGAAAGATCACAATCTGTGAAGATTGGTGATAACATCTCCTCCTCACTGACAATCAACACTGGTGCAAGTCAGGTGTGTGTGCTTAGCCCACTGCTCTACTCTCTCTATACCCATGACTATATCACTAGGCATAGCTGAAATACCATCTACAAATTTGCTAGTGATTCAACCATTGTTGGTGGAATCTCAGATGGAGATGAGAGGGCATTCAGGAGCAAGATATGCCAACTAGTGGAGTGGTGTTGCAGCAACAACCTTGCATTCAACGTCAGTAAGACGAAAGAGCTGATCATGGACTTCAGGAAGGATAAAATGAAGGAACACTCGCCAATCTCATAGAGGGATGTGAAGTAGAGAGAGTGAGCAGTTTCAAGTTCCTGGGTGTCAAGATGTTCCGCAGGGATCGCTGTTGGTACACTTCTTTTTATGCTTTATATAAATGATTTAGATGAAGAAATAGATGGCTTTGTTGCCAAGTTTGCAGATGACACGAAAATTGGTGGAGGGGCAGGTAGTGTTGATGAAACAAGCAGGATGCAGAAGGACTTAGACAGATTAGGAGAATGGGCAAGATAGTGGCAAATGAAATATAATGTTGGAAAATGCATGTTCATGCACTTTGGTAGTAGAAATAAATGTGCAGACTATTTGCTAAATAGGGAGAAAATCCAAAAATCTGAGATACAGAGGGACTTGGGAGTCATTGTGTAGAACACCCTAAAGGTTAACTTGCAGATTGAGTCAGTGGTGAGGAAGGCAAATGAAATGTTAGCATTCATTTCAAGGGTTCTAGAATACGTGAGCAAGGATGTGATACTGAGGCTTTATAAGGCACTGGTGAGGCCTCACCTTGAGTATTGTGAACAGTTTTGGGCTTCTCATCTTGAAGAAATATGCTGGCATTGGAGCAGGTTCAGAGGAGGTTCACATGAATGATTCCAGGAATGAAAGGGTTATCATATGAGGAATGTTTGATGGCTCTGAGACTGTACTCCTGGAATTTAGAAGGATGAGGGGGGATCTCATTAAAACTTTTTGAATACTGAAAGGCCTAGACAGAGTAGATGTGGAAAGGATGTTTCCCATGGTGGGAGAGTCTAGGACAAGAGGGCACAGTCTCAGCATTAAGAAGCGCCCTTTCAAAACAGAATGCGGAGAAATTTCTTTAGCCAGAAGGTGGTGAGCTTGCGGAATTTGTTGCCACATTCAGTTGTGGCAGTTAGGTTGTTGGGTTTTTTTAAGGTAGAGATTGATAGGTTCTTGATTGGACTTAGCATCAAAGGTTACGTGGAAAAGGCAGGAAAATGGGGTTGAGGAGGAGAAAAAAAGCATCAGCCATGATTAAATGGTGGAGCAGACTCAAGGAGCCAAATGGCCTAATTCTGCTCCCATATCTTATGGTCTTATAGTGTAAGATCTCTGAGGAGCTAACCCAGTCCCAGCATATCGATGCAGTTATAAAGATGGCAAGAGAGTGACTATACTTCATTAGGAGTTTAAAGAGATTTGATATATCAACAGACACACTCAAAAACTTTTCTCCATGTACAGTGGAGAGCATTCTGACAGGCTGCATCATTGTCTGGTATGGTGGGGGGGGGGGGGGGAGCTACTACGCAGGATCGAAAGAAGCTGCAGAGGGTTGTAAATTTAGTCAGCTCCATCTTCGGTACCAGCCTATAAAGTACCCAGGACATCTTCAAGCAGTGGTGTCTCAGAAAGGCAGCTTCCATTAATAAGGACTTCCAGCACCTAGGGTATGCCCTTTTCTCACTGTTACTTTCAGTTAGGAGGTACAGAAGCCTGAAGGCACACACTCAGCGATTCAGGAACAGCTTCTTCCCCCTGCCATCTGATTCCTAAATGGACTGAACCCATGAACACTATCTCACTTTTTTAATATATATTATTTCTGTTTTTTGCATTATTTTTAATCTATTGAATATATGTATACTACAATTGACTTACTTATTTATTATTATTATTATTATTATTATTTTGTTTTCTTCTATATTATGTATTGTATTGAACTGCTGGTGTTAAAAATTTCATGATGCATGCTGGTGATAATAAACCTGATTCTGGTTGTGATTCTGAATTTATACTCAGATGTGAAGCCTGGTAGCTGAAGTCATTTGCTAAATGTAAATATGCTCACCGAAAAATAGCTCTAGCAACCATTTCTCTTCTAATATTTCCAGGTTCAGTTTAGCTTTACTTCTCACAGAGGCCACAGTAAGGGCAAAACTGCTTCTTGAGCCTAAGAACGAAGCTGTGACTTAGTTTTTTTCACACCTTTGCTTATTGTCAGTGATGTAGCATCTTGTATATTCCCAAACCCTTGGTATGTAGCAATATTTACTTGTCTTTCAATAAAATCAACAATGTCATCAAAAGTAATCTGATAGCTGTGTCTTTCTTGCATTTCACAGACTCCCATTCTTCATGTATCCATAAACATATACAGCAATTTCTTTATAACAATTGACATATTGGCAGGCATGTCCAGCTCACATGTGTACTGAATTTCTCCCATGGCTTTACAACAGCCTCTAAGAAAACGACTGTAGTTTTGAAGAGCTTTCACATCTTCAGATTTGATAAGTAACCAAGAAAGAGCCTTTTGCATGTAGGCAGGCATAAGTTTCTGTTCATTATCAAAATTTTCCTGTAGTAAAGCCTTAGCTTTTACATATCCTTCCTTGGGATCAACATGCTGGCAACTTCTGACAAGCTCTCTAGGGTGATCTATACTGTACTGTTCAAGGAAATAAGGACAGTCTCTATAGCTGTCAGTCTTACCAAAAGGCCTCTTGAATGCAAAATACTGAAATGGATATTGTATAGGTAAGCGTATAATGAGTAAATGGGTAGAGTGAGTGGATATGAAAATGGATATGGTAAAGGAATGGTTAACAATTAGGAATTTGTGGGCCTGTGATTGTGTTGGGCAGATTGACCCTTGATACTAAATAAGGGAAGAACAATACATGCCTCTGGTCTATCGGATAACATGCTTGAGAGCAAGCTAAAAGTGCTGATTTGCGTAAAAGCCATCAATGACCTCATCTCTAAAATTTTTTTTTTACATTGTTTGGTTGTAAACTTAATAGGATGCATTGCCCCTGGGGAGGCAGAGGCCAATTGTTGAAGGTCATATTGACCTTGGTACTTGAAAGTGTGGAGGATGTATGGTCACTTAATATGTGACCAGGACTTGGACTGGCTAAGTTGGGGTCATGTAAGCGTCGGATTGGAGGCCTAGCCCCTTCCAGCTGGACTGGGAGGTGGTGATAGTGCTATAAACGTGGGCAAGTTCCTTCTTGGGGAGACCACTCGCCTGGGTCCCACCTTTGGGCCGAGCAGTTGAACTGGCGCCAAGGACTTCCACTCTAGCCAGCCCATGTCCGATCGACAGCTTCAGGGACCATGTAGACGTTGCTAAGTATATTTGGCGGTGCAGAGCTCTAGGGGTTGCTTAAATTAGCCCTACCTATCAGTGGTATAGGTAGTGTCCAATATAACACGTTTCTCACAACTCTCTATTTCTTCTCTGTGTTAACAATAAAGTGGGTTTTGAAGGAACTATCAAGTTTGGGTCCATTTATTCAAGCGAAACCAAATAGTTGCAACATCCACCTGTTACTATTATTCTATTTAGATCTTAGATTTGAGAAACAGATGTCTGTTAAGGATTTGAATCTCTTTTTTAGGCAAAGAATTTCTTCTGTTGTTATGCCACAAGTTCTGCTGTTGTACCAATAAGATTGTCATTTCATTTTGCTTTCTCATAATATTAATAATATTCTTTTGACTTCTATTGTCTGAAACAAGAGTATCTCCATGCTGTAAATTAAAGTACCCATGAGCGCTTTGAGCTGTTGAATATGACATGGGTTCAGAGTGCTACATTCATACAAGCTGAGAGTAAGCATCCTGAACTACCTGTTGGTCGTCCTATACATGTTTCACTGACACTTGAGGAATGAGTAAATCAGCATTGACACTGGGTGTTTTTGTTTTTCTTTGTGCTTTTTCAGTACAGGAACTCACAGTATATGACTGTCCTACTGGAGCACTTACCACACTTAAAACTCTTAGCACGTCAATTTTAGCCAGATTGACAACAACTTCTCCCTCCAATTTAAACAGTTAAACAGTTCCTTCCTTTCCGTAACTTTTCCAAGAGGTACAGCTCTTGCTCTTCCAGCACATCTTTGTCCTTCAATGACACTGGACAACATAGATTTTGCTTCCTGAAAACTTTTGGGTGTATCTTAAGGATTTTGGGATGCTTATCATGAAAATCACAGTGGAATTTCTCTATCACACACCACTTTTTGAAATAGGCTGTATTTGTTATTTCAATTCATAATTCAAGTCATTTAAAATGTTGTTCACAATGTAAGCTGAAAAGTTTTCCATCTTGTTTATGGGAATGGTTATAAAAGCATCACAAGCACACTGTTTTGTGCATTGCATTTACATGTATATCAGTTTGTGATCATGTTGATGCACATGCCCTACACCCGTAGCATATTGTGAGTAGTAATTATAATGAAGTAATTGTCTTTTCAGGAGTATTTGTGATAGCAAAATGTCTCACCAATGCTGCAACAACCACGATACATTCTGTTATATTTGTGGTGAGTATGCACTTAAATCTCAAAGGCAGATTATGACTGTTATTAAGAAAGCCTCTGAGCTCTACTTTGGGTGTAAAATTGGTGACCAAGACAAAGCCTGGGTTGCTCACATCTGTTGTGCTATGTGTGCTATCTGTCAAACTTAGAGCTTGGCTGAGATGTACTTGGAAGTCAGTGCTGTTCATTACCCTGGTGATATTGAGAGAACAGAAGGATCATGTGAGAGACTACTACTTCTTTCTGACCAGTTAGGTTTCGCTGCTAAAGACAAGAAATCCTTTGAATACCCCAATCTCCCTTCAACCATGAAACCTGTGCTGCATGATGATAGTCTTCCAGTACCAGAGCCACCAGAGACATGGAATCTGGAGTAGGCAGATGAAGATGCCATGATGAACAAGCCAGGAATGGGAGATAACACTGATACTGATTTTGATCCCTTTATGTCAAGTAAGCCTCATCTGATACTCAATCTGAGTTAAATATCCTTGTCAGAGACTCAGAGTTTGTCAAAGGCAAAAGCAGAATTATAGGGTTCAAGACTGTAAGGATAGAATTTGCTGATACCAGACATAAAAATGTCCATGAAGCATTTTGATATTTGAGACAGATCTTTCCCAGAATAACTGATTCTAAGATTAAGGAAGGCATTTTTGTTGGTTCGCAAATCAAATAGGTCATCAATAGCAGGCAATTCAATGAACTTCAAGGATGTTGTTGAAAATTTTCTTAGCAGCTACCAAGCATGAAACTACATGCAGCTGGTTGTCAACATGCTTTAAGCATACAAAACAATGAAGTGTAACATGTCACTAAAGATTCATTTTCTGCATTTCCATTTAGACTTCTTCCCTGCGAATCCTGGTGCTATCAGCGATAAAAACATGGTGAAAGGTTTTACCAGTATGTTGTAGTCACGGAAAAATGGTATCGAATTTACTTTACTTTATTGTCACCAGACAATTGATACTACAGCGTACAATCATCACAGTAATATTTGATTCTGCGCTTCGTGCTCCCTGAAATACAAATCGAAGAAAATATAATAGAAGTTTAAATTATAAATCATAGTTAGAAAATAGAAAAGGGGAAGTAAGGTCCGGATATTTGGAAGGTACGGCCCTGATCCAGGTCTGGATCTGTTCAGCAGTCTTATCACAGTTGGAAAGAAGCTGTTCCCAAATCTGGCTGTATAAATCTTCAAGCTCCTGAACCTTCTCCCAGAGGGAAGAGGGACAAAAAGTGTGACAAAAATGAGCAACTGGAATCCATCAATGCTGGTTGATTATTGTTGGACACTTAAGTGAGAAGCCTCAGACAGTGAGTGCAAATGAAAATCATCAACAAAACATTTTTAGCTTAGTTGAACTACTGCAAAGTATTAGTATCATTGTGCAAATAAATGCATTATATTCAATAAAAGTTATTTTCTTGTGTCTCCAATTCCTATGTGATACAAGTAGTCTGAAATTACATGTGATCAGCTTCAAGTGGTCTATTATAACAAAAAAGGTATTTTTGAGGAAGCAACAGCTTCAAAAAATTTGCTGTTCAGTATAATCATTGATTCGCAATTAATGCAGCTAAATTGACCTCTGTTTAATGTGTTAAGAGGAAGTAGAAGATAAAGATTTTTTTCCTGCAACAGAAATTCGAGTGCTGATGTTAAACACACTATCTTTCAATTTCACATCATTCTGTGGGTCATCTGCTCTATGCGTAGTCAAAATGTTTTGGAATTTGAAAAACATTGTCTGATGGAAGGTGAGACACATATTGACTTTTTGCAACTACATGACCTTCAATATAACATGTTTGGTTCAACCATTGTTTCACATCTCCTGTGAACACACTACAATAGCGATCAATGTTTGTAAAACATCAATTTTGTGTTTCTTGCTCAAGCTTGGGAAGTAATGAGATTAGCATGTGATGTTGCTTAGCAACAGCTTCACTGAGATTAGTCAAGTCCTCAAGACAAGATTTCACTTGTAAGACATTTTCTTTAATTTTCAGAAGATCATTAATTGATGGTATGAAGCCTTTAATTTTGTTCACGTTTGTTTCATGCTCCTTTTGAAGACTTTCCAATTAGATTAGCCTTAGCTTTAGCTTCAATTTCTTTTTGAAAGCCCCATCTGCTGGATCTTTTGCACCAATTCCATGCTTCAATACACACGTTAATTTCTCTGTTTGCATGACTTGTAATGAACTCTTTTTTCACCCACAGCACTGGTGATAATCGATTCAATAAACATAGCTAACAAGCAAACTGTCTGTGCCTCCACAGTGCTTAAAGCAGACCAAACAAACAGCCTTCATTCAAATATTGGCAAGTGAAATATTTCAGCACTTCAATAAAACAAAGCAACAAAACCTCAGGCAAACACTGCACAATCAAGTAATGGTCCCCAGTGGAGGCAGCATTGACCTTTCAAAATGTGCTCAAACCACAAATACACAGAATGAATCAATGAAAGGGATTTGCTTTCCACAAGCCACTCCTGTTTCTGACATGTTTTTCTCAGTGTTGAGATTCCAATTTCACTAACGAGTCTGAGGTAATCTTTAGCTGTAGACTGGTATTTGTTTGGAATATATATATATATATATATATATATATATAGTTGACAAAATGTCACAGTTAATTTAAAACAAGCCATAACTACTCAGAGACTGACCAAGAGAGTTGACTGTATAATACGCTTCAAATAACAAACTTTCAATCAAAAGAAGTATGTTTGGTCCTTTATTACAAAAAGAACTTATACAATAAAAAACTAACAAACTAAAACTAGTAATATAGTGATTAGTGATACTAGATGGTATAATAACACTCCAATTAGCATAGTAAGCAGGTCAAGCTAAATTAGCAACACTAAGTGCAATAAGAATGTAGTAATAGTGGTATGATATTTTTCCAATTAACAGTCTAATTATGTTCCAATTAGTGATACTGGGTGTAATAATAGCAGTCAACAAAATATCATTTTCTGTGGCTCAAGCGCTCACCACCGAACTAAACAATTAATTAACCACAAGCATGAATTCATAACTATACTCATTTGCTTCTACCACATCCCAACCTAGGTGACCGATTACTATAATAAACATGTCACAAAAAAAATATAGATAGAAAATAGATACATGGGTTCGACAGAAGGCATTAACACATGGGCCTTCATCAGTCAGGGCATCAAGTTTCAGATTAAGAAAATTAATTAGCAGGTATTTTCTGTAAGTTGAGGCCACTCTTAGAGTATTGTATATAGTTTATGGTAAAAATATTGTCAAGCTGGAAAGGATGCAGAAGGGAGTTCTAAGGATGTTGCCTGGGATAGAAGGTCTGAGTTATAGGAAGAAGTTGTGTAGAGTGTTGGGAATGAGGGCAGACCTCATAGAAGTTTATAAAATCATGAGAGGAATGCATAAAGTGGATGGACAGCCATCGTCTTTTCACCAGGGTTAGAGAGTCCACAGCAGAGGGCACAGATAAAGTTTCAGAGAGGAAAGATTTAAATGAGAGCCAAGAGGTAATTTCTTTATATCATAGTGTAGTAGTGGCTGGAGTGAGCTGCAAGTAGAATTGGCAAATGCAGGTACAATTTAACAGACATATGGATAGGTATGTGGAATAGAGGTTCATGAGCTCAGCACAAGCAGGGTCCAGCAGGGAGGATTCTGTGGTCGGCATGAACAAGCTTCAAATATATCTATCCCCTCAGATCTTTAAAGCATTTCACTTTGATTTAACCTGCTAATGACTAATTTATCATACTCTTTTTATCCAAAAATATATTTTACAGTTTGCTTATTATTTTTCTCATTTCTGTTCTTTGTGTGCACTCCATGACTCCCTGAATGAGGCTGACATATTTATCACAAATCTGTCACAAAGTTCACCTACTTCAATGACGTGATTCATGTTCTCTTTTGTTCTATCCATTCTTAATTAGTGTGGCCCTAATGCAGTTGTTTCAATGTACTGTTCCTCATTGACATTTTCCTGGTAGATTTAATGAAGTTGCTCTGTAACAGACTCTTTGTCCAGCATTCAATACTAATTCTCCAACTTTAGGTAATTTACCATTCTTATTTGGTCATTTTTATCTGACATTTTGTCTCATTTGTTTCTCTCCTTTCTTTCCTTGTTTCTATTTCGGTTGTCTCACCTGCTGGATATGTCCCATGGCCTTAATATGAGCAACACATTTTACTGGCAAAGAAGCCCAATTTGTTCATCTTCTAACTGCCACATTAGGTCATCTGACTCCCTCCTTCCAGATTTGTCTCTTTTGTCCTCTGCATCTTTTGCCATCACCTTCTCTGTTAGCTATAACTACCTTTCTTCTCTCTCAGGTCAAATGAAATGCTCCAGAGGTAAAACTGTTTCACTTTCCACGGAAGCTTACTGACACGTTGAATGTTTACATCATTTTCTGTTTTTAGTACCGAAGGTGTCCGAGGAATCCCAATGTAGTTGGAAAAAAGATCAAAACACAGGATCAAATAGTGACAAACATGTTTGCCATCTTGTAAGTAAATAGATTAGGTTCTCTTTCCCAAATTCATTGCACTTAACAATTTTTATTTCATTTATTCTAACTCAGGGAGCACAATTGTGATTACAATAAACCACCCAGAATTCAGGCACAATGATTATAATGATTATACTTAGCAACAAGTTTACTAAGTAAGTGCATCCAATAGAAGTAAACTTAACTATTAACCACAATTGCCACAATACATTCCTCAGAAGCTTGGAGGCCCAGCTGAAAATGGTTATAGCTCTAGTCCTTTTCCTCCTGTTGTGTTCTGTTGTTTGCAGATTCTCTTTGTTTTTCTTTTATGTTTGCTCACCCTCAATCCCCATACTTTACGCACCTTCTTCTATCTTTCTTGCTAACTACCAATTCAAAAATTCTGTCACGCTTCAGTGACACGCTTGTTGGATATTTCAACCTCAGCTTTGTTCTTTCTGCTCCTTAATCAGTAGTTTTGACTCTATTTATTTCAAGTACTGTACTTTACCAGCATGTGATGAAAGAAGATACAATCGTGGCATTGAAAAGACTGCTAAACAGACTCAAGAATACATAGAGAATGGGGGGATATGGTACATGGACAGGCAGAAGAAGGTTAATTTGGCATTCCGCTTGGCTCAGACGTGCTGGCTCAAGGGTCCTATTCCTGTGCAGTCAGGGCAACTTCTTTATCATCTTCATATTGGCACCTGAGGTTATGCTCACAAACTCGTTGGAAAAACTTTAACATTAGACTGTAAGCAGTAGAAGCCATTCGGCCTCTCATGCCTATTCTAGGTCTTCCCCCTTCCTTTCTGGTCCTGAGTTTGATCTCAGCCCAAAACATTGACTGTTTATTTATTTCCATAGACACTGCTTGACTTGCTGTATTCCACCAGTATTTTATGTGTCTTGGACTTCCAGCATCTGTAAAAGTTCTTGTGTTTTACAAAATTTTTAACTCCCCCCCCCCCCAATTTCCTTATTTTCTTTATAATTTCTCTTATCCCTTCCTTTAAATTTAGTAACCTTAATAAAAGTAATTTCAATAAATTTAATAACTTTAACTGATCTTTTCCATTTTTATAAGTAGGTACATTAAATGTCAGAGAAATATATACAATATACATCCTGAAATTCCTTTTCTTCGCAAACATCCATGAGAACAGAGGAGTGCCCCAAGGAATGAATGACAGTTAATTGTTAGAACCCCAAAGCCCCCCCAGCTCCCCTTCCATGCACAAGCAGCAGCAGCTGTAAGGCAACAACCCCACCCACCCCACCCCCCCCCCGTACCAGCAAAAACACCCCCTGTGCTAAGCACTCAAGTGTGCAGCAAAGCATTAATAAAGACACAGGCCTGCAGTACCCCAAAGACTACTTGTTTGACCGTATTCGACATGCCATAGGCTCTCTCTCCCTGATAAGGAAAAAAGAAGTTTCCCATTTCACAGCGAGAGGGGAGACATAACAAAGCAACTCGCTGAGTTATGATGTCAGAAGTCTGTTGCATCGATTTTTCTGAGCTCAGTGCCTCCCGGCTCACAGACAGCGGCAAGCCCGCTGCTTCTGATCTTCCTTGTTCTCCCGTGACGCATCAGTCGGCGGCACCAGCCTTGAATCAGCCTGACTCCAGAGCCACAAAAAACCGGCACCCTGAAGGCACGCTAGTCTTCCAGGCCGCGTCCCTGGGATGTCAAAAAGCAGCTGGTCGTGAGGCCCTGAGAGTGGGTTCCATTCCTGCAACGACCAGAAGTCAGGGTGTAGCTCTAGGTCAGAGTCTTCAAAAGGGCCTTGAAAGGGAATAAAAGAGATATCAAAGATAAGAATAAAACTGTTTGTGAAGATGCAAGCAAAGGATTCACCATTTAGTGCTCTCTTCTGATAGTTTGAAAATAGTTTTTACATAGTGTGATATAATATTTCTTGTGAGTCTACTCTTGAATACTGCTTTCTCTTTCCTGCTCCTCTGTTGAATTCTGATAATTTCCCATTCCACATGCTTCGTATTCTTTCAGCAATGTAGTAATCCTTTTTCATTACTATACTTACTTTTCCTTCATCTTGTGACTGAACCACTTTTTTGTCTTTAAGAAGATATATGTTATGTGTAATATTCATTCTTTGGTACATTTGTGATTCCAAGATTGAAAGGCTTTTTGATGGCTCTGGGCCAATATTCACTAGAATTCAGAAGAATGAGGGGTGACCTCATTGAAATCTATCGAATGGTGAAAAGGCTTGACAGAGTGATGTGGAGAGGATGGTTTCTATGGTAAGTGAGTCTAAGACCAGAGGGCACAGCCTCTGAATAGAGGGGCATCTTTTAGAATGGAGATGAGGAGGAATTTCTTTAACCAGAGAGTGGTGAATCTGGAATTCTTTGCCACAGGCATCTGTGGAGATAAAGTCTTCATGTATATTTAAGGCAGAGGTTGATAGATTCTTGATTTGTCAGGGCATGAAGGGATATGGGGAGAAAGCAGGAGATTGGGCTGAGAGGAAAATTGGATCAGCCATGATGAAATGGCAGAGCAGACATGATGGGCCAAATGGCCTAATTCTGATCCGATATCTTATGGCCTTACGGACTTTATTACCAGGGCAACAATGTTAAATGACATTACGTACTGGTTTTGAGCATTCTTAAGCAGATGATAAGCTTTGTAAACAATAATACTCGCATGATCAGTAGGATGGGATTTAATTTCTAGTCATTCATAAGAAGACAGCGACATGCTTAGCACATTTAAATGATTGAGACCAAGTCTAGGAAAGGAATACAGGAGTAAGTAATGGAGGTCCAGAACATCAAATTATTATTGGCAAAGAGAGCCTGTCTGCTGGAAAATTAGACCAGGTGTAGTGAATCTCAATAACAGGATCATTGTTACAATTCTGCACTGAAGATGTGCGAGTGCAGCGGCCTCTCGGGGGCCAACTAAAGGTGTTTTTTTCTTTATAAAGTTAACTTTTTTATGATCGCAAGGCAATTCTACTCCAAGAACTTCAGGTACTGGAGGTTTACTCCATTCTTGAGCTGCTCAATGATCAGACTGGCTGGACTGGTGTCAGTGGAGCCATCGAACATAGGGAAAGGAAACTATCGGGATATTGGAGGAACCTGACAAGACGTTGGAGGAGCTGGTCAATATGTCGGCAGAACCGGCTTGGGTTTGGAGGAGCTGACCTGGCTGCAAACATCAGAGTTGGTGCAGTATAACCGTGGGAGATTGTCTCGGACATTTCATTTGTGATCACAAGACTCTGTTGGGCAGTGATAATGTAAGTTGCTGCAGGCATGTTACCCTTGTCTGGTGGAGGGACAGATGACATGGGAACAGCGTTGTCTTGGCTGTAGCAGGGACTAGGCCTCAAGCCGGAGGCTTGCTTGCTGCTGCAGAGCAGCTGAGAGATGCTGAAGCGCTGCAGCATTGTGTCCACAATCGGCTGTGGCCTAGCCTCTCCCGTGTTTGAGCAGTGGAATAACAGGCTGGATTGTGGGCAACTGCACACTACCAAGATACTGTACCATTGATTGTCAGACATTGTCATTCAAGGTCTTGGATTATATTAGTGGGATTTTTGACTGAGTATGCTTCTTTGCTCACTACTTTTGAATTATGTTACTTGCTATTTTGAAGTTTGCTTCCTATTTTGAATGTTTTGCTCCTTGGCCTCAGATGAACACTGTCTCATTCAGCTGTATCTGTGTATGGTTTGAATGATAATTGAGCTTGGTTTGATTTGAGAACCTGGTCCTATTGAAGACTGTTGCTGATAATTCACGAGGACTGGATAGGTGTCAATGTAAAATACTATTTTCCATTTAGATTATTCTTTCTCTGTAAAACAACTCAGGAAATTTATGTCTATGGTATTGTATAAATGCAAATTGTTTTGTTTTAGAATTTTCCAAACAAAAAAAAAGAGACCTTGAAACATATGTTAACGTTTTCATAGAATGAATGAACTTTAAAAAATAAATTACTTGCTTCAAGGAGCAGCAAGACTTGTGCTTCAATTATGTTTGGCTTTGGGCATCATTGTTATTTATTTTACTGCAAAATAGGGAAGTGTTTTCTTTTAAGCAACCACTTGCATGGCAATGAATATCTGTATCAATTACCATCTATATGAATTAGCAATGACAGCATTTTTGTTGAAAGTTAGTAGTGCATTAAAACTTATTAATCAACACATAACTCATAATTTGCCGTTATCACCAATTTTATGCCAGCTAAATGTGTGGAAACTTTATTAACAGTTCATAAATTTGATCTTATTCTCTTGAGAAAACCCTATAGTTATTTTCTGTGTCATCAGTTCATAGAGACATAGAGTTATACTGCACAGAAGCAGGCAACCAAGTTGCCCCCCGCCTCACCCCACAGCTCATGCCAGTTCTCTGAGTTTGGCTCCTAGCCCTCTAAAATTGTTCTATTCTATCCAAACATTCCTGTCTGTAGAAATATCTTTTTAATATTGCACAGTACATCCTAACACTCCAATACTTATTTTGTTGGCTCACTCAATAAACCCACTAACCTTTTTGTGGAAACCCTACTACTCAGATCCCTTGTAAAACTTTCTGCTTTCACCTTAAACCTGTGCTCTTTAGTTTTATGCTCACCTCTCCTTGGAAAAATATAGTGACAGTTTTCCTTATTTATGTCATGATTTGATGTACCTCTCTAATGTCTCCCTCAGCCTCTGATGCTCCAGCCTTTCCTGTCTCTCCATTTAACTTAAGCACTCCAGTGCGAGTAGCATTTTTGTTACTCTCTTCTGCACACTTCCCAGTTTAACAGCAAGCTTCCTGTAGTTAGGCCATTAGAAGTGCACACAGAACTCAGAGTATAGTTTCATCAGCCTCACTTATACCCGGTACATGTTGTCCTAACTTTTCCACTCAGTGAATTAGTAAGTGACATCACAGCGTTGAAGTTATGGGGTGGAAATAGCTCTGTAAAATAAGAGTTTGCGAAAAAAAATCTGTAGGTTTTATAAATACAGGAAGTTACTTCAGTGGTGGGAAAGTTGTTAGAGAAAATCCTGAGAGGCAGGTTTCACGAGCATTTGGGGAGACATAATCTGATTAGGGATAGTCAACATGGCCTTGTGAAGGGCAAGCCCTGCCTTACGAGCCTGATTGAATTAGACCATAAGACAAAGGAGCAGAAGTCAGCCATTCAGCCCATCGAGTCTGCTCCGCCATTTTATCATGAGCTGATTGATTCTCCCATTTAGTCCCACTCCCCTGCCTTCTCACCATAACCTTTGATGCCCTGGCTACTCAGATACCTATCAATCTCTGCCTTAAATACACCCAATGACTTGGCCTCCACTGCCGCCCGTGGCAACAAATTCCATAGATTCACCACCCTCTGGCTAAAAAAATTTCTTCACATCTCTATTCTGAATGGGTGCCCTTCAATCTTTAAGTCATGCCCTCTTGTACTAGGCTCCCCCACCATGGGAAACAATTTTCCCACATCCACTCTGTCCATGCCTTTCAACATTCAAAATGTTTCTATGAGGTCCCCCTCATTCCTCTAATCTCCAAGGAGTACAGTCCAAGAGCAGTCAAACATTCCTCATAGGTTAACCCTCTCATTCCCAGAATCATTCTAGTAAATCTTCTCTGAACCCTCTCCAATGTTAGCACATCCTTTCTTAAATAAGAAGCCCAAAACTGCACACAGTACTCCAAGTGCGGTCTTACCAATGCCTTATAGAGCTTCAACATCACATCCCTGCTCCTATACTCTATTCCTCTAGAAATGAATGCCAACATTGCATTCACATTCTTCACCACCAACTCAACCTGAAGGTTAACCTTAAGGGTATCCTGCACAAGGACTCCCAAGTCTCATTGCATCTCAGAACTTTGAATTCTCTCCCCACTTAAATAATAGTCTGCCTGTTTATTTCTTCTACCAAAGTGCACAACCATACACTTTCCAACATTGTATTTCATTTGCTACTTCTTTGTCCATTCTTCTGATCTATCCAAGTCTCTCTGCAGACTCTGTGTTTCCTCAGCGCTACTGGCCCCTCCACCTGTCTTTGTATCATCAGAAAACTTATCCACAACCCATCTATTCCATAATCCTAATTGTTGATATACAACGTAAAAAGAAGCGGCCCCAACACTGACCCCTATGGAACACCACTAGTATCTGGCAGCCAACCAGAATGGGATCCCTTTATTCCCACTCTGTTTCCTGCCAATCAGCCAACGCTCTATCCACGTATGTAACTTCCCCGTAATTCCATGGGCTCTTATCTTGTTTAGCAGCCTCATGTGCGGCACCTTGTCAAAGGCCTTCTGAAAATCCAAATACACAATATCCACTGCATCTCCTTTGTCTAGCCTACTCGTAATTTCCTCAAAAGATTGCAATAGGTTTGTCAGGCAGGGTTTTCCTTTAAGGAAACCATGCTGAGGACGTAACAAAACACATTGATGAAGGTAGAGCAGTGGATGTAGCGCATATGGATTTCAATAAGGCATTTGATAGGGTTCCCCATGCAAGCCTCCTTCAGAAAGAAAGGAGGCATGGAATCTAAAAAGACCTTGCTTTGTGAATCCAGAAATGGCTTGCTCACACAAGGAAAAGAGTTTGTATTCTGCATGGTTGGTGACCAATGGTGTTCTGGAATGGTGACCAATCAATCTGTTCTGGAACCCCTCCTCTTTGTGATTTTTATAAATGACCTGGATGAAGAAGCAGAAAGGTGGGTTAGTAAGTTTGCTGATGACACAAACAATGGAGGTGTTGTGGATAGTCTGGAGGATTGTCAGAGGTTACACTGCGACAATGATAGGATGCAGAACTGGGCTGAGAAGTGGCTGATGGAGTTCAACCTAGATAAATGTGAAGTATTGGGTAGGTCAAATTTGAAGACAGGATATAGTAGTAATAGTAAGACTCTTGACAGTATGGAGGGTCAGAGAGAGATCTTGGTGTCCATAGGACATTCAATGCTGCTGTGCAGGCTGACAGTGCTGTTAAGAAGGCGTACAGTGTGTTGGCATTCATCAGCCGTGGGACTGAGTTCAAGAGCTGTAAGGTAATGTGACAATTATATAAGACCTTGATCAGATCCCACTTGGAGTACTACATTCAGCTCTGGTCACCTCACTAGAGGAAGGATGTGGATACTATAGAAAAAGTGCAGAGGAGATTTACAAGGATGTTCCTGCATTGGAGAGCATGACTTATGAGAATAGGTTGAGTGAACTCGGCCTTTTCCCCTTGGAGTGATGGGGGATAAGGGATGACCTGACAGAGGTATATAAAAGACATATATGAGAGACATTAATCATGTGGGTAGCCAGAGGCTTTTTCCCAGGGATGAAATGGCTAACATGAGAGGGCATAGTTTTAAGGTGCTTAGAAGAAGGTTACGGAGGGAATGTCAGGAGTAGGTTTTACACACAGAGAGCGATGGGTGCATGGAATGCACAACCAGCAATGGTGGTGGAGGCGGATACAATAGGGTTTTTTTAGAGACTCTTAGATAGATAATGGAGCTTCGACAAATAAAGGGCTATGTGGTAGGGTAACTCTAGGCAGTTTCTAGAGCAGGTTACATAGTCGGCATAACATTGTGGGTCGAAGGGCCTGTAATGTGCTGTAGTTTTCTATGTTCTATTCTGCAGATGCTGGAGATATTGAGCACACATAAAAGATACCGGAGGAACTCAGCAAGTCAGAGAAACGAACAAGGCTGGAGAGAGAAGGAGCAGGAGCTAGAATAACAATAAGGTGGGGGGGGAAGGGAAGGAGTAGGCAGTGGATGAGCGTAAAGTATGGACCAGAACGTTTAGTCTTTAGTGAGATTTAGTTGGAGGAGGGGCAGGACAGACAGCCCAATGTTCCAGAACCCATTGTTTTAAACATTATAGATGGGAGTGGCTGAATGGAAAGGCATGGCATTACTAGTCAGGTAAAATATCACAGCAGTGCTCACGTAGGACACACTGGAGCACTCATGTAGTGAGGATATAAGGATGATACTGAGGAATGAAAAGGGATGACCACATTAATGGGATTATGTTGTAGACCACCCAATAGTCTGTGGGATTTGGGGGAGCAAATTTGTAGAGAGCTATTGGACAGCTGCAAGAAAAATAAGGTTGTGATAGCAAGTGATTTTAACTTTTCATATATTGACTGCAACTCACATAATGTAAAAATATTGGATGGGATGGAGTTTATTAAATGTGTTCAGGAAAATTCCCTTAATCGATATATAGAGGTTCCGACTAGGAGAGTGTGATACTGGATCTTCTATCAGGGACTGAAACAGGACGGGTGATAGAAGTGTGTGCAGGGGAACATTTTGGATCAAGTTTTCATAATTTCATTATTCAAGATAATTATGGAGGATAGATTTGGTCCTCAGTTTGAGGTTCTAAATTGGTGGAAGGCTAATTTTGATGGTATTAGAAAGGATACGGCAGGAGTGAATTGGAATAGATTGTTCTGTGGTAAACGGATGCTTTGAAAGTGGGAAGCTTTCAAAAGTGAAATTTTGAGAATACAGAGTTAATGTCTTCTAGTCGGAATAAAAGGCAAGTCTACCAATATTAAGAAACCTTGATTTTCAAGAGTATTGTTGCCCTTGCTATGTATTTAGAAGGAGTTGCATTTCAGGTACTGGCAGCTAGCAACAAAGAAGGTATTTGAGGAGTATTAGAAGTATAGAACAGCCGAGAGAAATTGTGAGGGCTAAAGGAAGGCATGAGGTTGATCTAGCAGAAAAGTAGAAGGAGTATCCTAAGGCACATATATATCCTACAGATATATTAAGAGTAATAGGGTAGCAAGGGACAAATTTGGTCCTCTGGAAGATAAGAGTGGTCATCTACAGAACAGTGGCAAAGCAGCAGTGAGCAACAGCTTACAGAGGAGGAGGTGCTTGCTCTCGTTTGATGGCTCTGGATCTGCAGTAGGTGGAGTCTCGAAGAATGATGGAGGTCGCATCAAAACCTATTGAATGTTAGATTGGAACTGGAGATGATATTTCCAGTAGTGGGGAGTCTAGGATCAGAAGGCATTAAATAGAACTACATGCATTTAGAACAGAAATGACCAGGAATTTCTTTAACCAAAGAGTAGTGGTTCTGTGGAATTCATTGCTACAGACCACTGTGGAATAAGACCATTCAGTCCACTGAGTCTGCACCAAGGGATCAAGCATCTCCTCCTCTGTAAGCTGTTTAGTCTCTGCTCTCAGTGCTGCTTTGCCACCATTCTATAGATGACCACCCTTATCTTCAAGAGACCAAATTTGTCCCTTGCTACCTTATTACTCTTAATATCGCCCAGTCAAAAAAGAGAAATGATGAGTGGCTGAGCTCTAGCCTGGGCCACCGCTAAGTGGGACAACAAAACTATTTTTCCACTGAGATACATTGGGATGTTGACCATCTAAGAAGTGGAAGGAGGGCAGCAGATCGGATACTTCGCTGGCATCAAGGCTCACGCTCGGTGCTGGATTACACCTCTGATGTGGAATTAAGGACTGTAGTAGCACTGCTGGCCCATTACCATCACAGCCTCTCAGATCAATAGAAAGATGAGCTGTCTACCTGGGAGATGCCCACAAGCCTCAAAAGCCTATTCACTCTGGCCCTCCAAATTGTCAAGCTTCTTATGAATGACCCTCCAGACCATCAGCCTGTTCCATTTCCAAAATCATTTCAGGCTGCAAGGACCCTCATCATCAAAACCTTCAGAACCCATGGAGGTAGAAAGAGCTCCCATAACCCTCTCAAGAACATGAACATCAGTGGAGGAACAACTTGTGCAGTTACTGCAGAGTGGCCAATCATCCACACATCCAATGGCCACTACATCCAGGAAAATGGCACCACCTGGTAGAGACAATGGGTTTTCTGTCTGGTAGCATCCCCTGGCACCTCAATCCAGTGCCACAGCCTGACCCACTTTCTCTGTACTTGTCCAAATCCCGATGGCTCTACATGTATTGAAGGCTCCAGTAGAATCTGGTGCAACAGGAAACTTACTTGACTGGACACTGTGTGTGCAGCTTGGACTCCCTACTCTCACACTTCTTGCATCATTGCCATTGATGGGCATCCCTTGGAGTCTGAGACAACTTGCGCACATACGCATGAGAGAGCACAATGCGTCTATCCAATTCATCATGATCAACTCTCCCAACACTACTCTCACCTTGGGCTATCCCAGGCTCTCTACTCATGGCCCTCTCTTAGTCTGGTGATATAGTTTACTGCTCAGCCAAGGACACTCCCACTGGACCACTTGCCTGCAACCTCATTTGACTTCACCCCGTAAACCCATGGAGTTCGAGGAACCCATCAACCTCATCAAAATCCTACAGAAATACCACGACTTGGCCATCCTTTTCAGTAAAAAGGATGCCAACACTCTGCCCCCTCACAAACCACATGACTGCATGATCAATCTCCTCCTGGGCACCACTTGTCACAGAGGTCATCTGTACTCCCTCTCCTCTTCGGAGACCCAAGCTCTGAATGACCACCCCACTCCTCACGTTGCAACATTCTTTTTTGTTAAGAAGAAATATAGAGTTCTTTGCCCCTCTATTGACTACTATGGACAAAGTGAACATTAAGAAATGCTGCCATCTCCCCTTGATGAATAATGCATTCAAAACCCTTTGCTGGGCCCAGATCTTCACCAAAGTGGATCTATGGATTGCTTACAACCTGATTTGCACCTGCAGGGGGATGAGTAGAGGACAACATTCATAAACCTAAGTTCTCTTTAAGTTCTCATAAACATAAGTTCTCTTTTGGAAGAGGACAGCGAGGCTTGAGAGGAAGTGCGGCGGCGGCCATTTTCAAATTGTCCAATTTCTTCTCAGATCGGAGTTCTGAGAGGCGGGACTGCGCAGGCGCGTGAAGGAGGCCTGGGAAGGAGGGAAGATATATAAAGAACTCAGCCTTAAGAAGCGGGCAGCGGAGTGAGCCAGGCGCAGAGTGTAGGGCTTGGGCTCAGGGGGCTTAAGCGGAAGAGGGCACAGTAGGCTTATCTTTTAGTTCTTGTATTTTCAGTTATTTGGGAGGTATGAGTGTGAGGGCAGCTTGTTGTTCTCAGTGTCGGATGTGGGAGATCCTGGAGTCTCCGAGCCTCCCGGACGTCCACATCTGCGCCAGGTGCGCTGAACTGCAGCTCCTGAGGGACTGAGTTAGGGAACTGGAGCTGCAGCTCGATGACCTTCGCCTGGTCAGGGAGAGTGAGGAGGTTAGAGAGGAGTTACAGGCAGGTGGTCACTACGGGACCATGGGAGGCAGATAGGTGGGTTACAGTCAGGAAGGGGAAGAGGCAGGTACTAGAGAGTACCCCAGTGGCTGTACCCCTTGACAATAAGTACTCATGTTTGAGTACTGTTGGGGGGACAGCCTACCTGGTGAGAGTGACAGTGGCCGAGCCTCTGGCACAGAGGACAGCCCTGTAGCTCAGAAGGGTAGGGTTAGAAGAAAGAGGTCCATAGTAATAGGGGACTCAACAGTCAGGGGCTCAGACAGGCGTTTCTGTGGAGGTGACCGGGAGTCCCGGATGGTAATTTGCCTCCCTGGTGCCAGGTTTCGGGATGTTTCTGATCGCGTCCAAGATATCCTGAAGTGGGAGGGTGAAGAGCCAGAGGTCGTGGTACATGTAGGTACCAATGACATAGGAAGGAAAGGGGAAGAGGTCCTGAAACGAGAGTATAGGGAGTTAGGAAGGCAGTTAAGAAGAAGGACCGCAAAGGTAGTAATCTCGGGATTACTGCCTGTGCCACGCGACAGTGAGAGTAGGAATAGAATTAGGTGGAGGATGAATGCGTGGCTGTGGGATTGGAGCAGGGGGCAGGGATTCAAGTTTCTGGATCATTGGGACCTCTTCTGGGGCAGGAGTGACCTGTTCAAGAAGGACGGGTTACACTTGAATCGTGGGGGGACCAATATCCTAGCGGGGAGGTTTGCTAGGGCTACAGGGCGGACTTTAAACTAGTAAGATGGGGGGGCGGGAGACTATTTGAGGAGACTATGGGAGAGGAGGTTAGTTCACCAGTGGAGCAAGTAAATAGACAGTGTGTGAGGGAGGAAAGGCAGGTGATGGAGAAGGGATGCGCTCAGCCCGAAGATGTAGGGGAGAAGAAAGAAAAGGATAATAAATTTGAATGCATTGTTAGGGATGGAAAGAGAGGAGGAGATGGAGAGTATCTTAAATGTATCTATTTTAATGCTAGGAGCATTGTAAGAAAGGTGGATGAGCTTAAAGCGTGGATTGATACCTGGAATTATGATGTTGTAGCTATTAGTGAAACATGGTTGCAGGAAGGGTGTGATTGGCAACTAAATATTCCTGGATTTAGTTGCTTCAGGTGTGATAGAGTAGGAGGGGCCAGAGGAGGAGGTGTTGCATTGCTTGTCCGAGAAAATCTTATGGCGGTGCTTTGGAAGGATAGAGTAGAGAGCTCCTCTAGGGAGGCCATTTGGGTGGAATTGAAGAATGGGAAAGGTGCAGTAACACTGATAGGAGTGTATTATAGGCCACCTAATGGGGTGCGTGAGTTGGAAGAGCAAATGTGTAAGGAGATAGCAGATATTTGTAGTAAACACAAGGTGGTGATTGTGGGAGATTTTAATTTTCCACACGTAGACTGGGAAGCTCATTCTGTAAAAGGGCTGGATGGTTTAGAGTTTGTGAAATGTGTGCAGGATAGTTTTTTGCAACAATACATAAAAGTACCGTCTAGGGATGGGGCAGTGTTGGATCTCCTGTTAGGGAATGCGATAGGTCAGCTGACAGATGTATGTGTTGGGGAGCACTTCGGGTCCAGTGATCACAATAGCATTAGCTTCAATATAATTATGGAGAAGGACAGGACTGGACCTAGAGTTGAGATCTTTGATTGGAGAAAGGCTAACTTTGAGGGGATGCGAAGGGATTTAGAGAGAGTGGATTGGGTCAAGTTGTTTTATGGGAAGGATGTAATAGAGAAATGGAGGTCATTTAAGGGTGAAATTATGAGGGTACAGAATCTTTATGTTCCTGTTAGGGTGAAAGGAAAGGTTAAAGGTTTGAGAGCACCATGGTTTTCAAGAGATATTAGAAATTTGGTTCAGAAAAAGAGGGATGTCTACAATAGATATAGGCAGCATGGAGTAAAGGAATTGCTCGAGGAATATAAAGAATGTAAAAGGAATCTTAAGAAAATTAGAAAAGCTAAAAGAAGATATGAGGTTGGTTTGGCAAATAAGGTGAAAGTAAATCCGAAAGGTTTCTACAGTTATATTAAAAGCAAGAGGATAGTGAGGGATAAAATTGGCCCTTAGAGAATCAGAGTGGTCAGCTATGTGTGGAACCGAAGGAGATGGAAGAGATTTTGAATGATTTCTTCTCTTCGGTATTCACTAAGGAGAAGGATATTAAATTGTCTAAGGTGTGGGAAACAAGTAAGGAAGTTATGGAACCTATGACAATTAAAGAGGTGGAGGTACTGGCGCTTTTAAGAAATTTAAAAGTGGATAAATCTCCGGGTCCTGACAGGATATTCCCCAGGACCTTGAGGGAAGTTTGTGTAGAAATAGCAGGAGCTCTGACGGAGATCTTTAATATGTCATTAGAAACGGGGATTGTGCCGGAGGATTGGCGTATTGCTCATGTGGTTCCATTGTTTAAAAAGGGTTCTAGAAGGAAGCCTAGCAATTATAGACCTGTCAGTTTGACATCAGTGGTGGGTAAATTAATGGAAAGTATTCTTAGAGATAGTATTTATAATTATCTGGATAGACGGGATCTGATTAGAAGTAGCCAGCATGGATTTGTGTGTGGAAGGTCATGTTTGACAAACCTTATTGAATTTTTTGAAGAAGTTACGAGGAATGTTGATGAGGGTAAGGCAGTGGATGTAGTCTATATGGACTTCAACAAAGCCTTTGACAAAGTTCCACATGGAAGGTTAGTTAAGAAGGTTCAGTCGTTAGGTATTAATGCTGGAGTAATAAAATGGATTCAACAGTGGCTAGATGGGAGATGCCAGAGAGTAGTGGTGGATAATTGTTTATCGGGATGGAGGCCGGTGACTAGCAGGGTGCCTCAGGGATCTGTTTTGGGCCCAATGTTGTTTGTAATATACATAAATGATCTGGATGATGGGGTGGTAAATTGGATTAGTAAGTATGCCGATGATACTAAGGTAGGAGGTGTTGTGGATAATGAGGTGGATTTTCAAAGCTTGCAGGGAGATTTATGCTGGTTAGAAGAATGGGCTGAACGTTGGCAGATGGAGTTTAATGCTGAGAAGTGTGAGGTTCTACATTTTGGCAGGAATAATCCAAATAGAACATACAGAGTAAATGGTAGGCCATTGAGGAATGCAGAGGAACAGAGAGATCTAGGAATAACTGTGCATAGTTCCCTGAAAGTGGAGTCTCATGTAGATAGGGTGGTGAAGAGGGCTTTTGGAACGCTGGCCTTTATAAATCAAAGCATTGAGTACAGAAGTTGGGATGTAATGCTAAAGTTGTACAAGGCATTGGTAAGGCCAAATTTGGAATATTGTGTACAGTTCTGGTCACTGAATTATAGGAAAGATATCAATAAATTAGAGAGAGTGCAGAGACGATTTACTTGGATGTTACCTGGGTTTCAGCAATTAAGTTACAGAGAAAGGTTGAACAAGTTAGGTCTCTATTCATTGGAGCATAGAAGGTTGAGGGGGGATTTGATCGAGGTATTTAAAATTTTGAGAGGGATAGATAGAGTTGACGTGAACAGGCTGTTTCCATTGAGAGTAGGGGAGATTCAAACTAGAGGACATGATTTGAGAGTTAGGGGGCAGAAGTTTAAGGGAAACACGAGGGGGTATTTCTTTACTCAAAGAGTGATAGCTGTGTGGAATGAGCTTCCTGTAGAAGTAGTAGAGGCCAGTTCAGTTGTGTCATTTAAGGTAAAATTGGATAGGTATATGGACAGGAAAGGAGTGGAGGGTTATGGGCTGAGTGCGGGTAGGTGGGACTAGGTGAGATTAAGGGTTCGGCACGGACTAGGGGGGCCAAGATGGCCTGTTTCCGTGCTGTGATTGTTATATGGTTATATGGTTATATAACCCCACTGAATACTTAGTGATGCCTTTCCAACAGTCCAGCAATTTTCCAACCCTTCATCAACGATATCCTCTAACAGATAGTGCCCAGGTATATGTGAACCACAATGGCATCATCATCTCCCCCAAGAGCCCCAAAACCCACATCTGTCATATCCATTCAGTCTATTGCATCTCCTTGAAAACGAGCAGTGCTGCAAGTTAGAGAAATGCCAGTTACACACCTTAGTCATTTCCTTCCTGGTTTGCACCCTTTCACCCAAAAGCATAGCCATGGATCCAGAGGAAGTGCCCACCATCAGTGAAGGTCTCAACCATACTCCATCAAACAGCTACAGTGCTTCTTAAACTTCTCCACCTTCCACCGCCAGTTCATCAGAAACTCCAACCAAATTGCCACTCCTCATATCCATAACCATGTCACCTACTTCATGGATAACCTGGCATGCTTTCATTGAGCTCAGGGAACACTTCTCCTGCACTCCCACTCTCTGCCATACAGAAATTTTGTGGTGGAGGTGGATACCTCTGAGATGGGTGCTGGGGTCATCCTCTCCAAGCAAGGACCAGACAGGAAGATACAACTTCTTCCCATACAAGTCTAACTCTACACGATGTCATTATGGGGAAGGAGGCAGGGAGCCAATTGGCATCAAATAGGCATTGGAGGAATGGAGATATGGGCTGATGAGAAACACCCAGCACATCTGGACTGACAATCCTCATATTCATTCAACGGACCCACCAACTCAACCCACGCCAAGCTTGTAAGGCCAGCTTCTTTCTGCACTTCTTCTCCCACTGACCTGGCTCCAAGAACACTAAGGTGGATGCCCTGAAGTGAGAGTTTGACTCAGCTGAAATGGAGTTCAACCCTCAGCTCAGATCTTCACCCCGATCGACTGGGACCTTGAATACCAAGCCCGACAGCATAAGTCTGCTCCAACCAACACACCTGACAACGGCATGTACAAGCCAGTGGCCTTGCTCTCTGAGGCACTCCGGTGGGACCAGTCCTCCCTCCTGTAGGGCTGACCAGGTGCACAACGGACTCTGGATTTTCTGCAACACTGAGTCTGGTGACCCACTGCGATTGCATATGTACATCAATTCATTGCTGCCTGCCTTCAGTGTGCCCAGTCCAATTCCTTCAACCAGTGGCACTCTGGCTACCTGCAGCTACTGCAGGACCCACAACATCTGTGGTTTCACATTGTCACTTTCCAATGGGGCCACAGTGACCATGACCGTGGTGGACTGGTTCTCCAAGGTGCCCACTTCATTGCTCTCCCCATATTTTCATCAGCCTCTGAGAGGGCATTCTTGGTTCTGCAGCATATAGCTCACCTCCATAGTTTCTCTCAGGATTTTGTGTCAGATTGGGACCCACCATTCATCTCTTGCTTCCGGTGAGCCTACTGCTCCCTCCTCCACACTTCAGTGAGTTGGTCCTCTGGCTATCATCCTTAAGTTCCAATCAGCAAGTGGACAGCTTGCTCTTCACCAAGCTGTCCCACAATCTATAAGCCTCTTCTGCCATGGGTATCTCCCCTTTTGAAGTGCTTCATGGCTAGCAACCTCTGCTGAAGAGTCAACGGTGGAGATTTCATCTGCCAGGTTCACAACTGCCAGAATGCTCGGAGGAGGGCACAGAGGGCCAACTGTGTTTACTGTCACCAGTCTGGTTGCAGTTGACTACTCTGGCCTGGGAACTTTGTCTGGATGAGAACTTGAAATCTGCCCCTGTGCACTGACTCCCACAAACGCTCAAACTGGCTCACTGATCATTTCTAGCTTACTTATCACATCAATCCAGTCACTTAGTCACTGTTTGCCACTGGCTCTCAGGATCACACCTACCTTCCATGTGTTCTGCCTTAAGCCCAAGTCCAAGAACCTACAACTCATCGGATCCTGCACCTCCAGAAGCTAGGATAGTGGAAGGAGGTAAAACTTCACCAGCTGATGGGTTCATGTTGACATGTGCAGTACCTGGTGGACTGGGCAGGGTATGGCCTGGAGGAGAAATCTTGGGTGTCATTCAGTTACATTTTGGATCCACCGCTCATTGAGAAGTTCCACCTGACCCATCCAGATCATCCTGGGACTGTCAGGGGATGGCTGTGGAGGTAGGGTTTTCTAAGACCTGCACACAAAGGGTTCTGCTAGTCTCCACCCAGTGAACAGAAATCATCACCTGCCGCTTGTTTCCAACTCATCACCTGCAGCCTATTTAAACCCAGTTTGCATCCACAATCTATGTTCACTCATACAAACCAGCCAGCCTCAACCAGATGCTCCTAACCTTCAGTTCCCTTGTTGCCTTGTTGTGTTACGTGCCTGTTCTCTCTTATTTTGTGGTTTGTCATTTTGTGGTTTATTATTAGAGCTCACCACTAAATTGTCTCTGCTGCTCTGCATTTGGTCAAGCCTCCTGTATATTTCCTGATAGTAATAAGGACAATATGCCAGTCACCTCTCACTCAGTGCCTATGCCTCTGGGCTGCCATAAGTACATCATTAACAGCATTAACTAGTGCAGTTACAAATTAGCTGGTATGATGTTGGAGGTATGGTTGAAAGAAGATCATAGATGAAAGGACAGGCAGGTAAGCAGAAGGAGTGTGATATTTCTAAGGGTTAAAAAATGAAATCAGCTTCCTTGAAAGAGGTGACATGGGATTGGAAAACATAACCATATAACAACTACAGCACAGAAACAGGCCATCTCGGCCCTTCTAGTCCGTGCCGAATGCTTACTCTCACCTAGTCCCACTGACCCCCACTCAGCCCATAGCCCTCCATTCCTTTCCTGTCCATATACCTATCCAATTTTACTTTAAATGGCAATACCAAACCTGCCTCTACCACTTCTACTGGAAGCTCATTCCACACAGCTACCAGTCTCTGAGTAAAGAAATTCCCCCTCGTGTTACCCTTAAACTTTTGCCCCCTAAATCTCAACTCATGTCCTCTTGTTTGAATCTCCCCTAATCTCAATGGAAAAAGCCTATCCACGTCAACTCTCTCTATCTCCCTCATAATTTTAAATACCTCTATCAAGTCCCCCCTCAAACTTCTATGCCCCAAAGAATAAAGACCTAACTTGTTCAACCTTTCCTTGTAACTGAGGTGCTGAAACCCAGGTAACATTCTAGTAAATCTTCTCTGTACTCTCTCTATTTTGTTGACATCTTTCCTATAATTTGGTGACCAGAACTGTACACAATTCTCCAAATTCGGCCTTACCAATGCCTTGTACAATTTTTACATTACATCCCAACTCCTATACTTAATGCTCTGATTTATAAAGGCCAACATACCAAAAGCTTTCTTCACCACCCTATCCACATGAGATTCCACCTTCAGGGAACTATGCACCATTATTCCTAGATCACTCTGTTCTACTGCATTCTTCAATGCCCTACCATTTACCATGTATGTCCTATTTGAATTATTCCTACCAAAATGTAGCACTTCACACTTATCAGCATTGAACTCCATCTGCCATCGTTCAGCCCACTCTTCTAACTGGCCTAAATCTTTCTGCAAACTTTGAAAACCTACTTCATTATCCACAACGACACCTATCTTAGTATCATCTGCATACTTACTAATCCAATTTACCACCCCATCATTCAGATCATTAATGTATATGACAATCAACAGTGGACCCAGTACAGATCCCTGAGCACACTGGTGAAATGTAGAACACTGGTGTATAGAGTTAAGACACTGAAAGCGTAAAAAAAATCTGTTGGGTGTTATATACAGTGTCTATAAAATGTCCTCAGCCTCTTTGTAAGTTTTCATGTGTTATTGTTTAACAATATTGATTCACAGTGAATTCAATTTGGCTTTTTTAACACTGATCAACAGAAAAATACTTTATTATGGCAAAGTGATCTAAGTTAATGACAAATATAAAACACAAAATAATTGATTGTGTAAGTATTCACCCCCTTCAAGATAGTATTTAGTAAAAGCACCTTTGCAGCAATTACAGCCACTCCATTAACTTTGTTGTTCCTGTGTAGCTTTGGCTTTATGTTTGGGGTCATTGTCTTGTGGGAAAACAAATCTTCTCCTAAGTCACAGTTCTCTTGCGGGCTGTATCAGGCTTTCTTCCAGGATTTCCCTGTATTTTGCTGCATTCATTTTACCCTCTACCTTCACAAGTCTTCCAGGCCCAGCTGCAACAAAGCATCTCAACAGCATGATGCAACCACTACCATTCTTCACTGTAGAGATGACATGTTTTTGATGATGTGCAGTGTTCGGCTTATGCCAAACATATCATTTAGCCTGATGGCCTAAAAGCTCAATTTTGGTTTCATCAGACTATCGAACCTTCTTCCAGCTGACTTCAGAGTCTCCTACATGCCTTCTGGCAAACTCTAGCTGAGATTTCATGTGATTTTATTCAATAGTGGATTTCCCTTTGTCCCTCTCCCATAAAACTGTGACTGGTGAAGAACCTGGACAACAGTTGTTGTATCCACAGTCTTTCCCATCTCAGCCACTGAAACTTATACCTCCTCTAGAGCTGTCATTCATCTCTTGGTAGTCTCCCTCACTAGTCCCCATCTTGGGAGGTCACACAGTTTTTGAAGATGGCCTGCTCTTTGTAGATTTACAGCTGTGCCATATTCTTCTCATTTCTTGATGATTGACTTAACTGTACCCCAAGGGATACTCAGTGACTTAAAATTTTTCTTGTATCCATTTCCTGACTTGTGCTTTGCAATAATCTTTTCACGGAGTTGTTCGGAGTGTTCTTTTGTCTTCATGGTGTAGTTTTTTGCCAGGATACTGATTCACCAGCAGTTAGAACTTCCAGATACAGGTGTATTTTTACTACAATCAGTTGAAACACCCTGACTGCACTGAGGTCTCCAAAAACAGATCTCCATTTAACTAATCATGTGACTTCTAAAACTAATTGGCTACATCAGTGATGATTTGGTATGTCATACTAAAGGGGATGAATACTTATGCCATCAATTATTTTGTGTTTTATATTTGTAATTATTGGATCACTTTGTAGAGATCTGTTTACACTTTGACAAAAAAGAGTATTTTTCTGTTGATCAATATCAAAAAAAAAACGAATTAAATCCAGTGATTTATTGTTGTAGAAACATAGAAAACCTACAGCACAATACAGGCCCTTCAGCCCACAAATCTATGCCGAATACGTCTTTACCTTAGAACTACCTAGGCTTACCCAAAGCCCTTTAGTTTTCTAAGCTCCTTGTATCCATCCAGGAGTCTCTTAAAAGACCCTATCATTTCCGCCTCCACCACCGCTGCCGGTAGCTCATTCCACACACACACCACTCTCTGTAAAAAGCTTACTCCTGACATCTCCTCTGTACTTACTTACAAGCACATTAAAACTATGCCCTCTTGTGCTAGCCTTTTCAGCCCTGGGAAAAAGCCTCTGACTCTCTACACAATCAATGCCTATGTGGTATAATAATAAAACATGAAAACTTCCAAGGTGGGGTGGTGAATACTTTTTATAGGCACTGTATATACAGGCCTCTGAACAGTAGCCAAGATGTTTGGTACAAATTATAACAGGAGATAGAAAAGGCATCTAGACATGGGGGGACTTCAACATTCAGGTAGATTATGAAAATCAGGTTGGTGCTCAATGCAAAGAGGATGAATTTGCCTACAGCATGGCTTTGTAGAGCAGCTTGCAGGTGAACCCACTGGAAAAAAGGAAATTCTCAATCGGGTGCCATGTAATGAACCAGATTGAATAGAGAGCTTAAACTAAAGGATGGTGATCGTAATATGACAGAGTTCATCCTGCAGATTGAAAGGGAGAAGCTAAAATCAGATGTATCAGTATTACAATGGAGTAAAGGAAATTACAGAGGCATAGGAGTGGAGCAAGTCAAAATTGACTGGAAGGGGACACTAACGAGGATGACGGCAGATAATAACAGATGGAGTTTCTGGAAGCATTTTGGAAAGTGCAGGATAAATACATCCCAAAAAATAATTATTCTTAAGGGAAAGTGAGTCAACTGTGGTTGACAAGGGGAGTCAAAGACAGCATAAAAGCAAATTAGAGAGCATGTAATATAACAAATCTGATCGGGAAGTTTTTAAAAACCAACAGAGGGTAGCTAGATAAATGATAAGGAGAGAAAAGATGAAATATGAAGTTAAGGTAGCCAATAATATGAAAGATACCAAAGATTTTTTCAGATGTATAACGATTAAAAGAGAGGACAGAGTGGATATCGGACTGCTGGAAAATTACACTGGAGAGATAGTAATGGGGGACAAAGAAATAGTAGACATACTAATTAAGTATTTTGCGTTGGTCCCTACTGTGGAAAATGCCAGGAGTATGCCAGAAATTGGACACTGTTGGGTGGGGGTGTGGCAGAAATGTGTGTAGTTGCTGTTACTAAGGGGAAGGTGCTTGAAAAGCTGAGAGGTCTGAAGGTAGATAAGTCCACCTAGGGCAGATGGACTATACCCCAGTATTCTGAAAGATGTAGTTGAAAAGATTGTGGAGCCATTAGTAATGATCTTTCAAGAATCGTGGAATCCTGGAATGGTTCTAGAGGATGGAAAATTGCAAATATCACTCCAGTCTTTAAGAAGGAAGGGAGGTGATGCACCATCAATAATTCTTGGAGACAGGAAGTGAATGATAGGCTTTTATTAACAGCAAAAGGGAGCACGGAATCTCGAAGACTGAGGGAGGAGCAGTGCCCCAAACGTCTTTATACAGGGGCCTGTGGGAGGAGCCACAGGAGCAGTCAGCAGAGGGGTGTGTCCAGACAGATATACATAGTTCACCACAGGAAGCAAAAAAAAAACAGAATATTATAGGCCAGTTTGCCTAACTTCAGTTTAAGAAGTTTCAGTTCATGATTTAGAATAAGGTTTCAGAGTAACTGGAGGCTCATGATAAAATGGACTGAAATCAGCAGAATAATCTTGCCTGGCAACTCTGTTGGAATTCTTTCAGGAGCCCATGGTATTACAGGAAAGAATAGCATGGATAGAAGATTGGCAAGAGACAAAAGTGGGAATAAAGGGGGTCTTTATGGATGACTGCCGGTGACTAGTGGCATTCCTCAGGGGTCAATGTTTGGATGTCAAATTATATGTCAATGATTTGGATGATGGAATTGATGGCTTTGCAGCCAAGTTTGCAGTTGATACAAATATAGATGTAGGAGCAGGTAGTAGTGAGGAAGCAGGGAAGCTGCTGAAGAACTAAGATTAGAAAACTGGGCAAAGAAGGGGCAGATGGAATACAGAGTAGGGAAGTACATAGTCAAGTGTATAGTAAAAGGAATAAAAGCTTAGACTATTTTTGAAAGAACTACATTAAAAGGCATTTGTCAGACTTGGAGTGTGCAAGCAGTTTTGGGCCTCCATTCTAAGAAAAGATATGCTGTCATTGGAGAGGGTCCAGAGGAGGGTCAGAAGAATGATTCCATGAATGAAAGGTTTAATGTATGATCAGTTTTTGATGACTCTCAGCCTGTACTCACTGGAGTTTAAATCAGATATTGAAAGGCTTGGGTAGAGTGGATGTGGAGATGATGTTTCCTGTAGTGGAGGAATCTAGGATCTGAGGGCACAGCTTCAGGACAAAAAAGAAATGAGGAGGAATTTCTTTAGCCAGAGGGTGGTGAACATATGGAATCCATTGCCACAGACAGCTGTGGAGGCCATGTTATTGGGTAGAGGTTGACAGGCTCTTGCTCAGTAAGATTCTCAGAGATTATGTGGAGAAAGCAGGAGAATGGAGTTGTGAAAGATAATAAATCACCCATGATGGAATAGCAGAACAGAATTGATGGGCTGAATGGCATAATTTTGCTCCTATGCCTTATGGTCTTATAAGAGAAGAATATCATTAATCCCTGGACAGGATAAACATTCTAATATTTGTGTGTTTTTTCTGCAATTTTATTAATCTTGTCCAGTGTGTTTACTCGCTCTAGAGCAACATAAGCACTTTTGATTTCCTTCATAAACCTTGCAACACCATACATTGTAAATAAGATCCCTGCAAAACAATGTCCTTATGAAATAATACACATAAAATCCTTATCTCACAATCTTGAATGCAGATATAAATGTGTTATTTCAGACCAGTTTGTAGTGTAAAAAGAAAGCATATGCTTGAGTTCCTTTCTTACTTCTTGCCTAGGTTCCTGGTAGAGGATGACTATGAATGACAAGTAGCACGATGTCCACTATCAATATGGACGATAAGAATATTTTCATCTCAGTCTTGACTTCCAAAAAAGCTTTCAGACTGCATCATCCCCAGATTCTGCATTGACTTCAGGGATTGGGGCAACTCATATGCCCCATTGGTATCTATGGTGCTGAGGGGGAGATATTGATAGCTTCAAGTTTCTAGGTTAAACATTGCCAGTACCTTGTCTTGGTCCAAACATTTAGACATTATGGCCAAAAGAACATAACAGCTCCTCTACTCACTCAGGAGGCTCAGAGAGTCAGCACATCCCTATTGAATCTCAACAACTTCTCTAGGTGCACCACAGAAAGCATCCTATCAGATTACTAGATGGGGGAAAATCTTATTCCTTTGTTCAAAAAATGGAGTAGGGATAACCCTGGGATCCATAGACCAGTGAGTCTTACTTCAATGGTGGGAAAATCATTGGAGAAGATTCTTGAGCTAGGATTTTCGAGCATTTGGAAAAGCATAGCCTGATTAGGGATAGTCAGCTTGGCTTTGTGAGGTGCAGGTCATGCCTCACAAGTTTGATTGAATTGGTGGAGAATGTGATAATGCTTATTGATGAAGGCAGAGTAGTGAAGGTGGTGTATATGGATATTAGTAAAACATTTGAGAAGGTTTCCTATGGCAGGCTCATTGAGAAAGTCAGAGGGTATGAGACCCACAGAAACTTGACAGTGCTAATTCAGAATTGATTTGCCCTTAGACGGGAGAGAATGCTTGTTGATAGACCATATACTGCCAGGAGGTCAGTGACCAGTGGTGTTCTGCAGGGATCTGTTCTGGGACACCTTCTCTTAGTGAATTTCATAAATGACTTGGATGAAGAAGTCGAAGGGTGGGTTAGTAAGTTTGCAGATGACATGCATGTTGATGGAGTTGTCAATGACGTAGAAGGTTGTCGTAGCTTGCAATGGGTCATTAATAGGATACAGAGCTGGGTTGAGAAGTGGCCGATGGAGTTCAATCCGGAAAAGTCTTAAGTGATTCACTTCGGACAATCAAATTTGAAGACACAATACAGATTTAATGGCAGGATTCTTAGCAATAGGGAGGAAAAGCGAGATATTGGGATCATGTCCATAGAATGCTCAAAGTTGTTGTGCAACTTGATCGACTGGTTTAGAAGGAGTCGGCATTCATTAGACAGGCCATTGAGTTTAAGAGCCAAAAGATGAACAGTTCTATCAAACTCTTGATTCGACCACATTTGGAATACAGGTGGCCCTGCTTTTCAAACGTTCGCTTTACGACAACTCGCTGTTATGAAAGACCTACATTAGTACCTGTTTTTGCTAACCAAAGAGGATTTTTGTTTTTACGAAAAAAGACGCCCGCTTTATATGTGTGTTTACCCGGAGAAAGACTACAATGACCCTGAAGCAGTTGTTTGCGTATGCGTGTACGTGCCAATTTTTTTTCTCCAAATCGATTTTGGCTCACTGCCTTCCAGAGTTTGTTAAGTGAAACTACACAGTACGTACAATATTTCTGCTTTATATAGGGTGTAAATTTATCATATCATTCCTGCTTTTACTATATGTTAGTGTTATTTTAGGTTTTATGTGCTATTTGCTTTGATTTGGTAGGTTTTTTTTGGGCCTGGGAACACTCAAAAATTTTTCCCATACAAATTAATATTAATTGCTTCTTCTATTTACGACATTTCGGATTACAAACGGTTTCATAGGAATGCTCTACCTTCGGATTGCGGGGGAAACCTATTGTCCTGATGAAGAGTTTCAGCCCGAAACATTGACTGTTCATTTACTTCCGTAGATGCTGCCTGACCAGCAGAGTTAGTCCAGCATTTTATGTGTGCTCCTCTGAAATTCCAGCATCTGCAGGATCACTTGTGTTTGGAATATTGTGTTCAGTTCTGGCCACCTGGATATAGGAAAGATATGAAGGGAGGGGGAGCAGCCAGATGTCCTGGTACATATTGGCACCAATGACAGAGGTAGGAAAAGCAAGAAAGTCCTGGAAAGATTTTAGAGGGTTAGAAAAAAAGTTGAAAAGCAGGATTACCAGGGTAGTCATCTCTGGAATGCTGCCTGTACCAAGCACCTGTGAGGGTAAGAATAGGAACATTTGGCAGATAAATCCATGGCTGAGGAAATGGTGCAGGGGTCAGGGACTCAGATTTCTGCATTAGGATCTCTTCTGGGGAAGGTAGAACCTGTACCAAAGGGATGGGTTTCACTTGAACTGGATCATTCAATCATGGCTGATTTGCTTTACAAGTCCTTCTTCCTTTCTTCTCTCTGTAACCCGTTACTTCCTCCAATGGCCTCTGCTCGAAATGCCACTCCATTGCAACAATGAGCGCCCTATAGTCACACTGCTTAGCTGGCACTTGGTCGAATAGGCAACCCCCTTCAGCACCAGGGCAGTGTGCACCACTGTCTCAGTGGGGCTCCACCCATTATGCCATGTGGCAAGTTTGACGTGCCAGGTAAAGCCTCAGACAGCTGGTACCATTGTATCTGGGAGCTTCAGGGTGAACTTTGTGGCATGAGTTGCTGAGGTCTTCCTCTTGCCCTGGTGGCATCAGTGGTGCCTGTCATGTTGCCCGTCCTCCCATGGCTGCGGTGCCCTAGGTTTCCCGGTTCAGGTCATGTGCGTTTGAGAGGCTGGGTGCACTTGCCCCAGAAGGGTTCCCTGGGAAGGAATGATGCTCTGTTTCCAGTTACTCACTGTGGGTCCTGCCTCATTAACCTGGCCCGGAGATGCGGGGCAGGCATACTGCTCAGTTCTTTGATTTGTTCCCCGGGTCTTAAGGTGCTCCATCTGATGTCAGCTCTTTAAATTTCTAATTTCACCATCAATTTATAATCCTTCTCCTGACAGCAGCGGGGCAAGTTTTCTCATCCATAATGACAGACCAGTAAAGTGAGTTTAACTCAACTGTTACAAGTGCAGGGCACAGACACAGAACAGTGCTAATTGATAGTTACTAGGAAGGCCAGGGAGCGAGGACAAAAATGTCAACGTGAATGTAAACAATGGATAACAAACTGGGAACCTGGACTAGGACTTGGACTTGGAAATTGGATCTTGACTCGGACTCAGAACTGAACTGGGACTCAGCCTGGACTCAGAACTCGACTCAGAGACTAGAATTGGAACACAAAGCCTGGAACTGGAACGTGGGTTGGAGGACTTGGACAACGGGGAGTCAGACTACCCAACTCGGAGTGGTGACAAATGGCCAGATCTACTCAGCTGGAAGGACAAGGAGACAAAATACTCAACTCGGAATAGCGGCAAACGGCAGGGCCTACTCAGCTGGAAGGACTAGGACAACAGGCACTCGACTCGACCCAGGAACAGCAGACAACAGGCTCTCAACTCGACCCAGGAACAGCGGGCGACAGGCTCTCGACTCGACCCAGGAACTGCACACATCAGGCTCTCGACTCGACCCAGGAACAGCAGACGACAGGCTCTCGACTCGACCCAGGAACAGCGGACGACAGGCTCTCGACTCGACCCAGGAACTGTACACATCAGGCTCTCAACTCGACCCAGGCACAGCGAGCGACAGGCTCTCGACTCGACCCAGGAACAGCGGACGACAGGCTCTCGACTCGACCCAGGAACAGCAGACGACAGGCTCTCGACTCAACCCAGGAACTGTACACATCAGGCTCTCAACTCGACCCAGGCACAGCGAGCAACAGGCTCTCGACTCGACCCAGGAACAGCGGACGACAGGCTCTCGACTCGACCCAGGAACAGCGGACGACAGGCTCTCGACTCAACCCAGGAACTGCACACATCAGGCTCTCGACTCGACCCAGGAACTGCACACATCAGGCTCTCGACTCGACCCAGGAACAGCAGACGACAGGCTCTCGACTCGACCCAGGAACAGCAGACGACACGCTCTCGACTCGACCCAGGAACTGCACACATCAGGCTCTCGACTCGACCCAGGAACAGCACACATCAGGCTCTCAACTCGACCCAGGAACAGCGGGCGACAGGCTCTCGATTCGACCCAGGAACTGCAGACGACAGGCTCTCGACTCGACCCAGGAACAGCACACATCAGGCTCTCAACTCAACCCAGGCACAGCGGGCGACAGGCTCTCGACTCGGCCCAGGAACAGCACACATCAGGCTCTCAACTCAACCCAGGCACAGCGGGCGACAGGCTCTCGACTCGACCCAGGAACTGCACACATCAGGCTCTCAACTTGGCCCAGGAACAGCAGACGGCAGGCTCTCGACTCGACCCAGGAACAGCAGACGGCAGGCTCTCGACTCGACCCAGGAACAGCAGACGACAGGGTCTCGACTCGACCCAGGAACAGCAGACGGCAGGCTCTCGACTCGACCCAGGAACAGCAGACGACAGGGTCTCGACTCGACCCAGGAACAGCAGACATTAGGCTCTCGACTCGACCCAGGAACAGCAGACGACACACTCTCGACTCGACCCAGGAACTGCACACATCAGGCTCTCGACTCGACCCAGGAACAGCAGACGACAGGCTCTCGACTCGACCCAGGAACTGCACACATCAGGCTCTCGACTCGACCCAGGAACAGCAGACGACAGGCTCTCGACTCGACCCAGGAACAGCGGACGACAGGCTCTCGACTCGACCCAAGAACAGCGGACGACAGGCTCTCGACTCGACCCAAGAACTGCGCACGACAAGTTCCCGACTCAACCCAGTCTCAGCCAGCCATGAAAACGACAGAATTCGACTCTTACTTGGATTAGCGGCAAAACGGCCGGCAATCCAGCTGGACATGAAAACGACAGAATTCACTAAGCAGTCACGGCACTGAAGCAATTAGATTCTACGATTCTTGGCAGCCCCAGGATAAGCATAGCCGCCTTGCTGAGATAACTGGCTTCCGGTGACTGGTTACCGGTGATGAACTACCGATGACAGGCCAGCCACTGAGTAGCTGTAACCCGGAGCCTTTTATGCTGTCTGTTCGAAATGAAGATCAGGTGCCTTAATCCAGGTGCCCAGCAGAACACGGGGAAAGGGAAATAACTGGAATGAGGAGTCCACGGACCGGACCGTGACATCAACTGCCGTTTTTATTGCAACAAGTACAAAATCAGGCCGAGCGTGATGACCTGGGCAGAGAACTCACTCAGTCACATACAAACAGGGAGGAGGTGACCTTCACACACCCTGGGTACTGTCAGAGTGACCCACAAATACACATACGAACAACTGTATAACCCAAGCTAAGATGAACTGGAATAAATGAACTGGAATTTCCCACCATAATCCCATGAAAGCATTTTAATGCAATAAATAGCACTACTCGTTAGATATGCTGACTATGCTTCCCCCACCTCCCTGGGTACTACAATGTTATGTGCTTTGATTCATCTAGTAATGTGAATCTGAGGACTCCTGTAGCTACCTTGCAGTAACACCTGATCTTTCCCAGTTAGCACTCAAAATCTCTACTCACCTGAACTGTTCAAACACAGCTGATTTTCTTGTTCTATTTCCAGTGGTCCTCAGTGCCAACAGGAGCTCATTGCATTTGGACGGATGGTCCTCCAGCTACAAACACTTCCCGCCTGAGGTCTAACTAGTCTCCATCACGCTCCACACCATTTCAGAGCGACAGGTCACGATACCCCGACATTCTCAACTTACTTTGCCTCACTTACATGGAAATTTTGAAACACTTGTCACCAGGTGATTTTGTCTTTTTTAATTTATTTGAACTTGTTATTATTGTCGATCTTACACCTGCAGCTTTTGACTAAAATTATTCCCTTGTTCCGCCCCGGGAAGCAACAAAGTGTCATACTCAGCATCCAGTCACTGGTCTCTGTTGTCCTCCCTCTCAGGCTGATCTGTAGTTCCCTTCTTCTTTTATTCTTGATTTCTTACACATCTTTGCTGCTTTCTCTCCACACACTTGCTTACTTTCTTCTCTACTTTCTCTTCACTCAGTCTGTTTCTCTATCTCTTCTCTCTCTCTTTCTCTCCTTTCTTTCCTTTTCTTATATCATTTGTTCTCTCCCTCCTTTCTCTTCACTCAGTCCATTTCTCTCTCCTCACTCACTTTCTTTTCCCTTTTTTCCTCTCATTTCCTCACTCTCTCACTTTTTTATCCCTGTAATCTCTCCTTCTCTTCCTCTTTTTATTCTCCTCACACACTCTCATTCTCTCAGGTAACATCTGTGGTGAGAGAAGCAAAAAGGTGAAAAATTGGGATAAAAGGCCATGCAGCTGAACTATTTTGGAGTTTTTCAGTGTCTTCATAGCTATTGCTTTGCTAATGGGGTTGTCTGTTGGTGATTTAATACATGGTATGTAAATTGGTTTACACCTCAATGATTCTGGAGATTTTTTGAGATTTCTGTGAGTTGAAAATTATTAAAACATGATCTGATTTCTTGAAGCTGATGGTAATACTGATGTATTGTGATTTCATAAACAATTACAAAGATTTTTGCACTATATGGGAGTGTATGTCATTTAAAATGGTACTGAATAAGATGCATATTTTTGAAAGGAGGATGAAAATTAAAAGAATAGATTAAATTAAATATTATGCAATTGGATTCCATTTAATTTAACTTTTTAAGTGGAAAAATTCTGTTTGTGAGGGTTTTATGAGCACAGATTTAAAAGGTAGTGTCCTGGACAAGAGGATTAAGGAATACTTAAGGCATGTTATGCATGGATGAAAATCAAAAAGTAGCTCGAGAGGGTAAGACCATTCAAGGCCAAAGTAGGAAATTTGTGCCTGGACCTAGCGGACCTAGGGTGTGGTACTAAATTACTTCTTTATATTGGTATTCATCAAGAAGAAGGGCCAACCTGGAAGGTAGCAAAATTATTTTGGGGTATGCTAATATTCTAGAGTATGTTCAAATCAAGGAGAAGAACTGTTGGATCCATTGAAGAATATTAAGATGGATCAAGCCCCAGGGCCTGATGGGCTCTATCCCAGGTTATTCAGAGAATCAAGAAAGGAGATTACTGGGGTGTTAATGAGTTTCCAGAGGACTCTAGAGTAGTCAATGTTGATTCTTTGTTTAGATAATCCAACAAATTATAAATTGGTGAAATTTACATCAGTGGTATGGTAACCATTTTAAAGGATTCTCAGACATAGGATTTACTTACATGGAAAAGCATGAGCTTAATCGTGACAACATGGCTTTACATGAGGCCAATCATGTCTTGTGAACTTGACTGAGTTATTTCAGGAGGAGACGAAGATGATTGTAAAGGTAATGGTTATTGTCTGTGCAGACTTTAGTGACAAGGTCTCTAATGATGGTGTGATCCAGAAGATTAAGATAGTTAGTGTAGTGTTAGAGGGTTAGCCTGACTGGAGAACAGTAACCAGTGGTATTCCACCAGGATTAGTGTTTGGAAGTTATTTTGGTCAAAACTGTAAATGATCTGATTAGAAAGTTTCTAGACGACACAAAAATCTGGAGTTGAGGATAGTGAAGAAGGTTATCAGAAAATACAGTAAGATATAAACCAGTTGGAAATGCGAATGTAGAAATGGCAGATGGAGATTAACCAGGAGAAATGTGAGGTGTTGCTCTTTGAAAGGTGAAATGTAAGGGGAAAGTATACAGTAAATGGCAGTAACATGAGGACCATTTATCACAGAGGAATCTTGAGATATAAGGTCCATAGCTGAAAGTGGTAACACAAATAGACAGGGTGGTAAAGAAGATATAACCATATAACAAATACAGCACAGAAACAGGCCATCTCGGCCCTTCGAGTCCATGCTGAACTCTTACTCTCACCTAGTCCCACCTACTGCACAGCCCATAACCCTCCATTCCCTTCCTGTTCATATACCTATCCAATTTTTTTTAAATAACAAAATTGAACCTGCCTCTACCACTTCTACTGGAAGCTTGTTCCATGCAGCTACCACTCTCTGAGTAAAGAAGTTCCCCCTTGTGTTACCCCTAAACTTTTGCCCGTTTACTCTCAACTCGTGCCCTTTTGTTTGAATCTCCCCTACTCTCAATGGAAAAAGCCTATCCACGTCAACTCTATCTATCCCCCTCATAATTTTAAATACCTCTATCAAGTCCCCCCCACAACCTTCTACGCTCCAAGGAATAAAGACCTAACTCGTTCAACCTTTCCCTGTAACTTAGGTGCTGAAACCCAGGTAACATTCTAATAAATCTTCTCTGTACTCTCTCTATTTTGTTGACATCTTTCCTATAATTCAGTGACCAGAACTGTACACAATACTCCAAATTCGGCCTTACCAATGCCTTGTACAATTTTAACTTTACATCCCAACTCCTATACTCAATGCTCTGATTTATAAAGGCCAGCATACCAAAAGCTTTCTTCACCACCCTATCCACGTGAGATTCCAAGATCTATGGCATGTTTGTCTTAATTGGTCGGTGTATTGGGTAGCACAAAAAAGAGAAAATCTGGAGATGCTGAAAATCCGAGCAACACAATTATGTATCCACATGGCCAGCTCTCCCTGGATCCCCTGTGATTTAACATTCTAGACTAGCTTCCAAAGAGGATCTTGGTAAAATTCTTGCCAAAGTCCATATAGATAATATCCACTGCCCCACTGCCCTGTCCTCATTAATCTGCTTAGTTGCCTCTTCCAGAAAGCGTGCCTTATGAAAATAGGTTGAGTGAACTTGGCCTTTTCTCCTTGGAGTGATGCAGGATGAGAAGTGACCTGATAGAGGTGTATCAGGTGATGAGAGGCATTGATCATATGGACAGCCAGAGGCTTTTTCCCATTGCTGAAATGGCTAACATAAGGGGGCATAGTTTTAAGGTGCTTGGAAGTAGGTACCGAAGGGATGTCAGGGGTACGTTTTTCACACAGAGAGTGGTAGGTGCATTGTATGCAATACCAGCAATGGTAGTGGAAGCAGATACGATACGGTTTTTAAGAAACTCTTGGATAGGTACATGGAGCTTAGAAAACTAGGCTATGCGGTAGGGAATTTCTAGGCAGTTTCTAGAGTAGGTTATATGGTTGGCACAACATTGTGGGCCAAAAGGCCTTTAATATGCTATAGATTTCTATGGTCTATGTTCTATGTCCTCTTTCCCTACTGTGATGTCATGCAGTGTCAGAATGGAAACCATGACAACAGTGTGATGAGTGTTGGTTGTCAGCTGGTACTAACCATCCAACAAGAAAGAGGCAAAGTGTGTTCAGCTCGGCAAATATTTGTGAGGAATTGTGAAGCAGTAAAGAATCAAGAAAATGTGTGACCTCTGCTCAATTCTCCCGCTCAATTCCATAATGCAACTTTTATACTTCTTCCCTTGCTGTTCTCCATCTCTCATAGTCTTGCTGCTTTGTACTCCACATTGTAGTCTGCTTCTTCCTCCTTTCTCTCTCGTTCCCTCACTGCTTTGTTTTCTTTCTCTCTTATTCTCCTTTCTCACTCTCTTGTTTCTTGGTCCTTTCTCCCTCACTTTCTTGTTCACACATTTTCTTGATTCTTTACTGCTTCACAACTCCTCACAAATATTTGCCGAGCTGAACACACTTTGCCTCTTTCTTGTTGGATGGTTAGTACCAACTGACAACCAACACTCATCACACTGTTGTTATGGTTTCCATTCTGACACTGCATGACATCACATCCATCGATATTTAAATTCAGATTTAGTTCCAGAATTTTGGAAATAAGTAGAACAATTAGCATTGTGACAAAGGAGAACCCGATTATGGTATAAACATATTGTGTGATGTCAGATCCTTCAGGGGAGGAAATCATCCACGACATAACCTGCCAACACCTATACTCAGTGCCCTTATTGACGAAGGCCAGAGTTCCCCACACTTCCTTCACCTCCTTATCAATCTGCAATGCTTCTTTCACTGAAATATGCACCTGGTCTCTCTGTTCCATAACATGACCCAGGGCACTAATATTCACTGTATAATTCCTACAATAGGCTGATGGCCCAAAAGGCAATGCCTCACATTTATCTGGATTGAAAGACACTGGGCAATTTCTGGCCCTGTGATCGAGCTGATCTGTAACTCATCACTACCTACTTCACCATCTACAAGACCAAATTATTTGTATATATTACAACCACTAGACACAGGCCTCCACTTTTAGAGAAAAACCCTCCGTCATCACCCACTGCTTCCAGCTACTGTCTATTATGAACCAATCTGCCATCTCCCCTGGGCTCCATACAACCTAACCTTCCCGGCTAGCCTGCCTTGAGGGACCTTGTCAAAGTCCTTGATGAAGTCCATACAGACAATATGCACTGACCTACCCTCATCTACCTGCTGATTACCTCCTCAAAGGAGTCCAGTACACGTCTCTGACATGACTTCACATGCACAAAGCTGTTATGCATTTTCAGCTCTGATAGGTTAAGTTAATGTGGTGGAGGATGGGAACCACTTCAGTGGGACTACAGGTGGTAGGGCAGAGGGCAAGAAGGATGGTGTGACAAGTAATACTGAAAGGAAGGACAGACATAAAAGTCTGGTACTGACAGGCTGAAATGTGCTGATTAAATGTAAGGTGAAATAATTTACAGCCTGGATCAGAGCATGGAATTACTATTTTGCCTATACAGAGACTTGATTGCATGAGGAACAGAACTGGCAGCTCTTTGTTCCTGTGCTTCCCTGTTTTAGATGTGATAGAGAGGACAGTTAAAAAGGTGGAGGATTTGCAGTACTGATAAGGGAGAATGTTACACCAGTACTCAGAGACAACATACTGGAGGGTCATCCACAGAGACAATTGCAGAGTACATGCATTTGTAGTGACAGGATTGTTCTTCAGGCCTCTGGTTGCCATCGAGTCATGCAGAAGCAAATGTGTAGGCAGATTATGGAAAGATGCAGAAACAACAGGGTAGTCACGCTGAGGGAGTTTTCACTTCCCTATCATTGATTGGAGTGTCCTTAATACAAGAAGCTTAAACGGTCAGCATTTCTTCATAGTATCCAAGTCAGGTCACAGAAACACGATGTGGAGACTAGCTGGAGGGGAGAACATACTGGACTTCAAAATGAGTCAGGCCAGGTGATAGACCTGACAGTGGGTGAACAGTTGAGGAATGGTGACTATAATTCCTTTTGTTTTAAGATCCTTACGAGTAAAGATAAATTGAATCTTTTAAGAAGTTACTAAATTCGGGGAGACAAATTCATCACAGGATAAAATGGAGCAAAGAAGCATTGTTTGGGAGAAGCTGCTGTCTGACAAGCACAGATCTGAAATTTGTTCCAATATACCTCATTGGCAGTGGACTTAATAATGCTGTTCCATCCCAGTCTATTTATTTAGTGTATCCTTTTTCTGAGAACATATGGTCTCATTGTAGATACTCGATCAAAAACTCTGGGCTGATTCTTCCTTGGAACAAAGGGTGAATGGTGCCATCCCTTTAAAAGGAATGTGATACCGGGAGTTTAAGAGATTTGTTCATTCCAAGGTAAAACACAAAACTTATAAATATATTCTTTAATGGCTTGAAGTATGATTGGACTGATACCCATCATAGATAGAAATACTCTGGAAAGAAAGAAGGAGAAAAAAGATTGACAACTCTCAGCAGTTTGATCATGTTTATGTCAATCGCTGCTCATATAAAAATGAGCTGATCAATGACTTCATGCATAAATTTCTCTTCTGCCCTCCAACAGGCATGCAACATCTTACAACAAAACATTAGAAATATGAAATTGTCGGAAGTTTATGGACTGTCTTTCATGCTGAGTTTGAAATATTCTGGGCATTGTTTGTATGAGTTCCACAAGAGTTGATCTTTCATGCTTCAATATATATCTTTAAAAATCATATTCATCAGTGCGAACTTCACAAAGCTGCTTTGTATGTGAGGAAATATGATTTCAATTTTTCATTTCTTGGTTGAAATTGACAGCACTATGAAAATGTAGTAGGTTGGTATCCATTAATTTTCCAGCAAGTATCTCAATGGAAGACTACATAATCAGGCCATAAAAGTATTATTTACGCTTTGTCTCTGTTTTGCTTGTGCTGCTCACAACACACAGCTTGTTCTGTGTTGCCCAGTTTGGTCTGCATGCGATTCCAAACCCGCCCAGGTGTTTGAGTCTTAAATGTCCTTTGAAATTAACAAGAAACTATTCACGTGTGTGATTGCTGCTACACTTAGTGAAAGAACAGTAAAATCACAATACTGTTGTGAACCCGCCTATGTGTTTGTATGTTTTGATAGTATCTATTTACAATTATGACTCTTCGCCACAGGGCACTGTGAATGATAGAAATGAAACTGGCAGCTCAGCAAGATGTAAAAATGAAGTTAACGCCCTATTATCAAAGAAACACAAAATCCCAACACACGCAATATTTATTTTAAGGATATAAAAGGGATGGTGTGGTGGAGTCTATTTATATCTACATTTCAGATAAGCGGAATATCTTCTGAGTGATCAGTAGAACAGAAATTACATGAACTACTAAGCTGTTTTCAATTCAGTATTAATTCTTTTTTATTTAAGTCTTACATGGGTTATGAACATTGTCTGCAAGGTTAGTATTTAAAGTCCAGCCATAATTCAATTGGAGACTGAAAGCATAAGTGGCCTCTTAGAACCAGAGCAGATCCTGTAAATGAGGAACTGACCTGATTGCACTGGAACTTTGTATCCAGAAGTGTTTTCATTTTTCAAGAGACAAGTGTATATGCATAGAACAACGAAAGTCTTCACTCTTGTATTGTCCACAAAGTATGGTACTTGGGAATGTAGAAATAGGAGTTTACCACTGATCATCAGACACTGTTCTCTTATTCAGGAATATCATTGTGACCCATAACATACTGTAATATTTTAACTCCATGACATGTAGTATATAATGTGGTATTTTAACAATATTTACCATAGAAATGTGTCTGAAACACTTCCACATGGATTGAAATCCACAAGTAAAAGCACTGCAGATGCTGGATGTATGATATAAAAATTATAAATGTTGAAAAACCCCATAATGTCAAGCAGCCTACATGGAGAGTGAAGCAGACCAAATACATCTCAGTTTCTATTTTCTATTTCTATTTTCCATCCACACGTGATAACTTGTCCCCTTCTTATCAAAAATCCATGTCTCTGATGTCACAACTATATCCAAGTTCAATATCCAACAGACCTAGACCTGATCCTAATTCACTCCTAGGCAAATGTTATGGCATAAAATGAATTATAATTTATTGGTTTTGTATGTCACAATAGGCTGCTAAGTGTTTTGTTTCACATTAGGCACAGAGTATGTACAAAGTAGCTGAGTATGTGCAGAATGACGGATTTCTTACCTAAAAGACGTTAGTGAACCGATTGCATAATTTGTTTTTGAAAATCTGAAAATTTCATGAGCAGCTTCTTTGATACTACTTTTCTAAATGGATATCCTCTAAATAGCTTGAAATTACGTCCCAGAATATTGAAAGAAGTAAGTGAGGAGATTGTTGAGGCTTTGGCTAAGGTTATTTTGTACTCCCTAGCATCAGGTGAGGTTTCAGAGAACTAGAGAATAGCAAATGCTGTACCTTTGTTCATGGAAGTACAGTAATTAGAGATAATCCAGGAAGTTGAAGACCAGGGAGCTTCAAGTCAGTGGTAGGAAAACAGCTGGAGTGTACACTTTGAAAGCAAGGATTTATGAGCATTTGGAAAGGCATGGCCTGACTAGCAACAATCAAGGTAATGCTTTTCCAAACTTGATTAAGAATTTTAACTCAATTTACCATAAAAATGTGTCTGAAACATTTCCACATTGAATTAAATCTACAAATAAATTCAAAGGAGCTTAATGAAGGTAAGGCAGTGAACGTTATTTTCATGGGCATTTGATAAGGTCCCACGTGGACTGTTGATTCAGAAGGTGCCTGGCATTCAGGGTGAACTACCTTTGAATTGCCAACAGGAGACAAAGGGTCGACATGAAAGTATATTATTCTAGCTGGAGGTCCAGAACCAATGGTGTTCTGCAAGTACTGATGATGGCAATTCTGCAGATTGTGATAAAGATGTAGTTGCATGGATTAACATGATTGATGGAATTGTGGAGAATATGAAGATTATCAAAGAATACAGTGGAATATAGATCAGTTACAGACATGGGCAGAGAAGTTGTATAAAAGAAACTTGATCCAAGCATTGAACATTGGCCAATCAGAGATCGGGAGTGACAGGAAAAGTGACTTATACAAGTCAGAGCGTCTGCATTAAAAAGAAGCGATTCATGAAAGTTTCAATGTTTGAATATTGTAAGTGCAAACTAAAATAAGGCAGTGTCAGCAGAGTGGCATTTATTGGAGTGAACAGAGTTAGAGTGGGGATTTTGAGGCTTGAGATCTCTGAGGCTTCAGCGAGGAAAGACTTGAGTGAGAGAAGGCGAAATGCTGTCAGCAGATTTTTTTCAGTTTATTTATTGTTTCCTTCTTTATAATTGCATTGTAAGAGCACTAGGGTGCCAGGTAGGATAGCTGAATGCTCCTCCTGTAGGACGTGGGAAGTCAGTGTCCCTAACAACTTCCCCTGCAAGAAGTGCATCCAGCTCTGGCTAATAACACTCCACTTGCCTCTGCCTTGAGGAGTTGGACCTAGAAATGGATGAACTCCAGATCATTATGAAGGCTGAGGGAGTGATAAACTGGACATGTAGAGCGGTAGCTATGCCCAAGGTGCAGGACAAAGGGTGAAAGTGGATAAGAAGCCAGTGAAGAGTACCCCTGTAGCCATTCCCTCTCAGCAACAGGTGTACCACTTTTGATACTCTTGCTGGGGGATGACCTAGCAGAGGAAAGTCACAGCAGCCAGTTCTCTGGCACTGAGTCTGGCTCTGTGGCTCAGAAGGCAAGCGGGGAAAAGAAGCAAGCTGTGGTGATAAGAGATTCGTTAGTTGGGGAAACAGAAAGGATGTTCTTTGGATAAGAATGAGATTCCAGATGGTACATTACCTCCAGGGTGCCAAGATCCAGGACTTCTCAGATCAAGTCTTCAGCATTAAGTGCAAGGGTGAGAAGCCATACAATGACATAGGTAGGAAGAAGAACGAGGTTCTACAAAGTGTGTTTAGAGAGTTAGGTGCTAAGTTTAAGGACAGGACCTCCAAGGTTGTGATCTCAGGATTGCTATCCATTCCACGTGCTATTGATGCCAGAAATGTGAAGATCATACAGTTTAACACGTGGCTAAGGAGTAGGTGTATGAGGGAGGGCTTCAGATTTTGGATCTTTAAGCTCAATTCCATGGAACTTGGGACATCTATAGAAGTTTCACCTAAACTGGAGGAGGACGAATTTCCCAGGAGGAAGGTTTGCTAGTACTGCATGGCTGGGGGTTGGGGTTCTTAAACTAGATATGCAGCGGGATGGGAACCAGAGTGCCAGAACAGATAGTGGTGTGATTGTGGAGACAGATGTTGTTCAAGTCCTCAAACAAAGTCAGGAAGCGATAGTTTGTGAATGGTGGGACTAATATTCTGAGTTGTGTATATTTCAATGTAAGAAATATTGTAAGAAAGGCATATAAGCTCAGGGAATGGATCAACACATAGAATTAGGATACTGTAGCCATTAGTAAGACTTGGTTGCAAGGAGGGGTGGGACTGGCAGTTCAATATTCCGGAGTTCCTTTGTTTTAGGTATGATAGAGATGGAGGTATTAAAAGGAGAGGGGTGGCGTGACTAGGCAGAGAAAATGTCACAGCAGCATTTAGTCGGGACAGACTGGAAAACTCATCTAATGAGGCTTTATGAATGGATCTGAGGCGTAAGAAAGATATGACCACATTAATGGGGCTATATAATAGCCCAGCAAACGGTCTGTGAGGAACAAATATGCAGCACAAACTGTTGCAAGAAACATAAGATTGTGACAGTAAGTGATTTTAACTTTAGAACATCAGAAATAGAAGCAGGGGGATGCCATCTGGTCTACTAAACCTGTTCCGCCATTCAATAAGATCATGGCTGATCTGACCATGGACTCATCTCTAACTACCTGGCTTTTCTCCACAACCCTTAATTCCCCTACTATGCAAACATCTATCCAACCTTGTCTTAAATATATTTACTGAGGTAGCCTCCACTGCTTCATTGGGCAGAGAATTCCACAGATTCACCACTCTCTGAGAAAAGCAGTTTCTCCTCATCTCCATTCTAAGTCTACTCCTCCGAATCTTGAGGCTGTGTCCCCTAGTTCTAGTCTCACCTACTTGTGGAAATAATGTTCCTGCCTCTTTCTTATCTATCCCTTTCATAATTATATATGTTTCTATAAGTTCTCCTCTTATCCTTCTGAATTCCAGCAAGTATAGTCCCAGGCGACTCATTCTCTCCTCATAGTCGAACCCCATCATCTCTGGAATCAACCTGACAAACGTCTTCTGCACTGCCTCCAAAGTCACTATATCATTCCTCAAATAAAGAGACCAGAAGTGCACACAGTACTCCAGGTGTGGCCTCACCAGTACCCTGTACAGTTGCAGCATAACCTCCCTGCTCTTGAATTCAATCCCCCTAACAATGAAGGCCAACATTCTATTTGCCTTCTTGATAGCCTGCTGCACCTGCAAACCAACCTTCTGCAATTATTGCACAAGCATTCCCAAGTCCTTCTGCACAGCAGCATGCTGCAATCTTTTACCATTTAAGTAATAATCTGATCTTCCATTTTTCTGTCCAAAGTGGATAATCTCGCGTTTACCAATATTGTATTCCATCTGTCCACTCACTTAAACTATGTATATCTCTCTGCAGACTCTACATATCCTCTGCAAAGTTTGCTTTTTCACTCAATTTAGTATCACCATCAAACTTACTACTACACTCGGTTCCCTTTTCCAGATCATTAACGTATATCGTGAACAGTTGCAGGCCCAGCACTGACCCCTGTGGCACACCGCTCACCACTGATTGCCAACCAGAGAAACACCCATGTATTTCAACTCTCTGCTTTCTATTGGTTAACCAATTCTCTATCCATGCTAATACATCACCCCAACTCTCTGCACCATTATCTTATGGATAAGTCATTTATGTGGCACCTTATCAAATGCCTTCTAAAAATCCAAGTAAATAATGTCCATCTGTTCCCCTCTATCCACTGCGCTTGTTACATCCTCAAAGAACTCCAGTGAGTTTGCCAAACAGGACCTGCCTTTGCTGAACCCATGCTGTGCCTGCCCGATAGATCCATTTCTTTCTAGATGCCTTGCCATTCCTTTTTTAATGATAGCTTCAAGCATTCTCCCTACTGCAGATGTTAAACTAATTGGCCTATAGTTACCTGCCTTTTGCTTACATCCTCTTTTGAATGGTGGCATGACATTCACCTTCTTCCAGTCTGCTGGGACCTGCCCAGAGTCCAGAGAATTTTGGTAAATTATCACCAAAGCCTTAACTATAACCTCTGCCACTTCTTGCAGTACCCTAGGATATATTCCATCAGGACCAGGGTCTTTGGGCCCACAAGTTTGCTCGGCCCTACCTCTTTAGTGATAGCTATTGTATTGAGGTCCCAACCTCCCATCTTATCCATATCATCTCTCCTCGGCATGTTTGATGTGTCCTCCACTGTGTCCTCCAACTTTCCACATATTGACTGGAACTTCTACACAGAAAATGGACTAGATGAGATAGGGTTTGTCAAATATGTTCAGGTACTTGAGGAGTATAAGAAGTGCAAGGGAACACTTTAGAAATAAATCAGATGGGCTAAAGAAAAGCATGAGGTTTCTCTAGCAAACAAGTGAAGGAGAATCCTAAGCGCTTCCATGGATATGTTATGAACAAAAGGATAGCAAGGGACAAAACTGGTTCTCTGTAAGATCAGAATAGTAATCTATGTGTAGGACTCTCAGTCCCAGTACAGTGGTGTTAACTGTTCAGGCTAACAAAATGGCTTCTCTGTAATGCTGTAATGGGTTTCTGTGTCTGGTATGCTTGAGTTATGATTACCGATGAGGGGGAAAATAACCAATAGAGAATTGTTATGCTATCTTGAATGTGTGAGCTGAGCGGGAGTTCACGGTCTTTTTCAGGAGGAGAGCAAGGAGGATGGACATGTGAGGAGCGGACAGCAGTTCCAGGGCGACGGATAGGACGTCAACGGTTCGGACGGTGGCCGAAAGCTCAGGAAGTCATTGTGGATGGAACCTAAGGCGTGAGCTCCAACGTATTAAAATATTATGTGCACAAACTGATAAATATATTCATTTGGCACCTTTAGATATCCATTTCTACTAACCCATCACCAAGAGATAACTATAAAGTTGCAATTATTTACTCACTTTTGGTGTATTGTCTGGTATTTGTGTTGCGAGCGTGTACTGGGGGGAATTACACCATATTTACACCAAAGTATTGCATTATTGGCGGGGCAATGGCAGTTCACCCTAGGCAAACGGGGGCCAACTGGGAGCACGGATTCTACATATATGTGGAGCCAAAAGAGAGGGTGGAGATCTTAAATTGATTATTTTGCATCTATATTTACTCGGGAGATGGACACAGAGTCTATGAAGAAACAATGAGGTCATGGCCACTAGGCAGATTATAGAGGAGGAGGTGTTGCTGTTTTGAGGCAAGTGCAGGAACTGCAGTATCCCTAACAAAGATATTTGATTCATCCTTAGTGTCAGGTGAGGTAGTGATGGACTGGAGGATAGCTAATGTTGTTTCAACTTTTAAGAAAGGCTTTAAGAATAAACCAGGGAATAATAGACTGATGAGTCTGAACGTTATTGGAAGATATTCCAAGAGACTAGATATATGAGTATTTGGATAGGCAAGGATTGATTTGGGATAGTCAGCATGTCTTTGTGCATGGTAGGTTGTGTATAATGAATCTTATGAATTTTTTTGAGGATGCTACCAGGAAAAGTTGAAGAAGGCAAGACAGTGGATGCTGCCTAAACGGACTTCAGCAAGGTGGTTGACAAGGTCCTGCTTGGGAGGTTGGTCAAGAAGGTTCAGTCACTTAGTATTCGCAAAGAGGTAGTAAATTGGATTTGACATTAGCTTAGTGCAAGTAGCCACAGAGTGGTCGTAGATGGTTTCCTGTCTGGCTGGATGCCTGTGACTCATGGCGTGCCACAGGGATTGATGTTGGGTTCGTTGTTGTTTGTCATCTATATCAATGATCTGGATGATAACGTGCTCAACTGGATCAGCAAATTTGCAGATGGCACCAAAATTGGGGGTGTAGTAGACAGCAAGGAAGACTATCAAGGTTTGCAAACGGGATTTGGACCTGCTGGAAAAATGGACTGGAAAACAGCAGGTGGAATTCAATGCAGACAAGCGTGAGGTGTTGCTGTTTGGGTGGACTACCCAGGGTAGGTCTTACTCAGTGAGTCGTAGGGAATTGAGGAGTGCGTAGAACAAAGTGATCTGGGAATAACGGTCCATATTTCATTGAAAGTGTCATCAGAAGTAAATAAAGAAAGCTTTTGGGCACATTGGCTTCCACTGAGGGTTAGGTGGGACTACAACTAGAGGTCATAGGTTAAGAGTGAAAGGTGAACTGTTTAAAGGGAACATGAAGGAAAACTTCTTCACTCAGAGGATCATGGGAGTGTGGAATGAGCTTCCGGTGCAACAAGTGGATGCAATTTCAATTTAAATGTTTAAGAGATATTTGGATAGGTATATGAATGGGCCATGGTCCCACTGCAGGGCAATGGGATTAGGCAGTTTAAAGGTCTCAGCATGGACTAGAAGGGCCGATGGGTCTGTTTCTGTGCAGCAGCTTTCTATGACTCTGACTCTATCAATGTGAAGTGTTGCTCTTTGGTAGCTCAAATGATAGGAGAACCTGTACTTAATGGGAGATACTTTAGTAGCATTGAGGTACAGAGGGATTTTGGAGTCTTGCCTAGGCAAATGGATAAGGTGACAAAGATGGTGCATGGAATGTTGAGTGAAAGAAGAAGAAAGTCATGCTGCAGCTGTATAAAACCTTAGTCAGACTGCACTTGGAGTACCATGTTGTAACATTATATGAAGATCATGGAAACAGTGGAAAGGGTGCAGATGGGATTTACCAAATGTTACCCGGATTAGAGGCTACAAGCTATATGAGCTTTAAGGAAAGGTTGGACAAATCTAGGTTGTTTGGGCAAACTTCTCCAAACCCACTGATTCCACTACTACCACTGGTAACCAAATCCAAGTCTTTACACAGAGAGTTGTGCATGGCAGGATTTGGTTACCAAGGGTAGTCATGGAATCAGACAGACTGGTAGCGCTTAATTGGCTTTTAGATAGTTTCATGAATATGAAGGGAATGGAGGGATATGGATGATACACAGGAGGAGGACAGTTAGTATAAATTGGTAAAACAAATCAAAGAATTTCAGGTGCATAGGAGCACTGGTCTGAAGAGTTCATAGCACTATTTCATCCATTTCTGCTCACACCCTCATCTCTCTTTCTCTTCCTTATCCCCACCATCTCTCCAACCCATTCTCCTTTTCTCTCCCCACCCTCCCTCATTCACTCATTTCTCTCTGCTCACCCATTCACTCCTTTCTCTCCACTGCCTCACTCGATTCCACAATGTTGAAATTGAAATTGAAATTGAAAATTGAAATTAAAATTTTATTTATTTCGGTCAGTACAAACATAAATCATTTTCAACAATGATTTCATAAGACAAAATTAAACAATAAAGTCTTTAAAAGAGACCGAAAGGGTGTAGGCTGAAGCTACAGCTTATTACGCCTATCCCTCTTGCTTATAAAAAAACATATTTAGCAACAATCATCACATCAAAGCAAAAAATCTCATAATCTTTTAATACAAAATCCGATTCCAAGTATAATTTATTTACATTACTCCCATTCATATTAAATCATGTATTGTATATTTGTTCATTAAATTATTATTAAATAATTTTTTAAACTTGTTAAGTATGGTGCATGCTTTTAAATTCTCAAGGCAACTGTTCCATAGATTCACCCCTCTGACTGAAATACAATGATTTTTCACATTTGTTCTTATCCTTTGTTTTAGAAATCTACATGTTCCTCTCAAATCATGTTGACTTTCTTTCATTTCAAACAAAATTTCAAACAAAACGTTATACATAATTTGTATTATTTTAAAATCTACAAATTCTTTGAATTTTGAGTGTTTAGTTGAATAAATAGTGGATTAGTTGGCTCATAATAACTTGTCTTATTTGCAATTCATCTGGATTTCTTTTAGAGTAGAAAAATTGAGTTTGTATTTGTTTTTTATGCATTTCCCCATACCTCTACATAGTAAGTCATGTATAGGGCTATAAGTGAACAGTATAATGTATACAAAGATCCCTGATTTAAAGATTCCTGATTTTAAAAATCTTGCACTTTGTACAGTATTGCAATAGATTTTGACATTTTTGCTTTGACATCATTTATATGTGGTTTCCAGCTTAATTTATTATCTATTACCTCTCCTAAAAATTAGTTTTATACTTTCTTGTTCCTTTCCAGTTTTCCCATTTCTTGTAGATTTGCTGCTTTCTGCTCTCCCCTGTAGTATTGCTTCTTCAGCCTTCATCTCTCGACCCCACCGCCATGTTTTGTTTCTTTTCTCTCATAGTCTTGCTTCTCTCTTCTCTCACTCTCTAATTTTCTTATTTCTTTCTCTCCCACTCCCTCATTTTCATACTTTCCTGAATCTTTGATGTTTCACAAATCCTCACAAACCTTTGCAGAATCTGAATAAATCTTGCTTACGGTCCTGACGAAGGGTCTCAGCCCGAAACATCGACAGTTAGATGCTGCCTGGCCTGCTGTGATCCACCAGCATTTTGTGTGTGTTGCTTACTTCATTGGTTGGTTCTTCCCAAATGACAACCAACCCTTATCACACTGTTGTCATGGATTCCATTCTGATGCCGCATGACATCACATCCACTAAAATTTAAATTCAGTCCTAATTCAAGAATATGGAAACAAATAACAAACTTTGTAACAATGGAGAGTCAATTTGTGGTAAAAACATGTTGTGTGGTGTCAGATCCTTCAAGAGAGGAAAACACTCACAACATAACCTGTCAACACCTAACATGACCCAGAGCCTTAATATTCACTGTATAATTTCTACAATAGGCCGATGGCCCAAAATGCATCTATCAGGATTGAACACCATTGTGTAAACCCTGGTCCAGTGAACTAGCAGATCTATATCCCCCTGTAACTCATCAATACCTACTTCACCATCTACATCACCATCATGCCTTATGCATTCACATCCAACTTGTTTGTATAAATTACAACCACTAGACAAAGTCCTCCACTTTGAGAAAAAAAACCCTCAATCATCACCCTCCACTTCCAGCTACTGTCTATTATGAACCAATCAGCCATCTCCCCTGGGCTCCATACAACCTAACCTTCCCGGTTAGCCTGCCTTGAGACCTTGATAAAGTCCATACAGACAACATGCACAGTCCTACCCTCATCTACCTGTTGAATACCTCTTCAAGGAAGTCCAATATATTTCTCTGACATGACTTCGCACGTACAAAGCTGTGCTGTTTTTCCACTCGGATAGGTTTAAGTCAATCTGGCAGGGGATGGGAACCACAATAAAAGGACCACAGGTGGTATGGAAGAGGGCAAGAAAGATGCCCTGTTCCTAGTGGACTCAATAAAATTCTTCTATCCCAGGCTATTTGCTCAGTGTGTCTCTGAGAGTATATGGTCTCATTGTAGATATTTGGTTAAAAACTCCAGGCTGATTCTTCTGTGGAACAAAGAGTGAATGCTGTCCTGTTGGAAGTGCCATCCCTTTAAATGGCAAACCAGGATTTGTTCATTCCATAGGAAGACACAAAACTTATAAATATGTTCTTTAATGGATTGGGGTATGATTGGACTGATACCCATCACAGATAGAAATACTCTGGAAAGACAGAGGAGAATAAAGGTTAACTACTCCAAACAGCTTGTTCATGTTTATGGCAATCACTGTTCATTTATAAATACACTGATCAAGGACAGTCTGACACAAGTTTCTCTCTGGCCTCCAAGAGATATGCAGCATTTTATAACAAAATATTGGAAGTGTAAATCTGCAGGGAATATATGTCGCTGCATATATCGGCCAGATGGGATGCACAGTGGAAACCTGCATTAAGGAGCATAGGAGGTGTATCCATTCAGGTTACCTGGAGAAATCATCAGTAGTGAAACATTGCATTCACAATGGCCTTAGGACTGACTTCAACAGCACAAAACTACTGTGCCACACCAATGGCTTTTGGGACCATTGAAGTAAAACTAGACGAAAAGAATTTTAACAAAGATGAAGTTCTTGCTCTAAGTAAGAACTGGAATTCGACTGTAAATGAGCAGGGAGTGGAAATCTGATTGGATGCAGATTAACCAATCAGGAGGGTAGAATACAGGGATATAAATACCACTGGACCAGACTTGCCCAGACATCACTCCTGAAGAAGATGGTAGAGTTTGTCATTGAAACATCAGTTACAATTGATAACTGTACCTGGCTGGGAGTCCGGGAAGAGTTTATTCATCATATACACTGAAAAAACACTAGATTCTTTTTAAATGTCATTTGAAATTACCAGAAAGCTATTCAGGTGTGTGATTGCTGCTACACTCAGACAGTGAAAGATCAGTAAAGTCATAGTACTGTTGTGAACCCGCGTGCTGATTCCATGTGGCAGCTCAACAACATGTAAACAATTAACATTTGAGAATCAACATTTGGCACTCATACAAGCTGAATTGTATTACAGTCAAAATGAGGTACACACTATATTAACAAGGAACCATGAAACGCCAACACATACGATGTTATTTTAAGGATATGAAAAAGATGGAGGGGTGGAGTCTATTTATATCCACATTTCAGATAAGCAAAATAGCTTCAGTAGAACACAAATTACATAAACTAGTAAGCAGTTTTGAAATCAGTTGTAGTTGCTTTTTAATTTAACTCTTACATGGGCTATGAAAATTGTCTGCAAGGTTAGTATTTATAGTCCAGACATAATTCAACTGGAGACTGAAAGTTTAAGTGGCCTCTTAGAACCAGAGCAGATCTTGTAAATGAGGAACAGACCTGATTGCACTGGAACTTTGTATCCAGAACTGTTTTCATTTTTCAGGGGATGAGTGTACATGCATAGAACAATCACAATCTTCACACCTATATTGTCCACAATGTATGGTACTTGGGAATGTAGAAATAGGTGTTTGCCACTGATCTCTAGACACTATTCTGCGATTCAGGAATATAATTGTGACCCATAACATACTGTAGTATTTTACCTCCATGACATGTAGTATATAATGTGGTATTTTAACAGCATTTACCATAAAAATATATCTGAAGCATTTCCACATGGATTGAAATCCACAAGTAAATACAAAAGTGGTTGATGCAGGCAAGGCAATGAACATTATTTACATGGACATTTGATAAAGTCCCACATGGACAGTTGATTCAGAAGATAAAAGTACATGGCAGAAGGTGCTTTCAATGTTTGACTTCATTGGTATGAATGTTGAATAATAAAAAATTAAGGAAGTCATGCTGCAGCTGTATAAAACTTCAGGCAGACTGCACTTGGAGTATTGTGCAATTCTGGTTGTCCTATTATAGGAAGGATGTGGAAACTAGGGAGAGAGTGCAGAGTGGTTTACCAAGAAGCTACCTGGCTTAGGGGCTATGAGCAATCTGAACGATATGGAAAGATTGGACAAACCTGGGTTGCTTGGATTGTTTGTACAAACTACACCAGAGTAGCTGATTCCACTACTACCCCACTGACCAAATCCAAGATTTTATGCAGAGATTTGTGGGTGTCTGGATTTTGCACTTCTGACAAAAATTATTCCTTTGTCCCACCCCAGAAAGCAACTATCTGCCCCACTAAGAATCAAGCCACTGACCTGATTCAGCAGAAATAAATGTCACCCTGGAAAGTCCCTCGTTTCCTCCCTGCTCCCTGTCAATCAATCTGCACCCTTGGAGCTTGCTCGCTCGCTCTCGTCACTCTGACTGGTCTCTGTGTTCCTCTTTACCATGCTGGTCTCTTGTTTTGCCATGCTGATGTTGGTTTCTGGTCCCCTCCTTCTTAGTCTAAACACTGTTTTCTTCTTCTTTTATCCTGGATGCTCGTGCTTCACTCTTTCCAATCTTGCTCGTTCTCTCTCATTTATCTTCTCTCTCCTCTCACTCCCTTTCCATTTTTTCTTTTCTCCTTTCACTCCTCATTTTCTCTCTCTCTTCTCTCCCCACAATCTCTGCTACAATTCTCTTTTTCTCCTCACAATCTGTCATCGTCTCTCCTTTGTTTTGCTTCTTTCTGCAGAAAGTTGTAAACGCAACCAGCTCCATCATGAGCAGCATCTAGGACACCTTCAAAAGGCAACAACTCAGAAAGGCGGCATCCATCATTAAGGACCCCAATTCCACAATACGTGCTCTTTTCACATTGCTGCCAGCAAGGAGGAGCTACAGAAGATTGAAGACACAAACTCAATGTTTCAGGAACAGCTTCTTCCCCTCCATCATCAGATTTCTGAATAGACATTAAACCCATGTGCACTACCTCACTACTTAGTATTTGCTCTCTTTTTTGCACTAATTTAAATTAATTTTTAAAGTATATTTCTCATTGTAATTTATACCTTATTATTATGTATGCTGCAAACAATTGTACAATTTATGCCACTGATATTAAACCCGATTTAGATTTCGATTTCAGATTTCTTGGTGTTCATCTGGCGGAGAATCTCACCTGGTCCCTCAACACCAGCTCCATAGCAAAGAAAGCCCAGCAATGTCTCTACTTTCTGCAAAGGCTGAGGGAAGTCCATCTCCCAGCCCCCATCCTCATTCTACAGGGGTTGTACTGAGAACATCCTGAGCATCTGCATCACTGCCTGGTTCGGAAGTTGCACCATCTCGGATCAGAAGACCCTGCAGCGGATAGTGAGGTCAGCTGAGCAGATCATCGGGGTCTCTCTTCCCACTATCATGGACATTTACGCTACACGCTGCATCCGCATTATGAAGGACCCCACGCACCCCTCATACAAACTCTTCTCCCTCCTGCCATCTGGGAAAAGGCTCTGCAGCATTCGGGCTCTCACAACCAGACTATTTAACAGTTTCTTCCCCCAAGCTATCAAACTCCTCAATACCCAAAGCCTGGTCTGACACTTTGCCCTACTGTCCAGTTTATTATTTATTGTAATGCCTGCACTGGTTTTGTGCACTTTATGCAGTCCAGTGTAGGTCTGTAGTCTAGTGTAGTTTTCTCTGTGTTGTTTTTTAAGTAGTTCAGTCTAGTTTTTGTATTGTATCATGTAACACCATGGACCTGAAAAGCATTGTCTCATTTTTACTATGTACTGTACCAGTAGCTATGGTTGAAATGACAATAAAAGTGACTTGACTTGACTTGATTCTGGCTCTCCTCTCACTCTCTTGGTTTCTTCTTCCTTTCTCCCTCAATTTCTTGTTCACACACTTTCCTGATTTGTTGCTACCTCACAATTCTTCAAAACCTTTGCTGAGCTGAAGAAGCCAGAGTTCTTTGGAGGCATGACGACAACTCGCTGACACCTCCTCTTATCTACCCCTGGACAATGACCCCACTAGGGAGCACCAGTCCATTGTCTCCCAAACCATTTCCGATCTCATCAGCTTGGGAGATCTCCCATCCACGGCCACCAAACTTATAGTTCCCACACCCCGCACTTCCCGTTTCTACCTCCTACCTAAGATTCACAAACCTGCCTGTCCAGGCAGACCCATTGTCTCTGCTTGCTCCTGCCCCACTGAACTCATTTCTGCCTATCGACTCTGTTTTATCTCCCCTTGTTCAATCCCTTCCCACCTATGTCCATGATACTTCCCACGTTTTACATCTCTTCAAAGATTTCAAGTTCCCTGGCCCCCACCGCCTCATTTTCACCATGGACGTCCATTCCCTATATACCTCTATCCCCCACCAGGAAGGTCTCCAAGCTCTCCATTTCTTCCTGGATTCCAGACCCAGCTAGTCACCTACCACCACTCTTCTCTGCCTTGCGGAATTAGTGCTCGACCCTTAACAATGTCTCCTTTGGCTCCTCCCACTTCCTCCAAACTAAAGGTGTAGCCATGTGCACCCGCATGGGTCCCAGCTATGCCTGCCTTTTTGTCGGACATGTGGAGCAATCTATGTTCCAAGCTTACACCGGTATCTGTCCTCCTCTTGCGTTATATCGACGACTGCATCAGTGCTGCTTCCTGCATGCATACTGAGCTCGTCGACTTCATTAACTTCACCTCCAACTTTCACCCTGTCCTCAAGTTCACCTGGTCTATTTCCGACACCTCCATCCCCTTTCTAGATCTTTCTGTTTCTATCTCTGGAGACAGCCTATCCACCGACACCTACTACAAACCTACTAACTCCCACAGCTACCTAGACTATTCCTCCTCCCACCCTGTCTCCTGCAAAAATGCTGTCCCTTTCTCTCAATTCCTCTGCCTCCGCCGCATCTGCTCTGAGGATGAGGCCTTTCATTCTAGGGCAAAGGAGATGTCTTACTTTTTTAAAGAAAGGGGCTTCCCTTCGTCCAGTCTCAACTCTGTTCTCCATCGCGTCTCACGTATTTCACACACCTCTGCCCTCACCCCATCCTCCCTGCCAGCCCACTAGGGATAGAGTCGCCCTATCACCCTACCAGCCTACAGATCCAATGCATAATCCTCCGTAACTTCTGCCACCTCCTATGGGATCCCACCACCAACCACATCTTCCCCTCCCCCCCACTCGGCTTTCCGCAGGGATCGCTCCCTACGCGACTCCCTTGTCCATTCATCCCCCCCATCCCTCCCCACCGACGTCCCTCCAGGCACACATCCCTGCAAATGGAAGAAGTGCTACACCTGCCCCCACACTTCTTCCCTCACCACCATCCCAGGCCCCAGACAGTCCTTTCAGGTGAGGCACCTCTTCACCTGCGAGTCAGCTGGGGTGATATACTGTATCTGGTGCTCCCGATGTGGCCATTTATACATTGGGGAGACCCGCCACAGACTGGGAGACAATTTCGCAGAACACCGGCGCTCAGTCCTCCAGCAGTGGTGGGATCTCCCTGTGGCCACACGCTTCAATTCCACAGACCACTCCCACTCCGACATGTCTGTCCATGGCCTCCTCTACCGTCAAGATGAGGCCACACGCAGGTCGATGGAGCAATACCTTATCTCCCGCCTAGGTAGCCTCCTACCTGCCGGCATGAACATTCAACTCACAGACCTCCGTTGATACCCCTGCCCCCCACCCCTTACCCCCATCCCTATCTATTATTTTAGTCTGGTTCTCTTTCTCTCTCTCTTTTCCCCCCTCACTATAATCTCCCCCCAGCCCTACCTTTCTTTCTCTTTCATTTCCCATAATTCTCCACCTTCCCCAAAGCCCATTTCCCTCCAACCTATCACTTCCCAGCTCTCTACTTCATCCCTCCCCCCACTTCTTATCCCCCCTCAACCATCCCATGTTACTTCACTCCTGATGAAGGGTTTCAGCCTGAAACATCGTCACTACCTCCTCCCATAGTTGCTGTCTGGCTTGCTGAGTTCTGCCAGCATTTTGTGTTTTTATAGGCTTCTTTCTTGTTGGATGGCTCTTCCCAACTGAGAGCCAAAACTCGTTGCACTGTTGTTATGGTTTCCATTCTGATGCTGCATGACATCACATCCATTGATATTTAAATACAGTTTCTATTCCAGAATTTGGAAAGCAATATCAACATTTGTAACAAGGGAGAGACAGATATTGGTACAAACATGACAGGTGATGTCAGATCCTTCAGGAGAGGAAATTTCTTGCACCATAACATCCCAACTTCTCCACTCAGTTTCCTCACTCTACCTTGGACTGATCACCCAAAATGCCAAGGGGATGTGTAGGGCTGGATTTTTACAGAGGGTGCTGGGTACACTGCCAGGAGTGGTAACAAAGCCAAATTACTAGCTTACTTTTAATTTTGGGACAAAGGGCCTGTTCCTGTGGTGTACTGTTCTCTGTTCTGACAATGCACCCACCAAGTTCCACAATCCTTAACTTCCCCACCAAACCATCAGCATTGCACACACTTCATACCCCCTCAAACACCAATCCCTCACACCCATCCCTACCACACACTTCAAACTCCCTCAAACACCAATCCCTCACACCCATCCCTGCCGCACACTTCATACCCCCTCAAACACCAATCCCTCACACCCATCCCTACCACACACTTCATACCCCCTCAAACACCAATCCCTCACACCCATCCCTACCACACACTTCATACCCCCTCAAACACCAATCCCTCACACCCATCCCTACCACACACTTCATATTCCCTCAATCACCAATCCCTCACACCCATCCCTACCACACACTTCATACCCCCTCAAACACCAATCCCTCACACCCATCCCTACCACACACTTCATACTCCCTCAATCACCAATCCCTCACACGCATCCCTACCACACACTTCATACCCCCTCAAACACCAATCCCTCACACCCATCCCTACCTCACACTTCATACTCCCTCAAACACCAATCCCTCACACCCATCCCTGCCACACACTTCAAATTCCCTCAAACACCAATCCCTCACACCCATCCCTACCACACATTTCATACCCCCTCAAACACCAATCCCTCACACCCATCCCTACCACACACTTCATACTCCCTCAATCACCAATCCCTCACACCCACCCCTACCACACACTTCAAACTCCCTCAAACACCAATCCCTCACACCCATCCCTGCCACACACTTCATACCCCCTCAAACACCAATCCCTCACACCCATCCCTACCACACACTTCATACCCCCTCAAACACCAATCCCTCACACCCATCCCTACCACACACTTCATACCCCCTCAAACACCAATCCCTCACACCCATCCCTACCACACACTTCATACCCCCTCAAACACCAATCCCTCACACCCATCCCTACCACACACTTCATACCCCCTCAAACACCAATCCCTCACACCCATCCCTACCACACACTTCATATTCTCTCAATCACCAATCCCTCACACCCATCCCTACCTCACACTTCATACTCCCTCAAACACCAATCCCTCACACCCACCCCTACCACACACTTCAAATTCCCTCAATCACCAATCCCTCACACCCACCCCTACCACACACTTCAAACTCCCTCAAACACCAATCCCTCACACCCATCCCTGCCACACACTTCATACCCCCTCAAACACCAATCCCTCACACCCATCCCTACCACACACTTCATACCCCCTCAAACACCAATCCCTCACACCCATCCCTACCACACACTTCAAATTCCCTCAAACACCAATCCCTCACACCCATCCCTACCACACACTTCATACCCCCTCAAACACCAATCCCTCACACCCATCCCTACCACACACTTCATACCCCCTCAAACACCAATCCCTCACACCCATCCCTGCCACACACTTCATACCCCCTCAAACACCAATCCCTCACACCCATCCCTACCACACACTTCATATTCCCTCAATCACCAATCCCTCACACCCATCCCTACCACACACTTCATACTCCCTCAAACACCAATCCCTACCACACACTTCATACTCCACACAAACACCAATCCCTCACACCCATCCCTACCACACACTTCATACTCCCTCAAACACCAATCCCTACCACACACTTCATACTCCACACAAACACCAATCCCCCACACCCATCCCTACCACACACTTCATACTCCCTCAAACACCAATCCCTACCACACACTTCATACTCCACACAAACACCAATCCCTCACACCCATCCCTACCACACACTTCAAACTCCCTCAAACACCAATCCGTGCCACACACTTCATACTCCCTCAAACACCAATCCCTACCACACACTTCATACTCCACACAAACACCAATCCCTCAAACCCATCCCTACCACACACTTCATACTCCCTCAAACACCAATCCCTGCCACACACTTCATACTCCCTCAAACACCAATCCCTACCACACACTTCATACTCCACACAAACACCAATCCCTCATACTCATCGCCACGACACACTTCACACTGTAGAAATTTTCTAGAGTCTTTGGTAACACACCAAATTTCCTCAATATCCTCATGAAATCTAGCCTCTGCTGTGCCTTCTTTGTAATTACATCAATATGTTGGGTTCAGAAGAGATCTTCAGCAATGTTGACACCTACGTATTTATACAATTTTCTTTTAACTTTTAAATCAAGCCTGCATCCACCATCGCGTTGGTAATTCCTTCCAACATTTTCACCCTGAGTGAAGAGGCTCCCCTTCTTTTTCCTGTTACATATTTCACATTTTACCCTTTTCCCGTGGCCTTTAATTCTTTAGTTTTAAATATATCCAACCTCAATCAACGAAAGCCTGTTTGCATTTGCTCTATCTATAAAACTCATCATTTTGTATGCCTTAGTCAAATCTTTCCTCATCCTCCTATGCTTCATGGAATAATGTCCTAAAATATTTAACCTTTCTCTAAAATTCAAGCAACATCCTTGTATATTTTCTCCGTACTCTTTTAATCTTAATATCCTTCTCGTAGGTAGGTGACCAGAACTTCACACAATACTTCAAATTAGACCTCACCAATGTCTTATACAACTTTAACATAACATCTCAACTACTGTACACAATGAGCACAATAAATCAATATACACAAAATGCTGGAGAACTCAGCACGTCAGGCAGCATCTATGGAAGTGAATAAACAGTCGATGTTTCAGGCCGAGGTCCTTCTTCAGGACTGAAAATGAAGTGAGTAATAAGGTGGAGGAGGGGAAGGAGGCTAGCTAGAAGGTGATTGGTGAGGCCAGGTGGGTGGGAAAGGTAAAGGGCTGGAGAAGAAGGAATCTGATAGGGGAAGAGAGTGGACCATGGGAGAAAGTGAAGGAGGAGGAGTGAACAGGAGGTGATAGGTAGGCAAGAAGAGGTAAGAATCCAGAATGGGAAATAGAAGAAGAGAAGAGAGGGAGAGATTTTGTTTTAAAGTGGAAGGAGAAATTGATATTCATGCCATCAGGTTGGAGGCTACCCAGCTGGAATATAAGGTGTTGTTCTTCTGCTCTGAGGGTGGCCTCATCTTGGTACTAGAGGAGGCCATAGATCAACATGTCAGAATAGGAATGGGAATTGGAATTTAAATGTTTGGCAACTAGGAAGTTCCACTTTTAGTGCATGGAGCAGAGCTGTTCAACAAAGCTGTCGCCCAATTCATCATGGGTCTCAGCATTGTAGAGGAGACAGCATCAGGATCACTGGACAGAACGGTCAACCCCAGCAGATTCACAGGTGAAGTGTTGCCTCAAATGTAAGGATTGCCTGGGGTCCTGAATGAATGTGAGGGAGGAGGTGAATGGGCAGGTGAGGCACTTCAGCAGCTTGCAGGGTTAAGTGCCGGGAGGGAGATATTGGGGAGTGACGAATGGACAAGAGATTCACGGAAAGAGTGATCCTTGTGGAAAGTGGAGAGAGGGATGGAGGTAAAGATATGTTTGGTGGTAGTATCCCTCTGGAGATGCCATTAGTTGTGGAGGATGATGTGTTGGATGTGGAGACACATGGGGTGGTAGGTAAAGACAAGAGAAACTCTATCACCTTTAAGGCTATGGAATGATCGGGTGAGCACGGATGTTCAGAAAATGGAGAAGTTGTGGGTGAGGTTAGCATCTGTGGTGGAGGAAGGGAAACCCCATTCTTTGAAGAAGGAGGACATCTCTGATGTCCTGGAAAGAAAAGCCACATCTTGGAACAGATGCTGCAGCGACAAAGGGACTGAGAAAAGGGAATAGCAGTTTTTTTGCAGGAGACAGGGTGTAAAGAGATATAGTCAAAATAACCATGGGAATCGATACGTTTATAAAAGACTAGACAATGGGGTGACCCGTTGGGACACCCTTTGAGAGAAGGATAGTGCAGTCTGATGTGACCAGAATGAACATTACGTATCGCTTTGCTTTGGAAATTGAAGAAGTAAACCTCAATTTATTAAAGAAGAATGACACGTAACAAAGCAAATATAGTTCCTTCTTGTTTAACGAAGGACACTTTTGATGGCATCATTTCTGGTTGATCTGCCAAGGCACAAGGGTGTGTCTCTTGTTGTCATTCTGGAGACATGCAGTCCTTTCATCCGCCATCTCTTCATCTCTTCTACTGTTTATTCATTGTCTCTGAGCTCAGAGACGTGCATTTCTCAGCTCCTTTGTCTCTTCCTCTCTCCTCCTCCTGTATCTGTTTTTGACATTCTGGAGATGGGCAGCCCTTTCATCCCTCGTCTCTTCATCTCTTCTGCTGTTTGTTTTTTGTCTCTGATCCTGGAGATATGCATTTCTCAGCTTCTTTGTCTCTTCCTTTCTCCTCCTTCTATGCCAGTTGTTGTCATTTTGGAGATGTGGATGCCTCTCCTCTGTATCTTCTTCTCTTATCTTTTTTTGTCCTGACTCTTTGATCCTCGACCAGTGCGGCCCTGGCCTCATCCGATTCTTGTTCTCTCCCTCTCCTTGCCACTTCCTGACGATGTTTGGAGTCATCTCTTGACCATAATGTCCCCCTTCTCTTTCCACTCAGCATAATTAGGCTGACCATATTTTTTTACCCTAATGCTGGATAGAAGATACAAAGCAGTAACAGCAAAGCCTCCAGGATGCTGATTATTCTTGATGATGTGGTTGGTGTTCTCCTAAATGGATGTGATAAAAGGACGCTGTCCTTTGACTACAGCAAAAGGTTTGATGGGTGTCTCGAAGTATGTCATTACAATAAGATTTAATTATCTCTTATTGATGGGTGGCAGTTAGATCTGTCCCAATCCTGCACATGCTGATGCTGATTAGCAGAATGTGACCGCTCGAAATAGAGCTGCCCAGCCCTTTTGCTCCGGTTGGTGTCACTGCTGTGAGCATCGTGAGTCGCTTCTGAGGCTGGCCATACGCATGTGTTGTGGTGTTGCATCACAGTTTCCATCATGGCTGACATCGGCTGTCACATGAAAGCGGTGTTGTTGATTTCGGCGAGTGAGCAATTTTATACGAATATATAACCCTGAACTTTGCCTGCATTCTGTAAGTTAGCGCATTTTAAGTCGATTTAGCCAAAAATAGTGCTGCTGTAATGCTCCGTTTGGGCTAATTGGAGGTCACAAACAGACAAACACAGCATGAGAGTATTAGTAGTATATAGATGTCAATTTGTCTCCAGAGATGGAAATAAAGAGATCTAGAATGGGGTTGAACGTGTCAGAAATGGATGAAATGAATTTAAGTGCAGGGTGGAAGTTAGAGGCAAAAATGATGAAACTCTTTGGGTACTGTACTCAGTACTTTTGCTTTTGAAGGCCAATGTGCCAAAAAGTCTCTTTCTGACCTTATCTACCTGTGGTAACACTTTCAAGGAGCTAATGATCAGTATTCCCAGACCCCTCTGTCCTACTGTAATGTTTTATGTTGTTCATAATCCTTGCCATTTGAATGAAGGGAAAGAACATTCAATCTTTCATACTCCATAATCTTTCAAATTACAAATTAATTGTTAACTCTTCCACTCACAGAATGCGGTAGGAGACAGGACAACTTCAATTGGAGCCTGTAGTTAAAAACAAAGCATATACTTCACTGAGGATCTCACGTGGTCTGTACATATCAGCTGTGTGGTGAAAAAGGCACCACAGTGCCTTTCACCTCAGACGGTTGAAGAAGTTTTGTGTGGCCCCCAAATCCTAAGAACTTTCATTGGGGCACAACTGAGAGCATCTGAACTAGCTGCATCACTGCCTGGAATGGAAGCTGTACTTCACTCAATCATAGGACTCTGCAGAGAGTGGTGCGGACAGCCCAGCACATCTGTAGGTGTGAATTTCCCACTATTCAGGACATTTACAAAGACAGGTGTGTAAAAAGGGCCCGAAGGATCATTGGGGACCCAAGTCATCCCAGTCTATTCCAGCTGCTACCATCCAGGAGACAGTACTACAGCATAAAAGCCAGGACCAGCAGGCTCCGAGACAGCTTCTTCCACCAGGCCATCAGACTACTTAATTCATACTGACACAACTGCATTTTTATGTTATATTGACTATCCTGTTGTACATAATATTTATTATCAATTACTATAAGTTGCACATTGCACAGTTGGATGGAGACGTAACAAAGATTTTTGCTCCTCATGTATATGAAGTATGTAAAAGTCAATTCAATGTCCAGTCCCTATCCACTTCTATCTCCCATCAAGAAGGTCTTACAGCTCTTTGCTTCTTTCTTGATAACAGACCCAACCAGTTCACTTCCTCCCTCCATCATCTGGTGGAACTGGTCCTCCCCCTCAACAATTTCTCTTTTGGCTCCACCAATTTTCTCCAAAGTGGAAGTGTAACCATGGGCACTCTCGTAGGCCGCAACTATGCCTGTCTTTTCACTGGTTATGTAGAACATTGAGTGTTCCAGCCCTTCTCTTGTGATGCTCCCCAACTCTTTCTATGCTATGTTGATGACTGCTTCATGCACCCATGCTGAGCTTGTCAATTTCAGCAATTTTACTTCCAACTTCCACCCTGCCCTTCAATTCACTTGGTCCATTTCTGACGCCTCTCCCCTTTCTCAATCTCTCTGATTCCATCACTAGAGACAAACTTTCTACCAATATCTTTTATAAATCCATCAATCCCACAGCTATCTTAACTGTACCTGTTCCCACCCTGTCTCCTGTAACAATGCCATTCCCTTTTCTCAGTTCCTTCGTATCAACCACATCTGTTCCCAGAGTGAGGCTTTTGTTTCAAGACATCAGAGATGTTCTCCTTCTTGAAAGAATCGATTTCCCTTCCTCCACTATTGGTGCTGCCCTTACCCACATGTCCTCCATTTCCCAAATATCCATGCTCATCCCATCCTCCTGCCCCTTAACAGGGATAGAATTCCTCTTGTCCTCACCTTCTACCCCATGATCCTCTGTATCCAACAGCTTCTTTTTCCTCAACTCCTTCCATCATCAATGTGACCCTATCACCAAAACCATCTTTACTCCCCCCACCCTCGATTTTCTGCAGTGATCATTCCCTCTGAGATTCCTTTGTCCATTCATCACTCTTCACTAATCTTCTTCCTACTTATCCTTGCAAGTGGATGAAGTGCCATGCCTGCACATTCACTTCCTCCCTCACCTCCATTCAGGGTTCCAAACAGTCCTTCCAGGTGAGGCAGCACATCACCTGTGAAGCTGTTGGGGTTGTCTATTTTATGCAGTGCTCCGGAAGCAGCCTCCTGTAAATTGGTGAGACCTGATGTAGATCAGGGGACTGCTTTGGAGAACCTCAGCTTCATACACAGAAAGGAAATTTCCCAGTGGCTAACCATTCCCATCCCCATTCCCATTCTGATATGTCAGTCCATAGCCTCCTCTTCTGCCTTGAGGTTACCCTCAGTTTGAAGGAGTAATACATCATATTCCATTTACGTAGCCTCCAACCTGATGGCATGAACATTGATTTCTTCATCTTCTGTTAATATTTACCCCTCCCCACTTCACTCATCTTCATTTCCCCACTCTGGCCTCTTACCCCTTCTTTTAACCTGCCTATTCCCCGATGCCTTCCTCCCTCTCTTTCTCTCATGATCCACTCTCCTCTCCTGTCAGATTCCTCTTCGTCAGCTGTTTACTTTTTCCAGTTACCATCTTCCAACTTCTTCATCCCCATAAGCTTTACCTATCACCTTCTACCTGTCCTCCTTCCCTTTCTCCCAGTTTCTTATTCTGGCATCTACCCCCTTCCTTTCCCAAAATGTTGACTTCTTTTTATTTCCATAAATGCTCCTTGACCTGCTGAATTCCTTCAGCTTTTTGAACGTGTTGCAATGGATTTCCAGCATCTGCAAGATCTCTTGTATTCCAATTCAATCCCATTATTTCCCCTTCAGAGATTATGAAATTTGCATTGACCTGACTATTATTTCAGGAAATTTGTTTTGGATTACAAATCCATTGAAGTAACTTTCATTTCTTTAGATATCTAGGTGGGCATTTTAAATGAAAGATTGCAATGCCTGTAAAAAGTATTTGTAATTAATTTAGCTCACGTTGTAGAGATCTGCTTTCACTTTAACGTGAAAGAGTCTTTTTCTGTTGATCAGTGCCAAAAAAAGCCAAATTAAATCCACTGAGGTTCAATGTTATAAAACAATAAAACATGAAAACCTTCAAGGGGGTGAATACTTTTTATAAGCAATGTTTGTTCAATGTGCAAAGGAACAATTAGTTATGGATATCTGAGAGACACGGAACTGGAACACAATGACAATGGAACAACCAGACTCTGCCATGGAGTCTGGCAGGCAGCTGAATGGGATCAGCAATCATGCTTATCAGTATGCATGTTCCAGCTAATTAGTGTTTCATTATGGTTTTATTCTGTCTTGTTGAGGCTTGACCAGAGCACAGCAATGGCTACACTTACTGCCCTCCTTCCCTTAATCTTCATTCTGGGAAAGAAGAATACTACTTAGATCGAAGCTGTAGAGGAACAGAAATAACTTAGTATTAAGACACTGCTTCCAAACCACAATATCAGTGTTAGTAAAAACACAAAATGCTGGCAGAACTCAGCAGGCCAGACAGCGTCTATGGGAGGAGGTAGTAGTTCGTCACTACCTCCTCCCATAGATGCTGTCTGGCCTGCTGAGTTCTGTCTGCATTTTGTGTTTTTATTTATTTCCAGCATCTGCAGATTCACTTGTGTTGTCTTTGAATATCAGTGTTAGCTTTAGTTTGGGAGTGCTATTGGCCGAATGTTTTTTTATGTTTCCTTTAGTTTTGTTCAATGTTACCTGCCCACAGCTTGAACACGGAACAGTGGGATAATGTAATTGTCTCTTGACCATGGGGTGATGTGATGTCATGTAATGTCATGTTCCAAACCGTCTTTAAACCAACCCATAGTTTATGATGCAGTTCTCATCTTTATTTTTAATGCAATGTTGTTGTTACCAGTTTTGTGTGTTGCACGTTTATTTTTCCCTTACAGTCCAGTATCGGAGAGTGAAGGCATTACCGGAGTTATCTGAGTTCAAAGGATTGGATAAAGTTAATGTCGTTCAGCGTTTTGGGGAATGGTAGACATTTGACTTCGTTGAGGAACTGTGGCATGCATATTTGAGTTAAACCCCTGCAAGGTCAGGAAGGTTTGTACAGTGACCACCCTCCAGTGAAAAGGTCAGTTCCTTTTTATTTCCTCATGATTTCTTTGAACAAGGCATCTCCCAGCTGTGGAACCAGCAGATCATCAATACTTCAAAGGAATCATTTGTTTTGGGGAATTCTCTCGTTACTGACTGTATAAATCACACGGACTTTTGAATTTATCACTTCAAGTCTGTGCTTGGATGAGAACTCATTAAGAACAGTTTCTAAGTTTGAATGTTTGTGCCGCCTAACTGTTAACTCCCGGTTAAGCTAGTCATTTGTTTACTTTTCTAAGTTTGAGCAGAGGTTAATAAATCTCGGGATATGTTTTAAACCCTGTCTCAGTTTCATATTCATTGCTGTTGCATTCATAACATCAGTTCTTATTAAAATTCAGTGTATTATTCATTCCACTTCATCCTTGCCTTCTCCCTCTCCCTCTCCATTTTCCACTTCATTTTCTCTCTCTCTCTCTCTCTCTCTCTCTCTTTCTCTCTCCTCCATACACACACACAATAAAAAACTTACTTGCAACTGAATCACAGGCACATAGCAGCATTAGCAAGAAAAAGTAAATATGAGACCTAATTTATTCCCAGCTTTTAGCAGAAAACAAGAATAAAATGAAAGTAAACAGCATCCATTATGTTGTGAACCGCTTGAGGTAGTCATTGTGTTGGTAAACTCTGGTGATTAGCATTGTGCCTATAGGGTCTAGAACCAAATGGTTGAAGGGAAAAAGCTGTCCTTGAATATGATGGCTTGAGGCTTCAGGCTTCTGTACCTCTTGATTTTGGATTTTGACTTCTTAAGGAAAGGCCTCATATATCAACTACCATGATGTTGTCCAGAAGTTTCTTCAAAAATCAACAATGAGACAACATTTAATGACTACTGACATTTTAATAGATGGCCAGCATTGTACAGGTGAGAAAAGGTCAGCCTGAAAGGCAGAGAGGTAACAAGGGAACTGTAGCTGTGAGTATAAGTAGCTGTAACTGGCTGCAAAAAAATGTATTGTAACTGCACACAAAATACTGGAGGAACTGAGCATTTCAGGCTTTTTCCATGTAAATGAACAAATGTTTTGGTCGGAAACCCTTCTTCAAGAATGGAATTTCTTGTGTTTGTAACTAACTGACTGTAATAAGGGAATATGAAATAAAGGACTGTAATAAAGGACTCCACAGGTGGAGCTTCCTAACATTACATCTTTGGGTTTAGTTAACTTGGGTTGCATATGCTTTTTCCATCTCTGATTTCAATTTGCAGCCCGCATCCTGGCTACCGTTTGGAGGCCTGTATATACCCATTGCAGTTTTTCAACTCTACCCACATGATTCTACATAATCTGATCCCATTTCACCTTTTTTTTAACCAAAGAGGCAACCCACACCCGTCTGCCTATCAGCCTTTTCTTTGGATTCAATGTGTATCCTTGGATGTTAAACTCCCAACTTTGGACTTTCAGCCTTGACTTAGTGATGCTTACAGCATCTCTAACTGCACTACAAGTTTATCCATCTTATTCCACATACTGTCCAATTCAAATTTAACACCTTCAGTTCTGTATTTGTCACCCCTTTCAGTTTTGTTTCCATGTTACACTGCAGCTCATCCCCGACTACAATTTTGCTCTATCATCTGCCTCTCCTTCCTGACCATCTCACTACACACTACATCTGATTACCAACCAACTGCTGCATCCTCATCCCTATCACTTCAGTACCTACCCCCAACAAATTAGTTGAAACCCTCTCCAAATGCTCTAACAAACCTGTCTACAAGGATATTTCCCCCTCATAGGTTCAGATGTAACCCATTCCTTTTGTACAGGTTATACCTTCCTCAGAAGAGACCCCAATGATCCAGAAATCTGAAGCCGTGCCCCATGCAGCAATTCCTCAGCCACACATCCATCTGCCAAATCATCCTATTCTTACCCTCACTGGAACGTGGTACAGGCAGCAGTCCCAAGATTACTACCCTGGAGGTCCTGTTTTTCAGCTTTTTATCTGTCTCTCTGAGTACTTTCTTTATGATCTCCCTTTTCCCACCTAAGTTAATGGTACCATGATGGGCCAAGGCTTTTGGTTGCTCACCCTCCCCCCCCTCCCCCTTAGAATGCCATAGACCCAATCCAAGTCTTCCCTGACCCTGGCAGCAGGGAAGCTCCTGGGAGGAAAATAGCATCAGGGTGTTTCTTTCACATCCGCAGAATCCAGTGCTGAATCTTGGTGTCATCCACAATTTTGCTGGTTCAGTTTACCACATTATCATCCAGATCATAGATATTGATAACAATTAACAACGGATACAGCACTGATCTTTGCAGCATACTTCTGGTCACAGGCCTCCAGTCAGAGAGGCAACCATCTACTACAATATTGAAGCTAGTTTACTACCTCATCCTGAATTTCAAGCAACTGAACCTTATTGACCAATCTCCCAAGTGGAACCTTGGCAAAGGCCTTGCTAAAGTCCGTGTAAACAACATCCACTGTCTTTTCTTAATTTTCCTAGTACCTTCTCAAAAAACTCTAAGATTGGTTAGCTATAACCTCCCACACTCAAAGCTGTGTTGATAATCCCTATTCAGGCCTTGTCTATCCAAATGCCTATTTATTCAGTCCCTTAGATGAGCTTCGAATAGTTTACCCACTATTAACATCAGGCTCACTGGCCTATAATTTCCTAATTTATTCTTAGAGCTTTACTTGAAAAATGGAAGAACACTAACTATCCTCTTGCCCTTGGGCACCCACCCATGGTTAAGGAGATTTTAAGTATCACTGCTAGGGCCCATGCAATTTCTGCACTAACCTCCCACAGGGTCTGAGGGGTCACCTTGTCAGGTTCTGGAGATCTACCCGCCCTAATTTGCCTCAAGACAGCAAACACCTCCTTCTCTGTAATCTGGATACAGTCCATGACCTCACTGCTTTACCTCATTTCTACAAACTCTGTGTCCAGCTTTCAAGTAAATACAGATGAAAAAAAGATCAGTTTAAGACCACCTTAATTTTTTTCAGCTCCACAAGTTGATGTCCATACTGATCTTCAAGTGGATCAATTTTGTCCCTTGTTATCGTTTTGCTCTTAATGTACCAGTAGAAACCCTTGGAATTCTCTTCATCTTGACTGCCAGAGCAATTTCATGCCTTCTTTTAACTCTCTTGATTTACATAAGAGTTTTCTTGCAATTCTTATAGTCTTCAGGAACCTTATTGTCTATACATACTATGTGCTATCACCTTCTTTTTAATTTTTTAGGTTAATGTGCTGGCAAGCTCTGACACAGTGCCTATGCCTCAGGTCCGCTGTGAATAACAAACTTGCTAACCACTAGATATGATTACTTCTTATACCCAAGACTGGCACCATAAGATTTATTTTACATCTGAATTCTTAGATGTCCTGATTTAAAATGTTTCATTTAGAATCAAAGGTGGACTGTGGATTAGGGTCCAGATTGTTGTTTTCATTATGTGTTTTTCCCAGTTGTTTTACCTTTCCTCACACTTGCTTTTGTGTTTCTATAAGCCCTTCCTTGCCTTTAGTCTTCTGTGACCTTTTAGGTCTCATTTTCTGTGTAGTTTTTTTTTGTCTGCAGAGCCAAAGTCAGTCAATTCTTGCCAAAACAAGAGGTCCAAACTAGTTTGTATTATGAAAGGAAATGATACTGAAACACCGTTACTGAACTTTAAAAAATGAGAACTTGAAACAAAAATAGCTATGTGAGAATGAGGCATGGCTGATGCAGGCTTGGACAAGTTACAAAAAAGCAGCAAACTATAGAAATTAACTGAAGATATAAACCATTAAAAGTGGAATTAGTAGTTAGTATCTCTCCCCTACTTACAGGAAATCCTCAGCGTGAAACACCTGGAGGAAAGACGATATCGATAAAAGATTTATTGAAGCTATGGCTATAACAAGCACCAGCTATAGCAAGATGATGTCAGCAGAGAGTAGTATCCAAGAGCTCTGCCATGTAACTGGGAATTAGTTCTGTTAAATCATACCAAGGGACTTGGTCAAATTTTTTTTGTGCAAGTACTATGAATCAACTTTCTATGAATGACCCACCATTTATCCAATGAACCAAAAAACAAGATGGCGAGCCACTTCAGATTGAAGAACCAGTGTGGGAACGAAATGGTTTAAACATAGAGTATTTAATGCAATTGGATATATAAGTTTCTTTCTCATTTGAAGGATCTGAATTGACTTTCTGGAAGAACTGATTATTTTTGTAGACTTTGATAAATTACTGAATGAGATTTACTTTGTTTAAAAGTTGTGATGTTGGAGAATTGTAGTGAAAGCTGTATGTATTTTTTTTCTTTGAAGGGAAAAGATTGAATTTGAGTTTGCAGACATACTGACCTGAAACTGAAACTAAGGTTAACCATAATACTTAAAAATAGGAATTCAATTTGTTTCCTAACTAACCAGAGATAAATAAACAGGCAAATGTTAGTCTGTAAACCTTTAAATAGGAAATAACACTAGATCTAATGAGTTAGAGAAATTGGAGTGATAAGGTTATTCAAATGAATCTGACTAAAAAGGAATTTCGTTTTCATTTGATATCTGAGGTTTAGAAGCTAAACAAAATGTTGGAATTTTGAATTGTTCTTAATCATGTAAGTATTTAGTATATATTGCTATTTTTATATACAAAACTTACCTCTAGAAATGTGTGACTTTTATTCACTGCCTCCTTTCAATACCTACCTAGAGCTTCTGATGAGCTTCTATAGTAATATGTAATTAGATTTTCCTCATAAAGAGTGAAGTGACATGAGATAAGACAAGCATTACACAGGTGTCAAAAGGGTAATGTTACAAAAGTCATGAGGGATTTCAATATGTAGGAAAATGGGAAAATCAGGTTGGTGCTGAATCCCAAGAGAGAGAATTTGTAGAAGGCTTGTGAGATGGCCTATGACAGGATACCAAGTCTTTTTTTTGATACATAAAGAGTATAAGGGAAGCAAGAGTAGGTTTTGCAGCACTGTAAAATGATGCTGGAGAGGTAGTAATGGGGGAGAAGGAAATAATGGACATACTGCAAGTAATGGGCTCTCACAATGGCTGCATTGAAGAAATGGCTTCGTGGATATGAACTCACTTTTGTGAACTTTAGTGTGTTATTTGTTTACTTTTTATTGTTTTCACGATTTGCTCTTTTTTCGTACAATGGATGTTTGACTGTCTTTTTTAATGGGTTCTATTCGGTTTCTTTCTTCATGAAAGAAGATGAATTTAAAGGTTGTATATAGTACACATAATTAGCCTGACCTCAGTGGTTGGGAAGATGCTGGAGTCAATTGTTAAGGATGAGGTCTCATGGTACATGGAGGCACATGATAAAATAAGCCTAAGTCAGCATGGTTTCCTTAAGTGAAAAACTTGCCTGACAAATCTGTTGGAATTTGTTGAGGAAATAACAGACAGGATAGAGAACAGAGAGTCAATAGATGTTATGCACTTGGATTTTCAGAAGGCCTTTGATAAGGCCTTCTGAAGTGGATGTGGAGAAGATGGAGAGGGAGAATGTAGGACCAGTGGTCACAGAATAGAACAGAGATGAAGAGGAATTTCTTTAGCCAGAGGGTGGTGAATCTGTGGAATTCTTTGTCACAAGCCGCTGTGGAGGCCAGAACATTGGGTGTATTTAAGGCAGAGTTTGATCACTTCTTGATTAGTCAGGGCATGAAAGGTTACAGGGAGAAGGTAGGAGTATGGGATTTAGAGAGATGATGATAAACCATGATGAAATGGCAGAGCAAACACAATGGGCTGAATGGCCTAATTCTTCTCTGATGTCTTATGGTCTTTACCTGTTGTAGTTTTATTTAATTATTTAGTGATACAGTCCTTTTGCCCCATGAACTCGTACTGTGCAATTACACCCATGTGACCAAATAACCTACTAACCTGTATGTGTTTGGAATGCAAGAGGAAAGCAGAAGATCTGAAGGAAATCCACGTGGTTATGAGAAGAATATGCAAGCTCCTTACATTCAGTGGCAAGAACTGACCCCGTGTCACCGGTGCTGTAATAGTGTTACACTAACCGCTATGCTTCATTGCCACCCAATACAAATCAGGGTCAGACTTGCACAGGGAATGCTAGGGCACTGCGGAACGTCGAGCAGCAGATGGATCTGTGAATACTTCCCCATATTTCCTTGAAAGTGCTGTTACAGGCAGATAGAGTTGTAAAGAGAGCTTTTGGTGCATTGGCCTTCATAAATCAAAGTACTGAGTACAGGAGTGGGGATGGTATACAATATTGAAGTTCTATAAGATTTTGGTGAGGCCTAATTTGGAGTTCGGTGTGCATTTCTGATCACTTACAGGAATGATATCAATAAGATTCATAGATTGCTGTGAAAATTTACAAGCATGGTTCAGGGACTTGAGGACCTGAGTTACAGGGTAACATTGTGTAGGTTTGGACTTTATTCCCTGGGGCATAGGCGAGTGAAGGGAGATTTGGAAGAGATATACAAAATTATGATGGGTATAGATAAGATGTATGCAAGCAGGCTTTTTTCACTGGCGTTGGGTGAGACTAAAATTAGAGGTCATAGATTGAGGGTGAAAGGTGAAATATTTAAGGGGAACTTGAGGGGGAACTTCTTCACTCAAAGTGTGTTGCGAATGTGGAATGAGCTGCTAGTGGAAGTGGCAGATGTGGGTTTGATTTCAATATTTAAGAGAAGTTTGGATAAGTACATGGATGAAAGGGATATGGAGGCTATGCTCCATATGCAGCTTTATGGGACTAGGCAGAATAACATGTTGGTAAGGACAAGATGGGCTGAAGGGCCTTTTTCTATGCTATGGTGCTCCATGACTCTCTGACTATATCTTGCTAACTCCACCTTCATTTCCTGGTGCCACCTAAACTATTTCCTTTGAGCTTTACTGCTGAATTAGTAATCATCAGAACCTATTAAGGCCCATCCTACTGAGCACCTAGTGGCTCGTTGTATGGCTTTTTGATCAGGACACACTCACCAGGAACAAAGTGTGTCCTTCAACTGCAGGATTTCTCCCAGGTGGCAAAAACCTGTTGAGAAGCAGGCTTAACAGCTTAGGCTACTTTCACACTATAGTCAACTGAGCTGTCAGTTGAAAGGCCTAGGTAGAGTGGATGTGGAAAAGTTGTTTCCTATAGAGGGGGAGTCTAAGACCAGAGGGTACAGCCCCAGAATAGAAGGATGTCCATTTAGAACAGGGATGAGAAGGAACTTCTTGAGGTCAATAGCTTTGGATGATCTTATAGGCCACCCTCAAAGGACAGCCTGGTCTTTCTGCTTCAGGTTGCTTTGATGATGCATAAGACCGTGGGGAGGCTGTAGGTAGTGTTTGTTTAATAGTCACATTTATTTGTTCCACTTGTCCTGATGAGTCTGAATGACGTGGACAGTAGAAGGGCAATTCAGTATTCATCAGGGGACTTAACACTTATCATACACTTTCAGTGAAGTGGCCTTTGCTTGTATTGCGACAGAGCAATCCCCGTTAACGACGTAGCCTTTTTGGTGGCTGTACAGCAGTGGGACAGCCTCCACCCTCCTTGAGATCATGGCCACAATTATCATTATGTCTGAGTAATCTTGGCACTTTGGCAATATAATGCAATTCTGTTCTACTGTAGGAGCAGGAATGATCCAGGTAGCTAGAAGCTCTTTAATGTGGAAGCTTTTCCACTGCCCCCAGTTCTGTTTGACATCACCAATAGCTTGTTCTGTAGCAATTCTGTGAACCATGTTTAAGGTCAAAGCTCAATGATATGATATGATTTCCTGCTCCTTAAAATAGGCCCACCTTCCTATTGAACATTCATGAATTGTTTGTGTCCATCCTTGGTCCAATTCATTTCTCTCCACACAAAGTTGCATTTATTCAACTAAAGGTTAGTGCAATGCTCTTGAAGCCTCATGAGTACCTCTTCAAATATTTGGAGAATAATTGTGGCTAAGAGGTCAGCTTGGTTAACTGGCAATGTTGAACACCGTTCAACATCTAGTCCATGGTGACACATAACATTTTATGTGCTCGTTATGTAATAGCCCATTTTATGAATAAAGCATCATATAGCTATAGATTGTTAGATGCCTCTTGCTTTCTTTATCCTTATACAGGATAAGGATAAGTATACTTTCTTTATACGGTACTGATCCAGGTTGATAGAAGACGCTGGACTCTGCCTATACAGCTGACACATCCCTGCTTCAGTACAGCTTTACACTATAATCTCAAAGAAGCCATACAGCTTTGTCTTCAGTGGGAAGCCACCCCCCCCCCCACCCCCGAAGCATTCCATGGAGTTTGAGCAATACACCAAATAATTTGCTTCTTCAGTTCCATCTCTGCTTGAGCCTTTGAAGTTTATGGTACCCACCTAGGAATGCAGTACTTGCCTTTAGCTCAATGTGCATGTGGGATTGTGTCTTTTATGCTGGTCTACAACTCTTTCAACATAGGCTTGTTTCTATTTGTAAAGTGCTTATGCTAAACACATTGCTCAGACCTTTCCCTTACATAATTGTTCTGCGTGTGTTTTGTGATTCTTTCTGACTGTGACTGTTGACTTCGCTTTTGACTATTATGAGAAACATTGCATCTGACCTAGCATTTTCTGATGAGTAAATGATGTTTAAAAATCTCCAAATACCTATCTTCTCCAGTGCCATCTAAAATTACAAAAGGTTAATTTCCAGCTCTCCTCATCAATCTTTATCTGCCAGAATTTATTCCGTGTATCCAGTGCAATCAAACAATTTCTTTCTCTTAAATTCGCACAGTAACAAATTCCTTCTGGACCTCCATAAAATCTCTGGACAGGTGTTCAGCTTGTTGTGAGATTTCTCAACATAGAAACATTGGAGTGAAAGATGCTGGCCTGCTTACTGGGTCTACTATCTCTGCTTTCATCAGTCTTCCTGATTTGACTTTGGATTTATCCCTAGGATCTATCCTACCTAAGAGTGCTACTACCTGTTATAAATCATCTAGAACTACATGGTATTTAAAGAGTTTGAGGAGAATTGGTATGTCACCAAAAGCACTTACAACTTTCTACAGCGAGCATTCTAACTGGTTGCATTGCCGCCTGGTCCAGAGGGGCCACGGCACATGATCAGATCAAAATGCTTAAAGCTATTAACTCAGCCAGCTCCACTATGGGCTCTAGCCTCCCTTGCACTCAGGTCACCTTTAAAAGGTGATGCCTCAAAAAATAGCATCCATCATTAAGGACTCCCATAACCCAGGACATGCTCTCTTCTCATTGCTACCATCAAGGAGAAGGTACAGGATCCTGAAGACACACATTCAATGTCTCAGGAACACCTTCTCCCTTCAGACATTGGATTTCTGAATGGACAGTGAACCCATGGACACTTGCTCAGTGCTTTTTTGCTCTCTTTTGGCTCTACTTATTTAATCTATTTTTATATCTACCTGTAGATTGTAATTTATATTTTAAATGGTATTTTAATTTATATTTTATTGTAATTTATATTTTTATTATGTATTGCAATGTACTGCTGCTGCAAAACAACAAATTTCATGACATATGCCAATGATTCTGATTCTGATGCTGATTATCTTTTGATTTTTTGATTAGAGGTTACAGTGTATTCATCTCGTGGTGGCGTGGCTGAAGAGGTTACTTGTCTTGAAGTGATTCTGTATCTTTACCATTCCCTTCTATCCCACTCCCAATGAAGGGCATGGCACCATGCAGGTTTAAAATGATGAAAACCACCTCAGAGTACTTTGTATTCTCTATCTTCATAAAATATCTCCATACAGCTTAAGTGTAGTGTTGTATATCAACTGCATGTAACTCAGTGCTTTTAACTGCTCTACCTTGATGGTTTGGGAGGGACACACATGAAGATCTAAGGCCAAAACCACAAGGTACCCATGCCAGCTTGCACCTTCTCCAGAAGTGAGCTTCTTCAATTGAATCTAAAACTGTATCTGAGCCTGTATCCCTCATCTCATCCCCTCGATCTACTATATTTTTATAATGCCATGCTCATAGGAATGGTTTTATATTATACATTGCAAGTACTTTCTCTGCATACTTTCACATTTCTTTCCTGATATTTCATGTTGATGTTCCCAGTTCTTCCAATACCAGAGGCATCTGCTCTGTATTTTCCCTTACCTCTTCTTCCTGCATCATTCCATTTGATTCATTCTACTGGGCATCTAGTACTTCCTGTCAGGTGTTAGATTGTTCTCATTCCAAGCAGAGAATCTTCATCAGGACTGGGCCTGAAGAGTAACTGTTTATTCCCCTCCATGGATGTTGCCTGGCCTGCTGGGTTCCTCCAGAGTTTTATGCCTTTTTCTCTGGATTTCCAGCATCTGAAGAATCTGTAGAAGGCTTTAGGCCCGAAATGTTGTCAAATATGATGGCAGAATATAGTATTAAAGGTAAGATTCTTGGCAGTGTGGAGAATCAGAGCGATCTTGGGGTCCAAGTCTGCAGGACACTAAAATCTGCAGTGCAGGTTGATTCTGTGGTTAAGAAAGCATAGGTGCATTGATCTTCATCAATCATGGGACTGAGTTTAGGAGCTGACAGGTAATGTTGCAGCTATATAGGACCCTACTCAGACCCCACTTGGAGACCCCAATTGGACCCCACTTGAGTACAGTTCTGGTTGCTTCACTGCAGGAAGGATGTGGAAGCCATAGAAAGGGTGCAGAGGAGATTTACAAGGATGTTGCCTGGATTGGGGAGCATGCTTTATGAGAATAGGCTGAGTGAACTCGGCCTTTTTTCCTTGGAGTGATGGAGGATGAGAGGTGACCTGATAGAGGTGTACAAGATGATGAGAGGCATTGATCGTGTAGATAGTCAGAGGCTTTTTCCCAGGGCTGAAATGGCTAGCACAAGAGGGCACAGTTTTAAGGTGCTTGGAAGTAGGTACAGAGGAGATGTCAGGGGTAAGTTTTTTACGCAGAGAGTGGTGAGTGCGTGGAATGGGCTGCCGGCAACAGTGGTGGAGGTGGATACAATTTACAGTTTTAAGAGACTCCTGGACAGGTACATGGAACTCAGAAAAGTAGAGGGCTATGGGTAACCCTAGGTAATTTCTAAGATAAGGACATGTTCGGCACAGTTTTGTGGGCCAAAGGGCCTGTATTGTGCTGTAGGTTTTCTATGTTTCTAATACTCTTTTCCATAGATGCTGCCTGGCCTGCTGAGTTCTTCCAGCATTTTGTGTGTGTTAATTGAAGAATTTCTTGTGTTGGATAGTTCTCTAGTTGGCCTGTCTGTAAGTACCTTTCTAGAGTCAATTCTATTTCGTGTTTGAGTCTCAGCGAAAGGATGGGCACAAGGATTCCAGGAATAATCTGATCTCACAGGCAACATTCATAGATAAATGCATGCATTTCTCCAAGAGAAAGTAACTAATTAATTATTCTTGACTAAATATTTCACGACTTAATCTTAGCCTCAATATCAGTGTTGTTACGTATTCGTGACACATGACAGTGGTACCCTTGTCACGTGACTGAGGTTGAAGCTATACTGGACTTGAGGTAATGGTCTTGTGATGGTGGAGTAACGTCATTTTCCCGCCAGTAGAGATCATGTGACAGGTTTTTTTTACAGGTTATAAAAGGAAGACCCCACCCTGTGAGGAGGGGCAGTTCGTGGCTGGATTTGCCAAGTTGACTTCATGCCACGGCGTGATTTAATGTGATGACGCAGTTTAGTTGAAGGATGAAGTTTTTATCTACTGCCTAAAGTTTAAAAGGTCATTGCCAGCAGTTTCGTTACAATACTGCTAGTTCAGAAGTCAGTGGAGAGTAAAGATTGGAGTTCAGGAATTAAAGATCGAGGAGAATCTATTTTCAACGGTGAAACGGGGTCGACCTTATTTAATCCTTATTTGAAAGGAATTCGTTGACTGTTCTTGTGTTAATCTCTGCAGGATAGCAGAAGATTGAGGACAGTGTGGTAAAGGAAAGGTCAGTGCCTTTAAGCCATTTCGTTTTGCAAATACTTCGTGGGAAAAGTTCGACGTCGGGGATCGAAGCAAAACGACGTGAAAGAGAATTTAAATCTTCTTAAAAAGTCTCTCCCTTAAATGGACTGTGAGCATTTCGAACTTTTGGCAATACTACTTTAAAGAACTGTTTTTGCTGCATCGCTTTAAGAATTGTTTAAGCTGCCGCACAGCAGCTGATTTCCAGTTACGTTAGTGTTTGTTTACTTTTGGGGGGGTTGTTTTCAGTGTTTAATAAACGTGTTGTTTGTTATATAAACCCTTGCCGAACTCATATATTCATTGTTGCCTGAATACGTAACAGTGTTTAAAACTTCATATCAGTCTTATGATATCTTTAAAAGATTATTGATTGATTAATTAAATTTTGGAAATGTTCCATAAAAAGCATCAATATATTGCATCGTTTCTATCTTTTAATAATCAAGATTCCCAATCTAAGCTTTTTTTTTGTACTAAGGTGATTTAATTTCCACTATTAAAATGAACATAGATGGAATGCCTACATCTACACACATCATGTTACGAGGTTGTTCACCGCAGCTAGCCAAGAGGTTGCTTTGGACAAACCAGCCTCCAACATTCTTTCTCATTCTAAAGATACTTTTTCACTTGCTGGGTGTTTCCAGCATTTTTGTCAGATTATTTCCATCAGCAGTACTTTATTTTTGAATATTTACTTTTAAGCATCCTGGTTATCATTAAATACTGTAATAATCAACAATATGTGGTTATTTTATATTTTTTTCCATTTCAAGTAATTTTATTAAGTGTCAGATAAACAACAAGAATATGAAGATTACGTGAGCTAACAAGAAAGTCGAGAGGATTGAAGCATGTAGTCATGCTGCTGTGAGGCCAAGTTTCATGGAGCAGTTAGAGTGAACCTGCCTGCCAATTCTGCATGTTTGTTCCTGCAATTTTGAAAAGCCACTTATGTTAAATAACTAAATCAGGAAGCTTGTCAAGGTATAAATTACTCAAATTAAAATATCATGATAGCTATAAATCTGAATTTAATTTTCATTAACGAGTATAATTGTTCTTGACAGATCATTATATCACATCTAGACTGCTGAATTGTTTTGTTTAGAATATGGAGGGGTACATGGAATCTGTTAGGGATTATTGAGAAATTATTAAATTATGTGAATATGCTAAATATTAATTCAAATGAGAAAGAACCTTGAGTTCTTATTGTAAATTTAAAGGAATAATTAGTTTAAAGTTAAAAGAACACCTTTGGAAATAAACAATACCATCAGCGGAGCATAGTAGGGTGCTGGCTAGTAAGAGATTTTGTTTGCAAAATGAAGTGATTATGAGACGTTCTCATGCATTAGCCAGAGGTTATATGTTAACTATCCTGCCACAAAACAGGCAACTAGACTTAAATAATTTGCACCATTGTAAACCAGTTCAAGGAAGTTTAAAACCAAACTGATATGATCACTTAGCACATCAAATAGCTGATCTAACAATAGTTGGGAGAATTGTCTACTCAGAGTCAGCTGTCTCAACACTAATTTTGGGCATCTGTCTCTCTATCCTCAGAATTTTTTAGACTATCTGTTAATTACTTTGTTTCAGCAAAGGTGTTTGTAACTATTGAAATTGTGTTGAATCTCCTGCTGTCACCTTCGATCTTAGGGCATAAAAAAGGTGATGCACGTTGAGTTTGGCAGACTCCACCAGGAGCTTCTCAAAGAAAATGTCTGCTGTGAGGAATAAAACCCTTCACTTTCACTATCTTCTCTCCAGTTTCTCCAGCAACTGAGTCACTGGGGGATCATCCAGGATACGCTCACGATCCAGTTGCGCTGTGAGCAAACCTGGCGCCCTAACCGGTTGAGCATTTTTAATCATGACATCCAGTGCTTGGATCTGCTTGGGCCAACGACCACGGGATCGTGAAGTATCAAAGAGCATGGAGGACAGCTGGAGCAATAGATGTGCAAGTGTGGTGGTGTGTCAGTAGGCATGTGTGTGCTTGTGTTTGTGTAAGGGACAGCTGGGTCTGTGGATAGTTCGGTATGTCAGGGTTACCATAGTCGACCATTCAGGATGCCAGAGCATGTATACTCATTCAGTGGACAAAGATCTAACTGTACCGTAGCGACTGAGAACACTTTGGTAGAGTGGAAGGTACAGTTTGGCAAGCCAGAGGGGTTGAGAAACCATACAGCCGTGCAATGTTTGTCAGTGTGTATCTGACTGTGTGTTTCGAAAATCCTTAGTTTCAAAGCCCAAAAGGGACGAGGGTGCAGGAATGTTTAATGGTCTACATAAACAGGAATGCAGCATTATCAACATGCTAGCAATGAGGAGGGATGTTGAAACTTGAACGTGAGGCAACGACTTGGAGGAAGACAGAGTAACTGGGAAATGAGAATGTCAGTTGTTCAGAAGGCTGGTAAACACTCCATGGACTAAGTAGAGTGAAAATACTGGGCCAATGAGGAATACCCAAGGTTGGACAACCCAACGAGGGATGATCCATTCTTCCTGAAAATGCTCAAGGAAGGGGTGAGCTCAGCCCTCCAGGAGGCTTTAGATTTGGCGATAGATGTGGGATGCAACTATTCCACAATATTTTTATGGGCCAGGGAAATAGACTGAAGGAGAGAGGTGAGGGGTTGTAAGGTGGTTGTGACAGTTTAAGCTGCTGTGAGGATTCAGGGATATTGATGTGTTTACCACCCACTGGGGAAACTAGCAAAAGACTGCCAAGCATAGATGATTTGTTACAGCTGTGGCCTCTCACTCCGTGGTCAGAGGCAACGTTGCACGAAGGAGAGGAGGTCATGGCAGGCAGAAACCAGAGCAGAATCATCTCCACCCACACTGCCTGCTGACCAGACTATAGAACTAGCAGAATCTTCTCCACCCACACTGACTGCTGATCAGACTATAGAACTAGCAGAATCTTCTCCACCCACACTGACTGCTGACCAGACTATAGAACTAGCGAACTAGCAAAGACAGAATCCAAGCCAGTCAAACAGCTTTCAGCAGCCCCCATTGCCTGTACTGCTCACCCACAGGTGTGCACAAGATCTCTAAAAAGGGTGTCAGCAATGTGATATGTTAGTGGACACAGAAGCTTCAGTGTCCTTCCCCAAGACTGGAAACCCAACTTGTCTTACAGGAGCGGTGGGGGGGGGGGGTGGTTGTTGAAACAGTGAGGGCAGAAAAAGAGAACCTCAGGTCCTTGAACTAGAGGGAACACACTTTCCGGTGATTTCTGGATGTGCCAGAACAATGGAGATACAGTCCTGGAGATAGTTGTACCTAGTAAGGCAGGTACCATCATAGATCCAGGGATGGGACAGATTACCCTGTACAAGTCAGGGTCAGCAAACATGTAGAATTCACAGATCTGATAAAATGGCCACAGCAGCCCTGATGAACAGGATGGTGATGATTAGAACAGAAAAACCGTATAAACCCACACATACATACAATATTCCAAGCAACAGAGGGAGCAAGTGTCTGAGCTAAAAGTTGTCCTAGAAGAATCAGAATCAGGCTTATTATCACTGACATTTGTCGCGAAATTCGTTATCTTAGCAGCAGCAGTACAATGCAATACATAATATAGAAGAAGAAATAAATAAATTACAGTATATGTATATTGAATAGATTAAAAATCGTGCAAAAACAGAAATAACATATTTATAAAGTGAGGTAGAGCTCACTGTTTCAATGCCCATGTAGGAATTGGATGGCAGAGGGGAAGGAGCTGTTCCTGTATCACTGAGTGTGTGCCTTTAGGCTCCTGTACCTCCTACCTGATGGCAACAGTGAGAAAAGGGCATGCCCTGGGTGCTGGAGGTCCTTAATAATGCATGCAGTCTTTCTGAGACACCGCTCCTTGAAGATGTCCTGGGTACTTTGTAGGCTAGTACCAAGATGGAGTTGACTAGATTTACAACCCTCTGCAGCTTCTTTCGGTCCTGTGCAGTAGCCACCCATCCCCCATACTAGACAGTGATGCAGCCTGTCAGAATACTCTCCACGGTACATCTATAGAAATTTTTGAGTGCTTTTGTTGACATACCAAATCTCTTCAAACTCCTAATAAAGTATAGTTACTGTCTTGCCTTCTTTATAACTACATCGATATGTTGGGACCAGGTTAGATCCTCAGAGATCCTGACACCCAGGAAATGGAAGCTGCTCACTCTCTCCACTTCTGATCCCTCTATGAGGATTGGTATGTGTTCCTTCGTCTCACCCTTCCTGAAGTCCACAATCAGCTCTTTCGTCTTACTGACGTTGAGTGCCAGGTTGTTGCTGCGACACTACCAGAAAGAGTTTGTCTAAAGTAGGTCTCATCTCCCAAGACAGTAAGATGAACAGTTCATATATCAGAATTCTATAGATCAGAGATTTGAATTTGAGAAAGCTCAGAAGATGTTGGAATTTTGATTGATATGAGGGGAGTTGAATGTTTGCTTGTCCATGACCAATATTTTTCAGCACATTTTGCGAATAGATCAGACATTAAATTAAACATGAACCACTCTTCAGTTTTTAATACAAATGGCAAACAGTAGTTACAAGAAACCATTTGCAAATAAAAAATACTCTATGTGGCACAGGCTGGCCCACAGGAGACATTCTCATGCATTAGCCAGATATTATATGTTCATTGGCATACATCAAACCAGGCAATGATGGGTTTAAGTAATTTGCACCAATGTAAGCCAGTTCAAAGAAGCTTACAGACCAGATAGATGTTATCATTTAGCACATCAAATCACTGATTTATCAATAGCTGGGTGATTTGTGTACTTGGAGAGTCAGTTCTCACAACACTAATCTTGGACACCTGACTCTCCGTCCTCAGAAGTGTTTACACTATCTGTTCTTTGTTTATTTATTTAGTTAACAATGCAGTGTGAAGTAGGACCAACCAGTCCCTCAAATCATAGTGCCCCAGCAACCCCACAATCCTGATTAACCCTAATCAATACCGGGACAATTTACAATGACTCGTCCAGTATGACTGTGGGAGGAAACCAGAGCACCCAGGGAAAACCCACGCATTCCATGGCGAGAATGTACAAAGCGTCCTTACAGAATGACACCAGCATTGAACACCAGATTCCAGAATGCCTGAGCTGTTGTGGCGTTGCGCTAACTGCTGTTACTGTGGTGCCCAGCAAAGGTGTTTGAACAAAGAGAGCTGCCTGCCTTTTTGTCACAGCTAAGGTGTTTGAATATTTAGAACTACCTGCCTCTGTAAATAAGTAATTCAAAGCAAGAATTGTTAACCCAAAATACTGATCTTCATATCCACCAGTTTCTCCAGTTCTCCAGTTTCTCCAGTGACTTAGTCACAGTCACAACTAAATCCTTTTCTTGAATTTGAGAAGCCAAACTACTTCTGGTCCTGTTCCCTCATAGTTGGATTCCTGATACTTTTCCTCTACCGTTTGTTTAGATTATGTAGGTGAGCATTGAGATTTGGTATTCCATCAAGAACTCTTGAAAATGTCTATCTATGTACAGTGAAGAGCATTCCGAGTAGTTGCATCACAGCCTATTACGGAGGCTCCAATGCACAGGATGGCAGGAGTTGCAGAGGGTTATAGACCCAGTGAGCTCTACCATGGGAACGACATTCCTCACCATCGAGGAAATCCTCAGGAGGCAGTGCCTCAAGAAGGTGGCATCCACACTGAGGTCCCTGCCCATTTGGTACATGCCCTCTTCTCATTACTACCTTCAGGGAGGAGGTACAGGACTCAGAAAGAGCTTCTTCCTCGCTACCATGCATGAATACTGTCTTATTGTTTTTTTTATTTACACTTTATTTTGGTAATTTATCATTATTTCAAATCTTTTCCAAAGCAATGAGTTTCACATCACATGACTGTGAACAATAAATCTGATTCTGAAGTTTGTTACGGTTCAGTCTACAACTACAACTCAGTTAACAATTCCCATATTTATTCTTACATAACCTTTATTCTATCTTACTTTACAGCTGTTTCACTGAACATAGATAAAAGTCTGTAGAGAAAGCACAGGAAACATAGGAGTATTTCATTCGAAAGCTACAGAGTTCTTCCCTTTGAGGCATCTTTGCTATTATCAAGCTCTTAAGGAAATATGTCCATTTAAGTAATGTTTCACTTGAGCATGGTAATCATGGGCATGGGTAGATTAAAAATACAGTAACTGTTGTAATATAAGAAATCAAGAGGTCGGTTAGTACACAGTAAGAACATACAACTGTATTGCACTCTTCTCTTTTTATCGATACTGGTTTATTAATAACGATTTACTAGGAGATTATTCTCCCAATATACAGAATAATTCAAAGTGTTACCCATCCCCAGTCCAAAGACATCATTCTCTGGAAATTTTCAGAGTTGATAAGCATGTAGATGTCATAAGTGTGGCTACACTTAACACATCTGAAAAATATGCAGGTTAAGTTCCAAGTTTCAATCATTAAATGCTAAAGGCACTGATTGTACTGCCTCTTGAATAGGCACATCAGTCGGACTGTCTGAGATCACGTGAGCTGTTGTCTTGTGGTGAGTGAGCGTGAGAATTAAAAAGTGAGTGGGGCTAGTCGGAACATTTAGCAGGCTTGAGATCGTATGAGTCAATGTCTTGTGGTGAGTGAACGTGAGAGTTAAATGTAAGCAGGGCCAGTCAGGACATTTCACAGGCTTGAGATGGCGCAAGTCGATGGCTTGTGGTGTGTGAGCGCAAGATTTTTGAGACCATAAGACACGGGAGCAGATCTAGGCCATTCAGCCCATGGAGCCTGATCTTCCATTTCATCCTGGCTGATTTATTCAACCACAGAGTCTACTTTTCTAACCAATAAGTCCTCTACAACTCGCCTCTTCTTTTCCCTTCCCTCCTGAGCCAAAGAGCCAGAGTCAGTGGCAGAGACCTGACTGCTAAGGCTTTCCACTGCTATGTCATCCCTCCAGCAGTATCCAAAGCAACATCCTGTTGTTGAGGAGAACGACCACAGGGTACTCTGCTCTATCCCCTTTTACCCTCCTGACAGTCATCCAGGTAAATGTGTCCTGCTCCTTGGGTGTAACTACCTCCCTGGCCTGTCCTGCCTGACAACACCCAGTCTCCCAAATGATCCAGAGTTCTTGCAGTTCCAGCTCCAACTCCTTAACACAGTTTGTTAAAAGCTGTGCTGCAATGCACTTCTTGCAGGTGTCATTGTCAGGGACACTGGAGGTCTCCCACCCTTCCCATATCCTTCAAGAAGAGCATTTCAATATCCTGCCTGGCATCCTCACTGCTCTATGTGTGCAAAAAGAAAGAAATAAAGAATAAATAAATAAATAAATAAAATATCCTTCCGCCTACGCCTCTCTTCACCAAAACCTTCGAGAAGTCAAAGCCTCAACACCCCACTCCATCACTGCCCCATTCACATAATGGTCACTTCTACAACGGCTGCTCCACCTAAACACAACTTATTTTTATTGATCTTTGCCATGCACCTAATTATGTGCAATCCAAAGTCTCCTCGGGAACTGTGGCATACAATTGAACTGCCCCTGCTCGCTCCTTTTAAACTCTCTCCCTTTATACAGTCCAGTGTCTCCTCAGGACTGTGGAGTGCAAAAAGAACCAACTGCCCCCACTTATTTCAAACTCTCTCTCTCCCTCTACGCAATCTGCTGTCTCCTTCAAACTGTAGTATACAAAAATTAGCACTCACAGAGTTAAAATAAATGCCAGTTGCTCAAGACAGAGGTAAGAAGAAATTTCTTCACTTGGAGTGAGTGAAATTGGGAACCATCTTACCCAGGATTCACTCACTGAATATATTCACGATGTTTTTGGATATTATGGAGTTAAGAGATATGGGTCAGTGCAGGAATTTGCAACTATGCTGAAGATCAGCCTTGGCCTGATACTATGGCAGAGCAGTCATGAGGACTGAAATGATCGATCCTGCTTCGATTCTTTCAACAGATTTGTGAACATAATCTTGAATGCCAGTTTGAACATAGAGAAGGAAATTACTCATTGAGTCTCGATCCCATTCCCACTGGTCTGTTATTTAAACCTGCATTACCTGATACACTTACTTAACTTAAACAATTCTATCAGTTTCAATTGACTCAGTACTGATGCTTCTGTGGCCATGCTCCAGCTTGAATCCACTGTTTTGGGATTTAATTCTCTTGATTTCACTGATGGACAGCCTCACTTTTATTCAGGGAAAATAGTTCAATTTCTTCTTCTCCAATGGATCCTTTGATGATTTTAAAACACCTTAATTAGATCACATTTTGAAACTCAATCATTCAAAGCTGGTTCATGTAAACTTCCATCATAAATGAACTGCTGCAAAACAGAGAACCATTCAGAAGATTACTACTATATTTTTATCGAGATCATTTATTATCCCTGAGGAACCACATCTGAAAATGAATGTTATACTCTGCTGGAAGGGAAATTTTGCTCAATGAGATGAAAACTAACACTCCTTCACTTGAATTCTCATCTGTAACTTTTCACTACATGTTAAGTATACAATGGACCAAGGACCAGAGCTATAGAGAATGGTTGAATAGGGTCCGATTTTTTCCTTGGAGCATAGGAGAATGAGAGGAGATTTGACAGAAGTACTTAAAATTATGAAGCCTATTGATGGGGTAAATGCGAGCAGGCTTTTTCCTGTTGAGGATGGTGAGATTAGAACTAGAGGTCATAGGTTGAGGATGAACAGTTAAATATTTAATGGGCAACACTAAGAGAAAATTGGAGATGTACATGGATGGGACATGTATGGAACTGCAGTCCAGGTGTAAACAGAATAACAGTTTGACGTTTACAAGACGGAAGAGCCTGTTTTTGAACTGCAAGGCTCCCTGACCCTATGACTCATTTGGTGGAATCCCACACAACCACATGCAAACTTCACTGGGACGGCCTTGGAGGTCAGGATCACTGGAACCATGAGTCTGCAGCACTTGCTGCTGCGGCATGGTGCCACAATCCACAGTATATGGTCATTTGGCCGATCATGGCTACTGACTCCAAGGCATATATTCCTGTTTCCCCTTCTCATTTCCCTCCGCCTGGGCAATAAGAAGAGAAAAGACTAAATATGAAGGTAAACTAGCTAACAATAGAAAGGAAGATGCCAATCAAGACCATAAGACTCTAAGATATAGGAGCAGAATTAGGCCACTTGGCCCGTCGAGTCTGCTCCGCTATTTCATCATGGCTGATCCAACTTTCCTCTCAGCCCCAATTTCTTGCCTTCCTCTTGTATTCCTTCATGCCCTGACAAATCAAGAATCTATCAACTTCTGCTTTAAATATACATAAAGAATTGGCCTCAGCAGCTACTTGTGGCAATGAATTCCACAGATCCATCATTCACTGGCTAAGGAAATTCCTCCTCATCTGCGTTCTAAAAAGACACCTTGCTATTTTGAGGTTGTGCCTTCCGGTCTTAGACACTCCCACCACAGGAAGCATCCTCTGCACATCCACTCTATCAAGGCCTTTCACCATTTGATTGGTTTCAATGAGGTCACCCTTCATTCTTCTGAATCCCAGTGAATACAGCCCCAGAGTCATCAAATACTTTTCATATAACAAGCCACTTAATCCTGGAATAATATTTGTGAACTACCTTTGAACCTCCTGGTGATTCTTAAAAGATTATTACCAATGCCTCCACAATCTCTTCAGCCAGCTCATTCAGGACCCTGGGGGGGGGGGGGGGGAGGGTACAGCATCTGGTCCAGGTGACTTATCTACCTTCAAACCTGTCAGATTCCCAAGACAAAGGGTCCCTGACAAAGGGTTTTGGCCCAAAATGTCGACAGTGCTTCTCCTTATAGATGCAGCCTGGCCTCCTGTGTGTTCCACCAGCGTTTTGTGTGTGTTGCTTGAATTTCCAGCATCTGCAGATTTCCTCGTGTGAGATTCCCAAGAACCTTCTCTCTAGTTATGGTAACTTCACACACTTCACGATCTCTGACACCTGGAACTTCCACCATACTGCTAGTGTCTTCCACAGTGAAGACTGATGTAAAATACATATTCAGTTCATCTGCCATTTCCTTGTCCCCCATTACTACCTCTGAAGCATGACTTTCCAGTGGTCTGATATCCGCTCTCACTTCTCGTTTACACTTTATGTATTTGAAGAAGCTTTGGTATCCTCTTTAATATTATTGGCCAGTTTACTTTTGTATTCCATCCTTTCCTTCTTAATGACTTTTTTTTAGTTGCCCTTCTGTTGTTTTTAAAAGCATCCCAATCCCCTAACAGCCCACTAAATTTTACTTTATTATATGCCCTCTCTTTGTTTTTTATGTTGGCTTTGACTTCTCTTGTTAGCCACAGTGTGTTATCTTTCCTTTAGAATACTTCATCCTCTTTGCACTGCATATATCCTGTGCCTTCCAATTTGCTTATAGAAATTCCAGCAATTGCTGCTCTGCCTTCACCCCTGCCAGTGTTCTTCTCCAATCAGCTCTGGTCAACCCCTCTCTCATACCTCTGCAATTTCCTATACTCCACTGTAATAGTAATGCATATTAAGTTTCTCCTTCTCAAATTGCAAGGTGAATTTGATCATATTATGATCATTTCCCCAAAAGGTTCTTTTACCTGAAGCTCTCGAATCAATTTGGTTTCACTGCACAACACCCAATCAAGAAGAGTTGATCCCCTACCGAGCTCAACCATGAATTGCTCCTAAAATGCCATCTCATAGGCATTTTGGAAAAACCCCTTCTTGAAACCCCACACCAACCTGATTTTCCCAATCTACATGCATATTGAAATCCTCCATGACTATTGTAACATTGCACTTTTGGCATGCACTTTCTCTCTCTCATTGTAGCTTATAGACCACATCCTTACAACTGCTCAGGGGTCTGTATATAACTCCTATCAGGGTCTTTTTACCCTTGCAGTTACTTAGCTCTATCCACAATGATTGAACACCGTCTGATCCTATGCCCCCTCTTTCTACTGATATAATTTCATTTTTTTATTAACAAAATCTTTAGGTTCTTCGGCATAAACATCACTGAGGATCTCACATGGTCTGTACATACTGGCTATGTGGTGTAAAAAGCACAACAGTGCCTCTTTCACCTCAGACGGTTGAAGTTTAGTGTATGCCCCCAAATCCTAAGAACTTTCTATAGCAGCACAATTGAGAGCATCCTGACTGGCTGCATCACTGCCTGGTATGGGAACTGTACTTCCCTCAATCACAGGGCTCTACAGAGAGTAGTGCAGACAGCCCAGCGCATCTGTAGTTGTGAACTTCTCACTATTTAGGACATTTACAAAGACAGGTGTGTAAAAAGCACCCAAAGGATCATTGGGAACTCGAGTCCCCTAACCACAAATTGTTCCAGCTTCTACCATCCGGGAATGGTACCGCAACATAAAAGCCATGACCAACAGGCTCCAGGACAGCTTCTTCCACCAGGCCATCAGACTGATTAATTCATGCTGATATAATTGTATTTCTATGTTATATTGACTGTCCTGTTGTACATGCTATTTATTACAATTTACTATAAATTGCATATTGCACATTTGGACAGAGATGTAGCATAAAGATTTGTACACCTCATGTATATGAAGGATGTACAATAATAAAATCAATTCAATTCAATTCAAAGCCACACCATCCCCGCTGCCTTCCTGCCTGTCCTTTTGACATAATGTGTATCTTTGGACATTAAGCTCCCGGCTATAGTCTCCTTTCAGCCTTGATTCAGTGATTTCTACAACATCATAGTTACCAACCTATAACTGTGCTACAAGTTCATTGACCTTTTTCCATATGCTGCGCATATTCAAGTATAACACTCTTAGTCCTGTATTCACCTTTTTCAATTTTGTCTACCTTTTATATTGCTGCTTATCCTGTTGACTGTAATTTTGCCCTATCATCAGCCTCTCCTTGCTAGGAATCTCACTACACGTTGCCTCTGTTTGTAAACCAACTCCCTCATCCTCAGCACTATCACACCAATTCCTATGTTCCTGCCAAATTATTTTAAATCCAGCCGAACATCTATAGGCAACCTGTCCGCAAGAATATTGGACCCCCTTAGGTTCAGGTGTAACCCATCCCTTTTGTACTGGTCATGCTTCCCCCAGAAGAGAACCCCTGCCTCCCTGCACCATTTCCTCAGCCACGTATTCACTTGCCAAAGTATCCTATGTTTACCCTCAATGGCGCCTGACACAGGCAGCATTCCAGAGAGGTCCTGTTCCTCATCTTTCGAACTAACTCCATAAATCTCTCTTCAGGACCGCCTCACCTAGTCTACCTACGTTATCGGTGCCAAAGTGAACAGTCCATGGCATCCTCAAGGGGAAGTGCTCACCCTTGCCATTGAGAATGCCATGGACTGTTCCGACACATCTCTGATCCTGGCACCAGGGAGGCAGCATACCATCCAGGTGTCTTGATCTGCTACTTCTCCAGGGCAGAGAAGTAGCAGCTGGAATACAGTGTAGAGAAATGTATTGTCATACACTTTGATAGAAGGAATAAAGGCATATACTACTTTCTAAACAGGAAGAAAATTCAGAAATCAGAGGTGCAAAGGGATTTGGGAGTCCTTGTGCAGGATTCTCTAAAGGTTAACTTGCAGATGGTGTTGGTGGTAAGGAAGGCAAATGCAACATTGGTCTTAATTTTCAGAGGACTAGAATATAAAAGCATGGGTGTAATACTGAGATTTTATGAGGTACTGGTCAGACTGCATATGACGTATTGTTGGCAGTTTTGGACCCCTTTTCTAAGAAAGGATGTGCTGACATTGGAGAGGGTCCAGAGGAGGTTCACAAGGATGATCCAGGGAATAAGAACGTTAATGTATGAGGAGCATTTTTTAAAATTAGTTTTTTAATGTATTTCTACAAAACAACTACAAACAAAAAACCCAACAGCGAAATGAAGATTAATACAATGCAAAATAAATGTGTCAAAAATGTAATTCATAACAATAAGTAAACAGCACCCAAAACAAAATCATATAAAGTTAGTATCCTCCCCACCCTCCCACTACAAAACTCAGGGCCAACTATTACAATATGTAAAGAAAATTAATCGGAGCGTTCAATCCCACAGAGCTATATATATATCTAAAATGTCTACTACCAAAATTATAACGTAACTCCCATCAAAAAGAAACCATAAAAGTTACAGAAAAAAAAGCTGAAAGTAAGGGATCATGGTACAGAAAAAAAGAATAAGCTTAATCCAAAGAGGAGTTATGGAATTATTTGAAAAAAGGTCCTCACACCTTATGAAACTTTATGTCCAAATTGAGGAGTGAATAATGAATTTTTTCAAGGTCTAAACAGGACATAATATCACTAACGCCATTAAGCATGAGTGGGTGGGGCAACATCGCTCCACCTAAGGAGAACTAAGTGTCTAGCCAAAAGAGAGGCAAAAGATAATGTTCGGCGTTTAGTCAGACTCAAATGCATGTCTGTCTCACCCAAGGTACCAAAAAGGGCAATCAGAGAATTAGGTTCTGAGTGGCAATTAAGAATATGAGATAAAGCTAAAAAGACTTCTCTCCAGAATTTCTCTAGACTAGGACAAGCCTAGCACACATGAATGAGAGAAGCCTCGCCCCCTTTACATTTGTCACAAACAGGACTAATGTCAGGATAAAATCGCGACAATTTAATTTTAGACCTTAAACTGTATAAGACAGTGGCAAGCACATAAAGAGGTTGAATTAACTGACTTAAGAATTGAATGCCAAACCTCATCATATAAAGAAATATTGAAATCATGCTCCCAAGCAGCTCTAATTTTATCAAAGGGGGTACAACTCAAGGTCACTAATTTATCACGAATAGAAGATATTAAGCCTTTACCCAATGGATTAACACAAAGAAACAGGTCCGCAATGTTTTCTCAGGCTTCTCAGGAAAATTGGATAATAAATTAGATACCTTCTAATTAGACATTTCATTAACCTTTTATTATCCAAATTTTCTGAGATGCCCAAGACAAATGTTGTGGACTAGATAACTTCAAATGAGGAGCATTTGATGAAGCTGAGTCTGTACTCGCTGGAGATTAGAAGAATGGGAGGGGATTTCATTGAAATCTATTGAATATTGAAAGGTCTAGATAGAGTAGACATGGAGAAGATGTTTCCTGCAGTGGGTGAATCTAGGACCAGAGGGCACAGTCTCAGAATTGAAGAATATCCATTTAGAACAGAGATGAGGAAGAATTTATTATGCCAGAGGATGGTAAATCTGTGGAATTCATTGCCACAGGTAGCTGTGGAGGCCAAATCATTGGTTATATTTAAAGCAGAGGTTGATAACTTCTTGATTAGTAAGGGTGTCACTGGTTATGGGGAGAAGGCAGAAGAAAGAGGTTAAGGGGGAATATAAATCTGCCATAAGTGAATGACAGAGCAGATTTGTTGGGACTGATGGCCCAATTCTGCTCCTAAGTCTTATGGTGTTCTGGTTTTATCTCCTCTCACAGATAGCCCTCAACTTCTTGCAAGTCCAGTGCAGATATTGTTTGAGGTCGGTATTGAACATGGATTCTAAAAACTGTGAGGCAGCAGAATGAGCTGCATACTCATTAACATTTATGACTTGAAGGATTAATATACAAATGGATTTTTGCATGGCAGGATTACAAAACATAGAAATATATTGAAAAGGCACTCACCTTCAGAAGGAATCTAAAGGAGGGGCTCATCAGCAGAACTCATTTCAGTTTAGCCTTAACATGTTTAAACTTGTTTACAGTTCTGTATTATTGCTTCAGCTCCATATTTGCTGCATATAAAAAAACATAAATCTAAAAAATAAACATTTGAACTCAGTAATGACGCTTATGAAAATGCAGTAAATACATCTGGGCCCTACTAACGTGGAAGTGGGCACTCACAAAGTGACATCAAGCCCGACTATTTCAGTGGGATTTTACATTTATAGAATTATGGAGTATAACAGCAAAGAAACATACCATTCAGGCCATCTATTCTGTTATTCTACATAGTCCCATCAGGCAATACCTGGACCATTGACCTCCATAACTTTCCCATCCATGTACTTGCCCAAACTTCTCTTAAATGTTGCAATTGAACTGCATTCACCACTTCTGCTGGCAGCTTGTTCCATACTTGAATCACATTCTAAATGAAAAACCTCCCCTTCAGGTTCCCTTTAAATATTTCACCTTTAACCCATGGCTTCTACTTCATGTCTCACAAAGACTCAAGAAGTCTGCTTGCATTAAACATATTTGTACTCCTCAGAATTTTATCTCCCTCTATTTAATCTCCATTCATTCTCCTACACTCCAGGAAATAAAGTCCAAACCTATTCAGCCTTTCCCTATAAGCTCAGGTCCTCAAGTCCCCGCACATCCTTGTAAATTTTCTCCATACTCCTTCAATCTTATTGATATCTTTCCTGTAGTAGGCGATCAGCACTGCAAACAATACTCCAAATTAGACTTCATCAATGTTTTATACTATGTCAAACTAGCATCCCAACACTGGTATTCAATATGAAATCCAATTTGATTAAAGCTCCCTTTATTACTCTACCTCTGCCAAATTACCCACCTCTCTTATGTCCACCAAAAGTTCTGAATAGTCCTGCTCATTCATTAAATTCGGCGGGATGCAATCAGCACAAGACATCATTGCTTGATGACACACCGCCAAGTTTCAAAAAGATCAGGTGCTTTTTCAGCAGGCTGCAGCCAGTGCAGGGCCAATAAGAAGAAGGGAGGTGTAAGCCAAGCCAAGCTGAGTGGGTTTTGGCTAAACAAGCTTGGGCAAGCACAGATATCGGTTCCAAGTTTCTACCAAGTATTTTTTATCTGGTAGTACATAGCCAGTGCACTGAAAATGAGTCCAGAGTTAGTGGTATGTTTTTTGTATGAGATTCAGGAACTCTAGGAGATCTGCAGTCTCCCGATAACAGCTTCTTCACAAAGGTGCACCAGCTCCTTAGAGAGTGTGCTGAGGAACAGAAGCTACAGCTGGGTGGTATATTGGAGCTACAAGGAGGTAGTCACCCCTGAGTTTCAGGACACAAACACAAGGAAATCTGCAGATGCTGGAAATTCAAGCAACACACACAAAATGCTGCTGGAACACAGCAGGCCAGGCAGCATCTATAGGGAGAAGTACAGTTGACGTTTCAGGCCGAGACCCTTCGTCAGGACTAACTGAAAGAAGAGATAGTAAGAGATTTGAAAGTGGGGGGGGGGGGGGGAATCTGAAATGATAGGAGAAGACAGGAAGGGGTGGGATGAAGCTGAGAGCTGGGAAGTTGATTGGCAAAAGGGATATACAGCTGGAGAAGGGAAAGGATCATGTGATGGGAGGACTAGGGAGAAAGAAAGGGGGAGGGGAGCACCAGAGGGAGATGGAGAACAGGCAAGGAGTGATTGTGAGAGGGACAGAGAGAGAAAAGAAAAGGGGGGGGGGGAAATAGATAAATAAATAAATAAGGGATGGGGTAAGAAGGGGAGGAGGGTCATTAACAGAAGTTAGAGATCTCCCAGTGGCCACACATTTTAATTCCCATTCTGATATGTCTATTTATGGCCTCCTCTACTGTCAAGATGAAGCCACACTCAGGTTAAAGGAACAAAGCCTTATATTCCATCTGGGTAGCCTCCAAATTGATGGTATGAACATTGATTTCTCTAACTTCTGTTAATTGATTTCTTCTAACTTCTCCCCTTCTTACCCCATCCCTTATTTATTTATTTATTTATTATTTCCCCACTCCCCATTTTTTTCTCTTTTTTTCTCTCTCTCTGTCCCTCTCACAATCACTCTTTGCCTGTTCTCCATCTCCCTCTCGTTCTCCCCTTTCCCTTTTCTTTCTCCCTAGGCCTCCCGTCCCATGATCCTCTCCCTTCTCCAGCTCTGTAGCCCTTTTGCCAGTCACCTTTCCAGCTCTTAGCTTCATTCCTCCCCCTCTTGTCCTCTCCTATCATTTCAGATTTCTCTCTATCCCTCCCACTTCCAAATCTCTTACTATCTTTTCCTTCAGTTAGTCCTGATGAAGGGTCTCTGCCAGAGACGTCGACTGTACTTCTCCCTATAGATGCTGCCTGGCCTGGTGTGTTCCACCAGCATTTTGTGGATGTTGCTTAAGTTTCAGGAGGTAGATACCTGGCTGACTATTAGGAGAAGGGAAGGGAATAGGCAGCCAGTAGGTGCTCTACTCAATAATAAGTATACTGCTTTGAATACTGTTGGGGAAGGGTGCAATGACAAGTCTTTGGCACTAAGTTTAGCTTTGTGGCTCAGTGCAGGGGGAAAGGCTTCAGATTTCAGGATCATTGGGATCTCTTCTGGGGAAGGAATGACCTGTATTAAAAGGACGGATTACACCCCAACCTAAGGGGGAGCAATTTCCTTGCCGGCAGGTATGCTAGAGCTGTTGGTGTGGGTTGATACCAATTAGGCAGGGGATGGGAACGGGTGTGACAGAGCTGAGAATGGAGTAGTTGGTAAACAACTTTACGCAGTGTGTAATCAGACTGTGAAGGAGGGCAGATGATAGGGCAAAACTGCAGTCAATGGGATAAGTTAAAGTGAAACATGGGTCAAAATCAAAAAGAGTGATGAATACAGGACTGAGGTTATTATATTTCAATGCACACAGTATGTGGAATAAGGTGGATAATATTGTAGCGCAGATGGAGATTAGCAGAAATGATGTTGTACGCATCACTGAATTGTTGCTGAAAGATCTTTGTTAGGAGCCTAACATCCAAGGATACGCATTGTATCAAAAGTACAGACATTGTACATTGTTTTTTTTCCCATTTGAGACATTGTAAATGTTACCTACTTCAATGTATCCTTGTTATTTTGGATAATAATAATTAAAAAAGATTTGAGAAGAAAGAAAAGTACAGGCAGATAGGCAGAGAGGCTGGTGTGCTATTTCAGTAGAAAATGAAATTAAATCCTTAGAAAGAGGTGACAGAGGATCAGAAAATATAGAATCCTTATGGGTAGAGTCAACAGTAAAAAGATCCTGATGGAAGTTACATACAGGCCTCTGAACAGTAGCCAGGATGTAGGCTACAAATTTCAATGGGTGATAGAAAAGGTATGCAAAAAGAGCGATGTTGTGACAACCATAGGGGATTTCCATATGCAGGTAGATTAGGAAAATCTTGTTGGTGCTGGATCCCAAGAGAGAGAATTTATAGAGTGTCTACGAGATGATGTTTTAGAGCAGCTTGTGGTTGAGTGCACTAGGGGATTCGGGATTGGGTGTCATGTAATGAATTGGAATTGATTAGTGAGCTTAAAGTAAAGGGACCCTTGATCAAATGTACTAAGATAGTTATGTAGAAGGATAGTTCTAGTCCTCAATTGGAGGAAGGAGCATTTTGAAGGCATCTGACAGTACCTGGCAAGTGTGGACTGGGACAGGTGATTTTCTGACAAAGATGTACTTGGTAAGTGGGAGGCCACCAAAAGTGAAATTTTGAAAGAACAGTGTTTGTATGTTTCTGTCAGAATAAAAAGCAAGGGTAGCAGGTTTAGGGAACCTTGGTTTCTGAGAGATATTGAGACACTGCCTAAGAAAAAGAAGGACTGTATAGCAGGTATAGGAAGGAAGGAGCAAATGCTGTACTTGAGGAGTACAAGAAATGCAAGAATAAAAGAAGGAAATCAGAAGGTAGCTAACCAAAACTGCAGCCAATGCTCCAAATTAAGCCTCACTAACATCATAAATAACTTCAACGTAACATCCCAACTCTTGTACTCAGTATATTAATATATGACGACCATGTGTCAAATGCTTACTTTACGACCCTATCAAACTGTGACAACATTTTCAAGGAATTATGGATCTGTATTCCCAGATCCCTCTTCTACAATGCTCCTCAATGTCGTACCATTCACTGTGTTTGTCCTACCCTGGTTTACCCTCTCAAAGTGCTAAATCTCACACTTGTCTGCATTAAATTCCTCCTGACATTTTTCAGCCCATTTTTTCAGCTGGTCCAGATCCTGCTGCAAGCTTTAGTAGTTGTGGTCGTTGTCCACTACACCCCTAATCTTGATGTTATCTTCAAATTTGCTGATCCACTTTACCAAATTATCATCCAGGTCTTTGATATAGGTGACAATGACCAATACCAGTCAGGGAGTTAGGTAGGAAGCTGAAAGGCAGGACCTCTAGGGTAGTAATCTCAGGATTGCTGCCTGTGCCACGTGATAGTGAGTGCAAGAATAGCATATTCAGGTGTATTAATGTGTGGCTGAGAGACTGGTGTAGGGGGCAGGACTTCAGATTCTTGGATCATTGGGGCTTCTTCTGGGGGAGGTATGACCTATGCAAAAAGGATGGGTTACACCTGAACCCAAAGAGATCCAATATCCTAACATGCAAGTTTAATAGAGCTGTTAGCGAGGGTTTGTCAGGGGTATGGGAACCAGAGTGATAGGGCTGAGGAAGGGAAAAACAGAAATAAATCAAAGATAGCGTGCAACAGGGATGCTAGAAAGGACAGGCAGGAGATGAGGCATAATCACAGCCTTAGCGGCAGGAGTTACAAGGAAATAGAGGTGTGGTACAGCTAAAACAGAAAGCAACAAATACTGCACTGAGAGTGTTGTAATCCAATGAGTCAGTATTTCAGTGGAATAAAGGAAATTACAATGGCATGAGAGGGGAACTGACCACAGTTGACTAGAAAGGGACATTTGCAGGAAGGACAGCAGAGCAGCAATGGCTGAGTTTCTGCGAAAAATGAGGGAAGTGCAAGACGGATATATTCCAAATTAAAAAAAGTTTTCAAGGGGAAGAAGGACAATACCATGGAGAGAAGTTAAGTCAGAGCCAAAGTAAAAGCAAAAGAGAGGGCATACAAGGAAGCCAGAGCTAGTAGGAAGATAGACAATTGGGAAGTTTTTAAAAACTTGCAGAAGGGAACTAAGAAGGTCATTAAGAAGGAAAATGTGAATTATGAAAGGAAGCTGGTGACTAATATCAAAGAAGATATTAAAAGCTTTTTTAAGTATATAAAGGGTAAAAGAATTGAGGGTAGATATAGGACCAATAGAAAATGACACTGGAGATATTGTAATGAGGGATGCAGAGATGTCAGAGGAACTGAATGCGTATTTTGCATCAGTCTTCACAGTGGAAGACATCTGCAGTATACTGGACGTTCTAGAGTGTCAGTGAGGTGAAGTATGTGCAGTGAAAATTATGACTGAGAAGGCGCACAGGAAGCTTACTGGTCTGAGGGTCGATAAATCTCCTGGACCTGATGGAATGTACCCTCGGGTTCTGAAGGAGATTGCGATAATTTTTCAAGAATCGATAGATTCTGGCTTTGTACTGGATGACTAGAAAATTGCAAGTATTACTCCGCTATTTAAGAAGGGTGGCAGGCAGCAGAAAGGAAACTATAGACCTGTTAGCCTGATGTCAATTGGTGGGAAGTTGTTGGAATCGTTTGTTAGGGATGAGATTATGGAGTACCTGGAGGCACATGACAAGATAGGCCAAAGCCAGCATGGTTTCCTGAAAGATAAATCCTGCCTGACAAACCTACTGCAATTCTTTGAGGAAATTACAAGCAGGGTAGACAAAGGAAATGCGGTAGACATGGTGTACTTGGATTTTCAGACGGCCTTTGATAAGGTGCTGCACATGAGGCTACTTAGCAAGTTAAGAGCACATGGAATTACAGGGAAGTTACTAGAATGGGTGGAGCATTGGCTGGTCAGCAGAAAACTGAGAGTGGGAATAAAAGGATCCTATTCTGGCTGGCTGCCGGTTAGCAGGGGAGTTCCACAGGGGTCAGTGTTGGGACTGCTGCTTTTTACGATGTATGTCAATGATTTGGACTATGGGATTAATGGGTTTCTGGCTAAGTTTGCCAGTGATACAAAGATAGGTGGAGGAGCAGGTAGTGTTGAGGAAACAGAGAGCCTGCAGAGAGGTTTAGATAGTTTAGGGGACTGGGCAAAGAAGCGGCAAATGAAATACAATGTTGGAAAGTGTAAAGTCATGCACTTTGATGGAAGAAACAAACAGGCAGACTATTAGCTAGATGGGAAGAGAATTCAAAATGCAGAGATGCAAGGGGACTTGGGAGTCCTTATGCAAGATACTTTAAAGGTTAACCTCCAGGTTGAGTTGGTGGTGAAGAAGGCAAATGCAATGTTGGCATTCATTTCTAGAGGTATAGAATATAAGAGCAGGGATGTGATGTTGAGGCTCTATAAGGCACTTGTGAGACCACACTTGGAGTATTGTGTGTAGTTTTGGGCTCTTTATTTTGGAAAGGATAAACTGACATTGGAGAGGGTTCAGAGAAGTTTCACAAGAATGATTCCAGGAATGAAAGGGTTACCACATGAGGAACATCTGGCAGCTCTTGGGCTATATTCCTGGAGTTCTGGAGAATGAAGGGGGGATCTCATAGAAACATTCCGAATGTTAAAAGGCCAAGCAGATTAGATGTGGCAAAGTTATTTCCTATGGTAGGAGATTCTAGGACAAGAGGGCATGACTTCAGGATTGAAGGACACCCATTTAGAACTGAGATGCAGAGAAATTACTTTAGTCAGAGGGTGGCAAATCTGTGGAAGTTCTTGCCATGAGTGGCTGTGGAGGTCAAGTCACTGAGTGTATTTAAGGCAGAGATAGATAGGTCCTTGATTAGCCAGGGCATCAAAGTGTATGGTGTGAAGGCAGGGGAGTGGGGGTGACTGGATGAATTGGATTAGCCCATGGTTGAATGGTGGAGCAGACTCGATGGGCCGAGTAGCCTACTTCTGCTTCCATTCTTATGGTTTTATGGTCTTCAGCCACCTCTTTCAGAACATTGGGGTGTACACCACTTGGTCTAGGTGACTTATCTACCTTGAAACCTTTCAGGTTCCCATTTGACCTACATATAGAACTCTCCCATGACTACTGGAGCATGGTCCTTTGATAATGCATTTTCTCTCTTCCGTTGTAATTTGCAGGCCACATCCTTGTTACTGTTTGGGGGTCTGTATATAACTCTCATCAGGTATTGTTACCCTTGCAGCTCCTTAGTTCTGCCTACAATGATTCAACACCTTCCGACCCTATGCCACCTCTTTCTAATGGTTTGATTTCAATTTTTACTAACAGAGCAATGTCACCCCCTTTGACTTCCTGCCTGTCCTTTCAATACAATGTGTATCCTTGGAAATTGAGCTCACAGCTACGATCTTTCAGCCATGATTCAGTGAAGCCTACAACATTATTCCTGCCAACCTGCAACTGTGCTGCAAGTTCATCTACCTTATTCCAAATACTGCGTACATTTAACTACAACACCTTCAGTCCTATATTCACCCTTTTCGATTTTGTCTGCCTTTTACATTGCAACTCATCCTGTTGACTGCAATTTTGCCCCATCAACAGCCTCTCCTCACTACACATTGCCTGTGTTTGTAAACCAGTTACCTCATCTTCACCACTGTTATCCACCTTTCCTATGATACCTCTTGCATTGAAATACAGGCAGCTCAGGACGCTAGATGCACCATGCTCAAACTTTTGATTCCCAACTTTTTCAGAGGTCTTACCAACTTCTGCCTCCATAACCTCTTTATTAACTGTTCAGGCATTCTGGTTCCCAACCCCCTGCAACTCCAGTTTAAACCCCAGTGTGCAGCATTAATAGACCTTTCCACTAGGATATTAGTTCTCCCTTCGGTTCTGGTGCAAACCATCCCTTCTGAACAGGTCCCACCTTCCCTGGAAGAGAGTCCAATGATTCAGAAATCTTATTCTCACCCTCCTATGCCAACACCTTAGCCAATACTTATGTTTAATCATCTTGGTAAACATTGAAACTGAGGCAACAATAGTGATCGTAAACAAGTTAAAGCATGTTGAGGCTAAGTTGATTGCTGTTCTGATGATAGGCCCCTTGTTCTCAAGATAAATGCCTTTTCAACATATTTCACTGCTTTATTTCACAGCCTGCTATTAAAAATGTTATTGTATATAAACCCTCCCATGACTAAATGCTTTTAACATTAATCCTCCTATTAGTTATGTTAAGTTAGATGCCATGTGTTCTGTATTTTATTTTAGATTCCCATCACTTGCAGTGATTCTTTGTTCAAATTCAGTAAATGTCTGAATATACTGTAAACATTTTTGTGCTAAGTTGTTAACTAAATCACACATACAGGTCAGCCTTAATTTTGTTGAATGCCAGAACAGAATCAAAAAGCTAAGTGGCTCATTCCTGTGGAGCATCACTGTTGAAATTCAAGTCCTCCGTGCTTATATGAGTTGAGAAATGTTGGAAAGTTTAACAGTGATGTTAGTGTAATGCTATTACAACGCCGGTGGCCCATGTTCAATTCTGCTGTTGTCTGTGAGGAGTTTGGACGTTTTCCCAGTAACTGCATGGGTCTGCTCCGAATGCTCTGGTTTCCCCTCACACTCCAAGGACATACAGATCTGGAGGTTAATCGGTCACATGGTGTAACTGGGCAGCGTGAGCTCATTTGGCCAGAAGGGCCTGTTACTATGCTACATCCACAAATAAATAAAGTGTTGTTTTGAGACTGCATGTTGTAGTTGGTTGGGTAAAACTTTTATCAAGCCAATTATTATCAAATGGATTTTATGAAGTAAGTGGAAAATTATGGACGTATTAGCCATAAAATTCAGCAATTCATCTATATTTTTAAAAATTGTCTTTAAATTGGAATATTTTAAATGTCACTATTCCTTAAGAAGCAAAGAAGGGAGAAACTGAAGACCAATTGGTTTATCATCATTATTTACCCTGGGTTTGTGAGTTTATCCAAATCAATCATTTTAGTTGAGCTAGTATATTTAACAAATCTAGCACTGGTTTTATACAATGTGATCATATTGGCCTAAGGTTGTTTTGGTGTTTATTCATTTGCTGCACAAACCAAAATTACATATTGCACAAACTCTCCTCAAATTCCCATTGGCATGCCTTCTTCATGACTACATCAATGCAGTTATGACTGAAGCTGATCACTGACCCCTCAATGAGGTCTGGGGTGTGATCCCCAACATCTCCTCCCTGAAATCCACAATCAACCTTTTGGTCTTGATATTGATTGCATTATTGTAACACCTTTTAATCAGTCAATCTTGTTTCTGTACACCTCCTCAATGGCATCTGAGATTCTGTCAGCAACTGTGGCGTCGATGGCAAATACATAATGGCATTTGAGCTGTGCCTGGGCACACAGTCTTGTGTGTAGAAAGGATAGAGCAGTGGACTAAGTGTGCATTCTTGACATGCACAAGGATTGATTATCGGTGAGGAGTGATGTTATTTCCGATCTGCACTGACAGTGGTCCCACATTAAGGATTCAGTTGCAGAGGGGAGCACAGAGACCCAGGTTTTGAAGCTTGTTGATTAGTAATGAGGAGATGACGGTGTTGAACACTGAGCTGTAAATGATAAACAGCACTCTGACACGTACAGAGTCATGCAAATGTTTGGGCACCCCTGGTGAAAATTTCTGTTACTGTGAATAGTTGAGTGAGTAGAAGATGAACTGATCTCCAAAAGTCATAAAGTTAAAGATGAGACATTCTTTTCAACACTTTAAGCAAGATCAATGTATTATTTTCATTTTGTACAATTTTAGAGTGAAAAAAGAAAAGGAGCACCATACAAAAGTTTGGGTACCCCAAGAGATTTGAGCTCTCAGATAACTTTTACCAAGGTCTCAGACCTTAATTGCTTGTTAGGGCTATGGCTTGTTCACAGTCATCATTAGGAAAAGCCAGATGATGCAAATTTCAAAGCTTTATAAATACCCTGACTCCTCAAACCTTGTTCCAACAATCAGCAGCCATGGGTTCCTCTAAGCAGCTGCCTAGCACTCCAAAAATTAAAATAAATGATGCCCACAAAGCAGGAGGGGTTATAAGAAGATAGCAATGCGTTTTCAGGTAGCCCTTTTCTCAGTTTGTAATGCAATTAAGAAATGGCAGTTAACAGGAAAACTTTCCAAGAGAACTGCTCATAGGATTGCTAGAAAGGCAAATCAAAACCCCCGTTTGACTGCAAAAGACCTTCAGCAAGATTTAGCAGACTCTGAAGTGGTGGCGCGCTGCTCTACTGTTCAGTGACTCCTGCACGAACATAAGTCATCAGAAGAAAACCTTTCCTGCATCCTCACCACAAAATTTAGCATCAGAAGTTTGCAAAGGAAGATCTAAACAAGCCTAATGCATTTTGGAAACAAATCCTGTGGACCGATGAAGTTAAAATAGAACTTTTTGGCTGCAATGAGCAAAGGTATGTTTGGAGAAAAAAGGGGGCAGAATTTCATGAAAAGAATGCTTCTCCAACTGTTAAGCATGGGGGTGGATCAATTATGCTTTGGGCTTGTGTTGCAGCCAGTGGCACAAGGAACATTTCACTGGTAGAGGGAAGAATGAATTCAATTAAATACCAGCAAATTCTGAAGCAAACATCACACTGTATGTAAAAAAGCTGAAGATGAAAAGAGGATGGCTTCAACAACAAGATAATGATCCTAAACACACCTCAGAATTCACAATGGACTACCTCAAGAGGTGCAAGGTTTTGCCATGGCCCTCACAGTCACCCAACTTAAACATCATCAAAAATCTGTGGATAGACCTCAAAAGAGCAGTGCATACAAGACGGCCCAAGGATCTCACAGAACTAGAAGCCTTTTGCAAGGAAGAATGGGCGAAAATCCCCCAAACAAGAATTGAAAGACTCTTAGCTGGCTACAGAAAGTGTTTACAAGCTGTGATACTTGCAAAAGGGGGTGTTGCTAAGTACTGACCATGCAGGGTGTCCAAACTTCTGCTTCAGGCCCTTTTCCTTTTTTGTTACTTTGAAACTGTAAAAGATGGAAATAAAATCTTGCTTAAAATATTAAAGAAATGTGTCATCTTCAACTTTATGCCTTTTGGAAATCAGATTATCTTTGACTCGCTTAACTATTCACAGTAACAGAAATTTTGACCAGAGGTGCCAAAACTTTTGCATGCCACTGTATATTGCAGTTATCCAACTACTCCAAAGCCAAGTGAAGAGCCAGTGAGGTTGTCTCCACTGTGGACCCATTGTGATGGTAGGTAAGGAGGTAGAATCATGATGGTGCTAAATTGTAATTACATGTTCACCTGTGAAAATAGCTTAATTTCTACCTTTGATGTCTCTCTTTATCCTTTTCAGGGTGGATGGGGTTCTGTTGAAGACCCTGACCTGGAGTTACACCCAGACTTTGGCTCTTTGCAGCAGTGGGACCTGTTCCTGGGGTTCATGTCTCGCTGCTTCTCAATATCCCAAGGATGCAGCCTAGAAGATGAGAGCACCTTTGGGGTTCCAAGATTTCACCGCCCTGTGGACAGACCGATTCTAAGCTGGTGCCACTGAAGAGTCGCAGGAGTGAACGAGACATCAGGATCAGAGGCTGTGTCCTCGGCACGTTGTCGCTCTCTCTCCCTTCCCCCTCCCCCTCTCCTGTTGTCGATTCCCAAGTCACAGAACTCGGGGATAAAAAAGTGGCGTGACTGACTTTAACACCGTAAATCAGCAGGTTGCTTTGTTGTGTCTCCCCACTCGCTGTGAAAGGGAACACCACTTGTTCTCTTTATTAGGGAGAGAGAGTTAGTCTGAGGTATGTCAGACTGTCGGGTGAATGATTAGTCTCTGTGGTACTGCAGATCATGGTCTTTATTTGGGACTTTGCTTTTACAGGCTTGGTGGGTGGAGGGGGCTGATGCTATCTGTAGAAGTGGGTGGGGTTGAGGGAGGGTCATTGCTTTGCTGTTGTTTTGCAGGGGGAGCTTTGAGGTTCTAATGTGTTTACTGTCATTTATTGTTTGGGGCACTCTTCTGTTTTCGTGAATGTCTGCGAAGAAAAAAATTTTCAGGAAGTATATTGTAAACATTTCTCTGATAATAAATGGAACTATTAAACTGAATTGCAGTGGGTCCAGGTCCTTTCTCAGGCAGGAGTTAATTCTAGTTGTGACTAACATCTCAAAACACTTCATCAGAGTCAATGGGACTGATAGCTGATGATTGTTATTGAGGTAGCTCGCCCTGCTGTCGTATGATTAATGCCCTTTTGAAACAGATAGGGACTTCTGGACTGCAACAGTGAAAGGTTTAAGGTGCCCTCGAACACTCCAGACAGCTAATTGGTACAAGTTTTCATTACTCTACCAGGTACACCTTCAGCATTCATCCTCTTGAAGGATGTTCTGGCGTCCACTTTGAGACAGAGAGCACAGAGCTGGCAGATGTGTGGGGATTCGCTCAGCTGTAGTTTATTCTCCTTTTCAAAGCATACAGCAATGTTGTGGAGTTCATCAGGGAGTGAAACACCACTAACATGTATGCAGTTCGGTTTCAGCTTATAGGAAGTAATAGAATGCAAACTCTACCACAACTGTTGTACATTCGACTGTGTCTCAAACGTCCTACTAACATGCTGTTTTCACTCTCATGATAACCTTCCAAAGGTTGTACAACTTCTTGTAGGGTTTGAGATTGCTGGAATTAAATGCCACAGATCTCCGTCTGAGCAGACTGTAAGTCTGCTGGTTTATCCAGGACTTCTGGTTTGGATATGTTTGGTATGCTCTTGAAGACAAACGCTCATCTATGTGGGTTTATGTGACTCTATCCTACATTCCTCCTGACATTGGAAATAGTCACTTGGGGAAAACTGTCCTGCAGTATGTGCTAACATGACTCTGATATAATGAACACCTACCTACAATTATTAGTTTAAAGTTGAACCTTGGAAATTCTTATGTACTTTTATATTCTTTTCCAAAAAAATCATATAGGTGATCAGCAGTCACAAAACAGCACGCCCGATGTTTTCCCCATCCTTGTGGAGGATTTCCCCCAGGCCAGATTGAAGGAATCTTGGACCAACTACCAGCAGCATATCACCTGTGGAACCAGAGGCACCAACACTGTAACACCACCATCAAGACCACTTACCATACCATCCCTCACCCATACTGTGCAATGGCAGATCACCTGGCTGTAGCCTGATCCAGGCACACAGAGACTAAATCACAGCACCAGTGGTGAGGACCAAGAAGGTATGGTCAAGGGAGGCGGAGGAGAGCTGACAGGACTGCTTTGAGTTAGTGGACTGGATCACATTCAGGCATTCATTTTCAAATCTGAATGAATATGCCACAGTTGTCATTGATTTCATCAGGACCTGTGCGGATGAGTCTGTGCCTTTGAGAATATATTGGACATATCCAAACGAGAAGCCATGAATGAACTAGGTTTGTTGACTGCTGAGGGCTAGATCTTGTCAGTGAAAAGCAAAGATCCAGTACTATACAAGAAGTCCAGGTACGATGTATGGAAGGCTATTTTAAGAGTGAGAAGACAATTCCAATTGAGGTTAGAGATGGAATCAGTTGTACGTCAGCTCTGGCAGGGTTTTCAGGCCATTACTTCTTACAGTGCAAAACCCAACATCATGAATGGTTATAACCCTTCTCTCTCAGGTGAGATCAATGCCTTTATGCACATTTTGAATAGGAGAATAAAACCACACCTGTGCAAATCCCTGCAGCATCTAGTGATCTTGTGATCTCTGTCTCGGAGAACATCAGAACATCCTTTGAGGTGGTGATGCCTCGCAAGGTGACATAAAGAAGTCATGTTGGTGTTGGTGCCCCAATGGTGGAAAATGGTCAGTAATGACCTTGGATGCATTTCAACCAGGTGAGCGATCAGTGATAATGGAAGGTCCCCCCTTCAGCGGGGGTAGGTGGTGAAGTCAGGCAACAAATGGAAGGAGAATTTGAGTCAATTAATGAAGGAGAATTGTCAGGAAATGATAGGGGAAGAGTCGGTTTGGTGGTTAAAGGAGGGGGTGAAGGCTAAATGTAAGTGGCAGTAATACAGATGATGGTGATGTCAGACAGCATGATCCTGCAAAGCAACAAATTTCACAGCACATGCCAGTGATATTAAACCTTATTCTCATTCTGATCCAGATTCCAGTCTTTGTTAGTTTGGAGACGTGCCAAGAACATCAGCAGCAACCATATGCTAGACAAATATATAGTGGTCTTGATCAATAGCAATGGAAATTCAAAGACCCCACTCTCTCCTGGAGAAAAATGACCATCACTCTCTCTGATAGTAGGCCAAGTAACGTGGATCCCTCCAACCAACACTAAGGGAAGTTAGAACTGTATCAGTATCTTAGTGGATTTCAACTTTTCGGCCAAGATTTGCCTCTGCTTTATTAATTAAACATGGCTCTTGATCGAATGTTGCTACACATGACCCATGGCTTCCCAGAGCAAGAAGTATGCAATGAGGTAAGAGCAAGAGTTTTAACCTATTGTCTTTTCCAATCAGAAATTTGTCCTCCAAGTCCAAACAGATGGGATTCCATTCCTCTGTAGGATAATGTTGGTACTCCATTTCGTTTAGGACTTTCTGACAAAATTTATAATTTCATCTCCTGAACAGAGGGGTCATTCTATTTTGCATTCATTTACTGGTTTCTCTCATCCACACCGTGTACTTGCTAAGGTTTTTTAAATCATTCCGTATTTTACACCCTCCTATTACATAACAATGTAATAATCATTAAGTTAAACTCTTCTACATTTTAATCATAATTGTATATTATATGAATAATATAATTACAATTCCCTCTACAATATAAAATATCTTAGCTGAGAAAAATTTACTGTGGAGTTCAGTTTAATAATTGAGGGTGAAGTATCAATGTGCCTTTTGAAGAGCGAGTGAATGGTGGAATGTGACTGATAGAATCAATGAATTAAAAACCGAGGAGGGAGGTATATAAGTTTCAACATCGCAAGCTCTAAGCCTTCCTGCATTTACATATACACTCAGTGGTCAGTTTATTAGGTACACCTGTACCTGCTCTTTGATGCAAATACTGAGCCAACCAATCATGTGGCAGCAACTTAATACATGAAAGCATGCTGATGTGGTCAAGAGGTTCAGCTGTCAGAATGAGGAGCAAGTATGATCTAAGTGATGTTGATCATGGAATGGTTGTTGCTGCTAGACAGGGTTGTTTGCATATCTCAGTAACAAAGCTAGACAGGGAGTTAAACACCTTCTCAAAAATTACACAAGCTATGAGATTTCTTCCGGGTTTTTAACGAGAAAACTTAGTGAAACAGCAGAAAGTTAAGTAAAACACACATTATATTGAATATAGAATCATGGCATACCTGAAAATACTAATACTATCAATTATTCTCACAATCGGTGTTAAACAAGATAATGCATGCGTACAACATTCTCTAGCTAAACCATGCTCTAGAGTGAAATCATGGTGCAATGAAAGCTTAAACATAAACATAATAATTCCTTCAAAGTACATCTACTAAATATTCACCAATATTAAGAAACCATAAGACTCTCGGTTATTGCTGTTTCAAGGTCAAATAGAGAGTGAATGGAGATAGACGCCTTTCTATTGTGTTTACACCAAGTCAAAATCCAAATTGCCCTGCGCAGGAAATTATGTAAAAAAACAGCTTACAAACATGAAGTGTGTTGTTTGTCATGTTGTTTGTCCAGAATGAACTGTGTTCAAAATGAACAGCGTCTTCTCGAGGCAAAACACAGAGAAAGGTACACAAAAACAAAAATAAAATTCAGTGAGTGGCAGTTATGTGGGTGAAAATGCTTTGTTAATGAGAGAGGTCAGAGGAGAATGGCCAACCAGAAAGTAACTCAAATAATCTTCCATTACAACAGTGGTGTGCAGAAAAACATCTATAAATACACAACACATTGAATGTTGAAGTGGACGGATGGGCTACCGCAGCAGCTTTTACTCCCATACCTAATAAAGTGTCCACTGAGTGTATATTCCTCCGTGGATGATGGAACACAAGGCAGTGCTGGATAATTATAACTGCCTTACTAAAATAATCCCCTCAACCTACACAACGTCCATATCCCTTCATTCTCTAGACTCATGTCCCTATCTTAAAAGCCTTTATTCTATATTTCTCTACTACTGCCCTAAGCAGTGCAATACAGAAACCCAACAGTCACTGTGTTAAAAAAAGACTTGCCCTGCATATCTCCTTTCAATTTATTCCCTTTCACCTTAAATGCCAGCCCTTTTATAATTATGTTATAAAATCTACCATAATCTAGTTATGTTTTGTACTAAGGAAACTGCTGGCAGGATTGATCACTTGCACTGAAGTGAAGCATTATGAAGAACATGGAGTTTTTGACTTTCGTTTTGTGGGCTGAAATCAGCACAGGGCCAATAAAAAGACAGGAAGTGTAAGTAGAGAGGCCATGGATAGATGGCCATTGTTAGAGTGGGCTAATGTTAGAGTGGTCTGGCTTTGGCTCAACTGACTAGGGGGAGTTTCAAAGAAGCAGAGTTTCAAAGTACGTAAGTAAAAACATTTCTAGTAAGTTTTTTTTCTGTTAGCTCATGCACTGAGAATGAATTCACAGGTAGTGGTATCTTCCTTGTGTGAGATGTGGAAAATGTGGGAGACCAATAGTCTCCCTATTAGCCACATCTGCATGAAGTGCATCAAACTGCAGCTTCTTAGAGACCGTGTGAAGGAACCGAGGCTGCAGCTGGATAAGCTTAGGCTCAAACGGGAAAATGAGTAGGTGATAGATAGGAGCTACAGGGAGGTAGACACTCCTAAGCTGAAGGAAGCAGGTACCTGGGTGACGATTAGGAGAGGGGAAGTGAATAGATAACCAGCGCAGACTACCCTTTTGGCCTTTCCCCTCAATGATAAGTATACCACCTTGGATACTTTCAGAGAGGATGGGTCACAGCGACCAGGTCTCTGGCACTGAGTCTGGCTCCGTGGCTCAGAAGCGAAGGAGGGAGAACAGGAGTGCAGAGATGATAGAGGATTCCATAACTAGAGGAGCAGAAAGCAGATTCTGTGGATGTCAAGGAGATACCTAGATGGCATGTTGTCTCCCAGGTACCAAGGTCGGGGACATCTCAGATCAGATCCACAGCATTCTAAAGGGAGAGGATGAATAGCCAGAAGTTGTGGTACATATTACCATCATTCCCACAATCCTGGCTGAGAAGTTGCAGAACCTGGGCCTCTGTACCTTCCTCTGCAATTGGATCCTTGACTTCCTAGCCAGAAGACCACAATCTGTGCGGATTGGTGATGATATCTCCTCCTTGCTGATGATCAACACTGGCGCACCTCAGGGGTGTGTGCTTAGCCCACTGCTCTACTCTCTCTATACCCATGACTGTGTGGCTGGGTATAGCACAAATGCCATCTATAAATTTGCTGATGATTGTTGGTAGAATCTCAGATGGTGACAAGAATGCATACGGTAGTGAGGAATGCCAACTAGTGGAGTGGTGCCACAGCAACAACCTGGCACTCAACATCAGTAAGACGAAAGATATTGTGGATTTCAGGAAGGGTAAGAGAGTAAGACAAAGGGTCACATAACAATTCTCATAGAGGGATCAGAAGTGGAGAGAGTGAGCGGCTTCAAGTTCCTGGGTGTCAAGATCTCTGAGGATCTAACCTGGTCCCAACTTATCGATGCAGTTATAAAGAAGACAAGACAGTGACTGTACTTCATCAGGAGTTTGAAGAGATTTTTATATTATCATTATTTTATTTTGTTTCATAGAGAATAAAGGAAGCCTTTTCTGCTTGGCTACCAGTCAGTTGTGGTGCGCCAGAGGGGTTGATGTTGGTACCACTTCTTTTCCTGTTGTATGACAATAATTTGCATGAAGGAATTGATGGCTTTGTGGCCAAGTTTGTGGATGATATGAAGATAGTTGGAGGGGCAGGCAATGTTGAGGAAGCAGGAAGGCTGCAGAACAACTTAGACAGATTAGAAGAATGAGATGGAATACAGTGGCGGGATGTGTACGGTCATGCACTTTGGTGGAAGGAAGAAAAGCATAGACAATTTGCTAAACAGGTAGAAAATTCAAAAATCTGAGGTGCAAAGGGACTGGGAGTTCTTGTGTAGGATTCCTTAAAGGATAACTTGCAGGTGGAGTCAGTGGTAAGGAAGGTAAATGCAATGTTAGCATTCATTTTGAGAGAACAAGAATGCAAAATCAAGGATGTAATGCTGAGGCTTTATAAGGCACTGGTCAGACTGCACTAGGAGTATTGTAAGCAATTTTGGACCCCTTGTCTAAGAAAATATCTACTGGCACTGGAGAGGATTAACATATGAGGAGCATTTGATAGCCCTTAGGCTTTTACTCACTCGAGTTTAGAAAAATGAGGGAGGATCTCATAGAATATTGAAAGCCCAGATGAAGCGAATGTGGAGGCGATGTTCACTATAGTGGGGGAGTCTAGGACCAGAGGGCACACCTTTAGAACCGAACAGCATCCACTTAGAACAGAGATGAGGAAAATTTTCTTTAGTTAGAGGGTGGTGAATCTGTGGAATTCACAGCCACGGACGGCTGTGCAGGTCAATTAATTTGGGTACGTGTAAGGCAGAGGTTACTCAGATCATCAGAAGTTACAGTAAGAATACAGGAGAATGGGGTTGAGAAGGATAATAATTCAGCGTGATGAAATAGCAGAGTGGACTCCCTGGTCTGAATGGCCTAATTCTGCTCTTATGTATTATGGTCCTATGTTCTTATCAAAGGCTATAGCAATAAGTTAACATTGGGTAGTATAATCTTGCACCAACTTGCAGTTTTTACATGTAATGTTCAATTATGCACAGCATCATGCTTGTCATGATAGATCATGTCTCGACTAGCCTCCAGCAGATCTCTATTCTCAACGTTATTTCCCTGCAACTTATTCTACCTCACCTATCCATGAGTTTATCCCCAGTTCTCATGCTAGCTGCACTATGAGTAATTCTATAGCAGCCACTTAATTTGCTAGTTCATCTTTCAGTGCCTGCCTGAAATCTATACAGTCACAAGGAACTCTGCACGTATAGCACCATATTAAACCCAAGCTGTACGGGCCGTGAGATGGTAACGCTAACTCCTATGTTGCTGTGCCATGATTTAACACTCTACTATTCTTAAATTTTGCTTTACCTCTAGTGTTTGTATTTACATTATTTGCTAGTGGCATTTGTTCAGTTTTAATAAACACTTTAAAAGAGTCCTGAGATGTGCTGCTCTGAGTGTTGGCCTGTTTTACTCCCCCTGCTCAAATTTGAAAATAGGTGTAAAGTCCAGAATGAATACTCTGGAAAATCTCATAAAGATTAAGATTAAAAAATAAATCTTCACAACACTTGAATCTGCATAATATAGACCGAGGGTGAGTAAATAGGATCAGTGTAGATAGATACAAAGGTTGGCACGTTTGCAGTCGGCCAAATGATTCGTTTCTGTGCTGGCTGGCTTGATGGTTTTGTGAAAAATGCTCATCTTTAAGCAGTCATCGGCCTCCAGCAGGATGGGTGGAGGCAACTTGCTGATTCGTGACTCCAACCTGATGTAATCTAAGAAACCTAAAGCTTCTGTACAATTACTGCATTTAAGAGGGATTCAGACAGGCAGTTAAATAGATGAGGTATGGAAGGAAACAGCAAATGGAATTGGTATTGAGAAGCAAAAAGGGTGGCACAGATGTGATGGGGCAAAGGGCCTGTCTCAGTGAGGCTCCATTCTATGACAAAGTCTAGTTGCAGTGAACAGAATCATGCCTGCATTCACACTTACAATGGAAAGAGAAACGGAACAAATAAATAAACAAGAAAAAAAGAAGTTGACATTGTATTCAAGGATCCAATTCAAGACCAATCCTGAGCCATCCTGTGTCTGAGTGTTAGGAAGTACAACCTTTTCTACTTAGCACTACAGATCATTTGACATCAGAGCACAGATCTCTACTGGATTAGTGGGCAAAGAACTAAGCAGATGCAAATGCAAAGAGAAGCACTTAACTGTACTATTAGGACAGTATCTGCAGGTCAGGAATTATAAGGCCCATTTAAGCTTTTCATGTTAAAAGAGTTTAACATGAATTATTATGCTGTCACTGGATATGTCATTCTTGAATGTAGGCAAAACAGGTTGGGCAACATTTGGTAGGGCTACTTAACAGGGAAAGACAGCTTGCAGAGACTTTGCGACCAATCACAACATGCTGATAGTGTACACCTGAATGAAAACTTGTCAGGAGTCTGAGAAACAGAAGGAGCAACAGAAAGGGGGAACACTTCATTGACAGAACCATGGCAGCATGTGAGTTGAGCTTTCTGTTTCAGGGGTTTGGGGCTTTAGAGGTGGGAGGGGGGGACGTTGTGCAGAAACAGAAGATTTGTTTTAAAAAATTTGTAAAATTAACAACTTCATGGGTGTACTGGCAAGACAGCTATGTTCAGGCATTATTTTTAAAGAACAAATTTGTTACTGTAACTGTATTCAAGACATGCCAGAGGAGTAGAAAATACTTGAACTTTTGACTTGATGTACAAGGTATATCTATGGAAAATACTGGAACTTTATTTCAGACCCAGTTCCTAACGTATAGAAAGCATGTTCAACTCATTTTACTAGATCGAATTTTTAAAGCTATTCACAATTCCATCCCACCTGCACTTTCCTCATAACATTTTCAGATGTATTTCCCATATGAATTCTGTCTTCTATTATTATTTCTGAAAGGCACCTAAAGCAAACAGGCTTTCTTAACATTCTTCTTTGTTAAAAATATTACTCCTCACTACTCCCTGAAACCTTTGGATATTAAATTCATGTCCTCCCACAGTTACTAATGATTGAATTCCTGGAGATTAGTATTCATCAAAGTAATTTCGATGTAACCCACATCGTTTTGAAGTAAGTCCTTGGATATCTCCGGTACATCCCTATCCTTATGATTATCTGAGCAAAGCCCTTCAATAACATAGATGAAGTATCAATTTCAGGCACAAACAAGGTAATTTCCCTCTTCCCTATTTTGCATTTGTCTGTAGTACCTGCTGGACAAAGGGAGGAGAGACCATCCATGGATGTTATCAAGAGTAGTGTGTTATCCAAAGATATCAAATAATTATTTGAGACTAAGAGTCCAGGAGCTGCAGGTTCTTATTAGGGTGAGGATAAATATGGCAAGTTTGAGAAAGCTTGGCCAACAAGATAATTGAGGCTTTGGCCAACAAAAAGACAGAAGCATACACAGAGTTTAAAACATCACATATGAGTGAATCCCTTGATAAGTTTAAGAAGGGAAATTTATCAGTTTAACAGGGAAATCAGGATGTCTAAATGAGGGTATTAGATGGATCTGACAGATGAGGTTAAGAAAAGACCCAAGAGGTTCTGTAGATATGTAAAAGTGGGTGGCCAGGGAAAATGTGGATCCCCTTAGAGACCAGCAGGGCTGTCTCTTTCTTGAGCAGCAGGGGATGGGTGCTTTGTTATAAATAACTATTTCTTCTCAGTGATTATTGCAGACTAAACCATGGCTGCTCAAGAGATAACAGAAACAATTGGAGATGATTTTCAGGACATTCCTCAGACCAGGGAGGGGGCTTTTGCAGCCTTACAGTACATGAAGAAGGATAAATACTGAGGGCCCACCCTTGGTATCATTGGACTTTATGGGAGGCAAGAGAAAAAATTGCAGAGGCCCTGCTTCATCATTAGCCTCTGGTGAAGTTCCTGAAAATTGGAATGTGTTAATGTTGTTCTGTTGTGTAAGAAGGGTAGCAAGGACAAGCCAAGGAAACACAAGTCTATCAGCGTGACACCAGTAGGAGAGGGGTTATGGAGGGAATTCTGAGCAACAGGTTTTACCAACAATCGCATAGACATCAAAAGAATTAACAAACTCATTCACAAGGCCAGTGATGTTGTGGGGGTAGAACTGGACTCTCTGATGGTGGTGTCTGAAAAGAGGTTGCTGTCCAAGTTGCATGCCATCTTGGACAATGTCTCCCATCCACTCCGTAATGTACTGGTTAGGCACAGGAGTACATTCAGCCAGAGACTCATTCCACCAAGAAGCAACGCTGAGCGTTATAGGAGGTCATCCCTGCTTGTGGCCATCAAACTTTACAACTCCTCCCTTGGAGTGTCAGACACTCTGAGCCAATAGGCTGGTCCTGGACTTATTTCCACTTGGCATAATTTACTCATTACTATTTAATTATTTCTGGTTTTATTTTGCTATATTTCTACTCAATTCTTGGTTGGTGCAAGTGTAATGAAACCAAATTTCCCTCGGGATCAATAAAGTATGTCTGTCTGTCTTGTCTATAACTAATAAATAGCTGAGGATAGGGCAGCAGATGCTATTTATTTGGACATTGGTCTTTTCACTAAGACCCCCGTGATAGGCTGTTCTGGAAGGTACAGAAAACAATCATGTGAAAGGCAAGTAAAGACAAATTATTCAGAAAATGTGAAAATCTATTGTCTCTGATTACTCTACTTGCAAGAAGTGCTTCTGGCTGCAAATCCTTCAGACCATGTTAGGGAGCTAGAGCTAGAGCTGGATGAATTCTGCATCATTCTGGAGGTTGAGGGGTTGATTTTCAGGAGATACAGGGAGGTAGGCACACATAGAGTGCAGGACAAAGGTAACTAGGTGATCCTCAGGAGAGGGAAAGGAGTTAGGCAGCTAGTGCAGGGTACCACTGTAGCAATTTCCATCAAAACAAGTGTACCGCTTTGGATAGTGTTGGGAAAGACAGCCTACCAGAGGAAAACCACAGTGGCCAGGCCTCTGGCACTGAGGCTGACTCTGTAACTCCAAAGGAAAGTGAGGAGAAGAGGTCAGCTGTAATGGTCGGGGATTCATTGCTTATGGGAATATACAGGAAATTCTATGGATGAGAACAAGATTCCAGGAAGGTATATTTCCTCCTAGGTGCCAGGGTCAAAGACATATCAGATCAAGTCCAAAGCATTCTTAAGTGGGATGGTGAGCAGTCATGAGATGTGGTCCAAATTGGTTCCAATTAAATAGGCAGGAAGGGTATCAAGGTTCTGTAAAGACTGTTCAGGATCTTGGGTATTTAGCTAGAAGGATAGGACCATCAGAGTTGTGACCTCGGGATTAAGATGATAATGCAGTTTAAAACATGGCTGAGGAGATGGTGCAGGTGGGAAGGCATCAGATTTTTTTCATTTTTGGCTGTCTTCTAGGACAGGTAGGGCCTTTGCCAGCAGGACAGTTTGCACCTGAACTGGAGGAGGACTAATATCCTTGCAGGAAGTTACACTAGTTCTGCTCCATGGATGTTAAACCAGAGTGGGAAGCAGAGTATCAGGGCAGATAGTGAAGTGTTTGTGGGGAAAGATGTGTTATGACTACATACAAAGACAAGAAACAAAAGACTGAGCATGGTGAGAATAAAGTTCTGAGTTGTATCTATCTCAATTCAAGTGGTATTGTAGGGAAGTCACATGAGTTTGGAGCATGGATATGCACTGGAATTATGACATTGTGGACATGAATGGCACTTGACTGCAAGAGGGGTGGACTAGCAGCTCTATGTTCTGGAGTTCTGTTATTCTAGCCATGATAGAGTTGGAGGGATTAAAGGGAGAAAGGTGAAATTACTCTGCAGTGCTCAGATAGGACAGACTGATACGTTCATCAACTGAGGCTATTTGTGTAGAAATGAGGAATTAGAAAAGGATGACTATGTTAATGGGTTTATATTATGGACTACCTAATCAACAGCAAGGCTTTGGAAATCAAATTTGTAGAGATACAGCAGACAGTTGCAAGTAAAACAAGATTGTAAAAATAAGTGAATTTAACTTTTCATGTATTCATTCAGACTTCCACACTGCAAGAGGGCTGGATGGAATAGAGTTTGTCAAATGTGTTCAGGAAAGTTTCATTAATTAATATATAGAAGTGCCAACTTGAGAGGGCGCAATCCCGGATCTCCTATTAGGGAACCAAAGATAGGACAGGTGACAGAAGTGTATGATTCATGGCAAAATGAAGGGCAATTTCATGGCAGATGCAATTTAATGTGGATAAATGTGAAGTTATCCACTTTGGTTGCAAGAACAAGAAAACAGATTATTATCTGGACAGTGGCTGATTAGGAAAAGGAGAGATGCAACGAGACCTGGGTGTCATTGTACACCAGTCATTGAAGGTGGGCATGCAGGTACAGCAGGCGGTGAAAAAGGCAAATGGTATGTTGGCATTCATAGCAAAAGGATTTGAGTACAGGAGCAGGGAGGTTCTACTTCAGTTGTACAAGGCCTTGATGAGACCGCACCTAGAATATTGTGTACAGTTTTGGTCCCCTAATCTGAGGAAGGACATTCTTGCCATAGAGGGAGTACAGAGAAGGTTCACCAGATTGATTCCTGGGATAGCAGGACTTTCATATGAAGAAAGACTGGATCAACAAGGCTTATACTCACTGGAATTTAGAAGATTGAGGTGGGATCTTATTGAAACGTATAAAATTCTAAAGGGATTGGACAGGCTAGATGCAGGAAGATTGCTTCCGATGTTGGGGAAGTCTAGAACAAGGGGTCACAGTTTAAGGATAAAGGGGAAGCCTTTTAGGACCAAGATGAGGAAAAACTTCTTCACACAGAGAGTGGTGAATCTGTGGAAATCTCTGCCGCAGGAAACAGTTGAGGCCAGTTCATTGGCTATATTGAAGAAAAAGTTAGATATGGCCCTTGTGGCTAAAGGGATCAGGGGGTATGGAGAGAAAGCAGGTACAGGGTTCTGAGTTGGATGATCAGCCATGATCATACTGAATGGTGGAGCAGGCTCGAAGGGCCAAATGGCCTACTCCTGCACCTATTTTCTATGTTTCTATGAAGGGGAGCACTTTGGATCTAGTGATCATTATGCCATTAGGTTCAAGATAATTATGGAGGAGGAAAGTTCTAGTCCTTAGTCTAGGAATCTAAGTTGGAGGGAGGCCAATTTTGATGGTTTCAGAAAGGATCTGGCAAGAGTGGATTGGAACAGGCTGTGTTCTGGCAAAGGTGTACATAGTAAGTGAAATTTTGATAGTACTAAGTTTGTCTGTGTCCGTCAGAATAAAAGGCAAGGATAATAGTTCTAAGGAACCATAGTTTTCAAGAGTTATTGAAGCCCTGGTTAAGAAAAAGAAGGTGGTACATAGTAGGTATGGGCAGGAAGAAGCAAATGAGATACTCGATATGTATAAGAAATGCAAGAGAAAGAAATCAGGAAGGCTAAAAGAAGCCTTAAGGTTACTCTAGAGGACAAAAGAAAGGAAAATCCCAAGGGTTTGTACAGATATAGTAAGAGCAAAAGGTTAGCAAGGGACAAAATTGGTCCTCTGGAAGATTGGAGTAGTCAAGGAATTCTTCCAGGAAGTAACAAGGAGGGTGGACAAAAGAGAGGCAATGTACGTCATCTACTTGGATTTTCAGAAGGCATTTAATAAGGTGCCTCACATGAGGCTGCTTAACAAGATAACATCCTATGGTGTTACAGGAAAGGTATTGGCATGGATAGAGGAATGGCTGACAGGCAGGAGGCAGCGAGTGGGAATAAAAGGGGCCTTTTCTGGTTGGCTGCCAGTGATTACTGGTGTTCCTCAGAGGTCATTATTAGGTCTGTTATTTTTCACATTGTTCGTCAATTATTTAGATGGTGGAATTGATTACTTTGTTTCAAAATTTGCAGATGGTACAAAGATAGATGGTGATAAGAAAGAAATATGATTGCAGCAGGACTTAGACAAACTGGAAGAATGGGGAAAAAGTGGCAGTTGGAATGCAGTGTTGGGAAATGTATGATAATGTATTTTGGTAAAAGGAACAATAGTGTGGATTATTATCTAAATGGGTAGAAAATTCAAACATCAGAGGTGCAAAGGGACTTAAGAGTCCTCATGCAAGATTCCCGGAAGGTTAATTCACAGGTTGAGTCTTGTGGTAAAGAAGACAAATGCAATGTTGGCATTTCTTTCAAGGGGGTTAGACTATAAAAGCAAGGAGATAATGCTGAGCCTTAATAAGACACTAGTCAGGCCGCTTTGGAGTATTGTCAACAGTTTTGGACCCCTTATCTCAGAAAGAAGGTATTGTCATTGAGGAGAGTCCAGAGCAGGTTCACGAGGATGATTCCAGGAATGAAGGGGTTAACATATGAGGAGCGTCTGGCAGCTTTGGGCCTGTACTCACTGGAACTTAGAAGGATGTGTGAAGATCTCATTGAAACTTATCGAATGTTAAAAGGACTAGATGGGGGGATGTAGAGAGGATGATTCCTCTAGAGGGGATGTCCAGAACTAGCAGGCACAGCATGAAAATGGAGGGGTGATCTTTTAGAACAGCAGTAAGGAGGAATGTTTTTAGCCAAAGGGTGGTGAATCTGTGGGATGCTCAGCCACAGATTGCCATGGAGGCAAAGTCCAAAGGTATACTTAAAGTGGAAGTTGATAGATTCTTGTTTGGTTGGGGATTAGAGGTAGATGGTGAGAGAGCAGGAGTATGGAGCTGAATGGGATCTGGGATCAGCCATGATGAAATGGTGAAATGGGTTTGATGGGCTGAATGGCCTTATTTTTCTCCTATGTATTACAGTCTTATAGTTTAGAAATGGCCCTAACAGAGATACTTAAAATGTCCTTAGCCACAAGTGAGGTGCCGGCGGACTGGAGAATAGCTTATATTGTTCCATTGTTTAAGAAAGTTCTAAGAATGTCAGGAGATTATAGGCTGACATCAGTAGTGGTTAAATTACTGGAAGGTACTCTAAGGGACAGAATTATAGATATATGGATACATATGGAGTGATTAGGCAGAGTCAATGTGGCTTTGTGTGTGGTAGGCCATGTCTAACCAATTTTACAGTTTTTTGTGAGTTACCAGGAAAGCTGATGAAAGCAAGACAATGGATGTTGTCTTCATGGACTTTAGTAAGGTTTTTGATGAGGTCTCACATGGGAGGTTGGTCAAGAAGGTTCAGTCCCTTGGCATTCAAGATGAGGGAGTAAATTTGATTAGATATTGGTTTTACAAGAGGAGCCAGAGTGTGGTAGGGGAACCTGAGTGGGAACCTCTTCACTCATAACGTAGTGAGAGTACGTAATGAGCTGCCAGCGGAAGTGACGGATGTGGGTTTGATTTCAACTTTCAGGAGTGGGTTTGATTTCAATGTTCAAGTAGTGGATTGATGAGACTAAAGGCTTGGAATGGACTAGATGGAATGAAAAGCCTGTTTCTGTGCTGGACTGTTCTGTGACTGTATGACTCCCTCCGAAGAAACAGAACACATTGTTTATCCAAACAAAGGGTTGCAGTTGCATAAGAAAAATCAGCAAGAGGCCAAAACAAGCTTGATTGATGGGGGAATCATGTTCTCTGCCCGGCTATGCAGCATATGACAAGTGCATCAAACTGTGCAGTATTAAACTTTAAGGGCACTTGTGCACGGTTGCTTGCTCATAACTATGTGTATTCACTAGCAAGGACATTAAATCAGAAAGTAATATTCCACCAGAGCACTCATGTACTCTGATGCCAATTAAACAGAAAGTAAGGTTTTTAAAAGATATTTGCCATATGGTTGGTCAAAAGAATCAGTGATATTCTTGTGCTAAAAGAATTGAAAGAACTGCATAAGTGATGATGGATTCTTACCGTGTCTCACAGAATATTATGTTCTATCATGTCATTGAATTGGCTGCTCTGAAATTATCATGTATAATTCATCTGAATATCATCCTGTTTGTATACTTTTAGCTCTATGCACACAGCAAACAAAATAAAAGCGGAAGACCAATGAATTTTGTTGGGGCAAGTTGAAGGAATATATCCATCTATATCTTTGTAACAGAAAATGTGATACAACTTTAGTTTTAACAGGCTGTAATCAACCTGCAGCAATGCCTTCTTTCCCTGATGGTGGAGAAACATCAGCTAAGCATTGCCCAAAGTTTCCAAACAAACTGAGTTAAAGTGAAGGAAATTAATTGTGTCTCCATCTTTAAATGAGTGAGGTCTGGTTGGTCCACAGGACTTTAAAGTACACAGAGTAACACATTTGGTTCCATTAGAACTGGATTCAGCCTCAAAGCTTTGTAAATGTTAACAGTCATACTGCAAGAGTAATACTCATTTATCATCTTTCTGTGAGCTCGAGATATTGTGAACAGTGGCTTGTTTGGAAGTGAGTGCGCACAAGATTTAAAACGTAACAGGTGCCTTTCAAAAATTCACAATAGGCTTGAAATATTATGGTTTATTAGAGAGTCAAAGATTTGTAAAGACAATTGAGGTTTAAGTGGAGCGGCCATAGGGTGAGTAGACCAGTATTAGGTGACGAGCATGAGGCTTTGCTCAAGAGGCTTTAGCACGAAGAGACAGGGACAAAGGGAAGTTTCTTTTTTATTTGACTTTTAGTGCCTAGATAGAGTAATGAGAGTGGATCGGGGGTCAATGGTGTATTTTCTTCTTGTTGGGTATGAGAGATTTGGGACACAACCATTCTGCGTAATAACTACTTCTACATGAAGTGCATTGAGCTGCAGCTCCTTACAGACCATAATAGCTAACTGGATCTGCAGTTGGATGAACTATGGCTTATTTGAGAGAATGAGGAGGTGAAAGATAAAAGCTACAGGGAGGTAGTCACCCCTGGGCACTGAGTCTGGCTCTGTGACTCAGAAGAGAAGTGGGGAAGAAGAGGAGTGCAATAGTGATAGCGATTCAATAGGAATAAAGTCCTAAACAAAGAATATAGGGAGCTGATAGGAAGGTAAAAAGCAGATCCTCAATGGAAGTAATTGTTGGATTGCTGGCTGTGCCATGCACTAGTGAAGGTAAGAATATAATGATTCACTGATGAATGTGAGAATGAAGAATTGGTGCAGGTATGTCCTGTACAAAAACAATAGTTTACACCTGAACTTGAGGGGGACCAATATCCTTCAGGAAGACTTGCTATAAGTGTTAGGGAGGTTTAAACTAGTTTGGCAGGGGGAAAATATCCAGGGTGATAGGTCAGAGGGCGGGGCAGTTGGTATACTGATAGAGAGACTGTGAGGAATAATAGGCAGTTAATAGGGCAAAATTGCATTCCGTGGGATGGGTTGAACTGTGTCCATTTAATGCAAGGGTACCAAAAACAAGGACAGTGAGCTTAGACCGTGAGTCAGTACATAGAACTACAACGTTGTGGCCACTATGGAAACTCGGCTGTGACATGGGCAGGAGTAGCTGCTGGATGTTCTGGGGTTTAGGTTTGTCAAAAGGGACAGAAAGGGAGGTAAAGGAGGTGAGGGAGTGACATTGCTAATCAGGGATAGTATCACAGCAACAGAAAGGGGGGATGCTATGGAGGTGTGATCTACTTCAGTGTGGCTGGATGTTAGAAACAGGAAGGGAGCAATCTCTCTTTTGGGAGTATTCTATAGACCCCTAAGAGCAACAGACACACTGAGGAACAGACTTGAATACAACATAAAAACATAGAAAACCTACAGCGCAATACAGGCCCTTCGGCCCACAAAGCAGTGCCGAACATGTCCCTACCTTAGAAGTTACCTAGGGTTACCCATAGCCCTCTATTTTTCTAAGCTCCAATGACCTGTCCAGGAGCACCTTAAAAGGCCCTACCATATCTGCCTCCACCACCATCGCTGGCAGCCCATTCCACGCACACACCGCTCTGGAATTTTGGAAAAGTGCAAAATGACTTCATGGGTGGGTTCAACTTCTCTAGGGTGAAGGAATCATGGTTGACAAGAAATGTAGAACATCTAGTCAAGAGGAAGGAAGAAGCATACTTAAAGTTTACTAAGCAAGAAGTAGACACAACTCTAGAGAGTTACAGTGCAGCCAGGAAGCAGTTGAACAAGCTGAAGAACTTACAAGACTTAGAAGAGCTACAAGAGGGCATAAGAAGTCTCTGTCAAGTAGGATTAAGGAAAACACTAAAGTGTTCATCACATAAGTAAAGAATAATAAGTGATAATAAGCCTATTCTGGAAACACATGCCTGGAGTGGGAGGAGGTAGGGAAGGTCTTTAATCAATACCTTGCATTAGTATTTACCAGTGAGAGGATCCTTGGCTTTTGTAAGAACAGTGTAAAACAGGCTGATATGCTACAACATGGGAAACAGGACATGCTGGAACCTTAGAAAAACAATAGGTCAAAGAAGTCCCGAGGGCTAGATGAAATCTACCTCTACTACTTCAGGAAGAGATTGCTGTGCCTTTGGAAATGATTCTTGTGTCCTCACTGGTAACAAAAGTGTACCAGATGATTGAAGGGTGACAACTATTCTTTGTTAGAGAAAGGGAGTAGGGATAATCCTGGGAATTATAGACAAAGAGTTTTACTTCAGTTGTGGGCAAAATATTGGTGAAGGTTCTTAGAGACAAAGTTTACGAGCATTTGGAGATGCATAATCTGATTAGGATTAGTCAGCTTGGCTTTGTGAGAAGCAAGTTGTAACCCATGAGTGTGGGTTGAATTCCTAGAGGATATGACAAAGCACATAAAGAAAGGCAGAGCAGTGAACGTGGATTTTTCCGAGGTGTTCAACAAGGTCCCCCATGGTAAGCTCATTCAGAGTGTGAGGAGGCATGGAATCTAGAGAAACCTCGCCATGTGGATTCAGTGTTGACTTACCCATGGATGATAAAGAAGCGTTGTAGGCATGGTGCACTGAGACCGGAGGCCGGTGATGGTGCTGTTCCGCGAGGATACTTTTTGAGATCCTTGCTATTTGTGATTTTTTATAAATGATCTGGATGAGGAAGTGGAAGGGTGTGTTAGTACGTCTGCCGATAACATGAAGGTTGGTGGAGTTTTCGATAGTGTAGAAGGTTGGCATTGGTGAATTCGAAGGCAGAAAACTGGGTTAATGGCTGGATTCTTATTAGTGTTGAGGAACAGAGGAGTCTTGAGGTCCACATCCATAGATCTCTCAAATTGTCTGTGCAAGTTGATAGAGTTTTTAAGAAGGCATAGGGTAATTGACCTTCATTCATTGGGGAAATGAGTTCAAGAGCCAGAATGCAATGTTGCAGCTCTATAAAACCCTGGTTAGACAACACTTGGAATAATATGTTCAGTTCTGGTCACTTTGTTATGCAAAGCATGTCGAAGCTGTAGAGCAGATGCAGAGGAGATATTACTGGATGTTGCCTGGATTAGAGGTTATGTCTTATGATGATAGATTGACTGAGCTGGTGCTTTGCTCTTTGTAGCAAACAATGACGAGAGTCAACTTGATAGAGATGTGCAAGATTTTAAGAAGAATAAATTGAATGCATAGCCAGAGACCATTTTCCAGAAATGGCTAATATGACAGTGTATAATTTTGAGTTGATTGGTAGAATGTATAGTGTGGATATCAGAGTTAAGTCTTTACATAGATTGGTGGGAGTATGGTAGGCCCTGCGAGGAGTGGTGGTAGAGGCAGATACATCAGGGGCATTTAACAAACTCTTAGACAGGCACATGGATGGTTAAAAAAAATGGAGGGCTAATTAGGAGGCTAGTTATAGATTGACCTAGAGTTGTTTAAAAGTTCAGCACAAAATTGTAGGCCGAAGGACCTGTACTGTGCTGTATTGTTCTATGTTTATGCTCAAAACACTGGCAATTGCAAAACCTTCTCCATCAAAATATGAAGGTCAAATCTGCCTTAACGAGATGACAGATAAATTTATTGACAGTGGCATAGAGACTGTTAAGATAAAGATAATTCAATTGAATGTGTTGGGTGGCTGAAAGAGCCAAGGGTGTGACTTGTCTATGTGGGAGGGTTTCGGGAAAATTGTAACAATCTGCAAAGATCCTAAACAAATGATAATGTGTACTCTGCCTTGAGCATTCTTTAAAGATGTGGATGGAGCAGTTCTTTGAACCTTGAATACAGGAGGAATCTAATAAACACAAGAGATTCTGCAGAATCTGGTTTTGCAGAGTAACACACACAAAATACTGGAGGACCTCAGCAGGTCAAGCAGCATCTATGGAAAGGAATAAAGAGTCGACATTTCAGACTGAGATCCTACACCAGGACTGAAAAGGAAGGGGGATGAAGCAGGAATGTGGGAGAGGGGCAGGAGTACAAGATAGAAGGTGAAACCTGTGAGGAGGGTGGGGAGGTGGGGGAGGATGCAGTGAGGTTGGGAGGTGATTGGTGGAAAGGTAAAAGGCTGAAGAAGAAGGGATCTGATAGGAGAGGAGAGTGGAGCATTGGAGAAAGGGAAGGAGGAGGGACACCAGAGGGAGGTGATAAGATAAGGGGTGAGAGGGAGCCAGAATAAGCAATGGAATGAAAGAGGGGGAACAGACAGGCAGACAGACATACTTTATTGATCCCGAGGGAAACTGGGTTTTATTACAGTTGCACCAACCAAGAATAGTATAGAAATATAGCAATATAAAACCATAAATATTTAAATAATAATAAATAAATTATGCCAAGTGGAAATAAGTCCAGGACCAGCCTATTGGCTCAGAGTGTCTGACACTCCGAGGGAGGAGTTGTAAAGTTTGATGGCCACAGGCAGGAATGACTTCCTATGACGCTCAGTGTTACATCTCGGTGGAACGAGTCTCTGGCTGAATGTACTCCTGTGCCTAACCAGTACATTATGGAGTGGATGGGAGGCATTGTCCAAGATGGCATGCAACTTGGACAGCATCCTCTTTTCAGACACCACCGTCAGAGAGTCCAGTTCCACCCCCATAACATCACTGGCCTTGCGAATGGGTTTGTTGATTCTGTTGGTGTCTGCTACCCTCAGCCTGTTGCCCCAGCACACAACAGCAAACATGATAGCACTTGCCACCACAGACTCATAGAACATCCTCAGCATCATCAGGCAGATGTTAAAGGACCTCAGTCTTCCGGTAAGAGATATTCCTGGAAGTTAGAGAAATCGATGTCCATGCTGTCAGGTTGGAGGCTATTCATTCGGAATATGAGGTGTTACTCCTGCAGCCTGAGAGTAGCCTCATCATAGCAGTCGGGGGTGGGGGGGCATGGACTGACATGTCGGAATGGGAATGGGATATAGTATAGTCAACTATCAGGAATTCTGCGTGTTGTAGTTGGAGTGGAGGGGCTTGAGGAAGGAAGACCTCACCAAAATAGAGGAGGCCACAGCTGAACCACTGGTTTCAGAGAAAACTAATCAGGTGATTCAGGAGTGCAGTCTGTCAAGTACGGTGGGACTAATTCAAGGGATCTACCTTGAGCACTCAGCAGATGAGAAAGGGACTGAAGTCTGCAGCAGAAATCTCAGGAATGTTAGAGGAAGGGAATGCTTCAGATGTGGTGCAAAATGCAAGTAAAAATGGTGAAAGGAAAGAACTGTGTAAGCAGAGAAAAGGTTAAAAGTTTTTAAAAATTGTGAAGAGCGACGGATAACATATCTGTTAAGTGAGGTGAAAATAACATCTGTAGAGTCTCAATTGCATGAACATGTGACAAAGCCTATGCTCCCCCCTCACAATGAAGCACAAGATATCTAGAAATGCTCTTGCTAAGATATTTGCTACTTTGTTAGCCACTAATGAAGCTCTTGAAGATAGAAAGGTGGCTAGTGCTGTTCCATTGTTTAGTAAGAGTCAAAAAAAAAACCATTTCAATAACCAGTTACTTATAGTGCTGTTGGTTTTGGACTGGGACAGCCAATCTAAGATGAAGTTGCTAGCAGTGTGAAATTCATCATAATCAAAATCAGACTGACCTGTATCATTTCAACTCCAATATTGGGCAGAGAGAATAGCAAAGTTGTTACCGTCGCACAGCCACCACGCACTAAGTAGAATCCGCCACCATATGCCATTACTCTTAAACCTAATGTTGATTTTTAAAATTTGCTTTATTGGTTTGCAAACCACCATCATGTCAAATAAGTGACTTCCAATGCTTTTTATAAGGGAAGTATTTAGATGCAAATTTCCTGACTCTACAGGGGCTTAACCAGATGGAAATTGAATTGTGTGTTACTTTCTGAGGTTCTAAGAGGTGCAACAGTATCCCTCTGCTGATTCCAATCTCAGAGGCTGAAAACTGTTGTACTGTAAGTACTAGCATTCTTTTAGCTGCAAATTGAAAAAATCTGCTAAAGTTCACCTGGAATGGGGCCTTGTTACAGACACATGCTACAGAATGAGAGTCCTGTCTGTGAGCTAAATTCATATTTACCAAGACTGGCACCTGCTGGAATAGAGACTTAAAGAACCTTGTACCATATTTCAATGCCCATTGGTGCTAGTGAGGCAAAAGAAAGTAGACTAGACCCACAGCCATTCACAAAGTATATACTAAAGAAAGTATATGCAAGTTTGTTGATCATACAAAACTAGATGGAAACTTGCTACTCAGGACAACACGTAGAGCTTGAAAAGTCCAATTGACTGGCAAGAATTAGGCAGATAGAACTTAATGTGGGCAGAAATGAGGTATTCCGTTGGGTTTAAGGTGGCTGACTGAAGTTGTGCAACAGATCACTTGTAGTTCAGATGGCAAGAAATAGGACTAAAAATGTTACTAATAACACCTTTTCTGAAGTAAAATGTGGTCAACTATTACCGCAAACAATGGAGGCAATGTTGATTCGAAGGATGGGCTGTGTGGTACATCGCAAAGCCGAGGGAAGCATGTTCAAGACAGGGTCGCAGACAGAGTTGGAGTGAACAATTTGGAGAGGAGTCGATGTGGAAGTGTTTCGATGCCCGTCCACCCAACCCGGGTGCAAGTTCAGGTTGCTTCAAGCGCAAAGCTGATTTGCTGAGATCGAGAATGGCTCCAGGCTGTGCAGCCCAGGTGAGTCCCTGCACCAGGGTCTAGTTCCTAGAGCAAGGCACTACCCGGTGCTTGGACAATTTTAATGCTGGCCCTGATTTAGATTCAGATTCAGTTTATTGTCATTTAGAAACCACAAATGCAATGCAGTTAAAAAATGAGACAACGTTCCTCCAGAATGATATCACAGACACATGACAAAACAGACTACACCAGAAAATCCACATAACGTTTGGCAATCCCCAATCCAGAGTCCGGAGAGGCTGCTGCGTATTAATATCACGCTACTGTCTTAGTGCATTCCCCGGAAAGGAGCTCCAATCCCACCAGAAAAACAAGACCAAGAACTAGAGCTACAAGACCTGCACAAAACCACATGGTTACAACATATAGTTACAACAGTGAAAACAATAGCATAATTGATAAAAAAAAAAACAGACCATGGGCACAGTAAAAATAGTCCAAAGATGTTAAAACTATAAGTTTGAAAGAAACCACCGCACAGTTTCCATAAGTCCTCAGGGTCCCAATTAACTTGTCATCCCACGCAGGCAGCAGAAGGGAATACCCCCACTATGGACTTTCACGGCGCCACCCGACTCAGCCTCATAGACGCAGCACACAATGAAAGCTCCGTTGAACCCAGCCTCTCAGGCGCAGCACACACTGAAAGCGACCTGACCACAGTGGACTTCGAGTCCGTCAAATCAACCTCCAAGCCTCCCACCATCCCCTCCAGCACAGCTTCTCCGAGCACCATCCTCTGCCAAGCGTATTAAGACGCCCCCGCCAATGGCCATCAGCAACGCGACCCCGAGGACTGGGGGCCTGTTCTTCCCAGCAGAGTCCCGGATCTCACAGCAGCAGCAGCAACGAAGAAGGTCTTCCTGGAGATTTCCAGATGTTCCTCCATGCTCCCACATCCGTTTTTCATCCGATTATGATTGCACACGGCACCCCGCTTCACAAATAACAGATAATCAGCTCCGGAGTGGCCGCTGCAAGCTACGTCGCGCCACCATCTTGGATCATTTATACTATAAAGCCCGAGTGTCAGGACCGGATGCAAGGGTCAGTTTGATTTCGCTCACTGTCTTGGAATGTTCATTCCTCTCTGTAGCAGTTGTTTCACAGCATCACTAATATAATGACCAGAGATGGCTAATATGAGTAGGCTTGGGCCTACTCCGGCTGCTCCAGGGAGTGGATCTATGGACTCAATCTGGTTCAGAATGCTGTCATTTGCTTCCATTATTTGCACGATGTGGGTTTTTTCCCTCTTTTATGGTCTTTTTTGTATTGGGTTCTTCGGGTTTCTTGCTTTGCGGCTGCCTGTAAGCAAACAAATCTCAAGCCACATCATTCATACATTCTTTGATAATAAATGTGCTTGAATGAATTTTAGTGCAAAGTCTGGAAAAAATATATACTTTTAAAAAGTGAGAAACCATGAAATGCAGGGATGCAGGAAGACCTTTGGTGTCTGGTTCATAAGAAACTGAGGTGAATATATAAACATGCAGTAAGTAACGAAGAATACTGAAGACACATTGGCCTTTATTGTATGGGAGTCAGAGCAGAAAAAGAAGGCTCATGAAAAGATAATTTCTTTTGAGACATTATTTGGAGGACACTGGGCAGTGAAGGAGAATACCGCATCCCTGAATTCACCAGATCTAGATGAGAATGAAATGGTTACTCACCTTTGAGGAGGCATCTTCCGGTCAAGATGGCTCCAGCGAACAATGATTCCTCAGGCCACAACTTCCAAACAGAAAAGTTAAAAGTTGTCTATGCCTTCTACTCATTCTCCTTATCTTAATTCTGTTTCGGAAACTTGTTGGAGCCTGTAACCTACAGATTGGAGTTTGATCGAGTGAGCTAGCACTCTGCTGTCCCCAAGAAAATTCCAGGAGAGGACAGCGAGTAAGAGCTGCCTCGAGGAGAAGACCAGAGACATGATGGACTTCATTTCTCGCCAATCCAAGTGTCAAGGCGAATGTGGAGGAGGCTGCATGTTGGCGGTCGGGAGGCTGTGGGTCACCGGTCGCTCTCCAAGGAAGGATCGAGCTGTCGCTTTCCTTGATGCTGATGGAGAATATTTTCAAAATTCTGAGAATTTATGTGATTATTGGTGTAGACTGTAGTTTATATTGGTCTCCTTCAGTTTTGTGTTTTCTTTCTTGTTGCTGATTAGCGGGTTGGAGGTTTGGGGCCTCATGAGTCCTTGTGAGTGATTTGTTCCATTTTGTGTGAGGTAGGGGTTGGGGATTCGGGGTTTGATGTTTCCGTCATCATTTTCCGGTAGGCCAATCTGTTAGTTCTGTGTGTGGGGGTGGGGGCTGGTTGGGGATTTTGAGTTTTAGTTTATTTTCCTTTTTCATGTGGGGAGAGTTGATGTCTCTTCTTTCAATGACTCCCATGTGGTTTTATCTTATTACATGGCTATCTGGAGAAGGCAAATCTCAGGGTGTATTCTGCATACATACTTTGACAATATAGTGAACCTTTGAACACGTAACGAAATATATAAACAGTTCAAGTGATCAGCAAGATGGTGGCCGATGGTGCTTTATGAGGACAGAAGTGAGATTTACTTCGGTGGGAAGCATAGTAAAATGTTTTATTTAGAATAGTGAGGAAACAGTGAGTAGTAGAATGCAGAAAGACTCTCACTGGCTGCTTCATAAGGGACAAAGATGCTTCTTATTGCACAAATACGTACAATCATATGTAAGGGAGTTAGGGCTGAAAAAGAAGATTTACTGAAAATGTAATGAACTTTGAGCAGAGTACAGTTGGGTCTCTGTGTTTGAATGAGGATACCTCAGTTCAGTGCAGTTTCACCAGAATATTCTGAGAAGAGAAACGGAATAAGACTTTCCATTGAATCATAGAAGAAGGGTGATCTCAGAAAGACACCTAAAATTCAAAGAGGGATTCACAAACTGTTATCTCCTGTTAACACTGTATCAGGATAAATTGAATGCTCTTCATGTAGAGGGCTGTTAACTTTTTAACCTTCATCTATGAAGGATATGGGTGTTCAGTTATTGAGTACATACATGGATGTTTGGATGCAAGACAATAACTGGATCTAGAAATCAGAGGGAAAGGTGGATGGGGTGCAGGTTAGCCATGATACTGAAGGCAGACCAGGACTAAGGGACTGTTATCTACTCATTATGTTGTTAGTTTAGTGAGAACAACTGATTCATTTTCTGAAGTTCATGATGTTACGGGTAAAACTCTTGCTTACTTTGGGAAAAATGTGATTCTAGTGTGGATTTGTTTTGTTAACAGAATACACATGAATCACAACTGATTCATTCATTAAAGTGAATATGTTTAATTGACATATCCTATAGAGTGAATTAGCTTCTGTAAACTTACCAGGAACATTATCAAGCTACTACCTGAGTGTACACATCTGCTTGTTTCAACCACTCCCACAGAAGAACTCCCCCTTATTGCAGAATAAACTGAAGAGGAAATGGGTTGATTCGATCTGTCAGCACACCCATGTTCAAAAAGATGGCAATAGAAGCACTTCCTGCAGATGCAGTCATCTCACAATTAATAATTACATCATTACATCACCCCGAAGAACCATTCCTTTCAATAGAAAATAAAGCTAAGATATTGCACGTTATTTAGAGGTGTGAAGAACTACGCCACATAACCACTCTCAGAGATGCTCCTAACTGCTTCTTTCTTACTTCCACCATTTTACAAGGGAGCTCTTCTAACTGTTGAGCACTAAAATTGTGTGAAGTAGAAGATGACAACAAATCTTTAGTCCATAGCTAATGAATCCCCAAGTATTTAACATCAAATTATATAGTATTTCCTCCTCAAAAGGTAAAATGGAATATATTGTAGTTCACTTTAATTTTTATCTGTTTAATTTCCTTCTGGTGTGGATTCTGTTACAGTTGCTGAAGTGAAATACACTGCTGACTTACACTGTGAGGAGAACAACCAGCAGCACAGGACCGATGAGATCACCACCAAGCGACTGATCATCAGGAGAGGACAAACTTTCCAAATCTCTGTGCAAGTGGACAGGGATGAATATATCATAGACCACAACAATATTTTATTCACAGCTGAGACAGGTAGTTAGTCATGAACAAAACAGGGAGGGTTGTAATTTAAGATAAAAGTATAGACTTCAGTGTAGTATTTCAACAGTGTAAATAATACAAAACAAATTCACAAAAACTATGATGTTTCTTGTTGCGTTTTGCAATAATGAATTCATTCCTCTGAAAGAAATCATGAATCACACTGTCACAGAAAAGGTCTGTGGAAATCTGAAATATTGAATCCAAAAAAGAGATGAGAATATCAAGACTCCCCTTAAAGGAATCTAAACCACGCAAAATATTGCTGTCAAATCATTCAGTGTTTGTTAGGTAATAATGTTCTTAATAGATGTGCAGCAAGAGTAAATAGGATTATAATTTGGAACAGGCTTGAATTGCCTACTCACCGCTGTATTCTCAATTTCCAGCAGCTAAGGCAACCCAACCTAATGTACAGCAAACCTATAATTCCTATCATGAAGTATTGGACTCGTATAGTACAGAAATAAGCTGTTTGGCCCACATTGCCCATGCTGGCCATTAAGGACTGATCTATATTAATCCCATTTATCAGCACTTTGTCCATAGTTTTTCACTGTTTGGTGATTCAAGTGTTCCTCAAGATACTTTTTAAATGTTGTGAGAATACACACCTCCACCCAATGTGTTTTAACTTCCAAACACCCTCAGGGTGATTACCCCTTTTTTTAAAGAGGCTTTCCATTCTAGAACATTTGAGATGTCCTCTTTTTTAAAGATCAGCATTTCCCTTCTATTACCATTGATGTGTCCTTATCGCATCTCTTGGTTTCATGCACATCTCCCCTCACCCCACCATCTGCTGTCATAACAGGGATGGAACGTAGAACAATACAGCACATGGAAAGTCCCTTCAGGCCAAGATGTGGCGGTGAACTTTTAACCTTCTCCAAGTTCAATCTAACCCTACAGTTCAGCTTGTTCTTGCTTCACAAGCCTCTCCTATCCAACATGTCATTCTCCATCTCTTCCATCATTTCAATGGTCCAATGGTTCCATTTGATATCACAGAATGTTTACAACATACAACCTGGAATTCTTACTCTTTGTGGAAATCCTCGAAACAGAAAACACCCCAAAGAATGAATGACAGAAAAAATATTAAGAATCCTAAAGCCCCCTAACCCCCTCCCACACACAAGCAGCATCAATACTCGCCCTCCCCCCACTTATTCTCGCACAGAGCAGCAGCAGTCCCAGCACCCGCCATTCGAGCAACAGCAAAGCCCCAAAGAGAGACCATGGTCTATAGTACATCAAAAACTAACTGTTGACTCCAACATTTCGACATCCCTCAGGGTTTCTTGCTCACTAACAAGGGAAAGGCAGATATTGCTCCTTCCACAGCGACAGGGGAGACCATCGCTGTTTTGATATTACAGTCACAGTCTGAAGCATTGCTTTCTTATTTCGAGTTCCCTAAATTAATTGATTGTTGAGACATCAGTAATGATAGTTAAAGAATCACTAGATTCTGGAATGGTTCTGGAGGACTGGAAAATTGCAAATGTCACACCACACTTTGAGAAGGGAGGGAAGCAGAAGAAAGAAGATTATAGCCCAGTTTGCCTAAATTCAGTGATTGGGAAGTGTTAAGTCCATTTTTAACGATAAGTTTTCAGCTACTTGAAAGCACATGATGAAATAGGCCAAAGTCAGGCAAGCGGAAATCTTGCCTGACAGATTTGTTGGAATTCTTTGTGGAAATAACAGGCAAGATAGACAAAGGAGAGTCAGTGAATGTTGATTACTTGGATTTTCAGAAGGTCTTCGACAAGGTGCCACTCATGAAACTGCTTAACAAGAGAAGAGCCTATGGTGTTACAGGAAAGATACTAACATGACTAGAAGATTGGCTAACTGACCCTTTTCTCTTAAGCTGCTGGTCACTAGTAGTGTTCCACAGGGGTCTATATCAGGACCACTTCTTTTCATGTGATATGTGAATGATTTGGATGTCGCAATTGCTGGCTTTGTATCATGTTTGCAGATGATACGAAGGTAGGTGGAGGGGCAGGTAGTAATCAGGAAACAAGGAGGCTGCAGAAGGACAGATTAGAAGTGGCTGATGAAATATAGTGTAGGAAGGTGTATAGTCCTTGGTAGAAGGAATAAAGGCATACACTATTTACTAAATGGGAGATAAATTCAAAAATCAGAGGTGGAAAGGGACTAGGGAGTCCTTTTGCAAGCTTCCCCAAAGTTTTACTTGCAGGTTGAGTTGGTAGTAAAGAAGGGAAATGCAAGGTTAGCATTAATTTTGAGAAGACTAGAATATAAAAGTAAGGATGGAATGCTGAGGCTTTACAAGGCCACGTGGAGTCTTGTGAGCAACTTTGGGCCCCTTATCTAAGAAAAGATGTGCTGGCACTGGAGACGGTCCAGATGAGGTTCACAAGAACGATTCCGAGAATGAAAGCATTAATATATGAGGAGCATTTGGTGGGTCTGCGACAATATTTGCTGGAGTTTAGAAGAATGATCTCATAGAAACCTATCAAATATTTAAAGACCTAGGCAGAGTGGATGTTTTCTGTCATGAGTCTAGGACCAGAGGGCACTGCCTCAGAATACACGGACATCTTTAGCCAGATGGTGGGAAATCTGTGGAATTCATTGCTATAGACAGTTGTAGAGACCAAGACATTGAGTATATTTAAAGTGGAGGTTGATAGGTTCTTGATTAGTCAGGACATCAAAGGTTATGGGGAGAAGGCAGGATAATAGTATTGAGAGGGGTAGTAAACCAACATTGATGGAATGGCAAAGCAGTCTCAATGGGCCAAATGCCCTAATTCTGCTCCTATGTCTCATGGTCTTGTGGTCTTACAGAACAGATCAGGTGTGGATCACTGACTTTCTTCAATTGTAAGTTATTTTCAGAACTAATATAGATTGCCCCTCAGAAGTTTGTGGTTGCACCTACTGATTATGTCTTATTAAACAGAAGTCTTTGTAAAATTACTGTTTGAAATAGAAATGATGAATTTATTTTGTTCAAATTTTAAAAAGAAGACATCCTTTGGAAAATAGTTTTTTTGATTTATCACCATACAGTTGCAATCTATCCAGCTATTGTATATCTTTTTTACTTATCCAATGTTAGGATCAAAACCTTCAGAAGTATTTCAAACAAAAGGCATGTTTCAATTAAGGTCAATTGATAGAAGGAGGTGGAGTGGAGCAGTTGTTTCCAGCACTGGAACCACGTTGGTCCTGACTGCATTCCCACCACCAAATGCCAAGATTGGACGATACACTTTAAGCCTCCTGAACCCCCTAGAACATCAGATTTTGAAGTACAGACTTGGAGAGTTCATACTACTTTTCAACCCATGGTGCAGAGGTATGTATCATTTTAATGCTGTACTCGGAGAATTTGAAGCACCTGTTTTATTGGAGATGACCTCCATTTAACCAGATTTATGTAAATCAAAAAGAAATTTGATGAACTACTGGTATTTTGTATCGATGCCACAAATATCTGCTATTGCTTGCACATGCATCAATCATTCCAGTCATGAAGAAATACTTTAAAAAATCAAAATGGAATTTCTTTATCCAGATAATAGAGAACACATGGGGCATAATACACCATAGAATAATTGGGGTAAAGAATATAAATAAGTAAAACAACAAACCAAATACATTTATGAAGGAGAAATGAATGGTCGAATATGCTGAGAGAAATCAATTTAACTGGGATGAAAAAATATGAGCATTGAATAATCAGATCCTTCAAAGTTCTAGAGTCATAGAGCACTACATACAGAAACACCCCTTTGGCCCATTTACTCGACGCAGAGATGTTATTCTGCCTAGTCCCATTGACCTGCACCTAGAAAATAGCCCTCTACACCCTTCCCATCCATGTACTTATCCAAACTTCTCTCAAATGTTGCAATCCTGCAACCACCACTCGTGCTGGCAGCTCATTCCACACTCGTAACACTCTCAGAGTGAAGATGGTGCCCCTCAGATTTCTTTTAAATATTTCAGTTTTTAACCTGTGAGCTCTAGTGCTGGTTGCAGCCAACATCATTAGTCTCATCCAGGCTGTTTGCATTTACTCTCTCTATATCCCTCGTAATTCTGTATACCTCCATCAAATCTCCCTTCATTCTCATAAAACATGGAACATTACAGGACAGGACAGGCCCTTTGACGCATAGTGTCTCGTATACCTCTATGAAGTCATCTTTTATTGTCCTTTGTGCCAAAGAAAAAAGCCCTTGCTGACTCAGTGCATCTTCATAAGGCATGCCCACTAGTCTAGGCAGCATCTTGGTAAATTTTCCCTGCAGTAGCTCCAAACCTCCACATCACATAATCAGGCGACCAAATATTCAAATATGGTCTAGCCAGGGTTTTATGGAGGTGCTACACTACAACGCACACTAGAACTCAGTCCCCCAACTAATGAAGGCTAAAGATCCATACACTCTCTTAACAACTTTATCAACTTATGTGGCAAACTTGAGGGATTTATGGATGTAAATTCCAAGATCCCTCTGTTCCTCCATACTGTTAGGAATCCTGCCATTAACCCTATATTCTGCCTTCAAATTTGGCTTTTCAAAACAAATCACTTCACACTTCTCTGTGTTGAACTTCATCTGCCACTTGTCCCCATAGCTCAGGCTCTCTGTTTCTGGCAACATTCTCATAAATCTTTACTACACTTTTTCCAGTTTAATCATGTCTTTCTTATGACAGGGTGACCAAAGCTGAACACAGAACAACAAATACAGCCCTACCAACAACTTATACAATCAACATAATATCCTAACTCCTATATTCAATGACCTGAGTAGTGAAGACCAGCATAATAAACACCTTTTGCATCACCTTGTCAATCTATGACACTAGTTTCAATAAACCGTGCAATGTGCTCCTAGGTTCTTCTGTCTGACACTCCATATTGCCCTAATATTCATAGTACAAGCCCTAAACTCCCCAACTAATGGGCAAGTAGCTCAACTGCCTTGTGGGCAGTCTCAGTAGAGATAAAGGCCATGGGAGTAAACCCAGACAGAAAATCCAGAGTGGCCAGACGTCACTGAACACGCTTCCAGCAGCTCCTGCAGCCAAGCTGGTGCCAAGCGTATTGCTTCACTTTCCTTTGGATTACAGTATTGAGGCCAAGAGGGGGATCTTGACAACTGGGCACTCCATACCTTCCGCCCAGACTTGTGCCCTGGAGCAGTGACTCCAGTACCACTACACGTTGTCCTTCGGGACAGACAGAAGCCATCATCAAGTCCTATACTGGACTGACTTTCCAAAGTATACTACCTCATGCTTATTTGTATTGAACTCCATTTGCCACTCCTCAGCCCGCTTTCGTAGCTAATCAGGATCCTCCGGTAATCTAAAGTAACCCTCTTTGCTATCAATATTAGTCTCTGAGAGGGACCACTATCCTTGCGGGCAGGTTTGCTAGAGCTGTTGGGGAAGGTTTAAACTAATTTGACAGGGGTTTGAGAACCAGAATGGTAAGGTTAAGGATGGGGCAGTTGGTAAGCATTTGTGTAGTGAGACTGTGAGGAAGGACGGGCAGATAATAGAGCAAAATTGCAGTCAGTGGATTGAGCTTTAGTGTAACATGGGGGAATGTTGACAAGGGTGATGAATACAGGACTGAAGGTGTTATATTTGAGTGCAGGCAGTCTACATAATTAGGTAAATGATCTTGTAGCGCAGTTAGAGATTGGCAGGTATAACGTTGTAGTCATCACTGAGTCGTGGCTGAAGGAAGATCATAGCTGGGAACTCAACATCCATTTTCTGAAGGCCTTAGACAAGGTACCACACAGAAGGCTGCTCAACAAGATAGCTGTCCTTGGTATTACAGGAAAGACACTAGCCTGGATTCAAGGAGGCAAAGCTTGGGAATAAAGGGGGCCTTTTCTGGTTGAACGCTGATGACAAGTGGTGTTCCGTGTGGGTGTGGGATGGGATTGCTTCTTTCCACATAGTATGTCAACAATTTGGATGACGGAATTGATGGCTTTTTGGCCACGCTTGCAGATGATACAAAGATAGGTGGAGGAGCAGGTAGTGTTGAGGAAGCAGGAAGCATGCAGAAGGACTTAGACATTAGAAGAGCGGGCAAAGAAGTGGCAACGGATATAGTGTAGGGAAGTTATGGTCATGCACTTTGGTAGAAGGAACAAAGACATCAGTTTTCTAAACAGGGAGAAAATTCAAAATTCACAGGTGCAGACGGTCTTGGGAGTCCTTGTTAAGGATTCCCTGAAGGTTAACATGCAGGTTGAGTTTATGGTGAGGAAGGCAAATGCATGTTAGCATTCATTTCAAGAGCATTAGAATATAAAAGCAAGTATGTAATGAGCAGGCTTTATAAGGCATTGGTCAGAACGCACTTGAAGTATTGTGAGCAGTTTTGGGCCCCTTATCTAAGAAAAGGTGTGCTAGCATTGGAGAGGGTCCAGATGATTCCAGGAATGAAAGGGTTAACATGTGATGAGTGTTTGATGACTCTGGACCTGTTCTTGCTGTTGTTTGAAAGAATGAGGGAAGATTTCATTGGAACCTAAATAGAGTGGATGTGGAGAGGATGCTTCCTACAGTAGGTGAGTCTCAGACCATAGTGCAGAGCCTCAGAATTAAGGGACATCCATTTTGAACAGTGATAAGGAGGAGTTTCTTTAGCTAGAGGGTGGTGGATCTGTGGACGTCATTGAGTATAGTTAAAGTGGGTGTTGATAGGTTTTTAATCAGTCAGCGCATCAAAGGTTACAGGGAGAAGGTGGGAGAATGGAGTTGACGGATAATAAATGATGGAACGGTGGAGCAGACTTGCTGGGCTGAATGGCGGAATTCTGTTCCTATGTCTTATGGTCTTTTGATCTTAATTTTGTGTCATCCACAACTTTCTGAAGAAAACTAGTGCATTTAACTAGTCCAAATCATTCAAATAAATAATGAATTGCAAAGGTCCAAATACTGACCGCATCACAAGTCATCAGCCTCCATTCAGAGATGCAACCTTCAACCACACTACTCCTACCTACCTCCTACCTCCAAGCCAATTTTGATCCACCTTACTAACTGCACCTGGATTTCTTGGGACCTGACCTACCAGAGAAGTCTACCACATGGGACCTTGTTGAAAATCCAAACAGACAGCATCTGCTGCTCTACTCTCATCCACATTTTTGGTCATCTTTTTTCAAAAAAGTCCATCAGGGACAACTTCCCATGCATGAAGCCAAGCTCACTCCTCCCTGATCAGACTCTGTGAGATCCCCAGTACTTCCACACCACTGATTTCAGGCTGACAGACATATAGTTCTCTTGTTTGGCCTTGTTACCCTTCTTAGATAACAGAGCAACATTAACCACCTTCCAATCTTTGGGAACTTCACCAGTGCTAATGTATTTTTATCGCATGCATGTTACATGCAGATCTTCTAGCAATTTGCAGGTCACAGTTAACAGTCTTCAGTTTCCAGCTTTAGAAAACACAGTTTTGTATTGTGAGGAAATTTTTATGCTGGCATTTCTAAGATTATAAACAATCAAAAATGATTGTTAAGCTATCTATTAAAGCTGTTCTTTACCATGTCAGAGGATGAAGTCTTTCTGGATAGTGAGGAGCGACGACAAGAATATGTGCTAAATGAAGATGGGATCATCTATAATGGCACTTGTCACCAGATTAATATTCGCTCGTGGTACTTTGGACAGGTATGTGAGATCCTGAATCAGTCCTCTATTGCAATCTGATTATTGAGCGAGTTACACTTTGTCTTTCACTTCCATTTGAACTTCATTTCTTTGTCACTACTATTCTCTTGACTTCAAAGGTTTTAAAGGTACATTTAATGTCAGAGAAACGTATACAATATGCATCCTGAAATACTTTTTCTTCGCAACCATCCATGAAAACAGAGTGCCCCAAAGAATGAATGACAGTTAAATGTTAGAACCCTAAAGCTCCCCCTCAGCTCCCTCCTCCCACGTGTAAGCGGCAGCAAAGCAACATCTCACCTTTCATTGCCTTCTGGTCTAGCAATGATTCAGATCCATGAGCTCTTTAATTCCCTTTCAATCATCAGCGTCCTTGATTATACTACTTTAAACCTATCCCTTTAACCACTATTCCTAGTATTTAATATGGTCTCTACACTTGTGTGAATATTTTATCACTTTAAAGATGCAACAAATGTAAAGTTATCATTTTTAGATGACTGATTTCAAGTTCCACCTTTCAGGGCTCAGGGAACTACATTCAGTATAGGAGATAGAGAAACATGAAAGACACTGATCTAATGAAGTTCATCTTGGAATATTTCCAGTTCAAAACCTGCAACAAGAGCAGGTTTCTTACTAAGAATTCCATCCAAAGAAACAATAAATGCACTCAGTTTAAATGGAAAAGTTCCTCTGTTAAAAGTCCTGTGGTTTAGCACATTCATACAGCACAGAGAGAGGGCATTACCTAAACTTATGCCAATTATTATCTAATTACCTTTGAATTCTTTCCCACCAAGCTATCAGGAGTATAATCCAAATCTAAGCATTCATTTTCCTTGCATTCCCTCTAACTCTTTTACCAAGCATCTTATATAGAGGCCCAATTTAGCAATAAGAAAAGCAACTCTTTGTATCAACCTTCCATCAGCTTAAATACCAATCACAGGACTCTCTCAATCTGAGGGCTCCAGTCAGAATGGTGGGGTGCCACAGTACCATAGTAGTTTGTACAACACTATTACAGCTCGGTCCATCAGAGTTCAGAGTTAAATTCCAATATCATCTTTAAGAAAGTTTATACATTCTTCCTGTGAGTACATGGGCTTCAGTTTCCTCCCACATTCCAAAGACATACTGGTTTGTAAGTTAATTGGTCATTGTAAATTGTCCCGTGATTGGGCTAGGGTTGAATAAGTGGGTCTCTAGGTGGTGAAGTTCATTGGGCCCGAAGGGCCTGTTCTCTGCTGAATCAATAAACAATAAGTAAATATGTACATAAAAACATCACTAAACATCCGGCTAATTCACTTAACTGTAATCACTCTTCAACAGAAGCATTCTAGTAAGTCTGCGCACTCTCCAAAATACCCTCATCTTTCTGAATGTGTGAGCCACCCACTAAATATAATTTTTTGACTTCATTCAATTCCTCAATATATAAAGGCCAACTTCCCCTGGATTGTACACAGCTCGGTTTAGTGTGTTATTCAAATTAAAGTCTATGGAGATTAAAACTAATGGGTGTGTGGATTTGCTACACTGATCATGAAACTTGCATTGTCATTTAAGATGCCCCAGTGTACCTAATGCATAATACATCAAGATCTCTGGGACGACATAGGACTATCCAAGGTGCTACTTTCAAAACTTCCAGTTATACGTGCATTGGCCATATATTCTACAGGCTTCTCCAGCAGGAGATCTTGTCAGTGCATCAGTGAGTTCAGATATACTTTTACATTGCCCTGGATTCTGTTCTCCTCCGGCTTCTCCAAATGGTAGGCTTCCCACCATCCTACCTACTTTTGCATCTGTAAGGTATGCAAGATTGTCCCTAATATCATTTTCATAAACACAAGAAATTCTGCAAGTCTGGAAATCCAAAGCAACACACACAAAATGCTGGAAGAACCCAGCAGGTCAGGCAGCACCTGTGGAAATGAATAAACATTCGATGTTTCAGACCAAGACCCTTTTCATAAGCTGTAATTGTGTATTCAACATCTATAATTGAGCTTAGAAGAAACTCCAGATCATTGACAATTTGGTTGCTATTGTTTCCATCCTGGTTTTACCCCCTCCAATTTGTGATGATATTGCCAGTTGCTTGCATATGGTTGAATCACAAGTAATTTGATTTGCAGTAAATGATTGGCACCTGAGCATAAGTTTTGGATAGCACCAAGTGGGATGATAACAATAGTTGCTAAACGAAAATTGTGCACTAGTATGAATGTTAGGAAGACTGGCAAAGAGAAAATGTGTTAACGATTTTATTCCTTCAGGGAGAGCAAACTAAATCTACATAACAACTCACAGTAAAGAATTTCTATAATCAGCGATGGTAACAATCACTTGAGCAGGTTACCAGCCCTGCCACTTCAAAATAAACATCTCTTCTTGGATCTTATCCCCATATTTCATTTATTTACTGTGTTGTCTTCAAATGATGCAGAGCTCCAGAAATGAAACACCCAAAATTTGTTCTTGTTTCACAAAGATTTATCCTTTGAGTCTTTAGATAAGAGTTGAGGCAAAAGTAACCGCTGTACTGATATAATAGTAACTGATATAATGGGCCAGACGCCCTTGTACACCCAATGGGCGAGCTAGGTAACGATTACCCGGATACCACCATCATTGCCATCACTTCAGATTTCAGTAACAGACAAGGCCAGGTGGGCATTGTATTTTACAGGGGACAAAATTTGACCCCCACCCCCCTGCTAAGAGAGGGTCATTATCAAAGGGCCCATTTGAGGCTTGGAGGTCAATTGGTGGTTAATTGCTTTTACTGGGTAGTGTGAAAGGGGGAAGATGAGGGTGATAGCAGAGAGGAGAGGACAGAAACAAGAATGGCCAGGTTCGTTTTGCAATGGAAAAACTGACCGAATACTTCAGCAAGTACCAAATTATCCATTCAAATAACCTTTATTCTTATTACTGTTTTTGTAATAACTTCGCAAAAACTTTATCATCACTAAACATTTCTCAGACAGGATATCAAAATGTTTTCCATTTCAGTTTGAAGAAAATATTGTGGATATCTGTCTTATGATATTGGATAAAAGTATCAAATACCAGAAAAATCCAAGAGAGGACTGTATGCGCAGAAATGACCCTGTTTATGTCAGCAGAGTTGTGACAGCTATGGTGAGTGTTGAACTATTAAGGATAGTTTTACTTAAAATAAAAGAATGGATAATTTGTGATAGTTCCAACCTTGTCTTTTTTGGTTCAGCCACCTGTCCATTGATTCTCTGACTCAATGATACTTCTGTCCAGATCGCAACCAATAAACTGAGTTTGGAATGTTAGCTCTGGTCGAGATTGAAGATTCAGGTTTATTTATTATGTGTATGTTGAAACATACAGTGAAGTGTGTCATTAGCAATCCCAAATATGTGGTGAGCCAACTCCTGTGTGTCACCACATCTTCTTCCAGTGTCAACAATGCTGAGAAGAACAACACAACACAATAGAATGTGGTAAGTGACAAAACAACAACAGTAAATCAAGCCCTGTTCCTAAATGTACATGCCCTGGCCTCCTGCCACTGGATAGGCTGTCTTCCCACCAGTTGGTTGGCATAGAGTTTCATTGCCCTATCAAGGCCTGTCATCTTGTGAGGGTTCACCCTCTGGAAAAACGTTCTGACTTTGGCCTCTGAGGCAGAGCCTAGAGGGTCACCAGACACCACAGGGTTTTGCACTGGTGTAGTTTATTCTCCCTGTTAAAGTGTGCATAAGAGGCATTGAGCTCATCTGGAAGTGAAACATCACAGCCATTCATAACATTAAGTTTCACCTTGTAAGAATTAGACCTTAAAACCTTGCCAGAACTAAAATGAATCCAATTCCATATCTAACTTCAGTTGGAATTGTTCTTTCACTCTTAAAGTAGCCTTCCATAGGTCCTATCTGGATTTCTTGTGTAGTTCTGGATCACCTGTCCCAAATACCTCAGATCTAGCCCTCAGATGAATCTCCCGATTCATCCATGGCACTTGGTTTGGGATATGTCCGTGTTGATCTTGAAGGCACACACTTATCCACACAGGTGTTTATGAAGCCAGTGACAACTGTGTACATTCATTCAGATTTGAAGATGAAACTTTAAATATCGTCCAGACCACTGACCCAAAGCAATCCTGTAAGCGCTCCTCTGCCTCACATCACCATACCTTCTTTGTCCTCACCACTGGTGCTGCAGTCTTTAACCTCTGTCTGTACACCAGGTGATAAGACTTCCCAAAGTGTGGGGGTGGGAATGCACATTTAGCATTCTTAATGGTGGTGTAACAGTGGTCAACTGTGTTGACTCCTCTGGTTCCACAGGAGATATGTTGATGGTTTTTCTCCAAGGTGTCCTGGTTGAAATCCCCCACAACGTTAGGGACGGTATACGCTGTTTTGTGACTGCTGATTGCAGTGCCCTGCTTCTCCAGTACCTTCTTGATGGTGGCTAGAGGTTGAATATGACCATGATGAAGGCAGAAAGCTCCTCCAGCAGATAAAATGGATGGCATTTGATCACTAGATGTTTCAGGTCGAGTGAGCAGGATTAAGACAGAACCATCACATCTGTGCACCAGATGAATTAATCGTGAAGCATATCTATCTACCTTTAAGACTCAACAGTCCTGTCTTTCCAGTGGATGATGAAACTCTCAGACTGCAGCGCAGCATCTGAAATGGTCTCCATAGATGTTGCCTGACCTGCTGAATTTCTCCAGTGTTTTGCCTGTGATGCTATTATTCTGTGCCTGTTCTTTCTGTCTTTTCCCTCTTTGATTTTTGTCCACATTATCTGTTTTTTTTACAGGATTGACCTGTAAATCCTGTAAATTCATTTCACATCTGCTTTGAACAAACACAGACCACCCAATAGTCTTCTCACATTTTGCTTTCTCTAACAACCCCTCTGCAGACACTCACTTGGTCCATTCTACCCATACAATATACCTAATACTTTCTGTTCCATAACATACAAGAAGTGCATCCATCTGCAGCTTCTAACAGACCACGTTAAGGAGTTGGAGCCGGAACTGGATGAACTCTGTGACATTCGGAAGGCTGACTGGTTGACAGGCAGGACTACAGGGAAGCAGTTACACTAAGGTGCAGGACACCAGTAACTGAGTTACCGTCAGAAGGTGGAAAGGGGCTAGGCAGCCAGTGCAGAGAATCCCTAAAGATCAAAGAGGTAACCTATGCATGGAGCTGAAATAGATGAGGGAGATCTTAAGTGGATTATCTGCATCTGTATTTTACTCGGGAGACGGGCACAGATGTGAGGCAAAGCAGCAGTGAGGTCATGGACCCGATACAGGATACTGAGGAAGAGGAATGTATTACAAGGGATCAGATATATAAGTGTTTGGATAGGCAGGGACTGATTAGAGATAATCAAATGGCTTTGTGAATGATAAACCATGCCTAACCAATCATAGAGAGTTTTCGGGGAAGCTACCAGGGAAATAAATGAAGACAAGGCAGTGGATGTTGTCTACAGGCCTTTGACTATATCCTGTACGGGGGAATAATCAAGAAGGTCCAGTCGCTTGGCATTCAAAGTGAGGTAATAACTTGGATCAGACATTGACTTTGCGGGAGAAACCAGAGAGTGGCAGTAAATAGTTGCCTCTCTGACTGGGGACCTGTGACTAGTGGTGTGCTATGGGTATCGGTGCTGGGTCTATTGTCTATCATCTATATCAACAACCTGGATGATACTGCGATAAACTGGATCAGCAAATATGCAGATGACACCAAGATTGGTGGTATAATGGACAACGAGGGAGACTATTAAAGCTTGCAGCAGGACCTGGACCTGTTAGAAAAGTGGGCTGAAAAATGGCAGATGGATTTTAATGCAGACCAGTGTGAGGTGTGGCACTTTGGGAGGACCAACAAGTGTAGTTTTTACATGGTGAGTGGTGACGCACAGGGGAGAGTGGTAGCACAGAGGGAGCTACAAATACAGGTCCATAATTCATTGAAAGTTAAGTCACAGGTAGATAGGGTCGTAAAGAAAGCTTTGGGCACATTGACCTTCATAAATCAATGTACGGAGTACAGGAGTTGGGATGTTATGTTGAAATTGTATATGACGTTGGTGAGACCTATTGTATCCAGTTCTGGTCATCTGTCTACAAGTAAGATGTAAACAAGGTTGAAAGAGTATAGAGAAAATTTACAAGGATGTTGCTAGGACTACAGAATCTGAACTATTGGGCATGGTTGAACAGGTTAGGATTTATTCCCTATCTAGAATGTAGAAGATTGAGTCGTGATTTGGTAGAGGTATACAAAACTATGCAAGCAGGCATTTTTCATTGAGGTTGGGTGAAACTACAACAGTTTCTGTGCTGTAGTGATCTAAGACTGTGACTCTGAGTCTGTGCAATCTACCCAAGTCCTTTTAGAGGTCTGGGACAGGGGACTTCCATGCTATCATTCATACACACACACACACACACACACACACACACACACACGTTTCAGATTTCCTGTTTATAATCACACACTTACTACACACCAACTGTGCTCCCACAGGATCTGACCCAGACTGGGGCAACCTGGATTCGATCCAGACCAGTCACCGTTATCCCCTGCTGTGCTCCCATGGGATCTGATCCAGACTGAGGCAAACTCCTTTTTTATGCTGCAGCTTTCCCATGTCAATGCCTAAGGTATTGTCATGGCTTAACTACTCCACACAGTATGAAATTTGTGCTCCAGCAGCAACAGACTCAGCCCTTTGCTCAAGTACGAGCTCCTTAGGATTTAGGTCTGATTGGCGACCAGAGCTGAAACCCTTTCTCCTGAATAGTGAAGTCTGCTACATTTGGAACTCCAAAACATAAAACTGATGGAAAAGAAACACTGAGTCGGGAATGCATGTCTTACCTTTGTTGTTACTTTAAGCAAGGCACGCGCGTATGTGATGGTGTGATGGCGTATGCCTTTCATGTACTTTTACGTATAACCTGTAATGAATTATTTAAACCAACATGAATGCTTAATCAAACAATATATTTACAATATTACTCAAATATTACTGAAATATTAAATACACAACAATGTCAAGGGTTAGACATCTTTGTGGAATCTCTGAGTATCTGACATCGCCAATTAACTGGACACTCAAAACTTGCACTCGCTCCTCACTCATACTTTATTTTACATTTGCACAAGGAGATGCATGGCCCCTGTCACCCACACTGTTCTACAGTCAGAACAGAGAAAAGGCCATTTTTATACAGAATTCACTAGCAGTTGTGGATGTTGGCCATTTGGTAAAGTGTGTGTGTTTGAATTCCTTACTTGTCGATCAATTCACCATTCGCAATACAGGTGTTAAACATCAATAGAAACTACAAGCTTGCAGTTAGTAAAGCAATTGTCCCTTAGTCGGTGTGTGTTTCACATCCTTTCCTTATATGCTCTCTCTTCTCCAGCAAGTGAAAATGGCTCGGGGAACCTGCTCTGCAAAGTGAAACTATGCTCTTCAAAGACCTTTCTCGCCTGCAACACACACAAAATGCTGGAGGAACTCAGTAGGCCAGGCAGCATCTAGGAAAAGAGTACAGTCAACATTTCGGGCTGAAATCCTTTGGCTGGACTGGAGAAAAAAAACTGGGGGGAGGGGAGAGAGAATTATAAGGTGATCACAGAGCAGGAGCGGTGAGAGAGAGTTTCACTGAACTCCCATCAAAGGGACGATTTAAGCTTCTTGAGAGTAGGCAGTTCTGGAAGAGACTTGTCTGGGCAGTCTGCATTCTATCTTTTCATGGTCATCAAGTCAACCCTTCCTTACCGCAGCTTCCACACAAGGCAGACCAGTGCTCCAATAAAGATCCACTGGATTCAATCTAGGAATGGGAGTTTTGTGCTATAAGGGGAGATTATGCACATTGGGACTACACTTATGAGTTTAGAACAATGAGTGCTGGCCTCATTGAATCATACCACACGTTCCCTGTGGCTTGACGGGGGAAATGAAAGGATAGTGATCTTCCTGGCTGTGGTGCAGTAAAGTTGGCACTGACTACCAATGGCAACATTTTTCAGGCATCTCACAAAACTACTGGACACACTAGTCAATATCCTTCTTCCAAACTGCGATCATTGCAGTTTGCAGCCCATAATTTTCTATTAAGGGATATATTTTAGAACCATCTAACTAGGGTTTTTGCAATCTCCTGGAAGATTCAGCAACCTAGACTCCCGAGAGTGCAATACGGCCGGGGTGGCCATCACTGGGGTGGACGCTGTGTCGAGGCCTAGCAGTAGATCAACCCATGCTCAGCTCCATTACTCCATGCTGATTAAAGCGTTGAACAAGATTTAAATCATCAAGGCCGAAATTAGAAAATTAACAGGAGCTCAGCTCCGTCTGCCTGTGTTTGACTGGTCTCCCATTCCTCTTGCTACTACCATCAGACAAATGGTGCAGGGGTCTTGGGTCACATGCCACCAGGTGCAGGAGCAGATGTTCACTCACCTCAGTGCTGAACTGGCCACGCAAATGTGGACGCACTTTCGAGGACTCTGCAGTTCATGCTCTTTACGTGATTTGTTTATTTTTTTCACTATTTGCGTGATTTGTCCTCTTTTGCACATTGGATGTGAGGTATACTTTGTTGTGTGTGGTTTTTCTCAAATTCTATTGCATTTAGTTGTTTTGTGAGTGTCTGCAGGGAGATGAATCTCCAAATTGTATATGGTATACATGTTTTGATAATAACTTTGAACTTTGCTAAATGGGATCAATCAAGTTCTTATTAAAGCAGTCACTCACTTGAGTTTGTGATGGTCTTTCATTCCAGCAGATGGCAGTGCTGCCAACAAGATTCCAACCTACAGTCACAACTCGGTTTTGATTTTCAGTGCTTCTCATTCTGATTTTAACACAATCTTCCTCACATTTAAATTTCTGCTGCTATTTATTTGTTTATATTTTGTGATTTTATTTCTATATTGTTCAGTGATTAATTCTGATAGTTAAACAAATCGTATCTGATTCAAGAAATGATCTTCCAAGTTTACTACTACTCTGCTGAAGGCTTGATTTTATAACTGATCTTAACGTCATTTTAGTTTATATCATCTGGTTAACTTGCAGGCTGTGTCAGTGGTAAAGAAGGCAAATGTAATGTTGACATTCATTTTGGGAGGACTAGAAGATAAAACCAAGTATGTAATGCTGAGGTTTTATAAGGCACTGGTCAGTCTGCAATTGGAGAATTGTGAGCAGTTTCGGACCCTTTATCTAAGAAAATATGTGCAGGCGTAGGAGAGGGTCCAGAGGAAGCTCACAAGGATGACTCCAGAAATGAAAGGATTAAGAGTTATTGATGGATCTGAGCCTGTACTTGCTGGAGTTTAGTAAAATAAGGGGAGGTCTTGTTGAAACCAAAGGCATAATGAAAGGTCTGGATAGAGTGGGTATGGGAAAGTTGTTTCCTATAGTGGGTGAGTCTAGGACAAGAGAGCACAGCCTCGAAACAGAGGGACATCCATTCAGGATGGAGATGAGGAGGGGTTTCTTTAGCCAGTGGGTAATAAATCTGTGGAATTCATTGCCACAAACAGCTGTGGAGGCCAAGTCATTGAGTATATTTAAAGCGAATGTCGATAGGTTCTTGATTAACATTAAAGGTTACGGGGAGAAGGTAGGAGAATGGGATTGAGAAGGATGATAAATCAATTCTGATGGAATGGCAGAGCAGACTCGATGGGCCAAATGGTTTAATTCTGCTCCTATGACTTGTGGTCTTATTGCCATATTTATTGCCACTGCCTCCATATTCTGTGGACTAGTTGATGGCCATACAAATTGTGTTAAAGGTAAAATAACATAATCAAATCCAAAGAATTTTTAAAATTCAAAGAACATGCACAAAACATGCCCTTCATGTTTTGAGCAATGTGGTAAAGTTTGGCATTTTTTATAAGAAATAATTAACAAAAGTGTGGAATGCAATACCTCCTGGCGGCATCCTGCATGGTGAGCTTCCATCCTTTTTCAGATAAATTCTGCTGACGACAGAGGGGTGCTTGCTGGCAAATGGAGTGAGCCATACACTGGAGGGGAGTACCCTTGGTCATGGAATGGAAGTGTTGCAATCCTCCGTCAGTGGTATAAAGGAGGCTACCAGCCAGTTCGCTACGGACAGTGTTGGGTGTTTGCAGCAGTGGCTTGCACTGGTAAGGATTTTATTCTGAAATTGAATTTTTTGAATCTAGAGTGACTAGTGAGAAGCATAACAAATGATTACTGAGCCTTCTACAAGTATGGAGTATGTAAAAGATGAATGGGGGCAAATAAGATCCCCTTACAGACAGAGGTGGGGGGATTTATAATGTGGAATAAGGAAATGGAAGATGAAGGTTGTGTGGCACAGATTCACAGTAGAACTGCTTGCCTATGGATCTGTGGAATTGATTCTGTCTGTGTGAGGAGATTTCCCATTCTCCTAGAGACCGTATGGGTCTCCACCTGGTGCTCCATTCCTCCCCCCACCATATTCCAAAAGCAAGTGGGATGCTGATTAATTGGCCACTATGTAGATGAGTGGTGGCAACTGAAGGGAGTCAATAGGAATGTAGGGAGAATAGAATAGGATAGAGATATGATATCTGTGGGTCCTGAATTGTCCTGCTGAAGCATCTTGATCCGAAACATTGACTGTACTCTTTTTCATAAATGCTGCCTGGTCTGCTGATATTTTAAAATTTTGTAGCATAGTTGTTAGCACAACGTTTTACAATACCAACATGATCACAGGGAGAACATCCAGAGGGCAGTAGGAAATCAACTGAGTTGTTGGTATTGTAAAGTGTTGTGCTGACAACTATGCTACAAAATTTAAAAATAAATTTTGATTGCCAGATGCAGCACAGTAATGTGCTAATTTGACAAATGAGCCCATGCTGTCCAATTACACCGAGGTAACCAATTAACCTACTAATCCATACATCTTTAGAATGGGAAAGGAAACACACACAGTTATGTTTAAACAGATAAGATGACTGTTAGGAGAGGGAAAGGAAATAGATGTGCAGAGGGGCAGTTCCACTCCCTATCAAATAAACCACTTTGGATGCTTTTGTGGGGATGGAGAGCAATGTACCAGGGGAAAGACAGAGTGACGAGGTCTCTGGTACTGAGTACACCTCCGTGGCTCAGAAGGGAAGGGGGGAAAGAGGAGAGAAGTGGTGATAGGGGATTCTACAGTTAGGGGAACAGATAGGAGATTTTGTGGATGTGAAAGAGACTCTTGGATTGTAAACTGTCTCTAGGTGCCAGGGTCAAGGAAGTCATAAATCAGTTCTACAGTATTCTTACGGGGAGGTGAGCAGCAAGAGGTCATAGTATATATTGTTACAATGACATAGGTAGGAAAAGGGATAAAGTCCTGAAGAGTAAATACAGGGAGCTCGAAGTTCTTCCAGTCAAGATGGTACCGAGCTGTGATATTTATTGGTGTTGAGGCTCAGATTTAGTTATTTTTTTGTCAGGATGTTTTTAGGGACAGTATGGGTGTCAGAAGTAAGGTTAGGACTTAGAGATAGGGATGAGGGAGAGTTGGAGTTCAGGGACAGTAAATAAAAAGTTTGGAGCTGGAGCAGGTGTTCAGGTCAATAAAGTCCGAGCTGCAGTGTCCTTCGATATCATTGCTCAGATGTAGCAACCCAGCTGTTTGTTTTAGGTTAGTAGGGATGGTTTTGGGGACAGGTTATCATTTAGGGTCGGAGATGTGGGAGAATGAATAGTCAGGGCAGGAGCTGGTGCTTGGAGTCCAAACTGGAGCACTCTGCTCTGGTCTGGTTCAGTGATCCCTGAGGTCAGATTGGCTGGTGCTGAGGAGACTAGAGATCCCCGAGTTAATGAGTCCTGAATCATAGGTCTGGACCAGCAGGAGTCAGGAGGGCCAGTGACCGTCCAGGGAACCAGGGCTGGAGGTCCTTGAAAGAATGGAAATTGAGGACCAAAGTGCTCCATGGTCGAAGGTCTGCAATCCTGGAGTTCAGGTTTGCAGGTGCTGAGGAAACCAGCAGCAGCATCTAGAAAAACTGTGAGAAAGGACAGGGCATGGACAAGGCAGAGTTGCAGTCAGTTGGACAGGTTGAAATATGTCTACTTTATAGCCCTATTCAAATAATGAGACAAGGACCGAGGTAAAAGAGGTGCAGGAGTGACATTGCTAACACAAGATAGTGTCACAGATACAGAAAGGGGCAACATTTTGGCAGGATCATTGACCTAGTCAGTGTTGGGGAAGTCAGAAATGGGAAAGGAGCAATCACTCTATTGGGAGTATTCTACAGACCCTCCAATAACAACAGACTCCGAGGAGCAGATCAAGAGGCAGGTTTAGAAAAGATCTAAAAATAACAGCCTTGTTGTTATGGGTGATTTCAATCTCCCTGATTTTGATTGGCACCTCAGTGCAAAAGGTTTAGACAGGGCAGAATTTGTTAGACAGTGCTTCTGGGGTAGAAGCATTTGGATCTAGCTGAGGGCAACAAGCCTAGTCAGGTAACAGATCTCTTGATGGGTAACCATTTCAGAGACAGTGACTTTATCTCCCTGACCTCGACTATAGATTTGGACAGTGATAGGAGCAGGCTGTGCGGGGAAAGTATTTAATTGGGGGAAGGCAAATCATACACTACTAGGCAGGAACTCAAAATAGTAAATTTGGAACAGGGAGATGCAAAACGGAAATGTGAAGGCTGCTTAGGGAACACCTGCATGGGTTTCTCAATAGATTTGTCCATTGAGGCAGGGAATGGATGGTAGGTGAAGAAACGATGGTTAATAAGATGTGGGGCACATCTAGTCAAGAGGAAAAAAAGAAGTATTTTTAAAGTTTAGAAAGCAAGGATCAGAAAGGGCTCTTCAGAGTTACAAAATAGTCAGGAAGGAGCTTAAGAATGGAATTAGGGGAGGTAGAAAGAGACATGAGAATGTCTTGTCAAGTAGGATAAAGGAAAACTACAAGATGTTCTACATGCACATGATGAACATAATGACTGGGATCGATCAGGGATAGAAGAGGAAACGTGACTGAAGTCAGGGAAGGTCCTTAATGAGCACTTTATTTCAGTATTCACCAGTGTTAGGGACATCATTGATGAATGTGAGGATGGTGTAAAACAGGCTGATATGTTGGAACTTGTTGACATTAAGAAAGCATCTCCTGGAAATTTTGTTAAACATTAGGATAGATAAGGCCCCAAGGCTAGACAGGATATGTCCCAATTACCACGGGAAGGGAGGGAAGAGATAGGTGCACCTTTGGCAATGATCTTTGTATTCTCACTGGCCACAAGAGTAGTACCAGAAGATCTGAGGATAGCAAATGATATTTCTTTTTATCAAAAAAGTTAACAGGGATAACCCTGGGAATTATAGACCAGTGAGTCTTACGTCAGTGGTGGGCAAATTATTGAAGAGGATTATTAGAAATAGGATTTACGAGCATTTGGAGAAACATAATCTAATTAGGGATAGTCAGAATGGCTTTGTGAGGGGCAGGTCATGCCTCACAACTCTAACTCAATTCTTTGAGGAAGTGAGAAACAAATAGATGAATGTAGGGCAATGGATGTGATGTAGATAGATGTTATCAAGGCATTTTACAAGATTTCCCATAGTAGGCTCATTCAGAGGGTCAAGATGCATGGGCTCCAGGGAAACCTGGCTGTGTGGACTCAGAATTGGCTTGACCACAAAAGGCAGAGTGTGGCAGTAGTGGAGCATATTCTGCTGGAGATCGCTGACCAGTGGTGATCCACGGGGGTCTGTTCTTGGACCCTTGCCCTTTATGATTTTCATAATTAGCTTGGATGAGGAAGTGGAAGGGTGGGTTAGTAAGTTTGCAGATGACATGAAGGTCGGTGTTGCAGGTAGTGTTGAAGAATGTCATATGTTACAGTGGGGCATTGATAGGATGCAGAGCTGGGCAGAGAAATGGCAGATAGAGTTCAACCCAGAGAGGCGCGACATGATTCACTTAGGATGATTAAACTTGATGGCAGCATACAGGGTTAATGACAGGATTCTTAACAGTGTGGAGGAACAGAGGGAACTTGGGGTTCATGCCCAAAGATCCTTCAAAGTTGCAGTGCATTTTCATAGGGTGATTGAGATAGGTGATTCGTTACTTAAGCGACTGATTTCAAGGACTACAAAGTAATTTTGCTCTATCAAACTCTGGTTAGATCACACTTCAGTTCTGGTTGCTTCATTATAGGATGGATGTGGATGAATCAGAGAGGGTGCAGAAGAGATTTACCAGGATTCTGTCTGGATACGAGGGCATGTCCAGTGGGATAGGCTGAGTGATGTGAAAATAGGTTGAGCGAGTAGGGGCTTTTCTCTTTGGAGCAAAGGAGGATGACAGATAACTTGATAGAGATGTTCGAGATGACAATAGTCATAGATGGAGTGGATAGCCAGAGACTTAACTCAGGGTGGAAATGGCTAATACAAGGAGGCATGATTTTACGGTGTTTGGAGGAAAGTATGGGTGGATGTCTGAGGTAAACTTTTTACACAGAGAGTAGTAAGTGCCGGGAAGGTGCTGCCAGGCACATAGATGAAAGGAAAATGGGTGGTTATATGGAAGGGCTGGATTATATTTAGAGTAGGTTAAATTTAGAGTGGTTAGCACAACATTATGTGCTGAAGGATCTGTACTGTGCTGTTCTATGTGGTAACATAATGTATTACCTTCTATTTTGTTCATTGCCATTTATAGATACTTTGAGTGCCTTGAATTAACTGTAATCAACTCCAGGATAAAATTGTGAGCATTGTGAGAGCCAAATTCTAAATGACCCTTTCTCCACCCTTGTCTCTCTTTCACTAATCAACTTCCCAGCTCTTTACTTCATCTTTCCCCCCTCCCGGTTTCACCTTCACCTTGTGTTTCTCTCTCCCCTCCCCCTTCCTACCTCTTAAAGCTACTCCTCATCTTTTTTTCTCCAGTCCTGCTGAAGGGCCTCAGCCTGAAACATTGACTGTACTCTTCTCCACAGATGCTGCCTGGCCTGCTGAGTTCCTCTGGCATTTTGTGAGTGAGGGTTTTTTTTTTTGGATGCTGCTTCTGCAACTATTTTGAATTATATTCCTTTTACATTTCTTCAGTTTTGAGGTGCCTAGGAATTCCTTCTCGTGTGGTCACAAACTATAACTCTGCTCATGACATGAACTGCAACTTACTAATTGAGGAAGAGATTGATGAATATGGAAGAATGCTTGGTGAACATGTATGGTGAGTCACACTAGTATTAACTAAAGGTTAATGGAGGAGTAATTGCAATTATCATCACTTTCAATTAAAAGTAATAACCAAAGTCTCTGAATAAGGAAGCAGGTTAAGTTTGTATTGTTAATTGAAAAAATATATACGTTTTAAGTTTATGGGTTCTTATCCTTCAGAAACTAAGATCCTATGTTTGCAGGACCCAAGACCAGCATCCATCAATAGAGACACAAACTTGTTATAATGAGTCCTGACGAAGGGTCTCGGCCCAAAACATCAACAGCGCTTCTCCCTATAGATGCTGCCTGGCCTGCTGTGTTCCACCAGCATTTTGTGTGTGTGTTGCTTGAATTTCCAGCATCTGCAGATTTCCTCATGTTTGCCTTGTTATAATGGCTAACCTTTAACTCATTAGACAAAAGTGTGAGAAATTTAGCTTCCTTTATTATTACCTTCCCTTTGACCAGGTGCGGCTTGTTTACGTCCTGTTTAGGTCCAATTTCAGGCCCACTAACCCATTTCTATCTGTTTAAATGTGCACCTGCTCTATCTGAATTTATTATACTCTCCACTACACATAGAGGGTGCAGAGGAGATTTACCAGGATTCTGTCTGGATATGAGGGCATGTCCAGTGGGATAGGCTGAGTGATGTGAGAATAGGTTGAGTGAGTAGGGGCTTTTCTCTGTGGAGCAATGGAGAATGACAGATAGCTTGATAGAGATGTTTGAGATGACAATAGTCATAGATGGAGTGGATCTATCTAGTTTGTCAAAGTTTTAGATGTCATGCCAAATCTTCATAAGTTCCTAATGTAGTAGAGGCACTGCGAGGCTTTCATTGTAATTGACCATATGTGCCAGGGCGAGGACAGGTCCACCGAAATAGTAACACCTGGGAATTTAAAGTTGCTAACCCTCTCAACCTCTGATCCTCTGATGAGGACTGGCTGATGGACCTCCGGTTTCCCTCTCCCGAAGTCTATAATCAGTTCCTTGGTCTTGCTGACACTGAGTGAGAGGTTGTTGTTATGACACCACTCAGCCAAATTTTCAATCTTCCTCCTGTATGGTGATTCATCATCACCTATGATTTGGCCAATGACAGTGGTGTCATCAGCAAACTTCAATACAGCATTGGAGCTGTGCTTAGCCACACAGTTATAAGTGTAAAGCGGGTACAGCAGGGGGTTAAGCACTCAGCCTTGTGGTGCACTTGTGTTGATGGAGATCGTGGAGGAGATGTTGTTGCCTATTCAAACTGACTGGGGTCTACAAGTAAGGAAATTCAGGATCCAATTGCACAAGAAGTAATTGAGGCCTTATTGATTAGTGGAACTTATTGATTAGTTTTGAAGAGATTATGGTATTGAATGCTGAGCTGTAATCGTTAAAGAACATCCTGATTTATACACCTTTGCTATCTGGATGTTCCAGGGTTGAGTGAAGAGCCAATGAGATGGTATCTACTGTTGTCCTGTTGCTCTGGTAGGCAAATTGGAGGATCCAAGTCAGCTCTCAGACAGGAGCTGTTGTGTTTCATCATCAATCTATCAATCTATCTTCAATGGGGCAATAGTTATTAACCAGGTTACCACGCTCTTCTTGGGCATGGGTATAGTTGAGCCTGCTAGAAGCAGCAGGGTACAACGCACTGACAAAGTGAGAGGTTAAGGATCTCAGTGAGCGCATAAACCAATGCCCTTAGTCAGCACATGCCCTTAGTACGTGGCCAGTTACCCCATCCAGTCAGGATGCTTTCCATGGATTCACCCTCCTGAAAGCAGCCCGCCCATCAGGAGACGTGGGGGTTCATGGTGGTTTCTCCATGTTCTGACAGTCATACGAGCATAGAAGGCATTGAGGTGATCCGGAAGAGAAGCCCTGCTGTCTCCCATGTCGCTTGATTAACTTCGTAGGAGGTGACAGCACGTAAGCCCTGCCACAGCTGTTGAGCATCCCTCATTGACTCAAGTTTGGTCCAGAATTTCCACTTTGCCCTTGAGGTGGTTCTCCAGAGATCATATCTGGAGCCCTTGTAGCTTTCTTGGTCTCCGGACTTGAGTGCCTCTGATCTGGTCCACAGCAGATTTTCAGTCTAGTGGTTCATGCAGGGCTTCTGGCTGGGGAAGAAGCTGAATGGTTTAGTGGGGAGACAATCATGTACAGCTGTCTTAATGAAGTCCGTTACAACCATGGTGTGCTCGTTCAGATCTCTAGATGAGTACTTGAACACGGCCCAATGCACCAACTTAAAGCAATCCCATAATTGCTCCTCCACCTTACATGGCCACTTCTTAGTTGTCCTAATCTCTGGAGCTTTGATTTTTAAGCTCTGCCTGTATGAGGTAGGAAAGGGACAGCCAAGTGATCCAGTTTACCAAAATGTAGTCTTGGCAAGGAACGGCGGGGATTCCTTACCTTAGCAGTGGTCTAGTATGTTGGGCCCTCTGGTGCTGCCGGTTATATGATGATGGTAATTGGGCAGGGTTTTCTTCAAACAAGCCTGGTTAAATTCTCTGCTGTGATGGGCTGTTACTTGTTTGGAGGTGGCATCATGCAGCGTCACGAGTGTTTAAGTATAGTTGACCATTGGTGGTATATACGCTGCAGTTAGGATTACACAGGAGAGATAGAATGGGTTGCATTTGACCATTAGGTGTTTCAAGCCGGGGGAACACAATGTCAACAGAACCACCACATCGGAGCACCAACAAGAATTAACCACAAAACACACACTTCCTCCCTTTGCCTGACCCAAGTCCACAGTTCTTGGTATAATTTACTTTGATTTATGCCTGTCATATTGCTGCAAAAAAAAAGCTTATTTTATGTTATTTACACTCTGGGTACATACCCAGCGGCTGCTTATTATGTACGTCCTGTACACCGTTGCTGTAATTCTTGGTTGTTGGAGTTACTGTGACCTTCTTGACAGTTTGAACCAGTCTGACCATTCTCCTCTAACCTCTCTCATCAACAAGTCCCTCTTGCCCAAATAAATGCAGCCCACTGATTGTTTTCAATTGTTTGTTTTCCACACCATTCCCTGTAAACTTTAGAATGTGTTAGGTGCAGAAATCTCAGCAGTTTCTGAGACACCCACACCACCCCATTGGGCACCAACAGCCATTCCATGGTCAAAGTCACCGAGATCTTCCTTCTTCCATTTCTTTCCCATGTTTGGTCTGAGCTGCAACTGAACCTCTTGACCAAGTCTGCATGCTTTTATGCATTGAGTTGCTGAAAACTGATTGGCTAGATAAATATTTGCATTAATGAGGTGTACAGGTGTACTTAATAAAATGAGCCACTTAGTGTAAATACCCAATGCAATTAACATGAACTTGAAATGCAGCTATACTTGTGGCAGTTCCAGTTTGCACAAGGAGTTCGGCAGTTGCTAACTCAGCTTACAGAACTTGCACTGTAAACAGTGTGTCTTAGCTTGATTGTACATATGTTAAGTTTATGATCCCCATAAATTCACAAAGTTTGGCCTGCCTTGGGCACCACAATAATGGATGTCACAGAATTAATTTGATCAACATGCTTTTCAACGTCCACTCCTGCCGGGCCCTTGCCACTTGTAGTGTTGGTTTAGGCTTGCAGCAGTTAAATTGGGCATTTAGATTCACAAATATATCATGCTTATTCCTCTCAATAACAATAAGTGGCATTATGACAAGATCACCATTTTTGATGTTTCTCATCCAAGGTTTTTACAGAAGTCAAGAAAGAGGCATAAAACTTATTGTATTATGATCATTTAAGTGCTAATAGAACAAAGAGAATTGAAAACAGAGAAGAGCAGAGGTCAAGTAAGGGAAGGGAGAGAATGAAGAATAAAAGAAGGTGGCAAGGCAACTTGTTCACTCTCTTTATACCATAGATAAGAAACATTCCATTCAAGTTGGTAGATATGAGTTAACCAAGCAGATAGCCCTATTCAAATAATGTGATACCAGAGAAACTTCCGGAACTATACAGAACAGTAACAACTAGGAAACACCATTGAAATGCATGTACATACCTGTGACCACTAGAAAACATATTAAATAGTTACAAGTATATAGGCAGTTATATAAAACACAAGCAGGCAATTAATTGTTAAGGTGTAAAGGAAAAAGAATTAAGCAGTCCAATCCAACAATCCCCCCTTTGATTCTGAATCACATGTTTAGAGTCATTACATCTGAAGATTCAGAGGCAGAAGAACTTGTGGATCTACATATAGTATAAAATAAGCAAAAACTACTGGAATTATAAAAATATCAAAGGCTATATATTCTTCAAAGGATTCACAGGATTATGTCATGGTAAGGCAGATTAGTAGACATTTTTGTGAGCTTGAACTATTCTATTAATGATCATCCTTATAGAAATAAAAAAGATGTACAGTAAATTATAATAAAGCATATTAATAGAAATATTTGTACTCATTGTAAGTAGGTGAAGTTTGCAAAAAAACAACTAGTATTAATAAAAAACTTTGTATTGTCCAGTAGTTGTTGACTCTGTTCGAAGTCAGTCTTCTGGCTGGTTAGTGTAGCATAGGCACAGAGTCAAAAGTTACTAGCACATGAACCACAGCACTTGTTCTCGTTGGATTCTACTTCAGCTTGTTTGCAGTGGCTGGCATGTATCCATTTACTTACATCTTCTGCCTTCATGGCCAAATTACTACCTAACAGCACTTGATAAAGACCTTCCCAATCAGCTCCCAGTGATTTCTTTTGTAGTTTCTTAATCAGAATCAGAATCAAAATCAGAATCATGTTTATTATCACTGACATGTGTCACGAAATTTGTTAACTTATCAGCAGCAGTTCAATGTAATACATAATATAGAAGAAATAAATCAATCAATTATACTAATCAGTAAGTAATCAGGACCCACTTGCCAGGAATCAGGTTGTGTCCTCCTTCTGCTGGATCACTCCACGCAGCAGAAACCTGTTGTGAAACAGACTGGGCAGCCTGGGTTAACTAAACTGTCTGCCATAATACGTTTATCAGCATCTCAGAGATTGACGGTTCCTATCAGTGGCATAAGGTGACATATTACCACTTTGAATGGACTTAATCTATGTTGCTTGTTTGGGTTGTTCTGATGCTACTTATGACCATTGGAAGAGCCGTAGGCCAAGGTGAGCCTTCCTCATGATACTTAGTCAGTTGTTAATTGATTCATTCATTGAACTGGTCCTGATGTCTCTGAAAGATGCAGACAATGAAAACACATTTGATGTTCATCAGACGACATAATTCCTGACAAACACCTACAATGAAATGTGTTCCTCCCGATGTGACATGGCAATCCCCATCTAGAAATTTTATCCTAGATCAAAGTTTTTGCTGTGACTGCGGCGGTGGCCTTCCTTGCTGGAATAGTTTCCACCCATCTTGAACACTTGTACACTATTATCTGTACGTCTGAGTATCCTTGACACATTGGCAAAGTAAGGTAGGCCACTTGAAAATGTAAAAATGGAGTGGGTGGGGCAGGTGCACTTAATTATGATAGCTTTTCCATTGTTCCAGGATTTATGTATCTTTCAAGCATTTGTTGAGAATGTGTCCTGAACTTCAGATTCCACCATCATTGGGAGAATCAATTAATCATCTTTTTACACTCCAGTGCGTATGAGGGAGTGTACCTACTGTGCCAGAGAAGAAGGCAATGTAGTTGGAGCTACTAGTTGATGACTAGTGTCATATCCCTATACTCTATCACTGTTTAACCTCCAGCCATTCTCCATCCAGTACCATTTTTTTTTCATTTGGAGTATTAAGCTTGTATCTCTCAAATATCTTATATGTTCATCTGGAGTTTAACTTTATTTCCATAATTCCATTTGTAGGATCCACTGCATGTGTTTTTGGCATTTCTTTTGACAGTTTTTATTTCTTTTATTGCATGGCTTTTGCATTTTAATACAGCAATTTCTGATGGAAATTGTAAGATATCCATGAGTTCTTGTACTAGTTGCCCACTCTAGATTGGATTTTCTACAGCTGTAAGAAATCTTCGGTGTCTCCATAGGTTTCCAAAATTATGAATAGCTCCAAAAGCATATCAACAATTCATGTAGATATTAGCTGATCTTTCTTGTCAACTTACAGGCTTCAGTCCGAGCTTTCAACTTCTGCCTGTTAAGCAGAGGTACCAGGAGCCATTCAAGTACCTCTGTCAGCCATTGTGGAACAATCAGTATAGAGAATCAGATCTTTGGCAGAGTAATAATCAACAGGATGCTATCAGTCTTCATGTTCTTGAGTTAAGACTGTCATCATGAGTTTCTCGTTGACATACAGGGTTTATTAATGCAGGTGCAGTACAGAGTGTCACCTTTAAACGTTGAGATGTTTCCAGGTCTTCTTCATTAAGAGTCACAGGATCATCTGAGCATCTACTGCCTTTCAGCAGATTGTTGAGTGGCTGGGCAGTAGTTGATGGATCTGCCAGTGGAGGTAATTAAGAGGGGAAAAGCTAAAATAACAGTATCACAATGGAGTAAAGGGAATTACAGAGGTAGGAGAGAGGAGCTGGTCAAGGCTGATTACAAGAGGACACTAGTATGGATGATGGCAGAACAGCAATGGCTGGAATTTCTAGGATCAATTTGGAAGGCACAGGATAGATACAATAGACAATAGATGCAGGAATAGGCCATTCAGCTCCTTGAGAAAGCACCACCATTCAATGTGATCATGGCTGATCATCCACAATCAGTACCCCGTTTCTGCCTTCTCCCCATATCCCTTGACTCCACTATCTTTAAGAGCTCTATCTAACTCTTTCTTGAAAGCATCCAGAGAATTGGCCTCCACTGCCTTCTGAGGCACAGCATTCCATAGATCCACAGCTCTCTGGGTGAAAATGTTTCTCCTCAATTCCATTCTAAATGCCCTACCCATTATTCTTAAACTATGGCCTCTGGTTCTGGACTCCTCCAACATCAGGAATATGTTTCCTGCCTCTGATGTGTCCAATCCCTTAATAATTTTATATGTTTCAATCAGATTCCCTCTCATCCTTCTAAATTCCAGTGCTCCCAAACAGGAAGTAGTATTCTAAAAGCATGATGATGAAATTATGGCTGACAAAGAAAGTCAAAGTCAACATAAAAGCAAAGGAGAGGGTATATAATAGAGCAAAAATTAGTGGGAAGTTAGACAATTGGGAAGCTTCTAAAAAATCAACAAAAGGCAACTAAATGAGCCATAAGGAGGGAAGAGAGGAAGTATGAAGATAAGCTAGCTAATAATATCAAAGAGGATACCAAACATTTTGCACACTTATAAACAGTGAAAAAGAGGCAAGAGTAAATATCAGACCACTGGAAAATGACACTGAAGGACAAAAGGACAAGAAAATGGCAGAATTAAATAGGTATGTTGTATCAGTCTTCACTGTGGAAGTAACCAGCAGTGTGGCAAAAGTTCAAGAGTGTCAGAGGGGAAAAGCAAGTGCAGTTGCTATTACTAGGGAGAAGGTGCTTGGGAAGCTGAAAGGTCTGAGCTAGATAAGTCACCAGAACCAGATGGACTACATACAAGGGTTCTGAAAGTGGTAACTGAAGGGATTGTGGGGGCATTAGTAATGATTTCTCAAGAACCAATAGTATGGCACATGGCCAAGTGGTTAAGGCGTTGGACTAGTAATCTGAAGGTTGTGAGTTCAAGCCCCAGCCAAGGCAGTGTGTTGTGTTCTTGAGCAAAGCACTTAACCACACATTGCTCCAGTCCACCCAGTTGAAAATGGGTACCAGTAAATGCTAGGGGTTAGCCTTGCAATAGACTGGCAACCTATCCAGGGGGACTCTCAGTCACTTCTCACCATGGACTTTAATTTTAACTTTAATAGAGTCAGGCATGATTCCAGAGGACTGGAAAACTACAAATATTGAAATATACAAATATTGTATACAAATATACACTCTTCAGAATCAGAATCAGGTTTACTATCACCGTACATGTGATGTGAAATTTGTTAACTTAGCAGCAGTAATTCAATGCAATACATAATCTAGCAGAGAGAGAAAATAATAATAATAAATAAAATACAACATCATAAATAAACAAGTAAATCAATTACATATATTGAATAATTTTTTTTAATGTGCAAAAACAGAAATACTGTATATTAAAAAAAAGTGAGGTAGTGTCCAATGAATATTTGGGAATTGGATGGCAGAGGGGAAGAAGTTGTTCCTGAATAGCTGAGTGTGTGCCTTCAGGCTTCTGTATATCCTAGCTGATGGTAACAGTGAGAAAAGTGCATACCCTGGGTGCTTGGGGTCGTTAATAATGGACTCTGCCTTTTTGAGACACCACTCGCTAAAGATGTCCTGGGTACTTTGTAAGCTAGTTTTCAAGATGAGCTGACTAGATTTACAACCTTCTGCAGCTTCTTTCGGCCCCTCCATACCAGACAGTGATGCAGCCTATCAGAATGCTCTCCACAGTACAACTATAGAAGTTTTTGAGTGAAGAAAGGAGGGAGAAGAATTAAGGAAATATAGGCCAGTTAGCTTTACCTGAGTGGTTGGGGAGATGCTGGAGGTGATTTTTAAGAATGTGGTTTCAGGATAGAGTACTTGGAGGTACAGGATAAAATAGGCCAAAGTCAGCGAATACATACACAACGCTGGAAGAATTCAGCAGGCAGCATCCGTGAGAAAAGAGTAACCAATGTTTCAAGCCAAGAGCCTTCATCAGGAATGGGGGGGAAGAGGGGGCCGAAGCCCAGTAATAGAGACAGGGGAGGGGGAAGGGCTAGAGGCTCCAGGTGAAAAACCAATTAGAGGAAAGATAAGGGGGGGAGGGGATAAGCATGAAAGAACTGTAGAGATAAAGGAGCAGAAAGTTGAAAGGGGAGAGAGGCAGGGAGGGACCTGGGATAGGGGAAGGGGGAGGGAATTACTGGAAATTGGAGAATTCAATGTTCATACCATCAGGCTGGAGGCTACCCAGACGGTAGATGAGGTGTTGCTCCTCCAACCTGAGTTTGACCTCATCATGGCAGTAGAGGAGGCCATGTATGGACATATCTAGATGGGAATGAGAGGCAGAGTTGAAGTGGGTGGCAACCGGGAGGTCCTGTCTATTGTGACGGACAGAGAGTAGGTGCTCGATGAAGCGGTCCCCCAATCTGCTTTGGGGTATGGCTTCCTTAAGGAAGATTGTTGCATGACAGATCAGTTGGAATTTTTTGAAAAAATAACAATCAGGATATCAAAGGAGAATCAGTAAATAAAAACACAAAATGCTGGCAGAACTCAGCAGGCCAGACAGCATCTATGGGAGGAGGTAGTGACGACGTTTCATGCCGAAACCCTTCATCAGGAGAATCAGTAGATGTTGTGTACTTAGATTTTCAAAAGACCTTTGACAAGCTGCCACACATGAGACTGCTTAGCAAGATGAGAGCACATCATATTACAAGAAAACTACTAGTATGGATAGAATGTTCACTGATCAGCAGGAGGCAAACAGTGAAAATAAAGCAAGTCTTTTTTGACTGGCTGCCAGTGACTTGTGGTGCTCCCTAAGGGTTAAGTGTTGGAATCACTTCTTTTTATGTTATATGTCATTAAAGGAACTGATGGCTTTGTGGCGAAATTTACAGATGATATGAAGATAGGTGGAGGGCAGGTAGTTTTGAGGAAGCAGGGAGTCTGCAGAAGGATTTGGACAGATTAGAACAACGGGCAAAGAAGTGTAAATTGAACACAGAGTTGTGAAATGTACGGTCCTGCAGTTTGGTAAAAAGAATAAAAGTGCAGACCACTCTCTAAACACGGAGAAAATTCGAAAATTCAAGGTGCAAAGGGACTTGGGAGTCCTCGTGCATGATTCCCTAAAGGTTAACCTGCAGGCTGAGTCAATGTTGAGGAAAGCATTTGTTTTGAGAGGACTGTTACGTAAAAACATGAATGTAATGCTGAGACTTCATAGGCCTGTTGAGGCCTCACCCGGAGCATTGTGAGCCGTTTTGGGCTCCTTATCTAAGAAAGGATGTGCAAATAGAGGAGGTTCACAAGAATTATTCCAAAATAAAAGGGTTATCATGACTGGAGCATTTGATAGCTTTATTTGCTGGAATTTAGAAAAATGATGTGGAGGAATCTCATTGAAATCTATCAAATGTTGAAAGCTTCAATAGCATGGATATGGTGCGGATGTTTCCTATGGTGGGGTGCTCTATGACCAATGGGCAGAGCCTCAGTATAGAAGGATGTCCATTCAAAATGGAATTGAGGAGGAATTTCTCCAGCCGGAGAGTGGTGAATCTGTGGAATTTGTCACCATATGCAAATATAGAGGCAAGGTCATTGGGTGTAAACACTGCAGCCATGATGAAATCGTGGAGCAGACATGATATGCTGAATGGCCTAATTCTGTTGTTATGTCTTATCGTCTTGATGATTAGCTTGCCTATACATTTATTAGCAACCTGGTAATCCACTGCTGCTCTCCTTTCATAGGTTTCATCTTCATTCCTGCATTGCCTTCACTCCCTTGATCAACCTGGTAATCCTCTTTTCATCTTCCATCCTGTGTTGCCTTCAGTCCCTTGATATTTATTGGAGCACGCTGTGACATTTCTGCCAATCCTATTGTTTCATCACTGTCATCATCACTTAAGTTGCTAGAGGTCTCTGTAGAGGTCATGCCATGTCTATCCTGTAGCTCTTCGGAGTTAGGATGGTGGTGTTGTCCTGGTTGACTGTTTAATGTAGGGGGTGTTTCACATGGAGAAGCGTCACTGGAGAGTCTCCAGCAGGACCATCCAATGGGTTGGCAGGACTGCCCACTGGTTTCAGTTTCTATACAATGCACTTCGCTTGAATTACAACTATAGTTTTTTTTGCTCGTTCAGTTAATACAGAAACTTTTTTGGCTACTCTTTTATCACGGAAGCTGCCTGACCTGCTGAGTTCTTCCAGCGTCATGTACGTATTCTTTAATACAGAGACTTGCTCTCTGGCTTTTTACCATCTATATCATAGTTATTTCTTGTACAATCACAACTTTCACATTTCTTTTCAAATCAATCTGTAAAAGTCTTTATTTGCCCCCATTAACTTTTTTCATTCACTCCCACATTCAATCAAACCAACGTTGTGTTATCTTTAACTCACACAATCCAGGTTCTTGCATTACCTTGGACATTCTCTGGATGTTCTCACGTGGCTTCTTATTAAACTTAACATTGCTGGTAGTTTGCATCTAGATTTTTTATCACTAATTTTTATTGCAACACCAACAAATTACATTCAATACAACCAGTTGTCAATTACATTTTGACTGCTTAACCCAGCCACCCACCAACCCTCATCCCCACCTCCCTCTCAAAGATATCATAGATATATGACACTATCTGTCTTAGAGCACTCTGTATCCAACTTAAATGGGATAGTCCTTTAAATCTGACCCCCCCCCCCCCAGGGAAACCCTTGGGCTTTACAAGCTGATCTTACTTTAAAGTAGAAGAAAAGACAGTGTTTATCAATATTATATTGAAATACCAGTTCTTGGAAGCTAAGGATAGTACTTGCCCCATTAATATCTTGAAGAGTAGCAACTAGATTTCTTCAATGTTTCTATCAGACTGAGATGTTTCATTCAGGTAAGAGCTCATAGCCGGTTTCACGTCATTGGCCAATTAGGTGTAACACTTGATTTTGTACACAGTTTTTATTACTTTGACTGCGATCTGAAAATATTTTGAGATTGCAAAATAAATTTTAATAGGTTGTTCTACAACCAAAGATTTCCCATGCATTGCACTGGCTTGAATGCGTTGTACCCCACCAGTTCGCATATAGGTAATTTTTTTCTCACGTTCTACCAGTTGGCACATATTTAAGTATTTTCACATTCTACTGTCATGCATGTATTTAGTTATTTTCATGCTCCACTGGCTTGCAAGTATTTAATTTTTACAAATCCATTTTTTCAAAATAGCAATGTATAGTGTAGTTTCCTCACTCCTACTTCCTATTTGAAGGCAGAATTAAGTTTTCCCTCAATTTGGAATAGGGAAGCTCATCCCTCTTTCATTTGCACACTATAAATTTCCACTTCATCTGCAATTCTTTGAAGTCATTAAATCTTCGCAACCATTCCCAGCGACTACACCAAATTGTTAGACTCTAATGTTTTTAAATGAAAGTTCTTTCAGATGTCAAGAAAGAGAAACAAAACTTCTTGCTTCAAAATTGTTTTATTAAGTGCTAATACAAGAGTAGAAGTCTTGTAAGGGAAAGGCTAGAAGAAATAAGAACGAAAAAGAATAAAGACTTAAGAATAAGTAATGTTGGCAGGATATAAAGAACAATGTCGACAAGCAGATAGGGAGACAGATTCTGGAAAGATGTAATAATAACAGGGTTGGTGTGGTGGGAGATTTTAGTTTCCCAAATATTGATTGGCAGCTCCCTAGAGTGAAGGGTTAGATGGGGTGGAGTTTTTTAGGTGTGCTCAGGCTGTACTTGATCTGGTATTTGGAAATGAACCTGGTCAGGTATCAAGTCTCTCAGCGGGAGAGCATTTTGGAGATAGTGATCACAATTCTATCTCCTTTACCATAGCATTGGAGAGAGATAGGAACAGACAAGTTAGGGAAACGTTTAATTGGAGTAAGGGGAAATATGAGGCTATCAGGCAGGAGCTTGGAAGCATAAATTGGAACCATGTTCTCGGCAAATGTACGGCAGAAATGTGGCACATGTTCAGGGGATACTTGCGCGGGGTTCTGCTTATGTATGTTCTAGTGAGACAGGGAAAGGATGGTAGGGTACAGGAACCGTGGTGTACAAAGGCTGTTGTAAATCTAGTCAAGAAAAAAAGAAGAGCTTGCGAAAGGTTCAAAAAACTAGCTAATGATATGGTCTAGAAGATTATAAGGCTAGCAGAAAGGAACTTAAAAATATAATTAGGAGAGCCAGAAGGTCTTGGTGAGCAGGATTAAGGAAAACCCCAAGGCATTCTACAAGGATGTGAAGAGCAAGAGGATATGACGTGACAGAATAGGACCAATCAAGCGTGACAGTGGGAAAGTGTGTATGGAACAGGAGGAGAAGGCAAAGGTACTAATGAATACGGTACTTTGCTTCAGTATTCACTACGGAAAAGGATCTTGGCGATTGTAGGGATGACTTGCAGCAGACTGAAAAGCTTGAGCATGTAGGTATTAAGGAAGAGTATGTGCTGGAGCTTTTGGAAAGCATCATGTTGGATAAGTCACCGGGACCAGATGGGGTGTACCCCAGGCTACTGTGGGAAGTGAGGGAGGAGATTGCTGAGCCTCTGGTGATGACCTTTGCATCATCAACAGGAGAGGTTCCGGAGGATTGGAGGGTGGTGGATGTTGTTCACTTATTCGAGAAAGGGAGTGGAGATAGCCCAGGAAATTATAGACCAGTGAGTCTTACTTCAGTGGTTGGTAAGTTGATGGAGAAGATCCTGAGAAGCAGGATTTATGAGCATTTGGAGATGCATAATATAATTAGGAATAGTTAGCATGGCTTTATCAAAGGCAGGTTGTGCCTTATGAGCCAGAATGAATTTTTTGAGGATGTGACGAAGCACATTAATGAAGGTAGAGCCGTAGATGTACTATATTTGTATTTCAGCAAGGCATTTGATAAGGTACCATGTGCAAGGTTTATTGAGAATGTAAGGAGGCACAGTTTCCAAGGGGACATTGCTTTGTGGATCCAGAACTGGCTTGCCCACAGAAGGCAAAGAGTGGTTATATATCGGTCATATTCTGCATCGAGATCGATCACCAGTGGTGTGCCGCAGGGATCTGTCCTGGGACCCCTACTCTGTAATTTTTATAATTGACCTAGATGAGGAAGTGGAGGGATGAATTAGTAAATTTGCTGATTACACAAAGGTTGGAGGTGTTGTGGTTAGTGTGGAGGGCTGTCAGAGGTTACAGCGGGACATTGATAGGATGCAAAACTGGGCTGAGTAGTAGATGGAGTGCAATACAGATAACTGTGAAGTGGTTCATTTTGGTAGGCCAAATATGATGGCAGAATATAGCATTAATGGTAAGACTCTTGGCAGTGTGGAGGATCAGACGAATCTTGGGGTTTGAGTCCATAGGACACTTAAAGCTGCTACACAGGTTGGCTCTGTGGTTAAGAAGGCATACGATGCATTGGCCATCATCAATTGTGGGATTGAGTTTAAGAGCCGAGAGGTAATGTTGCAGCTATATAGGACACATAAGTATATAAGTGGTCACAAGTGTATGTTTCTGGCCTTCTGTTGCAGTAGCCCATCCGCTTCAAGGTTTGATGTGCTGTGCATTCAGAGATGCTCTTTTGCACGCAACAGTTGGAACATATAGCTATTTAAGTTACTGTCATCTTCTTGTCAACTTGAATTTGTCAGCCACTCTTTTTAACCTCTCTCATAAACAAGGCATTTTCACCCACAGAACTGCTGCTCACTGGATGTTCTTTTTTTTTGTTTTTCACACTATTCTCTGAAAACTCTAGATGCTGTTGTGCATAAAAATCCCAGGAAATCAGCAGCCTCTGAGATACTCAAACCACCCTGTCTGGCACCAAAAACCATTCAAAGATCAAACTCACTTTTATTTCCCATTCTGATGTTTGGTCTGAACAACAACTGAACCTACTGACCACATCAGCATGCTGTTATGCATTGAGTTTCTGCCAATGATTGGCTGATTAGATATTTCCATTAACAAGCTGGTTAATTATGGGTACCTAATAAAGTAGCCATTGACTGTATACGCTTCTTAAGTGTTGTGAGAATCTCTTTCTCTACCACTCTGTCAGGGAGTGTGCTTCAATTTCTAATCACTCTTTGGGTGGAAGTATACTTCGATGGGGAAAAATCAGTGAGTGGGTGGGAAAGTCAATAAAGTGCAGGATGTCAAGAAATATTGATAAGTATTTTACTTACCAAACAGATAACTCAGTCCTGTCTATGGTACATATGCCCATATGGGGTCGTGTGACAAAAAGAGCCCAGTCATTGTTTTTCTAAGTAAGGTAGACAGCCTGGAAATTACTGATTGCATGCTTTTTTTCTGATTTTCAAATCCATTGCTCTGTCAAATACATTGTTAAAGATTTACCTTTCCCAAGAAATTATTCTAACTGTCCCCTGTATCATTACGTGTCTTCCCCATTGAACATTTCATCGTTCTAAGTTCTGATGAATTAATTCTCAACTGACACATTAAAATATCACAAAATTATCATAAATATGCCATTGGAAATGTGTATAAATAGATTGGGATAAAGATTGAAACGTTTCACTTTCTAAAAAAAAGATGTTAATTTAACCATTAAAACTAAGGTGTGGCTGATGGTTACCAACATATGAACCAAGCACTTATCTGTATTTTTTGCTACTACAAGGTTCACAAGGTAATTTCTTCCTATGATGCAGGAACTTCCATGTCTGGGTGGAGAGTTGGATGGCACGAAATGACTTAAAGCCAGGTTACAATGGATGGCAGGTTCTGGACCCAACTCCACAGGAGAAGAGTGAAGGTAATTACTGAAGTAGGATAATAGTTCATTGCATGGGCTATAAATACTGTACTCCAGTCAAAAGAAAACTATTAGAAAATAATTCAATTGCAGCATCTTATATCAAAATTAGTTATTTTCAAGTATTTTGTATCTTTTTTTCAAATCATGACTTAATTACTGCTATATTGTGAGAAACTTTTATGCAATTTTATAAATGTATGTAATCTTTCAACAGCTACATATGGCAATCTGGGCTTCTGTAAGAGACCTGTTGAAGTCAAGATGATTTTGAAATTGACTGATTTCTTTTTCTCATTCATCTCTATGTTTGTTCTAGGAATTTACTGCTGTGGGCCTGCTCCAGTCAACGCAATCAAAGAAGGGGTAATGGAGGTGAAGTATGATATCCCCTTTGTTTTTGCGGAGGTCAATGGCGATGTGGTAACATGGACGAGATGCAGAGATGGCAAAAAAGTAAAGAGATCTGTCGAAAGTCAACGTGTGGGAAAATATGTCAGCACCAAGGGTTGCGGCAATAATGATCGAGAAGACATCACATCCAATTACAAGCATCCTGAAGGTATGCAAGAGAAGCATTTGTAAGAAAATGTACTTCTTAAAATTTCTTATCACTTCATTACCTCGCATGCAGCATAAAATTCATGCTTTATAGCTGTGGTAGAAAAATGGCAACATATTTCACGACAAACTGCATAGCAAATTGAAAGGTAGTGTATTGTTTTAAATTAAATGTGTGGATTAAAAAACAATTCATAGTTTCAAAATTAGCATGTTAGAAAAATTAATAAATAACTTATTATCTGTCTTATTTTATTCTTAAATCAATGTTTTTTTCCCCAATATATTTAGGCTCTCAAAAAGAAAGAGCAATATTTATTGAAGCTCAATTCAGAAATCAACTGGAACGTGTACAAGAAGAGAAATTCAATGTGCACATGAAAATTGACAATTCAGTAAACCATGGATCTGATATTGATGCTATTGTGAACATCTCCAATCGCAGTTTAGAGAGAAGGGTTTGTAACCTTCACTTTAATGCTCAAATCCTGAAATATACAGGACGACCTGTGAAACAAGTTATGGCTCTGAGTATGAATGATGTTGTTGTTGAAGGCAATGAAGGTAATGTTATTACTTGTAATATTGCATTATATGTCTGTTCAATTACTATTTTAGCAAATAAGATTTAGATGTTTATGTCCTGATACTAGAAAGACATTTGAAAACATCAGACTGAAATCCACAGTGATGCAAAAGTTTTCAAGCATAGAACATGAAACAGCAAAGATTCTGGATTCAAAGCACATTTATTATCAAAGAATGTATAAGTTATACAACCTTGAGATTTGTCTGCTTACAAGCAGCCACAAAGCAAGAAACCCAAAAGAACCTCATTTTAAATGAAGTATAGACTAACAGCCAACGTGCAGAGAAAGAGAAAAGAACACAGATCTTGCAAGCTATAGAAGCATTACAGCGTTCCGAACCAAATTAAGTCCTTAATCCGAATTCCCAGAGTAGGCCCAAAGCCTCAGTCTCAGTTCATCCTATTAGCGGGTCAAATCACTAGGAAGCTCACAGGCATGAAGCACAGTAGCTGGGGAAGTCCTTCTGCCTCAACATCATGGAGAGAGGAGTGAATATTGTGGGAGAGCAAGCAAAATCAGCCCGACTCTCGTCTCTGGTCCCAGCGCTCTGCCTTTCCGGTTTATCAGGGCTGCTCTTTAAATTACAAAGTACAGGCGCTTTGAATCATGATGTTGTGCCAACCATATAACCTACCACTCCAAGATCAATCTAACCCTTCCCTCTCATCAAGAGTTCCATTTTACTCTCATCCATGTGATGATAACAGACTCAGAAATATCCCTAATGCATCTGCCTCAACTGCCACCACTGGCTGTGTGTTCTATACACTTACCACTCAGTGTATAAAAAAAAAGCTACTTCTGATATCTCCCCTATAGTTTCCCCCAATCACCTTAAAAGTATGCCCTTTCGTAATAGCCATTGCCACCCTGGGAAAAGTCCCTGGCTGCCCACTGTACCTATGCCTCTTACCACGTCTATCAAATCACCTCCTATTCTCCACGTCTATGTAGAACACCTCAGGATTTTCGTTAATCCTCCTCACCAAGGCCTTCTCCTTAATCCTACTCGCCAAGGCCTTCTCTTTAATCCTACTCGCCAAGGCCTTCTCTTTAATCCTACTTGCCAAGGCCTTCTCTTTAATCCTATTCGCCAAGGCCTTCTCCTTAATCCTACTTGCCAAGGCCTTCTCCTTAATCCTACATGCCAAGGCCTTCCAGCTGTTTTTGAAGCCCTTTCTTAAGCTTCTTTCAAGCTTCTTTCTGGCTATCTTATAACTCTCAAGAGCCCTGTCAGGATCCTTGGTTCCAAAATCTTAGCTATGCTTCCTTCGTCCCTTTGGATTAAAGTTCCACATCTCTTGTCAAATATAGCTCCATCCTGCCATCCTTTCCCTATGTCAATAGGACAAACTTATCCAGAATCTGGCACAAGTGCTAATTAAACAACCTCCACAGTTCTGTTGTACATGTTCCCAATTTAGGCTCCCAAGTTCCTAATTGCATCATAACCATCCTTTCCTCAATTAAATACTTTCTCATACAACCTGCTCCAATCCTTGTCTAAGACGATGCTAAAGTTGCTCACAAATAACCTTTATTCTATTATAAAGACATCAGCGGGAATGATGTTTATTGATTTATGCGTGGAACTGTGACTTGCTAGATTGTTTTTTGTTGTTTGCACCATTCTTTGAAAACATTAGAATATGTTGTAGGTGAAAGTCCCCAGGAGATCAGCAGCTTCTGAGATACTCAAACAACCCTGTCTGAACCAACATTGGTCAAAATCACTTAGATTACATTTTCTCCCCATTCTGAGCAACAGCTGAAGCTGCTGAGCACGCCTGCATGCTTTTATGCATTGCAATCTGCCACATGATTGGCTGGATCGAAGGCCCTCCATTGGTTGGGTTGACCTTGGATGTTGTGTCCTAGGTGTATGTGCAATATGAAGAGCAAACTGTGGCCCATGCAGCAGGCTCCCCCTCTCGACGAAGCTAATAAATCCTAAGGAACACCAGTGCAGCAGGAGTTGCCAATCAGCATTGAAGTCGGTGTAGGACAGCCTTAGGGACTCCAGATTTTTCCTCAGGGTTTACTCCTGAAGCCCTCCCCATGAGTGGGTATAATCGCAAGGCAGCGGAGGTGTGTGATCAAAGCCTTCCTTCTCCTGGATGAGCTGTCAAGCATGGCTGATGAGCCCCATCTGCCAGGAGCGACTGGTTTTAAGATACCAGCAAACCCACTTTTTCCTGTCAGTAGCAACGGATCCACAGGGCTTAGCAGCTAGGCTACATGGGAAGACCAGGAGCTGGACTTGGTTGTCAGAAGCTATGTGAGACGTTGGGAGCATTTAATAGGTAGAGGGAGCTCATCCCCACTACCCCCTCCACCCCTCTCGGCCATGACAACCTTAAGGAAACTTAAGGCTGAATAGATATTTGCATTAATGAGCAGGTGTACAGGTTACCTAATAAAGCAGCCACAGAATGTATATATGTATGAAATGAATATTTTAGATCAAGTGATAAGTTACTTTCATGTCTCCTGTTTAATAATTGTTCTTTCAGTTACAACGGTACCTATCAAAGTGCCTTTCAGAAAGTTTGGGAATTACCTGGAAAATCACCAACTGATCAAGCTGATTGTCCTGGCAGCTGATGAAAGAACAAATGACAATGCTTTGGCAGTGGAACATGTTACAGTGGTCAAACCTTCTGTCACCGTGAATGTAATAATCTTCAACTATGAACTACAGACACACAAATGAGTCAAGCTAATATGGGGATACTTCATCACTTTTGTGCTGAAACAATTAAATTAGTGATCAAATGGCTAACTAAACTCATCTCTTCTGCCAACACAATATTCACATCCCTCCATTTTTTCACATTCATGTGCCTGTCTAGACCTCTCCTAAAACTCTCTAATGTATCTGCATCACATCCTTCCACTTTCTGACCTGGTGCTCTGCTTTCCATCCCCCTAGCAAACTAGTTTAATCCCTAGCACTAGAGTAGCACTAGAGAACCTCCTGACCAGGATATTGGCTCCTGACCAGGATATTGGCTCCCCTCCAATTTAGGTGCAGTCTGTCCCTCCTGTATATGCAATTCCTGCAGCAGAAGAGGTTCTTAAGATTCAAGAACCTGAAACTCTGCCCCTTGCACCAGTTCCTCAGTCACTCATCCACCTGTACTATCACCCTATTCATGACCTGACTAGCACATGACACTGGGAGTAATTCTGAGATTAGGACCTTGGAGGCCTGTTCAGCCTGTTTCCTAACTCCCTATACTCTCTGTGCAGGACCTCTTCCCCCTTTCTACCAATCTCATTAGTGCCAAATGCACTCGGCCCCTGGTTGTTTGCACTCCACCTTGAGAATATTCTGCAGCTGCTCTGAAACATCCTGGACCCCAGCCAACCTGCCAGCCTGATGTCTCTTTCTTGGCTACAGAATCTCCTATCCATCTCATTAACCGGTGCTGTTACATTCCCTCTACTTAAAGAAAGAACATTTTTTCAACCATAACTTCCCTAGAGAATAAGGCAACATCTGAATTATCGAGGAGCTAAATTGGACTGGTTTCATTAATGAATATGGAAAAATGATTAGGATTTTATAAGGCAGCACTGATATTATAAGGCAGCTCCAGGCACTGAACAAAGCAAAGTGCTGATGCATTTTATGGTGGAATCCAAGGAATTCCTTCTTCATTCCTCTTTCTCTGCTTGGGAGAACTACAGTGGTGAAGCTAATGGAACTGCTACTTCACAGTCCAATGACTCTGGACCTCTTCTGATCTGAATTGTCCGTGAGGAGTTTTTCCTAAAGACTGCTTGGGTTTCCCTCTGTTTTCCTCAGATTGCTAGGTTAATTGGTCACAATAAATTGCCCCTAATGGATAGAAGTGTGGTAGTACTGGGTGAGGAGAGAAATGAGTATGTGGGTTAATATAAGATTAGTGTAAAAATGGATGTGTATTGTTCAACGCAAACATGAGGAAATCTGCAGATGCTGGAAATCCAAGCAACACACACAAAATGCTGGTGGAATGCAGCAGGCCAGGCAGCATCTATAGGGAGAGTATAGTCGACGTTTCAGGCTGAGACCTGAATGTCTGACGAAGGGTCTCGGCCTGAAATGTTGATTGTACTTCTTCCTGTAGGTGCTGCCTGGCCTGTTGCATTCCACCAGCATTTTGTGTGTGCTGTTTATTGTTCAAGTTGGACTATTCTCAGACAGCATCTCCCTCTAACTTTGTGAACTTATTGGCCCTGTTAATACTTCATCTTCTTTGATGCCCTCCATCTCCATCTTCCAAAGTCAATGGTATGGTTGGAGTTCATCAACATTTCTGTAATCAATTGTATCCACTGTACAGGGGATCAGTCTGTACAGCGTCACCAGAGCCCTTTTGGCCTGCCTTACTCACGTCCACCTCCCATGACTGATGCTTATAAATTCTATCTGACAATTCCCTCTCCTTCACAGCTGGCCTGCTCTGAGCTGGCACTCTCCCTGGACACTGCTCTTTAGCTGAGAGTCACCTGGCACTGTTGCTCATTCCTCCCAATGCACCACCTTCATGTGCTGTCTTCAATCACAGAGCAATGGCTACAATCGTGAGCTTCACCTGCCCCATCCTATGCACTTTTGCTCTTCCCCTTTTTCTCCCAATATTCTTAATTTCTCTTGCTTTGTTCTTTCCCCACTCTCTTCCCTTCTTCTCAAACTCAAAACAATCTACAATTAGATTGAGTCAGCCTAACAAACTGACAATGTAAAAGGCCTTCGTTTTCATTGGAATTCCCGCCTGTACAATGCAGCGGCTGAAATTATTTCAAGCTTATGGAACATCCTGCATAAGAGCAATCCTGGAAGAAGGAAGATTCCAAACCTATTTCTTGTCTCTACTGACATTATGAATTCTCTGTTGAAATTGCTGATGCCAACTCAAGCTGTATATGGAAGGAAAACAAGTAGGAGCTCCAGGTCTTCAAATTAATAAGATAACGTTCCCCAGTATTGAAGACTAGCAACTGTCCTCTTATTCTTTTAAAATCATTAAGATGAGAAATTGTCTCACTTTAAAGCAGCAAATATTACATTTAGGCCACAGGCATATCAAGTAAATGAATCTGATTGATTCAACAGCCTGGAATTAGGAATAACTATAGCACCTAACAAATTTTGTTCCTTCAGATACTGGGGAATGCCATTCTGAAGCGTGAGTTGGCTGCAGAAATCATTTTTCACAATCCATTGTCTGAGCCACTCTTTGATTGCGTCTTCACAGTAGAAGGAGTAGGACTGATTGATGGCATGAGAAAAATCAGGTAAGGCGAAGGAGCAAATAAATGACTAACTTTGAACACAAAAATCTCTTTGACATTCCTTTGAATTATGTAGCGTGTTACTGGTATCTTCTCTAAGGCCCCTACAAAGCAAAGAGTTTTGTTTGCATGAAATAATTCAGCTTGTTCTGACATACAGCAGACCCAGAGAATAATGAAGGATAATACCCAATTGTAACACCTGTGGAGAGCTAGTCTTATCACATGTGACTAGTCGCCATGCTCTTTGGGAAAATCAAATTACATAGTACTACACTAGGTGCTAGTAGGCCATCAGAAGGTACTAGGTAGCAGAAGGAGGCAGTGAATAGAAACCACACACTTCTGGAAATAAGGTTTGTTTATAAGCAGAACTACGTACAAAATATTTACATGAGCAAGAACAATTCAGAATTCCAACATGCTGTTTAGGTTCCAAATCTTAGATATCAAACCAAAACAGATTCCTTTTTAATTAGAATCAGTGAGATTCCTTTACTACTCTAATCTCTCCAACTAATTAGATCTGGTGTTATGCCCTATTTAAAGGTTTACAGACTAAACTTTTCTTTTTATTTATGCCTAGTTAGTTAGGAAACCAAATATAATTCCTATTCTTAAGTATTACAGTTAACTTCAGTTTCAGTTCCAGGCAGTATATCTACAAGTTTAAATTCAAATTCAAAAATTATATATACACAGTTTAACTCCTTTCATGATAATTCTCCAAAATCACAGCTTTTAAAAAAAGTAAATCTCATTCAGTAACTTATCAAAGTCATTGCAAAAATAATCAGTTCTTGCAGAAAATCAAATTCAGATTCTTCGAATGAAAATAAACTTATACATCCAACCGTATTAAATCCTCTGCGTCATTACACATTTTGTTCCCACACTCGTTCTTCATCTTGGGTGGCTCGCCATCTTGTCTCTTTGTTCTTTGGATGAAATAGTTGATCATCCACAGAAAGGCAGTTCACAAACTTATACCAAAACTTGACCAAATCTCTTTTTCAGAACTAATTCCCAACTACACAGTAGGGATCTTGGACACTGGTCTCTGCTGATATTGTCTCATTATAGCTGCTGCGTGATATAGCCGTAGCTTCAATAGATCTTTATCGCTATTATCTCTCCTCCAGGGGGTTTCATCCTGAGGTTTACAAGTTAGTAGGGTAAAGATACTCACCACTAATTCCACTCTTAACAGTTCATATCTTCAGCTTCTAATCGTTGCTGTGTTTCTATCCTCGTCTGCCCTGCGTCAGCCATGCCTCATTCCCGCATAGCACTTTATTTTCAAATTCTTCCTTTTTTAATCAGTAAACCTTGTTTTCATCCCTCTGCAGGTACAGCTTTCTAACATTACATCTTTGGGTTTAATTAACCTGAGTTACACAATGTTTTAGACTAACTGCAACATCATAATAGAAACTGTTGTCTCCCCGTTGCTGTGGAAGGAATGATATCTGTCTCTCCCTTGTTAGACACAGAGCCTGAGGGATGTCGAAATGTTGGAGTAGATCAGGGTCTCTCTTTGGGGGCTTTCTTGTTGCTTGCATGATGGGTGGTGAGAATGCTGATGCTTTGTGCTAGAATAAGTGCGGGAGGGTTTGATGCTGATTGTGCGTGGGAGGGGGTAGGGGGCTTTGGGGTTCTAATGTTTTATTTCATTCTTTGGCATTTTTCTTCTGTTTTGAGGAGGCCTGCAGGCAGTGAGAATTTCAGCTTGGATATTGTTTACATTCTCTGATATTAAATGGAACTATTGAGCTATTGGACCAGGTGGGGAATGAAAAGGATATATGCATACCAGCAAAGCACCAGAGGCTGAGACCAAACCTGAGTCACTGGAGATAAGAAGCAGAAGCTAAAATTGGCACATCTTCTCTTCTTTTCATGATATTCATTATAATTTGTCTCTTCACCAGGCCTTTGACCAGCTGCCTATGTATATTGCAATATCTTCATTTTAGTGTACAGGCCCTGCTGACAAATGGTTTGGGGTATTGAAAAATGAATGCCAGTTTTGTTGCTGGGAATTCTGTAACTCAATACAGGCTTTGCAACAAACTGATTTTAATTACTTTTAAAAGCCCTGAAATTTTTCTGTGAGTGTTTCTTTTAACTAGTTTCTGCCTTTGCATTTCCAGGGTGCCAGAGATAAAGGCAAACCGATCAATTAGATCTGTATGTCAGTTCATCCCCAGTAAAGCAGGACTACGGAAATTAATGGTGGATTTTGACTGCAACAAGATTAAGGATGTAAAAGGATTCAAGAATATCACTGTCCAATGTCTTTAAGTTAAACTGAATAATGGATACGTAACTCCCTATGTTTATTAACAATAGTTGCATTGTAATCTGTTTCAAACAAATTTAATCAAAATGTTCTAAACTCTGTTGTGAACTTGTGTTTTATATTTGAGTATATGTTAGGATAGCCATTGTTGATGTGAAATGGGTCCCCACTGTATCTGATTTCTATGAAAAATGTCCAACTACCAGAAGGTGAATATATCTTGTTCACTGAAAACTACGCATTTTGCTGTTTGAGTTGGTCAGTTCCCAATGCCTCTTTTGGAATTCAATGCTAAACTGGAGAAAAATAAATGTTCTGGGACTAGGGCAACTTGGCTAACACCCAAGCACAATAAAGAGCAATTTAGTATGTATTCCTGTTTTGTGCTTAATGCAGAACAATAGAAATAAGTGAAACAGGAGTATTTTTTATGTCTTCACAGCAATATGGTGGGCTAAGCATTGCCCAGTTTTCCATCTGTTAATCAAATACAAAATTAACCACAGTTTCTTGAGACCAATGACTTTGCAAAGCCTAGGATACATGAGCAGCATCAGGGCACAGTACTTACATCTGTTATTTGCCGTTATTGTACAGATGGGGCCCAATTTTCAGCAAACCTTAAGCCTCTGAAAGGTTTTGATTTTGTCTTGTTTTTTGATCTCACTTCCCAGACTTGAGTTGCACAATCAAATAAATGATTCCAAAGCACTTGACACCATAGGTTTCATAACATAAAATTCTTTAAAAGAAATTTGCAATGTGAGCATTTTGCTCCAGAAACATTAATTTATATGTTTGGAAGTAACTTCTCAGACTTGAGTTGCACAATCAAATAAATGATTACAAAGCACTCAGCACCATGTGTTACATAACATAATGTTGTTTAAAAGAAGTTCACACATGCAGTAGTAGTGTTTTTGAAGCAAGTGGCAATGCACTGGAAACACTGATTTAGTTAATGTGGTGTTTTTTTTATACCTGTGCACCTGACTTCTCAAACTAAAGTTGGAAGATCAAATAAATGATTCATAAACAATCAGAACCATGAGTTACATAAAATGAAGTTGTTTAACATAATTTTACACATAATGTTTTTGAAGAAAGTGCAAGTGACATACTGCTCTGGAAACACCAATTTAATTAATTTGGTGAGCAAACACAAGGAAATCTGCAGATGCTGGAAATTCAAACAACACACACAAGATGCTGGTGGAACACAGCAGGCCAGATAGCACCCATAAGAAGAAGCACTGTCAACGTTTCGGGCTGAGACCCTTTGTCAGGACTAACTGAAAGGAAAGATAGTAAGAGATTTGAAAGTAGTGGGGGGAGGGGGGAAATGTGAAATGATAGGAGAAGACCGGAGGGGGTGGGGTGAAGCTAAGAGCTGGAAAGGTGATTGGCGAAAGTGATACAGAGCTGGAGAAGGGAAAGGATCATGGGACGGGAGGCCTCGGGAGAAAGAAAGGGGGAGGGGGGAAGCACCAGAGGGAGATGGAGAACAGGCAAACAACTAAATATGTAAGGGATGGGGTAAGAAGGGGAGGAGGGGCATTAACGGAAGTTAGAGAAGTCAATGTTCATGCCATCAGGTTGGAGGCTACCCAGCCAGTACATAAGATGTTGTTCCTCCAACCTGAGTTTGGATTCATTTTGACAGTAGAGGAGGCCATGGATGTCACTGACTCTTAAGGGTTCCTTTACCTTAAGCTCCCTAATCAAACCTGGGTCATTACATAACACCCAAGCCAGAATTGCCATTTCCCTGGTGAGCTCAAATACAAGCTGCTCTAAAAAGCTGCCTTCCAGTTGTCTACAAATTCCCTCTCTTGGGATTCAATACCAATCTGATTTTCACTATCTACCTACATTTTGAAAATTGCCCTTTATACATGCCTTTCCTATCTCCCATTGTAATTTGTATCCCATATCCTGGCTACTGTTTGGAGTACTGGCTACTGCCTACAAGGTATCTACATCTTCCAATCCCATGTCAACTCTATCTAAGAATTCGATTTCAGTTTTTATGAACAGAGCCACCATAGCCCTTCTGCCTACCTGCCAATCCTTCTGATATAATGTGTATCCTTGGATGTTAAGCTCAGAACCACAATCTTATTTCAGCCATGACTCAGCAATGCCCATAACATCCTACCTGCTAATCTCTAACTACGCTATAAGGTCTTCTAGCTTATTACATACATTGTGTTGTTTCAAATATAACACCTTCAGTCCTGTATTCATCGACCTTTTTGATTTTGGCCCCTGTTACACTTTAACTCATCCCACTGACTCAAATTTTACCCCATTATCTGCCTGTCCTTCCTCACAGTCTCACTACATGCTGCATTTAGCTGTATACCAACTAACCCCATCCATAGCTCTATCATGCAGGTTCCCATCCCCTCAGGTTGGTTAGTGTTAATACAAATGATATATTTCACTGAATGTTTTCAATGTACATGTGATAGGTACACCTGAACCTCTCCTCTGTTCATTTCACTTTTTCAAAAGGGAAGGCACCAAAATTCATTGCTGCAATTTTCAATTTAAAACCAAGTTACTCCTAATTTACAGGCCGGTGAGCCTTTATCAGACATCTGCTTTGTTGCTTTAGGAGTCCATGGTCATTAGTTTAAGTGTTATGGCTATAAAGTGTTTGCTTGGACTACAGTTTGTGGCCTTTTTTCAATATCTTGTGGTGGGAGGGGGGTTGTTTTAAGGACAAAGGTAATGAAGAATGTGTCACTCTGAATGTTGGAGAGTCTGTGTCTGGGCAGTGGGATAACTCTCCCTCTTGTGTTTGTTCTCTTTACTGCTGGTTCGGCCTCCCTTCGATGTGCCCAAACTTGCATTCCCCAGCACCAGGCCTACTTGCCTTTATTGCCATCCATTATTTATTATTTATATTAATTTACCGTGGCCCAAATACTGTGCGGTGTGTGTGGGGTGGGGTGGGGGAGGCATCTGCAGAAACTCTTATATTTATGGAAGGATGTGAATATGGTTTTATGTGGGCAGAAGGGATTAGTTTAATCACGCATTTAGTTAGCTAATAAATAGTTCAGTATAACACCATGAGCTGAAGAGCCTGTGTCTGTGCTGTATAATTTGTTGTATGTTCTCATCCCGCTCTCCACCCCACTCCATTATTCCCCTTCCTCTCCCCAGCACTGCCATCTTTCTCACTTTCTTTCCCCCTCCATCACCCTCCTTCTCTCTCTTTCGTACTCTCAGATGATCCATAAAGTGGAGATATCCCATTCTGGGGCCCATTTTCTGGGTTTTTGTCTCCGTCTATTGCCCCACCACCACCTTCTTTGTCCCTGACGTGGGAATGCTGTAGAAGTAGACCATGATGACTCTCCTCCATGGAGCCAGTTGGGCACCTGATTCTTTATGTAGCAGTAGATTTGTTTCACCACAAAGCTATTTATTGTAGGACGATCCAGCCCCCCCCCCCTCGATTTCAGACTACCACATCTCTCTGGTCCTCTCTGGCATGGGAGGGGTATAATTATCCTCTCCCCTCCCTCAGCTATCATCTGCCATCGTTTTTGAGCAGGGAAGGAGGGCTGAGCGATCATTGTTCCTGAGAGAGGGCTGGTGAGGAGTGAGGGAGTGCAAACAGGAAGGAGAGAGGGCGTGCCAGTGCAGGGTGTTGTGATGTGAACGAAGTGGCCGGAGAGAGTCTAAAGCTCGTCAATACAGAAGTATCAATACAGTCGATATAGCTTTATTCAAGCAAAACAAGCAGCAGGCATCATATTGAGACCTTTTGGAGGAAGAGGCCACTTCAACCCAATACTACATAACATTTTATATGTTAAAAATCAAAGGACAATTCTATATTTATGATGTATCTACAATACTTCCTTTGAATTACATCTAATTTTCACACCTCCTTCTTTGTACCCACACCTCTAGACACCAAAATGAATGATAATTGTCATTGTCCGGTTTTTTTAATGAACTGCAGTCCACAGCTCTAGGAAACTATAGTCCAGGAATGCATTTTAAATTTAATCTACAATCTATGTCCAGGTCTAAAGGTTGGTTGCTGAAGTTAATCATTTGCTATATAACCTAACTCCAGAATATGATCTAACAATCACTCCTCTTGGCCCTCCTGGATAAAACTAAACTTGTTTCCAGAAAGGCCAAAAGTTAAGGAGGATCTAATCAAACAGGGCAGCAAAAATGCTCTGCTTCGGAACCCCTCCCCAAATTACTCTATGTGCATCTACATCTACGCTGTCATCCCTAATGGCTACCTACAAGACTAAGCAGAAATCATTCCAGAAATTTGACCAACAGTCTTTAAAATGCAGCTGTGTCACTCGTATGCCTGTTACTTCCTTCCCTGCTGGCTGGTTGCAGTTTAACCTCCATCTCCCTGTTCCACCCCCCCCCCCCCCCCCGCCCATCATGCCTCATAAAACCTTATGCAATGTTGAGGCTTTATATGGCACTTCTGAGGCCTCTTTTAGAGTATTGTGAAAAGTTCTGGGCCCCTTATTTCAGAATGGATGTGCTGATATTGGAGGGGGCTAAGAGGAGGCACATATGAATGATTCTGGGAACGAAAAGCTTGTCATATGAGGAGCAATTAATGGCTCTGATCCTTTACCCGCTGGAATTTAGACGAATGAGGGGGGCATCTTATTGGAAGTTATCAAAGTGTTGGAAAACCTAGAAAGAGTTAATGTGAAGAGGATGTTTCCTATGGTTGGGGAGTCTAGGTCAGAATAGAACAATATCCATTTAAATGGAGATGGGTGGGAATTTCATTATTACATTAAAATGTGTGGAGAGAAATTCCACAATCAGAAGTCTCCACAACTTGTCAGGATGGATAAAGATAGACATTGTTGGAAAGAGAAGCTGACACTTTACCGTAGGAAGCTGATAGACAGACTTCAGGGATTTATCACACTGCAGTGCCCTCTATTGCTGCTTGTGAAAATTACCCCCAAAATGCAACTAAAATAGAAATAACTCAGTAAATTTCAACAGGCAAAAGAAACCTCAAAGTCAAAATTAAAGTTGGGTTGCGATGATGCCATAGTGGTGGCGAGGTTAGTGCAATGCTATTCCACCTCTGGGCACTCTGGAGTTCAGAGTTCAATTCTGGTACTTTTCTGTAAGGAGTCTCTGTGCACCTCCCCATGGAATGTGTGGGTTTTCCCTGGGTGCTCCGGTTTCTTCCCACAGTCCAAATGTGTACCAGATAATTTAATTGGTCACTAAAATTGTCCGGTGAATAAGGCAGGGTTAATCAGGGTTGTGGGATTACTGGGGCTGCATGGCTTAAAGAGCAGGGAGGACCCACCCTGCGCTACATCACCAAATAAATAAATAAATGCAAGTTTATTGTCACAGGTACAAGCACATGTATGCACAGGTAAAATGAAAAACTTACTTGCAGGAACACAGCAGGCAACAGAACAGAGAACAGTACAGCACAACACAGGCCCTTCAACCCATGCTGTTGTGCTGTTCTTTATAAACCATCTCCATGATCAATCTCACTTTCCCTCATACGCAGCTCATAATCCTCAATTTTTCTTACATCTATGTGTCTATCTCAGAGACTATTAAATGTCCCTTTTGTATCAGTGTCTACTGGGACCCCTGGCAGTGCACTCCAGACACCAAGCACTCTGTAAAAACCCCACCTCTGTCATGTCCCCGATATTTTCCCTAATCATATTAAAACTATGCTCTCTCATATTAGCCATTGCCTCCATGGGAAAAAGGCACTGGTTGTCTACTCCATCTAGGCCTCTTATTTTATTCACCTTTACAAGTCACTCATGCTCCTTCGCTCCAAAAAGGAAAGCCCTAGCTCACTTAACTTATACTCATAAGATACATTCTCTGATCCAGAGAGCGTCCTGGTTAATCTCCTGTGTACCTTCTCCAAAGCTTCCACATCCTTCCTACAATGAGGTGACCAAAACTGAGCACCATACTGCAAGTGTAGTCTAACCAGAGTTTTATAGGGCTGCGACATTACCTTACAGCTCTTGAACTCCGGACTGAACTCTTCTACTACTTCACCAAGCACTGCATCCTATCAATATTCATTTGTAAATACAGCAACCTTCCACACTATCCACATTATCACGAACCTCAGTGTCACCTGCAAACTTTTTTATCCACCCTTCCACTTCCTCATCAAGCCATTATAAAAGTCATAAGGAGTAGGGGTCCCAGAACACATCTCTGCAAATACCACAAGCCGTATACTGAAGTAAACAATATTCACAGGAAAAACATTCATTCAACAACAAATTATATACAAGTTTACAAGAGAAAACAGAACTCAAAGCCCATTTTATTGCAAAGTGATCGAAGTGGTTTAATGTGGCATCCATTAGTCTTGTGAGACCATGGATCTGCGCCCTCTCCAGGGCGCAGGCCTGGGCAAGGTTGTATGGAAGACCAGCAGTTGCCCAAGCAGTGAGTCTCCCCTCTCCACGCCACCGATGTTGTCCAAGGGAAGGGCAAGGGCCAATACAGCTTAACATCAGTGAATTCGCAGGAGCTGCCAGAGCAAGGTTGAAGGCAACGTCAGACTGCCTTAGGGACTCCAGCTCCAGATTTGTCCTCAGGGTTTACTCCCTAAGCCTTTCCCATGAGTGGGTATGGCCACAAGGCAGCGGAGGTTCGAAATCAGAGTTTTTCCTCTCTTAGATGGACTGCCTTCCCAGGCTAACAAGCTCCATCTACCCAAAAACTGGTTTTAAGGTGGCAGGACCTGTCTTCGCCCCTTCTCCTGTCAGTAGGAACATTTCCGTTGGGCTTAGGGGCCAAGCCACGCGAGAAGGTCAGGAGTTGGACATGGTTGTCAGAGGCTATTTGAGGCACATGCCGTGAGGAGCACTTTTAGGTAGTGGGAGCTTGTCCCCACCACCACTCCTCGGCTTGACAACCTTGGAACATTGGATCAAAGTGGTTATGGTGTTGCTAAACTGTAGAGATTAGGTTTTGCCAGTGGGTTCATGAACCTAATGACTAAAGGGAGGAAGCTGTTCAAAATCAGGTTTACTATCACTGTTTTAGATTATATGAAATGTGTTATTTTGTGGCAGCAGTACAGTGTAAAGACATAAAATTACTGTAAATTACAAAATAAATAGTATAAAAAATAATTAGGTAGTTATAATGGCTTATAGAGCGTTCAGACATCTGACATTGGAGGGGAAGAAGGGGGGGGCGCTGAAATACTGGCTATGGTTCTTCAGGCTACTGTACCTCCTCTCTGATCATAGTAACTCGAAGAGGGCATGTCCTAGGGGGGTAAGGGTCCATAATGATGGATATCACTTCCTTGAGTCACTGCACTTTGAAGATGTCATTAATGCCAGGGAGGGTTGTGGCCTTGATGGAGCTTGCTGAGTCTATGACCCTTTGTAGTGCCTTGAGATCAGTGCACTGGGCCACCATAAAAATGCTCTCCACAGTATATCAGCAGAAATTTGCAAATTATTAGGTGACACACCAAATATCTTCAAACTCCTAGTGTGCCACTAGTGTGCCTTCTTAGTGTGTTAGTGTCTCAATGTGTTAGGCCCAGCTTTGAAACTGCTATCCCGACAGAGGCGGCAGAGGACATGATTCAAAGATGTGTTCAAAGCCTCCTTGAAGTAATTTAATATTCCAATAAGTCCTTGGAATCTCTCACTCCTCAACTGCTCTAAGTAAGCAAAGGAACATTCATGATGTTGTTGAGAACCAAGGGCCAAGGTCTGAAACCCTGTGTGAGTTACAGAGGGAATGGTCCTCAACCAATAGCCCCTTGATCACTTCCTGTCTCACCACAGTTTTCTAGTCCCCATCTTTCCTCATGAGCCATTGCAGAGTACCATAATACCTGTTGTAGTATCCTCAAACTTCAGTCTAATCTTTGATCCTGACAGAATGCTGTGTGATTCAACATGGGGCAATTTTTACACTAGGTTCCATGATCATTGAGAAAAGGAAAAGGCAATTAAAAAGGTTATAAGCCATAGAAGCAGAATTAGGCCATTTGGCCCATCATGTCCATTCTGTCATCTCATCATGGCTGATCCATTTCCCACTCAACCCCATTCTCCTGCCTTCTCTCCGTGATCTTCCATGCCCTGACTTATCAAGAACCTATCAACCTCCATCTTAAGTACACCCAATGACCTGGCCTCCACAATGAATTTCACAGCTCCACACACTACGGATAAAAAAATTCCTCCTCATCTCCATTCTAAATGGATGTCTATTCTGTGTTTGTGCCCTCTGGTCTGAGATTCTCCCACCATAAGAAACATCCTCTCCATCAAGGCCTTTCACCATTTGATAGGTTAAAGTGAGATGCCCACCATCCCATTCTTCTAAATTCCAGTGAGTACAGGCCCCAGAGCCATCAAACACTCCTCTTACGATAAGCCTTTCAGTCCTGGAATCTTTCTCATGAACCTCCTTTGAACCCTAACCAACGACATCTCACCCTTTCTTAGATAAGGGGCCTGAAACTGCTCACAATACTCCCAGTGAGGCTTCACCAGTGCCTTATAAAGCCTCAGCATTACATCCTTGTTTTTCTATTCTAGTCCTCTCAAAATGAAAGCTACCATTACATTTGCCTTCCTCATCACTGACTCAACCTGCAAGTTAACCTTTAGGGAATTCTGCACGAGGTCACCTAAGACCTTTGCCCCTCAGAATTTTGGATTTTCTCCCCGCTTAGAGAATAGTCTATGTTTTTATTCCTTCTACCAGAGTATATGACCATACACTTCCCTACGCTGAATTCTATCTGCCACTTCTTTGCCCATTCTCTTAACCTGACTAAGCCATCCTGCTTCCTCAGCACTACCCATCCCTACATCTATACCATATTTGTCTTAACCACAAACTTGGCATAAAGCTATCAATTCCATCATTCAAATCATTGACATACAACATAAAAAACCGGTCCCAAAACTGACCCCTGCAGAACACCACTAATCACTGGCAGCCAATCAGAAAAGGATCCCTTTATTTCCACAACACACACAAAATGATGGTGGAACGCAGCAGGCCAGGCAGCATAGGAAGAAGTACAGTTGACGTTTCGGGCCGAGACCCTTCATCAGGACTCTTTGCTTCCTGCCAGTCAGCCACTGCTTTATCCATGCTTGTATCTTTCCTGTAATACTATGACCTCATTAAGTTACCTCATGTGTGGCATCTTCTTAAAGGCCTTCTGAAAAAATCCAATTAACAACATCCACCAATTCTACTTTCTCTATCCTGCTAGTTATTTCCTCAAAGAATTCCGGCAATTTGTCAGGCAAGATTTTCCCCTAAGGAAACCATGCTGACTTCGGCTCATTTTATTATGTGCCTCCAAGTACCCCGAAACTTCTTCCTTAACAATTGACTCCCAACACTTTCCCAACCACTGAGGTCAGGCTAACTGGCCTATAATTTCCTTTTATCTGCCTCCTTCCTTTCTTGAAGAGTGGAGTGACATTTGCAAGTTTTGGTTCAAAGCCTCACTTGGAAGTTCTGACCCCTGGCTTGGTAACATTTCTTCTTTACTTCACCGGACTGTATACATGTGGGGCTTAAATATCAGCTCATTCACAGGCAAAATTTGAGACATTGAGATTTCATGCCATTCTTGGTCTTCACCAAGATCAAGTAATTGATTGTGGACTTCAGGAAGGGGAAGTCATTGGATCAATCCTCAGTAAGGGGTGAGTAGTGGAAAGGGTAAGCTGCTTCAAGCTCCTGGGTGTCAGCCTATCAAACAATCTATTCTGGACCCAATACACTAACACAAAAGCTGTAGAGGGCAGTGAACTCTGCCCAATACATCATGGGCCCATCCCTCTTACTGTCAGTAGCATTTACAGGAGGTACTGTCTCAAGAAGGCAAAATCAGTCGAAGATCGCATCCAAAAAGTCCATGCCTTTGGTCAGGAGGTACAAAAGCCTGAATTCCCACACCACCATGTTCATGAACAGCTGCTCGTCTTCCATCATTTGGCCCTTGAATGAACCGTGTGGGTCTTTGGTGCGAGTTTTGTGTTCGGTTTTGTGTGAGTGGAGGGGAGGTGGGTGGGTGTGTGTGTGTGGTGGTGGGGGTGAGTTACACAGTTGAACTGGAGAGAGTCTGGAAGAGATTTGCAGGGATGTTGCCAGGAGCAGAGGGAAAGTTTGGCGAGGATAGCTCTTTGCTCCTTGGAGCGTGGGAGTTTGAGGAGCAGCATTGTTTTGAGAGAAATGGATAAGGTATATGGTAATAGTCTTTTCCCCAGGGTAGGGAGAACAAAACTGAGGGTGATAGGTTTAGGATGAAAGAGGAAAGGTTTAAAAGGGGCCAGAGGGTTAACTTTTTCACGCAGAGGATCGTCAGCATATGGAATGGGTTACCAAAGGAAGTGGTTGAGGCAGTTCCAATGGTATCATTTACAAAGCACTGGGATAAGTACATGCAGGAGTGGGGTTTGGAGGGATATGGGCTGAACACAGGAATTTGGAATTAACTGGGTGGGCACCATGGTCAGCATGGAGTGGTTGGGCCAAAGGGCCTGTATCCATGTTGTACTACACAAAAATCCATGACTCAACCAGAGTTTAGAAACACTACATCCACCTTAGCACTTTGCACTGAAATGAACTTGCTCTTTAAAATTCTATTTGTGCTATCTACAAAAATAGTGTGTAATTAATGTGTTCTTTTGTGAAGACAGCTTCTCTGATGCTATGTGCCCGTGATACTGCTGCAAGTGAACTTTACATTGTACCCATGCATGCAGGCACATACCTACTTGTGCATATATCATTAAAACCTTGCGCTCAATATCAGTAAGACCAAGGAATTGATTGTGGACTTCAGGAAGGGGAAGTCAGGAGAACACACAGCATTCCTCATTGAAGAGTCAGCAGGGGTGAGCAGCTTCAAGTTCCTGAGAGTCCACATCTCAACCAATCTGTCCTGGGCTCAACACATTTAATGCAATTATGAATAACCATGAAGTGGAACACTCTCTTACAAGGTCTCTACAAATTATGTTCTCAGTATTTTTATTATATATTTATTCATTTTTATTATTACAGTATGTGTTTTTGTATTTGCACAATTTGTCTTATTTTGCCCATTGGCTGTTTGTCCTTCTTTGTGTGTAGCTTTTCATTGACTCTATTGTGTTTCTTTTTATCTACAGTAAATGCCCACAAGAAAATGAACCTCAAGACAGTACAGTACTGTGCAAAGGTTTTAGGCACATATAAATAAAATCTGTAAAATAAAAGATGCTTTCAAAGATAATGATAAGCTTCTAAATATCAAAAAATAACTTTAAAGAGCAGTAAACCATCAAAATGTAAATCAAATCAATATTTGATGTGACCACCCTTTGCCTTTAAAATTCCATCAATTCTCTTAGGTACATTGTCATGCAGTTTTGGAAGAAAATCATCTGGTAGGTTGTTCCAAGCACCTTGGAGATCTTGCCACAGTTCTTCTGCAGACTTTGGCAGTCTTGTTTGCTCTATCTCGCCTGGTAATCCATACAGCAGTGATTTGGGGTCATTGTCCTGCTGCAGAATGAAGTTGGGACCAATCACATGCCTCCCTGATGGTATTGCATGATGGTGAGAATATGCTTGAGGATTGAGCATTGAGGATTCCATTAATTCTGATCTGATCATCAACTCCATTTGCAGAAGTGCATGCCCAAGCTTGCAGGGGACCACCACCATGATTCACTATTGGCTGCAGACACTCAGCTCTTCTACAATATGGGCCAAAAATTTCAAATTTTGACTCATCAGTCCAGCGCACTTGCTGGCACTGTTCAGCACACAAGCCCTCATGTTTTTGTGCGTAGGTGAGTTTTTCATCTTTGTTTTAACTTCAGAGGAATGGCTTTGTGTCAGCAACTCTTCCATGAGGATCACTTAGAACCATAGAATGTTACAGCACAGAAACAGGCCTTTTGGCCCTTTTGGCTGTGCTGAATCATTTTTCTGCCTAGTCCCACTGACCTGTACCTGGACCATATTCCTTCATACACCTCTCATCCATGTACCTGTCCAAGTTTTTCCTAAATGTTAGAAGTGAGCCCGCATTTACCACTTCATCAGACAGCACATTCCACTCTCTGTGTGAAGAAACCCCTCCTAATGTTCCCTTTAAACTCTTTCCTTTTCACCCTTAACCCATGTCCTCTGGTTTTTTTCTCCCCTAGCCTCAGTGGAAAAAGCCTGCTTGCATTCACTCAGTCTATACCCATCATAATTTTATACACCTCTATCAAATCTCCCCTCATTCTTCTATACTTCTCACAAGACCTCTGCACTACTTCAGTTTCAGGGGGTTTCTGGGAGCTCCAAGCTGATAGCAGTGCTGGACTTCTGCAGATTTAGCAGGGAAATCAGTTTGGTGTATCTCTTATCTGCTGAACTCCGTTTCCATGGCTGACCACTATGTCTCTGGTCCTCAACCTTGCCCGTTTCTTTGTGCTTCTTCAGAAGAGTTTGGACAGCACATTTTAAACTCCTGTCTGCAGCGAAGTTTCTGTTTGGGGGAGAGCTTCCTGATGCTGGATGATCACATTGTGTCTTGTTGCTATGATCACTCTTGCCCTGGTGTAAGAATTGATGATTTGAAGGTTAAGCTGTCACATCTGCCACACCCACACCTTTTAGTTTGGTGGTCCTTTGCCCAGTTTGATTCCTTCAGTTAATCTGTTTAGTTCATGCAACTCATTATGTCATTGATCATTAGCATCCTGTTTGTTATCTTTGTTTAATCATGCACTGGGCTGTATACCTACAAAGTAATCAAATTCTTATTTGAAAAGTGGTCTATTATTTAATATATTACTATCTGTAATACAAAAAATTCTCTGTAACATTTAACTTTCTAGAAAATAAATGTTTGCAAGTCTAGAATTTACTTTTCTACTGACACATTAATGCAGAAGACAACAATTAAACATCTAAAACAAAATTTTTATACAAAATCTAGAGTACATAAGACTTGTGTTGTATATAGTGACATATACATACTTTGATAATAAATTTACTTTGAACTTTGAAGGAGTTTGAGGAGATATGGTATGTTCCCAAGGACTCTTGCAAACTTCTACAGATGTATGGTGGGAGCTTTCTGACTGGTTGCATCACAGCCTGGTATAGAGTTTCCAATGTGCAGGACGGCAAGATGCTGCAGAGGGTTTTAGACTCAGCTGGTTCCATCATGGATATATCTAAAAGGTGGTGCCTCAAGAATGTGGCATCCATCACTGAGGACAGTCATCATCCAGGATAAGTTCTCTTCTCACTAGTACCATAAGACAAGAGGTACAGGAGCCTGAAGATGCACACTCAATATTTTTGTTCCCTCCATGAACACTACCTCTACTTTTCTGCTCCTGTATCCATCATCTATCTATTTATTTGAACATTGTAATTTTTCTGTCTTTCATGTTTTTGTAAAACAACTTTCATGTCAATGATAATAAACCTGATACTGATTGTTTTTCTTCAGGTGATGTTTATTGGAGTTTAGCAGACCAACACAAGGTGCATTACTGCCACCTAATGAGCTGGAGTGTGGCGCAAAGACAGGAAGTCCACCCACCTTAATTCTCTCCCCCACCGAAAATAGCTCAAATAATATCAAAAAATCAAATACGTACTTATATACATTAGGATGACAGTGATATCATAACAAACTTTCCATGTTAAACTGTCCCTGTCCCAAAGATCTCAATTTAGCAATTAGATGTTTCCTTTGCATCTCATAGGGTCCGCATTCAAACAATACTGTATATGCTTCACTGTTTCTTAACAAGTGCACTCTTTACAAATATCATATCATAGATATTAGTTCTGTACAAAGAATTACTGTCCATACATAAACATGCAAGTATAACCTCTTCCCTCCTGTTATACACATCTCCCAGTTGAACTCCCACCATCCTCTGATTTTATATAAATGCCAAACTTTCCTTTCCTTATCCCAATTTTGTTGCCACAGAGACTGAATAGAACTTTTAACTAATGCTTTCACCTCCTCTTTATGCAAAGGCACCACGATATTTGCATATTTAGTGATTGCTTGGCTAGAAGGTCTACTACTTTGCTTCCTTCAACCCCAACCTAGCCGGGGACCCAAAAGGAAAGGATACATAAGCCTGGACACTGTGGCCTTAACCAATGTTGCACACTCTCTAGGTGAATGTCTGGCGTACAATTTGATATACCTGTTTTAATAGATGGCAAAATGAAGAATGAATGACAGCAGATAAGTACATAATCAGACATACTTCTTCAACACATACCAAGACTAAAATGATAGCAACCGTCTCAGATGTGAATACTGATTGTTTGCCTGATAGTCTTTTCTTAATAGTCACCTGAAACTTTGGAACATAAATACACGAATGAGCTGTCACTGGATTTTTTGAACCATCTATATAGATATGTAAGAAACTATAATATCTGCCTTGCAGAAATTGCTGACCTACCTGTATCACTGATGCACGATCAGTCTTCATCTTGATCTCCAGGACTAGGTGGATATACAGCGGAATTTTATAAGACCTTTACTGAAATGCTTACATCACATCTTTGTCAAACTTTCACTGATTCTATATCCTCTGGGAATATTCCAAAAATGTTTTTTGAGGCATCAATTTCATTGATTCCTAAAAAAGGAAAAGATCTATCTGAATGTGCCTCCTATAGACCAATTTCCTTACTGAATGAGGATTTTAAAATTCTCTTGAAGGTTCTGGCTAATAGGGTTGAGAATATTTTGCCTACTGTTATTTCAAATGATCAAACTGGATTTATTAAAAATAGGTATTCACATTATAATATTCAAAGATTGTTAAATATTATTTATTCTCCCTCGGTTAAAGAATCTGAATGTATTGTTTCTCTCGACGCAGAGAAAGCTTTTGATAAGGTGGAATGGCCTTATTTATTTCAGGTTTTGGAGAGATATAATTTTGGTCCGGGATTTATTTCCTGGATCAAACTGATCCATCAAGCCCTGATGGCTGTGGCTATAACTAACAATCAAAAATCTCCATATTTTAGACTATATAGAGGAACCTGTCAGGGATGTCTTCTTACTCCTTTATTATTTAATTTGGTTTTAGAACCACTTGCTATCGCTCTTAGGGATTCCAACTCTGTTCAGGGTATTAAGAGAGGGGATAAAGTGCATAAGGTTTCGTTATACGAAAATGATTTATTAGTTTACATTTCAGACCCTAGGAAATCTATTACCTCCATGTTATCCATATTCACTGAATTTAGTACTTTCTCTGGATATAAGTTAAATTTACATAAAAGTGAATTATTTCCTATGAATAATTATTCTGATTATTATGATCAAATACCTTTCAATATTGCTAAAAAATTATTTTACCTATCTTGGTACTAAAATTACAAAAAATTTTAAAGATCTATATAAATATAATTTTCTTCCTTTAATTGAATATACACAACAAATGTTTTCCAAATGGTCGCCTATGATGATGTCGTAAATTGGTCGAATAAATGCTATAAAAATGACAAATTTACCATAATTTTTATATGTTTCAAGCTTTTCCATCCTTTGTCCTGAAAACATTTTTTTGATAGAATAGATTCTATGATTCTGTCATGTATCTGGAATAATAAGAGTTCTAGAGTGAGTGAACCTTTATTGCAAAAATTAAAAAAAGATTGAGGCTTGGCTTTACCAAACTTTAGATTTTATTACTGGGCAATTAATATTCATTATATTACTTTTTGGATTTATGGTATAGATAATCAGGACTGTCCTTCGAGGAGAGCTCGGTAAGGGGGTTTTCTTTGGCTTCCTTACTGGGAGCTCCTCTTCCCTTTTTGTTTTCTAGGATTGGTGGACAAGATCTTAGTCCCATTGTTAGACATACATTAAAAATTTGGTTTCAGTTTCGCAGATTTTTTGACTCAAATAACTTTGTTCTTTCTAGTAATATTCATCTTAACTATTTTTTTAAACCATCAATTTTAGATAAGGCCTTTTTAACATGGAGAATTAAGGGAATAAAAACTTTTCTAGATTTGTTCTTAGAGGATTGTTTAATGTCTTTTTCACAGCCAGTGGACAAATATGATATAGCTAATGCACAATTTTTTAGATATTTATAAGTCAGGAATTTTTTACATGATTTGTTACCGAATTACCAATTACAAATTTGCTCATTTACTAAATATGATAGATGTTTTTTTTGGCTTAAACCATTTCAAAAAGGATTAGTAGCCAATATATATAAACAGCTATTGAATTATGAATGATGTCTAATGATAGGGTTAAACGTGCTTGGGAATTGGAACTTCAAGAGTCACTTTCAGATAATCAATGGAATGAAATTTGTCATTTAGTTAACAATTCATCTATCTGAGCCTGTCACTCCTTGATTCAGTTCAAGGTAGTGCACAGGGCGCATACATCAAAAGATAAACTAGCGTATATTTTTTCTAGTATAAATCCCACCTGTGACAAATGCAACACTGAGGTGGCTACCTTAACTCATATGCTTTGGTCCTGCATAAAGTTAAATAATTTTTGGAGAGATGTCTTTAGAATGTTATCAGAAGTCATAGGTTTGGATCTACAACCTAATTCATTTACGGCATTGTTCCAAAGGAAGCAGGAAATGTTTCTGCTTCCGTTCAATGCATGATAGCTTTCTCAACTTTATTGGCGAGGAGAGCTATTCTATTGTATTGGAAGGATCCTAATCCACCCACTGTTTTTTCCTGGCTCTCCTCCATTATGTGGTGTTTAAGTTTGGGGAAAATTGGGAGTCGGACATTCGATACATCTTTTAAATTTGAGCAAACCTGGAGACGTTTTATTCAATATTTTCATATGATCTAGTTCTTTTTACTTTTTCAGTTAATCTTTTTTTTCTTCTCCGCGAAGTTTTAGATTTGAGCAGAAGGATTTTTCCTTTTTTGTTAATTGCATCCTCAAAGTGGACTGCCCAGTCCCCTTTTTTTGTTGTTTTAGGTTAGTTTAGTGGGGGTTTTTTCTCAATAAAAGAAATTTCTGAGTCTTTCTTTCTATGAATTGTTAAGAGGAGATGTGGTTCTCTTTTTTCTCTTTACATTAGCTTAATACTATATATGATTTTGACAGTGTATATTCCTTTCTTTGTTTGTACTATTATTTTAATATGTATTTGAGATAACCTCCTCTTTCTTGTATCTATCCTTATTCTTTTAAATCAAAAAAAGATTGAAAATGAAAATGAATCTTCATCTTGATCTTTTCTTGAAGGCTTAAGTCAACCTCAGGCAAAGGGAAAAACCTTGGGAGCAGCAGAAAGGGGTACACTGGGACTATATTCCACGTTAAACAACCCAAGAATTTGTGCCCATTCATTTCCCATCTACCCAAACCTGAAGTCTTTACGAATAAAGTGCTCCCAACACTCTAGTAATGTTGCCAATATTGGATGATGAACTTTATGCTCTCTTATGTTAATCCAATGAACCACTGCTAACTGAAACCTAAATAGATATAAAGGTACTTCACCCATTTCTACCAGTAATGCCAAAATTAGGCTTGAACTTGGACTTAATATAGGGTCTTTAAGACTACCTGTGAGACTGACCCATAAGCAACATATCCATAATCAAAGACAGATCTGATTACAGCAATATACATTTGTTTAAGTGACCTCCTATTTGTATCCCAATCACACCCAACTAAGCATCTCAAGATCAAGATTTAAGATTCAAGCTTGTTTAATGTCATTTCCTGTACAGAAATGTAAAGGAAAACAAAATAATTTTTACTCCAAGTCAGATGCAGCACAAAAAACAGTAAGTTAAAGTACACAATAATAATAAAAAACACAATTTGTATGTCCATAAGGTGATGCTAGGCACAGGAGTCTGTACATAAGGTGACTCTGACAGAATATGCTGAAGTAGTACTGGTTGGGGGCATGGAGAAGTGGGTTAGTGGATGAAAGTGTTAATCAGTCTTTCTGCTTGGGGGAAGTAACTGTTTTTGAGCCTGGTGTCCCTGGGTTTGGATGCTATGTAGCTACCTCCCCAAAAGGAGTGGGACAAACAGTCCATGAACAAGGTGTGGGATCCTTCATGCTGTTACTGGCCCTATTCTAGCACCTTTCTTGATAGTGCGTAGGCTGGTGGCGATGATGTGTTGGGTAGTTTTGACTACCCACTGTAGATCCTTGATGTCTACCGCAGTGCATTATCTGTAACTTGCAGTGATGCACTTTGTTACGATGCTCTACTGTGCACCTGTAGAATTACATTGAGTATAGATGCGCATAGTCCAGCTTTCTTCAGCCTCCTTGGAAAGTAGAGGCATTGATGAGATTTCCTGATTGAATGGAATGGGTTCTGGGACCATATAACCATATAACAATTACAGCACAGAGACAGGCCATCTCGGCCCTTCTAGTCCATGCTGAATGCTTACTCTCACCTAGTCCCACCGACCTGCACTCAGCCCATAACCCTCCATTCCTTTCCTGTCCATATACCTATCCAATTTTACTTTAAATGTCAATATCCAACCTGCCTCTACCATGAAAGGTTGTGACCCTGAATGGTTGTGTGAAATGTGCACTCCCAGGAGTTTGAAACTGCTCAGTTTCCACTATTCTGACACTGATGTTCAAAACTTCAAGTAAATTTATTATCAAAGTCACCATATACAACCCTGAGATTCATTGTCTTGCAGGCATACTGTGGTGAACTACATATACCTGTCTGGACACGCCCCTCTGCTGACTGCTCCTGTGGCTCCTCCCACAGACCCCTGTATAAAGGTGATCGGAGGCACTGCTCCCCCCTCAGTCTCCAGAATGTTGTGTGGTGGTCTCTTGCAGCTAATAAAAGCCTATCGTTTGCCTCCTGTCTCTGAGAGTTATTGATGGTGCATCACATACTCAATAAATCTATGCAATAATAACTGTAACAGAATCAATGAAAGACTGCACCAACCTGGGCATTCAACCAGTATGCGAAAGACAACTAACTGTGCAAACACAAAAAGAAACAAATAATAATGATAAATGAATATCAAGAACATGAGATGAAGACCCTAAAAGTGAGTCCATTAGTTGAGAGAACAGTTCAGAGACAGCGAGCGAAGTTATCCACTTTGGTTCAAGGGCTTGGTGTCTGAGGAGTAATAACTGTTCCTGAACCTGATGGTGTGGGTCCTGAGGCTCCTGCACCTTCTCCCTAATGATTTGGGTGGTGGGGGTCCCTGATGATAGATACTGCTTTCCTGTGACATCACATCATGTAGATGTGCTCAGTGGTGGGGAGAGCTTTACCGGTGATGGACTATGCCATATTATCTACTCTTTGTGCGATTCTCCATTCAAGGGCACTGGTGTTTCCGTACCAGGCTGTGGTGCAGCCAGTCAATATACTGTCCACTACCACTTATAGATGTTTATATAAGCTTTAGGTGTCATGTTGAATCTTCGCAAACTCCAAAGTAGAACCACTGCTGTGCCTTCTTCATGATTGCACTTATGTGCTAGGCCCAGGACAGGTCCTCCAAAATAATAACACTGAGGGATTTAAAGTTTCTGACCACTCCACCTCTAATTCTCCCATGAAGGCTGGCTCACTAACCTCTGGTTTCCTTCTCCTGAACTCCTCGGTCTTGTGACATTGACTTAGACTGTGTTCTTACGGCATCACTTAGCCAGAGTTTCAGTCTCCTTCCTATATGTTGATTCATCACCAACTTTGATTCACCCTATGACAGTGATGTCATCAGTAAACTTGAATATGGTATTGGAACTGTGTTTAGCCACACAGTTGTGAGTGTAAAGCAGATAGAGCAGGGGGCTAAGCTCACAATCTAGTGGTGCTCCTGTAGCTATGGGGATAGCGGAGGAAATGTTTTTTTCCAATCCAAACTGACTGGAGTCTGCAGTTGTGGAAATCAATAATCCAATTAAGGAGGCATTGAAGCCAAGGTCTAGGAACTTATTGATTAGTTTTGAGGGGATGGTGGTATTGAATGTTGAGCTGTAGTCTGAGTCAACATTTAAGGAAATATCGTTAATCAGAATATTGAAAAGTAGTGGGGTACACACCCCCCTGCGGAGTTCCATTCCCCATCTCACACTCCCTACAAAATGTTCCCACCGTACGTTGTAACTTCCTGTCACATAAAAATTATTCAATCCATTTGAAAATTCTACCCACCTATTCCCTTTTTATAACATATCATAAGCTTTTTCTACATTAAAGAAAACTACTACACTGATTTTTAATTAATCTGCTTTACAATGACCAAACTTCACGCCACCTGATTCTGAACTTGGCTTTAACTTCGCCCAGCGCCCCGCCCCCCCACCACGCGACAGCTCTGACGTCAGACGCGCGGACGCCTCGACATGGATCGTTGCTGCACCGCGTCACCGCACCGATCCGATATCCGCATCCGCCAGCCCAGAGAAAACATAGTTCCATCATCCCTTTTCATTTTGTGGCAAAGCCTGTGGAAAATTGAACCGGCACCTCCCCGGGTCTCAGTGGCCACAAGACGGAGGATGTAGCTGGGCAGCCCGAGCCCCCCGGTTACGTCCCGTTGGCGACGGCATCGGTCCTTACGCTGATGGATACAAAAGAAGGCCCAGGGAGTGAGGCGGCATGGGAGGCGAGATGGCGTCTTTCAAGATTGCCGTGTTATTTGTGTAGGTTTGTGGGCAGCTCGGGCGTGGTGGCGCCGCTCCTGTACTTAGTTAATTTCACGTCCTCCTCGGCGACGGGGCCAAGGTGAGGGTGGGGCGGCCGCTCGGGCGGCGGGTGGCGGTGGGAGCGCGGGAGGCGAGGCCGAGGCGGCCTGACGGAGCGGGGCCTGAGGGCCCAGGCTCACGTCCCCCCCTCCATAGGAGCTCGGCTCAATGCCTGCGCGGAATTGCAGCCGGGCGGCTCAGGCAGTGCGGAGGGCAGCATCACGGGGGCCAGGTCTGGGGAGGGGGAGGGGGAGGGGGAGGGGGTGGATGAATGCCCATCGAGGGGGGGAGGGTGATAAATGAGAGGTACACATGGGAGTGGGAAATGTGTAGAGGGGGGTTGAAAAAGGACAGGGATCAGCTGGACACAGGGGAAGGGAACAGCACGTCGATATAAATTAGTTGCGAGGCCTGGTTTTGAGCTCAATGATTGCAAACTGAAATGTCTAAAGTGTATTTGGGGGGGGGGGGGGCTGAGTTTTGTGTAGAATAGCAGGCAGGCTGGAGGTTACTAGGGATGTGCAATCCATATTGTAGGCTTCTTCAAATGTATACATTAGCACAAGAGTTTCTGTAGATGCTGGAAATCTTGAGCCACAACCACCCAAAATGCTGGAAGAACTCATCTGGCCAGGCAGATCTATGCAGAGAAATAAGCAATCAACCTTCTGGGCTGGAGTACTAAGGCAGAAGGTGTCTGGGGCAGATGAGTGAGGAGCTGGGAGAGTTCAAGAGGGTGACGGTGGTGGGGTGGAGAGGGAGCAGGGGAATGAAAATGGGGAGAATAATGGTAAGAAGGAAATGAGGGCAAGTGGACACAGGAGGAAGAAAGGCAAGGGAGGGGGACTGATTGCAGCTTTTATCTGCAGAAGGCAGTATGATGTTGGTGGGGTTCCCTTGCTGAAATGAGCAGTTGGGTTATGGGGGGGGTAGTAAATACTGGATGTTGGGCCGCTGTACCCAAATAGGGAGAGATTCTGTCCTGTTGGTCGTTGGACTGACTAGATGTGGGGAAGTGGGAGCACCTGGATGGCTGACGAAGAAAGGTACACAACATGGATTGTGGTGTTGGTGTGTGGATTGGTGGCATTGTGGTGGTGGCAGCCACATTGCCATCCTAGATAGAGCAGTGTTGATTAATGTGGCCAATAGGGTGCTGAATGGCAAGTTGTAATGGTGGGACAGTTGATGGTGATCAGCAGTGTGGGGATTGACTACTATGTGATGGTCAAACTGGGGAGGAAAAACCAAATCACTCTCTAGGTATATTCGCATTGCAGAAATCTAGTTGCAAAAGAAAATTGCCGAAGTGGTTATATTTTCACAGTCTATTCATTTTTGTTTCTTGCAAATAAAATGATCAGCATTTTTCACCATCTTGAACTAAGCAACTGAAGTTGCATAATTGTTCTTTATTTAAATTGTGTTAACTGAACAAATGAACTGAAGTCTTAACTTTGCCATTTGGCAAAATTAAAGCAGAATTCCTGGCTGCAGCTTTATAGAACAGAACAAATTAAGTATTATGTGGATGGAAAATGGCTGGAAATATTCTCAAAGTAGGGGTGCAGCAATCTGGCCTTGCTATTGCACAAGCTGGAGCAACAGTTCAGTCACTTTCTGTTCCGTTGTTCAGAAATCCTGATAGATTGGGGTTTGGCTCACTAGGACCATGTTTCCTCACTACTTTTAAACTTGTCAGGTTCAGTGGAAAGATGTTCATGTAAAAATGTTTTAAAAACTGATTTAGAAGTGTATTCAAACATTAATGTGAATAATATCCAATTACCTGGAAAATCTGCAAAAGGCAACGTGTAGAGTGATAGTGAAGAGTCTGTGGCATTTTTGAATGTTTTGCCTAATGTAATGGTCTTTTACGGTAAAAATTGTGTTGGTTGTACCGTTGTGTATCAGCACAGCAGAGGTCAATTTCCCTATACAGTCGGCCCTGCTTATCTGCAGGGGATTGGTTCCGGGACCCCTTGCGGATGTTCAACCTTTCTCAATGTGGTGGACATTAGGACCCGGCGATAGAGATCTGAATCCGCAGTGTTTCTGTTTGCGACATAAATCACAAACACGATTGAAAATAAAGTGGAAATAATAAAGCGATCGGAAAGAGGTGAAATGCCATCGGTCATTGGAAAAGCGTTAGGCTACATCGGTCAACGATCAGAACAATTTTAAAGGATAAAGTGAGAAAGACTCTGCCCCGATGAAAGCTACAATTATTATTAAGCAACATAGTGGTTTACTTATCGGGTTTTGGGTTTTTGATCCTCCACATTAACCCGGCATGGTGGAGAGCGTGCTCGAAAGCGGTCTGTCACTTGATTGAACTCCAGAACTTCCCAAGGTCAGCACTGAAACATACGTTCATAAGTGTTTTATGTTCATAGAAAGGTAAAATATATACTATATACTAAGACAAACGTTTGACTAACTGGTGCTAAATAATACCACAAGTACCTGTTCCGACTTATTTAGTAAGAGAACTTCCAATTTTTTTTTCAATCCAGATCCACGATAACCCACGCACATCCTCCCGTATACTTTAACTCATCTCTAGATTACTTATAATACCTAATACAATGTAAATGCTATGTAAAATAGTTGTTATACTGTATTGTTTAGGGAATAATGACAAGAAAAAAAAGTCTGCTCGTGCTCGAACAACAAGTGCTGGAAGAGCACTTCCGGGTTTTGGTGATTTGCAGTTGGTTGAATTCACATATGCGGAATTCGCGGATAAGGAGGGCCGACTGTAGTTTCAGCGGTAGCACTGGTGGCTTTGAAGGAGTGTGACAAGATTGTGTTGTACAGTAGTGCAGGCATAAATGAAGCCATCATACAGAGTCTCCATACCGTCCGCATTGGCATTGTACCAGCATTGGTGATGTGTATAGAAACCCCACTTCACTTCTAGAATAGGTACTGTGCTCTGTGGTAAGATTTTATATATTGTTCCTGATGACCAGTTGGAGTAGATGAGTACGATTGCCTCATTCATTCCTTGTGGATAAACATGTTTACTGTGAACAGGACAGTCGAGGGCAGAATTAGTTTTATATTAATTCATATCTCAAGCTGGGGGCTTCACTGAAAAGTCAGCTCATACGACCCAACTCTAATCTTGGAGAAATGTTGGTGAGCAGCCAGCTGCCTTGAGCTGTAATACTCTGGATGTGCCTCCTGGGGTGGGAAATCCAGAGATGAGATGGACTGCGGATGTGTTTTCAAGTTGGGATGTTTAATTGCCTGGAGTGGTGTTCCCACACACCTACTGCTCCTGGTCTTGGTGGTGGAGGTAACAGTACAGGATTCAAGCTTTGACCTTCTGTTAATTTTGTGATATGTTGCTGATAGAGTTGGTGACACCCTAGGCCAGAGTATTGATTGAAAGCTCATAGATGATTTCATGAAATGGTTGGACTTTCCGTGTAGGTAGCACTTGAGTGACATAAATATTGCTTGTCACTTTTCAGTCCCATAGCTGACAGCTGTCTCAGCATTGCTACACGTGGGTTTGGGTGGCTTCATTTGCTGAGGAGTTCCGAGTGGCATTTCTGACCTTCTGAAAGGAAAATTGCTGATGAAGCAGCTGATGGTGGTGGGATCCGGGGCACTTTGGGGAGGAACTCGTGCAGTCATGTCATCAGACTGGAATGGCTGACATCCCAGAGCCACATCCTATTGTGCATTGTTTTTCCCTTAATACCCACTTACTCAGTGTAAACAGTTGAAACAGCAGGGGTATGGTAGCATAGCACTTACCATAACCCGGCTAACAGCACCAGCATTCAGTAGATCAGGGTTCAGTTCCTTTGCTGTTTGTGAGGAGTCTGTGCTTTCACCCCGTGGCCGGGTGGGTTTTCCTCGCTGTTCTGATTTTCTCCCACACTGCAAAGGTGTACTGGTTAGGGTTAGTCAGTTGTGGATGTACTATTCTGACAATGCTTGTAGGCTGCCGAGTGCAATCCTCACTGATTTGATGCAAAACGTGGCGTTTCACTATATGTTTTGATGTATGAGTGAAAAATAAAGCTAAACCTTAATCTCTGGTGGGAACGGATTCACTCGTCTTTTTGCTTCATAGTTTGAGGTCAAGAGCTGCATCAAACTGCTGAGTAGTTGGAGTTTAGAGACTTCATGTGGATGACACCTTCTGTCACTTTGCTATTGGTCTGAATAGACTGGTTAGGTGGCAACTTACCTTTAATGTGAACAGAATTACCTTCATTGTTCCCAGTGATATAACTATTGACTGGATGGGCAGCTGGTTCTGCACTGCCGGTCTTCAGTACTGTGGTCTGGATGCTGACAGGTTCCGTAGCCTTTACTCTCTCTGCTCCCTGTCTATCAAAATATTTTTTTAAATGGCTTTTGTGTATCAATTGTGATTTTTTTTAAATTAAAACCAGATTTAACATCAGCCATTACTGTCTCCTTTCACAATGTATTAAAGCTACAGCAAACTTTCAGGACAGTGGAAAGGGTCATTGCCTTCAGCCTGCCATCACTGCAGGACTTGTATGTGTCTGGGGCAAAGAAGCATCGGGTAAAATCATTGCAGACTGTCTGTTCCAAAAGCTCCCTTCTGGAATGCACTATAGGAATATTAAAACAAAGATGTTGCACCTTCGTGAACATTTCCCCCTTCAGGCAGTTATTCTGATCAACCATTCTAATTAGTCCCCACCCCACCCCCTCTATCTATAACCCAGACACTGAACTTCACTGTAAACAGTAAACTGCTTTTTATAGTGCTGTTTGCATTGTAAATACATGCTGATATTTATGCATACTGTATTTTATTCCATGTCTGTACCTAAAGCACTAAGCTTACTTTTTAATATATCTGTTTTTTGTAAGTGTTGTATTTATTTCTGTTGCATGCCATGCCAATGCACCACAGCAAATTCCTAATTAAATGTATAAGACGAATAAAGTTGATCTTTGATCATTGTGAAGGTGGGGTGTTCAGGAATAAGCCAAAATGGATTATCTATTCTCCACTTCCCTTTAGCACTCCCCACCTTGTGGTGGGCAGCATACACCATTCATGCCTTCATAGGTGGTAGCATTGAATTCATAGACTTCAAATGTTATTTTGCAGGTTTACCAGTCACTGGTTAAATCACACTTGAAGTGGTGGTTGAAGTTGTGGTCACCACATTAGAACAAAAATTTGATTGTGCTGGAAAAGGTTTTAAAGGTGGACACAGTTGGTACAGCGGAAATGGGCTTGGAAAAGAATGAGGGAGAAAGGGAGAAAAATATTTATACGCCCTAAAGCAGCTTGTACTGTTTTAATTTTTTGTGTCAATGACCTGCAAATATGGAAAACCAGTGACAATAGAGGTAGCTGAATTTGTCCCTGTCCATCCACCAACTTGGTAGTTGAACAGTAAGAGAAAAGCTTTACTTCAGATGTTGTCTTTTTATTTCTGTGAAAGAGTGATGTTTCTTTATAAAATAGCCTGTTTCTCTTCTTTCTTACAGACGTCAGTAGAAGGGGAGGACAATGGAGCTGGAGGAGAATGCAGTGCAGAGCAGCAGTGACGCTGCCCCCTTGGGCCAGGAGGAGCCCTCTGAGAGCGGCATGGTAGTGGACACATCTGAGGCTGTATCTGCAGACAGCAGTGATACCGTAACCACCCATGGCATGGGGTCTGAGGCAGACAACAGTTCGGCCATTGATTCGGGCGTGGGTCAGAGCTCAGAAGAATCCATGGTATGGCATCCTTACGGGAAACATGAACAAGAGCAATGAACAAAATCACTCAATATCTAAAGTCAGAAGATTTTCAAACTGAACTTGTTCTTTTGCCACTATATTCCATGTAATCAGCTTGGGATGGGAAAGACCATTTAACTGCTCTGAAATTTTTTTTGGATGGTTTAAAACACTTTATTCAGTCATTTATTAAATTTGTTAAATCCCAGGTTTCTTTCTTTGGGTTGAATCCAATTAACCATCTTTCCTTTATGATTCATACTAATTCCCAGTATTTTGTATTGATTTTAATAGCATCTAGTGAAAGAATATTTCAGGTGCAGGCCATGCATGTACTAGATCATCACTTAATTCATTTTGCTCGGGAAAATTGTTCTGGATTTGAAACAATCATGTAATGATATAACAACTGATTTTATTTATAACTACCACTTTAAAGCTGAGACTGATGCTTGTTTTACCACTTTATGTATTTGCTATGTTTATTGAATTAACCCACCTGGATTTAACTCGTATAACAGCTTGTATTTAAGTAATATTGATTACACTTGCAAGAAGCATCCTTGAAGGAAAAAGTGACCAAAACTGGTCAAAGGAAGGATGTTCCTGGCAGAACAATACTTGGATGGGGGAGAAATTTCAGAACTTGGCAAAGGATGAGAAGGCGGCTCACAGCATATTGGAATCAAGTCTCTCATGTCATTAACTCTCAAAATGATAAAGGGATAAGTTTTAGCAATAGGATTGAGATTGAAACTATGTTAGTAGTTTTTTTGTTTGTGCTGAGAATAATAACTCTGCAATAGGATTTGGGTTGTTTGGAGTTTAATGACATACCTGACCCAAAATGCTGATCAGGAAGTGGGGAAATTGTGGGTAATATTTTTAATGGGGGGGGGGGGGTGAAGACTTTTCAGCAAAGGCCAGGTGTTGGAAAAATGTCTCTCAACTTTAAATTATACTGTTAACTCAAATTGTAAAATGTGTCAGAATTTTACCCATGTGCAAGCTTAAAAGTTCAAATTGTATTTTACCTTTTGGAATGCAAAAGGTAGTTTGTTGGCAGTGATGTGTGCTAGACCTTGTGTAGATGATTGAGGGTAGGCAGTCTGATCTGCTTATGATGAAGAAGGATCCTGCTTAGAGCTTTGAATTATCTCAGATGTGATGAACATATGAATGATGAGAATCTTAACGCTTTTCCTTTTGCTGTGCTATTTCAGGAGGTGGTTCCTGAAACAAGTTCCAGCACAGATGTCATCACCGTTGCTCACCTTCCAGATTCCTCCTCTATTGCTCAATCCACCATAGTATCCAGTGTCTCCACGGTGACACAGTCCATCATGGTGTCTGAGTCTGGCCAAGTTCTGGTCCATTCCAGTGTTGCACCCGATGGAACCATGATCGTATCTGATTCCACTGCTTCTACATCCTCTGATCTTGGCTCAGCTATCGATAAAGTTATTGGACCTGAGGCCATGCAAAGTGAGTGGCTTACCAAGGTAGCTAAGGGGCATTTTACTGGTGGTTAGTTATCTTAGAAATATAATGACTCATTGTAGCACAGCAATTGTGATACTGGGCTATTCATCCAGATATGCAAGTTCCAATCCTACTGGGGAATTTAAGTTCAATAAAAAATAGAATGACAACCATAATTTTTAAAACCCCTACTCATCCATTAATGCCCTTCAGGGAAGGAATCCTCTCATCCTTGATAAGCCCAGCATTTATGATTGCAGACCCATCACTATGTTACCTCTCTGTTCCCTCCTCATTTGGGACAGTTAGGGTGAATGATAAGTGCTCACATTTTGAATGAATAAGTTAAAATAAATCCTAATTAAATTGACACCACAGTGGGACCACAGTGTATTTAAAGCTTGTTAGTTGGTATTGTGATTTTTAAATGATTTAAATTAATAACAAAAATCATCTATCTTGTAATATGTTCTGTATAAATCTTCAAGAAGTAACAATTTTGAAATCCCTTGAGTCGTAAGGTTACATCCAAGCCTCAGTTTAGCTTGCTCACTGGGATGTGTATTTTAGATCTGACTGTTCAATCAGATTTCTAAGGTGTGTTCAGTTGAAAAGTCATTGCCTTATGGATGACAGTGATGGTATCTACTTGCTAGGTTGTATCGCTGTAACGAGTGCGGGAGATGAAGGAGCTGAAGCCACTCAGTATCTTGTACTGCCAGGCCCCGACGATGGTGAGAACATAACCTCTCTTGAAATGAAGCCAGAGGTGTACATTTAATTGAAAACATAATTTCTTTGAATTTTCTGTAATGTGATTTATGCTTGATATATGGCTACTCATTGAACTTGCGTATAGTATGCTGCAGGCTTACAAGCCGTTAAATGGCATTATGATTTGTTGTGCAGCATTTAAGGTTTTCTGTTGTGTATAAACTCAGCAATACTGAACCTGCTGCTCACTGTTTGTGGCGTATGGGGGTGATCTGTAGGCTGCACTATTAGTCATAGAATACTACAGAACAGAAACAGGCCCTTCAGCCCACCTAGTCCGCACTGAACTACTAATCTACTTAGTCCCATTGATCTGCTACAGACCATAGTCTTCTATCCCCCTCCCATTCAAGTACCTAACCAAATTTCTCTTAAATATTGAAATTAAACTCACTTCCACCTCTTCTGTGTGCAGCTCATTCCATATTGGGATATGCCAGATAGTTTGCTGTTCACATGTAACTGATGCCTATTTACCCTTGACTTTGGTGTGTGTATTTTATTCCTCCAGGTGGTCCCATTGATTCCCAAATGTCTACCTCTGAAATGTCCAGCTGCAGGCTTTCCAACCTTTCAGGGGACGGGTTGGCGGAGGGGCCAACATCTACCTGTGCAGACCATCTAGAGCAGCACGACCTGTCCAACTTGGAGGACATGATGGAAGTGGTGGTGGTGCAGCAGTTCAAATGCAAAATGTGCCCGTACAAAAGCATTTCAAAGGATAACCTCATCAATCACATGAAGGAGCGGCACCTCAACATTGGTAGGTGTCAGAATTTGTGAAGGAGTTTCTGTTCCAGCCAGGATGCAACTCCTGCCTGGACTTCTCGTACATTGGCTCTGTGTTCCTGTGTTACTGATGGCGGCTTCACGTTAATGCCTTTGAGTGTCAGTCCAGACATTCAGACCAGACTGGGACATCAATCTATTTCCAGATCACTGGCCTGCATTTCCACAGTCAGAATTGGGTTTATTATTACTGACATGTCATGAAATTTGTTGTTTTGTAGCAGCATTAGAGAAATACTTGAAAAATACTATGCTACAGTGAGAAATAGTGCAAAAACAGAGCAAAGTAGTGAGATAGTGTTCACGGACTACTCAGAAATCTGACGGAGGAGGGGAATAAATGGTTCCTAAAACGTTGAGTGTTTGTCTTCAGACTCCTGTACTACCTCCCTGATGGTAGTAATCTGAAGAGGGCATGTACAGGGTGGACATGATTTTCTTTACTTTTTGAAGAGGACACGCCTCTTACTTCAGTATGGCCATTTTCAGACTGTGCTGTAGGATCAGGGAACCTTTTAAAAGGATGTCAAAGTTGTGAACATCTTTAGGCAGTGGTCACTCAATGAGATGTGAACAGTGTTTGAAGTAGTTCCTCTATATACAGTACTTGAAAATTTGTTCTAATCTAGTTCTGGATGTCTGAGCAAAGTGGCCAAAAATAATGCTGATGGTGTCAGAAAAGTGTATGATAAAACTGACTGCACACAGAACCGGACATTTTGCTTACTGATGAAGTTGCCAAGGTCGGCCAGTAGTCAATAAATGGCAGCCAATCTGTACAGATTCTTCACTTATTCTACAGGTAATTGTCCAATGGAAAAAGAAGGCAGTAGGCAGTGCAGTTAATTCTCTCATTGCATCAGGATAGACATAGAACAAGGTGATGCAGTCCCTCCCAGCAGGACAAGGGGAGACCTTTCAGTATAGTACAGTAAGGTAATTGACGCAGGCACAATCGTTCTCTGACCTCCGGGAGCAATTGCTTCTGTACAGTATTGTGATGTTTCAAAGCTTTTTCTGCCCCATTTCTATATTACATACACATGCTGTTTGCCAATCAGCAGCTTCATTGTAGGGTGCATGCGAGTGCAGATGTGGGTCCCACCACTCCAGCATGTTTAGGAGTATTGGTGAAGTTGCTCTTGGTTTAACTAGACATTAATCTGCAACTTCTGTAGTAAGCTGGCTCTTGGAATATAGTTGCAATAAGCAACAAATCTCTTGTGTTTTTTTTTCTATTTTAATGTTCATAATCTTTCTCCTTAATACCCTTCCAAAAGGAGAGAGTCCATTGTTACATTTTCTCACTCTTGGGTCTACTGAATACAGATTTTAAGTTTTTGAAAGTTGTTATAGAGCATTTTGCAGAGCAATAGTTGGTACTTTGTAAATTTTATCTTGACTTCCGTACTGAGTTTTTTAAATCTTTAGGAGGCTTCCTGTGTAAAAAGAGAGGACGGGGACGGCCAAGAAAGCAGAATGCCTCACCAAGACCAGAGGAAGTAAAAGGCCAAGAGGACAAGGAACAAGAGCAAGAAGATGAGGAGGATGATATTGTGGATGCTGGTGCTATTGATGACCGAGAAGGTAATGCACCACTGGAACTTGTCCAGCCCTCAGCCCTGTTCTTTAATTTCACCTGGCTCAAAAGAAAAGGACAGGAGATGCAGCAAATGTTGGCCACCGTTACAGTTAAATGGAAGCTAGCATTCTGGAAGTGGTAAATCAAAGATTTCAGATTTCCTTTTGACACCTTTTTGTTTTCTCTCCAAACCTTGGCTGTAAGATCAGAGTTCATGCACAGCCAATTTTGGAATCAAGCCTTACTCTTGACTAAGGTCAGCTTAGCTATACAGATTTTTTTTATATATATAGGGAGTAATGTCATAAAGCTGTATCTTGATTAGATGGGGAAACTTTTATCAAAATCAAATCTAAAATAAAAACTGGTGATGATGGGGGGTACACAAACACGAGGAAATCTGCAGATGCTGGTAATTCAAGTAACACACACAAAATGCTGGTGGAACACAGCAGGCCAGGCAGCATATATAGGAAGAAGTACAGTCGACATTTCGGGCCGAGACCCTTCGTCAGGACTAACTGAAAGAAAAGATGGTAAGAGATTTAAAAAAAGTACTATCTTTTCTATCAGTTAGTCCTGATGAAGGGATTCAGCCCGAAACATTGACTGTATTTCTTCCTATAGATTCTGCCTGGCCTGCTGCGTTCCACCAGCATTTTGTGTGTGATAATGGGGAGTACAGTGCCTATAAAAAGTATTCAACCCTCTCCCCTGGAGGCTTTCCTGTTTTATTGTTTTGCAACATTGAATCATAGTGGATTTAAGTTGGCTTTTTTTTTCAAAACGATCAACAGAAAAGACTTGTGTCAAAAGTGAAAACAAATTTTTACAAATTGGTCCAAATTTATTACTTTTGTTAAACACAAAATAATTGATTGCATAATTACTTGTGGCATTCAAGTCAGTATTTAGTAGATGCATCTTTGGCAGCAATTACAGCCTTGTATCTTTGTGGATAGGTCTGTATCAGCTTTGCAAATCAGGACTCTGCAATTTTTCCCTATTATTAACAAAACTGCTCAAGCTCTGTTAGATTGCATGGGGATCATGAATGAACTGCCGTTTTCAAGTCCAGCCACAAATTCTCAATTAGATTGAGGTCTGGACTCTGACTTGGCCATTCCAGGACATTAACCTTGTTGTTTTTAAGCCATCCCTGTGTAGGTTTGACTTTTTGCTTGGGGTCATTGTCTTTCTGGAAAATAAATCTTCTCTCAAGTTGTAATTCTTTTGCAGACTGCTCATTCATTTTATCCTCTACCTTCACAAGCCTTCTCAGGGCCTGCTGCAGGGTAGCATCCCCACAGCATGATGCAGCCACCGCCGTGCTTCATGGTAGGGATGGTGTGGTTTTGATGATGTGTGGTGTTTGGCTCATGCCAAACAGCATTTAGTCTGATGGCCAAAAAGCTCAATTTTGGTTTCATCAAATCATAGAACCTTCTTCCAACTGACTTCAGTCTCCCACATCATGCCTTCTGGCAAACTCAAGCTGAGATTTCATGTGAGTTTTTTCAACAGCTGGCTTTCTCTTTGCCACTCTCCAATAAAGCACCTGGGCAACAGTTATTGTTTGCGCAGTCTCTCCCATTTCAGCCACTGAAGCTTTAACTCCTCCAGAGCTGTCATTGGTGGCCTCCCTCACTAGTCCCCTTCTTGCAAAAGCACTCACTTTATGAAGACAGGCTGCTCTAGGCAGATTTACATTTGTCCCATATTCTTTCCATTTCTTAATGATTGACTTAATTGTACTTTATTCAGTGACTTGGAAATTTTCTAGTATCCACCTCCTGTCTTGTGCTTTTCAAAAACCTTTCTGTGGAGTTGCTTTGGAGTGTTCTTTTGTCTTTATAGCGTAGTTTCCATGCAATCAATTATTTTTTTTGTTTTATATTTGTAATTAAATTAAACCACTTTGAACAGATCTGTTTTCACTTTGACATGAAAGACTTTTTTTTTCTGTTGATCAGTGTCAAAAAAGGCCAAGTTAAATCCTCTGTGATTTAATGTAAAATAATGCCCAAGGGGGGTGGAGGGGTGAATACTTTTTATAAGCAAATTAAACCATGTCTGTGGTAGATAAACAATTAGCAGTTTAGGGTGAGGACACTTTGTCAGAACTGGGAAGGAGAGAAAAACTCATTAAGCTCCAAGAACTGTGGAGGATGGTGTATGTCTCAGAGTAACACTGGGATGACCTTGGGAATAAGTTGTGGTGAGTTTATCTAGTCAGTCAGTGAATTAGAGCATAGACAAAAGAATGTAAGAGTTACAAAATGGCACAATAGGAAGCCGTGCTCAGCAGGTCAGGCTGGAAGTGTACGGCACCTTCCAAAGGGAAAGAAGGGAAAATAAACATAGTAACACACACAAACTCAGCAGGCCAGGAAGCATCGATGGAAAAGAGCAAATTGTTGACGTTTCGGGCCAAGACCCTTCGTCAGGATGGGCCCTGATAGTGAAATAAGATTATCTTGTTTGTCAGCTAGTAACATATTTGGATTACTGATAGAGAGAAAAATAAAGTTTGCTGAATTTGTTGAATTTCCTTTCAAGTCCTGAAGGCTGGAAAGTACTCAGATTCAACCTAAGGTGTTCACTCTGTTTCTCTTAACCAAAATGCAGTCTGACCTGCCCAGTATTTCTGGTATCATTTGTTTTTATTTAATATTTGCATTAGCTAATGTTTGTCAGGCAACAGTCATTCTGCCGGTTTCACTAACAATTGCTCCTTCAGGTAGAGAAATTGCTTCCTCCTGTGTAGTTTTTTATTCTACAAACTAACCCCTCTCCCATTAGCCGACAGCGATTATAACCCAGCGGAAGACGAGACACGTGGAAGGCAGCTGAACTACAGCCGCAGTGTCACCACTTCAACCAGTGATCGGCCTCGCAGGCGGCCGGGGAGGCCTCGCAAGGTTTTGCACACAGAAGCGACATCTGCAATTGACGGTAAAATATGTTGCTGCACAGTCCTTGTGACTTGTGGGTTAAAATCTGGCTTCTCCTGTAATATATATGGTGTTTCTCAGCTTTTATATATGGTGTGCTTGCTTTTGAAGATCACTGACAGCACTAATTTTGCCACTTTATCCTTATTCTGAGAGAAAAGTTTTTGTTTCGTTAAAACAGTTGTTAAGTAGTGTTGCATAGTTTGAGATGATCAATAATATAATCATGAATGGATTGAGATTTAAAGGTAGAGTAGCAAATCTTACTCAAGTCAATGACCATTAAGTGGAACACTATACCGTGATAAGTATTGGAGGCATTGCTTATAACTCAAGACTGTCTTGGGTGGAATTAAACCACTCCCATTCTTTTTGATTGTTCTTGATTTGACTAGCCATGGAATGGTATTGTTACAACCAAACTGTTCTGGTCTGTTACTGGAGTCTCTGAAACCATTGCTGTGGTATTCCATTTACTAGGCATTGCCTCAGATAAGGTCTCTACCTCTTTTTATCATCTGGTCCTTATCTTGATTTTCATATCAGCCTAAAGTCCTTTACTCTCGTGCTTGTCACGTGATCTGATGTTTTAAATTTAGTCATTTCCTATTTCTTGCTACATGCTCTCAGTTGATCAATATAGGAGGTACTTCCACATAAGATTTCACTTTGCTTCATTGCGAGCCCTGTCTCTCTGACTGCAACAGTCTAACCCATCGCAACGAGGTGCAATGAATGTAAAAATCAAATTGTTTCACAGTGCTTCACCAGAATGTAAGCAAACAGAAGAGGCAGATGTCCAGAAGACATAAAGCTCAGTTATGGCCAGAAGAATTGAGCAATGTCTTTGAAGGTGTTTGAAATTAAAGGTTTAGAAAAGATTACACATCTTGGGCAGCTGTGGTGGTGTCAGAGTCCTGTAGGAGCATTAGAGTTGAAGTTCATTTGTATGAACAAAATTTGGAATTGATCTTGAATATATTAAAGTTACTGGTAAATGGAAGAAGGGAAATTAAAGAGGGCTTAGAAATACGGACGAAGGCACTGCAGATGGGCTGAGACAATGCAACAAGATGAGAAAATAAGATCTGGGGAATGAAAACTTCCCCTAGCATCAAATGACTTTGTGACTGCAAACATTAGTTTTCAATTTGTCCTCGACTAGGTGTTGTTGGCAGGATGGCCACAGTCAAACAACATGGTAGTGACGTATACGTGAGTGTCTCGATCAAATGTAGAGTTTGATGTGATAATTGGATCAAGTTTCAGCAACTGGAGAGGCAACAATAAAATTGTGAGTAGTTTCTACTCAGCTTCCCTTTATATTAATATATAGGGAATAGTCAACCATGTCAAAACCAAGCAAAAGGTGGAGGAGCAAAAAAAGGCTAAGTAACAGGATCTGGTTTGTGATCCACCAGAGACATCTAAATCATAGTGGTGATAGGGATAGAAAGCAAAGTTGAAGGTCAATAGAAAGCAAGTTTGGAAAAGAAGGACATTAGATATGGGAAGTACCAATTCGTCCATTAATTTTGATGAAGAATCTTGAAGATAGGATGCTAACTGTCTTAAAGGCATCAAATTGTGTCAAACCAGAAATTTGGCAATTCAACACTGATAAATTCAAAGCCATACTGATATATAAATCCAATGCACAAATCCACTCATCAGCACAATTTTACAATCCTCTTTTAGGTGTGAAATCTATTTGTTTGGCCCTGAATCGAACCTTAATTATTATGTGTAATTCACCAAGGTCATTTTTGTCTTCATTCCTAACGTGTCTCCATTCTTATTCATTATTCTCTTCTGAAACCCTCATTTACAGCTTTTGAATACCTCAAAGGAAACAATTTATGACTTGTATTTTTGTCGCACCACTCACAAATTTAGGATTCTTTAACTTCTGTGAGATACTTTTTGATATGTCTTCCATTTTGGAATGCTAGAAAACATGACAGCCTGTTTAGAAGCAGTAAGGCTCTGAAAATAACATTGAAGCCAATAACAATTTTAAACTGTTGTCGGATTTGTTTGAGAGATGAAAATTGGCTTTGTATGTTAGTGTTGGGATGAAATCCTTCCAGGAGGGAAAGATCAGCAAGTTAAATCTTTGAACAGAAAACGTAGTACTTAGAAATCTTTGCTTCTGTGCAATCCCTCTTTGACTTTGAAATTTGGAGCTTTGGTACAGCATTGCTGAATCTGTATAAATTATGTGCGAAGTGAGTTTTTACCCATGATCTCCGATGTAGATGTCAGATGGCAGTGTAGTGGCATCCACACCGGACTTCAAAGCGAATGCTCCCGGGGTCCGAATCTGGCCAGCTCCTTGCACACTTTCCATTTGTGCTGGATTGAGCATCAAGCTAGCAACTTTATCTCAAAAAAGACAAAAATGCTAAAGGAATAATAAGGTTGCCACCCAATGTGCAGAAAGGAACAACAATCTGATGTGGTTGCAAGTGCTATCATATAACCATATAACAATTACAGCATGGAAACAGGCCATCTCGGCCCTTCTAGTCAGTGCTGACGCTTACCCTTACCTAGTCCTACTGGCCCGCACTCAGCCCATAACCCTCCATTCCTTTCCTATCCATATACCTATCCAATTTTACTTTAAATGACAATACCGAACCTGCCTCTACCACTTCTACTGGAAGCTCATTCCACACAGCTACCACTCTCCGAATAAAGAAATTCCCTCTCGTGTTACCCTTAAACTTTTCCCCCTTAACTCTCAAATCTTGTCCTCTTGTTTGAATCTCCCCTACTCTCAATGGAAAAAGCCTATCCACGTCAACTCGATCTATCGCCCCTCATTATTTTAAATACCTCTATCAAGTCCCCCCCAGCCTTCTACGCTCCAAAGAATAAAGACCTAACTTGTTCAACCTTTCCCTGTAACTTAGGTGCTGAAACCCAGGTAACATTCTAGTAAATCTTCTCTGTACTCTCTATTTTGTTGATATCTTTTCTATAATTTGGTGACCAGAACTTTACACAATACTCCAAATTCAGCCTTACCAATGCCTTGTACAATTTTAACATTACATCCCAACTCCTGTACTCAATGCTCTGATTTATAAAGGCCAGCATACCAAAAGCTTTCTTTACCACCCTATCCACATGAGATTATACCTTCAGGGAACTATGCACCATTATTCCTAGATCACTCTGTTCCACTGCATTTTTCAATGCCCTACCATTTACCATGTATGTCCTATTTGGATTATTCCTACCAAAATGTAGCACCTCACACTTATCAGCATTAAACTCCATCTGCCATTGTTCAACCCACTCTTCTAACTGGCCTAAATCTCTCTGCAAGCTTTGAAAACTTACTTTATTATCCACAATGCCTCCTACCTTAGTATCATCTGCATACTTACTAATCCAATTTACCACCCCATCATCCAGATCATTAATGTATATGACAAACAACATTGGACGCAATACAGATACCTGAGGCACACCACTAGTCACCGGCCTCCAACCTGACAAACAGTTATCCACCACTACTCTCTGGCATCTCCCATCTAGCCACTGTTGAATCCATTTTACTACTTCAATATTAATACCTAATGATTGAACCTTCCTAACTAACCTTCCATGTGGAACCTTGTCAGAGGCCTTACTGAAGTCCATATAGCCAACATCCACTGCTTTACCCTCGTCAACTTTCCTTGTAACCTCTTCAAAAAATTCAATAAGATTTGTCAAACATGACCTTCCACGCACAAATCCATGCTGACTATTCCTAATCAGACCCTGTCTATCCAGATAAATATATATACCATCTCTAAGAATACTTTCCATTAATTTACCCACCATTGACTTCAAACTGACAGGCCTATAATTGCTAGGTTTACTCTAGAACCCTTTTTAAACAATGGAACCACATGAGCAATACGCCAATCCTCTGGCACCATCCCCGTTTCTAATGACATTTGAAATATTTCAGTCAGAGCCCCTGCTATTTCTACACTAACTTCCCTCAAGGTCCTAGGGAATATCCTGTCAGGACCCAGAGATTTATCCACTTTTATATTCCTTATAAGTGCCAGTACTTCCTCCTTTTTAATTGTCATAGTTTCCATAACTTCCCTACTTGTTTCCCTTACCTTACACAATTCAATATCCTTCTCCTTAGTGAATACCGAAGAAAAGAAATTGTTCAAAATCTCTTCCATCTCCTTCGGTTCCACACATAGCTGACCACTCAGATTTTCTAAGGGGCTAGTTTTATCCCTCACTATCCTTTTGCTATTAATATAACTGTAGAAACCCTTTGAATTTATTTTCACCTTACTTGACCAAGCAACCTCGTATCTTCTTTTAGCTTCTCTAATTTCTTTCTTAACATTCTTTTTACTTTCTTTATATTCCTCGAGCTCCTCATTTACTCCATGCTGCCTATATTTATTGTAGATCTCCCTCTTTTTCCAAAACAGGTTTCCAATATCCCTTGAAAACCATGACTCTCTCAAACTTTAACCTTTCCTTTCAACCTAACAGGAACATAAAGATTCTGTACCCTCAAAATTTCACCTTTAAATGATCTCCATTTCTCTATTACATCCTTCCCATAAAACAAATTGTCCCAATCCATTCCTTCTAAATCCTTTCACATCTCCTCAAAGTTAGCCTTTCTCCAATCAAAAATCTCAGCCCTGAGTCCAGTCCTATCCTTCTCCTTATTTATATTGAAACTAATGGTATTATGATCACTGGACCCGACGTGCTCCCCAACACATATATCCGTCACCTGACCTATCTCATTCCCTAACAGGAGATCCAACTGCCCCTTCTCTAGTCGGTACCTCTATGTATTGCTGCAAAAAACTATGCTGCACACATTTTACAGACTCCAAACCATCCAGCCCTTTTACAGAATGGGCTTCCCAGTCTATGTGTGGAAAATTAAAATCTCACACAATCACAACTTTGATCACAATCATGGAACCTCAGTTCACACTGGTTTAATGGTATTCATGTTGGCCTTCTCTAATTCCTGTTTTTTTTTTAAAAAAGCTTCAACTTGTGCAGTACTTTGCGGCATTCTAAATTGGTAATGTTCCAGTTGCCTATTCTCTCCTCCTTTTGTCAGCTTATTTACCTCTGTTGGCCTGCTAAATGTTAATTTGCAAAGTCCTCAACCCTGGTACAACATCAGAATCTTTCTGGCTCTCATCTATACTATGTTTTCATTGCTGCAGATGCACTATTAGCGACAGGGTCTGTACAACCACCTGTTCTATCCTGGAATTTCCTTTTGTAAATCCTTCCATCTTGTGTCATCTCTTCCTACCTTTTTAAAATCACCTTCTCAAATCAACATCTTGGACTCTCAGTCCTCCATTCTGGCTCCACTGAGTATCGGAATTCCACCTCAATTGTTTTTTTTTCTTTTGAATAGGAGCAGAAGTTGAGGCTCTTGTTACTTCTCAGTCCAACCCAATGGATCTGCAGACCTCTGAAGCAGCCAGTTCCACTGCACAAGAGAATGGGGATGTTCCAACACCCAGTGAGGTTGCAGAATCCGGGATCAGCCAGTCTGATTCTGAGAACAAAGATCCATCATCGAACACCAGCGAGCCATCTTACAAACACATGAGAAGGCGAGGCCGCCCACCTAAAAGGTTCGGCAGGAGGAAATACAGAGGGTACCTGGGCCGCAGGTAAGCCATCTGCTGCTTGAAATTGTTGATGCAGCGTTAAGAGGCCTGAAAATGCAGCATTCCTACACTCAAACTTCATCCTAGCAATAGGAGGGGGATATTTTGAAGTCGTTCAAATGGAAAAGTTTTTGAAGCACAGGACATCTTTGTATTTATACTTTAGTTCAACATCCATCAGGCTGTGAATGTGAATGCAGTTAGTTTAGAGAACCTAATGTTTCTACAAGAATTGCAGCTATCATGACTGAGTTCAAAGACACAGGTTCTCCAAAAAGTCCAATTGATAAACCCACTGAGATGTTTAATACATTTGGTGTTTGCCAGATCACTTATTCATGAAACTAATCTGCCAGATCCAGCATATCTGCTTCACATTGATTATTTGTCTTGCTTAAAATATATTTGATTAGATATCTTTTCAGTGAGATCATGTACTCAAAATAGTAACTTTTGGGCATCATTTGACATCTCTTCCCCCTTTGTCAGTAAATCCAGTTTTAGAAGCCATTAAGATGATTAAAGATACTCAGAAGTGTGTTGGCACTAATCCTGGGATTTTTCAATACCTTTACCACTGGTAATGCTAATTAAGTTATTTTTGAATGGAAGGTTAGTGAAACATATTTGTTTTCGCCTCCTCCACCTCCCGTATACAGGTTGAGCTCTCCTTTTCCGAAAACCTCCCAAATCCGAAATTTTTTGAGAGCTAAAATGATGTCACAAATGGAAAATTCCACAAGGTGCAGAGAAGGTTCCCAGCAGTGCACAGATTTCTGTGCACCACAGACAATTCACGTACCCTGTGTGGGGCCCTGTTGCTGACAGTTTGTTTTCAGCAATCATAGAGAAGTGACCTCATACCCTGAGTGGGACCCTGTTGCCAATTTTCTGCTGTCATCATAGCCGGATCTTCATGCATTACTTGCAATAATTACCATGTGTTTTGTGATTATTCTATGTTCTATGCTGTGAAGGTATTATTGGAAATGTCAGAAAAGGTACACAGTTATCCCTATGAGTAGTGAAAAGAAAAATAGGAAGCATTTGTTTATCTATAACACAAAGTCAAGTTGTTGGAAAAACTTCACAGCAGTGTAAATGTGAAGCTTCTGACAGATTATGCAGTGTTAGAATGACCACTGTCTACAACCTGAAGAATTAGACTGACAAACTGTTCTGTGTTGAAAGTAATGAACAGAAGTTAGTGAAAAATAGAAAAATACCACATAAAGCGAAAAATGAAGATCTTGGTTGTGTATTGAAAGAATGGATTTGTCAGCTTCATGTGCTGCTTAACGGTATGCTGATCATGAAACAAGCAAAGATTTATCACGCCAAACTGAGAGTTGAAGGTAATTGTGAATATTCAGCAGGCTGGCTGCAGGAATTTAAGAAAAGACACAGCATTAAATTTTTAAAGATTTGTGGTGATAAGGACTCTGCTGATTACAAAGCAGTAGAGAAATGCATTGAATTTGCCGATCGTCACTGATAAAAATCTAGCATGCTGGATGGCTGCACATGTGATGAACAATTGCAAGACGACGACTGCTTCAGAGTCAGGAATGACAGCGATGCCAAACAGCCACTGAATATCCACCTGGCCGGCCGACGTTGTGATAGCTTACCTATCTGATGGTTCAATGTGTACATTATTGTTTCATGCACAAAGTTATTAATTATGTAAAGCTACCTTAAGGGTATATGTATAAGCTATATATGTAATGTAAATTGACGTTCTATTTAGATTTGGGGTCCCATCCCCAAGCTATCTCGTTATATAAATGCAAATATTCCAAGATCCAAATCACTTCGGCCCAAGCAGTCTGTATAGGGGTACTCGACCTTCATAAACACATTAAAACTATAAAATGTATTCCATCAATAACCTCTTAATTCTACAATAATCACAAATCCCTGGTCTTGAAAATGGAGCTACGAGTTCTGAGGACAGTCGTATTGAAGTCTTTCTTGCAATCTATATTATTTGTAAAGTTTAGGAATAATAGCACAAAATGAGTGTGTGTGTGTACATGGAAAAAAATTAGAAACTTATTAAATTTTGAATACAAACTTCTTTTTTGTATGGGCACAAAGATACAATTACTATAGGTCAAGCAAGCCCCTGATGAGACCCCACCACTGCCGGATCTGTGGATCCCGCTTCCTAACACAAGAAGACTTGAGATTTCACATTGACTCTCATGAAGGGAATGATCCAGAACGTTTCAAGTGCTTGCAGTGCAGCTATCGTTGTAAGCGATGGTCATCACTCAAGGTGAGTGATAAGTTAAATGAACTTCTGGAGGTTTTGGAAACAACACTAAGTAGTGCTTCTCATCAGTTCAACTACACTTGCCTGTGTTAAATCCACTTCTTCACAGTTTTTTTTTTGTTTGTGATTTTTGTCAGCCAGCTTTTGTTAAGATGTGCTGTCAATTATTGCTGCAAAGGAGACAACTATTTACGCCAACACATTAATTGTGTAGTTACTCCCACTGCACTCATCATAACACCATACTTCTGTTTCCAGTATATACAACTCCTGCTTTGACAGTTGTTGTATTTTTCCTTTTAAATGATGCATTTTGGTATATAACATTTAATTCCTGAAAAACAAAAACTCTTCTCCAATCTAGTTTCTTTGCCCATATAACCCTTTCTTTGTGTCCTCTGATTTCTAGCTGTCCTAAGACTGGAAAATAGTTTCTATTACAACACGAGTGAATCTGCAGATGCTGGAAATAAATAAAAAAAACAAAATACTGGCAGGCGTTTCGACCCGAAACGTCATTATTACCTCCTCCCATAGATGCTGTCTGGCCTGCTGAGTTCTGCCAGCATTTTGTGTTTTTTATTAATAGTTTCTATTAGTTCACTCTCGTTAAGGTCACTCAATTTTGCAGTTATTTTTTCATAAGTCTCTTGGACTACACTGCTCTGAAGAGAACAGTCAAGTTTCTCCAATAAGTGAAATTCATTCTAGTACAATTCTCCACACACTGTCCAAGCTCTTACTAAAATTGTATTCCAGGAATTGTCCTTGGGAGCAGTGTTGGCCCTTTTGGCTCATTGACTCTACTCTGCCATTCTTTGGTCATGGCTGATTTTGTTATCCATCTCAAACCCATTCTCCTGCCTTCTCCCTGTAGCCTTTGATGTCCTTATTAATCAAGAACTAATCAAACTCCACTTTAAATATATGCAAATGACTTGTCCTCCACAGCTGTCCATGGCAATGAATTCCACACATTCACCACCGGCTGGCTAAAGGAATTTTTCCTTGCCTCTGTTCTGAAGGGACATCCTCCTATTCTGAAGCTGTGTGCTCTGGTCCTAGACACTACCACTATTGGAACCGTCTTCTCCACCTGCACTCTATCAGTATCTGTTAGATTTCAATGAGATGCCCCTCATTCTTATGAACTGTGGGCAGAGGAGGTGGGGTGGCCCTGAGGAATGAGATTCAGTCCTTTGCAAGGGGGGGACATAGGATCAGGAGAAGTGGAGTCTGTGTGGATAGAATTGAGGAACAGTAAGGGCAAAAGGACCCTAATGGGTGTTGTCTATTGGCCACCAAACAGTAGCATGGATATTCGGTGCAAGTTGAATAGGGGGTTAACATTGGCATGTGGCAAAGGTAATGTCGCAGTAGTTATGGGGGATTTCAACATGCAGGTGAACTGGGAGAATCAGGTTGGTGCTGGACCCCAGGATGGGGAGTTTGTAGAGTGCCTAAGGGATGCATTCTTGGAACAGCTTGTACGAGAGCTGACCAGGGACAAGGCTATTCTGAATTTAATGTTATATAATGAACAGGATTTGATAAGCGATCTTGAAGTAAAGGAGCCATTAGGGGGTAGTGATCATAATATGATAAGTTTTTATCTGCAATTTGAGAAGGATAAGGGCAGCTCGGAGGCGTCAGTATTGCAGTTGAACAAAGGAGACTATGGAGCCATGAGGGAGGAGCTGGCCAAAGTTAACTGGATGGATATCCTAGCAGAAAAGACAGTGGAACAGCAATGGCAGGTATTCTTGGGAATAATGCACAAGGTGCAAAATCAGTTTATCCCCCGGAGAAGGAAGGATTCAAAGGGAGGAAAGGGGCCACAGTGGATGACAAAAGAAGTCAGAGATTGCATAGCATTTTAAAAAAAAAGGAAGTATGACAGAGCTAAGGTGGGTGGGAAGGCAGATGATTGGGAAATTTTTAAGAAACAAACAGAACTTAACTAAAAAGGCAATACGGGGAGGAAAAAATGAGGTACGAACGCAAGCTAGCCAGGAATATAAAGGAGGATAGCAAAAGCTTTTTTGGGTATGTGAAGAGAAAGAAGATAGTTAAGAACAGTGTTGGGCTCTTGAAGAATGAATTGGGTGAAATTGTTATGGGAAACAGAGAAATGGCAGAAGAATTTAATAAGTACTTTAGATCTGTCTTCACTAAGGAAGACACAAGCAATCTCCCAGATGTATGGATGGGCCAAGGACAGGGTGACAGAGGAAATGAAACAGATTGACATTAGGAAGGAAACAGTGATGAGTAGACTGATGGGACTGAAGGCTGACAAATCCCCAGGTCCAGATGGTCTGCATCCTAGGGTACTAAAGGAGGTGGCCCCGGAAATTGAGGATGCATTGGTTATCATTTTCCAATGTTCCTTAGATTCAGGATCAGTTCCTGAGGATTGGAGAATGGCTAATGTTATCCCACTTTTTAAGAAAGGAGGGAGGGAGAAAACAGAGAACTATCAACCTGTCAGCCTAACATCAGTAGTGGGGAAGATGCTAGAGTCCATTATTAAAGATGAAATAGTGGCATATCTAGATAGCAGTGATAGGATTAGGCCGAGCCAGCATGGATTTACCAAGGGTAAATCATGCTTGACTAATCTATTGGAGTTTTTTGAGGATGTAACCAGGAAGTTAGACAAGGGAAATCCAGTGAATGTAGTGTACCTCAATTTTCAGAAGGCATTTGATAAGGTCCCACATAGGAGATTGGTGGGTAAAATCAAAGCTCATGGCATTGGGGGGAAGACATTGACATGGATAGAAAACTGGTTGGCAGATAGAAAGCAAAGGGTAGTGGTGAATGGGTGTTTCTCGGAATGGCAGGTGGTGACTAGTGGGGTGCCACAGGGCTCGGTATTGGGACCGCAGCTGTTTACGATTTACGTCAACGATTTAGATGAGGGCATTGAGAATAACATCAGCAAGTTTGCTGCTGATACTAAGCTGGGTGGCAGTGTGATGTGATGAGGATGTTAGGAGAATTCAGGGTGACTTGGATAGACTGAGTGAGTGGGCAGATACGTGGCAGATGACGTTTAATGTGAATAAGTGTGAGGTTATCCACTTTGGGAGTAAAAACAGGAAGGCAGATTATCTGAATGGTGTAAAGTTAGGTAAGGGAGAAATACAAAGAGATCTAGGAGTCCTTGTTCATCAGTCACTGAAGGTGAATGAGCAAGTGTAGCAGGCAGTGAAGAAGTCTAATGGAATGTTGGCCTTTATTACAAAGGGAATTGAGCAAGGAAACCTCTTGCATTTGTACAGGGCCCTGGTGAGACCACACCTGGAGTATTGTGTACAGTTTTGGTCTCCAGGCTTAAGGAAGGACATCCTGGCTGTAGAGGAAGTGCAGCATAGATTCACAAGGTTAATTCCTGGGATGTCAGTACTGTCTTACGCAGAGAGGTTAGAGAGACTGGGCTTGTACACGCTGGAATTAAGGAGATTGAGAGGGGATCTGATTGCAACATATAAGATTATTAAGGGATTGGACAAGATAGAGGCAGGAAATATGTTTCAGATGCTGGGAGAGTCCAGCATGGTTTGAGAATAAGGGGTAGGACATTTAGGACGGAGTTAAGGAAAAACTTCTCCCAGAGAGTTGTGGGGGTCTGGAATGCACTGCCTCGGAAGGCAGTGGAGGCCAATTCTCTGGATGCTTTCAAGAAGGAGCTGAGTAGGTATCTTATGGATAGGGGAATCAAGGGATATGGGGACAAGGCAGGAACCGGGTATTGATAGTAGATGATCAGCCATGATCTCAAAATGATGGTGCAGACTCGAAGGGCCAAATGGTCTACTTCTGCACCTATTAGCTATTGAACTGCTGTGGGTACAGTCCCAGAACCATCAAATGCTTCCCATACATTAATATTTTCATTCCCAGGGTCATTCTGAACCCTCTCCTATGTCGGCACATCCTTTCTTAGATAAGGGGCCCAGAGCTGCTCACGATACTCTAATGTGGTCTAAACAATGCCTTATGAAATAAATCTCTATGAACTGTCTGAAGATTATATTTTTTCTTCCTCTTCCATCTCAACCCCACCCCACATTCTAACCAACGCCACAATTGTGCAATGTTGCTGTGATCACTCATGAACTGTCGCTGATAGAGCAGGACACTGTGTTGGAGGGTTGGGCTCAGATGATAGGTCAGGATCCAAGCCCAACCCACTCCAGTGAAAATCCTCTGGTTACAAGGATCCTGTGTAGAAGACTCTGTTGCCCTATAGCGAATGCAGGTCTTTTGTGCAGAGTTTCCTGTTATCTGACTAATTGGCCATGTTATTTAGGACTAAAGATGACAGGAATAGGAAATGGGGGCATGTTGTTTCTAGAGGTGTGGGTGATTTAAACAATTCGAGATAGGGGTCTTCAGTTCTGGATAGATCAGAGGAGCTGGAATTTTTCTGAATAGATTGAGGGTACCCAAAATTGTCAAGGTAGAGGCATGTTAAAAAGGAACTAGATAAGTGCCTGAAAAGAGGGATTGTAAGACTTTGGAGAGATGGACTGGCTGGATTGCTCTCGCAGAGAGCCAGTATGGATCCAGAGAACCAAGTAGTCTCCTTCCATGCCATATCAACAGGGCTGCTGTGATACTCTGAGCTATAAGATGTAAAGTTGGTCATTTGTGGTTTGAACTAAATATGGTTAAAGAAGTGATATACACCCAGAGTTTGTCTGGATTGCTACCTAGTATTCACATCATGGCAAGAGAGTGGTTGCAAGTATTGAGGAAAGGGAAATTTTGAGTGATATAATTCAAGTTATGTTGAATTAAGTCTTATCTCACAAATGAGCCCAATGAAGACTTGGTGTCGGTTTGTGCTTTGCCTCTGCTAAGTAGTTCTAGTTCATTCAAGAGCAGCAGGAGAGATAATTACATATATTCACAGTTTGACTGCATGTTATGCAACCATTGGAAATGGATTAAAAGAGAATGAAAATACATTTAAAATGACGGACTTCTTCAATACATATCCTTCTGTTTTATTATGACTGTCCGACAGGAGCACATGTTTAATCATGTTGGAACAAAGCCATACAAATGTGAGGAATGTGATTATACGAGTGTTTACAAGAAGGATGTTCTCAGGCACTCTTCAATTCACACAAAGGAGCGGTGAGCTAAAGCACAAACTTGTCTCTTGCAAACTGTGGTTCCGCATTGGTTTGAGCTTTCCTATTCTTAATTCTAAATATAAGAGATTAAGGGAAGGGACTGTTTGGATTAAGGATAAAGTGTATGGGAGTTCTATCTCTAAATCCAAAGATTAATTCTACTCATTTTCTGACCATTTTCCAACATTATTATAAGTGTTACACTTGCTAAAATAACTAGCATTACTACAACACAAATTGGGCTAAAGGTGAAATTAAAACCAGAAACTGCTAGGGATATGGAGCACATTAGGCTGAATCTGTAGAAATACTAACAGAATGAATGCTGCAGCGGAATGACTTTGCATCAGAAAGGGCTTATCTCCAGACTGGTTTTAATGTTATAGATATATTTTGTATTTTCAAGCTCTGACCGGGCATTGTCAATCATGCAAGTGTTTGTGGAGATCCATTTGAGAAAACCACCTAATAAAAGATGTACAAGTGCCATCATGCTTTTAAGGCAGGAAGCCCTACAAGCAGACCGGATATGCTTGCTTTCTTTTTCCCAGAGAATATTTAATTTTGTCTGACCTTTTGTTTTCTTTTTCTTCCTTCCTAGAAAGAAGAAAGCTGATTTGGTAAGTGTTCATTAAGCATTAGCAAGGTCTAGGTAGAGCTTGGGTAATTTAACATTTGTTTTCATATTTTTTATATTCCCCTTTTTACTACTAGCATTCGAATGGCATTGTAATAGGAAAAACTGAGCATTTGGATGTGACTTCAGTTCATTGTTTGCTAATTGCTACCTCTATTAATTGGAACAAATTTGACGGGGATGGGAATCAGTGATGCGTCAGAGGATGGGGCTGTTGGTGTACAGGTAGATTCAATGTTTAGAGAGGCGGTGAGGAAGGATAGACAGTGGAAAGGGAAAAATTGCAGTTAGTGGAATGGATTGAAGTGCGCCTAGTATAATGCATAAAAACATCAAGAGCAAGGGTGATGAACTTTGAACATGGGTCAGTACATGAAACTACAATGTTGTAGACATAACAGAGACTTGGCTGTCACAAGGGCAACAGTGGCTGCTGGATTTTCTGTGGCTTGGATGTTTTAAAATGGACAGGGAGGAATGTAAGAGGGTCGAGGAAAGGCATTAATAATCAAGAATAATATCACAGCTGCAGAAAGGGAGGACACCACGGAGGGATTGTCCACTGAGTTGGTGTGTACGTGGAGGTCAGAAATAGAAAGGGAGCAATCAGACTTGAGAATGGCGACATGGGAGGGAAGGATTAGATTGAACTTAAAGTAGGTTAAAAGATCAGCATAACATTATGGGCCTGTACTGTGCTATGTTAAATTGATTCAAACAGTAGTGAGAGCGAGGGGGAGAAATGGATTCTGGCTTGTATCTGAAAACCTGATGCCGTGGAAATGATCTCTTAATGGCCGCATGTTGTGTTTATGCTTCATGTTAGACTTCTGTTCCAATTGAAGCTACAATGGGGAGAATTTCCCTTATTTACTGATCTTTAAGAAGGATCTCTATTTTTCTTGCCCTGTTTTACTGATGTAATCACATCCCAAACTTATATGCAAAAATTCTTTTCATGATCTCTTCTGAAGTGATTGATTATATCAAATCTGCACAAAGAATACCCAATAGATTACAATAATTCAAGAAGAATAAACCATTACCTCCATTTTGGGCTGGTAAATGCAAACTTTTTTTTAAAAAAAGTTGGAAAAACCCTCTCCAACCACAATGGGTCTTGGAAGAATATTTAGTGTTCTAAAAATCTAAGATGAAATCTTGCATGTTTGTTTGAGAATGTTAGTAGTGATAGTAGTTTCAGGTAATGAAATAAAAATGGCGCAAGAAGTCTACTTCGCCTTCTGTTTTGTTAATGTGATGTATGTTGAAGTGTAACTAAATGTATTTTGAAAGCCTGTGAAGGATAAAGGAAGAGCTTTATTCAGGGCAATACTAAATTAAGGTAGGCAACAACAGGCCACAATCAATCATGGAATTGGAGCCAGGTTCAAACTGTTATTACTTTACAAAAAAAATCTCACACTTCCTGTAAGTGTTAAGAAGTAACAATTACTTCTGTCATATTGAGTTGTGTTTAATCATGATTACATTAATTGTAATTGGGTCCAGATTTCTTTTAACTACCCTAATTAGCAATTTGGGACATGTGACTAAATCTGTGTTAGTCTTGAGAGAAGGCACAGCTCCAATTCAAGCATAAATTTGGAGAAATTGTACTTAGTAAATTTTGCAAAATGAAGTTTGGACTTTCTCCCACTGGCAGTGGACTTGCTCTTTCTTCAGTTCCTGTACTTGTCTTCTTCACAGAATGACAGCTCATGAAAGGCCATTTGATTCATTGAAGGTTTATTCTCTTTATGTTTCAGAATCTGTTTAGTCCCTAAACCTAATAATGCAATGCCATTTCTCTTCCTCCTGTTAAGATTGAAAAGGATTTTTTTTTTACTCAAACAACTTGGTATTGTGAGTGTGGAATGCTCTTCTGGGTAAGGCTGTAGAAAATAATCACCTAATTTTTGTGATTCCTTATCCCTTTTTTTAAAAACTGGTCATGCCTGGAAAAACTAATCTGGATATTCTGACTGAGCTGTACAGTTTGGGTTTTAATTGAAGGACTGTATCTTAATATGATTTAATGCAGTTAAATCTCCACTGCATAGTTTCCACTGTGTAGCAAATTCTGTGTTTTTAAAAAAAATCCTTGTTTAGTATAAGTTCATCCTTTATGTTTGAATTGTCCCTGCAGGTGCCCAAGGTGAATTCCTACCCTTGTCCTGTTTGCTATCGGGTCTATCCCATGCAGAAGAGACTAACACAGCACTTGAAAACACACAGTGCTGAGAAGCCCCATATGTGTGATAAGGTTTGAGCATGTCTTCTATTGTTCTAACTGCTCAAAAAATTCTTGTAAATTGCTCACACTTTTTTGTTGTTAGATTAAAGTCCACCTTGATATACTTTGTGTGTGATTATATACTTTTAAATTGATCATTACCTTGCTAAAGCACTTTTGGGGGGATAATAAAACTAAGATGTACATAGCAAGTGACGAGACCCCAAGGAATACGAAGTGACCAATTTGTCCAGTGATTCCTGAAAGTAGCAGCACTAGTAGTTAAAAGGTGAGTGAGAACATGTAGGATGCCTGCTATTATTAGCTTGGAGGTAGATTAGAGATTGGAGATTAAAGTTCAACTTAAGTATCTGGTAGAGTAGAGGGTACACTTCTGGTTGCCCACGAAGGAGAATATGATTACACTTTGAAGGATACAGAAGAAATTCAGCAGGATGTTGCCCAGACTAGATCCCATCACTTTTGAGGAAAGATTGGATACACACCATTCTTTTGTGTTGGAGTGGAGGAAGTCAGGGACCTGATTGAGATGTACAGTATTAGATAGGATAGATGCAGTAACTTTCCCACAGCAGAAGTGCCCAAAACCAGAAGGCAAATGTTTCAGTTAAGAGGTGTGATATTTGGAGGATAGCTGAGGAAGAACATGTGTTTAGAATCAGCTCTGAGGGGGTGGTCGATATACAGTAGGTGTTTAAGATACTTTCGGTATCAGGACTGTGCTGAGTGCTGGAATGTAAGATTGGTATGGATTCATTAGTTGAAAAGAATATGGTGGGCTAAAGTGGTTGCTTCTATACTGCACACTCATGATTCTGACATTCAGTGGAATGCAGGTTTAGACCGTGTGACCTGTTTTACACTCAAACCTTTTTATTACAGTGTGGAAAATCATTCAAAAAGAGATACACCTTCAAGATGCATCTACTAACCCACATTCAATCTGTTGGGAACAGCAGGTAAGCCTGATGTCCAGAGCTACATTGCAACACAGGATACCACTGAGCTGGACCATACTGCTGGTTAAATGTGCTAATGGATTATGAAGATGTTCTATACAATGGTAAAACCTAAGACCCCCCCCCCCCTTTCCGAAGTTCTAGGAGTAGCAAGGTGAAATATTTTATTCATATATAAAGGATAATAAACTTTAGGAATAGGTTACTTTAGGAATCGCTTCAATGCAGCAACAAAGTTGTGTATGCCTGAAGTATTCTCAGCAATTTTAGTGACATGTCTTTGGATGAAAGTATTAGCTTTAGAGAGAATGAAGCATGTAATTACCTGAATTCTAAGAGTTGCATTACACAGTAATAAACACAAGAGATTCTGCAGATGCTTGAAACCTAAACCAGTCTTTATTTTAGGTTTCCGGCATCTGAAGTCTTTTTTTTATTTTCTGTAGCATTCTGAATGATTACATCTTCCAGTCATTCACATGTTTGTGGTAGGCAGCATCAATAGAAATGAATAAACAGTTGATGTTTTGGTCTGAGACCCTTCTTCAGGGCTGTAAAGGAAGGGGGAAGAAGCTAGAGTAAAAAGGAGGGTGAAGGGGAAGGAGCACTAGCTAGAACACAATGATGCTATATAAATAAGGGTAGGATTCTCTGGAACTTGGAAGTTGCTAGATATTTAATTGACAGTTTCAAGTATTAGGTAGATGTTTCAGTTTTCAATTTTTATTGCTTTTAATTATTTTGATTGCTTTAAAGCTTTGATGGGTAAAATTTGAGACATGTAAAAACTGAAAGATTAGATTAGCTTTATTTGTCACATGTACATTGAAACATAAAGTGAAATACACTGTTTATGTCATTGACCTGCACAGACCAGGGATGTGCTGAGGGCAGCCTGCAAATGTCACTGTGCTTCCAGAGCCGCCATAGCAGCTCCCAGCTTACTACCTGTACGTCTTTGAAATAAACGTTGGAGTAAACAGGAGCACCCAGAGGATGTGTGATGAGAGAAATATGAGGCATTGAAGGGTAATTCAAATGTAAAAAGAAGTTTGTATAGAAAGACAGTGGAACACCAGTACTAGGAAATGAATCGAAAACTTAAAAAAAACATTTTTGCCATAACAATTAACCTGAGTTTACTTCAAATGATTTTGTATGATTATATATCTGGCAGCAGAAGGTGTCGATGCACTTGGTAAATATTGTTTTCTGTCTTATGGTTGTGCATTTACTTTAACTTTTGGGAACCTTGTGTCTCATGAGTTCTCAGTATTGTTTGTATAGTTGGTAGGGAAATGTGCTGCTGAACTTTAGCCAAGATAATCTGATAATCCAGTCAAAATTAGCAGTGGGTGAGGGGGTGGGGGCTTCACTGCCATTTTCCCCCAGACAGTAACTGGCTGCACAGATAGCCCAGTCAGTGGTAGATCATAGAGGTTGGGCATAGTTAGACTGGAAGGCTGAGGTTAGCAGTCAAAGAATAATAGAACTGACAGTGCTACTTTGAAAAATAATTAGTTTATAAAAGATAAATGTCAGGAGCTATAACGTAGTTGTGAAATTGATGAATTGCTATCCAGTGACATAGATAGCATGTGTTCAAACCCTGCCAGGACAGCTTGGAAATTTAAAACTGGTTGATTAAGTCAGTCTTGCATTTAAGACCATAAGACTTAGGAGCAGGATAAGGCCATTCAGCCAATCAATTGTGGCTGATTTATTATCCCTCTCAATTCCATTTTCTTACTTTCTCTCCTAACCTTTGATACCTTTACTAATCAAGAATCTTATCCACCTCCACTTTAAATTTACCCAATGACTTGGCTTCCAGCAGTGTGTGGCAATGAATTCCACAGATTCACCACCTTCCAGCTAAAGAAATTCCTCCTCGTCTCTGTTCTAACAGATGTCCTTCTATTCTTAGACTGTGCCCTTTGGTCCTAAACTCCCCCACTATAGGAAACATCTTCCCCACATATACTCTATCTAGGCTTTTAAGTATTCAGTAAGTTTCAATGAGATTTCCACCCTCCCCCATTCTTCTAAACTCCAGTGAGTACAGGGTAAAGGGTAGTATTGGAAATAGTTCCCCTAAAACTGCCAGACTGCTATGAAAGTCCATCTGATTCCCCAATGTTCTTTGGAGAGGGATCCTGCCATCCTTTACATGATCTGGTCCTCATATGACCATAGTCCCAAAGCAATGTGTATTGAGTCTGAAATAGGTGATTAAGACATTCAAGATCAATAAAGATGGTAATAAATGTTGATATTGCCAATGGTGAACAGAGAGTCTAATTATTTTTTTGTAAATTGAGACAGTGAGCAGCATTCATTTTAATACATTTAATCTTTGTTCTGCTTTATAGATTTAAGTGTGAGTTCTGTGATTACATCTGTGAAAATAAGAAGCTTCTTCTCAATCATCAGCTTTCACATACCACAGATAAACCATTTAAATGTGATTTCTGCAAGTATTCCACTATCAAAGAAGACTTCCTGGTTTCTCACGTTGCCATCAAACATACAGGTGCGTTTATGGGTGGGGATTTCTTACTGCAATTTCAGTACTTTTCCTCCTGCCAAGAAGTTCCAGGAAGCAGGAAGGTGCTTTAAATGAAAATTCTCTGGTCTGCCTTTGTTCTTCCTCACAAAGCAGTGGCAAAGTCTCAGGACTATTTAGAATTTAGAAAGATAATGCAAGGCAAATCTTTATTTTAGTTTTCATTTTTCAATATATTTGAGCAATTATGAGAATTTAGCTATCTTCTCAAACTGTAAAAAAAAAACAAGATTACGATGTATGACATCACTTCAATAGGTTTGAGCAATTCCATATTTTTTTTCTTGTAGCATGAAGAGGGTAATTGAAATTTTAACAAGTTGTAAACTTTCATCTGTCAAAATGAAAATACAGGAAATACTCAGCAGGTGAAGAAGAAGCATTTTGACTTTTCAATCTTAATGCCTCCAAAAGAACACTGAGTCACCCTAAAATCCTTTGTGAAAGTTGGATAAAGGTCCATCTTCAGCTGCAGAGTTCACAGGAGAGTATTGAGAGTTTCCCTTCAACACCAAGTTCTATCAGTTAGAAGAGGCATATTCTATTCATCTGTTCCAGGTTCTCATAGCTGCCATCATTTACCCTTGTAAGTTGGGTCTCTGCAGCCAGCTCTTAAAGGGGGATATCACAAGATGAGCAATATTCTCCCATTTGTAAGGGAATGCTGCTATTGAATGACTGTTCCACTGATTTGAGGGGATGGGGTGTTAGGGAATATTGGGGATCCAAGGGCTTTAGTTAGACTAGTGTCTAGAGGGTAGTGGAGGCAAAGATGCTGAGACCAGTTAAGGATTACCTAGACAAGTACATGAATTGCCAAGCATAAAAGGTTGCAACCAAGTGCTAGTAAATTGGATCAGTATATGCTGGTATTTGCAAATGTTACTCCATTCTTTAAAAAGGGAGTGAGGCAAAAGACAGGAAGTTATAGGAAAGAGCCTCATTTCAGTAGTTAGGAAGATGCTGGATTCCATTACTTTGAGGCCTTCCTAGGACGGGTTTGACCATGGATGTTGCACCCCAGCTGTCTAGGTGCACAAGCCTGGGCAGTTTGATATGGAGAGCAAGCTGTTGCCCATGTAGCAAGCTCCCCCTCCCCACATATCTGATGAATGCAAAGGAACGGCAGAGATTGATACAGCTTGACCCTAACGGTGTTGCGTGTTGAACTCAACATCGGACTATCTTAGGTATTCCAGCTGTGTATTTTTCCCTCCGGGTTTACTCCCAAAGCCTTCCTCATGAGTGGGTATAGCTGCAAGACAGCAGAGGTTTGAAATCAGTTTTCCTTCTCCTATGAGTTGCCAACCATGGCTGATGAACCCCATCTGCCCAAAGCAACTGGATTTAAGGCACCAGTAACCTGACTTTGCCCTTTCTCCTGTCAGTAGAAACTGTTCCATTGGGCTTAGTAGCTTGTAGAGATCAGGAGCTGAACTTGGTTGTCAGAAGCTACTTCAGGTGCACGCCATTGGGAGCATTTAATAGGTAATGGGAGCTTATCCTCATTCCAACCCTGGCTATAAGAACCAGATTTCATTATTCAGGATGAGGTTTTGTGGTACTCAGAGGCACATGATAAAATAGGTCAAAGTTGGCATGGTTTCCTTAAGGGGAAATCTTGCCTGACAAGTATGTTGGAATTCTCTGAGGAAGTAACAGGCAGGGTAGATAAAGGAGAGTCGATGGATGTTGTTAACTTGGGTTTTCAGAAAGCTTTTGACGAGGTGCCGCACATGAGGCTACTTAACATAAGAGCCTGTGGTATTATAGGAAAGGTACTAGCGTGGATAGAAGATTGGCTGACTAGCGGAAATAAAGAGGGAATTTTTTGGTTGGCTGCTGGTGACTCATGGTGTTCTGACACAGTCAGTTTTGGGACAGCTTCTTTTCGAGTTTTATGTCAATGAATTGGATGATGGCTTTCTAGCCAAGTTTGCAGATGATACAAAGATAGTTGGAGTGGCAGGTAGTGTTGAAGCTGACAGTTTGATTAGGACTTAGACAATTAGGTGAATGGGCAAAGTGGCTGAAGGAATATAGTGTAGGGAAATGTATGATCATGCACTTTGGTGGAGGGGGCCAAGGCATGGATTATTTTCTAAATGGAGAATGTTCAGACATCAGAGATGGAAAGGGACTTGGGAGTCATGCAGGATTTCCTAAAGGTTAACTTGCAGGTTGAGTTGGTAAGGAAGGCAAGTGCAATTTTAGCATTCATTTTAAGAGAATTGGAATATAAGAGCAAGGATATAATGCTGAGACTTTATAAGGCTTTGGTTAGACCACACTTGGAGCATTGTCAGCAGTTTTGGGCTCTTAAAGATGTGCTAGCACTGGAAAAGGTTCAAAGGATTTTCACGAGAATGATTCTCAGAAGGAAAGAGTTAACATGGGAGTGTTTGAAGGCTCTGGTCCAAGAAAAATAGTGGGGGGAGGGGGGGAGAGAGGGGGAAGAACCTTATTGAAACCCAGATAGTGGATGTGAAGATGATGTTTCCTATAGTATGTGAGTCTAGAACCATAGGTAAGACAGACTCAAAATAGGTCATCCCTTTAAAACAGAAATGAGTAGTAATCTCTTTAGCCAGAGGATGGTGAATATATTGAATTCATTTCTTCTTTGGAGGCTAAGTCATTGGGTGTATTTAAAATGGAGGTTGATAGCTTTGTGATTAGCAAGGGCATCAAAGGTTATGGCGAGAAGGTAGGATTATGGGGTTGAGAGGGGTAATAACTTTGGTCCAATGTTCTATAGATGACCTGTTCCTGAGCTCAATGACTGCATACTGAAAATGCTTATAAAGTGAATATTCTTGGTGATAGAGGGCTATGGAGATTGTGCAGAATGACAGGAAGTTGCTTAGGATATGCAGTCCATAGATGCCTGCATTTTTTTTTTTTTGAAGAGGCCTACAAATAGAGGCTAGTGCTGTCTCTGCACCACCTTTCTTGTGGGCTAAAATACATGAAGGCCCTACTTTATAATGGAGCTTAGTTAACTTCTCCAATGCAACTTTGAGCAGAAGGGTGAGATGCTGCAGAAATCAACAACTACGCATGATCCTGAGGCTAAGGCTGAGATTGACCTTGAACTCCATAGCCAAGGGTGGCACAATCGTATTGCAGTTAGCAGAATTACATTACAGCACCAGCAATCACCAACTGAGTTTCTATTCCCACCACTGTCTGTAAGAACTTGATATGTTTCCCCATGACTGTGTGTTTTTCCTGTGGTGATTTGGTTTCTTCCCACATTCCAAAGACGCCCACAACTTAATAATCCCAAGTGTATGTGCTGCATTCCTGCTGGAAACCTGGCAGCTCTTGCAGGCTGCTCCAGCACAATCCTCAGACTGTGGTCGTTAACACAAAATGTTCATGTGACCGATAAAGCTTATCTTTAACAGAACCCAACATTTCACTAAGGAGAAAGAATTAAGATTGCATACAGGCCTTTTTTAAATATGTTTCCCTCAAAACCACGTGTAATAAAATTTGATTGTATTTGAATTAAATAGGCACTTGTCTTTTCAAACTGGGGAGATTCAAAGTTAATCATAGTGAAGTGTTTTGGCCATTTCACTCTAGTATATTTTATTTAGTGGAGTTTTAGCCCGTGAGAAAAGGATCAAGAGGAGATGCAAACATGCAAAGTAATGTTCTATATTGCACGCCATGTTGTGTGGCTTTGTAACTGCAAAGCAATTTCTAGGCTATTCATCTGAAACAACTGCCTCTCATCAGGACAGCTGTTAAGTAATTACTTTCGAATATTAAGACAGACACAGTCTCTATTTGGTCTCTGTGGCACATAAGGTTTGCCCCATGATTTAATAAAATCATGGCTGAAATTCTGCAAACACATTTTCCTACCCAATCCTTATATTCTTTGATTTCTCCATTGTCCAAAAGTTTTCAGCACATAGAGAAACAATGCTGCATGCTCTCTGAATGAAGACATTTTTGCTCAACACATTCACAAAAACCAGATCACTTGAGTTTGACCCCTCAGTTTTAGCTCCCAATAATCTCTTGGCACCATCCTGTTGAACCTTGAAAGAATTGTTTCAATAAGATCATGTTTCGTTATTCAATACACCAGAGAATATAGACTTGACCTCTGAGACAGACCCCATTTCCCATGAATTAATCACTCTTCTGCTCCTTCTAAAGTAAGCATGTACCTCCTAAAGGACACCAAAACTGTACAGCACTTCCAAGTATGATTTTGCTGTAAATTACAACAACCTTGCTGATTCAATCCAATCTGGCAATAAAAGTTAAATGTGCCAGTTATCTCTCTCATTTCCAGCTACACCTGTACAATAATTTTGAGATTTGTGTACAAGACCTTGCAACTTTTTACAACTCATACTGAAATGGGTAATTTCATGTTACCTGTCTCCTTCTTGCCTAGTCACGCCTCTGTTTCTATGAACCTATATTCCTTTCTGACTTTGCCATGTGCTTTCCCACTTGCAATTTATTTAAAACCCTTTAGGATTTGTAAGCAAAATCAAAAGGAAGAGTTCATTCAGCTTGTGTGGTGAAATTGAAGAGATTGAGCATTGTCAGTTCAATGATGGGCTTAATGATACACTGAGAGATAGTTTAGTTTGTGGAATCTTACAAGAAAGAATGCAAAAACAACTCCTAACTGAAGCACAACTTACAATTAAAAGAGCAGCTGAAATTGCTGTATCAATGTAAACCCAGCCAGAAACACAATTGAGTTGCAGGCAGGAATGAAAGTGAGCATGAGCAAAATTGCAACATCAAACAGAAACCTGCTTGGCTGAATAAATTGTGTCACCACTGTGGCAGGGGCTCACATATACCAGACCAATGCAGTTTTAAAGGCAAAACTTTTAGAAAATACAAAGTAGGACACATACAAAGAGCATGTCAGGCAGACAAAAATAAATGGACTTCACAGGGAAGATTTAAAAAGTCAAATTGCAGTTCCAAAGAATGCACTAATCAGTAAGCTGTTGATGGAAAATCTGATAATGATGAGAGTGTCACAGGTCTGGATAGCCTTGAGATTTATAATGTGAAAACTAATAAGAAACAAGCAGTACAGCTTCCACCAGATGTGAATGGCAAATTAATTAAAATGGAATTGGACATTGGCTCGGCTGTTTCAGTCATTCCACAAAATGAGTTTGAACAGCATTTCAAGGATACTGAACTGAAGCCTGCAGATATCCAAATAGGAACTTGTACTGGTGAAAAGATAACTGCTGTGGGAATAACATTTGTGATAGCAAAATACAGCAACCAACAAATCACATTGTGCTTGTATGTGGTAAAAACAAGAGGGCCAGCATTGTGGGGCCATGATTAACTGAGACATCTTTCTTTTTCTATTATTATTATTATTATTATTAATAATAATAATAATATCAACAAGATTAATGCATAGTGGGATTACAAACTTACAAATTTAAACTGAATATAAAAGGATACACAAGCAATAGTTACAATATAGCTAAGTCTTCCCAAATCATGAATGATACCGATATCATATAAACAAAGCAAAACTACATATATCATATGTAAAAAAAAAGAGAAAAAGAAAAAAAAATTTAACCCTAAGAAAAACTGATCTAACAACCTAATAACTAATAAAGAGAAAAAGAAGAAAAAAAAGAAAAAAAATAACGAATAATGGGCTGTTTATAGTATCTATTAAAAAAGTACAAAATCATCAGTGTCGCCAACTCCAATCCTCTCAACATATGTATAATCAAAACCGGAAAAACGAATAAGTTTGGAACAGGGTCAAATTGTATCATATGAAAATATTGAATAAATGGTCTCCATGTCTTTTCAAATTTAATAGAAGGGTCAAATACAACACTTACAATTTTCTCCAAATTTAGACATAACATAGTTTGAGAAAGCCAATGAAATACGGTTTCTTTCCAATTCAACAAAATAGATCTTCTAGCCATTAATGTAAGAAATGCAATCATTCGACAAGCAGAAGAAGATAAATGGAGTGAGTCCATCATTGGTAAACCAAAAATTGCAGTAATAGGATGAGGTTGTAAATCAATGTTCAATACCGTGGAAATAATATCAAAAATGTCTTTCCAATATTTTTTCAAAAGCGGACATGAGCAAAATATATGAGTTAATGACGCTATCTCAGAATGACATATGTCACATATAGGATTTATATAGGAATAAAAATGAGTCAATTTATCCTTGGACATATGAGCCCTGTGCACAACTTTAAACTGTATTAATGAATATTTAGCACATATAGATGATAAATTCACTAATTGAAGAATTTTATCCCAATTCTCAATAGGGATAGTAAGGTTAAGTTCTCTTTCCCAATCATTTTTAATCTTATAGAAGGGCTCTGAATGTATTTTCATAATTATATTGTAGAGTTTTGATATTACACCTTTCTGAGAAGGATTTAGTTCTAACAAATTCTCCGAAGACTCAAGATTTGGAAAGGTAGGAAGTACAGCGTTTAAGAAATTCCTAATCTGTAAATATCTAAAAAAAAATGAAATCTAGGCAAATTATATTTATTAGATAACTGTTCAAAAGACATAAAACAATTATCCAAGAATAAACTGGAAAATTGTAGTAATCCTTTAGTCTTCCAAGCTGAATAGGCTTGGTCTATAATAGAAGGATGAAAAAAGAAATTGGATACAATAGGAATAGTTAAAACAAATTGATTCAACCCAAAAAATTTCTGAAATTGAAACCATATACGTAAAGTATGTTTAACTATTAGATTGTCAATTCGTTTCTGCAATTTAGAAAGAGCAAAGGGAAGAGAAGACCCTAAAATAGAACCCAATGAAAATCCTTGTACAGATTTAGTTTCCAGGTTTACCCAATGAGGGCTAAAAGATAAATCCCAATCCTTTAACCAACATATCAAATATCGGATATTAATTGCCCAATAATAAAATCTAAAATTAGGCAATGCCAATCCACCTTCCTTCCTTGCCTTCTGTAAATATTTTTTACCTGATCTAGGATTTTTATTCTGCCATATATATGAGGAAATTTTTGAATCAACATTAGCAAAAAAGATTTCGGAATAAAAATTAGTACTGCTTGAAATATATATAAAAACTTGGGTAAAATAATCATCTTAATAGCATTAATCCGACCTATCAGAGAATTGGTCTATAGGATGCACAGTCAGTAGGGTCTTTATCTTTTTTCAATATTAAAGAAATGGAAGCTCTATAAAAAGATTGTGGCAGTTTACCCAATCTAATTGCTTCTTCAAAAACCCTGCATAACCAAGGAGAAAGAGTAGAGGAAAAACACTTTAAAAATTCCACTGTATACCCATCTGGACCTGGTGCTTTCCCAGAATTCATAGAGGAAAAACCCCTTTAATTTCTGCAATCGTAATAGGAGTTTCTAATATTGAAAGATCATCTGATGATAATTTTGGAAAATTCAATTTCCCAAGAAAATCATGCATGGTATTATGATCATGAGGGAATTCAGAATGATACAGGGACGTATAAAAATCTTGCAAAGGTTTGTTTATCTCATCATGGTTAACTGTCAATTCACCATTCTGTTGACGAATCTTAATAATTTGACGTTTAACCAAAGCATTCTTCGATTGATTAGCTAACAGTTTACCAGATTTATCACTATGTATATAAAAATCAGATCTGGTTTTCATTAATTGATTTTCAATCAAAGATTTAAGTAATAAACTGTGTTCCATTTGAAGTTCAACCCTTTGTTTGTAAAGCTCCTTACTAGGAGCAGTCGAATTTTTCTTGTCAATTTCTTTAATTTTATCAACCAATAAAAGAGTTTCCTTCTTAATATGTTTTCTCAAACCAATGGAATAGGAGATAATCTGTCCACGTATATATGCTTTAAAAATGTCCCAAAGTGTTACGCAAGAAATGTCATCCATGGAATTAGTTGAAAAGAAGAAATCAATCTGTTCCTTCATAAATTTAATGAAATCTGGATCTTGCAGTAAGGTAGAATCAAATCACCATTTCCTAATACTAGAAGCTGTATCCATTAATTTAATAGAAAGTTTCAATGGAGCATGATCAGAGATGGCTATAGTGTCATAATTACAACCAATTACAGATGGAATAAAACAAGAGTCAATGAAAAAAGTCAATTCTTGAGTAAGAATGATAAACATGTGAGGAAAATTAAAACTCTTTGTCCTTAGAATGCCGAAATCTCCAAATATCAAAAATTCCATTATCAGTCAAAAAAGAATTAATGTAAGTGGCCGACTTATTAGGTAAAGTCTGAGTGGATATAGATCTGTCCAGCAAAGGATTTAAACAACAATTAAAGTCACCACCTATTATTAACATATATTCATTTAGATTAGGTAGAGAAATAAATAAGGACTTGAAAAAATTGGGATAATCCACATTTGGAGCATAAACATTAACCATAGCAACCTTTTTGTTAAAAAGTAACCCAGTAATTAACAAAAATCTGCCATTTGGATCCGAAATAATATTGTGTTGGACAAATGTAATAGAGGGGTCAATAAAAATTAAAACTCCTTTTACTTTGGCATTCGAATTCGAATGGTACTGTTGACCCCCCCCCCCCCCCCCCAAACCTAAAAAAAGTTGTTTGTCCTCTTTCTTCACATGAGTTTCTTGTACAAAAATAATATGTGCATTCAATCTTTGGAATAGTTTGAAAATCTTTTTCTGTTTAATCAGATGGTTTAAGCCATTAGTATTCCAAAAGACAAAATTAATGGTCTGAGCCATATTTCTAAAATCAACCCTTTGGTATATAAAGAGTTAACCAAATTATGAACTCATGCACCCGGAAGAGGAACAAAAATAAGGGGTGGACCCGGAAGTGAGGACACTGCGGATATTTTAGTAGTTTAAAATCAGCGCAAATGAAAATACTAAAAAAAAACTAGTAAAAAGAGCAATAGAGTTAGAAAGGAATCCCCCACCCCCCACCCATGGAGAAAAAAGCCCTTCCTGAGCCTGGAGGAGGCCAGGGAAAAAGGAATGATACTAAATCTACCCCCATATCACCAGAAGGCAACTTCAAATATATAAAGGAGGGAAAAAAGAGATCCACCAAACTCCAAAAAAGTAATTAACACTATACTAAAACAAACTTATTAATATAATTGCTAATTTAAAAAATATATAAACACTAGTAACTTATAAATCGGGTTAAAACCCAAACAAAAAAAGTTAAAATGTGATAAGAAATGCATTATAGGAAGAAGATGAGAGAAAAAAAATGGCAAAATCAAAAAGAAGCAAGAAATATTTTAGAGAAGAAACCACCATTTTAGTCACACACAAAATGAAAAGGATATATATCAAACCATTAAAAAAAATTCACCTTCAAAGGATTAATAATAATGACCAAAATTAAAGTACAATGGTTAAAGTAAGTAAATTAAAAAGATCAGTACGTTGAAAAAAAACTTTAAATGAAATATAAAATGTAGAATAAACCTACACCAATAGCCAGAAACCAAATCTGGTTTTGGAAACAAAAACTATCTTGTAACGATCAAAATCACTCATTTATTAGAAACGGGAGTCCAAAGCAGTAGGATAATTCTCATTCAGAAAGCTTCGAGCTTCAGATGTGGAGAGAAAAACACGTCGTGGTGCATTCGGAGGCAAGATTCTAAGTTTTGCAGGGTATAAAAGCGCTGGTTTTAGATTTTTCTCATAACATTCGGACATCAGAGGTTTAAAAAGGAGCCTTGTCTTTGTTACTTCTGGGCTAAAATCCTCCACTAATCGGAATTGGAAATCTTTAAATTTAACCATCCCTAAATGACGAGCCACACGAATAAGTTGCTCTTTTTCATGCACATAATGAAATCGAACAATTACAACAGGTGGTTTAGATGAAGAACTTGGTGATCAGCGCATAATTCTGTGCGCGCGATCAAGTAACGGAGGACTGTCTGGGAATGCAGAAGGAAACGCATCCTTTAAAAGTTGAGCAAAATACTTTGAGGGGTCCCCTTGTTCGATACCTTCCAGGAGACCAAGTATGCGTATGTTCTGTCTTCTGGACCGATTTTCAAAGCCGACATTCTTGGCTTTAAGTGTTTCCACCTGTTTAATCGTCGAAGATAATTTTTGCTCCAGTTTTTCGATTATCAAGTGTCGCTTCCGAGCGTCCTCTTGCAAAGTTGCGATTAGAGTTTGCTGCTGTTTAACTACTAAATCAGTCTTATCCATAGAATCCTGGAAAGCCTTTAGATCTTGTTCGAAAGTTTGTCATCGTTCTTCAAATTTTTCATTTAAGAGCTCCAATAACATATCATAAGTCAATTCAGTACGCTTAGGATCGGTCTGTTTTTTTTTCTTTCCATTGCCGTTAGGATCTTTCCCAGGGTCTCACCTTTAGATCTTAAAGCCATTTCTGTACTCATTTTTTTAAAATTCACAGTATACTCTTAACGATAAGTCCAAAAAAATAGCAAGAATCTTTTGGTGTAGGTAAAAGTAAGTTAAATAAGGGTGATCATAGGTTAAAAAAAGTAAAGGTTATGGAGCGAATCTGAAACAGTGCTCACTCCATGAGCGTCTCCTGGTAGCTCCGACTGAGACATCTCCAACTTGATTGAAGATCCATCCACCATTTTCATGCCACATCCCCTGAATAGAGTTAGATAGACAGACATACTTTATTGATCCCGATGGAAATTGGGTTTTATTACAGCCACGCCAACCAAGAATAGTGAAGAAATATAGCAATATAAAACCATAAATAATTAAATAATAGTAAGTTAATCATGCGAAGTGGAAATAAGTCCAGGACCAGCCTATTGGCTCAGGGTGTCTGACACTCTGAGGGAGGAGTTGTAAAGTTTGATGGCCACAGGTAGGAATGGCTTCCTATGACGCTCAGTGTTACATCTCAGTGGAACGAGTCTCTGGCTGAATGTACTTCTGTGCCCAACTATTACATTATGTGGATGGGAGTCATTGTCCAAGATGGCATGCAACTTGGACAGCATCCTCTTTTCAGACACCACCGTCAGAGAGTCCAGTTCCACCCCCACAACATCACTGGCCTTATGAATGAGTTTATTGATTCTGTTGGTGTCTGCTACCCTCAGGCTGCTGCCCCAGCACACAACAGCAAACATGATAGCACTGGCCACCACAGCCTCATGGAACATCCTCAACATCGTCCGGCAGATGTTAAAGGACCTCATTCTCCTCAGGAAATAGAGACAGCTCTGACCTTTCTTGTAGACAGCCTTGTAGCTGAAAGCGAATTAAGAAAGCTACTTGATGCCACAGCAGTGTTCAATGATGGTACTGGAAAACTCAAGGACATGCTACACCCAAGTTTTACAAAGCCCATCCAGTTCATTATCCCATCTGTGATAAAGTGATAAAGTAGCCAGTGAGCTAGATCACTCACATGGAGGCTGAGGAATTCTTTCCAAGGCTGAGTGGAGCCTATAGGCAAAATCAGTAGTACCAGCTGCCAAGAAGAATGGGTCCGTTGGGGATCTGTGATGACCTACACAATAGCAGAAAGCTTTGGACCGAGTGTTGCAAGGGTGCCCAGGCACTGTCACCTGGATGGCATCTTTATTACCAGTAAGGGCAAAATCTCAAGGTTGTGTTAAAAAGATTAAAAGATTATGAACTCGGAGCATGATACAACAGGTGTGAATTCTTTAAACCAAGCTTCGCTTACTGTGGTCACACCATTGATCAACAAGGGTGCTGAGAACATTTAAACAGTGGTGAATGTCCCAAGGCCAAAGGACATGTCACAGTTGTGGTCATTTTTAGGATATGTCAATTACTATAAAAGGTTCCTGACAAGCCTGGCTACTGAGTTCCACAGATCAGGAAGAAATGGCAATGGACAAAGCAGTGTCAGGTGGCGTTCTAAAAGGTAAAGGGAATGGTGACATTGGATACTGTATTCTCACATTATGATCAACACAATGAAGTTTGCCTGTAATGCCTTGCCTTATGGGATAGTTGTAGTCATGTCCACATGTACTTGTATGGGAGAGAGTTTACCCTTCATTATTGATCACCAACCACTAGTGTCCATTTTCAGTCCACTGAAGGCTGTTCCTCTAACAGCAGCAGCACAAATGCAGAGATGGGCTTTGTTTCTTGGAGGACACAATTACAAGATCGAATTCAAGAGTAATCATAGAAATACTGATGACTCATCCCATTTACTCTTGAGAAAGGAAATACCTGAAATTTACAAAGGAGGACCCTCCTCTTGACATTCTCCCTAACACAATTGAAGAAAACCCCAAAAACACCAAACATTGTTTCAGGTCTGCATGGAAATCCGAAATGGCTGGAACGTGCAGCTGATATTCCAAGTCCCTATTTGCCCCAGTGCTGGGATGCACATGCACTTCCTGGAGGTTGTGTCATGTGGGAATTGGGAGTTGTACCATCCAAGCTGAAAGCCGAAGCATTGGAGGAGCTATATTCCTCTGATTTAGGTGTGGTTAAAATGAAAGTATTGGCTGGAAACTTTGTCTGGTGGCCTGGGATAGATCAGCAGATTGAGCAGCTTGCTATTGCACTGTTCAGGATGCCACCACGTCCAGAAGAAAAGTGTCCAAAGCTGTCAGAACCACTTCCTGTAGCTCCAGGGTCAGCTCCCACAACAACTGTTCTGATCTGAAGACAGAAATGGGTGAATTTATTATGGGGAACAAGGAAATGACAGATGAGTTGAACAGGTACTTTGGATCTGTCTTCACTAGGGAAGACACAATCAATCTCCCAGATGTAATAGTGGCCAAAGGAACTAGGGTAAAGGATGAACTGAAGGAAATTTATATTAGGCAAGAAACGGTGTTGGATAGACTGTTGTGTCTGAAGGCTAATAAGTCCCGGGACCTGATGGTCTGCATCCCAGGGTACTTAGAAGTGGCTCTAGAAATCATGGATGCATTGGTAATCATTTTCCAATGTTCTATAGATTCAGGAACAGTTCCTGCTGATTGGAGGGTGGCTAATATTGTCCCACTTTTCAAGAAAGGAGGGAGAGAGAAAACAGGGAATTATAGACCGGTTAACCTGACGTCAGTGGTGGGAAAGATGCTGGAGTCAATTATAAAAGAGGAAATTACGACACATTTGGATAGCAGTAGAAGGATCAGTCCAAGTCAGCATAGATTTATGAAGGGAAAATCATGCTTGACTAATCTTCTGGAGTTTTTTTTGAGGATGTGACTATGAAAATGGACAAGGGAGAGCCAGTGGATGTACTGTACCTGGACTTCCAGAAAGCTTTTGATAAAGTCCCACATAGGAAATTAGTGGACAAAATTAGGACACATGGTATTGGGGGCAGAGTACTGACATGGATTGAAAATTGGCTGGCTGACAGGAAACAGAGTAACGATTAACGGGTCCCTTTCGGAATGGCAGGCTGTGACCAGTGGGGTACCACAAGGTTCGGTGCTGGGACCGCAGCTGTTTACAATATACATTAATGATTTAGATGAAGGGATTAAAAGTAACATTAGCAAATTTGCTGATGACACAAAGCTGGGTGGCAGTGTGAAATGTCAGGAGGATGTTATGAGAATGCAGGGTGAGTTGGACAGGTTGGGTGAGTGGGCAAATGTATGGCAGATGCAGTTTAATGTGGATGAATGTGAGGTTATCCACTTTGGTGGCAAGAACAGGAAGGCAGATTACTATCTAAATGAAGTCAAGTTAGGAAAAGGGGAAGTACAACGAGATCTAGGTGTTCTTGTACATCAGTCAATGAAAGCAAGCATGCAGGTACAGCAGGCAGTGAAGAAAGCTAATGGCATGCTGGCTTTTATAACAAGAGGAATTGAGTATAGGAGTAAAGAGGTCCTTCTGCAGCTGTATAGGGCCCTGGTGAGACCCCACCTGGAGTATTGTGTGCAGTTTTGGTCTCCAAGTTTGAGGAAGGACATTCTTGCTGTTGAGGGAGTGAAGCGTAGCTTCACAAGGTTAATTCCCAGAATGGCGGGACTGTCATATGTTGAAAGATTGGAGTGACTGGGCTTGTATACACTGGAATTTAGAAGGATGAGAGGGGATCTGATTGAAACATATAAGATTGTTAAGGGATTGGACACACTGGAGGCAGGAAGCATGTTCCCGCTGATGGGTGAGTCCAGAACTAGAGGCCACAGTTTAAGAATAAGGGGTAGGCGATTTAGAACAGAGATGCGGAAAAACTTTTTCACCCAGAGAGTGGTGGATGTGTGGAATGCTCTGCCCCAGAAGGCAGTGGAGGCCAAGTCTCTGGATGCATTCAAGAGAGAGTTAGATAGAGCTCTTATAGATAGCGGGGTCAAGGGATATGGGGAGAGGGCAGGAACGGGGTACTGATTGTGTATGATCAGCCATGATCACAGTGAATGGCGGTGCTGGCTAGAAGGACCGAATGGCCTACTCCTGCACCTATTGTCTATTGACTGCTGTGTTTGTTTTATAGCCAAGCAAAATGACTTTCTCCACCCACTCCCATAGGAAAGACATTATCCCACAAGAGTAAGAAATTTTCCACACCAATTTAAATCTTTAGACCTGAATGAGACAATTTAAAATTTACTATGTGTGGGTGTCAGTGTATAGTAGTTGAATTATGTATATACGAAAGTTTGTTTTCACTTTTGTGAGGTGCATGCATATGATATGGTCGTGTAATGACACATACCATTAACATAGTTTTACGTACAACTTGTAATGATTTGTGTAAGTAACAAAGAATGCTTAATAAAACATTAAATTTACAATATTATTGAAATATTACTGAAATATTAAATACAAAAGTGTTGATTTAGAGATTTTCTGTGAATTGAATCAATTATATATTTTGGCTAAACAATATAAAACTACAAATAAATCCTGCATCAATGTTTTAAACCAGGATATCTGAAGTGAAAATACTTCTCTAGCCCTATGTTTCATAAATACAGTCGGCCCTCTTTATCCGCAGGGCATTGATTTCAGGACCCCCCGTGGATACCAAAAAACGCGGATGCTCCAGTCCTTTATATAAAATGGCGTAGTGTTTACATATAACCTGCGCACATCCTCCTGTATACTTTAAATCATCTTTAGATTACTTATAATACCTAATACACTTAACTGCTTTCTCGGAGCCATTTTTTCAGAAACAAAGTAGCAACCAAACAAGACGCAAGGCAAACAATGCTCAAACGATGAGTGTTGGAGAGAGAACTTCCAGGTTTTCCCGATCCGCGGTTGGTTGAATCTGCGCATGCGGAACTCACGGATAAGGAGGGCCGACTGTGATAAATTAGAGTTTGCAGTTTAGTAAGAGTTAAGTTCCTGTTTATAAGCGAAGCGAACTGTAGACTATTTTAATTATTTGTTGGAATGCTACAAAAGCTGGTCTGGTGAGGAATACATTTTAACTGTTTTGCTAGGTGAAAAGCCGTTTTCCTGTGACCTATGCCATTTCAATACCAAACACAAGAAGAACCTGCGACTTCACGTTCAGTGTCGGCACCCAGAATACTATGAAGACTGGTCAAAAATCCATCCTGAAGAGCCTCCACGCAGACGCCGGCCATTCTTCACTCTGCAGCAAATTGAAGAGCTGAAACAACAGCACGAGCAGATGCAGTCTACACAGGAGAGCATCCGGGACACCATTGTAAGTGCACTTCTCTGGACGTCAGTGTGGAATTGTTCATGCGTTTCTATACATGCCTGTCGGAGTGGTGACTGCTGTATGCATACGAATGGGGTTAGCGTTCCACTTCCATATTATTCTTTTATTTCACATTATAGTTGGCTGGAAAATTTATAGAAAACTTTGGATTAACTGTTCTGCACTTCACAATTTTTCCTGATACACTATTCAAGAAATGTAGCAAATTAAAAATTGGATGTAAATTACTACACCAGTTTCTCATCCTAGGTTATCATAATCCCTTTAAAAAGAACAAAAAAAAATCATACAGCGGATTTTGGTTAATTAGCCATCTGTTAATCGGAGCAGGTTCTTATTTGGGACAACTCTTAAAGAACAAAAACTAATCGAGAGAATAGCCGGGATTTCCCTTTGTTTATATGGGACACTATGTGCTTAATTGGGACAGGAGGCTGTTGTCGATTAGTTTCTAACGTTAGACAGTACACCATACTTAGAGCAAAATGTTTCTCAATAGTTTTTAAACAGTTTTTAAATTCTTTTCCTCTAGTTTTATTTCAATGGCTTCCTTCACCAGGTGGTCCTAAAAGCCGCCGGTGTGGCACAGAAGCTTTGTATCTTAAAAGTCAGTCCTAAGGCTGTTGCAAACACAATGTTCTACATTTGCCGATTTCTCCAGATAACCTAAACGGATACACCTCCTGTGCTCCTTGATGCAGGTTTACTGTGCATCCCATCTGGCTGATATCCTGTAGATGCCAGTCATCCTGAATCCCAGGTCATCTTTTGACCTGCATAAGCTGTGATTCGACCTTCCTTACCGGTTTGTGGATGGTATTAATCCAGTATTTCTCCAGCATCCTGGTGATCCTTCCAGAAACTGTGGAAGTATAGAGAAGGTAGTCGGTGGTAATGTGTTCCACCTCCTTGTTAGTTCCTGGTTTTTCTATTAACCTGTTTCAGGGCCTAATTTATTTCTTACACCTTTTACATATTATGTAGGAACATAGTGTGTAATTGTCTTATTTCCTTGTGGAGACTCCGAAAGTCTCTAATAGCTTTTGCACAGTTAATCAAAGTAGAAAAAACTACTCTATGTTGGGATGCATAATGATTGCTGTTACTGTTGAGATATAAGTCTATGTGAGTGGGTTTCCGATAGACACTATGTCAGAGGCTACCGTCCAGTTTCCGTCATATTAGAATGTCCAGGAACGGGAGGCAGCCATTCTTCTCCAACTCCATCGTAAATTGAATGTTTAGATGTATGCTGTTTAGATGATCATGGAATTGTTGGAGTGCCTGGAGTCCATGAAGCCACACTACAAAGTTGTCATTGACATTATCTGAAGAAACATTTGGGGTGTAAGGGCGATGAACTCCGAGCTCCCTCCTCAGAGTCCCCCATGTAGAAACACAATCAATAGCTGACAACAAGGGCGATCCCATGGCCACTCCGGAGAAATTGGCGGTAGCAGGACATTGCATTTTTAACAAAGGTGAAGGGCTCGCTCTAAGTAAGAACTGGAATTTGATTGTAAGCAAGGTAGGACAGCAGAAACCTGATTGCATGAGGACTAACCAATCTGGAGAAACAGGCGACGGGGGAATAAATTCCACCGGACTAGAGATGCCCAGGCATCATCCCTGATAAAAATGGCAGAGTTGTCATTGAAACATCAATTAAAATTGATACTTGTACCCAGCTGGAAGCCCAAGAAGAGTTTATTCGTCATATATGCCAGGAAAGCACGAAATTCTTTTTCAGTTTTAAAATTGCAAGGAATTTGGGGTATCGACAATCATATTGAATGTTACAATGAAAATTAAGATTCAGTGAATGCAAGCTACGAAAACACTGAACAAAAGCAGTCCATTATCTGCACTGGGTTTCTGCGCAGGTTTTGTTCATTTAGTCAATCTAAAGAAGACTGCAGCATACACCGGATGAATTATTAGGAACTAATAATGCTCCATTTTATATTACTGTAGAGGTATTATTACTATTCTGATTTGTTCTTTATTTCAATTACGTGCTTAATTTCTTGCTCAGTTAAACAGTAATTTGTCTTTATTTTTTTTATACCCTTTTAACTCTCTCCATGAAACTTCAACTAATTGAAGCAGCCACTTAAATGGGTCTAAATGAACTGGGTCTGATGTGTCCCAATTACCAGAATCCACTGTAAAAAGGCTTTGAGGTTCTTTACCTGTCCCACCCCATTACTTATAATGTTAGTTCCAACAATTGGCCCAATACTAATAGGAATCTCTCAATAAACAAAATGGTAAATTTGTGTTCCTGTGCCCTACCATCACAGTTAAATAAAACGTGACAGTTTAGCAGAAGAGTATTTCCAAAGAATAATAAACACAAAGTACACTGCAGATGCTGTGGTCAAATCAACACGTACGAACAAGCTGGATGAACTCTGCAGGTCGAGCAATGTTCATTGAAATGAGCAGTCAACGTTTTGAGCCGAGACCCTTCATCAGGACTGAAGAAGGAGGGAGCAAGGGCCCTATAAAGAAGGAGAAGGCCCTTCTTTATAGGGCCCCTGCCCCCTCCTCCTTCAGTCCTGACGAAGGGTCTCAGCTTAAAACATTGACTGCTCCTTTCAACGAATGCTGCCCAACCTGCTGAGTTTGTTTGTACATGTTGATATTTCCAAAGAGGATGTTCAATTCAGATAGTGGGTTATCTGTGCTTTTCTCTGTACTCTTTTGGAATTTGTGCAACATGTTTGAGGTTCATATGCTGCAGGATTCTGTTCAGTGAAGTCTTCACAGAACTGCCTTTCCTCTAGTACAAATATTCTCGTTTCAAAGCTCCCAGTGCCTCGTTCATAGCGACATTCCACAGAAGTTTACCGAGTAAACTTCCAGGATTTTCTGATGTAAATAATCTTCATTATACTTCACTTGATGAACAATTCCTGTAATCATCTGCTGCTCTTCACGAACAGTTGAGCAGGCACTGGGGGGCCAAATGTCTCTTGCTTCTATTTATGTTTATTGACACAAATGTAAGTAATCTTTTATCCCTAAACTATATATCTTTTCTATAATTCTGTACATTTATATTGACAGATGCCCCTGACGTACCACACTGTTCCAGCATCAATAGTCAATCAGGATTCCTTAGGAACGGCTACTATAATTTATGAGCAAGGTAAATAAGTCTGACAGAATTCTGTTGTACATGTAAAAAGTAGATGTTGACACTGAAGACCTTTTTGATATGAGCCATGTGTAGAGCAACAATTTCAATTGGCATAGTGCTGTAAATGTGTAACCATTTGCCGGAGCATCTTGCAGCAGAGTAATCCAACACTGGAATCAAGCTCAAAAAAAAAGAATGGGTTTCACAGTGCATTTTGGGAGTGTAGGTGGAACCTGAATTTACTGGAGTGCAAACCTAAACACGTAGGAACAGAATGAACCACTCAGCCATAATTTCTCCTCCTCCATTCTATCATGGCTGATTTATTATCCCTTTCATTCCCATTCTCCTGTCTTTTCCACGTAACCTTTGACACCCTGACTAATCATGAACCTATCAACCTCTGCTTTAAATATACTAAGTGACTTGGCCTCCACAGCCATTCTTGGCAGTTAATTCCACAGATACACCACCCTCTGGCTGCAGAAGTTCCTCCTCATCTGTGCCAAATGGATGTTCCTCTGTTCTGAGTCTGTGGCCTCTGGTCCTAGACTCTCCTGCTATGGGAAATGGCTTCTCTGCATCCACTCTGTCTAGGCCTTTGGAGTGGATAGGTTTCAATAAGAAGCATGGCCAGTGTGCATGGAGTTCTTGCAGGAGCTGAAGGGGATGGAGTAAGGATGCTGGGAATGGAAAAGGATGATAATTTAAACTCTGCTCTTTAATCGACCTACAACCAAGGAATGTCAGCAACTATATTACAATAAGAGTGACCACAATTCGTTTGGGCTCATTTAAATGGAAAATGCAAAATAGTCAACAGATCAGACACATTCTTTAAAGCACAGACATTTTGTATGTGAATGGATAAGACTCAATCAATGGGTGTTGACTGCTCAATTCCTGTTTTTCCCCCATTGGTTGTTGAGATTTATTTAACTTCGAAAACCTTTTCCCTTAGAATCTACATGCAGATTCAGTGTCTTTGTAGTGTGTAGATTCGTACTTGCAATTTATCTGGTAGCCATCCAATCCTTGTCTCCATTGATGGAAAGCATAACTGTGTAGTAGATGAATTTGGATGTGATCTTTCATCTGTCAGGGACAAGTGAATCGTCGGAGATTGCAGCACAAAATGCCTTGGACCTCTTGCTGAACATGAGCACCCCAAGAGAGCTTGTTACAAATTCATTACAGGTACAGAACTCCTGAGATTGTTGTTTCAATGAATTGTGTGTCGTTTTAAAATTGTTTGATCTAAAGACCAGTCAACCATTTAAAACATCCAGAGATGTTGCCTGACCTGCTTAGTTTTTTCAGAATTTGTTTTTTTTTTAATTTTTGAGCATTGCTCATTGAAAATTTTCACATATCCTGAGACATCAGCCATCTTTGCATAGGCTTGAACTTTTATCGCTTTTTTAAAAATTTAAAATTAACTTTAAATGGATGAAGAGAACAAGTCCATGGGGATCTGCAGCAGATGCTGCTTGAACACAGGTCATGGCTCGATCTACTACGTTTGGGTTGCCTATGTAAAGATGCCTGATGTTGAAAGACCCAAAGCACCCAAGTTGCATCACTGTTGATGTGTTCAGAGCATCCTGAGATGTATTCTTCAAAAATAACATGCCTTTTATGATTTTTTTTTTTATTGAGTCATTACTCATGGAGATGAGTGCCGATTCCTATTAGTGTTTAAATAATACAATAATGTTGGAAAATAGACTATCTCTGAAATGGTCTGATTTCAACATTTTTTGTAAAATATTGAGATTTTTCCATAGTAATTGAACCTTTTGCTTAAGGTATTTGCATAAGGTTGAGAGGAGTACCATGACACCATCTGTAGAGCCCCATTGTGGACCCACCATGAAACTGATGGGAGAAGCGTCATTAATAATCGATTTGAAATGCTTTTCCCTAGAGTGTGATTGATTATTATGTCACTCTGTTGTTGCCAAGCAGTGCTGAGTATATTCACATAACCTTTAGTTTGTTTCTTGTTCATGTGTTTTGCTCAGGTAGCAGTACTCAAATCAGACAATGCAGTCCAAGACCAGCCCTCACAAGAATCTCAAGACCACGAGGAGGAGCAGTTGACCATGTCACCTCAACACAAAATCGTTGCACTTCATGTGGGTGAACACGGTGAGACTGTGGTCCAGGAGATGTATGAAGCTACAACCATTGACAGCTCTGGAATCCCACAGGTCACCATTAGCCCTTACACCAATGGCACAGAATACAATATTGTCACACCAGGAAATGAGGAGATGCAACACACCACCGTGTACAGGTAACATCAACATAATGTCAAAACCCATTTTCTTGCATAATTAGTTTCTTTTTCTATCACTTCAAAGTAGATCTAATTACACGTACAAAATTGTACAAACAACAATATTGTTTTATCTACCTTCTAATACAGAGAGAAAATATACTTATTGCTTTGAATACTTTTGCAAAAATTTATTCAGCACAACAGATTTAGACTTCATGAGCAACACACTCAAAATGCTGGAGGAAGTCAACAGGCCAGACAGCATCTATGGAAAGAAGTTGATGTTTCGGGCTGAGACCCTTCATCAGGAGATCCATCCTCATTCCTCCAGCATATTGTGTGTGTTTGGAGTTCCAGCATCTGCAGATCTCCTCGTGTTTGTGGCTAGACTTCACAGACCTGGGTTAGCATAATTATCTGCTCCTGACCTGTCTCTAACCTGCATTAAATAAAGTAAGAAAATTCCAAGGGATCTTAGTAATACTCCCATTGTAGTCTTCTGCACACCACTCTGTATATGTGATATTTTTTTTTGAGCTACTGTCAACTTCCTGTCAGCTTGAGCTAGTCAGGCCATTCTCCTCTGACCTCTCTATTAACAAAATGGTTTTGCCCACGAACTGCCATTCACTCGATTTTTTTTTCCCACACCATTCTCTGTAAATTCTAGAAATTCTTGTGCGTGAAATCCCCTGATGATCAGATGCTTCTGAGTTACTTAAACCACCCTGTCTGCACCAAAAAATCATTCCACAGTCATTTTTTTTTTACTTTTCTTTGCCTTTCTAATGTTTGGTCTGATCAACAACTGAACCATTTGACCATGTCTGCATGTTTTTATGCACAGAGTTTTGCCACATGATTGGCTAATTAGCTATTTGCACTAATGAACAAGTGTACCTAATGAAGTGGTCACTGAGTGTATATTCCCTTAGCAGATTTCAATCATTAGTTTATTTTGATTTAGTATAATGTACTTTCTGTTACAGAAACAATCAATGTATCATTTAAAATTAAATGTTTCCGGGCCACTGAGTACAGCACATTGTATTTTTAATTTCATCTAATGAAATCTTTTTGAGTCAATTGAAAAATAACATCTTGCACTTTCCCTGTTATCTCAAAGATATCTCTGTTTTCTATTATTGTGTACAGTTCTGGTCACCGAATTATAGGAAAGATGTCAACAAAATAGAGAGAGTATAGAGAAGATTTGCTAGAATGTTACTAGAATGTTTCAGCACCTGAGTTACAGGGAAAGATTGAACAAGTTAGGTCTTTATTCTTTGAAGCGTAGAAGGTTGAGGGGGGACTTGATAGAGGTATTTAAAATTATGAGGGGGATAGAGATGACGTGGATAGGCTTTTACCATTGAGAGTAGGGGAGATTCAAACAAGAGGACATGAGTTGAGAGTTGGGCAAAAGTTTAAGGGTAACACGAGGGGGAATTTCTTTACACAGAGAGTGGTAGCTGTGTGGAACGAGCTTCCAGTAGAAGTGGTAGAGGCAGGTTCGGTTTTGTCATTTAAAGTAAAATTGGATAGGTATATGGACAGGAAAGGAATGGAGGGTTATGAGCTGAGTGCGGGTCAGTGGGACTAGGTGAGAGTAAGCGTTCGCCACGGACAAGAAGGGCCGAGATGGCCTGTTTCCGTGCTGTAATTGTTATATGCTTATAAGATGAGTTTATTATTTTATTCATAAGTACTTGTATGCATAGGTACAGTGAAAATTTTACTTCAACTTCACAGGCACATAGTTTATCTTGTGAATGTTGCTTATATAATGCCAGGTGCATTCTTTATAAGAAAATGTAATTTGAACAAGTCCATTTTAATGCAGTGATTGGAGTGTACTGTAGTGTTTACTGTAGTGATTAGGGCTGGTTGCTTCAAGACCTTTTTCAGGTGGCAATGAATAATCTTGATTCCCATTTTATACTATACGAGTAAAATTCCTTCTAAGGATGCTATGATGGATTTCTATTTTGTAAAGTAGCACCTTTCTTAATTTTCATGATTTATCCTGGACATGATTCACTTTAAAACTAGGTTGGTGGTGTTGAAATTACAAAATATCAACTGTGAATTTAATGGTGCAATATTTCTGTGGTACATTTCCTTTGTGAATCCAATTTAGATGCTATAATTAATTTTGTACTTCCTCCTCAGTGGCTCTACTGGCAATGGAGATGTGGCTCACACTGTGTTAGTCAGTGGTGATGAGTTAAAGCAACACCAGGGTCGCTTTATCATGACAACAAACCTGCAGGGCAACCAGTTTCAGCAGATTGAGGTATGTGGTTCAAAGGTCTGTTCTCCTGTTTCTCTGTGCTCGACAGGATATGGTAGTGTATTGCTCACATTACTGGATGAATGAACACAAGAATGATTTTTTCAAAACCTGAAGTTGGGAGTTATCAACCAGAAAGGGCCTTGCAGCTGTCAATGTATTGTAACTATCTAAAATTGTTCATTAATGTCTGAAGGAAATCTGCTGTCCTCCTTGATCTAGCCACCAACATTCTTGAGAGTATCCAAACAAGTCTCTTAACAAAAGTCTCAACAGAATGCGCAGATACTGGAGCTGTTCTGACCAAAGTGTCAACAAATGCTTTCTCTGTAATATCCTTACCCCGTGAACATAATTTTAACAAACTACCTAATATCATGAGTAGTGTTTGGTGGAGAATATCTGTTAATTTCTTTTAAACAAATAATGCTTGGAAAAAATCATTGTCATGGGATAGGAAAAGCATCACTTTTCTGAAAAGGTGAAGACCTGCTGCACTTCGTAGTCTTACTTCAGCGAACCTCAACCACAGTGCCTGTGTCTCATCTGGTTCCATTTCTTGCACTGACTGGTGATTTCAGACCTGTCTGAGGGGGTACCAAGTTTAAAAGTTCTAGTTTTCTTCCTTAATTTCCCAGTTTGCAGGTAACATCACATCTCCACAAGTTGATTCAAACCTGCAGTCATCAATGAAGAAGTTCTCCTGTAAAATATGCACAGCATCATTTCATGGCCGAGCGGAGATGGAGAGCCACAAGAGAGCACATGCAGGCGAACATGGCTTCAAATGTCTTGATTGTAACTTTGCAGCCAGCACATGGCCTGAAGTTCGTGTAAGGTTATTTTTAAATTCCTGTCCTGTTCGGGTTGTTTTTATTATCTAAGCACTTGGGCTTTCATCAGTAGTCTGTAAACTGGGACAATCAGCATTTTACCTTATACTTCAGCCTCATATACATCTCAGTTTTGTTAATTCAGAATTAAACAGAATCATTGACTCAAAGCAACAAAGGATGTTAACTGTTACAAACCCCGTAACTGGGTGTCTTACCAGTAAAGATAGAAGTGTCCGTTGGAGTCTGGTGATACTATTTTCAACAATATTTATTAGCAAAAATATACAAAATAATATCAATGCAAATATACAGAGAATATACGTTAGCAATACTAAACCTAAAAGTGTGGGTATAATAATAATAATCACTGATGAAACATGCTCTATCGTTGTCTAGGGAGTAATGAATTGTCAGATGGAAATATAAAGTTCAGTTCTGTTCATACAGGCTGCGGTAGTTGTTTGTCGATGTGTTGCAATTGTTGGAGAGAGAGAGAGAAAACGTGTGAACAATAACAGCTATTATCTTGCCAACCTTCCTTTACGATTTTGATCCGTCAATGCGTCGTTGTTGTGGCCATTTATGTATGACCCCTCCGTCCTTTAGCTAGACCTTTTTTCCGTGGTGGACTTGTCACCCAGGTAAGGGTGGACACACACACAAGCCCCCACCAGTCTCGCTACAAAACACTGTGAGTTAAAATTTACCGACCCTTCGTTTGGTCTCCGTTCTCCCACCCTGTCTCGTGGGGGTTCTGATGCTCACTAGCATTTCTCCTGGTGCGTCTCAGGGGTCTTACCCCAGACCTTACTTTTATCCCCACTCACGAGGTCTCAGGTGTCAATCAGGTTAGGGTGATGTAACCCATCAAACCAGCCCACTCTGGTTGCCCCCTGAGGGGTTTCAATGAATAGAACAGTACCAAGTAAACAATCCTCCAAAAGACAACAGCAGTAATCAATGGTTCCGTTCCTCTTTTGTTAGTAGGAGACATTCCACCTTAGCTGTGCCTCTCTCTCATTAACTTTCATGAGCTGTTATCAATAACAACTGCTCTGGCAGATTTCCTTTTGTCTCTCTTACTTCCTTGTTAGCAGCATCGAAATAGTAGCGAGTAGCGATTTGCGATTTTCCAAAAGGGAAAATGGGCCATGGGCCACTGCACCCTTCTGCCCATCAGAGTTGTTCATCCTTCGTAACAACTGCCACTTTCTAAGAACAATCTTGTTGATCTCATTTCCTGACACTCCCCAAAAATCCTGCAGGTTTTTTCTCTGCATTTCGAGTATTTTTTCTAATCCTTTCATGAAAACCATATCTGCATTTCTGTTCATCATCCATTCAGACCATATGTTCTGCATTATACCAGTTTGTGTGAAAACCATTTCTCATGGTTCTTTACATAATTACATCTCTACCCTCTGCTTCTCAATCATTCTACCATTGAAAAGGTTTTCTCATTTTGACATTAGTGATTTTGATCACCTTTTAACAAATTTCATCTCAATCTGTTCTGAAGAGTACAACTAGCCTATTGAATCTAATCCACATTAGCCAAATGAATTGATTCTGACTGTTAGTAAATGATTTTGGCACCTTGCTTGGCCCCTTTAAAATTAGAAACCTGTGGGACAATGAACGCCCATCGCTGAAGGCTTGTAGACCTTCAGCTTTGAAAGGTGATGCCTCAAAAAGGTGGTGTCTGTCCTTAAGGAACCCCATCACCCCCAGGACATGCCCTCTTCTCATTGCTACCATGAGGGAGCAGATACAGGAGCCTGAAGGCACATACTCAGCGTATTAGGGACAGTTTTACCTGCATCATCAATGACAGTGAACCAACCCATAAACACTACCTAACTTTTTCTCTCTTTTTGGGCTACCTACTTAAAATGTGTATATAGTGTTTATGTATTGCGCTGTACTACTGCTGCAAAACAACAAATTTCACAACATGTCCAGTGATATTAAATCTGATTCTGACCTTTAAATAGATTGACCTGATCAGAGGTGGCACTACCCATGGATGAACCAATGTAGAGAGACGTGAAGATCAAATGTGGCACATGCACCTTTTGTGGTTTCGACCTTTTAGCGGCTCATTCACTTAAACACTTGCCCAAGGTTTGCATATGATGTTATAACAGTGTAAACTGAACAGGAATCAAATTTATTATCACTGACATATAATCTGGTTTTTTTGGAAGTTAAAAAATGAAATATTATAATAATAAAGTACAAAAAGAGAGCGAAACTGTGAGGTACTGTTAATGTGTTCATGGACCATTCAGAAATTGTAAAAAGCTGTTCCTAAAATGTTGAGTGTGCATCTTCAGACTCCTGTAACTCCTTCCAGATGGTAGTAATGAGAAGAGGGCATATCCTGAATAGTGAGAGAACTTAATGATGGATGCAGCTTTATTGAGGTGCGAGTTTTTGAAGATGTCCTTGATGTTGAGGAAGCTTGTACCCATGGAGGTGCTGGCTGAGTCTACAGCTTAACGCACTTTTCTCAAGCCTGTGTATTGGAGCCTACATGCCAAGTGGTGATGCAACCACTCAGAACCCTTGTCACTGTAGATCTGTAGAACTGTGCAAGTCTCTGGTGATGTGCCGTATCTCAAACTCCTAATGAAGTATAACTGTTGGCATATCTTCATAACTGTGTCAATGTGTTGAGCCCAGGATAGGTTCTTTGAGCTGATGACATCTAGGAATTTGAAGCTGCTTGAGCTTTTTACTGCTACCCCCCTCGATGTGGTTTAATGCGTATGCATTTGTACTGATTGTATTGTGAATGTATCCCCCAGTAAAAAAGGAACCCTTCTTGCCTGCAGGATCATATGTTGCAGCATTCCAATTTAAGACCTCACAAATGTAACCAGTGTAGCTTTGCATCCAAAAACAAGAAAGATCTTCGGCGGCATCTACTCACACATACAAATGAGAAGCCTTTTGCCTGTGATATTTGTGGACAGAGGTAAGTCTTTCATCTTGTACTTTGCACCTTTCAAAGCAAAGAATTATTTCTTTAAAATTACAGTGGAAGATGTAAGTTTTGTCTAAATTTCATAGGTTAGGCAGGCAGCTGACTTTTATTATAATGTACATTTTGTTTATTGTTATTGATTAACAGAATATTAGAAAATTTTTGCCAAAAAGCTCCTAAAAGTCCAGTATTTCTCTGCTTCATGAATGTGAACTTCAAGCTTGTTCCCTTTTTCCATCAACTGTCTTACACTCATTTAAGCTATCTTTTAACAGCAAAGTTACATAATTATAGGCATTATGTTTATCCCATATATTTATGAAATATTTGTTCAAATAGCCTTCCTGTCAGTATTCCCCATTAACCTATTCCCTCACTGCAGCTTTCTTGGAATTGTACATTGTCTATTTTTAGGACTTTCTCCAATTTTGGACCAACTAGTTCAAGCTTTATGGCCAGTTGTGTGTGTGTGGTAGGTTTCTGTGGACTTAAACATAGCCCCGTGGATGACTTGGAAAATTTGCCCCATTCTTTCACTGTCTTTTTTTCTGAACTTGCTAAATGCAGACTTAAATTAGTGTGATATACTTAATAAATATTTTTTCTTTCCAATATTAATGATTTTTATCCCCCAGCTTTCACAATTTTAATTTTGTATCGAAGCCTACATCGAAGTCTTTACATTTTACCCCTTCCAGTATTGCTTCACTGTCAGCTAAGATTTCTACTCTCTATCCTGAGAAATCTGGCACAAGTGGTGGGGTGACTTGGCATTTCTTGCTTTGCCCTATTCACTAATGCTCAGGGATGTTTGTGTCAAGAAATCAGTTGATCAGCGATTGCATCAATGTTCATGTTGCTGGTTGTTAATGTTCTATAAAACCAATATAATACTACTGAATATCATCTGTATCACAGTCAGGTTTATTATATATAACCATATAACAATTACAGCATGGAAACAGGCGATCTCAGCCCTTCTAGTCCATGCTGACGCTTACACTCACCTAGTCCCACTGGCCTGCACTCAGCCCATAACCCTGCATTCCTTTCCTGTCCATATACCTATCCAATTTTACTTTAAATGACTGTTATCACTGACATATATTATGAAATTTGTTATTTTGTGGCTGCAATACTGTATAAGACATTAAAAATTACGAAGTTACAAATAACAATGCAGAAGAGGAATTGCAAGATAGTGCTGATGGTCCATTCCAAGAACTTGTGTATAATTTACCTCAAAATTTGTGTTCAATTTAATAATTTCTATCGTGTAATTTCTTTGTATTTCGCAACAACAAACATTGAAGGTTTAACCGAAATGGGCACTTGAAGTTCCACATCGAGCGACTGCACAGCTCGGACTCACAGAAGAAGCCTCGGCAGCAACACGTCATTCTGAATAGTGATGATGAAGCAATCGGTGAGTAACAGGCCACTAGGAAGTCTAAAGAACTGAAAGAATTTTTACTTGGAGTCACAGAAAAGTCACAGAAAAGGATGTGATTTGAGGCTCTGAACATGGTGCTCATGACTGGTTACTTACTTTTAATCTACTGTTGGACGTGAGCTAGAATCTGTGTTGGTAGATTGACCATAAGACATGGAGCAGAGTAAGGTCATTTGACCTATCAAGTCTGCTCCACCATTCCATCATGGCTGATTTACTATATTCCACCCCCCCTTCTCTCACCCCCCCCCCCCCCTTCTTCTGGCCTTACTAATAACGGGCCTACTAGTTTAATGCATTGACATGCTTATCATTCCGTTATTCTGGCTGGAACAGTTCTGATGCCATGGTGTTGCTTGTGCAGAAGGAATGAGGGAAGTGGTTAAAGGATGTGGTCATATTGTGTGTGAAAGGCAGAGAGAGGAGGAACTTTTAAACCACTAGAATCTCGTACATGAGAGGAGGGAAATTGGATTCTGAGAACAGTTAAATGTGAATGTACTGTCGCCCTCCATTATCATTGATCATCTGGTTTGTCATTGGGCACATGGTGGCCAGGCCCAAGAGTATCATAACCACATCTACACCCACCTGGTTACCCCACCCTTGTGCCTGCTGCTCCAGTTTGGGTTTCCCTGCAACATCCTCCATGATAAAGGAAAAGTACTGTAGGGTGTATGTGCAGACTCGGTTTCATGGTGAAACACTATTCCATGGTGCATAGGTTAATGTCCTCTCTAGATGATAAACTAACGAGTGACAAACTGTCTGCATTAGGCAGTTAGCAGAAGGGGCTAAATGCTGGCAAACCTCTGATAATCTGTACATAGTTTACTGAATCAAGCAGGTACCCACTGGTGCTGGTGGAACTGATGTATGTCTGTCTAAAGCAATCATTTCTCTTTCATTTTGTTCCACACTATTTCTTCTTTGCCTTTTATAAATATGTAAGGAGAAGGTGCCTTCTAGTCTATAAGATGGCCACTCATCAAACTCAACCTCCCTTTCACACCACCTCTGATTACTTTGTATGGCTCATGCAATGGCCAAAAAGGATTACCCTCTGGTGTCTTATACAACATTGAATTTTTGATAACATTTTATCACATGTTTCTAATCTCGGGAGCAGAGTCAAATTCTGTACAATCTACTAGAGAAGTAGCTGAGACCAGCTTTCTCACACACATATCTACATGTAATGTTGTTGTTACTTCTCACTGTGAGCCGTCCTGCTCTGCTCTCTTCCAGATATTGTTCTGGGTTTTCAGTTTTGATTTTTAGAAGCTTGGATAGTGTTTAAGAGGGCTGAGCTGACTCAGTGAATCCTCTGCTAACTGAGGAAAATTGTTCGTATCCACTGTGCAGCTCTGCAGACAGATGATGCTGTCATTTCATCAGATCGATTCCAGGCCTTGGCCCAGGACCATATCATTGTGGCTCAGGAGCAGTCTATTTCTGACCAGGTAGGTGCAGAGTTTATAATCCTGACACTAGCATGAGTGGGCTGAGGTAAACTAATATCAAACTGCTCTGTGGATTCTCTACAATGTTTGTTATTGTTTTCTTCTTTCCTCCTCTGACAACCGCAAACTTAGGATGAGACAACGTATATACAACACATAACGTCTGATGGGCAAACCGTTCAACATTTAGTGACAGGAGATAACCAGGTAATTGTGAATTTTCATAGTAGTACCTATTGAATAGTTTACCCACTTCTGCCTAATGAACTGTTAATTTTTAATCTGTTTACTCTTGGGTTAAATCATATTTAAATGGTCTCTTAGTATTGGTCAACCTTGTAATAATGTAGTAATAAGATTCTTAATTTTACAAATAAAAGCCAAATGACTGTAATCTGAATTTAATGCTTGTATGTCAATGGAACTTAAGGAAGAATAAGATTAGCTTTATTTGTCACATGTACATTGAAGCAGTGAAATGCATCACTTGCATCAAATCAGTGAGGATTAGGCTGGGCACCAACATAGCCCACAATTATAACTCTAACTCTAACAGTACGTCTTTGAAAGATGGGAGATAACCGGAGCACCCAAAGGATACACATGCAGTTATGAGAAGAATGTACAAACTCCTACAGACAGTGGTGGGAATTGAACCCCTGCCAGAGATTGCTGGCCTTGTAAAGCTATGCCATCCTGCAGCCCCGTACACAAACTTACAAATATACCTGATGCTCCATGAATGTGAGTGTGGGAGACCCAGCAAAGTGAGAATTCGTCCCATTTAATGTCCTAGTAATTATACTAGTTGCTGTCCATAAAACAGTAGAGCACAGTACAGACCCTTTGGCCCATAATGTGCTGACCGTTATAACCTACTCCATGATCCTAGCCCTTCCTTCCTACACAGCCCATAACCCTCCATTTTTCTTAAATCCATATGCATTGAGTCTCTTAAAAGTACCTATTGAATCAGCCAAAGGGTAAGATTAAGATAAAGGGTAAGGGTAAGATCCAAAATATATTATTCATCATTGAGGATTATTAGGTTGTGCAGAAGGAACCAAAAGTGTTATTAATAAATTTGCCAATGACACAAACGTAGATGGGACTGTGTGTTCTAAAAAGGACAAAAGGGGGTTTACGAAGGTCTACAGATGACGAGTTAAGCAAAGGGGCAAGGAATTTTTAAATGTATGATAATGGAAGAAAATGGCAAACTGGTAATTTTTAGCAGAAAAAGATGGAACAAAAAGTGTATGACCCAAATAGTGGGAGACTGTAGGGGCCAGAGTGATATGGGTACCCTGGTGCATGGATCAAGTGAGACAATGTAGCCAGAGCAAGTAATGAGGGCAGCCAACAGAATACTACTCTTTATTGCTGGGGGAACCAAAGACTTCAGTTGCACAGGAGATTTGGTCAGGACTATATAGAGTAGTAGTCTTTGTTAAGGAAGGATGTAAGTGCTTTGGTAGCAGGTCAGAGGCAGTTTAATGAAGTACTATCTCATATGAGTTGGGGAGAAGTGGAGTTCAGAAGAGCAAAGGGGAACTTTAATGAGATATGTAATGTCCAAAGGAGACTTAACATAGTTGTTATAGAGAAAATGCTTTCTACTGCTGAAAAATCTAGAGATGAGGGTTGTTCATTAAAATGAATGGATGGCTTATTTAAGGCAGATGAGTTTTTTAAAAACTGATGTACATCAGACTGATTCAGACAGAGGAGAGTGCAGAATTGTAACAATCAGATGAGCTATGTTATTAAATAGCAAATGTGAGGAACTGAGCAGCTTTGTAATCTCTAGGTTGGGCTGATCATTTCAGTTCATCCCCACAGACTCTTTCCATGGATCAGGCAGATTTTAGATTTGGCAAGTGTGCTGTGGGGCAAATATTGACATATTGGCTGGTCCACTCTATGAAGTAAAGTTTTGTGTTAATGGACGTTGTTAATCACCTATATTGTTCATCTGGCCATGAAGGATAGTATTAGAGACTTATTGTTTAGAAGGTTGTGCTATTTCAATATTTGATTTAGGAGTGAGATTAGTTAACCTGTGGCTGTATGTACAGGTGTGGGAAGAGAACTTAAGAGAAGATTGCAAGATACGATTTTGAGTTTAAAATATTGGCATTATCATTGGAATACAAAATTGATATTGGTGCATTACTTAACTTCATGGGTGTTCAGTAAGACGTTGGATGGCCCTCAAAAGTATTCACTTACAACAAAGCTCTGAAATTTATATTCTAAATTTGGCATTAAATAAATTGTATAAATGAATATGACCTTCAACTATTTTAGAAACGTAGAAAACATACAGTACAATACAGGCCCTTTGGCCCACAAAGCTTTGCCGAACATATCCTTACCTTAGAACTACCTAGGCTTACCCACAGCACTCTATTTTTCTAAGCTTCATGTATCATCCAGGAGTCCCCTAAAAGACCCTATCGTTTCCACTTCCACCACCACTGCAGGCAGCCCATTCCGCACACTCACCACTCACTGGATTTATTTTTTTTAAAAATCCTTGCCCCTGACATCTCCTCTGTACCTACTTCCAAGCAAATTGAAACTTTGCCCTCTCATGCTAGCCATTTTAGCCCTGGGAAAAGCCTCTGACTATCCACACGATCAATGCCTCTCATTATCTTGTATGCCTCTATCAGGTCACCTCTCATCCTCCTCCGCTCAAAGGAGAAAAGGTCAAGTTCACTCAACCTATTCTCATACAGCACGCTCCCCAATCCAGGCAACATCTTTGTAAATCTCCTCTGCACCCTTTCTAGGGTTTCCACGTCCTTCCTGTAGTGAGGTGACCAGAATTGAGCACAGTACTCCAAGTGGGGTCTGACCAGGGTCCTATATAGCTACAACGTAACCTCTTGGCTCTTAAACTCAGTCCCACAGTTGATGAATGCCAATGCACCATATGCCTTCTTAACCACAGTCACCTGCATAGCAGCTTTGAGAGCCTTATGGACTCGGACCCTAAGATCCCTGTGATCCTCCACACTGCCAAGGGTCTTAACATTAATAGTATATTCTGCCATCATATTTGACTTACCAAAATGAACCACCTCACTCTTATCTGGGTTGAACTCCATCTGCCTCTTCTCAGCCCAGTTTTGCATCCTATCAATGTCCCACTGTAACCTCTGACAGCCGTCTGCACTATCCTCAACACCCCCAACCTTTGTGTCATCAGCAAATTTACTAACCCATCCTTCCACTTCCTCATCCAGGTCATTCATAAAAATTACTGCGAAGGGGTCCCAGAACAGATTCCTGAGGCACACCACTGGTCACCAGCCTCTATGCAGAATATGACCCATCTACAACCACTCTTTGCCTTCTGTAGGCAAGGCAGTTCTGGATCCACAAAGCAATGTCCCCTTGTATCCCATGCTTCCTTACTTTTTCAATAATCCTTGCATGGGGTACTTATCAAATGCCTTGCTAAAATCCATATACACTAAACCTATGGCTCTACCTTCATCAATATGTTAAGTCACATCCTTAAAAAATTCAATCAGGCTCATAAAGCACGACCTGCCTTTGACAAAGCCATGTTGGCTATTCCTAATCATGTTAAGCCTCTCCAAATGTTCATAGATCCTGCCTCTCAGGATGTTCTCCATCGACTTACCATGGGGTCTTACTTCAGTGGTTGGTCTATAATTTCCTGGGCTATCCCTACTCCCTTCCTTGAATAAGGGAACAACATCTGCAAACCCTCCAATCCTCTGGAACCTGTCCCGTCCTCATTGATGATGCAAAGATCATCACCAGAGGCTCAGCAATCTCCTCCCTCGCCTGAGGTACATCCCATCCGGTCCCGTTGACTTATCCAACTTGATGCTTTCCAAAAGCTCCTGCACATCCTCTTTCTTAATATCTACATGCTCAAGCTTTTCAGTCTGCTGCAAGTCATCGCTACAATCTCCAAGATCCTTTTCCGTAGTGAATACTGAAGCAAAGTATTCATTAACTTACCTTGCCATTTCCCCCGGTTCCATGCACACTTTTCCACTGTCACATTTTGTTGGTCCTTTTCTGTCACGTTTTATCCTCTTGCTCTTTACACACTTGTAGAATGCCTTGGGGTTTTCCTTAATCCTGTCCACCAAGGCCTTCCCATGGCCTCTTCTGGCTCTCCTAATTTCATTGTTAAACTCCATCCTGCTAGCCTTTTGATCTTCTAGATTCATATAATTACTTAGTTTTTTGAAACTTTCATAAGCTCTTCTTCTTGACTAGATTTACAACAGCCTTTGTACACCACCATTCCTGTACCCTACCATCCTTTCCTTGTCTCATTGGAATGTATCTACACAGAACCTCACGTAAATATCCCATTAACATTTGCCACATTTCTTCTGTACGTTTCCCTGAGACCATCCGTTTCCAATTTATCCTTCCAAGTTCCTGCCTGATAGTCTCATATTTCCCCTTACTTCAATTAAACGTTTCCCTAACTTGTCTGTTCCTATCCCTCTCCAATGCCATGGTAAAGGAGATAGAATTGTGAATCACTATCTCCAAAATGCTCTCCCACTGAGAGACCTGACACCTGATCAGGTTCATTTCCCAATACCAGATCAAGTACAGTGCTGCAAGTTTCCATACAAACTTTAAAAGTAAGGTTCAGAGTTCAAATTTGTATTCATTCAAATTCAGATGATGTTCTATCTGAATGAGGTAAATGGTTATAGTTTTAATTGATTTCTGTTCTATTCCTAAACGTGTTGATATTCTTTTCCTTTCTGAAGGTGCAATACATAATTTCACAGGAAGGTGTACAGCATCTTGTTCCACAGGAGTACGTGGTTGTCCCTGACGGCCACCATATTCAGGTGGGTGCCGATGTATTCTGATGCAAACTTACTAGAAACTGGCATACAGGAGCAGCATCAAAATGTATGCAAGAATGGGACACAGATTTATCTGCCATGCCACAGTAGAAATCCATTGGCTGTGAAGCACTTTGTTGAAATTGTGAATACCGTCTCTTCCTCCCTCAAAGGAATGAAAAGCATCTGTTTGACTTTCCAAAATATATATGTATTTATCCTCATACTTACTAGGATTTAATTCTCTTTCCACCTATTTATATCATGCTTTTGCTTTGGACAACCTCCCTTGTTATCCACATCACCACCCACTTTCATGGTGTCCACAAACTTAACTATGTTCACATCCAAGTTATTAATGTATCAGATTATCAGAATTGGGTTTAATATCATCGGTGTATATTATGAAATTTGTTAACTTTATAGCAGCAATACAATGAAATATATGATAAATATAGAGGGAGCAGACTGAATTACAGTAAAAATATATGTGTGTGTGTATATATATAAAATGTATATGTATGTTGTATGTGTATGTATATATTATATATAAAATGTGTGTGCGTGTATATATGTCTTTTAAATAACCATGTTAAAATAAGTAGTGGCAGAGAGTAAGATGTTATTCTTAAATCGCTGTGTGCGCGCCTTCAGGCTTCTGTACCTCCTTTCCGACAGTAACAATGAGAAGAGGGCATGTCCTGGGTGGTGGTACGCCGCCTTCCTAACGTATCCTTGAAGATGTCTTGGATACTACGGAGGCTAGTACCTATGATGAAGCTGACTAATCTTAAAGTTTCTGTAACTTTCTTCAATCTTGCGGAGTAGCCAATTCTCCACAACCCCCCTCCAAATCCCCAAATACTAGAGGGTGATTCGTCCTGTCGGAATGTTCTCCGTGATACATTTGTAGAAGTCTGAGTGTTTTAGTTGACAAACCAACTGTCCTCAATCTCCTAATGAAATATAGCCACTGTCTTGCCTCCTCTGCAGCTGCATCAGTATGTTGCGTCCAGGTTAGATAATCAGAGATATTGACAGACAGTAACTTGAAATTGCTCACTAGTGCTCACTTTCTCCATTTCTGATCCCTCTGAGGATTGGTTTGTGTTCCTCTTCTTACCCTTTCTGAAGTTCACAATCAGCACTTTGGTTTTGCTAATTGTTAAGTGCAGGCTGTAAGAAAGTAAGAGCATAAGAAATAGGAGCAGGGGTAGGCCATCTGGGCCATCGAGCCTGCTCTGCTAATCAATAAGATCTGGCCATGTATTCGTCTCCACCTACTGGCCTTTTCCCCATAGTCCTTAATTTCCCTACTATGCAAAGTCTATCCAACCTTATTTTAATTATATTTACTGAGGTAGCCTCCACTGCTTCATTGGGCAGAGAATTCCACAGATTCACCACTGTCTGCGAAAAGCAGTTCCTTATCATCTCTGTCCTAACTCTACTCCCCCCGAATCTTGAGGCTATGTCTCCTAGTTCTAGTCTCACCTACTAGTGGAAGCAACTTTCCTGCCTTTATCTTATCTATCCCTTTCATTATTTTATATGTTTCTATAAAATCTCCCCTTATTATTCTGAATTCCAGTGAGTCCAGTTCCAGGAGAATCAATCTTTTCTCACAGTCCAACCCCCTCATCTCTGGACTCAACCTGGTGAACCTCCTCTGCACCGCCTCCAAAGCCAGTATATCCTTTCTCAAGTAAGGAGACCAGAACTGCACACAATACTCCAGGTGTGGCCTCACCAGTACCCTGTACAGTTGCAGCATAATCTCCCTGCTCTTGAGTTCATTCCTTCTAGCAATGAAGGCCAACATTCCATTTGCCTTATTGACAGCCTGCTGCACCTGCAAACCAACCCTTTGTGATTTGTGCACAAGCACTCCCAAGTCACTCAACTAATTAGTATATCTTGCTCTTTTAAGCTCTTTCATCACCACCTGAAATTCTGCCAACAATGTTTGTATCATCAACAAATTTATAGATGGCATTTGATATATGGCAAGCCACACAGTCTTGAGTGTAGAGAGAGTAGAGCAGTGGACTAAGCACATATCCCTGTGGTGTGCCAGTGTTGACTCTCAGTGAGGTGGTGATGTTATTACTAATCCACATAGATTGTGGCCTGTTGGTTAGGAAGTAGAGGATTCATTTGCAGGAGGAGGTACAGAGGCCTATGTTCTGTACCCTTTTGATCAGGACTAAAGGAATGATGGTGTCAAATGCTGAGCTATAGTCGATAAACATCAAACTGACATGGGTATTTGCATTGTCCAGGTGATTCAAGACTGTGTGGAGAGCCTTTGAGATCACGTCTGCTGTAGACCTATTGCGGCAATAGGCAAATTGCAGAGGGTCTAGGTCCTTTCTGAGACGGGAGTTGATTCTAGCCATAACCAACTCTTAGCCTTTCATCATAATATATATCACTAAATGCAAGGGTCCTAGTACCAATCCTTCAAATATTCCCACTGGTCACAGACTCCCAATCAAAAAAAGTATCCTCTCACCATGACACTCTGCCTCCCATCACCAAACCAGTTTTGAATCCAATTAGTCAGTTTGCCTTGGATCCTATATGCCTTAACACTTTGGACCAGCCATTTGACATGAAACTTAATCACTCTTTAACTAAATTCTATGTATAAAACATGTACAGCTCCTCCTTCTGCTTCAGTAACATTCTGCTTCCTTACCATTTTGTTTCCTGCTTTACCACCAAAGCAAATCCTTGCTATTGAGGATGCTACAGGCTGTATAGCATTGTACACCAGTGCTTTTACACATATAACTTATTGCATTTTTCTTAACTCAGCTGGAATCACATTTCAACACCAACTCCCCAGCACAAAACTATTGAACTCCCCTAGTTTTGGGTGGTTACACATTTTTAATTTTCCACCATTGATAGTTGTGTCTGCAGTGATCAAGATCTTTGATTTAAGGTATTTTGTAACTTTTGCCTTTCAAGGTATTACACTAAATTACATTTGATCCAGCATCCAGTCACCTATTATCTCGTCATTTCTTCAAGCCCGTGACTTGCAGAATTGACTAAGCTAGGAGTGTTGTAAGTATGAATGTTTTCCAGTCTGTAGGTAAATAGTAGCTCACTAATGTATTGGTGTTTTCTGCAGGTTCAAGATGGTCAAATCCACCACATACAATATGAATCAGATCCACAGATACAACAGGTCTTGGAGGGACAGCAGGTACAGTTCTCATTTAGAAATTAAGCTATTAATAAAGTAGATGGTACTATGATTTTAAATCAAAGGGTTATATAATCTCTTCATAATTTGTTATTGTTGACAGCAAGAAGGTGCATTGCGTGTTGACAAAATTCATGCTGCAGAACAGAGCATTGGTAATTCAATGAGTAATGATGCCAGGTTGATTTATAGTGAGTGCTTAACGTGCACTGAAAATGTTAATCTTTGGAACACAATTTAGTTGACATCTCCACTGGAAAGGTAAAAGTACATATTGGTGTTTCAGCCCCTGTAGCCAAAGGACCAGACCATGCTGACCAGAAGTGAAACCATTGACGCTCAACCCTTCACACTGAAAAAGGTCCCACAACACTTCCGGTGCTACTCCACATTGCTGTCTCTACGTGGAGTCAGGGAGTGAAGTCCTTGCTTGCTGGGTGTGTGTCTCTCCGAACCTACAGAGATCCCATTCGCTTGTCCCACAAAGCAGCGATACTTTAATGTCATTATTAGAATTATTTTTGAAATATGTACACCAACTTGATGTATTCAAAATCAAGTTTATTTTCATGTGCATAAGAATGTGTGCGCAAAGGTTGAATGGAAAAACTTACTTGCTCCAGCATCACAGGCACAGAGCTTCAGAGTAGCAGCATTCACAAGAAATATATCAATTATATATATTTTCTTTTACTAGAAAGAAAAGAATTAACAAAGTTCATTTTAATGCAAAGTGATTAAAAATGTCTAAATTAAAAAAATGTTAAAGGTTTTTAATTACTTGGGACTTCTGACAGGGAGCAAGGCTCTCCTTCCAGATTTGCAGTCAGTAAAAATTCTGTTGAACTTGCTCAGGTAGAGCATCTTGCAGTGCTTCCTATGCATAGAAACTACATTTTAAAGTCTCAACCCTCCATTGGATAAAGTATGGAACTTTAGCTCTCTCAACGATTATTTTAAAATATTCTTGGGAGTCAGGGATGTACAACATCAAAACAGGCCTTTAGGCCCACAACATTCACTACATTAATCCCATTTCACAATCCTTGGCCAGTACTATTCTATGCCTAGCTGACTTAAGTGCTCCTTCGGATAACTTATCAGTGACTCTGCTTCCACTACACTTTCTGGGAGTGTATTCCAAGTTGAATCCCATCTTATGAGGAGGTTGCTGGAACTAATGGCCGACTTCTGCTCCTTTGTCTTATGGTCTAATGGGCCTGATTTATAGGGAGAGTTTGGCCAGGTTAGCTCTTCATTCCTCAGAATGAAGAATAAGAGGTGATCTTATAGAATTTTTTACAATTGAGAGTGAGAGGCATAGAAAAAGTGGATGTTAACAGTCTTTTCTCCAGGGAAATGGAATCTAAAACTAGGGAGGCAAAGATTAGAATTGAGAGGGGATGGATATAAGAGACCTCTGGGCAACTTTTTCCACCCAGTATTTGGGTTGAACTGCCAGAAAATGGTACTGTAGTACCATTTAAGGGGCACTTGGATAGGTACATGGAGGTGACACTTAAAGGGATAGGAGACAAGCTGAGTGGACAACACGGTCAGCATGAACTGGTTGGGCTGAAGGGCTTATATCTGTACAGTTTTGCTCTGAGTCTGACTCTGATACACCAGTGTTCCAAATGAGAGGGAAATGACCACAACAAATTCCTACACTGATTGTCAGTGACCATCAAGAACCTCTCTCTTTCTGTACCTATGGGGTGATTAGCTGACTAAACTACTGCCTAACAGATCATCTGCATCTCAGATACTGCATAGAGAGTCCATCTGCAGCGAGGTCAGACTTCATAGAGTGGATAGAGCTGCAGCTGAACATCGGCGAGGATGTCAAGAACATTTAAGTGTCTCTGATCTCCTACTTGCTGCAGGAGGAGCATTCCCTAGCTTCCATATATTTCATCCCAGTCTCTTCATGTTGAAGCAGCCAGTTTCTGCTTGCTTGATCACTTCAGCGTCTTTACATGGTGTTGTGTTGTTAAGATTGCAGTGAGCCATGATGGACAGATCCAGTACGTGCCGATCACCGACCGGCAGGTAGTGACACAGGCGGAGCTGGAGGCCGCTGCACACTCGGCAGTGACAGGTAAACCAGCCTCTTTCCCCCAGTTCTGGTGTGAAGGGAGAATTGTGGCTATGTTTATCTGAAGGCCATTAACCTGTTCTTCCCTCCACACTGCCATTGTCTGAGTATTTCTAGCGCTTGTACCTGGTAGCCATGCCTAATGCCACAAATGAGCACACCCCACCCCAACCTCTGCTTCAATCCCCTTGAGGAGCCTTGCAATGAATTCTGCACCTGAAACAATGTTTAATGGTCTTTCGACTGGGTTCACTCCTAAGTTTGAGGAGAATGTCAGGTAACCCCACATCCCCCTCAAATGCTCTCCTCCCACACACACTGAGTCCACATGGCATCACATATATTCTTACACAGGACAGCACTGGACTGGGCATTCGATTCGCAATGTTGTACTAATTTATGCTAAATATCCTCTTCCTATGTAGCATCCATATCCTTGCATTCCCTATATATTCCTATGTCTATCTAAAAACCTCTTAAACTCCAGCAAATTGACTGCTGCCACTACTACCCATGGGAGTCCATTCCAAGTACTTACACTCTGATTTTAAAAAAATCTTGTCCCTTATTTTTCCTTTAAGCAACCTCTCAGCCATCTTTTAAAAACATGTCCTCTTGTATTTGACATTTCCTCTCAGGGAAACAGATAAACAGATTCTGAGTTCACCTCCATGCCTCCTTCTCCCCCCCCCCCTCCCCCCCCCCCGGTCGGGTTTCAGCCCCAATCCATGGGGAACACCACAAATCACTAACCTCCAATCAGAGAAGCAGCCTTCTGGCCCTACGCTTTCTTCGGGCGAGCCAGTTCTGAATCAAAACATGCAATTCATCAAGAATCCCATCTTTACCTTCTGAATCAGCCCAACATGAGAGACCTTATCAAATGCTTTACTAAAGTCTATGTAGAAAATGTTCACTGCCTTGCCCTTCCTTTGGCACTTCCTCAAAAATCTCAGTTGAGCACCAGCAAGTAGGATTTCCCAGTGGCCAACCATTTTAATTCCAAACCCCATTCCCATTCCAACATGTCAGTCCACGACCTCCCTTACTGCCACGATGAGGCCACACCCAGGATGGAGGCACATCACCTCATTCTGTCTGGATAGCTTCCGACCTGAGGGCATGAACATCGATATCTCTAACTTCTGGTAACTTTTCATTCCTCCCCACTCTCTTCATCCATTCCCCTTTCTGCTCCCCACTTGCCCCTTTTCCTCACCTACCTATCACCTCCCTCTGATGTCCTGCTCCCATCCTTTTCTCCATGCACAACTCTTCTCTCCTACTCAATTCCTCCTTCAGCCCTTTATCTTTTCCACCTATCACATCCCAGTTTTGCACAGGCACACTCACTGGCAATCGTTCTTCTCCCCCCACCCCACCCCCCACTGAGTCCTGATGCATCATCTCGGTCCAGGGCATCAACTTACACCTTCTGCCTCCACAACTGCTGCCTGACCCATTGTGTTCTTCCAGTGATCAGTTTTGTTCACTTTACAAATGCAGCAGGGGTTTCAGCACTTTTTCATTTATACTCGCGTATCCAGTTTCCAACTGAATTGCTTTCATGATTTTTCTTGTGCTCCATTGCCTGTATTTTTTTCTTTATGAACACTTTAATTGTTTCTTGAATATTTTCCTTATCTGCTCTTCTTGTAGTTTATCAATGGATCCATTTCCTTCTATGGTAATATTTAGTATTTGCTACTAACTCTGTAACATTTATTCTTTTTAACCCTGGTACTTAAAACACCTAATATGGGCCTAGATTTTATGACAAGAGCTCCATTCCAGCATGTAATCAAAGCCTATGAGGAAGTATGCATTTCTGATTTTCAGGTTCATTTTGCTGGGTTCAGTGCAATCATGCCAGCAAATATTGCAGTGAACCTTTGTTAAATAAAACATTAAATCAAGGTTCCATCTGCTGCTCCAAGTGGAAAAAAATTCTGTGTGGTATGCTTTCTTTTAAATACATTAGTGAATTCTCCTAGTCTTTTGACCAGTATTTATCCCACCAACATTATCACCAAAGTCAGACAATTTAATGTCACCGCCACTTATGAAACCTTGTCGTTCAGGAATTGCTGCTTGTCTTCTACTTTAGCGATGACTACAATTAACGTTAACTAATGGAAGCAGCCAACATAACATCTTCCTTTCTCACATCTTTAGGCCATTTTCCCCAGCCCTCGCTGATGGAACCTTCTTTGTTCCTCTTGGATATAAAGTGAAACACGGTCGTTAACATTATCTCTTCATGGGTTCTGTTTAAGGCATTGATGCTTTCTTCCTTCAGATTGTGTATGTTATATTTAAATGGCTCCGTGTTCAGGATGTACATAACTTGCCTTTTAGAAAAAGTTTGCAGGGATGTTGCCAGGACCCGTGAACTTGAGTTATTGGGAAAGGTTGAATATGTTAGGACTCCTTAGAGGGTAGGAGAATGAGGAGATTTGTTAGAGGCATACAAAATTATAAGGGGTATAGAAAGGATAAATGTAGGCTTTTTCCACTGAGACAGGAGGGACTAGCACTAGAGGTTAAAGGGTGAAAGGTGAAATGTTTAAGGGGAATCTGAGGGGAGCTTCTTCACTCAGAGAGTGTTGAGTGCGCAGACCAACCTGCCAGCACAAGTGCTGCATGTAGGTTTGGTTTTTCTTAACTGTTGAAACTTGGATAGGTGCATGGGTGGAAGAGGTATGAGGGGCTACAGTCCTAGTTCAGATGCAGGTCAATGGGACCAAGCAGATGAATAGTTTGGACTAGATGGGCTGAAGGGTCTATTTCTGTGCTGGAGTGCTCTGACTCTACAGCTTTAAATTTATTAAAAACAAAATTATCAGAATTAGTAACAGTGAGCAGATTTTATAGTATTTCCAAATGTCTCCTGTTGTAGCTATATTCATCTGGCCATTGTCATTTGACTTTCTGAATATTAAATATTAACAAATTTGCAAAGCAGCATTTTTCATGAAGAAAGATATGTTGATTTTAACACTTAAAATTGGCTTTTGAAGTTGTCTTCTGCAAATCCTTGTAAAATGTGGAAGGTAAGCTGTTGTATCCCTTTCCTCCTCAGCTGTAGCAGATGCTGCCATGGCTCAGGTCCAAGGGATCTACACTACCGAAGCTACAGAGGAACAAATCCAGCAACTTCAGCAACAGGCAATCCAGTACGAGATGGCTCATGCAGAGGTCATTACGTATTCTGAAGACTAATACACTGCAGAAGGAGCAGATGAAGACTGGAGCACTTTTGTTTTTGAGCAAAAGATGGGAGAAAGTGAGGCCAGGAGATGGGGGAGAAAACAAAATGTACTTTCACTGCCTTTAACAATAACTTGGTTTGCTCCCCAAATTGTCCTCACCAGCTTTTGCATGCAGTGAACAAATGAAAAGTTGATTTGTACATCTCACTTCCAACCATCGACCTCATCCTTCCCTTGTCTACAGGGCCTTTGCAGATTGGTCAGTGATTAGACCAATGCATAAAACTTGGTACTGAGTCTTTGCAAAAAGCCTGAAATGCAAATTTTTATGTTTATTAAAAGGTTTAGCACAGTGTTTAAAATGGACTGATGAACCTGTGTGTTTATAAAAGAAAATCTAAGAATTACAAGCTTCCACCCTCTGAGAAATCAGACAGATCTATACATATATTTAATGTATGTGTATAAAGAATATATACAAAAATATTATGTACAGATTATTGAATGCCTGCAGGTGAATGACAATGTGAAGATCTAGTTGAGGAATTCAGGTGCTTGATCATTGTATTATTTGTCATTGTTTTCCATTTTAATATATAACAGATGCTCAATTTAAAAAGAACTTGCCATTGTAGCACTCTATTGTGATGTGAATATTGTTTCCAAGTTGGAAGGACAAATGTGTTCATGCTGTTTAGTCTCTTGTTTTATTTGCAGGAACTTGTAATTGTTAAAATGCACTCGCACAATCCAGTGGTTTTTTTTGGGGGTGATGATTACTGAAAACCTGCAACATCGGTTAGCCCATTAACACCTTAAAAGTCCAGCTTCAAACACAGCTGAATGCTGCAAGAGATTTAATAAGTGCTGTAAATCTTGAGGAACACATACAAAATGGAGGAATTCAGCAGGTCAAGCACCACCTATGGAGAGAAAAGTTGTCTCTTTGATTTCCTCCATAGATACTACCTAACCTGCTGAGATTCTCCAGTATTTTGTCTGCATAGCACAATACTGGCTTGGTTGATTCCTCTTCTGGGGGGAGAAAAGTGAAATAAAATTTGGTACCAATAATAAACTCAATATAGAAATCTCACATGAGACAACTTTTAATAAATAAGTGTGCAGAGACTCTGAAGCCTTACATGCTGGTGCTGGAAAACCAGAGCTCTGACCAACAGCCAGTATGGACATCAAAGGTTTTGAGAGGAAGGACTTGAATTAGGTCCACTGCTCGAGTACAAAAGGCAGCAGCAGGTTGCTACAAAGCAAGAGCTTTGACCAGCGACCAGGGATTGATTGGCAAGAGTAAATTGAAGGAAGGCAGTGGCAAGTGTAGTGGCTGTAGTCAGAGTGGTGATCTTGAGGCTTTGGCGAAGAGAATCTTCAGTCAAAAAGTAAAGGAAAGAAAAGCCCAAGGTTAAGTTTTTTCCTTCTCTTTATATCTGCTGAACTAGGACAATAGAGATGCCAGGCAGCATGGTTGAATGCTTCCCTTGCAGGAAGTGGGAAGGTAGGGAGATCTCCAATGACCCTGCAGACAACAACTGCAAGAAGTGTATCCAGCTGCAGCTTCTAACAATCTGTGTTACAGAGCTGGAGCTGGAACATGGATGATCTCTGGATCATTTGGGAGGCTGAGGGGGTGATAAATAAGACATACAGAGAGGCAGTTACACAAGATGCAGGACACAGAGGAACCTGGGTGCCAGTCAGGAAAGGAGCCAGTGTGGAGTTCTCCCTGGACAACAGGAATGTCACTTTGAATTGGGGAGGGGGGGTGCCTAGCAGAGGAAAGTCACAGCAGTTGGGCACTGAATCAGGAAGTTCTGTGTGCAAGAACAAGATTTCTGGATCATATGTTGCCTCCCGGGTGCCAGGGGCTGGGATATCTTGGATCGAATCCTCAGCATTCTTAACTCGGAGGGTGAACAGCGAAAAGTTGTGGTCCACGTAGGTATCAATGACATGGATAGGATGAGTGACAAGGTTCTGCATAGGGAGTTAGGTGCTACAGTAGAGGGCAGGACTGCCGGGGATGTGATCTCAGGATTGTTGCCGATGCCACGTGTTAGCAAAGCCAAACCTAGGAAGATTATATAGTTTAATATGTATCTTAGGAGGAAGGGTATAAGGTTTTTGGATCGTTGGACTCTCTTCCAGGGAAGGTGGGACCTATACAGAAAGGATGGTTTGCGCCTGACCTGGAGATGGACTAATATCCTAGCGTGAAGGTTTGTGAATGCTGTATAGAGTTACAAGGGGATGGGAACCAGAGTGCCAGAACAGTTAGAGAGGTTGTGGAAGCAGATGTTTGTAAGACCTCAGGCAAAGTTGGGAATCAAAGGTTGAGCATGGTGTAACTAGTGTCCTGAGCTGCCTATGTTTCAATACAAGAAGCATAATAGTAAAGTTACATTACTATGTGCTGAGAATGAGGTAGCTGGTTTACAAATGAGGCAAATGTAGTGAGGAAAGGCTGTTGATAGTTGAAAATTGCAATCTACAGGATGAATCACAATGTAAAAAGCAGACAACATCCAAAAGGCTAAAAGTGTTATGTATGAATATGCAATGTAGAACTTGTAGCACAGTTGCAGATTGGCAGGTATGATATTGTTTGCATCACTGAATCGTGACTGAAAGAAAATTATAGCTGGGAGCGTAATGTTCAAGGATACACATTTTATTAAAAGGACAGCGGGAAGCTAAAGCAGGTGGCTTTGCTCTGTTAGTAAAAAAAATGAAATCAAATATTAGAAAGAATTGACAGGGATGGAAGGTGTTGAAACATTGTGGATAGAGCTAAAGAACTACAAGGATAAAAAGCCACTCCAAACAGTAGTAAGGAGGTGTCCTACAAATCACAACAGGAGATAGAAAATGCTTGCCAAAGTGGCAATGTTACAATAGTCCTGAGGGACTTCAATATGCAGGTAGTTTGAGAAAATCAGGAGGGTGAATATCTAGAGTGCCTACGAGATGGCTTTTTAGAGCAGCTCATGGTTCTGCCCACTAGGGGAGAAGCTATTCTGGGTTGGGTGTTGTGTAATAAACCAAAATTGATTAGAGAGCTTAAGGTAGAAGAACTCTTAGGGGAAATTTATCATGCTGTCATTGAACTCACCCTGAATTTTGAGAAGGAAAAGCAAAAGTCAGAGGTATCATTATTACAGTGGAGTAAAGGGAATTACAGAGGCATGAGAGAGGAGTTGGCCAGAATTTATTGGAAAAGAATACTGGCAAGGATGACAGCAGATCAACAATGTCTGGAAGTAATTCTGAAGCACTGGATATATGAGGAAGAAGTATTCTGAATGAAAGATGGCATAACTATGGCTAACAAGAAAAGTTAGAGCCAACATAGAAGCCAAAGAGAGGGCATGTAATGGAGCAAAAATTAGTGCAAAGTTAGAGGATTGGGAAGCTTTTAAATACCACAGAAAGCAACTAAAAAGTCATTAAGAAGGTAAAGATGGAATATGAATGTAAGCTAGCCAATAATATTAGAGGATACCAAAAGTTTCTTCAGATACATAAACAGTAAAAGAGAGGTGAGAATGGATATCAGACCATTGGAAAATGATGCTGGAAAGGTAGTAATGGGGGTCAACAAAATGGTGGAGAACTGAGAAGTATTTTGCATCAGTCTTCACTGTGGAAGATACCAGCAGTATGGTGGAAGTTCCAGGTGTCGGGGATCATGAAGTGTGTAAAGTTACCATAACTAGAGAGAAGGTTCTTGGGAAACTGAAAGGTCTAAAGGTAGATAAGTCACCTGGACCAGATGATGTACACTCTGGGGTTCTGAAAGAGGCAGCTGAAGAGATCATACAGGCATGAGAAATGATATTTGAAGAATCACTAGATTATGAAATGGTTCTGGAAGACTGGAAAATTGCAAATGTCATCCACTTTTCAAAAAGATAGAGAGAAAGAAGAAAGAAAACAATAGGTCAGCTAGTCTGACCTCATGATTGGAAAGAATTTGGAGTTGCTTATTAAGAATGATATCTCAGGATATTTAGAGGCACATGATAAAATATGCCATCGTCAGGATTGTTTCTTCAAGGGAAAATACTGCCTGACAAATCTGTTGGAATTCTTTGAAGAAATGACAAGCAGGATAAACAAAGGGGAATTGGTTGATATTGTGTACTTGGATTTTCAGATGGCCTTTGACAAGGTGCCACATATGAGGCTGCTTAACAAGTTACTAGTCTATGGTATTACAGGAAAGATTCTAGCATGGATAAAGCAGTGGCTGGCTGGCAGGAGGCAAAGACTGGGAATAAAGGAAGTCTTTTCTGGTTGGCTGCTGGTGACTAGTGGTGTTCCACAAGTGTCTGTGTTGGAACCAATTCTTTTTACTTTATATGTCAATGATTTGGATGATGGAATTGATGGCTTTGTTGCAAAGTTTACAGACAATATGAAGATAGGTTAATGGGCAGGTAGTTTTGAGGAAGTAAGGAGACAACAGAAAGACAGATTACGAGAATAGGCAAACAAATGGTCGATGGAATATATTGTTGGGAAGTGTATGGTCATTAGCAAATTTGCAGATGACACAAAGCTGGGTTGTAGTGTGAAATATGAGGAGGATGTTAGGAGAATACAGGGTGACTTGGACAGGTTAGGTGAATGAACAGATGCAGTTTAATGTGGTTAAATGTGATGTTATCCACTTAGGTGGCAAGAACAGGAAGGTAGGTTACTATCTGAATGGTGTCAAGTTAGGAAAAGGGGAAGTACAACGAGATCTAGGTGTCCTTGTTCATCAGTCACTGAAAGTAAGCAGGCAGTGAAGAAAGCTAATGGCATGTTGGCCTTCGTAACGAGAGGAGTTGAATATAGGAACAAAGAGATCCTTCTGCAATTGTACAGAGCTCTGGTGAGACCACACCTGGAGTATTGTGTTCAGTTTCGTCTCCAAATTAGAGGAAGGACATTCTTGCTATTGAGGGAGTGCAGCGTAGATTCATGAGGTTAATTCCCGGGATGGTGGGACTGTCATATATTGAAAGATTGAAGTGACTGGGCTTGTATATGCTGGAATTTAGGAGGATGGGAGGGGATCTGATTGAAATATATGTTTATTAAGGGATTGGACATGCTAGAGGCAGGAAAAATGTTCCCGATGTTGGGGGAGTCCAGAACCAGAGGCCACAGTTTAAGAATAAGGGGTAGGCCATTTAGAACAGAGTTGAGGAAAAACTTTATCACCCAGAGAGTTGTGGATCTATCGAATGCTCTGCCTCAGAAGGCAGTGGAGGCCAATTCTCTGGATGCTTTCAAGAAAGAGTTAGATAGAGCTCTTAAAGATAGTGGAGTCAAGGGCTATGGGGAGAAGGCAGGAACAGGGTACTGATTGTGGATGATCAGCCATGATCACATTGAATGGCGGTGCTGGCTTGAAGGGATGAATGGCCTACTCCTGCACCTATTACCTATTGTCTATTGTCTTGCACTTAGTCAGAAGAAATGAAGGGGTTGTCTATTTTCTAAGTAGAGAGAAAATTCAAAAAACTGAGGAGCAAAGAGATTTGGGGGTCTTTATGCAGGACTCCTAAAGATTGATTTGCAGATTGGGTCTGTGGTGAGGAAGGCAAATGCAATGTTAGCATTCATTTCAAGAGAGCTAGAATATAAATGCAAAGATGTAACGTTGAGATTTTATGAAGCACTGGTAAAACCTTGCTTTGAGTATTGAGAGCAGCTTTGGGTCCCTCATCTTAGAAAGTAGATGCTGAAACTGGAGAGGGTTCAAAGGAGGTTCATGAAAATGATCCTGGAGTTCAATGGCTTGTCATATCAAAGCGTTTGATGGCCCTGGTCCTGTATTTACCAGAATTGAGAAAAATGAGGGGTGACCTAATTGAAGCCTATCAAATGGTGAAAGCCTTGATAGAGTGGATGTGGAGAGGATGTTTCCTATGGTGGAGGAGTCTAAAACAAGATGACTCAGCCTCAGAATAGAGGGGTGTCCTTTCAGTGTGGAGATGAGGAGGAATTTCTTTAGCCAGAGGGTGGTGCATCTGTGGAATCCTTTGCCACTGGCAGCTGTGGAGGCCAATTCTTAATGTATAGTTAAGGCAGAGGTTGATAGATTCTTGATGGTCATGGCATGAAGGGATATGGGGAGAAGGCAGGAAACTGGTGCTGAGAGAAAAATTGGAGCAGCCATGATGAAATTGTGGAGCAGACTCGATGGGTCAAAGGACCTAATGCTGCTCCTATATCTAGTGGTCTTAAAACCCACGCAAAATCCTGCGGGACCTTGCAGATCAGGCAGCATCTATGGAAAGCAAAAAAAAAACAGTTGTTGTCTTGGGCCAAAATCTTTCACATCTTTTGTGTATAGTTGATGGCCTTTTGGAGAGCGTGGGCTATAAAACACAAGAACACTTCTAATACAGCCTTCTCAGAAATAAAGACATTTTTTCTCCTGTATAAAGATTAAGTGCTGAAGAATTTCAGTTGAAACATCACCCATAATTTATGCCATCGGGATGAAACCACAGTGTAGAGTAAAGAATAACAAATCATTATTGCTGATTACATTCAGGGTTATACATGCATCTCAGGAAAAGCTAATTGTTATTTCATAATATCACATTCCACTCTGTTTATTAGACCATTTACTTATGTATTTTCATTATGCTTGGGGTCAACATCTCAACATATGACATTGTTGGCCCCAACTACTGTGAAAGCAATTTGATTAATCGTTGTTTTCCTAAGGATGCATGTGCTAATTCTGCAAAGCTAAACTGTTTCTATGGTAATGTAAGTAGCATAGGATGTAATTTTACTTGGAAATAGAATCAGGTTTAGGAGCAGAGTTCAGCCATTTGGCCCATTAAGACTACTTTGTCATTCCATCATGGCTGATCCATTTTCTCTCAGCCCCATTCTTCCCATAACCTCTCTTGCCTTGACTAATCAAGAACCTATCAACCTCCTCCTTAAGTATTCCCTGACCCGGCCTCCACAGCCACCTGTAGCAACAGATTCCACAGATTCATCACCCTCTGGCTGAAGAAATTCCTCTTCATCTCTGTTCTAAATGGATGTCCCTCGATTCTGAAGCTGTGCCCTCTGGTCTTTGACTCCTCCATCATAGGAAACATCTTCTCCACATCCATTCTTCTGGGACTTACAAAATTCAATAGATTCTGCTCATTCTTCTAAATGCCAGTGAACAAAGGCCCAGAGACATCAAGGGCTCCTCATACAATAAACTTTTCATTCCCAGAATCATTCTTGTGAACCTTCTCTGAACCCTCTCCAATGTCAGCAGATCCTTTCTTAGATAAGGGGCCCAAAACTACTCCAATAATCCAAATGAGGCCTCACCAGTGCCATATAAAGCCTCAGTATTACATCTTTGCTTTTATATTATAGTCCTATTCAAATGAAAGTTAACATCATACTTGCCTTCCTCACCACCAACTCAATTTGCAAATTAACCTTTAGAGAATCCTAAAGGAACTACCAAGTCCCTTTGTTTCTCCATGTTTAGAAAATAGTCTATGCTCTTATTCCTACCAAAGTGCATGACCACACACTGCCTGACACCATTTACTACTTCCCACTTCTTTGCCCAGTCTCCTAATCTGTCCAAGTCCATCTGTAGCTTCTCTGCTTGCCTGCCCCTCCAACTATTTTCATACCATTTGTCAGCTTGGCCACAAAGCCATAAATTCCATCATCCAAATCATTGGTATACAATGTAAAAAGAGGTCTCTGCACTGACACCTACAGAACACCGCAAGTCACCGGCAGTCAACCAGAAAAGGCTCCCTGTCTTCCCATCCTGTGCCTCCTGTCAATCAGCCAATGCCCTATCCATGCTAGCATCCTTCCTGTAATATAATGAGCTCTTACCTTGTTAAGCAGCTGCACTTACGGTACCTTATCAAGGTCCTTCTGAAAATCCATATACGCATCATCCACCAATTCTCCTTTCTCTATCCTGCTTGTTAGTTCTTCGAAGTATTCCAGAAAATCTATCAAGCCAGATTTTCCCTTAAGGAAACCATGCTGACTTCGGCTTATTGGATCACATTTCTCCAAGTACCTGAAATCACATCCTTAACAATCGACTCCAACATCTTCCCATCCACTGAAGTCAGAATAAATAGCCTATAATTTAGTTTCTTTTACTTTTATCCTTTCTTGAAGAGTGGAATGACAATTTGTAATTCTTCAGTCCTCTGGAAGTAATTCTAGTAATCTAGTGATTCTTGAAAGATCATTACTAGTGCCACCTCAATCTCTTCAGCTACCTCTTTCAGACCCCTGGCATGTAGTCCATCTGGTCCAGGTGACTTGTCTACCTTCAGACATTTCAATTTCCCAAGCACCTTCTCCCTCATAATGGCAATTGCACTCATGTTTTCCCCCTGATACTTGAACTTTAGGCATACAGTACTTGCTATGTCTTTGATAGTGAAGACTAAAGCAAAATACTTATTCTGTTTGTTAGCCATTTCCTTGCCCCCCTTTACTACCTCTCCACTGTTATTTCCAGCAGTTCAAAATTTACTTTTGCCTCTCTTGTACTCTTTACATATGTGAAAAAACATTTGGTATCTTCTTTGATATTGTTATCTAGCATACCTTCATATTTCATTTTGTCTCCCATTATGGCTTTTTTTAGTTGCCTTCTTTTGGTTTTGAAAAATTTCACAATCCTTTTATGTTGGCTTCGGCTTTCCCTTGTCAGCCATGGTTGTGTCATTCTGCCTTTAGAATACTTCGCTGGGATGTATCTATCCTGTGAATTCTGAATTGTTCCCAGAAACTCTAGTCATTGCTGCTCTGCAGTCATCCCTGCTAGTGTCCCCTTCAAATAAACTTTGGCCAGCTCCTCTCTCATGACTCTGTAAATTCCTTTACTCCACTGTAATACTGATATATCTGCCCTTAGTTTCTCCCTTTCAAATTGCAGGGTGAATTCTATCATATTGTGATCACAGCCTCCTAAGCACCCCTTTACCTTAAGCTCCCTAATCAAACCTGGTTCATAATGCAACATGCAATCCAGAATCACTGATGCCCTAGTTGGCACAACCATAAGCTACTCTAAAAAGCAATTTGTAGGCATTCTACAAATTCTCCCTCTTGAGATACAACATCAACCTGACTTCCCCAATCCATCTGCATACTGAAATACCCCACAATTATCATAACACTGCCCTTCAAACATGCCTTATCTATCTCCCATTGTAATTTGTAGCCCACATCCTGATTACCGTTTAGAGGCCTGTGTATAAATCCCATCAGGTTTTTTCGCTCTTGCATTTTCTTAACTCTACCCCCAAAGATTCTATATCAAGTCAAGTCACTTTTCTTCTGATCCTATGTCACCTTTTTCTAAAGATTTGATTTATTTTTTTTAACAACAGAGCAATGTCACCCACTCTGTCCACTATTTCAATACAATGTGTATCTTTGAACATTAAGCTCCCAACTGTAATCTTTTGGACACAACCCAGTGATGCCTACAATGTCATACCTGCCAACCTCCAATTATCACTGACATAAACTCAGTGGCCACTTTATTAGGTGCCTGGTATGGTCTTCTGTTACTGTAACTCATCCACTTCAATGTTCAATGTGTTTTGCATTCAGAGATGCTGTTCTGTACACCACTGTTGTAACATGTGGCTACTTGAGTTACTGATGCTGTCCTATGTTACATACCCTATGGGTATCTTGTGACAGTCTTATGACCATGATGTAATTGAGTATCTGGTGAGCATGATGTAATGGTCTTGTGATGGTGGGGAGATGTAATTTCCTGCCAGTGTGAGGTCATGTGATGGCATGTTCCAACAGGTATAAAACGGGAGAGCCTGCTGTGATGCAGGAGTTTTTGTGTTGAGTCGTTTAATTCATCAGTTAGGACATTATGCTGCGTATTTATCTCATGACACAGTTTCGGTTTAAAATGGAGTTTTACTTTCTACTGAAGGTACAGAATCGTTGTGCTGGCAGTTTCACCAATTGCTGCCAGTTTGTTTGATGTATCTTTGATTTAATTTTAAGGTCTAAGTATTGGGGAGTGAAGACTTTACCGAAGTAGGGAACCCGAAGGATCGAGTAAAGTTGCTGTCATATGGCAGTTCAATACAGGATCAACCTTATTGAATCTTCATTCAGGAAATTGTGACCTGCATCTGAGATAACCCCTGCCTGGAAGAGCAGAAAGAGTTGTATAGTGTTATTCACCAAGAAAAAGGTTAGTTCCTTTAAGCCGTTTTCATTTCCTTCGTCGTGAATCCTTTGGACAAGGCATATTTCGGTTAGGATCAGCAGTAACGTCACGTCGTTGAGGAATTCGTTACTTCAGGAAAGTCTCTCCTAATTGACTATATAAACTCTTGGACTTTTGTAGTTACCACTTTAAGACTGTGTTCTCATTTACCACTTTAAAAATTGTTCTAGAGTTGCCGTATAGCAGTTAACTTCCAGTTAAGTTAGTCATTTGTTTACTTTTCATTTTTGTTGAGCAGAGTGTAATACATGTTTGTTTATAAAACCTGTCTCAATTCTATATTCACTGTTGCCAGTCTCATATCATAACACCTGTCTTGAACCAACCTGTCCATTCTCTGATCTCTCTCTGTTTGGTCTGAGCAACAACTGAACCTCTTGACTGTGTCTGCATGCTTTTGTGATTTGCGTTGCTGTCACATGAATGGCTGATTAGATATTTACATTAATGAGTTGGTGTATGTTAGGGAATTTTGGTGTTTTGTAGCAGAAGTAAGTGCAAGACAAAAAGTACCAAAAGTTAGAAAAATAAAAAATGCAAACCAGAAGAAAGAATTCTAAACTTTACAACTAATTTATTCACCTTGCATCCTGGTCTCACTGGCAGTCAGAATTTATTACCCTAAGACCATAAGACAAAGGAGCGGAATTAGGCCATTCAGCCCATTGAGTTTGGTCTGTCATTCCATTATGATTTATTAACCCTCTCAACAACCCCCCCCCCACCAAAAAGAAAGGTGAAAAGCTGGTGTTGAACTTCCTTGAGCTGCTGCAGTCCCTCTGTAAAGGCACTCTTCACAGTGCTATCAGATGGGGAATTCCAGTGGTGAAGGACTGGGAAACATTTCCAAAACCAAATAGTGCTTAAATTAAAGCAAAACCTGTGTGGTGGTGTTCTTGTGCACCTACTGCCCTTGCATTAATTATGTTTTGGTTGTAAAGTCCTTGGATTTGGGAAGTGCTTACTGAGAACCATAATTAACAGCAATGCATTTTGTAAATGGTGTACACTGCAGTGACTGTGTGCTGATGTTGGAGGGAATAATTGGGTGGTTGATGACCTCGCTGTCCTTCAAGCTGTTTATCCATGGCTGGTGCTGAGCTTCTCGGGAATTGCTGCAGCTGAAATTAATCCAACAAATGGAAACTGCACTATCCCACTGCCAGTATGCACCACGGCCTTGGGCATTGGCAAGTGATTTGCTCATCAGATACCCCATCTGTAACCTTCTCTTGTAGCTACTGTACTTAGCTAGCTGATCCAGTTGAATTGCTGGTCACTCTTGAACAGAGAAAGCATTGAATGTGAAGAGTAGGTGGTTCTCATGTTGGAGATAGTCACTGCCTGCCACTTTCCTCATGCAGATGTCATGCATCACTTTACAGCCTATCCTTGAATATTGTCTTGATGTTGCTGCGTGCAGATATGGACTGTTTTGCCAGTATTCCCTCAGTTTTGATCTTGCTGCCTCTCTGATCTGTTGACTGCTTTCTCAAAGCCAATTCATGTCAATACTCTGTATTCATGTTCAATACATGACAGCATTGTCCCCTTTTACTTTTTCTCTAGAAAATGATTCCACATATCCATTTTCACTACCATTCCACTGATGTTTGTACCTTGACTCCAAGAGTTGTCATTCCAAACAAAGCTGAAGCAGGAGACCACAAAACTGTTCTTACAGTCTTAATCCGATATGGACATTACAGCTACTCTGTTCTGGTCTAGTAGAAATTACATTTTAAAAATACAAGAGTAAACTTTTATTCTAGTAAGGACTTTATAACTCTCTGCTTCCTTGATATTTTTTGCTTGTTTTTTTTTTTGCTAACAGTACTGGTATAATTTTACAGCTGAGTATCTTGCATATGCCTTCTATTGTTTTTCTCTCAATTCCATCAAGGTGTATATTTCCCAGTGTAAAATGTAATTAAGACGATTATTACACAATGGTAAGACAAGCTAAATGGATTTATTTCAGAACCTTTTTTCAACAGTAAAGCATATAGTTTATCTATTAATAATATAGCATATTAATCTTCAATTAATGTTACATAAGTTTTTGCTAATATAGACCAAACATGCCAATTATTAAGACTATACTAAGTCTTAGCTATTTTGAAATCAATTGACATTGATAGTACGTTGGACAGCACCTGAAATAGGAGGCAAGAAAACCTTTGCTGCCTCAAACCAAACATTTTTCTCTCCGTTCCTTGATGAAAATGATGCATATTTTACATGCCAATTTTATTTTTAAAAAGTTAATTTATGCAACCCAACCTCATTCACCAGTCACTCACCCTGGCAAATAAATCTCCAAATCCTTTTCTTCCACCATCCTATAAGTAATGGTTTTGACATTGGTTAGATGCTTTTTTTGATTGTTGAATGTTAACATTCCTTTTCTAAGGTATTCAAATGTTCTTTTAATATTTTCTGTAATAAAAGCAGAAGATGGTGAAAATACATATAAGGAGCTTAGAAAAATAAAGGGCTGTGCGGTAGGGTAATTCTAGGCAGTTTCTAGAGTAGGTTACATACATGGTTGGCACAACATTGTGGGCTGAAGACCCTGTGATGTGCTGTAGATTTCTCTGTTCTATGTTTTAATACTCGAGACAGGTCACATCTGTAGAAAGAACAGAGTTAATGAGTCATTTACCATTTTATGCTGTTTTCTACTTTGAGTATTCTTTTAACATCCTTCTATGATTTGAACAGTTGAGGATGCAGTTCATTGCCAGTTCGTCATAGAACTTCTATCATCGAGATCTGGCCCACCATTGCATCACTTAGCAACCCAAAAGCACATTGAAGTATTAGATCATGGAGATCATAAACTAAATCCAGTGGCAAGTCCTAACTGGGAACTGGAACAGTTGAATTGGATTTCTCTTACAGGCAATACCCTATCCTTTCATGTCCATTTCCCTTTCTGGATTTTAAAATGGCATGGTTTGTTATTGCATTTACTCACAACATTTTCTTGCACTTGGTGTATGGTCCTTGTCTAAGAAAAGGTGGGCTGGCATTGGAGAGGATCCGCAGGAGGTTCACAAGAATTATCCTGGAAATGAAAGGGTTAACATTTGAGGGGTGCTTGTGTCTCTGGGACTGAGTTTGCTGGGGTTTAAAAGAATGACATGCATCGAGTGTTGAAAGGGCTAGACAGAGTGGACATAGGATACGATGTTTCTTATCGTGGGAGAGTCTAGAACCAGATGGTACAGCCTCTGAATGTATCCCTTCATAAAAGAGATGTGGAGGAATTTTTTTTTTAGCCAGATGTAGTGATTCTGTGGAACTCATTGCCTAGATGGCTGTGGAGGCCAAGTCATTGGGTATATTCATTGCAAAGGTTTATAGGGTCTTGATTAGCAGGGGCATCAAAGGTTATGGGGAGAAGGGTGAATGGGCTTGACAGGGATAATAAATCAGTATGCTGGAATGGCAGAACAGACTTGATGGGCTGAATGGCCTAATTCAGCTTCTCTGTCTATGGGCTCTCAACAAATACAACCCTTCACAGATCCCTGAACCGAAACAACTGGGTTGGGTTGAGCCAAGTAGAGCTGGAGGGTTCACACACACTGCTTTAGTTCATTTCTGGCTTACAAGCAGTCCTCAGGAATGGAACTCCATTGTAACCTTGGAACCACTCAATGCAAAAAATGACTAGCAACATCTGCATCTGGATAGATCTATTGACATCTAGAACTGCACTGCCCAAAAGTAATATGTATTGTGGCAGTAAATGGCATATTTAGAAAAATCTGTACGACAGGTTTTTAGAAAGAACTGCCTCTCCCTTATTCCTCAGGTTCTGCACTAGGGATATTGATAGGTGAGGTGAATCAGATGAAAAGTAGAGCAAAAGCAATTATTTTCATGCAACTTTTAGTTCTAATTATAGTTTTATCTATACAGAACAAGTTCACCTATGTAATTCTGAAAAGGGAACCAAGTTAGGCAACATGTTTTCCTAGGTGATATTGTTAAGCTTGATTTTAAAATATGGCAGTCATTTTGAGCCTTTTAAATCCAAATCCATCAAAGAATCAGTACTAGTGAAACAGAAAATGGCAGTAATATTCAGCAAGACTGATGAAGTATTGACTTTCCCTCTCCATAGGCACTGCCTGACCTGCTGTGCATTTCCAGCATTTTTTTTTAAGTTTTAATTTTATTTCGAGACAGAGCACAGCAGCAAGTCCCTCCAGCCCAACGAGACCACAATGCCCAATTACACCCATGTGACCAATTAACCTACTAACCCACGTGTCTTTTGGAATGTGGCAGGGAACCAGAGCACTCTGAGGAAACCCACACAGTCATGGGGGAACAAACGAACTTGTTTCAGACAGTGGTTTGACAGTTAATTTGTTCCCAGGTCTATAGTTATCTAGGATTATGGTTATAGATAACCATATTATTATGGTGATAGATATTCTGGTCCCGGCATAAGCAAAGGAAAACTTCTTAAAAGTCCAAGCTGAAGTCTTTGATAAGCTAAGGGTGAAGGGTTAGGGAGGGCAGTAACTTGGATTGATTTTACAATCAGATCAGCTGTGATCTTACTAAATGATGAGTGGGCTGAAGGGACCGAGGGATCTCCTAAGTGATCTCTGAACCATTGTTACTTCTAACACAGAGACACTGGTGGGTCAGCATTTGTCAACGTGCTTGGTGCAGTCTAACTTGTAGAACAAATGGGGGAGCTGAAGAGTACAGCAGAAGCTCAGAGTACCAGGGTTAGTGGGAGACAAATTCTGAGGTGGAAGCAAACTGGATGGATGGGCAAGGGAGGATGTAAGAGTGCTTCAACTACTGGTCATGGAAGGTTATGGAAGGAGAGCTGTGAGAGATTGTATAACCCCTGGGAGTCAGGAACTACAGACTAAAGATGGCTGGTCGATGTCAATAGGACGATGTGGACACAACCCCAAGAAGATGGTGGTCATGCAGCATAGACTTGAGTTTGCTGCTAAAACATCTACACCTTTATCTCTGATTATCCCACTGCACTATTGGCCAATCTGAAGTCCTTTGCTGGCAGAGGAGGGGTTAGGAGATAGGGAAGTGGCACCCATTCTACAGAAGAATGTGACAATCAGATTAAAGCATCTAGAGATGCTTTCAGGTGACTCCTTCACCTCTTCAGATAAACAGATCTCAGAGACTGAACACACCTTGTCTTCACCGAGGGGTGAGCAGTGGAAGGGGTGACCAGATTTTAGTTCCTGGGCATCAACATCTCAGAGGATCTATCCTGGGCCCAGCACCTTGATGCAATTACAAAGAGGGCAGGCCTTCATTCGGGGTTTGAGGAGATTTGGAACGTCACCAAATACCTTTACCAATTGCTGCAGATGTGTGGTGGAGAGCATTCTGATTGGTTGCATCACAGCCTGGTAGGGAAACTCCAAAGCACTGGATGAAAAGGGGCTGCGGAGGGTTGTACACTAAGCCAGCTCCGTCATGGGCACAACCCTCTCTGCCAAATCATGGGCACAACCCTCACCACCATCAAGAATATCTTCAAGAAAAAGTACCTCAAGAAGGCAGCATCCATCATTAAGGGCACTCGCCATCCAGTAATGCCCTCGTCCCATTACTGCCAACGGGGAGGAGGTACAGGAGCCTGTTTTAGGAACAGCTTCTTCCCCTCTGCCATCAGATGACTGAAATGTCCACGTACTTATGAACACTACCTCGCCATTCCTCTTTTGTGTTTGTTTATTTATTCCTGTAAAGTATGTTTTATGCCCTGCACAGTACAGCTGCCACAAAACAACAAACTACATGACGTGTAAACCTTATTTCCAATCCCTCCACAATACATCTACTGCCTCAATCCTCCCACTCCTCCAGCTAAATGCTCTCCTGGAATCCTGACTTCCCAGTTAGAATGCCTCCTCTAAATAATAACGATCGACTTTATTCACCAGAAACATTTACACATATTAGGAATTTGCTGTGGTTTGTTGGTCAGAGCACGACATGCAACGAAAAACAACATTCAACAATTATAAAGATTGAAGAATTATAAAAATAAGTTAGAGGTTAAGTGACCAATATGGAATAAAGTACTCATAAATACATAAATATCAGCATGTATTTATGATGTAAACAGCATTATAAAAACGTGGTTTAACGTGTCCACAGTGCAGTAAATGGGGTGATAGTTAGAAGGGGATGGGGATTAACTAAAATGGTTGCTCCCTGGGGGAAGAACCTTTTAAAATGGCATGAAGTATTTTGTTTTAATAGCCCTATAGTGCTTTCCAGAGGGAGCTTTTGGAAAATGCACCTAAACACCACGGCCATCAGCGACTGGCCACAACGTACAGAATCATCTTCCTAGTCTTCACTGCCTCAGAGCTGGATCAGGCAGAATTTTGTGTGTTGTTCAAGTGAGTTTCAACGTAAGTTAAAAGGTATTTGGCTAGCATGACTTAGGTGCTGACCCATTTCAGGCAAAACCTCGCTGAAACTCGACTCTGTGCCACAAGGTGGTGCAATAGGTCACCACATTATTAACTGTTGCCACAAAGAATTGGCATACTGAAGAACAGTGAAAAGCTTGCCTTGTACATTGTTCATACAAATCAGGCCATTACACAGTACACTGAGGTAGAATAACAGAATACAGAATAAAGTGTAGCAGCTACAGAGAAAATGCAGTGCAGGTAAACAATAATGAAATCAAGGATCCATCTTATCATAATAGGGATGCATTTAATAATCTTAAAACTGTGTTAAATAAGCTGTCCTTGAGTCTGGTGGGATATTCTTTCAGGCTTTTGTAATGTTGCCCAATGGAAGACAAGGAAAGAGTGAATGGACGGGTAAAGAGTGAATAGCCAGTGTGGGTGGAATCTTTGATTATGTTGGCTGATTACTACAGCACTGAGAAGAGTAGACAGAGTCCTTAAAACCACAAAGCATAGGAGCAGAATGAGGCCATTTGGCCCATCGAGTCACCTCTGCCACTCCATCATGGTTGATTTATTATCCTTCTTCTGCCTTCTTCCCACAACCTTTGACACCTTTACTAATCAAAAACCTACCAACCTCTGCTTTAAATATACCCATTTACTTGGCCTCTGTGGCAATGAATTCCACAGATTCACCACATTCAGGCACTAACTGTAAAGAGTTTGTTTGTTCTTCCCAGGACCATGTGGGTTTCATCCGGGTGCTCCAAAGACGTACCGGTTTGAAGGTTAATTGGTCATTGTAAATTGTTGAGTTGGCGGGCAGCACAGCTCGTTGGGCCGGAAGGGCCTGTTTCACGCTGTATCTATAATAAAATGAATAAACAACCAGCTTTACTCATCTGGTTCCCCTGAAACCATGTAGGTTAGACTGGGGTGATGCTCTTGGTGGACACTGCCCTGCCGCTGCCCATTGACGTGGTTAGGGTTGTTCGTTAGGACCGCTCTTTCTTTGCAGAGGGGTACGTTGTTGCAGCTCGCTGCTACTGTGGGCAGCCGGGTTCATCTTGTCGCAAGGGGTGAGGGCCCCATGTCAGTGAATGCTGCAACTTGCGTTGACACAGGCACTGGAAATCCAGAGCAACATACACAATGCTGGAGAAACTCCACAGGTCAGGTAGCATCGGAGAGTTTGCAATGATGGGAGCTCTCAACCTGAAATGTCTGCTGTCCATTTCCACTATCCAGCAGAATTCCTCCTGCATTTTCTATATTGAACTAATTTGTATCGTACAGTTATAGTTGAATAGCAGCACTCAGGTTATCCATGTTGGAGTGGTACAGTTGGAGCACAGTGCCGTTATAGAGCCAGAGATTCAAGTTCAATTCCCGCTGCTGTGTGAAAGGAATTTGTAAGTTTTGCCCCGTTCCAAAGACATATGGTTTAGTAGGTTAATTGGTCACAACAGTGTAAACTCTGCCCAGTTATCTCTAGCACATAATCTGGTGCACAAAAGGTCCCAACACACTAGACCACTATTACACTTTGATAAGGAATGCCTATTGTTCCTTTCCAAGACCATAATTTGTCAAGTCGGATCATTTGCCTGAACTGCTACTACCTGCTTGCTGAAAAAGCAAGGCTCCAGAGATGAGGACAACTAAGAGGTGCTGCACGAGGCACAGGAACGGTTACAAGATTGCCTTGAGTCAGTGGACTGGGCCGTGTTCAAGAACCCATCTGAGGACCTGAATGACTACGCCAGGGTCATTACAGACCTTATTAAAATAGCTGTGAATGAGTGTGACCCCACAAAATCGTTCAGGGTTTCCCCCAATCAGAAGCCCTGGGATGAATAATGAAATCTGGAATCTACTGAGAGCCAGATCAGAGGCATTCAAGTCTAAGAGTGAGAATGCTACAAGAGGTGCAGGTATGATCTCTGGAAAGCTATTTCACCGGCAAGGTGGAGATTCCGGACTAAAGTGGAATGAACAAGGGATGCTCGACAGCTGGGACGGGGTTTGAATGCCATTATCTCCGACAAAGTTAAATCCTGTGACAGGGGACTGGTACTTACACAGATATCTTCGATTTTTTCACTCTGGCAGTGCGTGATACCTACTTGCTTCGAGCAGACTTCAATCACACGGTGTCCAAGAAGGGTGTGGTAACCCCTCTAAATGACTATCGCCCAGCGGCACTTGCATCCACAGTGAGGAAGTGTTTTGAGAGGCTGGTGTTGAAGCATATCAGCTCCTGTCTGAATGGCAACCTGGATCCACTCAAATTTGCCTACCGAAGCAACAGGGCTACAGCAGAAGTAATCTCATTGGGTCTTCACACAACTGTGGAACATCTGGACAGCAGAGAAGCATACATCAGGATCAGGATGCTCTTTATTGATTACAGCTCTGCATTTAACACCTAGACCTGGGCCTCAATACCCCTTTGTGCAATTGGATCCTGGATTTCCTCACTTGTAGACCCCAATCAGTTCAGATTGGCAAAAACATCTCTTCCACAATCTCCCTCAGCACAGGAGCACTGCAGGAATGTGTACTTAGCCCGCTGCTCTACTCACTTTACACCTATGACTACGTGGCTAAGTTTGCTGATGACACCACTGTTGTGGACTGTATCAAAGGTGGTGATGAATCATCATGTAAGGGGGAGATTGAAAATCTGGCTGAGTGGTTTAATAACACAACCTCTCACTCACTAAGAACAAGGAACTGATTGTAGATTATAGGAGAGGGAAACCAGAGATCCATGAGCCAGTAATCATCGAAGGATCAGAGATGGTGAGGGTAAGAAACTTGAAGTTCCTGGGTGTCACTATCTCAGAGGATGGTCCTGAAACCACCATATAAATATCATTACACAGAAAGCACGACTATGCCTCTACTTCCTCAGGAGTCTGTGGAGATTCAGCATGTCATCAACAATCTTGGCAAACTTCTATAGATGTGGGGATCTGACGCAGTTGTTTATTTTGTTCTAATTGTGTTCTTCCTTTAAAAAATGTGCATAACATGTTTAATTTATGTTTTTCTTGAAGAATACTGCTCATCTGTTGTCTGTGATGCTGCTGCGAGTAGGTTTTACATTGGCCCTGTGCGCATGTGTACATGTGCACGTGACAATAATCCTAACTGATGAGGCCACTGTGGAAAGCGGAGTCTACAATAGCTGGTGCAGAATCTGTCTGACAGGACAGGTAGGTGGGAAGTCTGTGAGCTGGCACATCACATCTGCTCCTTGCATCCAACTTCTCACCTATAGGAGGTCCACACTGCTGTCCTCGTGGACACAGTCAGTGGAAGCACCACATTCATTGGCCACCAACCACCCCACCCACCCAAACACTGGCATAGAGGAAGTACTGCAAAAAGCAGTCAAACACCTTTGTTCTGACGGCCAAAGAAGGCATGAATTCTCAGTTATCATCCATTCCAGTTCCACTCCCCATTCCCATTCAAACATGTTGGTTCATGGCCTCTTCTACTGCTGCAAGGAGGCCACATTCAGGTTGGAGGAGCAACATCTCATATCCTGTCTGGGTAGTCTCCAATCTAATGACATGAACAATGGTTTCTCTAATGTCCAGTAATTTCTCCTGCCCCGTCTTTTTCCATTCTCCCATTCAGGGTCCCCTCTTACCCCTTCTTTTCTGCTTTCTTATCACCTCCCTCTGGTGCACTCCTCTTTCCCTTTTTCCCACAGGCCCCTCTCCTCCCATATTAGATTCTTTCCTTTTGAATCCTTTACCTCTTCCACCTTCCCCCCACACCTGGTCTCACCTATCATCTGCCAGCTTGAACCTATTCCCCCCTCACCTTTTGTATTCTGGATTTCTCCCTCTTCCTTTCAAGTCCTGATGAAAGGTCTCAACCTGAAACATTGACTGTTTATTCTCCTCCATAAACGCTGCTTGACCTGCTGAGTTCCTCCAGCATTTTGCTTGCATTTTCTTCCCCCAATGAGACAGTGAGGACTCAACATTGAAGATAGTGTTAGTTGTATGCTCAGATCAGAGGAACTTCACAAATTTGCCTCTGGATCAAGCTGGCATGGGCTGGTGGCACGGTGCGTTCCCTGGCCCTGTTTTACCACTCCTAACCAATCAAACATCAAGGAATGTTTAGCAATTGGCCCATTGTACATGGCGGATGAGGTATCATGATAGTGTGCTCAATTTGCTTGACCTCCATCGCACTGTGACCCAGGGTTTATATCCACATGCCAGTAGAAACACAGGGAAGTTAGAATGCTAGTGAGAACACACTCCAGCTTGTTAACACAATGTATCAGCGTAACTAGCAGTCCTTCTCATTGCGAAGAACAAAAATAATAGCTTGACCAATTGGAAAAGTTAGTCAATTCTCAGCGATGACATTGAAGGACAGGGCTAAAGCATGAATTGGAAGGAACCACATGCCAAGATGTAGGAGTCCTCATGTAAGATTCCCAAAAGGTTAACTTGCAGGTTAAGTTGGTGGTAAGGAAGACAAGTGCAATGTTGGCATTCATTTCGAGAGGACTTGAATATAAAGGCAAGAACGTGCAATGTCCTGGTTCACATCTTTACTGCTATGCTGTAGGTATTTCATTTAGCAATCTAAGAGCAGTCTGTTTTGCGCTCAGTCTGTTTGGGTTACTGTTGACGATAAGGGATGATGAGGAATGCATGTTATCCAATTAGGATGGTGGAACTGGGGGGGAGGTTTTTTTGGTGAGGGACACTAAGGTAGGTCTCGGGTCTTTTGTTCGGTGGGAGATGAAGAGTGAAGACACTGGGGAGATCTGGTCATAGGATATGACCCAGTGGGAGACCCGTCTGTTCGAGATGGATTGCCAGCGACATTCGGAAGGTGGTGTGTGCTTTCATGCAGACAAAGGGCCCAGCACGTGAGGGACAGAGAAGCTCAAGATGAGCTCCAACTTGTGCACATTTGACTGTTTAATTATAATGGGCCCTTTTCTTTTTTCTTTCTTTTCTTTACTAACCCTTTAGTTATGCAAGATTCAAAACATCATTCCTTTAGTCGTACGCAGTGTGCTGTCTGTTGTTTCTCGGCACTGAGTTGTAGCCGGGTAGCAAATTACAAACCGGGGTTGGTGTGGGAGACCAATCTCAATCTCACAAGTTTGGCGGGACTGAAGTGCGTCTTCCCAAAACTCACACAGCCAAGGAATGCAGCGGTGTTTCAAATGTCATACTGAGGCTTTATAAGGCATTGGTCAAAGTGCACTTGGAGTATTGTGAGTGGTTTTGGGCCCCTTATCTAAGAAAGTATTGGAAAGGGTCAAGAGGAGTTTCGTGAGAATGAAAGGGTTAAGGTATGAGGAGTGTTTGTTAGCTCCAGGCTATACTCACTGGAGCTCAGAAGAAGAAGAATGGGCGAATCTCATTCAAACCTACAGAATATTGAAAAGCTTAGATAGAATGGATATGGAGAGGACGATTCCTATAGAGGGGAGAATAGGACCAGAGGGCACAGCCTCAGAATAGAAAGTTCCTTTGAGGTGGAATTTGTTTAGCCAGAGGGTGGTGAATCTGTGAAATTCATTGCCAGAGACGGCTATGAGGGCCAAGTCGCTGGATATATTTAAAACAGAGCTTGATAGTTTCCTGATTGGCAAGGGCATTAAAGGTTATAGGGAGAAGCAAGAGAATGAGGATGAAAGGGATAATGCATCAGTCATGAGTGATGGGCCAAATAGCTCAATTGCACTCCTAAGTCTTATGGTCTTATGGACAAAGCAGTCCCCCAATCTGCATTGAGACTCACTGATGTAACGAAGGTCACACCAGGAGCACCAGATACAATAGGTGATCCAGACAGACTCACAAATGAAATGTTGCTTCACCTGGAAAGACTGTTTGGGGCCTTTACATGGTGGTGAGGGAGGAGATGTAGGGGTATGTGTAACAGTTGTCAGGGGTTGCTCCTGCACTGCACTGTGTTTGACCGGACAATCAGATTACCCATGAATCTAGCCTGCCACCACCATCCGTTTGATTACAGGGATGGACTTTAAAGTGCTTTTGGAAATCCTGTGGTAACTTGGTAAATTGGTTTATTATTTTCACAGGGACCAAAGTACAGTGAAAAACACATCTTGCATTATGCCTAACAGATCATCTCCTTCCAACAGTGCATTGCAGTAGTACAAGGGAGAACATTAACAGAATGCAGAATTAGGTGTCACAGAGGAAATGCAGTGCAGGTAGACAATAAGGTGAAAGGTCATAACAAGATAGATTATGAGGTCAAGAGGTCATTCACTTTCCAGATGAAAATTCTTCTCAGTGACTCTGTGGATACCAGGTGAAATACAAGTGAAACTTCATTGTAACATTTTCCTACTGGAGTACCCCGTTAACATGTAGCCTAACCATACCAATACAGATCACAGTAAGTGATCTGGTGTTTGTAACTTCAAACCCCAGGCATCAGTGGACTTATTCAGGAGAGAGGTGAAGCAAGAGGTGGAGTTGAGAGGAGGAAAATTATTTCCTCTAGGTTAGTCAAACAGTTTTCACCATTTAGAATGCTGAAAACCATAAGAGCTATCCGCATCCTTCCTGTTTGCAAAGCTAGGTACAGAGTTTAAAACGGATGTAGCTTCATTAAGCAGAAGGTATTAATGCAGTAAACAGCCATTATAAATCATCAAGTTCCCCAGTAATCACTCATGCTAGCCGTGACTGCCTACAGATTGTGTGACAATGTAGTAGCATGTACTGCTGAGAAAAAAAAACATGACACACAAGGCATTACTAATGTGCAGATGGGGAGGAACCCGTTCCCATGCAAAGACTTTCAAAAATCAGCTTAAACTAGCTTCTTTCATTTATAATCCTCCCCATGCCAGAAACTAAAGTCTAAACAACATTTACTCTGCAATAAATAACCTTTACACAGATTTATCGACAAAAAAAAGAGTCTTTATGTCTCCTTTTTGGCATATCCTCAGTGTTTTTATGAACTCTGACCTCGTCCATGGAAACTGTAGCAGAAATGTCAACACTGATGGGCAGGATAAAGAGAGGCTGTGTTTTAATGTGCATATGAGACAGGTTGGAAACAATGCTGTTGCCTGGTATTGAATTCATAAGATATCAGTCTGATAAAAGAGCATACAGGCTTTTTATTAAAGTGATTAGAGCCGGGGGAAAGGACTGCGGTTTAGCTTTCTCTAGCCATGACAAAAACAAGAGCAAAGCTCACAGACTTGGACCCTGGGAATGGCACATGGCTAAATCCACGTTTGCTCTTCTTTTCCGACCCTGTTTGCATATATCGACTGTGGGATTTCATTAATCTGTTCAAATACCCCATTTTCACAGGTCAGTGCATTTTTATAAGACATTTGTTGAGGTTTGACGGATCGAAACAGATAACTCATTTATGCCATGTTAGTTCTAGCACTCCGGCCCAATACTTTATTAACCCTCTGAGGTTTATCCCAGTACAATTTATTCACATGGTGCTGGCACCTATCATTAATTTTGTGTTATCATGTTGGGTCTAAATATTCCATGTTGACATTCAACATTTTGGAGGGGTTAGACTGAGATTCTGCAGACGCTGAAAATCCAGAGTAACACATTCAGAATGCTGGAGGAACTCAGCAGGTCAGGCAGCATCTATGGAGAGGAATAATTAATTCATCTCCAAGTATTGTGGAAAGGGTCATCTGCAGTGGCAGGGTGGTAGAACGGGAAGAGGGGGGAGGAACCATGGGTGTCTGGCAGACGGGGTTAATGAAGGTGAGGGTGTGGCGAATGTGGGTAATGGGGGCTGGAATATGGTGTGGATGGGGCGTGACGGACCGGCATAATGGGCTGAATCTGTGGAATTCATTGTCACGGGCAGCTGTGGAGGCCAAGTAATTGAGTAAATCTAAAGCGAAAGTTGATAGGTTCCTGATTAGTAGGGGCAACAAAGGTTAAGGGGCAAAGGCAAGAGAATAAGTTTGAGAGTGAAAATGTATCAGCCATGATCGAGGGCAGAGCTGACTTGATGGGCCAATAGCCTAATCCTGCTCCTATGTCTTATGATCTTAAGAAATAAAGAGCCGACTTTTCAGACAGAGACACTTCATCAGCATTGATGACGGAACACGTTTTGTTAATTCACAAATTAATAGCCTCAACCCACTCCACCTAGCCTTCACCTCAACGGCTAATTATTATCACCAAGAATGTTCTTCATGAACCCTGATGAGCAAGCCCCAGGAATTATTTTCAAAAGTGATACATATAATCTGGACTAAGTTCAAAATTGTAATTTTTCTTTAAGCATCTGGCAGCACGTTCCTACAATATTCTCTAACCATGACGAGGCCACCTACTTTTGGAGATACATAAGGATAGTTGAATGGGAAGAGTATCATGGACATGAGAAAGAATAGTTTGAACTTGACTGCTTGACAAACAACATGGCAAGAAACTGACTATTTAACAATAGGCTGAATTGCAAATACACGTTTTAAACATAGCACATAGAACATGGGACAGTGCAATAGCAAAATGGTTGGCACACCGCTTTGCCGTGCCAACGGCCCAGGTTCAATTTCTGTCGCTGTCATCGTACGTTCTCCCTGTGACCGCGTGGGTTTCTTCCAGGTACTCTGGTTTCCTCCCACAGTCCAAGGATGTACCAGCTGTAAATTTGATGGTGAGTAGGCTCAGGTTAAATCAGGGGATTGCTGGAGGGCGCGGTTCAAATGTTTAAATGGCCGGAAGGGCCTACTCCCACACTACATCTCAATAAATAAACATAGGGTATAAACAAATAAACACAGCACAGTACAGGTTCCGTGCACAATGTCATGCCAACCTTTTAACCAACGCTAAGATCAAGCTAACACTTCACCCCTACATAGCCCTCCATTTTTCTTTCATCCATGTGCCTATCGATGGACTGAATGGCCTGTTTCTTTACTGTGTCTCTACTGCTTCCTATCTGAGTGTAAAGATAAAGAATAAAGTTGAGCTTTATTTGTCACATGTGCATTGAAACACGGTGAAATGCATTGATAGAGTCAGATCAAATCAGCGAGAATTGCACTGGGCTTCCAACACCAAAATAGCACACCCACAACTATATATCTTGGAATGTGGGAGGAGGCCAGGGCACCCGGAGGAATCCCACACAGTCACATTATCAACTTGGCAGGAACAGAAACCCAGTCTTTCAGGTGGTGCTGTAAAACGATGCACTAACAGCCATGCCATCGTGCTGCTCCAGTGTAGAGTTCTCTTCCTTCAGCATTGGAATATCGGTACCGCAAAGTGTGAATTAGCATTGATTAGTTACAACAATCTGCAGTGATTTGGAGGTAAGGAAGTCAGAATGGACTGTGCCCCTGAGCTCTCCAAACAATGGTTTTGTGGCTCTTGGTCCCACACAGAAGACATTGAGATCTGATAAACTGACAAGGAAAAAAAATGAGCCTCTGTGCTCCCTCACCATCCTTGAGGAAATAGAACCTTTAAGACATGATCAGTTCATCCTCTCCTGATGCTGGTTTTGCAAAATCAAAGTAAATTTATTATCAAAATATGTGTATGTTACCATGTACTGCACTGCCACTTTTTCTTGTAAGCATTTACAGGAAAGTAAAGCAATAGAATTGATGAAAAGATATACATAAAGACTGAAAAACATCCAATTTTGAAAAGACAAATTGTGCAAATAAAAAATAAATACTACTGAGAACATGAATTGTAGAGTCCTTGAAAGTGAGTCTGTAGGTTGTGTAACCAGTTCAGCAGGTTCAGCTCATCCTGTCATTCAGAAACCCTTCTAGTACCTCTCCACCACTGATGTAAGGTATACTTAAATTGTCCTTGCATACCTTCTGCTCTTCTTAAATAAAGGTAGAGCATTAGCCATCGTCCAATCTTTTAACACCTCAGCCGTGGCTAACAAGGATACCAAACTCTCAGTCAAGGCCCTAGCAAGCTCCTCCCTTGCCTTCAACAACACTGAAGGGTACACCTCATTAGGACATTGGAATTTGTCTACTTCTTATAAGCTTCAAATCCCCCAACGCCACCCTCTTCATAATCTCGATATGCTTCGGAGTATCACAAATACTGGTATTATCAATCCTCCAATATTGTCAAGGACAAATGCATCTACAACAGTTAGATTTATGAGGATGACTTCTTAGGGGTTTATTTCACCTGTTGCTTTCCTTAGAATCTGACACAGATACATTCTGAGAAACATGTCCTTCAGGACTGTGCCAGCCCGTTGATCGATGTCACTACTCAATAACCTACTTGCAGGATACTGGACAGTCTTCTGATGTTCTTTCACTTAGTGTTCAATAAAGCAGAGTCCTGATTCAACTGAAGGTGGCTGGATAGATAGTAATAGGTAGCAAGAGGTTTGCCTGCCTGTATTTGACTGGATGTCTGAACAGCAAATTTCAAGGACAACCCTCTGATTATCCTATAGTTTTGCCACCATGGTTAGTCTGTCCGGCTGATAGGACAGGATGTACTTGGGGGAGTCATAATGAAAAAGTCCTACTCATCAATTGGAAGGAATAATTCTGTGCATACTGTTACAGGCTGGACCGATAATGGATCTGCCTGTGACAGGAATTTACAGTATGTTCTTGTGTCCAAGTGTGGAGAGACACTGAAGAGAATCAACAGTTCAATGAGAACTGTGCAGAATTAAAGAATAAAAAACAATAAACATCAGGCCAACTGGGCCATTAACTAAAATTCTGAAACTGAAATTTAACATCAAAATTGCAGCAGGAAGTTGTGTCTAAATGCAAAATGAATACAGATAGACAGACAGACATACTGTTCTTTATAGTGCCAATCGAAATGGTAGTCTTCTCTCCCAGATAAAGGTAAGCAGGGAGTGTAGACGCTGCCAAGACTGGAACAAGAGGAAGGGAGTTAAATACCTCCGCAATGAAACATTAGTTAGCTGGAACGTGACCAATTGCCGAAGCTGTTCTACAGCCCACCTGTGTGGGCACACAGACGGTTGAGTCCATGGTTGTGACAGAGGCCTCCTCCCTGGGTGCAGCTCCTGAAGTGCTGGACACCTTTGCCTGTTGGAGTCCCGGATAAGAGACTTGCCCAGGATGTCATGGCTGGAAACCAAGAACATTCCTCAGGGTCATATCCCTCCCTATCTATGATGTACTGGTCTTTGCCTCATACCTGGCAAAATGCAAAATAGACCAGGGAACTATCCACCAAGCATGAAGAGAGCGGGAGGGTGTCACTGGAGCCAGCAGGGAGGTAGCCACTGGAAACATGGAACACAGGTTGAACCTTCATTGATGATAGTAGGCAGAATCTATTCAAGCCCTTGCTTATAGCCTTCTCCACAACATAGAGTCCCATGCAATGTAGGGCCAATTTGCAGCTCTTGACCTTCAAGGAAAGATCCTTAGATGCCAGCCAGACCTTTTCCCCTGGCTTGAGAAGCATCGCCTGTCAGTGGAGTTTATAGTTAAGCAGAGAAGAATGTTATTTTTTTGTAATTCAAATTTTTATTATTATTTATTCTTATTTTACAAAGCAGCACAGCATATCATAGAGCAGATACAGTACAGCATATTTACACAGCCATCTCATGACAGGAAAATATATAAAACTAAGAAAAAGAAAAAAACTTCTAATTTAAGTTTAAATTAACGTACAACCACAATTGATCCCACGCTTCTTGCACTTTTCCCTCACTGTTAATTCTTCCCAACATGTGTTCATGTGATGAAATCTTAACCATTTCCTCAGTTCATTCCCTCTCGGTGGGACATCTGGGTGTTTTCCAGTTTTGCAATATAATTCTTGCAGCTGTGGGTTATATGTATGAAGTACATGAATGGCATACCTCATTATGCCACCACATCATATGTGCACACCTCACTAAAGTAAGATGAAGTAGACGTGCTTACCTCCAGATCCTGTGCTTTTCTTTCGATTAGATCTTGGAGTTACGAAACATAACAATCTAGTCCTTTGATTTTTTTTCAAATATTAAAAATCACCATGCTGGTGATAATAAACCTGCTTCTGATTCGGACCATACATGCCAACCTTTAACTGTACTACAAGTTCATCTACCTTATTCCATATCTTGTTCGAAGGTTTTAAAGGTACATTTAACATCAGAGAAATGTATACAATATGCACCCTGAAATGCTTTTTTTTCACAACCATCTACAAAAACAGAGAAGTGCCCCAAAGAATGGACGACAGTTAAATGTAAGGACCCCAAAGTTCCCCCCCCAGCTCCCCTCCCCCCTCACTTAAGCAGCAGCAATCACCAATCCCCCCCCCACTGGCAAAAAAACATCGGCACCCACCACCGAGCACTCGATTGTGAACAAGGCTACAGCAAAGACAGAGACTTGCAGTACTCCAAAGACTACACTATTCACCCAGTATTCGACATACCAGAGGCTCTCACTCTCCCTAATAAGGGAGAAAGTGATGCCTCCATTTCATAACAAACAGCTTGCTGCTTTACGGTGTTAAAAGTCCATCGCATCGCTTTTTTTGAGCTCTGGGTCCAAAGATCTCGGGTCTCTGGGCACACAGCCGTAGATCTTCCGACTCCCCTGACAACACACAGATCTCCTGCCATGACACTGACCCTCAATCCGCCCATCTCCAGAGCCTTAAGATCCTAGACCTCCAAAGGCGAGCCAAACTCTTAGGTTGAGCACATGGCGTGCCGAACAACGGCCAGTTGTGAAACCCCGAGAGCAGGTCCCATTCCCGCAAAGAACCATAGTCAATGTGTAACTCCAGGTCAGGGTCTTCAAAAGAACCCTGAAAGGGAAAAGTAGATTTAAAGATGGAAATAGAGCTGTTTCCGAAGATGCAAGCAAAGGAGTCGCCATTAGGTACCATTAGCCCTCCTAAGCTCCGTAGTCTTCTTGTTGGCCCATTTGTCGTTGTTTCCCTGAACACCTATGATGTGTTCTCTCTCACACATGTTCATCAACTTCCCATTGGCATTTTCCTTGCTGGTGGGGGTAATTTTCAGCACCTGTCAGTTTTGGCAAATGGGAGAGCACCCGAGGCCTGGCAGGAGACTCAAGCCATGCAAACTCTTACTGATAGCAGGCTAACTCTGATATCAGAATGAAACTCCTGCCATTGAAGCTGTGAAACAGCAGTGCTAATGACTGTGCCACCGTGATCTTCCAGTATCACAATTTTTTCTTTTTTCATTCCAAGAAGGCATTCGTAATCATTCTCACACCAAGCTTCATTAAGGACAAGCTTCTCTGCTTAGTCTACCTTTCATCCTCTTTGTAATATCATGTCCCCTTCAAATAACAAATTCTGATTTAGTAGAAATGTTAATAGATTTGATTTATTTACCTTGTTAAAGAGTCCCTTTTCCCTTCTCTCCTTGCTGGGGCTTTGTTTCCCAAGTCATGAGCAAAACTATTCTGAGTGATTTGGATAGGTGGGATCAGAGGGATGACATGAGTTAAGAGTTTACAGAAGTATTTTTATATATCAAAATAAACTTTATTCTTAAAAATATTAACAAAGATAAACAGTGCTATGTCTTTCATTCTAATGTTCGTAGTCAATGCATTACATAGTGTTCTACGACATTCCTTAAAACCAATAGGACTGTTGCCCTCTACAATAATTGAGGGACGTACCCCACACCCCCTACCCACCAACCCAGTCCCTTTTTGCCCAGTAGCAGAGGATCCCTGCACTGTGAGCCCTTCCTCGGCACATATTGCTGCATCCTGGAATTTGCCCGTCAGCAGCATTCCTCCATGGACATCTCAGAATTGCAATGCCGGTAGGCATTAATGGATAGTTAGAAAGAGTAAAGCCATACTAATTTTTCCCTTCCCATCCCAGGTAGTCTTACAACCAACTTTATGTCCCCTCAATGCGGTGTGATTGGAATTAACAAATGAGACTAGAAATCTCAGCTGGGGCTGGCTTGTATAGTCAGGGGAGCCCCCCCCCCCCCCCACAACATCTGAACTTTGTTGTGCATTAAAATAATGAAAGCATTTGTACAATAACATAATAGCACAAGATTAATTGGAAGACCTTAACCATGACATATACAATTAATCCTAATTTAACGTCACCTAAAATAAAAGCAAATCAATGATAAAGTTAAAATACAAACATATCTGAAAAAATTCTACTATGGTAACCAAACAGCCTGGTACAAATAACCATTGATTGAATTTGTTTGATCAAAAATAACATCTGAAAAAATGACATATTAATAGCTGCAATTTATCACTGTCTAGACATGACATCACTGAAAGAAGTATTTGGTACTAGTGTCTGTCAGTCACCCTCAGAAAAATTGGTGAGAGGTTTTACACTTGTGTTTTGAAATTACTGAAATTTGGTAAGAAATATTTAAATAACTTTATCATTCAAGTTAAATTATTTTGATATACACTGGTTACTTTAACTCTCTAATTACCAGATTTACAACAATGCCATATAAATATAAGTGTACATGATCTCAGCTTTTGCCACAATTTCTTCCATATCCCATCAAGGGAACCACTTTTTTAATGTGTCCTTCCAATCACACATAAACGATTACCAAAACCAATTTCTTTCACCTTTGCCTGCCTTGTTGGCTTAGCCTCTGATGAAACGCATTGAAGACTCAACCCATGTAGAATCATGAATTCATGATTGAAAGATAAACTTTAAATCGTAGTGTTGGCAGTATGAAATCTCCACAATTGACATAGATTAGATTAGATTAGATTATGAGGACACTCAGTCTTCGTTTATTGTCATTTAGTAATGCATGCATTAAGAAATGATACAATGTTCCCTGATACACCATCAATAACTCACACTGAGACGTAAGGCGAGATATTGGCTTTTATTGACATCAATAACTCACACTGAGACGTAAGGCGAGATATCAGCTTTTATTGACATCAATAACTCACACTGAGACGTAAGGCGAGATATCGGCTTTTATTGACTGGAAGAAGGAACCAGGAGTGAGTGTCCATCATACTATGTCCTGGAGACTGAGGCCGAGCGTCAGGCCTCAGATCGCCTTTATACAGGGGCCTGTGGGAGGAGCCACAGGAGCAGTCAGCAGGGGGCTTGTCCAGACAGGCACATAGTTCACCACATTCCTCCAGAGTGATATCACAAAATTTTAAAAAAAGGTCAAACCACGACTCACACTGACAAAAAGATCTAAATATAAATAGAATTGAGGCCTGATTATTTCATGGAAGCATATTTTTATATGAACATTTTATTGGCCATCATTGTTATCCAGAGAAAATGGGGTGAATCTTTTTGTCAATGGCTACTGGAGACTGCACTGAAGACAGAATTCTCTTGACTAGTTTTCTGGCAATAACCAACCAAAATGAACTTTGTGCTGATTCACAAAGAGAGCTGCAAGACTTGGGAATTTAAATTTCTTGCTGATTTAGGTACTGCCATTTTGAGACTTTTGTGCTGGGTAGCACTACACCTTGCTGGTTGTCTTGAAGTATTCCATAAGATTTGAAAGAGTTAATCTTTATTTGGAAATCTGCCCCAAAATTTTTGGCTTCCTTGCTTAAACCTTCTTTGGAATGTTCTGATGCTAAGCGGTGCATCTCCAATTTTGTTGTTTGAAGGTCAGCATTTAACATGAGCCTGAGAAAGGAAATCCCCCAGTGCAGGCAGAACACCAACTGAGTTTTTAAGAAGTGTTAAACAGCGGATCTTGCTTTTTTAATTTCTGTAAATCCTTTCCATTTTACAGCCTGGCTGCAATGAAAGTGATGCCGCAGTTCTCAAACTGCAGTCTTTGTGATTCCAGATCCTCATGCAATACAGGAAATGCAAAACCCCATGTGCCTAAGCTTCCTGTATGTTATCAAGAAATGAACTGGCCTCCTTTTATCACATCTTGGATTTGGTTTTAAAAAGAGTAATCTAGAAGAGATTGTATTGTTCTTGACTGCTATGAGAATGCTAGAACACACTCAAAATGTCACTGAGATGTTTTACTCTTGTAAAAATGCCCTTCTGCCCACTGGGTCCATGCTAACCATCAAGCACTCAATGATTCGAAACCTAATCAGTCAGGTCTGTATTTCACTGCTGTTCCAAACTAATGTGGTTGACTACAAATTCTGCCTTTGAACAGTTTGGAACATCTCCACCTTCTCAGGAGGTAGATATGACATGTCAGAAATGACCAAATCATAGTAAAATATTTATAAAAATATTATGTCAACTATTTGGTCTGGTTTATCAGTGCCTTCTTCGCTCTACAGCTACAATATATTCAGTTTGTTAGTTATGGCACATAACTGTATAAAAACATCATCAGTAACACACAGAAAATGCTGGAGGAACTCAGCAAGTCAAGCAGAAGAGGAATAAAGAGGTGAGATCTCAAGCTGAGGACATTACTAGTAACGGCAAGGAGGTCAGGTTTTCCCATTGTAAAGACACCTGACAAGCAACATGACTGCAGTTGAACGTGACTACTTCTAAATGTTTCAGCACAGCAAATCCCCATAGAACCATAGAACGTTACAGCACAGTACAGGCCCTTCAGCCCTCCATGTTGTGCCAACCCATATAATCCTTAAAAAAAGTACTAAACCCACACTACCCCATAACCCTCTATATAACCCCATTCTTAATCCTGCAGCAATACTGATGCACTGAAGGAAGTTCACATTTCTGTCAGCAGTAGAGTAACAATTATTAAATGATAATCAATAAAAAGAAAACCAGAATGCCAAACAAACAAAACGCTGGAGCAACTCAGCAGGACAGGCAGGATCAATGGGCAGGTAGAGGAATGAAGAGTCTACATTTCGGGCTGAGACTCTTCATCAGGACTGGAAAGGACGAGGGAAGAAACCAAAACAAGAAGGTGGGAGGAGGGGAAGGAGTACAAGCTAGAAGGTGATAGAAGAAGGCAACATGAGTGAATCCCTGCAGAAGCTGGAAATAAATAAAAACACAAAATGCTGGCAGAACTCAGCAGTCCAGACAGCATCTATGGGAGAAGGTAGTGACGATGTTTCGAGCCGAAATCCTTCATCAGGAGTGAAGTAACATGGGATGGTCAAGGGGGGATAAGGAGTGGGGGGGAGGGATGAAGTAGAGAGCTGGGAAGTGATAGGCTGAAGGGAAATGGGCTAGGGGAAAGGTGGAGAATTATGGGAAATAAAAGAGAAAGAAAGGTAGGGCTGGGGGGAGATTATAGTGAGGGAGGGAAAGAGAGGGAAAGAGAACCAGACTAAAATTATAGATAGGGATGGGGGGGCTGAATGGACAAGGGAGTCGCGTAGGGAGCGATCCCTGCGGAAAGCCGAGTGGGGGGGAGGGGAAGATGTGTCCAGTGGTGGGATCCCGTAGGAGGTGGTGGAAATTATGGAGGATTATATGTTGTGTCCATTCATCCCCCCCCCCCCCCCATCCCTCCCTACCGGCCTCCCTCCAGGCTCTTATCCCTGCAAACGGAAGAAGTACTACACCTACCCCCACACTTCTTCCGTCACCACCATCCCAGGCCTCAGACAGTCCTTTCAGGTGAGGCACCTCTTCACCTGCGAGTCAGCTGGGATGATATACTGTATCCGGTGCTCCCGATGTGGCCATTTATACACTGGGGAGACCCGCCGCAGACTGTGAGTTTCGCCGAACACCGGCGCTCAGTCCTCCAGCAGGATCTCCCTGTGGCCACACACTTCAGTTCCACAGACCACTCACACTCCGACATGTCTGTCCATGGCCTCCTCTACCATCAAGATGAGGCCTCACGCAGGTCGATGGAGCAATACCTTATCTCCCGCCTAGGTAGCCTCCTACCTGTTGGCATGAACATTCAACTCATAGACCTCCGTTGATACCCCAGCCCCCCCCCCCCCCCTTACCCCCAATCCCTATCTATTATTTTAGTCTGGTTCTCTTTCTCTCTGCTTTCCCCTCTCACTATAATCTCCGCCCAGCCCTACCTTTCTTTCTCTTTAATTTCCCATAATTTCCCCTAGCCCATTTCCCTTCAGCCTATCACTTCCCAGCTCTCTACTTCATCCCTCCCTCCACTTCTTATCCCCCCTCGACCATCCCATGTTACTTCACTCCTGATGAAGGGTTTCGGCCCGAAACGTCGTCACTACCTCCTTCCATAGTTGCTGTCTGGCCTGCTGAGTTCTGCCAGCATTTTGTGTTTTTAGGTGATAGAAGAAGGCAGGTGAGGAGGAAGGAAGGTTGCTGGGGGAAGGCGGTGAAGTGAAAGGCTAGGAGTTGATAGGTGGAAAAGGTAAAGGGCTGAAAAAAAAGGAATCGCATAGGAAAACAGAGTGAATCATGGGAGAAAAGGGAGGAAAAGGGTCACCAGGGGGAGGTGATAGTTAGGTGAGTAGAAAAGAAAGGGTAAGAGGGGAGCCATAATGGGGAAAGGAAAGGGAGAGAAGGGTGACGCTGGGGAGAAATTAACAAAAATTGGAGATGACAATGTAAACACTGTCAGGTTGAAGGCCGCCCAAACGAAGTATGAAATGTTGTTCCTCCAACCTGATTGTGGTCTCATCGTGGCAGTAGAGAAGGCCACGAACCAACATGTTGGAATGAGAACAGGAAGTGGAATGAAAATGGGTGACCACTGCGAAATCCTTCCTGATGCAGATGGAACCAGTATTTGGCCAAGTTTTCTTTTGCTAAAACAGATACTCACCCCTCGTCTTCTGTGTTTTATTAATTAATTAACATTTCAGCATATTTTCACAAATATGATTTGATTTGGCTTAAAACAAAGTGAAGTAGACTTTCACCTTCGCAATTTGAGCAATGATTTAGCAAAGCAGATTTAGGCTGAGACACTACCAAATTGAGATCGAATAATCAAGAATGCATTTCTACCAGTCCTTCTCCCCATTCCAAGCACATTAAGAACCAAATGTGGAGTCGCCGCAGTTGAATAGCTTGCTGAGAATCTTGTTGCAGTTTTGCAGAAAGTAGTAGTAACAAGGTTATCTGCTATTGTCTGGGTAGTTGGAATTGTACTGTAGCAATAATCAGTGCCCTGTAAGGAGAAGGAAAGCAACATTTCCTTGAACTGCTGTGGCTTGTTCTTGTGGAAACCTGGCTCACGGACAACATCCTTGCACCAAACATCTACAAACCATGCACTCAGGGACTTGGACTATATCATTATTTTTTACATGTATTTTTACTGCATCCTGTTTTGCTATCATGATTATATGTGCTGTGTGTGACCGTAGGTCCTGTTTTTCACCTTGATTCCAGAGTAACACTGTTTTGTTCAGCTTTATTCCTGTTAAATGACAATTAATCTTGACCTTGAACATTAGAATACATCCGTATTTAACATTTGACAGATGGTGTACACCCCAGGGTTCTGAATTAGGTGGCTGAAGAGATTGTGGAGACATTAGTAATGACCATTGGTAAAGAACCGTTGGATTCTGCAATGGTTCTGGAAGACTGGAAAATTGCAAATGTCATTCCATTCTTCAAAAAGGGAGAGAGACAGAAGAAAGGAAATTATAGGCCAGTTAGTCTGACCTCAGTGTTTGGGAAGATGTTGGAGTCAATTGTTAAGAACATGGTTTTGGAGTATTTAGAGGCACATGATAAAATAGGCCATAGTCAACATAGCTTTCTCAAGGGGAACTCTTGCCTAACAAATCTGTTGGAATTCTTTGAAGAAATAACAAGCAGGATAGACAAAAGAAAAGTAGATATTGTATACTTGGATTTTCAGAAGGCCTTTGATAAGGTGCCACACATGAGGCTGCTTAACAAGCTATGAGTGCATTATACTACAGGGAAGATTCTAGCATTGATAAAGCAGTGGCTGACTGGAGGAAGGGAAAGAGTCGGAATAAAGGAAGTCTTTTCTGGTTGGCTGCTGGTGACTAGTAGTGTTCCACAGGGGTCTGTGTTGGGACCAATTCTTTTTACTTTATATGTCAGTGATTTGGATAATGGAATTGATGGCTTTGTTGCAAAGTTTGCAGATGATACGAAGATAGGTAGAGGGGCAGAGAGTTTTGAGGAAGTACAGAGACTATAGGACAGGCAGATTAGGAGAATGGGCAAAGAAGTGGCAGATGGAATACAGTGTCGGAGGTGTATGGTCATGCACTTTGGTTGAAGAAATGTAAGGGCTGACTGTTTTCTAAATGGAGAGAAAATACAAAAATCTGAGGCACAAAGGGAATTGGGAGTTCTTGTGCAGGAGTCCCCAAAGGTTAAGTTGCAGTGAGGAAGGCGAATGCAATGTTAGCATTCATTTCAAGAAGAGTCGAATATAAAAGCAAGGATGCAATGCTGAGGCTTTATAAAGCACTGGTGAGGCCTCACTTGGAGTATTGTGAGCAGTTTTGGGCCCCTTATCTTAGAAAGGATGTGCTGAAACTGCAGAGGGTTCAAAGAAAGTTCATGAAAATGATTCCAGATCTGAATGGCTTGTCATATAATGGCTCTGGGCACATATTCACTAAAATTCAGAAGAATAAGGGGTGACCTCATTGAATCTTTTAGAATGTTGAAAGGCCTTGATAGAGTGGATGTGGAGAGAGTGGCTAAGACCAGAATAAAGGGGTATCCTTTTAGAACAGAGATGAGGAGGAATTTCTTTAGCCAGAGATAGGTGAGTCTGTGGAATTCACTGCCACAGGCAATTGTGGAGGGCATGACTGTATGTATATTTAAGGCAGAGGTTGATAAATACTTAATTGGTCAGGGCATGAATGGATACTGGGAGAAGGCAGGAGATTGGGGCTGAGAGGAAAATTGGATTAGTCATGATGAAATGGCCTAATTCTACTCCAATGTCTTATGGTGTTATGATCCAAGATCACTCTCCAGAAAGCCAGCACAGACCGAATAGTTTGAATTGTTTCCTTCTGCTATGCAAAGTGTAAGATAAGGAGATGTGGAATAATTAATTTGGATATATACAAATAGCTGAAAATTAGAATATAGGTTAAAAGAAAAGACTAACAAATTTGTGTATTCCTCTGAAGGGAATTAGATTCAAAAGTGAAGAGGTTGCTTCACTTGTAGAAGATTTGACTGCAGTTATCTAAATGCTGTCTATTCTGTTTTGTACACAGAATGTCAAGAAATATAGAATGATCTTGGGAAAAGTAACCTGCAGGTTCACCAGCGTAAAGTTTGAGACTAAAGGCTTTGTCACAGGGACATATTGTAAATATGACTACCATTGAGGGCTGCTGTAAGGGACTAAAAATTATTAAAGGTGATTTTGTGAAATTATTAACAAAAGGTGAAGAGAGTAAAAAATATTCTTTAAAAGTTTAAAACTAGGGCACCTCAGACTGAAATTAGACAGCACCTTGTTACACAATGTGATGGAAATGAGACCATTAAACCATAAGATGTAGGAGCAGAATTAGGCCATATGGACCGTTGAGTCTGCTCTGCCATTTCATCATGGCTGATCCAGTTTTCCACTCAGCTCCGATCTCCTGTCTTCTCCCCGTATCCCTCCATGCTCTGACCAATCAAGAATCTATCAACCTCTGCCTTAATATGCATACAGTCTTGACCTCTTCAGTTGCCTGTGGTAATGAATTCACCACTCCCTGGCTAAAGAAATTACTTCTCATCTCTGTTCCACCACTCGATAGGTTTCAAAGAGGTCACCTCTCATCCTTCTGAATTCTAGTGACTACAGACCATCAAATGGTCTTCATTGTTTTTTTTTGTTTTTTCTTGTTATCCAAGACATATCTATGTCCTGATTTTATTGATTTATGTTTATATTTTTGCTTCCAAACTGTTATTGCAATGTTTGATCTTATATATGCCTACTGCTTTTTACATCTTAACAATTGATAATTGATAATGTCCATTGAAATTTGTGAGCTGGAATGTAAAGGGATTGAATCATCTTGTTAAAAGAAGAAAGGTCTTCGGCCATATTAAGCAACTTAAAGCTGACATTGCTTTCTGACACAAATGGCCATTTTATTATTGGTTCTGGCGAATTATATAATACTAAGGTAGTACTAGCTAACCTGTATGCTCCCAATTCTGACAATGTTAATTTTTTTGAACGCTTTTTTTCCTCATTACCAGATCTGAACCTATATTCTCTTATATTCGGTGGCGACTTTAACTGCTGGTTAGACCCAACTTTGGATCGATCATCCCCTGTTAATAGATTTTTTTTCTTTCTTTTTTCTGTTTTTTTTATATTATACATTATGAAATATTTAGATTTACTATGTCCATACATATATCTTATGGCTTATGTCTTGGTAAACTCATTTATATTGTAACTATTATGTATGTTTTTTTTTCATATGTAATGGAATGTGTATGTTGGTAATTTCTTTATCAATATATCATCTGTATTCTGTCCATATTATTAATATTAATAAAAAGATTTAGAAAGAAAAGAAAGAAAGAACTCCAAACTAAATGTGACCTTCTCTCTACTCAACCAGTTGAACGTCAACTTCTTGAAAGTAAGAGTCGCTTTTATATTCATGGTGATAAATCTGGCAAGTTTCTAGTTAATCAGTTGAGACGTTCTAAAGCTAAACAACATAGTACAAAGATCCGGAAGGAGAACGGGGATATTACATCACATCACTCAGAAATTAATGACTTATTTAATAATTTGTATTCTCGGCTTTATTCCTCCGAATCCCTGAATGAGAATATTTCTGTTGATCTTTTTTTAAATAGCTTGAATATTCCTTCAATTTCATCTGATTCTAAAGCAAAACTTAATGAGCCTATATCATTAGAAGAAGTATCTTTTGCAATCTCTGCACTGTCATCAGGCAAATCTCCTGGTCCTGATGGGTTCCCCATAGAATTTTATAAGTCATTCTCTTCACTTCTTTCACCTCAGTTACTCTCAGTACTATCTGATTTGTTTAATTATGGTAAATTGCCACCCTCATTTAATTAGGCATGTATTATTCTTTTATTTAAAAAGTGCAAAGATGCAACAGAGTACTCCTCTTACAGGCAGATTTCTTTGCTTAATGTTGATGTTAAAATTTTGGCCAAAGTTTTGGCTCATAGATTAAAAACTGTTATACCATCTATTATTTCTGATAATCAAACTGGTTTTATTAAAAATCATCTTTCCTTTTTTAACATATGGCATTTATTTATTATTTTATAATCACCTTCAACTGGGACTCCTGAACGCGTTATCTCTCCTGATGCGGAGGAAGTGTTTGATCGTATAGAGTGGAACTACCTCTTTGTGGTTTTAGAAAAATTTGACCTCAGTCAAAGTTTTATCTCTTGGATCAAATATCTATGTCCTACCGCCTCTGTTTTGACTAATTCTCAGCAATCCCAGTTGTTTAACCTTAAACGTGGCACCCGTCAAGGATGTCCCTTAAGTCCCTTTCTTTTTGATTTGGCTGTAGAGCCTCCGGCGATTGCATTTCGAAGTTGTCCTGAATTGATGGGGATCTGGAGGGGGGGTGTTGAGCACAAAGTTTCTCTTTATGCTGATGATCTATTACTTTTTCTTTCAAATCCATCCACATCCTTACCTCCAATGTTTTCACTTCTTGATCAATTTAGCCAGTTCTCTTGCTATAAACTTAATTTACATAAGAGTGAACTTTTTCCAATTAATAAAGAAGCACAAGTATTAGTATTTTGTGACCTCTCCTTTAAAGTAGTTGATAATCAATTTACCTATCTTGGTATTACAGTTACAAGGAATTTTAAGGATTTTTACGTGAAAATTTTGCCAATCATTTGTACTCTACAAAACGGAGTTTGTCACAATGGTCACCTTTATCTATGTCCTTGGTAGATCTTGTTAATGTTATTAAAATGTATGTTCTCCCTAAATTTTTATACTTATTTCAATCTATTCCAATTTTTATTTCTAAAACCTTTTTTGATTCCTTAGACTCTATTATTTTGTCCTATCTGTGGAAGGGTAAGCGTTCCAGAATTAACAAAACTTACCTTCAAAAATCTAAAAAAAGAGGGCAGCATGGCCTTACCTAATTTCTGTCTATACTACTGGGCAGCTAACATTCGTTGTCTTATCTTCTGGTCTTTTTTCCATAGGCAGTCTGACCGCCCTAAATGGGTAGCAATGGAGCTGAATTCCACTAAGGATCTATCTATTTCTGCATTTCTTGGATCTGCACTCCCTAATAGTTTGCCTAGACTAATTGTTAATCCTCTTGTTAGACATACTCTGCAAATATGGGCCCAGTTTAGGAAATTTTATGGTTTCTATGGTTTTTCCCTTTCTAGTCCTATTTTACATAATCATCTTTTTCTACCTTCTATGCATGATTCAACCTTTTATGATTAGTATAGAAAGGGCATTAGGTATTTTGTAGATCTTTTCATTGATAATCACTTTGCATCATTTCAACAGTTCTCTGCTAAGTTTAATCTACCAAATGCCCATTTCTTTAGATATCTCCAAATTAGACACTTCATTAATCTTTATTACCCAACTTCCCTGAGATGCCCGAGAAAAATGCTATGGACTTGTTTCTTTCTATTAATCCATTGTGTAAAGGTTTAATATCTTTTATTCGTGATAAATTAGTATCCTTACGGCGCGCCACTTTGGATAAAATCAGAATGGCTTGGGAGCATGATTTAAATATCCCTTTATCTAATGAGGCTTGGGACTCAATTCTCAAGTCGGTTAACTCAACTTCTCTTTGTGCTTGCCACTGTCTTTTACAATTTAAGATTGTTCATAGGGCTCATATGTCCAAATCTAAATTATCTCGATTTTATCCTAATATTAGTCCTCTTTGTAATAAATGCAAAAGTGGCGAGGCTTCTCTCATTCATATGTACTGGACCTGTCCTAGTCTAGAGAAATTTTGGAGGGATGTTTTCTTAACTTTATCCTGTATTCTGAATCTCCACTTCGAACCTAACCCTTTAATTGCTCTTTTTGGTTTCTTGGCTGAGACAGATATACGTTTGAGTTTGACTAAACGTCGAATATTATCTTTTGCTTCTCTCCTGTCTAGATGTCTAATTCTTCTTGGATGGAGAGATGTTGCCCCACCCTCGTACGCTCAATGGCTTAACAACATTATGTCCTGTTTAGATCTTAAAAAAATTCATTACTCAATTCTTAATTCAGACATAAAGTTTCATAAGGTCTGGGGACATTTTATTGAGTGTTTTCATAACTTTCCTTTTGACCAAGTTTCTTTTTCAGTCCCTTGCTTTCAGCTTTTTTTTTTGGTAGAAGGCATTATTATCTTCCGTTTTTAATTGTATTTACAGTTTTGGGGGTTTGAATGTTCTGATTTATATTTCCTAAGTTTTGCTCTTGTTGGTCTGGAGTTTTTTTTTCTTGCAGGTGTGGGAGTGGATACTAACTTCACACGACTTCAATTTGGGTGCTTTTTCAATTATTATATTCTGTATTATATTACCATTGTATGTCTATCTTGCACAGTATTGATTTCCTATTTCGTTCTTGGGGTTTTTTTTTGTAGTGTTGTAGAAAATGCATAAACAAAACCAATAAATAAACAAATGTTCTTCATATGACAAACCATTCAATCCTGCAATCTGGAATTTGTTTGCAAAGGATTCTGTTTGCAAGATCGTTTGACATTTTTACAACCATAATTGATGAGTTTGCTTTAGCTAAATGTAACGAGGGATATGGAACTAGGAAGATAAATGGATTTGAGGGAGAAATGAGCCATGATCTAATTAAATGGTCTTAGATCCCACACCACCAGGTTCAGAAAGTTATTACTGTTTAACCATCAGACTCTTCACTCATCACAAGTTTGAACTGATTCTACAGACTTACCTCCACATAGCCCTTACAACTCATGTTCTCAGAATTATTTTTATTTGCACAATTTGCCTTCTTTTGCACATTGGTTCATTGCCAGACTTTGCTTATGCATAGCTTTTCATAAATTTTATTGTATTTATTTTCTTGCAAGAAAATAAATCTCAAGGTAGTATATAGTGACATATACATATTTCAATAAATTTACTTTGACATTGTAGGTGAGATTGTTTTTATAGGCAGTGGAATACAGGAGACCTAATGTTTTATCAGATGCATCTATTGACTGCATTATCAAAGACATGTTTTCAGATGCAGGTGCATTTGAAACAGGACGATGTTGCAAAGATGGATGCAGGTGGTTGATGTGAGACACTCTGCTTGTGGACAGAAATACATCACTTTAGGTATATCATGCCAAGTTTGCAAAAAGCGTGCTCCAGCCTCAGATAGTACCAGAGAAGGACAGAGTTACAGAGACATAAAACAATGGCTTTGTTTTTGCCAGTGTTTGGACAAAAGATTTTTTGCTCAAACAGTACAATACACAAGATCTTAAATCTTATGTATTGAACATCCCATTTAAACACTTACTCTGCATTTTAAACCAATTTAGAAGAAATATTTTATGAACAGATTATATTAAGTATCGCTGCCATTGTAGTTCTACCACACTAACGATTAAAATCATTTTCTTATTGTACCACTTGCCCAACAGGCTGGTATATGTCTAGGGGAAAAGGAGATCCAGCCACCCACCAATCCCAGCTCCCGTACATGCAGGTGCTGTGAGAATCGAGTTTATGCCTCGTGCCCGCCCACAGTATCAAACCCACAACAAATACCGTTATGAAATACACTTTAGAGAGTTTACTAAAATTAAAAGAGTATTAGGCAATACAATATATATGCAAGAGAAAAAAACAAAAAGGCGCCAACTTATCAAAGTTCAGTCAGTTTAGTGCACATCGTTGGAGCTCAAACATCGAACCATTCGACCCCTCGTCGCTTGCCTCCGACCTCCACGTCTTCGCACCTAGGACCACGCCCGGTGGTCTTCCGAGCAGTGCAGCGCACGTCCACCTTCCTCGACGTCCTCCTCCCGGCTCTCTCCCAAAAGCCCATGAAAAACCCCTCCCCCAAGTTCCCAGCCTCACAAGACAAAATAACATTCCCCATTGGTTAACAAATGAATACAATTACCATATCAACAAGTATAAAACAAAACAACTGAAAGAGAAACACTTATCAGACCAAGAAGCATTCCTACTCTTAACAAACCAAAAAATCCATTTTGAGTAACATACACAGGACATTGTACATTCTCTCCCCACCAGCAAATGTCATGCCCTCATGGCATTACCAGAGTTCCCCAAAGCTTCTTGCAACACACAAAACCCAACCCAGGTGCAGAAAACAGTGACATAACTACCCAGAGCAGTAGAAATCACACTCGATTCTCCTGGCACCACATATGTCAACCGCTCCGGGGGGGGGCGCCTAATCCTCTGAGATCTCCATACTCCTTCTGCCCCACTGGGCTCCCTCTTCACCTGCGAACCCACTGTCTCGGACTCCCCAGGTCTACCTGACAGACCCTCACCCCCTTCTTCACGGGGATCCTCCCTCACCTGAAATCTCTCCGGCTCACGCTCAGGTTCCACCCTCTCTCCCACCAATGTAGGCTGCCTCTCCATCTGACCCTCAAGACCTTCCCTCCTCTCACCCAACTCAGTATGGGAAGGGCCAGGAGCCTCCTCATCTGGTACTGGAGCACCAGCGAATGGGAACAGGGGCCACTCATCTGAGTCATCCTCTTCCGAAACGGTAGCCATTCCCGGGTGAGGGACCCATCCCCGCTCTTCAGCAGCGGGCTCTTCCCTTTCTCCGCACCCTTGCAGAGTCCTTGTACTAGGCGCAACCTCCCTCTCGGGCTCCTTATCCACCTGCACCACTTGACCCAGGGGCAGCAGGTGTTTCCGATGGAGTACCTTGATAGGCCCTTTCCCATCCTCAGGTTTCACCCGATAAACTGGCAGGTTCGGCATCTGGCTCTCTATTACATAGGGGCTGGCCGCCCATCGACAAGCCAGCTTCTGCTTACCAGGGAGTCCCAAATTCCATAAAAGGACCCGGTCGCCCAGCAATAATTGGACAAACTTCACCTTTCGATCATACCGCATCTTATTTCTCTGGTTTTGTTTGGTAGCTGCCGCCTCGGCCAACTCGTACGCCCGCTGTAACTCCCTCTTCATGTCAAACACATACTTTAGATAGGACTTCCCGGGTAATTCACCCACTTCACCCCCAAAACACAAGTCAATTGGCAACTTCGCTTCCCACCCGAACATCAGATAATAGGGCGAGTACTCTGTAGCATCAGTGCGGGTACAATTGTAACAGTGAACCAGTTGTCCAATATGACAACTCCATCTACTTTTCTGCCCAATCTCCAGCGTCCCAAGCATATCCAACAGGGTCCTGTTGAATCTCTCTGGCTGAGGATCTCCCTGTGGGTGATAAGGGGTAGTCCTGGATTTCTCAACCCCAAGCATAGTCAGTAATTCATGGATAAGACGGCTCTCAAAGTCCCGCCCCTGATCACTATGGATTCGCCTGGGAAGTCCATAATGAACAAAATATTTCTCCCATAACACCTTCGCCACTGTCGTCGCCTTCTGATCCTTAGTGGGAAATGCCTGAGCATAGCCAGTGTAATGATCGGTGATGACCAAGACATTTGCGGTGTTGTTGGTGTCAGGCTCAATCGACAGGCTCAATCCATACATACCAGGTCCAGAGGTCCCGCACTCTGCAAGTGCAACAGTGGAGCCGCCGACGCTGGCAGGGTCTTTCTCTGGATGCAACGACGGCATCCCCTACAGTATTCTTCGACGTCCCCCCTCATCCGGGGCCAGTAGAACCGGTCTTTGAGTAATCCATAGGTCTTTTCCACCTCCAAGTGTCCAGAATCATCATGTAAGGCCTGGAGTACAGCCTGTCGATACTCCTCCAGCAGGACCAGTTGCCAACAGCGGGGTTGGTCCGGAGGCGCCGTTACCTGGTACAAGATTTGGTTCTTTAACTTTAACCGAGACCACTCCTTCAACAACAGAGGCACGCATGGGTGTTTCGCCTTCTCAGCCAACACCCCATCCCCCTTCTCGACCGCTCTCCACACTGTGCCAATGCCCGGGTCATTTTGCTGAGCAGTTGCCACTTCCCCCGGACTCAGTTCCGGCAACTGTTTAGTCTGCAGTGCGGTCAGGTCGCAGTAAGCTAGGGGTATGGCGTCATCAAAACCCCCCCAAGTGGTCCACGGCTCTTTCCATCCTCCCTCTTCCCTTGGCCTTCACGGTGATAGCAAACTGACACATCGCCTTCACTCCAGGGGCAGGGACACTCTCCCACTCCTCGTCCTTTTCCTGTCCCCCCGGCTCCCGACGTGACAATGCATCCACATCGACATTCTTGCTTCCGGGGCGGTACCTCAGGCTGAAATCATATACCGTCAAGGCCGCCAGCCACCGATGTCCTGTGGCATCCAGCTTCGCCGAAGTCAAAATATAAGTGAGGGGATTGTTATCCGTTCTCACCTCAAACTTGGCTCCGTACAGGTAATCGCCCAGCTTGTCCACCGCCGCCCACTTCAGCGCCAGGAACTCCAACTTGTGAATGGGATAGTTTCTCTCCGATGGCGACAAGCTTCGGCTGACAAAGGCTACCAGCCTCAATGCTTTGCCATGCTCCTGGTACAGAACAGCCCCGAGACACTCTCGGCTGGCATCTGTGTGCAGCACATAGGGCTTCTGGGGATTGGCAAAAGCCAACACCGGGGCCTGGGTCAGTGCCCTTTTCAAAGATCGGAACACCTCTTCACATCGATCATCCCATCTTGAGCCAAAAGGTTCCGCTGGGTTCCAGTATCCTGTCTCTGGTCCCCCTTCCTTTTCTTTCCCACCGGGGGATAGCCACACAACAGCTGAGTCAACGGATGACACACTTTTGCATATCCTTTCACAAATCGGCGGTAATACCCACAAAACCCCAAAAATGAGCGCAGACCACCCACTTTCTGGGGTCTCGGCCAGGTGGTCACGACCTCTATCTTGGTTGGATCAGTAGCCACTCCCTCTTGTGAAATGATATGGCCAATGTAACTAACCGATGACCTGCAGAACTGGCATTTGTCCAGGGAAAGCTTCAACCCTTCTTCATTAAGCCGGCCCAACACCTTCAACAGCCTCTCCTCATGTTCCTCCAAAGTCGATCCAAACACTATCAAATCGTCCAGGTACACCAGCACCTCCAACAGATTCATATCCCCCACAGTTCTCTCCATGAGCCTCTGGAAAGTGGCTGGGGCTCCGGATATGCCTTGGGGCATTCGTTCGAACTGAAAGAACCCCAGCAGGCAGATAAAAGCAGTCTTCTCTTTATCGGCCGCACTCATCGGGATCTGGTAATACCCACTTCTTAAATCCAGCACACTGAATCACTTTGCACCGCTCAGGCAGGCCAACGCATCCTCGACTCTTGGGACAGTATATTGATCAGGGACAGTTCGCCGATTCAAAGTCCTGTGGTCAACACACATGCGCACTCGCCCATTCTTCTTCCGTGCCACCACTATTGGGGACGCACAAGGACTTCGAGACTCAGCTATGATTCCGGCCTCCTTCAACTTGCACAAGTGCTGCTGCACATCCTCAACATCTGCCGGAGCCAGCCGCCGGGATCTCTCTCGGAACGGGGTGTCCTCCGTCACCCGGATGGTGTGGCGAGTGCTTTTGGAGCAGCCAACATGAAACTCGCCCCGAGAAAAAACAGCTTCCATCTTCAGCATCTTCTCCACTAGCCTGCGTTTCCACTCCGGCGACACTGGGGAATCCCCGAAGTTAAAGGCTTTAGCGGTCAGCTCCCTTCGATGCTCCGATCCCTCCCCGTTAGGGGTCCTCACTGGTGCGTTAGACATTACCGTCACCGGGAACAGATGTGCCAGTGACATTCCCCTCTTAAAGGTGATTTCTCTTGCCGTGGTGTTCCTAACACTTATAGCTATACGCCTCGCATGTACCACCCCTGGTCTCTGCATTTCGGCCCTCACCAGCGCCTCCGCCGGAAATCGTGTCTCCCCTTCAAGATCACCCGAGGCGTCTACTAACAGGGCTTCGCCCATCGGCACTCCTGGGAATCTGGGGTCCCCATCACGGGTGCTACCTCCCCTGGTCGGATCACCTTGGGCCTCGCCTGCGTACACCACACCGTCCCTCGTTTACACTCCGGGTCCAGCCCTTGGGAGGCAACCCCTTCTTCGAACACTGCTCGAAACACTGGATGCACCGAGAGGGTCTCCAGAAAGTCTTCCCCCCCTTTCTCCTTACAAGCTCCCAGGAGCCATCGCACAACGGGGGAGTTAGTCCCCACCAGGAGGGCAGCGGTTTCCACCGGGTCAGGACACACCAACACCAACGTCTCAATAGGATCAGACACTCCCACATCGCCCTCCGAGAACTCCAATCTCACCGATAGGTACCCATCGTACGGGTAGTCACCCTCGCTCACACCCCAAATCTGCAGGGTGTCAAATGGGGTTACGGGCAAATGCTTTAGATGTTGATTGTAGAAAGACTGGTACAATAAGGTCACCTGTGATCCCGTATCAAGAATGGCTTCTGCGTAAACTCCCTCTATCCGTAGACCCACACTGGCACGGGGTCCTACCAGCCCATCCGGAATAGAGGCGTGGGCACCCGGTGGTCTTCCGGCTGATCTCTGGGAACGTGTTCCTCCAGAGGCTCCAGTCAGTTCCCTCACTGAGCCTCTCCTAAGTTTCCCAAAACCTCTCCCTTCTTAGTCGCAGGGGGGCTTGTCCTCCGCGGGACTCCTTGTCTCTCACAATCCCACCTAAAGTGTCCCTCCTCTCCACAGCTATAGCACACCCTCGGCCGCCCACAGTCCCGCCTGAAATGCCCCTCTTACCCACAGTTAAAGCACACGCTGCCTGCCGCCCCTCCTCTCCCAGGACGGCTCCCGCTGCCAACCCACTGCACTGGTCGCCTCCGGGAGTGGGTACCTCCCGTGTCCCTCCCCTCCAAAGGGGGTTCCCTACTCCCCAGGGGGTTGTCATTCCTCCACCCAGCCACCACTCCCTGTATCGCTGAGGATCGCTCCCGTAGGCCCGCGCCCCTTTTCCACCCCAACGCTCTCTCTTCCTCCCGCACCTCTCTGATCAGTTGCCCGAATGATGGAGGGGGGCCTTTCCTATAAGCCTGCCGGATAGTCCACGCCACCTTGTCCTCCTCCAGAGAGCCACTGAATATCTGACTTATCCTCACGCTAGCCACGTCAGGCGCCTTCACTAACCCCCGGCGCCGCAACCCCGTAAGCATCCCCTCCATCCTAAATATATACCCGGAGAGCTTTTCCCTTCTCCGTTGTTCCAGGCGTTGGAACTCTGCTAAAAGCAGCCAGGGTTCCCCTGACAACCCAAACGCTCCCTCCAAAACTTCTATGCATTCCTCCACTGAGGCCCCAGGCTTCTCAGCTTTCAACTCCCGGACTATTTTGGCTGCTAAACCCCTCAAACTTCCCACCAATCGCTGCCTCTTCTCCTCCTCTAAGCCTGGCCACTCCTCTAACATCAAAGACCTATGCTCGATCTAGGTCTCATAGTCCACCTCCCCGTCCGGAGTAGGCTTGGCTCCGGAGAATACCCCCAGCTTCAGCCGTGGCCTCTCGGCCACTCCCACCAGGGAATTAAGTGCGGCTGCCAGCTCCGAGGCTTCCACCCTACCTGGGGAGCGGGTCTTAGTCACAACTCCCTCCTCTCACCTCCCTTTACTAGTGCCAGGCACCTCTCTGGGGTCCACCTCTAGCTCTAGCTCCTCAGCCTCATCCTCGGAGAGGGTGTGGAGCCCCACGGCCCTGCCTCCCCCGGAACACTGACCGTCGCCGGCAGTTCCAACGTCCTGACATCAGCACTCGTACAAACCAACACCCAGCTAGACTCTACCTCTTTACCACACTGTCTAGCTACCAATTCTACCTGCCCAATACCCTTCACCAAACTTAAGCCCCACACTATCGCATCTCCCGAAACTCGAAAATTCAATCCGCTCACTGCACAGGCATACTGCACCGGTACACCTTCAAATTCGCACCAGTTAACAATCTTATCTCTGTCCATCTCTGCTCTGCTGCCTGTGTGATTCCACAGCCCCTGACAATCCAATCCCAGACAAGCCCCCACAAATGTACCACTTGCCCAACAGGCTGGTATATGTCTAGGGGAAAAGGAGATCCAGCCACCCACCAATCCCACCTCCCTTACACACAGGTGCTGTGAGAAACGAGTTTATGCCTCGCGCCCACCCATAGTATCAAACCCACAATGAATACCGTTATGAAATACACTTTAAAGAGTTTACTAAAATTAAAAGAGTATTAGGCAATACAATGTATATGCAAGGGAAAAAAGCAAAAAGGCGCCAACTTATCAAAGTCCAGTCAGTTTAGTGCACATCGTTGGAGCTCAAACATCAAACCATTCGACCCCTCGTCGCTTGCCTCCAACCTCCACGTCTTCACACCTAGGACCACGCCCGGTGGTCTTCCGAGCAGTGCAGCGCACGTCCACCTTCTTCGACGTCTTCCTCCCGCTCTCTCCCCAAAAGCCCGCGAAAAACCCCTCTCCCAAGTTCCCAGCCTCACAAGACAAAATAACATTCCCCATTGGTTAACAAATGAATACAATTACCATATCAACAAGTATAAAACAAAACAACTGAAAGAGAAACACTTATCAGACCAAGAAGCATTCCTACTCTTAACAAACCAAAAAACCCATTTTGAGTAACATACACAGGACATTGTACATTATCTTTGAATAAAATCTTTGAGTGATTGATGCTGCAACTCTTAAAGTCTCCACTTCTTTGTCAAGAGTTAGGGTCAATATCGAAAACAGGAGCTTGAATCCCGGAAGCTGTAGCTCGATGGCCGAAGCCTAAAGACAGGTGGCTTGCCCTGGAGTTGGAGGACTGTCCGTGAATGTCAGTGGGAGGAAAGGGGCTTGTTTTGCTGTTGTTGTTTTGTGGCTTGTATGTTCTGTCTTGTTCTGTTCTGTGCCGTTCTGCTGAGCCCAAACAAGTGGTAACATTTATGGGCTGCCCCAGCACATTCTTGGGTATGCTGGTTGTTAACACAAATGACACATTTCTCTGTATGTTTAGATGTGCATGTGATAAGTAAATGTGAATCTAACTCAAAGGAAGGCTTTCTTAACAAGAAATGGTTCTGCAGGTTCAGGAATCAAAGTCAGTTAGTTAAATTCATTACATGAAGGTTTATACATCAGATTGCTACTTCAACAGGGAAGGCATCCCCCAATCAGTTACATATATGGTTGTATCATCCTGCTTTAAGGGGAGAAGGCAGGAGAATGGGGTTGAGGGGGTTTAATAAATCAGCCGTGGTGGAATGGTAGAGTGGATTCGATGGGCTAAATGTCCTAATTCTGCTCCTATGTCCTATGGTCTTAAAAATGCCGAACTCCACACATCCTTGCTGGAGTAATTCAATAGGAACCCAATGTTCATGCAACCTCTCAGGCTAAGATTAGTCAATTCAGAAATGAGTCTTGGACTAGGAAACAAGCCATATGAGGTATAAAGGAAGCATCTTGGAAATAAACATCATGGTATTTTGAAATTTTATATTATGCTTGAATGAATGAATGAATGAAGGTTTTAAAAATGAATAAGAAAAATAAAGGGATGAAATGATAACTAGTTTGAATTATTAATAGAGAATGAACGATATAAAACTTAGTGGTTTAATATATACAGAGAAGCAATTACTCAAAATAAAGTCAAAGAAAATAAAGTAACACCTTTCAATTTATGAAAAACTACATAAACAAAGAAGCAAACAAGTGTGCAAAATAAGATGAACTGTGCAAATAAAAAAAAACAAGGATTTAATTGTAGAGTCTTTGAAAGTGATAGGTTGTGGAGTTAATTCAGTGCTGAGGTCAGTAACAACATGCAACTAGTTCAGGAGCCCGCTGGTTGAAGGGAATAACTGATGGTGAACCTGGTTGTGTGAGACTCCTGTACCTCCTGCTTGGTAATAGAACTGAGAAGAGCTGCAATTCTGCTGCCCACATCTGACTTGCTCATTTCCCTTTGATTAACCTCCACTGGTATCTGGTACAGCTGCACTTCAATTTAACATTACTTTTCTTTAAGTCCCTCCAGCCCTCTCCCCACCACAGGTTCTCAAATACTTAGTCAAATTCCAGTTTCCACTGCTTTCATTTTCCCAGTTTTAACCACACAATCTTGGCAGCTATTAGTTCAGCTGCCTGGACCTAAATCCGACAGATTTCTCATCGAGCCTCTCAGCCTCCCAACTTCCTGTAAATTCCTTAAAGTATACTGTTATGGCCATGTTTAGTTACCTGTCCTACAGAATCACGATTAGAATTAGGTTTATTTTCATAACGTATGTCAGTGATTCTTGTTTTGTGGCATCAGCACAGTGCAAGACAAAAATTTACAATAAAAGTTACAATTTAAAAAATAAATAAATAGCAAGAGAGGAGTAGTGAAGTAATGTTCATTGGTTTCAAGGACCATTTAGAAATCTGATTGTAGAGGAGAACAAAAAGACGTTTGTAAAATGTTGAGTGAGGGTCTTCTGAGTTCTGTATCTCCCCATTTTAGTAGTAATGAGTAGAGGGCATGCCATGGATGGCGAGGATCCTTAAAGATGGATGCTACCTTCTTGAGGCACCACCTTCTGAAAATGCCCTCAATGGTGGGGAGAGTTGTTCCCCAGATGGAGTTGGCTGAGTTGTAAATTCTCTGCAGCTTTTTTTGATTCTATAGAATCTCCATACCAGTCAGAATGCTCTGTGGTGAATCTGTAGAAATTTTCAAGTCAGTTTGTTGAGATTTTCCTCAAACTCCTAACAAAGTACAGCCACTGGCATCACACACAAAATGCTGGTGGAACGCAGCAGGCCAGGTAGCATCTATAGAGAGAAGCACTGTCGACGTTTTGGGCTGAGACCCTTCGTCAGGACTAACTGATCTAGGTTTTTCATGCATAACAGTCTCTAGAGTTTACAGAGAATGGTACTAAAAGCAAAAAAAAAAAATCCGGTGAATGGCCTGGCCTGATGAAGGGTCTTGGCCTGAAATGTCAACAGTGAAGGGTTTCGGCCCGAAGCATCGTCACTACCTCCTCCCATAGATGCTGTCTGGCCTGCTGAGTTCTGCCAGCATTTTGTATTTTTATTCTCTTAAACAAGAGATTCAACTCCCATCAGAACCGTTGGGCTCTCTTCTTCACCCAGTTTAATTTCATCCTCACCTACCACCCTGGCAGCAAGAATACTAAGACTGGTGCTCTCTCCTGGCAGTTTGATGTGTCTGAGGACAACGCCAATCCAGAGCCCATCCATCCTTGCTCGTGCATTGCCGCTCTGATAATTTGGGGAATGGAGGGGCTGGGGCTGGTGAGGGGCGCCTAATGGTCAGATCCAGCTTTTGTCGCTGCTACACTGCACATCAGAGTGTTGGACTAGGGTCAGTCCTATCAACTGATTGTACATCCAGGAATTCAACAGACCCTGGAATTTATCAAGAGATGATTTTAGTGGTCATCTATACCCCAGAATGTCCACAATTTTGTTTCTGCTTGTCTAACTTGTGCCCAGAACAATAATCATGCCAGCATCCTATGCCATGTCAGCTGCCTCAGAAAGCTCTTCAGATTCCATGCAATCTAGCTCACTGGCTACTTTATCATGGATCGTAGAAGGAACCAGACAGGCTTTGTAAAACTTGGGTGTGGCATTTTCATTTAATGCTAATTTTACCCTTGATATATTGAATTTTCCAGTGCCATCCTTGAACAATGCTGTGGCATCACCCAGTGAACTTTCTTAACTCGCTTTCACTTGACTCCATTGCCAGGATGTAGCATACAAATGGTGGAAATAGTTCCTGTTATGTTTCCCGTAACTGGGTGTCTAACCAGCAGAGAAAGAAGTATCCATTGGAGTCTGGTGGTACTATTTTCGAACAGTGTTTATTAGTAAAATACATGAATCAATATGAACAATGCAAATATATAGATAATACACATTAGCAATACTAAACCTAAAAATGTGGGTATAATAATAATCAATAATAAACAATGTTTATTAGGGGATGTCTAGGGGATAATGAATTGTCATTTATAAGCATAAAGTTCAGTTCAGTTCATACGGGCTGAGGTAGTTGTTGGTTGTGGTGTTGTAATTGTTGGAGAGAGAAAGAGAGAGAGCGAGCAAACACTAATAGCTACAGGCATTCAAACCTTCCTTTACTTTCTTGATCCGTTGATGTGTTGTGGCCATTCAGGTATGACCCCTCTGTCCTTCAGCTGGACCGTTCTTCTGTGGTGGACTCGTCACCCAGGCAAAGGCGGACACACACACAAGCCCCCACTGACCCTGCTATAACACTGTGAGTTAAACTGACCGATCCTTTGTTTGGTCCCCGATGCCCCACACCTTCATGTGGGTTCCAACACTCAAGCAGTGCTCAATAGTGTGTCTCCTGGTGTGTCTGAGGGGTGTCTCTCCAGACCTCACTTTTATCCCTACTCACGGGGTCTCAGGTGTCCATCAAACCAGCCCACTCCGGCTATCCACTGAGGAATTTTAATGAACAGAATAGCTTAAGATAAACAATCCTCTGAGAAGCCAAAAGTCTTTCAGGAGTCATAATATGGTGGAACAACAAGTCTCTCTCCCAGGATTTATCTCTCTCTCATCTGTAGCAGATATTCCAATTCCAGCATGTTTTCCCTTACATCTCTCTCTCTCATTAGCAGCATAGCAACAGTAACGGTTTGCGATTCTCCCGGGGGGGGGGGGGGGGGGGGATCATGAGCAACTCTGCACCCTTCTGCCCATCAGAGCTGTTCATCCTTTGTAACATTCCAATCGAGTTGTAGATGTAGATGACTCAACCAATTATGGCCCCACAATGTTGCCCCTCCTGTTTTTACCCCATACAAACCCAATGTGGCTTGTCGATAGTGGTATTTCACTGTTATTAATGTCACTCCCATAGCATATATCTTTTCCCCAGTACAAGTTCTTAGTTAGTTCAGTATCTTTGAAATGCTGTTCCAAGCTTATTTGGTGGAATGTCAGAAACAGCCCAGCCAGTGCCCAATTCCACTTTAATTAATTTGCCATTCACCTCTACTTTAAGCCATTTTGCTTCTCTCCTGTTAGCTTTCTCATTATAAATCTCATGGCTATGCAGTCCTGTGTCACTCCCAGCATTACCAGATTTTTTTTTATTATGAACAGCACGTAGATTAGTCTCCTTCCTGTGCAATCTATTTATTTTTGTCTGTCTGACATCCTCTTTGTCCTACTTTGTTGTATTTTCTGCAAGTTTCACCTTTAAACCTGCTTTGGTAGGGTGTAGGTGAGCCCATTGTCACAACGGTAATACATATTCTGTTTAGACATTGCAGTTTTGTTTATGCTCACTTTCATTCCTAAATGCAACTCAGTTATGTCTCTGGCTGTGGTTTCCGTTGATATAGCCATTTCAATTGTTCTTTCAAATGTGAGCTGTGCTTCAGTTAGGAGCAGTTTTTGAACACTTTTTTGTAAGATTCCACAAACTAAACAATCTTTCACTGCATAATTAAGCCCATCCCTGAACTGACAATTTTCTGGTAACTTCTACTTTACAAAAAGACCACTTGACAAGTTGATGGCCAAAAGAGCATCTTTATCTGGGACGGCAAATGATATTTACAATACAGAGGCTTCCAGGTACCTCGTGTGGCATGGGTGGAGGAACTACATACAATGCATACTGGGAGTAAAAAGAGCGGAAGTAAAGACCCCGCCAACCCCAGATCCCACCTCTTGCTACCAACAACTCCCCGATTAGTAGTAACTTACTTTTAATAATACTCACATTACAACACTTCTCCCCCTTTAAAATCCAACATTCCCCAAATATAGAAGAACTGGGAAATAAAAACAGTGGTATCATTAGCAACAGGTTACCAATACAAAAACACCTAAAAAACGTGGCAAATTCAACATTCAATCTAACAACAAAAGAAACTATCCAATCAAAGATTCAATCTGTCAGGAGGTTTGCGAGGGCGCTGCGATCTACGCATTACCCCCGGTGACCCAGCAGGCACCGCTGGTGAGGATGTTTTGGGTGGATCTACTGTTGAGTACACGAGAAGGGTCTGTGTGTCTGCGTGAGAGTGTCCATCCTCTTCAGGGAACTCTGCCCCCTCTGCCAGTGTCTCTCCCTCTAGCAAAGTCACTGGTGGATATGCTTTCCTGGTATGCATTAAGGGGTGATTGCTCCTTAACTGTTTTGGACTACTGAGCTTCTTTGAAATCGGTGGCAAGCTATTCTCAGCATTATTGGCATCTGCAGGTTTGCCAGCTAGCTTGGAACACACTGAAGCAGGAACTTTGGTTTTTTGAACCATCGTCACGACCGTGGCTCAGAATAGACCCAATTGCAAATTTTTCATAGAGTTCCTTGTTATAACTTGGAACTATCTGGAATTCAACAGCAGGAAATTGCAATGCATTTCAGAAAACCTTTTGTGTTTGAACAAAGTTCTTGTCTGTTAAATCACAGTCATTGATTTTGATGATACATTCATTCTCCTGGAGCAGGTTCTCTTTTCTTGAACGGCTGTTCTGTTCAATACCACGAATACTCAGGCCAAGGAATCTTCCACTCAGCGTAGAGTTAAAAGGCACCACATGGATTCCCAGGGGGCCACTGCCTCCAGAAGATTCTACTCTCTTCGTCAAATCACTTAGAGTGCTTTCTGAATGCTTGTCTGGTGGTCCTGGAGGCTCTGTTCTTACATCATCTGTGGGTGCCCCGTTTGCTACTGTTACGATTGGCTTCACATGCAGGTTCCTGTTAGCGGGATCATCAGGCTGAGATGCACCTTGCTGTAACTGGGCAGGTGGTACAAGAGCTGGGTCACTGCTTCACCGTACTAGAAGTGGTGTGCTGGCTTTCAGTGTCGAGGGGGTAACTTCAATTGCTCCTGTAATAGGCTGAAGAGCCACCAGCTGTGCTGCGAGCTCACTCTCAAATGTGTCCGGACTGTCCGTCACTCACATTGCCATCGACGACTTCATCTGCACGCTGCACCTCATGCTCTTCCATCATGTGTGCATATTTAATTTCATGCCAGTTGAGCCGGATTTTGCGAAGCCGGTCGCGGCCCAGAAGATTGGGCCCACTGCCCTTAGCTATCACCAGCCTGGCTTCAGCCTTCTGGCCCCCGGCCAAAATATCCACATATAACACCCCTAAATGAGGTATGGGCTGCCCCGTTTAGGTCCTGAGTTGGAGATTAGATGGTCTGATGGGAGGCAGGTTGGATCGCCATGTCCTCCTGTAGGTCTCCTCACTGAAGACCGATGCAGTAGCCCCTGAATCAACCTTGAACTTAATGTCCTTTCCCCTGACAGTGACTGTGGCATAATATGGTTCAGGTGGTCCCTCATCTGTTACCACCCCAAACATGTTGTAGGCACACGCTGTCTCTCCGTCTGCTTCTCCCAGGTGGTGTGTGGCTGCCCGAGTCTGTTGAGCTTCCCCTGCCCAGGCTTAACCTCACCCTTTATGCTCCTGCACTTTTTAGCTAAATGTCCCTTCTTGCCACAAGCATGGCAGACAGTATCTTTGAATTTACAAACATTTGCATAGTGCATTCCTCCACACTGAAAACATTCTGCCCCCTTTGCCTGTCTACCAGTCTCCCTCCTGACTTGGAGCACTGCCGTCGACTGCGACCCCCCCCCCCCCCATATCCTTGGCATTATCAGCAGCCATCTCCATGCCTTGGGCAATCCCTAGGGCCTCTTGAAAGTCAACGGCAGTGTTTCCCCCAATAAGCGGCATTCTTAATGCCGCATACTAATCTGTCACAGAGCATGTCATCCAACACGGCTCCGAAATCGCAATGCTCCAACAGCTGCTGAAGCTCAGCCACAAAATCAACCACAGACTGACCTGGCTTCCGGACATGGCTGTGAAACTTGAACCGTTGAACTATCACCGAAGGCTTCAAATTGTGGTGGTTCCCCATGAGCTTGACCAGTTCGTCGTATGGAATTTCTCCCGGTTTCCGCGGTGTAGCTAAGTTCCATATCAGTTTGTACGTCCTTGCCCCACACACACTCAGGAGAATAGAGCTCTTCTTAGCCTCCTCAGTAATTCCATTAGCACAGAAAAAGTGGCCCAACCTTTCCTCGTACTCCGGCCACTCCTCGATTTGCTCGTTGAACACACTGACCGTTCCGAACGCAGCCATCCAAACACGAGGCTCCTCGCCCGCTCACAGCTCCTGATCGAAAACGGAGCCAACCCGTCCACAAAACCAGTTTATGTTGTTGCCAAAAATATGTGGTAACTTCTACTTAACAAAGAGACCACCTGACAACTTGATGGCCAAAAGAGCATCTGTATCTGGGACGGCAAATGATATTTACAATACAGAGGCTTCCAGGTACCTCGTGCGGCCTGGGTGGAGGAACTATATACAATGCATACTGGGAGTAAAAAGAGCGGAAGTAAAGACCCCGCCAACCCCAGATCCCGCCTTTTGCTACCAACAGCTTCCCGATTAGTATTAACTTACTTTTAATAATACATTACAACAAATTTCTTCAATTCAGCCTCATAAGCTAAAATGGAGTTCCCTTCCTTTTGTTTCTGCTTATGAAAGCAAAAACTTTCTGCAATCAATGGTTTTGGTTCAAAATGCGCCTGTATTTTGTTCAAGATATCAGCAAGGCTTATTTCAATTAATTTGGTTGGAGTAGTTAAACTTCTAAGCAAACTGTATGCCTTTCCACCTGTTGCACTCAGCAAAACTGGTACTCATTTCTTATCGGTTATCCCAGAGGTCGGCAACCTGCGGCTCCAGAGCCACATGCGGCTCTTTGATCTCTGTGATGCGGCTCCCCGTGGTTTGTTAGCTTTTGAAATGTAATTCGAAATTTGAAGATTATGGTGATCTTGTACAATATGAAAACTTTGCGGAGACACCGTTTCCTGGCACATCCGAACCGGCTCACAATTAGCCACCGTTCCGGCTAAGGGAGATAGCCTACGGGGGTTTGTGAGTACGTGTCTTTTGGAGCATCCGCGCCCACGGGAACGGGTTGAGGGAGGCTTTAAAGCAAGGCTGTTTAGTTTGAATAAAGTTACCTTTGACTGCAGTCTTTATTTTAGCGCTGAGTGTAGCACTACACCGCTACAACGTGTTTTTTATCGCTATTAATATACATCACCACTGCCAATGCCTGACACCCACCAGTGCGCGCTTTCTTTTAATTCTTCGATCCAAGGTAGGCTACCTATGTAGTAACCTTCAACCCAACGTCTTTTTTTCGGAGTTCAAAATGTTTTTGTTGCATGCAGAAATGTAATTTCGTTTTCTCTGCAGGAGTTCATCAATTTCAAAAATGCAACACATTATAGTTTGTTTATACATAGCATAAAGGCAAAAAAAAACTCCGTTGTATGCAGTGTTATTTCATTTTGTGGCTCCCAGTGTTTTCTTTTCTGTGGGAAATGGGTCCATATTGGCTCTTTTAGTGGTAAACGTTGCCGACCCCTGGGTTATCCCATTTGATCCAAATTACTGCTCAATTCTGTCAGTATACACCCAGTTAATCTGTTGTGCAATTTGAATGCAGCTTTCTACTTTTTAAAAAAATAATCACCTGGCCTTCACGTTTATGAATCCATGAATTTTGTCCATTTTCTGCCTTAATTTTTAACTTAACCATTTCTCTCCCCTTGCGAAGCAACACTATTTAAAAACCCAAATGTCTCTCTCGCAAGAAAAAGAAACCAAAATGTGCTTGCTGGCTTTAACAAATAGAAAGACATTGTGTTTAATTTAAAGCCTCCTCATCACCATTGTTGTGCTTTGTAAATCAAAAAACTAATCAAAAGAAAAACATGGGATCCAGGGATAAATATGTCTATTTTGTTTTACTTTAGTGTGGAACGTACACATGATGTGGTGGCATAATGATGTCTGACATTTAACCTGTAATGAATTATGTAAACAAAGAATGCTTAATCAAACAATTTACAATACTACTCAAATATTAATACATAGTATATATTATGTGATCTGAAAGAAAGCAATCTTAATTTTCTGTTATCTATAAATTGTGTCTTTAATGTTTGTTTCAAAACTATGAGAAATTATGTAATGGATAACAAACACAAAATACTGAAGGAACGCAACAGGTTAGGCAGCATTGATGGAGGAGAATATACAGTCAACATTTTGGGCTGAGACCCTTCATCAGTAATGGGTATTGAGTTTAAGCAATTTATAAAGTTTGAAGGCTTTGAAAACACAAGACACCCGGAATTCAGCTGATTCCTCCTTTAGCTGGCATCCACAAGAGTCCAATGTAAGTCATAGGTAAGTTATCAGCACCTACACTCCTTCCAAGATGCGAGAACACTAAAGGCCGATGGCAGGGCTCCCCTGCACTAGAGATGCCCATCTTTTTTTGTTGCAACACTGTTGAAACAGTGAATAAAATGGAAACAGTGATGCACATTTGCTGTTCTGGAGCCAACACTGTCAAAGCCCTGTGAATCTGTGACAGGATTTTAAAATAAGTTCATCCCCCGATTAAATTTGTTTTCAAGGCAAGGATACCAGTTTGGAATAAGACTACCCAGACAAGGACTGTGGCAAATCCTGATCAGCCAAGGGAACACTCTTGAGGCAAGAACCAGATATTCAACTGTGCAAGAGGCCATGATATCATGCATCTTCTATCTAGAATCTCCCACTATTGCAGAAGGTGAAGAATTATGAGGCAGGATGAAATTGATGGGGAGCCTCTCAAGCATGTGTAAATGCTTTTATTATTGTGTCAAAACTTGACTGACATTGTAAGCTTGATTACGAGTGTCTTACATTCAAGACCAACAGCATGTTACACATTAACATACTGTTCTCTGACAATAAATGTAGATACTAGAAAATGTGGGCCTAGATCATTGGAGCCAACAATTAGTGAAAAGACATTGATGGTGAAATGCACTACTGGCTTCAAAGTACTAACGTGCCCTTTGGTTGATTAAGGGAAATGGTATGTGAAAATCCTGACCAAGTGCAAAACTCATGGTTTACTGGATAGTGGTGGCCGTTGCACTGCATTTACCTACAGCAGACTTCCAAAGGCATTGTAGGTAAAGTCTTTCAAATTCTTTGGAAGTACAATTGAACCAGTGAGGGTCCACATGCTCAGCACAGGGCTACACTACAAGGCTAATTAATCTGCTGTACCAGGCTTCCAAAATGGACCATACGAAATAGGAGCAGAAGTATGCCATTCAGCCATCGAGTTTGCTCTGTCATTCAATCATGGCTGATCCAATTCTTCCAGTCATTCCCACTCCCCTCACCCCTTGATGCCCTGGCTAATCATAAACCAATCTCTGCCTTAAATGCACCCAATGACTTGGCCTCCTCAGCTGCTCGTGGCAACAAATTCCACAGATTTACCACACTTGGACTAAAGTAATTTCAACTGCAAACTCTGTTGTGGGAGGAGAAAACCAGGTGGATATGTAGAAAAGAGCTTCAAACTTCCTTGAAGGACAAAATCCATACCGACTCTTTAGAATATCTGATAAATGATTGCTCAAAAAGTAGGAGCATTTGGGATTGTATTGAGAACCTCAAGCCAAGCACTGCAAACACACAGAAAGTGAATAAGAAACAGGAGATACAAGCCACTTCACAGACAATGTCCCCTCTAATTTGTAATGACCAGTGTGCACATTGATCTTGTGGTGTGCAACTGTTTGCCCAGTGACAAGAATGTCACACTGAATCTTAAGTGGAAGTATAATAAGTCATTATGCTTTAAATGAGCCAGTAGTTCTTTTATGCTGCATGTCCTTTGGCTTCTTTAGAATTCAACAATGAATCGATAATTTCTTCAATAAAAACAGTATAAACAAGTTCTAAAATCTGCAGACAACTCATTGCAAACTCCACATTGTGAACTGTCCACATCAGAAAACAGAAAAGGAATGTGGTTGTGTATGATCATGAAACATACTTAACATGCCAACGAGGTAGAGAGTGACAACCTTTTGTGCACAGTTGAAATACCCTTGTGCACTAATAGCAAAAGACATGCAGACACCTTAGAGGAAACATCCACAAATCACCCATCCACTTTTTGCATCGTCATCACCTAATCCATCTGTGGAAGGGTCTGCGGTTCCCACACTGGGCTCTTTAGTCACTTTAGAAAAAATAAAGAACACAAAGTGGAAGCAAGTTAACCTCAGTTTTGAGTGGTGTCACAACATCAACCTTGCTCTCAACACCAGTACAACCAAGGAACTAGTGGTGGACTTCAGGAAGAGAGGGGGAAGTTGAAAGAACACACATCAGTCCTCATCAAGGGGTCAGCAGTGGAAAGGGTGAGCAGTCTCAAATGACTGTCAACAGCTCTAAAGATCTATCCTGGGCCCAACATATTGATGCAAAGAAGGCACGACAGCAGCAATGATTCATTAGCAGTTTGAGGAGACTTGGTATGTCACCAAAGATCAGGAAATTTCTACAGGTGTACATTGGTGAGCATTCTAACAGGTTACATCACCAACTGGTATGGGGTGGCCAAGGGAGAGGATTGGAAAAAGCTGCAGAGCTACTCTCTATATACACATGACTGTGGCTAGGCATAGCTCAAATATCATCTATAAATTTGCTGATTATACAACCATTGCTGGTAGAATCTCAGGTGGTGACGAGAGGGTGTACAGGAGTGAAAATATGTCACCTAGTGGAGCGGTGTCACAGCAACAATGTGGCACTCAACATCAGTAAGACAAAAGAGCTGATTGTGGACTTCAGGAAGGCTAAGATGAAGGAACACATACCAATCCTCAGAGGGATTGTAAGTGGAGAGCGTGAGCAGTTTAAGTTACTGGGTGTCAAGATCTGAGGATCTAACCTGGTCCCAACATTTTGGTGTAGTTATAAAGAAGGCAAGACAGCAGTTATACTTTATGAGGAGTTTGAAGAGATTTGGCATGTCAATAACTACACTTAAAAACTTCTATAGTTGTACCAAGGAGAGCATTCTGACAGGCTGCATCACTGTCTGGTATGGAGGGGCCACTGCACAGGACCGAAAGATGCTGCAGAAGGTTGTAAATCTAGTCAGCTCCATCTTGGGTACTAACCTACAAAGTACCCAGGACATCTTCAGGGAGATGTGTCTCAGAAAGGCAGTGTCCATTATTAAAGACCTCCATCATCCAGGGCATGCCCTTTTCTCACTATACTATACCATCAGGTAGGAGGTACAGAAGCCTGAAGGCACACACTCAGAAATTCAGGAACAGCTTCTTCCTGTCAGCCATCCAATCCCTAAATGGACGTTGAATCTTTGGACACCACCTCACTTTTACTTTTAAATATACAGTATTTCTGTTTTTGCATGTTTTAATCTATTTAATATGTAATTGATTTACTTGTTTGTTATTATTTTTATTTTTTCTCTGCTAGATTATGTATTGCATTGAACTGTTGCTGCTGTTAACAAATTTCATGTCACATGCCAGTGATAGTAAACCTGATTCTGATTTGTAACACAAATTACTATATATGTATATACAGATATACATAGTATATTTTTTAATAGTGTCTTCAGTGTAATGCTGCCACAAAACAAATTTCACAGCCCACAGTATGTAAGTGAAATCAAATCTGATTCAGTACTATCAGACCAGAAAAGATGTATCCAGACAGTGATCAGGCAGGCAAGTTGGCTTGGAAAGATGATATGGCAGGAGATGTCAAGGACATCAGCCAGCAATCTTCAGAATGAAACTGGGAAGGTACCTACCTGGAAGACCCTCCAATAGTGATCCGAGAAGGATCAGACTCTTTCAGCCGAAAAGTCCTCATTTCAGAGGTTAACCCTTGTAGCTATATGTTCATGAGATTCATGTGCATTTTTCATACAAGCAATGAAGTTCAAAGTGCTTTACAGTGGGATAAAGCGCAAACATGAAACTAAAAGACAAAAAGATGTTAGTTAAAAGCAAAGTTAAATAATTAGGTTTTGTGTTGGCATTTAAGTGTTATCTGAGTCTGCAGCCCTTCTAGTTTAAAGTATTGAGTTCCACCATTTAGGAGCGTTGTTCAAAAAAACTGACCAGCCAATTATCTTTTGAGAGAGATAGTTTACATTTAAGAGACTGACAGAAGAAGACCTGAGAGCTTGAGCAGGGTTATTAAACAAAAGCAATTCTGTTATTTACTCCAGTCCCAGATCATTGAGCACTTTAAAAACAAGAGGACTTTAAAATCAAATCTAAAAGATACAGGAAGCTAATGAAGAACGATTAGGCTGAGAGTAATATACACTCATCCAGGCTTTAGTTAAAAGTCTAGCTGCATATGTGTGCCCTTTGATGGGAGTTTTCATGCGCAGCAGCCTCTACACTAGGGGATCTACACACAGAAGTGCTGGTAACAATTTCAATCCACGTCCTTCTATTCATTTGGAAAATAGCTCTGCAGGGCATCCTTGGACTCAATTGAAGACAAGTATTTATAAAGGAAATATGTAACAGCCAGTAGATTTAAAGAGTTTTAATGTAGGAAATTATTGCAGCTGGGTGCTGCAAGTAGAATAGGAAACTGAGCAGATAATCTATTTTAATTCTGTGCAACACAGTCTGTTGGAGGAATTCAGCAAGTCAAGCAGCATCAGTAGGGGAAATAAACAGATGTTTCATGCCAAGACACTTCGTTAGAACTTGATCCAGCATTTATCATTTACTTTTAATTCTGTTGCTTGAGGGATATTTATCAGCCATGTCAGAGGGAACTACATTCTTCTTTAAAGTGTGTGATAGAATTTTAATTTAACATTTCATCCAAACTGCAGAATTCCTGACAAGTTTTAGGCTTTTGGTCTAGATACTGTGTTTTTTTTATGGCTCTGTAGATTGAACTCATGACCTTACAACTCGAGTAAGACTACCTCCATTTAGCCACAACTGACAATTAATTGAAGTTAGCTTTAATTCTGACCACATCAACCTAGAACAGATGTCAGATTCAACGACTTGAAGTGACAGATGTGTGGAGATGGCTAGGTGCTATTAAAATAGCACATAATAAAAGACCGATTATACAAACAAAACATAGGATCGTATCTATCACATTTGGAGGACTAGGGATGCAGAAGATTATAGAGAGTGTGGTTATTTAAGCAATGATGTGATGTACTGAATTGAAAATAATCAGAAAAGCTGTTATGCTTGTAAATGTATGTTAAAAGCCCCAGCTACATAAAACAGTAGTCTGCTGTCAGAATTCAAGGGATAAAGGAGCACCACAAGTATTCACTTTCAAACTATGCTCCATTTTTGTTTTGTTATCAGATTTTGTGTATCACTGACAAATTCACTGAACCTCACAAATCAGGAAAATCCCATGAGTGATTCCTGATTTGGGCTGTTAGTTGATTAACTGTGGCAGTTGGCCTTGAGACAAAGAAATCAAAATTCTTACAGGGCTGACAGGGTACATGCAGGTGTGACATTTCCCCTGGTTAAGGCATCTCAGAACCAGGGGTTACTTATCCACATAAAGGGCAAGGCCATTTGGTGCTCTGATGAGAAGAAATTTCTGCACCCACAAGGTAGTGAATCTATTGGACACATTGTCAAAATCAGGTTTAATATCACTGATATATGGATAAAATTTGTTGCTTTGTGGCAGCAGTGCACTGCAAAATAAATTAAGTATTGCAAAAGAGAGCTGCTTCAATTTTTTTTTAGCACAGTAATTATTCCCAGCACCATGGGCTGCTGAAAGGAGAAAATGTCTAGGATTTTGACCTTGAGCACGACAATTATCAAGAGCAGCTAACAAGCAGAAAAGTCAGGTCAAAGCCAAATCAGGCTTATTTATAATGTCTTCACAACCTTGCACTTAAAGTTGTAAATTGGACAGAGTACATGCACATCAAACTCCAAAGCCCCTATTTGAGCACCCAGAGCAGTACTTGGTGCCACTGGAGATCCGCAGTCCTCCAGCGCAATCACATCTAATGATTCATCACATGAAGATTGTTCTTTTATCTTCAAGGGTCAGTTTTGGTTTTTGAGCAGATGGCTAAGAGTGAAGCAAGTGTTCTTGACCCTGCCTTGACTTCTGATCTATCCTGTGTTGGTATTTCACCTCCTCCTGCAGGAAAGAGAAAAGCATACTAGTAAGTTCATAAGTTCACCAGTGGCATGTTTACAATGTTTGGTTACCTGGGAATTTGTGGAAAATTGTAAGACCATAAGGTGTAGGAGCAGAATTAGGCCACTTGGCCCAACACATCTGCTCCATCATGGCTGATTTATTCTCTCTTAACCCCATTCTCCTGTCTTCTTTCCATTACCTTTGACACCCATCAACCTCCATTTTAAATATACACAATGACTGTGCCTCTACAGCCAACTGGGGTAATGAATATCATAAATTTGGCAATGAATGCCACAATAATTGATGTGGTTAATAATGTTGGAGTACTTTTAAGAAAATAAAACTGGGTTATTTCACAAATCTACCTGTAAAGAGGGTTTCTTCTTTTTGTTAACTAGCAGGAATGCTAATTTACTGATAATGAGAATGGTATTCCTTTGTAAACCAAATGGGGATTAATGTTCTTTCTTCTGAGTCTGTAAGCTTTTGTTGACGGGCTTTTGGGCAGATCGGCACGAGGGGGTCGAGAGAGACGACGCAATGCTGTAAGCTGGGCGAGGATCGGGGGGTCCGAAGCCGGGAGGTACTCCGAGGAGGGGGGATGAAGCTAGATGTGCTTGGTTGACCACTCGGAGGTACCTGAGCTGCGAGTCGAGGAGTTCGGAGGGGATCGAATGGTGGCCAGAAGACTTCAGAAATTGAGCTCCAACGGTTGTGCACGAAGTGGTTTGGACTTTGATAAGTTTGGCGCCTTTTCTTTATTTTTTTTCTCTTCATATATACTGTATCGTTATTAATCACTTAGTTATAGTAACCTTTATAAATTGTACTCATTTAATCGCTTATGGTGTACTGTCTGTTTTTGGGCGAGGCGGGGACATCACACAGCATCCACACCAGCTGATTACAAAGTTTGGCGGGGCCGAAGGCTGCTCCCCCTAGATGAAATGAGCTGAGCGAGCCTGAGGTGACCCAGGGGGTTACATACCTTTCTCAACAAATGCCTCCGGCAGATCCTCCACCTCAAGTGGTACGACAGGGTGTCAAACCTAGACCTATGGAAGAGAGCAAACCAAGAGCCCATGGTATTTCAGATAAGGAGGAGGAAGTGGAGATGGGTCAGCCACACCTTGAAGAAGAGCCAGTCGAATGTCACTTGACAATCACTCGAATGGAATCCACAAGGGAAGAGAAGAAGAGGTTGCCCAAAGCAAACCTGGAGGCATAGGCTTTTGGATGAACTGAAAGCCACCGGCCAAACCTGGGAGACTGCAGAAACATCTGCTAGAGATCACAGGAAGTGGAGGACTTTTGTTGAGGCCCTATGCTCATGGAGTGAAAAGGATTAAAGATTTCAGAAATCTGCTTGGTAGATTGGTGTTAGGCACATTTAGGGTGAATCAGATGGAGCAGTGATGGTAATAGTTCATTTAATGAGAAGCATAAAGAGGAATATTGAGTTTTCATAAATTTTATTGTATTTATTTTTCTTATAAATACTCAGAAGGAAATGATCTCAAAGTAAAAAACAGTGACATATACAGTATATACTATAATAAATATATTTCTAACTTTGAGGATGTGTTCACTAACCATGACCAATGCAAGGTTATTTACCTTCTTTCAATGATGGAAACACATCCTTAGCATTAGATTCCTGATGTTGAACTCCTGTGTGCCCTTCTCCCATTAAGACTTAGCAGTTTCCCTTCATGACTTCTCCCATCCCAAATAGGGTCCCTCCTCCGATGCACCTCCCTTAGCAATATCTCGTGTAGAGCCTGAGCAATATGGAAAAGACAGTTTTATTCCACAAATGGGCTGTACAGATTTTTCTAAACATGCCATTTACAGCCATAATGCACATTTCCCTTGAGCAGTGTTGTTCGAGATTTCATTATATCTGTCCAGGTACAGTTGTTCCTAGCCATTTAAGCATCAAGTAGGACATAGGCAATTCCAAGGTTACAATGGAGTTAGATTCCAGAGAACTGGTCATAAGCCAGAAATAAGCAAAACAATGTGAGTGGACGAGCTGCTTGGCCCTCCAGCTCTACTTGGCTCAACCCAACCCAGTTGTTACGGCTCAGGGATCTGTGAAGGGTAGTGGTTGATGAGAGATCGTAAGACAGAGGAGCAGAAATAGGCCATTCGGCCCATTAAGTCTGCTCTGCCATTTCAGCATGGCTGATTTATTATCCCTCTCAACCCCATTCATCTGACTTTTCCCCTTAACCTTTGATGCCCTTACTAATCAAGAACCTATCAACCTCTGCTTTAAACATACTCAATGACTTGGCCTCCACAGCCATCTGAGGCAGTAAGTTCCACGGTCTCATCAACATCTGGCAAAAAAAAAAATTCCTAAAGGGACACATTTTGAGGCTGTAATATCAAGGAAACATCCTTGCCATGTCCACGCTATCTAAGCTTCTCAATATTCAATAGGTTTCAATGAGATTCCTCCCCCCTCATTCTTCTAAAGACATCAGGCCCTGTTGGTGTACCTAGTAGGGTACTGAAAATCTGTGCCAACCAACTGGCAGGTGTGTTCAGGGACATCTTCAAGCTCTCACTGCTGTACTCAGATGTTCCAACTTGTTTCAAACGGGTGACCATCATACCAATGCAAAAGCTGCCTCAATGACTGTTGCCCGGTTGCATTCACATCTACTGTGATAAAGTGTTTTGAGAGGCTGATCATGGCCAGAATGAGCTCCTGCTTAAGCAAGGACCTGTACCTGCTGCAAACTGCTTATCATCACAATAGGTCCACAGTTGATGCACTCTCACTAGCTCCCCACTTGGTCTTGGATTATCTACATTAGCCTACTGTTTATTGATTACAGCCCAACATTCAACACCAGTATAAATCAACAAGTTCCAAAACCTGGGCCTCTGTACCTCCCACTGCAGATGGATCCTTGACTTCCTCATTGGGAGGCTATAGTCTTCCAGATTGGAAATAACATCTCCTCCTCACCAACAATCAACATTCCCCACTGCTCTGCTCTCTCTACAACTACGATTGTGGGCCAGGCACAGCTCAAACATCTTCTATAAGCCAATGACACAACTATTGTTGCCAGAATTTCAAATGGTGACAAGGTGTACAGGAGTGCGACAGATCAGCTGGCTGAGCGGTGTTGCAATAACAACCCTACACTCATCATTCAAGGAATTGATTGTGGAAGATGAAGTCAAGGAAACACATACCAGTCAATGTGAAAGCTGAGCAATTTAATGTTCCTGGAAGTCAACATTTCTGAAGATTTGTCCTGGGCCCAACTCACTGATGCAATTACAAAAAAGACAGGACAGTGGCTATATTTAATTAGGAGTTTGAGGAGATTGGTATATCACCAAAGACTCTAGCAAATGTCTACAGATATACTGTGGACAGTGTTCCCACTGGTTGTATCACCGTCTGGTATATAGAAGGGCCACTACACAGGATTGAAAAAAAAAACAGCTTAAAAGTTACCAACTCAGTCAACTCCATAGCCATGAACCTCCCCAGTATTGAGGACAGCATCCATCATTAAGGGCCCCAGTACCTAGGATCTATCACACCCCTTCTTCCTCTCTGCCATCAGATTCCTGAATGGGCAATGAACTCATGTACACTACCTCACTATCTATTAGTTCTCTTTTTGTACTACAAATTTAATGTTTCATATTTCTTATTGTCATTTAGTTTTTGTGTTTTGCAAAGTACTGCTGCCACAGAAGAACAAATTTCATGACATATGCCAATGATATTAAGCCAGATTATGATTCAGATTTTAAACTCCAACAAATACAGGCTCACAGCCATCAAATACTCATTAACCTTTTCAATCCTGGGATCATTCTCATGAACCTGCTCTGGTCCCTCTCTAATGACAGCACATCTCTTCTTCAATAATGGACTCAAAAGTTCTTGTAATACTACTATAAGTTCAAAGTAAATTATCATCCAGGTACACCATATATAACCCTGATATTCTTTTTCTTGCAGGTATACGCAGTAAATTCAAGCGACCACAGAATCATTGAAAGACCGCACCCAACAGGATGGGCAAACAATCCATGTCTTAAAGACAGCAAACCAAGCAAAAAAAGAAAAAAACATAACAAACAGCAAGTAGAGAAAAAGATGAAGATTCCTTGAAAGTTAGCCCATAGTTTGTGGGAACAAGTCATTGATGGGACAAGTGAAGTTGAGTGATGCTTTGGTTCAAGAGCCTGGTGGTTGAGGGGCAATAACTGTTCCTGAACCCAAGACCACAAGATCATAAGACATAGAAGAATTAGGCCATTCAGCCAATCAAGTCTGCTCTGCCATTCCATCAAAGCTGATCCCGGATCCCACTCAACCTAGTGGTTTAAAAGCATTTAACACAAGCTGTTTTCTCCGCCCGCCCACCCCCCCCCCCACCCCCAGTCCTGCCGAAGGTTTTCAGCCTGAAATGTTGACTGTACTTTTATCCATAGATGCTGCCTGGCCTGCCAAATTCCTCCAACATTTTGTGTGTTGCTTGGATTTCCAGCATCTGCAGATTTTCCCTTGTTTGGAAATACCCTGTTCCTACCCAACAGAACCAGAAAATCCATCCCACCAGTCTCCCAGATGCACACTCATATGTACAGTCGGTCTAGAAATCAGGCATTCTTAACTGGGGACTTTAATTAGTGCCAGCTGACCATTGTAGTCAATAGTAACAAGGGTGTAAGTATATATTCCCCATGCATACTCTAGTGGCTTCAACAGGCTAATTCACATTGCTAGTGCCAATGCCATTCCTATGGGCTTTTAACTCTCCTGCATTGATCACAGCAGTTCTCAAGAGATTAATATTTAATTCTTGGAAATTACAGCACAATCCCTGAGGATTTATGAACCTAGCTGCCAGGATTCTGTTCTCTAATGCATTTTGAATCACTGATTCGCTCAAATAGGTTGCCAAAGCTAAAAAGGAGTATTACAAGCCAAAAGCTCTTAATGACAGTACCCCTTTAAAATGCTTAATTGTACAGGTATCACAAAGCTTTTGAGCCTAAGCCAAGTTCCCAGCTTCAATCCTGAAAGCAAGACTTTTGGCATTGTGTAGAGTCTTTGGACCATGGTCTGCTAGAAAACTTTTATAAACATTGGCAAACAACTGTGCTAATGTTTCCATGCAGCCCTCCATTACAAAATCATCTAATGTTTTACTGACATTCTGCTTCCTGCATTGTTTGGCACTAGATTAACAACATGAAAAAGTGTTTCCTAGAGCCTTCACAATGACATCAGTGAAAGGAGCCAACATCCAATGTGCATTTTTTTTTGCCTGCCTAGTACAAGTTTATGTGCACATCTTTGTAAAAAGAGGTGATGTTAAGTTGGGGATTCACAATTTTCAATTTTAATACAGCATCAGATTTTTTTACCTTCAAATTATCTTTAATCAAACAGAAGGAATCAATGTTTTCAAAATTTTATATCCTAATGACTTGGTAACTTCCCGCACCTCTTCAATTCTGTTATATTCCCTGCAATTTCTCCGAAGATCGTCACCTTGTCATGGAGGAGAGGCTTATCAGTTCCTGAGATTCCAAGACTGATGTAGTCTGGAACTTAGCTCCTGGTAGGGCCATCCATGGTCAAAGGAAGGTTCTAGACCAAAAGCAATCCAACCAAGATGAGGCATCACAACAGCAGGAAAAACAGAGGAAAGCTACAGCAATCTAGGCCATTGAACTCAACCCTCATCTGTCAAGGACCATGCCTGTTCAGCCTTCCTACAGTAAACATTGTCATGCACAGGCATGATATGCACAGGCATAGGGGAATAACCCCTTAAAGAGAACACCATATTCTACTTAAGTGACTGCACTATTATTTCCCTGGGACTTCTACGCATACTTTACAGCACTTCTAATCATACAACACAGTAGGTCCATGGCCTTGTTAATGATTCCCATAAGTCTCCTTCCACCAAAGCTTTATGCTTATGAAGACAAGCTGAGGAGGTGAACAAACTAGACAGTTTTCAGAGCTGAGAAAGTTGGAGAACTGGAAAAATCCAATGTTAAAGAAGTTCTCTGCATGTAATAAATCTAATTTTCTATTAAGCACTTTGGGATGATCAGATTACTATAAATGCAAGCCTTTCTTCTCTTTATATTCTGGAAATAATTTATATCCAGGGTCTTAAGACAAGGTAATATGACCTGTTTAATGACTCATGGAAAGAAAATTTTCTAACTCAACTCAAAAATAATTCTTGCAGGAAGTTAAGATTTGATTATTCTATCTATTTCTCAACTTTCTTGAAAGCGGTGTTTTGAATTTTTGGAAGGTAAGCTATTTTACAGAAAATAGTAGCTTCACCTGGAGGAAAGTGCACAGGAAAGAGATGTATAATAATTCACTGCATGGTTTCTGAATTCTGCAGATGACACAAGCATGGGGGCACAGTAAACAGTGCAGAGAATATCGATACATTTCAAGATAGATAGATGGGCTAGTGGAATGGGTGAATAGATAATGGATAGATTTAATGCTAAAAATGTGAAATGTTATATTTTGGCAGGAAGCATGAGATGAAAGAATAGAAACAGTGGACACAATTCTAAAAGGAATGCTAAAACATAGGTACAGAAGGCATATCAATGATTTCCACACCCCCACCCCACACACAAAGTGGTAGGGCATTTTGAGAATGCTGTTGAAAAGAATACTAGGATGCTGAGCTTTGTACAGCATACAGTACAGAACAATGGATTTATGATGTGAAAATGAAAGAATCCTGCAGATTTTTTCCACTGAGGCCAGGGGAGAAAAAAAAACAGAGGTCATGGATGAAGGGGGAAAAGTTTAAAGAGAATTTTGGGGGGGGGGGGCTTCTTCACGCAGAGAGTGGTGGGAGTGTGGAATGAGCTGCCAGATAAAGTGGTGAATGCAGGCTCACTCTTGACATTTAAGAGAAACTTAAGACAGGTACGTGGATGAGAGGTATATGGAGGGATATGGCCCTGGTGCAGGTCAGTGGGACTCGGCAGAAAAATAGTTCGGCACAGCCAAGAAGGGCCAAAAGGCCTGTTTCTGTGCTGTAATGTTCTATGGCTCTATGGTTCTATGCTAGAAATCTGCATTAGAAACCAAAACTGCTGGAAACTACTCAGCAGACCAGGCAGCAATGCAGATAGACAGTTATCTCAAATCAAGGAGGCCTTCAACCTGAAATAGTCTGTTTTGCTTTCTGCTGAGTTATTGCGTGATTTTACAATTTTCTGTATTTAAAACCAAAATATAGGCAGCAGTCAGAATAGACAGGGAACAGTGGCTCTGATGTCCTTTGACAGAGGAAACATGAACTAGAAGACATGGAATGTCCATAATTTACACAAAAACTAGAAGTGCCATCAGTGTCTTATTTTTGCGTAATGAGTCTTGGGTTCTGGAATGCAGTGCTGAGTTTTCTTAGTGAGGGTTCAATCTCTGTTTCAGTTGGAGGCTCCCACCTGTTTCAAAAGCCCGACAATCATACCAAGCACAACCAAGAGCAAGGTGAGCTATCTCAAGAAACCACAACCACAAGAAACCGTTACCGAAGAAACCACAACCAAGGGAGATGAATGACTTCAGACCTGTTGCTTTGACGTCGCACATGATGAAGACCATGGAGCGGCTGATAATACAGAATCTGAGGCCACAAACCAGGCATGCCCGGGATCCTCTTCAGTTTGCGTATCAGGAGAAGGTGGGAGTGGAGGATGCTATCACGTACTTGCTGCACAAATCCCTCTCTCACCTGGACAGGGTCAGTGGTGCTGTGAGGATTACATTCCTGGACTTCTCTAGTGCCTTTAAGTTACCACTCAATGCACTTTAGTAAACTATTTAAGAACTTTTTAAAAGCTATTTATTAATGCTTTTTGGGAGGTTGATTTTAGATGCATATCATATTTATACTGAGTTAAATACTGTATGTAATTAGTTTTGCTACAATAAGTGTATGGGACACTGGAAAAATGTTGAATTTCCCCTTGGGGATGAATAAAGTATCTATCTATCTATCAATGACTAACATCCAGGTGCACTCACATCTATTGTGATGTGCTTTCAGAGGTTGATCATGGCCAGAATCAACTCTTACCCAAGGAATGACCTCTTAGACCCACTGCAATTGCCAAATAGGTCTACAGCAAACACAATTTCACTGGCTCTGCACGGCATTGGATCACCCAGACAATAGCAATACCTACATCAGGCTGCTGTTTATTGATTACAACTCAGTGTTCAACACAATCGCACCCTCAGGGCTAATCAACAAGCTCCAAAACCTGAGTCTCTGTACCTTCTTTTGCAACTGGATCCTTAACTTCCTCATTTGGAGACAGTCAGTACAGATCAGACACAAGATCCCTTCACTGAATATCAACACTAGCACACCTCAAGGATGCATGCTTAGCCCAGTGCTCTGCTCTCCCTACAACCAGGATATATGGCTAGGCACAGCTCATATGCTATCTATAAATTTGCTGATGACAACTATTGCCAGCAGAACTTCAGATGGCGACGAGGAGGCGTACAGGTGTGAGATAGATCAGCTGGTTGAGTGGTGTTGCAACAAACTTGCACTCAATGTCACTAGTTTTGATTATGGATTTCAGGAAGGGAAAGTTGAGGAAACACATACCAGTCCTCATCAAGACGTCAGCAGTGGAAAGGGTGAGCAATTTTAAGTTCATGGGTATCAACATCTCTGAAGATCTATCCTGGGCCCAACATGTTAATGCAATTACAAAGAAAGTACAACATCAGCTAAATTTCAGTAAGAGTGAGAAGACTTGGTATCAAAGACTTTCACAAACCTCTACATGTGTACCATGGAGAGCGTTCTAACTGGTTGCATAACAATCTAGTATAAGGGACCACTGCACTGAAGCAGGAAAGAAAAGTTGCAAACTCAGCCAGCCCCATCATGGGCACTAACCTCATCAACATCAAGGACATCTTCAAAAGCTGATGCCTCAAAAAGTCAGCATCCATCATTAAGGTCCCCATCACCCCGGGCATGCCCATAACATGCAGATAAAAATCTAGCACAATTTGGGGGAGATCAATTACAAATTAATCAAGGCATAGATCCATGTATCAGGAGCCAAGATACTCTCCAAAGTAAAGCCCCGACTGTGCCAGAATCTCAGTTTTAGGAACCTAAGCAGTTTTGATAATTCTGATACTTGCTTGGTTCTTCATGCATCACTGCTCACACACCCACCTGTGGTAGGTCTGTAAGCTGGTGTGAAGAGCTAGGGTACCTCAAGATACATTTCTCTGATCAATCGTTCTGTAGAGTTCCATTTCCCTGAGAATGAGTACATAGTCAGTGCCCTTTCCAGATGCATGAGAATCACTTTTCAAAATGCGCTGATGATCCTACACATTCAGGACTCAACAACACCTCTATGTGCAATCTGGACAAGGGTTATTAGGATGCAAAACAGCTTCTTCCACCAGGCTGAGTGACAAACTTCCTGCCACAACCCAGGTCTTCGCATATGAAGCACCAGTTGCCCTTTTTTTTTTTTAAAACATGTCATAATGCACCTCATTCTAAATATCAATCTGTCAGCATACATGTTATTATTTGTTAATTCATCTCTGGTAGTAGTACTTTGTATTGTGTTTGAGTTACATGTACCGTATTGTGCAGCTTGGTCAGGGGAAATTGTTTTCTTTGGTGACGTACATACGGTATATACAGTTGAATGACAAATGTGAACTTTAAGCTAAAGGAATTTGAAAATTGACATTTCCTCGTTGACTCTTACCAATTTTATTGATGCACTGTAGAAAACATCCCATCTGGATATACAACAACTTAATACGGCAACTGAACAACCGTGCTGAGCAGTTGACATACCAAGCATTAATCACCTGTGCTCTACTTCCTCTGTATCTGTTACAGTTCATTCTACATTGTTATTATTTTACATTGTTCTACCTCAATTCATTGTTTAATGATTTGCATTCTGTTTGGACAGAATGCAAGGCCAGTTGTTCACCATATCTCAGTAAATGTGACAGCAGAATACCAAATCCAGAAAACCCCTTTGTGATTGAGATAATCATCTAGTTTTGGGATGTGAGCAACAGTGAAAAACCCCCTTCTTCCTCAGTGACACACTCAACCACCTGTCCCTCACTGAAATAAGGTAGGTACAAATATGGTGCTGGGGTGGCATCTCCCATTCAAATTATACTCCTCTTGAAGAAGGCTGCAATGCAAAAGACAGGAAATTATAGGTGAGTTAGCCTGAATGCAGTGGTTGCAAGATGTTAGTCCATTATTAGAGGAGTTTTTAGGGTACTTGGAGGCCACAGTCAGCGTGGCTTCGTTAAGGGGGAAACCTTGCCTAACAAATGATAACAGGCAGGATAGCAAAGGAGAGCCAATGCATGTTGTTTACTTGGATTTTCAGAAGACTTTTGACAAGGTGCAGTGCATGAGATTACTAAACAAGAGCCTATGGTATTAAATGAAAGACACTAGTTCTGACAGAAGATTGGCTGGCTGGCAGAAGGTAAAGAATGGAATAACTGGGGCTTTTCCGGTCAGCTACTGATGACCAGTATTGTTTCACAGGGGTCAGCAGTGGGTCTGCTACTTTTCACATTATGCATTAATGATCTGGATAACAGAATTGATGTTTTTGTGGCTAAGTTTGCAAATGAAACTGTTTCCTTCCTTATGTTTGATGTGTCCAATTTCACTGCTTGTGGGTGAAAATGCCTTGTTAATGAGAGGTCAGAGGGGAAAGGCCAGATGGGTTAAAACTGACAGGAAGGCAACCATAACTCAAATAGCTATATTTTTCAAGAACATTGTGCAGAAGAATATCTCTAAGTGCACAACACATCGAACCCGGATGTGGATGAGCTACAGCAGGAAGACAACAAACAGACACTCAGTGGCCAATTTATTAGGTACAGGAGGTACCTCATAACATGGCCACTGAATGTAGATTGGACTCAGTTAAAGGCAGATGTTAATTCAACAAGATCAGTCAAAGAGATTCATAACTGCATTGCCACCAAGCTATAATGACATATTAATGTAATTCACCAAAACCTTAGCCAAAGACACATTTTAAGGAGTACCACCTGAAAAATAGAGCAGAAGTGGTCTCAGGAAGGAATTCCCAAATCTATAGCATTTGAAGGTCTGTTTGCCAATAGAGTAATTGATCACATGAGTGATGGTGATATATTTTTATTTACACACACACAAAATTAAGATAGAAGCAGCTTTAAACAAATTTGAGTCCAAAATAAGATGTGCTGAAAAGCCAAGTGGATAATGAGTTTAAGAGTAACTATCTGATGTCGTGGTGAATCAAGGTATTGCCATGTAGTAGGAACAATTAGTTATTGTGATTATTTGGATGTAGCTAAAAGATGACCACTAACATTGTTTATATTGTACACATAAGCAAAGAGGATTAAACAGTGACAACAAAACTCAGTTTTGGAACTCCAGACTATCACCCCACATCTTTGACATCAGTCCAATAAATTACTGTAGAGTCATAATCTTCAATTAAAATTTCAGGATCGCATACATTTCTAAACCATTTCAGTTCGCTCTACAAAATTCCAAATAAGGTTACTTTAAGATTCAACATGTTATGAAGCTTTTGTTTTCATCTTTCCATCCTATGGTGCAGAAAAACAAATGGGTATTTTAAATACTGATGTTTAATAATTTCATATGCACAAGCTGAGTATACTATCTAAATTTGCCAATGAACTTACAGCTAACTCATCCAAAGACCTACCCCTTTGAAGCATATCTTTCCTCAATTCCGAAAACGTATACAATGAACATCCGGGGCATTAAAAAAAAGCAGAACAGGCCATCTCCTTGCTAGTCCAAAACAAAGTCTGACTGAAGTCAACAGGCACAGATTAGGACTGCACAAGATGGCCTACATGGCCTTGTTCAAGACTAGTGCTCAATGAATACAAATAATGGCCAAGTGGTTCACTTGAAGACTGCCATAACTACCGGGGTAGAGTCAATTATTGGTGTAACATTGCAACTATTTCTGTTTACAGAGGCCAGGTGAATTGATTAATCATTACTTTTTATAAAGGCCTTGTTATGTTTACTGTAAACTAATGCCATCACTGCTCGTACAGCATATCATGTTTGATAAGCAGCAGACGATCTCACCACATAACAACTCTGATTAAGATTAGAGGTGGAATCAGATACACATCAACTCTGGCGGGGCCATTACTTCCTACAAAGTGAAACCTAACATCATGAATGGCAGTGGCGCTTCACTCCTAGATGAGCTCAACTTTTATGGCATGCTTTGAAAGGGAGAATAAAATTACTAGTTGAGTGGTGTCACAGCAACAACCTTGCACTCAATGCAATACCAAAGAATTGATTGTGGAATTCAGAAATGGGGGGGGGGGGGAAATACACCCCCCCCCCTCAGTGAGGTATCAAAATAAGCAAATTTCAAGTTCCTGAGTGACATCATCTCCAAGGATCTATCCTGGGCCCAACATATCGATGCAACTACAAAGAAGGCATCAGTGGTTGTATTTTATTAGGAGTTTGAGATTTGGTATGTCACTAGACATTCACAAATTTTTTACAGATGTAATGTGGAGAGCATCCTAACTGTTTGCATCACCATCTGGTTTTGGGGGAGGGGGAGGGGCAGGGTAAGCCACAAAAAGTTATAGACTCAGTCAGCACCATTATGGGCACTAGCCTTCCCAGCATCCAGGATATTTTCAAGGAGCAGTGCCAAAAAAAAAAGTGCATCCACCATTAAGGACCCCCAATACCCAGGACATGCCCTGGTTTCATTGCTATTATCAGGGTGGAGGTACAGAAACCTGAAGGGACAAAGTCAACAATTCAGAAACAACTTCTTCCCCTCTGCCATCAGATTTCTGAATGGGCATTGAATCCATGAACACTTCTTCAGTATTTTCTCTCTTTTTGCCCTACTTAATATTTTAATATACCCTCCTTAATGCAAATTAGTTTTATGTACTGCAGTGTACTGCTGCCACTTACAAATTTCACAACATGCCAGTGATAATAAACCTGATTCTGATGTTTAGCTTCTCCATATTCTCATTTACAGCATTATTGCCAAGTCACCTTTGCTTCTTTTTGAGAACTGTAGCACTCACTGCACAGACAAAAGAGGCTATTATTGGTTGACACAAGAAGAATGGCACTCAGACAGGAAGTGTTATCAGAGGTTGGTCTGAGAACTCCACTTGAGTTGCTTTAAGCGAAGTAGCAAGTTTTAGCCGGATAGCAGCAAAGCAAAACTCCCCTTGGTGCTGGTTTTGTCTTAGTGCCAAATTAGGAAGTGTTTTAAGATTAAAGTGGACAGTGTCACACTTCTTTATCTACCATGTTGTTAACCACACATTTAGTTTGTCTACATCTTGAAGTTTTTTTTGCATCCTTTTAATGCCCCAGTAAATGTGGAAATGCTACAATTAGACGACAAATGGTGAGCTCTTTGCACTACTTTCAGGAGCCTTCTGTGTACTCTCAATGCAGGCTAATGGTTCCAAATATCATCCTAAATGCTCTTCCTCCATTTTAAAATTCTGGATAATACCAAAGAACTTCATAACTAGAGTTAATCTTAATCTTTTATTCCCCCCCCCCCGAACACAGATGTTAGCTAAGTATTTGCTTCTAAAGTTTGTTTCCATCATTTATTTTTTGTTCAAGTTCAATTGGCATTCAACCATACACTAATACAGCCAAATGAAACAGCGTTCTTCCAGGGCCAACACGCAAAACACAGTACCAACTGTATACTGTACAGAAGAAAGAACATATTTGACACCAGTAAAATAAAGTCACACTAAAAAAATATAGCCCAAGTCCCTGAGTGACATGATCTCTAAATTAATGGTTCATGGGTGTTAACTGCTTCTTCTTGCTGATCCCAGCAGTCTATAGACAAATGTACACATGCACTCCAACTTGTCACTCCACCAGTCGAACACTGTAGGGCAGCACTGATGGAAGAGGTCAGCCCCCAATGCAGCATAGACACTGCTCTACATCACCTCCAGCTTCTTCTCTCCTGGACTGCTGCAACAGGCAAGCTCATGGCTTAAGCCCTAGCCCTTGCTATGACTGAGGCAATGAATGCAGCTTCCCCACCATCTGGAAATAGACTTGCATTGTTTTACATGATCAATGTTCAACAGGGTCTGTGATTGCAAGTGAACTGTCCAAGACAATCATTTGCAGTTAGACGTCACACCACCTTTGTGCACCAAATGCAATGTCATTCTGTGCAAGGCAGTAACAGTTCACACCCAATCCCGCTCCAGTTCAAGGTTAATGTCATTCAAAAATACATGAATACAGCCAAACAAAACAGCATTATTCCAGGGTGCAAAATACGGTACCGACAGTCACACACAGCACAAGACACATAATGCTTACGTGAGAATAAGCATTTGGCACAGACTAGAAGGGCCGAGATGGCCTGTTTCCATGCTGTAATTGTTATATGGTTATAAAGGACAGCAAGCACAAAAGAGATCAGTAAAACATAGACCAATGCCCTGAGTCAATAAATGTTGCAGCAGTCTGCAGTCAAATACAAGTTTGTCTTCTGCCAGGCAAACACTGGGGGCAACACCAACTCCAGCTTGGATACTGCACCACACCACCTCCAGTGGAGCACATTGACTCTTGACTTTTCTTCTCCTGGGCAACTGTAAACAGACACTTGCTTGAGACCTAGTCCTTGCTATGACTGAGGCCACACAGTTTTGCCACTGTTCACCCATGTTGTCTGCCAATAAATCAGTGAATCAGCCTTGAAGCATTAACATTGTCCAAAGGGTGTTGCAATCACCAGAAAAGTGACTAAGACAATCCCTCACTGTTAGGATTGCCCACCACCCTCACACAGACTCCTCCAACACCTCTGATGTAAGCACAGATCATGCTACTGCCAAGTCCAGTTCCTTCAGTTCCTCCGCCAAAGAGCAGCTCGCAGATGGAGTACTCCTGCAATACCCTAAGTTGTTAATGTTCAACGTTGTCCTGTGATCGTAAAGAGACAAAATCGCCTTTGGTTAGCTCCCAAGTGGCTGCTGCGTCTGAACGCGCCACCATCTTACTGGAATTTTGCTCTTCCTGTGTATCATAATTAACTCAAAGCATATTTTTAGTCGTACATTCCTAATCTAATGCAAGCTATTCAGTATTATCTTGGTTTGTCTTAAGTTTTTATTTGAGTCCCTGAAGCAGGACAGCAGCAAACCGAGAACTGAAGAGGTAGCAGACCAGAGTGCTATTGCGCAGGCGCCTTGGGGAGGCGCGGCTGCAGGCTGCGCCTGCGCGGTGAGTCAGTCGGCTGGAATTTGAAGCACGACGCGGGCGGCGCGCGGCGGAGGTTCGCGTCTGGTCCGTTACCTTCGGCTCGTCGCCTCCCAGCAGCTATGGCCGGGTGCGAGCCCGTCGAGGAGCTGCGAGAAGACGCCCTGGTCGATTTCTTGGTGAGGAATGGTGGCCGCGTGAAGAACAAGGAGCTAGTGCAGCGGTATAAAGGGTTTATCAATGCCCCCGATCCGCAGCAAAAATGTGAGTACTGTATACCACCTCACACCTGGGGTATTTATACCGTGTACGTCAGGGCTATTGGCTGCATGAGTGGTCAAGCGGAGTGTCAATCAATGCCGGAGCGTCCTGGACTACTCCTATCACGTTGGGCGAGGGTGGTCTTTGGAGGCGCCAGAGTTAAGTGCGGGATAGGAATTGGCGTGTAAGACACGGTGCATGGTGTGTGGCACCATGTGCAAATTAAAAAAATACTGGCTCGGCTGTCATTATGTACCTCTGAAAGCATTGCTATTCATCGTTAGAGATCTGAAAGGGAACCCTTGCGTTCAGCTCACCGGTATACCTGTAATGTTGCCTGTTGGGAGAGAAGGACTTGGCCACTGGGCGGGTAACACTGCCGAGGGTGAATGTATTTTCAGGTTGTGATGACCAATTCGGTTTAGATTTTATTTTAGTTTGCTTGGCTTCAATGTAGTGTTTTGTAGTTGCGACGACTGTCCATTGCCTACGATTTGATTGCGGTCCATACTTAGATTTGTAGGGATGGTGTCTTCTGACATTTAACAGGTTGTATTCGTATAGTGATTTTGATTATAATGCGTTTAATGTCCCAAGATGTTTATCAGACAAATTTTATAACGGAGTCATATAGAAATCTTGGAGACAAATAATCGGAAGTTTTGGTTAAGAGAGATGTTTTATTAAGTTTAGAGCAGATCAGATTTTTAAAAAATTGTTTATTTAAAAAAAAATCTCAATGTTGATTGAGGTTACCGGTGAAATGGCCTTCCGTAGTGGAACTTGGGAGACTGGCTAGGAGGTCTTTCAAATAGACAAGGCTGCAGGTAACCAGTAGAATCAATGATGGAATGAAGTAACATTGTAGAAGTACAAATATATTCTTGCACTAGAATCAAAAACACCACCACTTTTTTTTTCAGTATTTAGCTGGAAAAATCACTTCTCATTAATGCATGTTGGACATGCAGTGTGAAGTGGATTTTTGAGTGGGTGGCAGAATTGCACTTGGATATCTGAGAAAGGAGTGTGATGAAAAATTAGAGAAAAAAAAAGATGTTAATTCTTTAAGCCCAAAGTCTAAAACTTATGTACGCTATTGCATGAATTAAAAAGAAATATGTTGAGATTTGATCAGGGAAAGAACTGCAAGTACTGAGATCTGTACTTAGACCTATTTGGATGAAATAATCTTCTGTCTTTGTGATAGTTTTAAAAAGATGATTATTATAATAAAGTGTTAGTCTCAAGATTTATTGCTTCCCAGTGAATTAGTGCAGCATTGCTCATTCTTGGAAGAGATATAGCTGGAAGGTGTTTCACAGAAATGCATATCCTGTATTTATTTATAGTGTAAATGTTAGTATATGGTGAAAATGTCTAGGAGTGATGTATCAAAAAAATTGGGCATACTGTATTAAGGTTTGTATTTTCAGATACATTTTTTGTTTGCTATGATTAATGTGGAAAACATAATTAATTTTGGCCCATAATCCAGTTAAAATACATTTTTAGAAAGTAAACAATAAATACACAAAACTTGGCTTCACAAAATGTGCTTATGTAAGAATTTATTAAATGTCCCTAATGTATCTGTCTCCACCATCATTCCTGGCATTGCATTCCACATTCTTAGCACTTTCTGCAAACAAAAACTACCTCTGATGTTCCCCCTACAATTTCCTCCAATTATCTTAAAATTATGCATTCAATTAACCATTGCCATCCTGGGATAAAGGCACTGTTTATCCACTCTATTTATCTATACACCTCAATCAAGTCACCTCGTGTCCTCCTTCAGTCAAAAGACAAAATCCCTAGCTTACTCACCTTTCCTCATAGGACACCTTGGCAAGCCTCTGGACCGCATCTTCCAAAAAAAAGGGCGCCCAAAATTGAACACAATATCTCAAATGTGTAACCAGAGTTTTATAGAGCTCCAACATTACCTTGTGCTTCTTTCACTCAATCCCCTAACTAATAAAGCCAAGCAAACCATATGCTTACTTAACCACCCTATCAACTTCCATGGCTACTTTGAAGGATCTGTGGGCATTGTCCCCAAAATCCTCCTTTTCCTCTACACTGCTGCGAATCCTGTCAGTAACCATGCAGTCTGCCTTCAAGTTCAACCTTCTAAAGTGTACTACTTCACACCCCTCCAGATTGAACTCCATCTACCACTTCTCAGCCCAGCTTTGCATCATATCAACGTTATGTTGTAACTTATGATAATCTTCTACACGATCCACAATATAACTAACTTTTATGTCATTGCAAACTTACTAACCCACTTCACTTCTTACTCACTTCTTCATTTAAGGCATTTATAAAAATCACAAAGAGCAGAGGTCCTAGAACAGTTCCCTACGGAACGCCACTGGTCACCACACGACAGACAATAGACGCTCTATCTACTTCCACCTTCTGCCTTCTGAGGGCAAGCCAACTTTGAGTACATGTATACAAGTTTCCTTGGGTTACATGCATCCTTAATTTCTGAATGAGTTTACCATCTGGAACCTAATCAAACAACTTACTAAAATCCATGAGGAATATAGCTGTAGGAGAGAAGAAAGACTATAAAATATCTTTGGCAAGTAAAGTTATGAAAAACTCCAAGCTATTCTATAAGGATGTCAGGTGCAAGAGGGTTGCCAGGGGAAAAGTTAGTCCTGATAGGTACCATAGGAGTAAATGAACACTTCCCATCTGCATTCACCAAGGAGAAAGAAATAGAAAATAATGAGTTCAAGTAGGGTAGTGGTGGGGGGGGGGCAGTTGTTTAGATGACATGGAATGTATAAGGGTTGATAAATCCTCAGAGCCAGATGAATTCTATCCCAGGATACTTTTGAAAGGAAAGAAGAATCTAGCTGGGTTTCTTACAGGTATTTTACAACTTTGTTAGGTGTAGATGAGGAGCCAGAAGACTGAAGGATAACTAATGTTCCTTTTTTTTCAAAAAAAAGCGTAGCAGGGATAAGCCAGGTTGATTAACCTGGCATCAGTGGTATAGAAATTATTGGAGAAAATTCTAAGGAACACAATTAATGTAAATTTGGAAAAGCAGGGGTTGATCCATGGAGAGTCGGCATGGCTTTGAAAAAAGGAAATCCTCTCTCAATAATTGAATTTTTAAGGTGGTAACCCAAGAATATTGAAGCAGGTTGGTAGCCTTATCTGTATGAACTTTAGTAAAGCATTTAACAGTAATCTAAAATATGATAATCTAAAATATTAAAGCACGTAGGACAAGGCAGCTAATTAGATCAAAAATTGGATTGGTGATAGGAGGTATAAAAGAGTTGTAGAAAGTTGTTTTTCTGTTTGGAAGCCTGACCAGCAGTGTACCACAGGGATCAGTGCTAGGATCCTTGTTGTTTGTAATGTATATTGATCACTTGAATTTGACTGTAGGAAGAATGATTAAGCTTGCAGATGATATGGAAGTTGATGGTGTTAGATATAGTGAGAAAAATTGTCCAAAGCTACAGCACAATCTGGATTAGTTGGAGAATAGGCAGATTTTTTGGCAGATGGAATTTAATTTGAGCAATTGCAATGTAATGCATTTTGAGATGAAATAAGGTAGGACACAGACACAAACAAGAAAATCTGTAGATGCTGGAAATCCAAGCAACACACACAAAATACTGGAAGAACTCAGCAGGCCAGACAGCATCTATGGAAAAAAAAGTACAGTCAGCGTTTCGGATCGAAACCCTTCGGCAGGATTGGAGAGAAAAACAAGTAGATTTGAAGGTGGGGATAGGGGAGAGAGAAACACCAGGTGAGAAGTTAAACTTGGAGGGGGAGGAATGAAGCAAGGAGCTAGGAAGTTGATTGGTGAAAGAAACAGAAGGCCATAGAAGAAAGGGGTGGGGGAGCACCAGAGGGGGTTGTGCCTCCACCCTCCACCCCCTCCCCCATTCACCATTTCCCATCCCCTTATCCCTCTTTCATGTTATCTCTTATCCCGCCCATTGCCTCCCTCTGGTGCTCCTCCACTCCCCCCCCCCCCTTCTTCTTTCTTCCATGGCCTTCTGTCTCCTTCACCAATCAATTTCCTAGCTCTTTGCTTCATCCGTTCCCCTACAAGTTTCACTTCTCGCCTGGTGTTTCTTTTACCCCTCCCCCCCCCCCCCCACCCCACCCCACCTTTCAAATCTACTCCTTGGCATTTTTTCTCCAGTTCTGCCGAGTTCTTCCAGCATTTTATGTAGGACATGTACACTATTGATGCTAAGAAACATTGATGAACAAGGGAGACCTTAGGATTCAAGTCCCTTGTTCCCTGAAAGTGACAATGTGGGTAGGTGGTGAAAAATACATTATATAGTTGTCTATGTAGGTCCAGGCATACAATATAAAAGTTCAGATATAATGTTACAACTTTTCACTGCTCTTGGAATACTTTGTGCAATGCTGGTTGTCATGCTAAAAGAAGGTGTGGTGTTGGAGAGGATGCAGAGGAAATACACTTAGATGTTGCCTGGATTGGAGGACTTTCATTATAGGGAGAGGTTAGAGAGGTTGGTCTTATTTTATTGAAGAAAAGGAGGCTGATGGGTGATCTGATAAAAGTTTACAAGATTATGAGAGGCACAGATGGAGTACATAGAATATTTTTCCCATGTGGTTGAGGTGTCGAAATCAAGAATTCTTAGCTTTAAGGTGAAAGGAAGGAACTTAAATTGAGGTTGAAGGGAATGTTTCTTGAAGAGTTTGAAATGAGAGTAAAAATTCTGCTGAAAGAGGAAATGGAATCAGATATAATCACTACATTCAAGTGGCATTTGGATTAAAAATGGGCTTAGTGTATAGCAATGCAGTGGTGGACTGGGTGGGCCAACGAGCCTGTTTCTGTGCCGTACAACTCCAATTAAAACATTTAAGGACTTTGAGAATATAAATTAGATTTTACATTTGCTGCCAACTGATTAGCTAACTTCTTATTATATGTTTCCCAAAGATTTATATTAATACTGGGTAAGTATTTGGTAATTGGTTTAACATTACCACATGTACCAAGATACAGTGAAAAGCAGTGTTTTGGCAGACTGTTCAGACAGATCATTCTAAGCATAAATACAATGGGGTAGTACAAAAGGAAAATTAATAACAGAATGCAGAATATATTGTTACCTTACAGAAAAAGTGTGGTGTAGGTAGGTAAAATATAGGGATGCACAAATTCAATCAATCAATCGCACTAAGCCCACCAGATAAGTATTTCTGCCCTTCCCTCTGAGCTTTAAGCATATCCATATGGGTCACGTAGATTGATCCTACCAGACAATGGTTGGAAGGTTTACACTGGGGTAGGCTGTTAGGTTTCATTTGAGTAAACCATATCATCAGCTTTCTGCTTATCTGGGCTGTCATTCTGATGGAAACCAAAATGTAAATGCATAGAACGTAGTTCTGAAAAGTTGCACGGAAGTTAACAAGACCAAGGCTTCTCAGGTGATAAAGTGCAGCAGCATGTCAGGCAGAATAGAACCTTGTAAGTTTAATGGTTTTGTTCTGCAGCTTCAAAACATTGTGGTTAGTCAGCTAACCAATAAGTATGTGACTTAAAAAAAAATTGCACTAACTTTCAGAAACATTGCTGCAAAATCTCAAGTATAATTTATAAACCTCATTCGTTCTGGGCATACACTACTAGCAAGCACATTCCATTATGTACAGTGTGAACGTATAAAATTTGCAGTAAACAGAGGTGAATTTTACATTTGAATCTGAGGTTGCAAGGCTACTACAGGCACTAGAGATTATCAGAATATGTGGAACAATTCCATTAAGCTCAATTGTTTTAGATGAATAGCTGGATGATTTTAGTTGGGAATAAACAATACAATTTGGAGATACACTATCAAGAAAGAATTGCTGGAAATTAAAAGAAATGAAATAAGCAATGCCAACTTCAAAAATTGTATTTTGCAAAAGTGTATATCCACTGTATTACAAATGAAATATTATATTCAATGAGGATATATTTTTAGGATTAGAATCCCAGACTGCTGTTGAGTGTAATGGACATATTTCAATTAAGTAATTCCATCAATCTCAAAGGCAATGCTTTTAATTCTATATGATATTAATGGTTTGCTTGGTAGCAGTTGGACATTAAGTGGGCTGCTAATTGTAGCAGTGTGCTCCACACAGCGCTGGAATAACGATATGCAGACGGTGAGTTGCAGTTGTGTTCAAACTTAGTGGCCTCGCTTTTAAGCCTTCCCGTTTCCGCCCTCCCCGGGTGGGAATGCTATAGGGGGCGCATATTCACAGTCCCTTCACACGCGTGGGCTTTTCCCCTTGCTGGTGAAGAAGGCTTGGTGCCCTTTTTGGGGCTGGCCTCTGCCAGCGCGCACCGTTTTGTGAGCCGGTTCAAGTGCAATGGGTCGCCACATAACCCCCCCCCCCCCCTCCAGAACCAGCGATACACCCCCCAATGTCCACAGTCTGAGTTGGCCTCTGTTTGGGAGGTCTGCCTCTGCACCTCGGTGCCTGAGCCCTGACCGGCTGCGCCAAGTCCACATGGGCCGGTTTGAGTCGGTCCACTGTGAAAACCTTCTCTTTCCCCCCAATGTCCAGTACAAACATGGACCCGTTGTTCCTGATCATCTTAAACGGCCCCTCATAGGGCCACTGTAGCGGTGCCCGATGTCTGCTCCGGCGTACAAAAATAAACTTACAGTTCTGCAGGTCTTTGGGTACGCAGGTCGGGCTCTGTCCATGCTGTGAAGTGGGTATGGGGGCCAGGTTACCGAGCCTCTCACGTAGTCTGTCCAGGACTGCTGCGGGTTCTTCCTCCTGCCCCCTTGGGGCAGGTATGAACTCTCCTGGGACGATCGGGTGCACAGTACACCAACTCAGCCGACAAGGTGTGCAGATCCTCTTTGGGCGCCATGCGGATTCTGAGCAGGACCCATGGAAGTTCGTCCACCCAGTTAGGCCCTTGCAGGTGGGACATGAGATCCGACTTCAGGTGACGGTGGAAATGCTCCACTAGCCCGTTCGATTGTGGGTGGTAGGCATTTGTGTGGTGCAGCTGTGTTCCCAAAAGGCTGGCCATAGCTGACCACAGGCTGGAGGTGAACTGGGCGCCTCTGTCGGAGGTAATGTGGGCTGGTACACCAAAGCGAGATACCCAGGTTGCAATTAGTGCTCAGGCGCAGGATTCGGAGGTGGTGTCAGCGAGCGGGACTGCCTCTGGCCATCTTGTGAACCGGTCTACGATACTTAGGAGATGCCGCGCTCCTCGCGACACTGGCAGGGGGCCCATGATGTCCACATGAATGTGGTCAAAATGCCGGCGGGTGGGGTGGAACTTCTGCAGCAGGGCTTTGGTGTGCCACTGCACCTTGGCTGTTTGGCACTGCATGCACATTTTGGCCCATTCACTGACCTGCTTGCGGAGTCTGTGCCAAACGAACCTGTTGGAGACCAACCAGACGGTTGCCCTGATGGAGTGGTGCGCTAAGTTGTGAATGGAGTTGAAAACTCGCCGCCGCCAGGCTGCTGGGACGGTGGGGCGAGGTTGGCCGGTAGCCACGTCACACAGTAGGGTCCTCTCACCTGGGCCTACGGGGAAGTCTTGGAGCTGAAAACCGGAGATTGCAGTCCTGTAACTAGGGATCTCATCGTCTGCCTGCTGCACCTCTACCAGCGCTGCATAGTCCACCCCCGGGCCTGGATGGTAGGTCTGGATAGGGCGTCCGCCACGACGTTGTCCTTTCCCGAGACATGCCGGATGTCTGTCGTGTATTCAGAGATGTAGGACAGATGTCGCTACTGGTGGGACGATCAGGGATTGGACGCCTTCGTGAACGCAAAGGTGAGCGGTTTGTGGTCCATGAGCGCAGTGAGGGACCTACCTTCTAAGAAGTACCGGAAATGCCAGATTGCCAGGTATAATGCCAACAGCTCCCGGTCGAAAGCACTGTATTTGAGTTCGGGTGGTCATAGGTGTTTGCTGAAGAACGTCAGGGGTTGCCAGTGACCCTTGATGAGTTGTTCCAGCACTCCACCGACTGCTGTGTTGGATGCATCCACTGTTAGGATGGTAGGGACATCCGTTCTGGGGTGCACTAGCATCGCGGCGTTTGCCAAGGCTTCTTTGGTTTTAACGAAAGCGGCTACGGCCTCCTCGTACCAGGTAATGTCCTTGCCCTTACCCAACATCAGGGTGAACAGGGGGCATGATTCGAGCTGCTGAGGGGAAGAAGCGGTGGTAGAAATTCACCATACCCACGAATTCCTGCAGACCTTTGAATGTGTTGGGTCGGGGGAAGTGTCTACCTTGGCGGGTAGAGGGGTTGCCCCGTCTTTAGTAATCCTGTGGCCCAGCAAGTCGATGGTGTCGAGTCCGAACTGGCATTTGGCCGGGTTGATTGTTAGACCGTACTCACTCAGTCGGGCGTAGAGTTGACAGAGGTGGGACAGATGCTCCTGACGACTACTGCTGTCTATGAGGATGTCGCCCAAATAGATGAAAGCGAAGTCCAGGTTGCGTCCCACCATGTCCATGAGCCGCTGGAACATCTGTGCGGCATTCTTTAGGTTGAACGGCATTTGGAGGAATTCGAAAAGGCCGAACAGAGTTATGAGTGCTATTTTGGGGATGTTGTCCAGATGCATTGGGATTTGGTGGTATCCCCGGAGGAGGTCTACCTCGGAAAAGATTCTTATGCCATGCAGGTTTGCTGAAAAGTCCTGAATGTGCGGCACAGGGTAGTGGTCCGGTGTTGTAGCCTCGTTCAGTCGGCGGTAGTTGCTGCATGGTCTCCAGCCCCCTGTCGCTTTGGGCACCATGTGCAGGGGGGAGGCCCATGGGCTCTCGGACTGCCGTATGATCCCCAATTCCTCCATCCTCATGAACTCCTCCTTCGCCAGTCGGAGCTTGTCCGGGGGAGGCCTTCGAGCACGGGCGTGGAGGGGTGGTCCCTGGGTCGGGATGTGGTGCTGTACTCCGTGTCTGGGCATGGCTGCCGTGAACTGTGGTGCCAGAACTGATGGGAACTCCGCCAGGACCCTGGTGAAGTCGTTGTTGGACAGCGTGATGGAGTCCAGGTGTGGGGCTGGCAACTTGGCTTCACCCAGGGAGAAAGTTTGAAAAGTCTTGGCGTGGACTAGTCTCTTCCCTTGCAGGTCGACCAGCAGGCTGTGAGCTTGCAAAAAATCTGTCCGCAGGAGTGGTTGGGCCACGGCGTGCCAGTGTGAAGTCCCACGTGAACTGTAGCCACACCGTACGGGTGCCGTAGGTCCATATTGTGCTGCCATTTGTGGCCCGCAGGGTGGGTCCCGGTTCTCTGTTGCGGGTGTCGTAACTCGTCGGAGGTAAGACGCTGATCTTGGCCCTGGTACCAACCAAAAAGCAGCGTCCCGACTGTTTGTCCCAGACATCCAGGAGGCTACCCTGATGGCCAGCCGCCGTAGCCATCAGCGGCGGCTGGCCCTGGCGTTTCCTGGGAAGTTGCAGGGCGGGCTCCAGTGGCAGGCTTCTGTTCCCCACTGCTGGTGGTAGTGTTACGTACTCGTGGGTATCTTGTACTTGTCACGTGACGGGTGCTGAAGCTATACTGGACTTAAGGTAATGGTCTTGTGATGGTGGAGTGATGTCATTTTTCTGCCAGTAGAGGTCATGTGACAGGTTTTTTCAACAGTATAAAAGGAGGACCCCCTCCCTGTGAGGAGGGGCAGTTCATTGCTGGATTTGCCATTTTGACACCATGCTACTGCGTGGTCCAATATTATGATGCAGTTCTGTTGAAAGGTGGAGTTTTCTTTAATGCCTAAAGTTTAAAAGGTCATTGCCGGCAGTTTCTTTATAATACTGCCAGTTAAAAATCAGTGGAGAGTGAAGATCAGAGTTCGAGAGCTAAAAGATCAAGGAAAGTCAATTTCGATGGTGAAACAGGTTTGACCTTCTTTGATCCTCATTTGGAAGGAATTCGTTGGCTGTCCCCGTGTTAGCCCCTGCGATAAGAGCAGAAAGGGTTGGGTACAGTTTCGTCAAGGAAAGGTCAGTGCCTTTAAGCCCTTTCATTTTCATTTTCGTAAATTCACCGGGAAAAGTATAGTTCGACTGGGAACTGCAGCAACACGACGTGAAAGAGAATTTAAATCGTCTTAAAAAAAAGTCTCTACTTTAATAGACTGTAAGCATTTTGAACTTTCGCAGTACTACGTTGAAGAACTGTTTTTGCAACATCGCTTTAAGAACTGTTTTGGCTTTATCCCTTTAAGAACTGTTTAAGCTGTCGCACAGCAGCTGATTTCCGGTTGCGCTAGTTGTTTGTTTACTTTTTGGAGTTTGTTTTTCAGTGTTTAATAAATGTTTTATTTGTTATTAAAAAAAAACCTGCCTCACTTATATATTTATTGTTGCTGAATCCGTAACAGTAGAAGCACCATTGTTCCTTGACCTCCGCACTGCTGCCTCTGGGTTTTGTGGGCTCTGCTGCCGGGCCTGGTCCAGTCTGCTGTTGGGCGCATGGCTTGGTGATCTGTGCGACGGATGCCCCACTCTCCTTAGCTTTCCACAGCACATCTGCCCTGGCCACCACCTTCCGGGGGTCACTGAAATCTGCGTCGGACAGCAGCAGGCGTATGTCCTCGGGCAGCTGCTCTCAGAATGCCTGCTCAATCATGAGGCAGTGCTTGTGTCCTTCAGCCAGGGCCAGTATCTCGTTCATTAATGCTGATGGCGGCTTGTCTCCCAAACCATCCAGGTGCAATAAGCGGGCAGCTCGCTCGCGCCGTGAGAGTCCAAAAGTCCTTATGAGCAGGGCTTTGAATGCTGTGTATTTGCCGTCCTCCTGTATGACTGTATGAACTCCTCAACCTGGGTGGCCGTCTCCTGGTCGAGGGAGCTCTCCACGTAGTAGTAACGTGTGGAATCCAAGGTTATCTCCCGAATGTGGAATTGGGCTTCTGCTTGTTGAGGTCGCAGCGTCTAGAAGCTTGGCAGTTTTAACGAAACTGCATGAACAGATGCGACGTCGTTCATCTTTGGTCCAAATATCGTTTGGGCCATCGGGGTCACCAATTGTAGCAGTGCTACACACAGTGCTGGAATAATGACACGCAGACAGTGAGTTGCAGTTGCGTTAAAGCTTTATTCAAACTTCGCAGCCTCGCTTTTAAGCCTTCCCGTTTCCGCCCTTCTCGGGCAGGAATGCTGTATTCAAATATTCACAGTCCCTTCCCACGCGTGGGCTTTTCCCCTTGCTGGTGAAGAAGGCCTGGTGCCCTTTTTGGGGCCGGCCTCTGCCAGCGCGCACTGTTTTGTGAGCCGGTTCGAGTGCGCTGGAAAGTGGGTCGCCACATAATAAACCAGCATTTTTCTTTGTGTGTAACTAGTAACATTGTTATCCAGTTGAGTGTGGTTAAAATAAAACATCTGACAGCTGCTTTCATGAAATGATTATTTGAAGCGTGTTTCCTCTGAACGGTGCTAAACTGTTAGTCTTGATTGTGATGACGTCTGTAATCCACAATTGTCTGAATCAAATGTGTGTTCTGCCAACTGAGTAGAGTGATTTTTAAGGGTGCATCTGTGGTCCATTCTTACACTGTCAGTGTATCCTTTATAATAAGAAAGATCCTGCTACTGTATCATTTTTATTGCTGACCAGAAACCTCCATAATCTTAAATTTATCAACTGAAAATATGAATTTTCATGAAATGTGAGTTCCATAAAATTAATACTGAGAATGTTGATGTTTGCTTGCTTTGTGCCCTTCCTCTTTTTACTACTTAGATATTATCCTGCATTGCCTTTTGTTAAATTTATTTAATTTAATTTAAGAACTCTGTGCTGGTTTCCAGATACTGCTCATCACTAGCGGAGTTTGTGACTGTTAGGTGCAGACCATTTTATTTGCCACGTGAATTCACCTCTATCCTTGTATTTGGTGTCTACATTCCCCCCCCCCCCCAGCGCTAATGCTAAGGAGGCGCTATGTGATCTGTATGGGGCTATTAGTGAACTGAAGAACGCGCACCCTGATGGTCTGTTTATTGTCGCCAGTGATTTTAACCACGCGAACCTTAAGTCAGTGCTCCCCAAATTCCATCAGTATGTGGACTTTGCAACGAGGGGAGAGAACGCATTGGACCTGGTTTACACAAACATCCCCGACGCGTGCTGGGCAGAGCCCCGCCCCACCTCAGATACTCAGACCACATCTCTGTTATGCTAATCCCAGCATACAGACAGCTCATCAGGTGCTCCAGCCCAGTTCAGAAGCAGGTGAAAACCTGGCCAGCAGGAGCCATATCTGCTCTTCAAGACTGCTTTGAGCACACTGACTGGCACATGTTCAGGGAGGCTGCAACCGATGGCGACTCTACCAACTTAGAGGAGTATACAGCATCAGTGACCAGCTACATCAGAAAGTGCATTGATGATGTTACTCTGTCCAAGACCATCACTATATGTGCCAACCAGAAGCCATGGATGACCGCAGAGGTGTGTGCGTTGCTGAGGTCACGCGACTCCGCCTTCAGAGCAGGCGACAAGACAGCTCTAACAACAGCAAGGGCCAAACTGACCAAGCCATCAGAGGGGCAAAGCGTGCACATGCCCAGCTAATCCACAGTCACTTCCAGGACAGCGGCGACACGCAGCGCATGTGGAAGGGCGTCCAGGACATCACCAATTACAAGACAACATCACCTGACTGCAGGTGATGCCTCCCTCCCAAATGCGCTGTATAATTTCTACGCCCGGTTTGAGGTGGAAAATGACGTGGCTGCGAGGAAGTCCACCTCTCCTACAAATGACCAGGTGCTGTGTCTCTCCGTGGCTGATGTGAGAAGAACCCTATGCAGGGTCAACCCACGGAAGGCTGCTGGACCAGACAACATCCCTGGTAGAGTGCTCAGAGGATGTGCAGTCCAGCTAGCAGATGTTCTCACTGACATCTTCAACGTCTCCCTGAGCAGCGCCACCATTCCAACGTGCTTCAAGGCCGCCACCATTGTCCCCGTGCCGAAGAAGTCTTCAGTGTCCTGCCTAAATGACTACCATCCCGTTGCACTTACATCCATCATCATGAAGTGTTTCGAGAGGCTTGTCATGAGGCATATCAAGACCCTGCTGCCCCCCTCACTTCACCCCCTGCTGTTTGCGTACCATCCCAACATCCCAACCATACAAGAGCAAGGATGTCCTTTTGCATTTGTACAGGGCCCTGGTGAGACCACACCTGGAATATTGTGTACAGTTTTGGTCTCCAGGTTTGAGGAAGGACATTCTGGCAATTGAGGAAGTGCAGCGTAGATTCACTAGGTTGATTCCTGGGATGGCAGGGCTGTCAGAGAGATTGGAGAGATTGGGCTTGTACACACTGGAATTGAGGAGATTGAGAGGGGATCTGATTGAAACGTTTAAGATAATTAAAGGATTTGATAGGATTGAGGCAGGAAATATGTTCCAGATGTTGGGAGAATCCAGTACCAGAGGGCATGGATTGAAAATAAGAGGTCAGTTATTTAAAACAGTTGAGGAAGAACTTCTTCTCCCAGAGAGTTGTGGAAGTGTGGAATGCACTGCCTCGGAAGACGGTGGAGGCCAATTCTCTGGATGCTTTCAAGAAGGAGCTAGATAGATAGATATCTGATGGATAGGGGTTATCTGATGGATAGGGGAATCAAGGGATATGGGGACAAGGCAGGGACTGGGTATTGATAGTGAATGATCAGCCATGATCTCAGAATGGCGGTGCATCTATTGTCTATTGTCAGCCGCTCAACAGATGACGCCATTGCCACCACCCTCCACCTGGACAAAAAAGACACATATGTTCGGATGCTGTTCATAGACTTTAGTTCGGCATTCAACACAATCATCCCTCAGAAACTGATTGGAAAGCTGAGCCTACTGGGCCTGAACACCTCCCTCTGCAACTGGATCCTAGACTTCATGACTGGGAGACCTCAGTCAGTCCGGATCGGGAGCAGCATCTCCAACACCATCACACTGAGCACAGGGGCTCCCCAGGGTTGTGTGCTCAGTCCATTGCTGTTCACTCTGCTGACCCACGACTGTGCTGCAACACACAGCTCGAACCATATCATCGTTCGCCGATGACACGACCATGGTGGGTCTCATCAGCAAGAACGACGAGTCAGCTTACAGAGAGGAGGTGCAGCAGCTAACGGACTGGTGCAGAGCCAACAACCTGTCTCTTAATGTGAACAAAACAAAAGAGATGGTTGTTAACTTCAGGAGGGCACGGAGCGACCACTCCCCACTGAACATTGACGACTTCTCAGTAGAGATCGTAAACAGCACCAAATTTCTTGGTGTTCACCTGGCGGAGAATCTCACCTGGTCCCTCAATACCAGCTCCATAGCAAAGAAAGCCCAGTAGTGTCTCTACTTTTTGCGAAGGCTGAGGGAAGTCCATCTCCCACCCCCCCATCCTCATCACATTCTACAGGGGTTGTATTGAGAACATCCTGAGCATCTGCATCACTGCCTGGTTTGGAAATTACACTATCTCGGATCGCAAGACCCTGCAGCGGATAGTGAGGTCAGCTGAGGAGATCATCGGGGTCTCTCTTCCTGCCATCACGGACATTTACACTACACACTGCATCCGCAAAGGAAACAGCATTATGAAGGACCCCATGCACTCCTCATACAATCTCTTCTTCCTCTTGCCGTCTGGGAAAAGGCTCCGAAGCATTCGAGCTCTCACTACCAGACTATGTAACAGTTTCTTCCCCCAAGTTATCAGACTCCTCAATGCCCAAAGCCTGGACTGACACCTTGCCCTACTGTCCTTATTATTTATTGTAATGCCTGCACTGTTCTTGTGCACTTTATGCAGTCCAGTGTAGGTCTGTAGTCTAGTTTAGCTTTCTCTGATTTTTTTTATTACGTAGTTCAGTCTAGTTTTTTGTACTGTGTCATGTAACACCATGGTCCTGAAAAATGTTGTCTCATTATTACTATGCACTGTACCAGCAGTTACGGTCGAAATGACAATAAAAGTTGACTTGACTTGACTTGATGCACTCTTGACTGCTGTAGGCATTACTAAGGAGAAGAAGGTACGAGGGAAACTGAAAGGCCTAAAGGTATCAATATGCCTTTTTCTATTTCCCATTGTAATCTATAATCTATGGTCCACATCCCAGCTACTTTTGGGAGGCCTGCCATCAGGGTCCTTTTACCTTTGCAGTTTCTAAACTCAACCCACAAGTATTCAACATCTTCCCAACCTATGTCCACATCTTTCTACTGATTCAATGCTATTCTTTACCATTAGAGCCACACCACCCCACTGCCTACCTTCCTATCCCTCCGATCCAATGTGCAAGTTTGGATATTCAGCTCCAACTACAACTATCCTTTAGCCACGATTCAGTGATGGCCACAACATCATACTTGACAACAAGATCAACCACCTTATCTCTTGTACTCCATGCAATATATAACACTTTGAGTACTGTATTTGTTACCCTTTTTGATTCAGCATCCTTCATGCACTGATACACTCACCCTGTTGGCTGCAATTTGCCCCATCATCTGCCTGCCCTTCCTGACAGTCTCCCTGTATGCTATCTTTGCTTTTTTACCATCCGTCCTAACCTGAGTCCCTTCACTCCGGTTCCCACCCCCCTGCCAAATTAGATTAAACCCTCCGGAACAGCTCTAACAAACCTGCTTTGTTAGACTATTGGTCCACCTCAGTTTCAGGTGCAACCTATCACTTTTGAACAGATCATACCTCTCCCACGAGAGATTCCAGTGATCTAAGAACCTGAAGCACTGCCCCTGCACCAGCTTCTGAGGCACGCATCAATCTGCCAGATCAGCCTGTTTCTACCCTCACTGGTGCATGGCACAGCAATCCAGAAATTACTACCCTGGATGTCCTGCTTCTCAGCTTTCTACCTAGCTCTTTAAATTCTCTTTTCAGGACCTCTTTGCTTTTCCTTCCTATGTCATTGGTACCAATATATACCAAGGCATCTGGCTGCTCTCTGACTCTCTCCAAAATGCTGTGGACATGATCCGAGACATCTCTGACCCTGGCACTGGGAGACAACATACCATCCGGGTTTCCCTTTCACATCCACAGAATCTCTTGTCTTTTTCCATGACTAATGAGTCCCCTATCACTACTGATCCCCTCTTCTCCCTCTTTCCCTTCTGCACCATGGACCTATGCTTAGTGCCAGTAACCCGGTCTCTGTGGCATTCACCTGGGAGGTCGTACCTCACAACAGTATCCAAAGTGGTGTACTTATTATTGAGAGGAATGGCCCCAGGGTTGTTCTGTGATAACTGCGCTAGCACATTTCCATTTCTCCTGACAGTCACATAGCTACTCGCCTCCTGCAACTTGGGGGTGACTACTTCCCTGGTGATTAAGGATCTCATCACCAAGGACATTCCCTCTTCTGATTGCTATCATCAAGGAGGAGGTAGAGGAGCCCAAAGACACATACTGAACTTTTCAGGAACAGCTTCTTCCCCTCCGCCATCAGATTACTAAATGGAAAATTAACCCAAGTATACTACCTCACTTTGTTTTGTATTACTAATTTAATCATGTATATTTCTTACTGTAATTTATAGTTTTTATTATGTGTTACAATGTACTGCTGCCATAAAACAACAATTACAACATATGCCTGTGATGCTAAAACTGATTTTATTATGGCAAAGTGTACAGAGTTTTGTAAAGGGAAATCTTGCCTGTAAATCTGTTGGAATTCTTTGGGAGGCAATGTGCCATTTAGATAGTCAGTGGATGTTGTTTACTTGAATTTTCAGAAGGACGTTCACAAGGTGCCACACCTGAGATGTTAAACAGATAAGAGCCCATGTTAGAGGCATGTTATGAGCATGGAAAAAAGTTGGCTGACTGCCAGAAGTCGGAGTGGGAATAAAGGGGTCATTTCTGGGATAGTTGCCAATGATCAGTAGAGTTTGCAGAGGTGAGTGTTGGGACTGCAACTTTTCATTAATAATCTAGATGAAGTAACTGATGGAGTTTGCAGATGTCAGCAAGACAGGTGAAGGAACAGGTAGAGTCCTTTAAGTAGGGGCTCTGCAGAAGGATTTGGGCATCTAGGGACAGAGGGAAAAGAAGTGACAGGTTAAATACTGCATAAGGATGTGTGGGGTTATGCACTGTAGCAGGAAGAGTAAGTGCATCGATTATTTTTTACTTGGGAAGAAAATTCAGAAATTAGAGTTGCAAAGGGTCTTTCTTGGAAGTCTTGGTTCAGGTTTCACTCAAAGTTAATTTGCAAGTTGGGTCGGTAGTAATGAAGGCAAATGCAATATTATCATTCTTTGGACGTGAATATATACAGGATGTACTGCTGAAGCTTTATAAGGCATTAGTCAGACCACATTTGGAATATTATAGGTAATTGATGCCCCATATTTAAGGAAAGATGTGCTGGCCCTGGAGAGGGTCTGGAGGAAGATCACAAGAATGATCCCAGAGACATAGGCTTAACATATAAGGAGCATTTGATGCTTCTGGTCCTTTATTTGACAGTTCAGAGAGATCTCATTGAAACCTACCAGACACTGAAAGGCTTGTATAGAGTGGACGTCAAGTGAATGTTTACATTAGTAGTGGAGCTCAGAATCCAGGAGCTGTGAAGACCAAGTCATTGAGTGTATAAGAGGCTGAGATAGCCTCTTAATTGGTAAAGAAGTTAAAGGTTGTGGAGAAAAAGTGGTAGAATACCAAATGAAAAAATCCATTGTGAATGCCAGAGAGAGCCTGATAAGTCTATTACCAGTGATTCCCGATGGGGCAGTTGCATGTGCTCAGGGGGCATTAGGGAAAATAGAAGTCATGGTGGGGGGGGGGGGGGGAGAGATGTGGTAAGTGGCACCTTAACTTAAGGCTCGAGACCTGACAGACCACATCAGCTTGCTGCTGTCCTCAACATCCGATAGGCATTCCCAGTTTGTGTTTTTTTTAATTTAGTCCCATTAATGATTGATAAATATGTGCAGCACATCTGTGAGTCTGAAGGCAGTGAAACCTTGAATTCTAATCCTGCTAAGAAACACAAGCTAGAGGAAGTGCATCAATACAATGTTACATACCTGGAGAATGGTTTTATTCCATTTCCATCAGATCAGCGACACCCCATAGTCTTATTTATAATATTGTACTATCTAATGAAACGCCAAGATTGCAGGAACACTTCCATAAAAGACACCCTGAAAAAGCTACTTACAGTATTACTCATTACCAGAAGATGAAAGAAGCATTTAAAATGTGTTGCACGTTCAGGTCATCTGCCAGGAAAGCTAAAAGTGACCTTGATAGTGGACTCATTGCTTCTTATAACATCTCCAAAATGATAGCAAAGTGTGGAAAATTTCAAACAATTGGTGAAAGATTAATAATGCCTACTGTATCAGAAGTGCTCACCACTGTTCTCAAAATGGACACCAGTATTTTACAATCAGTTCCTCTAAGTAATAACTAGTTCATCTTATTGACGAAATGAGTGAAGACATTGAGTATCAACTATGCACAGAGCTACAATAAACAGAATTCGGGATACAACTGGATGAGTCAACTGTGAGACAATGAGGCAATGCTAATGGCATATGTACGGTTTATTAAAAATGGATAAGTTTATGAAGAGATTCTCTTTTGTAAAAAGTTAAAAACAAATATCAATGGAAAATCAATTTATGGCCAGTTCAAAATGTATATTGAAGATAAAAGAATTGCGATTAGGAGCATAATTTCCTGTGCAACAGATGGAGCACAGGTTGCTATGCTGGTTTAGCGGCATTTATGAAAAAAGAAATTCCAAGTCTGTCTGCAATCCATTGCGTAATTCATTGTCAATATCTCGCAGCCAAATACCTCAGCTAAAGACTTTTTTCAAGCATGACTCTTGTAATATCTGCTATCAACAAAATTAAAGCTTATCATTAAATCGCAGAGTATTCCACCAGTTATGCCAAGATAACAGTGAAGAATTTGAATGCTTGCTTCTTCACACTGAAGTGTTTTGGTTATCACAAGGCTGCTGCTTAAAACGATTCCTTCATCTTTTTGACATTGTGGTTGAATTTTTGCTCCAAGTCATCTTGGGGAAACAAGATGAGGCATACCTAGCTGATCTGTCTGAGAAAATGAACGTTCTAAATATGAAACTGCAGGGTGAGACTTTCAATTTAATCCAAACAAAATGTGCAGTGACCACTTTTAGAGGAAAATTGAAAATATATAAGCAAAACACTGGGAGAAGAATGTTCTTACAGTTGCCCTGCATGGAAAGTATAACACTTTCTCTCACAGACAGTGATTTGCAAGAATACTGCTTACACATGCAGTCACTGAAGAAGGATCTTCAGAATTGATTCAAGGATTTGAACGATCTGGAAATTCTGGACTGGGTAATTAACTCATTTCTTTGCAACGTGGAAGAACAGGAAGAGAGCTTGCAAGATGAAATTTATCAAAATTCAGAATGAAGAAAAAGCAAAAATGCTTTTCAAACATGTCTGCTTTTGTGGTATGTGGCTACACTGTCATACAACATTTCCTGGTGTTTGAAGAAGAGCCAAACTGCTCTTCATTGTATTTCCATCCTCCTACCTTGTTAAGAGGCTTCAGTGCAGTGAACCACATACTCACAAAAAAAACAAACCACTTGGACACTGTTACACGTGGGGACTTGAGGTTTTTGCTGACACGACTTGAACCAGATGTTTGAACTCTTGCTAAAAGCCATCAAGCTCAAGGATCACATTGATATTGAAGCTGCTGTACAGTGCACAGGTACTGTGTAAGCTAAGTTTAAAGACAAATAAAAATTTAAAGCAGAATAATGTTTCTGATATTAGCATAAGGTAGACATGCTTTTACACAATGGAAATGCTGGAAGGTATATTGTGCCTAAGAGGGGCGTTGGCAAACACAAAGGTGCTTTAGGGAGATGTTGTGCTGAAAAAGATTGAGAAACACTGGTCTATATCCATATAGCTTATGGTTTTTATAGCCTTTGCACCTTGTTGTCAACCACACTATACTTTATCTTTAACTGTAACATATATTCTGTCTTCTGTTATTGGTTTACCCCCCCCCCCCCAACTATTTTGAAGTAATTGGCTTAAAATGATCTGTGTGGATGGCTTAAGTTTTTGACTGTGTCTCAGTGTGACAACAATAAATCAATATCAATACTGGAATTGCATACAGTACATGATCTGTGGTATGTCTAAATTCTTATGCAAATACCATAAAAACATTGCACATGGGAGCAGAATTAGGTAATGCATCAGCTCCGACATTCCATCATGGCTGATTTATTATTCCTCTCAACCCCATTCTCCTGCCTTCTCCCTGTAACTTTTGATATTGGTCTAATCAAGAACCTATTAACCTCCACTTTAAATATATCCAATGACTTTGCCTCCACAGCTGCTGTTCAGTGAATTCCACAGATTCATCACCCTCCAGCTAAAGAAATTTATCCACATCTCTGTTCTAAAGGGACATCCCTCTATTCTGAGGCTGTGCCCTCTAGTCCTAGACTCCCCCACAATAGGAAACACCTTTTCCATATCCACTCTATCGAGGCCTTTTAGTATTCAATAGGTTTCAGTGAGGTCCCCCCCACCTATTCTTCTAAACTCCAGCAATACAGACCCAGAGCCATCAAACCGTCCTTATGCATTAACCTTTCATTTACAGAGTTGTTCTTGTGCCCCTAATTTTAAAATCCATTATTTATTTTGCTGTTATTACTTTGAATATTTACTAACTTTGGATAATCTACAGTATATATCAGCCTTCTCACACCTCTGAAATTTGTTTTCCTACTTTAAAAAAATATAGCTGTTGAAGATGAACTTTTGCTTGATGGTGCATCAGTTTTTACTTTATTGAAGCTTAATTATAAAAAAAAGCTGCATTGAATGTTCTAGATCTAGGGATGGAGCTACAATGCAAAATGATACTAAAATCTTTATTTTTCCACAGCTAAATATCGTGATATCTTTAAAGATATTATCAACAAGATTGCAGTGGTAAAACAGGAAGATGTGAGTATTTGCTATATTTAACTTCTTTCTTCCATGCTTTCTTTACCAATGTATACAATTTGCTTACAAAGATTTACAACTAAATCTTTATTACATACACCTAGATATTCAATTATGTATAGGGAATCCAATAAATGAAAGTGTGTGTGTGTGTGGTGGCAGTTTTGATAGCCTTCAGTATGCTCTATATGTCTTGTTTACAATTCCAGTGGAATGGGAATGTTACCTGAGCAAATTTATTTTGAATTTCATAGGTTGAGAATCATAAAGAGTTCATTACTGAAACCAAAAAGCTGGTTAGTTGTGTGACTAATTTACATTTCCAAACAGTTAATGTTTCTAATCAAATCCCTTCATATGGATTGAATGACAGGAGAGACAGCCAGTATAAAAAAAAATTAGAATAAGAACTAACTGGTGATAGGTGCCAGTAGATGATGGTGAGAGTTGGAATTATGCCAGAATCTGAGAGGTGATTGGTGGAAGTGATAAAGGGCTGAAAATGATTAAATTTGATGGAAGAGGAAGTTGGAGCACCTCCCTCCCTTCCCTCATAAACACAAGAAATTCTGCCAATGCTGAAAAACTTCAGCAGTGTACACAGAATGCTGGAGGCAGCATCTACAGAGGGGAGTAAATAGTTGACGTTTCAACCCAAGACCCTTTATCTAAATAGTAAGGATGGGGGGCAGAAGCCAGAATAAGAAGGTGGAGAGGGGAAGAAGTACAAGTTGGCAGGTGATAGCTGAGACCAGGTGAGAGGAAAGTCTGTGGGTGGGGGCGGGGGGAATGAAGTAAGAAGCTGAAAGGTGATGGGTGGAAGAGGTAAAGGTTGAAGATGAAATGCTTTAATAGGAGAGGACATGAAGCATGGAAGAAAGGGAAGAAGAGGTTGAACCAGGAGAAGGTGAGGAGAAGAAGATGGGTGAGAAAGTAACCAGAATGGGGGATGGAAAAGGAGAGAAGGGGTGGGTGATTACCAGGAGTTAGAGAAATTCATGTTCATGCCAGCAGGTCCATGAAGTGTTGTTAGGCTGTCCATAAGGTGACTGATAGGAAATAATAAAGTTAGTGGGAGGAGGTGTTGATCAGTCTTACTGCTTGGAGAAAGTTGCTGGTGGTTCTGCCGTGGGTTCTGTATAGCCTCCTCCTTGACGGGTGTGGGACAAACAGTCCATGAGCAGGGTGGGTAGAATCTTTTACAGTATTGTGGCGACCCATTTCCTAGCGTATCCGAACCGACTCACAATTAAATAGCCTACGGGGGTTTGCGAGCACAGAGCTTTGGAGCCTCTGCGCCATGGGGGGCCGGTTGACAGAGGCCTAAAAGTGAGGCTGAAGTTTTCGAATAAAGTTTTTTCCTTCGACTGCAGTTACCGACTCCGTGTCGTAATTTTAGCGCTGCGTGTAGCACACCGCTACAATTGGTGACCCCGACAGTCCAAACGATTTTTGGACCAGAAATGACCGACGCCACCTCTGTTCATGCGGTTTCGTTGAAACTGCCAGGTTTCTGGACACAGCGCCCGGACCTATGGTTCCAGCAAGCCGAAGCCCAATTCCACGTTCGCCAGATCACCTCAGAAGACACCCGCTACTACTACGTGGTGAGCTCCCTCGACTAGGACACAGCGGCCCAGGTCGCGGAGTTTGTACAGTCGCCCCCGGCAGACGGCAAGTACATGGAATTCAAAGCCCTGCTCCTCAGGACTTTCGGACTCTCTCGGCACGAGCGGGCTGCCCGTTTACTGCACCTGGATGGCTTGGGCGACAGACCTCCATCGGCTTTAATGAATGAGATGTTGTCTCTCGCCGACGAACACACACCCTGCCTCATGTTTGAGCAGGCATTCCTGGAGCAGCTGCCCGAGGACATACGCCTGCTGCTGTCCGATGCGGATTTCAGTGACCCCCCGAAGGTGGCAGCCCGGGCGGACTTGCTGTGGAACGCCAAAAAGGTGAGCAGGGCGTCCATCGCACAGATCACCCAGCCACGCTCCCGGCAGCAAACCAGTCCAGGCCCGGCCACAGAGCCCGCCAACCCCTGGCCCAATGAATACTGGTGCTTCTACCACCAGCGGTGGGGCGCAGAAGCCCGCCGTTGTCGCCCGCCCTGCAAGTTCCCGGGAAACGCCAGGGCCAGCCGCCGCTGATGGCTACGGCGGCTGGCCATCGGGATAGTCTCCTGTATGTGTGGGATAGAAGGTCGGGACGCCGGTTTTTGGTCGATACTGGGGCTGAGATCAGCGTTTTACCTCCGACGAGTTACGACACCCGCAGCAGGGCACCGGGTACCCCCCTGAGGGCCGTGAATGGCAGCACCGTAAGGACCTATGGCACCCGTCAGGTGCAGCTACAGTTCGGCTCCAGCCAGTTCACGTGGGACTTCACACTGGCCGCCGTAGCCCAACCGCTTCTGGGTGCGGATTTTTTGCGGGCTCACAGCCTGCTGGTCGACCTGCCCAGGAAGAGACTGGTACACGCCGAGACCTTTCAGACGTTCTCCCTGGGTGCAGCCCAGTTGCCAGCCCCTCACCTCGGCTCCATCACGCTATCCGACAACGACTTCACCAGGGTCCTGGCGGAGTTCCCATCGGTTCTGGCACCGCAGTTCACAGCGGCCATGCCCAGGCACGGCGTACAGCACCACATCCCGACCCAGGGACCACCCCTCCATGCCCGTGCTCGGCGGCTTCCCCCGGACAAGCTCCGACTGGCGAAAGAGGAGTTCCAGAGGATGGAGGAATTGGGGATCATCCGGCGGTCCGACAGCCCATGGGCCTCCCCCCTGCACATGGTGCCCAAAGCGACGGGGGGCTGGAGACCGTGCGGCGACTACCGCAGGCTGAACGAGGCTACCACACCGGACCGCTACCCTGTGCCGCACATTCAGGACTTTGCAGCAAACCTGCACGGCGCACGGATCTTCTCCAAGGTAGATCTCGTCCGGGGATACCATCAAGTCCCGATGCATCCTGACGACGTCCCCAAAACGGCTCTCATCACCCCTTTCGGCCTTTTCGAGTTCCTCCGCATGCCGTTCGGCCTGAAGAATGCCGCACAGACGTTCCAGCGGTTAATGGACGCGGTGGGACGGGACCTGGACTTCGCGTTCATCTATTTGGATGACATCCTCATAGCCAGCGGCAGTCGTCAGGAGCATCTGTCCCACCTCCGTCAACTCTGCGCCCGACTGAGTGAGTACGGTCTTACAATCAACCCCGCCAGTTCGGACTCGATACCATTGACTTCCTGGGCCACAGGATTACTAAAGACGGGGCAACCCCTCTGCCCGCTAAGGTAGATGCGGTCCGCCACTTCCCCCGACCCACCATGATCAAAGGCCTTCAGGAATTCGTAGGTATGGTCAATTTCTACCGCCGCTTCCTCCCTTCAGCTGCCCGGATCATGCGCCCCCTGTTCGCCCTGATGTCGGGTCCGAGCAAGGACATTACCTGGGACGAGGAGTCCGCCGCCGCTTTCGTTCAAACGAAGGAAGCTTTGGCGGACGCCGCAATGCTAGTACATCCCAGAATGGACACCCCTACTGCCCTCACAGTGGATGCATCAAACACGGCAGTCGGTGGGGTGCTGGAGCAGCTCATCGCAGGTCGCTGGCAACCCCTGGCGTTTTTCAGCAAACACCTGCGACCACCCGAGCTTAAGTACAGTGCTTTCGACCGGGAACTGTTGGTGCTCTACCTGGCAATCCGGCATTTCAGGTACTTCCTCGAAGGTCGGCCCTTCACCGCGTTCACGGACCACAAACCACTTACCTTTGCGTTTACGAAAGCATCTGACCCCTGGTTGTCCCGCCAGCAACGCCACCTGTCCTACATCTCTGAATACACGACGGATGTCCGGCACGTCTCGGGTAAGGACAATGTCATGGCGGATGCGCTCTCTCGCCCTACCGTTCATGCCCTTTCCCAAGGGGTAGACTTTGAGGCACTGGCAGAGGCGCAGCAGGCGGATGAGGAGATTCCGAGTTACAGAACCGCAGTCTCCGGTCTGCAGCTCCAGGACCTCCCCGTGGGCCCAGGTGAGAGGACCCTACTCTGTGACGTCGCCACCGGCCAGCCCCGTCCAGTCGTCCCGACAGCATGGCGGCGCCGCGTTTTCGACTCTATTCATAACTTGGCGCATCCCTCCATCCGGACAATTGTCCGGATGGTTTCCAGCAGGTTCGTTTGGCACGGACTCCGCAAACAGGTCAGTGAATGGGCCAGAACGTGCATGCACTGCCAGACGGCCATGGTGCAACGGCACACCAAAGCCCCACCGCAGCAGTTCCATCCCGCCCACCGGCGTTTCGACCACATTCATGTGGATATCGTGGGCCCCCTGCCAGTGTCGCGCGGAGCGCGTTACCTCCTGACTATCGTGGACCTGTTCACAAGGTGGCCAGAGGCGGTCCCGCTCACCGACACCACCTCCGAATCTTGCGCCCGAGCCCTGATCGCCACCTGGATATCTCGCTTTGGTGTCCCGGCCCACATTACCTCCGACAGAGGCGCCCAGTTCACCTCCAGCCTGTGGTCAGCTATGGCCAGCCTTTTGGGGACTCAGCTGCACCACACAACTGCCTACCACCCACAGTCGAACGGGCTAGTGGAGCGTTTCCACTGTCACCTGAAGTCGGCCCTCATGGCCCGCCTGCGAGGAGCCAACTGGGCAGACGAGCTTCCCTGGGTCCTACTCGGCATCCGCACAACGCCCAAGGACGACCTGCACGCCTCGTCGGCCGAGTTGGTATACGGCGCGCCCCTGGTCGTCCCCGGGGAGTTCCTACCAGCCCCAAGGGGGCAAGAGGAAGAACCCGCAGCAGTCCTGGGCAGACTACGCGAGAAGCTCGGTAACCTGGCCCCCATACCCACTTCACAGCACGGGCGGCACCCGACCTGCGTACCCAAAGACCTACAGAACTGTAAGTTTGTGTTTGTACGAAGAGGCGGGCATCGGCCACCGCTGCAGCGGCCATACGAGGGGCCGTTTATGGTGCTCCGGAACAACGGGTCCACGTTCGTGCTGGACGTTGGGGGGAAAGAGGAGGTTTTCACGGTGGACCGCCTCAAACCGGCCCACGTGGACTTGGCGCAACCGGCCGAGTTTCCGGCGCCTCGGCGCAGAGGCCGACCTCCCAAGCAGGTTCTGGTCCAGACTGTGGACATTGGGAGGTGTATCGCCTGTTCTGGGGGGGGGGGGGGGGGGTTATGTGGCGACCCATTTCCTAGCGTATCCGAACCGACTCACAATGAGATAGCCTATGGGGGTTTGCGAGCACAGAGTTTTGGAGCCTCTGCGCCATGGGGGGCCGGTTGACAGAGGCTTAAAAGTGAGGCTGAAGTTTTCAAATAAAGTTTTTTCCTTCGACTGCAGTTACCGACTCCGTGTCGTAATTTTAGCGCTGCGTGTAGCACACCGCTACAGTATCACTGGCCCTTTTCCGGCATCTTTCTGTATATATGTCAGTGGCGGATAGGTTAGTGCCAGTAATGTGTTAGGCAGTTTTGATACCCTTTGTAGAGCATTCATGTCCATTGCAATGCAGTTTCTGTACCAACGTTGATGTCGTTTGTTGGGATGCTCTTTACTATGCATCTCTGGAATGATATTAGTATGGATGTGCAAAGTCCAGCTTTCTTCAGCCTCATCTGAAAGTAGAGGCATTGGTGAGCTTTCTTGACTGTGTAGGATGTGTTCTGGGACCATGAGAGGTTGTGTGTAATGTGCACTCCCAGGAGTTTGAAATTGCTTGTAGTTTCCACTGCTGTGCTATCAATGTAGAAGGGGGGTGTGAGTGGTGTTAATAACCATTTCCTTTGTCTTGTTGACATTAAGGTAGAGGCTATTTGCATGTCACCAAGCTTTGAACTCTCTGCCTCCTTTCTGTGGGCCGTCTCATTGTTGTTGGTAATGAACCCCACCACTGTCACATCATCAGCGAACTTGACAATATAATTGCTTGGTGTGCAAGACAGTGTTTGTTGCTCTCCTGTCTCACCTGCCTATAACAACCCCCTCTCCACCATGATCCACCTATTGCCTGCCAACTCTTGGTTCACCTTGCTCCCGAGTTTTTTATATTGGTTATCTCCCATCTATTGTTGGTCTAAATAAGGGCCTCAGTCCAAAACGTTGAATATTTCCTTCCATAGATGATGTCCGCTAGCTGAGTTCCTCCAGGTTTTTGTGTATGGTTTATCTGTTCTTAGCTTCATAGTTTTTCATTTTTCCATCTGACATGGAAGGCAGCCATTTTGGCTCATTGAGTCGATGCAGACTCGGAGAGCAGACCCATTCCCCACTAATTTTCTCACTAATCTTTTCAATCCACTTTTACATCACTTCCTTGTCCATGCCTCTAATTACATCCTCATAGCATCATACTAAATTTGTCAAATACAGTTACTTTTCAGAATACCATGTTGGTTCTACCTAATCATTGTGACTTTTCTAAGAAGTCTTTCATTGAATTTGTACCTATAATCCATCAACGTAAGTGGAATAAATCAAGTCATTCATTGATTCATTATCAGCAATAAACTTAATAATGTTTCTATAAATAGTCTTGTGAAACTGAGACCATCTGTTCCTTTCAGCTGCACTGTTTCATTAGAATTCTTGTTTTTATTATTTGATTTATCTAAAACTGATCAGATATTGCTGGTATCATAACTGAGGACTCAGATTATCTTGTCATTATTATGATAGTGAAAATGATGTGCATGTTTACCTCATTACAACAGTAACTACATATCAAAAATAATTATCTTACTTGCCTTTAGACTAGAACTCTAGAATTTATTTTGAAGCATAGAAGTAGATAAAGTCTTTGCAAGCTTTCAGGAGAGCAATTCCATCAGCCCATTCCTATTTTCCCATCGCTGTGAAATATATTCTTGCACTTTCTATGTAATTCTTGTCTAAAGATACCGAGGATTGTGTTTCTAACAGCTGTAGAGGCATTGAATTTTTAATCATAATTACGAGTAAAACATTTTTTCTCATTTTTCTGCTTCTTTTCCCAAAATTTTATTATAATAACCCTAGGCCTTCCGTTAATGAGAAATTTTCTTTTCATTCTGTATAAACCAGACATTACTTAGTGCATTCGTAACAGTGTACACCTTGATCAAATTTCTCAAGTTTTGCTTCAAGAGCTGTACTGTCTTTGAGTGTACTCTTGCAACTGAAATCTTTGAGCACTAGACCAGTAAATGTATTCAGTGCCCTCTCTAGAAATTTCACACTTGAGATTGCTTAAGTAAAACTTCAGTAGTTAGGGATATTTTTGGAGATGATGGCAAGGCCCCATCAAAATCATGCAGGGCAGCCACAGCACAACGACCCACACAATATTCTTTAACAATGGATATTGTACAAAAAGATCTTAGAAAAGGGGAAAAGAAGATAAAATCTGCCCAATATCCAAACCAGAGTCCAGTTTTTATAATTGGAGAAATACTAAAGCCCTCAGTGTCTACTATTAGAATATGAATTAAATCCTCGAAGTAAAAGCTGAATTTTTGAAAAGAACTCAAGTGCAAACATTTCCTACTCCCATGAGTTATGAAGCTGATCACCCTCTCTCCATAATCACTCCCAATAATCTTTGCAGTATCCCTTCCATATACATGCATGAATTTACCTACAACAAGAATAAAAACTGGGAGCAAGACAGTATCAGAATGATGTGTATTAAGCACCATTTGAAGACTGAAGATATAGGTGCAATGAGCCTTTACTCAACTGATGGAGAACTGTGATGGAAATCTATCTGAGATTAAGAACATAATTGAATTTTCTTCTGGCAACTGATTATTTGGTGTATCCATTATCCTGCCTGCAGCTCTAGTACAAATGGTCCTGACCCCTTATTAACTTGATGTCTTAATGGTATCATTTTACCTTTTTTCGATATGTACACTCCACGTCCAGTCAACAATTATTCACAACCCATGCACCTATTGTCCCTTGCTCTTCGCCCTTACCTCTCATCCTGGTTGTTAAAGCATTGAAACAAACTATTATTCTTATGTTGAATGGCTCATCTCATCATGTCAATTTGAGCTGCTCAACCCTCTGTTTCAGTCTCTGCTCTTTCTTCTTTGGTCCTGCAGTTTGTATTGATACTTAGCAATTTTTGTGTGTCCCAGTTTTTAAAAAATGCTGTAATTTATTTTTTTTTTTAATTTCAGGGTGAAAAATATATTATTCTTAAAAAGAAGTATCAGCATCTTATGCAACCAAGTAGTAGCAACAGCTCAGAAGAGAAAGTCATTTTGAATACACCTGTGCAGGCATCATTTGAACAAATACCGGAAAAGGTCCAACCTGTGAATTTTGGGGAAGTAAAGCAACCAAGCTCTTTCTCTGATGTTCAGCGTTCTATGCAAATATCACAAAGTGAAGCATCAGAAATCAGGGAGCTTTCCAGTACTGTATTTACCACACCAGCGAAGGTGAATGCATGTGAGTGGATCGCAGAAGATTTACAAACATTACACACAATACCTAAATCTCCTTTGGAAGTAACTAGTGATTGCCAGGTAGAGTACATCTTGTTTTTCTTGCTATCTTTCTTGCTATCTTAGCAATCCCATTAAAGGCAGGGTGTTCTAACTGAGAATCAGCTCAAGCATCCAGAATCTTTGGTCATTTTGCCTAAGATACCATTCTGCATGAGCAAATCTGGACTTCGTACTCTGTTATTTGAAGCAGTTTCTATGCATTTTCAACAAAACAAACAAAAGATGTAACTTCTGGGAATGGGAAAAATGTATATTTTAAGTTTCTATATATATATGCAATGTAAAGACAATGTAAATGAATACACCCCTATTTAAAGAATATTAGCTACTCTGTGTGTACCCCTTGAAAAATCTAGCTACATTCTCTGTAGATACATACTGTACACATACCCATGTCCTCCCTTTCTCTTGAATGTATATTTAAAAACCTTAATAAATTTTCTTTTCTGCTTGCAGTGTTTCTCTTGCTGTAGTATCCATTTATATATAATCATTTTAAAACATACTTTTGCAAATAGAAACTTGCATCCATATAGTTGTTCTCCTTGTCTAGTGTTTCTTCATTTTGTTTGAATTGAGTGGAGCTGTCCATGACATGAAAATACTGGACTGAGAGTAAAAATAACATACTACATTGGAATTCTCAGTTGTTCGGTTTTTGCCACACTGCCATTTGGAAATGGCATACTAAAATCCTTGATAGCACTCCCAAACATTGACAAAGCATCAAAGGAACTCACTGCAATATCCCTGTTGTGCCTTGTTTATTTTCCATCCATAATTTAACTGTACTAATGTTAATTTGGTGCTTCTAATACCTCCATCCAGTTCCATGTGTGATGAGGATAAATCTCCATGCTATTCGGCAGTGTTAAATAGGGTTATAAACTACAGTGTTAAATGCTGTCTTTTCATTGCAAATGGGTACAAACCCTTTTTCAAAAAATATACTGGCCATATTTAAGTATAAACTTTTCATACAATTTAAATTATTTCAACACAGCCTCAATAAGGTGGTATGATGGCTCAGAGCTCATCCTTTGCTTAAGACCATAAGAAATAGGAGCAGAATTCGGCCATTTCGCCCTTCGAGTCTGATCTGCCATTCCATCATGGCTAATACATTTTCCCTCTCAGCCCCATATCCCTTCATGCCCTGACTAATCAAGAATCTATTAACCTCTGCCTTAAATATACCTAATGACTTGGCCCCCACAGCTGCCTGTGGCAACAAATTTCACAGATATACCAATCTGGCTAAATAAATTCCTCCTAATCTCCGTTTTAAAAGGACACCCCTCTTTTTGAGGCTGTGTCCTCTGGTCTTAGACTCCCCCACCATAAGAAACATCCTCTCCACATCCAGTCTATCAAGGCCTTTCAACATTCAACAGGTTCAGTGAAGTCACCCCTCATTCTTCTGAATTCTAGCGAGCACAGGCCCTGAGCCATCAAATGCTCATCATATGACGTCTTTCAGTCCAGGAATCAATTTCATTAACCTCTTTTGAACTTCCTCCAATGTCAACAGATTGTTTCTCAGATAAGGGGCCTAAAACTACTCACAATACTCCAAGTGAGGCCTCAGGAGTGCTTTATAAAGCCTCAATATTACATCCTTGCTTTTATATTCTAATCCTCTTGAAATGAATGCTAACATTGCATTTGCCACAGATTCAACCTGCAAATTAACCTTAAGGGAATCTTGTACAAGGACTCCAAGTCCCATTGCGACTCAGATTTTTGAATATTCTCTCCATTTTGAAAATGGTCTACCCTTTCATTTCCTCTACCAAAGTGCATGACATTACACTTTGGACACTGTATTTCATCTGCCACTTCTTTGCCCTTTTGTAATTTGTCTAAGTCCTTCTGCAGTTTATCTACTTCCTCAAAATTACCTGCCTCTCCTGCTATCTTCATATCATCAGCAAACTTTGCAACAAAGCCATCAATTCCATCATCCAAATCACTAACATACAACGTAAAAAGAATTGGTCCCAACACAGACCACTGTGGAACATCACTAGTCACCGGTAGCCAACCAAAAAAGTCTCGCTTTATTCCCATTGATTGCCTCCCACCAATCACCCACTGCTTTATCCATGTTAGTATTTTTCCTGTAATACCATTGGGCTTTTAATCTGTTAAGCAGCCTCATGGGTGACACCTTGTCAAAGGCCTCCAAGTATACAATAGCCACTAATTCTCCTTTGTCTGTCCTGCTTGTTATTTCTTCACAGAATTCCAACAAATTTGTTAGGCAAGATTTTCCCTTGAGGAAACCATGCTGACAAAGGCATTTTTTTTTATCATGTGCCTCCAAGTACCCTGAAACCATGTCCTTAACAATCAACATCTTCCTAACCACTGAGGTCAGACTAACTGACCTATAAATTCCCTTCTGCCTCTCCCCTTTCTTGAAATGTGGAGTGGCGTTTGCAATTTTCCAGACCTCTGGAACCATGCCATAATCAACTGATTCTTGAAAGATCATTACTAATGAGTCCGAAATCTATTATTTTAGAACCCTGAGGTGTATACCATCTGGTCCAGGTGACTTATCTATCCTCAGACCTATCGGTTTCTCAAGAACCTTCCCCCTTCACGCATGACCCCGTGAAAGTAATGGCAACTTCACACATTTCATGACCCCGATGCATGGAACTTCTGGCATAGCAAAATAGTTATTTCCCTTCATCTGCCATTTCCTCATCCTTCATTACTACCTCCCCAGCATCATTTTCCAGTGGTCCGATAGCCACTCTCATCTCTCTTTTATACTTAATGTATTTGAAAAAAAAATTGTTGAAACCTTTTTCATATTATTGGCTAGCTTACCTTCGTATTACACCTTTTTCTTAATGACTTTTTTTGAAATTGCCTTCTGTTGGTTTTTAAAAGCTTACCAATTCTCTAACACGCCACTATTACTTGCCCTCTCTTTGGCTTTTATGATGGCTTTGACTTCTCTTGTTACCCACAGTTGTGTCATCTTGCCTCTAGAATACTCCTTTGTCTTTTGGATGTATATATTCTACACCTTCAGTTTTGGCCAGCTCTTCTCCCATGCCTCTGTAATTCCCTTAACTCCATTGTAATACCGATACATCTGACTTTCACTTCTCCTTCTGAAAATTCAGGGTGAATTCTACAATATTATGATCACTTTCCCTGAAGGGTTCCTGTACCTGAAGGTCCTTAAACAATTCCAGTTCATTCCACAACACCAAATCCAGAATAGCTGATCCCCTCGTGGGCTCGACCACGAGCAGTTCTAAAAAGCCATCTTGTTGGCATTCTAGAAATTACCCCTCTTAGGATCCAGCTTAAACCTGATTTTTTCCCCATCAAAGGTTTCAAAGGTACATTTAATGTCAGAGAAATGTATCCAATATACATCCTGAAATGCTTTTTCGTCATAACCATCAACAAAAACAGAGGAGTGCCCCAAAGAATGAATGACAGTTAAATGTTAGAATCCCAAAGTCCTCCCCAGCTCCCCTCCCTTCCACGCATATGCAGCAGCGAGCAACGATTCCCCCCCCCAGCAAAAAAAAAGCATCAGCACCCACCACCGAGCTCTCAAGTATGCAGCAAAGCAACAGCAAAGACACAAACTTGCAGTACCCCAAAGACAACTCGTTAACCCCTGTAATCTACCTGTATATTGAAATCCCCCATGACTATTGTAATATTGCCCTTCTGGCATGCATTTCCTATCTCCCGTTGAAATTTGTAGACCATATCTGTATTACAACTCACATCAGGTTCTTTTAACCTTTACAGTTCCTTAGCTCTTCCCACAATGATTAAACACTTTCTGACCCCGTGTCACCTCTTTCTAATGACTTCATTTCATTTTTCACAGCAGAGCCACACCACCCACTCTACTTAGCTGCCTGTCCTTTTGATACAATATGTATCCTTTGACATTAAGCTCCCAGCTATAATCTTTTTTCAGCAATGATTCAGTGATGCACACAGCATCTTGTATGTCAACCTGTAATTGATCTACAAGTTCATCTACCTTGTTCCATATACTGCACGCATTCAAATAACACCTTCTGTCCTGTATTTACCCTTTCTGATTTTGTCTACCTTTTACGTCACTTGTCATCCTATTGACTACAATTTTGCTCTATCATTTAACCTCACCCTGCTAGCAGTCTCACTACACATTGCCTCTGTTTGTTAACCAACTACCTCATCATCAGCACTATTACTCCAGTTCCCATCCCCCTGCAAGTTAGTTTAAACACTCCTGAACAAATCTAGCAAGCCTACCTGCAAGGATATTGGTCCCCCTTGGTTTCAGATGTAACCTATTCCTATTGAATAGGTCATACCTTCCCCAGAGAGATCCCAGTGATCCATAAATCTGAACCCCTGCCCCCTGCACCATTTCCTCAGCCACACATTTACCTGCCAATTCATCCTATTCTTACTCTAACTGGTGCATGACTCGGGTAAAAATCCAGAGACCACTACCCTGGAGGCCCTGTTATTCAGCTTTCTACCTAGCTCACTAAAATCTCTTTTCAGGGACCTCCTCACCTTTTCTACCTATTTCACTGGTGCCAATATGTACCAAGACTTCTGGGTGCACATTCTCCCCTTTAGAGTACCATGGATTGGATCCGAGACATCCTTGACCCTGGCACCTGGGAGGCAACATACCATCTGGATATCTGTATCATCAGAGTCTTTTTACCCTTACGGTTCCTTAGCATTATTTGCTACAATTCAACACGTGACCCTATGTCACCTCTTTTCAATGATTTGATTTAATTTTTTTTATCAACAGAGCCATGCCTCCACTTCTGCCTACCAGTCTATTCTTTTGATTCAATGGATATCCTTGGACATTAGGTTCCTAACTAAGATCTTTCAGCCATGATTTAGTGATGCCCACATCAAACATGCCAATCTGTAACTGAGCTACAAGTTAATTTATGTTATTCCTTATATTCTGTGCATTCAAGTATAACAGCCTCAGTCCTATATTCCATAACTTTTGTTTGTTATTCACATACAAAGTTCCATTAACCTCACTGTGCAGTGCAAGCCTCCCTTGTCTGTGCCATATTTCTAGCAGACTAAGTATGGTAAGGCCTTCTTTCATAGCTTGAAGCCAAATTATTGGCTGGACAGTGTTTGGCTTTTGTTTAATAGTGAAGTTGAAATCAAACAAAGATTGCCATGCAAGCTTTTAATATAAGGGACAGTTTGTACATCAATTTTAACAAGGTGTTAAATAATTTATTTGCATTGTAATTTAAAGCCCTAAATGAAAATATATCAGTTCAGAACTTGTGCAGCTATGTATGACCCTATTTCTAATAAACAGCTTTCTTGTGGGTATTAAGGAAGGAACAGTGGTGAGAAAACGGAAACAGAGAATGTGCTTTAAACCGCTGAGGGCTGCACACACTGTGGTTACTCAATGTTTATATTTGTTTGTAGTCAAGTTGACATCAACAATTTGTATTTATGCCGAGCTTTTATCACTGCAAGTTGCTTCAGAAGAGACCTTGAGGTGGGGTGGGAGGACAAACACTAATTTTGAGCCACTGGAGATATTTTGGTTCATGACCAATAGGATGGTTAAAGGTACAACTATTAAGGAAAATATGAAGAAAAGATATAGGGAACTTTAGGAAGGTAATTCCAGAAATGGGACTGTAGCAGCTAATAGTGTCGTGAAAATTGGGAGAACGCAAGAGCTCACATTATGATACGATTTCCTCTACTATCTTGGAACATTAAGGATTAATATTTAAAAATAAATAATTACACAAGGTTAAAAATAATTAGAAAACTCAAATACATTTCACTTGTGTTATTTCAGTTACTTAATCTTTCCAGGAATTAAGCGATTTCCCCATTCCATCATCCTGTTACGTGAATGTGTTTCAATTCTTCTTTTGAATCTAGGAATCTCTTAATTATAAATTAGCCTCTAGAGGTAAATTTGATATTGATCAGAAATATCCTTTAACCCGTGTTTGACTGTATACTGCTGTTGCAATTTAATATTGTCATGCTCTTAACCACATATCTACAAGATGATAGCACATACTGTAACTTTCCCAAGTAAAATAAAATCACCACGTTACCCATTTTATTTACAGTTACCTTAGTGACCTCTCATAAATTCTGCTGATTTATTATTTGGAGTTTTGCCATATCACTTTTTTTAATTTTTCCCTCCAAGTTGCATGTGACTTTGTATTAAATTTCACGTGTTGCTTTGGTCACATGCTAATCTGTGACTAGCTTATTGTACAACTAAGGAACTGCTGCTGGAGCAAAGCCCACAAACACAAGACGAATATTAAATTGGAGCTAGGTCTGGCTTGCACAGGCAGATGACTTTTATTGATTAAATTGCAGGGAAATCCCAGACTTTGCTGCAGCGAAGCAGCTGAAGAAAAGCAAGATGAAAAGTTATATGCTGCTTCTGAAAGTAATGCAGAAAATCCAATGAATATTGAAATAAAGGTAGAAGCAGCTCAGGAGGAAGAATTTGACTCTGTGTTCAAGGTACTACTTTTTTAAAAAAATTATAAATTAGAGGTACAGCTATGGTAACAGGCCCTTCCAGCCCAATGTGCCACCCAATTACTGCCATGTGTCCAATTAACCTAACCCGTATGTCTTTGGAATATGGGAGGAAAGCAGAGCACCCGGAGGAAACTCATGCAGTCGCAGAGAGAACATACAAACACCTTGCAGACAGTGGTGGGAATTCACCACAAATTGTTGGCACTGTAATGCATTACTCTGAATGCTGTGTTATAAATCTGTCCCCTCCAATCTTTTGCAAAAATTTAGCAGACTGGGGGAATATTGAAATATAGGCAGAGCTAAAATTTAATACAATCCTATTTTATAACTTGGAGTTCAGCTTGCCCTGAAAATGCTGTTGAGGGGAAATACTGTATCTGAATTACTAGAAGTATGAATTGCCATTAAAGGTTTAAGAAATAAGTAAATAGTAAATTGAACTATAATTTAAGAACATTCCCAAATGTATATTTTGTAAACATCCTATGTCATATATTTCATTTACATTGTACATGCTTGGACTATATACCAAATTATTTAAAGATCTTCCTCTCCGCCCTCAAATTTCTGAATGGACAATGAACCAATCTATGAACACTACCTTCCTATTTTTCTTCTCTTTTGTACTGCTTATTCAGTTTCTTTTTTTCTTCATATATTTATTATTGTAATTTATAGTTTTTTTAATGTACTGCACTGTACTGCTGCTGTGGAACAATAAACTTCATGATGTAAGTCAGTGGTATTATACCTGATTCTGATTTTAGAGTGTAAAGATGAGCAGTAAAAGAGGTGTGGTGGTGTTGAAGTCACTGTCGCATACAAAGGAACATTCTGTTAATTGTGCATGTTCCTCTAATTTTCCAACTATTTGTTTATGCAGCTGTTGCCTGATAGAAAGCAGGTGCCTTCTTGCTGAGTTGTGAATAATGCCCAAAGCGCAGATTGTTTTATTGCAAAATAGATTTAAATTGTCACTCCTGAAGTGCTCAATAAGAGTGACTCTTTATAGATTGCATCAAGTTCATTATCATCACAGAAGAATAGAAATGCTTTGGGAAGGTTGTAGAAAAAGTTTTAAATTGGAGTAAGTTCTTGAGAGGATAAAATGCAATCTGTCTGAATTGACAAATTGTATAGCGATGATTTTTTTTTGGTAAGGATCAGTGGATACGCATTTCAAATGCTTGATCATGTAAAAGACTTCAATTTGGTATAAAATCAGTAATAGTCAAACATTAAATGAAATTGTATAAAATTGCAGTGAATTAGAAGGAATGATAATTGCTTCAGGATTTAGCATTTTGGCAGAGGTTTGTTTATGTAGCCCAGAATAATTTCAGATCTGACCACCATTTCTTACAAAGCCAAGTTCTGCTTGACTGCAGGTCAGAATTACAACACTGAAGCAAAGTCAATTCTGACTGATAAAACTGACATGGAAATTGCCATTTATTACAACATAGTTTCAAAGCTAATTGCAATCAGATTGTTTTACCTTTTATACACTATTGTAGATACTACTGCATAGAATAGCTTAGCTATCTCTCTTGTCGGCAAGACTAATAAGCAACTAATTTTATTTATAAAATATTAATTATTTGTTCCTTACCATAAAAGTCTTCCAATCTCTACCATCTGGTCATTTTGTAATTAGCATAGATTCCCTGTACTTTGTAAAATTCAGTGGTGGGGTGGGGGGGTGTTAGAGTGCAAAAAGCCTCTGAATTTCCTGAATTATAATTGCATTTGTTACTTGAACAGGTCCCGGGTTGTTTAAGGAAGATAATGCTGAGTTATGACTTGATGTAGTGCAAATCTAAATTTGTCGTTGTGATTTCTAGTTACCCATGGTAGTTCTTAGTCAGTATGAGTTTCCTAATTCTCAAAGTATACCATAAGTTTAATACCACCAGTGTTGTCACTGTGCCACTACTACATAATATTGCCACACCTTTCAAAATCTGAAAATACTGTGTAAAATCCATGTATAACCCCTTCTGAAGTAAAGTCATTAGTCCTTATAGAGATTCAGTTTTTCAAGTGCCTCCTTCCCTCTTGCTCTTCCCAGATTGCTTGTTTCCATATGTGAATCCAGATAATGTATCAGTACAGGAATGGAGGGGGTTAACACATGGATCTAGTCTGTTTGGATGTATACACACATTCTTTCCTCTTAATTCAATGGTAATTTTATTACTCTCATCTCCAAATCCTGTTCACTTCATTGCACCAGCCAAATGCCTGATTGTTCACCTGTGACCCTTGTTCACTATCACTGCCACTGGTTAAGCAGTGTCTAAATTTAACACTGATGCACAATTCCTCACTTCTGCCAATCACTGATTAGTTCCAGCCTTGTAACGCTTGGAGATATCTGTGCCCAGCCAGTTCTGAGACTGGGTGGTGTTAAGGAAGTAGAAGTGGGTCAGCTTTGTGGTGGAGAGGATATGGAGTCTGAAGCTTGTTGCAGCTGGACATAAACAGGGAGGGGAATAGGAATAGTGCTGGTGAGAATTTATTGCTAGTACCAAAGGCATTAATTGAATGAAACATTGCTACATCTAGGAGTGTAAGTTGTATAAATTTGTGGCGTGAGGATGGGCAAAATATTTGAGAATGGGTTGGAGTTGATATTTTTGGAGAAAAGAAAGGAGCCGAATATCATATTTCTAGATAACAGTACAAAAGGGGATCTAAGAGGAGGTCAATCTCCTCTTAAACAAAGAGGAGTATAAAAGTTGCATTCAGCACTGCAGAGTGGCAGACTTCCATCTGGACAGCCAGGGCATCTATATCCTCCACCAGGGTAAAGTAAAATTGCATGGTATAGTTAAAGATTCCTGAATCTGTCTGCCAGCTATTCATGTTGACATTGTGGCCTGCTTTCCCCACCATCTCAGCACCTCACACATCCTCTGACTTGATCAGCTCCCTATTTGCTCTCCTCTTTCATCTGTCAGCCATGTAACCAGTAACTTACCAAAAGACAGTTAAATCACTGCCTTCTCTCATGTTTCTTCTTCATTTTGTTCTTTTCTAAATTCAGTGTATCTGTAATCTGTGTTTCTGATTAAAGGGTTCACTGCTAAGTATTAAGATCTTTTTTTGAAGATGAGAGGGTGAACAGCTAGAACTTGTACATGTTAAAACAAAAAACTAGGGATGAGTATGGGGGTTAGCTAGGAAGTTAAAATGCAGGTCCTCAAGGGTAGTAATCTCCAGATTACTCCTGGTGCTAGGTGCTAGTATGGTCAGAATTAGTATAGGCTAGATTGATTTGACATGAGCTGGTGCAGAGGGCACCAGAGATCATTGGGATCTCTTCTGGGGTAGAGGTGATCTGTACAAGAGGAATTGGGTTGCACTTGAATCAGAAAAGGGCCAATGTCCCTGCAAGGATATTTGCTGGTTTTACACAGAATGGTTTAAACATTATTGATGGGGGGGGGGTGGGGGGAAGACTCTGAGCAGAAGCAAGTCATGAGATAAAGTAGCAATCAGCAAGAGCAAAGTTACTAATCTAGAAAGTACTAGAATTATGGGTGGAATTCGTAAACTGTTTTCAGGAAAGTTTCCCAAGGTAATATATAGAGCTCCCTGCTCAAGAAGGTGCAATACAGGACCTTCATTTAGGAATTGAGACAGGGCAAGTAGGGCTGATAAGAGACATTGAGGGTCTGGCCAAGAAAAAGAAGGAAACATACATTGGGTTTTGGAAATCAGGAACCACAGGAAATGGATGCAATTTTTAAATAACTACTTCTCCTCTGTGTTTACTGAGGAAAAAAATCATGGTTGCTTAAGAGATAAGAAAAACAAGTGGAGATGTTTCAATAGGTACATTTAATGTCAGAGAAATGTATACAGTATACATCCTGAAATTCTTTTTCTTTGCAAACATCCACGAAAACAGAGGAATGAGTGACAGATGTTAGAACCCCAAAATTCCCCCCCCCAGCTCCTCCCTCCCACACATAAGCAGCAACAAAGCAATGTCTCCTCCCCTCCCTCACCAGCAAAAAAGCATTGGCAGACCCCACTGAGCACTCAAGTGTGCAGCAAAGCATTGATAAAGACACAGACTTGCAGTACCCCAAAGACTACTCGTTCATCCAGTATTCAACATACCACAGGCTCTCCCTAATAAGGGTAAAATAAGTGTCTCCATTTCTCAGCGAGAGGGGAGACATAACAAAACAACTCACTGATTTAAACCATTTTGTTGCGTTGCTTCCTCTGAGCTCTGTGCCCAAAGAATTTGGGTTCCTTGACACACAGCCAGTAGCCAACTCGCTGCTTTTGATTTACTGGAGGAAATTCTGAGAGCAGGATTTACCAACATTTGGATATACAGGGTCAGATTAAGAGGTGTTAGCAAGGCTTTGTGTGGAAAGTTGTGCTTAATGAACCTTGTAGAGTTCTTTAAAGAGATTACAAAAATTAGATGTGGATAGAGCAATGGATGTTGTCGATTTGGACTTTAGCAAGGCCTTTAAGATCATGTATGGTAGACTACTTTGTAGGTTTGTACCAAGGAATCCAGAGAGAGCTAGTTAATTGGATTCAAAATTTGGCTCAGAGGAAGGAAGCAGAGAGAGGTGTTTGTAGGTTGTTTCTTGGAATGGAGGCTGGTGACTACTGGTATGCTGCGGCGGTCAGTGTTGGACCCTTGTTATTTGTTATTTATATAAATGATTTGGATGCCAATGCACGAAGCTTGGTCAGTAGGTTTGTGGATGTCATGAAGTTATTAAGTGTTATTGACAATGAAGAAGGTTACACTGGGACTTTGATCAGTTAGGGGAGTAGCAGATGGATTTTACTGCAGATTTTGGAAAGTCAAACCAATATCAAATGTATACTATGAATGGCAGGTTTCTAGCGAGTAAAATGAAACAGGGAATGCAGGCACATAGTTTGTTGAAAGCAGTGTTACAGGTAAATAGGGTGGTGAGAACAAGCAATTGGCCTTCAGGTAGGCTATTGAGTGTTGAAGATAAGACATTATGTGGCAGTTGTACAAGTCATTCGTTAGACCACACATGGAGTACTGAGTTTTGGTCATCCTGTAATAGGAAAGATGTCGCTAAACTGGAAAGAGAAAGATTTGCGGGGATATTGCCAGGGTTAGAGGGCCTGAATTGTAGAGAGAGGTTGGCCAGGTTAGGATTTTATTCTTTGGAATGTAGAAGAATGAGAAGCAATCTTATGGAATGTTTAAATTTATGACAACCATAGATAAGATGGATATCATTCGTCACCCAGGACACGCCATTTTCTCATTGCTACCATCAAGGAGGTGGTAAAGGAGCCTGAAGAGACATGCTCAATAGTTTCAGGATCAGCTTCTTTCCCTTCTGCCATCAGATTTCTGAATAAACAGTGAACCCATGCACACTACCTTGTTATATTTATCCTCTCTTTTTGCACTAATTTATGTGTGTTTATTTATTTATTGTAAATTATAGTTTTTTTATTATGTCGTGCAATGTACTTCTGCCACAAAACAATATATTTCACAATATATGTTCGTGATATTGAACCTGCTTTTGATTCTGTTAGTAATAAATAGTCTTTTTTGCAGGGTAAGGGGCATTGGTTTAAGGTGAGAAGGGAAAGATTTAAAACAAATCCCGGGGGGGGTGGGGTCACATTTTCATGCAGAGGGCATTGTGCATATGGAATAAACTGCCAGAGGAAGTAGTAGAGGCAGGTACAATAATGCCTTTTAAGCAGCACTTAAATGGGTACATAGAGGGGTGGGGCTTAAAGGGAAGTGGGCCAAACATAGGAAGCTTGAACAAACTGGGTGGATTCTGTAGTCAGCATGGACCTGTTGGGCCAAAAGACCTATATCTGTGCTGTATTGCTCTAAGAATCTATAACTTTGACTCAGCTTTTATTTTTTTAATTTAATTTTTTATTTATAAAGTTTTTTTTAATGTTTGCTCTCATGGTGTTTTATCTTCACCTATGTTGTGTGTTGTGTTATTCTCTGCTTGATGGACAACGCAAGATGGAGTTATTTAGGTTTCATGATGAGCAAGGAACATATAACATAAGGTATCATATTGTATCTCATTAATGAGCAAAGGCTAGAAATACAGGTTTGTTATTACTATGGTTTCCCACTATATTGTGAAGTGGTGCTTCAGTGTCATTTTCTGATGCTCCGTGAATGTCAAATAAGGTTCTGAATGTTGCATTCAATATTGTACACAAAAAATTAATTCCTAAGTTATCAAAAGAGTTTTCTAAAATAATCATCTCGAATAGGTGGAAGTTACCTCCATAGTGTGTCAATTATATTGCTCTAGGAAGATGGCAGCATACTCAGATGCAGCGGCTTCTACAGGGTCAACCAAAGGTGTTAATGTCTTTTATAAATGTGTATTTTACAATCGCACACTGCTAGACATTAGGAACTTGACGTTCTGCAGGTCTACACTATCAGTGAGTTGCTCGTTGGTAGAGAAACTGTAGGAGCTGGATGGTGTGGATTGTGCTGCTGCTTCATTCATAAAGGCATCAGTGTATGAAGGAGGTGTGCAGTCTAACAGCGAGTGATCGCCTTGGTTGTTTTTCTTCTGATCACAAGGCCCTGTTGGACATTGTTAGTGTGGAATGCTACAAGTCCGATTCACTGTTTTATTGGCAGAAGGTGGGCTAGCTGCATGGCCTTAGTCGCAGCAAGGACCAGGTTTCAAGCCATGGTGTTGCCTGTTTGGAACTGCCCAGGGGTGCTTTTGAGTTGGAGCTACTCCCCAGTATTTGCTCAGCAGAAGACAAGCTATATTTTGGTTGATTGCAGACCGCTGAAGCATTCATGGACTTGGGGACTTGGACTATATTTTTTGTGTGATTTACTGCTATCTTATATGTGCTTGCTATCTTGTATGGCTTATGTGCTGTGTATAACTTTTGTTACTGTGATTTGCACCTTGGTGCTTTAGTAATACTGTTTCATTTGGCTGTATTCATAGGCATTTATGTATGGTTGAATGAAAATTAAACTTGAACTTGAACTACTAGATAATGTAGAAACCCAGCATTGATACCCATCCTATGGCATTTTACTGGAACTTAAATCATATACTATAAGTTTCTTTTATAAAATTGCTCTTGCTGGTAATTCAGAAATAAAGCTATATGATAAAGAAACATTTAGTTTGTACTTAAATAACAATGTTAAGGGTATTATACTTATTTTCCTTTCACTTACATAGAACTGTGTAAAGATTGATATACCCAGCATGTGGTAAATAGGTGAAAGTGAGTCTGTATGAAGAATGACACAGTAAATCTGATAATATCTTGAATAATTTAAATCTCTCCTTTCTAGTGGAAGCATGTAATGCTCTAATGATTTGTGATTAAAAATTAGGAACACCCACCACACCAGCAACAACTACTTGTACTTATTTAACACTATTAATGTGAAATGATTGTTTCTCAGCATATTGAGATGATTTGGAATTCTGATTGAGAAAATCCCTGATGTTACTCTTTGATTTTACGTTTTTTGTCTTTACTTGTTTAGTTTGTAGATTTTTTTTTTAGTTTTAATTTTCCTTGGAATATAGTTGTCAGTACATGGAGTAATGCAACCAGCTTACAAAAATGCTGCAAGTTGGTGAATTAGGTAATCATTAACTTCTAGTTTAGAAGATAGTGGAGCGTAAATGAATGACTGGATTAGCAGCAGGATTTCTGGATCATGATTCAGCCCCACAAGAATATGTTCCACCAGGATAATTGTAGAATTTAAAATCAACTTGTTAAAAAATCTGAGATAAATCTTAGAATTACTATACCAGTTTGTAAAAATCAGGGAATCTGCCATCCTTAGTCTAAACTATGTGTGACTCCCAATACACCAGCAGAGCTGACTTGTGGTTTTGTGATCTGTGGTTTAGTGGCAATTAGGAATGAGAAATAAATGCTGGCATGACTAGTGATATCTGCACCCCTGAGGAGAGCAATTATAAAGGAAATTTAGTTGAAGTTAATAACTGTTTAATTCCAGCCTTAATCAGTATTAAAGGAAGCAAAGTATATTTAACAGGATAAAGTTAAAATGTCGGGAGTAATCTCCACAGAGTATGCAAATGTTTACGGTTTGCAGGCATGAATTTACTTGAGCATGAAATAAAGCCCTTAATCAGAACAAAAAGTTACTTGCATCATGAAACTGCTTTCTTGCAAGACCACAGAATGAAAGGAGGCAGAAAGATTGCATTTCTTTTGTAGTCTGCAAAAGGGTCTCAGCTTGAAACGTCGACTGTTTACTCTTTTCCATAGCTGCTGCCTGGCCTGCTGAGTTTCTCCAGCATTTTGCGTGTGTTGCTTTATAAGGCATCGCCTTGTCTAAAATTTTAGAACATTTCACCATGTCACTTCAGACCCCTTTTGTGAATGTGCAAAACCAGTTTAATTTCTTATGACAAGACCATACATGGAAATCACTAAAAATGGGAACTATTTTACATTTATCACTGTTCTGCAAATCCATAAGTGAATAATCCTTAATGTTAACGGATTGTTGGTGTTTGGAGTTTTGAAGCAAACTCAAAATAATTTCTGTGATTCAATTCAATGTGATTTAACACTATGACTTGCTAACTGAAAATGTTTTGAATTTCAATCATCATATTGCTAGTAGTTGTAGTAAACTATTTTGAAATATGTTTGATAATTTAGTGTGAAATTTTTGATAATGTTGCTTGTAAAGAAATTCCTAGTGAATGCATAATATTTCTGTAATTCAGGAATTAGAATTTTAGTTATGTAATTTTAAAGATTATTAAAGAACTGAATTTTCCTTATTAGAGCAAAGGAGGCCATTCAGTCCATAAAGTCTATGCTGGCTCTCAGAACAATCCCTTTCACCCTCTTATTTTGCTGCACCCTGCTGCTTCAATAAATTAACAACCATGGTTCTCCAATCTTCCGACAAATCACAGTAGCAAATTCACCTAACAACATCTACATATTTTTGAGATGTAGGTTAAAAATGACACACATGGAGGAACTGTGCGTAATCATGGGAAGAATGCAAGTCCATCCAGACAGTCTGCAGGTCAGGACTGAAACCAAGTCCCTGAAGTTGTGTGGTGTTAGCATTACCTTATCTGAATGAACCATATCTGTTGCCATCTGACACAGAAAATATATCAGTAGCACAAATATAATGTGCAAATGGAAGAGGTTCACTAGGTTACTAAAGGCACAATTTGCCTTGGAAATAACTAACAGAATTCCTCACTGGAAATTACTATTTCGATTTGTGTACTAAATAAAATTGTGCTGCGCCACTGAATGTGTAGACCATTTTGTTTTAGAATGGGCCATACCAAGTGTTGATTGTACTGGTCACAAACTGAATTATAAAAGTAATATTGAAAATTAATGTATAACCTGCTTTTGTCCATAATGTTTATTGTTATGTATTTCAGGATGATTTGGAACAAAACGGACTTGAGGATGGCAGTGGAAGTATGGGATCACCTTCTGTTGCTGTAAGTATTGATAATACTATGATGGTAATGCTTGTCATTTGAAATTTATTGTATAATTTAATTTGGCACTGACTTGTAATTTGATATTTTAATCAGAAAGCAAGCTTGTAAAATATAAAACCATATTTAAAAATAACCTTTTTGGAGTAAAAAATACTGTAAAAGTTGATGATTTCAAATTGGTAGAGCTTCAAAAAAACTTTAATGCATTTTACTCAGATAGTTTATGCACTTCCTGTTGAGGGTTTATGGAATAACTGAGGTGCTGAAATACAGAGAAATCTACTTACAGAATCGGAAAATGAGATGTCAATAACTAACGTTGTTTGAGCACCATTTAAGGATGGCTCACATTTTACAGTGAGATTTTTAACAATTGGAATGAAACTTCAAAATAGATTAAGGTTTAAATTTAAACCTTCTTCAATCTCTTAACTGTGAGTGTACAACGTGCTTCCCATGATTTGGACTTGCATCTCATTCGGGCATTGAATCAATTTTTTATGCCATATTGATGCATCAAATTGCATCAATTTGCATCAATTTGGTTCATTTCTGTAGTCTTTGGTGCCTATAAAACTATTACAAACATGAACTGATAATTGTACAGTTGGGGAAATGAGGTATTTGGGTCCTGAATAAATATAAGAACTAATCTTTTAACCAATTAACTAAAATGATTGAAAAGTAAAATGCAGACTAACTGGGCAGCTAGTTAAAATAGAGAAAAAGAGTTTGCTGTCAAAGCATTAGAGAGAAATATGCAGTCAAAATCAGTGATGGATGAAGTAAGGAATGAAAAATCTAGGAACATTTTTAACATGCCACTGCAGCCCAAAATTCAAGTGTTTCCAATGCCAGAGAGGCTGATCCGCAGAATTTAACACATTTTTAAAAGGGTGCTTATTAAATACCTAAAATAGGTTTGATTTGTACATTCTGCACAATCACAGCAGCTTATATTTATTTATTACTTCTCAATACTGCACCCAACATTAGTAGCTATTTGCAAAACTAGCAGAGATGCATGGAACTCGTTCAGCTTTTGGATATTCACATTTCACTCTGTGTCAACTCCTCACCTGAAATTACTTTATCGGCTACGTGCAGATAACAAGTGGCATTTGTTTATAAAATCCAGCCTAATTTACAGTACTAAATGCAGTAGGCATCATCTTCTGTTTGTTAACCTACTAAGTAGTAGCAGCATTTACCAGTTATTAATATTCTTTTAATTGCTTGAAGTACTTTGACTTAAAAAAAATTCTTGTACGTTTCATACTTCCATTGTGTGTAGCAGGTGTTTTCAAAGGTTAGAAGTATAGGCTATTTGTTTTCTCAATTCATGCAATTGTCGTAATTCAGTTTTGTTATACTAATAATAAGAAAAATCAATATTCAACAATATAAACAGAGGAGAATTTGCAGATGCTGGAAATCCAAAGCAGCACTCAAAATGCTGGAAGGACTCAGTAGATTAGGCAGCATCAATGGAGGAGAATAAACTGGACTCATGATAAAGAGTCTCAGCCTGAAATGTTACCAATTCATTCACCTCCATAGATGCTGCCAGGCCTGCTGTGTTTCTTCTACATTATGTATGAAAGCAATAATCAGAACTTTTGTTAGAAATTTAACATTATTGTTGAGAAGTGTTTTCAAAAATGTAATCCTACGTCAAGATATTTTATTTCGAGTTACATAATCTGTTAACATCTTATCTGTTTGTTAAATGCACTTTCCAAGAAATGTTATGTAATTATGACCTTTTGTACATTGCTTAGATTTTATACAATGCAACAGTTGCATAGAAATCGCATTTCTCTATATGTTATGTTCCATACCGTCTCCTAGCTTGTCTTCATTTTGCCTTGTTACGGTATCCTTCTGTTTTTCTCTTGGAAATTGTTTAGCCTCCACCTCAAGCACATCTGTTATTTGTCTCCATCACTCCATGCAGAAGTAAGTTCCACATTTTGGATATTCTCACAGTCGTGATGTTTCTTTTGAAGTCCTTGTTGAACTTAACTAGTGTTTGTCCTGTATTTAGGAAATTTTTTCTTTAGGCTGCCCTTCCTGATTGTCCTGTCTCAATTCTGTTCTTCTCCCATTTTCCTTTGTGATAATCTTTCTCTCGTCTAATTATTCTCTCAGAAACAGTGGGACTCTTAATTTAGTTCAGAATTATGTGTACATTGCAACAGCAGTAAATGACATCAAAACTGATCTGTATCTTCATTCCATCAGGTCTGCATTACCTATAACTATGTTTATTCTCATATCTCAGCATATTGTACAAAGTACTGTTTTGTTGATAGTAATGCATTGGCAGAAGCACAATGTGTGATACAATCCCCAACAACTTAGTCCTGCATCACACATTGATTTTAAAAAATAACAGGATGCAATGGGCCAGAGATCCTCCTTGCAATTTACCAGACCGAAGGAGCTCACTTAACCAGGACCTCAAGGTTGGATTTTTACCCAAGCCGGGTACAAATTGTACTGCACAAGGTCATTAGAGAAGTCACCTCATGAAAGAGTGTGATAGAAGAATCCGGTTTCAGTGGCACTTGCATCAACACCAGAAGAGCAAAAATGAGAAATGTGTGCAAACTATTAAATTGGGAGATGCAATCTTAAAATAAAGACATCCCAGAGCATGCAGTAGTGTGTGATACTTCTGCAGAAACCCTTTAGAAAAGCATGTTCCATTGGCATTCTTATATTCTATGTGCTGCATACTTTGAGAAGTATAAAGCAAGTTCGTTATTGGTACTAAAAGTTCTTGTCGTACTCGTTGCTTGCTTAGTTCAGTGAATTTATAAAGGAACATTACAGACTGGATGACATTGCCCACAAACACACTTGTGGACTTATGGACAATGAATTAAGACTGACAAGATGTTTTAAATTCATAAATCAGTAACAGTTATTAGAGGACAGACATTTTTCAAAGATGTTGTGTTACAGTAGGGGTCGGGAGTTACATTCCTAGCAAATGGTCCATATTTCCAATTTTCCTGTTTCTCATAATGAGAAGTCTCAACTCTTGGCCATATCTCAGAAACATTGGTTGAAAAAAAATGTTTATTTCCTTCTATTTCGTATAAATTCTGTGCAAGCAAATTTAATTTTGTATCTCAAATTTTTGGGTTGTGATTTGTGAATTCGCTTAGGGTGAATTTCCCTTACTTAAACAGCTGAAATGGATGTTGCCTGTATCTGTTTCATCTAGAATAGGAATGACAACTATTCTTTACATCCTCTTACCTCGCACTTCCCCAACCCCTTCTCTTTTAGTAATTGCTCAATTTTTATGAGTCTTAGGTACTTTTGATGTAATTCATTGCAATATGGTCATCAACTTTTTTGTGTAATTTCTGACTTGTAGAAGTCTGTAAAAACAGAACCTATTTGCTATCCAGGGGTGACTTGTTGCCTGCAATTCTCAGTTCCTCTGGGAATTCTAGGAAGCTTCAAGTATCCTGAATGAGCATAATTGGAAGTCTTTAACAGCTGTACAAAGTGGTCATCACCCAGCTACAAAGTTCTAACTAGTAACTAGTAAGCGGATAGGAAGAGATGGGCAATAAATATCTCTTGAAATTTTCTTCTAAAAAGTGTGTTAGCATGTTAGGGATGAAGATGGGTATTATTGGAACACTTACGAGAGATTTAATAAATACTTCATTTATGCTGCAAAATGGGTATTATTTTCATAAGAGCAAAGCAGGTCATATGGAAATTTTGATAGACAGCATAAATTAAGTCTTAGAGTCATGGAAAAGTACAGCACAGAAACTGGCCCTTTGGCCAATCTAGTCCATGTCGAAACTATTTAAATTGCCTACTCCCATAAACCTGCACTGGGACCATAGCCCTCCAAACCTCTACCATCCATGCACCTATCCAAACTTACCTTAAAAATTGAAGTCAAGCTTGCATGCACCATTTGCGCTTGCAGCTCGTTCCACACTCTTGCGACCCTCTGAGTGAAGAAACTTCCCCTCATATTCCCCTTAAACTTCACATCTTTCACCCTTAACACATGACCTCTAGTTGTAGTCCCACTCAACAAACTTTCTGCACCAGATTTGAACTCCTTCCTGTATTCTTTCGAATTAAAGTTTGATATTAGTTGCTCAATTATCTGATTAATAGCTTGATGTCCTTAATGATAATTTTCTCATCTGGCCAAGTAGCTTACTTCCACCAATACCATTCTTCAACATCCAAGGAAAGATGTGAAAGCAATGCATAACTTGATTCTTCAGAGTGTACCCTTTCCCCTTCCCCTTTCTAATGCCTCCTTCAGCCTTTTCAGGTAGTGGCAACTTGCTGTATTAAACTGCCATCATGCCCATGAAGAACCTGCTAGAGCTTGCTCAGACTTTACAAGTTTCTGCATCATCTGGAAAGTGTGTGTGTGTGATTTGTCCTCGATTATTATCACTCTCATTGATCTATAATTTACCACACCTAGCCATCCTTTATTCTCAATATGTTGTCTGTTAAGTCCATAGAAATATTTGTGTTCAGTGTTATTCATGTTGTGGAGTTACTTTATAAATATACTGAACTTAGTAAGTAATGAATACAATGTTGTGAACATCTGAGACCACTTAAGAGGGAATGGAGGGAGTTATTTCATCTTAAGGTACTGGGATGTTTATAAAAAGTATCAAAAATGTTATCTACTTGCTTTATTATTGAAATATGCGCACGGTTATATACAGTTCTAACACAGAATTCTGATATCAATAATGGACTGCTTTATGTGCTTGTATTAAAGCAGTGTTGGAAATAGATGAATTTATTACATTGTGAAGTATATTTCCAACAGTAAACATAATGCCAGTTTTGAGTGATTGCAGTCGTTGAGGGATCATCCATCATGAAAGCATAAGCCCAGTTTAATAGTCTGTCAAAATCTGTTTTTATTTGCCTTGGGTCACTCTTCATTGGAATAGATGCAGTGAATAGGCAGTTGTAATCCCTTGATACTAAGTGAATTTTATTCTAGGAATGTGTAAAGCCGTTCTTATGGATGTGCATAGTGTATTATTCCAACAAGTAATTACACTAAAGTGGTGACATTAAAGCAACTGTGATTGCAGAAAATGATCAGCAAATTAGATCTTATTACTGGGCACATCAAAAACTAGCCTTAATACTTTAACTCTGTCAGTAATGATGTTATGTAATCATCTATCAGACAGATACAGGCTGGATCTGACTGGGATACTACCAAAGATTTGTATTTTGGTAACTAGTATTTTCTTTTGCAGATCTTTTAATCATGCTTTGCAGTTCAGTAAAATTGAAATGAAAAGATAAAATTAATATAGGCAGATAATTGTTGACAGATTTGAAGGATTAAAATGATTTCTACAAAGATTTGCATTAAACTAATTGTGTAATTCTATTTACTATCTTCCTCATTTTTTCAGATGTCGTTTTTTTCTCTGTTTATATTTAGTTTCTGTTGCAGAAGTGAACTTATAGAATGAACCAACGGCTCTATGAGTCTGCTCAGCCATTAAGATCATGGCTAGCCAAATATTTGGACTCCATCTTTTTTCCGCCTAACGCGTGTAACCCTTGCTTACCTATACATCAGTCTCAATATTATGGCACAAGAATGACCATTTGGTCTATTGAATACCTGCTTTTTATAGAAAATAAATTCAGACATCTTTCCTGCTTTCTTTAAGGGCTTATTCAGTTTGCTTTTCAAAGCGCTCATTCTTTTTCCACCATCCCTTCAGGCCTTGAGTTCCAGATAATGTGTCTCACCTACTTTTTTTTAAATGCGCACATACACCTTTTGCTGATGATATATCAATACTCCAATTCCTTCGTCAGTGCACAATTTCCCAAAATCTACCCTATCTATAGCAGTCAAGTCTTCCCTAATGACTGTTACTTCCAAAAGAATAACTCTAACTCTTCTCATTTAACTTTATAGATTTCCCTCACCTTATCGAATTTGTTCTGCATACTCTATGATCTTCACCTTCTTTTGGAAGTTAAGTAATTATAAATGGATGCATATGTACTTAATGACCCAAAGTCCACAGCTTTCTGAGCTAGAGAATACCAAAAATCCATAGCCATTTGAGAGAACAAAGACCTCTTCATTTCAGTATGGTGTAGTTGTTCTCTCATCTTGGGATCTTACCACTTAATTTGAGATTCCCAGACAACTGGAAACTTCCTCATACAATTTGTACTGTTGTTTTCCCACAAGTTTGTACATCACCATTCTTAACTTCAGTGTGTCAGTCCATTGTGCATAATCTTTTCTTTGTTGACAATTCAGCCAACCTAGAAACCAGTTTTGAGTTGACATTGCATAGTTTGTACGTGCATACTCTCTCAAATATATTTCAAAATTATACACAATAATTATAACTGAGTTCCCACCAAAACGTTTAATGGCTGCTAGATTTCTTTTTTTATCCTTTTCCTACATCAATTTAAGGGCCAACATTTGTCTGATTACTTGAGGCACCTTTATCGATTATTTTTGTGTAAGAATACTGAATTTCTCCAAACATTAACGTTTGTTAGTCACTCGTCATTTAAATCATTTTCTGCCTTTTGTTATTGCTTCATTCATGGAAAATCTTTTTTTTCCTCGCTGTGGTCCATCTACCACCATTTCTCAGCAGCTTACTTAGCCACCATTTGGTGTCATCCTCATAAACAAATTTTAGTTAACATTGAGAGTAGAGGTGGCAGCAAGAAGTCTCCATTACTGAAAGATGATGGTTAGACACGTAAAAAAAATCCTTTAAATGAGTAGGGCAAGCATGGGGGTTTTATAACCCCGTTGATTTTATTCTGTGATACTTAAAGTTATTTAACAGCTTGATAAAGCTCCTGGTGTCATTGTTACCTTGCAATACCTGCTCTATTAAATAATGATTAGATAGCAGTTTCATTATTTTGTAATATAAAGTGCTAGCTCAAATGCTGTCACTTGAAATTGGGTCAAGTTTTTGTGTGGTACTTAACCAAAATAGTTCTTAAAAGGACTTCGTAATCTGTGCTGCATAAAGTCTACCATATTTTCTCAACTTGAGCTCTAATGTGCTTAAAGGCACCATTGTAGGCAATACACATGCTATTTGAGACTTCAGTTGTGTGTGTCTATCAAATTCTTAAGCAGGCTTCATAGTATATTAAGTATGAGGCCTGCTTCAACATTATGTAAGGGTGACCTGCTTGTGAGAACACAGCTCTTGGAATTTTATACAAAATAAATATAAACCGTGCCTCTACCTAATCTCTTTTGCATGTGCACCCTCTTTCAAAAGTCCCTTTGGCTTCTTCCCTCTTTCATGTCTTTTTTACCAGTGTTTTTTACTTCTCTTATACAGTTTCAAAGTTCATTTACTTACAATGCAAGGTTTATTATCAATGACGATTGTCTCCATCTATATCATTCTCTCTGCTTGCCAATGAATTGCTTAATTTTCTTTTGTTACCACCCTGTGTCTAGTCAACTCTCCCCTTAAACCTGATCTCTGTGGGATATAATCAGCTATCTGTGTAGCTTTTTAAAATGTCGGCAAGCATTGGTAACTCAATAGAGATCCAGAGCTCACCCCATGGTGACGTGTGGATTTTAATCTGGAGTAGATAGGGATAATTTTGTTCTTGGTCACATGCAAGAAGTTGTGATGATAATGGCCTAAACCAAGCACGCCCTGGCATCAGGAAGCCCTGATCCCACCCATCCATTCTCACCTGTCCCAGATTGGGTAAGCAGTTTTGTCTCATTGGCAATCACACCGGGACACTGTTGTGCACAAACCCAGCTGCTAGAATGTGCCTGACTGACATTTTCTGCACGTGGATCTGGGGCTGACCTGTCAAAACGTTAAAAGAATTTTAAAAGTTTACATGTCTCTGTGCCTTTTGGAACTATTTAAACCCCATTAAAATTTGAAGAGCATAATTTAAAAACCATAAATAAAACAAAGCACTAAATTGCTTTACTTTAGTGTTACTAATTGAAATACCTTCCCTTCAGCTTCCTTGTCCACAACCCTCAGAATATGATTGAAATTAATGAGGTCTCCAAGAATACACTCGGTCTGACCTGCTCAAAGACTGAAGAGGTGATTTCCCTTGCATAGTGTTGGGATCCCAGCAAGGTTGCCCTTCTGCTAGACTCCATGTGATGACAGGTGCAATCTATCTGTCAGCAAATCACGGATTTCATCACTTGGCTGTGCACAGGTGGGACTAAGGCTTGCTGAAGTTTCATATGGACTCCAGCTAACAATATTCTTCCCATGGACTTGTACAAACTGAATTTTGGAAGAGGAGTATAATTTGTATCATCCTCTGTTTATATATTTTTTTTACACATGTTTATTTTCACAGCATAATACATTTTTGGATGCCTCACACGTACACAAGGGTTTCTTGAGCTATTTTTGTTTGTCAGGGTTATGTTTATCCCATGAAGATATCAAATACACTTAGAAAACAGTCTCTTACACATCCTTCAGTAATTGCTTTCAGCCTTAACGCATCCCTGCCCCCATCCATCCATCACAGAGTAATTGAGGCTGCTTTGCGGTGTGGAATTACTGTCATTGAGAATTGGATGTAATTTTGGAGACTTGTCATAAGATACTCACAGATAGCTTTCAGAGAATACTTCATTTAGAGAGTTGGATTCAAAAGTTATGCTGACCTAGGCTATTTGCTTTATTTGTATGTTTTAATCTGCTGTTATTAGCAGTGATCAAAGATGCATGTAATAACTAAACCTGTGGTTATGTTTGCCTGGGGAAAGCAAGGTTAGAATATACAGGATTTCTATCTGCAATATATGTTGTATACATTTCTGATCAGCTAAGACCTTTTTTGCAAGAATTACCCACAAAAGTATGCAATTTATTGTAATATGTTAATAGGTTTGACCTTTCATAACAGGGTTATTCTGTACTTCCAAGTTATTGCTATAGCAGTTGCACCCTATAAAATGAGTGTCTTGATTTGCAATGTTCCATCTTGTAGTGCAAGTAGAATTACATGAAAAATGGTGAATGGGTGCAGTCTTTGATTATGCTGACTGCTTTACTGAGGCAGCACGAAGTGTGGACAGTGAATGGGGGAAGGCTGGTTTCCGTGATACGCTAATCTGCAGTTTCTTGCAATTCCATAGCATGCATTCTATGGTGTATTGATGAAAAATTGGCAAGGGTCAAAGGGGACATGTCAAATTTCTTTCTCCTCCTGCGGATATACAGGAGCTAGTAAGTTTTCTTAGCTGTAGCTTCAACATGGTTGGATGCATGGTTTCTGATAAATGGATGATTCAGTCCTGTTATCCCAGATTGAGCAACAACAAATCTTTATGGAAAGTAGTGTTGAATGAAAAAGTATTTGCTTAATGAAATATTCTCAATCTTTTCTTTCTTAAAGTTGGATCCTTTAGAGAAGGAATGGCTGAAGTTTGCTGCCATTGGACATTTAACTGCTTTGTGTGATCTTCTCAGGCAGGATCCATCTCTGGCAATGAAAAAGGTAAACTTTTTCACAGGTGAATTAACTTACATGTTATAATAAAAATTACATGGAAAAATAAATGCAACTGAAATATTTTTGTAAATAATATGCAATGGTATAATTAAAAGTATTATTAGAACTTTGTTTTCTTGAAGCATCCTTTTAACGATAGAGATTCTTGATAGCTGCTTTAGGGATTGGGATGGGAGAGTAATATTCTGCCAAATTCTCCACTCATTATTGTCCATATTCAAATTATGTTCTGTACATCTGGGCTATCTGACTTGTATAAGCATTAACTGTACATCTTCTTTCTGATGTATTCCAGCCTTCTGCTATTACTATGCACTTGGAGCCTTGTTCATTTGTCTTACAAACAATGCTAAATAATCAAAGGCATTCTAGACCACCCAAGTATGAAAATACTAGCAACAGTAGGAATTTCTTCTTCAATAGCCTGTGTATTTCACTTTTACTGAATGTTTAATCTAACAATTAACATGAATGCCACTTCCCATCCAATAATTGTTTGTATGATTTGGAATATCCAGTGAGAGCTGTTCATTATCTTGGCCAGAGTTGTAATGTTGCCCTCTGTATACAGTGTGGAAGTGGCAGATCAGATGTCAGTTGTGTTGATAGCTTTCAAAAAAATGTTTTCCACACTTTGGCAATCAGTTTCCAATGGGGTCCACTTTCACAGGTCTTATAGACTTTCGTGGAGATAAAATAAATCCCTAGTTTCAATAGAAAATCTGGCTCATTAGGATTAATGTGCAAATTTAACACCTATTGGATATACAGTACTATGTAGTGTGGTCAAGACAGTTGCAGGTTATTAAAGAACTTTGCTTCATTTATTATTTTGTGTTAAAGTAGAAAGAAAACATTTTAAGATAATTTTGTCTCTTCCATGTAAACTGTTCTATTGAAATTCTGAAGGACTTCACATCTGTAAGTATCAATGTTTCTACTTCTAGTTTTTTAAAAATCTTTGAATATACTTTAAATTTATGGTATTTAAAATGTCTTCAATCACTATCTAGCTAATCAATATCAGACAACATTTTCACAAATGAAAGATGCTGTTCAACAGTGCTGTTATAAAGTTGTTGAATCATACTCCATTCCAGTGATGAACAAACAATTGCAATTGAAATCCAGTGGAATACTATATTTCTGAGGAGACAACCTGACCCGTCGTGTGCTCGGTGGAAGACAAGAGATTCTGTAGCCCTAATACAAAGAAAAACTGAATTTATCCTGGTGTTATGGATAATACTTATCCTTAAAATTCAACAGCATTTTAAGGAAATAAGTAACCAACATATTCTTGCTGTTTTGGAGAGCTTTTCTATGTAAATTGGTGCTTTGTTTCATATACTAAAATTGCAACTAGACTTCTAAAATACTTCATTCATTGTAAAAACACTTCAAAAGATCTCAAGATCTAGCAATACCAGTGGTTTTACTGCATTATAATGTTAAAGTTAATTCACTTCATCAGGGCATTTTATAACTTAACGAAAATTTTCAGAAATGTATTGTTCCATCGATTTGTCCTAATCTTTGACAATGGCCACTGTCAAAGTTTGTGTTTATTTTGTAAAACTTTTGCTTCCTTTTCCCACAAGCAATGCAAATGCTAATTCTATTAACTCCTTTATTGTAGCATCTGTTGCTGTTCTAATATTGGAGATTTAATATTAACTGTTAAATATTAAAGATATGCAAATGCCTGAGTATTTTGCCGTACATTTAATCTGCAGTTCAATTTGTTGATGTTTTAGAAGTTTTAAATAATTATCCTAATTCATAATTTTAAAATGTTTCCTTTTCTCCTTCCATAACTCCTTTGTAATTGGTGTGCTGGAATGATCCCACTAACTTTGAAATGATCTATGTGATAATAGGGGGTAAGTAGTTGACCACAAATGAAACATTCTTGGTCATGTGTCAAGTTGTGTCATGTGTCTTGTTACTGATCAAGGAAGAGATAAGCTGAGTTCTCCATTAACTAATCCATTTGAGGCAGGACACTCCAATTGGCTTGTACTTAGTAAACCCAGGATATGCCAGTCCAAAGAATCTGCACTACTTTGAGTTTGAATTGGAAGTTGACAATCTTATAGCATCCTTTAAAATGGCATTGACCTTTCTCAACCAATATAACTTTGTAAAGAGCTATGCTTTGAAATAAATAGAGTTCTGTCCAATGTCAGCACTAATACTTGATAAATTTAAGTTTCTAATTTCTAGCACTGCAACATCTTGTGAATGACTATTGTTAAAATAGATCTCTTGACATTTAGAAATTATTCAAAGACCCATCAATATGCTAGAGCAGCAGTCTACTTCATGAGACAAACATACCACCCAGGCTCAGACTGTTGGTGATCTGTGGCATAAGGTAGTAGTAGATAAAAAGACCACTGCACCTTTTGTTATATTTTAAAAAAAAGCATTGACCAGTTGTTCAGGATCTGGAGATTTGGGTTTGAGATGTGAAATTGATTTTTTTTTCATGTGCATAGAGGAACACAGCTATCCAGAATAGAAAGTTCAGTTTTCAGTCAGTTGAGAACCTCTATCAACTTCATCAGAATATAAAGTACAGCCAAATTGGTATACTAGATGTTATTAATTGCCAGAAGTATCAGCATTGTCATAACAAATGAATAATTCACAACTAATTCTCAACTCTTTGCAAGTTCCTTCAAAATTAATATTATTCTGATAAAAATAGACATTTCAAAGCCAAAAGGTTTATTGGTATGATGTTAATTATCAAATATAACTATAATAATTCAGTCTAATATAGGAAATCTAATGATGAAGAAAACCCAACAGCCACCGCAACTGTATAGATGTGTTTAATTCAAAGATTCAGTCATTGAGATATGACGAGATCAACAATTTGCAAACTACTCTTGATATTTTTTAAACAAGTAAATGGTGGCTTGTTGAATGATCAATCTTTTTTATTTCATACTAAACTATAATTAATGGTTAGTAATTCCACTGCTCATCAAATATTTTATAATTGGTCTATTTCATTCAGGTAATTTATCCAGTCTGTCATGGTTTTTAAAATCTCAGTTTCCCTTAATATTGTGCGTGTCTCAAATATTTTGCATCTTTTTACCCTAGAGATAAGCTAAAATTTTCAATACTTTGGTTTATGAGAATTGCTTGAGGGAAGAAAAAAAAATCACTTTCTATGGTCTTTAAAGATCCCCAGTGTCTGGTGAATAAGAGGCCAGCAGATCTGAAAGGAACTCCAGTCTAAAGATCTTTATGTGCAGTTTTCTTGAAAGATAACAGCCAGCAAAATCAGGGCATGATTGCTTTGCCTAATTATTACCTGTTAACTTTTACCTTTATGTGATTTTTAAACAAGTCCAAGTAAGAACATCCATCACTCGTCACCCCTCCAATGGCACATAGTGGCTGTAGTGTATAGCATTTTACATCACAAGGATTGCAGTTACTCACCTGCAACTTTTTCCAACCAGGAGGATGTGCTCAGCAGTGCATGGGAACACTACTACTTTCAGGGTTACACGTTTACTCAGAAAATAAGAGTAGGCAATTCCAGCCTACTCCGCCATTTGATATAATCATGCCCTATCTACTTCAAGAGTCAGCTCCTCTTCTGTGCCAAATCCCAAATCTTTCAAATGTGTATCTACCTCCTCTTTAAACATCTTGAGAGATGTGATCTAGCCTCTTCCTGCCCTCTGGGGCAGTGAACTCCAGAGAGGTTCCACCATCTGAGAGGAACTTCCTGTGCACGACGAGTTTGTAAATAATAGCCTCCTTTTGACAATGACCACTCCCCAACCCCAAAATTTAAAATATTCCCAGAGTGGAAACATTTCAGCATCATTCCTTCTTAAGATATTGTTTCCATCATATTGCCTCACTTTTTTCTATTCACTCTGCTTGTTCATATGTTGAAGGAACTTCTCAACAAATCTCTCTACATGATTTTCCTTTCATAAAACCATGATTACTTGGCTTGATTGCATTAAACTTTTTGATAAATCTAACTATTTCTTTCTTGATAAGAAGCGCCAGCATCTCCTGATGTAGTCATCTTGCCTATGATTTTTAATGCAGCACTTGAATTGACCATTAAACGTAAACAAAAGATGTCTGGTACTTAACAACAAAAATGCCCTCTTAACAATGTCATATTTGTTAATGAATATCATTCAGTCAATTTTACCAAGAATAACAATTATATTTTGGTATGTGTTAGAGATGCATATTGAGAACTAATAACAGATTATTTTGTTTACATGCTATAAAGACTGTATTTTGTAAGGAGATAAACTCGTCATTGCATTTATTTGTTGAAGTTGATATAAATGCCTGAATTCCCAAGGCATCTCCAGGAACACAAAACTGTAAATTTACCTTTTACCAAAAGTGAAGCTGCACACAGGTAACCTTGGAATAGCTCTATAAACTTGGGTCTGCATGCCCTTGCATTTGCGAATTTGCCATGTTTGGAATATAGAATAGATTTATTGAGGTATCTTTGTGTTCAGGTTTCCCTCACTAATATTTTTCTCTATTTATCTTATCACAATTTGTTTCTTGTCTCTGAATTATGGATCAACTCTTCAACATCGTCAATTGTTCGTCGTCATAGTTCGTAAGTTTCTTTTGTATCTTAAATTAGCAGTAAAAGGATTATTCTTGTTAAATTTATTAATACTGGATTTTATTGACTTCTAGCCCTATGAGTTTGACTTAATGAAGGAAGATGATCAAAGGGAAGAAAATTACTGTGTTTAACATGAGCATTTTTTTAAACATCCACTGAATTTGGGTGTTTGTCATACTTCAGTTCTCTCAGTCAGACTCATAATTTAAGTATCCATGCTGTCTTAATCCTTCAGCATGAAGTGAGTTCTCCATAGTGATTTGTATCCTCTTTGTAGTACGTGGACCTCTCTAATGTGATGTGAATATTATGGAATAATCTGTGTACTTTCCTGACAAAGTATCCAGGTTTCTGTTGGACCTTGCTTTACTACTGGTATCTTCATCTTACCTGGTCTGTGAAAATATTTAACACTGCCCGCTAATTTTAAGTACTCAATTTTAATTTTATTTCTGGTTTCTTTATTTATATACCCAATGTCACAAACCCTTGTTCACGGTCTGCCACTTCATATTTTTTGGTATTGGGCTTCATTTATTTCTTGTAAATTCTAAATGAAACTTAAATTCATTAACTATATTTATTGTTTGAGGGCTTGGGTAAAACTAATAGTGATGGTGTAATTCAAAAATAATGTATGTGAAGCCATGAGACTAAAGAATTACTGAAGGACCTATTACAACTTTGTGGTAAACCCATGTTCTTAATTTAGAAGTCAGAATAATCTCCTTTGGATTGCTTACTACAGGAGGAGAGGGTAGGAGAATTTGAAGTCTCAGTTCCAACTCTGATGAGTTCAGTTTGTTACGTTTTGCACACTGGTTGTCAATTTTTCTTTGATTATATTATGGTTACAGGTGGCTATGGCTATGGTTACCCATTTTTCAAACGTTTGCTTTACGGCAGACCTATATTAGTATGTGGTACCTGTTTTTGCTAACCACAGACCATGGATTTGCGCCTTGGAAGATTTCCAGGGTGCAGGCCTGGGCAGGGTTGTATGGGAGACCAGCAGTTGCCCGTGCTGCACGCCTTCCCTTCTCCACGCCACCGATGTTATCCAAGGGAAGGGAACTAGAACCCAAGCAGCTTGTTGTTGCAGAGCAATGTATTGTTAAGTGCCTTGCTCAAGGACACAACACGCTGCCTCAGCTGAGGCTCGAACCAGTGACCTTCAGATCACTGGACCAATGTCTTATCCACTAGGCCACGCGCCATCACATGATTTCAGCTTTTACTGCAATGAATTTAAAGTACTTTGGACCTTGTGACAGAGTAGTTACCTTATGAAGCTGTGATGCATCTGGATAGGATCCAGCATATTATTCTCCAGGACTGCCCTGTAATTCAACTTCAATCACAAGTTAGTTTCAAAGCAGAATTGAAGATCTAAATTCCATAAAGCCATGATTTTCCTTATGGTCCACTTTGAATCTGTTATCAGAACCAGGGTGTGTAACGGCTGATACAGAATGTCAGGTTCCCATGAGTTAGAACTATGTTTCTGTTTGTGACCCATAGGTAGAGACAGGTCTTCACTGCATTTTATTCGATGGACCTCCAAGGATAATGCTGGATGTCCTCCAGGGTTGGTCCTTCTGAGTGAAATGGCTATCATTTGGGTATTCAGGAAAACCCAAATTTATTCCTTTACTTTCTGTTATTGGTATCATTTCCTCATGTGGCTAGAATAAAGAATAATCCCTATGGAAAGGGGAGGTGGGGGTGGGGAGGGAAACATGTGCTTAGTGGCAGGATCCCATCGGACATGACAGAAGTTCTGGAGAATAATATGCTGGATCCTATCCAGATGCATCACAGCTTCGTAAGACAACTAGTTTGCCTGTGATTACAAGAAACTGCAGATATTTGTGGATACAGCTCAGCACATCATAGCCCTCCCCTCTATGGACTCTGTCTACACATCGCACTGCCTCAGTAAACAGCCAGCTTAAACAAAGTCCCCACCCACCCCAGACGACTTATCCTCTTCCGCCCTCCCATTGGGTGGAAGATACAAAAGCCTGAAAGAATGTACCACAAACTTTAAGGAGGGCTTTTATCCTGCTATTATAAAACTATTGAAGTGACAGTAGTATGATAATATGGACTCTTGACCTCACCATCTACCTCATTATGGCTTTTCACCTTATTGTCTGCCTACACTGCACTTTCTTTGTAACTAATACTTTATTCTACATTCTGTTATTTCTTTGCTTTGTACTACTTCAATGGCTATTGGTAAATGGATTGCATGCAAAACATTTTTTCACAGTACCTCAATACGTGTGATAGCAATAAACCAATGTACCAATTTCCATGTGCAATAGCAGAATTATTCCTTAGATGATGTATGTTTCTAATAAGGCTCATTGTATATGGCCTGTAGGTAACAGACAGATAATCAGGTCAATTTCATCTTTTATCTCCATCTCTCCATCCTCTTCAGCTGCTAACTCTGGTAGGTGAACTGAAAGGTTTTTGTACACCATGTACATCTTCTGTTTTCTAAGAATGCCTCAAAGAATTTTCTGTAAAGGGAAGGCAGCTTTTGGATCTGATCACTTTTTTTCATGTCACATATATAAAGCATGCCTGCATATAGAAAGTAAAACCTCAATTGGTAATGTCTTTCTTTGCCACACACGTCAAAGATCTGTGCATGGAGCTATAAATTATGCTCTAAAGTTAGGCCTGTATTGTCTGAATTGAATGTTTAGATTACCAAGAGACGATCAGAAAAGCTGTTCAGTTATAATGAGATGGTAATAATACTGTCTCATTAAAATAAATCTACTTCTAGAGGAGGTTTCTTCTCCCAGGTGCCTAATGAGCCCATTGCAATTACTCTGGTTTTCTTTCTTTCACTAAAATTATTTTTAACATAAATATTAAGCTTCAGTTGTGACATTCCCACTGAGCGGTATGTTGGTGAGAGCATAACTAGGCCCCTGTTCACCAGGGCTGATGGGTCGCAGCAAACATCATCAATCATCAGTCCTGTCAGGCACTTACACCTTGGCTTCATTTTAGGCACGCTTGGTTTGTTGTTTTGTAATTAGCATGGCCGAATGGGCAGGAAATGTTGTACATACATTTGTGAGCAGCTGGCAAATTCAGGGAACTTTCCAGAATGAAGCAGACGGTGAACTACAAACATGGGGCCTCCAAGGAGGGAAGGTGATCATCAGGTAGTAACAGCCCAGCACGTTTCTTAGGATCATCAAAGACAGATCTGTGGACCATTTTGGAAAAATGTTAATTCAAAATTTTCTTTAGTATATCTGTAAAATATACCTGCAGTTGTTAGACTTGCTCCATTTGAAGACCTGAAAGTTATTTAAATGTGTAAGTATTAGAACAATTTAAACTTGTATTTTAATAGCAGGTTTGCCTTTTGTATTTTAGCAGCAAAACGCAATTCCTCTCAAATGTCCTTTACTGTCTCTCTATTAGGTAATCAAATAGGATGTGAATGTTGTGATTTATTTTAAATTGTTAATGCCCTATATTATCTATTGAGATGAAGATATTGAGTGAACAGCAGCCAGTTGTTTATTCCAGTTTTATCCCTTCCCTGGTCATTCTTTACTAATTGAGATATAGTTTCCTGAGTGCTGGGCTTGCACTAATACTTATCTCTTGGGATTTCTCATATTTGAAGCATGATGCAAAGTGCTGAAAATTTGTTCACTTTCAAATGGTCATTATTTGTGAACTCAGTTCTGTTCTTGACTAATGCTCAGGGGCCAGAACTCTGGGAGGCTGAGACACAACAGCATGACACAAATCAGAATAGGGATTGAACCGGGTATTTTGAGTATAATTGAACAACTTGACAAGCCAACTCATTGAGTACAAGAGTTTGAATGTCATATTGTATCTGTGTGTGTCTATATATATATATATATATATATATATAAAAGCAACACATTGGTCTGGCTGCACTTGAGAGTATTGTGTACAGTTTGGTCACCACACAACAGGAATGATGTGATACCATTGGAAAGAATGCAGGAGAGATTCATCAGGATGTTGCCTGGAATTGTGAGCTGTGATTAGAAGGGGAGGTTGGATAGGCTGAAGTTGTTCTCATTGGATTGTAGAAGGCGGAGGGTGACTGTATAAAGGTTTATAAAATGATGAAGGGCAAAAATGTGGTAGATGGTTGGTCTTTTTCTGGGGTGGGAGAGGCTAAAACTAGAAGGCATAGGCTTAAGATGGATGGGAGAAATTGAAAGAAATTCTGCGAGCTGCAGAGTGCTGTTATTATGGGTCAAGCTGTGTGGGAAATGATAGACACGGACAAAAGTATAACATTGAAAAGGCATCTGAATGGTAATGGAGTGGAGTGAAGTGGGAAAATGAGATGGGCATCTGGACAAGTTAGGCTGAAAGGCCTGTTTCTGTGCTGTACAACTCTGGCTCTGATTGTATTTAATCACATGTTAAAACTGTTGAGCCATCTGGATCAAAGAAGAAACATTAAATATTTAACTTAGCACAAGAGCATATATTTGTTTGCATTTTTGATGACCAGTGTGTTCCATAGTGATTTAAGCACCTGTTGGAACTAACAGCCAATTAGTGCACAGTAAGGATGAGCAAGCTAATCATGATGGTGGTTGGATAATGGCCCAGATTTTGTGAAGTCCAATATTTCTGTTGTGCTTATAGATTATCCCAAGTGTCCTGCACAGAACTAGTTTAGATTAATAAAGAGGAATTTACTAACCAAAAATGTGTGACCCCCAACAGCTGTGCTCTTCTTGATGTAACGTATTACAGATGAGCCTGAGCAAGCTCCCATCTATGAAACTGCCAAGGAAATCTTTGATAGCAAACTACCTCTAACTTCACCCTATTTTCAGAACGATCATGTTTTTGGAATGTTTCTGATTACCCCTAACATTCAGGACATTCAAAAACTTAACAGGCAATATACACAATTGAAGGTAATATAGTTTTAAAAATACAAGCAATTGTTAAATAAATATTTGAGTTTCTGCAAACTCAAATAATGCAGAAAGAGAGAGACTTTTTATTGTCTTTATTACTTGCAGCTATAAAATTTAACTTCACATGATCTCTTGGGTGCTGGCTTAGGCAGATTCTTTGTGTCAGTAGCTGAGAAATTTTCAGGAGTTTCTGTCCCACATTTGAATCCATACAAAGCCTAGTGTTGGAGTGTATTGACATGATTGCTGCCTGGAATGCTTTTGCAAGTTCAGGGCTTCTCTACATGGATTTGCATGAGCCAGTATCACAACACTTTATTTCTGGGGATGAGTGCTGGCAGGACTCCATATTATTGCTGGAATTTTATAGATAAGATTTTTCCCAGCCCATTCCCAGCTCGGGGATCAATATTGACCAAGGCATTGAGGAAGAATGCCTGTTCATCTTTGGACAGTTCTTTGTGATTGTCTATACTTACTTAACAGTGTAATTTAATTTGCATAAGAAAAATGGCATCTCTTGCAGTATGGTCTCCTGCGGTATTGCACCAATTTGTCACTGCAGATCAAAACTGTGGGTTTTAGAGATATCATTCTGAGGTAAAATAATGCTGACAACCAGTTTAAAAAGAGGTTCTGATTTGTTCCAGGGGTGAAGAACAATAAACTACCAATGTTTGAAATATGAAATAAAGAGAAAATGCTTAAAAAAACTCAGCAAGTCGTGCAGCATCTGTGAAGACAAACAATTAGTGTTTAATTTCCAGAACTCATCAAAGCTCTTCTGTGCTCTTCAATGAAAACTTCTGCAAAGTTGGTCCAATTATTGCAGATTATCAGAACTTCCTTTTCTTCCATCCATTGGCCTCCCCCACCATCTCAATCTGAGGTCCTGGACTCTGTTAACTGTATCTGTTTCCACAGATGTTGCCTGACCAGAGTTCTTCCAGGATTTTCTGTTTTTATGTGTATGAAGAAAAGGACATAAGTCAGGCACTACAAATATTTTGAAGTGAATACAAATTATTTTTTATTCTTTTGGGAAAGGTACAGAGATTGCCGTTTAGGACATATAACATCACTCTCTTTTTCTAACAACAACACACACAAAATGCTGGTGGAACACCGCAGGCCAGGCAGCATCTATAGGGAGAAGCACTGTCGACGTTTCAGGCCGAGACCCTTCGTCAGGTCTCAGCCCAAAATGTCGACAGCACTTCTCCCAGAATTTCCAGCATCTGCAGATTTCCTCGTGTTTACTCTCTTTTTCTGTTTGCATTTCACAACAAATTTTGGCACATTCTAATAATGAACACTTAATTTGAGTAGTATCTTGAATATAACAGCTAGTCCCAAAATATTTTATCCACAGTGCTATTTTAAACAAATGTGTAGTACCTGAATTAGTAGGTATTACCGTAATAGATGACACAGCATGTGTTTTTTACTTGTCTATATCTGTTAATACTTCATCTTTTATAAGGGAATCAAATGAATCCAATGTGGCATTAACTAGCATGTTAATATCAGCACTTGTTTTTCAAATTCCTAATTCTTTTTTTCTCCTTCCAGACTGCTTTACACTGGGCAGCTAAACATGGTAAAGAAAACATGGCACGGATGTTAATAAATGCAGGAGTGGATATTAATCTCAGAGCTGTGAGTTACATATTCTCCATTTTAATTTTGCTTTCTTGTAGGAGGTTTGAATGTCATAAAAGCATATTTCCATAATTAACAATCTGAAATGAACGCATGGTAACACAACTCTGCAACTTAGATTCTTTGCTGCATTGCTGATTATAGTGAAGAGTAGGTATTTTCCTTCCTTGAGTAATTTAACCCAAATTTGGTATATAATCTGGTGAAAGATCACTTTTTCTTTAGTATAGAACCTAAGATGCAGAATCACCTGTCTTTGAAGTTTCCTGTGAATACATTGTGTAAAATAGTGTGAATCTTATTTTAAGTTGTCTGCTGATTTTCTCCCCTTTGTGATCATTTCCTTAATATAGTAACTCACGCTATGTCTAACTCATAGTGTCACCTGCTCACTAGCTGCCCTCCTCTGTCATCCAGTTTGCTATATTTCTTAGTCCTGTGGCCTTTACAAATTGTAGGAAAATGTCCTAGATTGTTGCTGCCTAGACAAGCTGCCTAAGCAGCATGTGTTACAGATAAACCTGCTCTTTGTGAGTTGCATGAAGCCCCGTGATCTGCTATCTAACCTCTTTCTGTCTGAAATACAACTTATTTTATCCATGGTTTTAACATTTCCTAACTAATTAAGAGTACCATCTTAGAAATTTTTTACATCTAATGTTTTGTTTCTTTGTTAGACATCCAAGAGATTCAGTCAATAAAATTTGGTATTGAACATTACCTTTCAGAATGATGTTTTCTGGAGTTAATATCTAGGATACCTTCTATATTATGACTCTTATCATTGGCATATTTGGCATTGCATCTGTTAAAAACTGCATCTTCAAATATTTTGGCCGGATTTTGAATGTTTGCTGTAGTATTTCATTTTTAAAGAAGTTTTTCTTAAGACATATTCAATGAAGATTCCTTTTGGAAGCTTGATTTGCTTAGCATGGTTTCAGCTGAATTCTATCCTTGATTCTTTCTTGAATTCAGGCAATAAATTTAGACAATAAGTTAATCTGCATGTGACAACATTAATACAGATGCCTGGCTGCTGGCAACTATTGGAGAAGGCTCTCCACATCAAAGACCTCCTGTACGCCTCTCCACGTCACCATCTGAAGATCTGCCAACGATATCATCGGCAAATTTATAGATGGCATTTGAGCTGTGCCTAACCACATGGTTGTGATTGTAAAGAGATTAGAGCAGTAGGCTAACCACACATCCTTAAGACACACCAGTGTTGATTGTCAGCTAAGAGGAGATGTTACTTCTGATCTGCACTGTCTGTGGTCTCCAAATGAGGAAGTCAAGAATCCAGATGTAGAGGAAGGGACAGAGTCCCAGATTTTGCAACTTGTTGATCAATACTGATGCTGTTGATCACTGAGCTGTAATCTATAAACAGCATCGTGTCATAGGTACTTCTGTTGTCCTGGTGATCCAAGGCCCAGGGGAGACACAGCAAGATTGCATCTGATATAGACCTATTGTGTAGATGGACAAATTTTTAAACTTTTTTATTTATTGAGCTACAGCGCAGAAAGGGCCTTTCCGCCTTTCAAGTTACACCGCCAGCAAGCCCCTGATTTAATCCTAGTCTAATCACGAGACAATTTAAAATGATCAATTAACTTACTGAACTGGTATGTCTTTGGACTATGGGAGGAATCCTGGGCATCCAGAGGAACCCCACTTGTCACAAGGAGAACTTACAAACTACGTGCAGTGGAGGGAATTGAGCCTGGGTCACCTGTACTGTAATGTTTTGTGCTAACCATTACGCTAGCATGCAGAAAGTCCAGGCCCTTTCTTAGGCAGGAGTTGATTTTGTCAATGACCAACCTGACAAAGCACTTCACCACAGTAGATGTGAATACAACTGGGCAATAGTAGTTGAGGCAGTTCATCCTGCTCTTCTTGGGAACTGGTATGATTGTTGCCCTTTTGAAGTAGGTGGTAACCTCTGACTGCAGCAGTGAGAGGTTGAATCTGTCCTTGAACACTCCTGCCAGTTGGTTGACACAGGCTTTCAATGCTCTAATAAGTACATCATCAGGGCTTCACACCTTGCAAGGGTTCACCTTCATGAAAGATGTTCTGACATTGGCCCCTGAGGTGGAGATCACAAGTCACCAAATACTGCAGGGATTCGAACAGGTGTAGTTTTATTCTCCTGCTCAAAGCATGCGTAAAAGGCGTTGAGCTCATCTGAGAGGGAGGCTGATGTACATCCAATTTTGTCTTTAATTTCAATCAGAATTGTCTTGTTTGGTCTTAATATAGCCTTCTTAGGTTACATCTGGATTTCTTGTGTAATTCTGGATCACCAGACTTAAATGCTACAGATCTAGTCCTCAGCAGTCTACAAATCTCCAGGTTCATCCACGACTTTTGGTTTGGGTATGTTCGGTATGTTCTCGAAGGCACACACTGATCCACACACGTCTTGATGAAATCTGTGACAACTGTGGCGTATTCATTCAGATTCGAAGATAAATCCCTGAATATTGTCCGGTCCACTAACTCAAAGCAGTCCTGTAAGTGCTCCTCCGCTCCCTTGATCATACCTTCTTGGTCCTCATCAATGGTGCCATCGCTTTTAAGCCTCTATCTTTCTGCCAGGAGTAAAAGTACAGCCTGGTGATCTGACCTTCTGAAGTGCTGGTGTGGGATGGCACAATAAGCATTCTTGATAGTGATATACACAGTGGTCAAGTGTGTTTGCTCCTCTGGTTCTTCAGATGATATATTGGTGGCAGTTTTCAGAGACCTCTTCAAGCTGACCTGGTTGAAATCCCATGCAATGATAGGGAAGACATCAGGTTGCGCTGTTTTGTGACTGCTGATCACAGTACTCGGCTCCTCCAGTGGCAGAAAACTCCCACAACAGATAAAATGGACAGTACTTGACTGCCAGATGTTCCAGGTCAGGTGAGCAAGACTGAGACAGAACTGTCATGTCTACGCACCGTGGTAAGTTAATCATGAAACATATTCCACCTCCTCTGCCTTTTAAAAGAATCATCTGACCTGTCTTTATGGTGAATGATGAAGCCCTCACCTGCAGCACTGTGTCCAAAATGGCGGGGGTGAGCCATGTTTCTTTGAAGCAAAGTGCACAGCAGTCCCTGATGTCTCTCAGTATTACTGCAGTCTTGCTCTGAGGGCTTAAATTTTATTTAAATGCACCGGAGACAGTGCATTTGCCAACAGGTTAGTCAAGAATGGGGGGGAGGGTTTCTAAAATCTCTGTGTTTCAATTGTAATCTGCAAACCAGTCTGCATTTCTCGCTTCCTTTTTTCTTAAAGGGGAACAGCACTTGCGACCTGGGTCTGCTGATTCTGAGGATCAATAGATAATCTTAAACATCTTAAAACAATGTTGTTTACTGCAATACCCATGGCAATGGATCTCAGCTGTTGTAGTCCTAATCGGGGATACTTGAATATTCCCATTGGAGCTGTATGCAAAGAGTCATCACATTGGCGCCATCTTGTTAACATATAACTTTGTCGCAATTGTGATGGATTGGAGTCACTGAATGTGGCTTCATAAGGCTGTAAACTAGTTTATAATGTATTGTATAAAATTACATATTTACTCACACTGGTGTCCTTACAATAATTTGAAATATATTTCAAATTACAATCCTACTTAACCTGTTTCATTAAAATAGCATTACAATATATTCCTTACATGGCATGATTATTTACATTATATATAATTACACAATTATGTAAATGATTAAAATGAATGCCACATGTTCTGAAGCACAAATAAATTAACTGAGAAAAGTTGTCACTTGTAGAACATACAATCATGAACCGGCCTGTGCACTTGCAGACAGTAGAGAATAGACTTGACACAGGAGCATAAAGGCAGAAATGGAAGTGGAAGAAGGTTAACCAATGTACAAAGCTAATTGTAGAGGTCATTATTGAGTGGGTAGCATGTCATAGTCTGGATTAATATACAAGTCCTTTGGGCATTGAGTAACAGTCCATATGACAGGCAGCTGGAGGAAGAGAATGGACAAGGCAAAGAATTCATACTTGGCCAATTAGGCAGGTGTGGAAAAATGGTTGAGTGGAAAAAAAATAATTGGAGTTAAAACCATGATAAGCCTATGTGATAAGTGATGAAAGTACCATTTTAAAACATTATATAGTAATATACACCACTATGGAATCATCAAAATGATAGAAAAGCTGCTTAATTTCATTTGCATTAAATATAAGTGCACACTTCCACAAAAATTGTACCAGACTACAATAATGGTGCATGGGAAATGGCTTTGATCACTTAAAATTTTATCTGTTGTATCTCATTGTTCCAATATGCTTATACAAAAATGTAATAGCTGATGTATTGTTGTTTGAAATATTCTAGGGAATAAAATGAACCTACGAGTTAATTTCAAGAAACAATAGCTTATGACACTGTTCCACAATGTACAATTAAAGTTGCTGAGAATAAAAGATAAAGTTATTTCCTCAAAACAGTTTATTAAAGTTCTTGTTCCCTGGCCAGGGAGGAGAAAAATACAGCATCAAAATTTCAATGAAACTTAGTGAAGGATATATAATACATAGGATATTTGTAAATACCAAGAAATTGGAAATAAGGAGTGAGCTAAAAGCTCATTTTATTTAAGATATAGAAAAGGAGTTTCCATTTGGAATGTTTGAATATTAAGAGTATGATTAGCTGTTAATTTTTCCTTAATTCCTCGATTTTCTTTCTACCAAGTTATGGCTGACTGTGTGGTTTGAAACACTGCCTTTTGCTTTATGGCTGCTTTGCATGTTTCAGTAAGGCAAACTTGAGTGCCGTAGTATTCTCAGTAGTGTACTGAAGGAGGCTGATTAGTTAGTTCAACTGTGGCCACTTTCAAAGGGGCATTAACAGCTGACCCAGATTGAACAACATGTTGTATATTGAACTATTGAATAAGTGTAACATACAGATCTAATTTTTTGACCTAGGATATCCAAACCTCCTTTTGTTGTTTCAATTTACCATGTACTGTAAATTATTAATGAAGTTAAGTGTATAACTTTTTGTTTCCTTTTTCACTGCTTTCTGCCATCTGATGGATAAACAAAGCATGTAAGTTCATGTTGTTTAATACTGTTGTTTTGAGCAACTATGACCTGTTGAGTGAAAAGCAAATTTGAGGATTCAGCACAAAGGCAAATAAATAACCACTAGATGTTTGAGTGCAACTTTTCATAGTTTAGTTAATTCCAAATCTAAATCTCTTAAACTTGTGTTATTGAAAGAAGTACTTACATATTTCCTCACCAGTTATCTCTGACAGTTTTATCCTTCCCCTTGTTGAAAGTATTGGCTCCTTATTGACCATGATTTTATTGCCATGGTCCATATTTACAGTCTGCCCTCCTTATCTGCGGATTCTGCAAACGCAGATTCAACCATCCACAGATCAGGAAAACCCGGAAGTTCTCTCCAGCACTCGATCTTTGAACATGTACAGATTATTTTTTTTTGTCATTATTCCCTAAACAATACAGTATAACAACTATTTGCATAGCATTTACATTGTATTAGGTATTGTAAGTGTTATGTACCCCATCACTAGGTCACTTACCAGCAAAGATAGAGAGGTCTGTTGAAGTCTGATGGTATTATTTTTAAAAGTCTTTATTTATAAAGGGGCACAAAAATAAGATTAATACAAACATTCAGATAATATACATCGTCACTACTCAATCTAAAAGCGCGGGTCTAATAATAACCATCAATAAGAAACAGCTCGATCGTTTGTCTAGGGGATAATATATTGTCCGATGGAAATATAAAAGTCACTCAGTTCCTGCAGGCTTCAGCCTTTTGGGACCGCTGGGTTTTCACTTGTTGGAGAGAGAGAGATTTGTGAGAAAAGAAACTTGCCCGGGTCTTTTATGAAGCAAATCCGTTGAATCGGGGAAGTTTGTTCCCCGTTGTTAGTTCAAGAACATTGGTTCTGTGGTACCTGCCACCGGCTCCCAAGCAAAGGGGAACCGAACGCACGTGGCTTCCTTCAAATTGCTTCCCGCTACTACGGGATCGTTAGCGTTTCTTCTGGTGCGTCTGAAGGGGTTGTTCCCCCAGACCCTCTTTTATACCTCCTCACGGGGTCTCAGATGTCAATCGGGTTGGGATGATGTAATCTCTCTCTCAACCAGCCCACTTTGCCCGAGGGCTTGCACGTAGCATAGTCCCCAATCCACAAACGTGGTCTCCAGGAGACAATGGTCAATGTCGCATTAATTTGCATCACCGGGGAACGAGGCATCCGGCACGTCTCTCTCCCATTTCCTGGGTCTACTGACCCCCCCCCCCTCCAACTAGTGCTCTTGCGATTCTCACAAAGGAGGGGGCTGCGGACATAACATAAGTAATCTAGAGATGACTCAGAAGTACAGGCAGTCCCCAGATTATGAATGAATTCCGTTCCTGAGTCCGTCTTTAAGTCGGATTTGAAGATGGAACAGGTACATGCGGTATTATTTAGTGTCAGTTAGTCAAACGTTTTTCTTAGTATATAGACAATAGACAATAGTACATATTTTACCTTTCTATGCATATAAAACACTTGAGAAACATACGTAGTTCAATAATTAAACCACTGCGTTGCTTAGTAATAGTTGTAGCTTTCATCGAAGCAGGGCCTTTCACATGCTCTATTAAAGTTGTTCCGATCGTTGACCGACTGTAGCCTAACACTTTTCCAATGACCGATAGTGTTTCACCTCTTTCCGATCGCTTTATTACTTCCACCTTATTTTCAATTGTGTTTGTGATTATTTTCATGAATAGAAACACTGTGGATTCAGAGCTACATCGCCGGGTCCTAATGTCCACCGCACTGAGACATGTTAAATAAAGTACTGGGTTCTCCTTGGTCCTAAAGACCACCGCACTGAGACAGGTTAAATAAGGGACTTGAGTATCCACATTTTTTGGTATCTGGGGGGGTGGGGGGGGGTTCTCGGAACCAATCCCCTGTGGATAAGGAGGGCCGACTGTATTAATTTAACTTTCATTTAAAATGATGTTTTTGGCAGTATTGAATGGAAAAACCTTGCTGACCACCTGTTTATATAAGGTCTACTTCTACATGGAATGAAGTGATTAATTTTGTTTTTGACTCTTCACAAATCGAGGCCTTTGTAGCATCCAACTGCAATCTCTATACTGCTTAGTTCTTAGTATAGTTTTACTCCTGGCAGTGGTTGTTGTACTGATTATCATTTACACAAAGGTAATTACTTACCAAATTAGGAATTTAACAAGTGTGAAATATAAACTTGACTTTTATTATGTTAGTTTTCAAACCAAACATTGAATCATCATTTTGATATTCTTGAGTAAAGATTGATGTTGCACCATAAGTCAAAATTAATATCAAAATTCAAAGTTGGCTGAAATATTTAAGTTCAAGCAATTTTATATTTTAAGGAGACAATTACAATATAAAAAGAAAGATTTTGTGTTTTAAAATCTTATAGTGTTACAATGCCACCATTACAAATTACAATTTCCTGGTTACTGCCAGTTACTTTTAATATTTCTCCTCTGGTAATGTTCTAGTCCATTTTTTGAAGAATGAATAGACTTTAACATCAGACTCCCTCATCATAATCTAGTCAGATGAAGAAGGGTCCTGTTTTCAGTCCTCAACAGTCACCACTTCAGTGCAACCTACTTGGGCACAGAGCCTCTTGCAATAAAATTGATTTAATTTGCCCCAAAATACCCATGAAAGCTTTTGTGTCTGATTCTGCTTTGCACCCAGCTATACTGACTTTAAAAGCTGCAGTATATATGTAATGATTTGTAACAAAAGATATTTAAAGGTTAATGTAAATTTACAATTTCAAATCATCTATAAATCATATTTTTTTAAAAACTTAAAAATAATTGGGGACAATATTTTTTGGATTCTGCAACAGGCCCTGGTGCAAGGGTTGATTTGGAACTCACAAATATAATGCTGAAATACATCAAGTCTGAACCGCTGGACTCCAAGTGGCAAAGCTAATTTGTCAGTTGTAACATCAGTCAGTAAGTTTGAGACTTAAATGCAGGTCCATGATTTGCTGCAGTTTGAACAGCTGAATGCTGATGGTTTTGTTTAGAGCCATCAGACTTAAGCAGAGCAATCTAGCCTTGTATGGCGGTTTGACATCATGGACAGGTTTTATTCTAGGTCCTCACTATTCTACATGATTGTTTTTTTAAATGGTGTTTTCTTGTTAAAATCACTACAACTAGTTACTTTGATTATAGCATGTGTACTATTTCTTCACCATCACTAGTCAGTAATATTTGAAAAAGATTGAAGATTAAGTGTAAATGAGAACCATCAGTACAGTAGGAATTATTCTGATGGGTATGAGGAATGAGACTGGGGTGTGGGAGAGGAAAATGATTAATTGTTGTTAATTCAATCCTTAAGTAAATGGCTCCTTTTATCAAACTTATTTTTTTCTTCCCTGCTTTCGGTGACTGTCTCATCATCTGCTTCCACTACAGGGCGTGAGTATTACAAGTCCTTTTAATTATTATTTTGTTTGCCTAATAAACTATCCATATTAGTTGTAGCTTTAATTAGTTATTTTTAATGATCACTAATCTGCTACTTAAGATGTTATGTGCACTATCATTCGCCTTTGTGGTTTACTTTTTTAAGGATAAGACTGTCCAGTATTTTGGGGGGAAATAATTCTTTTCAATACTTAACTTTGGAATGCACTGAATATTTGAGAAACTTCTGGAGGGAAAGGTGGGGGTGGTTGGGGAAAGGAAAAATATTCAACACATTGCTTATTTATAAGTTAGTACAGTACTGCATAGTGCTGATGTAAGCAAATGAGAGGATTTACAAACATGCATAAAAATGATGCATCTTTGGTGGTTCACCTGGCACTTCAATAACTCAATTCAAGCATAGCTATGAATTGGTTGATTTAAGTTTATTTTTCAATCAGTCATCAGTTTTCTGGTGGATAATCTTTTAAAATCTTGTTGTAACCATAAGTGCACTCATATTCTATTATTCTTACTGTGCTATGAACACACGTACAAGTGATCAGCCAGTAGTTTGTTGGAAGGAGAGTATTTCACAGATAAAAGTGCAAATGTAAAATCTTGATGCTAGAAAGATGAAATTAGAAACAAACATATCGTAACTTCTTTTGGGCAGGATCAATGGTAAAGTTATTAAGAAAATGAACAGACCTTAATTTAATGAGTTTTAATATGTTAGAAACAGAGCTGATATAGAAGTTGTGATATAGAAGTGTTTTAATTCTAAGAATCAGGCTACTTATAATGTGTGAGAGAGAAGTAATTTGTTTTGAGGAATAATTTATCTTAATTACTTTATAAATACACCATAAGACATAAGAGCAGAATTAGGCCATTTAGCCCATCGAGTCTGCTCTGCCATTCAATCATGGCTAATCCTTTTTTGCTCCTCCTCAGCCCCACTCCCTGGCCTTCTTCCCATGCCTAATCAAAAGAACCTATCAAGCTGTGTCTTAAATACACCCAATGACCTAGCTTGTACAGCTGCCTGTGGTAACAAATTCCACAAATTCACCACCTTTTCTCCACATCTCTGTTTTAAATGGACGACCCTCTATCCTGAGGCTGTGCTGTCTTGTCCTAGACTCTCCCACCATGGGCAACATCCTTTCCACATCTACTCTGTCTAGGCCTTTCAACATTCAAAATGTTTCAATAAGATTCTCCCCCCCCCCCCACCCCTCCAGTCCTTCTAAATATATCAATGCTGATGCCTTAAGTGGGTATGAATTTTCCCTGGACTGACAAATTGCATTTAATGGGAATGCAGGGGGGTGAGGGAAATCATCTACACAGTGACAGAAATGAGGCTTTCCAATTCTTCCTACAAAGCATCGTCATGTTATTATGGTCAGCCAGGAACACTTAAAGTAAAAACTATTAACTGTTTCCTCAGGGGTACACTCCATTGCACATAGCAGCTCTCCATTCCCACCTAGACATCGTGGATCTTCTAGTTCATAACTATGGTGAGATTGCTCCTGCATTCCATGTCTATTAATGTAATATTTTTGTTGTATTTATTGGTAACTATTCCACAATGTACAGTACTTGTAAAAAGTGTTAAAATAAAGTAATCCAAAACTCTAAAATGAAGAAAACTTTAAGGATGGGGATAGACAATAAGATTTGTTGATTAAGATATCAAATTAAAGATTTGATCATTATTCAAAATATGGACAGCTTTTGTTGAACTGTCTGCTTTTTAATCTTAGCAAAAAAAGTTCTTAATTTTGTGTTGTGATGGATTCAAATGATATATATAAAAGCTAAAGAATTTTATTGGTTTTGGAACAATGAAGTAATGTTAATTTTATGTTATTTTGGATCTTGTACAACATATTGGGTAGTGGTGTCCAAATAGTGGCCTCAGGATGTAACCTAGTTGATGTTTTGTAGCTTGTTTGCCCCACATCATTATAGATCTATCCTCCATACGATGAGCAATTGTGGGGGTATCTTCTGCAGGGTGGTGAGCTTCCCAAGCTTTGCTGATTGCCTGTATGAGAGCCCATTTGCTGGAACAGTCATCCTCTGACAAATACGCTTCCAGCGGATACAGATCAAATGAAGTGCAGACTCACTCTTCGAACGCTAGGCACCTGTGATGGTCTCCAGCCTGGGGACTGGCTAGAAAAGCTATTATTTTGATTGAATATTTATAAATGATTTTGATATTGCAAGCACAAAATTTTAGAAGATGTTATTAACAAATTTTAACAATAAACACAAGAATTTTTTAAAATTAACTAGTCTTCAAATTAATTATCAAATAAAAGGAAAATGAACTTGCTATTGTTCCCACAACAGTTTCTTCCCATTGAAGCAGAGGACCTGCCAACTTGGCTCAAGCTCACTTGAAGGTCGCCATGAGGAATTTAATGGCAGATCATGGGTGGCTTGGAGTTGGAATACAGCTAACAGAAAGCAGGTTCAGGTCTCTTGAGTTTCCACCTGGTTAATTAGGTAAAAGTCCATAGTACCAGGAACAACTGCCAGCTTTTAACTGGAATACCTAGTGCTTCGATTCAAATATAGGCATTATCCACAAATGGAAGCAAAGTACCACAGATTGGCTTTGGTCAAATTGAATATTGTGCCTAATTCTGAAGTTGTTTGACGTTAAGTTCTGCTTAAAGGACATAATTAACTATTGTGTTTACGGCCTGTTTTGCCATCCGTGAATTAGGGGCAATTTTGGACATCTGAAAATACCCTTAACTATTAAACCTGGCAGTTTGTTAGTTCAAACAGACATTCTTCAAAAGAATGATGAGAGTGGGTGAAGATGGTTAATTGTGCTGTTAACACTGCCTGTTAGGATTCTCAGTTCCTTTCAGTTAACTGTATTACCGTGCTGTGTTTGTATTCTGAGCAAGGACTGTGTGATGCAGCAGTTAGTGTTGCTGCCTCAAGAACCAATCCTGACTTTGCTCTTTGTGGTGTTTGCTTATTCTATCTCTGATTGCACGGGATTCCTTCAGGTACATCAGTTTCTTCCACGTCCTAGGATATTCAGGTTAATTGACTACAATAAATTATTCTTTGGAGTAGAAAATTGCAAAAATCACAGAAGAATTTGATGGGCAGGAATACAAGGGACTAAGAAGAGATAGAATTGGGTTGTTCCCTAAGTGCCAACATGGACCTAATGTGTTGAATGGCCCCTTTTGGTGTCATTACATAGTATAAAGCAATGTGCCAAAGAATTTATTGAATGCAAAAAAAAAATTATCAGCCACAATCAGCCTTTCTCAACCCTTTACCCCTGGAAGAATCCTTAAAATAATTTTCATGTCTCAGGGAATCTCTGCGTAAAAATTATTATATTTACAGCTCATGGTACATTAGTGTGATCAGTAAGCTGTAGATATAATAATCCAAAATTAACTGTCAATGCCTCCAAGACAGACATTTTGTTTCCAGATTTGAAGACAAAGCACTAAATATATCTTGGCCTTTGTTTGTTTCGGGCAGCTCTTTGCAACAGAAAAAGTTTTCTTGAATTTCATTATCATTTATAAAACTTACAAATGGTACAACATGACACTTATTGGTGAAATCTGTTGACTCATCAACCTGGATAGAGAAGGTGTTGTTTTTCAGTTTATCACACAAAACCTCTTCATCGTGTGACATGTCATCAATACGTTGACTTATGGTACTGTCTGAGAGTGAAATCTTTTCAATTTCTCGTACTGCATCTTGTCCTAACATTTTACCTGCTATAATTTTACATGCTGGCATTATTAGTTTCTCACCAACTGTGTGACTTTTCCTTTTCTGGGTAATAAGTTCTGTGTCTAAATAACTTGCTTTCTGAATCTTTTTACTGACTGACTTTATTAACAAAAGCTTTACTTTGTTTTGAGATTCCAATAGCTGTTTAAAATAATCGGCACTTTTATGTGTATTATGGCTGTGATTTGTAGTTAAATGTCTTCAATTTTGCTGAATCTATTGCTGCTTTGGACTGTCAGACATGTCTGGAAAACACGGGTTAATAATATATAAAAAGAACAGCATGATAGATAACTAAACGAGAAAACAGTAAAAAATACAAAAACTTCACAATACAATTCACTTCACAATACAATTCACTACACAATCCACCTTTTGCAACATTTACAAGAGCAAAGCAGCAGGCCAGCAACTGAGTAGCAGCATGTAAAAATTCCTTCTTTAGAATGAAAATTTCCCTCCAATTCTCTACTTACACCAGTAGTTTGCGAGTTTGTTGCTCCCATAAGTCATACGGTGGCACGTAAGTGGAAGTTAGGGTAATTTGGGAGGGAGGGGCTGACATCACAGCTCAAGTTTGGGAGTCCATTCAATGCTTGAAAACACACTTCATGTTCCTCATCAGATTGTCATGTGTGAAAATCCCATGAGATCAGCAATTCCTGAGATACACAAACACTCTGTCTCTCACCAACAATCATTCCATGGTCAAAGTCACTTAGATCACATTTCTTCTCCAATCTGATGTTTGGTTTGAATATCAACTAAACCGCTTGACTATGTCTATATGCTTTTATGCACTGAGTTGCTGCTGCATAATTGGCTGATTCGATATTTGCATTAACGAACAGGTATACAGGTGTACCTAATAAAGTGCCCACTGAGTGTTAATTGGCCAAAAAGAGTAACTGTTACTCTTCCTACAGATGCTAACTACCCTACTGTACAGTATCGTGCAAACTACTTCTATTGTTTCAAATTTGTTGAGCTGCGTTAACATTTTATTGATTGCTTGAAATGTGTTAATGCTATACCAATCCACTTGTAGGATTTCCTGTAAATATAGATATGTAGGTGGATACAATGGATGTTATAATAACAAATATTTTTTATCGTTAAACAGGAGCAAAAACAAACGTACGGGATTATAGTGGACGATTTGCGTCTCACTATCTAAAGGACAATGATGACTCTACTGATGGCTCTAATGTGTCTTCAAGTAAGCTTTCCTTGTACTAATGTACTGATTATTTACTAAATCCTATGTGTTTGCTGATTGACTTCTTTGTTTTTGAAAACACGATAGCAAAACGTTGAACACAAAGAAAATTATTTTACATTTCATTACAGACAGACAGACATACTTTATTGATCCTGAGGGAAATTGGGTTTTGTTACAGTCGCACCAACCAAGAATAGTGTAGAGATATAGCAATATAAAACCATAAATAATTAAGTAATAATAATAATTAACATTCTAAAACACAGAATAGTGATACAAAACTGTTCATTATCTGCTACACAGTACAATAAGGGTAGAACTGGTTGTCTGGAAACTATTGGAATCCGTGATTAAAGTCAAGGTAGCAGTACAGTTAGAATAGGCAGCCATTATAAGAAGTTTTGACAAATCTGACTATTTCAATGTAACCAATTATCCCAGAAATGAGCAATTATCCTCAACTTCCAGGCCACATTTTTTCCACCAGTTGTGCAATGGCACAACAGATGGTGCTGCTGCCTCTTGGTTCCACCAGTCAGAGTCGTTCCTGACCTTGGGTATTTGTGTGGAGTTTGTGGGTTTTCTCCAGGTTTTCTGGTATGTTATATCCTTGGAGTGTGGAAAGGTGATTGGACAGCAGAAATTAACCTTAGTATGGTGGTTAGTGGACGATTTTGGTGTGGGCTGGAGAAAGGAAAAGATAGTTTGATGGCCAGTGAAGGGAAAAAGGTGACATGGAAATAGGTTGAGGATTGGGATGTGTATGAATACTCAAAGATTTTTTCTGTTTCCTGTGTCATAACATAATCCAATAAATTTATTATCTGATTATGGAAACCTGCTATGTGTAAATTGTCTGTTGTAACTGCCTACATTAAAATCATGGTTATTAGTTGTTATAAAGTGTCCAAGATTGCATAATCAAAAGGTTACAGTTGCTCAAAAATAGAACTGAAAATAAAATACATGAGTACTCACCAAATCAGGATACTGTAATGAAGTTAATACTTAAAATTGTTGAATTTTTTAGCAGAACTGAAAGATCCATGAACTGTTTTCTTTCTCCAGTGATGCTAAGTGATTGATTTCCAGTTTTTAGGTGCAAGTCTATCTTCATTTATGCAGCTTCTCCAAACAAGAACAGGATATCCTGTTGTCAATATTTGTCCATCAGATAATATAAGCAAAAAAAAATTAAGTTTATGTTTGTGGGAGCTTGTATACGTTTTTGCCGTGTTTCTCCGAGGACTGTAACGAGCTCAGGGACACAGGGTTATGAAAGGCACTATATAAATAGATTTTTAATAAATATTTTTTTGTTTTATCTGCAAACACTTGCCAAGTTATAGTTTTTTCATCAAAATGATTAGCTTGTTTGTAGTGTGGTTAACTTTAAGTATGCTTTGTAGCATTGGAGCTTACTAAAATAAATAGTAGTAATAAAGCTTTTTCTAATTGTAATTCACTTTATCCCATTGATAATTAATTCCACTGGATCATTATTGTTTCCAGTAAAAATTTAGTGATATGCTGATGTAGAATGTTTTAGGCATGTTACTTTGACAGATGTAAATGCATGATTTTGTCAAGAGCCTTTGCTTGTAAATTCCTGCACCAGCGTGAACTGCTCTTTATCTTTCCTCTTCATACTGAGATACCACATTCAAATAACTGTATTTGATAAAATAACTATTCTTTGCCATCTTCCATGGCAGTTTAATGAAAGCATTTAACAGATGAAAACAAGTTAATTTAAAAAGTTTAGATAACTCTCCTACTTGTAATTTTAAGTCACTTCACTTTAATAACTAAAGGATTAATTTTCCTTTTGAAAACAGTGTCATGTGTCCCATAATTAATCTGAGTCACTCCAGAATTTGATTGCAGAGCTGATCAACAACTGAATCCACAAGAACTACCTCTGAACAAAGGATTCATTTTCAAAAGAAAGAAAACTGTATAAACTTGATTTACAAAGTGTTTAGTACTGTTATTGTTCTCGTGAGCCAGTGTGATTGTGTTATCTGTAATTGATTTTCAATTAACTACAGTGAATTTGGTTTTCTTGGCAATAGATCTTTATTTCTGTTTTAAGATTTCCAGCAGTGTCGGGGAGAGCGGCGGAACCGGAAGCTTGCTGGACTCTTCCTGCCGAAGAGTCATGGAAGCAGTAAAAAGAATTGGAGTTCAGTAGAGAACTTGACAACTGATGACAAAGATAGTTCGATATTCCTATCTGTACCGACGTCGTACAAAGCTGTTCGCAAGTTCTCCAGATAGGACACTTAAATAAGGAAGAAATTGTAATTTGGATAAGTTACAGCCTTTTGTTTTAAGCAAGCTGCAAGCATATAGTTTTTAAGGGGAATCTTCCTTACTTATTATTTTAAACCATTTTATATAGTCTGTTCATGTTTGGTTCTCTATTTCCCATTCCACTTACTGCAAGTCTAGGAATGGAAAATCCTTTCTTGACTTCAAGTGTCCATGCATATGAAAATCATTGGGGTGGGGTTTGTTCAGGCTCTCTGCCTGGCTCTAATGTTTCATCTTTCATTTGAGATGTGCGTGTTCGGGCCTCAATGTGGGTAAACATGTGGGTTTTGGTGCCCAAGGATAGTCATCCATGTAACAAAATAAAATCAGTAACATCCCAACTAATGTTGACGTGACGGTTGGAAGAGGCGATAGGTGTTGACACCATCCTTACATAATTCTGCTATCCTCATGATTCCCAGTGGCTAGTAATGGTTATCTTTGAATTTTGTGGTTTGGTTCCATTGTGCAGATTTCCAGTACCAACACACTGTTCATTGCATTTGTGCCACGTATGATCGGGGGTCACGAGGGAAGTACTAGAAAGATACAAGTATGCTTGGGAGAATATCTTTGAGTAAAATCAGGGACTCTAGGAAGTGAAGCTATCTGAAGTAAAACTAGGAAGAAAAATCAATATATTCCTGTTGTTGTACTCAAGAAAATTTGTAACTCTATATACAGAGTTGTAGTTAATCCAAATCAAGATTAATAAACCGTAAATGTCAACAGTATGATAAGAGGGTTCAATTTGTAAGATACCTATTTAATTAAGTGTAATGTGTTTAAGCTTGTCTGAAAACAGACATGAAGCAATGTTGTAAAGACTATTGCACCAGTTGCTCATAAAATAAATTTGCCAGGAAATTGAGAGAAACTGTCCTTTTGTAGGGCATCTTATAGTTTCCCTAAGCAGTTCTGCAATAGCACATGATTTTAACTAAGTTTTACTTTTGTATAGCTATAAATATCATCTATGATTTACACCTATTACTTCATGTTAAGCCTTGAGATTCGGGTTTCCTATGATCTACAGTGCAAAGACCAGATTCATGCTGATTCCAGTATGATTAACCTTTATTAAGTCACTTGAACCTGTACAATCTGTGCAGTATGCCAGGCTGTTTAGTTACTTGGCTTCACTTCAGAATAGGTTCTAAAATCTTACTGCAGTAATTCTACATGAAGCTATTTTTCAGTGGTATAAAGTCAGAGATCGTGTAACTGCAGCTTCAGAATAATGAGTAAGAAACCTTTTAGCACAACTCTGATCTTCAATTATACATTTCCCTATATGTAGTGTTTAAGTGTGTATAAGGACTTGAAATACATCAATTATTTATTTGTTAGCTATGACCCAGTGCCACAATAGTACGATTGCAGTATTATTACAGGTTTACAATATTAACTACAAAGAGGGTATTAAGATCAATGAGAAGTATTGTTTGAAACAATTAGTTACATGTCCTGGAGATTAAAATACCTCTTAAACTTTTTATTTCATTGTATTACACTGACCCATGCTGACCAAAATAATCTTGAAGTTTATGCCTGAATTATTTTGTCACTAATAGACTGTAGTGTGTAGATGTGCTGAGCTGGGTTGGTCTAAAGTTCAAATAAGCTGCTAACAAGCAGCTGTTTTATGGAAAATACCCACATAAATTAAGTGCCAGATGACTGAAGCATTTTAGATTCCCATGGCTGTGTGTGAGTTGCAACTTTTGAGATTTCATGGGTTAATAGGAAAATCGCACAATATGTAGAGTTCAGATTGTTAAGAACAACTTGATTCATAAAGTGCTAAGTAGCAAGCTCAGCACAACAAAATAGTACTCTGATTTTGCCAAAATGTCTTCCATGCATTACAAAACATGTAGATTAATTAGTTGTAAGTTAATTCAAAATATGCCAGTTTTAATGAATTTAAATTTCCTGAAACAGTGTCCTGAATGTTGAGGCCTTTGTACATGACAGTGTAATATAGAAAAAACATTTCTACTTGAAATGTTGATATCCCTCAGCAACTTCTCCAGCTCCTCTCACTTTTTTCAAAATAAGAGTGTACCATGGGCACTCACATGGGCCCCAGCAATTCCTGCCTTTTTGTCACTATATTGTCGATTGCATTGGTGCCGTTTCCTGCACTCATGCTCTCTTTAGAAATCTACTGACTCTTACTCTTGACTCTATCTCTTCGCATCCTGTCATTCGTAAAAATTCTATTCCCTTCACTCAGTTTCTCGGTCTCCACCACACCAGTTCTCAGGATGAGGCTTTCCATTCGACAACATCTGAGATGTCATTTTTTTCAAAGAATGTGTTTTCCCCTTCCACCACCATCAATGCTGCTTTCGCCTGCATCTCTTCCATTTCTTTTACACCCATCCTTCTGCCATCATAACAAGGATAGAGTTCCCCCTGTTGTTGTCTTCCACACTAAGAGCATCTGTATCCAGCACATCATTTTCCATATTTTCCACCATTTCCAACAGGATCCTACCACAGAGCACATCTTTCCTGCCTTCCCTTGCTCTATGTGACTCATGTCCACTCATCCCACTTGACCCTACACCACCTCCCTCGCCAACACTCAGAACCGCAGAAGTCCTTCCAGGTCAGGCGCCACTTTACCTGTGAGTCTTTTGGGGTCATCTGTTGTATCAGGTGCACCCAGTCTGGCGGCCTCTACATCGGCAACACCTGATGTGGATTTGTCAAGCACCTTTGCTCTGTCTGTCATAAAAGGCAGGATCTCCCAGTGGTCACCCATTTCATTTCAACTTTCCATTCCCATTCTGACATGTCTTTCCATGACTTAATGCCGTGATGAAGCCATGCTCAGGTTAGAGGAGTAACGCCTCATACTCTGTCTGGGTAGCCTCCAACCTGATGATATGAACATCAATTTTTCCAACTTCCAGTCTTCCCAACTTCTTGCCTCTACTCTATTTCTATTCCCCATTCTGGTACCCTCTCACCCCTTCTCACCACCCATCACCTCCCTCTGGCTCCCATCCTTCCCCTTCTTCCATGGTCCAGTGTCCTCTCCTATCAAATTCATACCTATCCCCTTCCAGCTTTAACTTCTCCTACCTTCCCCCTAACTTGGTCTCAGCAATCACTTGCCAGCTTGTACTCCTGCCTTTCCAGTCTTGATGAAAAATCTCAGACTGTGTGTGTGTGTCTCTAAATCTCCAGCACCTTCAGAATCCCTTGTATTTCTGTTTCTACTTGGTAATTTTCAGAAGACTTCCGTGAACAAACAACTATCTGTTACATTTTATAAAGAAAAAATCAATTTCTTGGCAACAGCCAACTACTCAAGTCAAAGTGACATCTTAATTCAAAGATATTTGTGCTTTGGAATCCTCAAGTGACCCTCGCTCTGGCTAATCTAACCCTCAAGGTGGTTGGATTAGCCAAACTAAAAAATGTCTAATTAAAAATAAACAGCAGGTGGGAAATGTAAAAGAGAAGTAAAATCATGCATATTGCTACGCACATCTGACAGTACTCTGAAGGAGACAGGATATAACAATTTGTGGGAAGTAAGGCTGGTCAGCTGCTGGCTCTAAAGTCTTTACTTAGTGCTGTTTTCTTTAATGTTAATAGCAGAGATTTATGGAATTCTATATGGTCTCCAAAGACCTGAAATGTGTACTCTATTATCAGTCTCAAATCCTTTGGAAGACCTGGTATAGATTAAGCAGCTTACATGATGATTTTATCCAGAGTTTGAAGCTCATTATGCCTTTACTGGATAAATTATGTGATGTGAAAGGTCAGAAATCTTTTTGTTCACAAAGTACAAGAAGCAGCAGCTTCGGTGGATAAAGCCTTGATAATTCAGAACCTGAGGAAGAATTTTTTTAGCCTGAGGTTGGTGAATCTGTGAAATCTATTGCTGCAGATGGCTGTGGAGACCAAGTTATTGGGTATACTTAAAGCAGAGGTTGATAGGTTCTTGTTAATCAGGGTGTCAAAGGTTACAAGGAGAATAGGTTTGAGAGATTAATAAATTAGCCGCAATGGAATGGTGAAGCAGGCTTGATTGGCCAAATGGCCTAATTCTGTCCCATGTCTTATGGAGTTTTTTTCTGCATACCTATTATAGAAATTCTAAGTTATTGCAGTTTTCATTCCTCAGAATAAAAATGTTGAAGCAATAGTGAATACTGTATAATTCCACTAAAATGTTGTAAGAGGATGCAAAAGCAATGCAGTGTTTTAAAGTATGAATGATGGAACAAAATAATTAGACACAATTTCCAAAGATTGAAACGTATAAAATGAAGAGAGCCCAGGTGTCAAATGAAATGTGATACAAAACTATTTTACAGAAATGTTACAAGACTGTACATTCTCTGCCAGAGTTTATTCAAGCAGGAAGCAAATCAGTGCTTTAGAATAGATATAAATGTTCAAATAAAGGAATAAGGAATACTGTAGTTAAAACACATGACGTGAATACCATTGTTTATCTCTCTCACAGATTCTGTGAGAAATTAATTACTGATGAACTATTTCAAATACAGTTTAAATTATCATGTAATGTATATGTCATCAAATCTGTATTAAATACAGAGTACCATATACATCGGCGGAAGAATACATTGGGTTTCATGTTTCCTTAATAAATGCAAATGGAAAGTCCACAGTGAACAAGCAGTCTGCTTCTCCACAGAAAATAAATTTGCCTCATTGACAGCACATCTTTAAACATGGTATATAGTTACCCAATCTGTGTAATTCTAAACTATGAATTCCAGTATTGGAACATGATACAATTGAATACAAGAACTACTTTGTGGATGACTGTTAAGAGCAGATTGAAACTTGCAAATTTCAGTGGTAGGTGAATACTAGGAAATGATTGTCAGGAATCACTCTGTGGTAAGTTGGTTGAAAACTGAGCTCTTGCAGCAGAGGAAGCCCATCAACTCATTGTGTCAGTACCAACTTTGGAAATATTCAGTTAGTCTCATTCCCCTATTTTCCTCATTTTTCAGATGTGTTTATTATTCTTAGAAATTTAATAATGCATCTGCTTCTATCTTAAAGCAATGTACATAAAAGCCTAGCTACATAAAATTGTATTTGGATCAAGCATTTACTTGAGAGCTTGTTGAAAAGATAATGGCTCTACTGTTCAATCTATGGTTACTGAAATTTTTCTTTCTCAGCTTGTACTGTATGTTGACTCCAAGCAGAGACAGATGGATGTTCAACAAGCTTTACAAGGCTGCACTTTTCTCTTTGGTTCATCTGTATTTTATGTTGTTGCTCTGCATTTTGTTTTTTAAACACAATAGCTTACTATAATGTCCACAGATAATTGCTTGTAACTTGATATTTATGTTGCCAAACTTAAATAAAGTGACAGTTGCATCTTCAAATGTGTTTTTATTTAATCTGGGCAAAATACTTTTGGATTACTGCCACCTTCATATGTACATTAAAAGATGCACTGAAATGTGTCAAATCAAATCAGTAAGGATTGTACCGAGCACAATCTCACAAGTCTCGCTACGTTTCTGACACCAACATAGTATGCGCACAACTCTCTAACCCTAACCATGGGAGGAAACCAGAGTCTGTCTGTCTGTCTAGGTACCATATCTGATTAGGACGTTGGTGACCATGGTTTTCCATACATATCTATCCCTCAATGACAATGATGACTTCCATTTCCTCAATGTGTAGCCACCTGGCTAGGCTTTTGATGTACATAAGCTGAGGTCTTCCTCTAGATTTGCTCCCCTCGATCTTTCCAGAGAATATGAGTTTTCTAGTTCATTTTTCCGCATGATGTGTCCTAGGACTCTGAGTTGTCTTTCTCTTATTGTTGGTATGAGTGATCTAACTGCTTGGGCTCTTCAGAGAACTTCTTCATTTAATGTGTGTGTGGTCCATGATATTTTTAACATTCTCTTGCAGAATCATAATTCAGCTGCTTCCAGTCTCTGTTCCATTGCTGGAGATATGACCCAGCATTCACTTCCAAAAGTCAGGATAGAATAAATGTAGCACTGCAGTATTCTGTTTTTAGTGTACATGCTCACCTTTCTGTCTGTTAATATGGTCTTCATTTTCTGGAAAGCTTCTTTCACCATTGTTATTCTGTATTTGATATCTGTGTCACATCTGCCATCACTTGTTACTAGGCTGCCAAGATATCTGAATTTGTTGACTTGTTTGACATTTGTATTTCTGATCTTGATCACACATTGTGGGATGTTTGTCTTTCTGAAGATGACCATGCTTTCTGTCTTCTTGGTGTTGGTGGAGAGGCCTCTGCGATTACTTTCTGCTGGCACTATAGTGAGTAGTTCTTGAAGTTTTGTTTCTGAGTCAGCTGTTAGTACGATGTCATCAGCATTTCTGACATTATTTATATTATGGCCTCCAATTGTGAATCCTTTGATGTCTTTGATACTTCTCAAGATATTCTCACTATACAGGTTGAATAAGTCGGGTGAAAAGACACAGTCTTGCCTGACTCCTCTCATGATATTCACATACTCACTCACTTCTTCTCCTATTCTGATGGATGCTGTCTGGTCCCAGTATAAGTTTCTTAAGAAACATATATCCTTTTCCACCTATGTCAAGATCTTGAAGCATTTCCAGAAGATCTTGGTGTCTGATAGTGTCAAAAGCTTTTGTATGATAGATGAAACATAGGTATATGTCTTTTTGTACCTGGATGGCTTGGTCACAGATCATCTGTAGCATGGAAATTGCATTTCTGGTTCCAGTGTTCAGGGATTGAAATGCTACAAACCCATAACCCTGGAACAAAGTTGATGCACAGTAAGATTAATGAACTAACGGGGAAATTACAAACAGTGGGAATTAAATCCTGATCAGTGATTGCTGGTGATTTAAAAACGCTGTGGTAACTGCTACACTATCATGTCATGGGGAAAGTTACCTTCAGTGTCAGAATTACTTGAGGGGTCCTGAGTGAGGCACGGTGCTGATACAGTTGGAAAGTACTTGGAGCAGGGAGAAGGAGTGATAGAGGGTGGGGAGGCTTCTCCCACTCAGATGTTGCACTGCCTACAGAAGTAGCAATTGCACAGCTTATCCAGGGAGGAGCCCATGTCTATTTGCATGGAAGAAGCTCCATCAACCTACAGATTCATACTCCACCTGACCCATGAAAGTACGTTTTGCAGTACTACACTGGATTAAGTGTGCTTGACAACCTGTGTGAAGCAGTACCTGGGCTGTAAGGGAGGATATAAAGGAACTGGACAGGGCACAAAATTGATTTATTAGAGTGCAAAATTCCAGAAACAAGATTAGAACAGAGAAACTGGGATTGTCTCCTTTAAAAAGGATGTGGAGTAGTGATCTGTAAAAGGTGTAGAAGATGAGGCCTGGTTTAGAGATCCTCGGACCTGGAAGGGCAAAGAGGGTGTGTGGCAAACAGTAATTTTGTGCAAGTGATACAAGGGAGAAGTAGGTGAAAGAAAGCCCTTTACACTGAAAGAAATAACAACTTTATTTATTTAGCAATACAGAGTGGAGCAGGCTCTATAGGCCCTCTGAGCACACCACCCCAGTGACATTCGACAAAACTGATTAACCCTAACTTAATCACAGGACAATTTACAATGACAAATTAACCTACCCGGTACATGAATGTGGGAGGAAACTGAAGAAAACCCACACATTCCATGGGGTGAACATATAGACACTTGTTTCAGAATGGTGTCAGAACCAAAATCCAGAACATCCCAAATGTAATAGCATTGCACTCTCTGCTATGCTAGCACAGTGCCCAGAAGACCTTCAACAAGGTGTCACACATGAGGCTGCTGAGTAAGATAAGAGCCCATAGTATTACAGGAAAGATACTGGAATGGATAGAAAATTGGATGACTGGCAGGAGGCAAAGAGCAGAAATGAAGGGCTAATGTTAGCTGGTGGTGCTCTGTAGGGGTCTGCTTTTCATGTTATATGTCAATGATCTGGATAATGAAATTGATGGCTTTTTGGCCAAGTACGCAGGCAATATAAATAGGTGATGGAGCAGATTGTGTTAATGAAGCAAGAAGTCAGCAGAGGGCATTAGGCAAATGGACAAAGAAGTGGCAGATGGAGTAGTGTAGGGAAGTATATGATCATGCACTTTGATAAGGAATAAAGGTGTAGACTATTTTATAAACTGGGAGCAGATTCAGAAATCAGAGGTGCAAATGGACTTGAAAGTACTAGTGTATGTTTCACTAAAAGTTAACTTGGATGTTGAGTTGGTAGTAAGGAAGGCAAATGCGATGTTAACCTTCATTTCAAGAGGAGAGAATATGAAAGCAAGGATGTAATGCTGAAGCTTTAAAACGCTTTATAATTCAGACAATACTTGAAGTCTCATAAGCAGTTTTGGGCCTTTGCATGATACAAATTTAAAGTATCGCAGCTGTAATATAGGAAAAATGCCAGCCAGTTTGTGACAAGGAAAATCTCTCAAAAAGATGTGCTGAAATTGGAAAGGGTCCGGATGAGGCTTACGAGAATTATTCCAGTAATAAATGGGTTGAAGTATGAGGAGTATTTGATGACTCCAGGGCTGTACTCACTGGAGTTTAGAAGAATGAAGAGGGATATCATTGAAACTTATTGAATATTGAAAGGTCTAGAGAGAGTGTTTCCTATAAGTGGGGAAGACCAGGGGGTATTGAATTTGTGGAGTTCATTGCCACAGATGACTTGGCTATAGAGGCCAAGTTAGTGGGTACATTTAAAACGGAAGTTGACAGGGTCTGATTAGTAAGGGCATGAAAGGTTACAGGAAGAAGGCAGAAGAATGAGGTTGAAGAGGATTATAACTTAGCCATGATCAAATGGCAGAGGAGACTTGATGGGCTAAGTAGACTAATTCTGCTCCTATGTCTTATGGTCTAATCGAGAATGTATGGTGAATGCTGAATCAATCACAGTTTTCGTATGGACAGTTAATGAAAAATAATTTGCAGGTTGAGGGATGAACATTGTGTTGGTGATTGGGTAAGGAGGGAGTAAATCTAAAGGTGTAAATAGCAATTTGGAAGGAAGGATAACAAAAGTGACAGTGGTTTATCTGTGGTCAGAATATTAGGAAGAAATTGAATAGAGGGAAAGCAATGTGATCATTTAATGGGGCTGTCACAAAGCAAGTTCACAAGTTTCTCTTTTTTGCCCCACAGATGTATCCTGACTTTGCGCTGAATCAGTTCAACAATGAAAATGTAATATGGCTGGCAGATGGCGCAAAATTAAACACGCTCTGAAAATGATTACTAGCAGAGCTACTCCTGAGCTCCCCTGATGGCTCAGCAAGTGAGTCTGAGATCAGAACAATAGGGGAATCTCTGATCCTTGGTCTGTGGTGAGTTAGCTGATATTAATTGAGCCATAGGAGAGCTGCAGTAACTTTAGTGCTACTTCAGAGTGGGATGGAGATGTCAGCCAAGGTGCCCACTCCTCATTGCTATCCAATGACTCCTTCTGGAAGCAGGAGAAAGATGATGTTGGGTTAGGTCAGCCTCAAGTTCTGTTGAAGTGCCCCATGCAGTCACATAACCTGTCAATGCTGTCAGTTACTGTTTAGAGATGCACATCAATAATAAACCAATATAAGTTGATACTTCCAAAAAGAGGGAGAAGTGACTTGGAAGGGAAAACAGACTTGTTACAATAAATACTAGCCAATTTGTTTTTAACCATTATAAGCTGAAGAATTATTTTGCGACAGTACAGAAATGTCTAGGTTTTGCCTTTGGACTTTGAAGTAAACCTGGCCACAACCTAAAGCAAAAGGTGATAAGGAGACTAAGAGAACGAGCATAACATTTATTTGGGAGAGGAAGAGGAACAGTGGAAAATACAATTAAAATTTGCATTTTTTGTGATATAAGGCATTTAGTAAATGACTATTGAAATAAAAGTAGTGAGATGCATCACCAACAAATTAATTTAACAGACAAATTTCAGTGCTGACTGTACCATGAATAATAAGGCTGGAATTACACTGTATTCTTGCAGACCAATTCTCCTTGGTACTTTAGTCAATCCTTATCTCTCAATCTAACCAGTTAGATGGTCATGATCATATTACTCTGAGAGACTTTCCTCAACACAAACTGGCCATAATTTTTCCTATATTTCAGCTACAATTATACTTTAAACTTGTATTCATGCAAAGTTTCACACCAATTTTGGAGAGAATCATGAACTTTTGACACATTTGTCCTACCTTCTAATTGGGCAGTAGACAACAATAATCATAATTCACTAAACTGCGTAAGCACAGATTTGTCGGAAGTGGCTTATAATTATTCAGCAACAAACAATGTAAGCTTTGTGGTTTAGGGACCACCCTTTGTTGTAGTCCCTCATGTCAATCTCCCGATGAGGTGGCTACAACTCAATTTGTCAGCCCAGTTAAAGTCAATACCCCCCCCTCCCAACACACACTCACACAAAATCACTTCCTCTCATAAAGCTGATTTCCCATACTGTGAAGCCTTTTGGTGGTGAGAGATCAGATATAATTATTTGGCAGGAATAGTAGTGCATCTCTTCCATCTGCGCTGCCTTTCTCTGCTGGATTAAGCTTCAGACAGGTGGACTCATGATTTTCACAGCAGTTTGTCAATTGGTGCATAATCAAGCCAGAATTCAACCGTACGCTCAGTGGCCACTTTATTAGGTGCCTCGTGTACCCAATAAAGTGGTTACTGATTGTATGTCTGTGGCCGCCTGCTGTTGTAGCCCATCCACTTCAATGTTTGTTGTGTTGTGTGTTCAGAGATGCTCTTCTGCACACCACTGTTGTAACATGTATTCATTTGAGTTACTGGCGCCTTCCTGTCAGCGTGAACCAGTCTGGCCATTCTCCTCTGGACTCTCTCATTAACAAAGTGCTTCACCATAGAATTGCCCTTCACCGGATGTGTTTTTTTGTGTTTTTCATACCATTCTCTGTGAACTCTAGAGGCTGTTGTGCATGAAAATCCCAGGAGGTCACATTTTCTGAGATACTCAAACCTAGAACCAACAATTAGTCCTTGGTCAAAGTCACTTAGATCACATTTCTTTCACATTCTCATGTTTGGTCTGAACAACAACTGAATCTCTTGACCATGTCTGCATGCTTTAATACACTAAGTTGTTGCCTCATGATTGGCTGATTAGATATTTGCATTAACAAATACGTGTACCTAAAAAAAAAAACACTGATTGTATACCTGGCACGCTGTACACTAAATTATTCAAGTCAATTGTGGACCAATGAGATTTCTCTTTATTTTAATCAGTTATTCACTTAAATGAATAAATGATTAAAATAAAATGTTTGACTATAACACTTCCATGTATAAATCCACTTATTCTTTCCTAATGTTTCAATACTTGCCTAAGTACTACAGTGTTGACACAAATTGGAATATCAGTTTTATTTGCCACATACATTTACAGGTATTAGGTTATTAATGTGGTGTGTTAGCACTACGTACAGCAAAAAACAACATTCAACAATTACAAAGAATAAAGTTAGAAGTACAGGTATGGAATAAAATGTGCATAAATACATAAGTACCAGCATGAGTTTATTCTTTGAAGTGTATTGCTAAAGCAGAGGTGTTCAGGGTATTTTTATTATTTGTCTAAAATGTGGATCTGTTGGTTTGCCAAGATATTCCTGTGTTTGGTGTTAATCCCAGATGCAAATCAGCCAATCATGTGGTGAGAACGATACTTTGAGCAGGGTTACACACACACACCAGGGATCAGAATAGGAATTGCAGGATTCCCAGTAGGACCAAGCTCTAGGATGATATGTGTCAGAGGGAAGATCTTGTACCTTGAGAAAGGTAGGAAGTGGGACAAGATGGTCAGGGCCAGTGTTAAAGGAAATGCTGGAGCTGTCTCCTCCCAGCTTGAAGATGCCCACATTCTGACTCATTGCCAAAGGAAAACTTATGCGCCTGCACAAGTAAAGACAAATGGACACACGTGACCACCCACACCACCAGCAGCTCCTCAGGAACCCAGTCACTCAAATGGTTATTCTTACTATTGTTAAAATGAGTACTCCTTCGTAATAATGATCAGAGAGGCACAGAGAGAATCTGTATTTACTGACGAGTACCTTTATTGTCTTAACTAACAAATTCATACATAAGTACCTGTGTGCACACCCACCAGGTTTCCCTGACTCTCCTGAAGAGTCAAAGAATGCAAAAGTTAATACCCAAGCACAGGAGACTACACTAGCCAAGCATTCCTTGCAGTCCCAATCCATTTTCCACTTGTTCCACAGTGGGTCGCTCATACTTGTACCAGTGATGGTTAATCTCAGGAGTTATCACTGCTTTGCATTTAAAGCCTCTTCTTTGATATTCTTTCTTTACCAGTTCAAATATTGCATCAGTGTCTGGCTATGGGTCACCCAACTGACCTGTAACACCTTCCCATTGGATGTAGTCCAAGGGCTACACAACTTCATGCCTTGTGTGTCTGCTTTTGTTCTCTTCAATTCTGGTTCAAACCAGGCCAGTCAGACACTGTGCTGAGATAATGGGATTACCTTTGCAAACCTGTCATTGTGCATTATACACAGTTTATCTGAGAATGACCTCAGGTTTAGCAGGTCAATACAGAAGCTCCCTGGGTCCACATTCAATTGCTCTGATTAGATTATCCCAGAGCAAGAATCAGTTCTCAAACAATTCACAAGATGGAGGTTACAGAACTGCTTCACAAAATGGCAGCCTCCATTCCTTAAAGCACATGGCAAGAACAAAGACAGTTAGTTTATCTACTTCCACTCTCCTTGATTCATTTTAATTCACTGATTTGAAGACTGTAGTTCTTTCTGGCCAACACCAGACAGCTACCCACACGCCAGGATTGACATTCAGCTCCCTCCGCTCTTTCTCAATGCCAGAGCATGGGAGCAACCTGAAAGATCACATGGAGCTGGTGTTCGAAATGATGGGGGACCGGTCAAAACTGATCAACTTGAGCATGAGATTGGCAGAGCATTTATATTCGTACGTAGATAATGAGATTACCAGAAAACTACATTTTGATGACTGAACGAAACTTATGATCCTTGGATGTCATCACTACTGCATTCTATATCTCTACTTCTAGGCTTTGTCTGCAATCCCCTGTTACCATGTTAGGATAAACCACTTTCCCATTTACTGGTTAATAGTCCTCACTATTCTTTCTTCTACAATAGACCCCCTCTAGGCTCATAGTCTAAAATGACCAACAGGGCCCAACTATTAGATTCCTAAGAGCATCCTTATTTGGATTCCAAAATCACAATGCCCCTGATGCTGATGCTTTACCTGCCATTGTAGTTCACACACTAAAATAATAACAGTCATTAAAACAAGCAGCTGTACAACAGTGAAAATAAGAGTCATAAGTCGTGTCCTGTGGTGGATTTGTACAAACCAAAATGTTCCAAAATGAGGGGTTTTCCAGATCCACCTTGGCTCCATTCTCCATCCCATTTCTTAATGACTTCCTTATCCTCTCAGATAATCATTTCTGAATCAACAGTATAGTATGTAACAGTATAGTATACATTGCAACTACCCCTTGTAATATGCCCTTGTAATGTGGTGCAATGTAGTCGATGTCATTCACCAAAGTATACTTTAGAAAAATTTCATTATTAATTGCCAATACGGACAGGGAACAGTTATCATATGTAATAAAATCACAGTCCTTCAGTCTTCTGCATTCAACCCCTATGGACATGCCCAATGATTCTCCTTTTGATGATATACTAGAGAGAGTACAGAGGAGATTTGCTAGAATGTTACCTGGGTTTCAGCGCCTAAGTTACAGAGAAAGGTTGAACAAGTTAGGTCTTTATTCTTTGGAGTATAGATGGTTGAGGGGAGACTTGATAGAGGTATTTAAAATTATGAGGGGGATAGATAGAGTTGATGTGGATAGGTTTTTTCCATTGAGAGTAGGGGAATTAAGAATTGAGAATTAAGGGGCAAAAGTCCAGGGCTAACATGAGGGGGAGCTTCTTTACTCAGAGAGTGATAGCTGTGTGGACCGAGTTCCAGTAGAAGTGGTAACGGCAGGTTTGATTTTGTCATTTTTAAAAAATTGGATAGGTATACGGACAGGAAAGGAATGGAGGGTTATGGGCTGAGTGCAGGTAGGTGGGACTAGGTGAGAGTAAGTGTTCGGCACGGACTAAAAGGGCCGAGATGGCCTGTTTCCGTGCTGTAATTGTTATATGTTATATTGCATCACGTTTACTCCCCTCCCCCACCTTCTTGGAATTGTGTAACTTGATTGTGTAGGCCGGTGGGTTGCTCAGAGATACCCAAGTTCCCTCTTGGTATTTTCCAACATTATGCATGCTCATAAGACAGTATGTCTGCTTGTCACTGTGTTGGGGAATGTGGAGACTGCTGCAACGTACAATGGGCTCATCTCATTTTTGCAGCCTCCCAGGATATGATTAGTCAGAGTGAGATCTCAAATGTAGCGGACAGGGGCACCTTCACCCACCCATTCTTTCTAGCCTGATATCCAGTCTGGGACTCTGTGGCCTTCTAACTGCAGAATGTTTGTCCTGACAACAGGCAAAAGCCAGGCAGCATATGCTGCATTTTATCATAGTGTTGGGTGTAATTGTTCAAGTTATCAATAACTTCATTAGTTATATCCTTTAATGGCTGCAATAACTGGAGACTCCACTTCTGTCCCTTGCATCCCTTTTCTACTAGCTCGTCCAAAATCACCATAATTTTGTTTTATAATCCCCTTTAACTTCCACCGGAGTGAACTGGCTTGCCTATTTATTTCTGCTATATCTAAAGTATTGACTGTGGAATATCCTGCTCCTAACAACTCTTATCAAGCCCCTTTTCCTTCTTGCCTTTCTGTCCTAAGCTCATATGAGTAACTTGACTATGAAGTAGGAAAAGACAATTCCTACTGCCAGTTAGTGGGGGGAAGTGGCACTAAGGTAAAGGGTCAACCACAATCTTATTGAATAGTGGAGTATGTGCAAGATCCACTGCTGCCATTCTAGTGTTTGTATGTAGTTCTGAGTGCAAGCTGAAATTCTGGACGAGGGGTAGAAGGTGGGAATATGAGGAAAGTAATGAAAGAAATCTGCAATCTGAAATACTCGTAATGGTTATCATTGTTGTATGTACTGAGATGGAGTGAAAAACATTTGCTTGCATGCCATGCGTTATACCGTACATTATACCAGATCATACCGTACGTTATTACACAGAGAGACTTACTTACAAACGTATTTAGAGACACAGCATGATAACAGGCCTTCTGGCCCAATTAGCCCAATTACACCCTGTGAACAATTAACCCATACAACTTCAGACTGTGGGAGGAAACTGGAGCACCCAGAGAAAACCCACGTGGCCACAGGGAGAATGTACAAATTCCTTGGAGACAGCAGCAGAATTGAACCCAGGTGCCTGGAACTGTAATAGCATTACACTACACTATAGTGCTGCATGTGCAGACAGCAGGGTGGGCAAACTTCCTGTGGACACAACACCTGACCTCCACTGACATAGAATACTGCTAGGCCTTCTCCAGCCAGAATGTGACTAGCCTCCAGAGGCAGAATGGAGATATTCCACCGTGGAATGCTGTTGGAAGCCCCTCACAAGGGAATGCTGAGGAAGGAATGGTGCTTTGTGTTGTGTACTTAATATTTCAGTAATATTGTAAAGATATTGTTTAGTTAATCATTCTTTGTTATTTACATGATGCACTGCAGATTATATGTAAAAGTATGGAATGGTATACGTCATCATGCCACCATATCATAAGTGCATGCCTTGCCAAAGGTTAAAACAAACAGTACGCATTTGTCCCAGTGTCCCCTTGTTTTTCTTTATGCTTTTGAGTTAAAAAGCATGAGTGGTGCTGAGTAAGTTTTAAATGAACCCAAGACAACTACCTACTTCCTGAACTGCAGTGAGAAATTTAACTTTTAAAAAAAGAGTAGCAAGATGTTTGAGGTTTTTTTTAAGAAAAGGCAGGAAGGCAATAAGTTCATGGATTAATAAATGGTAAATATAAGATAATAATAATCATAAATTTAAAAAGAGCAGAAATGGCTGGCTACATTGGAAAGATAGACATGCTCAATTACACCAGAAACAACATCATATTGTATACTAAATGGATATTGCATGCTAACTGGATTGAACAATATTTTGATGCGAGTGAAATAACAAGTGCCAGTTTTGCTGAGCGCATTGGGTGAAAAGACAAACTTTGCTTTGAAGTTTAACTACTCCAATCAAACCAGCCAAAATTGGCTTTGCTGATATTGTGAAAGTAATGCAGGAATATTTAGAACTGAAACCAGTGTTGATTGCAGAATGCTTTAGGTTTCATAAGCTGAATCAAAACGAAGGGGAGCCCATTTCAGCATATGTGGTTGAATTGAAGAAATTGTCCAAGCAGTGTTGGGCTTAATGATGCACTGAGAGCTCGGTTAGTTTGTGGAATCTACAAGAAAGCATTCAAAAATGACTTCTAACTGAAGCACAACTCTTATTTAAAAGAGCAGTTGAAATTGTTGTATCTATGAAAACGGTAGCCAGAGGCGCAGTTGTGTTCTGGTCAGGAATGAAAGTGTGAACAAAATTGCAATGTCTAGAAAGAAAGCAGCCTGGCCAAACAAATTGTTTTACCATTGTGGCAGAGGCTCACATACACCAGACCAATGCAGGTGCAAAGGTGCAACTTGCAGGAAATGCAATAAAGTTAGACACATAAAGAGTATGTCAGGCAGACAAAAATAAACGGACTGCACAGGGAAGAGAAAAAGAAAAAAAGTCAACTTGCAGCTTCTAAAAGAGTACTAATCTGCACGCTGTTGCTGAAAATTCTAATAATGATGAGAGTGACACTGGACTGGATAGCCTTGAGATTTACAATGTGAAAGCTAACAATAGGCAAGCAATATAGCTTACTCCAGAAGTGAACAGCAAATTAATAAAAATGGAATCAGACTTCAGCTCGGCTGTTACTCACAAAATGAGTTTGAACGGCATTTCAAAGATACTGAACTGAAGCCTACAGATATCCAATTAAGAACTTACACTGGAGAAAAGATCACTTCAGTGGAATGAAATACAACAACCAACAAGCCACACTGGGCTTGTATGTGGTGAAAACAGGAGAACCAGTATTATTGGAACTGAGTGATTGAAACCCTCAGGAAAGACCCAGCCACCATTTGCATGCCACATACCCTACTATAGGATCAACTAAAAGGACATTAAGAAAGGTACTGGATGATGTCCAGCAGTATGGCGTTGGAAAACTCAGACAGATCAGAAGTAAGATAGTGTTAAATGAAATAAAGTAACCAGTGAGCCAGATTGCAAGGAGGCTGAATAATTGTTTTCCAAGGTTGAGTGGAGCTCATGGGTATTGCCAGTTGTCTCAGTAGCCAAGAGGAACGGGTCTGTCAGGATCTGTGGTCATTTTAAGGAAGCCAGGTTGATACCCAGTACTGAAAGTAGATCAATACCCTCTGACCAGGATAGAAGATATCTTTGCAAAACTTTCTGGAGGTAGACTTAGCTGAGGCCTGCCTACATATAGAGATGGAAGAAGAGTCCATAGTTACTCTCACCATAAACAATCACAAAGGGTTTTATCGCTATAATAGGCTTATTGTTGGATGAGCCCCTGCAGTCTGGTAGAACACTTTGGACCTGGTGCTGCAAGGCTGCCCAGGCACTTGGTGCTACCTGGATGACATCATTGTTACTGGTAAGGATGACAAGAAGCATCTCCAAAATCTCAAGACAGTGTTAAAAAGATTAGAAGATTATGGGCTCAGAGCATGACATGACAAGTGTGAATTCTTTAAACAAAACATTGCTTACAGTGGTCACACGATTGACGCACAAGCATTACACAAATGTGCTGAAAATATTCAAGCAACTGGACAATCAGTCCTGTTTTATGGGCCATGTTCTAAATTGCTATTCCCTGATGCTGTAACTATTACCCCTCAGTTGAAATCCTTCCACTTGTGAAAGTTGACTGCTGTTTCCAATAACACTACGAAAGGTGAAAGGTTAATTGGTGAAAAGTTGTATCACTGAAAAGAAAATCATATGCTGCACGTGACTAAATACAATGCGACATACTACATTTTAGAACAAATTCATACTCCATTTTAATGAAATAAATGTTATTAGCTTAGTGGCCACTTTATTAGTTACACTTGTGGCACCGGTGTGCCTAATAAAGTGCTAGCCACCCAGTGCACAAAAACATGCAGACATGGTCAACAGGTTCAGGACCGAAAGTGGGTACTTGGAAAGATTAATGACAGAACCATTGCCCTATACTGTAGAGACTGCATCTGATGTCATCTGGAAGTAACATGTTGATCAGTTGAGGAGACTAGAGTCAATTGTTAGAGAAGAAAGGTGTCCAGAGCTGTCAGAACTACTTCCTGCCATCCCAGAGTCAACTCCTACAGCCAGCATGGAGGCTCCAGTATTTGAGATGGTTTCACAGCCACAAATCCCACCTGCCAAGCAGAGTGACCACCCCTGCTCCCTTGTCAGGAAAGACATTATACCATAAGAGTAAGAAATCCTCCACAGTGATTAAATCTTCAGGCCTGAAAGGCACAACTTAAAATTTACCCTGCTGTAGATGTGTATATAGTAGATATATTGTCTAGTCATCCATATATACAAAGTATATAAATGGATGACTAGAGAGCAATATGTTACATATCTGTGTTGTGTTGCAATCTATATTAAATTGGAGTTTACAGCTGAGCAGGGAAGAGTGTTGTGTATTTAATATCTCAGTAATATTTGAGTAATATTCTAAATATATTGTTTGATTAAGCATTCTTTGTTTATACATATTGCTTTGCAAGTTATAGGTAAAAGCATGTGAATGATATATGTCATCATGCCATCATGTCATAAATGCGTGCCTTGCTAAAAGCAAAAAAATGAAAGAGCATATGTTTGTCCCAGTCTCATTTTGTTTTTTTTAATTAGTTTTATGTCTTAGAGTTACAAAGCATAACACTTTGCCTTCCCTCAAAGTGTATTTCTATGAGAGTTGTTTAGAAATTATGAAATCTGAAATTAATACTTAAAGTAATGAATAAATTGTAGTAACTAGAAATAATGAAAATGTTTTTTAAAAATTAAAAAATCTGTCTTTCTTTTTGCATCGTCATCTGTAGAGCTAGAATTGCCACTGAGAACAGTAGGATCTTAGTTCCTAAAAATAAGAGATTTTGCAGATGCTGAAAATTTTGAGTAACATACACACAAAATGCTGGAAGAACTCAACAGGTCAGGCAGCATCTGTGAATGGGAATAAACAGTTGAACAAACTCATAAAGGTCCTGATGAAGGCTCACGGCCAGAAAGTCAACTCTTTATTCCTCTCCTGCCTTGCTGAGTTCTTCCAGCATTTTGTCAGTCTCCGATCCTACCTCTGAGAGGTGATTCTGCTGGGTATTACAACTTGACCGGCCAATGGTTCCCAGAGACTATATAGCTGCACAGGTTTATGACAGGCTCAATCTGCCGGAAGATCCTAACTACAGGTGAGTGACCTCAGTTTGTCCATTTCCGTCTGGGCCCACTTTGCACAACTTGGATTGTGTAGCTCAGTGACTGGAGATATGTACCCGCCAAAAAGTGAAAATACTGAATGTTATGTTGAGCTGAGAGTTGGCCCACATTGTAGCACACAAGAAAATGAGAGCTAGGAATAAGCTATCTGACCAATCAGTCCTGCCCTGCCATTGAATAAGATCAACACTGTCTCTGAATCTTCCTCTATGCCAGATTCCCAGTGGACCTCAATTCCATGATCACTATAACATCTTCTATTTTCACCTTAAGTACTTCCCATGTTCCATCTTCCATGGTCTTATGGAGTTGAACTTGCCAAAGTTTCACAAATCTTTGAGTAGAGAAATTTCTACACATCTGTTTTGACCTTTGATGCAATAGGGACATTTAAGAGGCTCTTAGATAGGCATATAGATATAAGAAAAATAGAGGGTTATGGTCTGTGTAGGAGGGAAGGGTTAGATAGATCATTGAGTAGTTTTATATAGGTTAGCACTACATTGTGGACTGAAGAGCCCTTACTGTTTTATGGGCCATGTTCTAAATTGCTATTCCCTGATGTTGTAACTATTACCCCTCAGTTGAAATCCTTCCTCTTGTGAAAGTTGACTGCTGTTTCCAATAACACTACGAAAGGTGAAAGGTTAATTGGTGAAAAGTTTTATAACTGAAAAGAAAATCATATGCTGCACGTGACTAAATACAATGCGACATACTACATTTTAGAACAATTTCATACTCCATTTTAATGAAATAAAAGGTATTAGCTTAGTGGTGACTTTATTAGTTACACTGGTGGCACCGGTGTGCCTAATAAAGTGGTAGCCACTCAGTGCACAAAAGCACGCAGATATGGTTAACGGGTTCAATTGCAGTTCAGACCAGACATCAGAATGGGAAAGAAATGTGACCTAAGTGACTTTGACCATCGACTGTGGACTGACTGCTGGTGCCAGTTGGGGTGGTTTGAGTATTACAGAAACCACTGATCTTCTGGGATTTTTACGCACAGCTGTCTCTAGAATTTACAGAGAATGGTGCAAAAATCATAAACTCTCCAGTGAGTGGCAGTTCATTGGGCATAAATGCCTTGCTAATGAGAGATGTCAGGATAATGGCCACAAACACAAGAAAATCTGCGGATGCTGGAAATCCAAGCAACACAAAATGCTGGAGGAATTCAACAGGCCCGCCAGCACCTATGGGAAAAGAGTAAACAGTCAATGTTTTGCGTTGAGGCCCTTCATCAAGATGGCCAGGATAATGACCAGACTGGTTCAAGCAGACAGGAGGGCAACAGTAACTCAAATACCGACGCATTACTCAGTGGGAAGTTAGAGGACTGGGAAGCTTTTAAAAGAAGCCAATTAAAATAGAAACCATAAAGAGAGAAAAGAAGAAATATGAAGTCAAGCTAGGCAATAATATAAAAGAGAATACCAAAGGACTTTACAGATATACTAAAAGAGAGGCAAGAGTGGATATTAGACCACTGGAAAATGACATTGAAGAGATAGTAAAGGGGAACAAAGAAATGGTGGACAAGCTGAATAATTATTTTGTGTCAGTCTTCACTGTGGAAGCCACTAGCAGTGTGCCAGAAATCTGAGTGTGTCAGGGCCAGAAGCAAGAGTAGTTGTTATCATGTAACACACAGATTAGTGTTAACACACACAAAATGCTGGTGGAACACAGCAGGCCAGGCAGCATCTATAAGGAGAAGCACTGTCGATGTTTCGGGCCGAGACCCTTTGTCAGGACTAACTGAAAAGAAAGATAGTAAGAGATTTAAAAGTAGAAGGGGAAGGGGAAAATGGAAAATGATAGGAGAAGAACGGAGTGGGTGGGGTGAAGCTGAGAGCTGGAAAGGTGATTGGCAAAAGTGATACAGAGCTGGAGAAGGGAAAGGATCATGGGACGGGAGGCCTCAGGAGAAAGAAAGGGGGAGGGGGGGAGCACCAGAGGGAGATGGAGAACAGGCAGAGTGATGGGCAGAGAGAGAGAGAAAAAAATAAACAACTAAATATGTCAGGGATGTGGTAAGAAGGGGAGGAGGGGCATTAACGGAAGTTAGAGAAGTCAATGTTCATGCCATCAGGTTGGAGGCTACCCAGCCGGTATATAAGGTATTGTTCTTCCAACCTGAGTGTGGCTTCATCTTGACAGTAGAGGAAGCCATGGATAGACATATCAGAATGGGAATAGGATGTGGAATTAAAATGTGTGGCCACTGGGAGATCCTGCTTTCTCTGGTGGACCGAGCATAGGTGTTCAGCAAAACGGTCTCCCAGTCTGCGTCGGGTCTCCCCAATATATGAAAGGCCACACCAGGAACATCAGACACAGTATACCACACCAGCTGACTCACAGGTGAAGTGTCGCCGCACCTGGAAGGACTGTCTGGGGCCCTGAATGGTGGTGAGGGAGGAAGTGTAAGGGCAGGTGTAGCACTTGTTCCGTTTACAAGGATAAATGCCAGGAGGGAGATCGGTGGGAAGGGATGGGATGGACAAGTGGACAAGAGAGCGATCATGAAAGACAAGGTGCTTGGGATGTTGGAAGTTCCGATTGTAGATCACCTGAACCAAACTGACTGCACCCCAGAGCTCTGAAAGAGGTGTCTGAAGAGATTATAGTAATGATCTTTCAAGAATCACTAGATTCTGAGGTGGTTCCTGAGCAATGGAAAATTGCAACTGTCACTCCACTCTTTAAGAAGGGAGAGAGGCAGAAGAAGGGAATTTTAGACTAGTTAGCCTTACTTCAGTGATTGGGAAGATGTTGGAGTCAATTATTAAGGATGAGGTTTCTGGGTACTTGGAGGCACATGATAAGATAAGCTAAAATCAGCATGGTTTTCTTAAGGAGAAGTCTTGTCTAACAAATTTGTTGGAATTCTTTGAGGAAATAACCAGCAGGATAGATAAAGGAGAGTCATTTGATGTTTACTTGAGTTTTCAGAAAGTTTTTGACAAGGTGCTACATATGAGACTGCTTAACAAGATAAGACTGTATGACAGGAAAATTACTAGCATGGATAGAAGATTGGCAGGAGACAGAGTGGGATTAAGAGGGCCTTTCTGTGCTTGGCTAATGGTGTTCCACAGGGGTCAGTGTTGGGACCACTTCTTTATACATTATTTGTCAATAACTTGGATGAAGGAATCGATGGCTTTGTGGCCAGGTTTGCAGATGACATGAAGGTAGGTGGAGGGGCAGATAGTGTTGAGGAAGCAGGGAGTCTGGTGAAGGACCAGATTTACAGTACCCATAAAAAGTACTCACCCCCTTGGAAGATTTCATGTTTTATTGTTTTACAACATTGAATCACCATGGATTTAATTTGGCTTGTTCAAGACACCCGTCAAGACAGTATTCAGTAGATGCACCTTTGGCAACAATTACAGCCTTGAGTCTGTATCAGTGTTGTGACAATTTTTCCTCATTCTTCTTTATAAAACTGCTCAATCTCTGTAAGATTACATGGGGATCGTGAGTGAACAGGGCTTTTCAAGTCTGGCCATAAATTCTCAATTGGATTGAGGTCTGGACTCTGACTTGGCCACTCCAAGGCAGTAACTTTGTTGTTTTTAAGCCATTCCAGTGTAGCTTTGGCTTTATACTTGGGGTCATTATCTTGCTGGAAAACAAATCTTCTCTTAAGTCGCAGTTTCCTTGCAAAATGCTTCACGTTTTCCTCCAAGATTTCCCTGTATTTTGCTGTATTCATTTTACCCTCTATCTTCACAAGCCTTCCATGCTAATGTAGTGAAACATCCCCACAGCATGATGCTTCATGGTAGGGACGGTGTATTTTTGACAAAGTGCTATGTTTGGCTTACGCCAATCATAGCATTTAGTCTGATGGCCAAAAAGCTGAATTTTGTTTTCATCAGACCATAGAACCTTCCTCTAGCTGACTTCTGGCAAACTCTAGCCAAGATTTCATGCAAGGTTTTTTCAACAGTGTATTTCTCTTTGCCATACTCCGGGCAACAGCTGTTGTATGTGCAGTCTCGCGCATCTCAGCTACTGAAGCTTGTAACTCGTCCAGAGCTGGCATAGGCCTCTTAGTGGCCTCCCTCACTAGTCCCCTTCCTGCACAGTTACTCAGTTTTTGAGGACGGCCTGCTCTAGACAGACTTACAGCTGTGCCATATTCTTTCAATTACTTGATGATTGACTTAACTGTACACCTGACTTGTGCTTTTCAATAACCTTTTCGTGGAGTTGCTTGGAGTGTTCATTTGTCTGCATGGTGTAGTTTTTGCCAAGACACTGACTCACCACAGCTGGACCTTCCAGATCCAGGTGTATTTTTACTGCGATCAATTGAATCACTGTGACTACACACGATGACTTCTAAAACCAATAGGCTACACCAGTGATGGTTTGGTGTGTCATCTTAAGTGGGGGGGAGGGTGGTGAATACTCATGCGATCAATTATATTGTGTTTTATATTTGTAATTAATTTAGATCACTTTGTAGTAATCTGTTTTTCCTGCTGTCTTTTCCTGTTGATCAGTGTCAATAAAACGCCAAATTAAATTCACTGAAAGCTTCCCGCAGGAGCGGGTGGTGAATGGGTGAATACTTTTTGGAGGCACTGTTTATCAATATATTTTGACCCCAGTGTCTTGAAAACCAAGGGACTTGGTGACTTAGATTTTTAATGCTATTTTTACATTTTTTGGGATATGCCAAACCAAGTGTAGTAACTGTCCTAATTTTGACAGGTGTTGATCTGTAACTCTCCACAAAATCTCAAAGAGCCATGAAATCATAATCAGACAGCGTGTTTTGATCTTCGTTTGTCGAGACAGCGGAAAACCTGCCTTTTTGTCAGAGAGAACAGACGGCATGTTCCTTCTCCTCAGGCTTGGATGGCAAAGCCTCAGTTTAACACCATTCCAAATGCGGCTCCTCAGAGACTACAGCGACTGCTCAGTGCTGGAACGTAGCATCAGGTCACAGCATCACAGTATATGCAGGAGCCTGAAACCCACACTCAATGCTTTTAGAACAGCTTCTATCCCTCTGCCACCAGATTTCCAAACAGCCCGTGAACCTCTGAACAGAAGAGATTCTGCAGGTGCAGGAAATCCAGAGCAACACATGAAATGCTGGAGGAACTCTGCAGGTCAGGTGGCATCTATAGAGGTGAATAAACCCTTAATGTTTTGGGACAAGATCCCTTCCTTTCTTTCCACACGAGTGGATATTCATCCATTTGCTTTCTCTGCCCTCTTCAAGAAACAGCAAACTTTACACAATTCCATTTATCACTAAAAAAACAAATTCCTGTTGCAGTCACTTTTGAGATTCTAATAAGTGACAATCTCACCCCCTAATGATCGGTTCCACCTGCCACCCTCCCCCAAATCTCTTTGGAAGAGGACAGCATAGTGCTGGCATAACCTGCAGCAGCGTACTTCTGAAATCAGCCCCTGATGTAGTAACTGGTAAACCCAGGAAAAGTAACTCAGATGTGTGGCCCCTGACGACAGAGGCACAGGTTTAACCGATGACACTGACTGGGATTACAGTTCTAAAGGCCTCTCGTTACTGCCCCATCTATGAGCCTGAACGTGCTGACCACAGAAGGAAAGAGAATATTGGCCTGGTACAGAGTCTAGTCTCTTCTGGATGTCACTGAGAGCAGAAATGATAGCTGGTAATCTTGGTCCAAGCCACAGAAACCAACTGCAACATCATAACACTTGGTCCTGGCTGAGATCAGATCTCTCACACAGAGTGAGGATTAAACGTGGGTGTCTCTGGCTTGCAAAGCTCACCATGAGTCCAGTCACTGCTTTTAATCACCCAACAATGGGATGTGTGGCTTTTATGTTTTAAGATGCCTCATGTTGTACAATGTAAGCATTTAAAATGTTAGTTTATTTATCCGCTTCCCTCTTCCCCGTTAGAAATTAAATTATATTCATAGAAGGGGTTCTGTAAAGATTAATAATGCCAGTTGGAATACCTGCAGCTATTATAATGCAAAAGAATCAAAGATCAAGGATCAACTTTATTCACCATATATGTGCATTACTTATGATACATTGGGCATTTGTTGTGCTGTGTCAGGGTGCAACACGCAAGAGAAAACAATATTCCGCTATTAAAAAGAATAAAGAATTTTATATACAAATAAATCAATTAATAAAGTTAGAGGTTAAAGGACAGATATGGAATAAAATGTGTATAAATAAATATCAACATGTATTTGGAATGTAAACAGCATTTTAAGAAGTGATTTAAAGTGTCCACTGTGTTGTAAACGGGGTAATGGGTAGAATAGTAATTATTACATTGATATTATGTGTCAAAACCTAAAACTTCCCAATATCTGCTGAAGTTGGGATTTTTTCACTATTTCCCAAGCTGTGTCAAATTTTATATGCTAATAGTCCTCTGAAGTATCTTGAGATATTTTACTCTGTTAGAGTGGCTGCATAATCCAGGATGTTGCTAAAAAGATGATCAGAGCGTCTCACTGGAGTCGGTGGGACGGGATACTTTTTCATACTTAGTGACATGAAGAAGGTCTGTCCTGTGCAGTTTTCCCAAACCAGTTCCGGAATGCTGATGTAAGTGTTTACAAGGTGGAAGACCACTAAACAACTGATTCAGGGTTAACTAGTAAGAAGTGTCTTTTACACACACCAGCAGCATTGAAGAGATCAGATCAGTGGATAGCTGTGCCACTAGCACAGTCCTTCATCTCCTTACCCCAATAATCTGACTTTACAAAGTTCCTTTGATCTACAAAGCCCAGTGTAAATCAGTTTGAGGTACACAGATGGAGTAAATATGGAGATTAACTGTTCTCCATACGGCTTTAGCGGCTAATGCCTGATTAGTACAGAATGGGCCCAGTTGCTTCAGTGTCAGGTATCAGAGCTGAGCAGCCCAGAAGGGGGTAAGATGAAGGCAGTTTCTGTAACAGATACTTATTTTGACCCAGTTCTCTGAAGAGATTATAGGCCCAGGATGGCACATTAGCCCTAATCCAAAACTTCTGTGCTGTCCCTTCAATGCATTCAGACCCCACTGCTGTTGACCGCAGAACAAATGGGGAGTTGGGGCTCGCTGCTGGGGAGCCCAAGGTGTCACGCTGTGGCAAGAAGAAAGCAAGCTCACTGTGTGAGGCTGGAAGAGCGCAAACTGCTGTGTAAATGCCTGATCCTTTAGCTCAGAAGATTAGACCCTCATTGTTTTACAGTGGCTGCACATTCTATTGAACAACTGAGTATTGTGTAGAGTGCAGCTCAGACTGAGATTACAGCTCCCTTTGTTGTTCTGAACACTCAGTCTATCTCTCGTACTGTGTTTTCCCTAAAACTCTTCATGAATGTCAGCAGCTCGCTCTTGAGGTGAAATTGTAGCAGGAAAGTTTCCATGAAGTTTTGAATTCTAAAATTTAAAAAATCCCAAAAATAATGAATTCAAAATGTGGCAATTACAAAAAATTTGCTTCTAGCGCTTATGCAAATTTTCCTAATTGTTACAGCACCCAGAGTCTGTTTGCTAATGTAGCCTTCCACTGCCCAAGTCCTTTAAAAGGACAATTCAGATAGAGGAGGGAATCACCTCTCCTAGAGCAGAATGTGGATATTAACTGAACTTGGGGAACACTTAGCAAAATAAAAGACACTCATTAATTTTGCACTTCAGTGTAAACTCACCGTGTCCAGGAACATTGTACAATAAATGGAGTCCATTTGAATTTGAAAGGTCTCGGCCTGAAAGATCAATTGTTTATTCCTCTCCATAGATGCTGGCTGATCTGCTGAGTTCCTCCAGCATTTTCTGTGTATTACTCTGGATTTCCAGCATCTACAGAATACTCCACCCTACCAGGGATAGGGTTCCTCTTGTCCTCACCTAACACCCCACCATCCTCCGCGTCCAGCACGTAATTCTCCAAAATTTCCACCACCTCCAACGGGATCCCACCACCAAGGACATCTTTCCCTCCCCCCAACTTTCTGCTTTCCATAGGGATCGCTCCCTATACAACGGCCTCGTCCAATCATCCCTCCCCACTGATCTTCCTCCTGCCACTTATCCTTGCAAGCGGAACAAGTGCTACACCTGCCCCTACACCTCCTACCTCACTACCATTCAGGGCCCCAAACAGTCATTCCACGAGAGGCGACCCTTCACCTGTGAGTCTGTTGGGCTCACATACTGTGTTTGGTGCTCCCAGTGTGGCCTCCTGTATATCAGTGACACCTGACGTAGATTGGGAGATCGCTTCACCAAGCACCTATTTACTCTGTCTGCCAGAAGAAGCGGGATCTCCCAGTGGTCACCCATTTTAATTCCACTTCCCATCCCCATTCTGATATGTCTATCTATGGCCTCCTCTACTGTCGTGATGAGGTCACACTTAGTTTGGAGGAACAACAACTTACATTCTGTCTGGGTACCCTCCAACCTGATGGCAAGAACATTGATTTTTCAAACTTCTGGTAATGCCCCCCAACCCCTTCACTATTTCCCATCCCCTTTCCCTCCATCACCTTATTTCCTTGCCCGCCTCCCTTTGGTGCTCCTCCTCCACTTTTCTTTCTTCTATGGCCCTCTGTCTCTTTCACCAATCAACTTCCCAGTTCTTTTCTTCACCCCTCCTGCTCTTGATCTCACCTGTCATCTTGTGTTTCTCTCTCCCCTCCCCCCACCTTTTATATGTACTCCTCAGTATTTTTTTTCCAGTCCTGCTGAAGGGGTTTTGGCCCAAAATGTCAACTGTTTACTCTTTTCCACAGATGCTGCCTGGCCTGCTGACTTCCCTCAGCATTGTGTGTGTGTCTGCTGAATCCGTAGAGTTTATAATGTCACCATTGTTCACTAACTGAATGAAAAGTTTTCCTTTTCTCATTTCTTTAAAAGCAGTGAATGACTCAGTAAAGAGGTGAGTTCTGGAGACGTCGAATGCCCTCCATTACATTTCCTCAGGAGTGAAGTTGGATAGTTGGGCACTGATAGACAATTTTGACGTGGAATGCTTCACAAATAAGTCCAATCCTGGGATCAGTTGTATAAGTGGACAATAATAGAATCCCAAAACTACAATTTTTGCTAATCAGACCACTCAGAGGTGGCCTGACTTGCTGAGTTCTGTGTGTGTTACTGAGGATTTCCAGCATCTGCAGAATCTCTTGTACCTATCTATACTAATTCTGTGTGACCACATTAGATCTGCTTCCCTCTATGCTTTTCCTATCCAAATCCCTCTTAGTAAACCTTGATTGAAACCTCATTTCCTTTTCCCATCTATTCCTGGTAACCCTTTCACTGCCCCAAAGCAGCCTGCTGAGTTCAGAAGCTCTATTGCTTCGGCTCAGATTAGCTAAGTGCCAAGATTTTAGAATCAGACCACAGGAAATTCTTAGCTCTTAGGTGGTCTATGAAGCCTTAAACAACTTGACTTGTATTCCTTGGCATTATCCTATCAGTTGATTTTTCCTGGGACTAGCACGTAAGTACAATCACAAAGAAGACACAACAGACCCTCTATTTTCTTAGATGTTTGAGCAGATTTGGAAACGATCACAAGCTTCTGCAGATGTACAGTGGAGAGTATCCTGAGTGGTTGCATGATGGCCTGGTATGGAAACACCAATGCCCAAGGATGGAAAAGCCAACAAAAACCTGGTGGATACAGCCCAGTGCACCTCAGGCAAAGCCCTCCTCACTACTGAGCACATCCACTAGGAGCCCTGTCACAAGAAAACAGTAGCATCAAAGACCTCAACAATCCAGTCCATGTTCTCTTCTCCCTGCTACCGTTGGGAAGGAGGTACAGTCCAGGTCCCACACCACCAAGTTCAGGAACAGTCGATAACCTTCAACCATCAGCCTCCTGAATCAGTGTGAATAACTTCATCTCTGAACTGATTCTACAATTTATGGACTCTCTTTCAAAGACTCTACAGCTCATTTTCAGAATTACTGGTTTACTTTTTTTGTATTTGCACTGTTTGTCCTCTTTTGCACATGGTTGTCAGTCTTTGTAGTTTTTCACTGATTCCATTGTATTTCTTTATTCTATTGTGAATGACTGCAAGAAAATGAAACTCAGGGTACTACGGTACATAGTGACATATACATTGACGATAAATTTACTGTACTTAAACTACTTCCATTTTGAGTTGCTTTGTTATGAAGTAGACACAGGAATTCATAAAGGCCTTAAAGTAAGAGAGAACCTTCAGTCAGCAACAGCAACCTGGGCTTCTGATGCACTGCTGGAAAAGCACTGAATGTTCGGCAGAAGCGAGCAGCCACTGGACAGAGTCTGATTTGTGGGTTAGTCGATGCTTCTGAGGAAGTTAATCATGAGAAGGGTTTACAACAAGCAGAGATGTGGCAAAGGCTGGGGTCATTAGGTTTTGGAGTCCCTTGGTGCAGGAGAAGGCTGAAAACTGGCAGAGAGACAGTTTGAAATGCAGCCAGACTGAAGTCCCAGCTGGTTGCATCACAGCTTGCTACAGAAACACCAATTTCCAAGAAAAGACGTAATAGATCAGTGGTTCCCAATTTGGGGTGACCGCACCCCCCGGGAGTGTGAGATGGTATTTCAGGGGGTGCGACAAAGAGTGTCCTTGAGTGACAAGTCACGAGTCATCACTCAGCCAGCTGCCAGTGTGCCTTGAGAAGTGGTAGTAACGTTTGTCCCAGGCACACTTCAATCTCCCGCTGCCTGAGTCGCGAGAGATGTAAACTCATTCCTGTCTCCCGCTGCACGAGTCAGCGTTTAGGATTCTCATCAGCGTTACCTGGGAAGTTACACCTCAGAGTTGAGGAGTCTCATCAATTTACTGTTTACAATTTTTTCTGAATAAATTAGAATCCAATTGCTCAAGTTATATTTGCATTTTATGCACTGAGTTAAAAGCTTATTTTTTTAAGTTCAGTTTGTTCTCCGGCAGTATTATGTGTGGTTCAATAATTAGAAATTAGACTTCTTCATCTTCAAATGTGATATTACTTTTGTAGGGGGTGCGAACATTAATCAAACATTTTCTAGGGGTGTGGGGCATAGAAAAGGTTGGGAACCACTGTAACAGATACTGCCTAATCCATTAGAGAAAAACCCTCCCCAGCGTGGAGCAAATCTACAAGGAATGCTTCCACAAGAGAGCAGCCTCATCCCCACCATCATCAAGAGAAAAAGGTACAGGAGCCTTAGGTCCCACACCACCGGGAACAGTTATTACCCATTGGGTTTTGGAACCAGTGTGGATAACTTCACCTCAGTACTGATTCTACAACCTATTGTCTCACTTTCAAGAACTACAACTCATGTTCCTAAATTATTTATTTATCATTGTCATTATTTTTCAGTCTGCACAGTTTGTCTTTTTATACCCATTGGTTGTTGGTCCGTCATTGCATGAAGTTTCTCATCAATTCTGTTGTATTTCTCTGTTCTACTGGGAATGCCTGCAAGAAAATGAATCTCAGGGTGATATAAGGTGATGCACATATATGTACTTTGATAATTGAACTTGAACTTTGAACTGTAGAGGGGAGAGTGAAATATGTTGTTTTGTATGCCATGCATGAAGATTATTTCATCACATCAATGCATGGAGGTAGTACCGAAAGCAGAATACAGTTACAGAGAAAGCTCATTGCACACAGGTAATAAGGTAAAAGATCATAATGAGGTAGATTGTGGGTTCAAGAGTCGATCTGTCAAACCAGGAATATTTGAATAGTCTTTTAACAGCAGATGGGAGCTGTCATTGAGACTAGTGACACATCCTTTTAGACTTCTGTTACTTCTGTCCAATGGGAGGGAAGAGAAGAGAGATTAAAATGCTCCATCCCAAGCTGGGAAGTGTAGATATGATAGGAAGTGGGTGAGGGATGTGGCTGGGGAGCAAGGAGCAGGTCTAGCCTATATATTAAGGAGGAGAGATGTTGTAGTTCTCCCTCCTTCCCCCCACAACATCCACCACCTCCCCCCAACTGTGAGCTCACCAAGGGGATGCAGTCTCAGGACATCTCTGACAGCAGGCAGTGAGATGAAGTTCAGGACAGATATTTCCGAGCTGAGCCCAGAGAGCCAGGATCATCATAAAGCCTCTCTCTGTCCACAACATCCCAACACAATGCGAAGACAGCTAACATTGGAAATTACTGTATCTACGGAAATACATCTCTGGTTAGACCGTCATCTGCCTGCCACGGTACAAAGGGAAGGTGGGACAGACGGAATGAAGAGGGTGTTGGGGGGTTTGTGGGGCAGGCTGGGACAGGAGGTGTCAGAGATATGGAAGGGCGAAGCTCGGCAGGGTGGAGAGTGATGACTCCATCATTTCCTCCCACTGGAACCAGACGTCAGACACATCATCCTCTCTCATGAGGTTGTGCTGTTGGAATGAGAGTAGATATGATCAAAAAGTAAGACACTCTCAGGATCATACACAGAGTGAACTTCCTCCACGTCGTTGCATCACACACTCCTGGGTTCATACACAATGAAGGTCCCTTCAAACGTCTCAGCACAATTCCTGGAGCCAGGCACAGAGTGAAGCTCGATTTGTTTCTGTCCCACTGTGGAGGAACGCAGCATCTATCATAGACCACCACCATCCAGGCTATGTTCTCTTCTCACTGCTGCCATCAGGAAGGAGATACAACAGCCTTAGATCCCACACCACAGTTATTAACCTTCAACTATCAGGCTTTGAACCAGTGTGGATAACTTCACTCAACTCAACGCTAAACTGATTTCTGCAAGTTATGTGTGTTTGGAATGGCTTTATCTATTAAGTGAGTTATTCCTGCTTGTTTATCCTGTATCATTATATCCAGACCATTATTATGGATTGTCCTATCTGTAATAATGTATCAGTCATGATATGATTTGTGGTATTCAGACTCTAAAACTGTATCAGGCTTATATTTATTGTAAGGTGTGATTTACTTTATGAGTTTGTATTTTAAAGCAAGATCTTGATGAGTGATGTTTACTACTGATTGTGCCTGTGCACGTAATCAGATTGTGTTAAACTGCTACAGGTTCCTGTAACGTAATCTATTTCTGGTTTTCCTTGGCATTTTCTACATTTATCATCTTTGAATTTGTTGGCCTTTTGATAATTTTTATGTTACTCACCTAGTCCTGTTTTGCCACAGGGAACCCTTCTGTTCCTGGGAGAAGGGCTCCAACTCTGAGCCAGGCATTCAAAGCTTCCTGGTTAACATCTAGTCTGTTCACATCATGGGGACGTCTTCCATGGAGGGTCATACTCTTCCATTGGTTAACGTTTTCTTCAATAGTGATAATGTCTTCATTTTTCCGGGTTGTGCTCTCGTTTAAGTTTAGTGGTGTATACTTCTTAACAGAATTGCATATACTTGCATGAAGTGCTGATTACTGTATTTTGATGAAAGTATATCTTTAGAAGTTTTATCTGACTGTAGTGTTGTTTGTCAATCTTTGTATATAGCTTTTCATTGTTTCTATTGTATTTCTTTGTTCTACCATAAATGCCTGCAAGAAAATGAATCTCAGAGTTATTTATACGTACATAATAAATTTGCTTTTTACTTTGGTATAAACATACTAACTGGGAATCCCATACTGTGAAAGGACTAGATGGGATAGAGTTTGTCAAATGTGTTCAGGAAAGTTTCCTTCATCAGACAGAGTCTGCTATTAGGGAATGAGACAGGGCAAGTGACAAAAGTTTGTGTAGGGAAGCACTTAGCATCCAGTGAGCACAAAGCATTATTTTCAAAATAAATACGCACAAAAAATGGTCTGTGGGTTGAGATTCAAAATTGGAGAAAGGCCAATTCTGATGGTATCAGAAGTGATCATGCAAGTTTCTAGCACTTGGTGAGTGGGAGGCTTCAAAAATGAAAGAGGTTTCATGGGTAGAGAAGGTCATAAAGAAAGCTTCTACCACATTGGTCTTCATAAATCATGTTCCAAAGCTCTCAATTTCCTCTTTTAATTCAGTGTGTTTCTTCAGTTTTTCACTTATCGAATTTTGAGTGAAAAAAAGCTTATACGTGCTTGTCAGAATAAAAGGTAAAGATAACAAATGGAGGGAACCTTGGTTTTCAAGAGATATTGAGGCCCTGGTTAAGAGAGAAAAAGGTGCACAGCAGGTAGGAACAAATGAGGTTCTTATGGCGTATAAAAAATGCCAAAGAACACTTAAGAAAGAAATCAGGAGGGCTAAAAGAAGGCATGAAATTGCTCTAGCAGTCAAGGTGAGGAGAATCCTAAGAGATTCTACAGATATGTTAGGAGCAAAAAGATTGCAAGGGGCAAAATTGGTTCTCTGCAAGACCAGAATGGTAATCAACATGTGGAGCCAAAACAGGTGGGGGATCTTAAATGAAATTTTTGCATCTGTATTTATTCAGGATATGGACACAGAGTCTATAGAGGTGAGGCAAAGTGACATCAACTTGATGGACTGTGTACAGATTACAGAGAAGGAGTTGTTTGCTATCCTGAGGCAAGTCAGGTTGGATAAATCCCCAAGGTCTTACAAGGTGTTCCCTCAAACCCAGTGGGAGGCCAGTGCAGAAATTGCCAGGGCCCTAGCAGAGGCATTTAAATCATCCTTAGTGAGAGTGGAGGTACCAGAGGATTGGAGGATAGTCAAAGTTGTTCCACTGTTTAAAAAGGACTGTAAGCATAAACCAGTGAGTCTGACATCAGTTGTGGGGATGTTATTGGAAGGTTCTAAGGAACTAGATATATAAATATTTGGATAGATATGGACTGATTAAGGATAGTCATCATGGCTTTGTGCATGGTAGTTTATGTCTAACCAATCTTATAGAATATTTTGAGGAGATTACCAGAAATGTGAATGTAGACGTTACCAACATGGACTTCAATTGGGCACTTGATAAGGTGTTGCACAGGAGGCTGGTCAAGAAGGTTCAGTCACTCGGCATTCAGAATGGGGTGGTAAACTGGATTAGACCATTGGCTTTGTGAAAAAAGCCAGAAAGTGGCAGTAGAGTGTTACCTCTCCGACTGGAGACCTGTGACTAGTGGTGTGCTGCAGGGATCAGTGCTGGGTCCTTTGTTGTTTGTCATCTATATCAATGATCTGGATGTTAATGTGGTTAACATTGATCAGTAAACTTTCAGATGTCAGCAAAATTGAGGGTATAATGGACAGTAGGGGAGGCTATCATGGCTTATAGAGGGATCTGCATCAGCTGGGAAAATGGGCTGAAAATGGCAGATTGAGTTAATACAGACAAGTGTGAAGTATTGCACTTTGGTAGGACCAGCTAGGGTAACTCCTACACAGTGAATGGTAGGGCACTGAGGAGTGTGATAATCTGTGAATACAGGTCCACAATTCATTGAAAGTTGTGTCACAGGTAGATAGAATTGTAAAGAAAGATTTTGCCACATTGGCCTTCATAAATCAATGTATTGAGGACAGGAGATGAGATGTTATGTTGAAGTTGTATAATAATGTTGGTGAGGTTTAATTTGGAGTATTGTGTGCAGTTTTGTCTCCTATCTACAGGAAGGATACAAATAAGGTTGAAAGGGTACAGAGAAAATTTACAAGGATATTGCCAGGTCTGCAGGACCTGAGTTATAAGAAAAAATTGAATAGGTTAGTATTGTATTCTCTAGAACATAGAAAAACAAAAGGAGAATTGAAACAGGTGCAGTATATAAAATTATGAGGGGTATAGATAGGGTAAATGCAAGCAGGCATTTTCCACTGAGGTTGGGTGAGACTAGAACTAGAGGTCATGGGTTAACGGAGAAAGGTGAGAAGTTTGAGGAAAACATAAGGAAAACATACTTCTCTATGACTCTATGAGGCTAAACAGGATCGTGATTCCATCAGTGGGTAACTGCAGTGTATCATGGGAAAATGGCTCTGTATTTGAATAGAAATGATCAAACTTCAAGTGGATTCTGTTGATTGCAAAATGTTCTGGGACACTGAGGACAATTTTTTTTTCAGAATGTGCAGGTGAAGATATTTTCCCCCTCCCTGTGTGTTTAAGTGCCAAACTCCACGTCAGGATAAATTTGCTCAAGGTGTACAAAGATCACTGCTAACTAAGTTGTGCTGGACTATCTATTTTGCATTACCTGAGTGGTGAAAAATGAACGTGGACACATGGACACAAAGGAACACAAAGTCTCTTGAGCCTGTTTTGCAATCCAAAGAAATTACACTGACATCTGGTCTGGAGCTGCATGTTAGCTTAACACTGTTACAGCACCAACGATCACCGATCGGGGTTCAAATCCTGCAGCCTTCCAGAGATGTATAGTTAACGTTGGTGAATTGTGGGATTGTGGGCATACCAGATGGGCAGCTGAAATATGGCGACAAATGCAGGATGCCCAGGATAATTGTCTTTGATTTGATTTAACAGAAACAATACATCTCACTGTCTGTTTTAATGTTTAGCTGTACATGTGACAAATAAAACTAATATTTATCATTTTATCTTTATCTTCTGCAAACCCACGTTTATTGCCAAGATGAGAGACCACAAGCCAGCTGAAATCAGAGGGAAAAAGGAGAGGAGGATTGAGTTGTTGTATTTCATGTTGTAACCAACAACCTGGTATAATCGACTATAGCTCAGCATTTAATACCATTATTCCCACAATCCTGATTGGGAAGTTGTAGAACCTGGGCCTCTGTACCTTCCTAACCTTGACTTCCTAACTGGAAGACCACTATCTGTGCGAACTAGTGATAACATACATCTCCTCCTTGCTGACGATCAACACTGGCACACCTCAGGGGTGTGTGCTTAGCCTACTGCTCTACTCTCTAAATACTCATGACTGTGTGGCTAGGCATAGCTCAAATACCAACAATAAATTTGCTGACGATACAACCATTTTTGGTAGAATCTTGGGTGGTGATGAGAGGGCGTACAGGAGTGAGATAATGCCAACTAGTGGAATGGTGGCCACAGCAACAACTTTGCACTCAGTGTCTGTAAGATGAAAGACCTAATTATGGACTTCAGGAAGGGTAAGACGAAGGAACACATATCGATCCTCATAGAGGGATCAGAAGTGGAGAGAGTGAGCAGCTTCAGGTTCCTGTGTGTCAAGATCTCTGAGAATCTAACCTGGTCCAAACATATCAATGTAGTTATAAAGAAGACAAGACAGCAGCTATACTTTATTAGGAGTTTGAGGAGATTTGTGCATGACAACAGATACACAGTGGAGAGCATTCTGACAGGCTGCATCTCTGTCTGGTATGGAGGGGCTACTGCACAGGACTGAAAGAAGTTGAAGGAGTTTGTAGATCTAGTCAGCTCCATCTTGGGTACAAGCCTACAAAGCACCCAGGACATCTTCAAGGAGCAGTGTCTCAGAAAGGCAGTGTCCATTATTAAGAACCTCCAGCACCGAGGACATGCCCTTTTCCTCACAGTTACCATCAGGTAGGAGATACAGAAGCCTGAAGGCAAACACCCAGCAATTCAGGAACAGCTTCTTCCCCTCTGCCATCTGATTCCTAAATGCACATTGAACCCTTGGACACTACCTCACTTTTTTAATATACAGTATTTCTGTTTTTTTTGCATGTTTTTAAATCTATTCAATATATGTATACTGTAATTGATTAACTTACTTATTTTGTATTATTATTATTTTTATTTTTTTATATCTGGAAGAATGAAGGAGGAGCTCCACCATGAATGTGCTGCTCCCAGTGGAGAGAACCTCAGCGGGCACACGTTCACAGATTTCAGATTGAATTGAATGCAAAAGGTGCTGGAGAAAGCATTTTTTACATTACAACAGTGGCCAACAGTGTCTTAAGTATGTGACTGCAGCAGTCACTTAGAGCTTCTTACTGCCTCATATGTCAATCATACGAGCCCCCTTGCATCTGCAAGAAGGACCATATGGTCAAAATGCTGGAGGGACTCTGCAGTTGATGTTTCATGCTAAAACACTTCACCAGGGCCTGATGAAGGGTTCAGCCCAAAACATTGACTCTTTATTCCTTTCCATAGACTCTGCCTGACTTGCTGAGCTCCTCCAGCATTCTATGTGTGTTGCCCAAGATTTCCAGCATTTGCAGAATCTCACACTGCAGAAGAAGACCTTTTATTTCTTTTAGACCAGCGGCATCCATCATACCTTGTCTGTTTGCTGGCACCAAACCCTTTCAATATAAGAGCTGTTGATTCAGAAAATCCTCTCTCAACGGAGTTTCTTTGTCTTCAAACATTAACTGTGTCTGTTCTCACAACTCTGGCCTGACTATTTCCATTTTTTTCAATGTTCAGCATCTGCAGCTTTTTGTTTGATTTTTTTAACCCTCTGGTTTATCTTATTCCCAAAGCTGGTTAAGTAATTCGTACTGTGTAAAGATCAGTGTAGGTGTCCATTATAGGGCACACCCAGCCACTCTGGCTTCAAATAGCTTCAAAGCAAGGCTCCACACCTTCACCATGAACCAAGCCCATTGTCCTTTGCCCCTCTCTCAGAGCATCCCGCTGTGGTGAAGTGTTTGAAGCTCTCTAATGACCTGCCTGTTGCATTGTCCATGTCTATTCAGCTGGGAGAAGTACTTAGCAGCTTTGGTTCACAGAACAGGCCTTTTATCACCCACCCCACTACCCCCAGCCTGCCCCTGCAACACATCAACTAAGTGGTGAATGATTGAGGCAGGGAGGGGAGGGGCTGATTCGACATCTCCCTTTATCACCGATAATAAAAGCAGTGATTGCTTCACAGCTGAGTAACCAGTGCAAGCACTGCCTCAATCAGTTTCTAATCTGTGCCGTCATCGCCTTTGTTTATTGGGATGTTGCTAATACCTATAAAGCCCAATTATATGGGATTCTGATCAAGTTCAGCGCAACCTGAACTGCTTTTGAAGGTCCTGTCCTCTTGACGAGTAATAATAAAAACTCTGGCATATGATGCCAATAGATCAAGCTTATATTATGGATGCTTATAGAGCAATGGTTAATGGAGTCGGTCTATTTGTAGTGGAGAAAGTGATGCTGAGGCATTGGTCAGACAACATCTGGAGTATTGTGAGCAGTTGTGGGTCCCATTTCTAAGAAAAGACGTGCTGGCCTTGGAGAGGATCAGGAGAGGTTGGTGAGAATGATCCCAGGAGTGAAAGGATCACTGTTTGAGGAGTGCTTGATGGCTCATGGTCTGTATTCCCTGGAGTTCAAAGAATGATGGGGGTCTCATTGAATGTTGAAATGTCCAGATGGAGAGGATATGCCGAGGATGTTTCCTGTAGTGTGTGAGTCTAGGACCAGAGGGCACAGCCTCTTCAGCCTCCTTTTATATAACAGTGATGAGGAGGGCTTTCTTCAGCCAGACGGAGGTGAATCTGTGGAATTCATTGCCACACATGGATATGGAGACCAAGTATCAGGGTATATGTAAAGCAGAGATTGATAGATTCTTGGTTAGTAAGGGCATCAAAGTTATGGGGAGAGGGCAAAAGAATAGACTTGAAAGGGAACAATAATCAGCATTGATTGAATGGCAGAATAGACTTAAAGGGCTGAATGGCCTAATTTTGCTGCTATGTGTTACATTCATATGGTCCAATCTTCATTGTTTCTAATGTCTGTGCAACACATTGCTGTTATGTGGTAAGAAGTCCCAGGAGTGGCAGGAAAGGAAATGTAACACTGGGTCACGTAGGAGACAGTGGAACATATCATGCTAAGAGCCTGTTCTTAAAGAATGTTGGAAAGGTACAGAATGCACTTTAGACAAGACAATGCATAAGGAGCATTTGAAAAACTCTTAGACGATGGGACACGGACGGAAAAATGGAGAGTTATATAGAAGGGAACAATTAGGTTGATTTTAGAACAGTTTTAAAGGTCAGCACAACATTACGGGCTGAGGGGCCTGATTTGGACTATAATCTTCTATGTTCTATGTTCGAGGAACTCAGCATTTATGGAGGGGAATAAACAATTGAAGTTTCAGCCGAGACTTCATCAGAACATCAAGGATCTCTTCCCAAAACATTGACTGTTTATTCCCCTCCATGGAAGCTGTCCGACCTGCTGAGTTCCTCCAGTATTTTGTGTGTGTTCCTCAAGTTTTCCAGCATCTGCAGAAACTCTTGTTTCTATTGAATTCAGAACTTGGAGCTTAATTTAATGAAACCTCTGCCCCAACAGCAGAGTGTAGGAAATGGAGTTAACATTAAAGTACTGTATGCCATCTACAAGACTAATAGTATTTTGTTAAATTTGGCTGAGATGGGTAAGTAGACACAGACCTGTCTTTGCACTTGACTTCTCTAGTATCGCATGACACACAATGTCAAGGTGCAAAAGGTTGCACATATGGAATACTTTATTCAAATAAAAATATCTCCAGACCTGTATTTTATCTCATTTGGGGACCGCACAGCTGTTTGCCTGCTGGTACAGTGAACAATGTGATACCACTGAGCCCTACCTCGCAGGGACTCGTGTCACAGTGTACAGTAGAATAAAGTCCAAATATTAATCATACTAAACAAAGTCTAACTTCCAGCATTGGTTTAAAGACACTGCAACATCTTTTTTCTTTTAAAGTGTTTTAGAACAGTTTCTACAGTATTGTGTGAATTAGACAATATTATGAGAAGTTTAGATACTGTAGGATAAATGCAAGTGGGACTCAGAGTGTGGAACAAGCTGCCAGCGGAAGTGGTGGATTTGGGTTCAACTGCAACACTTACGAGAAGTTTGAATAAGTACGTCGATGAGAGAGGTATTGAGGGAGATGGTCCAAGTGCAGAAGAATGGGACTAGATGAAATAATAGTTCTGCATTGACTAGATGGGCCGAAGGACCTGTATCCTGGCCGTGGTAGTCTGTGGCAACAGTAGAATGTACACAAGCCTGTGGACCAGACAGCAGATTAAATGTCAGTGAGGAGTGGCAACCTGTCTGACGAGATATCAGGTGAATGAAATGGCAGGGTACAGGTGACAAAACAAACACTGTTAAACCATTTGCATTTCCTTGTGAAATTATAGGCACCATCAGTAAATGTTTTCATGAAACTTTCAAGGTTAATGGTTGCTTCAAATAAGCCTTAGTGTGGGTTAATGTTTGGGAAGGGACAGCTATTGTTACGCACTTGAAAGGCAATTATAAGGAACAGGTCTCTTCTTGATGAAGAGCCTTGGTCTGAAGTGTCGACTCATTTCCAGATATGCTGCGTGACCTGCTGAATTCCTCCAGCATCTCGTGGTGTTGCTCTTGTGTGATAAGATGGGTTCTTGACCTCACGGTCTACCTCATTATGAATTTCCACTTATTTGTTGCCTACACTAACCATTAAAATCCATCTAACCATTAAACTTTATTCTGCATTGTTATTGCTTTACCTTGTTCTATCTCAAAGCACTATGCAATGAGTATGCAAGACAAAATTTTCACCGTTTGTCTAATAACTTGACCATTGTGTTGCACACGTCTGTTCAGCTGGGAGAAATACTTAGCAGTTTTGCTTCGTAGAACAAGCCTTTCATCTCTCATCCCTGCTCCACGCAGGATGTGCTGACATTGGAGATGGTCCAGAAGAGGTTCATGAAAATGAACCCAGGGGCTGAAAGGGCTAATGTTTGAGGAACATTTGATGGTTTGGAGTCTGTACTCACTGGAGTTTGGAAGAATGAGGAGGCATCTCATTGAAACCTACTGTCCATTGAAAAATATTGATAGAGAGGATGGGGAGAGGATGTTTCCTGTTGGTCTAGGACCAGAGGGCACAGCCTCAGAATCTTTTCTTTTGGGTCAGTGATGAGGACGAATTTCTTCAGCCAGAGGGAGGTGAATCTATGGAATTCATTGCCACAGGCAGCTGTGGAGGCCAAATCATCAGTTATATATAAAGCAGAGGTTGATAGGTTCTTGATTAGTAAGTACATCAAAATTTATGGGAAAAGGCAGGAGAATAGAGTTGAGAGGGAATATAAATCAGCCATGATCGAATGGCAGAACTGACTCAATGGGCTGAATGGCCTAATTTTGCTCTTATGTATTACGATCTTATGGTCTAATCTTTGTTGCCTCTAACGTCAGTGCAATACCTTGCTGTTATAAGGTAAGAAGTCTTGATATACTTCCCAGGAGTGGCAGGAAAGGAAATCTAACACTGGGTCACACAGGAGACAGTGGAACATATCATGCTAAGAGGCTGTTCTTAAAGAATGTTGGAAAGGTACAGAATGGAATTTAGACAAGACAAGGAGCATTTGAAAAACTCTTAGACGATAGGACATGAATGATGGAAAAATGAAGAGTTATATAGAAGGGAATGGTTAGATTGGTCTTACATCAGGTTAAAATGTGGACTGAAGGGCCTGTATTGTGCTATAACCTTCTATGTTCAGTGTTCCATAAAATGCTTGAGGAACTTGGTAAGTCAGGCATCTATATAGAATAAATATACAGTCAATGTTTCAGGTTGAGAACCTTCATCAGGTTTCTGCCCAAAATGTTGACTGTTCATTCTCCTCCATAGATGCCGCCTGACTTGTTGAGATCCACCAGCAGTTTGGGTGTGTTGCTCAAGTTGACTGGCATCTGCAGAATCCCTTGTGTCTATGGATTTTAGAACTTAGGTTTAACCTAAGGAAAGCTATGCCCCACAGCGGGACGAGAGAAAAAGGGTTAACATTCAGATGTAAGACTAATGTTATTTTGTTAATGGTGGCTTAGGTGAGTAATTTGCCTTTGCATTTGGTTTGTTTAGTTTCACATGACATGCAATGTCACAGATGCACAAGGTCAAAGTTCAAAGTAATTTTTTATTAAAGTATGAACATATCACAGTATACTGCCTTGAGATTAATTTTCTTGCAGGTAATCACACTGGAAAAGAGAAATACCAAAGATCAGTGAAAAATTACACACAAAGACTGACAAATGACCAATGTGCAAAGGAAGTTGAACTGTGCAAATACAAAATGAATAAATAAATATTAAGGAGAACCCAATTTATAGAACTCTTGAAAGTGAACCCATAAGTTGTGGAATCAACTCAGAGTTGAGGTGAGTGACGTTATCCTTGCTGATTCAGGAGGCTGATTGATGAAGGGTAATAATTGTTCCTGAACCTGCTGGTGTTGGACTTTAGGCTCTTGTACCTCCTTCCAGATGGCAGCACGAGAAAGAGAGCATGGCCGGGATGGGGGGGGTCCTCGATGAAGGACACACAGATGGAATATTTTACATGAGAGAAGAAGAGCTAAGCTTCATCACAATTTGGATAAAAATATCTCCAGACCTGTATTTTATCTCATTTGGGGACCGCACAGCTGTTTGCCTGCTGGTACAGTGAACAATGTGATACCACTGAGCCCTACCTCGCAGGGGCTCGTGTCACAGCTGCCTTGAAATAAACAGAAAATATAAAGTTAGTGTAAGTATCAATCGTAATAAGGAAAATCTAATTTCAAATATTGGTTTAAAGAATCTAGTGGAAGAAAACAGATTTTAGATGTGTTTTTAACTGACTTAGAACATATTCTACTTGTGTGAACCAGTCAAAATTATAAAGGGTAAAGAAAAGGTTAACATAAGCAGGCTTTTTCTGTCGGAGTTTAGTGGAACTAGTCATCGGTTAAGATTCAGGATTATTGATGTTGTCATTCTTCTGTACACAAGGGTAAAGGAGAACAAACTGATTTTTTACAAATGATTGCAAAGATGAAAGGTGAAATATTTAAGGGGAACATGAGGGGGAGTTTCTTCACTCAGAGGCTGTAACAATGTAGGACGAGCTGCCAGTGTAGTGATGGATGCAGGCTGATTTCAATGTTGAAAAGAAATTTGGTAAGGTGCAAATTGATAGGACTAGACAAAGTAATAGTTCAGCGTGGACTAGATGGGCAGAAGTTTGAGAGCTGTAGTGCTCTATAACTCTATGACAGCAGTAATAGGTGCTCAAGCCAGAGCAGTGGCCGGTGGGTTGGAAAATTGATTAAGTGTCAGTGCAGAGCGGTCACCAGTCTGATAAGGTGAGGAGAATGAAACAGCACTTGATGGGCAATTATCAAAGTCTTGAATGATAAAATGGACTCTTGACCTCACAACCTAGCTTGTTATGATCTTCCGCTTTATTGTTTACCTGCCCTGCACTCTGGTATGCTTTATTCTGCATTGCTATTGTTTTAACTTGTTCTAGCTCAATGCCATGTAAGGAATTGATCTGCCTGAACAGTATGCAAGACAAGCTTTTCACTGTATGTTGATACAAAGACTACAATAACCCAGTTCCAATTCCAATTCCAATTCCATTTCCAATACTCTCAATAGTCCCTAACACTTCTTTTCCTAAAAAATATCACTTCTTCAGCTAATCACTTCCAAACATTCTTGCTGAGTTAGCAGCCTGAGCTGTGTTCAGTGATTACAGTGGAACTTTGATTATCTTAAGTAACACGCAAAATATGTTGGAGGAACTCAGCAGGTCAGGCAGCGTCTATGGAGAGGAATAAAGAGTCGACATTTTGTGCTGAGACCCTTCTTCAGGAAGTATGCAGAATCTCTTGTGTCTGGTTATCTTGCATCCTTGGGAATTTAATGATGCTGGCTGACAAATTGCCTAAATTGTTGGGCATAATTCCTATTAAAACCAAACCTACTTTCAAAATTCCGTTCTTTAGATATCATTAAATATAAATCATTATACAGTAATATAATAATGTTTCCAGTGAATGTGGTGGTTTTTAATGGAATGTGAGAAACAGAGCCCTGGTCAGTTTAAAGAGAGTGTGGGAAACAAGACCACTGTGTGTTTAAAGAGACCACAGTAACTGTGGCCCTTGTGAATTTAAAAGAAGCCTGAGAACTGGGAGCTAGCTGTTGGGAATTCTGAACAACAGAGGAACAAATGTTTGAAGTTTTATTGATCCTTTTTCATTACTTGAGTAAAATGTTGACCTTGTCTCTGATTCAGAAGGTTTAGTTACCACCTGAGAATGCTGAATGCATTCAGCATAACCGACATCGTGCTGTGCTGTCACGTGTCGTAACCTTAGGATGAAATGTTGAACCAAGACATCTCCATTCTTTCCAGCTGAAGTCCGGGAGCCCCGTGCATAGGCTGGAGTGATGTTGAGTGGAATATACAGTGAAAAAGGTGGGTGAGATTTAGTTTCTTAAAGTATCAGGTAGTCAACTAAGTTCAATGGAAAATTAGTGAAGAGGACAGTAGGTAAACAAAAGGTGATAAAAATAGCTTCCGCAATAAAGGGGTTGAATAATGAACTAGCTACATTGGAGTAAATGACATACACAAGAGATTCTGCAGATGTTGGAAATTCAGAGTAACACAAATAAAATGCTGGAGGAATTCAGCAGATCAGGTCCAATGTTAACGAAGGGCTCCAGTCTAAAATGTCAACTGCTTATTCCTCTCCATTGATGCTACCTGACTTACTGAGCTCCTCCAGCATTTTGTGTGTGTTACTTTAGAGTAAATGATCTCGGTGAGAGCTAGTATTTGCTGTTTAAAAGCCTGTGCCGTTTTCTTCAATCAGAGCGAGTAGCATGGGAGGAAAGTGACTCATTCCACAGGAATTCTTCACTCTGTGATTTCCTGCATGGAGGGAGGTGGTGTTCAAGGAATGCAGACCAGATGCTGGAAGGCCAATTTCTACTGTACACAGCACCACATATTGTTTATCCTAGAGCCAGCCTCTCTCACACAGTCTCCCTTAGGATGAGACTTTTTCCCAATCAGAAATACTTAATCATGTTAAGATGATTGGAAGGAAGTATAGAGGGAGATGTACATAGAGTGGTGAAGTGTATGGAACGCCCTGTGAGGAAGACAAGAACCCCTTATATTCATTTATATAAATGAAAAGCTAAATTCTTACTTTCTTAAATTCATTTATATAATCAATATTCTTTAATACATTTACGAAATTCTGGTCTCGGCCCGAAAAGTCGACTCTTTTCTCCTCTCCATAGTTGCTGCCTGATTTACTGAGTTCCTCCAACATTTTATATGTGTTACTCAAAGAAACTCTTAGACGGACACATTGGTAATAGAAAAAAAATGGAAGGCTGTGTAGGAGGGAAGGGCTAGTTTGATCTTAGAGTAGGTTAAAAGGTTGGCACAACTTGGGCCAAAGGGTATGTGCTGTGCTGTGGTGTTCTATTTTCTGTGTTCTATGTTCTACGCAAATAAACACGTATTTGCAATTCATCCTATACCATTCAATATTCTATGTTTAGGATTGTGCGACATTAGCAGAGAAGTTGATGTGGCTGTTTGATATATACACCAAATGTTAAGTAACATTCTACTGCAGAGTGCATAAAAGTGTTGTACTGTGGCGACCCATTTCCTGGCACATCCGAACCGACTCACAATTAGATAGCCTACGGGGGTTTGCGAGCACAGAGCTTTGGAGCCTCTGCGCCACGGGGGGGGGGGCAGGTTGAAGGAGGCTTAAAAGTGAGGCTGAGGATTTCGCATAGTTTTTTCCTTCGACTACAGTTACTGACTCCGTGTCGTAATTTTAGTACTGCATGTAGCACACCGCTACAATTGGTGACCCCGACGGTCCAAACGATTTTTGGACCAGAAATGACAGACACCGCCTCTGTCCATGTGGTTTCGTTGAAACTGCCAGGTTTCTGGACACAGCGACTGAACCTATGGTTCCAGCAAGCCAAAGCCCAATTCCACGTTTGCCAAATCACCTCAGAAGACACCCGCTACTACTACGTGGTGAGCTCCCTCGACCAAGACACAGCGGCCCAGGTCGCGGAGTTCGTACAGTCACCCCCGGCAGACAGCAAATACACGGAATTCAAAGCTCTGCTCCTCAGGACTTTCGGACTCTCATGGCGCGAGCGGGCTGCCCGTTTACTGCACCTGGATGGCTTGGGCGACAGACCTCCTTCGGCTTTAATGAATGAGATGTTGTCTCTCGCCGACGGACACACATGCCTCATGTTTGAGCAGGCATTCCTGGAGCAGCTGCCTGAGGACATACGCCTGCTGCTGTCCGACGCGGATTTCACTGACCCCCGGAAGGTGGCAGCCCGGGCGGACTTGCTGTGGAACGCCAAAAAGGTGAGCGGGGCGTCCATCGCACAGATCTCCCAGCCACGGTCCCAGCAGCAAACCAGTCCAGGCCCGGCCGCAGAGCCCGCCAACCCCCGGCCCAATTAACACTGGTGCTTCTACCACCAGCGCTGGGGCGCAGAAACCCGCTGTTTTTGCCCGCCCTGCAAGTTCCCGGGAAACGCCAGGGCCAGCCGCCGCTGATGGCTACGGCGGCTGGCCATCGGGATAGCCTCCTGTATGTGTGGGACAGAAGGTCGGGACGCCGGTTTTTGGTCGACACTGGTGCCGAGATCAGCATTTTACCTCCAACGAGTTACGACACCCGCAGCAGGGCACCGGGTCCCCCCCTGCGGGCCGTGAATGGCAGCACAGTAAGGACCTATGGCACCCGTCAGGTGCAGCTACAGTTCGGCTCCAGCCAGTTCACGTGGGACTTTACACTGGCCGCCGTAGCCCAACCGCTTCTGGGTGCGGATTTTTTGCGGGCTCACAGCCTACTGTTCGGCCTGCCCAGGAAGAGACTGGTACAGGCCGAGACCTTTCAGACGTTCTCCCTAGGTGCAGCCCAGTTGCCAGCCCCTCACCTCGGCCCCATCACGCTGTCCGACAACGACTTCACCAGGGTCCTGGCGGATTTCCCATCGGTTCTGGTACCGCAGTTCACAGCGGCCATGCCCCAACACGGCGTACAGCACCACATCCCAACCCAGGGACCACCCCTCCACACCCGCGCTCGGCGGCTTCCCCCGGACAAGCTCCGACTGGCGAAAGAGGAGTTCCAGAGGATGGAGGAATTGGGGATCATCCGGCGGTCCGACAGCCCATGGGCCTCCCCCCTGCACATGGTGCCCAAAGCGACGGGAGGCTGGAGACCGTGCGGCGACTACCGCCAGCTGAACGAGGCTACCACACCAGACCGCTACCCTGTGCCGCACATTCAGGACTTTGCAGCAAACCTGCATGGCGCACAGATCTTCTCCAAGGTAGACCTCGTCCGAGGGTACCATCAAATCCCGATGCATCCTGACGATGTCCCCAAAATGGCTCTCATCACCCCGTTTGGCCTTTTCGAGTTCCTCCATATGCCGTTCGGCCTGAAGAATGCCGCACAGACGTTCCAGAGGTTAATGGATGCGGTGGGACGGGACCTGGACTTCGCGTTCATCTATTTGGACGACATCCTCATAGCCAGCAGCAGTCGACAGGAGCATCTGTCCCACCTCCGTCAACTCTGCGCCCGACTGAGTGAGTATGGTCTTACAATCAACCCCGCCAAATGCCAGTTCGGACTCGATACCATTGACTTCCTGGGCCACAGGATTACGAAAGATGGGGCAACCCCTCTGCCCGCTAAGGTAGATGCAGTCCGCCACTTCCCCGACCCACCACGATCAAAGGCCTTCAGGAATTCTTAGGTATGGTCAATTTCTACCACCGCTTCCTCCCTTCAGCTGCCCGGATCATGCGCCCCCTGTTCGCCCTGATGTCGGGTCCGAGCAAGGACATTACCTGGGGCGAGGAGTCCGCCGCCGCTTTCGTTCAAACGAAGGAAGCTTTAGCGAACGCCGCAATGCTAGTACATCCCAGAATGGACGCCCCTACCGCCCTCACAGTGGACACATCTAACACGGCAGTCGGTGGGGTGCTGGAGCAACTCATCGCAGGTCGCTGGCAACCCCTGGCGTTTTTCAGCAAACACCTGCGGCCACCCGAGCTCAAGAACAGTGCTTTCGACCGGGAACTGTTGGCGCTCTACCTGGCAATCCGGCATTTCAGGTACTTCCTAGAAGGTCGGCCCTTCACCGCGTTCCCGGACCACAAACCGCTTACCTTTGCGTTTACGAAAGCGTCTGACCCCTGGTCGTCCCGCCAGCAACGCCACCTGTCCTACATCTCTGAATACACGACGGATGTCCGGCACGTCTCGGGTAAGGACAATGTCATGGCGGATGCGCTCTCTCGCCCTACCGTTCATGCCCTTTCCCAAGGGGTAGACTTTGAGGCACTGGCAGAGTCACAGCAGGCAGATGAGGAGATTCCGAGTTACAGAACCGCAGTCTCCGGTTTGCAGCTCCGGGACCTCCCCGTAGGCCTGGGTGAGAGGACCCTACTCTGTGACGTCGCCACCGGCCAGCCCCGTCCCGTCGTCCCGACAGCCTGGCGGCGCCGTGTTTTCGACTCCATTCATAACTTGGCGCATCCGACTGCTGACAGTCGTCCAGATGGTTTCCAGCAGGTTCGTTTGACACGGACTCCGCAAACAGGTCAGTGAATGGGCCAAAACGTGCATGCACTGCCAGACGGCCAAGGTGCAGCGGCACACCAAAGCCCCACCGCAGCAGTTCCATCCCGCCCACCGGCGTTTGGACCACATTCATGTGGATATCGTGGGCCCCCTGCTGGTGTCGCGCGGAGCACGGCACCTCCTGACTATCGTGGACCGGTTCACAAGATGGCCAGAGGTGGTCCCGCTCACCGACACCACCTCCGAATCTTGCACCCGAGCCCTGATCACCACCTGGATATCTCGCTTTGGTGTACCGGCCCACATTACCTCCGACAGAGGCGCCCAGTTCACCTCCAGCCTGTGGTCAGCTATGGCCAGCCTTTTGGGGACTCAGCTGCACCACACAACTGCCTACCACCCACAGTCGAACGGGCTAGTGGAGCGTTTACACCGTCACTTGAAGTCGGCCCTCATGGCCCGCCTGCGAGGAGCCAACTGGGCGGACGAGCTTCCCTGGGTCCTACTCGGCATCCGCACAGCGCCCAAGGAGGACCTGCACACCTAGTTGGCCGAGTTGGTATACGGCGCGCCCCTGGTCGTCCCCGGGGAGTTCCTACCAACCCCACGGGGGCAAGAGGAAGATCCAGCAGCAGTCCTGGGCAGACTACGCGAGAAGCTCAGTAACCTGGCCCCCATACCAACTTCACAGCACGGGCGGAACCCGACCTGCGTACCCAAAGACCTGCAGAACTGTAAGTTTGTGTTTGTACGAAGGGGCGGGCATCGGCCACCGCTACAGCGGCTATACGAGGGGCCGTTTATGGTGCTCAGGAACAACGGGTCCACGTTCGTGCTGGACGTTGGGGGGAAAGAGGAGGTTTTCACGGTGGACCGACTCAAACCGGCCCATGTGGACCTGGCACAACCGGCCGAGTTTCCGGCACCTCGGCGCAGAGGCCGACCTCCCAAGCAGGTTCCGGCCCAGACTGTGGACATTGGGGGGTGTAATGCCGGTTCTGGGGGGGGGGGGGGGTGGGTTATGTGGCGACCCATTTCCTGGCACATCCGAACCGGCTCACAATTAGATAGCCTACGGGGGTTTGCGAGCACAGAGCTTTGGAGCCTCTGCGCCACGGGGGGGCAGGTTGAGGGAGGCTTAAAAGTGAGGCTGAGGATTTCGAATAAAGTTTTTTCCTTCGACTGCAGTTACCGACTCCGGGTTGTAATTTTAGCGCTGCATGTAGCACACCGCTACAATACTATGAAAAGGAATTTCTAAGCCATTGCCTTTGTTCACTTAGAGTGAGAGAGGTGGATTGCCTGGAATGCACTTCCGGGAATGGTTGTGGGGGCTGATAGAATGTGAACATTTAAGAGACCCTTAGATGGGCATATGGATGAAAGAAAAATGGAGGGTCATTGGCTGTGTGGCAGGGAAGAATTAGATTGATCGTGGAATTGGTTACAACATCATGAGCCGTAGAATCTGTACTGTGCTGTACTGTTCTAATTATGATTTGATTTTGGGCAGGTTTGTAAATTCATACTTCTACTGTGTCAAGATTACAATGGAGAATAAACTCAGTTAATGATAGAAATGTGCTTGCGGAGGTGGATGGGCAGAACTGTACTCCCAGTAGCCACTTTATTAGGTGCACCTGTACATCTGCTCGTTAATGGAAATATCTAATCAGTCAATCATGTGGCAGCAACTCAGTGCATAAAAGCATGCAGACATGGTCAAGAGGTTCAGTTGTTGTTCAGACCAAATATCAGAATTGGGAAGAAATGTGGTCTAAGTGATTTTGACCATGGAATGATTGTTGGTGCCAGACAGGGTGGTTTGAGTATCACAGAAACTGCTGATCTCCTGGGACTTTCACACAAAACACTCTACAGAGTTTACAGAGAATGGTTCAAACAACAACAAAAAAATCCAGAGAGTGGCAGTTCTGCTGGTGAAAACACCTTTTTAATGAGAGTGGTCAAAGGAGAATAGTTAGACTGGTTCATGCTGACAGGAAGGCAACAGTAACTCAAATAGCCACGTGTTATGAGAGTGGTGTGCATAAGAGCATCTCTGAATGCACAACACATTGAACCTTGTAAATGGATGGGCTACAGCAGCAGAAGCCCACGGACATACACTCAGTGCCCCCTTTATTACGTACAGGAGGCACCTCATAAATTGGCCACTGGATGTATATTGTCGGCCATCTTGTAGAGCATTTCTCCAGAAATCCTTTTTTAGGGACATTCCAAACCAACTCATGTGAATCATGTTACACTTCAACCAGACATAACCAAATACTAATATTTTTAGACACATACGGGAAAAGACATGTGTAAGAGTTTATTGGCAGCCTGTTTTCTGTTCCGATTGCTACCAAGCAGGTACAAGCCAGTAATAGTTTCCTTACCTTGAATTCAGGGAGTTAAGACATGTGGTTTTCAGTGCGTGACTGCATAATTTGCTTGTAATAATTTTCTTGCCCTTATCAGCTCTGGAGTCTATATCTGAATCTAACAGCATGCCTTTCAATTTCAAATGCTGATTGCTTTACAAATCTAAACAAGAAGTGAATTCAGAAATCAGAAGTGCAAAGGGGCTTTGGAATCCTAGTGCAGAATGCCCTAAAGGCAAACTTGCAGGCTGAGTCAGTTGCAAAGAAGGCAAATGTAATATTAGCATTCATTTTGAGAGGACTAGAATATAAAAGCTGAGGCTTTATAAGTCATTGGTTAGACCACATTTGGAGTATCATGAGCAGTTTTGGGCCTGATATCTAAGAAACTGGCACTAGAGAGCATCCAGAAGAGTTTACAGGAATGATCCTGGTAGTGCAAGTGTACCACACAAGGAGCGTTTGAAGGCTCTGAGCCTGGATTCACCGGAATTTAGAAGAATGGGGGGGGGGGGGGGAATCTCATTAAAATCTACTGAATATTGAACAGCCTAGATAGAGTGGACGTGAGAAAATGTTTCCAATGGTGGGTGAATCTAGTAACAGAGGGCACAGCCTCAGAACACAATACCCTTTTGGATATATACCTCAAGAATGGTTGAAAAAAGATAAATATTTAATGAATATACTGTTGGTGGCTGGTAAAAAGACTCTTGCTAGGAAATGGTTATCACAGGAGAGCCCAGCTTTAAATACATGGATGGAAATTACAATGGACATTTACAAAATGGAGAAGATAACAGCATCTGTTAATCATAAGCTGAAACAATTTGATTCATACTGGGAAAATGGTTTAACTACATAATGCCTCATAGGCCTGATTTTATTCTTACAAATCAATGAATCTGTTGTAAAAAAAAGATCACTCCCTTCTTGTACATAGTTCTTTCCTTTTGCTTGTTTTTTCTTTCCACTCTATTCTATAAGTGTATACCCCAGATAAATACTTTGTGGAAATTTGTGATATATACGATTATATGATATATATGTACAATGTCTGAAATACATCGTATGGAAATGTTTGATGAACTTCAATAAAAAAGTAAATTACAGAAAAAAACAGAAATGAGAAGGAACTTTTTTAGGTAGAGGGTGATGAATCTGTGGAATTCACTGCCTCTGACAACTGTGGAGGCCAAGTCAATGGGTATACTTAAAGTGGAAGTTGATAGGTTCTTGATTAGTCAGGGCATCAAAGGTTACAGGGAGAAGGCAGGATAACTGGGTGAGCGGGATAATAAATCAGCCTTGATGGAATGTTAAAGAAGACTCGATGGACAATATGACCTAATTTTGCTCCTATGTCTTACGGAAATTAAAGTTAAATTATTAAAGTAATTCATCCACCTACACCCATGCAACACCCCAGCAACCAAACACTTGACATTGTTTTGGTTTCATGTTTCTCTAAATGGATAAGTGAAGCTCCACCATTCAACCTGGTCTTCAAACAACATCCAATAAAAAAAGAGTGTTTAAGGTAAAGGAACAATAAGAAAGACAAAAAGCTCATTCTCTGCACCCTTTTGAGTCAAGCACGTTATAAAGAACACTCTCTCTACCTGGAACATTGACAACTCCCCCATCACAGATGCTGCTCCATGTGCTGACTTCTTTCAACAGATTGGTCTGTGTTCGAACAGAACGTATCTACTCTTAGACAGCTTTGTACTATCCAATGGGATAGTGACGATACTTTCCTGAAATGTTTCTCCTTATTTGTGTTGTATTTAGTATTTTAGTATTATTTGAGAAACTTAGTAAATATAATGTTTGATTAGACATTCTTTGTTTGTTTACATAATTCATTATGTAAGAAGTACATGAATGGCATGAAAGGTGAAGAGATCCTCAAGAGAGATTTTAGGGAGCTAGGTAGAAAGCTGAAAAGCAGGACCTCCAGGGTAGTAACCTCTGGATTGCTGCCTGTGCCACGCACCAGTGAGGGTAAGAACGGGAGCCTTTGGCAGATAAATGTGTGGCTGAGGGTCTGGTCCTCGCACTGGGGCTATACAGCATTGAGGCACGTCCCCTGGGTGGTGGATGGGGGATCCCTCATGTGAGGGGTGCACTGGATAATATGGAAGAAGGTGCCACGAACCAACATAGCCTAGGAGAAGGAACTCCGATTCCAAACCCGGGTAGATAGGACTCGTTAGCCTTGGATGACAGCCTATCTAGGAGAGGGTAAACTCTGATTTCAAACCCGGGCAGGTGGAACTTGTTAGCATGGAAATGCCATCGCCTAGGGGAAGGTGACCCCGACAGAAAACCCCTGGTCCTCTAGGTTGGGGGTTGTGCAATGGGCTAACAACCCGTTCTCGTAAAACAAACAATTGTTACAGAAACCGTCAACAGATTGTCAACCACCAACCCAGAACTCGGGAAAAGCAGGGCCCCATTCAGGAGGCTAATGATGCACTGCGACCAAACCCGTCAGGAAGCTGCAGGGCTGACAACCCTCCTTCACCCGAGGAAAACCAAAATGGAGGTTCCAAAGCTGTTCTCACAGAAGAAATCTATCCTAATCGGAACATGGAATGTGAGATCACTTTGGGAGACAGGTAGGTGCGCACAGGCAGTGAAGGAAATGAACCGATACCACCTCACACTCCTGGGCATGTGCGAAGCAAGGTGGAATACTTTTGGTGAGACCAAACTGCAGACGGGAGAAACTCTGCTCTATTCCGGCAAAGAAAAAGAGGAAGACCCACATGAGGCTGGTGTGGCCCTGATGTTTTCCAAAGAAGCAGCCAGAAGTTTGATAGAATGGGAACCAGTGTCCGACTGTATCATCACAACCAAGTTCGAGTCCAGATTCCAGAAGGTATCCATTATCCTGTGCTATACCCCAACTAACAACGCAGAGGAAGAAGAAAAAGATCTCTTCTACACCCAGCTTCAAGCAGTAGTTGGAAAGGTACCTAAGCAAGATATGTTGATCGTCATGGGAGATCTGAATGCCCAAGTAGGCAGCGATAACACTGGCAGGGAGAGAGAGATGGGCCAGAATGGTTTGGGGAATATGAATGAAAATGGAGAACTCTTTACCGACTTCTGTGCCTTCAACGAACTGACCACTGGAGGTACCCTCTTTCCCCACCAATGCTGCCACAAGATAACCTGGGTCTCGCCTGACCATCAAACAGAGAAGCAGATTGATCACGTCATAGTCTGCCAGCACTGGAGAAGTTCATTGCAAGATGTGAGAGACAAAAGAGGAGCAGATATTGGATCTGACCACCATTTGGTTGTTGCAAAGCTGAAGATGAAGCTGTCAGCCAAGAAGAAGCAACAGAACTACAGATGGAAGAGAACAAGAAAGGTTTCCACATCGCCTTGCAAAACCGCTTTGGGGATCTTCAAATAGAGGAACAAGATGAGAGAACAGCGGAATACGCCTGGATTACCTTCAAGCAGGCCACTGTAGGAGCCTGTGAAGAAGTACTGGGAAGACCACCAGTCAACAGTAAACCTTGGATCAGGGATGAGACATGGCAGAAGGTGGAGGAGAGGAAAAAGCTCAAACAGGAGTTGAATCAGGCTAGAACCCGGCAACAGAGACAAATCACCGCCAACGGGTACAGCGTGATGGCCAAGGAGGTGAAGACATAACTCAGAAAGGACAAGAGGTCATACTTTAATGAAATAGCAGAGCAAGCAGGAACAGCGGCCAGTAAAGGGGACCTCAAGGCACTCTACATGATAACTAAACTTTTGAGAGGGAAGAAAAGCAATTTCAACAGACCTGTTAGAGACAAGACAAGCCATCTGCTCACTTTGGTTGAAGATCAGCTGGCGAGATGGAAAGAACACTTCCAGGAAGTATTGAATAGACAACCACCACAGAATCCACCTGACCTGGAGCCTGGAGACCCACTCAACATCAATATAGGTGAAATCACCAAGCAAGAAATTCGAAAAGCGCTGAAAAGCCTGAAGAACGGCAAGGCTACTGGAGAAGACAACATTCCTGCAGAAGCATTGAAAGAGGGTGGAGAGGTTATGGTGAACCATTTGCATATACTGCTGAATTTGATATGGAGAACAGGAGAGATCTCATCAGATTGGAAGATGGGCCTCCTTGTGAAGCTGCCAAAATCTGGAGATCTTTCACTGTGTGGCAAGTGAAGGGGGATCACCTTGTTGTCCATTCCTAGCAAAGTTCTCACCAGGGTCATCTTGGAGCGGATGAAAGATGCCATTGACCAGAGACTTAGAGAAGAGCAGGCAGGGTTCAGGAAAGAGAGATCACGCATTGACCAGATAGCTACACTTAGAGTCATTGTGGAGCAGAATGGCAAACTCCACTATACGTGTGTTTTATTGATTTGGAGAAGGCATTTGACAGCCTGGACAGAAAGTCAATGTGGAGCATCTTACGACACTATGGTGTACCGGAAGAGATGGTGAATATCATCAAGCAGCTTTATGATGGCTTCTCATGCAGGGTCATCCACAATGGAAGACTGTCCGAAGAGTTCCTGGTCACTACTGTAGTCAGACAGGGATGCCTGCTTCTTGTGGTACTTGACTGGGCTACAAGAACAGCCTAAGCTGGCTCAGAGAGAGGAATCCAGTGGACGTTAACAGAGAAATTGGAAGACCTGGCATTTGCAGATGATGTTGCTCTTCTCTCACACCGGCTTCAAGATATGCAGAAGAAAGTAGATTCCTTGGGAGAGACCTCACAGCAAGTAGGCCTTAAGATCAGTCAGGAGAAGACGAAAGTTCTATGCATAAATAACAAACAAGAGGAGCCATTGTGGATTGAAGGACAAATAGTTGAAGATGTAGACAAATTCACCTACCTCGGAAGCAAAACCAGTAAATTAGGAGGTACAGATGAGGACATCAGAGCAAGGATCGGAAAAGCCCAACATGCCTTCACACCCCTGCGACCTGTTTGGAGATCTACGGCCATCTCTGTCAAAACTAAGCTCCATATATTCAGCTCCAATGTGAAAGCCATCCTGCTATATGGATCCGAAACATGAAGAATCACTAACACCAGCTGCAACAAGATCCAGACCTTTCTCAACAAAAGCCTCTGGCAGATCCTCCACCTCAAGTGGTACGACAGAGTGTCAAACCTAGACCTATGGAAGAGAGCAAACCAAGAGCCCATTGTATTCCAGATAAGGAGGAGGAAGTGGAGATGGGTCAGCCACACCTTGAGGAACAGTCAGTCAAATGTCACTTGACAATCACTCAAATGGAATCCACAAGGGAAGAGAAGAAGAGGTTGCCCAAAGCAAACCTGGAGGCGTAGGCTTTTGGATGAACTGAAAGCCACCGGCCAAACCTGGGAGACTGCAGAAACATCTGCTAGAGATCACAGGAAGTGGAGGACTTTTGTTGAGGCCCTATGCTCATGGAGTGAAAAGGATTAAAGAAGAAGAGAAGAAGAGGGTCTGGTGCAGGAGTCAGAGGTTCAGATTTCTTGATCTCTTCTGGGGAAGATATGTACAGAAGCGGTGGATTACACCTGAACCCAAGGAGGACCAACACCCTTGTGGGTAGGTTTGATAGAGCTGTTCGGGGCATTTAAACTAATTTTGCAAGGGGATGTGAACTGGAGTGATAGTGCTGAGGATGGGATAATAGGTTTACAAACAGAGGCCGTGTGTAGTGAGACAGCAAGCAAGAAGAGGCTGAAGATAGGGCAAAATTACAGTCAACAGGATGAGTTGCAACGTAAAAGGGGGATAAAATTAAAAAGGGTGATGAATGTAGGACTAAAGCTGTTATACTTGGGTACACACAGTATACAGAATAAGGTAGATGAACTTGTAGCAGAGTTAGAGATTGGTATGTACTTGTGGCATTGTAGGCATCACTGAAACACAGCTGTAAGAAGATTATAGATGGGAAGTTAACATCCAAGGATGCACCTTATATCAAAAAGATATGCAGGTAGGCAGAGGGTGGTGAGGTGGCTGTGCTGGTAAAAAAAAAACTAATCCTTAGGAAAAGGTGATATAGGATTAGAAGATGTAAAATCCTTGTGGGTACAGCTAAGAAACTACATGGGTAAAAAGACCCTGATGGGAGTTATATACAGACCTCCAAATAGCATCAAAGATGGGGGCTAAAAATTAAATAGGAGATAGAAAATGCGTGTTATGATACTCATAGGGGAATTTCAATATGCAGGTAGATTGGGAAAATCAGGTTGGTGCTGCATCCCAAAAGGGAGAATTTGTAGAATGCCTACAAGATAGCTTTTCAGAGCAGCTCATGCTTGAACCCACTTGGGCATTAGTCATTCTGGATTGGGTGTTATGTAATGCGCCAGGAATTATTAGAGTGTTTAAGGTAAAGGAACCCTTAAGGAACAATGATCGCAAAATGATAGAATTCACCCTGCAATTTGAGAGGGAGAAGCTAAAGTCAGAAGTATCAGTTTTGCTGTTCAGTCATTAAGTCAAGTCTGACATTTCATGACCTCATGGACTCCTGCACACTAAGTCTTCTTGTCGGAAACTGTCTCTCTAAGATCCCCCAAGGTCATACGCATTGTCTGAGTATTGTTACCTATCCATTGTAGCCTCTGTCATCCTCACCATCTTTTACCTTCTGTTCTACTTTTTTTTTCTTTTGTCTTCTCCAAGGAATCTTGTCTTCTCATGATGTGGCCAAAATATTTGAGCTTTTGTCTCATAATCAAGCCTCCTATTGAGCAGTCTGGCTGTATTTCATCAAGTATCGACTTGCTGGATCTTTTTGGTGTCCATTGAACTCTTAACACTTTCCTCCAGCATCCAAGTTCAAAGGCATTGACCCTTTTGTATTCAGCCTTACTAATAGTCCAGCTGTCACAGCCACACATCACAACTGGAAATACCATAGACTTGACTATACGGATCTTTGTAGACAATGTTATGTCTCTGATCTTCAGTATTTTATCTAAATTTGCCGTTGCTGCACTCCCCAGAAGTAAGTGCTGTTTAATTCTGTGGCTGCAGTTACCACCTAAAGAAACCTTTGAACTCAGGAAGGCAAAATCCATCACAGCTTCTACCTCCTTTCCAATTATAACCACGGAGTTAATAGGGCTGGTTGACATAATCTTAGTTTTCTTAATATTAGGCAACAGGTCAGCTTTTGCACCTTCTTCTTACACTTTGATTAGAAGATTCCTCAGATCCTCCTCACTTTCAGCCATTATAGTAGTATTATCTGCATATCTGAGGTGGTTAATATTTCATCCGGCAATTTTGATTTCAATATTTGAGACCTATAGACCAGCATTCCTCATGATGTGTTCAGCATATAGATTAAATAAGTAGGGTGACAGTATGCAACCTTGTCGTAATCCTTCCCCAATCTGGAATCAGCTTGATGTTCTGTGTTCAGTTCTAACTGTTACTTTTTGATCTTCGTATAAGTTCCTCATGAGGTAAATGAGATGTCCACGTATCCCCATTTCTTTAAGGACTTGCCGGAGTTTATTATGGTCCACACTGTCAAAGGCTTTAGAGTAATCAATAAAACATAGATAAATACTTTTCTGGAATTCCCTCATTTCTCCATTATCCTGCTTAGGTTAGCAATTTTGTGTCTGGTGCCTCTGTCTCTTCTCAAACCAGCTTGTACAATTGTCTGGCAGTTTTTGTTCCCTATATTGCTGGAGTCTGATGTTCTTTTATAAATTCAAATTTTTATTATTATTTATTCTTATTTGACAAAGCAGCACAGCATATCATAGAGCAGATACAGTACAGCATATTTACACAGCCATCCCATGACAAGAAAACAAATAAGACTTAGAAACAGAGAAAAGTTCTAATTTAATTTTAAATTAACATACAACCAAAATTGATCCCACACGTCTTGCACTTTTCCCTCACTGTTAATTCTGCCCAACATATGTTCATATGATGAAATCTTAACCATTTCCTCAGTCCATTCCCTCACAGTGGGACATCTGGGTTTTTTCCAGTTTTGCAATACAATTCTTGCAGCTGTGATGAGACCCACCTTTAAAATAGTAAATTTGTCATTGTTTACATTGGGTATCATTGTCCTGTCACCCAGGAGACAAAACCGTGGGCACGAGGGCAGTGTAGGACCTGACCAATTCCCCAACAAATCGAGAACTTTAGACCAAAATGGACAAACCATTGAACACTCACAAATCATGTGAAAATATCTGCCCACCTTATTTTTACATTTCCAGCATAAATTATTATCAACAATGATGTTTAACATTACCTTGCTAGCATGTGAAATTGGTGAAATTGTTCAGCAACTTGAACTTCACATTTTCCTACTTGGGAATTGGGATATAACCTGATCTTTTCCAGTCTAAGGGCCATTGTTGGGTTTTCCAGATCTGCTGGCAAATTGCATGCAACACTTTTACAGCATCACTATTTAAAGTTTTAAACAATCCAACTGGAATCCTGTCACATCCTGCAGCTCTATTATTGGCAATGTTTTCTATTGTGCATTCAATTTCATGTTCATCTGGAGATATTTGTTTCAATCTCCATTGGCCTTCACTTCTTTTCACTGTTCAGCCACTTGTAGAGCTTCTGCAGAAAGCCATTTTGCTTTGCTGGTCTTCGCTTTGTTTGCAGTATTTTTTGTGCCACCACTTGTATAATGCTCCTTACTTCTATCCATAGTTCTGGCTTTCTCTCTACCAGGTTAATTCATTTTATCTGTTCTTCACCTCCACAGCATATTCTTGAGGGATGCTATTGATGGTTGATCAACGTTGATGGTACGTTGGTTTTCCTGATGTTCTTCAGCTTCATTCTGAATACTGAAACATACAGCTCATGTTCTGAGCCACAGTCTGCTCCTGGTCTTGTTTTAGCTCACTGTATAGAGCTCTTCCATCTCTGCAAAGTATATAGTCGATCTGGTTTCGGAGTTGACCGTCTGGTGATGTCCATTTACAGAACCGTCTCTTAGGCTGTTGGAAGACGGTATTTGCAATAACCAGGGAGTTAATTTGGCAAAATTATACCAGTTGATGCCCTGCTTCATTCCGTAATTCAAGGCCAAAGTTGCCTGTTACTCCAGGTGTTCTGTGATTTCCAGTCTTCAATGATAAATATAACATACTTTTTTAAGTGTCATATCCAGGAGGTGCTTCAGTTCTTCATAACACTGGACAATTTCATTCTCTTTGGCATCTGTGGTTGGGACATAAACTTGGATCACTGTGATGTTGAAAGGCTTGCCTTGAAGCCGTATTGCAACCATTCTATCATTTTTGGAGTTGTATCCCATCACTGGTTTTGATACTCTTTTTTTTCTGACAATTAAAGCCACTCCATTCTTTCCACAGGTTTCTTGTCCACCGTAGAAGATCTGGTCATTGTCTGATGTAAAATGATCCGTTTCAGTCCACTTTAGTTCTCTAATTCCCAATATGACAATGTCTTGCCATCTTGTTTTTGACCACATCTAGTTTACCTTGATACATGGATCTTTCATTCCAGGTTCCATTGGTGTTTCGATCTTTACAAGATCAGACCTCCTTTTCACTTCCAGACACATTGGCAGTTGGGCGTCCTTTTGGCTTGTCATTAGCTCTGGTACTACTCATTCTTGTCCTCTGTTCTTCTGAATTAGCATGTTGGGCACCTTCAGATCTGCCAGGCTCATCTTCTGGCGCCACTCTCATATTTGACTGGTTACTTTTATTCATAAAGTTTTCTTGACCAATTACTGGAGTGGGTTGAATTTCCTTCTCCAAAATAATTTCAAAATAATTTCCTTTATTTTGTCTGACCTCTCTGCCACTGTATCAGTATTATGGTGGAGTAAAGGGAATTAAAGAGGCATGAAAGAGGAGCTGGCCAAAGTTGATTTGAAGGGAACACAAGCAGGGATGATGGCAGAGCAGCAGTGGCTGGAGTTTCTGGAAGCAATTCGGAAGCTGCAGGACATATACATCCCGAAGAAGAAGTACTCTAAAAGCAGGATGACAAAACCATGGCTAACAAGGAAAGTCAAAGCCAACATAAAGGCCAAAAAGAGGGTATAAAATAGAGCAAGAATTAATGGGATGTTAGAGGATTTGGAAGCTTTTAAAAACCACCAGAAGGCCACCAAAAAAGTCATTAAGAAGGAAAAGCTGAAATACAAAGGCAAGCTAACCTATAGTATCAAAAGGATACCAATAGTTTTGTCAGATATATAAAGTGTAAAAAAAAAGCAAGAGTAGATATTGGACCACTGGAAAATGATGCTGGAGAGGTAGTAATGGGAGACAAGGAAATTGTGGACAAACTGAATAAGTATTTTGCATCGGTCTTCACGGTGGAAGACACTAGCAATATGCCAGAGTGTCAGGAGGCAGAAGTGAATGAAGTTACCATTTCTAGGGAGAAGGTGCTTGGGAAGCAGAAAGGGCTGAAAGTAGATAAGTCACCTAGACCAAATGGTCTGCACGCCAGGATTCTGAAGGAGGAGGCCGAAGAGATTATGGAAGCTTTTGTAATGATCTTTGAAGAATCAATAGATTCTGGCATGGTTCTGGAGGACTGGATAATTGCAAATATCCCTCCACTCTTCAACAAGAGAGAGAGGTATAGGAAATGAAATTATAGGCCAGTTAGCCTGCCCTCAGTGGTTGAGGAGATGTTGGATTCGATTGTTAAGGATGTGGTTTTGGGGCACATGTTAAATTAGGCCATAGTCTGCATGGTTTCCTGAAGAGGAAACCTTACCTGACAAATCTGTTGGAATTCTTGAAGAAATAACAGTCAGGATAGACAACAATCAGTAGATGTTGTGTACTTGGATTTTCAGAAGGCCTTTTACAAGATGCCACACATGAGCTGCTTAACAAGAGCCCATGGTATTACAGGGAAGGTTCTAGCATGGAGAAAGCAGCGGCTGATCGACAGGAGACAAAGAGTGGGAATAAGAGGAGCCTTTTCTCCCCTTCCTTTCCAGTCCTGATGAAGGATCTCATCGCAAAATGTCAACTGCTTTATTACCGTCGATAGATGTTCCTGACATGCTGATTTCCTCTTGCACTCTGTGTGTGTTGCTTTGGATGTCTAGCATCTGCAGAATCTCTTGTGTTATTGATTGCTAAAGTGGCAGTTGTCAGGTGAGCTAAGAGCCCCAGAGAAATATTTTTCTGCACAAAGCACTTTGTGAATGAATGTGCCATTGGCAGTGGAAGCAGCTCTTAGTGAAAAGAGTGTTGTGTAAAACAGTAATTTATTGACATCGCTGCTTCTGCCAGTGGCACATTGCAGAGAAAGTGGGGCAGAGATTGTAATTCACAGGAAATAGTTTGTACTTCACCAATGACAATGTTCTCAATAAAGTAATAATAAAGTTCAAAGCTCGAAGTAAGTGTATTATCAAATTCCATATATGTCACGATGAGACTCATTTTTTGCGGGCATTCACAATAGAACAAATACAATCGGTGAAAAACTAAACACAGATTGGGAAGACAATGAGCGGAGGAAGACAAACACAAATACAAAAGAAACAAATAAATAAATAGAGAGATAGATGAATAAACAATTAACTAACAGCCAAATAAGTAAGTATTGACCACGTGAGTTGTAGAGTCCTTGAAAGTGAGAATCAGTTCATTGTTGGGGTGAGTGAAGTTATCCACTCTGGTTCAGGAGCCTGATGGTAAAAGGGTAATAACTGGTTTGGGACCGAGGAGGGTTCTATATAAATTAAGCCCAGAAATCAGTGATGGACACTCACTAAGAGCAATGTGTTCGTTAATGGTGATGCACAGAATCACAGACACAGAGATTCTGATCCAGGTTTATTTTATCACATGTATATCATAAGCAGAGGCGGAGTCATGATGGCATTAAATTGCGACTCCTTTGTGTTCATCTGTGAAAGCAGTCTAATTTCTACCCTTGATGTGTCTTCTTTTCCCTTTCAGTGTGGTAGGGTTCTTTTGAATGCCCTGGCCCACAGGTACATGTTGATTTTGGATCTTTACGGTGATGGGACCTACTCCTGGGGGCTCACATCCGGCCGCTTTTCAGTATTCCAAGGACGTGGTCTAGAAGATGAGCGCACCTTCGGGGTTCCAAGGTTTTGCAGTCCTGTGGATGGGCTGATTCTAAGCTTGATTTTAAATGGGACGATTAAACTATTGATACATACAGTGAAATGTGCCACTTGTGTTAACAACTAACCCACCCAGGACTGTGTTGGGAGTAGTCTGCAAGTGTTGCCACACTTTCCGGCACCAACAGAACAACACAGAACGCAACACAACAACAGCAAAACATGCCCCATTCCTCCCTCCTACCTGTGCATCCACAGTCATCCAGCCCTGGCAAGGCCATGTCCAGACTCCAGACCCCAGCATCCAGAGGACTCATGGATTTGCTGCCATTGGGCATCGAATTCCCCTGTGGACTTATAGTCAACCCAAGTTTCTGACCATCGGGCCTTGACGAGATTCTGCTGATGCTGGAAAACTGGAGCAACATCTATGGAGGGAAATAAACAGTTGACATTTCAGGCCGATACACTTCTCGGGAACTGTTCATTTCCAGAGATGCAGCTTGACCTGCTATGTTCCTCCAGAGTTTTCTGTGTGTTGCACACAGAACTACAGTTGGTTGGAGCAATGAAAGAAGTTATTCAGCTCTGGTCCACCTGGTGCTGTTTAACCTACCTGCTTCTATATTCCATGCCTTGGCTAGTAAAGGAAGTCATTCCAAATCGTAAATCATTCCAAATGCAGTTTTAGCCACTTTATTGATCAGAGCCTCTTTAAAGATTGCTCTCTTTAAAGATTTGTGAAGGTATGTTCCAAAATGCTGTTCAATATTGTCCTATTTAGAAAGAAAGAAAGAAAGAAAGAAAGAAAGAAAGAAAGAAAGAAAGAAAGAAAGAAAGAAAGAAAAAGAAAGATTAGCTTTATATATCACATGTACATCGAAGAATACAGTGAAATGTGTCATCTGCATCAAAATACATCAGTGAGCATTGGACTGGACATCCCACAAGTGCTACCAGGCCTCTGGCATCAGCATAGATTGCCCGCAGCTCACTAACCCTAACTTGTATGTCTTTGGGATGTGGGGGGAAAGTGCAGTGCCTAGAGGAAACCCATGAGGTCACGGGCAAAGCGTACAAACTCCTCACAGGCAGAGGCGGGAATCGAACCCCGATTGCTGATCACTGGTATTGTAAAACAATGCACTCATAGCCAACCTACAGTACCGCCCATATCTTCCTCATATTCCCCTCCTTGTTTACCCTCCTCTGAATGCATTGCATGTCTGAAGGTAACCGCAGTGCTGTCAATGGCATCCTGGACTACTGTAGAGAATGAGAACTCCTAGACCCTAGTTTCATTTTCACTCCTGGCCATTTCTGGCATCTCCAAGCCTGAATGCTTGAAACGGCAGTGAACAAAGCAATACTCGATTGCCTAATTGCTTTATTCTCACCAACTATCAGTCACAAAACTCACTGCTTTTTGAACAGAAACATATGCAAATGATTTTAAACCGTTTGCTCTAAGCACAGCGTAGTCTAAAGGCCACACAAGTTTATGTGACTGACACTGGTTAGAAACTGTTTCACAATAGGCTCCTGTCCCAACTAAGCAGCACGGTGTCCCAAATAAACAAAGGACATCCCGGATATTTTCTTGATTACACTTGTTCTTTAAGAGTTGTCCCAAATAAGCATCTGCCCCAATTAACCGATGGCCCGATGAACCAGAATCCACTGTATACAGAACAATGTCAGAGAAAGGCCAGCAATATCATAAGCGATGCCAGTCACCCTGCTCATAGACTGTTTGTCATACTCCCATCAGGGAAGAGGATACGCAGTATCCATGCCAGGACCACCAGATTCAAAAACAATTACTTCCCCCAAACCATCATGCTGATCAATACCTCCAACGAATAACCCACTCTACCACCACTACACTCACTTCTGCCACTCCTCTCCACAGCCCCTCCCCACCCTTCATCCCCCTATGAACTGTCACCTTATGCTTGTACTCCACACTGACACAGTCACTGTCTGATTGTGTTTTTATCTGCCCTGCTGCTACCTAGTAGAATTCCTCTTGCCAAGAGTCGCTGTGTCACTTTATCATTTCCTGGCAGAGTCACCTTAAGTACAGACCTGCATCTAGCTTCACTTTATTGTAGATGGGGCCCCCACGAACACATTCAGAGTCTTCTCCAACCAGAAACCCTGGATCAACCATGAGATTTGCAATCTGTTGAGTGCCAGATATGAGGCATTCAAGTCTGGTGACCAAGTAAGTTACAAGAGGTCCAGGTACGATCTCTGGAAAGCCAACTCAAGAACTAAATGGCATTTCAGACTAAACTTGAATCGATGAAGGATTCTCGAGAGATGTGGCAGGGTTTGAATACTATCACCTTTTGTAAAGTTAAATCAAGCGACAACAAGGCTTTACTTTCAGGTGAGCTCAGTGCCTTCAATTCTTGCTTTGACCATTGGAACATGGAGGAACCATCAAGAATTCCCACAGTCCCCGATGGTCCTGTCACTTCAGTCCCCCAGGCTGATGTGAGAGCAGCCTTCAGGAGGGTGAACCTCTGAAAAGAATCTGGCCCAAACAGCGTAGCAGGCCAAGAACTAAACTGTGGTGATTCAACTGGCAAGCATGTTTACTGTCTATTATCCAACAGCACTTACATCCACAGTGATGAAGTGTTTTGCTGATAAAGTATATCAACTTCTGCATGAGAAGTGACTTGAATCCATTCCAGTTTGCCTTCTGAGCAACAGGTCCACCCTGTTGGTGCTATCTCATTAGCTCTTCACCCAGCTGTGGAACACCTGGACAGCAAAGGTGCATACGTCAGGATGCTCTTTATTGACGACAGCTCGGCATTCAATACCATCATCCCCATCAAAATTAATCAATATGTTCCAAGACTGTGATCTCAATATCTCCTTGTACAATTGGATCCTGGATTTCCTCATTTGCAGACCCCAGCTAGTTCAGATTGGCAAAAACATTTCCTCCATAATCTCCAGCAATGCAGGTGCACCACAAGGCTGTGTGCTTAGCCGCCTTCTCCACTCGCTTTACACTTTTGACTGTGTGGCTAAGCATATTGAAGTTTGGTGGTGCCACCACTATTGTGGGCTGTATCAAAGCTGGTGATGAATCAGCAAACAGGAGAGAGATAGAAAATCTGGCTGAGTGGTTCTGTAAGAGCAATCACTGTCAGCAAGAAAAAAACAATTGATTATTGACTTCAGAAGAAGGAAATCAAACGTCCATGAGCCGGCCCTCATTTGAGGATTAGAGTTGGGGAGGGTTAGCAATTTTAAATTATTCAATGTTACTATCTCGGAGGACCTGTCTAGGGCTCAGCACATAAGTGCAATTGCAAAGAAAATACGTCAGGTCTTCTACTTCCTTAGGAATTTGCAAAGTTTTGGCATGACACCTAAATCTTTGTCAAAGTTCTATAGATATGTGGTGGAGAGCATATTGACTGGTCGCAGCCTGGCGTTATATATATACATATACATATACTCTCCATAGTACATCTGTAGAAATTTGTGAGTGTCTTTGCTGATATAGCAAATTTCCTCAAACTCTGGGTGAAATATAGCTGCTGTCAGGCATTCTTTGAGCACATCTACATGGAACATTGTCACAGTAAAACAGGATCCATCATCAGGGAGCCTCAACACCCAGGACATGAATCTTGAATCTTGAATTTAAAGGCTCAATATAACTTCTTTTCACTTGCACCATGTGTCTTTGCACTTGCACCCAGTGTTCCTCATGATTTTTAACCACTTCTCCAATCTCCAGATCTCTTTGGTCTTACACCCAGTTTGGAACAGTATCCTTTAGTTTGTGCTTTCTCTCCACATTCTTCCTTGCAAAGTGTAACACTTTGCATTCTCAGCAGTAAACCTCATCAACCTGCCTGTTTCTATCTACTTGAAATCTACAACCATCCCTCTCAGAGTTCATCTCACCTCTAACTTTTGAGAGGAAAGTTACTCAGTCATTTCCACACTCTCTGGCTGCAGAACTGTAACTGAATTCAGCCATTGTGAATGCTGCAAATTTACCTTGTGCAGTTCATGCTTCACACTCTTGAACCTCTTAGCTGATTCACTTCTGCTCCCTTTCTTAAGACCCCATTTGAGACATACTTTTACAAAGATTTTGGATACTATCCTTTCTCTGCTCTTGTGGAATAGAACATAGAACAGCACAGCCCAATACAGGCTCTTTGTCTCATGGTGTTGTGCTGACCTTTTAACTGAGTCCAATAACAACCTTACCCTTCCGTCCCACGTAGCCCTCCATTTTTCTTTCATCAGTGTGCCTATCTATGTGACCTTTATACATCCATAATGTATGTCTCCACCACCACCTGTTGATAGTGAGCTCCACGCGTCACCACTCACTGTCTCTGACATCACCCACAACATCCAAACTTCCCTCGAAACACCTTAAAATGTTGCCCTCTTGCATTAATAATTTCTACCCTGGGAAAAAGTCACTAGCTGTCTAATTGATCCATGCCCTGTATCATCTTATACCCCTCTGCATTACCTTCCAAGGTATGGCTCTCTCTGCCAAGGGAAGTCCTTCCAAATACTGTAAAGACACCTTTACAAACTGAATTACACAAGTGACCACAAGCTACAGAAGCAGACATTTAACCTGAGCTTCTGCAGGCAGTTCCTAACTGATATTTGTAGACACAAAAGATTCTGCAGATGCCGGAACTCGAGCAACACACATAATTACAATGGGATACTTTTTGAAAGGAAAGAAGTGAAAGTCATTTTTATTGCACAAGGGTTTGCCTTACCCCAGAATGCTAATGAAGCTACCTATTTATAACTGGAGTTGAATCTTTTTTTCTCTCTTGCTTCTCTGAATACTATTTAATCTGGTTAACCTTTTCCATGTTCTGCTCTAAGACAAATATGTTGCATGTGCCTGGGGTAAGTCCTGCTTTAAAGAGTTTTTTAAGTTCCTTTGGGAACATCTGATAATGTTTTGGCTTGTAACCAAATCCCCTGTTATACACCTCCTTCCACATCTGCTCTTTGTACTGACTGGTGACTCTCGTCATCTGAAAAGAATAATGAAAATGGAGTCAAAACCTGAAATGGACCAACCCATGCACTTTTGGGCAATGACGTCAACAAAGTAATATCTCTTAGGATTGTGACTGCTGCCATCAACTTCATAATAACACTGTCATTCGTCAAGAAGAAATTTAGATATCTGCGCCAATGCAAACCAGCAAAGCAGCATCACTGTATAAACACAGAGATTTATTAAATGGGGATGCAATTCTTACAGCAATTTTCTTGATCATAAAGAGATTGATATCTAGATATGAATTGGTAATTCAAAGTTCAAAGTAAATTTATTATCAAAGTACATATATGTCACCATATTACAACCCTGAGATTCATTTTCTTGAAGGTATTCTCAGTAAATACACAAAACACCATAGAATCAATGAAAAACAGGATAAACAAACAGCAAATGTGCAAAAGACAATAAGCTGTGCAAATACAAAAAGAAAGAAAAAAATAATAAATAAATAAACAATAAACATTGAGAACATGAGATGAAGAGTCCTTGAAAGTTATTTCATAGGTTGTGGAAACAGTTCAGTAATGGGGCGAGTAAAGTTATCGCCTTTGGTTCAAGAGCCGGATGTTTGAGGGTTTAGGAATTGGTTTTCGATTGTCTCATCAACCACGATAGCTTAAAAAGCTTTGTTTGTGTTTCATGCAGGCAGATGATTCCATACATAAGAAATTAGTTGTCCGTCATATCCGACAATGTCAGTTAGGTTTGCATATTTCTTCGTTAGATGATGTGAACTGAATGAAGAAACCAGTGTGGGAGAGTTTTCAAAGTGAAAAACCATTGCACTGGGACAGCTCCACTCTGTTGACCTCAGACGTCTGGGTCCAGTGGTATGAGTCGTCATCACACCTAGGGTCTTCCTTGGGCGCAGTGGCTGGCATGACTTCTTCTGTCCCTTGTCATGCTCTTCACTCTTCATGAAGCTTTGCTTAACTACCCTCTTGGCTGTTGGATCTCACTGTTGGTCTGATCTGCCTTTTGGCCAGAGCTGACACAAAAGCTTTGAGGTATAAAGCCACACAAAGCACTCAGTCTCCATTGGTCCGATGTGTGTGGACAAAAGCTGCTAGAAACCGAAAAAATAAAGAAACAGAACATCAGAATGAACTCAATAGGTCAAGAAGCATAAGACCATAAGACATAGGAGCAGAGTTGGGCTATCTGCCCCATTGTCTGCTCTGCTATTCAATCATGGCTGACTTATTAGCGTCCCCAATCCCATTCCCCTGTTTTCTTCCAGTAATCTTTCATCTTTAATTACGTTTGTACAAAACTATCTACCTCCACTTTAAATATACCCAATGAATTGGTCTCCACAGCCATCTGTGGCAATGAATTCCACAGATTCACCACCCTCTGGCTAAAGAAATTCCTCCTTATCTCTGTTCTAAAGGGATGTCCTTCTATTCTGAGTCTGTGAAATCTAGTCCTAAACTCCCCTACTACTGAAAACATCTTCGCTATCTAGGCTTTTCAATATTTGAGTTTTCAATGAAATTCTCCCTCATTCTTCTAAACTCCAGAGAGTACAGACCCAGGGTCATCAAACGCTATCGTACTTTAACCCTTTCCTTCCTCTGAGATCATTCTCGCGAACCTGCTTTGGATTCGCTGCAACCAATGCAGGCATATCCTTTCTTAGATAAGGTGCCTTAAGCTGCTCACAATACTCCAAGTGCAGTCTGAACAATGCCTTATAAAGCCTCAGCAATATATCCCTGTTTTAATATTCTCGTCCTCTCAAAATAAATGCTAATATTGCATTTGCCTTCCTCAATGCTAACTCAACCTGCAAGTTAACCTTTAGAGAATCCTTAACTAGGACTATTAAGTCCTTTACACCTCTGATTTCTGAATTTGTTCCCCTTTTAGAGCTGCTGAGTAGCTCCAGTATTTTGTATGTGTTTCCATGTTCCTCCAGCATTCTTGTTAATTTGTAGTTCCACAATTGTTCTGTTGAATGCTACCTGAGGGAGCCAGAGTTATGCAGATCAATGTAAAATCATCAGTGACTTGCCTCTGACGTGTATGACATTTAATGTTGTAAATAATGCCATGAATTGCCATACACGTTCTTCGTGGGGCATACAGTATATCATCGAATCATAGAGTCATGGGACATGGATACAGGCCTTTTGATCCAACTCATCTACGCAGCCCAGTGAGCAAGTTCCATCGCCTGACCTTGGCCCAAAGCCCTCTCAACCTTTCTGATCCATGTTCTTTTGCCCAATTGTTTGCCTCCTTATTATTTCAGGTAGCTCATTCCAAATGTGCATGGAAGCTACCCCTCAATGAGCCTTTTAAATCTCTTGCCTCTGATCTCAAATCCATACTCTTTTGTTTTTAGCAACCCCTCACTGGGAAAAAGGCCCTGGGTTTTCATCTTGTCTAAGCCCCTCATGATCTTAAATGCCTCTATCAAGCCACCACTCAATCTCCTACAATACCAGTAAAATCCCAGGCTACGCAACCTCTCCATGCAACTCTGGCCCCTATGTCCTGGTAAATGTGTTCTGCACTCTTTCCAGCTTATTTACATCTTTGCTATATCAGCTTGTTAACTTTGATTTAGTTACATGATCTACTGCGCATGCAGTAACTGAGTAAACGACTAAGTCAAAAAATAAAAGTAAAAGATAAAGACCAGCTTTGTTTTTCGTATGTACATCAAAACATACAGTGAATTGGGATCCGTAATGGGTGTGTCCGTTCTCTCTGTGACTTTCCTCTGCGTGCTCCGGTTTTCTCCCATATTCTGAAAAGACACACGACTAGTGACTCTGCAGATACTGGAGATCCGGAAAATGTGTGCTGAATTAATAGGGTTAGTCGGTTGTGGGCATACTATTTTGTTGCCAGAAGCATGGCGACACTTGTGGGCTGCCCAGCACAACTCTCACTGATTTGCTTTTACACATAAGATGCACTTCATTTTATACTTCAATGCCCATGTAACCAATAAGTGAGATTATCTACTCTCTTTAACAATATTTTAATTCTGTTTAATCATTTAACTTTCAAAGTTCAAAATCAAATGTATTACCAAGGTACATATACATCATCATATACAATACTGAGATTCATTTTCTTGTGCACATACTCAATAAATCTATAGGATAATAACCATTTCAGAATCAATGAAAGACTGCCCAACAGGGGTGTGCAACCACTGTGCAGAAGAAAACAAGCTGTGCAAATACAAACAGAAATAAATAATAAAAATAACAAATAAATAAGCAATAAACATTGAGAACATAAGATGAAGAGTCCTTGGAAGTAGGTCCATAGTTTGCAGACACAGTTCAGTACTAGGGCAAGTGAAGTTGAGTGAAGTTATCCCCTTGGTTCAAGAGCCTGATGGTTGAGGGATAGTAACTGTTCCTGAAACTGGAGCTGCGAGTCCTGAGGCTCCTGCACCTTCTTCCTGCTGGCAGAAGCAAGCAGAGAGCATGTCCTGGGTGGTGGGGGTCCATAATGATGGATACTACTTTCCTGCCACAGGATTTCATGTAGATGCACTCAAAGGTTGGGTCGGCTTTACCCTTGATGGACTAGGCCATATCCACTACCTTTTCTAGGATTTTCTGTTCAAGGGCATTGGTGTTTTCATACCAGGCTGTGATGCAGCCAGTCAATACATTCTCCACTACACATGTATAGAAGTTTGTCAAAGTCTTAGATGTCATGATGAATCTCTGCAAATTCCTATGGAAGAAGAGGTGCTGCTGTGATTCTTCATAATTCTACGTACATGCTGGACCTGGGACAGATCCTCCAAAATAATAACACTGAGGAATTTAAATTTGCTGACTGTCTTCACCTCTGATCCCCCAATGAAGAATGGCTCATGGACTTTTAGTTTCCTCCTCCTGAAGTCCTCCTTGGACTTGCTGACATTGAGTAAGAAGTTGTTGTTGTGACACCACTCCACCAGATTTTCAGTCTCCCTCTTATATGCTGATTCATCACCAACTTTGATTCAGCCTATTACACTGGTGTCATCAGCAAACTTGAATAAGTTCAGTTTGCCGTACCAGTCAAATGATGCCTCTCATCCTCTAAATCAGGTATTCTGAGCAAGTCACAGTCGAAAGAATCAAAAAAGGTTCTAGGTTGGAGTACGTCTTCATTGCAGGTATTCCTTCTGTTCCAGCTCTGTGGGAGACTATTGAAGCCACTGTGAGATACAGAGCCTTAGCCAGGGTGGGCTCTGGGGGTGGAATCTTGTTTGAGAAGTAGGTGCACATCTCTCTCTATTCACTCTGCTTACCACATGTTCTGTTGCATTAATCTCCAGGTTCTCAGTCCCACACAGGATGCCCTTCTACTGTGTGGTCATAGGCCAGGGATTCACAGGCTTTTACGCTTATTCAAGGAGGCTTTGAAAACTATGGGAGGCACAAGAGTTTCTGCAGGTACTGGAAATCTGGAACAATGCAGACAAAATTCAAGAGGAGCTCAGAATCTATGTAGGGAAATGGATAGTCGATGTTTCGGATTCAGATTTATTTATCACATGTACAGTACACCAAAACGTAGACTGAAATATAATGTCTGTGTTAACAACCAACACACCTAAGGTTGTGCCAGGAGCAGCTGACTCGCGCCGCCGCACATTCCTGTGCCAACATAGCAGACCCATCACGTTTGCAGAACAACACAGAGGACAACAAAACAAGCAACAAAAAAACGGACTGTTCATTGGGACTGGAAAGGAGGGAGACAGAAACCAGAACAAGAAGGGGAAGGAGTACAAGCTGACAGGTGACAGGTGAGACCAGGTGAGGGGGAGGTGGATGTGCGAGGGAGGATGATGTGAGAAGCTGGTGGGAAGCAGGCAGAAGAGGTAAAGAGCTGTCAAGGAAGGAATCTGATAGAAGAGGAGAGTGGACCATGGAATAAATGGAAGGAGGAGGGGAACTAGAGGAAGATATTGGGCAGAGGAGAGCCACCAGAATGGGGGAAAGCAAAATTCGTTGGACCAGTCCAGGACTGGGGGAATGCCTGTCGAAGCGTCTTTTGGTCCAGATATTGAATCAAGGCTTTCTCAAAGAGATGAGAAAGTTTTCGAATACTACTTGGAGGCAAAGAAGGAGATAAATCCCTAATATTCCAAACAATGTTGTTACTCCCCAGTCTTCTGCAGAAAAAAAATCATTGTGCTATTTCCGGGGGTTTACCTTTCCTACTATTTGGCGCATTCCCATATTACAGGAAGACAATATATTTTGCAAGTCTTTGAAAGGAGTAATAAAGGTACTACACAAACAGAGTTCTTTTTTTTGACGTAGACAAATAGCCCTGGAGATACTGAACGGCGCAAAACACTTTTCCTCGTTAGGAGTCAATTCTCAGCGAGAGGACCGCGGCACAATTAGTGCTTTTTGCATGTCAATGCCATAGAATTGTGATTGTAGCCAGAGCACTCCCCTGTAGATTGGTTACGCTGAACTCGCCGGCCGTTCCCAGTGACGCTCGGCAGAATGACTGATGTAATTTACGGGCTCAGAGGGACGACTCTGAGCAATAGTCCTACATATGGGCTTCTTTCAAACGGCGGCAGACACAGTGACTGGGCAGTTGTAGCACTGAATTTCTTAGCAGTCCGTCCTGAAAAAAATAATAACCGATGCTTTGAAAGGAAAGCGGAGTTTGTGTTAGGAGACTGAAACCCTGTCAATTTGCATTGGGTTCAGAACAAAAAGGAATTTTGTAATGAAGTTTGTATATGAAATCTGTCGGCTTAATTATTCATACCTAACAATATTGGATCTTGTTAAGGATTATAATGCACTCCGGTGAACACATTCGCCCACAAAATAAATACATACTGTACTTTTAGCTGGTATTACATCTTAATAATTTTCCGAAGGCTGCACAGATTGGTCTCTTACCACGGTGCGACGATCGATTATCAACTCAACGCGACCTCGTTAATAAAGTGAATCCAGAACGTTACCAAAGAAGTTTTAGTTCGATAATTTATCACCATTTTACTTTCGAACGATTGGCCATGATGCCTTTGACGCTATATTGGCATTAGTTTCAGGGCGGCAGTATTTCACGAGTAATTTGACCGACCGCCTCCAATCTTCTCTCTCTCCTCCTGCCCGGTCCCACAGGTAGACGGCACTCACTAACGGTTCATACACGGCCTACAGACTGCCGCATTCTCAGTTCGCAGTCAGTATCCTACTCATTTCACTCCCTTTGATATTACCCAAGTCGGTGAACGGCGGTGGGGTATTGACTGTAGTGAAAAAAAATATAGTCAAGTAACGTCAAAACCAATGGGGTGAATTAAGATCATAAAATAATTCTGAATGCTTGAATCGGAAAAAGTTTGAAGTTGCTCTCGTGTCTGGGACGTTCCTTTGCATCTAAATGATTGAACTATTTTCTAACAACACACAAAATGCTGGAGGAACTCAGCAGGTCGGGCAGCACCAATGGAGGGGAATATCGTTTTCGTAACTCACTGTATTTCGAGGCGTTCCGAAGCTTCGTATTGAATGTTCTTCATCGATGCCATTATCTTTTTCACCTCGCTTTAAGACAGTTTAAATCTTTCGAATCAGAAAGATTAATTTGATATTGGTTTGCTATTGTTACACGTAGTGAGACAGTGAAAAGCTTTTATTTCGAGTGTCATCCTTACAAGTCATGCCATGCGTAAACACATCGAGGTAGTTAAAAAAAAACAGAATGCAGAATATCGTGTTACATTTACAGTTAAATTGTTATTCTAAATTAACATACAGCGTTCGTCCCTGCTTTATTATCGTCACACCATCTTTAAAACCACGAAACCTAGAATGAATCCAATATTCTCTTATTGAGACTTTGGCCGGCCAATGGTTAAATCTCGCTAATCGTATGTAAATATCATTTACAAGGCTCCCGTCAATCACGCCAGCCCTCTCCAGCGCAGTGGACAGAGAGGGTTATATAGAGACAGAAGGTGGATTAGTTTGGCAGTGTTTTTTAGGCTGAACCGCATCATGGCAGTGCCTCAGCTGGGATACGGAGACGTGGTCACGGCCGGCAAGGGGTCGGCGATGACCGGTCTGCAGGCGGTGTTTGTGGAGAGGCGAGCGGCGATGCTGGGCTCGCCCGGAGCCGCGCTCAGTCTGGGGGTTCCCCCGCCTCTCCACGCTCTCCTAGCTCGCCACCCCGGCACCTATCCCATTCCACACGGATACAGCCTGCAGCCGTATCCCGATCTCAGGCATCTCCCTCATCTGGTAAGGATGGTGCTTTTGATTTTTTTTCTTTTTATTTGCCTTTCGTTTGGAGTTCTGGAATTTGTAGAAAGCATTACGTAGCGAGATTTGGAGATGCATCGCGGATCTCCACACCTGGCCGGACACCTTTCCCGGTAAAAGTTACTGACCACTCCGGGGTCACATCCGTCTACCCACTTGAAATCATTGGTCACAGCCGAAGGCTGTATGTTGAACTTAATCTTCACAATACTTAGAGTGCAACATTTTGGCATCACTCGCTACGGCGATTACGTTAATAACCTCACATCGAGATAAGCGCTGGATGAGATGGTTTCGTCATCTTTAAATATCGCGAAACTAGATGGATTACAAACGATTTGATGCAATAGCCAACCTGATTATATATAACACCTTACTGTTAATATAAATATTTGATATAAGGTAGAATGATACGGTTGACTTGCAACAGGGACTGCCTAGGGAAATATTAAATGGAATATTTTGGTTTCACAAGTTTGAAAAAGTTTCCAAAATTCAGTGGTGTTAATTCCCAAAATGAAAGTGAAATATTCCGACGCGTTCCGTCGATTCGTTCTAATTCCCATAACGCATGCATCTGCCCCCTTTCCCCCAAACGTGCACTGATGTAAGAAGCGACTGTGGGTAACCCGTCACTCGGATGCTGGCGCGCTGTGAGCGCAGGTCGACTCGCTTCAGTTGGACGGGGAGCGCCCATGGCCCGAGTGCCCGCTGCCAGATCCGAGACTGCTGGCTTCAGGTTCCAAATGTGATTGAATTACTTCGACCCGTCAGTTGGAAAGTTCGCAAACTTGCTCCTCGCGGTGCAAAACAGGAATTCATGCAACACTTTCCATTAGAGAGGGCTAAATTAATTAAAATATGGAGTTACAAACAAAACAGGCTCAACATGATTAAGTTTAAGTGCCTTTACAAGGCATTTTCTTCATGTCGCTCTCGAGTCGATGAGGTCGTGCGCGAGTAAATTCCTAGAAATGTTGAAATAATATTAGATAAGTAATATTTATCCGCTCCACTCGACTGTATTGTACTATATTTTAAACACTGTATCTTAAGTTACAAATAATTGCAGAAATGACCATTAATATAAGTGTGGTATTAAACATAAAATAACTACGATACATTAAATTATATTTAGTCTGATATTGCAGGTGTGTTAAAATTCTGAAAGTTTGCATAGATGAGCATTATGTGTGACATTCGTTTCTCTCTAACTTCAGGCTTCGCACTACGATTTGAAGGCAGGCGGCGTCTATTCCCAGGCCAGTTTTGCTCCGGCCGGCGCTCTGTACTCTCCCTATCGCCCGCTGGCTCACGGGGATGCGGGACGAGTGAAGAACGCAACCCGAGAGAGCACCAGCACCCTGAAGGCGTGGCTCAACGAGCACCTGAAGAATCCCTACCCAACCAAAGGGGAAAAGATCATGCTGGCCATTGTCACCAAGATGACCCTGACTCAGGTCTCCACTTGGTTTGCCAACGCCAGGAGGCGACTAAAGAAGGAGAATAAAATGACGTGGGTGCCCAAAACCAAATCGGACGAGGAGGATAGCGAGAGCGACGACGAAGATGATAAGAAAGAGGATTTGAACAAGGGAAAGGATGGGAAACCATGTAAAGATGGACTGGAGCCATCTTCCACTGGTTGTGAAGGCAGGGCGCTGGGCAAGGATGCCACAGGCTGCAACAAGGACGGAGATAACGGGTTGAGACCAACAAACTTGGAGCCAACCGAGATGAGGAATTCGGAATTGAGCGCAACTGAGGAGGAAGTCGGTGCAAAGGTGTCAGTCAGCACTGGACCCAGAGAGGGCACCGCTACTCTCAAACCCAAGATATGGTCTCTTGCGGAAACTGCTACTTCAGACCTTGGGAAAGGCAATCGGCTTGCTGTAAGCAGCGACCAGCCAGTGCCTCCGGCCGCCGTCGGTCACTATAGGATCTGGGCTGGCGCCTGCTTTGCGGAGGGGCAGCTCTTGCTAAACAACCATTGCAGGAGGGAGTCTGAGAGAGAACTTGTAGGTCCTGACCAATGAGAAAGGGGCGAATGCAACTGGAAATCCGAACCAGGGGAAGTTTTGTCGGTGTAATGAATTCCCGAAACTCTGCACTTCCACCCCGCCTGGCGACCTCTCACCACGACAATTACGCCTGTCAGTTGTGAGAATGAGCGTGAACCCACACAGTTCCTCAGTAGCCGTGGGTTAAAGGAAGCGGGCGATGGCCCAGGGGATTAATTTATAGCAATTATCGCGTTTTTACTACAATCCTCGACAATTAACACAGCTGATTTTTCTTTAGTAAAGGTCAACATTTGACCATTCCCTTCACACTGCTAAACGCACAAAGCCACACAGCTGGACGTAGAGGGCATTTTAGCTAAAGATGTATCAATATTATAAATAGTCATATGTGTATAGCTAGTTCCTAAACTCTCTTGGTCTACACATCAGACACAAACGGCTGGATGTTATTGCATGGTGCAAACGCACGCAGTGATCTCGTTAAACTAGTAACCCGATGCAAGCGGGAAGTAGATATCCTACATTGACTTGAAGGTTCAACTATCAGGCGATGTATGTAACGTTCCAAATTTATCTTGATGCGTTCCAGCTAATTCCCAGCTCTAATGAAATCTGTTCAATCACGTTTAAATCAAAGAAGGCGGACATGCTAGATATCATTTTACTCTACTACAGAGGCTGTTTGTACTTATGTTTTCGTTGTCCAGGATGAGCGAAGGGATTTTTAAAATGTAAACTCATCTCGATAGCCTTTGATCAGCGTTAAATTACGCCAACTTGGTCTTTATGAAAATGTAAGAGAGGGCACTGAAACGATTATAAAACCTGCCTGCTTGAAAATTATCTCCAGGTGCTTAGATTTCTAGGGCTTCCCCTCACCCCAAACATAAAAAGAGCGATTCTAATTTACCGACACGGAAGCTTTTAAGGAGTAAGAACCAACGAGCCAAAAATTGAGTTATTAGAAGTGTGCACGTGCATATGAATTCATCCTCGAATTCAATTATCCATTAAACTTGCATATTAAATCCGTGGTTGAGATGATTGAAACAAATTATTTCGGCGAGATAGAAATGTATTTCCGTTGTGTATAGGACAGGAACCACATTTCTTAACAGATCAGATTAAAAAAAAGTAGTGATGGGTACCCTGCGTTCAGTGAATGTGAGGGCAAATAGGTTTGCCTCACTTTAGACCAGTGGTTCCCAACCTTTTTTTGGCCATGCTCCACCTAATCACCTCTAATATCCTGATGTCCCCTGTGGTGATATATAATTCTTACTATTCAAAAAGTGAACTCCTATTCACCTGGAGGAAGCCTAAAAGACCATTAACTTGGTTTAAACAAGCTTCCAAAGAACATGGCATTCGTGTAAGAGAAAAATAAAAGAACCAAAGGACTGTTAAAGTTCTGAGGAAGAAATTACCAAAAAAAAAGAACATTAAGTGATATTAAAATAATAATAACAATAAATAAAACAATGCCGATTCGTTTCTACAGCATACAAAGACAGATACACCGTTTAAAAGAGATGACGCAATGTACACACCTTCACACCACCAAGAACCGAAAGCTACTGCAAAAAGCAGCATTGGCGCGACCTCGTACGAGTTTCTTACGCGTTTGGACTTGTTCATTCGTTCCTTCCTACATCAGTCAATTCATTAATTTAATTACGAAAGCCATTTGATGGTTGTAATGATGGTGATACACTATATATACAGTACATACGCAATTACACATGTACATACACACAAGTATTTTTATGTATGCATACTGTATATACACATATGTATTAACTCGCACACACATACTCACACAGACTTACTAGAAAAAATTCACTGTTAATAACTCATTCTCGAATTGCCCCCCTTAAAAATCAAATTACCTCCCTGTGGGGCGTACGCCCCACGTTGGGAACCACTGCTTTGGACACTTTACCCTTGGTCATTAGAGCACCCTTACAAAATTACAACAGCTTCTTCCCATTCAACCATCTTAAGTAACGACTGGAGCAAATCCTATTAATAGCCCATCACTCGCTTTTTCCAGCTGACTGTGGTGATAGTGATTTTATAACCAAAAGCGGAGTCTGCAAAATAAATCAGAGGGCGTTTTCTGTCAAGGTTTATATGTTTTATATTAAAAAGGTGTTTGTACAAAATAAAACTGTAAATAAACATTGGGATATAAATAATTTATATTTTGCCTAATAAACTAAGCAGAGGTTTCGTCTCACAGTTGTATCGTTTTGTCTTGCACCAGGCGGAAAAGCAGCCCCTGGCGGTGCCGAATACTTCAGAAGGTTAGCTGTGTTTCAGACATCTGCAAATAAGAAGGCAGGCACATGTAAAAGTTAAAAGATCTTGGGTCAAATTGATTCAATAATTTCCTTTATCGAAGGAATCGTGTTGTCATTAACCAAGTTGGTTTGCCAGTGAATATTGATGTTGCTGAATATTGAGCATCCCAAACTGCGCAGGTCATAGAAGTGGCCGGGCAGAGTTCCGCACAAGTCGGGCTGTCGGGGCGTATAAACTCAGTGGCCGCTTTATTAGTTTGTTCGTGATCTGCTGCTGTAGCCCATCCACTTCAATGTTCAACCTGTTGTGCATTCTGAAATGCTCTTCAGCACACGATTGTTGCAAGGCATGGTTACCTTCCTGACAGCTGGAACCAGTCTGGCCATTCTCCTCTGACCTCTCTCATTAAAAAGGCATTTTTGTCCGCAGAATTGCCGCTCACGGATTTCTTTTTTTGTTCTTTGCACCATTCTTTGTAAATTCTAGAGATTATTGTGCATGAAAATCCCATCAGATCAGCAGTTCCTGACGCACTCAAACCAGCCCGTCAGGCACCAACAATCATTCCATGGTCAAAGTCTCTAAGATCACATTTCTTCTCCATTCTGATGTTTGGTCTGAGCAACAAGCTTATCCATGTCTACATGTTTTTATGCATTGAATTGCTGCCACATGATTATCTGTTAGAATTAACAAGCAGGTGTACATGTGTATCTAATAAAGTGGCCACTGAGTGTACACCTCCCAAATGAAGCAACAAGTAACCCATCAAAAAAAAAATCAGACAGAAGTAAATACAAAAAATGTTGGAAATACACAGGCAGTTCCAGTGGAAAGAGAAATGTTAAGTGAGTTAGTAATGTTTGATCCATTTTCTCAATGTTTAGTGACATTTTGCTTAACCAGACTGATCCCTTAGTTAATATACCATGAGGAAATGGATACCAATGCAAGGGTCCTTTTGGGATAAGTAGAGAGTCAAATATTATGGGGAGAAGGTGGGAGGATGGGGTGGAGGTGGATAATAAATCTGCCATGATGGGATGACAGAGGAGACTTGATGGTCTGATTAGCTTAATTCTGCTCCTATGTCTTATGGTCTTATTCATGCCCATTCCACCATTGTTATAATGGTATTGACCACAAGAGCCATTCCCAATGATGAACAGAAGCATTCCCTAGCTAGAATCAGGATAACTACCAGGATCCCTTCCTATCAAAGCATGTCCATTCATTTATGTTATACAGGTCAAAAGCTTCACATGCATTGCCAAAAAATATTTGATTTGCATAACTAAACTGGAACAATTCAAGATCACAGATGCTGACTGTGACTATGGTACAAGGGTTACCTTACTTCTCTTTAATCTCCATGCACCATCTAATACGACAACACTGTCTTCTCCCAATATCTGTGGCCAATTTCCTGTGACTGAGCTTGTAGTCAGAGATCTTCAGGACTGGAATCTTACTCATTCCCTTTTTGTTAACTTCCAGTTCCACAAACGATAATTTCCCTTATTCATCTATCTAATCATTGTATTAAAGTCATGGGGTCAGCTAGGCTGCCTTAAGCCCCATGTTCCTTTCCATTTCAGGCATTGCACTGACTCAGCACTGCCAGACTGCTTGGTTGGCATCCAGTCTTGTAGCAGTTCTAAATTTTATGAACATAGGACAGAACATTATACGGGAAAGGATAATTCAGCTCACAAACTAATTAAACAATATAAACTCCCAACACCCTTCTACCTTCATTCTCTGCACATTCATCTGGCAGTCTAAGAGCCTCTTGAATGCCTTTATTGTATCTGCTTCCATCACCCCCCAGGCAACATATTCCAAGCACCCACTACTCACTGTGTAAAACAACTTGGCAGATGAGCTTGGGAAGACTTAAGCCAAGAGCCATTTTCCTAACTCTCCTGGATGGAGACAAGACGTTTTGCCAATTTAAGTACCTGCTTATCATGACATTTCAATGTACCTTCCACTCAGCCAGTTGCCTTGATAGATTTAACTACTTTTCTGACTTTCCCTTGTTTGTGTGAACCTCCGGTTACCACAGAATTTCATGTAATATGTTGGTGGTTCTTACTAAGATCAATCAGCAGTTCAGCATCCACCACAGTCACAGGATAGGAACACCTAACCCTGGTTTGCTTAGGCGGTGTTTGGCAGCTTGTAAGCTTTCTATAGTTTGAACTGGATACCACAACTCAGCCTGTCCAGCAGATGTTCTAACTTTGCACAGTTTCATTTTATTTTAAGAGTGGAAGTTTTTATTAATATGTAGCTGATACTTAATGCATTCATGGGTGCAAGACTGGAAGGGTGATAAAGCAGGAACTTTTCCTTCCCAAGTATTCTGTATATCTGCATACCAGGCTGCTAATGAGATGGTTTTACCAAGGAACCTGAGTCTGTAAAACACAGCTGACCAGATCCTATTGAAAGTGTAATGTGGAATGTGGTTTATCTACAGAATTAGTGACAGTGTGCTTTGTTTGCTAACTCAGTCACCCAAATCCAAATGGGTAATTAGTTTTTTTTTGTTGAAGGAAAACAGGTACGTTTTTCTTGCAGAGAATGGTAGGCACATGGAACACCAGGGGTGATGGGAAAAGCAAATGCATTAGGGGTATTTAAGAAGCTCGTAGATTACACTTGGCTGATAGAAAAACCTGGGCTATGTAGGAGGCAAGGGTTAGATTGATCGGAGTAGGTTATGAGGTCAGAGCAACATTGTGGGACCAAGGGTCTGTACTGTGATGTAGTGTTCTATGTTCTCTGTTTCTCACGTTCCCTTTTACTCCACACCCCCATCCGCAGAGTCTACCCCTCATTCATACAGATTCTACCCCTCTCATTCACACTCATTCTACCCCCATTCACACAGATTCTACCCCCATTCACACAGGTACTACCCTTCATTCACACAGATTCTAACCCCCTTTCACACAGATTCTACCCCCCATTCACACATTCACCCAGATTCTACCCCCAATTCACATATGGTGGTGATACCCAGTAGCTATTAATTGCCCAACCTGCATGCCACTGGAATGATCTATGGGGCAAATGTGGGCAGATGAGACTGGCTCACTGGACAACACATTTAGCACAAACCAGTTGGGTCAAAGGGCCTGTATCTCTACCATATTACTCCATGACTTTATGGAGGAAGAGACCAGAACAACCTGGAGAAAGCTTAATGATCACAGGGAGGACATGTGAACTCCGCACAGGCAGTACCGAAGTCAGGATTGAACCCAGGTTTCTGCCGATGTGATCCTAATAACTTCACTGTTGTGCTTACTTGCAGTTTATGCCTACTTACGATGTTAAATAACTTTTCTTTCAAAGATTATTATTGAATTTGTGCCAGCTACTCTTACCGACAAAAGAGTTCGGATCATAACAGCGCCTGCGCTTTCTCTCACTGGTGAAAAGTGATATTTCAGACGCTGAGATTGACCTGATTCTCATCATTTCACAGAGCCATTAATCTGCCACATGGGTATGCAAAGTTTCTGTTAAGTAACTGGCACCATCCCACAAAGTGGACAACTTTCTATCCCCTCTGCACTTGGGTCATTTCCTAATGGCTAGTCTCAAGTATCCAGGAATCAGAATCAGATTTATTATTACTGTCAATCACAGGCAAAACCCTCCCCACTATTGTGTACATTTACATGGAGTGCTGCCACAAAAAAGCAGCATCCATCATCAAAGAACCCAACATTCAGGCCATGCTCCCCTCTCATGTCAGGAGGTGTTTTCTCCCAAAGAACTGCCACTCACTGCATGTAATTTTTGTTTTCTTTTTGCACACCATTCTCTGTAAACTCCCAGGAGAATAGCAGTTTCTGAGATACTCAAACCACCCCATCTGGCACCAACAATTATTCCATGGTCAAAGCCACTTAGATCACATTTCTTCCCCAATCTGATCTTTTAGGGTTGCTTAACTACCAGAGTTCAGTGCTTGTTCATGGTAACTGCTGCTGTAGCCCATCCACTTCAAGGTTTGATTGTGTTGTGTGTTCAGAGATGTTCTTCTACACACCACTGTTGTAATGGGTGGTTATTAGAGTTGCTGCCACCTTCCTATCAGCTTGAACCAGTCTGGCCATTCTCCTCTGACCTCTCTTATTAACAATGCAAATTTGTCCACAAAACTGCTGCTCACTGGATTTTTTTTGTTTTTTTTCATCATTCTCTGTAAACTTTAGAGACTGTTGTGCGTGAAAATCCCAGGAGATCAGCAGTTTTTGAGATACTCAGATCACTCGGTCTGGCACCAATGATCATTCCACGGTCAAAGTCACTCAGATCACATTTCTGATGTTTGATCTGAACAGCAAATGAACCTCTTCACCACTGTCTGCATGCTTTTATGCACTGAATTGCTGCCACATAATTGGCTGACTAGATATTGGCATTAATGACCAGGTGTAGAGGTGTACCTAATAAAGTGGCCATGAGTGTATGAATAGGAGTCTATTTTGGATGGGTCCCTGTGTGAGGTGAGGGAGATTTAAAGTGATTCATCTCCTGTCTTTCAGGGTTACTTCTTTTGCATTGCTGTTGAAGCCATAATATTGTTCCCTTGTATTTGGAGAACAAAATGTTCAAGTTCTGTCTTTCCTTATTTAATCTGAAGACAACATCTGATTTACTTTAAGTATTTCAGTGCTGTTTGAGGTTTGGTGTTCCGCTGACTGCACTATTAATTCCAAGCTCTTTAGCAGACATCTGATGGTGATCTTAATAAAATTCAGTCTTGGCTAAATTAGTTACAAGCATGGTAACAATTCTGATTAGTAGAGTGCTTAACAAAAAAAAATCAAAACCTAATGAATTCATTTGGTTCTGATAAAAAGCAAAGAAGACACTGTGTGGTGCACTGGCCCCCAGGCTAGTTAGTGGAAGTCAATGTAACTGGATCACGTCCCTTCAATCACTGTTAATTGCAGGTTGCCTCTTGTTTCTGTCAGCACCTTTCTAATCTGTCTAATTACGTAGACCATCAGAGACACACGATCTGTTAGTTCTCTTTGGGATACAAATCAGACAAAAACAAAATACATTGCTACCAGCAATATCAGGGATACATTTCCCATTTCTTCAAATATTGCCATGCAATAGGATAGGTAGATAAAGTTACATCCTTTATATTTCTTATGTAAGTTTATTAGTTCTTCTGGCTTAATTTCTTCCAATTTTGACTCCCCCAATTTACCTGTAATTAATGTGTCACTGGTTCAAGTGAAATAAACTCAGCATACCTAGGTATATCAACCTGCATTTTTGTCAATTGTTTAGTTTATGTTTGGAATATTGGGGATAGGAAGATTTAAGAACAGGTATCCGTGACTGCTGATTACAATCCTGGACCTTGTTACTATCTTACTATCTGGGACAGGCCCTCTTCTCATCACTACCCTTGGGAAGAGTTTCAGGAGCCTGAAGAAACACACCCAGTGTTTTAAGAACAGCTTTTTCCCATTTGCCATTAGATTTCTGATTGATCCACGAACCCGTGAACGCTACCTCGTTGTTCTTTTGCACTATCCATTTACCTATTTTTATTTATTCATTCACTGTCTACTTATTGATCGAATGATTTATTGTAACTTGTGGTAATTTTTATGTCTTGCACTGTACTGCTGCAGCAACACGACTTTCATGCCAAATGTCAGTGATGAACCCAATTCTGATTTTTATTCTGAACTCCCTCAAATTTGATCATAAAGCCACAAACTGACCTGTGGAGTTTGGAGTATTTCCATGTATGAGAACTCCTGGCTAAGAGAGGTTCCTTTCTGCTTCGGTTCTCCACCATCTTTTTCCAGCATCTGAGGCAAAATTATTTGTCTACCTGACAAGCTGTGGCTGGATGCAGGTCTTGATATCATTGTAAGTTACTGAACAATATCCTTTGTATCAGAGTCTGGTAAGACCGCATTTAGAGCATTTGTGTATGGTTTTGGTCACCCTGGTATTGTCAAGACACAACTAAACTGGAATGAGTGCAGAGATTTTTTATGAGGATGTTGCTTGAACTTGGAGTCTGAATCTTAGGGAGAGGTCTGGGTCAGTCTTTGTTCCTTGGAACAAAGGTGAGCAGACATGACCTTACACAGGTCATAGACAGGATGATTGCATGTAGTCTTTTTCCTAGGGAAGAAGATCTAAAAAAACTAGAGATCATAGATTTAAGTTGAGGGGGGAATGATTTGAAATGGACCCCAGCTGCAGCTTCTGCAGTGGGTGGTGCAAATATGGATGAGCTGCTAGAGGAAGTGGTTGAGGCAAGCACAACAACTTCTAAAGATATTTGGAAACTACATGGATGGGGTGGTGGCTTAAACGAATGGAAGGAAAGGGTTAACATTTGAGCTGTGTTTGATGGCTCTGGGCCTGTGATTGCTGGAGTTTAGAAGAATGAGAGGGGGGGATCTCATTGAAACCTATCACTAGTGAAAGACCTAGATAGAGTGTATGCAGAGCAGTTATTTCCTCTAGTGGGGGCTCTAAGGCCAGCAAGCACAGCCTCAGAATATAAGGATGCAATCTCAGTGGCTCTCTACTCATCCTGGATCACTTGGACAATAACAATACCTATATCAGGCTGTAGTTTATTGATTACAGCTCAGTGTTCAACACAATCATACCCTCAGTACTGAACAATATGCTCCTAAACCTGGGCCTCTTTATCTCCCTCTGCAACTAGATCCTTGACTTCCTCACCAGAAGACCACAATCAGTGTGGATCAGAAATAGTACCTCCTCCTGCCTGACAATCAACACTTGCACACCTCAAGGATGTGTGCTTAGCCCATTGCTCTACTCTCTCTATATTCACAACTGTGCGGCTGGGCACTGCTGAAACACCATCTATAAATCTGCTGATGTCACAACGACTGTTGATAGAATTGCAGGTGGTGACAGGAGTCAAATAGATCAGCTGATTGAGTGGTGTCGCAACAACTTGGCACTCAGCATCAGTAAGACCAAGGAACTGACTGTGGACTTCAGGAAGGGGAAGTCAAAGGAACACACACCAGTCCTCACTGCAGGATCAGAAGTGGAAAGGGTGAGCAGTTTCAAGTTCCTGGATGTCAACGTCTCTGAAGATCTGTCCTGGATGCAACATATTGATACAATTACAAAGAAGGCATGACAGCGGCTATTCTCATTAGGAATTTGTGGAGACTTGCTATGTCACTAAAGGCTCTGGTAAATTTCTACAGACGTAGCATGGAGGACACTATAACTGGTTGCATCACCATCTGGTGTTCAAGTTTATTGTCATCTGACTGTACATACAGTATATACAACTAAATGAAACAACTTTCCTCCGGACCACGGTAAACCCACAAAATATATATCACACTTTGCACGTAAAACAAAATATTACCACAAATGATAACATTACCAGAATGGTATGGAGGGGCCGATGCACAGGATTGGAAAAAGCGACAACTCCATCATGGACACTAGCCCTCCCAGCTTCGACGACATCTTCAAAAGGCAATGCTTCAAAGAGGCAGTATCTGTCTCTGTGGACCCCATTACCAAGGATTTCCTCTTCTCTTTCATATCAAGAAGCTGATTCAGGAGCCTAAAGATGCACACTCAACATTTTAAGAACAGCTTCTCTTCCCCCCCCCCCCCCCCCCACCTACCATCAGATTTCGGAATGGACAATGAACCTATGTACACAACTTCAATTTTTTATTGCTGTCTTTCTCTATATATATTTCTTACTATAATTTATCATTTTTATTATGATCTGTTGCAATGTACTGCTGCCGCAATACAAAAAAATCACAGCATATGGCAGTGATATTAAACCTGATTCTGATTGTGACATTCCTTTAGAACAGGGATGAGGAGGAATTTCCTTAGCCAGAGGGTGGTGAATCTGTGGAATTCATTGCCACAGTTGGCTATGGAGGCCAAGTCATTGAATATTTTTAAAGCAGAGGCTGATAGCTTCCTGATTATTAAGGATGTCACTGGTTATAGGGAGAAGGTAGGATGCAAGCAAAACAAAAGCTTACTGACTACAGGAGGAGGAAACGTGAGGTCCATGAGCCAGCCTTTGTCAGTGGATCAAAGATGGACAGGGTCAGTAAATTGAGTTTAAAGTCCTCAGTGTTGACTTCAAAGGATCTGTCCTGAGCCCAGCATGTAAGTGCCATTGCAAAGAAGGCAGGGCAGCACCTCTACCTTTCTAGAAGTTTGCAAAGCTTTGGCATGACATCTAAAACTTTAACAAACTTCTGTAGATGTATGATGAAGAGTATATTGACTGGTTGCATCACAGCCTGGTATGGAAACACCATTGTCCTTGAATGGAAATCTAACAGAAGGTAATGAACACAGTCCAGTCCATCACAGGGAAAGCCCTTCCCACCACTGAGCACATCTACAAGGAGCACTGTCACAGGAAAGCAGGATCCATCATCAAGGACCCCCACTATCCGGGCCATGTTCTCTTCTCAGTGCTGTCATCGGGACTGAGGTAAAGGAGCCTTAGGTCCCACTCGAGCAGGTTCAATAGTTCAGTGGTTCCATTTAATATCAGAGAATGTTTTACAATATGCAACCTGAAATTCTTGCTCTTTGCAGATATTCACAAAAACTGGAGAGTGCTCCAACGAATAAACAGTAAAAACCCTGGAACCCCAAAGCCCCCTTCTCCCTGCTCCCGTGCACAAGTATCAACCCTCCCCCACCCCACCCAGTTATTTCAGCAGAAAAGCATCAGCACCCTTCACCTACTGAGCAAGCAATAGCAAAGCCCCCAAGAGAGATCATGATCTTCAGCACAGAAAGCCTAATCGCTCACCCGACCAATTCGACATGCCACGGGCATGTCTCCCTAATAAAGGGACAGAGAGAGGGGAGACCAGGAAATACAAAGTAGCTCGCTGAATTTCAGTGTTACAGTCTGGCACCTCGCTTTTCTCGAGTTCTCTGACACGAAAATTGGCAGAAAACTCTCCCCCAACAACGAGAGAGAGAGAGAGAGAGAGAGAGAGGGAGAGAGAGAGAGCGATTCACTGAGGACAGAGATCTCTGACAGCTGATCTGCTGTTCCCCATTTTCCATCTTTTCTCGCAACACTCCAGTTGGCGGCACTCGCATAGACTCGGCTCGTCTGCAGGGCTGCAAATCCTCGAAACCCTGACTGTGTATTCGTGTTCGAAAAATAGCTGGTTGATGAGCTCCGGAAGTGGGACCCATCGCTGTAACAAACCTCAATTCGAGCGCAGCTGCAGGTCAAGGGCACCTTGATATGGAAAAAAAAGAGACATTAAAGGTAGAAATTAAGCTGTTTCCACAGATGAACTCTAAGAAGCTGCTGTCTAGTGTCATCATAGCTCCTTTAGGAACAGTTATTACTCTTCATCTACTGGGCTCCTGAACCAGATGGGATAACTTCACTCACCCCAACACTGAAACTGATTCCACAGCTCATAGCCACACTTTCAAGGATTCTACAACTCATGTTCTCAATATTTATTATTTATGATTTTACTTTTCCTTTTGTATTTGCACAATTTGTAGTATTTTGCACATTGGTTGTTCGCATTTGTTAGTGTGTAGTTATTTCATTGATTCTATCAAGTTTCTTTGTATTTACTACAAATAACCACAAGAATTGTATCTCAGGGTACTATGGGATGACATATACTGCATGTAGTTTGATAATAAATTCACTTTGAACTTTGAGTGGTATTGACAGGGATAATTAAACAACCATGATGGAATGGCAGAACAGATTCAATGGGCCAAATGGCCTATTTTTTTCTATGTCTTATAGATTTGGGCCAAATGCCAGTAAAGGGGATTAACTTGGTGAGCAACATAGTCAACATGGACAATTTAGTCCAAAGGGACATTTTCCATGCTGTATTACTCTATAACTCTGCGCCTAGTGTTTCATACTCCTCAATCCAACACCTCAACGTCGTTTCCCAGCGGTAAAGAGGAAGAAGAGGGACACTGTTTACAAAAATTAAGTAAGTCATTTTCAAATCATACACCATGAGATGTTTTGTTGACTAAACTTGGTATTGTGGGCTTTATTTTCATGTATTCAGTAACTCAAAGCCCTATTACCACTGGACAGGGTTCTGCTTTTAGCTTAATGTTCTTAAAAAATTGAAACAATACAGGCGGAACTGGCAGGATGCTAATTGGATTAAAATTGGGTTATCTGCATCAGAATGCAAGAGGGTGTTGAGAATTAATTTCAAAAAGTTTAGATAGAAACAAACTGCAGCCAGTTTTTGAAGGACTGAGATCAACACAGCTAAGATACGATATTAAAAATAACAAACTTTGATAGAGCAGCGACACCATACAAACAGCATTATAAATCCTGGTTTTCTGAGTAATACACAATCAGAATTATATTTGCTGTATATTGCTGCCTTGCATGACATGAAGGTTGTTGTATTGCAACAGCAGTACAGCGCAAAGACATACGCTTGCTATAAATTGCAAAAAAACATATATAGTCTTTGAAGAAGGAATAACGAGGCCGTGTTCTAGCATTCCTGGGCCATTCAAAAATTTGATCGCAGAGGGGAAGAAGCTGTTCCTGAATCATCGAGTGTTGCTCTTCAGGCTTCTGTGCCTCCTCCCTGAAGCAGTGGTGGAAGGGCTGTACCCATAATGGATCTGGCGGAGTCTCCAAACTTCTGTGGTTGACAAGGGAAATGAAAGCTGATGTAACAGCAAAAGAAAGGGCATACTACAGAGCAAAAAATAGTGAGAATATAGAGTATTGAGAAGCTTTTAAAATCCTACAGAAAGCCACTAAAAGAATCATTAGGAGGGAAAAGATGAAATATGAAAGCAAGTTAACAAACAATATCAAGGTGGATAAGAAAAGCTTTTTTAACTATATAAATAAAGAAGAGAGATGAGAGTGGATATTGGACCACTAGAAAATGAGGCCAGAGAAATAATAATGAGGGTTCAAAGAGATAGCAGATAAACTAAATGACTATTTATCATCAGTCTTCACTGTGGAAGACACTGGCAGAGTGCCAGATGTTGAAGGGTGTGAAGGAAGAGAAGTGAGTGCAGTTACTATTACAAGGGAGAAGGTGCTCAAAAAGCTGAAAGATATAAAAATACATAAGTCACCTGGACCAGATGAACTGCATGCTAGGGTTCTGAAAGAGGTAGCGGTAGAGATTGTAGAGGCATTAGTAATAATCTTTCATGAATCATTGGACCCTGGCATGGTGTTAGAAGACTGGAAAATTGCAAATGTCACTCCACTCTTTAAGAAAAAATGGAGTTAGCAGAAAGGAAATTATAGAGCAGCTATCCTGAACTCATTGGTTGGGAAGATGTTGGAGTCAATTGTTAGGATGAGGTTATGGTGTATTTGATAACACGACAAGATAGGACAAAGTCATCATGGTTCCCTTAAGGGAAAATCTTTCTTGACAAACCTGTTGGAATTCTTTGAGGAGATTACAAGAAGGATAGATAAAGGGGATGCAGTGGGTGTTGTATATTTGGATTTTCAGAAGACCTTTGACAAGGTTCCACACATGAGGCTGCTTACCAAGTTAAGAGCCCATGGTATTACAGGAAAGTTACTGGCATAGTAGAGCATTGACTTATTGGTAGGAGGCAGTGAGTGGGAATAAAATGATTCTTTTCTGGTTGGCTGCCAGTGACTAGTGGTGGCCTGCAGGGGTCGGTGTTGGGATTGCTTCTTTTTATGCTGTATATCAACAACTTAGCTGATAAAATAGATAGCTTTGTTGCCAAATTTGCAGACAATATGAAGATTGGTGGAAGGGCAGGTAATGTTAAGGAAACAGGAAGGCTGCAGAAGAACTTAGACAGATTCGGAGATTTGGCAAGGAAGTGGCAAATGAAATACAATGTTGGAAAATGCATGGTCATGAACTTTGGTAGAAGAAATAAATACACAGACTATTTTCTAAATGGGGAGAAAATCCAAAAATCTGAGATGCAAAGGGACTTGGGAGTCCTTATGCAGAACACCCTAATTGTTATTTTGCAGTTAGCGTTGGTGGTGAGGAAGGCAAGTGTAATATTAACATTCATTGCAAGTGGTCTAGAATATAAGAGCAGGGATGTGATGCTGAGACATTATAATCACTGGTGAGGCCTCACCTTGAGTATTATGAACAGTTTTGTGCTCCTTATCTGAAAAAAGATGTACTGGCATTGGAGAGGGTCCAGGGAGGTTCAAAAGGATGATTCCAGGAATGAAAGGGTTATCTTACAAGGAACGTCTGATGGGTCTGGGCCTTTACTTGCTGAAATTTAGAAGGATGGGGGGGGGGGGAAATCTCATTGAAACCTTTCAAATGTTGAAAGGCTTAGACAGAGTAGATGCAGAAAGGATGTTTCCCATGGTGAGAGACTCTAGGACAAGAGGGCACAGACTCAGGATAGAGGGGCATCCATTAAAAACAGAACTGTAAAACAGAGAGGGTGGTGAATTTGTGGGATTTGTTAACATGGGCAGCTGTGGAGGCCAGGTCATTGGGTGTTTTTAAGGTAGAGCTTGATAGTTCTTAATTAACTACGGTATCAAAGATTACAGGAAGCAGGCCAGGGGCCGGGAGGCTGGGGGGTGCGGGGGGAGGTGGGGAAATTTGATTGAATGGCCAAGTGGACTTGATAGGCCAAATGGCTTAACTCTGCTCCTATGTCTTATGGCCTTATGGTCTTAAATTGAAGGAGGGAGGGATAAAATGGTACAGCATTGAGATGGCAAATGGCTAAGTTGTAAATTGATTGGTCGTTGTTACATGTACCAAGGTGGTGTGAGAAAAACAGTCTTGCACGCCATCCATACAGATCACTTCATTACATTGGGCATTGAGGTGTACAAAGGAAAACAATCATGGAGTGTTGAATAAAGAACTCCAGTTAGAGACAGAATGCAGTGCAAGTGGTCAATAAGATGCAAGGTCATAAAAAGATAGAGCGTGAGGTCAAGAGTCCATTTACAATAGTAGAGAACTATTCAATTGCCTTATAACAGTGGGATAGAAGCTGTCCTTGAGCTTGGTTTCACAGGCTTTAGTGTCTCCTGCTCAATGGGAACCAGGTGAAGAGAGAATGCCTGGGATAAATAGGATCTTTGATTATGTTGGTTACTTTACCAAGGCAGCGAGAAGAGTAAGCAGAGACCATGGAGGGGAGGCTGGCTTCTGTGATGTGCTGATACGTGTCCACACCCCTCTGCAGTCACGTGCAGAGCAGTTGTCGTACCCAAGCTGTGATGCATCCAGATTGAATGTTTTCCAACTCTCCCCTCCTCACAGCCCCCCACTCTGCTCTCATGACTACACCCTCCCCCACCTGAAACCACCACGGTGGGCTTCACAGCTGAACAGATGAGAAGACAGCTGAAACGTCTCCACCCAAGCAAGGCTGCAGGCCCGGATGGTGTCAGCCCCAGGGTGCTCAAAGCCTGTGCCCCCCCCAGCTATGTGGAGTACTTCACCATGTCTTCAACCTGAGCCTGAGTCTCCAGAGGGTTCCTGTGCTGTGGAAGACATCCTGCCTCGTTCCTGTACCGAAGGCGCCATGCCCCAGTAGTTCCAATGACTATAGACCGGTGGCATTGACCTTCCACATCATGAAGACCCTAGAGATACTTGTTCTAGAGCAGCTCCGGCCTATGGCTAGGCCACACTTAGACTCCCTCCAGTTCGCCTATCAGCCCCGACTAGGAGTTGAGGATGCCATCGTCTACCTGCTGAACCGTGTCTATGCCCACCTGGACAAGCCAGCGAGCACTGTGATGGTCATGTTTTTTGACTTCTCCAGTGCGTTCAACACCATCCGCCCTGCTCTGCTGGGTGAGAAGCTGACAGTGATGCAGGTGGATGCTTCCCTACTCTCATGGATTATTGATTACCTGACTGGCAGACCACAGTACGTGCGCTTGCAACACTGTGTGTCAGGCAGAGTGGTCAGCAGCACTGGGGCTCCACAGTGGACTGTCCTGTCTCCCTTTCTCTTCACCATCTACACCTCGGACTTCAACTACTGCACAGGGTCTTGCCATCTTCAGAAGTTTTCTGATGACTCTGCCATAGTTGGATGCATCAGAAAGGGAGATGAGGCAGAGTACAGGGCTACGGTGGGAAACTTTGTCACATGGTGCGAGCAGAATCATCTGCAGCTTAATGTGAAAAAGACTAAGGAGCTGGTGGTGAACCTGAGGAGGGCTAAGATACCGGTGACCCCTGTTTCCATCCAAGGGGTCAGTGTGGACATGATGGAGGATTACAAATACCTGGGGATACGAATTGACAATAAACTGGACTGGTCAAAGAACACTGAGGCTGTCTACAAGAAGGGTCAGAGCCGTCTCTACTTCCTGAGGAGACTGAGGTCCTTTAACATCTGCTGGACAATGCTGAGGATGTTCTATGAGGCTGTGGTGGCCAGTGCTATCATGTTTGCTGTTGTGTGTTGGGTCAGGAGGCTGAGGGTAGCAGACACCAAAAGAATCAACAAACTCATTCGTAAGGCCAGTGATGTTGTGGGGGTGGAACTGGACTCTCTGATGGCGGTGTCTGAAAAGAGGATGCTGTACAAATTACATGCCATCTTGGACGATGTCTCCCATCCACTCCATAATGTACTGGTTAGGCACAGGAGTACATTCAGCCAGAGACTCATTCCACCGAGATGCAACACCTAGCGTCATAGGAAGTCATTCCGACCTGTGGCCATCCAACTTTACAACTCCTCCCTCGGAGTGTCAGACACCCTGAGCCAATAGGCTGGTCCTGGACTTATTTCCACTTGGCATGATTAACTTGTTATTATTTAATTATTTATGGTTTTCTATTGCTATATTTCTTCACTATTCTTGGTTGGTGTGACAGTAATGAAACCCAATTTCCCTCGGGATCAATAAAGTATGCCTGTCTGTCTGTCTGTCTATGGTGCATCGATAAAAATTGGCTATGGTTAACGGGGAGCATGCCAATTAGTTTTTAGCCTCCTGAGGAAGTAGAGATGCTAGTGAGCTTTCAATAGGCTCTTCATCCCATTGACTCTGTGTTGATCGTGAAGTACCCATTTCCACAAATCCTACTGTGCTTCCACTTATTCTCAATACATTCCCATTAACTCCTTCCATGGTGAGAGAATACCTCAAAATATTGTGATTAAAGTTTCTGAAGTTCCTTTCTTCAATCAATTTTCTTCTCTGTACCATCCTCTTCCTTTTCCTAAACTTTTCAATCTCACCCTCAAATTTGATGGAGTTGGTTCCTGATGGGCAAGGAGCCTAAAACCAGGGGATCACAGATTAAGAATAAGACTGAGAAGAGGAGAGTGGTGTATCTGTGGAATAGTCTCTCGCAGAGCCAAATCATTCAACACAGTATGTTTGGAGTTCAATATTCTTCTTAAGGCTAGAGGGGGTAAAGGATATGGAACGGCACCGTAATGTAGCCATTAGCGTAACACTATTACAGCGACAGTGACCCAGGTTCGATTAAAGTAGTTTGTACTTTATCCACATGACTACATTTCTCTTAGGTGCTTAGGATTCCTCCCATGTTTCAAAGACGGATGGGTTAGTAGGTGTAATTGGGAAGAGCAGGCTCATTGGGCCAGATGCACCTGTTATCATGCTGTATCTTTAAATAAATTAAATAAACAAATAAAGGTCAGCACAACATTGTGGGCTGAATGGCCTTACGCTGCTATTATGTTCTATGTTCAGATAGGGAGAATGGCTGGAGCAAGGTTTTGAATTTGCCTACACGTTCCCTACATTGTAAGTTACTGCGGGCTTCTCCCGGGATACGTCACGGTTCCGTTCTGTAAGCTTTTCCTAACCCGCAATTGAAAAATGCAGCCACAAACTTAGTTCGCGCACGGTACAAAATTCCTGCATCCCCCCCCCCCCCCCCCAGCAGCCTGCAAGTCCATCCCACCATGTCTCCCAAAAGCTCATTTATATGTATGAAATGTACATAAATCAGGCAACGTAAACTGGGGGCAACCTGCATCTTCATTTAACCATATCTCATGGTGAAGCGTGCTGTCAGCAGAAGTAGTAGATCAGTGCTCAACTTCACAGTTTAAGACTAGTTTCAATACATGGATGGGAAGGGTACTATAGTTGTAGGCTGAAGGGATTAGGCAGAATAACAATTTGCAGTGGACTAGATGGGCTGAAGGGCCTCTTTCTGTGCTGCAGTGCTCGATGACTTCATGACTTTATACTTATACTCTTGTAAAAATCCTTAAGGCAAATTGTTGTGTAAAGCACAACGCAAATGTAAGTTGTTATCATTGTTGTTTAGTTTAGATTGTGTCATGTTATGGTGTATGGGAACTGCTGTCCCTCTTTTGATTGCTGAAGTGTTGCTTGGTCTTTAGGCACTTGTTCTGTGGTAAATCCAGTAACCTGAATTTAATAAAGCACCTTAATATGCTTCTAGTAAATAAAAGCAGAGAGATAAAGACAGTGGTTTACTTGGATCTGGTAAATAAACTAATAAAAGGGAACAAAAAGCTTCATAAAGTACCACACAGCTTAATGTAAAACCCATCCTTCATCACTGACTTTTTGAGTGAAGCTTTTAATTTTATTTGTTTATCTGCAGAATCTACCTTTGAAGAGGAATTATCTGTGTCCTGGAGACATTGGCATCTGATGAGAAAATGTTTCTTTTATCATTCAGGGTCTTCCTTTGTACTGGGTCTTAATTCCCTGATTAGTCTATTAAAGGATTTGCATAGCTGCAAATAAATTACTAATCCTCTGAAATTAGCAGTGATGAAACCTGCTTATTGTTCCTTTCTGCTGAAAGGTAATGAATCCGTTTAAATTTAACGAATGATCCTATGTACCAAGAGCCGAGAGATCAAGCACTAAATTCTTTCAAGTTCCCACAGACTAACGTAAGGAGGGTGTAACATTACTCTCAACTAATAACATGGGTATATCTTGAGATGAAGTTTTAAACAAATCTGGTATTTAAAAATATAGGAGCAAAGTAGGTTGGATTTGCAGGATGACAGGTGATAAGGGTGAATGTTCAAAGTTCAAAACAAATGTATATGTCACCATAATAATACTTTGAGATTCATTTTCTTGCAGGCATCCACAGTAAAGAAAAAGAAATAAAATATAATCAGTGAAAAACTACACACAACAGATATTCACAAACAACCAATGTGCTAATTGACGAAAAAATGTGGCAGACTGGATAGCTTTCAAAGAGCAGAATAATTCTAAATAATTCTGCAGCATATCTTGCCTTCAACATGCTCTTTTGGCTGCATTGTAAATCAGGTTGTAAATCACAAATCAACACGTCACAAAAATATACAGCTCAGAAACAGGCCTTTTGGCCCATCTGGTCCATGCCGAAACCATTTAAACTGCGAGTCCCACCAACCTGCACCTGGACCACAGCCTTCCATACCCCTACCATCCATGTATCTATCCAAACTTCTCTTAAACATTAAAATCAAGCTCACATGCACCACTTGCACTGGCAGCTCGTTCCACACTCACAACCATATGAGTGAAGAAGCTTCCCCTTGTAGTTCTCCAAAACTTTTCACCTTTCACCCTTAACTCATGACCTCCAGTTGTAGTCCCATCCAACCTTAGTGGAAAAAGCCTTCTTGCATTTACCTTATCTATACCCCTCATAGTTTTGTATACCTCTATCAAATCTTCTCTCAATCTTCTATGTTCCAAGAAATAAAGTCCTAACCTACTCAATCTTTCCTTATAACTCAGGTTTTCCAGTCCTGGAAATATATCTTGTAAATTTTCTCTGCACACTTTTGTCAGGTAGGTGACAAAAACTCCAAAATAAGGTCTCGCCAACTTATACAACTTCAAAGTAACAACCCATCTCCTGTACTCAGCACTTTGATTTATGAAGGCCAATGTGCCAAAAGATTTTTTTTAACAGTCCTATTGTAACGTTCTCCTTCGGGTGTAACGAAACGCCGAATTTAACGTCCGGATAAACCACAGCCAATGCAAACCAGATCGCAGTAAGATTAACCATTTACTGTTCACTCTTCACATTAACATATGGTGAAAACTGTTGATAAAACAATACAGGATTGATACGGTATTTGTTCCTTCCTTAATATCACATTTCAAGTGTAAATACTTGCAAAGGTGACTATAACTACATTACACTAAGGTGCAGTATACAGGGAGAGTTTACCTGCTCCATTGACTACTTTAAATACACTTCCATGCAAACTATCCGCGACTCTTTAACTAACGAAAGCATAAACATTATCTACCGTCGTTACTTCTAACAGGATCGGCATTAACATCTTAGTTCAATATATCGATTATCTATTAACTTACAGCGTTGCTCTCACTGTGATTTCTCATGCCTGCAAAACTGCTTCTGCTCAGGTGAGCCTCGTGGAAAGCCCCCACCCTCGCGCTAATTTCAAACCGGTGTTTTCCCACAAGACGCGGCGAAACCGGATGTGACGTCATCGCATGCCGATATATTTTACATGCAATGAATATACTTTAAACACTTCTAATTCTAACTAGAAAATACTATTGAATGAATCACTAAGCGAAAATATTATAAACTAAATAACTGTCGTAAAGACAGCACACTCCCCGCTTGACCTTCGTAAGGTCACAATGAGCAGAGTACACACTTAGTCTCTTAATCAGTCATTGGGTAGAAGTAGAATAACTTCTGTAACTGGCCTTTGGTAAACTTTCACATCGCCTTGGTCGGTAGTCTTCAATTCGATCTTCCTGACATGTCCATCCCCGCTAGGGAATGTAGCAGTGATTCTGGCCGTTGGCCAGATTCCTGTGGGGTTCTGTCCACTTTGTCTCTGTTGCAACAAAGGTAGATATTTTTGTCTCCAGCGAGGCCAGAACTGATTTGCCAGAGACTGGACTTGTCTCCATTGCTTTGTGTACAAATCCTTGTCTGAGAAGTCTCCTGGTGGAGGAGGTGCTCCTGCCTTCTGTGTAAGGAGCATTGATGGCGAAAGGATGAAGGGGTTTTCTGGGTCAGAGGACACAGGCAGGAGTGATTGTGCGTTTATAATGGCTGTGACCTCTGCCATTAGGGTGCACAGTACCTCGTGGGCCAATCGGGTGCGTTGCTGCATTTCAGATTTCCTTTTCCGGGTTTTCCGTAAGGACGTGAACCGTTTGACTGCCTGCTCTTTGTTATCTGGTGAGCGCTGGCGTGGTTCTCTGATTGGCAATGGGGCAACCCCATTATTTGCTTCATCTCTGAAGACCTTGGTGTCTTTGGTTTTTAAAGAAATGGTATCTTGAGCTGATTGTGCAAGTTTGTTGTCATACTTCGTTAGAGCGAAGACTGACTGGCCCAGCGACTCGTTGCTTGCCTCGCGCTTGTTAACGCCTTGTTGTGCTTCCTTGATGCACGGGACACTCGGGCAGGGTTGAAAGATTGAATGGCGGCCACTCTCTAGCACATTGGTCTTGAGTGTGTTAACCATCGGTTTGTGTACGTCACCGAGACACACCTCTCCTATCACCACCCAGCCCAGATCCAGACGTTGCGCGAAGGGGGCGTTGAGTGGTCCATTGATCTGCTGCCTAACCTTGTGTACCTGGATAACATCTCTTCCTAATAGCAGGAGTATTTCCGCTTTCGGATCCAGTTCTGGGATGTGTTTGGCGATGTGGTGGAGATGCGGCTGGTGTAGCACCGCACTTGGTGTCGGGATCCCAGCGCGGTTATTCATGATTTCATTGCACTCTAAGAGTGGAGGGAGACAGATGACGACTTTACCATCCAGGGACTCGATCTGGATGCCTTCTGCCTTCCTTCCTTGGGTTTCCATGTTGCCTGAGCAAGTTTTGAGGTAGTATGGGAACCGCTCACTCTCAATGTTGAACAATTTAAAGAACTCTGGACTGACTAGTGAACGATTGCTCTGATCGTCCAGAATCACATAGGCTTTGATGGCCTTGTCTTTGGCTCCTTTAGGGTACACCTTAGTGAGGCAGATCTTTGAACAAGAACGACTTGACTGAGCTTGACCGCAAACTTCTGTACAGTTCGTGCTGACAGCTATTGACCTAGAGTGAGCCTCTCCCTCCCCGCCGTCCCGTTGTGGGGGTGAAGGAGCGCTCTCGGTTTGTGGTGACAGGTCGGGATGCATGGCCTCGACGTGATCTGGGCTGCCACATTCCGGACACTTCACGGCGATCATACACTCTCTGGCGAGGTGAGAGGTTGAGGAACAGCATCTAAAACATATTCTTTTCTCCTTGAGAAGAGCCGTCCTCTCTTCAAGGGGTTTTTCCCTAAACATTCTGCATGCTTTCAGGGGGTGAGGTTTGTTATGCAATGGACAATACTTGCCAGGGTCGTTGTTAGTCGTAAGGGCTTCGGTCTTGAGCACTGACACGGGTTTATCAATGTTGAAAACATTCGAAACGGATCTGCCTGGCTTGGTGTAAATCGAACTGCTTCCTGGACCTACAAGGCTAGGGTCGTTTCGCCTCTTCGCCTCCTTGCACACAAACCTAGTGAGGTGCTTAAAGGGAGGAAATCGACCATCGTGGTCTTCCTTGTACTCTGAGGCAACAGTCAGCCACTTGTCCTGCAACCCAAATGGAAGTTTGTCCACAATTGGTCTAATCCCGGATGGAGTATCTAGGAATACTAGACCAGCTGAATAGCCATCTTCTTTGGCGCCTTGGATCTCCATGAGTAAATCTCCGAATTCTCTTAACTTAAAGTGATCTTTGGCTGACACCTTAGGAAAGTTTTCCAGACGTCGATATAGCGCCGCTTCAATAATGTCGGGGGCCCCATATCTCTCCCAAAGTCTCTCCCACGCTTCGCTTAAGGCTAGCTCAGGTTTGTTGATGTACACTGAACGCATGCGTCTCACCTGGTCGCGTGATTCTTTTCCCAGCCATTTCGCCATAAGGTCCAACCTTTGGGTTGCACTGAGCTGGATCCCGTCAATCACGTTGGTGAATGTGGAGAGCCAAGCACGGTAATTTTCGGGTTTATCGTCAAACTGGTACAGTCCCGAAGTGACGAGATCCCGTCGTGCTAAATACTGCAGCGTGGGATCGGCTGCAAGCGGCATGTGGGCTGGAGAAGTACGTTGGCGCCTATATGACTGAGAACGCACGTTTCTCATGGAATTTGCCATCCTGGATTCAACCTCCGCGTCTCTTCGCATCGAACTTTGTAACTTTGGTGTCAAAGTATATCGGTTGTCAGCTCTTTCATTCTTGACTTCATCGCGGGGCCGCGAGGGTAAATTCTCTTCCTCGTAGCTGGGGAAGTTATCGAATAGGTATGGAGAGGGGAGACGAGCCTGCCTGTCTGCTTGATATTGTACATAGTCGCTCGTGCGTTCCAGTCTGGTCCTTTCCAAAGCAGAACTTGTTTCGGTCAGATCACGCGACCCTTCAGCTTCTTCTATGTACTCTGCTTCCACCATGGCAGCTTCTCCTTCTCCTTCTAGCTGCAGCACATGCAACTCTGTCGATATTTTTGTCATTTCCAACTGGGTTTCGGCTTCTCTGGCGGCCTCTTCTCTTTGTCTGGCGGCCCTTTCGGCTTCTTTGGTGGCCAGTTTCATTTTCAAAACTGCTTCTTGTTTGGCGTAATGCAGTCGCACCTTGGCGGCTTCTGCCTTGGCTCTTGCCTGTGTGGACTTACTTGATGTCGTTCTACTGCCCTTGTCGCTGGGCGCCATCGACTTGATCCCGGATCGAGCTGACATTGCAGCACTTGGAACACCTGATAACGCCTGGGTGGGCTTACTTGATGTCGGTTTACTGCCCTTGTCGCTGGGCGCCATCGACTTGATGCTGGATCGAGCTGACATTGCAGCACTTGAAACACCTGATAATGCCGCTTTTTCACTGTAACGTTCTCCTTCGGGTGTAACGAAACGCCGAATTTAACGTCCGGATAAACCACAGCCAATGCAAACCAGATCGCAGTAAGATTAACCATTTACTGTTCACTCTTCACATTAACATATGGTGAAAACTGTTGATAAAACAATACAGGATTGATACGGTATTTGTTCCTTCCTTAATATCACATTTCAAGTGTAAATACTTGCAAAGGTGACTATAACTACATTACACTAAGGTGCAGTATACAGGGAGAGTTTACCTGCTCCATTGACTACTTTAAATACACTTCCATGCAAACTATCCGCGACTCTTTAACTAACGAAAGCATAAACATTATCTACCGTCGTTACTTCTAACAGGATCGGCATTAACATCTTAGTTCAATATATCGATTATCTATTAACTTACAGCGTTGCTCTCACTGTGATTTCTCATGCCTGCAAACAACTTCTGCTCAGGTGAGCCTCGTGGAAAGCCCCCACCCTCGCGCTAATTTCAAACCGGTGTTTTCCCACAAGACGCGGCGAAACCGGATGTGACGTCATCGCATGCCGATATATTTTACATGCAATGAATATACTTTAAACACTTCTAATTCTAACTAGAAAATACTATTGAATGAATCACTAAGCGAAAATATTATAAACTAAATAACTGTCGTAAAGACAGCACACCTATCTACCTCTTTCAATGAATTAAGGACCTGTATTCCTCAGTGCCCTCACTGTGGAAGACCTACCCTGATTAGTCCCACTGAAGTGCAACACCTTGCACATGTCTGCATTAAATTCCATCTATCATTTTTCCAACCGGTCCAGATCGTGCTGAAAGCTCTGATAGCCTTCCTCACTGTCCACTACACCCCCAATCTTGGTGGCATCCACAAATTTGCCGATCCAGTTGACCACATTATCATCTTAATCATCGATATAGATGACAAACAACAACAGACCCAGCACCAATCCCTGTGACACTCCACTAGTCACAGGCCTCCATTCGGAGAGGCAACCATCTACTCCCACTCTCTGGCTTGTCCCAGAAAGTCAATGTCTAATCCAGTTTACTACCTCATCTTGAATGCCGAGTGACTGAAACTTCTTGACCAACCTCCCATGTGGGACCTTGCTTCCAATATGACCAAAAGACAGCATAGGATGAGCTATTATCCAGGCAGTGGGTAGAATGTGAAGCATATTACCACAGGAGGAGTTGGGGAGAGAAACTTGAGGCACATGAAACTGCAGATGCTGGAAGCTTAAGTGGGGAGGTATGGTAGTGTAGTGACACTTGTTACGCTTTTACAGTACCAGCGGCCCCGGTTCAATTCCTGACAACATCTATAAGGCAATTGTACATCCTCCCTGTGACCTCTTGGCATTCCTCTGGGTGCTCCAGTTTCCTCCCACATTCCAAAGACATCAGGGTTGGTAGGTTAACTGGTCACATGGATGCAATTGGGCAGCACAGGCTCATTGAGCAAACAGAGGAACTTATTACATCAGAGAGCATTTGTGGAAGGCAATGGACAGTCAGACTCCAGAGGAAGGATCTTGTTCCGAAATGAGGATTGTCTATTTCCCTCCGCAGATGCTGCCTGTCCTTTCGAGTTCTCCAGTTGTTTATAGATTACTCAATGAGAGATTTGTAAACACACGAGGGAGATGCAATGAGATTTGTAGATAAGTCTGATGAAGAACATAATGCATAGAACAGTTCAGCGCAGGACAGACCCCTCGGCTCACGATGTCTATGCTGAACATGATGCCAGATTAAAACTAAACCCATCTGCCTGCACTTGATCCATATCCATTCAATCCCTGTGAATTCATGTACCTGTCTACGTGCCACTGGATCAATGGAGTCGACATTTCGGGGTGAGACCCTTCAACAGGACTGGAAATGAAGGGTGAAGAAACCGGAATCAGAAGGTGGAGGGAGGAGGAGTTACAAGCTGGCAGATGACAGGTGAGGTCAGGTGAGGGGGAAGGTGGGTGCGTGGTTGAGAGAAGGCGAGTAATGAACTTCTATCACCTGCCAGCTTGCATTCCCTCCCCTACCCCCATTTATGATAAATAAATTAAGCTGAATCAAAGAAAGGGTAAGCTATTTGGGGTAGATTTTAGTTCTTGTTAATTATAATTTATCACCAGTAAAGCGCCTGCACCTCAAGAATATTTGAGAAACATCCTGTCTTAAGTGTGTGGTCACTTCTCATAAAATACATTTAAGAATCACAAGAAAGTAAATAATCCCTCTTCTGAAAGCCACCACATGAACTGTCCCGAAATCTGATGATGGAGGAGAAGAAGCTGTTTTAAAATGCTGACTGTTGGGTCCTCAGCATTCTGTACTTCCTCCTGAGGGTAGTAATGAGAAGAGGGCATGTCCTTGATGGTGAGGGTTAAGGAAGTATTTAATACATATATAAAGATGCTGGAAATCACAGATTATGGTCATCACACAGCACCGTCATCCATCACTCTCATCTTGTCCACTTCCCTTCTCAGGACACTCACACCAGCTAGCCACTTCGTTGTTGCACAGACCACGTTAACTCTGCTATCTAACCTCACTTCCAACACAAAGGCTACTTTGTCACGATGACTGAGACTACTTTGGTTGACTCTCCACCCCCCCCCCCCCACCACTGCTTCTCTTCCTCTCCACAGCCTACTGCCAAACTTCTTCTCAAGATCCTTGCCCATTCCTTGAATGTTCACCTTTCTCTCCTCCGAGCCCTCCCCAGGGGTTGGTGGATCTTTGGAATTCATTGCATGGCGGGCTGAGGATGTACTGAGGGTCTTTGGGTGGATTTAAGGCAGAGGTTGATAGGTTCTTGATTGGTATAAGATTAAGGGTTAGAACATACAGAATGGATTCTTTGACCCATGATGTGATGCTGACCTATATAAACCTTATCCATGTCTTCTCTAATCCTTCTCTCCTACACAGCCCATAACCCTCCATTTTTCTTTCATCCATGTGCCTATCTAAGAGTATCTTAAATTGCCTATTGTATCAGTCTCAACTAACATTCTCTTGGCATCCATTACACTCTGAGTATAAAATCTACCTCTGACATCCTTCCTGTACTTTTCTTCAATCACCTTAAAATTATTCCCTCTCATATTAGCCATTGTCATACTGGGAAAAAAGCACTGGCTTTCCACTCTATCTATACCCAATATCATCTTGCACCTCTATCAAGTCAACTCTCATCCTCCTTCACTCCAAAGAGAAAAGTCCTAGCTCACTCAAACTTTCCTCATAAGACATACTCTTAATCCAGACAGCATCCTAGTAAATCTCTGCACCCTCTCTAAAGTTTCCACATATTTCCTATAATGAGGAGAGCAGACATGAACACAATATTCTAAGTGTAGTCTAACCCAGACTTGGGCAAACTTTTTGACTTGTGGGCCACACAGGGTTCTAAAATTTGACAGGGGGGCCGGACCAGGAGCAGATGGACGGAGTGTTTTGGTAATACACCTCATAAGAGAAAATAAAATATCATGGGATATGTAGAAAACATGCGCTTTAATTTCAATTGAAAATGAACAAATGCATTATAACAAAATATCTGTCTTTGAAGTCCCATGGTATTTAGCTATTTATTGAAATTTTTAAAACACTGAAAATTAAATGAATAAAATATAGCTTTTTCTTAATAGTAACAGTTATTATTTTAAAGCACTGAAAATTCTGTTATCCTTCAAGATATTATCATCATCACTCTCCTCCTGACTGTCCTTATTTCAAAAACGGTAGGAGATGCAGGTCTACTTGTCCTGCTCCTTCTTATTCAATTGTCCCCTGTGCCAAAACTCAACAATGACCAGCACAATGACAGAACAGTGACAGCGTGCCAGTATGCGGAGCGCGTTATTTGATCTGGAGCGCATTTTTTATTTTGAGAACGTACGTGCACCTGCGCACTACTCATGTCCATCACTTAACAGAAATGACATGTAACATGTAAGGCTTATTGAAAAAAATATTTTCAAATGCATTTTTTACATAACACAACGAAGAAACTTATTTTTAATTTCAGTGGGAACAGTGTTGTTGGTCTCCCTTTTTAGCCAGCGCATCAAAGTCTGGATTTAGTTTAGTTGTGGCAATTCTCAGGATGGATCTGAGGTGTTGGTCAGTTAACTTGGATCTGTGGCTGGCTTTGTTGATGTTCATGACGCTGAACGCCTGTTCACACAAATAGGTCGAGCCGAACAAAGAGAAAAGCGCAAATGTGGAGTAATACGCTGCACCTCAACAAAGGTCAATGTATATAGAGTGCGTCATCTATTGGGAAAACGCCAGAATTGCGGGGAGAAAACGTTAACAAGGTTTATTAATTTAATTTCATCAAGTTCTGCAGGCCGGATTAAAAAGCTTAACGGGCCGCATATGGCCCCCGGGCCGTAGTTTGCCTATGCCTGGTCTAACCAAAGTTTTATAAAGCTGCACCATTGCCTCATGGCTCTTGAACACAATCCCCCGACATACACCTTCTTAACTGGCATATCAGATCTCTCTACTTTCTGCGAAGGCTTAGGAAAGTCCATTTCCCACCTCCCATCCTCATCATTTTCTACAGGGGTTGTATTGAGAGCATCCTGAGCAGCTGCATCACTGCTGGGTTTGGAAATTGCACCATCTCGGATCGCAAGGCCCTGCAGCGGATAGTGAGGTCAGTTGACAATATCATTGGTGTCTCTCTTCCCGCCATTACAGACATTTACACTACATGCTGCATCCGCAAAGCAAACAGCATTATGAAGGAACCCATGCACCCCTCATACAAACTCTTCTCCCTCCTGCCATCTGGGAAAAGGCACTGAAGCATTCGGGCTCTCATGACCAGACTATGTAACAGTTTCTTCCCCCAAGCCATCAGACTCCTCATTACCCAGAGCCTGGACTGACACCTTACTGCCCTCTACTGTGCCTAATGTCTTGTTTATTATTTATTGTAATGCCTGAATTATTTTGCACACTTTATGCAGTCCTGGGAAGGTCTGTAGTCCAGTGTAGTTTTTTTTGTTTGCATTGTTTTTATGTAGTTTAGTGCAGTTTTTGTACTGTTTCATGTAGCACCACGGTCATGAAAAACGTTGTCTCATTTTTACTGTGTATTGTACCAGCAGTTATGGTCGAAATGACAATAAAAAGTGACGTGACTTGACTTGAAATTGCATGGCAAATTTGAGGGATCTGGGACTTGGGTCACAAGATCCCTCTGTTCCTCCACACTGCTAAGAAATTACCCTTGTAGTCTGCCTTCAGGGTTGGCCTTGTATATCTCATCCATGTATACCACTCTACCTTCATAATTTTGTTGTTACTTCTTTGAGAGGCATGACCTGAAGTATAAAGCAATGCTGAATGTCCCTAAAAAGACTATGCTTCTCCCAATGCACACAAGTCCTATCCCTAAGAATCTTTTTCATTAGTTTGCCCACCACTCACTGGTCTATAATTCCCAGGATTCCCCTTGTCACCCTTCCCAAACAAACATACAACATTTGTCATCCTCCAATCTTCTGGTCCTATTCTTGTGGCTAGTGAGGATGAGAAGATCGTTGTCAACCACCACCCCCCCCCCCCCACCCAGCAATCTTTTTCCTCACTTCCCGTAGGAACTGCGTTCTTCCCACCCAACACTGGGGACTTATCTATCTTAATGCTTTTCAACAACTCCAACACTGCCTCTTTCTTAACCTTGACGTGCCCCAGTAGATTAGTCGGTCTGATGCTGGTCTCACATTCGTCAAGATCCCTCTCACTGGTGACAACTGAAGCAATGTATTCATAGGGTACCTCCCCAACCTCCTCGACCCCAAGGAAGTTTCCCCCTTTATCCCTGAGCTGTCCTACTCTCACTCTAGTAACGGTTATGGGGAAAGGACAGAAGAATGGGACTAAAAAAAACAACCATGATCGAATGGCAGGATAGACTTAATGGGCAAATTATCTAATCCTGTTCCTACATCTTATGGTCTCTCCATGGTCATCCACAAGACTCCTTCCTCCTACCTTGATTCCATGCCCAATAAACTGCAGGCAAACAGCTGCCTGGATTCCACCTCAGCTGATAATTTTAAGGATTGCTACGAGAAGCCTTTCTTCAAATCTGCTGCCATTCACTTGCTTCTCAAAATGTTGCCACTGTGCCTCCCTTTTTCTGCAAACTAGTGGCCCCTCTCCAACTTTGCTTCTATCTCCAACCTTATTTCCCTCTCCATTGGCTTTGAACATGCTATTACTTCCCAAATCTGAATACAAAACTCCTTAAACGTGGTGCCAAAGGTAAGTAGGTTCAGCTTTGAGACACTGGCATTCATAAAGCAGGGCATAGAGTTCAGGAGTTGGAATGCCCTGTCAAAGTTGTACAGGAGATTGGTGAGACCTAATTTTGAGAATTATGTGCTGTGCTGGTCACCTACCTACAGGAAAGATATCAATAAGCTTGAAAGAGTACAGAGAAATTTTACAAGGATGTTGCCGGGACTTGAAGACCTGAGTGCAAGGAAAGGTTAAATAGTGAGGCAAGGTAATGTTACAGTTAGTGTAACATTTTACAGTGCAAAGGATCAGGGGTCAGTTCTGACAGCTGTCTGTTCTCCCCATGACCATATGGGTTTCCTCCAGGTGCTTCAGTTTCCTCCCACATTCCAGACGTTGAAGAAACTGCACTGCTCCAAAGAGTGCTATATGAGGTCATTCTTCCCCTCGGCCATTAGGCTCTATAATGAGTCAACTATAACCGAGGAAGTGATGACTTCCCCTCCTGTTAGGCTGTTTTAGGTAAAATATCTTTTATTCCTTCTTACTTCTGTTCTAGTATTTGTATATATGCATATCCATGCACTTGTAATGCTACTGTAATTTCCTTTGGGATCAGTAAAGTATCTATCTATCTATCCATATGGATTAGGGTAAGTAAGTTGTGAGCATGCTCTGTTGCTGCTGGAAACATGGTGACACTTGCAGGATGTCCTTGGCATATCGTCAGATTGTGTCGGTCATTCCTACAAAGGACACCTATCACTGTATGGTTCCATATGCATATGATAAGCAAAGCTAACTTTTAACCTTTAGGTTTGAACCTTATTCCCTGTAGCACAGGAGAATGAGGGGCGATCTTATAGAGCGAGAGTAAATTATGAGGGGATTACATGTACGCTTTTTCCCCTCAGGTTGGGTGAGGCTAGAACTGGAGGTCATAGGTTTAGGGTGAAAGGTGAAATACTTAAGGGGAATCTGAGGGGGAATATCTTCACTCAGAGGGCACTGTGAGCGTGGAATGAACTGCCAGCTGAAGTAGTGCATGTGGGTTAAATTATAACATTTAAGCGAAGGTTGGATAGGTATGTAGGTGGGAGGTCTTTGGTGGGTTAGTCCAAGTGCATCTAGACCATCATGGACTGGATGGGCCGAAGGTCTGATTCGCTGCTGTAACCCTCTATGATTTTATGACTCTGATATCTTTCCCAGAATTACATATTTGAATCCAGGCAATCAGATCCCTTATGTACCGGCTTTGAAATGATACTTATAAACCCAAAAATGTCAGCCTATGTTTGCAGCCTTTGACACAGTTGGTCATACCTTCTTCCTCCAATGCTCCTACCCCATCACGTAGTCATTGATTTCTTGTCCAATCACAGTGTCAGGAAACCTTCAGCAAAGTATATCTTCCTGTTACTTCACTTCTGATAACCCTGCTGCCTAAATCAGACTGGATATAAATTCCCCAGTCATATCTTTGTTCAATCTATGGGTTAAAACTTATGTTATTTATCTACAAAGTTGTGACTGGGAAGTTTAAAGGCAGTCTGAACTAAGGGCAGAAAATGACTTACTTCCTGCAAAAAAAAAAATAGAATTAAGTGAATTCGAAGCACAGCTGAGTGGAAAAGAAGATAGCACTTCAGACATAAGTCATAGAAGGAGATCTAGGCCACTCAGCCCATTGATTCTGATCCACAAAGACTCAAACACGTCCGAAAGAAAAGCATGAACACAAGACATCCTGCAGATGCTGGAAATCCAGAGTAACTCAGCACAAAATGCGGGAGGAATTCAACAGGTTAGGCAGCATCGATGAAGAAGAATAAAGAGTCAATGTTTTGGGATGAGTCCCTTCATCAGGATTGGAAAGGAAGAGTGAAGAAGCCATAATAAGAGGAGAAGGAGTCCAATCAGACTCTTTCTTCTTCAGATCTCTACCACTTACACCTATCACCTCCCAGCTTCTCACATCTTTCACCCTATCCCACCCAGCTACCTTTGGCCTTACCTGATCTCACCTGTCACTTGCTAGCTTGTACTTCTTCCCCTCCCCCACCTTCTTATTCTGGCTTCTTCACCCTTCCTTTATAATCCCGATGAAGGGACTCAGCCTGAAAAGTTGACTCTTTATTCCTCTTCAAAGATGCTCAAATCAAAAAAAAAATTCAAATCAAGTTTGATTGTCATTCAAACCATATACATGGATACAACTAAATGAGAAAGCGTTCCTTTGGGGCAAAGGTGCAAAAACATACACAAGCATTCAAAATAATGAGAAAGGAAAAAAAAAGAACATGGTCATGTAAGAAAACACATTTTTTGTCCAAGGCTCTGAGTGACAAGGTTCACATCAGTTCAGCTCGTAATTCCACCGATCTAACACCGGAGGGCAGCATCGACAAGAAAGGCCACCACCCCCACCAGCCAATTCTGGGTAACATGCTGCAGCGCAAGTTGAGGATTGAGGCTTAATCCTCACTGCATCCGAGGTGATACTGTTGTCTCGCCACCAAATAAGGGAAGCGGGCCTGCGGCAGTCTATGTTCAACAGGGTCCTATGATCACAAAAGAAACGTCCAAGACAGTCGCTCACGGACTCACTGCACACCGCCTTCATGCCAACTCAAAGGCACCAACTCCAGTGCCTCCAAGTAACAAGCAGCAACTTGGGTCTGCACCCAGATCAACCCCTCCAAACCCATTCCGTCTTCTCCTGCGGCCCAACAGCCTGACTTGAATCCCCAGGCCTGAGGTCCTGACGAATCCCCAGGCCTGAGGGCCCGACTTGAACCCCCAGGCCTGAGGGGCTGACTTGAATCCCAGGCCCAATGGCCCAACTCAGCTCTCTCTGAAATGCCGGCTGGCTTTTATGACACCCCGGCTGACTACTCCGAACAATGAGCAGCTCACTGATGTGGTGGACCTGCTGTACACGTAATTATTGGAGTCAAGACTACCGGTAGTCTTTCTATGCATAAAAACACACTTAACAAGGATAAAAGCACCTTTGTTTGGCCCCTGGGAGGCCACTGTGTGAATATGCACCATCTTAAAGGAAACTGCCTGATCTGCTGAGTTCCTACAGCATTTGGAGTGAGCTACTCAGAAAAAAAATGCACAGTTAATGCTTATATAAGCCAGATAGCTCAGATGTGCAGACCATAGTTTGAATATGCTCAATAATGAGTGGAGAATTTGGCAGAATATTACTCTCCTATCTGATCGCAAACACTAAAGCAGCTATTTTAATAAACTCCATACTTGAAAGGATTCTTGGATGATAACAAATTTCAAAATACATATTTCAAAAATATTTCAGTTGCATTTATTTCTCTATGTTATTCATGGGAATTAATTGTGTATCTCTTCTGAGAGGCTGGTGCAGGTTCAATGTTCAATGATATCCCGTGTTGCAAGATTACCGCTGTCGATTTTAGGCTTGTTTTCCTTCAGATTTAGCCAGTTTTACAGTATAGAAAGCATGTTTGGAGCAGAAACTATTGAGATCACGGGGGCATCAAATTAATTAAAGCACACAAAACTGCAATACACTGCTTGGAATGCCAAGTGTTTGAATGTATTCACACTGTAAGCCAGATCCAATCACTTGTTGTTTGGCTGTGTCAGCGTGCTGCTCTGCTTGACAAGTACAGACCACCCCAGAGGTGCATTCAGAGTATTTATTGTGTAATGTGAACACAAACATCCACTTGTTCCTGTGCTGAAGAAATGGAGCATGTTTACCGATGCAACGAGAACTTTGCAGTCCGTTCCAAGTCAAGTTCAAATTGGGCCTTTCTCGAGTCTGACCTTAGCCTCGGCCTCTGAACCCTTTCTTCCTTTCTTTTTTGGATCTAAGTCATTCAGTGTTTCTCCTTTTCTGTTGCTGTAGACACGTGACAGGAAGCAGAGTTAAACAGAGTGAAGATAGACTCACAGGGTTTGGAAGGGCGAACTTGGTAAGCAAGGGAACCATTGTGCCTTGTCAGTCCGTCTGGGAAAGTGTTGCAAGGACTGAATGTGCTAATAATCAATGATACATTATTGCCCAGATTGGGGTTGAATCTTCCAGAGAACAGCTTTGCCTCAGCCAAAGTCAAAATTCAAAGAAAGTTTATTACTAAAGACTGTACATGCCTCCATACACTAGCTTGGGTTTCATTTTCTTGGAGGTGTCTATATGAAAATAAGGAAATACAGTAGAACATATTTATGTCCACAGCAGTTCAGGGGCATTGATGGTTGTAGGATAATAACTTTTCTTGAACCTAGTGTTGTGGGAAGTAAGGCTCTTGTACCTTCTACCGAATGGTAGTAGTGAGGAGAAAGCATGGTCTGAATGGTGGTGGTCCTTGATGATGGACACTGCTTTCTTGTGGCAGCACTCCTTGTAGACATGTCCAATGATGAGAGGGCTTTGCCTGTGATGGATTGGTCTGTATCCACCACCTCATTGTTTAATCTTAGGCATTGGTGTTTCCAGAAGGCAGTGGATTCGGCCCAGTACATCATGGGTAAAGCCCTCCCAATCACTGAGCACACCTACATGAAACATTGTCACAGGAAAGCAGCATCCATCATCAGAGACGCCCCACCACTCAGGTCAAGCTCTCTTCTCACTGCTGTCATCTAGAAACAGGTACAAGAGCCTCAGGACTCACACCACCGGGTCCAAGATGTTATTGTCATAGCTATGCTGACTATGCCCACAAGAAAATTAATATTATATGTACTTTGATAATAAAATTTACTTTGAACTTTGAACCAGACTGTGATCCTGCCACTTAGGATAATCTCCACTGTGCATCTATAGATTTTTGTCAAAGTTTATTACTTTATGAAATGGTAATGTTGTCTAAGTGACTGCCAAAATTTGAAAGCAAAGGACCAGAAGGTCTGAGATCTGGAATGGTGCTTACGGAATGAGCTGTCAGAGGAAGTGCTTGATGCAGGTACAATAGCAACCTCAAATAGACATTTGGTTAAGTATATTGATAGGAAAGGTTTAGAGTGATACAGGCCAAATATATTTATTTATTTAATTTAGCCATATAGCATAGAGTAGGCACTTCTGGCTCTTCAAACTGGATTTAACCCTAATCTAATTACAGGACAATTTACAATGTCCAATTACCCTACCTGGTACATCTTTGGATTGGGAGGAAATCAGAACACCAGGGGAAAGCCCAAACATTTCACGGGGAGGACATGCAAAGACTTCTTACAGATGGTGCCAAATTGAGCTCCAAACTTTGAACCCCCCCGCCCCCCGAGGTGTAATAACATAGGGCTAAATGCTACACTACCATGGTGCCCACTGATTATATAGGGGAATAGAACTAGTTTAAATGGGCACTGTGGATGAACTGGGCTATGGACTGTACAGTTGACTGTACTCTTTCCAAAGATGTTGCCTGGCTTGCTGAGTTCCTCCAGCACTTTGTGTGTGTTTCGTGGTTGTGAAATATTGGGTGATTGATGGTCTTTTTTAATGGATTCTACTGGGTTTCTTTGTTTTGTGACTGCCTGTTAGGAGACAAATCTCAAGGTTGAATAATGTATACATACTTTGATAATAAATGTACATTATTTTGAACATTGAACAATGGGGACTTCAGATGAATTATGAAAATATGGAGCTAACTACAACCTCGAGACAAACATTGTTGCATAACCTGAATCAGAATCAGGTTTATTATCCCGGAGATATGTCATGAAATTTGTTGTTTTGTGGCAGCAGTACAGTGCAAGACAGAAAATAAACTAGAAGTATGATAAGTAGTGCAAAAAAGCAGGAAGTTAGTGTTTGTGGGTTTATGGACAGTTCAGAAATCTGATTGCTTAGGGGAAGAAGCTGTTCCTAAAATGTCACTCAGCCCAACACTGAAGTCCTAATTTATTTCACGACCCCTTTCAAGAACTCTACAACTTCAGTTTTCAATAGTATTTATTACCTATCCATCTATTATTATTTTGTTTCTCTTATATTTTCACAATTTTCTTCTTTTGCACATTGGTTGTTTGCCCGTCTTCATTTGTGTGTAGACTTCCATTGATTCTATTGTGTTTCATTGCATTCATTGTGAATGCCCACAAGAAAATTAATCATAGGCTTGATCGTGACTTTGATAATAAATTTCTTTTGAGCTTCAAGTGTATGTCCTCAGATGAAGGGGTCCTCAATGAGAGATAGCGCCTTTTTGAGGCATCACCTTTTGAAAATGTCCTCTTTGCTGGGCATCTGGTGCCCATGATGGAGCTGGCTGAGTTTCTAGCTCTCTGCAGTACTTTCCAATCGAGTGCCCCTCCATACAAAACTGTGATGCAACCAGTTAGAACGCTCTCCACAGTACATGCGTAGAGATCTGCTTGTTAAATTCCTCATGAAGTATAGCCACTGGCACACCCTCTTCATAATTACATTGTTATATTGGGCCCAGGATAGATCCTCAGAGGTGCTGGCATCCAGAAACCTGAAACTGCTCACCTTTTCCAATGCTAATCCTTCGATGAGGACTGGTGTGTGTTCCCGCGATGTTCCCTTCCTGTCCACAACAATTCCATGTCTTACTGATATTGAGTGCAAAGCTGCTGTTGCAACACAGCAACACAAGATGTATTTCAAGGCAAACTTGTTCAAGGCATGAAATGAAATGAAATGGAAGATTTGACTAATAGCATTAAACAGAGAGGAACAGGGAAGATTGTTTGGAGCTTACATTTACAGTATGCATGTTCTGTTTGCTGCTATATGGTTAATGTTGTGTTTTGTAACTCCAAAGCATAAAGCTCTTTTCAAAGGAAAAGAAAACAGGAACTGGGAGATGTGTATCTTGGTTTTGTTCTTCAGTGAGGCACACACCAATGATGTGGAAGTGTAATGACATTTACCTTTCATGTACTTTTACATATGAATTATTTCATGAAAATGAAATGAAAAACTGCTTTATCAAACAATATATTAACAATATTACTCTAATATTACTGAAATATTAAATGGACACCTCCCTGCTTAGCTATAAATTCTAGCTCAATGTACAATAAATCTCAATTTTTGTATGTGTAACATTTATTATGCTGTGTATGTCTATATAGTAGTTGTATTAGATAGTATAATATATGTATGGCTAAAATATAAAAATGCCACAATAATTTAGACATCCACAACATAGTACGTTTTAAATTATCCCATTCAGGCTGAAAGATTTAGTCACTGTGGAGGATTCACACTTGCTGAATTGTGCTCCGAGCCCGTAATCTTCCAATCTTTTAAATACAGTCTTGAGGTTTTAGGCATATCCCTTGTCATCCATATTGGTAACAATGGTGTTATTCAGGTAACACTGAGTGTCTGGGCAAACTTGCGGTTCCTGGTTCATAGATTTCTGACAGAGTGCAGGTGCAGATGCTACTCCAAAACAAGCCTATCATAGCGATACAGCCTCTTGTGAGTGTTTAAGGTGAGAAATACATTGGGCTCTACTTCCATCTCCATCTGTAGGTAGGTCTTTGCGAAATCCACTGTGCTGAAGTGTTTGCCTCCAGAAAGGTTTGCTAAGATATCCTCTACCCTGGGCAGAGGGTATTGATCTACTTTCAGTACTGGGTTGAAGGTGACCTTAAAATAACCACAGATCCTGACAGAACCACCCTTCTTGGCTACGGGGGCATGGGTGTTGCCCATGGCCTCCACTTGGGATTTAGTTCTCTGGCTACTTTGTCACTGATGGTATAAAGAACGGATAAGGCTTTATAAAAGTTGGGTGTGGCATTATTTTACTCTTGATGTGTTTGAGTTTTCCAGTGCCCTCCTTGAACACTGCTACGGCATCATCCATTTCCTTTCTTCATTTGCTTTCAGTTGGCATTGTTGCAGGATATGTAGCATAAAAACACCAGATGGATCACCATTCAAGCTGCAGTAGTCTCAGCCAATCATAGCCCCACAATGCTGGCCCAATGTGCATGCATATCACATACAAACTCAATATGGCTTCTTGGTTATTGGTTACAAATGTCATTCCCACAAGACATCACCTGATCTCCAGTATAAGTTCTTTATTAGGTATCTGCAGGCTTCGGTTCAGTATCTTTGAAATAACATGCAAACTCATTTTGTGGAATGACTGACATAGCCAAGCCAGTGTCCAAATGCATTTTAATTAATTTGCCATTCACTTTTGGTGAAAGCCATATTGTTTGTCTCCTGTTAGTTTTCACATTGTTTCACTCAAGGCTATCCAGACCTGGGTCACTCTCATCATTATCAGAGTTTTCATCACCAGCATGCAGATTAGTGCTCTTTTTGAAACTGCAAGTAGACTTTAAAAAAATCTTTTTCTCTTCCCTGTATAATCCAATTATTTTTGATGAATTGATGTACTATTTGTATGTGTCCTACTTTGTTACATTTTCAAAAAATTCTGCCTTTAAGCCTGCATTGGTCACAAGATCACAAGCCAAAGGAGCAGAAGTAGGCCATTCGGCCCATCGAGTCTGCTCTGCCACTCCACCATGAGCTAAACTATTCTCCCATCTAGTTCCAATTTCCGGCTTTTTCCCCATATCCCTTGATACCCTGACTAACTAGATACCTGTCAATCTCCTCCTTAAAAACCCTCAATGACTAGGCCTCCACAGCTGCATGTGGCGACGAAATCCATAAATCCATGACCCTCTGGCTGAAAAGATTTCTCCTCATCTCTGTTTTAAATGGGTACTCTCTAATTCTAAGACTGTGACCTCTTGTCCTGGACTCACCCACCAAGGGAAACAGCCTTTCCACATCTACTCTGTCCAACCCTTTCAACCTTCAAAATGTTTCTATGAGATCCCCTCTCATTCTTTACTCTAATGAATACAATCCAAGAGCTGACAAATGCTCCTCATTTGTTAGTCCCTGCATTCCAGGAATCATCCTTGTGAATCTTCTCTGAACTCTCTCCAACATCAGCTCATCCTTTCTAAGGTAGGGAGCCCAAAACTGCACACAGTATTCCAAATGGGGTCTCACCAGTGCCCCATAGAGCCTCATCAACACCTCCTTTTGGGTGGCCAGGTCGGTTTCAATTTTGTTTATATTCACTTTCATTCCTGACTGCAACTCAATTGTGTCTCTGCCTGCTGTTTCTATTGATACAGTGAAGTCAACTGTTCTTTTAAATAAGTTGTGCTTCAGTTAGGAGCTTTTTTTGAATGGTTTCTTGTGAGATTCAATAAAATAAACAATCTCTCAGTGCATAATTAAGCCTGTCAGGCAATCTCTTGATTTTAGCCACGTACACTGAAGTGAAATCTCCTTCCTTTTGGTTCCATTATGAAACCAAAAGCATTCTGCAATCAACAATGGTTTCAGTTCTAAGTTCCTGAATTATATTAGCAAAGCTAAGTTCGGCTACTTTGGTTGGAGCAGTCAAACTTCTAAGCAAACTTTATGTTCTTTGACCTATGGCAATCAGCAAAACAATCACTCACTTCTCATCTTGGCACAAGAGTAGGCCGTAGACCAGGGGTGGGCAAACTTTTTGACTTGTGGGCCACAAAGGGTTCTAAAATTTGACAGGGGGTGCCGGACCAGGAGCAGATGGACGAAGTGTTTTGGTAATACACCTCATAAGAGAATATAAAATATCATGGGATATGTAGAAAACATGTGCTTTAATTTCAATTGAAAATGAACAAATGCATTACAACAAAATATCTGTCTTTGAAGTCCCATGGTATTTAGCTATTTATTGAAATGACTTTTAAAACACTGAAAATTAAATGAATAAAATACAGCTTTTTTAAATAGTAACAGTTATTATTTTAAAGCACTGAAAATTCTGTTATCCTTCAAGATATTATCATCATCACTCTCCTCCTGCCTGTCTTTATTTCAAAAACGGTAGGAGATGCAGGTCTACTTGTCCTGCTCCTTCTTATTCAATTGTCCCCTGTGCCAAAACTCAACAACGACCAGCACTAAGACAGAACAGTGACAGCGCGCCAGTATGCGGAGCACGTTATTTGATCTGGAGCGCATTTTTTATTTTGAGAACGTACGTGCACCTGCGCACTACTCATGTCCATCACTTAACAGAAATGACATGTAACATGTAAGGCTTATTGAAAAAATATTTTCAAATGCATTTTTTACATAACACAACGAAGAAACTTATTTTTAATTTCAGTGGGAACAGTGTTGTTGGTCTCCCTTTTTAGCCAGCGCATCAAAGTCTGGATTTAGTTTAGTTGTGGCAATTCTCAGGATGGATCTGAGGTGTTGGTCAGTTAACTTGGATCTGTAGCTGGCTTTGTTGATGTTCATGACGCTGAACGCCTGTTCACACAAATAGGTCGAGCCAAACAAAGAGTAAAGCGCAAATGTGGAGTAATACACTGCACCTCAACAAAGGTCAATGTGTAGCGGTGTGCTACATGCAGCGTTAAAATTACAACATGGAGTCGCTAACTGCAGTTGAAGAAAAAAACTTTATTCGAAATCCCCAGCCTCACTTTTAAGCCTCCCTCAACCTGCCCCCCGTGGCGCAGAGGCTCCAAAGCTCTGTGCTCGCAAATCTGTGCTTAGCCGGAATGCTGGCTAATTGTGAGCCAGTTCGGATCTGCCAGGAAATGGGTCGCCACAAATGTATATAGAGTGCGTCATCTATTGGGAAAATGCCAGAATTGTGGGGAAAAAATGTTAACAAGGTTTATTAATATAATTTCATCAAGTTCTGCGGGCCGGATTAAAAAGCTTAACGGGCCGTATATGGCCCGCGGGTCGTAGTTTGCCCATGCCTGCCATAGACCAACATGTCAGAACAGGAATGGGAATGAAAATTAAAATGTTTGGCCACCAGCAAGCTCTGCTTTTGGCGGATGGATGGAGGTGCCTGATGAAGCAGTTTCCTAATTTACTACGGGTCTCATTGATGACTGCATTGGTGCTGCTTCATGCACCCATGCTTTGCTTGTCAATTTCATCGACTTTTGCTCTAACTTCCACCTTGCCCTTAAGTCCATTACTGACACCTCCCTCTCCTTTCTCAATCTTTCTGTCTCTATCTCAGGAACAAACTGTTGACTGACATCTTTTACAAACCTACCAATTCCCACGGTTATCTTAACTAAATTCCTCCCACTCTGCCTCCTGTAAAGATGCTCTGACATGGGCTGCCTTTTACTGGGATAATAAAACGCACCTTCAGCAATAAATATGAGGAATTTAATCGCTGAGATGCGACAGGTTTTCGATCATCCAGGAAGTAGGAAGGAGTCAGCAGACTGGATACTTTATCTATGCAAGGCTCATGCTCAGTGCCGGATTGCATCGTAGAATTCAGGACTTTCACAGTGGAGTGCAGCTGGAATGTGAAAGTGTTGTTGGCCCATTACCAGAGCGGCCTCTCAGAGCACTTGCAAGATGAGCTGGGAGATGCCCACCGACCTTGAAAGCCTCATCACTCTGGCCCTCCATGCTGAAAAGAGTCTTAAGGAATGACTTCCCAGATCATCAGTCAGAACACCAATTCCATTCCCAGAACTATTTCAGACTGCAGGACCCTCATCCACAGTGCTTTCAGAACCAATGTGGTTAGGTAGAGCACCCTTAACTCACCCCCACCCCCAGGAATGTTGGTGGGAAACAACTCGTGCTCCTACTGTAGGGAAGCCAGTCACTCATGCATCAAATGCCCACTGTTTCCAGGAAACGGCACCACCAGGTAGAAATGAGAACCCTTCTCTCTGGTAAGCTCCATCTGGCCCCTTGTTCCAGCACCATAGCCTGACACATCCTCTCTGTTCTCCACAACCAAAGGCTCTACACACACTGCTAGATTATAGCACATCTGGCACCTTTCTGGATGGGACTCTGTGTGCAGCTTTCACTCCTACTGAACCTATCTCTCATCTGCATCACAGCCATCGTCAGAGATCCCCTGGGTTCTGGGGGTGGTCAGAGTGTGCATTCAACCTGTACACATGAGCACTGTTAAACACTGTGAGTCTCTCTAATTCCTCCTGATTAACTCACTCAACACTCTGTTTCACTGCTGAGTTTGGGACCCACCCGCCTGCAACCTCATTTGACTTCACCACTTAAATCTGTGGAGATAGAGGAACCGCTTGACCTCAAACACCACAGGAATAGCACGACTTAGCCATCACTTTGAGTAGAAAGGAAGCCAGCACCCTGCCGCCACATGACTACATGACCAACCTCCTCCTGGGCACCATCCCTCTGAGGACATTTATTCTCCCTCTTCCCTCCTGAGACCAAAGCCATGAATGACTATATTACCGAAGTGCTAAATCAGTTTCATTTGACCATCCCTGTCCCCAGCCGGTTTAAGTTTCTTCTTTGTCAAAAGAGAAGATGGGTGTCTCTGTCCCTGCATCAACTACCACGGACTCAACAAAATCACAATGAGGGACTGATACCCTCTTGCCTTAACGGATAGTGCATTTGAAACACTCCACTGTGCCCAGACCTTCACCAAACTGGACCTATGTAGCGTGTACAACCTGATCTGCATCTGCCAGGGGGGGAGTGAAAGACGACACTCATAACACCCACTGGCTGTTACAAATAATTGCTGATGCCTTTCAGAATTTCCAACAATCTAGCCATTTTCCAAGCGTTCATTAAAAAGATCCTTTGGGATTGCGGCACAGGTATGGTTCATCTACCTCGATGACATCCTCATCTTCTCCAGGGACCCTCAAGACCATGTCAGTGTCTCCTCAAAAACCAACTGTACTGCAAGTTATAAAGATGCCAGTTCCACACCCCAGTCTTTTTCTTCCTCGGTTACATCCTTTCAGCCCAAGGCATAACCATGGACCCAGAGAAAGTATGCACCATTGTTGAATGGCCCCAACTGTGCTCACTCCAACAGCTATAGTGTTCTTAGGCTTCTCCAACTTCTATTGCCATTTCATCTAAAACTACACCAAATTGTCGTTCTCCTCACCTCCCTCACCAAATTGTCTACCTCATGGAAAAGCTAGTCTGCTACCACAAAACCACGCTTTCGAGAAGCTCAAGAGACACACCTTTTGTGACAGAGGTGGGCACATCTGATGAGGGCACTAGAGCCAGCTTCACCAAGTGAGGACCAGATGAGAAGACGCACCTTTGTGCCTTCTTCTTGTGCAAGTTCAACTCTACACAGCACCATTATGGAGAAGGAGACAGGAAACTTCTCACCATTAAATGGGCCTTGGTGGAATGGAGATTTGACTGATGGGGAGCTAAGCCCTTCCTGTTCTGGACTGACCATCAGAACCTCATTTTCATTCAATAGACCTGGAAACTCAACCCACATTAGGATCGCTGGGCCCCCTTCTTCGAGCAATTCAGCTTCATCATCTCCTACCATGCTGGCTTCAAGAACATTAAGGTGGACATCCTGCTATGACAGCTCAACTCAGCTGAAACAGAGGTCGACCTTCTGCCCATCATTCCATCTTTACAGATTCTCGCCCCCTTTGACTGGGACCTTAAGAACCAGATCCACTAGGCCCTAGAGCACGGGCCTGATCCGGCTGACATACTTGACAATCGCACGTATGTACTGGCGTCTGTGCACTCTGAGGCACTCCAGAGAGCCCCCTCCTCACCCCTTTCTGACCATCCAGGTGTGACGGGCTCTAGATTTTCTGCAATGTCGGGTTTGCCACTTTCTGACGTGGCCATGGTAGAAATGAAGTTTCTTATGAAACGGCCATAAAAGTTTGCAAACCCCATGAAGCGTCACACCAATCCAGTCACTTAATGTCTCCAGCTGCCACCATCCCTCAGGGATTCACCTACCTTCCACATGGTCTGTCTCAAGCTCACTGTCCATGGACCATGCAACCTTATTGAGACTGCACCTCTGGAACCAAGAATGGTGGAAGGCAGTAAACATCTCAGAAGATCTATCTTAACATAATAAAGCAATCATGAAGAAGGCACACCAGAGGCTCTGCTTCATTAGGAGTTTGAGGAAATTTGGTACATCACCAAAGACCCTTACAAATTTTGCTAAATGTATGATGGAGAGCCTCAGGCGAAACAGTAGTATTCTTTCCTGAGCAAGGACAGTGGTAGGCAGGGAGGATTAATGTTGCTCTGCTTTTGGTCAAGGGGAAGGGAGATAAGTACCACCGCAAAGAAACACTAATTGGCTGGAACGTGTGTACTTATGAGCGTGATTGCCGAACCGGTTCTGTAGTCTGCCTGCCAAGGTACACAGACCCTATGGCAAAGTCCATGGCTGTGACAGGACCACCTTCCTAGGTGCAGCCCTCAAAGCACCAGATATCTGGGCAACCTGAACGAGAGAGCTGTCCAGGATGTCATGAGCTGAAACCCAAGAACATTGGTTAGAGCTATACCCTTCCCACTCCACAAGATATTGGACCTTGCCCTGCACCCAGCGAGATGACAGGAGGTTGTCTATTCCACACAGGAGGGACCAAGGACCCATCCACCAATCAGGGAGGGGAAGAGGATGACTAGAGCAAGGGGGAGATAGTCTCTGGCATGAGTTAGGAAATATGGTACAGTATACTGGGCTAATCTTCATTGATAATGATAGGCACAATCTATACGAGACCTGTTCATAGGCTTCTGCACTACGAATGGTTGCATGTAGCGCAGGGCCAAACTGTGGCTCTCAACTTTGAAGGGAAGCTCTCCTGCCCTGAGAAACCTCACTGATCAGTCTGCTCAGCATGTTGCTTCGGAGCACCCAGTAGGGAAGCCCTGGCCCATCTCCTAGTGCTCTTGTAGCATTGGACCAACTGTTCAGTAGCAGGAAATCCCATGTCAATCTCTTGGTCAGGGAAGAGCAGTGGGTGGAATCGCTTTTGGTATTCAAAGGGAATATGTTAGTGGATGTCAACAGGAGTTTATTGTGGGCAATTTCTACCCAAACCAATTGGGAACTCCAGGACATGGGGTTGGAAGAGACAAGGGAGCGCAGAGTTGGCTCCAGCTCCTGATTCACTCTCTTGGTTTGGACAGTAGATTGGGGGAGGAAACCAGCTGAGATGCTCCCACAAGAGAACAGAAGACCTTCCAAAAACAGGACGTGTACTGTGGTCTTCGATCAATCTCTATGCCCTGAGGGAAGCCATACAGCCTGAACACACACTGATCCACAAGGGTGGACATCTCATGAGCCACAAGAGTTTAGGGAGAGCAATGAAGTGGGAAGCCTTGAAGAATTGGTCCACTACCACCAGAACGTTAGCATTTCCATCAGACAGGAGAGGACCAGTGATGAAATCCTCCGAGAGGTGAGACCAGGGGCAGCAGTGGAGAGAGCAGACCTGCAAGGCAATGACATTACATCTTGTTCTGCACCCAAATGGGCAGATGGAATCAAAATCATGAATGTTCTGGGACACGGATGGCAACCAAAATTGTCCCTTGATAAATTCTAGGGTCCGTTGAATTCAAGGATGTCCAACCAGACGAGATGAGTGTCCCCATTCCAGAACTCTGGGGTACACCCTGGCGGGAACAAGCAGCTGTTTCAGTGGAATCCCACCTGGGCCTGGATCTGACTGTCGGGCAGAACTCACATCCGCCTCTATTCCCGAAATCACTGGACCAGCAATGCATGAGCGAGGGAGGATGGACTTTAGATTGGCATTGTCCTCAGGCACATTGAACTGCTGAGAGAGAGCATCGGCCTTGGTATTCTTGCTGTGAGGTGTGGGTGAAATTAAACTGGCTGAAGGAGAGCCCAAAGGACCTGAGAGGAGTTGCGTCTCTTGGCATCCAGAGTGCAATAGAGGTTCTTGTTACCTGTCCATACCAGAAAGGGGTGCTTTGCCCCGTCCAGCCAGTGTCGCCATGCTTCCAGGACTTCCTTGGTGAAGCATTGCTTTAGTTCTGAGAAGGAGAGCCCTATGGTTGCCTTCTAGCACAAATTGGAGAGGTTCTTTGGAAAGGTGGATCATGCTGGTGCCCAGAGGCTGACTATGCAGGGCTTTGACATTGATATTTTCTCAATTGCTCAGTTGGAACTCATCATTTTTGAGCCAGAGTCAATAAATGCTTAAGCCCATGGGTTTAACAAAGAAGCTGGAATCATTACACAGTTAAGGGAATAAACTTGCAAAAAGAACCAACCCATCACAACTTCCCTTCTTACTGATGTGTATCGTCTTTTACTGGGTGCTTGGACATGAAGCCCAGGTGTGTCCTGGATTGCCACTAATCTCGTTCCTCTTGAGATAGGTGTATGCGCCCCACCTGCATAGGCTTCTCCACGGACTGTGCTGGATGAGGGTACAGATGTGCAGTGTTCTAAGCAGTAGTTAGCTCCAGATGTTCGTTCTCTGTGCCACTTAGTTGCCTGGTAGCCAGTTCAAATGGCCAGAATGACTAGGTCATCCAGGCTGTCCTGCTTATCATGTACTGTGATCTTGCCCCAGACCCCTACGCTCAGTCCCCATTGGAAGGAAATGATGAAGAATCTCTCATTCCACTCTATCTACAACACAGGCGTGCAGAATGTTACTTACTGTCCCCCTAACTTGGCACTGTGCCATGAGTCAGTGTGCAGTCTTTTGATCCCCTACTGGAAGATATAAAAACCCTCCTGGGCTGCAGGGGAGTTTTGTTCTCATAGAGCATTCAGCAGGCTGAGTGGGGTCCATCTAAGAGATTCGACATGTACGTCAATTTGGGCACATCATCATGGAACTGACCATGCTGGGCTTGGGAAGTCAGCTCACACTGTCTACTAAAATTCCTGCACCTGCCAGTGTCACCAGGGTATCTGGTGGGGGGAGGAATACTCAGTTCTGGTTCATACGTGGTTATGGGAGCCAGGGCATTAGTGGCTGATGTTGCTGAGGTTGTTGCAAAGGAGGATCTGGGAGATGCTGGGAGAGGGACTGGCATGGCTAAAGGCTGCTGGATTATGTTTACGGGAGGGGTAATGGCTGTCGTCTGACTTGGTGTCAGTAGTAAGCTTTTGAACTGCGGCTGTGTGAGCAATAATTGCTGCCACCTGAATCCAACTATCTGTGGCAGGACGCCGAACAGTTATTGTGAGGGCTGACACCTGTTCTCCCAGCTGGGACTGGGCTTGCCACCCTGAAAGTAGCTGTTGGGTTACATGAGACAAGTTGACTAATCCAGCCTCTTTAGGTTTTCCTCCAGGAACTTTGGTCTGGACTGGGCCTGTCATTCAGAGAGTATCTCTCGCACTGCTACAGTCACTTTTCCCATCGCAGCTTCTCTGACTGTAACTTCTCTCCTATCTGGCCAATGAATACCAGGGCCAAGGTCAGCTGTTTGCTCTCTGCTGGGTCCATTTAGCTTGTCTGAGACTTGCTGACAAGAATATACATTATGGCTCAAGTGCCAGGAGAAAGAGATGTTGCAGCTGATCTACAGTACACTGATTTTTAATAGGAACTGTGCAGAAATAAAGGGAAAAAAACAATGAATGCTCAGCCAACAAGACTGTAAACTAGAACTCTCAAACTAAGGCGCATGTCAAAACAGCAACTCAGCAGTAATAGCTTAATACTAAGCAAAAATTACTCTGTAACAGCATCGTTGTAAAGGATAGTCTTCTTACCTGGAACCAGGACAATGCTCAGCAGAGACATTGCTCTACTTTTTGTCAAGACTGAAACAAAAGGAAGGGAGTTAAATACCACCAGAATTAAAAAGTAATTGGCTGGAACATGCATACTCACGAGCCTGATTGTTGATGCCATTCTGCACCCTCCCTCCGAGGGGGCATAGACCCCCACAGTAGAGTCCATTGTTGTGACAGAAAGAGGTTTCAGAGCGTTCTGGTCTCAACCAGTTTCATCGTGGGCAGAACCCGTCCCACTATCAAAGACTTCTTCAACAGATCTTCAAAATAGTAGCTTTTATCATTAAAGACCCCCACCATCCAGGGCATGCCCTCTTCATATTATTTTCATCAAGGGAGGAGCTACAGGAGCCTGAAGACTCAAACTCAATGATTTAAGAAAATGTTGCTTCACTCTACCATCAGATTTCTGACGGTCCAAGATCCCCTGAACATGACATCATTCTATGTCTTCCGCACGATTTATTTATTTATTTTGTAACATAGTAATTTTTAAGTCTTGCACAAAACAAAAAAATCTCACAATATATCAGTGAGAATATAACTGATTCTGATTTTGATTTCAGGTTCTATGAACAAATTAAGAGGCTTAAGCCAAAGTTTTTATCTCTTGTCATTAAGGTTCCAAGTGGATTGGGATGTTCTGCAATGTTAAGTGCAAGTTGTGATTGTTGTGATGCTGATTGTAAATTGTAAAGAATTTCAGTATAATAGATTTCTTCAATACTAAATCTAAACCTTCTCTTTCCATAGACATTTTTTCAGTTCTTCCTTTTCCTCTCTTTTGTTGTCAAATCAAAGTGTTATTTTTGGATGAGGAATGTGAGTAAAAACAGGGTTGATTATGGACATAGGAATACTCCATCATTCCCAGCACTTGTGAAAGTCCTCCATTAAACTCTAGGGCCTGTTTGTCAGAATGATGATTTCAAATGAAGCAGGGCATGTTTCACAGAAAAGAAATACAACAGTACCCATGGAAATCTGGAATCTGAAACTAAAGCAGTTACTCAGCTGGTCCAGCAGATTCTAGAAAATCAGAAACCAGGTATTATGTTGGGTCAGTGACCCTTCCTCAAAGGGAGGGGAGATGGAGTGGAGAGAAGGAGTGATGTGTGAGACCATTAGCTCATAAGACATATGAGGAGAATCAGGCTATTTGGTCCATCGTCTGCTCTGTCATTCCATGATGGCTGATTTATCATCTCTCTCAACCCCATTCTCCTGCCTTCTCCCCGTAATCTTTGACACCCTTACTAATCAAGGGTCTATCAACTTATGCTTTAAATATACCAAAAAACTTGGCCATCTATGGCAATGAATTCCACAGATTCACCACCTTGTGGTTAAAGAAATTCCTCCTCATGCAGCCTTCTAGCCTTTCAATAATCAATAGTTTTCAATGAGATCCTCCACACCCCCATCCTTTCTTCCAAACTCCAAAATATTGTCAAAGGCCGAAAACGTCATCTGTACTCTTTTTCATAGGTACTGCCTGGCCTTCCAGCATTTTGTGGTGTTGTTCTGTCCCTAGGCTAGCTCTGCCAACTCTCTCCCTAGCCTTTTAAATATTATAATTTGTTCAAGCATCCCATCATGCCAAGCTATACTCAGCAATGCTGCTACTTCCCCAGGAGGCTAAAGAAATTTGGCAAGTCCTTTTAACCCCTCACCAACTTCTATCAATGCATCTCAGAAAGCATTCTATCTGGATACATGAAGGTTTGGTCTGGCAACCGCACTACCAACGAGCACAACAAACTGCAAAGCTGTGAACACGGCTCAGCACATCACAGAAACCACCATGGACTCTGTCCACACTTCTCACTGCCTCAGGAAAGCAGCCAACTGAATCTAAGTCCTTACCCACCCTGGATATTCTCTCTTCTTTCCCCTTTCCGAAATATAAACATACCACCAGGTTCAAGGACAGCTTCTAACCCGCTGTTGTAAGACTATTGACTGGTCCCTAGCATGATAAGGTAGGGTTTTATCCTCACTGTCCACCTTGTTATGACCTTACACGTTATTGTCTGCCTACACTGCATGTTCTCTGCAACTGTAACACTTTATTCCACATTCTGTTGTTTACCCTTGTTATACCTCAATATACTGATGGGATGTAATGATCTGTACCAAAATACGTAGACCATGGATTGGCCTGGACAGCCATCCGAGGACCCCCCAATAGACAACCCCTCAGGAGAACATCATACTTTACTTGAGTAATTGCAGTACTATTAGTAATGATTTATATGAATGGCGTACATAAGAAACTTTTCCACTGTACCTTGCTACATGTGACAATAATAATTCAGCTACTCATCAGAGTATACTTTAAAAACTGCAGCTTAATCATTTGTAGATTTATCTTGACAATTCATGCTTTAATTAACATAGTGTAAGTGTATTAGAGGTTGTGGTGCTTGTGATCAGTCCATTTCAGGAGCCTTCTTCCTGACTGAAACACAACAAAGAATTTTTACCCAATGCTAATAGCTCTATTAGATGCAAAATGCACTTGGATGTATAAGTATGTGGTCTTTCTCTTTTACAAGCTCCGAGGTGTTTGCAGTAACAAGTGTCACATTCATCATGAAATAAACAGTGATTTAGAGAAGTAAAATTGCTCTACAGCTAATTTCCTCCAGGCTAGAACATAGCAACACCTGGGCCTGTCATGAGTGATCAAAGGAAAACCTTTCATGAATCTGAATCACCAATCTTTGCCTTTGGCCCAGGGATAGTTAAGAACCTCCCTTGATTACTGCCATCTGTTTCCCGTGTTTTACATGAGAAACATGCAGTAGTGTTATTCAAATCCATTGGATTTAAGCTTGTTTGTTTGTTTTATGGGATGATTAAGGTCTTTTACAATGGACCACAGGGCATTATGACATTAACAGGGCAATTATAATTTAGCCCTAAGGGACTATTAATCCAAAAGTGATCTTAAAATGAATTCAGTCTTAATTTTGGAAAGAAAGAAGAGTTTAGACTCGAAACCTGGGTAAGAATAACCAAGAAAATAAACTGATACTGACAGTGGGAAACTGGTTAATCAAGAGTTCAAATTTGGTTAGTTTGGTGAGAGAATGTAAAATTAGTGAGCACTGGGACAGAAATAAACAGCAAGGAGAGACAAAAAGGGTTATAGAAATTAAAGACGGAAGATTTTAAAGATTAGATTTATTTTTCCTGTAGACATTGAAACATACAGTGGAACGAGTTGTTTGCGTCAAATCAAATCAGCCAGGGCAGCCCACATGTGTCGCCACACTTGCAGCGCTAAAACAGCAAGCCCACGGCATTCCAACAGGGCTTGATATCATTGAAGGAAGCTTTGGCAATGCTTTTACAAGATAGCAAAGGAAATTGTGGACCTTTCAAAATGACAAGGATATAATATTGCAAGTAAAAATAAGGAAATAGTAAGTTGATTCAATAATTACATTGTGCTTGTATTTCTAGTAGAAGTGCTTGTGACTGACATTACAGGGAATGTTAGATTAGATCTTGATGCACCATCAATAACTCACACTGAGACGTAAGGCGAGATATCGGCTTTTATTGACTGGAAGAAGGAACCAGGAGTGAGTGTCTATCATACAATGTCCTGGAGACTGAGACCGAGCGTCAGGCCTCAGATCGCCTTTATACAGGGGCCTGTGGGAGGAGCCACAGGAGCAGTCAGCAGGGGCGTGTCCAGACAGGCACATAGTTCACCACATTCACCCCCCCTTTGTTTGAAAGAGTCCCATGTGGCGAAGTTTCTTACAAGTCAAGTCTATCAGGTGGTCGAATCTGTCGCTGCGATCTACGTAGCACCGGCTGTGATCGCATGGATGCCGGCGACATTGGTGATTGCACAGGGGACGGGGGTTGTGCTTGTTCCTGCCCACTAGGCGCCGGTGATCCCTCATGCATGTGCGAGGCGCCTGGTATAAATGTGTACGAAACGCCCGGTATACAAGTGTCGTGAGGTGTCTATGTAGGGCCTGGTGAGTACGGTGTCACCTCTGGTGCAGGGTTCATAGTTACCGGAGAGCCTTCAGGGTAGTGGTCTGCTGCACCTGCGGGTGCCAGGTCGCGGATGGAGACCGTGTCCTCCCGCCCATCAGGTAAGACGACGCAAGCATACTGGGGGTTCACATGTAGAAGGTGAACCCTCTCTACCAGCGGGGAGTATTTATTGCTCCTCACATGTTTCCGGAGCAGCACTGGCCCCGGGGACGTCAGCCAAACTGGTAGGGTGGTCCCAGTGACAGACTTCCTGGGAAAAGAGAATAGGCGTTCGTGAGGGGTGGCATTGGTGGACGTACATAACAGAGAGCGGATAGAGTGCAGTGCCTCCTGCCATCGAGAGACCGGCAACCCTTTTGACTTAAGGGCTAAAAGTGTGGCCTTTCACACTGTGGCATTCTCCCGCTCCACCTGGCCATTATCCCGGGGATTATAACTCGTGGTCCGACTGGTAGCAATGCCCCTAGCTAGCAAGTACTGGCGCAGCTCCTCACTCATAAAGGAGGACCCTCTATCGCTGTGGATATAGCAGGGATACCTGAACAGAGTGAAGAGCTGGCGCAGGGCTTTTATGACGGACGTGGCAGTGGTGTCGGGGCAGGGGATGGCAAAGGGGAACCGTGAGTACTCGTCGATAACACTGAGAAAATAGACATTGCGGTCAGTGGAGGGAAGGGGGCCCTTAAAGTCAACACTCAGTCGTTCAAAAGGGCGGGTGGCCTTGACAAGTTGTGCCGTGTCAGGACGGTAGAAGTGCGGTTTGCACTCAGCGCAAATTTGGCAGTCCCTGGTCATCATCCTGATGTCCTCCAGGGAGTATGGCAGGTTCCGAGCTTTCACAAAATGGTAAAATCGGGTGACCCCCGGATGGCAAAGTTGTGCATGAAGGGTGTACAGTTAGTCGAGCTGTGTGCTAGCACATGTTCCCCGGGATAGGGCATCAGGGGGCTCATTGAGTCTGCCAGGCCGGTACAGGATATCATAGGTGTAGGTGGAGAGTTCTATTCTCCACCGCAAAATCTTATCATTTTTGATTTTGCCCCGCTGTTGGTTGCTGAACAGGAACGCAATCGAGCGCTGGTCGGTCAGCAAGGTGAACCTTTTGCCAGCAAGATAGTGCCTCCAGTGCCTAACAGCCTCCACTATGGCCTGGGCTTCTTTCTCCACCGCGGAGTGCCGAATTTCGGAGCCTTGGAGGGTGCGAGAAAAGAATGCTACTGGTCTGCCTTCCTGATTAAGGGTAGCAGCCAGAGCAAAATCTGAGGCATCACACTCCACTTGGAAGGGAGCGGTCTCGTCCACGGCATGCATCGTAGCTTTGGCAATGTCCCCTTTAATGCAGCTGAAGGCCGCACAGGCCTCAGCAGAGAGGGGAAAAGTGGTAGACCTGAACAGGGGGCGGGCCTTGTCTGCGTAATGGGGGACCCATTGGGCGTAATAGGAAAAAAAACCCAGGCACCGTCTGAGGGCTCTGAGGGTGGTGGTAAGAGGGAGTTCTAACAGGGGGCGCATACGTTCGGGATCAGGGCCAATAACCCCGTTTTCCACGACATACCCAAGTATAGCTAGGCGGGTGGTTCCAAATACACTCTTGTCCCTGTTATAAGTAAGGTTCAGAGCTGCGGCCACTTGAAGAAATGGTTGGAGGTTGGCGTCGTGATCTGGCCTGTCGTGACCACAGATGGTGATGTTATCCAGATAGGGAAATGTGGCCTGCAGTTGGTACTGGTCCACGATCCGGTCCATTTCCCTCTGGAAGACAGAGACACCATTTGTGACACCGAAGGGGACGCGCAGGAAGTGATAGAGCCTGCCGCCCGCCTCGAAGGTGGTGTAGGGGCGGTCCTCTGGGCAGATGGGGAGCTGGTGATAAGCGGATTTCAGATCTATTGTCGAGTACACCTTTTACTGAGCAATCTGGTTGACCATATCCGTGATGCGGGGTAGGGGGTACGCGTCAAGCTGCGTGAACCTATTGATGGTTTGACTATAGTCCACCACCATCCTATTTTTCTGCCCAGTCCGAACAACAACCACCTGGGCCCTCCAAGGGCTTGAGCTTGGCTCAATGATCCCCTCCCTGAGCAGCCACTGCACCTCCGACTGAATGAAGGCCCTGTCCCCCGCGCTGTACCTCCTGCTTTTAGTTGCCACAGGCTTACAGTCAGGGGTCAGGTTGGCGAACAGCGGTGGGGGAGGGACCTTGAGAGTGGAGAGGCTGCAAGTGGTGTCGGTAGCGCAGCCGTCGGCCTGGTTCTGGATGGGATGTGTGTGCCCGTGTGTGTGTGTGGTCAGTAGCGGGGTATGTGAAGAAGTCCCACAAAACTGAGGATTCCTGACAGTGAGTGGTGGGAGGGGCCCGTCGTATACCATAGTCACACTTTCGAGATGGCTCTGGAAGTCCAGCCCCAATAGCACAGGTGCGCACAGATTAGGCATGACCAGCAGCTCAAAGTCCCGATATTCTGTGCCTTGCACCACCAAAGTCGCTACACAACCCGCCCGGATGTCTGCGGACTGCGACCCAGAAGCCAAATGGAACCTCCGACTGACCGGCCGCGTTGCGAGTCCGCAGCGTTGCACTGTGTCCGGGTGAATAAAACTCCCAGTGCTGCCCGTGTCAAACAGGCATCTAGTCCTGTGCCCCTCCACCCGGATGTCCATCATGGACCTTGCAAGCTGGTGTGGGGCGCTTTGGTCGAGAGTTACAGTGGCCAGAGACCCGGTAAGCATCGGAGGGTCGGGGGCGGGGCATGCTGACGCCGACAAAGATGGCCGCCCACATCCGGGGTACCCGGTAAGCATCGGAGGGCCGGGGGCGGGGCATGCTGACGTCGACAAAGATGGCCGCTCACATCCGGGGTACCTGGTCAGCATCCAAGGGTCGGGGGCAGGGCGTGCTGATGCCGACAAAGATGGCCGCTCACATCCGGGGTACCCGGTAAGCATCGGAGGGTCGGGGGCGGGGCGTGCTGACGTCGACAAAGATGGCCGCTCACATCCGGGGTACCTGGTCAGCATCCAAGGGTCGGGGGCAGGGCGTGCTGATGCCGACAAAGATGGCCGCTCACATCCGGGGTACCCGGTAAGCATCGGAGGGTCGGGGGCGGGGCGTGCTGACGTCGACAAAGATGGCCGCCCACATCCGGGCATGCAAGATGGCGGCCCCCACGTTTCACCCGCAGCGCTGCACTCCGCTTGAGGTTGAGACTTACAGACCTTGGCGAAGTGGCCCCGCTTTCCGCAGCTGGAGCAGGTCGCTTCTCGCGCTGGACAGCATTGTCGAGGGTGTTTTTTATGGCCGCAGAAATAACACACGGGCTTCTGACGGGCCACAGCCGTGGTCAGGGTCGGGGAGCTTGTGGAATCGCGACTGGCAGCGGCGTTGGTGAATTCGCTCCCGGGAGCCAGCGGTGGCGGGGTCTGAGGTGTCCACGGAACCGGCGGGGAATCACGCGACTGGACAGCGTCAGCATTATGCAAAGCAGCTTCTAGAGCGTTGGCCGTCTCTATCGCCGAGCGTAAGGTAAGGTCGGCATTTTCCAGCAGCCGCTGGCGCATGTACACAGACCTCAGTCCCGTCACAAAGGCGTCTCGCACCAGCAGCTCCGCATGCTGTTCTGCCGTGAGCGTCTTGCAGTCGCAAGGTCGGAAGAGTGTCTGTAGTGCTCGGAGAAACTCAGCGCACAATTCGCCAGGCCGCTGTTGCCGGGTAGCTAAACGATGTCTTGCGTAGACGGTGTTCACCGGCCGCAGGTACTGTCTTTTGAGGGCGTCCAGTGCCCCATCGTAGGTCGGCAGGTCCCAGATAATGGAGTAAATTTTGGGGGTGACCCTCGAGAGTAGGATTCTGTGCATAACGGCGGGTTCAGTTGCACGAACCTCCTCCAAGTACGATTGGAAGCAGGCAAGCCAGTGTTCAAAAGCGAGAGCTGCGTCAGGGTCTTGAGGGTCCAAATCCAACCTTTCCGGACGCAAAATGGTTTCCATGTTTTAAAACTTCCAGTCAATAAAATTGATGCACCATCAATAACTCACACTGAGACGTAAGGTGAGATATCGGCTTTTATTGACTGGAAGAAGGAACCAGGAATGAGTGTCCATCATACTATGTCCTGGAGACTGAGGCCGAGCGTCAGACCTCAGATCGCCTTTATACAGGGGCCTGTGGGAGGAGCCACAGGAGCAGTCAGCAGGGGCGTGTCCCGACAGGCACATAGTTCACCACAGATCTGAAATGGAAAGTCATTAAATTGAACTATTTTCTAGTGGCGTAGACTATTTTCTAGTGGTGGTAAAAGTCAGTGGTAAGAATGGCAATTTCATTGTTAGCATTCATTTCGAGAGAACTAGAGTATGAAAGCAAAGATATAATGCTGAGGCTTTATAAGGCATTAGTCAGATCACACTTGGAGTATCATGAACAGTTTTGGGCCCCTTATCTAGGAATGGATTTGCTGCATTAGAGAGTGTCCAGAGGAGGTTCATGAGAGTGATCCTGGAAATGGAAGGGTTAATTTGTGAGGAGAATTTGATTGCTCTGGGCCTGTACTCACTGGAGTTTAGAAGAATGAGGGAGTATCTTATTGAAAACTATCAAATACTGAAAGGCCTAGATAGATTGGATATGGATTTGATGTTTCCTGTAGTGGGGGAGTATAGGACCAGAGGGCATAGCCTGAGAATTGAGGGAGAGAGATGTGGAGAAATTTCTTTAGCCCGAGGGTGGTGAATCTATGGAATTCTTCACTACAGACAGCTATGGAGGCCAAGTAATTGGGTATATTTAAAGTGAAGGTCGATAGGTTCTTGATTAGTCGGGTGTCAAAGGTTGCAGGGAGAAGGCAGAAGAATGGAGTTGAAGGGATAATAAATCAGCCATGATGGAATGACAGAGCAGATTCCTTGGGTCAAATGGACTCATTCCGCTCCTATGTCTTATGGTCTAAAGTGAACATAGATAAGGAAAAACTGTGTTTGGAAAAATAGTGCCAGCTAAATTCTCAGGATAAAACCTCAACAAAGATTTTACTAAAACAAAGTGATCAAACTGGTCTCTTGATTCAGAAATTGTGTCATGAGATTGAAAAAATCCAAAATTCGGTAATACAGGAAAGGTGAAAAAAGGAAACAAAAGATGTGTGAACATAATTGTTCTCTACAGGGATTCCTCGCTCTCTGATTCCCTTGCGCACTCGTCCCTCCCCACTGATCTCACTCCTGTCACTCATCCCTGCAAGTGGCATAAGTGCTCCCGCATCCCCATTCAGAGCCCCACAGTCCTTCCAGGTGAGGCAACACTTCACTTGCAAGTCTATTGTGTATTTAATATTTCAGTAATATTTGAGTAATATCGTAACTATATTGTTGGATTAAGCATTCTGTTTATATAACCCATTATGGGTTAAAGGTAAAAGTATATGAATGGCATGTGTCATTATGCCACCACATCATACTGTATATGAGTGCCCTGTATATATAATACAGTATCATCATACGATATATGTAAAAAGAAGTACACACATATCTCTTGGCTCCCATGTGTTTCCTTTGATTAGCTTCTGGAGCTACAAAGCATAAGAGTGGTGATCAGTAAGTTTTCAAATTAACCTAAGACAACTATCGCCCTGTTGAAATGCTGCAAGACATTTGACATTTTTTAAAAAAGCGCAGCTAGTGCTTCTTCGCTAGGGCACGGAGATGGTGAAGTTAAAAAAAGGCAGAAGGTGGACAAAATTCATGGGTTCATAAACAGTGAGAGGTGGGTGATAACAATAAATAAACTAATTGATTAAAAAAGCAGAAGTAGCTGGCTACATTGAAAAGATACATGCATTCGATTGTACAACAGATAACTTCAATGAATTGAGCAGTATTTAGAAACAAATGAAGTGACTGATGAAAAGAAAGTGCCAGTGTAACTGAGAGTAATTGGTGAATACAGTTTGCTTTCAAATTTGGCTGCTCCAACCAAACCAGATGAAATGAGCTTCAAAGTTCAGAATAAATTTTATTATCTAAGTACATATATATCACCATATACAACCTTGAGATTCAATTTCTTGTGGGCATACACAATAAATCTATAGAATAACCAGTTCAGAATCAATGAACCACCTAACTTGGGTGTTCAGGGTGCAGAAGATACGAAACTGTGCAAATACAAAAAGAAGAAATAATAATAATAAATAGACAAGCAATAGATACTGAGAACATGAGATGAAGAGTCCTTGAAATATTGCTGATACTGTAAACATAATGCAGGAACATTTAGAACCAAAACCATTGTTGATTACATAACGTTTTAGGCTTCATAAGTGAATCAAGAGGCAGGGAGTTATTTTCAGCTTCTGTAGCTGAATTGAAGAAATTATCTGAGCATTGCCAATTCAGTAATGGGCTTAATAATGCACTGAAAAATTATTTAGTTTATGGAATCTTACAAACACAGCTTATATTTAAAAGTGCAGTTGAAATGGCTGCATCAGTGAAAACAACAGCCAGAGACACAACTGAGTTGCAGTCAGGAATGATAGAGAAAATGATCAAAATTGCAACATCTAAACAGAAACCTGCCTGGCTGAACAAATTGTGTTACCGTTATGACAGGGGTGTACATACACCAAACCAATCCAGGTTTAAAGGTGAAACTTGCAGAAAATGCAACAAAGTAGGAGACATACAAAGAACATGTCGGTCAGACAAAAGTAAATGGTCTGCACAGGAAGTAGAAAAAGATAACAAGTCAAGTTGCAGTTTCAAAAAGAGTACTAGTCTGCATGAGACTGATGAAAATTCTGATGACACAGGACTGGGTAGCCTTGAGATCTAAAATTTGAAAACTAACAGATGTCAAGCAATATGGCTTACAACAGAAGTGAGAGGCAAATTAATTAAAATGGAATTAGACCCTGGCTCAGCCTTTACAGTCATTCCACAAAACTGAACTGAAGCCTGCAGATATCCAATAAGATAATGGAGAACAGATAATTTCCATGGGAATGACATTTGTAACAGCGAAAACCAACAACCAAGAAGCTACATTGTGGTAAGTGGTAAAAACAGGAGGGCTAGCATTGTGGGGCCATGATTAGCTGAGACATCTAGAACTTGATTGAAGATTCATCCACCATTTTCATGCCACATCATGCAACGAAACTGACTGAAAGTGAATCAAGAAAGCTTCTGGCTGATGCCACGGCAGTGTTCAAGGATGGCATTGGAAAACTCAAACATTTCAAGGGTAAAATAGAGTGAAATGAAAATGCCACACCCAAGCCCTATCTTCCTTATACCATCAGTGATAAAGTAGCCAGTGAACTAGATCACATAGAGGCTGAAGGAATTCCTTTCAAGGTTAATTGGAGCCTATTGGCAATGCCACTGGTCACAGTAGCCAAGAAGGATGGTTCTGTCAGGATCTGTAGTGATTTTAAAGTCACCATCAATCCAGTACTGAAAGTAGATCAATACCCTCTGTCCAGGATAGAGGATATCTTTGGAAACCTTTCTGGATGAAAACCTTTCAGCAAAGTGGACTTAGCTCAGGTCTACCACCAGATGGATATTGAAGAAGTCCAACTCACTATAATAGGCTTATTTTTCCAGTAGCATCTGCAAATATGCTCTGGCAGAAAGCTACAGACCAGTTGCTGCAAGATTGCCCAGGCACTCCGTGTTACCCGGATGGCATCATTGTTACTAGTGAGGATGAAAAGGAACATCTCCAAAATCTCAAGACAGTGGTAAAAAGATTAGACTAAGGGCTCAAAGCATGAAACAAAAAATGTGAATTCTGTAAACCAACCATCACTTACCATGGATACCCCAAGGCCAAAGGACATGTCATAGACTTTTTTGTATTTGTCAATAACTATACAAGTTCCTGTCAAACCTGGCTACTGTGATCCACCTTTGAACTCATTACTACAGTCCGGGAAGAAATGGCAACGGACAAAGAAGTGTGAGGTAGCTTTCAAAAGTCAAAGGTAATGGTGACATCAGATACTCTACTCACATATTATGATCCACACATTGACAGAGAGGCTTTGAGTCTGGTATGGGGTGAAAAATACCTCAATACCTGTGTTGTTTAAGTACAGAAATGTTTCAGTACTTGTATGGAAGAGTTTACCCTCATTACTGATCATCAACTACTAATGTCCATTTTCAATCCACAAAAGGGTTTTCCACAAACAGCAGCAGCATAAATGCAGAGATGGGCTCTGTTTCTTGGAGGGCACAGTGACAAGTTTGAATTCAAGATGACAACTAATCAGGGAAATGCTGGTGATTGTCCCATTTACCCTTGGAAAAGAAAATACCTAAAAAATTATAGAAGAGGACACTCCTTTTGACATTTTCTCCCTAATGAAAATTGAAGGTCCTCATATTATGGCAGAAATGATCCAAAGGAAACCAGAAAAGACCCCACACTATTTCAGGCCTACATGACTGGCAAAAGTGGCGGAATGTACCGCCGAAATTCCAGATCCCCTTTTTTTTTTTACCAGTGCCAGGTTGAACTTGCTCTTGAAGGAGGTTGCTTCATGCAGGGATTGAGAGTTGTACCATCCAAGTTGAGAGCTTAACTTGTTGGAGGAGCGACATGCCAGTCATCTAGGCACGGTCAAAATGAAAACTTTGGCTGAAAGCTTTGTCTTGTGGCCCGAGAGAGATCAGCAGATCGAGCAGCTTGCCATGCACTCTTCGGGATGCCAACACATCCAGAAGATGCCAAAAGCAGTGCATCTCCATCCCTGGGAATGAGCTACATTGCCCCGGCAGAAGGTTCATGTGGATTCTGCTGGTCCAATCATGGGCACAAATTTCTCGGTAGTAGTGGATACAGCTACAAAGCAGCCAGAAGTGTTCCCAATAGCCTCCACTACAGCCTTGCTCACGGTTGATGTGTTGAAAAGCCTCTTCTCAAGGACTGGTATTCCAGAACATTGAGTGAAGATGGATCACAGTTTGTTATGGAACAGTTTCAGTCATTCCTGAAAATTAATGGAGTAAGACTTTTTACATCTACACTATACCATCTAGCTACAAGTGGCTTGGTGGAAAGGTCTGTCTAGATTCTGAAGAACGCACTTTGAGCAATGTCAGTGGAACACACTACGCTGACACTAAACCATAAGCTCACCAATTTCTTCCTTTCATATCGCAATGCAGCAATACCACAACCAACAACTCACCAACCATGCTGTTATGGATTGTCCCTTGTGCTTAAAGCAAATCTCAGAAGGAACTTACAGGACAAGCAGCTGAGGCAGATCGAGGGCTCCTCAAGGAAGGACATTCAATCTTTCATTTCTGGATAAGCAGTCCTGGTGAGCGACTATGGAGATGATCGAAAGTGACTGCTTGGAAAGGTTCAGAACAGAACTGGACCATTCTCCTACTCAGTGGAGATTGTGTTTGACGTCAACTGGAGATGACACACTGATCAGTTCAGGAGAGCAGTGTCAATTATTAGAGACGAAAGGTGTCCAGAGCTGTCAGAACCACTTCCTACAGTCTCACTATCATCTCTTACAACTGCCACAGAGGAGGCCCCAGAACCTCAGATTGTTTCACAGCCACAAGTCTCACCTGCCAAGCAGAGTGATCCCCCATCAGAAAACAAGCTATCCACATATATATGTGTGTGTGTATATATATATATATATATAGAGAGAGAGAGAGAGAGAGAGAGAGAGAGAGAGAGAGAGAGAGAGTGATGCTCTGGGGGGGGGAGGGGTGTGGTCAAATGCCTGACCCTGCATTTCTAATAACTAGCACCGTTTATTGTTCTTATGTAAAAATGCTTTTGTGGGATTATGGTGGAAAGCTCCAGTTCATTTTAGCTTGGGTTATACAGTTATTCATTTGTGTATTTGAGGGTCACCCTGACTGTAACCGGGGTGTGTGATGGTCACCTCCCCCATCGGTGTGAGACTGGTAGGGTTCACTCACCGGGTTATGGTGCCCGGGCTGTTTTGTGTTTATCACAGTAAAAACGGTTGTTGAGTTAACAAGCTTTCTCATCTGTCATTATGGACCAAATGCTTGAAACAATACATATATATATCTCTCAAAAGAGAGCAATATACCACATATTTGAGTTGAGATGCATTCTATATTGAGTTGGAGTTTATAACTAAGCAAGGAGTGGTGTTGAGTATTTAATATATCAGTAATATTTGAGTAATGTTGTAAATATATTGTTTGACTAAATGTTTTTTGCTTACACAATTTATAACGGGCTATATGTAAGAAGTATGTGACTGGCATTCGTCATTATGCCACCACTTCATATAATGGCGCCTCACTAAAGTAAAACGAAGTAGACATGCATCTCCTGGTTTTCTTTTGCTTAGTTTTTGAAGCTACAAAATGTAACATCTGTCAGAGTCATCTACTGCATCTAGTGCTCTTGGTGTGGCCTGCTTTATATCAGTGAGACCCAATATAGATTGAGGGACTGCTTTGTCAAGCACCTTCCTTCCATCTGTTACAGGAAAGATTTTCTGGAGGCAACCCATTTTAATTCCTATCCCTATTCCCATTCCAACGTGTCGGTACATGGCCTCCTTCCCTGTCAGGCCACTCGCAGATTGGAGGAGCAACACCTTATATTCTGTGTGGGTAGCTTTTAACCTAGTGGCACGAACACCAGTTTCTCTCACTTCTAGTAATTTCTTCCCCCACCCTTCTTTTCCCATTCCCCATTCTGGCTCCCCTCTTACACCTTTTCACTTCACCTGTTTATCACCTCGCTCTGGTGTCCTGCTGCTTCCCTTTCACCCATGGTCCACTCTCATCTCCTATCGGATTCCTTCTTCTTCTGTCCTTTACCCCTACCACCGATCACCTCCTGGCTTCTCACTTCATCATCTCTCCCCATCCACCAACCTTCCCCCTCACCTGGCTTCATGTTTCACCTTCCAGTTAGGTTTTTGAGTTCCAGTTAGGTTCTATGTTAAAGGACAGGTCCTCCAGGCTTGTGATCTTAGGATTGCTATGCATGCCACATGCTAGTGAGATCAGAAATAGGAAGACCATGCTGCTTAACACATGCTTAAGGAGCTGTTGCAGAAGGAAGGGCATCAGATTTTTGGATCATTGGGCTCTCTTCCGGGGAAGGTGGAACCTCTACTGAAGAGATGGTTTGCACCTGAATTGGAGGGGGACAAATATCCTAGCAGGTAGGTTTGCTAGCCCTGCACTGGGCAGGGTGTTGGAGGGGGGTGGAGGTTAAACTAAAGTTGCAGGGGATGGGAAACAGAGTGCCAGTTCAGATAGTGGAGTAGTTGTGGAGATAGATGTTCTTAAGCCCTCAGACAAAGTCAGGAATCAAAATGTTGAGCAAGGGGGGGACTAATGTTCTGAGCTGCATATAGTTCTTTACATGGAGTATTGTAGAAAAGGCAGATGAGCTCAGGGCATGGATTAATACAAAGAATTATGATGTTGTAGCCATTAGTGAGTCTTGGTTGCTGGAGGGGCAGTACTGGCAGCTCAATATTTTAGTGTTCCATTGTTTGAGATATAATAGAGCGGGAGGAATTAAAGGAGAGGGGTGCCGTTACTAGTCAAGGAAAATGTCACGGCAGTGCTCAGTCAGAACAGACTGGAAAACTCATCTAGTGAGGCGCTATGGGTGGAATTGAAGAATGAGAAAGTTATAACCACATTAAAGGGACTGAATTATAGACCACCCAACAGTCCATGGGGTTTAGAGGAACAAACCTGTAAAGAAATTGCCGACTGTTGGAAGAAATATAAGATCGCTATAGTAGATGATTTTAACTTTCCACATATTGAATCCCATATTATAAAAGGACTAGAACTGGTCAAATGTGTTCAGGAAAATTTTCTAAATCAGTTCCTAGAAGTTCTAATGCATGGTCTCCTATCAGGGAATGAGACAGGGCAGGTGACAGAAGCTTGTGTAGGGGAACACATTACATCTAGTGATCATAAAGCCATTAGTTACAAGGCAGTTATAGAGAATGATAGGCCTGACCCTTAGGTTGTCATTCTAAATCGAAAAAAAAAGGGCTAATTTTGATGGTAGCAGAAAGGATCTGGCATGTGGATTGGGCCAGGCTGTTTTCTAGCAAAGGTGTACTTGGTAAGTAGGAAGCCTTCAAAAGAGAAATTTTGAGAGTACAAAGCTTATATGTTCCCATCAGAATAAAAGACAAGGATAACAAGTTTACAGAACTTTGGTGTTCAAGAGATATTGAGGCTTTTGTAAAGAAGAAAAAAAAAGAGGTGCATAGCAGGTATAGGCAGGCAGGAGCAAAAGAGGTACTTGAGGGGTGTAGAAATGCAAGAGAACACTTAAGAAAGCATTTAAAAAGGGCTAAAAGAAGGAATGAGATTGCACTAGCAGTCAAGGTGAAGGAGAATCCTAAGGGATTCTACAGATATGTTAAGAGCACAAGAATTGCAAGGGACATAATTGATCCTCTGAAAGATCAGAAAGTTAAACTATGCATGGAGCCAAAAGAGATAGGGGAGACCTTAAATGAATTGCTTTCATCTGTATTTACTGGGGGGACAGACACAGAATCTATAGAATCTATAGGTCATGGGGCTGTATGCAGATGGCAGAGGATGAGCTGTTTGCTGTTCTGAGGTAAATTAGAGTGGACAAGTCCTCAGGGCCTGACAAGGTATTCCCTCAGCCCCTGTGAGAGGCAAGTGCAGAAATTGCTTGGGCTGTAGCAGAGATATTTAAATCATCCTTGGCGATTGGTAAGGTACTGGAAGATGGAGGATATTGCACATTATTCTGCTGTTTAAGAAAGGCTAAGAAAAATAATCAATGAAATTATAGGCTGGTGAGCCTGATATTTATGTTGGGAAAGTTATTGAACGGTATTGTAAGGGACTGGATATATGAGTATTTGGGTAGACACGGACTAAGGATAGTCAGCATAGATTTGTTTGTGATACCTTATAGAGTTTTTCAACGATGTTATCTGGAAAGTTGATGAAGGTAAGGCAATGGACATTGCTGACAGGGACTTCAGCAAGGCACTTGACACAGTCTTGTATGGGTGGTTGCTTAAGAAAGTTCAGTCACTTAGCATTTGAGATGAGATAGTAAATTGGATTAGACATTGGCTTTGTGGAATAGCCAGAGAGTGGTGCTAGATGGTTGCCTTTCTGACTGGAGGCCTGTGGCTAGTGGTGGTGTCACAGGATCAGTGTTGTGTCTGTTGTTGTTTGTCATCTATATCAATGATCTGGATGATAATGTACGTAGTTAACTAGATTAGCAAATCTGTAGATGACACCAGAATTGGGGTGTAATGGACAGTGAGAAAGACTATCATGGCTTGCAACAGGCTAGCTGGAAAAATGGGCTGAAAAATGGCAGATGGAATTTAACGCAGACAAGTGTGAAGTGTTGCACTTTGGCAGGATCAACCAGGTAAGATCATACAGTGAACAGTAGAGCACTAAGGAGTGCAGTAGAACAAATGGATCTGGGAATACAGGTCTGGCATTCATTGAAGGTGGTGGTCCAGGTAGATAGGGTTGTAAAGAAAGCTTTTGGCACATTGGCCTTCATATATCAAAGTACTGAGTACAGGAGTTGGGATATTATGCTGAAATTGTATAAGAATGGTGAGGCCTAATTTGGAGTATTGAGTGCAGTTTTGATCACCTACCTGCAGGAAAGATGAAAATAAGATTGAAAGAGTACAGAGAAAATTTACAAGGACATTACTGGGACTGGAAGATCTGAATTATAAGGAAAGATGAATAGGTTAGATTACTTTATTCCCTAGAATGTAAAAGATCGATAGGAGACTTGAAGGAGGAATGTAAAATTATGATGGATATAGATAGGGCCAATGCAAACAGGCTTTTTCCACTGAAGCTGGATGAGACTGCAACTCGAGGTCATGGGGTATGGGTGAAAGGTGAAATGTTTAAGGGGAACATGAGGAAAAACTTCTTCAGAGGGTGGTGAGAGTGTGGAATGAGCAGCCAGCGCATGTGCTGGATGTGATTTTGATTTCAGCGTTTAAGAGAACGTGCTGGGATGGGAGAAGAATGGAGGGCTATAGTCTGGGTGTGTGTCGATGGGTCAAGGCAGTTTAGTTGACTCAGCATGGACTAGATGGGCTGAAGTGCCTTTTTCTCTGCTGTCGTTTTCTATAACACCATGACCCTATAACTTCCCCATCCATGTACTTCCTGAAACTTCTCTTAAATATTAAAACTGAACCCACATCCCCCACTTCTGCTGTCTGCTCATTCATTTAGATGAGAACCTCAAGTTCTTGTCTCATCCATGCTCAGTGGAAAGACGTCTGCTTGTATTTACCCTGTCTGTACCACTCGTAGTTTTAAACACCTTTATCAAATCTCCCCTCATTTTTCTACTCTCCAGGGTATAAAGTCCTAGCCCAGGGGTCGGCAACCTGCGGCTCCCGAGCCATTTGTGGCTCTTTCACCTCTGTGCTGCGGCTCCCTGTGGCTTTGGGAAATAATTGGTCAGTATTTAATTAAAATGTATTTTATGTTAGTTTGTTAGCTTTTGAAATGTAATTCTAAATTTGAAGATTATGGTGATCTTGTACGATCTAAGTGTGGCGACACATTTCCTCACAATTAGCCAGCATTCCGGCTAAGGGAGATAGCCTACGCGGGTTTGTGAGTACGCGTCTTTTGCAGCATCTGCGTCCATGGGGGCTGGGTTGAGGGAGGCTTAAAAGCAAGGCTGTTTAGTTCGAATAAAGTTACCTTTGACTGCAGTCTTTATTTTAGCGCTGCGTGTAGCGCTACACCGCTACAACGTGTTTTTTATCGCTATTAATATACATCACCACTGCCAATGCCTGACACCCGCCAGTGCGCGCTTTCTTTTAATTCTTCGATCCAAGGTAGGCTACCTATGTAGTAACCTTCAACCCAACGTCTTTTTTTCGGAGTTCAAAATGTTTTTGTTGCATGCAGAAATGTAATTTCGTTTTCTCTGCAGGAGTTCATCAATTTCAAAAATGCAACACATTATAGTTTGTTTATACATAGCATAAAGGCAAAAAAAACCCGTTGTATGCAGTGTTATTTCATTTTGTGGCTCCCAGTGTTTTCTTTTCTGTGGGAAATGGGTCCATATTGGCTCTTTTAGTGGTAAACGTTGCCGACCCCTGTCCTAGCCTATTCAACCCTCCCTATCACTCAGGTCCTTAAGTCTTGTAAATGTCATCAAGTGGGCTGCATTACGTTAAGTTGCATTGATTGACTCTTAGGTCGAACCAGTTAAGCAACTTTCACTTTTATACAGACTAACTTGTTCTGTGATTTATTGAACCACCAGTGACCACCAGGAGTCTCCAGTCATGAATTCATCCTCTTTCTAAACTAAATGAAACCGACTTAATCGATCCCTGTTCTTGAACTAACGGGCAGAATTTTAACCCATACCAGTATCAAATTACTTCCGAAGAACTCTGAGCAGAATTAATCATGTAATTATGCAAAAAGGGAAGACTTATCCCATAAATTACTCATGATAACTTTATTCTGCTTCCAGATGTCAAAATTGCAGTAACAACTAGATACAAAATGCTGGAGGAACTCAGCAGGTCAGGCAGCATCTATGGAAAACAGTACATTCAATGTTTTGGTGTAATGGAGACATCTCTTTTTCCCTCATTAGGGTGAGATAGAGCCTGTGGTATGTTGAATTCCAGGTGAATGAGTATTCTATGGGGTACTGCATCTTTATTGACGCTTTGCTGCATGCTTGAAGGCTCAGTGGGGGGTGCCGATGCTTTTTTTTAATGGTGGGGGAGTGGGGATCCTTGCTTTGCTTTGTTTATGCGTGGGAGGGGGGAACTGGGGGGGCTTTGAGGTTCTAACATTTAACTGTCATTCATTCTTTGGGGCACTTCTCTGTTTTTGCGGATGGTTATAAAGAAAGGGAATTTCAGGATGTGTATTGTATACATTTCTCTGACATTAAATGTACATCTGAAACCTTTGAAAACCTTTGAGACCCTTCAGCAGGACAAAGGGTCCACAGTCCGAAAAGTCGACTGTACTCTTTTCCACAGCTGCTGCCTGGCCTATTGAGTTCCTTCAGCATTTTGTGTGTGTAGCTCGGATTTCCAGCAACTGCAGATTTTCTCTTCTTTCTAACAAGTATATAATATGGTGGCACTATATGGTAGCAAGAAATTACAAATACCTAATTTTATTCAAATAATATATATCCATATTGAAGAGTTACCATTTGAGTTCCTGGAGAAAAATAACTTGGACAAAAGAAAAACATTCAAATACTTTTCCAAGGCAACACGAGTGAATCTGCAGATGCTGGAAATAAATAAAAACACAAAATGCTGGCAGAACTCAGCAGGCCAGACAGCATCTATGGGAGGAGGTAATGATCTATGGGAGGTGAAGGGTTTCGGCTCTTGGGTTTAGAGCTACAGCACAGTAAGAGGTCCTTCTGCCCCCACGACCTCGCACCACCCAATTATACCTGTTACCAATTATACCTATTAACCCCTACATTGCTGGAAGGAGGAGGAGACCGGAGCACCTAGAGGAATCTCTCATGGTCTCTTACAGACAGCAGCAGAATTGAACCCTTAGTCGGCGACACGGTAATGACTTCACAGTAACTAATACAATACAATGAAGTTAATATAATGTTCAAAGTTTTACATAAGTTTATTATCTAAGTACATATATGTCACCATATACAACCCTGAGATTCAATTTTTGCCAGCATTCATGGTAGATATAAAAAAAATAGAAAGAAATTTTGTAAGCTGCCCGCAAAACATCACCAGGTATCACCAATACCATCTCAATTAGTGCAAAAATCATCTGTTGTTTAAACAGCACAGATTCAAATAAGATATCCAACCAAGTCTTCAACAAATATTAACAAACTATGAATAATTAATTAATGGAGGAAAGAGCAACTTCATAAATTTGGTGGAATTATTGCTGATATGTATTAACAGTATATTGGAATACATTGAAAACCATTTGACTTTTGTTAATTCTAAGACCTTTCTTGGATATAAAATTCACAAGTGATTAATAGTGTCACCCAATTAAAATGAGCGGGTAGCCTGGACCACTGCCACAGTTTACCTGGCATTGCCAGTCATGGTCCCAATTTAATTTTGGATTAACTGCTACCAGTCAGAAAGTTTTAAAAACTGGATACTTCATTACAAGTGACGGAGAAAGAGGGAGATCCAAGAATCAGGAACAAGGACATCTGCATAAATTAAATGAGGTACTATCCATTGAATCAAATGTTAAAAAAATCTGATCATATTAGATCTATGCCAAAGACCAGTACAGACAAGATGGGCTAAATGGACTGTTTCTGTGGTCTGATTCTAACTTAAGGATCCCAAGATGCTGTCTTACCAGGCAATAGAATTGTCCATAGTATCCTGGGTCTTCCTTATTCCCAAACCCAACATATGAACTTGTTCATTATCTTCTCATTAAATCCATTTATATTGTTGGCAATTATTGCCCATGAGTGGATCGTGTTGGCCAGCTGTGTAAACTTTCTGGCGAAGCTTTTTCAAGGACATAATACCCAGTGACATTGAAGGAATAGTGACCTATTTCCAGTTCGGATGGTGTGAACTAGGAGAGGAGCTCACAGGTGATGGGCAGCACACACAGAATGCTGGAGCAACTCAGCAGGTCAGGCAGCATCTATGGAGTAAAATGAACAGTCAATGCTTCAGGCCGAGACCCTTCATCAGGACTAAGCAAAAGAAGGTTTTTGTCCAAAATGTTGACTGTTTATTCCTCTCCATTGATGCTGTCTGACATTCTGAGTTCCTCCAGCACTTTGTGTGGGTTGCTCCAAATTTCCAGCATCTGCAGAATCTCATTGTCTCTGATGCAGGTGGTGGGATTCCTAAACAAGTGTTAATCTTTTCATTCTCAATGTTAGCACTTGAAGATTTAGAAGATGCTAATGAGACAGCCATGGTGATTTAGCACAGTACATTTTTTTAAATATATATATTTACATATACTGCATGCACAATAGGGATCATTTTGAGGTTATGGAATTACAGATGGCATAATTATGGATTAAATAAAATAGACAATAGGCAGTAGGTGCAGGAGTAGGCCATTCACTGTGATTATGGCTGATCATACACAATCAGTACCCCGTTCCTGCCCTCTCCCCATATCCCTTGACCCCGCTATCTATAAGAGCTCTATCTAACTCTCTCTTGAATGTATCCAGAGACTTGGCCACCACTGCCTTCTGGGGCAGAGCATTCCAATGAAAAGTAGTCTTCATTAAATAAAATTTGTAAACAATTTAATGGGGCATTTTGATTCTGTTGCATTGAAACTACATAGGGGAAGGCAATAGATGATTGTTCCTATTAGCACATGGGCAAAGGTGTACCCATGCACAGTTCAGGGTGTGTCTTTTTTGTCACGTGACCTAGTTAGTTGTATATTCCTGAAGCCATCGTTCAACACTTGAACGAAACAGTATTTTAGATATTTAGAGGCTTTTGAAACAGGCATCTGCTCTTCTGGAAAAATCAGAACAATAGTTAATGAAAAGATCTCTGAACTTCCATGGTTTGATTTCATACTTTGCTGATACATTTCACTGCAAGTAGAATCCCTCCAAGTGTGATGGCTCAGTGCATCATCACTCCATAGCACTAAAGCATTCACATAAACAACATAATATCTCTGCACAGCACTGAAATATTGCACAGCATCCGTCCTCTGAACAGCATCCGTCCTCTGAACAGCACGCTTCCTCTGAACAGCAGCCTTCCGCTGCACCGGAGACTGCCTCTGTACCGGAGACTGCCTCTGCACAGTTCTGAATCCCTTCTAAAACAGTTCCAGCGTCAGGCAAGTCTATACTCCTTCTTGGTCTGTTTGGCTTCTTCATATTAGGAGGCTTCTGAAGGTTGGGCATCCTGAAATTTTGCTGCTGAAAAGATTGAGAAAGAAATAATATGAACATACACTGTGGCCACTATATTAGGTACACGAGTACACTTGCCCGTTAATGCAAATATGTAATCCGCCAATCTTGTGGCAGCAGCTCAATGCATAAAAGCATGCAGATATAGTTAAGGGGTTCAATTGTTGTTCAGACAAAATATCAGAATGGGGAAGAAATGTGATCTAAATGACTTCGACTATGGAGTGATTGTTGGTGCCAGATGGGGTGGTTTGAGTATCTCAGAAACTGCTGATCTCCTGAGATTTTCATGCACAACAGTCTCTATAGTTTACAGAGAATGATGAAAAAAACAAAAGAAAATCCAGTGAGCTGCAGTTCTGTGGGCAAAATCACCTGGTTAATAAGAGAGGTCAGAAGAGAATGGCCAGATTAGGTCAAGCCAATAGGAGGGTGACAGCCAGTCTAATATCCAGGCGTTACAATGGTGGTGTGCAGAAAAGCATCTCTGAACAGACAACACATCAAACCTTGAAGTGGATAGGCTACAGCAGCAGTTACCATGAACAAGCACTGAACTCTGGTAGTTAACCAATCCTAAGAAGAGCAGAGTAACCTGCCTCAATATTTATCACCTGGAAGCACTCACATCTACTGTAATGAAGTGCTTTGAGAGGTTTGTTATGGCTAGAATTAACTCCTGCCTGTGCAATTTGCCTATATCCACAGCAGATGCAGTGTCACTTGCTCTCCCCTCTGCTCTGGACACCTAGACAACAACAGTACATCAGGCTGCTCTTTATCAATTGCAGTTTGGTACCTAAAACTATCCTTCCTTCAGTTCTAATCAAGTTTCAAAACCTGTACCCCTACACCTCTCTAGGAGACTGGATGCTCAACTTCCTGATCAGGGGACCGCAGTCAGGGTGGATCCTTGCTGACAGCCAACATCAGCACGACTCAAAGATAGGTGCTTAGCCAACTGCTCTACTATCTCTACACTCATGACTGTGTTGCTAAGCACAGACGGAATGTCATCCATAAATTTCCCAGTGACAACACTGTTGTCGGTGGTGTCTCAGATGACGTTGAGGAGGTGTACAGGAGTGAGAGAGATTGGCTGGTTGAGTGGGATCTCAATGATACCACTATGGACTTCAGGAAGGGGAATACAGGAGAATGCACACTTTGAGGGGTCAGTGGTGAGGGATGAGCAACTTCTGGTTCCTGGGTGACAACACTTTGGAGGATCTATCTTGGGCCCAATGATTTGATACAATCATAAAGACACCAACAGCTCTATTTTGTTTGAGTTCAGTGAGATTCTTTATGTGCGGGGATCGCGCTGCTGCCTGCGCCAGAGAGGCATCGGAGGAGTTGGTGCATAAAAGCGGTGTGCTGACTAACAGTGAGTGGTTGTCTTAATTGCTTTCCTTGTGATGGTAGAGCGTTGTTGGAATATTGTTAATATGGAATGCTGCAAGCCCCACTCGCTGATTTATTGGCAGATGGTGGGGTGCTGCATGGCCTCGGTAGAAGTGGGGACTAGGCCTCAGGCCCCTGTGTTGCCTGTTTACAGCCACCCAGGACAGAAGCATCGCATCAGAAACGATACGCTCCACAGGAGGCACTGTGGCACGGAGTCCAAGCGAGAGTCAGTGCTGCCCCACCCCTCGCCAGTGGTCACTCGGCAGAAGACAAGTTGTATTGTGTTCGATTGCAGATTGCTGCAACATCCATTGGCTCAGGGTCTTGGACTGTGTATTTTTGTGTGACTGTATTTTACTGCTATCTTATATGTGCTCATTATCTATTTGTGCCATATGTGCTTGTGCTGTGTGTGACTGTTGGGACTGTGCTTTTCATTTGGCTGTAGTCATGGGTATTCATGTATGGTTGAATGAAATCTAAACTTGAACTTGAGCCTGAGACCTGCAAATTTCTAGAGTTGTGTGCTGGAGGGAGCTCTGACTGACTGCATCACAGCCTGACAAGATCGCTAGAGGCTGCAGTGGCTTGTGGACCCAGCCAGCTCCCTTATGGGCACATCCCTCCCCACCATCAAGAGCGTCTTCAGGAGGTGGTGCTGCAAGAAAGTGATATCATCACTAAGGAGACTAACCTTCCGAGACATATCCTCTTCCTATCACTACCATTGGGGAGGAGCTACAGGAGCCTGAAGACCCACACTCAATAAATCAGGAACAACTTCCTCCCCTCCGCCATCAGATTCTGAATGTCCCTGAATGCACATTAGTATCAGTAAAGCAGAGGCTAAGTGTGTAATCTGGGGAAAAATCATTCAAATGTGGCAGGAAAGATGGGACAGAGAGGAGAAGGGGAGGCATTTATATCAAATACAAAAGAGTGTTACAGGTACTCGGGTAGGCAGTGGATACAGAAGAGAGGAAACTGTGTGGACTAGGTTAAGGCTGGGGCACTGTGCACTAAACAAAACATTGAAAATGACAGGGAAACACCAGACAGGATTGTGTGAGGAATGTCAGGAAGAGGAGTCAGTAGAGCATGTAATTCTGAGTTGCAGGAAATATAGGATACAGAAAGAGATGATGAGAATTCATCTAAGGGAATTGGGGGTGCAGGAATTCACATTAAAAGGGGTACTGGGCATGGGTGAGAGAGCACAGGTGAGGGTACTTTTAGCTTTCTTAAGGGATACAGGGGTTTTTTATAGGATATGACGGATAAGCAGTAATAGGGTACTAGGATGGCCAAAGAAGTAAGGATAAAGTGTAAATTAGGGTATGTGTGTGTGTGAATGGGTGAAGGGATTTAGAATGTAAGTCCACCGTCTGATCCACACTCCAGAACAGAAGGTGGCAGTAATGCACCATTAAGCTGGGTGCCAACCGCAGTAAAACAAGAAGTCTCTAAATTCATGAACATGACCTTGCTATTCATTTTATTTACATTATTTGTTTATTTTTGTAGTTTATAGTAATAGTCTTTCCACTGTATTGCTGTTGCAAAACAACAAATTTCAGGTCACATGAGTCAGTGATAATGAATCTGTCCCAGATCCTGCCTTTTATAACCATCCAGTAACTCCAGGCAAAGAACATACACAGTAATTAGGTAAAATCTGTGAGCAAGGAACCACAAGAGTGTCAGGAAAATGGAATGTGATTGGAAGCATGGAAAATCTTGGGAACAGGTATGGAACAGAAAGAGTCTTGTCAACAGGTCACAGAGTTAATAAAAGGTTAATGCAGGGCAAAGGTCAAGGTGAGATGCTGCGTTTGACTAATTCCAGCTTATTTTGTGAGTGAGGTCAGTGTCTGCTGATAGTGCTTCAATAATTTCAAGCTTCGGAAAAGAGACTTTTAAATTTGTGTATGTTCGAAATACAGATATTAACCATGCCTCAATTCCTGCTCCAAAACCAATCTAAGATGGCAGATTTCTGTGGGACACACATTTCTTGGATAATTGCTACAAAACACACCTCTGAATATCAGTTAATTATTGCCACTCTGCTTCAGGGCAGTTAGAATCTCAGAAAGTTTATTAACATTAATTATTAACATTGCTGCAATCAACCACTACATAGATCCAGATTACTGCATCTATCATGGGACCGTGATATCTTGACAGAATTCAGTTACTTAACCGCGTACCATTTGAACAGGTTGCACAATGGGCAAGTAGACGGTCTGATTCATCGAGTCTGGATTCGGTGCATAGCCGCCGCTGTTTGAAAAGGGATGACTGACACCTGGCATCATTTGCATCCCTCCATAGGCTAGATTCATGTCGACCTGGGCTGAAACTGAATTCTGGTGAATGAAAAGGATAGAGAAGCATTAATCTGAATACAGTGACACAAGAGATTCTGCACATGCTGGAAATCTTGAGCGACACACACAAAATGCTGGAGGAACTCAGCAGGCCAGGCATCCACCTTCCCCCTCAGTTTTTCCCAACAATCATTTGCCAGCTTTTACTCTTTTCCCTAACCTCCCCCCGCCACCCCCGACACACACTTTGTTAATCCAGCTTCTTGCCTCCTTCTTTTCCAGCCCGGGTGAAGAGATTCGGCCCAAAACGTCCACTGTTTTCTCCCCTCCGTAGATGCTGCCTGACCCACCGAGTCCCACCAGCATTTTGTGTGTGTTGCTCATCTATGAATACATTTACTGGCTTTATCAAGCCTTATGCTGATAATGTTATGTCTGAAATAGAGTGGTGGAGAAGAGTGAGCAGGGGAGCATGCTGTCAGGGCAGACTGTGTAGCTGAAGAATCAGTGAAGCGGTTTTTGTTTTCCCGAAGTATTCAGGGTCTATACTCATCCAGGGAAGTGCCCTGAGGAAGTCAGGAGAAGTGAGGTCCTTTTCTTCCGTGCTGGGAAACAGGGCTGAACATTTCATCTCAGCACTGAGCCATGATGCTATGGACACAACTGGAAACCGCAGGCGACTGAGATCCTTCTGTGGGATACTTTGCAACACCAGCAAAGCCCTTTGTGTTATTTTCTTACAGAAACATCTGCATAATGCTAAGCTGGGGCACATCATCAGTGATGTTACCTGGGATCGTCAGATGTTTTGGGTGTTTCAACATCATACACCCTCGCCGACCGGCGTTGATCAGCCCCCAGCCTGTGCCCTAGCAGCAACACCCTCTTTATCTAGAGCCATCCTGACACTTTCTCTGCTGCGTCTGTGGTGGGAGAAATGGTTTCCTTCTTCCCTCTCCCGTGATTCCAGTGCAGTGTATACTTTGCAGAGTGACTGGCCTGTAAGGCCATGACACCCGACCTCCGCAGGCCAACACTTTGCTCTCCAGCCTCTTCTTTGGCAGTTGTTCTTCAGATCCACATACTTGGCTCTTGTCCACTCGCAGGCTTCCTCCATGCGTTCTTCTCATGGCACGGTAAGCTCATGCTTAAGAATGTGCTTCGATGAGTCGGACCACAACCCAATGTAGGGCCGCATATTAGTCTCTGTGATGTGGGGAGGGAAACTGCAGCTGCTTTCCCAGGTCTGCTTTTAGTTTCCAGTCCTGTGCAGTGAAGAGCAACCCGGTTGCTTTCTGGTGTTCTGTTGGTCTTTCCCCCTCTTTGACAAAGCAGACTGTATTCTTGACCGGACTTGTTTTCCGGCAGGTGTTAAGGGTGCTGCAGATTGTCTCAGCAATTGTCCTGAGGGCCTGGTCGTGCTGTCACCGATAATGGCCATCGGCAAGAGCTCTGGGGCAGCAGCTCAGAATATGCTCCAGCGTACCAGTCTTCTCACGGAGGGGGCAAGCTGGTCGTTCTGCGAGGCCCCAGCAGTGTGGGTTGGATGGGCTAGGAAGGTCGTCATAAACAGCCTGGATAAGGGACTTGATGCGGTGTGGATCCACCTTCCAGAGATTGTTACAACTCAATGTGCTATACTAAGGATGAAGGATCAGCTTGTTTGTCATATACTGTGCATTTACACATATTAAGAATTTGCTGTGCAGTTTTGGCGTGGCATGCAACAAAAAACGACTTTCAACATATAAAGAATACAGAATTATATAAAAGTAAATTTAGAATGGATAAAATATGCACAAATATACATAAATATACAAACCCACTATGTATTTACAATGTAAACAGCATTATAAAATGTATTTACTGTGCAGCAACTGAGACAGTAGATTCTGTACACAGTTCAGAAGTTTGTGATACCACAGGAAAGCTGTCTGCTCCCTCTGGCTGCCCAGTGGGCTGAGGGACCTACTTCAGCTTCTAACCCTTAGGTTGATACAGAGCTGCCAACACAGAATCGGAGAGTCATCTAGCATTACAGCACAGAAACACAGCTTGTGTTACCTGGAACAACTAGAGTCATAGAGCAGTACGGCATAGAAACAGGCCCTTCAGCCCATCTAGTCCATGCCAAACTATTATTCTCCCTAATCCCATTAACCTGCACCTGGCTCACAGTCCGCTGTACCCCTCTTATCCATGTTCATACACAAAGTTCTCTTAATTGTTGAAATCAAGCCTGCATCCACCACCTCTCCTGCTTACTCATTCCACACTCTCACCATGCTCTGAATGAAGAAGTTTCCCCTCATGTTCCCCTTAAACATTTCACTTTTTGTCCTTAGCCCATGACCTCTAGATCTGGTCTCAGCCAACCTCAGTGGAAAAAACTTGCTTGCATTCACCCTATCTATGCCCCGCATAATTTTGTATACCACTATCAAATCTCCTCTCATACTCCTAAATTCCAGGGAATAAAATCTTAACCTATTCATCCTTTCCCTATAACTTAGGTTCTCAAGACCCAATGGCATTCTTGTAAAATTTCTTTGTACTTTTTCAATTTTATTAATATCTTTCCTGTAGGTACAACAGCTGCACACTATATTCCAAATTAGGCCTCACCAATGTCATATACAAGTTCAACATAACCTCCCAGCTCCCGTACTCAACACTTCAATTTATGAAGGCCACTGTGCCAAAAGCTCTCTTCATGTTGGAAGATAACGAATTTCCCTGCCAAGCCAACATTGTAATTCTGCAATCATAATAATCTTGAAAAGATTTAAAAATTTGTTTTCTCAGTTAAAGCACCCTGGTCCTGTTGGCTAATTCATACACTTGTGGTCAGTGCATTTATGACATATTCATGGTGTAATTCAAAAGTTCAAAGTAAATTTATTGTCTAATTCCATATATGTCACCAGATACAACACTGAGATTCATTTTCTTGCAGGCATACTCAATAAATCCAAAAATAAATAATAACCCCATAGTAGAATCAATGAAAGACTGGCATCATCTTGGGCAGAAGACAACAAGCTGTTCAAGCTGAAAAAGAAAGAAATAATAAGAGGCATTGATCGTGTGGATAGTCAGAGGCTTTTTCCCAGGGCTGAAATGGTTGCCACAAGAGGACACAGGTGCTGAGGAGTAGGTACAGAGGAGATGTCAGGGGTAAGTTTTTACTCAGAAAGTGGTGAGTGCGTGGAATGGGCTGCCGGCAATGGTGGTGGAGGCGGATACGATAGGGTCTTTTGAGATACTTTTGGATAGGTACTTGGAGCTTAGAAAAATAGAGGCTATAGGTAAGCCTAGTAATTTCTAAGGTAGGGACATGTTCGGCACAACTTTGTGGGCTGAAGGGCCTGTTTTGTGCTGTAGGTTTTCTATGTTTCTAATAATAAATAAATAAGCAATAAATATGGAGAATGTGAGTTGAAGAGTCTTTGAGAGTGAGTCATAGGGTTGTGGGAACAGTTCAGTGATGGGACAAGTTGAGTTTCCCCTCAAATATCTGGTTCAGGGACCTGATGCTTGATGGGTAATAACTGTTCCTGAACCTGGTGGTGTGAGTACTAAGGCTCCTGCACCTTCTCCCTGGTGGCAGTAGTGAGAACAGAACATGACCTGGGTGGCGGGGATCCCTGATGATGGATGCTATAGAAGTGAGGCAAAACAGCAGTGAGGTCAAAGACCCCATACAGATTACAGAGCAGGAGGTGTTTGCTGCCTTGTGGTAAATTAGGACCTGACCAGGTGTTCCTTTGGACCCTGTGGGAGGCAAGTGCAGAAACTGCAGGGGCCCTAGCAGTGATATTTAAAAGATCTCTAACACAGGTGAGGTAAATGAGGTAAATGAGGATAGCTAACATCATTCCACTGTCTAAGAAAGGCTCTAAAAATAAACCAGGAAATTATAGGCTGGTGAGCCTGACATCAATAGTGGGAAGGTTACTGGAAGTGTTCTAAGGAACCGCATATATGAGTGTTTGTATGGACATGGACTGATTAAGGATAGTCAGCCTGGCTTTACATGTGGTAGGTCGTGTCTAACCAATCTTAAGAGTTTTTTGAGGAAATTGCCAGGAAGGATGATGAAGGCAATGCAGTGGATGTTGTCTACATGGACTTTAGCAAAGTAGTTGACAAGGTCCCACATGGGAGGTTGGCCAAGAAGTTTCAGTCACTCGGCATTCAAGATGAGGTAGTAAACTGGATTAGACATTGGCTTTGTGGGAGAAGGCAGAGTGAGGTAGTAGATGGTTGCCTCTCCGACTGGAGGCCTGTGACTAGTGGAGTGCCACAGGGATCGGTGCTGGGTCCATTGTTGTTTGTCATCTATATCAATGATTAGGATGATAATGTGGTTAACTGGATCAGCAAATTTGTGGATGATCCCAAGATTGGGGACATAATGGACTACAGAAAGACTACCATAGCTTGTAGCGGGATCCAGACCAACTGGAATAGTGGGCTGAAAAACGACAGATGGAACTTAATGCAAACAAGTGCTATAGCCAGTTAGAATGCTCCTCAAAGTGCAGTTGCAGAAATTTGCTGAAGTCTCTGACATGGTAACCTACATCTCAGCCACATTCTACCTCTAAAAAGCATTCTGCCTCCAAGCAACATTCATTCACTGAACAATATTACCACAATATCATAATTGTTAGCCATGATGACAGGCTCATTGCAGATGATAGGGTCATTGCAGATGATAGGCTCATTGCAGATGACTGTGCTCTCCATGTAGCTTTCAATATACGGCTCAGTGCAGCATTCCAGATAGAATTCCATCCTTCTGTTGTCTTTCACCCTTTCTTGCAGATGTCCACTGAAATTGACTTCTGGTAAATGAGAAAAAAAGCTATAATATAATCAGTTGTTAGTTTTATTAAAGCTATACAGTTTTTGTTTTGATTTGCAAAATGACCAAAAGTTTTCCTGAAGTATCCTATGTCCATCCAAGAGAATGTCTTGGAGAAGATAGGAAAAGCCCATAAGACCGCAAGACATTGGAGCAGAAATTATGCCGTTTGGCTCATCGAATCTGCTCTGCAATTTCATCATGGCTAATTCATTTTTTCTCAGTCCCAGTCTCCTGCCTTCACCCCGTATCCCATCATGCCCTGACTAATAAAGACTATATTGACCTCTGCCTTACATGAACCCAATGACTTGGCCTCCACCTGTGGCAGCAAATTCCACAAATCCACCACTTCTTGGCTAAAGAAATTCCTCCTAATCTCCGTTCTAAAAGGACACCGCTCTATTCTGAGGCTGTGCCATCTGGTCTTAGACACCCTACTATAGGGAACACCTTCTGCACATCCACTCTATAGAAGCTTTCAACATTCGATAGGTTTCAATAAGGCCAGCCACTTCTGAATTCCAGTGACTGCAGTCCCAGAGCCATCAAACACTCTTTATGTGACAGGCCTTTCAATTTCGTAATCATTTTTCATGAGTTCCCTTTGAACCCTCTCCAATGTCGGCACATCTTTTCTTACAGGGCCCAAACCTGCTCACAATACTGCAAATGAGGCTTCACCAGGGGTTATAATTTTTGGTTTTATATTCTAGTCCTCTTGAAATGAATGCTAACATCACATTTGCTTTCCTGACTACCCACTCAAACTGCAAATTAACCATAAAGGAATCCCACACAAGGAGTCCCAAGCTCCTTTGCACCTCAGATTTTTGAATTACCTCCCTATTTTGAAAATAGTCTATCCTTTTATTTATTCTACCAAAGTGCATGGCTGTATAATTCCAAAAAATGTATTCCACTTCTTTGTTCATTCTCCCAACCTGTAGTCCTTCTGTAGCCTCTCTACTTCCTCCAAACTACCTGTCTATCCACCTGGCTTCATATCATCTGCAAACATTGTCACAAAGCCATCAATTCCATCATCCAAGTCATTGACATGTCACATAAAAAGAAGCAGTCCCAATAGAGGCCCCTGTGGAACACCATTTGTAACTGGCAGCCAACCAAAAAAGGCTCCCTTTAATCCTTTGCCTTCTGCCAATCAACCACTGCTTTATCTGTGCTCGAATCTTTCCTGTCTTTCCTGTAATACCAAGGGCTCTTGGCTTGTCATGTGTGGCACCTTGTCAAAGGCCTTCTGAAAATCCAAGTACACAGCATCCACCTATTCTCTAACATTATTGAGGGGAACGGCCACGGGGTACTCTGCACAGGCTGTGCTTTTCCCTTTCTTCTCCTGACAGTTAACCGTCTTCTGCAACCAAGGGGCAACCGCACTTACCTATCACAGGGGGATAACTGCTTGGCGCTCCTTTCCTACTCTGCTGGGGAAGGAGACTGGACATTAGATCTCAGCACTGAGCAATGATGCACTGGACACAGCTGGAAAGCCACAGGGGCTGAGATCCTTTTGTACTTTATAACAGCAGCAAGTCCTTTGCATCATTACTACAGTCGGCCCTCCATACCTGCAGGGGTTTGGTTCCGGGACACCCGCAGATACCAAATTCCGCAGATGTTCTTCCCGTATATAAAATGGCGTAGCATTTGAGTCTAACCTACGCACATCCTCCCGTATACTTTAAATCATCTCTAGATTACTTATAATACCTAATACAATGCCGTTTTTTCACAGAAATAAAGGGTGCGCACAACACAAGTAGCAACCGAATGAGACACGAGGCGAACAATGCTCAAACAACGAGTGCTGGAGAGAGAACTTCGGGGTTTTCTTTTCAATCCCAATCTGCAGTTGGTTGAATCAGGATACAGTGATTTGGTGAGAAGGGTGTACCAGATATCACTACTCATGGGATTTGGAACAGGAGTGTGCAATATCCACAAGCAGACAACAACAACAATTCCCTCCCACACACTCAAACTTCGTTAAAGAGCCACCTTGCACACAGAAACACTTATACAGAGCCGCCCATATCCTGTGATTTAATATTTTTGCCTACCAAGTGCATGGGGAAATGCAACACTTGGGATAATTTTTTAAAGATTTTTGAATTTATTTTCTGTGCTTCAGCACTATCAGCCTGTTGGCCAACATGCACAGAATTCCAGTGCATTTTTGACAGTAATAAAATACTATAATCCCACCCCCATACGAAATTGAGAATCCCTGTCCTTCTTGTTGCACCAGAACCAGGTTATTTAAAGCTGAAAACATAAGCGATTCTGTGAAAGCCGAATACCCAATGTCGTTTGGGGGCTGCTTTGTTGAGCAGCTTCATTCCATTTGCCTTAACAGCTGGGTCTTCCAGGTGACTACCCTTTTTATTTCTACTTCCCATTCCCAATCTGACGTCTCGGTCCTTGGCCTCCTCTATTGCCATGATAAGGCCACCTTTAGGTTGGAGGAGCAACACCTCATATTTCATTTGGGTAGCCTCCAACCTCACACCATGAATGCTGATTTCTCTAACTTCCAGTAATTGCCCCCTTCTTTCTTTTCCATTTCCCATTCTGACGCTTCTTATTTCTTTCCTTCTCCTCAGCAGCCCATCACCTCCCTCTAGTTCGCCTGCTCCTTCCCTTTCTCCCATGGTCCACTCTCCTCTCCTGTCAGATTCCTTTGTCTTCAGCCCTTTATCTTTCCCAGCTTCTCACTTCATTCCTCCTCCCTCGCCTACCCCTTCTATAGACTTCACATATCACCTACCAGCTTGCAGTCCTTCCCCCACCCCCACACACCTTCTTCCCTCTTCCTTTCCAGTCCTGAAGAAAGGTCTCAGTCCAAAACGTTGACTGTTTATTGCCCTCCATAGCTGCTAACTGATCTGCTGTGTCCTCCAGCATTTTGTGTGTTTCTTTGAGCTCAAGACACATATAGTTTCACTGAGAAAGCCAGTCGTGAAGTCCTCAAAAATAGCAAGTCAACATACTTTCACTAAGGGGAGGTCTTGTCAATTAAAGGTAAATAGATTCCGACACATTAAAAGTTGCATTAAAAACTGGATGGCCTCTGACCCTTTCAGGTTACCCCTCAAGGTGGAAGCAAAGAATAATCAGTCCTAAGGAAGTTTAACACCTACAGCACTTCACTCTGGTACGATAGGCAACTCAGTCTGTTACAGCAAGGATGGATAAAACCAAGCTCTGCTCTGCTGGAAGATGTCCAAAGTGAATAAGTAGTTCCAGAATGATGAAGGATCTCGGCCCAAAACATCGACTCTTTACTCTTTTCCATAGGTGCTGCCCGGCCTGCTGAGTTATTCCTGCAGTTTGAGTGTATCTCTTTAGGTTTCCAGCACCTGCAGATTTTCCCCTGTTTGTGGTCTTAATTTTTATTTTAACTGTTGGTATCATGTGAAAGATTCAGATTCAGGTATACTTAACACATCAAAAAGTGAAATGTGTCATTTGAGTTAATGACGAACACACTTAGAGACTGTTCTGGGGGAGGTCTGCAAGTGTCACCATACATTCCAGTGCCAACATAGCATACCCACAGTGTCAGGCAAAACAACAAGCCTCCGTCATCCCTGCCACCCATCCACATCTAGCGACAGTCCTCCAGTTCCAGGACCATCGTTGGGTCATCAAGGAAAGGTTAGCCCTTTGGGATAATGAGCAGCAGAGAACCACAAGTCAGAGAGACATCATAAAATAGACAATGAACTCAAAATTATTAATAGAAAATGGTGAGGCTGGTGGTGTAAAACAAACATCGAAAATTCTAGAAACTTACAGATTGCTCGGCCACATCTGCGGGAAGTGAACCAGTGCGGCATGATAGTGTAGCATCAGCAATTGGAAGATAGGGGTTCAATTTCTGCTGCTGTCTGTAAGGAGTTTGCACATTCGCCCCGTGACCTTGTGAGAGCTTCGGCTCCAAAGGCGGGTTAGGATTAGTAATTTGTGGGCACCAGAAGCATGGCAGCTCCTGCAGGCTCATCCTCAGACTGTGTTGGCCATTGACACAAATGACACATTTCACTGTATATTTTGATGTTTCTATGCACATGTGACAAATAAAGCTTATCTTTTATTCTTTAAAACAACGTATCAGATTGAAGACCCTCTGACAGGAGTGTGAAGGAGATAATAGAAGCAGTTAGAGAGGAAGAACCCAGACAAATGAATGTATAACCCTGTCACCTCACCTTCACATGGTCTGACTCCTCCTTTCTGATTCTGGATCTCTCTGTCTCCATTTCACGAGACAGACTAGCTACTAACATCCATTACAAGCTGACCAACTCCCACAGCCACCATGGCTACTCTGTGTCCCACACTGCTTCTCATAGGAGTTCCATTCCATTATCCCAGTTCCTCTGTCTCTCCCATATTTGCTCCAAAGACTTCTCTGACGGACACTTCAAAAAGGATTAATTTCTTGAACTGTGGCTACCCCTCTGCTAACAGACTTAAACACAACTCATCCATTTCCTGCTCCTCTGCTCTCACTCTCCTCTCCTCGCAGATGGAATGATTGAGCTCCCTGGTCCTCCCCTTGCACCTCATCAGCCTCGACATTCAATGGATCATTTTCTGCCACCTTCAAAGTGTTTCCACCTTGCCCTCTCCTTCACTTTCAGCAGCTTACAGGGACTGTTCCCTTCATGACTCCCTGATTCACTCTTCTGCTCCCATCCTATTCTAAATGCACTTTCAGTCAAGATGGCGCCAATAAGTGGTAGCTGTTTACGGTCAGCTCCAATGGGAATCGTCAAATATTCCTGTTTAGGATGACTAGAGTTGAAATCCACAGTCTCAGCTATGGGTGCTTTAGCAAGCAATATCATTCTAAGACATTTAAAACATATAGCAAACCTCAAAATTGACGATCTCCAGACTGCAGTCTTGAGTTATGAGTGCAGTTCTCCTTTAAGAAAAAGGGAATGAGCAAAGTCTGCTGGCCTGCCAGGCCCTTAAACACCAGCCACCCACCACCCCCCACTCTGCTATCCTGATGTACAGTCTCTGGAAAATAAAACTGAAGACATCCAAGCAAGATTGCTATATCAGAGGGATATCAGGAACTGCTGTGTACTTTGCTCATTTTGGATGCAGTATTGTAGCTCAAGGGCTTCATCATCCACCACCAGATATGGGGCCTAAGTCTCGCAAGGGGAGATGCTTCGTTGTGGTGAACTTACATGGAGGTTCTGTCCCAGTCCTTGAATAGCTAACAGTCAAGTGCTGTCCATTTAATCTGCCAAGGTGGGTTTCCACCATCATCCTGGTAGCGGTGTCCATTCCACCCTGGCCAACGTCAGGAAGGCAGTGGAAGGACTGAGCACTGTGACCGTCAGTCCTAAAAGAGTGCACCCCTATCATTGTGGGGCACTTCAACCAGGGCAACTTGAAGAAATTTCTGACCAGCTGCAACCAACATATCACTTGTGGAACTAGAGAAGCCAACACACTTGATCACTGACACACCACCATAAAGTACCCTTACTGTACCATCCCACCCCTGCAATTTGGAAAGTCCGAACACCTGACTGTACTTCTACTCCTGGCTCAGGTTTTCAATGCTCTTCCAGGTACACCATCAGGACCTGAGGGTTCACCCTCTTGAAAGGTGTTCTGTGTTGAGATTACAGGGTCACCAGATGCTGCAAGGATTCACAGCATCCCTGCAACATCTGTACATACAGAGACAAAAGACTGCAATACCAATGGTGAAGACAAAGACAGTATGGTCAAGGGAGGTGGAGGACTGTTTACAAGATTGCTTTGAATTAGGGGACATGACAATATTCACAAAATCATCTTTGAATCTTAATGAATATGCTGGTTGTCACTGACTTCATCAAGGCCTGTGTGGATGAGTTTGTGTCTTCAAGAAAATACTGAACATACCCAACCAAAAGCCATTGATAATACAGTTGATTTGCAGTCTGCTGAGAGCGAGTTCTGTGGCATTCCAGAACGGTGACCCAGAACTATACGAGAAGTACAACTCTGTCTGACTTAGGGAAGGCTATTTTCAGAGCAAGAGAACAATTCCAATTGAGGCTAGAGATGGACTTGGATGCACGTCAGCTCTGGCAGGATTTGCAGGCCAGTACTTCCAACAAGGCAAAACCTAAGATCATGAATAGCAGTGATGTGCTCAACGTCTTTTATGCACACTTTGAAAGGGAAAATAAAACTACACCTGTAAGAATCCCTGAAGTATCTGGTGACCCTGTGATCTCTGTATGGGAGGCTGATATCATAATATCTTTCGAAAGGGTGAACCCTCGCAAGGCGTCAGACCCTGATGGTGTACCTGGTAGGGCACTGAAACCCTGTGCCAACCAACTGGCAGGAGTGTTCAAGACATCTTCACTCCCTCACTGCTGCGTTTGGGGAGGGGTCCCACCTGCTTCGAAAGGGTGACGATCACATCAGTGGCCAAGAAGAGCAGGGTGACTATTACCCAGTTGCACTCACACCTACAGTGATAATGTGCTTAGGGAGGTTGGTCATGACACACTGCAAATTGCCTATCCCCACAATTGGTCTACAGCAGATGCAGTCTCTCCAATTGGCCTTGGATCACCTGGACAATAGCAATACCTATACTGTTTATTGATTGTAGCTCAGATTTCAACACAAACGCACCCTCAGTACTAACCATCAAGCTCCAAAACCTGGGCTTCTATACCTCCCTCTGCAAATGGATCTTTGACTTCCTCATCAAGAGAGTCAGTGTGGTTCGGGAACAACATCTCCTCCTCATTAACAATCAACACTGCTACACCTCATGGATGCATGCTTAACCCTCTGCTTTACTCTCTCTACACCCATGACTGTGTGGATAGGTCCAGCTCAGGCGCCATTTATAAATTTGCCAATGACACAACTATTGTTGGCGGAACTTCAGATAGTCACGAGGAGGCGTACAGGAATGAAATAGATCAGCTGGATTTGAGTGGTATTGCGACAACAACTGTGCACTCAACATCAGTAAGTCCGAGGAATTGATTGTGGACTTCAGGAAGGGGAAGTCGAAGGAACACACACCAGGCCTCATTGTGGGATCAAAAGTGGAAAGGGTGAGCAGTTTCAAGTTCCTGGGTGTCAACATCTCTGAAGGTCTATTCTGCACCCAACATATTGATGAAATTACAAAGAAGGAACGTCAGCAACTATATTTCTTTAGGAGTTCAAGGAGACTCAGTTACCAAAGACTAATTTCGCAAATGTCTACGGATGTATTATTCACTTCTTTTATGTCTTTTACGTTTGTTTCTCGTATTGGATGTGATTCTGGAACCACTGGAGACTGTGTTTTGCTGTTTGTAGATCACTTGGGTGCTTCAGCGCACTGCAGCCGAGGCAGAGGCAGTGAGAGTGATCCTGGTGACGGGAAGGCCACCGGATGGAGCACGAGCTGACATTTGATGCCATTTTGCTGACTAAAGCTTCCATTGTTCACTGATTAAAGTGATGAGGGTGATTGAAATGTCAAGGTGAGTGCATAAGTTTGGAGATCATTTGGGTGTTCCAGCGCTCAGGATTTCGAGAGGCAGCGGCAGCGAGTGCATACCTTGTAGTGGGCAGGCTGCAGAGCTGACGTTTGGCTCCATTTCACCGATTAAAGCTTCCATTGCTTGCCGATTAAAGTGAGGGGGATTGAAACATCAAAGCGAGTGCAGAGGATGAGCACCGGCTGCCTGATTTTTGATTATTCTGCTATGCTCCCAGAGGGGAGAGCCTGCCGCTGAGGACAGTATTGCTCAGGTTTTTTCCGCAGTTTGGATGTGGACTTGGACTGTAAAATCTTTTTTTCAGTCTTACAGTTTTTACATTTTGTGCTTTTTTGTCTGATCTTCTCAGATTTTTTTGTGTAGGGAGGGGGATGTACCTACTCTGTTTTGTTCAGTTTTTTTGGATGGGAAAGGGGATTTGGGGGTCGATGTGCCTGTTCAGTTTTGTTCATTTTTTTGTGCTGGAGGAGGGATTTGGGGGTCGATGTGCCTAATCAATTTTGTTCGGTTTTTGTGTGGGAGGAGGGATTTGGGAGTCACTGCGCCTGATCCATTTTGGTTCGTATTTTTTTGCATGGGAGGAGGTATTTGGGGATTGATCTACCTGATTCATTATGCTCGGTGCAAGAGGAGGGATTTGGGGATTGACGTGCCTGATCCGTTTTTGTTCACTTTTTTATGCAGGGAGGTGGGATTTGGGGGTCAATAATCATGCTGCCTTTCCTATCTTTCTCGGTTTCATGACTACCTGGATAAATGAAGAATACCAGAGTTGTATACCTTGATAATAAAACGAACCTTTGAAACTTTTTAAGAGCACTCTTAACTCATTGTATCACCACCTGGTATGGAGGGGCCGGTGCACAGGTTTGGAAATTTGCAAACTCAGCCAGCTCCATCATGGCAATAGCATCCCCAGGCATCAACGACATCTTTAAAAAGCACTGCCTTAAAAAGGCGACATCCATCATGAAGGATCCCCTTCACCCAAGGCATGCCCTCTTCTTATTGTTAACATCAAGGAGAAGGTACAGGAGCCTGAAGGCACACACTCAGTGTTTCAAGAATAATTTTTCCCTCCACCATCAGATTTCTGAATGGACAATGAACCCATGTAGAATACCTCACTAATTTGTTTTCATTTTTGCTCTCTTTTTGCACTATCTATGATCTAATTTTTTATATATACTGTATTTTCTTATTGTAATTTGTATTTTTTATTATTATGTATTGCAAAGTACCTCTGCTGCAAAAGCACAAATTTCATAACATATTATCTCAACAATTAACTTACTGCAACTTTCACACGCCAGTTTCCTTCCACTTTCCAAAGATTACATTTAGGGTGAGTAAACTGTAGTCAGGCGATGTGGTGGCCGGGAAGCACGGCAACACTAGCAGGCTGCTCTCCCCTCCCCCCCGCACAATTTGTTGGTTATAGACAGAAAATAATGCATTTTCCCGCACTTATCAACATTTCGATGTACGTGCGACAAATGAAGCTGATTTTTAACCTTGGACTTGCTGAGTCGATCCAGAGTTTTCTGTAGATATGGTATTGCTTTTGGTAAGACTGAGAACAAAGGTAAAAGTCCAGCTCAATGTATAGACCTAAAAGCTTGGCCAAGATGGAAGCCAGATTGAGAGCCATGGAATGGAGATGGGAAGAAAGGGGAAAGGAGGAAGTTGGGCATTTCAACTAATTTCTTGGAAAGCAGTAAATGTAGCAGTTGTGTAAGTCTTTGGTGAGGGAACAGTTGGAGTTCTGTGTTCACTTGTATTCACTCTGCTTTAGGAAAGGTATGGTTAAATGGGAGAGAGTGCAGAAAAGATTTACAAGAATGTTGTAGGGAGAGGTTAGCCAGAATAGGTCAGTATTCCTTGGAATATAGGAGACTGAAAGGGCAACCTTATAGAAGGGTTTAAAATCATGAGAGGCACAGATAAGGTGGCTGGAAATTATCTTTACACCAGAGTAGGGGAGGCTGAAACTACCGGTCATAGATTTAGGGGGAGGGAGGAAAGATTTAAAAGGGACCTAAGGAGGTAATTTTTCACACAGAGGGTGGTGAGTACATGGAACGAGCTGCCTGAGGAAGTATTTGAGGCAGGCACAATAGTATCATTTAAGAAGCAGGCACATGGACGGGCACGCTTTAGAGGGATATACCTTGAATGAAGGAAATTAGGACTAGTTAGGTGGAAGATCTAGTCAGTATAAATTTATTGGACTGGAAGGCCTATATCTGTGTTGCATTGACATATGACTCCATGATTCTATAACAGAGATGTGGTAGTAGATGGCTGTCCTCTGACAGAAGGCCTATGACTGGTGGTGTACCGCAGGGATCAGTGCAAGGTCCATTGTCTAGATTAGTGATTTAGATAATAAAAGGGTAAACTGGATTAGCAAATTTGTGGATGACACCAAGATTGGGGGCGGGGGCAAAGTGGACGGTGAGCAAGGCAATCAAAGTTTGCAAAGTGATCTGGACTAGCTGGGAAAATAGGCCGGAAAATGGCAGATGGAATTTAAGGCAGACAAGTGTGAGGTGTTGCACTTTGGGAAGACAAACCAGGGTAAGACTTGAACAGTGAACTGTAGTTCACTGAGGTGTGCCGTAGAGCAAGGAGACCTGGGAATAACAGTTCAGCATGGACTCGATGGGCCAAAAGATTTGTTTCTGTGTTGTAGTGCTCTGTGCCTCCATGTTGGCAGCTCCATATCAACCTGTGGGACAGGAGCTGAAGTAGTTTCCTCTGCCCTTTGGACAGCTGTAGAGAGGATGTAAGATGCATGAACACTTCTAGAGAGGAAATCTTGCATTATGTCTTAATGTGTGCAGGAGTCCAAAAAGGAACAGATAATCATAGAGCAACAATGTAATACTACCACAAAAGTGATTAAGTCTTATGTGATTGCATTGAGCATTCTGAAAAAAATCAGAATGTTACAAAAAACAAACTGTTCTACAGAAGTTAAGAGACCCAACTTCATGTCATTGAGAAGTCTCATTAAGTTTGCTGGTAAGTATTTAAAAAAGATGATTGTGAAGGCAATAGCGCAATTTGTGCCTGTGGAAACAGAAAGCAAAAATGCTGAATAAGTCTAATTAAAAATATAGAGAAAAGTACGATTAAAGTCATGGAAAAACATTGTCAAAGTTTCTTAATGAAATGAGAAAGAACTGTAAGACTCTGCACAGATTCAATGAAGGCATTGAATAATATGCAGCTTCTGGGTAACAAAGGATAGCAGACATTGCATCAGTTTTAGGGTAGGGAAGTAAAAGCATTGGGGGAAATTTCAGAGGTAATGGATTAAGGTATGGAAATGTCATTACAGGTAGGGTCACAGAGCAGCACATGTAGGTGTTTTTTCATATACTGCACTGCACTGCTTCAGCAAAACATCAAGTTTCAGAGTATACATCAGTGATAATAAACCTGATCCTGATTCTGAATATACATTCATTAAAGGGAAGCCTTGCCATTATAGAAAAATAACAAAAATGAAAGGCTCATTTAGCTCCTTTGAATCTAGTTTGGTCATGTAACATGATCAGGCTAATCTGTGAACCAATTCCATATACTCATCAGTGTGATAGAGCTCTAAATAGTTCTGGTTAAAAAAATTTTAATATTAAATTTAAAATTAGCAACAATAATATGATTGTAATTTTTGTTGCATAGTCTCCATCAACAACATAATCTTTCAAAGGTGTGTCTAGCAGAACTGCTCACAGTATGCCAGGAATGGCCCTATATGTTTTGTATATCTGCATGTGATCTATTTTACTGTAAAAATGAATGTACCACAACTGCTCTGTATATTTTTCACTTCCTTATTTCTGCTGACAATATCATCTTTCCATTCATCTACAAATTATCAACAATGTTACCAGTTCCATTTCTTGCAGTTCTCAAACAGGTTTCTCTTTCAGTATCTTTCCAAATAATATGGAGCTTGGAGTTGTGACTCCAATAACATATTAATAAGTTTGTTAATAATAAAATGCTGATGCTGGAGATCTAAACCAAACACAGAAAATTCTGGAAATATACAGAGTTCTGGGCCCCATCTGCGGGAAGAGAAACCATGTGACATAGCATAGTGGTTAGCGTTAACACTTTACATTGCCAGTGATGGGAAGTTCAGGGTTCAATTCCTGTAAGGAGTTTGTACATTCTCTTTGTGACCATTTGGGTTTTGTCCAGGTGCTCCGGTTTCCTTGCACATTCGAGACTGCTAGGGGGTTAGGATTACTAAACTGTAGGCACTCTACGTGGGCACCGGAAGCACGGCAATATTTGCAGGCTGCCTCCCGTACAAGCCTCAGATTGTGTTGGTCATTGACATAAAACAACACACCTCACTGTATGTTTCAATGTTTCTATGTACGTGTGACAAATAAAGCTAACCTTTAATCTTTATAAACAAGAGAAAATCTGCAGATGTTGGAAATCCAGGAAACTGATGCACACAGCCTTCGGCGTCCTGCTAAAGAGTCTCAGCCCGAAATGTCAGCTGTTTCTTTTTCCATAAATGCCATATGGCCTGCTGAGTTCCTCCAGCACTTTGTGTGTGTGTGTTTCTTTAATCTCTATAAATTGGTTGGGAAAAACTTGGATTATTTTCACTGGAGTGTCAGAGACATCGATATCTCGATGACAGGCATGCGGTACATAGTCAGAGTCTTTTCTGCCAGGTTGGAAATGTCAAACACCAGAGAGCATTGGTATAAGGAGAGAGTGGGAAAGTTAAAGAGGATTTCCCAAAGTAATTTATTTTTTGCAATGAAGGTGGGTGGTGCCTGGAAGACGCTGTAAGGGTGGGAAACAGAAGCAGATACAATAGTAATGTTTAAGAGGTATTTAGCAAGGCAGGGAACAGAGAACATACTGTATGCAAGTATATTAATTTTAACTGTCATTGTGGTCAGCACGGACATTGTGGTTTGAAGGGCTTGTAATGTGCTGTACTTTTCTATGTTCTAACAAACTTCAGAGTTCGATAAAGCTGAGCTTGTTGTAAAATATATTTACCTCTAGAAATTCCACACCCTGGCACCCCACTGCTGGTGTTCCTTAGTTTCAGCCACTGCCCTCTTCCACCTTCTCTTCTACTTGCTTTCTCTCTCACTTCCAACAAAGGCTCTCAGAGCAGGAACATTAACGGGTTTCTCTCTCCATGGTTGCAAGAGCAACTGAGTATTTCAGCATTTCCTATTCTTATTACAGATTTCCAGAGGTAATTTTTTTTTGTTGTGGAATTTCATTTGAATGAATGCTCAATGGCTTAACCAATTTTACTACGGCCTCGGTTAGTTTTTGATGCATGTGCCGGGGTCAGAGTCCAGTGGTGTGAGATGCAAAATGACTGGGAACCTTTCACTGCTGTTGCCTTCCTCTGCTTTCTCTGCCATTGTGCTGTGTCTTCATCTTCCACCAGCTCCACCATTGAGGACTTGGTTGGATTGGAACCTTCCCCTACCAGAAGCTTAAGTGCCAGGTGGCTAAATTCCAGATGGCATCGCTCTTGGGATCACAGGAACATACAAGCCTCTCCACCACAACAAGGTGACAATCCTCGGAGAAAAGCTTATCATTCACCTATCTGTCTCCACCTTCATGCCCTCCCACCCCCCCCCCCCGATTTGGTTTCACCAGCCTTTTGGTTCTGTCTCTCAGTCCCTCCCCCATCCATTCCCCTTCCCCTCTGAGTTCAGTCCATCCATCTCAACCCTATCCCACTAGCCCCAACCTCAATAGTCCCCCCTTCCTCTTTATTCCATGGACCTCCCCTCTCTAATCCTGAAACAGGGCTTCAACCCAAAACATTGACAATGTACATTGAGCTACATACTGTATAGTTCTAAAGTAAATTTATTATCAAATTACATATATGTCATTATATACCACCCTGGGATTAATTTTCTTGCCAACATTCTCAGTAACAAATAAAGTCCTAACCTATTCAACCTTTCACTATAACTCCAGTCTTCAAGTCAATCACGGTAGAACAAAGAAACACTATTTAAATCTATGAAAAACTGAACACTAAGATTACAGCCAAAGTGCAAAAGAAGACAAACTGAGTAAATATAAATAAACTAATAATAAACAAACAGATAAACAAATACAGAACATGAGCTGCAGAGTCCTTTAAAGTGAGTCCACAGGTTGTGGAGTCGGTTCAGAGTTGAGGTGAGTGAAGTTATCCACTCTGGCTCAGGAGCCTGGTGGCCAAAGGGTAACGACTGTTCCTGAACCTGGTGGTGTGGGACCTAAGACTCCTTAACTTCCTTTCTGATGGCAGCAGTGAGAAGAGAGCATGGCCCAATATACAATCTAAGTTCCTAGAATTTACTAGATACAAAGTTAATTATCTTTGTTACATTAATTTATATTTCAGGCACCATTGATGCCAAGAATTACAGTAAAAACTCAGGTCCTGTACTGAGGACACCAGAATGAGGACTCCACGCTATTCAGTGGAGTTATAAACCACCCAATGGATTAAGAGCAAACTTTCAGAGTCTTTAATTAGAGACCATGTCATTCTACATTAGATTAGGGTTGCAACAATTTGCAAGATACATTCAGATGAATAACCAGATCCAGCTAAAATCACCTATCAAGAACAAGCCTGCATTTCTCTATGCAAAACACACACACACACACACACACACACACACACACACACACACACACACACACACTCTCACCCACACACTCACACACACACACACACACACACACACACACACACTCACACACACACACACACACTCACACACACACACTCTCACACACACACTCACACACACACACACACACACACACACACACTCACACACACACACACACACTCACACACACACACACTCACACACACACTCACACTCACACACACACACACACTCTCACACACACACACACACACACACACTCTCACACACACACTCACACACACACACACACACACACACACACACTCTCACCCACACACTCACACACACACACACACACACACACACTCACACACACACACACACACACACACACACTCTCACACACACACTCACACACACACACACTCACACACACACTCACACACACACACTCACACACACACACACACACACACACACACTCACACACACACACACACACACACACTCACACACACACAGACACTCACACACACACTCACACTCACACACACTCAGGAGGCCAGGTAGCATCTATGGAAAAGATTACTACTGACGTTTAGGGTTGATGGAGGGTCTCAGCTTCTGAAGTCGACTGTTAACACTTTTCTATAGATACTGCCTGGCCTGCTGAGTTCCTCCAACCTCTTGCAACCTCTTGCCTATGCTGCTTGCTTCCGGCATCTGGAGGTTTTCTCTTGTTTGTGAGTGGACTGCATTTCTCTATAACAATTTCTTAAACCATGCTTCCACCTCTAAACCGACATCCCATTCCAAATACTCGAGACACTGTTCATGAAGAACAGTGTTCTGATGAGTGGTCTCGGCCAGAAACAGCGACTGTTTATTCCCCCCCCCCCCCCCATAAATGCTGCCTGTCTTGCCGAATTTCTCCAGCATTTTGTAATCACGAAGGACTGACTCCGTGAAATCCATCTGGTTTTCTAACGTCTGCAGATTTTCTCTTGTTTGTGATTGGAAAACAAATAATTTCACCTTTCTCTTCAGTTTTGTGATGGAATGGGATCAAACAGCGTGACAGGTTAGCGAGTGATGAAGACGGCACTCCGATTCGGCGGGGTGTACCCTCCCTCTGTGGGGTACACTCATCAAACGTTACTCGGTCTGCGCTTTCTCAGCAACTTCTCTCGCTACTGCTGCCTCGCCCCGCATCAATCACATTCTCATCCAAGTCTCCTGAGTTCGAAAGACCTGGTCCTAACAACGTCGGGATTCTAACGGATGATAACTTAACCTCCCTTTCCACGGAAGCCGCCTGACTTGTCGAATGTTCCCAGCATGTTTTCATTTCATAAAACTTCCCGCTTTCCCTTCATTTGCCCCCGCAGCCCAACAACTTAATTTTATGAGAATTACCTGTTTACCTTTTATCTGCACTTTCTTATTCAAATCTACCCCAATTCATGAATCCCGCCACGCACGGACCTTATCACATTTAGTTAAATCTCGAGTGTCCGCATTCTACATTTCAACCAAGCCGATTTGCGTTCCAGTACTCTCAGACAATTTTCATTTTTCAAAGGTGTGAAATGAACAGTAGGGTTGCTCTGACATTCAAATACAACCTACAAAATCTTTGTTCCGAGTTTTTTTCACCCGCTCCTTGAACTAAAATTGGAAGTTAACGGTGTCCTGAGAACTAACGTTCAGAAGCAACAAACCGCAATAGAATTTGCAACGGGCGAACTTCCCCTCGCAGTGCTGAAGCTGAGCAGCGTTTTGCCCGACTGATCGTCCGCCAATGGATGCCGCCCTCCACAACGCCCAAAACTCAACAGTACTCACTCGGACCCGGCTGTAGTGGAAGTCTAGTTTGATCGTAAATGCCTCCTTGCTCACAGCACCCGAGGTTGATCGTAAAAGGTGGGACCAATCTGATGAAGTTATGTCCATACCTATTCTTGAAATAGCAAGAAAAAAATGCAAGTGCATGTTTAACTGGCGTGACAGACTCTCAGACAGCTCAACAATGCGAGGTGGAGACAATGATCTGGGGTAAAAGCCTTGGTGAAACCAAATCCAGACTGTTCGTTCTTTCTCTCCTTAAAATGGCACTGTCAAAGAAATCTACCCGAGTTACAAACTGGGAGTGAAAAATCAAAATCGCCCATTAACACCTGTAGCTCATTTTAATAATGGCTCCCAACTACCCTACAACCATCCGACCATTGAACTCACTTTCAAGGACTCTACAACTCAAGTTTGCAATATTAACTGTTTATTTTTATAAACTCAGTTTGTCTTCTTTTGCACATTGGTCATTTGTCAGTCTTAGTATGTGGTTTTTCATTGGTTCTGTTGTATTTCCTCTTTCTAATGTGATTGACTGGGAGGAAAATTATAGGGAAAAGTTGAATAACATAGAACATCGAAATTTACAGCACATTACAGGCCCTTCAGCCCACAATGTTGTGCTGACCATGTAACCTACTCTAGATACTGCCTAGAATTTCCCTAGCGCATAGCCCTCTATGTTACTAAGCTCCATGTACCTATCTAAGAGGCTGTTATTGTATCCACTTCCACCACCGCTGTCGGCAGTGCATTCCACGAACTCTCTGTGTGAAAAGCTTACCCCTGACATCCCCTCATTACCTATTTCCAAGCACCTTAAAACTATGCCCCCTCGTGTTAGACATTTCAGCCTTGGGAAAAAGGCTCTGACTATCCACACGATCAATGCCCCTCATCATCTTATACACCTCTATCAGGTCACCTCTCATCCTCTGTTACTCCAAGGTGAAAAGGCCAAGTACACTCAACCTATTCTCATAAGGTACGCCCTCCAATCCAGGCAACAACATTGTAAATCTCCTCTGCTCTCTTCACCTACTGACACAACTGATCGACAGATGACGTAATAAGCCATTGCTGTACCTACCGTCCTTTCACTTCTGGATAGGAAAATGTTTATGTAAGAATGCTGTTCCTGGACTACAGTTCAGCATTCAACACCATAATTCCATCCAGGCTCGACAAGAAGCTCAGAGACCTCGGCCTTCACCCTGCCTTGTGCAGCTGGATCCTGGACTTCCTGTTAGATCACCAGCAGCTTGTAAGAGTGGGCTCCCTCACCTCCACCCCTCTGAATCTCAACACAGGAGCCCCTCACGGCTGTGTACTAAGTCCCCTCCTTTACTTCCTCTATACCCATGCCACCCACAGCTCCAATCTGTTAATTAAATTTGCTGACAACACTACATTGATTGGCCTTATCTCAAACAATAATGAGGTGGCCTACAGGGAAAAAGTCATCTCTCTGACAGGAAAACAACTTCTCCCTCAATGTCACAGAATCAAAGGAGCTGGTTGTGGATTACAGGAGGAATAAAGATGGGCTAATCCCTATTGACATTAATGGATCTGGGGTTGAGAGGGCAAACAGCTTCAAGTTCCTTGGCATTCACATCACCGAGGACCTCACGTGGTCTGGTGAAAAAGGCACAACAGCACCTCTTTCTCCTCAGACAGTTGAGAAAGTTTGGTATGGGGCACAATTGAGAGCATCCTGATTGGCTGCATCTCTGCCTTGTACAGGAACTGTACCTCCCTTAATTGCAGGACTCTGCAGAGAGTGGTATGGACAGCCCAGAACATCTGTAGTTGTGAACTTCCCATGATTCAGGACATTTACAAGGACGTATGTAAAAAGGGCCTGCAGGATCATTGGGGGCCCAAACCATCCCAGCCACAACCTGTTCCAGCTGCTACCATCCAGGAAACAGTACCACAGTATAAAAGCCAGGACCAACAGGCTCCAGGACAGCTTCTCCCACCAGGCCATCAGATTGATGAACTCATGCTAACTTGAGTGTACTCTATGTTACATTGACTGTTCTATTTATTATAAATTATTATAAGTTACTGTGATTGCACATTTCACATTTAGATAGAGACGTAACATAAAGATTTTTACTCATGAATGTGAAGGATGTAAAAATTAAATTCAATTCAAATCTATAATTTCCATAACCTTCCTGTAGTGAGGTGACCAGAACTGAACACAATACTCCAAGCGGGGTCTGACCAGGGTCCTATATGGCCGTAACATTCCCTCACGGCTCTTGAACTCAATCCCACTGTTGATGAATGGCAACACACCATACGCCTTCATAACAACACTGTCAACCTGCACAGCAGCTTTGAGTGTCCTATCGACACAGACTCCAAGATCTCTCAGATCCTCCACACTGCCAAGAGTCTTACCCAGTTTAGGACTTTATTCCCTAGAGCATAGGAGAATGAGGGGAGATTTGATAGAGGCATATAAAATTATGAGGAGTATAGATAGGGTAAATTAAAGCAGGCTTTTTCAACCTGAGTTTGGGTGAAAGTAGAACTCAATGTCATGTGTAAAGAATGAAATGTTTAAGGGAAACATGACTATAAGACCATAAGAGAGCAGAATTAGGCCACTCAGCCCATCAAGTCTGCTCTGGATTCTGTCATGGCTGATTTTTTATCCCTCTCTACCCCATTCACCTGCCTTCTCCCCATAACCAATCAACCTCCAATGATCTAGCCTCCACAGCCATCTATGGCAATGAATTCCACAGATTTGCTACCTCTGAGTGAAATAAATTCCTCCTCATCTCTGTCCTAAAGTTACCTCCTTTTATTCTGAGGCTGTTGCCTTTGGTCCTACACTCTCCTATTATAGGAAACATCTTCTTCACATACACTCTACCTAAGTCTTGGAATATTTGATAGCTTACAATGAGACTCCCCCTCATGAGTACATCAAATGCACCTCATACATATGTTAACCCTTTCATTCCTGGGAAGAGGATTATTACTAATAGCTCTATAATCACTTCAGCAATCTCTTTCAGAACATTTGACTGTAGTCCATCCACCATCAGATCTTTCGGATTTCCAAGTACCTTCTCCTTAGTAATAGCAACTACACTCACTTCTGTCCCCTGACACTCTCAGATTCCTGGTATTCTGATAGTGTTTTCCACAGTGAACACTGATGCAAAATATTTAACAAGTTTGTCCACCATTTCTTGCCTCCCACCTCCCATTACTACCTTTCCAGCATCATGTTCTAGTGGTTCAATATTCATTCTTGCCTCTCTCTTACTCTTTATATATCTGAAAAAAACCTTTTATATCATTGACTAGCTTACTCTCATATTTCATTTTATATCTCCTTATTTTTTAGTTGTCTTCTAATGATTTTAAAGAAAGCTTCCCAATCCACTAACTTCCCACAAAATTTTGTTTTGATTATTTGCCCTCTCTTGCTTGTATGCTCACTTTGACTGTTGCCTCATCCTCCCTTTAGAATACTTCTTCATCATTGTGATGTATCTTTTCTTCTCTTTCCAAATAACCCCTAGAAACTCCAGCCATTGCTGTTTTGCTGTCATCTCTGATTATGTCCCTTTCTAATCGCCTTTGGCTGCCTCCTTTCTCATGCCCCTGTAATTCCCTTTACTCCCTTTACTGATATATCTGACTTTATTTTCTCCTTCTCAAAGTTCAAAGTTCACAGCTCCATGTGGCTGTTCTGTCAAACTTGCGTTCTCCCGATTTTCAACACCTAATGATCAAATGTCACCCATTCTGTTAAACTAGGGAGTTCTCCTCCATGATCCTGACCGCAGTTTAAATACCACCAGAAGCCAACTACCATCAAGTACTTGAGCTACTATACGATGACTTCACCAAACAAGAAAACATCCATCTGAATCACAGTTCGGGATTTCAATCAGGCTTGTTTGAAGAAATCCCTGCCCAGTTACCATCAGCATATAACTCGTAGCACCAGCGGTCCTGACACACTAGACCATTGTTATACTAAAATAAGGAATGCCTGCCACATTTCAGGAAATCTGATCACTGGGCTCCCTTCTACTTACATACAAGCGGAGGCTAAAGACAAAGGCTCCAGAGATAAGGACAACAAAGAGGTGACTGCAGGAAGCAGGACAGCAGATACAGAATTGCTTCCAGTTGGTGGACTGGGCTGTGTTCAAGGACTTATCTGTGGATCTGAATGAATGCACCCTAGTTTTCATGGACTTTATAAAATTGAGTGCATCCCCTCAAAGTTATTTAGAGTTTTCCCCAACCAGAAGCCCTGGGTGAAACGTGAGATGCACAATCCACTCAGGGCCACACTAGAGGCAGTCAATTATGGTGACCAAGAAAATTTCAGGTGGTCCAGGTACGACGTCCAGAAAGCCACCCCTTGATCAAACTGGCAATTCTGGACTAAGCTTGAATCAGTGAAGGAAGCTCGACAGTTGTGGCAAGGCTTGAATACTATCACCTCTTATAAAGTAAAATGAATCGAGATAAGCAACAAGAGGGGTTCACCTCCAGGTGAACTATGCTTTTTATGCTCACTTTGACTGTCAAAATATGGAGGAACCATCATGAACTCCCACAGCCCCCAGTGATCTGGTGTTTTCAGTCTCTGAGGCCGAAATGTGAGCAGCCTTTAGGAGGGTGAACCCATGGAAAGCATTCGCCCCAGACAGTTTACCTGACCAAGTACTAAAGACTGATGCTGATCAATGGCTGGAGTGTTCACTGAGATCTTTAACCTCTCACTTCAGCATTCTGAGGTACCCACCTGCTTTGAGCAGACTTCAATCATACCGGTGCCTAAGAAGAACATGGTAAAATACCTCAATGAGTATCATTCAGTAACACTTACATACACAGTGATGAATTGTTTTGAGAGGCTGGTGAAGAAACATATCAACTCCTGCCTGAGAAGCAACTTGGATCCATCTCCAATTTGCCTAGAGGAGAATCAGATGAGTAGCAGGTGCTCTCTCACTGGCTTTTCACTCAGCCCTGGAACATCTGGACAGCAAAGGTGCATACAGCAGGATGCTCTTTAAAGCCACACCCTTCTATTCTGAGATAAATAACAACCCTCCCGCTGTTATTAATTCTTTCTTTTTTGTATTTGCACAGTCTCTTGTCTTTTGCACTTTGGTTGAATGCTCAGGTTGGTGCAGTGTTTCATTGATCCTGTAATGGTTATTATTCTATAATGGATTTATTGAGAATGCCCACAAGAAAATTTATCTCAGGGTATTATATGATGACATGTATGTACTTTGATCATAAATATACTTTGAACTTTAAAGTCATTTCGTAGGCATTCTACAACTTCCTTCTCTTGTGACCCATTATCAATCTGACTTTCTCAATTTTCATATTGAAGTTCCCATGACCATCAAAACATTGGCCTTATTAAACGCCATTTCTATCTCCCATTGTAATTTATATCCCATATCCTGGCCACTGTTTGGGGATCTGTATATAACTGCTGTCAGGATCTTTTTACCCTGGCATTTTCTTAACTGAGAGGAAGCTTCTTTACTTCTCCTCCAGGGTGGTAAGGGTGTGAAACGAGCTGCCAGTGGAAGTGATAGGTGCAGATTTGATTTCCACATTTAAGAGAAATGTGGATAAGTAAATGGATGGGGGGGATAGGGAGGGCTAAGGTCCAAGTGCAGGTCAATAGGACTAGGCAGATTTTTAGATTGGCACAGACTAGATGGGCTGAAGGACTTTCTTATGTGTCGTGGTGTTCAATGACTCTGCAAATCTATTATATTCCCTTGTGAATGCCTGCAGGAAATGTTATATACTGTACGTACACAAACACAAGAAAATCTGCAGATGCTGGAGATCCAAGGCGCACACACAAAATGTTGGAGGAACTCAGCAGGCCAGGCAGTGTCCATGGAAAAGAATAAACAGTCAACGTTTTGGGTTGAGATCCTTCACCAGGACTGGAAAAAAAGATGAGAAATCAAAGTAAAAAGGGCGGAGGGGAGGGAAAATACAAGGTGAGAGGTGAAACTAGGGGAGGGAGAAGGGGGTGAAGTAAAGAGCTGGGAAGTTGATTGGAGAAAGGAATAAAGGGGCTTGATTGGGGGGAATCTGATAGGAGAGGGTAGAAAACCCATGGAAGAAAGGGAAGGATGAGGAACACCAGAGGGAGGTGATGGGCAGTTAAAGTGATAGAAGAGAGAGAGAGAGAGAGACAGAAACAAGAGTGGGGAATGTAGAAGAAGAGGCGTGGGGAGAAATTACTGGAAGTTTGAGAAACCCATGCCAGCAGGTTGGAGGCTACCCGAATGCAATGTAAGCTGTTGCTCCTCCGACCCAAGTGTGTTCTCATCGCAGCAGAGGATTGACGTGTTGGAATGGGAATGGGAAGTAACATTGAAATGGGTGACTACCAGGAAATCCCTTTTTTCCTGACAGGTGGAACGTAGGTGCTTGGTGAAGTGGTCTCCTGATCTATGTCGGGCCTCACCCATATACACAAGGCCAGACCAGGAGCACCGGGTACAGCAGTTGACCCAGCAGACTCACAGATGAAGTGTTGCCTCATCTGGAAGGACTGTTTGGGGCCCTGAATGGTAGTGAGGGAGGATGAGCAGGAATGGTAATTGTTCCACTTAGAAGGATGAGTGCCAGGAGGGAGATCAGTGGAGAGGGACAAATGGACAAAGGAGTCACAAACAGAGAGATCCCTCTGGAAAGGGGAAAGTTGGGGGAGGGAAAGATGTGCTTGGAGGATGAATCCCATTGGTGATGGCAGAAGTAACAAGAAATTATGTGCTGGACACGGAGGCGAATGGGGTGGTAGGTGAGGACAAGAGGAATCCTATCCCTGGTATTGCAGCAAAAGGATGGGGTGAGGGTAGATGTGGGTGAAATGGAAGAGATGCAGGTGAGGACAGCATTGATAGTGGAGGAAGGAAAGCCGCTTTCTTTGAAGAAGGAGGACATCTCATTAGTTCTGGAGTGAAAAGCCACATCCTGAGAGCAAATACAGCAGAGATGGAGGAACTGAGAGAAGGGGAAGCCATTTTTACAAGTGACAGGGTGGAAAGAGATATAGTCTAGGTAGCTATGAGAGCAAGTGGGCTTATAAACAATATCAGTAGAGGGACTATCTCAGAGAAGACGAGAAAGGGGAGGGAGGTATTGGTAATGGACAAGGTACATTTGAGGGCAGGGTGGAATTTGGAGGCAAGGTTGATGAAGTCGACAAGCTCTGCATGGGTGCAGTGGGCAACACCAATGCAGTCGTTGATGTAGGAAGAGTTACAGAGCAGTACCAGTGTAGGCTTGGAACATGGACTATTCCACATAGCCAACAAAAAGACAAGCATAGCTGGGACCTATACGAGTGCCAATGGCCGGACCTTTGGTTTGAATGAAGTGGGAGGAGCTGAAGGAGAAATTATTGAGACTGAAGACCAGTTCAACCAGAGGGAGCAGAGTAGAGAGGAATTGGTTAGGTCTGTTGTCAAGTAAGAAGTGGAGAGCTGTAAGGCCCTCCTTTTGGGGGATAAGGTGTGTAGGGACTGGACATCCCTAGTGAAAATGAGATGATCCGGTCCAGGGAACTTGAAGTCATTGAAAAGGTCCAGAGCATGTGAAGTGTCGTGGATGTGGGTAAGAAAGGACTGAACCAGGGGTAATAAAACAAAGTTGAGGTATGCAGATATATGTTCAGTAGGTCAGGAACAAGCTGAAACAATGTGTCTACCTGAACAGGCAGGTTTGTGGATCTTGGGTAGGAGGTAGAAACGGGAAGTGTGGAGTAAGGGAACTATGAGATTGGTGGCAGTGGATAAGGTCGGTGATTGTGTGGGAGACAATGGCCTGGTGTTCCTTAGTTGGGTCCTGTTCAAGAGGTAGGTAAGAGGAGGGGTCTGAAAGTTGTTGCCTAGCCTCAGCAAGGTAGAGGTCAGTACACCAGACTACTACAGCACCCACCTTATCTGTGGGTTTGACAGTGAGGTTAGAGTTCACCATATACTCTATATATTTGATAATAAATTAACTTTGAACTTTTAACTTTGAGCTCAAAGTTCAAAGTCACCACATACAAGCCTGAGATTCATTTTCTTGTGGGCATTTGCAGAAAATACCAGAAACTCAATAGAGTCAATGAAAGGCCACTCCCAAAAGGACAACCAATGTGTAAACAAAAAAAAATGAACTGAGCAAATACAAAAAGGAAGAGAAAAAAATCAAGTCAAGTCAAGTCAACTTTTATTGTCATTTTGACCATAACTGCTGGTACAGCGCATAGTAAAAATGAGACAACGTTTTTCAGGACCATGGTGTTACATGACACAGTACAAAAAAAAGACTGAACTATGTAATTAATAAAAAAACACAGAGAAAGCTACACTAGACTACAGACCTACACTGGACTGGACTATATAATAATAATAGTAATAATGATAAATAAATAAGTATGTAAAACATGAGATGAAGAGTCCTTGAAAGTGAGTCCATAGGTTGTGGGAACAATTCAGTGATGGGGTTAGTGAAGTTGAGGGAAGTTATCCCCTTTGGTTCAACAGGCTAATGGTTGAGAGATTATAACTGTTCCTGAACCTGATGGTGCAGGTCCTGAGACCTCTGTATCTTTTTCCAGATGCTAGCAGTGGGGAGAGAGCATGGCCTGGATGATAGGGGTCCTCAATGATGGATACTGGTTTCTTACAATCAGGCTCTGTGTTGATGTGTTCGGTGGTGGTGAGGGCTTTACCCAGGATGGACTGGGCCTTATCAACTACACTTTCTAGGACTTTTCATACAAGAGCATTGTTGATTCCATACCAGGCTGCAAAGCAATCAATCAATATACTCTCCACAACAAATTTCTATAAGGTTGTCAGTATTTTAGATGGCATGCTGAATCTAGAGCATGTTTCGTCATAATGGCAGTTCTCTGCTGGATCCAGAGCAGATCCTCTGAGAGGATAACACCAAAGAGTTTAAAGTTGCTGACCCTCTCCACCTCTGCTCCCCTGATTGTGAGCGGCTCAGGGACCTTTGGTTTCCTCCTCCTGTGGTCAATAATAATCTCTTTGGTCTTGCTGACATTGAGTGAGAGGTTGTTGTTATGGCACCATTCAGTCAGATTTCCAATCTCCCTTCTATATGCTGATTCATCACCGCCTTTAATTCGGCCAATGACAGTGGGGTCGTCATTGGAACTGTGCTTAGTCTCATTGTTATCAGTGTAAAGCGAGTAGAGCGGGGGACTAAGCATGTAGTCTTGTGGTGCACCTGTGCTGATAGACATTGTGGAGAAGACGTTGTTGCCAATCCAAACTGATTAGAGTCTGTAAGTGAGGAAACTGAGGAATCAATTTATACAAGGAGGTATTGAGGCCTGCATCTAGAAAATTATCATTTTGTTTTGAGGGGATGACAGTATTGAATGCCAAGCTGTGGGCAATGAAGGGCATCCTGATGTATCCCCCTTCACTATCGGGGTTTCCAGGATTGAATACAAAATATATTCTCACCCTCTTCCACATCACAGTATTTTTTCTCAGTGGAGGGGGCAGAATGAGTCTACCAGCACTATTCTCTCTCTTATCCATCATTAGACAGGTGCAGGGTTGTAAGAGGCTGCGAAGCATTGCAGAGTCAGCGAGCTCCATCACAGGCACAACCCTCCCCACCAACGAGGATGTCTTCAAGAGGCAACTCCCCGGGCTTCCGGTAAGATGGCAATTGTTTAGCTGCTCCAAACTTTTGCTCCGTCATTCTCCCTATCTTTGCACTATATGTCTCCATTCTTAAACCTTAGATATGTATTTTATTAGGTCTCTTTTACCTGCCTGCGAACACATCTATCTTATAATGTCTACTAAAAGTGCTAAAACCGGGAAAAAGGAAACTTCTACAGCTTTGCCGGCTGACATTCTCGCTGCTTTGGAACAGCATCGACAAGATATTTTAAAGGAATTTAGAACTTCTTTCAAACAGCTGGATGTCAAATTGGATCGGATCAACGCTAGAGTGGACGAACATGCTGAACATTTATCTCGCATCGACTCAACTTCTGAAGATTTAAAACGCCGGGTTCAATATCTTGAAACTCTCTGCTCCAGCCTAGCGGAGAAGAATTGCAAACTTTTTTCCAAAATGGTGGATCTTGAAAACCTGAGCAGACGTTGCAATCTACGAATTCTTGGTTTGCCAGAGGCCACCGAACAGGGCTCCACCGTGAAATTTTTTTCCGATTTTCTCTGTGAGATTTTTGGGAAAGAATTTTTTCCGACTCCACCTGAGCTTGAAAGGGCACACAGGATCTACGTTCCCCGCACAATTCTGGGTTCCCGCCCACGGCCGGTAATTTTGTGCTTTCATCAATACCAGGTGAAGAACCGTTTGATTATGGAGGCACGCCGCAGAGGTACTTTTGCTTTTCAAAATACAGTCATTCGTTTTGTGGAGGATTTTGCCCCCCAGGTTCTGAAGATGTGTGCTGAGTTTAAAGGTGTAATGAAAGTGCTTTTTGATCGTGGACTCAGACCCTCCCTTCGAAACCCAGCCGATCTTCGAATTATGCTTACTACTGGAGAATATAAGTGGTTTAAATCAGTGAAGGAGGCTGAGGCATTTGTTGGAAGTCTTACGGCCATCCCGTCTTCTTCAGAACTGGTCTGACCTTCTAAAATGGTGGTTAAGTACCTCCCGTAGTAAAGCTATTTTTTCCGGACTCAGACTTTACTTGAATAATTCAGACATTATTTATTGAAACTCTAAGGGCTGTAGACAATCTCTCCCTGGACTTGGTGCGTTTTTCTAAATAGATAATCTGAGTTTAATGTTTCCCTGCGGACGTTTAGATTGTACTTGTGTAATCTATTTTATTCTTGTATAACTTTTATCTATAGAGATCTACAATTGACTCTAACTTGTTTTGGAGGTTTGGAGATTTTATTGAAGGACTCCCTGTTGGTTGATTCATAGTTTAAGTTTTGTGCTTCTTTTTCTGTAAATGGTTGATAAGTACTCTCTTCGAATCTATAATTTCCCCCTTTTCTCCCTCCTTTTTTTTTCTTTTAATCTTCTATAATTTTTCGCGGGTAGGTTAGTTTTGGCTTTCTTCTGATTTTCTTTGTATTATGTTTTATACTTCTGTTGAAGTTGTTCATATTTGTAATTTTGTTTTCTAGTGCATAAACTAGTTACCATTTGCTATAGTATTTATACGGAACTGTTGTTAATGACTCAGAACTGGAAGTCATACTTGGGTTAATTTTTTTGGTAGAGCTAGCTGCTTTTTTTGGTAGCCGTCTAGTTTTGGGTTGCGAGGATGGGGTGGGTTCTCCAGTTCCAACACTACTCACTGTTTCTTTTGCTTTCCTTTGTTACTCAGGACATGTTTCTGTTTTGATTCTACGAATCTATGGTTACATTTTTGCTCCCAGACTGTTATTGTACTGCTTGACTTTTTATATGCCTGCTGCCTTCTATGCACTAACAATTGATAATGGTTAATACACTTATATTTGTGAGCTGGAATGTAAAGGGATCGAATCACCCTGTTAAAAGAAGGAAGGTCTTCTCACATATTAAACAACTCAAAGCTGACATTGCTTTCCTTCAAGAAACTCATATTCGTTGTTTTGATAACTCCCAGCTTCTGTCAAAGTGGGCGGGTCAGCATTTTCATTCATCCTTTGCCACCAAAGCTGGGGGGGGGGGGGGGGTCTCCATCCTTATTAACTCAAATATTCCTTTTGAACTCCATAATAAGATATCTGATACAAATGGCCGTTTTATTATTGTTTCTGGTAAACTATATAATACTAAAGTTGTACTAGCAAACCTGTTTGCCCCAATTTTGATGATGTTAATTTTTTTGAACATTTTTTCTCCTCACTACCAGACTTAAACTCATACTCTTATACTGGGTGGTGATTTCAATTGTTGGTTAGATCCTAATTTGGATCGATCGTCCTCTATTACTAGACCACCTACTAAATCTGCCTTAGCTATTCAATCGTTTCTCTCCAATTATGGTATCTCTGATATATGGCATTTCCTTCATCTTACTGAGAGAGATTATTTTTTTCACATGTTCACCATACCTTTACTAGAATTGACTACTTCTTACTCGATAATCAACTCATTCCATTTGTCTATTCTTGTGATTATCAGAGTATACTGATTTCTGACCATGCCCCAATTACTCTCTCGCTGAACTTTCCTGGTCTCCCTCAGAGGAATAAACACTGGTGGTTTGATTCGACTTTATTATCGGATGATGATTTTCTAAAATTTATTAAGGATCAGATAATCTTTTACCTTAACACCAATACATCACCTGAAGTGTCATCCCAGATTGTCTGGGATGCCATGAAAGCATATTTGAGGGGTCAAATAATCTCCTATACAGCAAATCTTAATAGAAAGTCCTGTGCAGATTAATTAGACCTCATTAACCAGATTAAAGAATTGGATCAACTATATGCTCAAACTAAGAATCCTGAACTATACAAGAAGTGTGTAGAACTTCAAACTAAATTTAATCTTCTGTCTACTCAACCTGTCGAACACCAACTTCTTGAAAGTAAGAGTCGCTTTTATATTCATGGTGACAAATCTGGTAAATTTCTAGCCAATCAGCTGAGGCGTTCCAAAGCCAAACAACATATTACAAAGATCCGGAAGGAGAATGGAAACTTTACATCAGATCACTTAGAAATCAATGACACATTTAAAAATTCTATTCTCGTCTTTATTCCTCTGAATCTTTGATTGACAATATCTCTGTTGATCATTTTTTAAATAATCTGAATATTCCTTTGCTTTCATCTGATTCTAAAGCCAAGCTTAATGTGCCTATATCATCAGAAGAAATATCTTTTGCAATTTCTGATTTGTCTTCAGGGAAATTTCCTGGACCTAATGGGTTCCCCGTAGAATTTTATAAATCATTGTCTTCACTTCTTTCTCCTCAGTTACTCTCAGTATTATCTGACTCGTTTAACTATGGCAAATTGCCACCCTCTTTTAATGGGGCATCTATTATTCTTTTATTAAAAAAAGGTAAAGATCCAACAGAGTGTTCCTCGTATAGGCCGATTTCTTTGCTTAATGTTGATGTTAAAATCTTGGTCAAAGTTTTGGCTTATAGATTAGAAACTATTATTTCTGATAATCAAACTGGTTTTATTAAAAACCGTCTTCCTTTTTTTAACATTCGGCGTTTATTTAACATTTTATACTCACCTCCAACTGGGATTCCTGAATGTGTTACTTCCCTCAATGCGGAGAAAGTATTTGATCGTATAGAGTGGAACTACCTTTTTGCAGTTTTAGAAAAATTTGACTTCGGTCAAAGTTTTATCTCTTGGATCAAATTGCTGTATTTGTGTCCTACTGCTTCTGTTTTAACTAAATTTCAGAAATCCCAGTTATTTAACCTGAAACGTGGCACCCGTCAGGGATGCCTTTTAAGTCCCTTTCTCTTTGATTTGGCTATAGAACCTTTGGCAATAGCATTTCGAAATTGTCCTGAATTGACCGGGATTTGGAGAGGGGGTGTTGAGCATAAAGTTTCTCTTTATGCTGATGACTTATTACTTTTTCTTTCAAATCCGTCTACATCCTTACCTCCAATGTTTTCACTTCTTGACCAGTTTAGCCAGTTCTCTGGATATAAACTTAATTTACATAAGAGTGAACTTTTCCCAATTAATAAAGAAGCACAAGAATTAACATTTCATGATCTCCCTTTTACAGTAGTCCATAATCAATTTACTTACCTTGGGATTACAGTCACAAGGAAGTTTAAAGATCTCTTTCGTGAAAATTTTGCCAATCTTTCATATACTATAAAACAGAGTCTGTTACAATGATCACCTCTATCTATGTCTTTGGTAGGTCGTATTAATGTTGTTAAAATGTATGTTCTCTCTAAACTTTTATACTTATTTCAATCAATCCCAATTTTTATTCCTAAATCTTTTTTTGATTCCTTAGACTCTATTATTTTGTCATATCTGTGGAAGAATAAGCGCTCTAGAATTAATAAAGTTTATCTCCAAAAATCTAAAAAAGAGGGTGGCATGGCTTTACCTAACTTTCGTTTATATTATTGGGCAGCCAATATACGTTGTGCTACCTTTTGGTCTTTTTTCCATGGCCAACCCGAGTGCCCTAACTGGGTGGCGATGGAGCTGAGCTCCACTAAAGAATTATCTATCTCTGCACTTCTTGGCTCTGTACTCCCTAGTAGTTTGTCCAGATTAATAGTTAATCCTCTTGTTAGACACACTTTGCGTATATGGGCTCAGTTTAGGAAATTTTATGATTTCCATGGTTTTTCCTTTTCTAGCCCCATCTTACATAATCACCTTTTTTTTACCTACTACGTATGACTCAGCATTCCAGGATTGGCATAGGAAGGGCATTAGACATTTTGAAGATCTTTTTATTGATAATCGCTTCGCTTCTTTTCTCTGCTAAGTTCAATCTGCCTAATGCTCATTTTTTTAGTTATCTCCAAATTAGACACTTTATTATTCCTTTAATTCCTAACTTCCCTGAAATGCCTGAGAAAAATATTATGGACTTATTTCTTTCTATTAATCCACTAGGTAAAGGTTTAATATAATTTATTAGTGATAAGTTATCAGCCTTACGATGTGCCCCTGTGGATAAAATTAAAATGGCATGGGAGTATGATTTAAATACCTCCTTATCTGATGAGACTTGGGACTCAATTCTCAAATCGGTTAATTCAACCTCTCTTTGTGCTCGCCATTGCCTTTTACAGTTTAAGATTGTTCATAGAGCCCATATGTCTAAATCTAAATTATCCCGATTTTACCCTAACATTAGTCCGCTTTGTGATAAATGCAAAAGGGGCAAGGCCTCTCTCATTCATATGTACTGGTTTTGTCCTAGCTTGGAGAGATTTTGGAAAGATGTCTTCATAACGTTATCGTATATTCTGAATCACCACCTAGAACCTAACCCTTTAATTGCTTTGTTCGGTTTCTGAGGTGATACAGATTTACGTCTGAGTTCGACTAAGTGTCGAATATTATCTTTTGCCTCTCTCCTGGCCAGACATTTAATCCTCCTTAGATGGAGAGTTGTTGCCCCGCCCACGCATGCTCAATGGCTTAACGATATTATGGCCTGCTTAGACCTTGAAAAAATTAATTATTCAGTTCTTAATTCCGACTTAAAGTTCCATAAGGTCTGGGACCTTTTATTGAGTACTTTCATAACCTTCCTCTTAACTAAGGTTTTTTTTCAGTCCCTTGCTTTCTTTCTTTCTAAATCTTTTTATTAATATTAATAATATGGACAGAATACAGATGATATATTGATAAAGAAATTACCAACATACACATTCCATTACATATGAAAAAAAACATACATAATAGTTACAATATAAATGAGTTTACCAAGACATAAGCCATATGTATGGACATAGTAAATCTAAATATTTCATAATGTATAATATAAAAAAAACAGAAAAAAGAAAGAAAAAAAAAACAAAAAAAAATTTATATAATGCAAAACTAACTAATCTAATCTAATAACTATAACTAATAAGTAATATAAAAGAAAAAAAAACAAACAAAAGAGAAGGAAAAAAAAAAGTGGGCTGTTTATAATATCTCACAAAAATAAGTATTCATCAATGCCGTCACTTCCGGTCCTCTCAAAATACATAAGCTAAAAGCTGGGAAATCAAATGTACTTGGCACAGGGTCATATTACATCATATGAAAATGTTGAATAAATGGTCTCCATAACTTTTCAAATTTAATAGAAGTCTCAAAAGTACCACTTCTAATTTTTTCTAAATTTAAACATAACATAGTTTGAGAGAACCAATTAAATACAGTGGGAGGATCAATTTCTTTCCAATTCAACAATATAGATCTTCTAGCCATCAGAGTTAGAAATGCAATCATTCGACGGGCTGAAGAAGATAAATGCTGTGAATCTAACATTGGTAAACCAAAAATTGCGGTAATAGGATGAGGTTGTAAATCAATATTCAAAACCGCAGATATAATATCAAAAATATCTTTCCAATATTTCTCCAAAAATGAACACGACCAAAACATGTGAGTTAAAGACGCAATTTCAGAATGACATCTATCACAAATAGGACTTATATGAGAGTAAAAATGAGCTAATTTATCCTTGGACATATGGGCCCTATGTACAACCTTAAATTGTATTAGTGAATGTTTGGCACATAACGATGATGTATTAACTAATTGAAGAATTCTATCCCAATTCTCACTAGAAATACTAAAACTAAGCTCTCTTTCCCAATCCTGTTTAGTCTTATAAAGGGGCTCTGAACGTATCTTCATAATTATATTATAAAGTTTTGAAATAAGCCCTTTTTGAAAAGGGTCTAATTCAAATAAACTCTCCAAAGTATCTGAAGGCACAAAATTTGGAAACGTAGAGAGTACAGAACTTAAAAAATGTCTAATCTGTAAATATCTAAAAAAATGAAATCTCGGCAAGTTATATCTGTTGGATAATTGTTCAAAAGACATGAAACAATTATCTAAAAATAAATCAGAAAATCTTAGTAATCCCTTAGTTTTCCAAGCTGAATAAGCTTGATCTATAATGGAAGGGTGAAAAAAACAATTAGATACAATAGGACTATTTAAAACGAATTGAGTCAACCCAAAAAATCTCCGAAATTGAAACCATATACGCAATGTATGTTTAACTATCGGGTTGTCAATTCGTTTCGGCAATTTAGAAAGAGCAAAAGGGAGAGAAGTCCCTAAAATAGAATAGGTCCCTTGCTTTCAGCTCCTTTTTTTTTGGTAGTAGGTATTAATATCTTCTGTTGCTAAGTGTATTTACAGCTTTGGGGGTTTGATTGTCCTGATGTATATTCTCTATATTGTGTTGTGGTTGGTCTGGAGTTGTTTTTTTTTGTTGCAGGGCTTGGGGAGGATACTAATTTTACATGTCTTCCATTTGGGTGCTTTATCAATAATCTTTCTTTGTATCATATTATTATTGTATATTTTTGCACTGTATCAATGTTCTTCATATTGATCTGGTTTTTTTTTATCTGTAGTTATGTAGAAAATGTATAAAAAAACTAATAAAAAAAAAGAGGCAACTCCCCAAGAAGGCATCATCCAATATTAAAGAGTTTCACAATCCAGGACATGTGTCTTCTTATTACTAGTGTCGTGGGGGAGGTGGGGGGGGGGGCTACCATCCCAGAAGCTGTTCCTAAACAGTTGAGTGTGTGTCTTTAAGCTCCTGTACCTCTGATGGTATTAATGAGAGGAGTGATGGGGGTCTTCAATGATAGATGCTGATTTTTTGAAGAACTGCCTTTTGAAGATGTCCTTGATGCTGAGGAAGCTAAAGCATAGCTGGCTGTTTACAATCCTCTGCAGCTTTTTCCAGTCCTTTACAGTGGCCCCTTATACCATGCGGTTTTGTGATCAGTTAGAACGTTCACCAATGTATACCTGTAGAAATTTGTTAGTGTTTTTGGTGACATACCAAATCCCCTCAAACTGTTAATGAAATACAGCCACTGTTGTGCCTTCTTTGTAATTGCATCAATATGTTGAGCCCAGGATAGATCTACAGAGATGCTGGCATCCAGGAACTTGAAACTACTCACCCTTTCCACTGCTGATCCCTCGATGAGAACTGGTGTGTGCTCCCTCAACTTCCTCCAACTACCCTCAACTTCAACTTCAACTCGTACTTCCTACTACTAGCATTGCTTTATTTATCTATGCATGTACTTATTTACTTATTTAGCTATATATTTATTTATCTATCTATTTATCTATTTATATTTATCCTTCTATTGATTTGCTTGTTTGCCTGTTTATATATTTATTTGGGGATTTGTAGTAATTTTATATCTTTGCACTGCTGCCACAAAACACAAAATTTCACATTATGGAAGTCAGTAATAATAAACCCGATCTTTAAAAGTTCAAAGGTCCAATTTAATGTCAGAGAAATATGTACAATATACATCCTTGATCTTGATTCTGTTCTTGCTCTAGTGGTCAGTCTTTAATTAATTGAAAAAATAATAGCCAGAGAGATATTTATCAACCTCACACATACACACACACACACACTCTTTCTCTCTCTCCTTCTGTCTGTCTCTCCCTCACTCTCTACCCCAACTCTCTCTCACTCACCTACAAACACGCATTCTTACATTCTCTTTCTCTCCACATGTTTCTCTCTCACCCTCTCTCATATAAACACTCTGTGTCTAAGATTTGCTTTTTACGATGATGATTCCACCTCATCCGTACAAGTATGAGATGTGGCGAGCACTCAGTTGCAAGTGTATGGAGTAATTGCAGGAGCCTTAGGAGCACTGATGTAGAGAAGGATCTCCGGGTTAAAATCTATAGATCCACAGGTGACAGCGTACATGGATCAGAGGACTGAGTGTAAAATTCAGTAAGTCACGCTGCAGCTGCACAATTTGATTCTGCCACATTTAGAGTGATGCATGTGATTCTAGCTGCCATATTACAGGAAGGAGGTGATACTTTGGGGAGGGTGCAAAGTGGTTCACCAGGATGCTGCCAGGATCAGACGGAATGAACTATAAGTAGATGTTGGACAAACTTGAATTGTGTTCTCTGGACTGTCAGAGGCTGAGAACAGAAGTTTTTAAAATTCTGATAAGTATAATTAGGGTAGATAGTCAGAATCTTTTCCCCCTGTTTCCAGGATCATAAGACCATAAGGTATAGGAGCAGAAGTAGGCCATTTGACCCATTGAATCTGCTCTGACATTTCATCATGGCTGATCCAATTTTCCTGTCAGCCCCAATCTCTCGCCTTCTCCCTGTATTCCTTCATGATCTGACCAATCAAGAATCTATCAATCTCTGCCTTAAATATACATAAAGACTTGGCCTCCACAGCTGTCTGTGGCAAAGAATTCCACAGATTCACTACTCTCTGGCTAAAGAAATCCCTCATCTCCATTGTAAAAGGATGCCCCTCTACTCCGAGGTATTAGACTCTGGTATTAGACTCTTCCACCATAGGAAACATCCTCTCCACATCCACTCTATCAAGGCCTATCACATTTGATAGGTTTCAATGAGGTCACTCCTCATTCTTCCAAATTCTTGTGAATACATTCCCAGAGCCATCAAATGCTCTTCATATGACAAGCTATTCAATCCTGGAATCATTTTCATTCATCTCCTTTGAACCTTTTCCAGTTTCAGCACATCCTTTCTAAGGTAAGAGGCCCAAAACTGCTCACAATACTCCAAGTGAGGCCTCACCAGTGCTTTATACAGTCACAACATTACATTCTTGCCCTTGTTCTATCCCTATACCCTCCCTAGGTTACAGTCATATGGGTGGACATAAGGCCCATAGGTTTGGATAAACTGTACAATTGGAATGAAAATCAGGAGTTTGGGTGGAAACTCAGCTTTTTAGGAATAGGTTAGTTCTGTCCCCTCCCACCCCACCCCACCCACCATCAGATGCCTGACTATCCCATAAGTACTAACATTACTGCTTGCTTCACATAATTTATTTATTTGTTTATTGTAACATAGCAATTTTTCTGTCTACCACAAAACAACAAATTTTATAACATATGTCAGTGATACTAAACCTCAGAATCAGGATCAGGTTTATATTCATAATAATTGTTTAGGGAAATAGCGAGATAGTGTGGGCTCACGATCGATTCAGAAATCTGATGGCAGAGAGGAAAATGCTGTCCCTAAAGCACTGAGTATGGGTCTTCAGACTCCTGTATGTCTTCCCTGATGGTTGTAATGACAAGCAGACATGTACCAAACAGTGAGAATCTTTCCTGATGAACGCTGCCTTCTTAAGGCATTAACTTTGGCAGGTTTCCTTAATGGTGGAGAGAGTTCTGTCCATGAATGGAGCTGGCTGATTCTAGAAAGCCCTGAAGCCTCTTGATATTCCATGCCTCCAGACTAGGCAAATAAAACACAAAAAAGTGACATCCATCATCAAAGATACCTGGAATTCAGGCCATGCACTCTTCTCACCATTACCATCGGGCAGAAGGTCTCACACCACCAGGTTCAAGAACCATTACCCTACAACCATCAGCCTCTGGTGTGGATAACTGAATTCATCACTACTCCGAACTAATTCTATCACCTACACTCTCACTTTCAAGGACTCTTTACAGCTCACGCTCTCTGTATTATTTTTATTCACCCGGTTTATCTTCTGCACATTTGTTGTTTGTCAGTCTGTTTATGCATACTTTTTTTGTTAAATTCTATAGTATTTTCATGCAAATGCCTGCAAGAAAATGAATCTGAGGATAGTCTATAGTATATGATTGTGTGTGTTATTCCTTTCTATGCCCTATGGTGCATCAGGCAGCATACTTGCTGTTTGTTTAGCATTTTTGTTTGTTTTTTTATGAGGCTAGGTTGCTAGCTCGATGCTTTACCCAGCACGGGATGGAAACCGTGCAAGGAGCTGGCCAGATTTGAACGGGGACCACTCACCTCGAAGTCCTGCATGGATGCCACTACACCGTTGGCTGGCATAAGGTACATGATAGCATGTAGTACAAGTGTGGTGACACCTGTGTGCTGCCCTTAGTGGATGTAACTGGTTATTAACACAAACGATGCATTTCACTGTACGTTTCGATGACCATGTGATAAATATATCTGAATCTAAATCTGATAAAAAGAGGGGCAGTGGATTTACAAATGTTGTCGTCCAAGAGATTCTCATGAAAAATGCTTGGCCCTGGGATTGGATATTAAAGATTATCTATTGAGGATTGAATAATTGAATATCAAGAAAATGGGAATATAGAGGTTCTCCCTGGAGTCTGTCATCAGCATGGTTGTCTAAATCAGTGTGTTCCCCTTTGTATGTTTGTGTGTGCCTGTGTCTCTATATGCACACGACATGCACCTGTGTCTGTGTGACTGTGAGTGTGTCTCTGAGTGTCCATTTGTGTGCGTGTGCCTGTGTCGGTGTGTACAGCAAGTATACAGTTAACAGTAATTCCCTTTAGCATTGAGGTGCTGGGAGATCCAGGTTCATAGCTCACAAGAAGTGGCTACACAAGTGGATAAGGTGGTAAAGAAGGTATATGACACACCTGCCTTCATGGGTAGCAGTGTTGAGTGTAAGAGTGAGGATTCTCTCAGCTGCAGCTGCAGAAAACTTTACTCAGACTGCACTTGGATGCAGCTCCTGTTGCCCCATTTTAGGGAGGGTGGAGGCTGTGGAAAGAGAGCAGGAGAGGTTTACCAAGATAATGTCGGAATTTGAGCAAATGCGCGGTAAAGAAAGTCTGGGCAAACTTGGGAAGATGCTTGAATTGTGTTATCAGGAATAGCAGTTTGGCGGAGTTTAAGAGGTTTTTGGATAGTTCCATGAAAATGAAGGGAATGGAGGGATAGGGATGATACAAGAGGAGGGCATTTGGTATAAAATGGCATCAAGTGTGGCACCGCATTGTGGGTTGAATGGCCTGTCCAGTGCTGTACTGTTCTCTGTTCTGTGATTTGCATTCTATGTGTTTTGAATGAGTACTGAGGTTCCACAGCCCTCCAGTGAAAAAAAATTCCCAGGAATGGATGAAGAGATTTCTCTTCCTCTCATTCCTTGATGGCCTGTCTCTTATATTGGGGCTGTGCTACCAGTTGTAGACTACACTGTCAGGGAAACATCTTGCCGATATACACCATGCAAGCCTTCTAAGAAATTTGTATGTTCTAAGTTCAAAAGCCTCAGGTAAAATTTATTATCAGAGTGCATACATGTCACCACATACTTTTTCCTGCAGGTATAAATCAGACAATCTAAAGAATAGTAACTGTAAACAGGATCAATGAAAGTACAAGAGCATAGAAGACACAAAACTGAGCAAATGCAAATATAAACAAATAGCAATAAATAATGAGAGCATGAAGTAACAAGATAAGGAGTTCTTAAAGTGAGATAATTGATGGTAGGACCATCTCAATAAGATGAGGGTAGTTATCCTCTTTTGATCAAGTGCCTGATGGTTGAGGGGTAGTAGCTGTTCTTGAACCTAGTTGTGTGAGCCCTTGTATCTTGTATCCACTTGTATCTTCCACCTGTTGGCAGCAGCGAGAAAAGAGCACGGTCTGGGTGGTGAGGACCTTTGACGATGGAAGCTGCTTTCCTATGAGTGTTTCATGTGGATGTGCTCGATGGGTTGGGAGGGCTTTACACATGATGTACTGGGCTGAACCCACTGCCTTTTGAAGGATGTTTCAGTAAAGTCTCTTCCTCATCAAAACTCTGGAGAATGGAAGCCTAGTCTACTCATTCTCTGCTTTCATAATGCTGGCTCTGCATGATCAAATTAGTTCTTGAAACCACCTCTTTTCTAATATATCTCAGCACCTGGATTAATTAAACCCTTTTGATATGTTTGGGTTATATATATGTTAAAAAAGTTCATGGGTTGCAACCCAAAATCTCAATTTAGATTTAGATTAATTTATCACATGTACATAGAAACATACAGTGAAATGCATCATTTGTGTTAACAACCAGTAAACTGAAGGTTCTGCTGGGGACAGCCCACAAGTGTCACCGCACATTCTGGTGCCAACGTAACATGCCCACCATTCTCAGCAGAATGATACAGAGCACAACAAAACACAATACACCAAGCAATAATGAAACACCAGCAAGACAAGCCCTGTTCCCCCATACCACCAACATACATACAAAGTCCTCTAACCCCGGTACAGACCATCTTTGGCCTCCAGCCTCCAGTGATTTGCAGACACTGGGCCTTTGACTTTACCAATATAGAAAAAAATATTGCCGTCTCGGGGTTCTGGTTATCAGTACTCAACTTCTGGAATTCTGATTGACCTTTGAGCTTAAAACTTTGTTACCAACCCAGGACACGCCAATGATGATGGAAGAGGAACCTGGCCATGTCCACGTCTTTGGCCTTCCAGTGCAGAACTATGGCCTAGACTCTGGCTTGTTCTCCAACTCCTCCACATTCCACTCTGTTTCCAAAATTATCCCTACAACCCCACCAAAAAACTCAAAAAAACAACTAATTCTGAACCACAAACTCAACAGAGACTGCAGCTTGGCACCATCTACTCTGGATTTGTGTCAACAAGGAAATGTAGATTGTGGTATCAATAGATGATCTGGGAGATTAGGAGACATATCAAGGTGAACCACACAATTGAAGCAGGAAACAAAATTCCCCATGAGCGCAATTTTATCTAAAAGTATTGCTAGCATTATCTAACATGGTTTTCACGGTGATTTGCATGTGAGCAAATAGATCTAATTCTTACACTGCTGCAGCATAAATCTAACTTTCATGGCACTTATACCCGGTAGAGTTCACTGAATGGTATGTTATTAGGTATCTCCTGTACCTAATAAAATGGCCACTGAGCATATGTTCATGCTCCTCTGCTCCCCTTAACTCATCCATTACAAGTTTCAACATGTTGTCCATTCAAAGATGTGCTTCTGCATGCCACTGTTGTAATGCATGGCTAGTTGAGTTACTGTCACCTTTGTGTCAGCTTGAACCAGTCTGGCCATTCTTCTCTGACCTCTCTCACTAACCAGGCCTTTTTGCCCACAGAACTGCCACTCACTGGATGTTTTTTGCTTTTAGTGGTATTCTCAGTAAACTCTAGTGACTGTTGTGCATAAAAACCCGGGAGATATGCAGTTTCTGACATACTCAAACCACCCTCTCTGACACCAACAATCATTCCACAGTCATACGCAAACCGCCCACTCTGGCAGCAACAATCATTCCACAGTCATACTCAAACCACCCCCTTTGACACCAACAATCATTCCACAGTCATACTCAAACCACCCCCTCTGGCACCAACAATCATTCCATAGTCATACTCAAACCACCCCCTCTGGCACCAACAATCATTCCACAGTCATACTCAAACCAGCCCCTCTGACACCAACAATCATTTCACAGTCATACTCAATCTACCCCCTCTGGCACCAACAATCATTCCACAGTCATACTCAAACCACCCCCTCTGGCACCAACAATCATTCCACAGTCAACACTTCTTCTCCATTCTAAGGTTTGGTCTGAAAAACAAATTAAGCTCTTCACTGTGTCTGCGTGTTTTTATGCATTGAGTTTCTGGCACTTCACTGGATCGTTGGTCTCTCTTCCAAGGGAGGTGGGACCTGTAGAGAAGAGATGGTTTGCACCTGAAATGGAAGGGGACTAAAATCCTAGTGGGAAGTTTTAAACTAGATTTGCAACAGGATGGTAACCAGAGTGCAAGAACAGATAGTGGCGAGGTTGTGGAGACAGATGTTGGTAGACCACAAACAAAATCTAGAATCAAAAGATTGAGCATGGTGCAACTGATGTCCTGAGGTGCATATTTTTCAATGCAACATGGATCATAGGAAAGGCCTGTGAGCTCAGGGCATGGATCAACACCAAAATTATGATATCGTTGCCATTAGTGAGACCTGGTTGCAGGAAGGGCAGGACTATTAACTCAATTTTTTGAGTTCTGTTGTTTTAGACACAACAAGTGGAAAGGATTAAAGGAGGAGAGGTGGCTTTACTAGTCAGGGAAAACAGCACAGTCGTGCTCAGTCAGGACAGACTGGAGAACTCATCTAGTGAGGCGATATGGGTGGAACTGAGAAATAAGAAATGTATAACCACACTAATGGGGCTATATTACAGACCTCCCAACAGTCTGAGTGACTTAGAAGAATACACTTGTAGAGAGACTGGAGACTGTTGCAAGAAATATAAGGTTGTTCCAGTAGGTGATTTTAACATTCCACATATTGACTGGGACTCCCACACTGTGCTAGACTGGGCTGGAACCAAAGTCCTAGGGGGAGCGTCTGCTACTGCTGTTCAGGAGGCTTTAAACTAATGTGGCAGGGGGATGGGAACAAGTGCAGAGAGACAGAGGGGTGTAAAATGAGGGTAGAAGCAAAAAGTAGTAAGGTGAAAAGTAAAAGTGGCAGGCAGGCATATCCAGGGTAAATAGCAAAAAGGGCCACTTTTCAACATAATTGTATAAGGGCTAAGAATGTTGTAAAAACAAACCTGAAGGCTTTGTGTGTCAATGCGAGGTGCATTCGTAACAAGGTGGATGAATTGAATGTGCAGATAGTTATTAATGAATATGATATAGTTGGGATCACAGAGACATGGCTCCAGCGAGACCAAGGATGGGAGCTCAACATCCGGGGTTGTTAAATATTCAGGAGGGATAGACAGGAAAGAAAAGGAGGTGGGGTAGCATTGCTGGTTAGAAAGGAGATTAACACAATAGAAAAGAAGGACATTAGCCTGGAGGATGTGGAATCGATATGGGTAGAGCTGCATAACACTAAGGGGCAGAAAACGCTGGTGGGAGTTGTGTACAGGCTAGCTAATAGCAGTAGTGAGGTTGGGGACGGCATTAAACAGGAAAATAGAAATGTGTGCAATAAAGGAACAGTAGTTATAATGGGTGACTTCAATCTACATATAGATTGGGTGAACCAAATTGGTAAGGGTGCTGAGGAAGAGGATTTCTTGGAATGTATGCAGGATGGTTTTCGGAACCAACATGTCGAGGAACCAACTAGAGAGCAGGCCATTCTAGATTGGGTATTGAGCAATGAGGAAGGGTTAGTTAGCAATCTTGTCGTGCGAGGCCCCTTGGGGAAGAGTGACCATAATATGGTGGAATTCTTCATTAAGATGGAGAGTGACATAGTTAATTCAGAAACAAAGGTTCTGAACTTAAAGAAGGGTAACTTTGAAGGTATGAGACGTGAATTAGCTAAGATAGACTGGCAAATGATACTTAAAGGGTTGACGGTGGATATGCAATGGCAAGCATTTAAAGATCGCATGGATGAACTACAACAATTGTTCATCCCAGTTTGGCAAAAGAATAAACCAGGGAAGGTAGTGCACCCATGGCTGACAAGGGAAATTAGGGATAGTATCAAGTCCAAAGAAGAAACATATAAATTAGCAAAAAAAAGCGGCTCATCTGAGGACTGGGAGAAATTCAGAGACCAGCAGAGGAGGACAAAGGGCTTAATTAGGAAAGGGAAAAAAGATTATGAGAGAAAGCTGGCAGGGAACATAAAAACTGACTGTCAAAGCTTTTATAGATACGTGAAAAGAAAAAGATTGGTCAAGACAAATGTAGGTCCTTTACAGTCAGAAACGGGTGAATTGATCATAGGGAACAAAGACATGGCAGATCAATTGAATAACTACTTTGGTTCTGTCTTCGCTAAGGAGGACATAAATTATCTTCCGGAAATAGTAAGGGACCGAGGGTCTAGTGAGATGGAGGAACTGAGGGAAACATATGTTAGTAGGGAAGAGGTGTTAGGTAAATTGAAGGGATTAAAGGCAGATAAATCCCCAGGGCCAGATGGTTTGCATCCCAGAGTGCTTAAGGAAGTAGCCCAAGAAATAGTGGATGCATTAGTGATAATTTTTCAAAACTCCTTCGATTCTGGATTAGTTTCTGAGGATTGAAGGGTGGCTAATGTAACCCCACTTTTTAAAAAAGGAGGGAGAGAGAAAGCGGGGACTTATAGACCGGTTAGTCTGACATCGATGGTTGGGAAAATGCTGGAGACAGTTATCAAAGATGTGATAACAGCACATTTGGAAAGAAGTGAAATCATCAGACAAAGTCAGCATGGATTTGTGAAAGGAAAATCATGTCTGACAAATCTTACAGAATTTTTTGAAGATGTAACTAGTAGAGTGGATAGGGGAGAGCCAGTGGATGTGGTATATTTAGATTTTCAAAAGGCTTTTGAATAGGTCCCACACAGGAGATTAATGTGCCAACTTAAAGCATACGGTATTGGGGGTATGGTATTGTTGTGGACAGAGAATTGGTTGGCAGACAGGAAGCAAAGAGTGGGAGTAAATGGGACCTTTTCAGAATGGCAGGCAGTGACTAGTGGGGTACTGCAAGGCTCAGTGCTGAGACCCCAGTTGTTTACAATATATATTAATGATTTAGACGAGGGAATTAAATGCAGCATCTCCAAGTTTGTGGATGACACGAAGCTGGGTGGCGGTGTTAGCTGTGAGAAGGATGCTAAGAGGATGCAGGGTGACTTGGATAGGTTAGGTGAGTGGGCAAATTCATGGCAGATGCAATTTAATGTGGATAAATGTGAGGTTATCCACTTTGGTTGCAAGAACAGGAAAACAGATTATTATCTGAACAGTGGCCGATTAGGAAAAGGGGAGATGCAACGAGACCTGGGTGTCATTGTACACCAGTCATTGAAGGTGGGCATGCAGGTACAGCAGGCGGTGAAAAAGGCAAATGGTATGTTGGCATTCATAGCAAAAAGATTTGAGTACAGGAACAGGGAGGTTCTACTGCAGTTGTACAAGGCCTTGGTGAGACCACACCTAGAATACTGTGGGCAGTTTTGGTCCCCTAATCTGAGGAAAGACATTTTTGCCATAGAGGGAGTACAGAGAAGGTTCACCAGATTGATTCCTGGGATGGCAGGACTTTCATATGAAGAAAGACTGGATCGTCTAGGCCAGGGGTCGGCAACGTTTACCACTAAAAGAGCCAATATGGACCCATTTCCCACAGAAAAGAAAACACTGGGAGCCACAAAATGAAATAACACTGCATACAACGGGTTTTTTTTGCCTTTATGCTATGTATAAACAAACTATAATGTGTTGCATTTTTGAAATTGATGAACTCCTGCAGAGAAAACGAAATTACATTTCTGCATGCAACAAAAACATTTTGAACTCCGAAAAAAAGACGTTGGGTTGAAGGTTACTCCATAGTTAGCCTACCTTGGATCGAAGAATTAAAAGAAAGCGCGCACTGGCGGGTGTCAGGCATTGGCAGTGGTGATGTATATTAATAGCGATAAAAAACACGTTGTAGCGGTGTAGCGCTACACGCAGCGCTAAAATAAAGACTGCAGTCAAAGGTAACTTTATTCAAACTAAACAGCCTTGCTTTTAAGCCTCCCTCAACCCAGCCCCCATGGACGCAGATGCTGCAAAAGACGCGTACTCACAAACCCCCGTAGGCTATCTCCCTTAGCCGGAATGCTGGCTAATTGTGAGGAAATGTGTCGCCACACTTAGATTGTACAAGATCACCATAATCTTCAAATTTAGAATTACATTTCAAAAGCTAACAAACTAACATAAAATACATTTTAATTAAATACTGACCAATTATTTCCCAAAGCCACAGGGAGCCGCAGCACAGAGGTGAAAGAGCCACAAATGGCTCGGGAGCCGCAGGTTGCCGACCCCCGGTCTAGGCTTATACTCACTGGAATTTAGAAGATTGAGGGGGGATCTTATTGAAACATATAAAATTCTAAAGGGATTGGACAGGCTAGATGCAGGAAGATAGTTTCCGATGTTGGGGAAGTCCAGAACAAGGGGTCACAGTTTAAGGATAAAGGAGAAGCCTTTTAGGACCGAGATGAGGAAAAACTTCTTCGCACAGAGAGTGGTGAATCTGTGTAATTCTCTGCCGCAGGAAATAGTTGAGGCCAGTTCATTGGTTATATTTAAGAGGAAGTTAGATATGGCCCTTGTGGCTAAAGGGATCAGGGGGTATGGAGAGAAAGCAGGTACAGGGTTCTGAGTTGGATGATCAGCCATGATCATACAGAATGGCAGTGCAGGCTCGATGGGCTGAATGGCCTACTCCTGCACCTATTTTCTATGTTTCTATGTTTCTAAAGGACTAGATGGGATAGAACTTGTCCAATGTGCTCAGGAAGGTTATGTTAATCAGTACATAGAAGTCCCAACAAGAGTCTATGTGATACTGATCTGCTATCAGGGGTATGCTTTACACCTAACAATGATAGTGCCATTAGTTTCAAAGTAAATATACAGTAAGATAGGTTTGGTCCACGGGTTGAGATTCTAAATTGGAGAAAGGCCAATTTTGATGGTATCAGAAAGGATCTGGCAAGTGTGGATTGGGATGGGCTGTTTTCTGGTAAAAGTGTACTTGGTAACTGGAAGGTCTTTAAAAGTGAAATTTTGTGAGTACAGAGCTTGTAACAGATGTAGGGAACCTTTGTTTGCAAGAGATATTGAAGCCCTGGTTAAGAAAAAATAAAAGAGGTGCATAGCAAATAAAGGCAGGTAGGAACAAATAGGGTGCTTTTTGAGTATAAGAAATGCAAGTGAACATTTAATTTAAAACAATCAGAATGGCTAAAAGAAGGTAGGAGGTCGTCCTAGCAGACAAGGTGAAGGAGAATCCTAGGGGATTCTACAGATATGCTAAGAACAGAAGGATTGCAAGGGACAAAATGGTCCTCTGGAAGATCAGAATAGTAATCCATTTGTGGAGCCAAAAGATATGGAGGAGGTCTTAAATATTTTTTTTACATCTGTATTTACTCAGGAGATGGACACTGAGTCTATAGAAGTGAGGCAAAACAGCATCAACTTTATGGACCCTATTCAGATTACAGAGGAAGTTTGCTGTCCTGAGGCAAATTAGGGTGGGTAATTCCCCAGGGCCTGACAAGGTGTTCCCTCAGATCCTGCAGGAGGCAAATGTAGAATTTGCCGGGGCCCTAGCAGAGATATTTAAATCATCCTTAGTGACAGGTGGGGTACCAAAGGACTGGAGTATAGCCGATGTTCCACTGTTCAAGAAAGGCTATAAAAATAAACCCGGAAATTATAGGCTGGTGAGCCTGACATTGGTTGTGGGAAAGTTATTAGAAGGTATTTTAAGGGACTGGATATAGAAGTATTTGGATGGATACAGGCTGATTAATGACAGTCAGCATGGTTTCATGCGAGGTAAGTCATGTCTCACCAATCTTATGGAGATTTTTGAGGAAGTTACCAGGAAAGTTGATGAAGGCAAGGTAGTGGATGTTGTCTACATGGATTTTAGTAAGTTGGAGATTGGCCAAGAAGGTTCAGTCGCTCAGCATTCAGGATGAGGTAGTAATCTGGATTAGCCATTGGCTTTGTGGGAGGAGTCAGAGCGTGGTTGTGGATAGTTGCTCTCTGACTGGAAGCCTGTGACTAGTGGAGTGCCGCTGGAACTGGTGCTGGATTTGTTGTTTGTCATCTGTATCAGCAATCTGGATAACAATGTGGTTAACTGGTTCAGCAAATTTGCAGATGACATCAAGGTTGGGGTGTAGACAGACAGACAGACAGACATACTTTATTGATCCCGAGGGAAATTGGGTTTCATTACAGCTGCACCAACCAAGGATAGTGTAGAGATATAGCAATATAAAACCATAAATAATTAAATAATAATAAGTTAATCATGCCAAGTGGAAATAAGTCCAGGACCATCCTATTGGCTTAGGGTGTCTGACACTCCAAGGGAAGAGTTGTAAAGTTTGATGGCCACAGGTAGGAATGACTTCCTACGACACTCAGTGTTACATCTCGGTGGAATGAGTCTCTGGCTGAATGTACTCCTGTGCCTAACCAGTACATTATGGAGTGGATAGGAGACATTATCCATGATGGCATGCAACTTGGACAGCATCCTCTTTTCAGACACCACCGTCAGAGAGTCCAGTTCCACCCCACTACATCACTGGCCTTACGAATGAGTTTGTTGATTCTGTTGGTGTCTGCTACCCTCAGCCTGCTGCCTCAGCACACAACAGCAAACTTGATAGCACTGGCCACCACAGCCTCGTAGAACATCCTCAGCATCGTCCGACAGATGTTAAAGGGCCTCAGTCTCCTCGGGAAGTAGAGACGGCTCTGACCCTTCTTGTAGACAGCCTCAGTGTTCTTTGACCAGTCCAGTTTATTGTCAATTCGTAATGGACAATGAGAAAGTCTCTCATAGCTTGCAGCAGGATTTGGACCAAATGGAAAAATGGGCTGAAAAATGGCAGATGGAATTTAATCAGAAACAAGAGAAAATCTGCAGATGCTGGAAATCCGAGCACAAAATGCTGGAGGAGCTCATCAGGCCAGGTAGCACCCAGGAAAAGAGTACAGCCGAAACCCTTCAGCAGGGAAAAAAGCTGAGGAGTAGATTTAAAGCTGGGGTTTGTGGAGGGGAGAGAGAAACACAAGGTGACAGGTGAAACCTGGAGGGGGAAGGATGGAGTGAAGAGCTGTGAAGTTGATTGGTGAAAGAGACAGAAGGTCATGGAAGAAAGAAAAAGGTGGGGAGGAGCGCCAGAAGGAGGTGATGGGCAGACAAGGAGATAAGGAGAGAGAAGGAAAAGAGATGGCAAACGATGAAGGGGGTGGCTTGGGGGACATTACCAGAAGTTTGAGAAATCGATGTTCATGCTATCAGGTTGGAGGCTACCCAAATGGAATATAAGGCGTTGTTCCACCAACCTAAGTGTGGCCTCATCACGACACTGGAGGAGGCCATGGATGGACATTTCGGAATGGAATGGGAAGTGGAATTAAAATGGGAGATCCTGCTTTTTCTGGCAGACAGAGCATTGGTGCTCGGTGAAGCAGTCTCCCAATCTACGTTGGGTTGCACGTAGGCTATGCCAGGAGCACCGAACACAGTGTATGACCCCAACAGACTCACTGGTGAAGTGTCGCCTCACCTGGAAGGACTGTTTAGGGCCCTAAATGGTAGTGAGGAAGGTGCTGAAGAGGTAGGTGTAGCACTTGTTCCACTTGCAAGGATAAGTAGCCAGGAGGGAGATCAGTAGGGAGGGATGAATGGACGAGGGAGACGCGTAGGGAGTGATCCCTGCAGAAAGCAGAAAGTGCGGGGGAGGGAGAGGAACGACGTGCTTGGTGATGGAATCCTGTTGGAGGTGGTGGAAGTTTCAGAGAATTATGTGCTGGACACAAAGGCTGATGGGGCAGTAGGTGAGGAGGAGATGAACCCTATCCCAGGTAGGGTGGTGAGAGGATGGGGTTCCACTTATCCCTGCAAGCTGAACCAGTGCTACACCTGCCCCTTCACCTCCTCCCTCAATACCATTCAGGGGCCCAAACAGTCCTTCCAGGTGAGGTGACACTTCACCTGTGAGGCTATTGGGGTCATTTACAGTGTTCGGTGCTCCAGGTGTGGCCTCCTGTATATCAGTATGACCCCACATAGATTAGGAGACTTTTCGCCAAGCACCTACACTCTATCCGCCAGAAAAAAACAAGATCTCCCAGTGGCCACCCATTTTAATTCCACTTCCCATTCCAATTCCGATATGACCTTACATGGTTTCCTCCACTGTCGTTGGAGGAACAACACCTTATATTCTGTTTGAGTAGCCTCCTGCTTGATGGCATGAACATTGATTCCTCAAACTTTTGGTAATGTCCCCCCCCCCACCCTCCTTCCTTCACCATTTCCCATCCCCCTTTCCCTCTCTCACCTTATCTCCCATCCCTCCCCCTTCAGGTTTCACCTATCACCCTGTGTTTCTCTCTCCCCTCCCCCCACCCTTTAAATCTACTCCTCGGCTTTTCTCTCCAGTCCTGTCAAAGGGTTTTGGCCTGAAATGTTGACTGCAGTCTTTTCCTAGATGCTGTCTGGTTCCTCCAGCATTTTGTGTGTGTTGCTTAGATGAAATTTAATGCAGACAAGTTGGACCAGCCATGGTAGCTCTTATACAGTGAACGGAGGGCTCTGAGGGGTATGGTAGAACAAAGGAATCTGGGAATCCAGGCCATAATTCATTGGAAGTGGTGTCACACATAGTTAGGATCATAAAGAGAGCTTTTGGTACATTGGCCTTCATTAATCAAATTATCACCTACCTACTAGAAAGATGTAAACAAGGTTGAAATAGTACAGACAAAATTTACAAGGATGTTGCCAGGTCTGGAAGACCTGAGTTATAAGGTAAGATTAAATAGGTTAGCACTTTATCCCTTTGAATACTGAAGATTGAGAGGAGATTTGATAGAAAGATACAAAATTATGAAGGGCATAGATGGGATAAATGCAAGCTGACTTTTCCCACTAAGGTTGGGTGGGACTGCAACCAAAGGTCATGGGTTATGTGTGAAAGGTGAAAAGTTTAAGGGGACATGAGGAGAAACTTCTTCACCTAGAAGGTCATTAGAGTGTGGAACAAGCTGCAGCGCAACTGGTGCATGCAAGCTGAATTTAAACACTTAAATTGAGTTTGAATATGTACATGAATTGTAGGGTATGGAGGGCTAGGTCCTGGTGCCGGTTGATGGGGATAGGTAGTTTAAATTTCTCAACACTGACTAGATGGGCAGAAGGGCCTGTTTCTGTGCTGTTCTTCTCTATTACACATGTTTGAATGATTAGATATTTGCATTAATGGACAGGTATACCAAATAAGGTGGCCACTGGGTGTTTGTTTGCCTACAACAATGAACTTAAAGTTCATGGTACCATTGTGTGAAATGCACAGTTAGAATGCCTAGAGATTCCACCTTAAATCTTGGTTATAATAGGCTGCAACCCATCCAGGAACAACTGGTTGGAAGTTTTTGTGTCGAGACATCCTTAAAACAGGTTTGCTGATAGGCAGGTTCTTCTACCTTGCTCTCGGTTGCTGAAAATGTATCTCTTACAGGATTCAGCCTGACTTCTTGGAAATGTATAGAGGGATGGGTGGGGAGCATCTGCATAACAATAAAAGGTATGTTCAGTCAAGAACTGTTCTTGATTTGTACAAGTACATAGAACCAGGTTTATTATCACTGACATATGCCTTGAAATTTGTTGCTCTGCGGCAGCAGTACGCTGGTTGTGGGCCTTCGGGCTCCTGTACCTCCCCTCCAATGTAGTGAGAAGAGGGCATGTCCCAGATAGTGAGACTCCTTAATGATGAATTTCCTGAGGCATTCCAGCTCTTGAAGATGTTCTTGATGGTGGGGAGGGTTTTGCCCATGATGGAGCTGACTGAGTCCACAAGTCTCCGCAGCCTCTTGCGCTCCTGCACATTGGAGCCACCATACCAGGCAGTGATGCATGGATGCTTTTTTGCTACTTGTGTGGGAGGAGGGAAGAGGGAGGGCTTTGGGGTTCTAACGTTTTTCAGTCATTCATTCTTTCAAGGTTCTTCTGTTTTCATGGATGTCTGTGAAGACCAAGTGCTTCAGGTTGTATACTGCAACCTGAATACAATATATATTGTATTCTCTGATAATAAACAGAAGTATTTGAACCATTTTGTTAGACCACACTTGGAGTATTGTGAGCAACCTTGGGCCCCTTATCTCAGAAAGAATGTCCTGGCATTGGAGAGGGTCCAGAGGAGGCTCACAAGCATAAATCTGGGAGTGAAGGTATTGAGGCACAGTATGAAGAGAATTTAATTGTGCTGCACCTGTACTCACTGGAGTTTAGAACAAGGAAGGGGGATCTCCTTGTAACCTTTCAAATATTGCAAGGCCTAGATCGACTGGGCCTGGAGAGGATGTTTCCTCTAATAGAAGAGTATAGGAGCAGTCACAGAATGGAAGGATGTCCCTTTAGAACAGAGATGAAGAGGAGCTTCTTTAGTCAGAGGGTGGTGAATCAGTGGAATTCACTGCCACAAGTGGCAGTGGGGGCCAAATCATTGGGTACTTTTAAAGCCAAGGTTGATTAGTTAGGTATCAAAGTTTATGGGGAGAAGGCAGAGAATAGGGTTGAGAGCGATAATAAATCTGTCATAATGTAACGACAGAGCATATTGAGTAGTCATACAGATGCAGCTAAAAAGGTGACCATTGAGTGTATGCTTGTAGCAGTGAGCAAGGTACTAAATGAGTACTTTACATCCATAGTTACCAAGTTAAAGCACATGGAGGATAGTAACATACAGGGTGAGGTTATGTTATTGTCCTAAGCATGTTGATATCAGGGAGGCAGTGTTGAGTGTCCTGGGGAGCATTAATGTGGATAGGTCCCCAGGCTCCAGGCTTACAGATGTATCTAATAAAGGGGCCACTGTGTGTTTCTATACGATTCATAAGAAATTGTGAGTGGGATGTTGAGTAAGTCTGCAAACCACACAGAAGTTGGTGGAGTAGTGGATAGTGAGGAAGGTTATTAAACAATGCCATAGGATATGGATCCTGAGAAATATGCCCAGAGAAATGGCAGATGGCATTTAACCCAAGCAAGCATGGGGCATTGTATTTTGGGAGATCAAATATAACAGAAAAACATACGGCAAATGGTAGGGCCATTGGTAGCACAGATTAGCAGAGTGATCTTGGGTGCAATCCCATAGCTCCCTGAAAATGGCAACAAAACGAGACAGGGTGTCCCACCATTGAGCACTGCTACAAGAAAGCAGCATTCATTATCATGGACCCCCACCATCCAGGCCATGCTCTCTACTAGCTGTTACCATCAGCCGGAGGTACAGGAACATCAGGTCCCAGAGCCAGAGCAGATAACTTCTCTCACCTAAACTCTCAGCTGATTCCACAATCTCTAGGCTCAAGGACTCAAGAAGTGTACACCACGTGTACTCAGTATTATTTATTTACTTAATTATTTATTATTATTTTTTCTCAAGCTGGAAAAACTTGAGGTATGGGCATAGCCAAGCACACTCACTTCTCTATTGCTAGGAATGTTCAGACTATTCTAGTGATGTTTAGTATTGTGGCTTTCTGAAGATTTACATAGATATTGCTGTGTAGACCTAATTGTTTAATGCTATTGTGTAGAGACTTTGGAATACAGATATTACAATTATGGATTGTCCTATCTGTAATAACAGATCAGTTTTAATATAACTTGTGATGTTCTGACTCTAAAGGTGGATCAGTGTAACCCAGGTTAATTAAACCCAAAGATGTAATGTTAGAAAGGTCTACCCTCTTGGGAGGGGAGAAAGCTATGCGAGAATGTGGCATGGCTGATGCAGGAACAAACAAGAGAGAGAAATGCAGCAAACTATTAGAAACTAAAGATAAAAGCTATTAAAAGTAGAATTAATAGTAAGTATCTCTACCCTACGTGAAAACCTCAGAGTGACACCCCTAGAGGAGACACCCTATCTATAAAAGATCTATTGAAGCTTGAGCTTCAATATCGGTGGAGGCTAATGTCCAGGATCTCTACCGTGTAACCGGGAATTAGTTTTGTTAAATTATACCAAGGGATTTGGTCAGATTTTTTTTTTGTGTAAGTTGTGAATCAACTTTCGGTGGATGATCAACTATTTCATCCAACAAAACAAGAAACAAGATGGCAAGCCACCCAAGATCGAAGAACCAGCGTGGGAAAGAAACGTTTAATGATGTAGAGGATTTAATACGGTTGGATATGTAAGTTTATTTTCATTCAAAGGATCTGAATTTGATTTTCTGCAAGAACTGATTATTTTTGCAAAGAATTTGATGTTACTGAAGAATATTTACTTTGTTTAAAAGTTCTGATGTTAGAGAATTGACATGACAGGTGTTAAGCTGTGTGTCTATATCTATCTGTGTGTGTGTATGTGTGTGTGTGTGTGTGTGTGTGTGTGTGTGTGTGTGTGTGTGTGTGTGTGTGTGTGTGTGTGTGTGTGTGTGTGTGTGTGTGTGTGTGTTTGTGTGTGTGTATTAACATATAATTTTTGAATTTGTAGACATACTGATTGGAACTGAAACTGAAGTTAACCATAATACTTAAGAAGAATAGGAATTCAATTAATTTTCTAACTAGGGATAAATAAAAAAGAAAGGTTAGTCTGTAAACATTTAAATAGGGAATAATACTAGATTTAATTAGTTAGAGAAATTGAAGTAATAAAGGTTATTCTAATGAATTTCACTGATTCTAACTAAAAGGGAATTTGGTTTTTGTTTGGTATCTGACATTTGGAACCTAAACAGAATGTCTGAATTTTAAATTGCTCTTACTCTTGTAAATATTTTGTATATACTGTTCTTTTATAATAAACAAAATCTACTTCCAGAAGTGTGTGTTTTCTGTTCACTGCCTTCTTTCGACACCTAGAGCTCCTGATGGCCTACTAGCACCTAGTGTAGTACTATGTAATTTGATATTCTCATAAAGAGTGCAAAAGAGACACGAGATAAGAGAAGTGCTATACGGGTGTTACATAAAACTTGGTGAGGCAGTGCATTAGATAACCGGTAATGCACTGATTAGTATACAAATGACTAAAAGAATTTTATTGTTCAAACTTGCTTGTTCAATGAAAACCTACAGTGAAGGAAAATGGAAGTCACAGAGGAAAAGGGTGTCAAAATCCCAAATGCTGTTTTAGTCATGGCATAACAGGTACAGAAAAAGATGAGGAAAGTTAGGAAAAGACACCACTCAAGCTTACCTTGGTGAGCTGAAAACCTTAGCAAAATGCAGTGGGAAAGATTGATATGAAATCCTGAGAGAGATGTTAACCCAGATCAGTGAAATCCTTACTATCGAGAGTAGGGATATAGTTTACTGTTGAAAATGCGGAAGATGTACGTCACAAGAACAGAACTCTTCAATTCAGAGCAGACTCTTCTGATAGGAACCAGCCAGAAAAGGCTTTAGCTGCTCTGCAGAAATACTCAGACCCTGTAATACAAACTAATGGAGTTGCAGGGAAGCCATCCCTCTCTCTCAGCGATCTTAACCCTCCTAGTGTTCAAAGAGTCATAGTTGAGCACATTGTGCGCAGTAGTGACTTGATGGCTCATGTCCATCCACCAGTAGGTCTCCAAAATTATTCTGGTAGAACCCCTTGTCTACCTAATGAGGTGGGTTATGAGACCTGGCGTGCTAGCATTGAACTGCTCTTGCAAGACCCAAGTGTATTTGATCTTCATAGAATAAGGAATATATGTGAAAGTATTCTTCCACCAGCTTCTGACATCATCAAGTCAATTAGCCCTAGAGCTTTTCCTGCTATTTACATACAACTCCTAGATTCAGCTTTTGCCGCCATGGCAGATGTTGGTGAATTATTCGCCAAATTCATGAACACAGTACAAAGCATAGGTGAAAAACTGTCTGCCTACCTATAGCGGCTATGGGTAGCATTGACACTGACTGGAAAGCGATACTGAGTTGCCGAAACTGAGGCTAACAAGCATCTCTTAGAGCAGTTTTGTAGAGGACATTGGGACCACTCCCCAATGTTAGAGATGCAACTGGAACAGAAAAACCAAAACCTGCCATCGTTTACTAAGCTATTGGCATTTCTACGCACCAAGGAGGACAAGCACACATGAAATAGCATTTAGGAACAGTCAAACAACGTGTTGCTATACAGTCTCATACCACAGAGGCCTGTAAAGAAGATGATATAGCACAGCTAATTTCAGTTATTCCTCAACTGAGTAAACAAATTGCTGAGCTTCAAAGTCAACTAGCTACTCTACAAGCTAAAAACAGCGGTAAGTTCTAAGGCAGCAAGTGATAAGCCACTAAAAGGAAAGGTTGACACAGAAAATAAACAAGAGTCCACAACCTCTGACAAACAGCCAAGTGTCAAATCAAAACCTTGGTAGTTTTAAATGTGGTGAAGGTGGGCACATAGCCAGCTCTTGCTACTATGAAGCCAATCCTGCATTAGTATCAGAAAGGAGAAGACAACTTGAAAAGAGATGGAGTGAGTGGGAGTCAAATCATGATACTTCTAAGCAATGTTCCCTCTAATTTTTAGTAATCAGTGTGCGCAAAAAATCTTATGTTGTGCAATTTTTTTTCTTGTGACAAAAGTATGTGTACACTGAATGCACAAGTGGCACTGTTTATGTAGGTTTACAAAATATTTGACATAAAACTGCACAGAATAACAACAAAATAATATACATATTCTGTTAACTAGTTAACAGAAACATTAACCTAAAAGATTATTTTCAATAAGTATAATTATTAATTACTACATTACTTTAGGTAACTAGACTATTGTGCGCACATTAATTTCTTTTGCACGCTGGTTGAAAAATGTGTGTACACCACACACGCGCACAGCTTAAAGGGAACAGAGCTTCTAAGCCTCATTTAAACTGGAAACAGCAGGACAATTGGGGACTGATGTTGGCAAAGCATTTCTCCAAAGTTCAAAGATCTTGCTTGGTGAAACAAAATAGACTGTTAACCTACCCAAGGGATTAGTCAGCACAAAGTGCACTGCTCAAGTCAGCCTAGCTGGTAGAAAATGCAATTGTTTATTAGATACAGGATCTCAGGTCACTACCATCTCTAAACCCTACTATGATCACAACTTGCCAGACCAACCACTTTATCCTCTCACCAACTTGTTGGAAGTTAAGGGTGCAGATGGACGATCTGGCCGTATTGGATATGTAAAAGTCAATGTCACTTTCTCAAGAGACTTCATAGGAGTGGATGTGGATGAGCCCACCCTAGCACTGATTGTTCCAGATGTCTCTTTATGTCCACAGCCTGTGGTGTTAGCTGGCATGAATATCCATGATGATCTGTATAAAGACTATTCCAAACTGCAAAGTAGCCAGAAGTTCTCTCCCAAGTTGGGCTACAAGCAAGTCCTGGAAGCTTTACAAATGCGATAGACAGACTGCAGATGGAAATGTTGGGCTGGTGAGATTACCCAGCAGGCACCCTGGGCAGCCTCTGGTCTTGTGTGGATCAGACATAGTCTGAAAGCCGCATCCTGAGAAATGGGCTATCAAGGAGCATCCTTCTTCTCCCTTGCCTGGAGGACTTATAGTAAAGACTTGCCTGGTTACTTTGGAAAACAAGCAACAATGTCACTTACCTGTAGTGATCTCCAATATAACAGCACAAGATAACACTATTCCTCCCATACGCATTATAGCTGAACTGAATTCAGTACAAGCTATACTTCCAAAAGCCCCACCAATTAAAACTTCCAGTGAGTCAGAATTCCCTCAAGCATTAAGCTCAGAGTTCAACTTTCATGATTCTCTTATCCCCACTGAGTGGAAGACGAGACTTACCGAGCAATTACAAAGCATTCCTAAGGTTTTCTCCCATCACCACTTAGATTTCAGGTGTACCAACAAAGTAAGACATCGAATCAACATTATTGCTGGAACACCGTTGAAACATCAACCGTGACCTATACACCCGGAAGATAGAGAAGCTGTACGAAAGTATCTCCAAGAACTGCTAAACACAGGAGGGATCAGAGAGTCTGAATCTCCTTTTCCTTCTCCAGTTGTTGTGATGAGAAGCCTGCGTACTGCTCAGAACATGGGGTGTCCATGGAGGGTCCTACTCTTCCATTGGTTAAATCTTGTAAATTTTCCAGATCAATTTCAGATCAAGATATTATGCTAAAACAATATGTTAATATGGGTATAGTGAAAGATTTTATTGCCTTTGTTACATCTTTATCTGTTGAGCTCTGTTTGGTAGATTTTCTTAAGCCTTGAGTTAAAGTCTGACAACAGTTTTCCTTTATAGCACCATGATCTATTTTCTATGTCTGTTAATATCCCAGATATCTATAAGCTTCATATTCATTCATTGGTTGTATTGTATTGTGCAGTTTTGTATTCTATTAGCTCGATTGCATCTTTCTTTATGTTTAATGTTCTGCATTTATCCTGTCCAAAGCTCATGTTTGTATCTTTAGAAAATAGTTCTACTATTTGAATTAATTGCTTTAGCTTTACTGATGAAGGACCATATCATTTCAAATCATCCATGTATAGAAGGTATGTCAAGGTAAAACACATTTCTTTCTTTTGGTTTTGATACACAATTTTCATCCAACTCAGTAAGTTAGAGAACAGTTTTATTGCTAGACAGAGAGTCGCCTTGGAAAATAAGACCATAAGACAATAAGATATAGGAGCAGAGGTAGTCTATTCAGCCTATCAATTCTGTTCTGGCACTCATTCATGGGCTGATCAAATTCTTCCAGTCATTCCCAGTCCCTTCCCTTCATCCCATACTCTTTGATGCCCTGGCTAATCAAGAACCTATCTATCTCTGCCCTAAATACACCCATTGATTTGACCTTCACAGCTGTTTATGGCAACAAATTCCACAGATTTACCACCCTCTGACTAAAGTAATTTCTCTGCATCTCAGTTCTAAATGGATGCCCTTCAGTCCTGAAGTCATGCCCAATTGTTCTAGCATCTCCTACCATGAGAAATAACTTTGCCATATCTAATCTGTTCAGACCTTTTAACATTCTATAAGATCCCCATTCATTCTCCTGAACTCCAGGGAATACAGCCCGAGAGCTTCCAGACGTTCCTCATATGGTAACCCTTTCATTCCTGGAATCATACTTGTGAACCTTCTCTGAACCCTCTCCAATGTCAGTATATCCTTTCCAAAATAAAGAGCTCAAAACTGCATGTAATACTCCAAGTGTGGTCTCACGAGTACCTTATAGAGCCTCAGCATCACATCCCTGCTCTTATATTCTTGACAGGAGGGGCCGGATGGACCCAAACGCAGGACACAGGCACTGAAGTACTAGGGGGAGGACAGGATGGGGACGCCATGGCACTTAAGGGTAGCTGGGGTTCAGGCAGATAGAGTTCCGGCAGGCGGAGCGGAGCGGCTCCTGGAGTTCCGGCAGGCGGAGCGGAGCGGCTCCTGGAGTTCCGGCAGGCGGAGCAGAGCGGCTCCCGGAGTTCCGGCAGGCGGAGTGGAGCGGCTCCCGGAGTTCCGGCAGGTGGAGTGGAGCGGCTCCCGGAGTCCAGGCAGGCGGAGCGGAGCGGCTCCCGGGGTTCCGGCAGGCGGAGCGGAACGGCTCCCGGGGTTCCGGCAGGCGGAGCGGAGCGGCTCCCGGAGTTCAGGCAGGCGGAGCAGAGCGGCTCCCGGAGTTCCGGCAGGCGGAGCGGAGCGGCTCCCGGAGTTCCGGCAGACGGAGCGGAGCGGCTCCCGGAGTCCAGGCAGGCAGAGCGGAGTGGCTCCCGAAGTTCCCGCAGGCGGAGCGGAGCGGCTCCCGAAGTTCCCGCAGGCGGAGTGGAGCGGCTCCCGGAGTCCAGGCAGGCGGAGCGGAGCGGCTCCCGGAGTTCCCGCAGGCAGAGCGGAGTGGCTCTCAATGTTCCCGCAGGCGGAGCGGAGCGGCTCCTGGAGTCCAGGCAGGTGGAGTGGAGCGGCTCCCGGAGTCCAGGCAGACGGAGCGAGCGGCTCCCGGAGTCCAGGCAGATGGAGCGGAGTGGCTCCTGGAGTTCTGGCAGGCGGAGCGGAGCGGCTCCTGGAGTTCTGGCAGGCGGAGCGGAGCGGCTCCCGGGGTTCCGGCAGGCGGAGCGGAGCGGCTCCCGGGGTTCCGGCAGGTCCCCAGGATTCAGGCAGGTAGACAGGCTCCCGGGGTTCAGGCAGACAGACAGACAGGTCTAGGTGGTGATAGGCTAGCGGAGAGCCCTCCCTGGGCAGGCCGCATGTATCCCAGGTAGGGGCACCTCCCAGATGGAAACACCGGAGGCCTGGCAACGACGCGGACCCCTAGGCGGGTGCGGGGCACTATCCCAGGGTTTGGGCGGAAGAGGAGGGGGCAGAACCCCCGCCGGGCCACGGCGGGTTGGCCAGATCCGCCCGACGGAGGCAAGGGGTAGGAGCAGTCAGAACCACTGCTGGGCCAAGGCAGGTTGGCCAGGTGTGCCCAACAGGAGCAAGGGGTAGGAGCAGGCATAGGTCCAGGATGACCAACACAACAGTCATGATAACGGGAAAATCGGAAAATGGCCGGCAGAAAGCGCGACTGCGTGAACGAAACAAACGAGCAGAGAAGCGGGACCAGCACATGGGAAGAAAGGTGGGGGAGTGGACCAACCTGGCAGTACTGGCAAGGGGCAGAGAAGCATGATGAAGAGAAGATCTGAGCCCAGGCGGGATCACAGAATACAGTGAAGAGTTCAGAGCCGGCGGAGAAACAGAACAAAACTACTACCCGCCTGGTCCCAGTCCCAAGTGCCCCTTATAAACACGGGCAGCTCAATGAGTTACAGGTGTGCTTCCTTGAGCCAGGAGGGTCCTAACTAGATCATGGGTGATGGGAGGAACAACTGCAGGACCTGGAGTCTGGAGCCCTCGGACCAGATCAAAACCTGGAACACAGTTCTGGACCGGACCCTGACAATTCTATATATTTAGAAATGAATGCCAACATTGCATTCGCCTTCTTCATAACCGACTCAACCTGGAGGTTAACCTTTAGGGTACCTTGCACAAGGTCTCTCAAGTCCCTTTGCACCTCTGCATTTTGAATTCTCTCTCCATCTAAATATTTGTCTGCCCGTTTATTTCTTCCACCAAAGTGCAATACCATACACTTTCCAACATTGTATTTCATTTGCCACTTCTTCCTCCATTCCTCTAAACTATCTAAATCTCCCTGCAGGCTCTCTGTTTCCTCAATACTACCCACTCCTCCACCTATCTTTGTATCAACAGTAAATTTAGCCACAAATCCATTAATACCATAGTCCAAATCATAGCCAGAATAGGAACCCTTTACTCCCACTCTCTGTTTTCTGTTGATCAATCAGTGCTTCACAGAAAATGTCTGTTTATTTTGATAATGGTGGCTGTTCTTTTATGGTTGTTAATTGATAGGGTGATTATAGTTTATAGTCCACCAATGCTTTATCAGATGTTGAAGGAATTTCACATTATTGAGTGTGATATATATATATACATACAAAGAAATTCTATTAATTTTGAGTGAGGGACAGAGTTAAATGCTTTTTGGTAGTCAATATAGCAACATGAATGATTTCTGCTTTTTTGCCAGGGTTAATTTAGAATTACGGAATCCATTACCAGTTGCTTTTTACATCATTTCATACCCTTAATACATATTTTCTGCTCTTCTGTAAGTATATTGTGATGATAAGACCATAGACCATAAGATATAGGAGCAGAATTTGGCCATCTGGCCCATCAAGTTTGTTCCGCCATTCAATCATGGCTGATCCTTTTTATCTTCTCCTCAACAGCAGTTCCCAGCCTTCTCCCCATAATCTTTGATACCATGTCCAATCAAGAACCGATCAATCTCTGCCTTAATTACACCCAATGACCTGGCCTCCACAGCTGCATGTGGTAACAAATTCCACAAATTCACCACCTTTTGGATAAAAAAATTTCTCCGCATCTCTGTTCTGAAAGGGTGCCCCTCTATCTTGAGGCTATGCCCTCTTATCCGAGGCACTCCCACCATGGGAAACATCCTTTTCACATCTACTCTGTCTAGGCATTTCAACATTTGAAAGATCCCCTCTCATCCTTCTGAATTCCAATGGGTACAGACCCAGAACCGTCAAACGTTCCTCGTATAACACTTTCATTCCTGGAATCACCCTTGTGAACCTCCTCTGGACCCTCTCCAGTGCCAGCACATCTTTTCTAAGATGAGGGGTCCAAAGCTGTTCACAATATTCAAGGTGAGGCCTCACCAGTGCCTTATAAAGCCTCAGCATCACATCCTTGCTCTTGTATTCTAGAACTCTTGAAATGAATGCTAACATGGCATTTGTCTTCCTCACCACCGACTCAGACTGCAAGTTAACATTTAGGGTGTTCTGCACAGGGACTCCCAAGGCCCTTTGCATTTCAGATTTTTGGATTTTCTCCCCATTTAGAAAATAGTTTGCACACTTATTTCTACTACTAAAGTGCATAACCATGCATTTTCCAACATTGTATTTCATTATCTAAATGAGTGGTGATTAGTTGCGAGATGCACGTTGTTATAATTTTATATATAGTTTGTAAACAAGTAATAGGATGATGTTTTGATGGATCATTTGTGATTTCTCCTTTAGGTAAGAGATAGGTTTTACCTTCTGTCAAAAATACAGGCACTTTTTCAGGATTTTTAGGAAAATTGTTGATTATGCATTGTAGATATGGATGAAGGCAAGTACATTTTTTTTTTACCAATAATTATGAATGTATCACTGCCAGCACTTTATCAGTTGTGGATTTTTTTTCACCTCTTTAGGTATATCCATTGTAACTTCAGCTATTTGCATTTCTTTAATAGTGTGTGTGCGTTCTCCTCCCTAATCCAGCTTGCTTCTTGATTGTGCATTACTATGCTATCGCGTTTTATTGGTAGTTCTGTGCTGGGGCTGGTGACATTTTGGTGTTTAGTTTCAATGTCCTACATAAACCTTTTATCATTGTTTCTGAACTGATAATTCTGTTTACTTCATCTGGTGCATTTTATGTATCTATTTAGTCTGGTTTTGAGTGTACCAAGTTTTTGTTTTAGTGTATCCATAAATTCTGCAATGCTTTAGGCAGAATTGATAACTATGATCGTATCTCGTATGGACCTTATATTTCCTTAGCTTTTCTCTTAACTTTCTTGCTCAGGTTTTCCATTACAAGCTCTATTAGGTGGGCTATTTCTGCTCTTAAATTTCCTGCTTTTAATTTTGATTCTTAATTTCTGCCATTTCGAAGTTCTCATTTCATTACTCAGTTTTGAGTTTCTATTAATGAGTGCCTCTATTTTGAACTGTCGTACTGCATTGCCATTGATGCTGAACTGTATGTTATTGTGTCTGTTTCTTCAAATTTTTCAAGTTTTCCTAAATGTTGTGGTAATATAATACTGTTGGGAGGCTTGACAAGTTTTGCAAATTTTGATGATGCATTTTGTTTTGTTATATAGGGTCTTTTGTTGGGTGAATGCCCAATTATTCTGTTAATGTGGCGTTAAATATTGGAATAATTTTGCAGGTAAGCCCAGCTTTGTCATCAGCATTTTGTGAATACTTTACATGCATGTTGTTGTGGTTACCATCCGGTTGTGAATCAGTTGAAATAATTGTAATTTCGTCAGTACTTCAGTGGGTTGCATCTTTGTTATTTTCTGGCGTAGTGTAGTCTTTGTGTTGGTTTCTTTCTAGCTCTTGTGCAACTTCATGTTTTATTTGGTTTAACATGTCTATATGGATTAAGTTATTTTTTACTATCACTCCACGTTGATATGCTATTCATTGTGCATTGACTTGCACGAAGGGATATTGTGCCATAAACTGCTGATAAAGTGTCTGAATAGCCATGTGTGTACCTTCAGGATTCTGTACCACCTTCCTGATGGTAACAATGAGAAAAGAGCATGTCCTGGCTGTTGGGCGTTCTTAATGATGGAAGATGCCTTGAAGATGTCTTGGACACTACAAAGGCTAGTACTCATAATGGAGCTGATGAATCTTACAAGTTTCTGGAATTACTTCGATCCTGTGCAGTAGCTGCCCCCACCCCCACACCAGACAGCGATGCAGCTCTCCATGGTCCACTTGTAGAAGTTCTCAAGTGTTTTTGTTGACAAACCATGTAATAAATAAACCTAATTCTGAATCTGAACGATCTAATATTTTTCTGGTGAATTATTAATGGATTTCTTAAATGTAAAAAGTGTATTCATTCACTGAATTCAAGTCCCTCAGTAACCATGATAAAGTTTGATCTCTGGTGTATGGATTGTTCACCCAATACTCTGAAGGACTCATGGAGTGACATTGTATCCAAACTCTTGAATTCCTAATGATGAAATCTTCCCAGATGATCTCTTGGTTCTGTAAATGAGCAACAGGGCCAGTTATATTTTTTACTGGAAGACAGATTGTAGTTTGCTTTCAGCTGTGGGTCGGTGCGTTAAATGTTCCCAGTTCAGTAAGTTGGAACACAGAAACCTGAGCAATGCTGAAGAATTACTGAACTCTTAGAGGCCCAGTCCTATGGACGAGACCTTGAAAAAAACCCCCTAAGTGATCAAAAATGAGCTGGGGAATTTTTCCTCAGACTTTCAGTAACCCTTACCTGTCCACTCATGCCACTGAAATGATTTATCCACTTTTTAAAATGTATTATTGCTGGTGTGACCCCCCAGTGCACAGACTTGCCGCAGCATTGTCCTGTCTTTTCACTCCCAAATTGTTTGTTGTCCCAATTGTCCCTGTTCCTTCAGATTCACTGGTCCAAACACCTGGATTGTCCTACCTAACACCAATGTGGGAATCCCTTTCATAGAAAAACTTCAGAGTTTCAAAGTTGCATGCACTTGGAGTAACTCTCCATCACCTGTTGATGGGCAATTAAGCAAAGTTACTTACAACCATCTATAAATAAAATGGAGAATATGGGAGATGATCTCATATTGTTGCATTTATTTTACTCATTAATACAAAGTTGATTCAATGTAATTTACTGCATGGAAAGAAATTTTACAAATCCAAAATTATTATTTTATAATAAACAATAAAAAAGTTTATAGTACTTCTGCTTTAAGCATATTGTAGGTTTTGCTAAGATCTCTAAATGCTTATAAACTAGAGCATGACTTATAAACGGAATTTTAGGACAGAAGTTTGTTCAAAGGAAGCTGAGCAGAAGATTGAATAGTGAAGAAAACGCTATGGAATGGGAGTGTGTGAGTGTTACGACATACTGTATCATAACCAGATAGTCTTAAAAGCATTTAAAACATTCTACTGATGGCTTGTAAAGGACAAAGAACGGGATAGAAAAGTAGGAGGGGGAATGAAGAAAAAGGCACAAGCTTGCAGACCACAGAGCAAGCAGAGTATTACCTTCACAGTTCTTTAATTTATGCTGTAATATGAGGGCTTACAAGAAATAGAGGTTGTCATTAGTATGATCTCATTGATTAGCATTGTAGCACCTCGGTAAAAATTCATATTTATTTATAGGCCCTTCTGGCCCTTCATGTGCAAACCATAAATTGCACCAACTCTGCAGTACATCTTACCCAAGTGACTGCCTTTACACAGATGTGCATTATTAGAAAACCTATTTCTTTACGTTCTACTTTTGATTGTATGCAGAGAGAGTGAAGAGTGAAAACTGAGAAATGCCGATTTTCCTGAAAGTGTCGACTGCTTTGCAGCAACAAGGTTCCCTGCTTACTTCCTGCTATCTACTTTATCGTAGGGTCATTTAGCACTTAGAAAAGGGCCTCTCAGCTCACTAAATCTGCCTTGAGCACCAAGCATCCACTTGCACTCATCCCGTTTTACCCTCCACTCAAATTCCATCACTCACCTACACAGTAGAGGCAATTTACAGGGGCTTATTAATCTAGCAGCCCTCAGTGGAAGGATACACATCACTGGAATCATCTGACAGTTCTCTTCAAGGTACTTCACTAGATATCACAAATATCATGGAGCCATAGAGTAATAGGGCATTCAAACTGGCCCTTCATCCCATCTAGTCTGTGCTGACTTGATCTTCTGCCTCATCCCGTTTACCTGCATCTGGACCATAGTCCTCCGAACCCACTTCATCTGTCTACCTTTCCAAAGTTTCTTAAATGTTACAATTGAACCACGTTTACCACTTCTTCTAGCTGCACTTGCTACACTCTCACCACCCTCTGAGTGAAAAAGTTTCCCTCAGGTTCTCCTTAAACATTTCACCTTTCATTTCATCCTAAACTTATGACCGTTAGTTCTAGTCTTACCCAACTGAAGAGGCAAAAACCTGCATGCATTCATTCTATCCATATCACTCATATCACTGTCAATAAGATCTCAAAGAAGAAAGAATAGTTTTATTTGTCATATGTAAGTTGAAACACAAGGTGAAATGCATCATTTGCATCAAATCAAATCTGTGAGGATTGTGCAGAGCAACTCCTAACTGTTGCCATTGTGGTGAACTACATATACCTGTCTGGACACGCCCCCTGCTGACTGCTCCTGTGGCTCCTCCCACAGACCCCTGTATAAAGGTGATCGAGGCCTGAGCCCGGCCTCTCAGTCTCCAGGGTGTAGTATGGCCGTCACTCACTGCTTGTTCCTTCTTCCAGTCAATAAAAGCCGATATCTCACCTTTACATCTCAGAGTGAGTTATTGATGGTGCATCAGCCACACTCCTGGCTCCAACATAGCATGCCCACCACTTTCTAACCCTAGCCAGATGGCTTTGCATCCCTGAGGAAATAGATGCGGTTGTTGGGCCAAACCTCCTTACAGACAGTGGGAGGAATCTTACAGCCAGTGCTTTAAAGCTATTGCACTAACTATTACACTGCCATGCTCCTCTCATTCTCCAGTTTTCAACCTATTCAATCTTTCCCTGTGATCTCCTCAGGTCCAGTACTGCTGAAGGGCTTTGGCCCAAAACGTTGACTACACTCTTTTCCATAGATGCTGCCTGGCCTGCTGAGTTCCTCCAGCATTTTGTGTTTGTTGCTGGGAGCAGAATTAGGCTAGTCAGTCCATTGACTCTGCTCTGCCATTCAGTCATAGCTGATTTATTGTGCCTCTCAACCCTATTCTCCTGTCTTCTCTCTGTAACCTTTGAAATCCTTACTAATTAGAACCTATCAACCTCCGCTTTAAATATACCCTGTGGCTTGGCCTCCACTACGTCTTTGTCAATGAATTCCACAGTTTCACCACCCTTCGGCTAAATAAATTCCTGCTCCTCTCTGTTCTAATGCAATGTCCTTGTATTCTGAGGCTTTGTCATCTATCTGATCCTAAACTCTCCTGCTTCTGAAAACATCCTGTCTAGGTCCACTTTATCTACCCCTTTCAGTATTCAGTAAGTTTTAATGAGATCCCCCCCACCTCCATTATTCAACTTTCCTTATATATGCACAAAGTCAGCAAGTGCTTCCTATATTAACCCTTTAACTCCCAGGATCATTCTTGTAAACCTCATCTGGATACTCTCCAATGCTAGTACATCCTTTCTTAGAGACGGGCCCAAAACTGCACTCAAAAATCTAAATGTGGTCTGACTAATGCCTTATAAAGTCTCAGCATTACATTTTTACTTTTACATTCTAGTCCTCTCAAATGAATGCATTGAGTGAAGAAGTTCCCCTTAAATATTTCACCTTTCACCCCTAACCCATGACCTCTAGTTCTTGTATCTTTGAACCACAGTGGAAAAAAGCCTACTTGCATTCTCTATACCCCTTACAATTTTGTATCCCAGATCTCCCTCTATCAAATCTCCCCTCATCCCTCTAGGCTATAAAGTTCTAACCTATTCAACCTTTCCCTTTAACTCAGGTCATCAAGTCGCAGCATCATCCTTGTAAATTTTCTCTGCACTCTTTCAATCTTATTGTCATCTTTCCTATAGATAGGTGATCAAAATTGCACCCCCTCCTCCAAATTAGGCCTCAACAACATCTTATACAACTTCAAATAGCATGTCAACTCCTGTAGCCAATACTTTGATTTATGAAGGCCATTGTGACAAAGCTTTCTTTATGACCTAATCTACATGTGACTGTACTTTCAAGGAATTATGGATCTGTGTTCCCAGCTCCCTCTGTTCTACCGAGTTAATGCAAATATCTAATCAGCCAATCATGTGGCAACAAATCCATGTATAAAAGCATGCTTACATGGTCAAGAGGTTCATTTGTTGTTCAGATCTAACATCAGAATGTGATCTAAGAGACTTTGACCATGCAATGATTGTCGGTGCAGTCAAGGTGGTTTGAGTATCTGAGAAATTTGATTTCATAGGAATCACATGTACAACAGTTTCTAGGGTTTACAGAGAATATTGCAAAAAACAAAAAAAAAACATCCTATCAGCAGCAGTTTTGTGGGCAAAAAGGCCTTGTTAATGAGAGAAGTCGGAGGAGAATGGCCAGATTGGTTCAAGCTGACAGGAGGGCAACAGTAAGTCAAGTAACCCCGTGTCACAACAGTCGTGGGCAGAAGAGCATCACTGAATGTACAACACATTGAATCTTGAAGTGGTTATGCTACAGCGGCCACAGACCATAGCAGGTTCCACTCCTGAACCTTACAAAGCAGCTACTGAGTGTTATTGCGGTATCTGCAGAGCAATTTAATTAAGTTTTAGCAGATACACTGAGGTAAGTTAGTTTTCAGTTTCCATACTGTATATCGGATGTGATGAGTATTAAACCCTGTAAAACAAAAGAGAGGAATTATCAAATCAGAGTTGGTTTCATATTTTAATCCAAATTATTACAGTCTGAATAGAAATTTTCTTACAAATTTCATCTCATTTTTTCAAGAGTGTAGGTTGGCAAACTGGTCTCTGCGGATATTTTCTGCTGCAGCTGCATTAAGACCATAACAAACCAACTTCTAAACTTCTGGAAGTTCTTCACCTCCACTGAAGCAACTTTCTTCCTACAGTCTCAGTGTAGAGGGATATACAGTGACAGATATGTTGCAGATAGAGTCATAGAACATTACAGTACAGAATCAGGCCCTTCAGTCCATCTAATCTGAGCCAAACCATTAATCCACCTAGTCCCATCGGCTTGCACCCAGAACATAGCCCTCCATATCCCTCTCATCTATGTACCCATCCAAATTTCTCTTTAAGTTTTGAAATTGACTCCACATCCACACTTGCATGAACATCTCATTCCACACTCTCACCACTCTTTGAGTGAAGAAGTTCCCCCTCAAATCCTGCCGAAGGGATTTGGCCTGAAATGTAAAATGTACTTTATTCCGTAGATGCGACCTGGCCTGCTGAGATCCTTCAGCATTTTGTGCGTGTTGCTCGGATTTCCAGCATCTGCAGATTTTCTCTTGTTTCCCTTAAACATTTCACTTTTCACCCTTAACCCATGATCTCTAGTTGTAGTCTCATCCAACCTCATTAGAAAGAGCATTTACCTCATCTATACCCTTGTACAACATACCTCTGTCAAATATCCCCTCACTCTGCTACCTTCTGAAGAATACAGTCCTAACCTATTTGACCTTTCTCTATAATTCAGGTCCTCAAGTACTGGCAACATTCTTGTAAATTTTCTCTTCATTCTTTCAATTGTACTTACACCTTTCCTGTAGGTAAGTGATTAAAACTAGACACATGTACTCCAAAGTAGACCTCACCAACATCTTACACAATTTCAACATAACATCCAACTCCTGTACTGTACATTGATCTATGAAGGCCAATGTGCTAAGAGCTTTCTTTACAACCCTCTATCTGTGATGTCACTTTCAATGAATTATGTATCTATATTCCTCAGTACCCCTACCACTCACTGTGTTAGATTTAACCCAGTTGGCCTTCACAAAATGCAATACCTCGCACTTGTCTGCATTAAATTCCATCTTCCATTTTTCATCCAAGTTTTCCAGCTGGTCCAAATCCCACTGTAAACATTGGTAGTTTTCCTCACTGTCCACTACACCACCACCCCCAATCTCTACATTATCATCCATATCATTGATATAGATGACAGACATCAATAGACCCAGCACCGAGACTCTTCATCAAGTCTTGGCCCGAAATGTCAACTATTCATTCCTGTCTGACTGCTGAGTACCTTCAGCATTTACTTTGGATTTTCAGCATCTGCAGACAGATACACTTGTATTTCTGTGAATAATGCATCTAAAGCTCACAGCTAAGATGATGAAAATCCAACCTGTATTGAGGAGGTCCCAGAGAGAATCAACCAAGGTATATGTGTGTGGGTGCAATAGATCCCAAGGATTTCACACTTTTCATTGACAAACAGGTTCATTAACAAGACTAGAACATGTAGAATTAAGGCAAACATAGCACACAAATAGCCACCTGGCTAAAAGACAGAAAGCAGAGTGAATGGGTAATTGATAGTTGTGTCACTGGCAAAAAGTTGTGAGCAGTTGTCATAAGGACACAGGCGTTTGCAATTTATTGCAACTATTTCCCTTTTAGAACCATAAAATCTGTATTTAACTTTGCAGCGGCATTGAACAAATTATGATAAACAAAGGGAAAAACCTCTTGTGAGATGCTATATTTTGGTAAGAAAAATCAAGAGATTGTATACTGTTGGAGTGGTGAGGGTCTAGGGTAGATTCAGGAACAAATTGTTATATAAGGATGAAATTGAAAGATGTTATTCTGGATCTATATTGAACCTCTGTTACACTACAGTTCTAGTCACATTTAAAACCATAAGACCATAGGAGAATTAGGCTATTTGGCCCATCCATTCAGTCATGGATGATTTATTATCCCTCTCCTGCTTTCTCCCTGTAACCTTTGATGCCCTGACTTGGCATTCATGGCCCTCTGTGGCAATAAATTCCACTGATTCAACCCCCTCTGGCTAAAGAAATTCCTTCTCATCTCTGTTCTAAAGGGACGTTGTTGTATTATAAAATAGAGGCACTGGGAAAAGTGGAAAGAAGGTTTGCAAGGTGTTACCAAAAATGCAAGTTTACACCAATAATGAACTTAAGAAGAGACAAAACCAAGGGGAGTGATCTCTCTAAAAGAAGCAGTGGGAGAAACATCGGCTAAGGGATTTATAACAGCATAAGGAGCAAAAATGAATCTGAGTAAATGTTAGCTGCATCAGTTGAAACTTCCCGATCTCCTAATGATCACTAATATGATTGAACATAGGGATAATCATTCTTATACATATTTTGCATCCACAAAATAAGTGTATGAATGGGCTCCATTTCCAGGCAACAAAATTAATTCTTCTTACATATTAATAATATTATGGCATGAAACTGGTTCCTAATGAATTATTAGGTATATTTAATAGAGTCACTACCACTTTGGCAGACTTTTAGGATGCACACATGTAAATGATTCACATAGTGAGGTTCTTTAATTCCTGAATTTTCACTTCACTTACTGTCATCTCATTTTTTAGTTTCACTTACAACATTGCATCAGCCTAAACCGTAACACTGGTAAATAGTGAAGCAAAATAATAAGTTAATATTTCGCCATTTTCTATCACTGCCTCAGATCTTATTCTTTTTGTTCCTCTATAGCCTGTCCTAATCCTGCCTCTCTTTTTTATTTTATGAGGCCACAGAGAATTTCAATCTCTCTTCTTTGACTGCATGCTTAGCCCCTGTTCTACTCACTTTACACTTATGACTGTGTAGCTAAGACTGCTCCAATACCATATTTAAATTTGCTGGTAAGATCATTGTCAATGTGACAGTCAAAGGTGGTGCTGAATCAGCATATAGGAGGGAGATTGGAATCTGGCTGAATGGTGCCTAAACAACAACCTTTCACTCAATGTCAGCAAGACTAAGGAACTAATTATTGACTTCAGGAGGAGGAAATCGGAGGTCCATCAGCCAGTACTTATCAAGGGATCAAAGGTGGAGAGAGTCAGCAACTTTAAATTCCTCGGTGTTATCATTCAGAGGACCTAAGTGCATGCACAAAGAAAACATGGCAGCATATCTACTTCTTTAGAAGTTTGCAAAGATTCATCATGACATCTAATACTTCGACAAACTGTGGTGGAGTGTATACTGACCGGCTGCATCACAGCTGGATATGGAAACACCAATACCCTTGAATGGAAAATTCTACAAAAAGTTGCAGATACAGCCCAGTGGGTAAACTCCTCTCCCCAGTGAGCACATCTACACAAAGTGCTGTTGCAGGCAAGCAGCATCCATTATCAGGGAGAACCACCATCCAGGTCATAAAAAACATGAAATGCTGGCAGAACTCAGCAGGTCAGACAGTGTCTATGGGAGGAGGTAATGACAACATTTCGGGCTGAACCCAAAACGTTGTCATTACCTCCTCCCATAGATGTTGTCTGGCCTGCTGAGTTCTGCCAGCAATTTGTGTTTTTTATTTATTTCCAGCATCTGCAGATTCACTCGTGTTACCATCCAGGTCATGCTCTGTTCTTGCTGCTGCCATCAGGAAGAAGGTACAGGAGCCTGAAGACTCACATTACCAGGTCCAGGAACAGTTACTACCCCTCAACCATCAGGCCCTTGAACCAGTTGGGATATCTTCATTCAACTTGACTTGCTCCATCACTGAACTGTTCCCACAACCTATGGACCCATTTTCAAGGATGCTTCATCTCATGTTCTCAATATTTATTGCAGATTTATTATTATTGCTACTTTTACTCTTCTGTATTTGCACAATTTGTTGTCTTTTGCACATTGTTTGTCCGCTCTATTCGGTGAGGTTCCATTGTAGTTCTTGGATTTACTCAATGTCCACAAGAAATAAAATCTCAGGGATGTATATGGTGGCATATATGTATTTTGATAATAAATTTGTGACTTGAACTTTGAATTTTGAATTTCACAGTTCATTGTTGACTTCCCAATTTTTCTTGGGACTTTGCTATTCAGGATTTTCCACCATGTTCTTCCCTACACCCGATATGCTTACTGAGCATAATATTTCATAGGCTCAGCTTCCCCATTTGCTCTCATCCATTAAAAGTGCTCTTTTAGCAAAATATCTGTCTCCAGGGCTCTCCTGTAATCTACTTTAAATGTTACCACCATTATACTGGTATAATCCATCATTAAGGACAGCCACCACCTAAGTCATATCCTATACGAACATAACACTTCGGAGCAGAATTAAGTTATGTGGCCAATCGAGTCTGCTCTACCATTCAAACATGGCAGATTTATTAACCTTCTCCTGCCTTCTCTGTGCAATCTTTGATGCCCTTACTAATCAAAAACCTATCAACCTCAGCTTTAAATATACCCAATGAATTGGCCCCCACAGCCATCAGACATGAATTCCACAATTCACCACTCTCTGGCTAAGTTAATTGCTCATCATCGCTGTTCTGAAGGGATGTCCTTGTATTCTGAAGCTGTGCCCCCTGGACTCCCCAACTATTGGAAACATCCTCTGCATATCCACTCCATCTAGGCTTTTCAATACTTGGTAAGTTTCATTGAGATTTCCACTTCATTCTTCTAAACTTCAGTGAGTACAGGCCCAGAGCCATCAAGTGCTCCTCATATGCTAACCTGTTCATTTCTGGGATCATTCTTTGTAAACCTCCTCTGGACCTTCTGCAATTCCAGCATATCCTGTGTTGGATGTGAAGCTCAAATGTGATCTGACCAATGCATTATAAAGCCTCAGCATTACATTCTTGCTTTTATACTGCCATCTTCTTGAAGTGAATGCTAACACTGTATTTGTGTTCCTCACCACCAACTCAACCTGCAAGTTAACCATTAGGGAACTCTGCACAAAGACTCCCAAGTCCCATTGCAGCTGATTTCTGAATTCTTCTCTTGGTTTATAGAATAGTCTACATCCTTACTCCTTCCACCAAAGTGCATGACCATACACTTCCCAACACTATATTCTTTCTGGGAATTTTTTGCCTATTCTCCTAATCTGTCCAAGTCCTTCTGCAGACTCAGTGTTTTCTTCATACTATCTGCCCCTCCACCTATTTTTGTATTGTCTGCAAACTTGACCAGAAAGCTATCAATTCCATCATCCTGATCATTGCTGTATAACTCAAAAAGAAGCAGATCAATACCGACCCTTGCAGAACATCACTAGTGACTAATCCTCTTCTTATTTCTACCATCAACGAGGAGTTACAGGAGCCTGAAGACACATGCTCAATATTTTAGAAACAGCTTCTTTCCCTCAGCTCTTAGATTTCTGAACTAGCCATGCACATTACCTCATTTGTACTATTTATTACTTCTGTAACATGTAGTATTTTTTATGTGTCACACCATGCTGCTGGTACAACACTTAAGGTATGATGGTGATAATAAACCTGATTTGCTTCTATTATGTTAGGACATTAATCCCTGGAACATAGAGGTGATATCAAACAGGTGTATAAGATCCTGAGGGGCACAGAAGGTTGATAGTACACCGTCCCTTTTCCCAGGCTGGGGGTGCAAAAAAACAGAAGGTCATAGGTTTAAGATGAGAGGAGAGAAATTTAAAAAGGATGCCAAAAGCAGCTTCTTCACACAAAGGGTTTGCATATTTGGAATGAGCTGCCAGAAATCGTGGTTGAGGTGGAACCATTAACAACATTTAAAAGCCATCTAGTTCAGTGCATGAGTTGAAGAGGTTTAGAGGGCTGCGTGCCAAACACAGGTAGATGGGACTAGCTCTCTGGGCAACACACTGAGCATGTTCAAGTTGTGTCGAAGTGCCTGTTTCCATGCTCTCTGACTCCAATCAACATTGTCGCAACACACTCCATTTTGCTTTCCCAGTTCCTTGAATCCACTGTCCTCCAACCTTTTACACTGGTTTCTGTCAAGCTTATCATTTAAAATGTCATTCTCTCTCACACTACTATGTGTAAAATAAATAACCTGGATTTCAGTGTGATGTGGGGTGCACGTTCTGGATTACAAACTTGTCATTAATTTGAGTAACTGAGAGTTGAGAACACACTCGAATCTTTTTCCTTAGGTCACCATAATCTCAACGCGAACCCTTACCTGCTCAATTGCAAGGACTGGATTAATCAACGATATCTTCTCTGTTTTTGGTATGGGGAACCCTTTCTTCAATTTTGCTTTAAAAACATATAGAAAAAATTTCAAATTAGTCATAAGATGAAATACTATTTTATATAGCCAGATCTTGGTACATATGCTTTACAGAAAATTTACCCATTAGTTTCTGGGGGGAAAAGTTTGTTAGCAGCAACGTAGATACAATTAAATATATCTGAAGTAAACAATGTTAAGGTGCATGGCATCTCTCTGGTTCCTATTTCGCTCTTTAAATGTTGTAGTGGATTTATATTCGACAATGTTATGTTGTTACAAGAATGACTTGAAAGTACAAGCTGACAGCAGGAAATACAAAATAACTTTACCAAATGAAATGTATGCTCCAAGTGGTGGTGAGACTGATGCACAGAAAGCCAACTCTATGAGACTCGTACTCTACTGGTGGCCACTTTATTATGTACACATGTACACCTGCTCGTTATTGCAAATATCTAGTCAGCCATTTATGAGACCGTAACTCATGAAAGTATGCAGACATGATCAAAAGGTTCAGTTGTTGTTCAGGCCAGACATCAGGACGTGGAAGAAATACGATCTAAGTGACTTTGACCATGGAATGGCTGCTGGTGCTGGACAGGATGATTTGAGTATTTCAGAAACATTTGATCTCCTTGGACGTTCATGCACAACAGTCTCTAGAGAACAGTGTGACAAACAAAAACAAAACCCAGTGAGTGGCATTTCACTGGGTGAAAACACCTTGTTAGTGAGGGAGATCAGAGGAGAATGGCTAGAGTGATTCAAACTCACAGGAAGGTGACAGAAACTTAAACAACAAATTACAAGTGTAGTGTGCAGCAGAGCACATCTGAACACACAACACATCGAACCTTGAAGTGGATGGGCTACAGACCACACACATACACTCAGTGGCTACTTTATTAGGTGCAAGAGGTATCTAATAAAGGGGCCATGAGTGTATGTTATTATCTGCATTGTTCAGAAAGGAGTAGATGGTGCATGAACCAGTTAGGAAAACCTGGATCACTCTGAAGTTGTTGATAATATTGCTGCATTGTCAAGAGTGAGTTGGGTCAGAATCTATTGTCAGCCTCTACTAATCTGCTGAAACCAGTATCAGCAACAACACCAACAACAAAAGCAACTCCACATGGACCATCACGTTACTAGCGCAGAGCACACCAGGTCATTGCAGAGAGGGATTAAAGCTTCAAGTTGACAGGAAATTCCTCACCATCAGAGTCATGATTGATGACTCAAGATGCAAGGTAAGGGAAGGGAAGAGTTTAAGTTTTAATTTAGTTGAAACTTCAGGAAAATAAGCTAAATTTTTCCTGAGAAAATGGGATCTGTATTGTTATAAACACAGGTAAACTATCAGTCAGTGGGGCAACATATTCTGTGTTGTAAACAACCATACAATTCTTGACAGGACTTTGCCTGTAGTCTGACAGTAAACATAACATGGCCACAGATTTAAGACTTAAAGTGTAATTAAGAACTAGAGCCCTGTAAAGAAAAGAATAAAAGTCCAGGAAATTGCATAATGCATGAGAATACAATAATCCGTCACCTATCTTGTCATTTCTTCAGATACATAAAGTGTAAAAGAGAGGTGAAAGTGGATATCAGACCACTGCAAAATGACGCTGGAGGGAAAGTAATGGGGGACAAAGAAATAGTGGATGAACTGAATAAGTATTTTGCATCAGTCTTCACTGTGGAAGACACTAGCAGTGTGCCGGAAGTTCCTGCTGTCAAGGATCATGAAGTCTGTGAAGTTACAATTACTAGGGAAAAGGTTCATGGGAAACTGAAGGGTCTGAAGGTAGATAAGTCACCTGGACCAGATGGTGTACACCACAGGATTCTGAAAGAGGAGGCTGAAGAGATTGTGGAGGCATTAGAAATGATGACTCTGATTTTACACCAAATAAATTGGATGCTTGATTTAAGGACTGAAAAGCTAAAAGAATAACAGTTCTTTACAACATAATGAAAGAAGGAACACTGTTCAGTTTTGAAATGCTTAAAGAGAAACACTTATTAGAAAAATAAGATCTTTATCAGTATTTACAGATGTGACAGTATGTTAATAAGATGCTTAAAAATGTAACCACGACAAATACATGCTTGATAGACCTCTTTAGAAATGCATATAATTCAGATAATGGTAGTAGAATCATTTCAAGCATGTATAAGGGGTTGTCAAATCTTAAAGCACATTCGACTTCATACATTAAAACAAAATGGGAGAAGGAAGGAGGGATAATTATATCCGAGGAAGAATGGACAACAATATGGAGATATCAATGGAAGTGTACCAATTCACAGAAATGGAGGGAGTTTGGATGGAAAAACTTGATAAGATATTTTATTACACCCTCTCAGAAATCCCATTATGATAGTAACCTCCCTGTTTGCTGGAGAAATTGTGGAAATGAAAATGCAAATCATTATCATATTTTTTGGGATTGCCCTGTTATCAAAAACTATTGGAGGGGGATACACAATGCCCTACAAGACATCTTTAAATGTGAAATACCCTTGGAGAGTAAGACCATATATTTTGGATATATACCTCAAGAATGGTTGAAAAGAGATAAATATTTAATGAATATACTGTTGGTGGCTGGTAAAAAGACTCTTGCTAGGAAATGGTTATCACCGGAGAGCCCAACTTCAAATACATAGATGGAAATTACAATGGACATTTACAAAATGGAGAAGATAACAGCATCTGTTAATTATAAGCTGGAACAATTTGATTCATACCGGGAAAAATGGTTTAACTACATAATGCCTCATAGGCCTGATTTTATTCTCACAAATCAATGAATCTGTTGTAAAAAAAAGATCACTCCCTACTTGTACATAGTTCTTTCCTTTTGCTTGTTTTTTCTTTCCACTCTTTTCTATAAGTGTATACCCCAGATAAATACTTTGTGGAGAGTTGTGATATATATGATTATATGATATATATGTACAATGTCTGAAATACATCTTATGGAAATATTTGTTTGATGAACTTCAATAAAAAAATAAATTACAAAAAAAAAGATCTTTCAAGAATCACTAAATTCGAGAATGGTTCTGGAGGAATGGATCAGGATAATCTCCTCTTCAAGAAAGGAGACAGGTAGAAGAAAGGAGATTATAGGCCCTTTAGTCTGACTTCAATGATTGGGAGGGTGTTGGATTTGATTATTAAGGATGTGGTTTCAGAGTACTTGCACATGATAAAATAGGTCATAATCAGCATGGTTTGCCTGATAAATTTGATGGAATTCTTTGAAGAAATAACAAGCAGGATAGACAAAAGAGATGTTGTGTACTTGGATTTTCAGAAGGCCTTTGCCAAGGTGCCAAACACAAAGCTGCTTAACAAGTTAAAAGCCCATGGAATTACAGGAAATATTCTGGCATGGATAAAGCAGAGACTGATTGACAGGAAGCAAAGAGTGGGAATAAAGGAAACCTTTTCTGTCGGTGACAGGCAGTGCTCTACAGGGGACTGTGTTGAGCCGATTCTTTTTACATTATATGTCAATGATTTGGATGACAGAATTGATGGCTTTGTTGGAATGTTTGCAGACAATATGAAGCTAAGTGGAGGGGCAGGTAGTTTTGAGGAAGTATAGAGGCTACAGAACGACTTAGAAGATTAGGAAAATGGGCATAAATTGGCAGATGAATACAGTGTCGGGAAGCATATGGTGATACAGTATGGTGGAAGAAATGAATGGGTTGACAATTTTCTAAGTAGAGAGAAAATACAAAAAACTGAGGCTCAGAGGAACTTGGGAGTTCTTGTCTAGGATTCACTGAAGGTTAATTTGCAGGTTGAGTCTGTGGTGAGGAAAGCAAATGTGAAGTTAGCATTCATTTCAAGAGGACGACAGAATAAAAGCAAGAATGTAATATTGAGACCTTATATAGCACAGGCGAGGCATCAGTTGAAGTATTGTGAGCATTTGTGAGCCCCTTATCTTAGAAAGGATGTGCTGAAACTGGAGAGGGTTCAAAGGAGCTTCACAAAAAATTATTCCAGGATTGAATGGCGTCATATGAAGAGTGTTTGATAGCTCTGGGCCTGTATTCACTGGAATTCAGAAGAATGAGGGGTGATCTCATTGAAACCTATGAAGTGGTGAAAGGCCTTGATAGAGCGGATGTCTCCTATGGTGGGAGAGTCTAAGATCAGAGGATACACCTCAGAACAGAGGGGTGTACTTTTAGAACGGAGATGAGGAGGATTTTCTTTAGCCAGCGAGTGGTAAATCTGTGGAATTCGCAGCCACCGGCAGTTGTGGAGGCCAAGTCTGTATGTACATTTATATACATAAATAAATGCACAGGATTGCAAGAAGCAGCAGAGGGTAGTAGACTCAGGCAGCTCCATCACAGCCAGAACCCTCTCCACCAGCAAGGTTTACTTAAGGTAGAGGTCGATGTATTTTTGATTGATCAGGGCATGAAGGGATACGGGGAGAAGGCAGGAGACTGGGGCCAAGAGGAAAATTGGATCAGGCATGATGAAATGGTGGAGCAGACTCGATGGGCCAAATAACCTAATTCTCAGAATCAGAAAAGAATCAGCCTTATGATCACTGGCATGTGACATGAAATTTGTGAACTTAGCAGCAGCAGTCAATGCAATACATAATATAGAAAAAAAACAAAATAAAATAATAATAATAAAAATAATAAAAGTAAATAAATTACAGTATACGTATATTGAATAGATTAAAAATAGTGCAAAAACAGAAATATTATATATTAAAAAAAGTGAGGTAGTGTCCAAGGGTTTAATGTCCATCAGATGGCAGAGGGGAAGAAGCTGTTCCTGAATCACTGAGTGTGTGTTTTCAGGCTTCTGTACCTCCTACCTGATGGTAACAGTGAGAAAAGGGCATGCCCTGGGTGCTGGAGGTCCTTAATAATGGACACTGCCTTTCCGAGGCACTGAAGATATTCTGGGTACTTTGTAGGTTAGTACCCAAGATGGAGCTGACTAAATTTACAAGCTTCTGCAGCATCTTTCAGTCCTGTGCAGTATCCCCTCCATACCAGTCAGTTATGCAGCCTGTCAGAATGCTCTCCACGGTATGGACTTTTTTGAGTGTATTTGTTGACATACCAAATCTTTTCAAACTCCTAATGAAGTATAGCCGCTGTCTTGCCTTCTTAATAAATGCTCCTATACCTTATGGTCTTATCATCAATAAGGACTGTCACCATCCAGGGCACACTCTCCTCTCATTACAACTGTCGGGGAGGAGGGACTGGAGCCTGAAGACTTGGACTGAATGACTGAGGACTGGCTTCTTCCCTTCTGAACAGTCCATGAACCCATGAACATTACCTCATTAATCTTTCCATCACACTGTTTATTTATTTTATAACTTATGTCTTTCCAGTGTACTGCTGTCACAAGCCCACACGTTTCAGAATATATATGACAATGATAATAAACCTAAATGTGATTCTGATGACACTGTGCTGTTTGAACTGATACCCTTCTCAAGGATTGGACCTCCCCAGCACGGAACATCTCAGGTTTCGGGACAGTGGTTGTCCCCCTGCCACCACAGGTAACTGCAGAATCCTTACCAGTGATGATAGCCTGCTATGGAATGTTCTCAGGTTGGCCAAAAGCGTAGCTTGTTTATCAGACTGACTAATGGGACAGAATCTTGTCACATAATCAAAATGTGCACACTACAAAGTTCCAGTCATACAATATACAGTGAAGCCAATTATCAGGATTTCATGAGTGAAAGTACTCCATTGCAACCAGCTAATGCTGGGGCCATCACAACGGTACAAATAAATTCTTAAGAGGAAGGTTAGCATCTCTCATACCATTTATCCTCGGAATCACAACCTTCTGTAAGCCCAGTTTCAGAGTTGCTTCAAATGTCTGTGTCTGGGAGCAAATTATAATGAAAATATGTTTAACAATTTTTGATGGTTAAGTTTTATATTTTCTATATATCTTGACTGAGCAACTTCTAAACATCTAGTAAATAAATAATAAAGTCACATTGGTTACTCACAACAGTGAAGGTACCTTTTAATATATTCAACATTTACATACTAGGGGGCAAAGCTCACAGCAATTAACTCCATTACTTTTTAAATGACCATGAACACTTACTGGAATGATTCCCACTTTAGTTTCTTCCAGCACTAGGTCCACACTAAGTTAAAAATTAGAAAGACCATTTTAAGAACTTAGTTTTAAATGGATAAGCCAAAAAGAGCACAAACTGTTACAGCAAAAGAACTCCTTTAGAAAATTATCATGTTACCCCAATAGTCTGCAGAAAAGAATGGTTATGCCTTGGTTTAAGTCAACAATATTCTGGGATATGACTGCGTTGTTTTTCTCATAGGGAGTAATATATTAATACCCTCTGACAGTTAAAATGGCAGCAGCCAAGAGACAAACGTTCTGATTCCCTACAATTCTTGAAGGGATAGGGGAGTTAGTTATGTAGATTAAGAGACTTGCCCATTCTTTAACTGGACAGTGCAGTGGGATTGGGAAGGGGATATGGGCACAGTGCAGGCTTTGTTGTTTTCTATAGCTTCAAAACCCAAAACAACATGTGTTAACAGAGCAGTTAGGGTAACCCTGCACATCAGCAAACTGTGCACCCAGAGGAGCATTCGGCTTTCAGAGCAACAGGCACAAGATGCTGGTGGGAATCAGCAGGTCAGGCAGCATCCATGGAGAGGAATGAACAGTCAACGTTTTCAGCCAAGACCCTTCATTGGAAAGAATCCAGGATAAGAAGGTGGTGGAGTACAAGCTGGCAGGTGTTAGGCAAAACCAGGTGAAGGTAGCTGCGTGGGGTGAGAGGAGATTAAGTGAGAAACAGGGAGGTGATAGGTGGAAGAGGTAAAGGGCTGAAGAAGGAATTTGATGGGAGAAGAGAGTAGAGCAGAGCATCTTGGAATTCCAAGATGGCACTGGTGACACACAACGGCATTTTGTGGATTGCAGACAAAACTTCCAGATATCCCTCTTCTGATCTATTATCGCTACAACCCACAGCCTGTATTTTCCCTTTAAGTAACGTACTTTTAGACTGGTTTAACAAACTAACAATTTTATGATCTTAAAAGTCTTAAGAATGTAGTATGGCCCCTTTAAGCAGATGAGGGCACATCGCCACAGCTGGAGGAGAGGACTCTAAGCCAGACTGAAACATCAGGGTATGAAATTTCCTCTCGGCAGTATCATGTTAGCAAATGTATATTCTTGGAGAACAAGACTGAGGAACTATGGGCAAGATTGCTGTATCAGAGGGAAATGAGGGATTACTGTGTTCTGTGTTTCATGGAAACATGGCTAACCTCCAACATGACAGGTATAAGACCTAAGGGCTTCTTGATATACCATGAGATATAAGAGCAGAATTATGCCAGTTGGCCCATCGAGTCTGCTCCGCCATTTCAGCATGACTGATCCATTTCTCTCTCAGCCCCAATCTCATGCTTTCTCCCCATATCCCTTCATGCCCCGAATAATCAAGAATTTATCAACCTCTGCCTTAAATATACCCAGTGGGTTGGCTTCCACAGCAGCATGTGGTGATGAATTCCACAGATTCACCACGAACTGGCTAAAGAAATTCCATCTCATTTCTGTTATAAATGGACGACCTTCTATTCTGTGGCTTTGTCCTCTGGTCTTTGTCTCCCCCAACATAGGAAACATCTTCTCCACATCCACTCTATCAAGGCCTTTTAATATTCGACGGTTTCCAATGAGTTCTCCTGTCATTCTTTACAGGGCTAGAGCATTCAAACATTCTTCATATGACAAACCTTTCAATCCCGGAATCATTCTTGTGAACCTCCTTTAAACCATCTCCAATATCGGCACATCCTTTCTTAGATAAGGGGCTCATAATACTCCAAGTGAGACCTCACCAGAGTCTTATAAAGGCACAACATTACATCCTTGATTTTATATTCTAGTCATCTCAAAATGAATGCCAACATTGCATTTGTCTTCCTCACCAATGACTCAACCTTCAAAGAACCCTGCACAAGGACCCCCAAGTCCCCCTCCACATCAGATTTCTCTCCATTTAGGAAATAGTTTACATTTTTATTTCTTCTACCAAAGTGCATGACCATATACTTCCCGACACTGTATTCCATCTGCCACTTCTTTGCATATTCTCCTAATCTAAGTCCTTCTGCCTTCTCAAAACTACCTTCCCCTCCACCTATTTTAGTATCATCCACAAACTTGGCCACAAAGCCATCAATTCCATCATTCAAATCATTGACATATAGTGTAAAAAGAAGCATTCCCAATACAGAACCCTGTGGAACACCACTAGTCACCAGCAGTCAAGTAGAAAATATTCCCTTTATTCCGACTCTTTGCCTCCTGCCAATCAGCCAATGCTCTATCTATGCTAGTGTATTTTCTGCAATACCATACAGTCTTAACTTATTAAGCCATCTCATGCTTATTTTCTTGTTAAATGCCTTCTGAAAATCGAAGCCCACAGCATCCATTGGTTCTCCTTTGTCTTTTTGGCTTGATACATCTTCAAAGAATGCCAAAAGATTTGTCAGATAAGATTTTCCCTGAAGGAAACCATACTGACTTTGGCTTCTTTATCATGTGCCTCCAGGTACTCTGAAACAACATCCTTAACATCTTCCCAACCACTGAGGTCAGACTAATGGGCCTATAATTTTACTTCTTTTGCCTCTCTCACTTCTTGAAGAGTGGACTGACATCTGCAATTTTCCAGTCCTCAGCAACCACTCCAAAATCAATTGGCTCTTGAAAGATCATTACTAAATGCCTCTAGAGTCTCTTCAGCCACCTCTTACAGAATTCTGGAGAGTAGACCATCCAGTCCAGGTGATTTATCTACCTTCAGCCCTTTCAGTTTCCCAGGCACCTTTTCCTTAGTAATGGTAACTTCACACATTTCTTGCGTATTGCTAGTGTCTTCCACAGTCCAGACTGATGCAAAATACTTATTCAGTTCATCTGCCATTTCTTTGTCCCCTATTACTATCTCCCCAGCATCATTTTCCAATGGTCCAATAACTATTCTCACCTCTCTTTTACACTTTATATATCTGAAGAAACTTTTTGCATCCACTTTAATATTGTTGGCTAGCTTACCTTCGTATTCCATCTTTTCCTTACTTGTGACCTTTTTATTTATCTACTGTTGGTTTTTAAAAGCTTCCCAATCCTCTAACCCCACTAATTTTTACTCTATTATATGCCCTCTTTTTGCCTTTTATGTTGGCTTTGACTGCTCTTGCTAGCCACGGTTATGTCATCCTTCCTTTAGAATACTTCTTTTTCTTTGTGTTGTATCTATCCTGTGCTTTCCCAAATTGCTCCTAGAAATTCCAGCCATTGCTGCTCTGGTATCATCCCTGCTAGTGTTCCCTTCCAATCAAATTTGGTCAGTGCCTCTCTCATGCCTCTGTAATTCCTTTAACTCCACTGTAATACTGATAAATCTGACCTTAGCTACTCCTTCTCAAATTGCAGGGTGAATTCTTTCATATTATGATCACTAATGCCTAAGGGTTCCCTTACCATAAGCTCTCTAATTAATTCTGGTTCATTGCACAACACCCTACCCAGAACAGCTGATTCCCTAGTGGGCTCAACCATGTGCTGCTCTAAAAACCCATCTCATGGGTATTCTACAAATTCTTCCTCTTGGGATCCAGCACCAACCTGATTTTCTCAATCTACCTGCATATCAAAATTCCCCATGACTATTGTAAAATTGCCTTTTTAATATGCATTTTCTATTTCCCATTGTAATTTGTAGAGCACAAATTTACTGCTCTTCAGGGTCTTTTTACCCTTGCAGTTCCTTAGTGCTACCTATGATTCTACATCTTCCAATTTTATCTCACCTACTTCTAATATTTTGATTGCATTTTTTGCCTACAGAGCTACCCCACCCCTTTGAATTACCTGCCTGTCCTTTCAATACAATGTGTATCCTTGGACATTAAACTCCCAGCTATAATCCTCTTCCAGCCACGATTCAGTGATGCCCACAACGTCATACATACTAATCCGACACTGTGTTACATGCTCATCTACCTTATTCTGTATACTGAGTGCATTCACATTTATTCATCACCCTTGCATTCATCACCCCTTTTGCTTTTGTCCCCCTTTTACATTGCAACTCATCCCTTTCAGTGCAATTTTGTCCTATCATCAGCCTCTTATTGCTAGCCATCTCATGACACACTGCCCCTGTTTATAAATGAACTACCCCCTCCTCAGTCCATCAGCAGATGGACTAGACTACTGGGTCAAAGAGGGAAAAGGGTGGGGATCTGTGTTGGATGGTTAACTTTTCATGGTGCTCTGATGTAGCAGTCTTGTTGGACTCTTGTTTCCCTGACCTGGAGCATCTAATGATTAAGTGCCGACTGTTTACTTTCCAAGAGAGTTCTTCATAATCCTGACTGCAGTTTACATAATGCCAAAGCCAATGTTAAGCAGGCACCTGAGCTATTGAGTGTAGTGATAAGCAAAAGAGAAACATCCTACCCTGAAGCCTTTCAAATCATCATCAGGAACTTCAATCAGTCCAATTATCATCAACATTTCACTTCCAGTACCACTAGTCCAACACACTCAGCCACTGCTGTACTACCATTAAGAATGCCTACTATTGTGCTTTGGGAAATCCTGACCACTTGGCTGAGTGGTGCCATGACAACTTCTCACTCAATGTCAGCAAGACCAAGGTGCTGGCTATTGACTACAGGAGGAAGAAACCAGAGGTCCATGAGCCAGTCTTCATTGGGGGATCAGAGTGGGAGTGGGTCAGCAACTTTAAAGTCTTCTGCATTATCATTTCAGAGGATCCAGAAACATAGAAAACCTACAGCACAGGCTCTTCAGCCCACAAAACTGTACCAAACATGCCCTTACCTTAGAAATTACCTAGGGTTACCCATAGCCCTTTATTTTTCTAAGCTCCATGTGCCTATCCAGGAGCCTCTTAAAACACCACCGTTAGCCTCCACCACCTTCACTGGCAGCCCACTCCACAATCCCACCACACTCTGCATAAAAAACTTACCCCTGACATCTCCTCTGTGCCTACTTCCAAGCACCTTAAAACTGTGCCCTCATGTTAGCTATTTCAGCTCTGGGGAAAAGCCTCTGACTATCCAGAGAACCTCTGCCTCTCATCATCTTGTATACCTCTATCAGGTTACCTCATATCCTCCATCACTCCAAGGAGAAAAGGCTGAGTTCACTCAACCTATTCTCATAAAGCATACTCCCCAAACCAGGCAACATCCTTGTAAATCTCCTCTGCACCCTTTCTATGTTTTCCACATCCTTCCTTCAGTGAGGCGACCAGAACTGAGCACAGTACCTCTCAGCTCTTAAACTCAGTCCCACGACTGATGAAGGCCAATGCATCGTGCGCCTTCTTAACCACCAAGTCAACCAGCGCAGCAGCTTTGATTGTCCTATGGGCTTGGACCTCAAGATCCCTCTGATCCTCCACACTGCCAAGAGTCTTACCATTAATGCTATATTCTGCCATCATATTTGACCTACCAAAATTAACCACCTCACACTTAACTGGGTTGAACTCCATCTGTCACTTCTCAGCCCAGTTTGCATCCCTTCACTTCTTCATCCAGGTCATTTATAAAAATCACGAAGAGAAGGGGTCCCAGAACAAATCCCTGAGGCACACCACTGGTCACTGACCTCCATGCAGAATATGACCCATCTACAATTACTCTTTGCCTTCAGTGAGCAAGCCAGTTCTGGATCTACAAAGCAATGTCCGGTTGGATCCACAAATGCCTCCTTACTTTCTCAATGAGCCTTGCTTGGGGTACCTTATCAAATGCATTGCTGAAATCCATATACACTGCATCTACTGCTCTACCTTCATCAATGTGTTCAGTCACATCCTCAAAAAATTAAATTAGGCTCGTAAAGCATGACCTGCCCTTGACAAAGCTATGCTGACTATCCCTAATCATATTATACCTCTCCAAATGTTCATAAATCCTACCTCTCAGGATCTTTTCTGTCATCTTACCAACCAATGAAGTAAGACTCACTGGTCTATAATTTCATGAACTATCTCTACTCCCTTTATTGAATAAGGGAACAACATCATCAACCCTTCAATCCTCCTGAAATTTTCCCGTCCACATTGATGATGCAAAGATCACCGCCAAAGTTTCAGAAATCTTCTCCCTCTCCTCCCACAGTAGCCTGAGATATATCTCATCTGGTTCTGGCGATTTATCCAACTTGATGCTTTCCAAAAGCTCCAGCATATCCTATTCCTTCACATCTACATGCTCAAGCTTTTCAGTCCGCTGTAAGTCATCTCTACAATTGCCAAGATCCTTTTCCTAGTGAATACTGAAGCAAAATACCCACTAAGTACCTCTGCAATCTCCTCCGGTTCCATACACACTTTTCTACTGTTACACTTGATTGGTCTTATTCTCTCAAATCTTATCCTCTTGTTCTTCAAAACTTGTAGAATGCCTTGGGGTTTTCCTTCATCCTGAATGTCATGCCAATACCCTCTGAACATTTGCTACATTTCTTCCATGCATTTCCCTGAGAACATCTGTTTCCAATTTATGCTTCCAAGTTCTTGCCTCATATTTCCCTTACTCCAATTAAATGTTTTCCCAACCCCCTCCAATGCTATAGTAAAGGAGATGGAATTGTGATCACTATCTCCAAAATGCTCTCCCACTGAGAGATCTGATACCTGACCAGGTTAATTTCCCAACACCAGATCAAGTACAGCCTCCGTCCTGGGTCTAGCACATAGGTGCTATTACAAATAAAGCAAGGCATCGCGTCAACTTTCTTCTAAGTTTATGAAGACCCAACATGCCATCTAAAGCTTTGACGAACTGGTTGCATCATGGCTGGGTATGGAAACTCCAACACCCTTGAACATAAAAGCATATGAAAGTAGTGGATACAGACCAGTCCATCAAGGGTAAAGACCTCCCCACCACTGAGCTAATTTACAAGGTGTAGTGTCTCAGGAAATCAGCATCCATTATCAAGGGCCGCCATCATCCGGGCCATGGTCTCTCTCACTGCTGCCAACAGGAAGGAGGTACAGGAACCTCAGGACCCACACTACTAGGTTCAAGAACAGTTAATACCCTTCAACCATCAACTCTTAAACCAGAAGGGATATCTTCACTCAACTTTACTCATCACAATACTGAACTGTCCGCTCAACCTGTGGACTTACTTTCATGAATCTTCATCTCATGTTCTTCATATTTGTTGCTTACTTATTATTATTATTTCTTTTGTATTTGCAAGTTTGTTGTCTTTCACACATGGGATGTTTGTTCATCTTATTGTGTACAATTTTTCATTGATTCTATGGTTACTCTTTGGATCTACTGTGAAAGCTCACAAGAAGATGAATCTCAGGTGTGGATATGGTGATATATATCTGTAGTTTGATAATAAATTGGCTTTGAACTTTGAACTTTGGACCATCGGAGAAAGGAAAGGAGGAGGGGAACAAGAGGGAGGTGTTGGGCAGGTGAAGAGAAGAGAAGGGGTATGAGATGAGTAAGATTGGGAAAATGGAAAGAAGACAGAAGAGGGAGGGAGAGAAGTCAATGTTGGAAGCTACCCAGACTGAATATGGAGTCCCAGGTCTCAGGTCAGTGGTGTGGTCCTAGTGCAAGGTGTGAGTCATCTTGGAGACCTCCAGTCACCCTGATTACTATGTCTGCAAGAAGTGCATCAGGGTGCAACCTCTTACAGAACTATTAGGGAGGTGGAGCTCCAGCTGGATGAACTTCAGCTCATTTGGAGAACGAGGAGATGATAGATTAGAGCTACAGGGAGATCATCACATCCAACTTGTTTGAGGTAGGTAGCTGGGTGACGGTCAGCAGAGGAAAAGGGAATAGTAATCAGTGCAGAGAAACCCTGTGGCTGTTCCCCTCAGTAATAGGTACACCACTTTGGATACTGTTTGGAGGTGAAGAAAATTTGCAAAGAGCTATCTTAAAGTTGTTTGACATATCTTTGCATTATTTTCTGCCCTGTGTTTGGAGTATTTCTCCTGGTCTAACACAATGAAGCTAGGCAGTGCTTACAAATAAAGAAACAATTTTTTTCTACTTTATTTCTTACCTGCTCAGAGACACTGAACCATGCACTCTTCCCTGTGAAATATACACTTTCCCACACACACTGGCCGTCTGTGGTGAATACAAATGTTATTAAGTTAAGCATAAAAGAAAATGAAAATTTCATTGCTTTTTTCTTTTTGTAATATATAAAGATATTTTTACTACTGGATTTAGGCTGGCATTATTTTGACCCACAGGATGGAAGGAAGGTGTTCTGCAATTTTAAAAATATGAAAAAAACCATTTACAGTGTTGCATCAATAACTGAAGAAAATCAACTGGCAACAAACCTGCAAGGATTCAGTGAGCTCTTTAAATAGCATGGCAGGGTGTCTTTCTTGCTTTACTGTTGAACTTGCATTTGGCCAAAGATAGGAAAGGTTATTAGCTGAAACACTGGGTTTCCATCTCTCAGAGGTAGTGAGAAATCTGTGGATCTGCTCTGCAGTGAATGGAATTGAATGTAGCGATAACTCCAACTGATGGGAAATAATGCTGCCAAGTTTTTTCCAAATTATCTATGACTTTGAAATTTGTGGTTACTTTCTGTGCACTAATTAGGTGCTATACTTCCTATATTATTTTTTGTGTGTGATTTGAAATGCAGCACAGTAACAAGGCCCTTCTAACCCATGAGCCCGTGCCTTCCAATTACTCACATGTGACCAATTAACTTACTAACTTGTACATCTTTGGAATGTGAGAGGAAACCGGAGCATACAGGGAGAATGTACAAGCCCCTTCTAGAGAGTGGTGGAAATTGTACTCATTCACTGTAATAGTGTTACGCTAACCACTACACAACTGTGTGTCCCCTAATAAAATTAATCATAGACCAAGTCAATATTCTATTTCAAAAAATGCTTCAACAGTGATCACATTGTGATAGTTTGCCATAAAATCTACTATATAACTGCATACACTATACAATCACTCTGCTTATCTGATTTCCTCCCCCTTTAACAGAAAGATCTAATAAGAAAGGCACTTACAACACCCAACAGGAATAGTTCTGCTAAGGAGTTGTTTGGGAGGATTACAAATACTTCAGCTGTAGTAAAGATATTGGAAGTGAATTTTCCTGGAACAAACTTCACAACTGGTTGTTTTGAGGCACCCATCACAATCTTCATCAGTAGGTTGGGGTACTTCTTTGCAACCTGCCAAAAATCAAGGACACACTAGAATAAACTAACAACAGACATTGTCAAGTTTATTATTAAATCTAATCACGCATTATCCTCAAAGAAAGACTCAAAACATGAAACAGTTCACTTCCCTTTTGAACCTTTTAAAGATCCCTTCAGCTTCTGTATTTTCCATACTTACTATTAATTATTGTATATTTATGAATCTAAAACTTTTTACAACAATCTTAAAGTTCCAAGTTCAAAGTAAATTTACTAGCAAAGCACATATGTCACCATTTATAACCCTGCGTTAGTTTTCCTGCAGATATACTCAATAAATTTAATAACCATAATAGAATTGATGACAGACTGCACCAAAAGGGCAGACAACCAGTGTGCAAAAGATAACAAACTGAAAATGCAAAAAGAAAGAATAAAAATAATAATATTAAATAAATAAACAATAAATATCAAGAACACGAGATAAAAAGAGTCCTTGAAGGTGTGTCCATAGGAAACAGTTCAGTGATGGGGCAAGTGAAGTTGAGTGAAATTATCACCTCTGGCTCAAGAGCCTGATGATTGAGGAGTAATAACTGTTTCTGAACTGTTGTAATTGGAATTAAAGCATCATTAGTCATAGAGTCATAGAACACTACATCATAGAAACAGCCTCTTTGGCCCATCCCATTCATACCGGACTGTTTTTCTGCTTAGTCCCATTTACCCATGATAGCTGTCCATACCCTTCCCATCCATGTACCCATTCAAACTTCTCTTAAATATTCCAATCGAACCTACATCCACTTCCACTGGCAGCTCATTCCACACTCACAAGAAGAAGAAGTGAAGAAGTTAGCCCTCAGGTTCCCTTGGATATTTCACCTTTCATCTTTAACATATGACATCTAGTTCTAGTCTCACCCAACTTCAGTGGAAAGAAGAATGGGGTTTTAGTTAGATTGGAGGAAGTCCGTCCAATGAGCAGCTTCTCAAAACACGCTGTGAAAATTCAAACCTTGGCAGTCGTGGGATTCAAACCCACATTCTCTCAGAGACTGAAGCCCAAATCCAGTGCCTTAGACCACACAGCCACACCCCATTAAATGATCAGAACTATCAATTTACATTAGGGTAGAACTGATTTAACTTCGCCAACAAATGGAAACTATCAATAACACATGCACCTACAGTTATGCCAAAGAATTGACCACGGTTTTAATTAATTGGCTTCTTACATTGTGGCCAGGAGTAAATAGGCATCAGATGAGTGCCCTATTATAGCTCACCAAACTGAAATCTCCTGATATCAGACAGATCTGATTGCCATTGGACGGGACTCATAATTGGGAAGGAAGACAATCCTGGCACAGCAGAGACCAGGTGTCTGTAAATATTGTGGGTAGTGCATGAATCAGTTAGTCAAGGTTAAAAAGGATATCAGAGTCCAATGAAAACAGCCACGTTATAGACCTAATTACAGAACATTTCCTAAGCAACACAGATAAAATGCTGGAGGAATTCAGCAGGCCAGACATCTATGGAAAAGAGTGAACTGTCGATGTTTTGAGCCGAGATCCTTCATCGGGACTGGAAAGGAAGAGGGAAGGAGTCAGATTAAGAATGTGGGGGGGGGGGGGGTAAGTTGGAAGTACAATGTGGCAAATGATAGGTGAAACTGGGAGAGGGGAGATGAAGTAAAGAGCTGAGAAGTTAATTGTGAAAGCGATAAGGGTCTAAAGAAGGAGGAATCTGATAGGAGAGGACAGAAGACCATGGAAGAAAGGGAAGGGAGAGGAGTACCAGAGGGAGGTGATGGGGAGGTAAGGAGATAAGGTGTGAGGGAGAAGCAGGAATGGGGAGTGGCAAAGGAGAGCAATGGAGGCAATTACCGCAAGTTCGAAAAATCAATGATCATGCCATCAGTTTGGAGGCTACCCAGACAGAATCCAAGGTGTTGCACCCCCAACCTGAGTGCGGCCTCATTGGAGAGTCCTTGCCAAAGAAGTAGGTATGAAGTGGAATCATGGCAGGTGCAGGGGTCAAAGGTGAGGCCCTTACTGAGGGTAGAACGTTCTGCCTCAGAGAGGGAAAGGTCAGAGGGAATTGTTAAAACCCTGCATGTATGAGAGCTGGTGGGGGGAGGGTTAGTGGTGTCTGAGCAGAGAAGAGGGTTGGGGTGCTCAGGGGAGGTGGGGTGGGAGGAAGATGGAGCCTCCGAGAACCCAAGGGTTGACCGGGGGGGGGGGGGGTGCCTGAGGGACACAGGATTGCAGAGCGGTGCTGGGGAAGAGGATACTGGGGTTCCAGGGGGTGTGCATGAAGTCCCAGCCTGGAGGTGCTGTCAGTCATGGCCCAGGCTGGGAGTTGGAACTAGCAGTCATGCAATGAGCGGTTTGAAGAAGTCTGAGGTTGGGAGAGAAATGAGAGGCAAAACTGAAGGAACAAACTTAAGGCAGAAAGTGCCTACTTATATAAGCTGCTTGGATAATCTAATTTGTCTTCTATTGTTTAAGCGGGAGTCTTTCATTCAGAAAAATATGACATATGTTGATGTCTCTGAATCGATGCAAAATTAAATATTTCACATAATTGTTCACATAAGTAGATGTTTAATACCTTGGGTAACAGAATGCTGATGCTGGACGTGTTTAGGTGAAATGGCAAATCCTTTGGAATCTGAAACAAGATTGAAAAATGTTACACGCAGATGAAGAATAAAACATACTTTAAACATTCCTAAAGACATCCCTTTGCCATGATATTTAATCAGGTTTCAGACTTCACTTATTGCTTAAACTAATAGATTAAATATTTCCTTTAAGATAGAATGGTTTTGTGGAATCAAAGTAACTAAACTGTGTGGCATTAAGATGTAACAAACCCAATGAACTGGAGCAACTCAGCAGGTCAGGCAGCAGGTCAGCCCCTGAGGAGGGGCTAACACCCTTTATCAAGACTGCAAAAGGGGGAGTACAAGCTGGGAAGTGATAGGTGAAGTCAGGTGAGGGGGAAAGTAGGGGGGTGGGCTGAGGGAGATGAGGTGAGATGCTGGAAAGTGATAGGTGGAAGAGGTAAAGGGTTGAAGAAGAAATCAAACAGGAGTGGAGAGTAGACTGTGAGAGGAAGGGAAGGAGGAGGAGTGCCAGAGAGAGGTGATAGACAGGTGAGAAGAGAAGAGAAGGAGTAAGAGGGGAGTCAGAATGAGGAACAGTAAAAGACAGAATTGGATGAGGGATAAATCAAAAGTTAGAGAAATTGATCTTCATGCCATCAGGGTTGGAGGCTACCCAGATGGAATTTGAGGTGTTGCTTCTCCAACCTGAGAGTGGCCTCATCTTGGACATGTCAGAAAGGGAATGGGATATGAAATTGAGATAGTTGGCCATAGGACGATCCTGCCTTTTGTGGATGGAGTGAAGGTGCTTGGGAAATCCAGGTAATCCTGGCACTTTAGCTTGATGGTATATCATGTCAATAAACTAGACTATGAGTTTAGAAAGCGATCCAGAATGGGGAGGAAGGTGAAGGGGGGTGACGGATTTTTTCACCACGGATATGATGGGTCACACTTAGATTAATGGATTCTTGGGTCCTGGAAGAGGTATTTCCATAAATGATTCCTGCTTGCCTGTACTGATGCTCTTAACTAATCTTTTGAATAAATTAATTATAATCAATTTTACTGTTAGATTCCCATTACATATTCTTTTTATACTATTAGGCATTAATGCTAAGATGCAAAGCAATAGAGAATGAATAGAGAAGCTTTGAAATTAGTTGTAAGAAAGGCTGCTAACAAGTTGATTATTTAAAGAAATTAATTCAAGCAAAGCATATGACGAGGAGATAATGCAAAAAGAAAACAGCAGATGTTGAAAATCATAAATAGAAGCAGAGAACACTGAATTCAATGTCTGGCAGCATCTGTGGAGGAAGATTCCAAACTCCATTCCTATTCAGACACGTCATTCCATGGTCTCCCCTACTACCATGATGAGGCCACTCTCAGGTTAGAGGATCAACAGTTCATATTCTGACAAATAAATTCTTCTCGGACTTCCAGCCAGATACAGGTATCGATTATATCCGACATTTTGATGATGTTATATTATTTATATTATTTACTAAATAATATAAAAGCCCATGGTATTACTGGAAAAATACTAGAATGAATAGAAGATTGGTTGACTAGCAGAAGGCAAAGAGTGAGAATAAAGAGGGCCTTTTCTAGTTGGTTTTCAGTGACTTGAGGTTTTGTGCTGGGGTCAGTGTTGGAACCGCTTCTTTTCACATAATATATCAATGGTTTGATGACAGAATTGATGGTTTTTTAACCAAGTTTGTGGCCAATACCAGGATAGGTGGAGGGGCAGGTAATGTTGAGGAAGCACTTGGATAGATATGAAAAATGGGCAAAGATGTGGCGGATAGAATAGTCTATATTCTTACATTCTATTTTTATGTATACTCCTCGCCCTGACCTATGAAAACAAGTCTGCCACTTGCTTTCTTTACCACATTGACTTGTGTTGCCATGTTCAGAGAATTGCGGAGTTGAATCCCAAGCTCCCACTGTTCAACATTCCTGAGCACCCTTCTATATATCTCCCCATATATAACTTTACAACATGCATCACCTTCCACTTAACCAGATTAAATTCCATCCGCTAACACTCTTTCCACTTCCTATCTAATTACTGTTCTGTTGCAGCCTCAGGAAACCTACCTTGCTGAGCATAACATGACCAATTTCCATGGACCATAGAGCAGGAACAAGCCCTACATCCCACATCATTGTAATGAACTGTTTAAGCCAAAGACACCCGATGCAAATTTGCTGTTGCAAATTCTCGACACAAAAATTGATGTCACCCTTACCCCCCCCCCCCCACCCCACCAACAGATGCTGCTTGACCACTGGATTCAGCAAACTGCATGAATACAGACCCTTTGGCCCAACCAATTGATTCTGACCAAGGTCCCCACTCAATATTCAATAGGTTTCAATGAGGATCCCCCTCATTCTTCAAAACTCTAGTGAGTATAGGCCCAGAGCCATTAAATGCTCCTCATACATTAACCCTTTCATTCCAAGGACATCATGAGCATCCTCTGATCCCTCTTCAATGTCAGCACATATTTTTTTAGATATGGGACCCAAAACTGTTCACAACACTTTAAGTGTAGACTGACCAATGCTTTATAAAGCCTCAGCATTACATCCTTGCTTTTATATGCTAGTCTTTGTGAAAGGGATGATAATGTTGCATTTGCCTTCCATACCACTGACTCAACCTGAAAGTTAACCTTTAGAGAATCCTACACAGGAACCCTGGAAAAGGCTATTAGTAACTATAGTGATGACTTGCAGCAGACTGAAAAGCTTGAGCACATAGATATTAAGTAAGAGGATGTGCTGGAGATTTTGGAAAGCATCAAGTTGGATGAGTCGCCGGGACCAGATGAGATGTACCCCAGACTACTGTGGGAGGTGAGGGAAGAGATTGCTGAGCCTCTGGTGATGATCTTTGCATCATCAATGTGGACAGGAGAGGTTCCGGAGGATTGGACAGTTGTGGATGTTGTTCCATTATTCAAGAAAGGGAGTAGAGATAGCCCAGGAAATTATAGACTAGTGAGTCTTCCCTCAGTGATTGGTAAGCTGATGGAGAAAATCCTGAGAGGCAGGATTTATGAATATTTGGAGAAGCATAATATCATTAGGAATAGTCAGCATAGCTTTGTCAAAGGCAGGTTGTACCTTACGAGCCAGATAGAATTTTTTTGAGGAAGTGACTAAACACATTGAAGAAGGAAGAGCAGTAGATGTAGTGTATATGGATTTCAGCAAGGCATTTAATAAGGCACCCCATGCAAGAGTAACTAGAGTTAGTCCTAACGAAGGGTCTCGGCCCGAAACATCGACAGTGCTTCTCCTATTGATGCTATCTGGCCTGCTGTGTTCCACCAGCACTTTGTGTATGTTACAAGGATGTTGCCTGGATTGGGGAGTATGCTTTATGATAACAGGTTGAGTGAACTTGGCCTTTTCTCCTTGGAGCGAGGGAAGCTGAGAGGTGACCTGATAGAGGTATATAAGATGATGAGAGGCTTTGATCGTGTGGATAGTCAGAGGCTTTTTCCCAGGGCTGAAATGGTTGCCACATGAGGACACAGGTTTAAGGTGCTGGGGTGCAGGTACAGAGGAGATGTCAGGGGTAGGTTTTTTACGCAGAGAGTGGTGAGTTCTTTGAATGGGCTACAGGCAACGGTGGTGGAGGCGGGTATGATAGGGTCTTTTAAGAGACTTTTGGATAGTTACATGGAGCTTAGAAAAATAGAGGGCTATGAGTAACCCTGAGTAATTTCTAAGGTAGGGACATGTTCAGCACAACTTTGTGGGCCGAAGGGACTGTATTGTGTTGTAGGTTTTCTGTGTTTCTATGTTTCTAGAACTCACTTGTCAAGATCAATGTCAAGCTTGTGCATTCTTAAGCAACAGATAAAATGCTGGAGTAACTCAACCGGTCAGGATTCATATATCGCTCTGTCTGCCCCTCACTTGTTTCCCACCTTACTTGGGCTGCACTTCTCACCTGCTGGCTTGTTCTCTTTCCCCTCCCCCACCACTTTCTTATTGCAGCTTCTTCATTTTCCTTCCTAGTCCTGATCAAGGGTTACAGCCTGAAATGTAAACTCTTTATTCCTCTCTATAGATGCTGCCTTGTCTGTTAAGTTCCTCCAGCATGTTGTGTGTGTGTTGCTCTGGATTTCCATCATCTGCAGAATCTCATTGTGTTAGTGCTATGCTTTCCTAAATTCATTATGCAGGAAAAGGGATCGAGAAGATTATCAGGGCCACTAATAGATAAGCAATGGTTCTTTCAAACGACCTAGTAACGAATTGAAAAAAACTGTCTCAAAAGAACTAAACACATCAGAGTGGTTTTCCTTCTGATCAGTATAAGATGCAGACATGATTTACTTACCATGTCATCTGTGATGTTGAACTGCAGAGCTCCTGCTACAAAATACGCAAAGCCTCCTGTGTTCACAGTGTACTCTGACAGCCCAACCATTAACATTTGGTCTGTTGTGCTTGTAAGGTTAAACAATTGTGCGGTAAATGGAGCTTCGGTATGGTGTTGAACATCATACAATTCACCCTAAAGGACATGTAAGGAAGTTATTAGTAACTTAAAAAAAACCCTTTCTCTTACCTCAGTCACTGCACTGTACTGTAAACCACCTTTTATCATACTGTTCAAATTCTATATGTAGTACGTGCTGGTATTTATGCACATTTTCCCATATCCATACTTTAGCTTTTTACTTTAATGTTCTTCATACAATTCTTTATTTTTTACACTTATTGAATGCTGCTTTTTTATTGAATGTTGCACCAATGTACTACAGCAAATTCCTAATACATGTAAAGGTGTGTGGTGAATACAGTTTATCCTTGATGCTTCATCATTATAATAATTATAATGTATTATTAAATTTATTATTATTATTATTATAATTATAAAATCAGTGCTGATCTGACTTTGCAGATGTAGGCTGGAGGTACTATATCGGGCTCCCGGTCTGGCTGTACAGTACTTGCCTCAGCGCTGACCCGGCTCTGTGTCCTGTGCTTGGGGACTCTGCAGTTCATGTTCCGTGTATTACTTGTTTTTTAAAAATTGTTTGCATGATTTGTTTCCTTGTTTTTGCATACTGGATATTTGATGGTCTTTGTTGTGTGAGGTTTTTTTTCATGGATTTTATTGTGCTTCTTTGTTTTGTGGCTGTCTGCAAGAAGATGAATCTCAAGGTTGTTTATTGTATGCATATATTGATAATTGATGTATTTCAAACTTTAAACATTCTTATTATTATTATTGTATTTTCATATTTTCTCAGTTCAAGCTGATAAAACATTGGGTATGGACATAGCCAAGCACACTTATTTCTCAATTGCTAGGAACTTATGAACTCTTTTAGTATCGTGGTTTCTGAAGATTTACATTGGCGTTGCTCTGGGGGCCAAATTGTTTAATACTATTGCATAGTGAATTTGGGATGATACCAGTCATAGATATCACTATTAGGATAATGTATACTCTGTCATCTTTCAACCTCCTCTTTTAATTCAGCATATTTCTGGTGTTTGTCACTGATTGATTTCTGTATATTGTGTATATTTGGACTGGCCATATCTATTAAGTTGTTCTTGCTTGTTTATCCTGTAATACTATATCCAGACAATTATTATGGATTGTTCTATGTGTAATAATGGATCAGTCACAATATAATTAATGGAACTCTGACTCTAAAACTGGATCGGGCTAATATTTATAGTAAGGCATGGTGTCCTTTATGAGTTTTGTATTTTAAAGCATGATTCTGTGAACAATATTTGCCACTTGATTGTGCTTGTGTAAGTAATCAGATTGAGTTAAACTGCAGCGGGATGCTGTAAGATATTGGATTGTTTCTGGCTTCTCGGCGATTTCTGCCTTTTTCATCTTAAATGTATTGGTCTATTATTATGTCTTGATAATTTTTTGTGTTAATCACTTGGCCCTGTACTACACAGGGAACCCCTTTGTTTCTGGGAAGAGGTCTCCAACTCTGAGCCAGGCGTTCAACGCTTCCTGGTTGACATCTAGTCTGCCCAAATTGTGGGGATGTCTTCCACGGAGGGTCATGTTCTTTCATTGGTTAACATTTTCTTCAATAGTGACAATGTCTTCATTTTTCATGGTTGAGCTTTCATTTAAGTTTAGTGATGTGGACTTCTCAGAACTTCATATGTTCAAGTGAAGTGCTGAATCCTGTTTTCCTTGATAAAAAATATATCCTTAGAAGCTTTATCTGACTGTCATGTAAATTTTTGGTGTCTGTTATTCCCCTTCCTCCTTCCATCCTAGGTAATGTTCATCTAAGTGTGTTTGAGTATACATAGTGTTTTCTAAAATTCGTCATCTCATTTCTTATTTTACTTTGTTAATTTTACCAGATTGGTTTCAAACCAAGATATTATGCTAAAAGAATATGTTAATATGGGTATAGCAACAGTGTTTATTACCTTTGTTATATTTTTACTGGTGAGCTGTGTTGACAGATATATCCTTGAAGTAAATTCCATCAGGTTTTCCCTTTATCGCACTATGATCTATTTTCGTTACTTGTTGATATCCCTGATATTTATATGATTTCATATTTAACTATTAGTTGTATTGTATCCCATTGCTCTGTTTGATATTCCGCTAGCTCTATTGCACTTTTCTTTATGTTTATGTCTTTAGAAAATGGTTATGCTATTTGAAATAATTGCTATAGCTTTATTGATGAAGGAGCATATAATTTCAATTCATCCATCCACAGAAGGTGTGTAAAGGTATAATACATTTGTTTGTGTTTAAGTTACTAGTATTATTATTAATTTGGCCTGGCCTGCTAAGTTTTTGCAGCATTCTGATATTAAAATATCAGGAGATTAAAATATTTCTTAGCTGAATATTAATGGGAGCATTATGAATGACATCATGGCCTTGGGAACAGTCGGAAGAAGTTTTAGGATATCACGTATACTAATCAGTATGGAGTGAATGGAGAAGCTGTCCTCCTGACAGCAGGAAAGACTAGCTTGAAATGTTCCGACATTAAGGGCCCTCACCACCTGGGATATTGTCCCTTTGCGTTACTAGCATCATGGAGGAGATAAAGGGAGCTTGAGTACTCAGACTCAATGAATCATGAACAGCCTCTTGCCCTCCACCATCAGAGTTCCAAATGGTCCATGAAACCATGAATATTATCTAGTGATTCCTCTCTTGCAATTTGTTTGGTCCCTTACAGTATTCTTTTATGTTCTGTACTGTACAGCAACCACAAAACAACACTTTACAAAATATAGTACAGCACTGATAATAAACTTGATTCTGACATGAAATACAAGGAAGGAGACACTAGAAAAGGGTGAATTGAGCAGAGTAGCATATATCAAGCAAGTCCCTGTGATTATATTGCATGTGGCAGTTGTAAGTTTGCACAAGAACTATGTTACAAGGCAGAATGCAATTATACTACATTGTTCAACACAATTGGCAGAATACCTTTCAAAGTAATCATTATAGGCGTACTGCACTATCAATGCATTTACACATTCCTTCGCAGCGATATTTTATTTTGTCATTTCTGTGGATTTCTTTGCGCAACATGTCCCAGTGGATCATGCAATTCAGCATTCCACAGATGATATCATATTAGCTGCACATCGCACAGATAATGAAACTTAATCTGATTTTGATTTTCAATACACTATTTTGTTCTTTTGGAGCCTCACTCATTGCCCAACCCCATCGTCTTTGCTAAGTAGTCTGAGTTGTTTTTCTTTCTCAGTTCTGATTATATGCTTTTATTCCAGAAATGCTGCCTGACCTACTGAGTTTTTGCACAATTCTAGACCATAAGAGCTTAAGATATGGAAGCAGAATTAGGCCATTTAGCCCAGTGAGTCTGCTCTTCCATTTCAGCGTAGCTGATCGATTAGTCATCTCAGCTCCAGCTTCCTCCCTTCCCGATATCCCTTCACACCTTGACCAATCAAGAACCTAATAACCTCCGCCTTAAATATACATAAAGGCTTGGCCTCCTCAGCTGCCCGTGGCAACAAGTTCCACAGAAATCTCTGCCTTTATTAGGGAGATGGGCGGATTCTACGTCGGTGCAGGAGAGAACGGAACATCATGAATGGCGGATCAGCCATTGGAGGCTGTGTACTTGGTAATTCGCGCTCTCTCCCCCTCTCATTGGTGGGTGAGAGATCGTTGCCGACTCGGGTCACAGAACTTGGGGGAAAAGAACGCAGCATGACAGACTTTTAACACCATAAATCAGCACGCTGTTTTCTTATGTCTCCCTTTTCACTGTGAAAATGGACACCTCTTTGAGAGAGAGAGAGAGTGAGAGCCTGTGGTATGTTGAATTGTCGGGTGAACAATTCGTTTTTGTTGCAGATCATGGTCTTTATTGCATGCTTGGTGGGTGGAGGGTGCTGATGCTCTTTTTTGGGAGTGGGTGGGGTGGGAGGTGTCATTGCTTTGCTGCTGCTTGTGCATGGGGGGGGGTCTTTGAGGCTCTAATGTTTTAGCTATCACTCATTCTTTGAGGCACTCTTCTGTTTTCGTGGATGTCTACAAAAAGAATTTCCCAGGATGTATATGGTATACATTTCTCTGGTATTAAATGAAGCTATTGAACTATTTGAACTAAACTGGGGCACTTTCTCAGCTGAACATTAGCTGGAGTACTATGAAGGACATCATAGCCTTGGGAAGAGTAGAGAGGAGGTCTACCAGATGCCTTAGGACATCATTTATACATTCTCCCCATGACCTTGAGGGTTTTTTGTGGGTGCTCCAGTTTGCTCCCAAATTCCAAAGACGTAGGTTTAGGGTTAGTGAGCAATATGTGTCACTGTATAACATCCACAAAATGCTCCAGGATCTCAGCAGGTTAGGCAGCATCTATGGAAATAAGTAGACAGTCGATGTTTTGGGCCCAAGACCCTTCTGCAGGACCGAAATGGAAGGGGGAAAACTCCAGAATAATGAAGTGGGGGGAGCGGGAAAGGGGCTAGCTAGGAGGTGAAGGATGAAGCCAAGTGGGTGGGCAAGGTAAAGGTCTGAAGAAGGAATTTAATAGGACAGGAAAGTGGGCCATGGGAGAAAGATATGGAGGCAGGGAATCAGGGGGAAGAGATAGGCAAGTGAGAAGTGGTGAAAGGCTAGAATGGGGAATAGAAGAAGAGGGGACAGGGAGGGGAAAAATGTTACCAGAGGAATAAATTGATATTCATGTCATCAGGTTGGAGGCTACCCAGACGGAACATAAAGTGTTGCTCCTCCACCCTGAGGGGGCCTCATCTTGGCACAAGCAGAGGCCGTGGACTGACGTGTCAGAACAGAAATGGGGATCGGAACTGAAATGTTTGACAACCAGGAAATTCTGCTTTTGGACAGATGAAGAGGAGGTGTTCAATGGAACGGTCCCCCCAGTTTACAATGGGTCTCACCAACGTGGAGGAGGACGCATCGGGAGCATTGGACACAACAGATGACGCCAGGTGAAGTGTTGCCTCATATGGAAGTTCAGTTGAATGGCCCTGAATGGAGGTGAGGGAGGAGATAAGTGGGCAAGCGTAACACTTTTTGGAGCCCAAGGAAATCAAGGGGACATCTAATAAAGGTATATAAAATTATGAGTCATTTAGTGTGAACAGAATTGATGAAATTCCCATGACAAAGGTAAATGGTGTTATTAGGGTGTCAGATAGGGTGGAGGTTAATCAGAGTTCTCTGCCTTTAGTACCTCCAAAGAATACTTTGTAAAGCGTTTGATATATCCAATTCATCAGCTCATAGACTAAAATGCATCACGTGTGACTGTGCTGAACCACCCTGGTTTGAATAACGTGGCATGTATGATGACCAGAATTTATAAGTGTCTATGATACCTTGAGTAGTTCTATGTAGGAGGCCTACTTCCCTTTGCAACCTGATGAGCAGAGGTGGGATCTGAAATATCTGATAGATCAGCTGATTGAGTGGTGTCACAACAACCTTGCATTCATCATCAGCAAGACCAAGGAACTGATTGTGGACTTTGGAGAGGGGAAGCTGGGGGGACATTCACTAAAGGCTATACTTTGTTAAGAGTTTGAGGAGATCTGGTACGTCACCAAAGACTCTAAGCAAATTTTTACAGGTTTTAAATGGAGCGCATTCTGATTGGTTGAATGAAAGCATTATACAGATGCTCCAATGTGTAGGGTCGGAAGAGGCTACAAATGGTTGTAGGCTCAACTAGTTCCATCAATGAGTACAACCCTATCCATCGATGATGACACCTCAAGAGGGCAGCATCCATTATTAAGGACCCTCAGCATCCAGGATATGCCCTCCACTCATTACTACTGTCAGTGTGGAGGTACCTCAATGGTTGAGGAACAGCTACTTCCCCCCTTCACCAGCAGGTTTCATTATTCCTCGTCTGCACCATCTAACTACGGCAGCCGTCCATCTCATGTAACTTACAGTAATTTCGTTGTCTTGCACTGTACTGCTGCCACGAAACAACAAAATTCATGACATATGTCAGTGATAATAAAACTGATTCTAAACTGTGTGCAGATTAGAGATAAATTGAGGAAAACTCATTTCACTATGTGATAGGAACCTGGCAGATTAAAAAAAACCTAAGACTATATTGGACATGTAGTGCAAGAAATTCAGGATCAGATTGTTCGCACAAAATGCTGGAGGAACTCAGCAGGCCAGGCAGCATCAATGGAAAAGAGTACAGTCAACATTTCCGGCTGAGACCTTCAGCTGGACTGGAGAAAAAAAAGATGAGTAGATTTAAAAGGTGGGGAGAGGGAAACACCAGGTGATAGGTGAAACCGGGGAGGAGGAGGGGTAAAGTAAAGAGCTGGGAAGTTGATTGTTGAAAGAAATACAGGGCTGGAGAAGGGGGAATCTGATAGGAGAGGACAGAAGGCCATGGAAGAAAGAAAAGGGGGAGGAGCACCAAAGGGAGGTGATGGGCAGGTAAGGAGATAAGGTAAGGGAGGGAAAGGGATATAGGGAATGGCGAAGGAGAGTGAGAAAGCATTACCAGGAGTTTGAGAAATCGATGTTCATGCCATCAGATTGGAGGCTACTCAGACAGAATATCAGACATTGTTCCTCTAACCCAAGTGTGGCCTCATTGCGATAGTAGAGAAGGCCAAGGATTAACAGTTCAGAATGGGAATGGGGAGTAGAATCGAAATCAGTGGCCACTGGGAGATTCTGCTTCTTCTCAGTGAAGTGGTCTCCCAATCTACATCAGGTCTCACCAATATACAGGAGGCCACACTGGGAGAACCGGACACAGTAGATGACCCCAACAGACTCACAGATGAAGTGATGCCTCACCTGGAAGGACTGCTTGGGGCCCTGAATGGTATTGAGGGAGGAAGTGTAGGGGCAGGTATAGCATCTGTTCTGCTTGCAATGATAAGTGCCAGGAGATCACTGGGGAGGGATGAATGGACAAGGGAGTCATGTAGGGAGCGATCCCTGCGGAAAGCAGGAAGTGTTTGGGGGGGGGGTGGAAAAAATGTGCTTGGTGGTGGGATCTCGTTGGAGATGGCGCAAGTTATGGAGAATTATGTGCTGAATGTGGAGGCTGGTGGGGTGTTAGGTGAGGGCAATAGGAACCCCATCCCTGGTAGGGTTGCGGAAGGATAGGGTGAGAGCAGATGTGCGTGAAATGGAAAAAGGTGTGGCTGGGCAGCATTGATGTTGGAGGACCAACACCTTAATTCTGTCTGGGTAGCCTCCAACCTGATGGCATGAACATGAATTTTTCAAACTTCTGGTAATGCCCCCCTCCCCACTGTCATGATTGCCCACCCCCCTTTCCCTCCCTCACCTTATTTCCTTGCCTGCCCTTCACCTCCCTCTGGTGCTCCTCCCCTCGCCTTAATTTCCCCTTCTCCAGCCCTGTATCTCTTTCACTAATCAACCTCCCAGCTCTTTACTTCATCCCTCCCGCTCCCAGTTTCACTTATCACCTTGTGTTTCCCCCTCCCCCCCACCTTTAAAATCTGCTCCTCAGCTTTTATTCTCCAGTCCTGCTGAAGGGTCTCAGCCTGAAGTGTCGACTGTACTCTTTTCTGTAGATACTCCCTGGCCTGCTGAGTTCCTCCAGCATTTTGTAAGTGTTGCTAGGATTTCCCGCATCTGCAGGTTTTTTGTTGTTTGTGATCAGATTGTTTAGCTGTTTCTCTGAACAGCTCTTTCAAAAAAATGCCACAGGCACAATGATAATCTTTATCTAAGAATTTAATAAAATATTCAAAATATGCAAATCTGGCACACACCCTGACTGAGTGCAACAATACACCACCAAGTGCCATTAATGTGATCCACTACGAAATTGTATTCTTTTCAACCATCAACATTAAATTCTGACAAATCAAGATAACAATGGAGTTCTGCAATTATGAAGTTTTTTTCTCTTGAATGAAATTTCAATAGATAAAAATTTGGAACATGCTGCAGTCAAGATTCAGTGAATTAACAAGACCCAGACGTAGGAATGAGGGAATTATAGGCGTAGACTTCAGTAACCACAGTATTCTCGTTCTGCGTGCCATGGTTTCCGGGGAGATGGTTGATTACACAGCGGGAAAAAGATTAAAAGAAGTAAGCAGGGGCAGTCGGGAAATTCTGCACACCACGTTTCCTGAGGGGACACTGGGCTGTGCATGATTAGGCTCTCAGCAAGGGCCCATAAAAAGAAGTTTGGATTCAGTGGAGCAGCATTGAATGAGTGGGCCAGTGTTAAAGTGAGGAGTTCAGGCTTTAGGGAGGAGAGGTGCAGGCTGTGGGTAGATTTAAAAAAATTCTTAATTTCTTATTGCACAATTAGTGCAATGGGGATGCCAGGCAGTATAGTGGAATGCTGCTCTTGTGGGATGTGGGAAGGCAGGGCGACCTCGAGGGTAGCTGACAATGACCTCTGCAAAGAATGCAGGCAATTGCATCTTCTTTCAGACCGTGTTAAGGAAATTGAGCTATAGCTGGATGAACTCCAGATCATTCGGAAGGCTTAGGGGTTGATCAACAAGTGATACAGGAAGGTAGGTACACAGGTAACTGGGTGACTGCCAGGAGGGGGAAAGTGAGTAAGTCACTCCCAGGTCCCAGGCTCTGGGACATCTCAAATCAAGTCCACAGCATTCTTAAGTGGGAGGGTGATCATCTAGAAGACATGGTCCACATCAGTACCAGAGATTTGGGTAGGAAGGGGAATGATGTCTTGCAACGTGAGTTAAGGGACTTAGGAGTTAACTTAAAGGACATGACCTCCAGGATTATGAACTCAGGATTCCTACCCATGCCAAGTGCTAATGAGGCTGAAAACAGGAAGATCATACAGTTTGACATGTGGCTAAGGAGATCGTGAGGGAGGGAGGGGGTCAAATGAAGTTGCAGGTGGGATGAGAATCAGAGCACCAGAACAGATACTGAAGTGATTGTGGAGAAAGATCTTGTTAAGCTTACATATGAAGTCAGGAATTGAAAGGTTGAGTGTGGTGGGAATAATGCTTTGAGTTGCACATATTTCAATACAGGGAATATTGTAGGAAAGGCAATAGAGCTTGGGACATGGATCAACAAGTGGAATTATGACATTGTAGCCATTAGTGAGACTTGGTTGCAGGACAGGCAGGACTGACTACTCAGTGTTCCAGGGCTCTGTTGTTTTAGACACTGATAAAGAGGGAGGGATTAAACGGGAAGGGGTGGCATTAAGTCAGGGAAAATGTCACGGCTGTTCTCAATCAGGACAGACTGGAGAGCTTGTCTACTGAGGCTATATGGGTGGAGCTGTGGAATATGAAAGGGATGTCCACATTAATGGGATTATTTTATAGACCACCTAACAGTCAGCAGTATTTATAGGAACAAATCTGTAGAGAGATTGCAGACTGTTGCAAGGAACACAAGGTTGTGATAGAAAGTGATTTTAACTTTTCACCTATTGACTGGGTCTCCCATACTTTAAAAGGACTGGATGGCATTGAATTTGTCTAATGTGTTCAGGAAAGCTTTCTTAATCAGTATAAAGAGGTCCCAACTAGAAAGATGCAATACTAGATCTCCTATTTGGGTATGAGGCAGGGCAGGTGACAGAAGTTTGGGTAGGGGAACACTTTGCATCTAGTGATCACAGTGCCATCAGTTTCACAGTAAATATGCAAAAGGGTAGGTCTGGTCCTTGGGTTGAGATTCTAAATTGGAAAAAAGCCAATTTTGACGGTATCAGAAAGGGTGCGGCAAGTGTGTTTGGGGCAGATTGTTTTGTGGCACGGGTGTACTTGGTAACTAGGTGCCATCAAGTGTGACATTCTGAGAGTAGGAAGCTTAAATATTCCTGTCAGAATAAAAAGCAAGAATAAGAGTTTAGGAAACCTTGGTTTTTGAGAGACATTGAGACTCTGGTTCAGAATAAGAGGGAGGTGCTTTGCAGCTTTTGCAGGAAATATATTTGAGCAGAATAAGAAATCCATGAGAACACTTAAAAAGGAAATCAGGAGGGCTAAAAGAAGACATTAAGTTGATCTAGCAGACACGGTGAAGTAAAATCCCAAGGGCTTCTACAGTTATATTAGGAGCAAAAGGATAACAAGGGACAAAATTGGTCCTCTGACAGTTCAGAGTGGTCACCGATACACGGAGCAGAAAGAGATCGGGAAGATCTTAAAAAGATTTTTTTTACATCTGCATTTACTCAGGAGATAGACTCAGAATCTATAGAAGTAAGGCAAAGCAGTAGTGAGGTCATGGGTTCTATACAGATTACGGAGGAAGTGCTGTAGTTGTCTTGAGGCAAATTAACGTGGATAAATTCCTAGAACCTGAGGTGCATCCTCAGTCTCAATGCAGAAATTGCAGGGGCCCTAGCAGAGATATTTAAACTATCCTTAGCCATAGGTGAGGTGCCAGAGGATTGGTGTATAGCTAATGTTGTTCCGTTGTTTAAGAATGGCTCCAAGAATAAGCCAGGAAATTGTAGGCCGGTGAGCCTGACATTAGTAGTGGGAAAGTTATTGGAAGGTGGTCTAAGGGATGGGATGTATAAATACTTGGATAGACGGGGACTGATAGGGATAGTCAACATGGCTTTGTACGTGGTAACTAAACAATGTTATAGAATTTTTCAAGGTTATTACCAGGAAAGTTGATGAAGGCAAAGCAGTGGATGTAGACTACATAGACTTTAGAAAGGCCTTTGACAAGGTCGCGCATAGATGGCTAGTCAAGAAGGTTCTGTCGCTCAGCATCCAAAATGACGTAGTAAATTGGATTAGACAATAGCTTTGCAGGAGAAGTTAGAGGGTGACAGTAGATGGTTGCCTCTCTGACCTGTGGCTAGTGGTGTGCTGCAGGAATCAGTGTTGGGTCCTTTGTTGTTTGTCATCTGAATCAATGATCCAGATGATACTGTGGTAAACTGGATCAGCAAATTTGTAGATGACATCAAGATTGGAGGTGTAGTAGACAATGGGAAAGACTATTAAAACTTTCAGCAGGATCTGGACTTGCTGGAAAAATGGAGCTGACAAATGGCAAATGGAATTTAATGTAGACAAGTGTGAGATGTTTGGGAGGACAAACCAGGGTAGTTACATTGTGAACAGTAGGGCACTAAGGATTGTGGTAGAACAGAGGGGTCTGGGAATAAAGATCCATCATTTCTTGAAAATGATGTCACAGCTATATAGAGTTGTAAAGAAAGCTTTGGCACATTGGTCTTCATAAATCAAAATACTGAATACAGGAGTTGGGATGTTAAGTTGAAGTTGTATGAAATGTTGATGAGGGCTAATTTGAAGTATTGTGTGCAGTTCTGGTCACCTACATACAGGAAAAATGTCAATAAGAGTGCAGATAAAATTTACAAGGATTTTGCTAGGACTTGAGGACCCAAGTTATAGGGAAATGTCAAATAAGTTAAAACTTTATTCCTTAGAATGTAGAAGAACAAGGGAAAATTTGATGGAGCTATTCAAAATTACGAGGGGTATAGATAGGGTAAATGCAAACAGGCTTTTTCCACTGAGTTTGGGAGAAACTAAAACTAGAGGTCATGGGTTAAGGGTGAAAGATGAAATGTTTAAGGGGAAACATGAGGGGGATCTTCTTCAATGAGAGTGTGGAATGAGCTGCCAGTGGGTTGGCAGGCTTGATTTCAACATATTAGAAAAGTTTTGAGAGGTACATGGATGCCAGGGGTATGGAGGGCTATAATCCAGGTACAGGTCAATGGGACTGTGCAGATTAATATTACAGCATGGACTAGATGGGCTGAAGGGCCTTTCAGACCTAAGGTGTTTTATGACTTAACAACTCTATCAATTTATAATTTCTATCAAAGTAACAACCGTACCTTAATGGGAAACTCAATGAAATCAGTCGTGATCTCCGGTGCTCCAACCAAAGAATAATCAAATTCTACATACTTGTCCAATTGCCATGAAACTATAAGACAAAACAGCAGAAAATGTACTGTTGACATTACATACAACTGCCGCAAGTTCAAGTTCATATCATTTAACCGTACACATGTATACAGCTAAAAGAAGCATCACTCCTCTGAGGCTAAGGTGCAAAACACAAGCACATATAGTTAAGCACAGTACATAACTATGATGCAGCATAGACCATCACAAAATAATACTTAGCACAAGTCTCTCAGTGACATGCATCACCTGAAGACTGAGAGGTCGATATAAAGGGTTAGGTGCATGTTTATGTAAGACAGTATAATATTACTGGCACTATTATAATAAAACAATCAATTGTATAAACATATTAAACAGCAGAAATAAAAGATATAAAGTGACCAATGCAGGATGAGAATGTGTCAGTGAGTTGGGGAGTTGGCAGGGGTGCTGTTGCAGTAGGGCATTCAGACTAGATGTACACGTGTGCTGGTTGGCAGCAGTGTGTTAAATGTCTAAAAGCCTTGGAGAAGTTGCTAGCCAGCCCGACAGTTTTCATTCTTATACCACGGTACCTTCTGCCCGACAGCAGGAGATCAGGGAGATTATGGTGTCAAAGAGATGGGAGGTGCCTTTGACAATGTTGGAGACATTGCATACAGACCATTTCATACTGATGATAGTTAGGAGCACCTACCTTTCTTTGTCTGGATGAAGGTTTCCACTGTTCCAACAGCATTTCTAAATTCAGAGCACAGCTGTTTAATAAATATATTACATAATTAAAATGTTGAATAGAGAAGTGCATCAAAAACTAAACAAGGGAAGCAGCCTTTCTCTCCCCAGAAAGACATTAATAAGCCAGTTAGATACTTAAGTCAATCTTCATGGCACTGACTAATTTCTGAATATTTACAGATAAACTGATTTAAATTTTCAGTTGAAGGTGTGATTTAAGATAATAAAATGGAGGGCCAGTTATGTGATTCTGCTGATTTTCCACCAGCATCACCTTCAAATAAGACCTCAGCTTCATAACAACAACTAATATCTAGCCTTTCTGTCTTGGGTACACTTACTGGCTAAGCATTCACAGGGCCCTGGAGTAGATAATTCCTAAGGTTCGTCATCTTTTGAGTAAGAAAATTTCACTCGATTTCACTGTCTCCTTTAGTTCTATTCTTTTGCACCAAAGGAATATCCTTTTAATATCTACTCTGCCAAGTCATTTAAAATTTTTGCATTTTCAGTTATTCTTTGATTAGTTCATGAATATCCAAGTGGACATAGTTACTAAATAAGGGGCTGATGATTTAAAATTGAAGCACACAGAAACTGTTGTCAGAAGGCAACGATCTCTGGACTTCTTTGCCACTTTGAATGGTGGAGGCCAGATTGTTAGGTATATTTAAGATGGAGCAAAGAATCTGTCGGTATCTCAGGTCAAAACACAGCTTCAGGACTGGGAGGTTTTGACATGAAACATCGATAATTTCTTTTCTCTCACAAATGCTGTTCAACCCACTGAGTTCATACAACAGGTTGTTAGTTGCACCTCAAAATTTACGATGTAAATTACAGATGTTTACCTTGTCTATTTATTTACTTGAAAATAAAACACAGCAGTCACCTCAGAAGGAATGTTAAATAAATATTGAAGTCAAGCTATGTACAAGTTACTGTACTGAACATAGAACACAGAAATTTTCAGCACATAACAGGCCCTTGAGCCCACAATGTTGTGCTGACCATGTAACCTACTCTAGAGACTGCCTAGAATTTTCCTAGCACATAGCCCTCTAATTTTCTAAGCTCCATGTACCTATCTAAGAGGCTCTTATTGTATCCACTTCCACCACCGCTGTCGGCAGTGCAATCCATGCACCCACAACTCTTTTTGTGAAAAACTTAGCACTGATATCCCCTTGGTACCTATTTCCAAGCACCTTAAAACTATGACCCCTCGTGTTACCCATTTCATCCCTGGGAAAAAGCCTTTGGCTATCCACACAATCAATGCCTCTCACCATCTTATTCACCTATACTGGTTGTATGTTTTCATCAGGAATCCAGAATAGGCACAAATATATCCCAAAAGCTGTCACGTTATGCTCAGGTAGGAAGGAGGAAAGACTTGTATTTATGCTGCATGTTTCGCTGCATCACAGACAGTCCCAAAAGTTTAGGAAACATTCCCACTCTGCCATGGATGGTCCCAAGCATGGCTTTGAAAGGAGGAGGGTTGGACATAGAACACGTAACATCATCCTGTAAAAACCCAGAGCTACAGAAATGCCAACAAAAGCTCCAAAGACCTCATCTATGGGAGAGGAAGTATCTTCACCTAGAAGATATATGAAGTCATGTGGTGAAGGCAGAAGTCATAGGGCCAGTCAAGTTTGGCCCAGGACTGGGGGCTCTTGATGAGCTGCTGTCAGTAGTCTATGTCCAGTAGGGGTGATGGGCTTAAACAATGAAACATTGCAAATGTCTGAGAAAATTATGGATCTCTGAACTTACCTTCTGGGGAACAATATTTCGAATTAGGTCTTTCACTTTACCGAGGAACATCTTGTAAAACCAACTTTAAAAGGAAAGATGCTGGTATTAATGGGAGTAACGTGGCCCAGGTTATAATGTCATAGATTTATGATGTTAGGTTGGAACTGGTAGTGAGCTAAGATGTTTATTTAGATTGCAGTGAAATCAATCGTTACTTCTAAAGCAAAGCTAAACATCCAATCATTCAGTGGATATAAATGTGTTCCCAGGTATGTCCCCTGACTTCAGACTAAGTATATATTGGTTCCAGAAATTACTGCTTTGCTACCAAAAGCATAACAGCAAAATTCAAGGATTATCTAGTAGTAGAGGAGAGCATGAACTTGGAAAATATTACATAGTTAGTGAGAAGTGAGAACTTTCAGGGATGTGTAAACAAAGGTGAGAATTTTTAAATGAAACCATGAATTGATCAGGAACCACAGCAGGTCAGCAAGCATGGCTGATGGTTTGAAAGCACAAGCAGAATTATTTTAGAACTATGCAGTGGAATCATAGTGTAAATTATATTCATCTACAGTCATGATGGACAACGATCTCCAATACTCTGAGGGGCTGTGGGTATCTAGATGCCTTCTGCATACCCTTCAGTAATCAGTTCAAATAAAAGTTCTTTTGTTCATTTGCTTACTCAAGCAAAAGCAAGGAAGGTACCCATAAACAGGGTTCTATAGTGACCTAAACATTGGTATATCATGCAGTAATTACTATACTCGGTATTGATTACACGAGACCTGCCATACATCAACAGAGAACATTTTATTTGTCAATCCTTAAGCATTTAGCTATGACCTTTTGAGCAACCAGACACAAACTCTTGCCTCTGATCAAAATCCTGATCATTACCCGATCCAACCTTTGCCACGTTCCTTCAAAAGCCATTATACCCTCTAAGCTACAGCACACACAAAATGCTGGTGGAACACAGCAGGCCAGGCAGCATCTATAGGGAGAAGTGCTGTCGACGTTTCGGGCTGAGACCATGCTTCTCCCTATAGATGCTGCCTGGCCTGCTGTGTTTCACCAGCATTTTGTGTGTGTTGTTGTTTGAATTTCCAGCATCTGCAGATTTCCTCATGGATACCCTCTAAGCTTCTCATTGGTAGATGAGTTTCTAAAGTTATCACCTCTCCCCACATTCTTGGTCCAATAAGCCCTTATATCTGTCCATTAATAAGCCCATTTGAAAGAAAGTGCCGGATATCCTTTTTAAATTTGGCTGCTAGCAGAAATTCTGTAATGATGGTGTGCATCCATGATCATAACTAAGGGGTCCACAACAAATTGAGCTTCAGTGCAGACTGGTGCCAAGCAAGTTAACATCATCATCGCAGTTTCTCTTTTCATTCTTGTACCTCACCTCCCACAAGCTTCTTCAGACATTAAGTTTGAAAGACTGAAAAGGGGAGGAGATTGGGCTGGTATTTATGGAGGGGAGCAGGGAGCTCAGTCAGGAGTTCATCAGAATGGCTGTCTATAAGTAATAAAGGCATGGATGATTGGACGCAATTCATGCATTTCACAATAGACCATCAATCTGAAAGTACTAGTACTCTGCTACTGTCAAATATAAATATCAACTTCCACTGCCTGAAGAAACTGAAAAGCACATAATCAGTTCACAAATAATGCACTATTGCATGTTGTTCACAACACATATACTCTGGGTGATTCCGATGTGTTTATCATTAGCATTTCACAAAATAAATTATTTTAGATTGCAGATGCTTTCTTCATTACATAAAAGACATACCTGCCACCTCCATGGAGATTAAGGTCAAAGTTTTCTAATCTTGCATTACAGTCATTGTCGGTTATCATTGGGTGAGAACTGCTCAATGTAACACCAACAGAAAATACAGCCCAAAGATCATTGATATTCAGATCAAAGGTTCCTCCATCGTGTCTAACAGAAAGCAATACCCATTAAATAATTATTGGTACATCTACCACAGTTCAGTTTAAATCATTAGTGCAACATGCTCTTCCAAACAACCATAGTACCTAATATGAAAACTTTTCAATAGCTATTAATTCTGCCACAAATAATGATGATTGTATTACCTTTTATGGTTTTCTTCATGCTAAAGTAATTACCAAACTTGCTGAAGGGTCTCAGGCCGAAATATTGTCTATACTCTTCCATAGATGCTGCCTGGCCTGCTGAGTTCCTCCAGCGTTTTGTGTGTGTTGCTACGTGCTGCTAGCTTTTTCACCCCTTCTGGACTTAACTCTTCCTTGCACCATTTTCTCCTTATTGCATCTACACTCCTGTATCTGAAGTTTTTGCTAATAGCTATAAAACAAAGTACTCAACAACCAAATCCAATTCTTCTTATAGAACTAATCCCAGGGTTTGCCACATATTAGATACTGGATTCTGAAACAGATACAAGGCAGGACAATGGAAGAGAAAATGTTGCTCAAGCTCCCTTTGCATTATAGTGCATTCAAATATGGATGACTTACCAACATACATACAGTGACCATTTTATTAGATATAGCTGTATACCTGCTTGTTCATGTAAATACCTAATCAGCCAATCATCTGGCAGCTTCTGTAAGCAATAAATTGGCTACTGAATGTATTTAACTAAGCATGTTAAAACAAAACAAACTCAGAACAGAAATGAGATTAGCAGGCAGCGTAACTACAATAAATAAAGTGATTTTATTTGCATAAACACAAGACATTCTGCAGACACTGGAAATCTAGCATCCTAAGTTATAAAATCCTTAACTTTTCACAAGCAATTCTAACTAAGAATTAGTTAGGCAAAACCTGCTCTAGGACTTCAGCTTAAAATGTTGACTGCTTATTTCCTCTCCTCAGGTGCTGCCTGGCCTGCTGAGTTCCTCTAGAATCCCATGTGATTTAATTAGTAGTTGTTTTCATACAATCGTTCATTTGTTATGTGCTGTGTCGTATGACGTGAGTGATCATGGTCTTTCCATGACCATGGTTGTTCTTGACAAATTGTTTGACAGAATTGATTTGCTGTTGTTTTCTTCTGGGCAGTGTCTTTTTAAGATGGGTGACCTCAGCCGTTATCAATACTCTTCAGAGATTGTCTACCTGGGGTCAGTTGTTGCACAACCAGGACTTGTGATCTGCACCAGCCACTTGTATGTCCATCCACCACCAGCTTCCATGGCTTCATGTGATCCTAATCGGGGGCTAAATGGGTGCTACACCTTGCCCAAGGGTGATCTACAGGCTAGTGAAGGGAAGGAGTGCCTTATACCTCCTTTGGCAGAGACGTATCTCCACCTCACCTTCCATTTAATGCAATAGCTAAGTATTTGTGAATATAAACATGGAAGATAAATCCAGTGGGTAAGAGCTCACTTACGTCATTTGCTTCCCATATTTGATTAAAAAGTACAGACTGACAGAAGCTCAGAAAAAAGTGCATTGATTATATTACCAAAGACATGTTGTCCTGGATGTTCAATCACTTATAATTGCAAACAGAAAGACAAACTAGACACAAGGACTGGTTTTGTTGAAGGGGCCAATTTGGGCTGTGCTTTCTTAGTTAGAATTGCTTGTGCAAAGTTAAGGGTTTTGTAATTTGATTTGATAAACTGCTGGAAGTACAAGTGTACTGTAGCATGGCAATGGTGTTGACTCACCTATGATCCTGGTCACATGTAGAAATCTGAATGCATTTCCAAAGGACAGATGAAGCAGTTTAGTGGAAATGAAAGGAAAGTGCACAAGAGCTAGTGTCCTTTTCAGCTCAAAATTCATCTGTCTAACACACTAATATCACTTATCACTTCCCTGTTACATCTTAACCATTACAATGCTGCTTGTCCTGAATTGCCACAATTGGTTGATTATTTTGTACTCTTATTGTTCTTTCTGGTGTATATTAGAATTGTACAGCATGCAACCAGACCACTCCTTCACATGTTCTACCAGTTTGTTGTTGCCAGTACAATCTTCTAAGCGGTGTTGCGCTGGGGCAATGGCATCAACATACGTGATGCCAACAGGCTCAATAAACTGAGTAGAAATATGGTCGTGCTCCGTTATAAACTGGACATACTGGAGGTTGTGATAGAACAGAGGACCCTCTGGAAAATCCTGCGATTCCTGAGCAATGTTTCTCACCCCCTGCTTGCCACGTTGACTGAAAAGGGGAGCACTTTTAGCAATAGACTAAGAGACTAAGACAACTGTGCTGCTCCAAAACCTCTGTATGAGGTCATTCTTACCCTTGACCATAAAGCTGTATGAGTCAACCTATATCCGGGGAAGTGATCTTGTAATCTTTAACTTGTAAATCTTGTACATCTTATTTTAAAGGTAACTTAATTTTTATTCTTTCTTATTTCTCTTCTAATATTTGTATATCTGTGCACATATAATGCTACTGTGACACTGTAATTTTTTGGGGATCAATAGAGTATCTATTTATCTATTCCCTGATGATGATAAAGCAAAAATAAGGCCACTTGCAGTTGCAGTGATCAGTGAATAATTCTAAAAGAGTTGGATTTAATTTACAATGATAGAGGACAGTGGATCCTCAATAAAAGAAAATAAATAGCATTCACTCATATGGCACCTTCCATAACCTCACTATCTAATGACTTAGCTCAATGTTTTACATTCCCTAGTATTCTTGGGAATGTCATCACTTAGAGTCATAGAGCATTACAGCACAGAAATGAATTTTGGTCAATCTAGTCCATTTCAAGCTATTATTCTGCCTACTTGGGTCATAGCCCTCCATACCTCTCCCATCCATGTATCTATCCAAACTTCTCTTAAATATTGAAATTGAACCCACATCCACCACTTCTTCTGCAGCTCGTTCCACACTCTCACTACCCTCTAAGTAAAGAAGTTCCCCTTCATGTTCCCCTCAAACATTTCACCTTTCACCATTAACAAAAGACCTCTAGATCTAGATTCATCCAACTTCAGTGGAAAATGTCTGTTTGCATTTGCCCTATCGATACCCCTTATAATTTTGTAAACTGTATCTCTGTCAAATCACCTCCCATTCTCCTATGCTCCAGGGAATAATAAAACTGAAAGATCATAAGATACAGGAGCAGAACTATACCATTTGGTCCATTACGCCAGCTCTACAATTTCATCATGGCTGATTCATTTCCCTCTCAGTCCCAATCTCCTGCCTTCTCCCAATATCCCTTCATGCCTTGACTAATCAAGAATCTACCAACCTCTGCCTTAAATATAACCAATGACTTGGCCTCCACAGCCACGAATTCCACAGATTCATCACTCTCTGGCTAAAGAAATTTCCATTCTAAATGGACATCCCTCTTTTCTGAGGCTGTGCTCTTGGTCTTCGACTCTCCCACCATAGGAACCATGCTCTCCACATCCACTCTATTGAGGCCTTTTAACGTTCGATAAGTTTCAATGAGATCCGTCCTCATTTTTCTGAATTCCGGTGAGTACAGATCCAGAGCCATCAAACGATTTTTTCAAGCCTTTCAATTCCGGAACCATTTTTCGTAAACCTCCCTTGAACCTTATCCAACGTCAGCACATCCTTTCTTAGATAAGGTGCTCACAATACTTCAAGTGAGGCCTCACAAGTGCCTTATAAAACCTTAACATTACATCCTTGCTTTTATATTCTAGCCCTCTTGAAATAAATTCAAGCATTGTATTTGCCTTCTTCACCACTGACTCATCCTGCAAATTAACCTTTAGTGAATCCTACACAGGGACTCCCAAGCTCATTGGCACTTCAGATTTTTGAACTTTCTTTCCATTTAGAAAATAGCCTATGCTTTTATTTCTTCCACCAAAATGCATTACCATACCCTTCCCGACACTATATTCCATCTGCCACTTCTTTGCCTATTCTCATAATCTGTCTAGGTCCTCTCTCTAGCCTCTTTGCTTCCTCAACAGTACCTGCCCCTCCACCTATCTTTATATCATCCGCAAACTTTGCAACAAAGCCATTAATCCTATCATCCAATCATTGACATATAATGTATAAAAAATTGGTCCCAATGCAGACTCCTGTGGAACACCACTTGTCACTGGCAGCCATTCAGAAAGGCTCCCTTTGTTCCCACTCTTTGCCTCCTGCCAATCAGCCAATGCTCTTTCCATGCATGTATCTTTCATGCAATACCACGTGTTCTTAACTTTTTAAACAGCCTTTTGTGTGGTACCTTATCAAAAGCCTTCTGAAAATCCAATTAAACAATATCAACTACTGTACTTTGTCTATCCTGCTTGTTATTTCTTCAAAGAATTCCATTAGATTTGTCAGGCAACATTTTCCCTTAAGGAAACCATGCTGACTACATTGAAATGTAATAGTTGCTAATATAATTGTAATTAGTTCATTACAATAAATGCATAGAAGCAAATGCAATGTCCAGGTATTGTACTATGGTGTTAGACAAACACAAAGGGCTAGCATTTTCCATGGGCACAAAATATTGGAGGAGCTCAGCAGGTCAGGCAGTGTGCACAGAGGGAAATAAACGGTCAATGTCTTAGCCAGACACTCTTCATCAGGACCTTTCCTGTCCAATCCCAATGAAGGGTCTTGGCCTGAAAAGTCAACTGTTCACTTTCCTCCATAGACACCGCCTAACCTGTTGAGTTCCTCCAGCATTTTGTGTGTGTTCAAGATTTCCAGCATCTGCAGAATCTCTTGTGTCTCTATGTCCCACACACTTATTGACTAAAAAACATTTTGTATTTCAATTGGACATACTATATATTGCATTTGAATCTACTCTTTATGCACAATCCTATTCAACAAGCTATAAGGAACAGGATCAAAAAACATACATCAATCCGGATTTCACATGCCAGTTTCCACTAATGCTAATGTGGGCTTTTCCAATCGAAAACTTGACACCAATGTTGGGGATTAATCCAATACTTGAAGTAGGCAGCCCAAAACTGTTAATCCTCATCCTGTGAATAGAAAAAATACACTAATTAGTGTTGTACTTTCGTGAATAAGGATGAAGAAATTCAGAATTCAGAATTTTTGTTGGGCTGTGCCCAGTGACAAAGACTAACTCCAAAAAAAATTACCACGATCCATTTTCAATGGTTGCATATGTTTCTTAAGAAACTTATACTGGGACCAGACAGCATCCATCAGAATAGAAGGAGAAGTGAGTGAATATGTGAATATCATGAGAGGAGTCAGGCAAGACTGTGTCTTTTCACCCGACTTATTCAACCTGTATAGTGAGAATATCTTGAGAAGTATCAAAGACATCAAAGGATTCACAATTGGAGGCCATAATATAAATAATGTCAGATATGCTGATGACATCGTACTAATAGCTGACTCAGAAACAAAACTTCAAGAACTACTCACTATAGTGCCAGCAAAAAGTAATCGCAGAGGCCTCTCCACCAACACCAAGAAGATAGAAAGCATGGTCATCTCCAGAAAGACAAACATCCCACAATGTGTGATCAAGATCAGAAATACAAATGTCAAACAAGTCAACAAATTCAGATCTCTTGGCAGCCAAATAACAAGGAATGGCAGGTGCGACACAGATATCAAATAAGGAATAGCAATGGTGAAAGAAGCTTTCCAGAAAATGAAGGCCATAATAACAGACAGAAAGGTGAGCATGTACACTAAAAACAGAATACTGCAGTGCTACATTTATTCTATCCTGACTTATGGAAGTGAACGCTGGGTCATATCTCCAGCAATGGAAAAGAGACTGGAAGCAGCTGAATTATGGTTCTACAGGGGAATGTTAAACATATCATGGACCACACACACATTAAATGAAGAAGTTCTCAGAAGAGCCCAAGCAGTTAGATCACTCATACCAACAATAAGAGAGACAACTCAGAGTCCCAGGACACATCATACAGAAAGATGAACTAGAAAAACTCATACTCTCTGGAAAGATCGAGGGGAGCAAGCCTAGAGGAAGACCTCGGCTTACGTACATCAAAAGCCTAGCCAGGTGGCTACACATTGAGGAAATGGAAGTCATCCAAAGAACGAGGGATAGATCTATATGGAAAAATCATGGTCACCAACATCCGCATCGGATATGGTACCTAGCCAGACAGACAGTACACCAAGAATAGGGATGTATACACAGTGGTCTATACAGACTTGCTGGAGTGTCCTTTTGGGGTTACACCCACAATTGGAGATGTGCCATTGGTAGCTGTGTTCTGCAGTTTTGGTTGCCTGTGCCTTTGCCATCTGGCTCTTCCAGATCTTACCTATGCCAAGTCAGTACCAAACCAGAGGCACTGCCTTCCTGTTAGTATTGCCCGATACATGAGTGAAGTTTCCCTGTTATTCTGCTTTGTAGTTCTTTGGGTATGTTGGATTAGGGTCAGATTCTTGTGTTTCTAGCATTTTATCTTGGTTCTACTTGTCTTTGTGTTTGTTTATACATTTATACAATAACCTGTTTAATTACACACAGCACAGCAAATTCCTAACACTGTACCTGTAAGTCTTTGTATGGACAATAACCTCTCTCCATACTGCTAAACTTTTTAAAGGTTAAGTCCAGATTTCATCTCATTGATGTCAGCAGGACATGCAATTGCATCAAGTACAATATCACTACAAAACTAAAGTACCTGTAATTTTCATAAGACATAGGAACAGAATTAAGGCCAATCGGCCCATTGAGTTTGCTCTGAAATTCAATCATTTTTCCTCTCAACCTTATATTCCTGCCTTCTCCTCATAACTTTTGACACCTTTACCAATTAAGAAGCTATCCACTTTTAAAAATACTGAATGAGTTGGTCTTCACAGCTGTCTATGGAATGAATTCCACAGACATGCCATCCCTTGGCTAAGGAAATTCCTCCTCATTTCTCTTCCAAAGGGACATCCTTGCATTCTGAGACTGTGCTCTCTGGTCCTAGATTCGCCCATGATTGGAAACATATTCTGCACATTTGCACTTTCTAGGCTTTTCAATATTCCATAGATTTCAATGAGATTGCCTTTCAATGACATCACTTTAGCTAGCATTGGCCGAGAATAATTAACATTTACAAATCTGCAAGCTGTCACGAGCCAAGGACAGTGGAAACAGATAAATCAAATATTTTTGTTCTTGCCATGTGGTCAAAGTAATGAAGGTTGCCAATTTATGAGACTGTTTTTGTGGCCACCAATGTGCGAACTGATTTCTGCATAAGGATGGCTTAGACAGAACAGTTGTAAGTGGACACAATGAGAAGGTCCCTATTGTTGACTTATTAAACCTGAGACCATTTCCAAATTAGAAGTTATTTGTTTAATTAGAAATGGCAGGTTTGTAGAAAGAATGACCTGTAACATGAAGTAACCTGAGTCCAGTATTTGTTGACCAGACTAAACTGGTTTGAACTGGCCTTATTCAGAAAAAAAAGCAGAATACAGTGTAAGGCACATGTCTGGTGGAAGAGCGATGAAGTAGTGCTGTTTGTGGCTTTTGGGTAGATCCAATGAGAAGCTGACACAGGTCAGTCAGATGAGCTGGAGACAACAAAACTGAAAGACAACAGTTCATTGTGAAGAGAAATGGAATAAGAATGGAAGGCATTAGGAGTAGAAGACCAACCACTGCAGAAGCAGATGACCCCACATCAGGAATGTGGAGATTACATTGGAATGCCTGGCCAACATGAACTTTTCCCAGGAATCACCACTTCGATTCTTCGACTGTTCAAGAAGAGTTAGAGAAACTAGTCAAAAACGTGTGCACTGATGTTTAGTTTCAAATGACTTGCATGTTTGTTTTAAACTGAACCAATAAAGGTAATTATCAGTTAATATACATTCTTGTGGAGTCTAAGTGTTGCTGAGGGTGACTAACTGCAATGCTAGGTATGTTCCTCTTCCCTCGGTGGCTGTGTATGGGTTGTGCCTAAAATACTATGGCCACAATATGGAGGAAGAAGATAAGGTAAGAAGAAGGTAAGAATAAGGTAAGGAAGAAGAGGAGGTAAGTGAATTGGCTGATTCTTCCATCTTATAGGTTAGTTCTTAAAACTGCAGTGGGTGTATATCTGTGAAAACTAAGTTGGATCTGCATTAATAACATTGCCCACTAGAAGAGTAAGAGCATTTGAGTGGATTCCTTCCTTCCTTCTTTGCAACCTTAACTCCAGGTGGAGCCATCCGGGTGCCATCATGACAAACTTTGCACCCGTCTGTTCTATCTGTCACGGTTGTGTACCAGAGCCTGGGTCACCGCAAATGTTTTCCCTGTCCATTATTTAATGTTGTCCATCCATCTTTTCTTCTGTATGCCCCTCCTTCTTTTCCCCTCCACAGCTCCTTGTAGAACAGTCTTTGCAAGGCCACTGGATCTTGTTACATGGCCGTACCATCTCAGCTTTCTTTTCTTCATCGTTGTGAGAAGGTCTTCATGGGGGCCAATGCGGTGCTGGAGGGTCTTGCAGATCTGCTCGTTTGTGATGTGGTCCAAGTATGAGACGCCCAAGACGTTGCGACAGCATCTCATTTCCAATGTCTGTATCTCCTTTGTAGTTCTGCTGTGAGGGTCCAAGTCTCACATGCGTACAGGAAGAATGAGAACACCAATGCACGCAGGAGTCTGATCTTGTACTTTGTGGTGATGTTGCTGTCCCTCTATATTGTCTTGAGTTTGGATAATGCAGTCATTGTCTGTGTGGTTCTTGCCAGGACTTCTGGTCTTAATCCTTCATCACTGATGATTGCCCCCAGGTATTTGAACTGCTGAACTGTCTCAAGTTTCTGACCACGGACTGAGATATCTGTTGTGCTGACATGGCATTTACCATGAACCTGGTTTTCTCAGCACTTATTTCTATTCCAAACTGTGTGGAGGTTCTGTCAAGATGGCTGACCAGGTTGGCCAGTTCGTCCTCTTTTCCTGCAAGTCCATCAATGCTGTCAGCAGATCTTAGGTTTGTGATGATCCTCCCTCCGATGCTGACTGTGCCCACATGATCTTCAAGGGCTACACTCATAATCCATTCCAGGAAGATGTTGAAGAGAGTGGGGGAGAGGAGGCAGCCCTGATGGACTCCTACAAAGTATGGACCCATTCCCTGATGGTGCCTTGAGTGAGTACTGCACCGGTTGCCTTGGCGTGAAGCTGATGGATTGTATGATTCAGCTTCTGCCCCATGTTGAATTTCTTCATATTGACCCACAAGGCATTATGCCAGACTCCATCAAACACCTTCTTGAAGTCTATGAAGACATGGTGGAACTCTCTCTGGTGCTGAAGGTGTTTCTCACAGAGGGTGCGGAGGTTAAAAATCTGCTCAGTGGTGCTTCTGCCTGTACAGAAGCCTGCTTGTTCCTCGGCAATGACGTCTGCTGCCTGAGGTCTCAGTCTGTTCAACACAACTCTGAGCATTACCTTGCTTACATGCCTGATCAAACTGATGGTACGGTAATTCTGGCAAGGTTGCAGATTGCCTTTCTTGGGAAGCACAATGATCAGCAACTGAGTCCAAGGTGTCGGCCATTCACCTGTCTGCCAGATCTTATTGCAATGGTGGTAAGCATGTCTATCATGGCCTCTCCTCCATGCTTCAGCAGTTCAGCGGGGATGTTGTCAACTCCCGCTGACTTCCCGCACTTCAGTGATCACATTGCCACTTCAACTTCTTCACGCATGATTGGATAGTCATCCTCACTGGAAGATTCCTGTACATTCAACACACCTGGAGCCTCTTTGTTCTGCTAGCTGTACAGTTCTGAACAGTACTCTGTCCACCTTTCCATTATTTCCTTTTCTTCTGTGAGACTGTTGCTATTTTTGTCTTGGATAGTGTTCACTTTGGCTTGTTTTCCTTTGGTATGATCTTTCACCAGTTGGAATGCCTTCTTTGTGTTGTTGTTGGATAGGCTGTCTTCAATGTCCGCACATTGTTCAGACATTGAATGGTTTGACTGGAGATATAAATATGCTATTGAACTGACATCTAATTTGAGCCTACTTCCTTTATGAATAAAAGTACATTCTATGCTGTACACAGTATGCAAAGTAATACATGAAGTCTACAGAAGATGGCAGTGTGGAACATCATTTAGAATCATAATCTGCTCAGGCAGGCAGAGAGTTTTCTACTGCAGCACAAACTGGGCCATTTGTCCCATCTTATCTATGCTAAAGGAATCTTCTGCCTAATCTCATCTACTCGCATCTGTACCATATCCCTCCAAACCTCTCCCATCCATGTACCTATTCAAACTTCCATTACTTCTGCTGGCAGCTTGTTCTATGCTCACACAACCTTGCGGGTGAAGAATTTTCCCCTCAGATCTCTTTTAGATATTTCACCTTTCACCTTCAACCCATGACCTCTAATTCTAGCCTTGCTCAACATGAGAAGAAAAAGCCTGCATGTATTCACCTTATCTAGACCCTCATAATTTTATATAGCTCCATAAGATCTCCCCTCATTCTCCTATGCACCAGGAATAAAGTCCTAATGTATTCAACCTTTCCCTATAACTCAAGTCCTCAAGACCTGGCACCATCCTTGTCAATTTTCTCAAGACTATTGATATCCTTCCCTTAGGTCAGTGACTAGAACAGCATCCAATACTCTTACTTCAGGCTTACCATGTCTTGTTGTTTGATTGTTGGCATTGAGAAGGGGACTTGCTTCACTCCAGTTGTGAACGTGGTTGTAACGGCAAGCTCTTCCACAGACAGGCCTAATGGTGCTTGGCTGCTTGGATGAGTGGGTGGTTAGTTAGTGATTCCTTATGTTGCTGGTGCAGGGGTACTGTGAGCTCATGATCAATGGCCTTGAGATTCACAGTTCCAACCTGAAATCTGGTTTTCCACTTTGAGTGGCCATGGGTCAAGGATTCCCAGGAGTCAGTGTGAATATTATATTTCCCTATGGGGGCTGTTCAAATATTCCATTAAGCTGGTTCATCTATTGACCTCTTCCCATTGCAGAGCTAAGGATACACTGTTTGGTTTGGAAATTTAGCATTGGATATGCAAACAACATGGCCTGGCCAAAGAAGGTGACTGTGTGTAGTGGGGTCTCTATGATGGGGAGGTTGGTATACGAGTATGTAGTGATCCTGATGAAGGGTCTTAGTCCAAAACGTCAACTCTTTATTCCTTTCCATAGATGTGGCCTGACTTGCTGAGTTCCTCCAGAAATTTGTGTGTTACTCTGATATAGGTTTATCTATTCCACCAGTGAATTTGGAGGATTGTATGGAGGCAGTGTTGGTTGTCTTGTTATAATACCTTGAGGGGACTGCTGTAGGCTATCCAGCTCTCAATAATGTGTAAGAGGGTAGTGACGTTTGGTAGATCTTGAGTCTTGTGCCAGGTTTGAGGAACTGATCTTCAGATACCTCAATTGATTGGAAACTGTGACTCTGCATTGAAGATGACAATGAATGTTATCATCAGTGCTGGTTTTCACTGATGGGGGTGGGGAGTGTATTAGGATTGGGGAAATGGCCCACATTTTCCAAGATTTTGTGAACCCTGTAATATTGGAGAGCAGTTTATTACATGCAGTACAAGTCAATATTAGTCTATAAGACTACGAGAGCAGAATTAGGCCATTTGGCCCATCAAGTCTTCTCTGCCATTCAATCATGGCTGATTTATTTCTCCTCTCAATTCAATTCCAATGCCTTATCCCATAACCTACTAATCAAGCAGCTATCAGACTCTGCTTTAAATATATCCAATAACTTGGCCTCCAACAGCTGTCTGTGGCAATGAATTCCACAGATTCACCACCCTGTGGCTAAAGAAATTCCTCCTTATCTCTGTCTAAAGGGATGTCTTTCTATTTTGAGGCTGTGCCCTCTGGTCCTGGATTCTCCTCCTATTAGAAACATGTTTTCTACATCCAATCTATCTAGGCCTTTCAGTACTCAGTACATGTCCATGAAATCCACCCCCCTTCATTCTTCTAAACACCAGTGAGTTCAGGCCCAGAGCCATCAAACACTCCTCATACATAAGCCCTTGCATTCCCGGGATCATTCTCTTAAGCCTTGTCGATATTGAGGATAAGGCCTGTTCTTTCATTGACTTAATCAACTGAGAAAGGTGTTGGGGCAATGATGCAGCTCTGTTTCGCAAGTATCATCACATAAAAGAAAACCCTGAAAGCACATACCATTAGGCTCAAGGACAAATTCTATCCCCCTGTACAAGACTATTGAATGGTTCCCTAGCACAATAAGATGGACTCTGACCTTCACGATATACCTTGTCATGGTCACTGCATCTCATCATCAGTCTGCCCTGCACTTTCTCCGCAACGGTAACACTTTATCCTACATTCTGTTATTGCTTTCCCTTGTATTACCTCAAACTGCTGTCGTAATGAAATGATGGCATGGACAGCATGCAAAACGAAGCTTTTCACTGTACCTCTTTACATGTGACAATCTGAAGTTACCAATTTAACGAGAAGTTGGAAAGTCGAAGAATAAAAATAATTGCCCGATAAGCACAACATGATTACCTTGTGAGATACAGTACCAAGACAAGGATGAACGCAAATATAGAACGAAAATGATATGGAACATTTTCCAGAAAGACACTTTTCCTTGTTTTAATGTCGTTTCTGAACTGTGACTAAAAGGTGCTGCAGAGGTAAACTGAACTCAGTGTTACACACACAAAATGAGGACGAAGGGTCTCAGCCCGAAATGTCGACTGTGTTTTTCCCTGTAGATGCTGCCTGGCCTGCTGTGTTCCACCAGCATTTTGTGTGTGTTGCTTGCATTTCCAGCATCTGCAGATTTCCTCGTGTTTGCCTTTTGAACTCAGTGTTACATCACTTCTTGCAGTGCTGTATAGTTATTAACATGTAGCCCAACAAGCCTACAACAACAAGCACTATAAATCAGTTAAGAACTTACTACTTGCCAAACGTACCCATCAATACGGTATTTCAGCCAGCCAAGCACAGGTTCTTTCCCACTTATTTCTGGTAGATCGAACTCTTCAATCTTCTCCTCAGCAATCTTGACGGCAAGTTGCCTGCCTAACCATGTCGACACAGGAACACAATACATAACGTGTTAAACTCATGCAAGAACTTATCAAGCTAACAACCTTTTCAGGTGGCAGTGGATAAGAATAAAATCTCTGATCTGACATCAAAGGGCTGCCTGGTCAATTGTAAGGCATTGGTGATACCACACTTGGGGTATTGTGGTCAGTTTTGCGCCCCTTATCAAACAAGGGATGGGCTGGCATTGGAGAGGGTCCAGAGAAGGTTCACGAGAGTAATTCCAGAGATGAAAGGGTTGACACATGAGAAGCATTTAATGCCTTTAGGCCTGTACTCACTGGAGTTTGGGAGAATGAGGAGGGGATCTAATTGAAACCTATCAAATATTGAAAGGCCTAAATAGAGTGGACACTGAGAGGAGCTTCCAATAGTGGGGAAGGGGGGCAGTCCAGGACCAGAGTGCACAGCCTCAGAGTAGAAGGACGTCCCTTTAGAACAAAGATGAGGAAGGATTTCTTTAGCCAGAGGGTGGTGAATCTGTGGAATTTATTGCTACATTCAGCTGTGGAGGCCAAGTCATTGGGTACATTTAAAGCAGAGTTTGATAGTTTCTCGATTAGTAGGGTCATGAAAGGTTACGAGTAGAAGGCAGGAAGTTGAGGTTAGTGGCATGATAAATCAGCAGTGATGGAACATATGCAATGGGCCGAATGGCCAGATTCTGCTCCAGGCCTTGTACTCTCATGAACAAATGTAATAAAAATTACCAGTCATTCTGCTGTTTAGAAGGCAGCTTTGCTGGTTAACATACATTCAAAAGACATTAGAAATATATACATAATACTAGAAATAGCAAAAGCTTTCAGACAGCCTGTTCAAGAGGTAACATTGGGTGAAATTTCTATAACCCTGAAGCTTCAATCCTAACATTTACCTAATATCCAATCACTTATTTAGCTGATGACCTTTACAGCATGAAGATTGGAGAACAAGAGTAAAACCACCAACAGCAAACGAGACAATCTGCAGATGCTGGAAATCAAAGTAATACTCATAAGGAGCTGGCGGAACTCAGCGGGCCAGGCAACATTTATGGAAAAGAGTAAACAATCAACGTTTCGGGTCGAGACCCTTCATCAGGACACTACTGAGCCCTAATGAAGGGTCTCAGCCCGAAGCATCAACTCAAAACCCAGCAAGGCTTGTCCAGCGCACTTTTCCTTTTGTAAACCTAAGTTGGCATTATCTAATCCCAGTGATGTTTTCTAATTCAGAGACACACGAGGAACTGCAGATGCGGGAAGTCTTGATTGAGCAACACACACAAAAAGCTGGAGGAACTCAGCCCGTCTGGCAGCATTTATGAAAGAACATGCACAGACAATGTTTCAGGATGAGACACCTCATCAGGACCGGAAAGGACAAGGGCAGAAACTAGAATAAAAGGGTGTGGGAGGAGGGGGGGAATATGAGCTAGTTGGTGATATGTGAATCCTGATGGGGGATGGGCGGAAGAAATTTCCTTTTATAGCATCATTTGCAGTGGACTCTCTTCATCAGGATGAAGTGGATTCTCTTTACTAATGTAAGATAACTGATCTGTAGTTCCATTTTTTATTGTTTCCACAACCACCGCTGAGTATACAGAGTACTCAGGTACAAAGGATCTGCCAACCTTAGTCCCATTAACTTCTTCACCACTATTTTGCGAATTCTAATACTGTTTTAATAATACTACTTTCCTTTGATTTCTCTGTTTCATTCTACTCTTAGATCCCTGGCATTCCTTATGTTCGATCACAAATAAAAGAAAATTTGCAGATGCTGAAAATCCAAACAACACACACAAAATGCTGGAGGAACTCAGCAGGCCAGGGAGCATCTATGGAAAAGAGTAGTCAACTCTTTGGGCCGAAACCCTGCAGCAGGACTGGAGAACATAAGATGCAGAGTCAGAGTTAGAAGCTGGGGGGAAGGAGGGAGAAGTATAGATTGGGAGACCGCTTCACTCAACACCTCCACTGTGCCCGCCTAGAAAAGCGGGATTGCCCAATGGCCACCCACCTTAATTCCACTTGCCATTCCCATTCCGACATGTCCATCCAGGGCCTCCTCTACTTTTGCAAGGAGGCCACACTCAAGATGGAGGAGCAACACTTTATATTCTGTCTGGTTAGCCCCCAATCTGATGGCATGAACATCGATTTCTTGAATTTTTGGTAATGACTCTTAGGTGCCAAGCCCACAGTCCATGTCCTTTACCTCATAAAACTGTCTCGCTTAACCCATATGTTAAATATTTACTATATATTTGCAGGATCATACCTGCCCCTTATAACATCCCAATAACGTCTGTAACTCATTAAACCTCTTCATTATGCAAATTTTTTTGTCTAACTTCCTGCACTTAGCATCTTAAAATAGAAACATCAAATAGAGCAGCCTTTCTACAGAATGAAGCAGCAGCTTGTGGTTTCACCCGAGCGCCATCTGATACCTCAGCGTGACCTTCCCGTGGTTGTTACTGACCCACTTTTTTCCCACTCATTTCAGTTTACTATTATATTTTTTATTTAACTCTGGATTTCTAATCTAACTTTCAATTGTCTTGCAACAGACTTAAAAAGCTAGACAAGCTCAGCATGTCAGACAGCATCTGCTGAGGGGAATGGCTGACACACTTCAGGTCCTGGTGAAGGGTTTCAGCCCGAAATGTTGATTGTTCATTTCCCATCATAGATGCTACCTGACCTGCAGAGTGCTGCTTCAGATTTCAAGCATCTATAAAACCTCTTGGGGAACATTACATCACACTCAGTTAAGTTTTAAATAAAGGCAATGACAAATTCTAGAATGACTCAAGGTACAAGATACCAGAAAATGTTGAGGCTTTTTAAATAAATTTATTTAAACTATACTTACCATATTCTAAACCTTTCTGCATAATTTTGCTTTGTATTCCTGGATTGAGGTTATTCTTTCCAAGTGCAGTTCCAATCAGAATGAATGTAACACAGGCTGACAGATACATTTTTGTTGCATTAAGTTGTGTTCAGATCAACATAGCTGTATTGTATGAAAGAAAAGAAGTTTCCTCTTACTACATTCATTCCTTAAGGTTTTCACAGATCACATATAATCTGGCCACTTCATTAGGTACAACTATACACCTGCTCATTAATGCAAATATCTAATCGGCCAATCATGTGATAGCAACCCCATGCATAAAAGCATGCGAACATGGTCAAGAGATTCAGTTATTGTTCAGACCAAACATCAGACTGGGGAAGAAATGCAACCTAAGTGATGTTGACCATGGAATGATTGTTGGTGCCAGACAGGGTGGTCTGACTATCTCAGAAATTGCTGATCTCCTGGGATTTTCACACACAACCGTCTCTAGACTAGAGTTTACAAAGAATGGTGCAAAACACAAACACCATTCAGTGAGCAGCAGTTCTGTGGATGAAAACGCCTTCTTAATGAGAGATCAGAGGACGATGGCCAGACTGGTTCAAGCTGGCAGGAGGGTGATGAACTCAAACAACCATGTGTTACAACAATGGTGTGAAGAAGAGCATCTCTGGGTGTACAACGCATTGAAGCTGCAGTGGATGGGCTAGATCAGCAGAAGTTCACGAGCACAGGATGAACCTAATAAAGAGGCCACTGATTGCTTTGTGACAATTATAAAATGTTCATATATGCTGCTTCCTGCTATTTTAATAATTTTATGATTTTATTATATGATTCAGTCAAGAGTGAACCTTGGAGTAAATCATACTTAGGCTATGTCTACACTGGATCGGATAATTTTGAAAACGCCGGTTTCACATAAAAAATGACAGGCGTCCACACTAAGCATTTTTAAAAATGCCTCTGTCCACATTAAACCAGATAAGAGATACGAGCAGAATCGTAACATGTTGATGTGGCAACTGATCTACTACCTCTATTAATATTCGAGTCTGGCCTTTGTTTATATAGGAACTGGGATAGTTTGTTTTACTGCTGTTATTAGAGATGAATTCTTTGTGTGTGTGTGTGTGTGTGTGTATATATTTATATATATATATAGTCTCTCATAAGACTGTCTTTTCACTTTTTCCTCTTAATGCACACTTAGACACGCTGTTAAACGTAAGGCCTTATTCTTGTTCTTAAAGCAGCATAAACGTGGACTTCTTTTTAATCCAAGAGTCACACTCTGTGACTGAAGACATTAAACTGTGGAAATCCCAGTGGGGGAATGATGTTTGGTCTTCACATGGTTCTGAACATTCTGCAGGTGTTCTTATTCTGATGTTTAACTTTAAAGGAGATGTTTTGCATTCTGAGGCGGATACGAAGGGACATTTTTTGGTTCTTATTCAATATTATGGTAAAATGTTTCTTTTCGCTATTATTTATGGTTATAATATTAGAAATGATAATAATAGATTACTTGAGATTTTGGAAAAACGTTTTGATTATTGGCTCTTTAAATTTCCTGATGTATTTACTGTTATGGGAGGAGACTTTAATATGGTATTAGATGAAAATATTGATCGATGGCCATTAAGACAACACTCTACTTATAATAACTTTACTAGCTTTATTCAGAAGCTTAATATCATAGGTACTTGAAGAGAGCACTTCCTGGAGTTAGAAATTATACTTGGACTAATAAATCTATTACATGCATGTCTAGACTGGATTACTGGCACCTTAAGAAATAACAATGTCCTTTTTAATTTTTTTCCCCTCACCTTTAACAGATCATAAAGCTATCCAGATACAAATTGCATTATCTTCAGCTGAATCCAATTTTAAATCTTATTGGAAATTAATGAATTCCATTTTGGGGCATGAGGTTGTCTCTTTGCACATTAAAAAGCTGGCAACCTACTTTTTACATAAAGTGATGGTAGAGATTAATTTCTCTACAAATTGGGAATTTTTAAAATTTGAATCTGTAGAATTCTTTAGGAAATGAAGTAGTGATTTAGTAAAGAAAAGATAATTGGAAGAACAATCATTGATCTCAAAGATTGCAAATTTATGTGAATTGTTTTCAGATAAGGAAAGATAAAGAGGAGCTGGATGTGTTAAAGGATAAGTTAAACCATCTTTATCTTATAAAGGCAGAAGATGCATATGTGAGATCTGGAAAACAAAGGTTGGAAGAGGGTGAACAGAGTACAGTTTATTTCTTTCATTTAGAAAAGCAGCTTGCCCAATTCAATTCCATTTATCAGCTTAATATTAATGGTGTGATTACAGAGGACTCTTAAAAAATAGCAAAATATTGTTCTGCATTTTATAGTAAACTGTATAGCTCAAAATATTGTGAAGCATCTACACTACAGTTCATGAATGATATTAATATTCTTAGGAACCTGTCCAATGATCAGAAAGACCTGTGTGATGCTCTTATTACCTTGGGAGATTTTAAGGCTGCCATTTCAAATTAAAAAAAATAATAGGTCGCTGGGTGTGGACTGCAGAATTTTATAAGATGTTTTCTGACACCCTAGCTCCCTTTTTACTAAAATTCTTTTTAGAATGCATTGATAAAGAACTTATTCCCACTTCTTTAACATGGGGCCTTATTACTTGAATTCCTAAACCAAGAAAAGATAAATTATTTATCGATAATTGGTGTCCTATTTGCCTTCTCAATAGTGATTATAAAATCTTTGCTAACAGAATGAAAGTAGTTTTACCATTTATTATTGATGAAACACAGTCAGGTTTCATGAAGGGTCGTCATATCTCTAATAATGTTAGATTAGTTTTAGATCTTATTGATAACTCTCATCTTGTTCAAAATGTTCGTTTTATACTGTTTTTAGATTTCTACAAAGCTGTTGATACTATAGAGCATCAGTTTATCTTCTCTGCTCTTGGTAAATTTGGATTTGGTCCATTATTTTGTAAGGCTGTTAAGACTTTGTACACAAACGCTAATAGTTCTATGAAGCTGAAGTTGGGGAATTCACCGAGGTTTGATGTGAATAGAGGGGTGAGACAAGGTTGTCCTATCTCACCTTATTTATCTCTTTTATGTGCTCGGCTGCTCACCTATTCCATCGTCTAGTCCTCTAAAAGGCATTTCCTGTGCAAATTCCAATTTTCTGATTAGTCAGGTTGCAGATGATACGACTCTTCTTAAATAATGTTTCAGAAATCTCATTGGCTTTAAACTGTATTTTGGTTTTTCCAAAGTTTCTGGCCTCTGTTGCAATATTCACAAATGTGAATTGTTTCCTCTTAAAGGTTGCACTCAAACTATAATTAATAATATTCCAGTAAAAGACAAAGTTACATATTTAGTTACATATTGTTAAAACAAATACTTAAGGTGTGTGGATAATTTTCAACCTTTTATAGACAAAACCAAAAAAAGATTAAACCAGTGGCTTCAAAGGGACTTATCTTTGAAAGGTTGGGTTTTGCTTTGTAAAGCAGAAGGTCTTTCCAGGATTATATATATAACTCTCCCCTTATACGTCAATAAAAAAATCTGTAAATTGATAGACACCATGTTGTTTAACTTTTTATGGAAAAACAAAGTTCATTATAAAAAAAATCTGCTGTCATGATTAGTTATGACAAGGGGGGGGGACTAAATTTTCTTGATTTTGACAGTCTTAATAATACTTTTAAAATTAATTGGATTAAACAATTTTTACGTAATCCTACTTCTATATGGAACTGTATTCCTTCTTTTGTATTTTTCCAGGTTGGTGGACTGAAATTTTTTCTTTTATGTAATTACAAAATAGACAAAGTTCCTCTCCGTTTATCTCAGTTTCATAAACAGATGCTGTTGTCTTGGTCTTTGATTTACAAACACAATTTTTCTCCTCATAGTTACTTTAATTGGAATAACCACAACATAACTTATGAGAATGAATCTTTGTTTTATAAAGTTTGGTCTGATAATAATATTTTGTTAAACAGTTATTTAATTCAAGTGGTACTTTATTGAGTTATACTGAGTTTTTAATCCACCTTTGGATATCTGCAAGATATCCACAATATCATGTGACTCCAAAGGATTTGCTGTTGTTATGGATGCAATTCCCTCTGGTGTAATTCTGTTTAGAAATGCATCATATTCGGTAGTTGAATTACCCAACTTGGATCCATCCAGTACAGCTGTAAGAAAGATTTGTTTTCCTCCATCTTTTAAAAAAGATAATAGAGGTATTAGAAGTTTGTTTCAAAAATACATTACTTCTATTCCTACGGCTGTTAATTTTTGGAATGGTCCCTTGAGGAATCTAAGGTGGAGGAGTATTTGGGGCTTATTTAATAAATTTTTATTGAGGAATAAAATTAAAGAAATTTCATTTAAAATTACACATAGATGTTATCCAACCAATGTTTATTTGACAAGGTTTAATTCTGATATTGAAACTAACTGTTCTTTTTGTGGTTTATATCCAGAGGATTTATTTCATCTGTTTTGGGATTGCAAATATGTTAAAACATTTTGGGTTGATGTTTGTCAATTTATAGATCAATGTATTAATGTGGATTTTACTTTTTGATTTGAAAATGTCCTATTTGGGTTTACTAATAATACCAAACCTCATAGGGATAATTTCTTTATCATAAATCCTTTGTTGATTGACACCAAATTTTATATCCATAAATGCAAATACAGCAATAAGAAACCTTCATTTATATTTTTTATGTCAGACTTCAAACTATAAGTTAATACTCTGAAAACTTCCCATAACCAGAAAGCTGTAAACACTGTACAAATCTGTCAATGTTTCGGGTTATCTCTGTAAATGTTTCTGTTTTGTGACTCCTTTTAGATGTAGTTCCTTCTGTCCAACAGTATTTAGAGTGGATTTTCTTGTTTATTTGTATATTTAAAGTTTATAGTTATATATTTGTTGCTGCTTATGTGTGATAACCTGGGTTTGTTAGCATATGTTTAGTGTTTCTGTTTTTGTTTGTGTTGTTCAATAAAAATAATAAAAAAATACTTTTCTAATACTGCATTAAAAAAAATATTAAAATGGATTTTTGTGTGAATCTCCTCCTACTGGGCATACGCGGGACACACAGGAAACAAGTGATGAGGAAACGGTATACTTGGTGCGCGTTTGTCCAGTTACAGACTAGAGAAACTTAAAATGAAATCGCCAAACTAAAGGTTTGGTGCGCGTTTGTCCAGAAACATTTCCTACAGCCAGTCTCTTTACCAATGAAAGGGACGACAACTACAACTAAATGCAATAAGGCTTGTTACTGGGCAAAAGTGAAATTTGCTGTTACCTCATTTATTTGCCTTTACTTTTACCGTGTCTTTGTGTATTATTTTGCTGTATTTGACATGTGCAATGAAACGAGTTACAGAGAAAAGTGACAATTGCATCTGTTGAACGTTTGCACAAGCAATACATTAATAAAGCATCTTGTTAAGTGTATAAAACATGTCTTCATCAGTGTTATCTTGTATTTCCATAAAATGTTACATAAGGCTGTTACACATCTATTGTCAGACATTGTTGTGGTGTTGGAGGCTGCGTTCAAGAAAATGAAATGTCCCGCTGCAGCCACCATTTGTTTGGGCATGTCATGACAGTGGTTTTTAAAATAGCCGGTTACCCCATACACACTACACCGGATATTAGATGTTTTCAGATTTATTCATTCTGGGGAGCATTTCTTAGTTTTTGGGGGAGGAAAGCATCATTTCAACATGGACGGAGGCTCAAAACAAAGAGAAGAAGCTTTGGTTACAGATTTATCTGGTCTAGTGTGGACGTAGCCTTAAAGCCGGTTTCTTACCCTTTGAAAGTTAACCTAGATCTCTACTTGTACAAAGGCCATCATATTTCTAATGATTACTCTAATAAAATACATATCTAAAATAAACATATCACAGATAAGAATCTCTTACCTTTTCTCTCTGGAGACAGTATTGCTGGGTTCAATTGTATCCACTTAGCTTTGAAAGCAAAACTTCTTCAAAGTAATTCTATTTCATTTCAACAGAAACAGGAAGCAGAGTCAGAAGAAACTTAGATCAGATGCAGCTTTGTTAACCACATTGCCTTAACCCATTCATCGCTAAGGAGTAAATGAATAATGACGTCTTCGGGGACTACTGAACAAACATGAATCTGCTACATTAGTTTTTACAATCAATCCTAATCCCAATACATTGCTGAACTAATTATCAAGCACCATTTTTATGCTACAAGACAGTTGTGAGCTTTGCATGCAACACTATTCTTTTAATCTAATAAATAAATGAAAAGCTGTTTGACAAGTTTTTGGGAACAGCATGTAGCTATGTATGCCTCACTTCTCAAGTTTCAACGAAATGATTTACTACAGCTAAACGCACAGTTACATGGGATATGAAGCAATTAATATAGCAGCTCTGGACTTTAGAACGACACAATGAACCTGGCTGGAACATTATCAAACAGCATTCAGTGCTGAATAATAAAGAGATGTTAGAGCTGATAAGCTTGGTAAAAGGGACAGGATTTATCTCTGGTAGCAAGGCAGAGAGACTTAGAACCTTGGTAACAGAAGGCACAGCTACCTATGCAGCAGTAATTAATTTTGGGGATGATCAAGATGAAAGAAGACTCAGAAGGCTGTAAAGAGTAGGGGAGGTTATGCAAAGTACACCATATACTACTTTGGGATTCACAGTAGAACAAAGAAATACTTTATTGTCACCAAACAATTGATACTAGAGCGTACAATCATCACAGAGATATTCAATTCTGCACTTCGTGGTCCCTGGAGTACAAATCGAAGTAAATATAATAAAAATTTAAATTATAAATCACAGTTAGAAAATAGAAAAGGGAAAGTAAGGTAGTGCAAGTCAGGTCGGATATTTGGAAGGTACGGCCCTGATCCGGGTCAGGATCCATTCAGCAGTCCTATCACAGTTGGAAAGAAGCCGTTCCCAAATCTGGCCGTACAAATCTTCAAGCTCCTGAACCTTCTCCCGGAGGGAAGTGGGACAAAAAGTGTGTTGGCTGGGTGGGTCGTTTCCTTGATTATCCTGGCAGCACTGCTCCGACAGCGTGAGGTGTAAAGTGAGTCTAAGGATGGAAGATTGGTTTGTGTGATATGCTAGGTTATGTTCATGATCTTCTGCAGCTTCTTCCGGTCTTGGACAGGACAACTTCCATACCAGGTTGTGATGCACCCTAGAAGAATGCTTTCCACGATGCATCTATAAAAATTAGTGAGGGATTTAGGGGACAGGTCAAATTTCTTCAGCTTTCTCAGGAAGTAAAGGTGCTGGTGGGCCTTCTTGGCAGTGGACTCTGCTTGGTTAGACCAAGTCAGGTAATCTGTGATATTCACACCGAGGAACTTAAAGCTTTTGACTTGTTCCACCTGCGCACCACTGATGTAGATGAGGTCGTGCGGTCTGCTACTCCTTCTGAAGTCAACAACCAATTTCTTCGTCTTGCTGACGTTGGGGAATAGGTTATTGTCTTTGCACCATGCCACCAGGTTCTTAATTTCCTCTCTGTGCTCAGACTCATCGTTACCCAAGACATGGCCTATAATTGTGGTATCATCAGCAAACTTATATATTGAGTTTGATGGAAACTTGGCTACACAGTCATGGGTGTACAGTGAGTACAGCAGGGGGCTGAGTACACAGCCTTGTGGGGCACCGGTGCTCAGAGTGATTGTAGAGGAGAGCTTGGCCCCTATTTTTACAGCCTGGGTCCTGTCTGTGAGGAAGTTGAAGATCCAGCTGCAGATCTGAGTGCTAAGACCCATGGTCCGGCGCTTAGGAATCAGTTTATTTGGAATGATGGTATTAAAGACAGAGCTGTAGTCTATGAAAAGGAACCTTACATATGTGCCTTTATTCTCCAGGTGCTTGAAGGAGGAATGTAGTGCCAGAGAGATGACATCTGCTGTTGACCTGTTGCTCCGGTAGGCGAATTGCAAAGCGTCGAGGTTGACCGATAGGCAATGGTTGATGTGCGCAATGAAATCAATGAGTTTATTGTGGCAAGTGTGGGATCCCTCATTTCTGCTCCTCTGACCCTCAACACAGATGCCCCTCAGGGCTGTGTCCTAAGTCCTCTCCTTTACTCTCTGTATACCCATTACTCCAATCTACTAATTAAATTTGCTGACAACACTGCACTGATTGGCCTAATCTCAAATAATAATGAGGTAGCCTGCAGAGAAGAAGTCATCACCTTGACACATTGGTGTCAAGAAAACGACCTTTCTCTCAATGTCGCAAAAACAAAGAGCTTGTTGTGGACTACAAGAGGAATGGAGACAGGCTAACCCACATTGACATCAATGGATCTGGGGTTGAGAGGGTGAACAGCTTTAAATTTCTCGGCCTACACATCACTGAGGATCTCACGTGGGCTGTACATACCAGTTGTGTGATGAAAAGGGCACAACAGCGCTTCGTTCACCTCAGACGGTTGAAGAAATTTGGTGTGGGCCCTTAAATTCTAAGAACTTTCTACAGGGGCACAATTGAGAGCATCCTGACTGGCTACATCACTGCCTGGTATGAGAACTGTACCTCCCTCAATCACAGGACTCTGCAGAGAGTGGTGCAGACACCCCAATGCATCTGTAGATGTAAACTTCCCACTATTCAGGACATTTACAAAGACAGGTGTGTAAAAGGGGTCTGAAGGACCCTTGGGGTCTTGAGTCACCCAAACCACAAACTGTTCTAGCTGCTATCATCTGGGAAATGGTACAGCAGCATACAGTTGAAGTCAGAAGTTTACATACACTTAGGTTGAAGTCATTAAAACTCATTGTTTAACCACTCCACATATTTCATATTAGCAAACAATAGTTTTGGCAAGACGTTGAGGTAATCACTTTGTGCATGACACAAGTAATTTTTCCAACAATTGTTTACAGACAGATTATCTCACTTTTAATTGACTATATGACAATTCCAGTGGGTCAGGAGTTTACAAACAAAATCAAAAGAGATCAGCCAAGACCTCAGAGAAAAAAAAATTGTGGACCTCCAATTTGTCTGGTTCATCCTTGGGAGCAATTTCCAAACACTTGAAGGTACCACGTTCATCTCTACAAACAACAGTACGCAAGTATAAACACCATGGGACCACACAGCCATCATACCGCTCAGGAAGGAGATGCATTCTGCCTCCTGGAGGTGAACGTACTTTGGCGCGAAAAGTGCAAGTCAATCCCAGAACAACAGCAAAGGACCTTGTGAAGATGCTGGAGGAAACAGGTAGACAAGTATCTATATCCACAGTATAAGAAGTCTTATATTGACATAACCATAATGACCATCGTTTTGTTTGGAGGAAAAAGGGTGAGGCTTGCAAGCCGAAGAACACCATCCCAACCGTGAAGCATGGGGGTGGCAGCATCATGTTATCGGGGTGCTTTGCTGCAGGAGAGACTGGTGCACTTCACAAAAAAGGTGGCATCATGAGGAAGGAAAATTATGTGGATATATTGAAGCAACATCTCAAGACATCAGCCAGTAAGTTAAAGCTCGGTGGCAAATGGGCCTTCCAAATGGACAATGACCCCAAGCATACCTCCAAAGTTGTGGCAAAATTGTTTAAGGACAACAAAGTCAAGGTATTGGAGTGGCCATCACAAAGCCCTGACCTCAATCCAATAGAAAATTTGTGGGAAGAACTGAAAAAGTGTGTGCGAGCAAGGAGGCCTACAAACCTGACTCAGTTGCACCAGTTCTGTCTGGAGGAATGGAACAAAATTCCAGCAACTTACTGTGAGAAACTTGTGGAAGGCTATCCAAAACATTTAACCCAAGTTAAACAATTTAAAGGTAATGCTATCAAATACTAACAAAGTGTTTGTAAACGTCTAACCCACTGGGAATGTGATGAAAGAAATTAAAGCTGAAATAAATCATTCTCTCTACTATTATTCTGACATTTCACATTCTTAAAATAATGGTGATCCTAACTGACCTAAGACAGGGAATGTTTTCAAGGATTAAATGTCAGGAATTCTGAAAAACTGAGTTTAAATGTACTTGGCTAATGTGTATGTGAACTTCTGACTTCAACTGTAAAAGCCAGAACCAACAGTCTCTAGGACAGTAACTTCCACCAGGTGATCTAACTGATTAATGCTGACACAATTGCATTTCTATGTTATATTGATGGTCCTGTTGTACATACTATTTATTATAAATTACTATGATTGCACATTCCACATTTAGACAGAAACCGAACATCAAGATTTTTACTCCTCATGTAAGTCTCTGGCTGCAGGCATCATCCTGCTGTCTTCCTCCCCTGCTTGTGCCAATGTTTTTCTTCTTTGTTGAAAAGAAGGATGACGCTTTACGCCTATGCATTGATTACCGGGGACTGAATGAAGTCACTGTTAACCGTTAACTTCTTCCGCTCATAACCTCGGCATTTGAACTACTGCAAGAAGCCTCAGTTTTCACCAAGCTTGATCTCCATAACGCCGACCATCTTGTCTGCATCCGCAAAGGGGACAAGTGGAAGACGGCCTTCAACACCACCTCAGGCCATTACGAGTATCTGGTCATGCCATTCGGTCTCACCAATGCCCCCGCCGTCTTCCAGAGTCTGGTAAATGATGTTCTCAGGGACATGCTGAACCAATTTGTTTCTGTGTATCTCAACGACATTTTGATTTTTTCTAAGCCCCTTGTTGAACACACAGGTCACGTCCGCAGAGTCTTCCAGCGCCTTCTGGAGAACCAGCTCTTTGTGAAGGCTGAGAATTGTGCGTTTCATCGCAATACCGTCTCCTTCCTGGGGTATGTAATCTCAGGCGGTTCCATTCAGATGGACCAACAGAAGATCAAGGTGATGGTTGAATGGCCCCAAACTTCGACGTCAGTAGTTGCAACGCTTCTTGGGCTTCGCTAACCTCTATCGTCACTTCATCAGAAATTACAGTACACTGGCTGCACCACTCACTGCTCTCACCTCATCAGCTGTCAGATTCTCCTGGTCCCCTGCTGCTGAAAAAGCATTCCCTGACCTGAAGGAATGTTTCACCTCTGCCCCCATCCTGATTCAACCGGACACCAACTGGCAGTTCATTGTGGATGTGGATGCATCTGACATTGGCATAGAAGCTGTTCTCTCTCAGCGCTCGGCCACGGATGAGAAGGTACACCCCTGTGCCTTCTCTCACCGCCGCACTCACACGGAGTGGAATTACAAAGTCAGAAACTGGGAGCTGCTGGCTGTGAATCTAGCTCTGGAGAAGTGGAGGCATTGACTGGAGGGAGCAAAGGTGCCATTTTTAGTCTGGACTGATCACAAGAATCTGGAATATATCCGTACAGCCAAGCGTCTCAACTCCTGTCAAGCTCATTGGTCCCTGTTTTTCTCAAGATTCAATTTTACTCTGTCCTTCCGCCCCATTCCAAGAATGGAAAACTTGATGCCCTCTCCCAAACATTTCACTCCTCTGAGACCCCTGAGGTCCCCGATGTCATCCTCCCTGTTCACTGTCTCGTGGGGGCAGCGCAATGGGACATTGAAGCCATGGTGCAAGCTGCTCAACAGAGCGAGGCAGCCCCTAGTCAATGCCCCTCTAACCGTGTTTATGTTCCCAGCTCTGTCCACTCACAAATATTGCAGTGGGGTCATTCTTCCCGGTTATCTTTCAAGAATCTATAGATTTTGGCATTGTACAGGATGACTAGAAAATTGTAAATGCTATTTAAGAATGGTGGGAGGCAGCAGAAAGGAAACAATAGACCTGTTAGCCTGACAGTGGTTGGGAAGTTATTGGAATCGATTGTTAGGGATGAGATTACAGAATACCTGGAGGCACATGACAAGATAAGCCTAAATCAGCATGGTTTCCTGAAAGGAAAACCCTGCCTGACTAACCTACTGCAATTTTGAGGAAATTACAAGCAGGGTAGACAAAGGGGATACAGTAGATGTGGTGTACTTGGATTTTCAGAAGACTTTTGACAAGGTGCCCCACATGAGGCTGCTTAGCAAGTTAAGAACCCATGGAATTACAGGGGAATTACTAGCATGGGTAGAGCCTTGGCTGATTGGCAGAAAACAGGGAGTGGGAATAAAGGGATCTTATTCTGACTGGCTGCCGGTTGCCAGTGGAGTTCCACAGGGGTCGCTGTTGGGCCTGCTGATTTTTACGAAGCATGTCAATGATTTGGACTATGGGATTAATGGACTTGTGGTTAAATTTGTCAATGATGCAAAGATAGGTGGAGGAGCAGGCAGTGTAGAGGAAACAGATAGCCTGCAGAGAGATTTAGATAGTTTAGGGGATTGGGCAAAGTGGCAAATGAAATACAGTGTTGAAAAGTGTACAGTCATGCAGTTTGGTGGAAGAAATAAACAGGCAGACTTATTTAGATGGGGAGAGAATTCAAAATGTAGAGATACAAAGGGACTTTCAAGTCCTTGTGCAGGATACACTAAAGGTTAACCTCCAAGTTGAGTCAGTTGTGAAGAAGGCAACTGCAATGGTGGCTTTCATTTCTAGAGGTATTGAATATAAGAGCAGGGATTTGATGTTGAGGCTCTATAAGGCACTCATGAGACCACACTTGGAGTAATGTGTGTAGTTTTGGGCCCCTTATTTTAGAAAGGATATATTGACATTGGAGAGGGTTCAGAGGAGATTCACAAGAATGATTGTCAGGATGCCGGAGCAGGGATCCAATCACAGACCCGGTACCATACACACAGTGAAATTAATTGAGTAACAAATCCCAAGGTGCAAACTAATTCAGCATCAAAGATCAGGCAAAGATCAAAACATCAAAGAAATCCAAAAAAACAGAATCAAGAAACAGGCAAAGTCAATATTCTGAGAGACAGAGTACAGAAACAAATGCTAGAAGAGCTCAGGAAAATTCACTGGCACAATTGGGCAATAACAGGTGAAAGCACAGGACTGAAATACACTGAGCAATAAACAGAGAGGCAGATGATAGGTGGAGCACAATAAGACACAAGTGGCAGCAATACAGGTAATAATGAGAAACAGATGAGAGACGGAGTACTCAGTGATACAGGGGCCGGAGTAGAGCAGGAGTGGGGACAGGAGCACATGGCAATACAAAACCACAGACTGACAGCTAGGGGGAAACACACAAAAAGACAGAGTTCAACTGGAGGTACTGACAGTATCTCCCCCCCCCCCCCCCCCCATACAGATGCCTTCTAGCATTACAGCAAGTAGAGTTAGGTGCTAGCAATGAAAGTCCCTGATGAGAGAGGGATCCAGGATGTTACATGTGAGGACCCAGCACCTCTTCTCAGGACTGTAGCCCTCCCAGTCCACAAGGTACTGGAGGCCACGGTCCCTGCGACGAATGTCAGGCAGTTGATGGACGGTGAAGGCCTCTAACCCATCGATGAACCGTTTGGGGACAGGACACAGGGGGTGGCTCATGAAAGGCTTGATGTGGGGCACGTGGAAGGTGGGATGAATGCAGCAGAGAGTGGAGGGGAGCTTGAGATGGATGGCAGCAGGGCTGATGACTTTAGCAATGGGAAAGGGGCCGATGAAGTGCCGGGGGCGAGCTTGCCGGGATCCACCTTGAGGGGCAGGTCTCAGGTCGAAAGCCACACATGCCGTCCCTGGCAGTAACCTGAGGCCTTGGGGTGGTGGTGGTCAGCTTGATCCTAGATCCTATCAGAGGTACAGAGAAGGGCACAGCGAGTGCGCCTCCACGTCCGCTGACAATAGTGGATGAATGCCTCAGCAGATGGAATGCCAACCTCCTCCTCCTGGGCAGGAAACAGTGCAGGCCGGTAGCCAAGCCAGAACTTGAACCGGGATTGACTGGTGGATGAAATTTTATGGTGTACCCTGCCCAAGGTAGCTGCTGACTCCATGCAGAGGGATTCTGGGAGAATTTTCATTGAGCCTGTATAATCTAACAATACGGAGGCCTGCCAAAGGGTTTTGGCCCGAAAATTCAGTAGCAATAGTGAGAAGTATTTTTTAGCCAGCATGAATTTGTGGAATTTATTACCACAGTCAGCTGTGGAGGGCAGGTCATTGTGTGTATTTAAGGCAGAGCTTGATAGGTCTTTGATTGGACTCGGCTTCAAAGGTTACGGGGAGAAGGCCAGGGAATGGGGCAGAGGAGGGGAAAAAAGGTTCAGCATGATTGAATGGTGGAGCAGGCTCGATGGGCCAAATGGCCCAATTCTGCTCCTATATCTTATGGATAGCTGTTTTGATCACGTTGAATTAAAAATAATCAACAAATTGCCAACACAGATCAACAATTATCTGTCACATTAGTTATTGGGAAATGCTTTGGAAAAAGTTCATCATCAAAAATTGTCCTGAAGGAGAACTACAAAAAAGGAAGCGATAAAGCCACCAAAAATGAAAAATATTCTAATGATTTCAGTTCTTCTTTTAATGCAATAAGATTTTTAAAATCACACTATAAATCTACCCTCTTCAAATCGATGTTCCTTTCTATAACTTTCAAAGTTAAAATTTTGCAAGATCAGTATTGAACAATTTGCTGTGATCATTCCTGTTACACCTTTATACTTAATATATCTTAATTTTTAATTACATATTAGAAATTAGTATTTGATATTCCACTCTTTCTAAGTTTTGATTCCTTTTAACCTTTCTGTGATTTCCTCCAGTCTTTTTTAGCTGACAGGGCAAAGCCTCGCTTCCTTGATCAAAGATATCCACATGCATTAATGTCAACAATTGGAACAAACTTTCAAATGCTTTACTAAAGTAAAGTTCTTCATCCTTACCAAGGTCATTCTGACCATTGAAACACTTCCAAAACCTACCAGGAACTACATAAAACAAACACACCTGGATCCTGATAACCCACTCATTGCACAAAGCATTTTTTTTAAAAAGTGAGCTCTGTCGTTAACTATTATTGCAGGAAACATCTATTACAACTTAATTTTCATTGTGCACAGTATAAAAATGGGAATGTGAGCAGTTCAATGTATAGTATGGTGACTAGTAAATACGGTTGTGTTGATTGTATTATATGAGAATCAATATGCGTACCGACACCAAATGTGATGAGTAGTAGGAAGATTCCAGTAATATCCCCAAAGAATCAACAAGCATGTATTCAACTTATCAAGTGTTAGTATTAAAGTAATAGGCAGTTTTAAAACTCATGGGATTGCTGATGCCTTTTCAACCCACTTTTAACTTCACTGAAAAAAGCTGTAACATAAAGACATATGACTGGTAGCACTTATCAATATTGTACTGGCTCTGTAAGCATTTGAATGCTCCTTTTCAGTATTTCTAAGTAAACATTTTATTCCCTCTTGTTTGCAAAGTAGGAGTGGTACCTTGCTTAGCTTGCAATTTTCACTGATCTCCCCCCTGAAACTGCGTTCCACTGTTATCTTTTTATCAGGTTGCACACTTTTAAAAATATATATATTACTTCCTAGAGTCAGAGTTCAGGTACACAGAGTTTTTATTAGGTAGCACACTTAAAAAAAAAATTACTTCCTAGAGTCGGAATTAAGGTCCTTCAGCCCAATTCATATGTGCCTCTGTGACTTTTTAAAAATTGAATTCTGCTTACTTAAATTGACGTAGCAAACAACCTCATTGCAGAAATATACTTAGAAGGTAGCAATCCCAAAGCTGAATTTATTGTTATAAACACATGTATGCCAAGTGTAATGACAATCTTAATTGCAGCAGCATCAGAGGTTCCTAACATCATATAAGCAAGCAAAACTTGAACATAAAATTATGCAGATTTTTTAGAAGGAAAACGAGTAGAATAAAAATCATCTTAGTACCAAGTGATCAATGTTGTCATACTGTTGTTAAACTGCAATGATTAGTTTTGCCAGTTGGTTTAACTAACTAGTTGAATGGCTGTGTAGCCATTCCTGATCCTGGTGTGGGGTTTCAGGCTTCTGAAAGTACTGTCCAATGGAAGCTATGAGAAGATGACATGATGCAGATGGTGGGGCATCTTTGATGATAAATGCTGCTTCTTAAGTGTCTCCTGTAGATGCGACTGATGGTGGGAAGGGACGTGCCCATGTTGTATCAGGCAGACTTCGTTGCTCCCTGAAGCTTCTTACATTCCTGCATGTTCGAGTTGTTCAAAGTTCGAAGTACATTTATTGTCAAAGTGTAACCTCCTACGATCGATCAGATTTTTTAAAGAATGGGATAGATTAGGCATTAAACGATTTCAGGATCTGTTTGTTGGAGGGAATCTTTCTTCTTCTGAGCGGCTCTCAGTGAAATATAACCTATCAAGTACCCTCTTGTTTCAATATCTACAGATTAGAGATTTTTAAAGATCTAAACTACATATATTTCCTACCAGCCTGGATAAGAATATAATAGATGTAATTTTTAATTTGAAATATTTTGATAATGGCTCAATATCTTATATTTATGGTCCATTGGTGGGATTGAGAATGGCTCCTTTTGACAAAATTTTAAAAGGTTGAGAAAAGGATTTACAGACTTCATCTCATGAGACCTGGAGGGCTATTTTGAAGAGCAAACACGAGGAAATCTGCAGATGTTGGAAATTCAAACAACAACACACACAAACTGCTGGTGGAACGCAGCAGGCCAGGCAGCATCTATAGGGAGAAGAGCTGTCGACGTTTCAGGCCGAGACCCTTTGTCAGGACAAACAAAAGGGAAAGATAGTAAGAGATTTGAAAGTAGTGGGGGGAAGGGGGAAATGCGAAATGATAGGAGAAGACCGGAGGGGGTGGGATGAAGCTAAGAGCTGGAAAGGTGATTGGCGAAAGTGATACAGAGCTGGAGAAGGGAAAGGATCATGGGACGGGAGGTCTCAGGAGAAAGAAAGTGGGGGGGGGGGCACCAGAGGAAGATGGAGAACAGGCAAACAACTAAATATGTCAGGGATGGGGTAAGAAGGGGAGGAGGGGCATTAACGGAAGTTAGAGAAGTCAATGTTCATGCCATCAGTTTGGAGGCTACCCAGCCGGTATATAAGGTGTTGTTCCTCCAACCTGAGTTTGGATTCATTTTGACAGTAGAGGAGGTCATGGATAGACATATCAGAATGGGAATGGTACGTGGAATTAAAATGTGTGGCCACTGGGAGATCCTGCTTTCTCTGGTGGACAGAGCACAGGTGTTCAGCGAAACGGTCTCCCAGTCTGCGTCGGGTCTCCCCAATATATAAAAGGCCACACCGGGAGCACCGGATACAGTATACCACACCAGCCGACTCACAGGTGAAGTGTCGCCTCACCTGGAAGGTCTGTCTGGGGCCCTGAATGGTGGTGAGGGAGGAAGTGTAAGGGCAGGTGTAGCACTTGTTCTGTTTACAAGGATAAGTGCCAGGAGGGAGATTGGTGGGAAGGGATGGGGGGGGGGGAGGAGTGGACAAGGGAGTCGGGTAGGGAGCGATCCCTGCGAAAAGCAGAAAGGGTGGGGAGGGAAAAATGTGTTTGGTAGTGGGATCCCATTGGAAGTGGTGGAAGTTACGGAGAATTATACGTTGAAATGTCGACAGTGCTTCTCCCTATACATGCTGTCTGGCTGCCGTGTTCCACCAGCATTTTGTGTGTTTTTTTTTACCAACCAGCTTTGCCTTGGTAGTGGGTGTAGATTTTTTTTTAACAATGTAATTAACTATATTATTGTATTTCATAATTCAATTTATTTTATTTAATTGATCATGAATATGGGATACCTTGATTGTATCAGTGTGATTTATATATAGTGCATTTTGTGCAATCTTGTTTTCATTTATAACAAGTATCCTTATGAATTCTGTATTTGTGTATATGAAATCTAATAAAAAATATTGGAAAGAAAAGTATGTATACCATATACATTCTTGAGGTTCACCTCCTTACAGGCAGACACAGAACAAAGATGGCGGAAGTTCCAGAGAATTATGTGCTGGATGTGGAGGCTGGTGGGGTGGTAGGTGAGGATAAGAGGAACCCTATCCCTGGTAGGGTGGCAGGAGGATAGGGTAAGAGCAGACATGTGTGAAATGGAAGAGATGCAGTTGAGGGCAGCTTTGATGGCAAAGGAAGGGAAGCCCCTTTCTTTGAAAAAAGGCCTCATCCTGAGAGCTGATGCAGCAGAGACAGAGGAATTGAGAGAAGGGGATGGTGTTTTTACAAGTAACAGGGTGGGAAGAGGTATAGTCCAGGTAGCTGTGAGAGTCCATGGGTTTATAATAGTCATCAGTAGATAAGCTGTGTCCAGAGATGGAAACTGAGATATTGAGAAAGGCGGAGGATGTGTTGGAAATGGATCAGTTAAATTTGAGGGCAGGATGGAAGCTGGAGGCAAAGCTGATGAAGTCGATGAGTCCTGCATGGGTGCAGGAAGCAGCACCAATGCAGTCATCGACATAGTATAGGAAAAGAGTGGGCTTGGAACTTAGTCTGTTCCACATAGCTGACAAAAAGACAGGCAGAGCTGGGATGAAATATATTCCAGTCAGACTCATGAGGCTATAGATGTGTATTCTCATATCAGAAATGCATTGAATGGAAGCATATTTGAGTTAACGTCATCCGATTGAATGAAGTGAAAATCTGCTGGAAATCTGAGCAACACACACAGAATTCTAGAGGAACTCAGCAAGCCAGGTAGCATCTAGGAAAAGAGTACAGTCGCCTTTTCCAGTCGAAACCTTTCGGCAGGTCTCCGTATTGTTAGATTATGCAGGCTCAATGAAAATTCAGTAGCAATAGTGAGAAAATTTTTTAGCCAGCGTGAATTTGTGGAATTTATTACCACAGTCAGCTGTGGAGGCCAGGTCATAGTGTGTATTTAAGGCAGAGCTTTCCAAAAATTTAAAATGCCACATTCAGCAGCTGGAAACCATCTGTTCCAATTTGACCAAGCAAAACTCCAAGTTAACTTCCAAGATGACTGATCTTGAAAACCGGAGTAGGCATTATAATCTACGAATTCTCAGTTTGCCAGAGGCTATCGAAAGGGGATCCCCTGTTGAATTCTCTTGCTCTTTACTTTGTGAGGTTTTTGGGAAGGAAATTCTTCCGACCCCGCCTGAACTCGACAGGGCGCACCGTACATTTTTAGCCAAGTCCCTAGGCCACGTCCAGTAATTCTATGTTTTCATTGATACCAAGTGAAAAACCTTCTGATTGTGGAAGCATGCCAGAAGGTAAAAGTGGATTTTTGGGCTCACAACATTTGCATTGTTGAGGATTATGCTCCTCAAATTTTGAAGCTGAGCGCTGAGGTATAAAGATGTTATGAAAGAGTTCTATAATCGTGTATTAAGACCCTCTCTCCGTAACCCTGCCCATCTCCAAATAGCTCTCAAGACTGGGGACCACAAATGGTTTAAGTTTGTTATGGAGGCTTAGAAATTTATTGAAAGTCTCCTAGTCATTTCGGCTACATCAGACTCGGTTTGACTTTCTAAAATGGCCGATAAGTACTTAAAAAAAAGTTTTCTTTTTTTGTTGTGGACTTAGACCCTCTTATTATATCAGACTTGGTTTGATTTCTTTTTAGAATGGCCATTAAGTACTTTCTGTTTTTCTTTCTTCTCTGTTTTCTTTTTAATTACTGCATTTTTTCATAGTTTCTCGCGGGTAGACTATTATGGATTATTATTTTGAATTAAGCTTAATATTTTTTGCTGGTTTTGTTTCTTTTTATTTGTAACTTTGATTTGTAGTGCATAATGTTCTCTAGTTTCTGTATTATTAGTTAAAAGGAGCTTATGACAATGTTATGAAACTGGAAGTTGGAGTTCGGAGTTTCTTTTTTACTGAAGAGCTTGCTGCTTTTTTTTGGTAGCTATCTTGTATTGGGATTGGAGGGAGGGGTGGGTTCTCTAGTGCCAACAATATTCACTGTTTTGTTTTGTTACTCTCTGTCTGTTATTTGGGACAATTTTCTGTCCTGACTCTTTTGACTTATACTTTTGCTCCATAACTGTTATTTGAATGTTATTTGAATCTTATTTATGCCTAATACTTTTACGTTCTATTAAATGACAATGGTTCGTCTGTTGAATTTCTTAACCTGGAATGTAAAGGGATTGAACCATCTTGTTAAAAGAAGGAAGGTGTTTTCACATCTTAAGCAACTTAAAGTTGATATTGCTTTTTTGCAAGAAACCCATATTCGAAGTTTTGATAATTCTCGTCATAAGTCAAGATGGGTGGGTCAGCACTTCCATTCTTCCTTCCCAGTCAAAGCCGGGGGGGGGGGGGGTTCTATTCTTATTAATCAAAATGTTCCTTTCCAGCTCCATAGTAACGTGTCTGACACAAATGGTTGTTTTATTATTGTCTCTGGGAAATTGTTTAATACTAGGGTAGTATTGCCTAACCTATATGCTCCTAATTCGGATTATGTGAAATTTTTTGAACATTTTTTATCTTTATTGCCCGACCTGAATTTATGTTATCTTATATTGGGCAGTGACTTCAATTGTTGGTTAGATCCAGTTTTGGATCGATCGTCCTCTGTTCCTAGATTACTTAGTAAATCTGCTCTATCTCCTCATTCTTTCCTTTCTAACTATGGTGTCTCTGATGTATGGCATTTTTTCCACCCTACTGAGAGAGATGACTCCTTTTTTTCACATGTCCACTATACTTTTACTAGAATTGATTATTTTTTAATTCAGTTCACTCTTGTGATTATCAGAGTATATTAATTTTGAATCATATCCCAGTTACCTTGTCTATAAATTTTCCCGGTTAAATCAACCTTGTTATCGGATGATGATTTTGTAAAATTTATGAAAGACCAGATTACTTCTTTCTTAAACAATAATACGTCATCTGAAATCTCATCCCAGATGGTCTGAGATGCTATGAAAGCATACTTGCGGGGTCAAATAATTTCATATACAGTGAATCTTAAAAGAAACACTCATTCAGAGCGATTAGATTTGATCAGTCAGATTAAAGTAATAGACCAACTATATGCCCAGACTAAAAATTCTGAACTGTACAAGAAGCGAGTAGAACTTCAAACTAAGCTTGATCTTATCTCCACCCAACCAGTTGAACATCAACTTTTTGAAAGCAAGAGCCAATATTATATTCATGGTGATAAATCTGGCAAGTTTTTGGTTAACCAATTAAGACACTCTAAGGCTAAACAACATATTACAAAGATTCAAGTGGAAAATGGGAATATTACTTCGAATCGCTGTGAAATTAACAATTCATTTAAGAATTATTATTCTCGACTTTATACCTCCAAATCTTTAAATGATAGTTTTTCTGTTGACTATTTTTTAAATAGTCTGAATATTCCTTCGCTCTCCTCCGACTTTAAAGCAAATCTCAATGAACCATTATCATTAGAAGACATATCCACTGCCATTTCTGCACTGCAGTCAGGCAAATCTGGACCTGATGGGTTCCCTGCGGAATTTTATAAATCGTTTTCCTGACTACTCACATCTCAGTTATTGTAGTTCTATCTGATTTGTTTAAACTGGGTAAATTGCCACCATCATTCAATGAGCAATGTATTATTCTTTTAGCTAAAAAAGGTAAAGATCCAACAGAGTGTTCTTCGTATAGGCAGATTTCTTTGTTAAATGTTGATGTTAAAATTTTAGCTAAAGCTTTGGCTCAGAGATGGGAGATCTTTACCTTCCATTATTTCTGAAGACTAAACTGGTTTTATTAAGAATTGTTTTCCCTATTTTAATATACAGCATTTATTTAATATTTTGTACTCACCTTCAATTGGGAGTCCCGAATGTGTTATTTCTCTTGATGCGAAGAAAGCGTTTGATCGTGTAGAGTGCAATTACCTTTTTGCGGGTTTAGAAAAATTTGATCTTGGACAAAGTTTTATTTCATGAATTAAATTGTTATACTTATGTCCCACCACTGCTGTTCTGACTAACTTTCAGCAATCCCAGTCCTTTAGCCTTAAACATGATACCTGACAAGGATGCCCTTTAAGTCCCTTACTTTTTGATTTGGCCATAGAGCCACTCGTGATTGCGTTTCAAAGTTTTCCTGAAGTGACGGAGATTTGGAGGGGAGGAGCTGAGCATAAAGTTTCCCTTTACGCTGATGATCTTTTACTTTTTGTATCAAGTCTGTCCACTTCCTTACCCCCGTTGTTCTTACTTCTTGATCAATTCAGCCAGCTTTCTGGCTATAAATTTAATTTACACAAGAGTGAACTCTTCCCAATTAATAGAGAAGCTCAAGCTTTAGTATTTCATGACCTCCCTTTTAAAGTAGTTGACAATTTACTTACCTTGGTATTACCTTTCAAGAATCTTTTTTGAGAAAAATTTGCTAATCTTTTAAATTCTACAAAACAGAGTTTGACACAATGGTCACCCTCATCTATGTCTCTGGTAGGCCATATTAATGTAATTAAAATGTATATCCTTCCTAAATGTTGTTAAGAACCCCGTAACTGGGTGTTCTACCAGCAAAGATAGGAGTATCCGTTGGAGTCTGGTGATACTATTTTTAACAGTATTTATTAGTGAAAATACATAAAAATAATATCAATGCAAATATACAGATAATATACATCATTAGTACTAAACCTAAAAGTGCGGGTATAATAATAATCAATAAGAAATAAGCTCTATCATTGTCTAGGGGATAATGAATTATCCAATGGAAATATAAAGTTCAGTTCAGTTCATGCAGGCTGCAGTAGTTGTTGGTCACGGTGTTGCAACTACTGTTGGAGAGAGAGAGAGAGAGAGAAAGCAGTAACAGTTATTGACTTGCCGACTTTCCTTTAACGATCTTGATCCGTCAATGTGTTATTGTTGTGGCCATTCACGTATGACCCCTCCGTCCTTTAGCTAGACTGTTCTTCTGTGGCAGACTTGTCACCCAGGCAAGGGTGGACACACACACAAGCCCCCACTGGTCTTGTAGCATCTCTCCTGGTGTGTCTGAGGGGTCTTTCCCCAGATGCTACTTTTATCCCCACTCACAGGGTCTCAGGTGTCAGTCAGGTTGGATGCAACCTATCAACCAGAGCACTCTGGTTGCCCCCTGAGGGGTTTCAATGAACAGAACAGTACTCAATACACAATCCTTCTCCAAGAAACAATAGTGGTAATCAGTGGTTCCATTCTGCTTTTGTTAGGAGGAGACATTCCACTTTTGTGTATCTCTGCGTTGTCTCTCTCTCATTTCCTTGGTATCAGACCTGAAATAGTAGCGATTTTGTGATTCTCAAAAAGGGGGGGGGGCGACTTTGCACCCTTCTGCCCATCGGAGTTGCTCCTCATTCATAACACCCCATCCTTCTAAGAATTTTCACCCAAAAGGGGAAAATTAACTAATACAGAGTCTTACAAAATTTCAGAATCTAACACAATACAAAAGAGTTTTCACTACAGAGTAATACAGTTATACATTCAATTTAGCATCTAAACAGTTAGCAATTACATTGTCACTTCCTTTAATATCTTAATATCTTGTACCTTTATAAATTCCTGTAGCATCAGACTCCAATTTAATAACCACTTATTTTTTTTTTATTCCTTTTCTTCAGCAAAAACAAAACTAAAGGGTTGTGATCTTAAGTATATAATACAAAATGTGAACCAATACATGTGTGATTATTCTGTAGTACATTACAAAAGTTTATGCAAATACTAATCTTTATTTTACATTTAAACTTAACAGTCAATCTTCCATGGTTTTGCCTTTATTATTTACATGCTTTGTCGAAATCCCTTAAAACCAGATCCTGTTATTTACGGTGGCATTTTTTCAACCTTTGCCTCTTTTCCACTTAACTCTCTTGTGGTTAGCTTGCTCACCAGTGTGGAATAGGCTTTCGCATACTCCTTTCATAGGAGTTATTTTATCAACAATGTTTTCCAAACTTAGCCCATCTTCTGAACTTCCACACAATTCTTTATTTTTAAGCAAGTCGTTAGTTTTATCTTCAGGACCCTTCATTCTATTAGTTTTCAGGTTAACATCTGCAAGTGATTCTGCCTCTTCACCGCACACCCTTGAATAACATTAGCGAGTGGGGTACCTTTACATTCCAAATCAAACTAATTGATTCGCAGGCACCTTGTTAACAAGCCATTGTTCCTTCAGCCTGATTACTGCTTCTGAAACCAATCCAGACTTTAAATTTTCTTTATTCAATTTAGGAACTACACTTTTCTCTTCTCCTTCAATAATAATATCCACATCACCACCTTTTATCTCTTCACTAACTTTTAACGCACCTTCTAACACAAACAACCGGGAATTCTCACTTCCCACTAGTACTAAGGTTAACCCTTTCTTCACTGAGCCAAGTCCATGTGACCCAAAAGGACTGTGTTCCTTTTCAACCAAATCAGATACCTCAGACTTTTCCTGAGTTTCATTACTAGGTTCAGTACCATGTGCATCCACATCTTGAACACACTCAGATGGGACATCTGCCTCTTCCAGGCTTTCAATACCCGTCCCCTTTTCAAATTCTAAATTCCTCTGATCCTCCCAGTTACTCTCTGGGCAACTCCCTTCCGGAGTAAACTCAACCCTGCGGGTAAAAACAACCTAATCTGCTAAACCAGCAGACTCCTTCAAGGTAACGGCATCCTTTTCATCTAGGACTGCCCTTATTTCATTATCGGGAACACATTTAAATTCTTCAACTTCAAACAGTTCTGTCAAGCCAGACAGATCATCCATGTCCAACCCTGGACCTTCTAACTGCCTTATCTGTTTCTCATCTTTACTCCGTGCCTCTATACATTTCCCCTTGGCTAAGGGTAGGTCTACCTCCTCTCCTTTACTCTCTTTCACCTCCCTATTCTCCGTTTTACCACCCCCTAACCCCTCTTGGTACAGGGTCGGTAAAAACATCTCAGCCAAATCAACACAGGACTCATTTAAACTGGTCTCTTTCTCAACATGCTGCCAGTGGTTGCGCATGCGGGATAGATCTTGGAACCTTGGAACCTCAGCCTTCACAGGCTGGCTCGTCAGCTTCACTGCTGAACACACGTCACCACCTGCTAAATCATTACCAAGAAGGACGTCCGCGCCGTCTCTCGGTAATTCTGACCGTACCCCTATTTCAACTGGTCCAGATACCAGATCACAATTTATAATGATCCTATGCAAAGGCACAGCTTCTGTCCCTTTTCCTATGCCTCTCAAAGCTACCTCTCCAGTCTCAGGACCAAAATCTAGTACCTTACTGAGAATCAATGACTGCTCAGCTCCAGTATCTCTCCAGATCCGCACTGGAACCGGGGTTTCTCCCTCTTTCACAGACATGGTCCCTTCTGAAATAAATTTCTCACACCCCTCTCATATTTTATCTACCTGGGGCTTTCTCGTCGATTTGCTGATCGACACAATACACCCTGTAGGGACTGCTGTGTTCCCTTTTCCTGTCTCCTTCCTCGGAGCAAAGCACTTAGATGCAATATGACCAACCTTTCCACATTTAAAACAGGTCAAGCCAGGGACCCTCCTGCCAGCCTGCCTTTCTTCCTCCTTACTTTTACCACTAGCTCCTGGCTGAATTTCTGCCTCAGCCAGCGGGCTTTCTCTACTGTTCCTATGGTCTTTCTGGTAACTCTTATTCGAGGAAAACTTTGTCTTGTGGGTTAGGGCATATTTATCTGCAAACCTGGCAAATTCTGATAGGGACTTATTTGGCTTCTCATTCAAATACATCCAGATATCATCTGAAACACAACCTTTAAATTCCTCAATCAGAATTAACTCTCTGAAATGCCGAAAATCCTCTTCCACCCTTTCTGCCGCACACCAACGATCCAAGAGCACACCCTTCTCATAGGCAAACTCTGCATACGTCTGATTCCACACTTTCTTTAAATCTCTGAACTTTTGTCTATATACCTCTGGTACCAATTCGCAGGCCCGAAGAATGGCCTGTTTTACTTCCTCGTAATTCTGATACTCCTCCTCCTCCACAGATGTATATGCCTGTTGTGCCTTCCCTTTTAACACACTTTGTAACAACGCCACCCACTGATCTCTGGGCCACTTCTGATTCACTGTCACCTTTTCAAAATGCAAGAAATAACTATCAACATCCTTCTCCTCGAACGGAGGTACTAACCTAAACTCCCTACAAACATTAAACCTCTTCTCTCGGTCTGCCCCTTGGACCCTTCTCTCTTGCTTTAACTTCTCCATGTCCAGCGCATGCTGCCTCTGTTTCTCCTTCTCCCTTTCAGCTCTTTCCTTCTCCCTTTCCTCTGCTTCCAGCTGTTGTAACCTACGTTCATGCTCCCTCTGATTTTCAGCTCTTTCCTTCTCCTTTTCAGCTGCTTCCAGCTGTTTTAACCTAATTTCATGCTCCCTCTGCTTTTCAACTCTTTCCTTCTCCCTTTTCACCTCTAACTCCTTTAGCTGGAGCTCCTACTCCCTTTTCCTCTGTTCTGCATCCAGCTTCAATTTTTCCAACTCTAACTGAGCCGTCCCAATAGCTGGTTCCTTTTCAGGGATCTTTTCCAATACCTCCGCCAAAAACACATTCTTCTCAATATAATACTGAGTTATGGCCCTCCGCATCTCCCACTTTTTCATTGATGACCTCACCTCTGCGAGATTTAGTCCTTTCGCAATATTTACCAAGTACGTCTTTGTGGCCTCCTCTAGCGCCTTCAAAGTCAGGTTTTGTGTAAATTTATCTACGTCCATCTTTGCTGGTTTCCCGTCTGGTTACCCGTGCAACCAGATCCAAGTCTGGACTTAAAAGCCCGATACACTGGCCCTCCAATTTGGTATCAAATCCCAAGACGAGACCCCAAGTTGTTACGAACCCTGTAACTGGGAGTCTTACCAGCAAAGATAGGAGTATCCATTGGAGTCCGGTGATACTATTTTTAACAGTATTTATTAGTGAAAATACACAAAAATAATATCAATGCAAAAATACAGATAATATACATCATCAATACTAAACCTAAAAGTGCGGGTATAATAATAATCAATAAGAAATAAGCTCTATTGTTGTCTAGGGGATAATGAATTGTCTAAATGGAAATATAAAGTTCACTTCAGTTCATGCAGGCTGCAGTAGTTGTTGGTCGCGGTGTTGCAATTGTTGGAGAGAGAGAGAGAGAAAGCAGTAACAGCTATTGACTTGCCGACTTTCCTTTTACAATCTCGATCCGTCAATGTGTTGTTGTTGTGGCCATTCACATATGACCCCTCCATCCTTTAGCTAGACCGTTCTTCTGTGGTGGACTCGTCACCCAGGCAAGGGTGGACACACACACAAACTCCCACCGGTCTCATAGCGTCTCTCCTGGTGCATCTGAGGGGTGTTTTCCCAGACCCTACTATTATCCCCACTCACGGGGTCTCAGGTGTCAATCAGGTTGGGATGATGCAATCCCTCAACCAGACCACTCTGGTTGCCCTCTGAGGGGTTTCAATGAATAGAACAGTACTCAATACACAATCCTTCTCCAAGAAACAATAGTGGTAATCAGTGGTTCCATTCTACTCTTGTTAGGAGGAGACATTCCACTTTTGTGTATCTCTGCGTTGTCTCTCTCTCATTTCCTTGGTATCAGACCTGAAATAGTAGCGATTTTGTGATTCTCAAAAAGGGGGGGGGGGCGACTTTGCACCCTTCTGCCCATCGGAGTTGCTCCTCATTCATAACAATGTTTATATTTATTTCAGTCTATACCAATTTTTATTTCTAAAGCTTTTTTTGACTCCTTAGATTCTATCATTTTGTCCTATCTATGGAAGGGTAAATGTTCTAGACTTAATAAAGCGTACCTCCAAAAATCTAAAAACGAAGGTGGTATGGCTTTACCTAACTTCTGTTTATACTATTGGGCAGCTAATATTCGCTGTCTTTGGTCTTTTTTTCATAATCAGTCTGATTGTTCAAAATGGGTGGCAATGGAGTTGAACTCTACTAAGAATATCTCTATTTCTGCACTTCTTGTCGCTTGCCTAAAATAACAGTTAATCCACTTATTAGACATACTCGGAGAATGTGGGCTCAGTTTAGAAAATTTAATGGCCTTCATGGTTTCTCTCTCTCTAGTCCTATCTTACATAATCACCTTTACCTACCTTCTATGCAAGACTTAACATTTCAAGATTGGTATAGAAAGGGCATTAGGCGCTTTGAAGATCTTTTCATAGATAATTATCTTGCAACTTTTCAATAACTCTCTGTAAAGTGTAACCTACCTAATACCTATTTCTTTAGATACCTTCAAATTAGACATTTCATTAACTCTTTATTGTCTAATTTTCTTGAGATGCCTGAGAAAAACATTGTGGACTTGTTTCTTTGTATTAATCCATTGGGTAAAGGCTTAATATCTTTTATTCATGATAAATTAGTGACCATGAGGCGTGCCCCCTTTGATAAAATTAGAAATGCTTGGGAGCACAATTTAAGTATTTCTTTAGCTGATGCGGTTTGGGATTCAATACTTAAGTCAGTTAATTCAACCTCTTCATGTGCTCACCACCGTCTTTTACAGTTTAAGGTTGTACATAGGGCTCACATGTCTAAATCTAAATTGGCATGGTTTTATCCTGACATTAGTCCTGTTTGTGACAAGTGTAAAGGTGGCGAGGCTTCTCTTATCCATATGTACTGGGTTTGTCCTAGTTTAGAGAAATTTTGGAGAGAAGAATTTTTATTCTCCTCTTTAGATTAAGCTTATTCTTTTTAATCCCTTACTTTGTTTTTTTTTCCCTCTGTAAGTTTTATTGTTTCTTTTTAATGGAAATTACATTATAGTTTTTATAGAGGGCATTATTATTTTTTTAAATCTATATTTACAGTTTTGGGGGGTTGAATGTTCTCTTTATTTTTTTTTTACATATTGCAATGGTTGGCCTGGAGTTTCTTAGTGGAAGGGAGGGGAGTATACTAACATTATACGTTTTTATTCTGGGTGCTGTTTTCTTATTGTTATGAATTATACTTTTGATATGTTTATTTTGCATTGTATTAATTCTCATTTTGCTGTTGTTTTTTTTCCTCTGTAATTGGTTTGTAGAAATGCATTAAAAAAATCAATTAAAAAAAGGCAGAGCTTGATAGGTTGTTGTTTGGACACCAAAGGTTACGGGGAGAAGGCCAGGGAATGGGGAAGAGGAGGGGGAAAAAGGTTCAGCATGATTGAATGGTGGAGCAGGCTCGATGGGCCAAATGGCCTAATTCTGCTCCTATGTCTTAAGGCTAGCTGTTTTGATCATTTGTTGAATTAAAAATAATCAACAAATTATCAACACAGATCAACATTTATCTGTCACACTAGTTATTGGGAAATGCTTTGGCAAAAGTTCATTATCAAAAATTGTCCTGAAGGAGAACTACAAAAAAAGGAAGCGGTCAAGCCAAAAAAATGAAAAATATTCTAATGATTTCAGTTCTTCTTTTAATGCAATAAGATTTTAAAATCACACTATAAATAGGAAGATTCCAGTAAAGAAACACAATAGAGCCCATTTAAAAAAAAATCAAATATACAATGTGCAGAAAACAAGGAACTGTGCAAATATAAGTAAGCAAATAACATTTAGAATGAAGTTCATGAAAGTGAGTCCATAGCCATGAAGTCAGTCATCATTGCAGCCGGTTAGTTGCAGGTCACAGCCTCAATTTAGCGCAGAGACAAGTAAACCTTGCGGAGTAGCGAGCTGATCATTGGCCCATCCCGTGCCTCAGTGTTGCCATGTCAGACCTTGATGCAACCAGCTAGGTTACTTTCAACAGTATATTTCTTAAAGTTTGTTAGAGTGTTTGATGACTTTCTAATCCTCTTATAAAAAAGACACTGGTATGCTTTCCTTATGATTGCATCTACGTGCTAGGCCCAGGATCAGTTATCCAATATGTTAACACCCAGTAATTTAAAGCCACTGACTCCACCACTAATTCCCCAATGTTGACTTGTGCAAGTTCTTGGTCCTAAACAAATGTTCTCAGGAAAGATATAAATGATAATAGCCCTATATTAATGGTGCACTTAAGAAATAAAAGTGATTGGAAGTGCAAGGTCTTGTATTCATCTCACAGCTTCTGTGTATCTTTGGGATTTGAAAGTACTTTGCAAGCAAAAGCGTGTAATCAAAGCACTAGTAACTCTGGACCAAATTGAGCTAAGTTGAACCCATCACCTGCTCATCTTGATACAGAAGGCCGACCAAACTGCTTCTCATGAGCTGGTGAGTGATCAGCAATATGCAGATGTGAGCAGGTCCTCAGGCTGTGTGGACGGCCTGAGGCCTGGAACTCTCACTACAACCTCTGGGAGTGGGCAAAACTGGGATGGAGCTGGTAATACAAAAAATTTCCAATTTCTCTAATTAAAACATTGAGCAATAAAACACAGAAACAGAACCTTTGACCAACAGTGTCCATGCTAGTCATGGTGTCAAATGAATATAACCTTACCTGCCATTACGATGCATATCCCTCCAAATTCACGTTGTCCAAATGCCCCTTAAACTCCAGTGTTGCATCTGCTTCCACCACTACTCCTGGTATATTGGTTCAGGTACCCACCACTCTCTATGTACAAAAACATGCACTGTACATCTCCTTTATACTTTCACCCTCTCACCTTATAGCTATACCCTCTACTATGTGACCCTGAGAAAGCAATTCTATCTATTATATTAAATGGTTCCCTAGTACGATAAGATGGACTCTTGATCTCACAATCTACCTCATTTTGATCTTGCACCTTATTGCTCCTATTACTGAACCATCAATTTCAGCAAGTTGTTACCCCTCGACCATAAGGCTCTTGAACCAGAGGGAATAACTTCACTCACCCCGACACTGAACAGATTCTACAATTTTACTCACTTCTAACAGTATCCTTTGCACATTGTTTTTTCTTGTATGCAGTTTTTCATTGATTCTATTGTTTCCTTCTATCTACTGCAAATACCCACAAGAACATGAATTTTAAGGCAGTATATGGTGACATATTATGTACTTTGATAATAAATTTACTTTGAACTTTGCTTACCTGCTCTGTACTTGCTGTAGCCATTTCACTATGTTTGTATTATTCCTCAATAATTTGATTTGCCTGGACAGCGTGCAAAACAAGCTTTACATTGTATCTTGATACATAATAATAAACCACTCTCAAACCCATTAACTTCCATCAGACCTTCAGAGAAAACAATCCAAGTCTGTTCAACCTCCCTTTATAGCTAATACTATAATCCAAGAAGAATCCTGTTGAATCTCTTTTGTACGCTCTCCAAAGCCTTCACATCTTTTCTAAACAGACTGGACACAATATTTCAAATGCAGATTCAAGTTTTACACAGCTGCAATATAGCTTCCTGATTCAAATTCAATTCCCTGACCAACAAAAATGTACCATACACCTTATTTACCAAAATATCCACTGTGTTGCCACTTTCAGAGAGGTATGGACTTGGACCTGAAGATCACTCTATACATCAGTGTTCTTAAGTGTCCTGCCATATAGGTGTACATTCCCCTTATATTTTGACCTTGCAAAGTGTCCAATGGTCACTTTATTAGATACTTCCTGTACCTAATAGAGACTATTCAGTGTATATTCATGGTCTTCTGCTACTCTAGCCCATCCACTTCAACATTCAACATGTGTGTTCAGAGATTCTTTTCTGCACATCGCTGTTGAAATGCTTGGTTGAGTTCCTTTCGCACTCCTGTCAGCTTGAACCAGTCTGGTCATTCTCCTCTGACCTCTCTCATTAACAAGGCATCTTTGCTCACAGAACAGCTGCTTCTCACTGGATGTTTGATTATTTTGGCAGCATTTTCTGTAAACGCTAGGGACCGTTGTGTGAAAAATCCCAGGAGACCAGCAGTTTCTGAGATACTCAAACCACCTCATCTGGCACTGACAATTATTCCATGGTCAAATTCACTTAGATCATATTTCTTGCCCATTCTGCTGAATGGTCTGAACAACTGAACTTCTTGACTATGTCTGCATGCTTTTAAGCATTGAGTTGCTGCGACACAATTGGCTGATCAGGCATTTGCATTAATGGTGTACAGGTGTACCTAATAAACTGACCACTAAGTATCTATTCAGTTGTATCATTTTACAATATTTTTCGCTATCTACCATTCCACTAATTTTTGTGCCTGCCAATTTACTAATCAGACTATCCACATTTTCATCCAAGTCAGAAGTTGCAGCAATGATCCCTGCAGAGCACTACTGGTCACAGACCTACAGTTAGAATAATACATTTCCACCACTACCCTTTATTTTCTTCAGAAAATCAGTTTTAAATCCATTCTACTACCATAATACCTGTAGGCCATGTATCTTAAGTTTCTGATCAGCCTGCTAGGAGATCTTGCTGAATGCTTTTTTAAAATCCAAGTAGTTAACATCCATTGCCATACCCTTATCAAGCAAGTTCATCACTTCAAAAAAGTTCAGTCAAATGTCATGATCTGTCCTTCACAAAGCCATACTGTTCCTTTTCAGATATCTTTCCAAAGTGTTCATAAATCCGACCCTCTCAAGGATCTCCTAGTGACCACCCATTTTAATTCCACTTCCTACCCCCATTCCGATATGTCAATTCATGGTCTCCTCTACTGTTGTCAAAAGGCAAAACTCTGGTTGGGGGAACACCTTATATTCCCTCTGGGTAGCCTCCAACCTTATGGCATGAACATCGATTTCTCGAACTTACGGTAATGAACCAGCCCCCCCAGCCTTTCCCTCTCTCACCTTATCTCTTTGTTTGCCGGTCACCTCCCTCTGGTGCTCCTCCCACCCATTCTCTTTTCCATGTCCTTCTGTCCTCTTCTATCAGACACCCCCTTCTTCAGTTCTGTATCTCTTCCAACAATCAACTTCCCAGCTCTTTATCTCTCTCTCTCTCTCCCAGTTTTATCTATCAGCTTGAGTTTCTCTCTCCACTCCCCCACCTTTTAAATCTACACCTCTTCCTGCTTCCTTGGCCAGAAACATTGACTGTACTTTTTCCATAGATGCTGACTGGCCTGTTGAGTTCCTCCAGCATTTTGCTTGAGTTGCTTGGATTTCCAGCATCTGCAGATCTTCTCTTGTTACCCCAATAATCCTGATAGCTTTCCTAAAACTGATGAGGCCATAATTTCCTGGATTGTTCCTTAGAGCATACCTGAATAACAAAACACGTTATGCTTGTCTCAGACCTTGCCTCACCTCGATTTCAGTATCTCCATGTCCTTTTCATCGGTGTACGTTGATTAAAAACTACAGATTTCTCAAAAAAAGCAACTAAAATAAAAATACACATTAAAACAAAACTTTTAAAATAAAACCCCCTCCTAATCTTCGACTTTAATGTTTTTTTATTTACATAGATAGGAACGACCATTTTACATCAGATCGGACTGCCATGGGTTTGGGGGATGGAGATTACGTTCTTCAGTGCAATATTTGGGGAGACTCAAGATCATAGGGCTTTGCTGGAGTCCTGTAATGGAGCAAATGTGACAGCAACTCTAACACAGCAGCAGATCAACTCACACCGCTGTGTGGAGTCTGAGACCAAGGCTGATTTACATGGGAACAGCTTAAGAAAATGCTTAGCTGGTCAGACAACATTCATTTAGAGACAACATTTTCCATTTCAATGATCTTTAATTTTAACTATGTACACAGTACATCAAGTAAGATAAGCTTATTATCTTCTTCGATGATGTTGTTTGAAATGTAAATATTCATATAATTGTGCTTCTTTGAATAGTGTTGTAGAATCTTATACTTGCACCTATCTTAATGCATGCACATAGTTCTGCAAATGCTTAATAACTTCCACAGTAAACTTCACAAAATGAGTGAAATCACTGAATTTCTTGCTGCACGACTCCGACACTGATGGCAACAGCCGCCTTCCGGCAGAGTTACATCTCCATGGTAGCAGAGTTGGTGTTGGGAATGCCACAACCCCCTCTAGCGAACATGAATTTTTCGCACCTTTCTATATTTCCACCAGGATACTGAAGTCAGTACACTCAGATCCTGCTTACCGCTAAGGATGTGATCCTTGGAGTTGGAGTGCTATGCGGGGTCATTATAACATTATGTAAATACACATGTACCTGATTTTTAAAAAATCAAACCAAGAATATGTATTATATTTTGATTCACCCAGCATGCGTTGCACTACCAATTCTCAAAGGTCTTATTAAAGCTCTCACCCTGAGAATGCAGTTTCACATCTATGCTAATGCTTTTCCTAGACACCTTAGATGTATTACCCTCACTGGAAGTTGCAGGCCATTTTCCAGACATTATGTGTGAAAAAAATGGAATAAATTGGTGAGGGAACAAGAACGTTTACACACGTGGGGGAGACAAGAGCGTGAACTAATACGCTATTGGCTGTGAGTGGCTCAGCACATATGTAAAGTGCTCTCATTGGCTGATTGAATGTTTATGTAATGGTGGCCACTCTAGATAAGTTTTAGATGTTGTTTAGAAAGAATTTTTGTCATTTTTAAAAATTTCAATAAAGAATTGAGTAACTGTGTTGTAATGAATCAGCCCCTGCGGGGTCTGAGTACACACCTAAAACACTGGCTTCTGTCACAGGACAGAGTACCATCCTAAGAACATTTAAGTTGACTGAGTGCTGTAACAGGGAGATCTTGGTTCAATTAACACATGATCAGCTGCGCAGGTTTGTGAGATTTTCTTCTAACATGTTCTTTTGCCCAATATTGGTTTTAAATGCATGTCCAGTGTATGAGGAACTTCAAAGAAAGCTGGATGCCAAGAATAGATTTAGAATGTTTACTTCATCACAAATTACCAGGATAGTTTACTTTGTAGCAATATTTTAGGTTCAATCACAAATTTGATCCCAAATTTTATATATGTAAGCAAACATATTTGAACAAAAACATGCAGATATATGAATTTTGAACTCCACGTTATGTGTACTTCCTCTGATGAAAATTGCAAAAGCTCCACTTTATTACCCTCAGCAGAGTTTTCTGGTGAACCATAACTTTATACTTTCTCCAATCATTCTTCATCTCATAAAACTCATTTCAGCACTTTTCCCGCTGAACACTATTTTTCATTAGACAGTCTGCAAATTGTTGGGATGTCACTTCTGCAGATTTACTCAAGGTTTTATGGCAAATGGGAATACCCTTTAAACTTTGAGAACTGACTGATGTTATCTGAAAATAAAAGACAACTGAATTATATATTTGCTCAAGGTGAAAAACATAAAAGTTATTTATGTTTCCATTTCTATATGCATGTTTCAGGGGATGGTACGTCAAAGAGAATGTGTAGGTTCATGTAAACTGACCCCAAATGGGCTAGTCAAGGGGAGAACCTTCAAGTACAAACCCCAATTCCAGAAAAGTTGGGATATTTTCCAAAATGCAATAAAAACAAAAATCTGTGATATGTTAATTCACGTGAACCTTTATTTAACTGACAAGAGTGCAAAGAAAAGATTTTCAATAGTTTTACTGACCAACTTAATTGTACTTTGTAAATATACACAAATTTAGAATTTGATAGCTGCAACACACTCAACAAAATTTGGGACAGAGGCATGTTTACCATTGTGTTACATCACCTTTCCTTTTAATAACACTTTTTAATCATTTTGGAACTGCGGATACTAATTGTAGAAGATTTGCAATTGGAAATTTTGTCCATTCTTGCTTGATATAAGACTTCAGCTGCTCAACAGTCCGTGGTCTCTGTTGTCTGATTCTCCTCTTCATGACACACCATACATTTTCAATAGGAGATAGATCTGGACTGGCAGCAGGCCAGTCAAGCACACGCACTCTGTGTCTACAAAGCCACGCTGTTGGAGCCTGTGCAGAATGTGGTCTGGCATTGTCCTTTTGAAATAAGCATGGACGTCCTGGGAAGAGACGTCGCCTTGATGGCAACATATGTCTCTCTAAAATCCTAATATATGCCTCAGAGTCAATGGTACCTTCACATACATGCAACTCACCCATGCCGTGGGCACTGATACACCCCCATACCATCACAGATGTTGGTTTTTGCACCTTTCGCTGATAACAATCAGGATGATTGTTTTCACCTTTGGCACGGAGAACTCGACGCCTGTTTTTTCTGAAAACTAGCTGAAATGTGGACTCATCTGACCACAGCACATGGTTCCACAGTCCTTCGGTCCATCTGAGATGAGCTCGGGCCCAGAGAACTCGCCACGTTTCTGCATAGAGTTGATGTATGCTTCCTCCTTGCGTAATACAGTTTCAAGTTGCATTTCTGGATGTAGCGACGGACTGTGAAGTGACAATGGTTTTCCGAAGTACTCCCAAGCCCAAGTGCATTCAACAGTGGTTTCCGACCTTGTCCTTTACGCACTGAGATGTCTCTGAATCTTTTCACAATATTATGTACTGTAGATGTTGAAAGACCTAAATTCTCTGCAATCTTGCGTTGGGAAATGCTCCTTTTGAATTGACTAACAATTCTCTCACGAATTTTGGCACAAAGGGGTGAGCCACGACCCATCCTTGCTTGCAAAGACTGAGCCTTTGATGGATGCTACTTTTATACCCAGTCATGATACCTCACCTGCTACCAATTAGCCTGCTTAATGTGCAGTCTTCCAAATGGGTGTTACTTGAATTTCTGTGCACTTTTCAATCTTATTTTAACTCTGTCCCAACTTTTGTTGAGTGTGTTGCAGCCATCAAATTCTAAATTTGTGTATATTTACAAAATACAATTAAGTTGGTCAGTAAAACCATTGAAAATCTTTTCTTTGTACTCCTGTCAGTTAAATAAAGGTTCACGTGAATGAACATATCACAGATTTTTGTTTTTATTGCATTTTGGAAAATATCCCAACTTTTCTGGAAATGGGGTTTGTAGATCAATTTACAATTCCAATTTAGGTCACATTCTTGTCCCACCAGAAGAACAATTAAACTGATCTCAGTTCCACTGGTTTAAAGCCTATATAAGCTAGCTAAGACTTCTCCTTTCTCAGTGATCACAAATGAAAACCACCGTTACACTGGAATCACCCCCCACATACCCCCAAATGGGTTTCCTCCCCCAGAATATTAAAGCAATCATCTTCAAAGTTGCAAACAATACTCTTTGTGACAATGATCATGGTACTCCCTCTCATAACTCTCAACCAATGTAACTGAGAAAAAAATTGTGCTCCAAAACCCAAATTTTCTTCAGTGAGAAAGAAATTCTTGGGCCCTGCAACAACCTCTACTCCCTAACTACTGAATTTGTTCCACTTCCTGGTCATTGAGTTTGTTTACAACCCTGATATCCCATTCTACAATATATAAACATTTCAACCATCCACTAACCCCATACAATTTTCATCAAAAAGTTCACTTACTTGCACTGATACATAGTCCCCAGGTCTGATAGAAGCACACAGGTCTGATGACCTATCACATGGTATTGCCAAACTGGGAAATATTACTTTTATGTTACCATCATTTCGTCCACACAATTCTACATTGGATCGTTTACTAGCCTGGGAACAAATAATAACATTAACGAATTAGTATGGTTATATGTAACAATGCCTCAAAGGATAATAGATATCCAAGGATATTTACAGGTACAACTTAAGATGAAGTTTTACAAAGTCTTGATCATTCTTAATAAAGGGCTATATTAGGAAAACATTCACATCACTCCCTGTTGAGATTTAAAAGTAATTGAGAATAATAATCATCAAATACTGAAATGTTTAAGCAAATAAAAAAAAACTATTGTAAAATTATGGGGCATCTTCTCGGGGCACTTTATAGCCTGCCTCTGCGAAGCTCTTAGTAATAGGTAAAGTATTCCATAAAGGAAGCAACTTGTTCCTTCTTCTTGTTCATCCAAATGAACTTGCTACTTGGTTATTGTTGAAAAAGCAGATTTTTTTTTCTCTCAAAAGACCCTTTCAAGTGGAAATTTCTATAACACCTGCTAAACTAATATTTTTATTAGTTTCTACATATAAGAATACAAAGTACAAGAAAGTATATATAAAAGGTCAAAGATTTAAAAAACTACCAATTATATTATATCTGTTCATAATAACAATTTTATTACCCTGTATTCATGTAAGTTAATCAATAGTTATATTGAAATATACATAATTACCAGAAAAATCTAAACCCTAACTAGACTGAAGCTGTTTATTAAGGAGAAAAAGGTAAAATACCTTCTCATATAATAAAAATTAGTAATAGCCAACATCTGAATTTAAATGAGTTGAAGGTTTTGAAAATAGTTCAGAAAAGGTCCCCACAATGTTTGAAAGTCTTGACGAGGTTCAGAAATTGAACAACGGATCTTCTCTAAATCTAAACATGACATAATGTCACATAACCATTGAGCATGAGGAGGAAAAACATTTTTCCATTTAAACAAAAGTGTCCTCCTAGCTATAAGAGAGAAAAGGAATTCACTGGCAGTCCTGATGTAGCAGCTCAAATGGAGATAGAAGCTGCTGTGAAGTTTCTTAAGTCTAAAAGCTGAACATGCAGCTTGTTGTGAACATTTACTGGAAACTAGGTTCTGAGTGTTGAAAAACTGCTGGTTGAACTCTTCAGATTCCAATTTATTTACTTATCCCAAGTACATAGAAACAAATCTTGAAATGCATCATTTACATTATCAACCAATACAACCTAATAATGTGCTGGGGGCAGGCTGCAAGTGTTGCCACACATTCTGGCACCAACACAGCATGCCCACAATGCTTTGCAGAATCCAACAAGCAGCAAAACAAAATTATTTATCAATGTATTTCTTCATTGTAGCTTATCTCATTAATTTGTTGACTTTTTGCTGTGGAATCTAAAGTTTTATATCAATAACCATTATTGCATTTGATTAAATACAAAATTGGATTGGAAGGGAAAACAAAATCTCTCATTACTATTACTCCATAGCTGCAAAGTAGCAGAGGTTTGAGATCAGTTTCCCTTCTCTTATATGAGCTGCCAATCACAGCTGACAAGCCCACCCTAACCAAAGCAACTGGTTTTAAGGTGCCAGGAAACATATGAAGGATTAAGGAACTGAGAGCAACGATAAAAAAACTTAAATGAAGAAGGATATGAGGGTGTGGAGGTGTGACAAAACAGTATTGACTTGATTGGCAGGATTCCATACGGTTTATCAGTAATACTGCATCCTTGGATCAGTGAAGTTTGAATTCATAGAGAGATGGGAAGAGAGGGCAAGATAATCTTCAGAAACAGAGTGAACTTCAGAACTTTGTGAAAGTAGTCTTTAAGGTGCTTGCTGAAAATAGTGATGATAATTTCTTTCACCTGCAAAACTTGTACCAGGGATGGGAATAACCTTTCAGGGTTTTGTTGCATATACTTCTATGGCATATCATAGTCAGAGCCTGTGCCAACTTAGAGAGCAAATGCATTCCTGCGCTTATCTTCACAGTAATATTTGCTTCTCATATTCTACCAATCGCCTCACAGTGGATGATTAACCCGGCAGCTTTGGATGTGGGAGGAAACTGGGGCACATTGGGGTGGGGGAGGAGAAGGGAACCCATCTGGTTTTACAGGGGAAAATGTGCAAACTCTACAAGGACTGCACTGAAAATCAGAATTGAACATGGGTCTTGAGAGGAACCTGGTCTTGGATTTGACAGTTTCTGGAAGGTGATACAAGGCTTCATAGAATTGCTTTAAGGACAAGGGAAAAGTACCACCAGTTGCTTAAAAACTGATTCAAAGTTCAGAGCAAGTTTATTAATAAACAATATACTTTAATAATGCAACCCCCAGATTTATTATCTGGCAGGCATACTCAAAAAATCCACAGAATAATAACCATTACAGAATCAATGAAAGACCGCACCGGCTTGAATGTTCAACCAGTGTGCAAAACACAACAAACTGCAAACACAAAAAAATAATAATAAACAGGTGTAACAACTTGGTTCACATTTTTACCACGACGCTGTAGGTACTTCATTTTATAAGTTCTGTTCTGCTTTCAGCCTGTTTAGGTTACTGTTGAAGATAAGGGATACTCAGGAACGTGTGTCATCCAATTTGGAGAACACTGGATGGAGAGGTTTTGTGAGGAACACTAAGGTTGGTCTTGGGTTTTTTTTGGTTCGGCAAGAGGTAAAGAGAGAAGACGTTGGAGAACTGATCGCAGGATTTGACTCAGTGGGGGACTGTGATCAATGGCGCCAGGTGCAGAAATCAACTGAGGATCAGTGAATATGACTTTTGGAAGAGTTGAGCTCCAACCCTGTACACATTTGACTGCTTAATTATCATGGGCCCTTTTTGTTTTTCTTCTTTCTTTTCTTTACTAATCCCTTTATTGGAGTTTATTATCAACGGCATGTGACGTGCAATTTGTTAACTTAGCAGTAGCTCAATGCCATACGCAATCTAGCAGAGAAACAAAAAGTAATAAACAAGTAAATCAGTTACATATATTGAATAGATTAAAAGAAAAAAACATGCAAAAACAGAAATACTATATATTAAAAAAAGTGAGGTAGTGTCCAACGATTCATTCAGGAATTGGATGGCAGAGTAGAAGAAGCTGCCCCTGAATTGCTGAATGTGTGCCTTCAGGTTTCTGTATCTCCTACCGGCTAACAGTGAGAAAAGATTCATAAATATAATTCCTTTAATCATATGCAGTGTGCTGTCTGTTGGATTGCCAGTGACATTCGGAAGGTCGTGTGGGCTTTCACGTAGACTGAAGGCCCAGCGTGTGAGTGACAGAGAACGTCAAGATGAGCTCCAACTTGTTCACATTTGACTGTTTAATTACAATGGCCCTTTTTGTTTTTTTTTCTTTCTTTTCTTTACTAACCCTTCAGCTAAATACAAGGTTCATAAGTATAATTCCTTCAGTTGTATGCAGTGTGCTGTCTGTTATTTCTTGGCACTGAGTTGTAACAGGGTAGCAAATTACACAGCACCCACACAAACCAGGGTTTGGTGTGGGAGAGTCATCTCAATCTCACAGGTCTGACGGGACCAGTGTGTATTTCCTAGATGTATGCATTTAAAGAAAGCAGCAGGATCATTGATAGGCGTATCATCCTGGATTGATTTTGTCGTATACTGTGATTGCCCTAGGCATTGATCCAGTGGGTTGTGTGTTTAAGCCTGTATTAAACTATTGTCCGGTAAAGTGATTAAGATACAAGGCAATGGATGCTGCATGGGTTGAGCTGTGGTGTGAATCCACAGGGTTACCGATAACGAAGGATTGTGCATTGAGTGGGGTAGACGTTCGTATCCCTGACAATTGTTAATTTGGACTTTAAGTACCTTTAAAGCATTAGTACCAGTTATGATCGTGGAGTGGAGGTTTGCCAAAATGGCAGGCAAAGACTTTGTTTTAGTTCAGACTAGTGCTGATGTAATGGCAGCGGATCTGCCTGGTACAGTTGGGACTCCATGAGAGGGAAGACCAAGGGCTGTCCATACTTTCCAGGAGAAGGGGACGGTAGGCGAGTGTGCTGAATCAGAAGCCGTATTTCCCATAGCTGGGGGATAGAGACTATAAAGACAAGTTGCTCTCATTTCTGCAGAACAAGGGGAAGGTGCGCTCTGATGTGGAAGGTCTAGTGAGTCCTCCAGTGAGGGGTGAGCATTCTGAGTTGGTAGTGACCCTTACCTCCCTGACGAATAAATGGTAAAGTGCTCAGGTTCAAAGCCTCAGTTATCATAGGCTCAGCATATTCTTGGGAATAACCTCCAAAGGGGAAGAGAAATATGAGACTTGGGCGGAGCAGACCTCTCAGATGCTGGATGAGTTGCAGTGCTCTGATGCCGTGAAAAGACAATGATTGGTAGAGAGTCTGAGTGGGCTGGCTGCTGACCTATTGAGATCCTTAAAGGCCCATAACCTTTTTGCTACTTCTGTGGGTTACATGCAAGCACTAGAAAATGTTTTTGGCACAACCGGAAGCCCAATGGTGCTTACGATGGAGTTTTGGAACATGTTTAAGAAGGGGCAGAAACTCGTCGGCTAGAGGTAGCTGAGTTCCTCGTGGTATGGGGGGGGGGGGGGGGGGCATTCAAACGGCTGCAGTGAATCAATTAAGAATGCACCAAGCGGTGAAAGGCACACAGTCACAGGACATGATTGCTTGGGGTCTCCAAATGTCTTGTAAGATGCAGCTCCATCTCCCTCGTTTGTCGAGCTGATCAGAGAAGAGAGGAGGAGAATGCTACAGAGGTGTGGGAGGCCTCCGTCAGCAGGGTTCAGTCCTCGGTCGTAGCCCCCTTGGCTGAAGTGACCACTGACAGCCTACTCCAGAAAGTGATAAAGGATCTCATGGCAGAGTTCAGGACTGTTATCGGCAGGTGCAGCCACCCAGCAAAATAAAGCCAACAGGGAGTCGGACCCCCTGAGGGAATGGACTAAGCAGAGGTCTGCTAGCAAATGGGGTCTTGCAAGAAGGGGAGTGACCAGTATTGCCTGTTATAACTGTGGTGATGAGGGACACTTCAGACGGGAGTGTGAAGCATGGGAAAACCCCCGGAGAGTGAGCCCCCAATTACCTGAGTGAGACATTGGGAAACTTAGAAGAGACCCAGTGAGGGAATGGCCTGGAGTCTCGGGGGGTGGGGGGGGGGGGGGGGAACACATTCCCAGCAATATATCAAGAAACATCCTTAAGCAAAAAACCCTATTCCTGAAGGCTCAGTGGGGCCAAGCTCCAGTGTATTGCCATGGACTGAGGGACACAAGGCATCAAAAGACAGGTTTACCCTAATGCCTATTATTAATGCCACTGGTGATGTTGTCCTTAAGTCTCCACTCGTGTACCATTCAGAAAATCCGAGGGCACTTAAAGGCTCCGAACTATCAACAATAAATACGGCAATAGCGAGTTTGGCTAAGGAGGTTGGGTTTGTGGAAGTTGAAGATGATGATATTAACGAGGTTTTGGCATCCCATGACCACGAACTGACAGATGAAGAGCTGATGCAATTGCAAGAGGAAAGGATACTGATTGAAACTGAACGCAGTAGCGAACGGCCCGAAAGTGAAGTCATCCAGGAACTGAATGTGAAAAAAATGCATGAGATTTTCACTGCGATTGATAATGCTGCAATGATTGCAGAAAAGTATGACTTTAATTTTGAAAGAGTACGTAGATTTAGGGCATATTTGCAGGATGGTTTGAGTGCTTACAAAAAACTGTATGATAGAAAAATGCACAAGGCTAAGCAGTCAACCATACTGTCGTTTTTCAAGCCTTCCACATCGGCCATGACCTCGACCTTTGACATAGAGGCAGGCAGACATAGAAGACGCTAGTGACCTGCCTGCCCTGATGGAAACAGACGACGAGATGACACCCCAGTTTCCTGCACCTCCCACCATCTCAACCTCCAACGACTCAGACTAACGGACATTATCAGTGTGATCGCTGTCTTCCCAATTCCGGTAAGTGAAACTACACTGTACATACATTAATTTTACTTTATATAGGCTGTGTATTTTTGTTATTTGCTATGACTTGGCAGCTTCATAGCTTAAAGGTTGCTGGAACTGAGAGCGCTTGCGTGAGATTTTCGCTACGCTAGACAGTACTGCAATGATTGCAGAAAAGTACTTCTACTTTATATAGGCTGTGTATTTATCATATCATTCCTGCTTTTACTATATGTTACTGTTACTTTAGGTTTTATGTGTTATTTGGCATGATGTTGGAGGTTATTTTTTGGGTCTGGGAATGCTCACAAATTTTTCCCATATAAATAAATGGTAATTGCTTATTCACTTTATGACATTCCACGTTACGAGCCGTTTCATAGGAACAGGGGGAAACCTGTACTAGGTACTGTGTCGTACACCCAGTTCAAACCATTTGTGTTACAGCCTGGGGAAGTAGCTACAGTGACAGGAAACCACAAATTTCTGAGAATGCCCGAGGCCAATATCCTCCTGGTGGATGCTCCGGAAGACCAAAAAGATCATGCTTACCTGCTGGGGTATTGCAGAAGCCCTCAGTTGTATAGTAAGAAGACAGTGATTGTCAAGAACACTTCGCAGAGGGAGGTTACTCTCAGGCCTCTTCCAGTGACAGTAATGTCTAATGCCCCTATGTGACAAGCCAGGGAGGAACTCACACTGATAAAGGGAAAGTTGACTGCCGAGTCATTCAATTTTGGGGACTCACTTGTATCTGGAAGTTGGAAGATGTTTTTTCTACTGACAAGTTTGATTTGGGTTGTTCCAAGAGCATTCGTCACACCATCTGGGTGACAGAGGATACCCTGTTCAGAGAAAGATTGTGGCAACTGGTGCCTACAGATGTGGAAGACGATCAGCAGCATGTGTGGAAGGAAGCTGGAATCATCACTGAGTCAGAAGCCCTGATGTGTCTCCAATAGTGGTAGCCAGGAAGAAGGAGGGAATGTACAGACGTGTGTGGACTATTGGACTGAACAGGCGCACAGTCCCCGACCAGTATACGGTCCTGAGAATTGAAGATGTGATGGCCTGTCTGAACTTGAGGAATGGGTATTATCAGATCTCCCTGAATGAGGCTGACAAAGAGAAGATGGCATTCACATGTCCTCTGGAATTCTTCCAGTTTAAAAGGATGCCCCAGGGCATAGAAGGTGCTCCGGCGACTTTCCAGCATGTCATGGAGAAAGTGGTGGGGGATATGAACTTGTTTGAGATGTTGGTGTACCTGGATGATCTCAAAGTGTTTGGATCCACCTTGGAAGAACATAAAGTGAGGCTATTGAAGGTGCTGGGCCATCTGAAAGCTGAAGGGTTAAAATTTTAACTGGACAAGTGCCAGTTCTGCAAGATGTCTGTCAATATGTTGGGAATATAGTCTCACGGAATGGAGTAGCTATGGATCCATCTCAGAGAGAGGTGGTGACCAGATGGCCAAGGCCCCAGACTGTGAGCACCCTGTGCTTGTTCCTTGGATCCTGTGGGTACTATTAGAGGTTCGTGAAGGACTACACTAAAGTGAGTCACCCTTTAAATCAACTTCTGTGCAGCTACCCTTCCTTGGGGAAGAAAGGGAGGAGGATAAAAGGGGAAGAGGGCAAAAGGAGAAGATGGCAAAGATTATTTTAGTCCTTCGGAACCTTTTGGAGCATCGTGGGATGCGAAGTGTGAAGAGGCCTTTCAGCTGCTGACGGAAGTGCCCATACTGGCTTTTGCAGACCGGTGATTGGCATATGTACCGCATATGGATGCCAGCAGAGAGGGGGTGTTCAGTATCAGGATCAGGGCACAGGGTTTGTCAGCCGGAGTCAGTCACCGCCTGAATGAAACTACCCCACACAGAAGTTGGAGTTCCTGGTGTTGAAGTGGGCTGTGATGGATAATCTATGCAACTATATATATAGTGCCAAGTTTGAGGTGAGGATGAACAAAAACCCATTAACTTATATCCTGACCTTGATGAAATTGGATGCCACAGGCCACTGGTGACTGGGCGGCATTGTCTGCTTATGATTTCAGCCTGAAGTACCAGCCGGGAAAGCCAAATATTGATGCTGATGCGTTTTCCAACATGCACATGAAAGGCTGGAGAGCGGGAGAGTGTGCCTACCCCAGGGGTCAAACCCATGTGCCAGTTTTCCATCACAGGGAAGGCAGAGGAAAGGCAAGGGCAGATCCGAGCTGTCGATCATTTGGGAGCTGCTGATGGTCCATTCTAAAGGCTTAATGCTACCTGACTGCTCTGAAGACAAAGCAGTTGCCAGAATTGAGCCCTGGGGAAGTAGCAGCCACTCAGTGAGATGACCTGTGCATGGGCAACATTTCAGCGGTTGCGGAAGGGGACATGGCCCGTGCAGACAAAATGAAACACACTGCAGTGTCTCAGCTACTGAAAGAATGACCCAGATGGGAATGCAAGAACCAGATTCTATACTGGGTCACGTCGTCTCCAAACAGGCCTCAGTGTTCCCAGCTAGTTTTGCGTGAGCAGCATCGGAAGATTGTGTTGAAGTCACTGCATGATGATTTGGGAGTTGACAAGACCTACGGATTGCTCAAAGATTGGTTCTACTGGCCCGGAATGAGTATTTTAAGTCATGCATTCGATGCATATGGAAGAAGATGCTGCCTACAAGGGCTGCTCTGTTATCCCACTTGCAGACCACGGGGCCTCTTGATCTGATTTGTATGGATTTCCTATCAATTGAGCCTGATGCCAGCAATATGGAGAATGTTTTGGCTATTACAGATCACCAGATATGTGCAAGCCTTCTCTACCAAGGATCAGAAGGCATCCACCATGGCCAAAGTGCTATGACAGAAGTATTTTGTTTATTATGTCCTCCCCAGGCGGATATATAGCAATCAGGGATGGATTTCGAGAGTAGGCTCATACATGAGTTACTTAGCATGCTTCGAGTCAAGGACTACGTCTTAACACCCACAGAGTAATCCCCAGCCCAAGAGGTTCAATCAGACCTTGTTAGATATGCTTGGAACACTGGAGATCAGCTAAAAAAAAAAGTGGAGTCAACATATTGGATAACTGGTCCACTGCTACTGTACACAGAATAAAGATACCCTGTACTCGCCGTATGATCTAATGTTTGGGTGCAAAGCAAGGTTGTCCATTGACCTCTGTTTTGGGACTGGCGAGGAAGATCTACCACAGAAGACTTATCTGAAGTGTGTGTCTGATATGAGAAGGAAGCTGAAAAAGGCTTATGAACTAGCTACCAAGCAGAATCAAGGAGATAAGAGGAGGTATGAGCAAAAGATTAGCCTGGAGACTGAGTCCCCAAAGTATTCGGGGCTACCTGGGAAACACAAGTTTGTTGACTGCTGGGAGGCTACGCCCTATGTATTGCAGAGTCAGGTGCCTAACATACCAGTTTTTTGGGTGAAACCAGAGGATGGGAATAGGCCTGTCAAGAATCTCCACTGAAACCACCTTTTACCTCTGGGTTAAGAGATGCGTGTTGACCCAGAGCCTGATCCAGACCCTATGGCAACATTGGGGAGCCGAAGGACCAGGAGTGAGAAAGGTTAGACCGGACCCCACCCCTGAATGTGATACGGACTCAGATTGTCAGGAGATGGGAGTGTGGTATATGCTGCCCTTTGCAAACTCCCCAATAATTGATGAAGAGATTCCCAACCCTTCTCACACTAAGGCAGGTGAAATTGGTGGGGCACTCACAGTAGACAGGCAGGCTTGCTGCTGGGCAATGAAGGAAGACTGGGCTCTAACGTAACTGGGAACGAAGCTGGGCTCAGCCAAGTGACAGAGGGATCTCAATTGCCAGAAGATATGAATAAATGGGCAGGAGGAGTCCTTGCCATGTCGACAAGAAAGATCCCAAGGAGTGTCTGAAACTGAAGTAGATGATGGGATAAGGAGGTCTCGGATAGGCTGAACTATGTAGCATCGGGGGAACAGAGTGTTGCAAATATCCCTCTAGTGAGATATGTCACTATCATTTACAAATGGATTGGAGGTCCTAACATCACAAAATTCCTTTGAAAACTGTGTTATTAATGAAGAGATGATAAATTATTTCTAAGTCATGAGGACATGACTATTTTTGGTGGGGGCGGGAGGAGTGTAACACCCTGGACACCTTGGTTTGCATTTTCACTGTTATGCTGTATGCATTTCATTTTAGCAGCTCTGTCTGTTCTGCTTTCTGCCTGTTTGGGTTACTGTTGAAGATAAAGGATGCTGAGGAATGTGTGTTATCCAATTAGGATGGTGAAACTGTGAAAAGGTTTGAGAGAACACTGGCGGGGGGAGGAGATTTTGTGAGGTCTGGGTTTTTTTTGTTCGTTGGCAGATGAACAGAGAACACACTGACATAGGATTCGATCCGGTGGGCAACCTTGATTCGATGGAGCCAGGTGCCTAAATTGACTGAGGATCGGTTATATGAATTTTGGGAAGAGCTGAGCTCCAACTTGTGTACATTTGACTGTCTAATTATAATGGGCCCTTTTATTTTTTTTCCTTTACTAACCCCTTTAGTTAAGATTCATAAATATCATTCCTTTAATTGTACGCAGTGTACTATCTGTTGTTTCTTGGCACTGAGTTGTAACCGGGTAGCAAATTACACAGCACCCACACAAACCAGGGTTTGGGGTGGGAGAGCCATCTCAATCTCATGGGTAGGCGGGACCAGAGAGTATTCCCCAGATTTATGCAACCAGCAATAAATATCAAGAATATGAGATGACGAGCCCTTGAAAGTGAGTCCACAGGTTGTAGGAACAATTCAATGATGGGGAAAGTGAAGTTATCTCCTCTGGTTCAAGAGCCTGATGGTTGAAGGGTAACAACTATTTCTGAACCTGGAGGTAAGAGTCCTGAGGTACCTGTATTTTCTTCCTAATGGCAAGCATGTCCTGGGTGCAGGGCGATCCCTGATGATAGATGCTGCTTTCCTTTGACAGCGTTTTATGTCGATGTGCTCAATGGAGGGGAGGGCTACACCCATGATGGACCAGGCCACATCCACTTCTTTTTGTAGGATCTTACAGTCAAGGTATTGGCATTTCCATATTAGGCTACGATGCAGCCAGTCAAGGTATTTTCCGCTACACATCTATAGGAGTTTGTCAAAGTTTTAGATGTCATGCTGAATAGTCGCAAACTCCTAAGGAAGTAAAGACACTGTTGTGCTTTCTTCGCAATTGCACTTACAAGCTGGGCCCCAAGACAGCTCCTCCAAAATAGTAATACCTCTGAACATCCAATGAGGACTGATTCTCTAGCTTCCTGCTCCTGAATTCAATCATCAGCTTCCTAATCTTGCTGACATTAAATAAGAGGTTGTTGCTCTGGCACCACTCAGCCAGATTTTCAATCTCCCTCCTATATGGTAATTTGATTAATGACACTGGTAATGTCAGCAAACTTGAATATGGCATCGGAGCTGTGTTTAGCCACAGTCATTAAGTGTAAAGCAAGTGGAGCAGGAGGCTAAGTACACAGCTTTGTGGTGCACCTATGCTGATGGAGATGCCAATCTCAGCTGACTGGGATCTGCAAGTGAAGAAATCAAGGATCCAATTGCACAAGGAGGTATAGAAGCCAAGATCTTGAAGCTCATTGATTAGTTTTGAGGTGATAAAGAGCATTTTTGCTTTCCGGATGTTCCAGGGCTGTAGACCCATTGCTCCAGTACATAAATTGCAACAGATCCAAGTCGCTTTTCAGGCAGGAGTTAATTTGCTTCATCACCAGCTCTCAAACCAAGTGGTACTGGACTATAATCATTGAGGCAGGTCATAACGTTCTTCTTAGGGACTGGTATAATTGAAGCCTGCTTGAAGTAAGTGGGTATCTCCGACTGCTGAAGTGAGAAGCTATAGATCTTAGTGAATACTCCAGCCAAGTGATCAGCACAGGTCTTTAGTATTTGGCCAGGTACCCCATCTGGGCTGGATGCTTCTTGTGGGTTCACCCTCCTGAAGGCTGCTCACAAATTGGCCAGACTGGAGGTTGTGATGGTTCCCATCTGGAAGCAAAGCCCTGATGTCACATCACCCGATTTACCTTTATAAGAGCCCTGCCATGGCAGTCAAGCATCCTTCACTGATTCAAGTTTATTCTGGAATTGCCGTTTCGCCCATGAGATGGCTTTCTGGAGATTGTACCTTGACCTCCTGTAACCTTCTTAGTCACCAGACTTGAATGTCTTAGATCTGGCCCTCAGCAGATAGCGAATCTCACGGTTCATCCAGGGTTTCTGTTTGGGGAAGACTGATTTTGCGGCAGCACACTCATCTACAACTGTTTTAATAAAGTCCATGACAACCATGGTGTACTCATTCAGATCTACAGATTAGATGAGTCCTTAAACACAACCTAGTACACTGACACAAAGCAATCCTGTAGCCGTTGCTCTGCCTCCAGAAAGAGAGAGAAATTGGTCAAAATCCTGTTTGAAGTGATGCTAGGTTTCATCCAGAAACAAACACTAAAATGTGACCTGATGATTACTAATTTAGAACATCTCCTGAAGCTTTCTAGTACACTATCCAGAAGGATATCAGTTCTTAAAGGTGCACTTAACACAGCAGGGACACTGTGGATGCACCAAAAGGGAGACACTGAAGGAAAGAAGGCAGCCCATATCAAAAATCAAAAGGTTGTGTAAACCTTGGCTAGCAAGATACATGCCAGGAGAAAGTTCTTAGCATCGGGGAGGTTGGAGGAGCAGGAGATCTGCCTGAAAGATCTTAAGAGTCTGGTATTCGGTAGTTAATCTTTGAGGAAATGACACATCCACATCAACTCTTTGCAATTTTGGACCAAAATTCCTCCATATGAAGTAAGAGTAACAAGGGTGGCATTAAGAACTTCAAATCCAGGAACACGTTCTGAAAGGAGTACACCATCCCACAAACAACCCACCTGCCCATTTGTGAAGGTTCCATTAATGGCCTCATTACTTACCTTAGAAACCACAAAATCAAAGTGGCAGCAACTCCAAGGACTTTCTGAAAAAAAAAAGTAAACTACCATATTCCCTTTCAGAAATGAAAACCCCTGTACAATGAAGAATGAGAGAAAGTTCTCAACCATGTCACCCAGCTGGTGACATAGGAGAGTTTTTCTGTGGCTGTTTGGAAAGACCCTGAAGCAAGGAGGTTTTGAGATAATATAATCTTGCATACAGAAAGCATTTCTGACAGCAGAATGAGGCTGAAGGCCTTTCTGCAGAATGCCTCACAACACAGTAAGGATCGACTAGGAAAAGCTCATCCTCCAGGTTCTACTCTCAATCAATGGCAAGGGATGCAAGTTCTCATCGACAATGGGATCAAGTGGCACCTACAAATAATCTGTTCACCTGGGTTTCATGAGGAATACTCCACTCTAGATCTTATCACAGCTTTGATGCAAACATGGACCAAGGAGCTGAATTCCAGAAATATGCTGGAATACTCACCATTTGTCTGGATGAGTGCAGGTCAAGAACTCTCACAAAGCTTGACACCATTCAGGTCAAAGCAGAAAACTTGACAGATACCACATCCACTATCCTAAAAATTAATTTCCTCCACTACTGACACATAGTACCCAAGTAAATGTAATACAGATATTCACCTAGACAACTCAGACAGCACTTGAAAATCTTTGTTCATTATCATTAAGCAGGAAAAGATTAGTGATGCACTGAAAATGCACAATCTGCCAGGTCCTCTCCAGATCAACACTAATCTGATTTGGAAATACATCACTGTTTCTTCATTTACTGGATTTAAACCCTGGAACTCTCTCTGCAACAACATGTCACTGCAATGCTTTAGGGAGGTGGATTATCACCATCTTTTCAAGGGTAATTAGAGATGGGCAACAGACTGATTGTGCTAGTCATAGCCAGATGCTGAAAAATGGAAAAAGCATGCTAAAGTGGAAATTTTGTAAGTATTCCTCTAAAATGAGCAATATTGTCACTGCACAGTTCTTCATATATTTTCTCAATTTTTAAATCTTTTAACATTTAAGGGCAGTCCAGAATTCAAAATGACCTTCAGAAGAAGAGAATGAAAAACCGAAGTTGACAAACTGGAAATAACAGAAGCACAAAGAGAAGGCAAAAGTTATGGCAGGAGAATACATGAAGGATACCTATCTGAAATGATAGAATTAAAAAAAAATCTGGTAAGTGCTTTATTCCTCCAGCCACTCCACTCTGTCCTGCTTACAATTCAAACACACTTACATTCTCACTTTTCCAATTCTGACGATGGGTCTCTGACCCGTAATACCAGTTTTGCTTCTTTCCCTACTGAAGCTGCTTGACTTAATGACTGCTTCCAAATTTTTTTCTGTTTTTTGCAAATGTTTTAGTATACTGAACAGATTATTTATAATACAAGCTCACATTTCAAACTTTTTCTTACCCCTTCTACCAGCACAACCTGTTCAGTTCCAACGAGTTCAGTGTTGAGTTTAGTTGCCTCCTCTCGGAATACAGTAATGAGCTCTTTCAATCGACGTTGCTTTACAATAGCAGGAACACTGTCCTTCAGTCTATGGTAGGCATGCGTCTTCTAGAAGACAGTTACAACACAATCACTTTTAACTTCGCAGCGCAATTTATTTTCAGCTTCTACTAATAGTACCATCAACAGAGAGACCACAACACCCAAGGTAAATTGAAAGTAAAGAACACAAAAAATTTAGCGACTTTTCCAAAAAAAATTATTAAAATGCAAACATGACATGAACAATAAAAGGAAAACAATCTTTCCAGACAACAAAATCAAATGCAGTTAAAACTTCCTTTTTGGTTTTGTAATAATATTTCCATTCTATTTTGTATTTCTTATTGAAATTTATAGCCTCTTTTAAGTATTGCACTGTACTACTCCAACAAAACAACAAATTCTATGACATTTGTCAATGACAATAAACTTGATCCTGATTCCCTTCAAAATTGTCACCACACTCATACTCTCAAACAAAATAACTGCCTGGGCAAATCACTTCAATTTCTTCATCTTTTTTCCTCTCAAATTCTTCAACAGGCTACAAAATGTGTGCCTATTTGTCCCAGGACTCCTAGTCAAGTATCTGCCCAATAATGAAAGGAATGGTGCTTACCAAAAGTCAAACGTGTGTCCTATGTGATTCTGACAATGGCAAAATTTCCCTGATTGATCTTAATCATATTTGATTAAGTTCTCTCCCACTCAAAAATCAAAACAAAATCTGCATATGCTCGGAATCCAAAATAAAAAAAATGCTGAACTTATTCAGATTAGGCAATATCTGAGAAAAGAAAATTAGTCATTGACATAATAATGTTGCCTGATTCAATTCCTTCATTTTCTTATTTAATTTGGTCCCAGTCCAACTACTTTCCAAGAAGAAGTACTTGCCTAAAGAGGACTGCTATTTCCTGGTTACAAATAGATCGCTGATTGTTGACACAGAATAACCCACAACTAGTTTTTTTTTTGCTACTCCTGTCCATTATCTGGAGCCCTCCCAGATCTATACATCTCAACTACTTTTTAATTCCTTCTCATCTGAAAAAACATGTTTTACATGTACGCTGATAGCATCAGCCTTTTACTTAACTGTAACCTCTCCACTGTTGTTCATTTGTCAACATCCAAACTTAGATAAAAGGAAAACAACTAAACAATGGGGAAAGCTAAACATTTTGCTGCTGAAACCTGTTACATTCTGATCCCTTATAACCTCATCCTTTCCTCATGTTGACTGATTGAAGCAAATTATTTATTATTTTTTCCTTTCACATTAGACCCCAACCACACATCCATTCCTTTGTCACAACTCTCTGCAGACAAAATGCTGTATGCTTCGCCTACACTTTAGTATAACTAGACATGTCCAAACTGGCACTTTCCTGGCCAGCAATTCATTCTCTGAAACTCATGTTCACTCTAATCTTGGCTATCTCCTAATTTAAACTCAGTTCTATTTACCTACCACCCTTGCTTGCTTCCCGCCTGACGCAATTTCAATTTTATAGTTTTCAATCATGTTTTCAAGGAACTCCATATCCATACCATTCTTCATGAGCCAGAGTGCCTTCCAGGACCTTTGTGCATTTCTAAATCTAGTCCCTGATGCAGTCACAATTTTAACTCCACCACTAGTGACACACTTGCTATCAGCTGTCCAAGCCCTGAGTGCCCGAATTTTCATGTTAAAACTCCACTTTTCCATTTCTTCCTATGATATCCTTGTGACCTGAACCTAGTATAACCTCATGTAGATTGATAACCAACCTTATTTAGCAATGCAGTTGGGAAATTTTGTTATTGATAATACAGTGTAAAGAAAAGTTATTGTTTAAATGAGTTGAATTAGTAAAGAACATCAAAAAAAAGTTTATATATCCCAGTCACCTCTATTCTTTTATGATTAGGCTGCGTTAAGAGGTGAATGAGTATGGCACATGGCCAAGTGGTTAAGGTGTTGGACTAGCGATCTGAAGGTTGTGAGTTCGAGCCCAAGCCGAGGCAGTGCCATGTGTACTTGAGCAAGGCACTTAACCACATATTGCTCCAGTCCATCCAGCTGAAAATAGGTACTGGCAAAATCCTGGGGGTTAATCTTGTGATAGACTGGCATCCTATCCAGTGGGAGGGTCTCATACTCTCAGTCACTTTGTGCCATGGAAACTGGCATAAGCACCAGCCTGATGAGCTTATAAGGCTCAGGACAGACTCTATCTTTTTAACTAAGAGGTGAACGAATAACTTACTGAAAAGAATGGTAACAACATAATTACAAATTACAAATATATTCCCTTTTCCAATCAAGATATTAGTTAATATAGCTTACTTTTTCAGGTTGTAAGTAAAAAGATATCCTACATAACATAATTACAAAATACAAATATATTCCACCTTCTCTAAACAAAAGAAGAGATTAATTAGTTAGCATAACTCGCCTTTCTCATGCTGTAAGCAAAAAGATATCCCACATTATATTGGACCTTTCGAAGAAGAGATATGGTCTGAAAGTGATCGTCTTCCGTCTCACCACAAAATCCAGCAATGAAATCGCTACTTAAGCTTACACCTGTTTGTGCAAAGTACAATAAAATAAAGATATAAAACTGGCATCTAAATACTGCAAATAAATTGTATTATTCAGGACCTTAATAACTGGTCTATCCTTGCTCTTCTTCAAAACAATCTCAGAATTGTTACATTCTCTGAAAAGCTCTCTCACTGACACTTTCTCCACCCATCTAGTTGTATTTCCTGTTGGTGAAATGTAAGTTAAAATGAAAAAATATGTAAATTTGACACGCAAATATCATAAACTACTTTAAAGAAAATGAATGGTCTCATATTGAATAGAACTGCACACGTAGGAGATGCTGCATTATATGAAAGCCAAGCTGGAGTTGAAGCTAACACTTAGCTTTGACAGAACAATTTTATATCCAAATGTGACTTAAGTCAACACGTATTCCAAAAAAAATATTGAAATTTTATCTTCAACTATGTCACCCACTGAGGGAATGTTTGGCTTGCAAACCCTTCTGTTGCTCTTTAAGTCCCACTACAAAACCCAGCTGCAGAGCAGAAGTTATTTTCTCCTCTTTTTGACAGACTATTCAACCCCAAGCCCTCCATTTCAACATTTCTGTTTTAATTTACCACTTTAACAGTAACATTTTCCTGAATCACATCAGCTGCAACTGGGATTAGTATAGATGGACATAAAGGTCAACATGGTCATGATATGTCAGAGGTCAGTTTCTCTGCTATACGATTCCACGACTATTGCAATCTCTCTATTCCCTATTTTACAGAAGTCTGTTTCTCACCAGCTGCATTTCCCTGTGGCAAAATTAGTTTGTTCCCTCAATTTTATTTCTCTGTTCCTGATGGGTGTGTATTTCCTTTTGAAACCAGCATATCCAAACATGCTGAAGATTACTCACTTCCCATACAAACAAAAATGAAAAAACATTTACAACAGCAGGCCTTCAAAATATTCTTCTTTTGTATGGCATCAGATAACAAGTTTCAAATTTATCAATGTCTAGTGATGAGGTTCAAAATTCAAATCCCATCTCAAGTAAGTGTTACCAAATATTTTAAATAACCAGTGGTTCCTTAATTACTAGGGGGTTTGTTTAATGTGCCAGGACTACTTAAATTCCTAGAGAATAATGTTAATAATAAATCCTTCTGGATAAAATCAATTCACCCATCACTTTTCAGAGAAAATAACAGCATCTTAATTGATCAACTATGCTAGAAACAATAAGAGGACAATCATTTTTCAGTAGTAGCTGAGAAGTGTAGAAGGGAATTTTAACTTCCCCAATATTAACTAGGATTGCCTTTATGTTTAAGGCTTAGAGGAAACAGAATTTCTAAAATGCGTCCAGGAGATTTTAAGCCAGCTCATGGGTAGTCATAATAGAGAAAAGGCAGCATTACACCTAGTCTTTAAGAATACAGCCAGACAGGTAGAGAGGGTGTTAGTGAAAGAGCACTTTGGAGAATAATTCTAAGTTTTAAGATTGTCATGGAGGACACAGATAGACCAGTAATGAAGGTGCTGAATTGGTAAAAGGCTGATTTCAATGTTATAAGATAGGACCTGGCAAAAAAAAATGCTGGGTTGGAAGTTATTTGCAGGCAAGTTTATATGATACCTATGGGAGTCATCCAAAATAAACTACAAGAGATACCCATGTTTGGAGGGGTTGTTTTCTCGAGAAATCATCACAATTTTCTGTTGTGCCAACCCCTTTGCCCACTGAATCCAATGTTAAGAGCAGAGACTTGTTCCTACAAAACATTTTTCCACTCATATTAAGCCATTTTATCTGAATGACAGTGACTCGCTGTCATTCTTTAATAGCTGAGGCTAATATTAGATGCTGGGGATAGGCTTAAATCATGCAAAAGTAGCAAGATTTTAGTCAATTTTTATACTTAGCTACTCAGTGGGCCAATAAGACTTGGAAATTACAGCAGTGCATCAATAGGGTACTGGAACTCTTGCTGTCTGAGAGATATTAAAATCTAAGTGATATGATACACAAGTTTTCAGGTTACATAAACATTGGTAATGTTGCTGTTGTTAAGAAGGATAGTCTTCAGCCACCAGTGATATTGACAAGTTTGTAGGATGGGCAGAGAAATGACAAGCAGTTTGTTTCAGGGCGCTACAATAGTGTAGTGGCTAGCGCGATGCTATTATAACTAGGGGTGTCAGAGCACAGAGTTGTCTATAAGGAGTTCATATGCCCTCCCAATGAACACTTGGGTTTCCTTCAGTTGCTCCAGTTTCCTCCCACATTCTTAAGATGTCACAGTTAGTAGGTTAATTGGTCTTTGCAAACTGTCCTGTGATTAGGCGAGGGTTAATTAGGTGGGTTGCTGGTTAGTGCGGCTTAATAGGCAGGAAGAGCCTGATCCGCACTGTATCTCTAAATAAAAAATGAAGATAAACTTAACTGGGATGATATTGCGTATGTGTTCAACTAGTTCCAAATATGCTTCTCTTGTATACCTGTGATAAAAAGTATTTAATGATGATATATCAACATTAACAGTTACTTATCACCTTAAAATGCAGACAAGTTATATAATGTATGTACATTGCATAGCACAACACTAGTAAAATTCACGAGACATCAATAAAATGCACAAATTCAAATTTTGAGGGAGTGGAAGAGAAGGCTTTCAAAGTTGAGAATAAATAATGTAAAACTGAAATATCCAGAGATATTGCAGAATATTTTCCAATGAATGTAAAGTGAAGGTAATGTTGGATGAGCACACATATGGTCAGGTTTGGCTGGAGGGTTGCAGAATCCAAGGCAAGATGAATAGTGATGCAAATTTTCAATTAAACACATTGAAAGCTACTACATGCCTGTAAGAAATACATGGTGAATGAGACAGAACAAATTTTAAATGAGTGTGCATGGGTCATTAATTGAATTTACACAGGATGTTCAAATTCATCACACAACTTCATTTAATTCTTAGCATCTTTCCTTTGCTGCAATAAAGTTCAAGGAACAGTTACCAAATATTAGTGTACAGATCGGATTCGTAAAAGTTGAAGAAACTGTACAAATACAATCTGTAACCAACATATGCTAAATGAAAAAACTGAATGAAGCTTGTGTCTACCTGAAATTCAAGATCAGAAGTTCAGGTTGCAATAGGACAAATACATACTCAGTGGCCATAATATTCGTACACTTTAATGCAAACACCTCATCAGCCAATAATGTTGCAGCAATTCAACAATAAAAGCATGCAGATATAGTCAAAAAGTTCATTTGTTGTTCAGGCCAAATATCAGAATGGGGAAGAAATGTGATCTAAGTGACTCTGACAGTGGAATGATTATTAGTGCCAAATGGGGTGGTTTGAGTATCTTATCTCTTGGGGTATTCACACACAGCAGTCTCTACAATTTTTAGAATGGTGGAATAAACAAAAAACATCTAGTGAGTGGCAGTTCTGTGTACAAAAACACCTTGTTAATGAGAGAAGTCAGAGAATGGCCAGATTAGTTCAAGCTGACAGGAAGATAACAGTAACTGAAATAACCAAGTGTTTCAACAGTGCTATGCATAAGAGCATCTCTGACTGCACAGCACATTGAACCTTGAAGTGGATAGGCAGCAGATGTTGATATAGTTAGAACGCCTAAGACTTTTGCACAGTATTGTATTTGTCAATGTGGAGTGCTGCAGCAGAAGTGTGGGATAGGTTGCAGAGAAGGAGTGCTAGGGCGGGGAATGGCGTGGGTACATACACACCCAACCCTGAGACACTAGGCAAGGGAACTTGATTCCAAATAATTGGCTTATTGATCATAACATAATGTCCCACAGGTGCTTCACGCTCCCTCCCATCTCGCTTCCCCTTTTCCCAGCCATGACTTCCCTCTCCTTGTCCCTTGTCACAATAGAGTCCACAATAGGGACCCATATCAGAATCAGGTTTTCACTCACATGTCATGAAATTTGTTTTTTTATTGCGACTGCAGTACAATGCAATATACAAAATTACGACTGTACAAAAAAGTCCCCTCCCAAGCTATTGCTGTCATCATGCAGATTCTGATCACAGACAGCTGCAGTGGACTGGCTGTGCGTTCTGCATACCTCTCTCCTCACGGAAATTCCAACCTCTAATGGCACAAAATAGAAAAGGAGCCTCCAGTTGGGCATACGTCACCTTAATTTGCTTGGCAGGAGCATGCAGCGGCCAGGTCACCAAGAGCATCATGCATAAACCACCCAGTCATCCCGCTGAGCACTAACACATTGAGCTTCACACTTAACATAATCATACCCCCAGTTCTAATCAATAAGTTCCAAATCCTGGGCATCTGTGCCTCCCTCTGCAATTGAATCCTTGACTTCCTGACTAAAAGACCACAACCAGTGCAGATTGGAACTAACATTTCCTCCTCGCTGACAATCAACACTGGTGCACATCAAGGATGCATGCTTAGCCCACAGCTCTACTTTCTCTACACCCCTGAGTGTGTGGCCAGGCACAGCTCAAACAGCATCTATAAATTTGCCAATGACACAAATATTGCTGGTAGAATTTGTCATGGTGACAAGATGGTGTACAGGAGCAAGCTCGAACAGCTGATTGAGCGGTGTTGCAACAACAACCTTGCATTCAGTATCAGTAAGACCAAGGAATTTATTGTGCACTTTAATAAGGGCAAGTTGCAGGAACCCATGCCAGTCCTCAGAGGAATCAGCAGTGAAAAGGGTGAGCAGTTTCACTTCCTGGGCCCATCATGTTGATACAATTTAAAAGAAAGCATGATGGCTGCTATATTTCATTAAGACTTCGAGGAGGCTTGGTATATCACCAATGACACTCACGAATTTCTACAGATGGAGAGCATTCTAACTGATTATATCACCATTCGTGCTGGGTGATGGGGGGGGGGGGAGAGAGCACTGCACAGGATCAGAAAAAGCTACAGAAAGCTATAAACTGAGCCAGCTGCATCATAGGCATTAGCTTCCCCAGCATTGAGGGCTCTTTCAAAAGGTGGCATCCATTATTATCCCTATCACCCAGGACAGGCATTCTTCTCTTTGCTACCACCAGGGAGAAGATACAGGAGCTTGAAGACACATTCAACATTTCAGTAACAGCTTTTTCATCTCTGCCATCAGATTTCTCAATGGACAATGAACCCATGAACACTACCTTACTTTTTTCTTATTTTTTGTTCTTTTTGCACTACTTATTTAATGTATTTTTAATATATATTTCTTATTGCAATTTATAGTTCTCTTATGTTTTGCAATGTATGCTGCCACGAAACAAAAATTTCACAACATATGCCAGTGATCTTAAACCTGATTCTACTCTATTTATGCAATCTCCACATACTTCAGCCACATTAGAATTCATGAGAGTAGAAGCACATCATGTTCATAAAGAATCTGCCCAAGAAAAACAGCCTCATTGTACCACATTTACACTCTAAGTATGTACTCCATCTAAAATAATGCTACCTATCTTGTGCATGAACACCTCAAGAGTCAGAGGGCTGTTGGACTGGTTTCTGTGTTGTGTGTAATCTAAGAACATCAATATGATTTCCTAGTCACTTATACGAATGTTGCTTAACGGAGGAATTAATGCAAAGTAGGATACCCTCTTCTCATTGCTTTAAGTATAGCTGTGCTCCCACTTTGTGCTGGCAAATGGATATGTTTGCAAATGTTGGGTCTCTCCTGGATAAGTTGCAAGACCTGTGAAGCATAAAAAAAGGGGGAAAAAGATCACCATTTACAAAATCAATCATAGCCTGCTCACCAATAATTATCGAACCAAAAAAGTACGAATTTCCACCTCTTGCAATTACTAAAATAGCAAACAAAAGTAAAACATAGGCAGAACACGACAGGGCAACAGTGTCCAAACAACATTTTAGTAAATCACAAACACGAGGAAATCCGCAGATGCTGAAAATTCAAACAACACACACAAAATGCTGGTGGAATGCTGGTCAGGACAAAATGTCTCAGCCCGAAACGTTGACAGTGCTTCTTCCCATAGATGCTGCCTGGCCTGCTGCATTCCACCAGCATTTTGTGTGTGTTGCTTTTATTAAATCACGTTGAGATTGCACGTGCAGCAAAGTTTAGGATTTATCTTATGTTCTTTATCTACTTTCTTAACTTAGATCTTTATAATTTCGCCTCTCTGCTGATTCAACAAGCATCACTGCTAAAGATTTGTTTGTACAAATGATTCACATGCAAAGCATATTACTGTAATGGAATATAATAGACACATTTATAATTCTGGACTACAAACATTAGAATTCTTCATTGTTATTTCTACCTATAAAATGTAAATGAGTGGTTAAACATACCTCATCTGGGAAATCCTTGGGGTGAGGTGATGTGAAACGGATTCTCATCTCAGGATCAATCCTTGAAACCTGATCCAATAAGCTGGCAAAACGCAAGCCACCTAGTTTATTCCTGTAAATAGTACTAAACCCTCGGCTCAGGTGTGTTGGTTCCCTTGTGAGAAATTGAATCTCAGATGTATCACAGTAACTGTTGACATTCTGACCCAGTAGTGTAATCTCCTTTACGCCCTGCAATCAAGAGCACAATTGTTTAATCAGATTCAATACATGCTTCAGCAAAGTCTTATTGTTTTTTTTTCCCTTAAATTAATATTAATGTCTTAGAAAAGCCTTAGCAGGTCAATATAGATTAATTACAGATTCAGAAGGATTCAGGGTAGAATGAGGCCCTTCAGCCCAATTAGTCATCATCTGCCACCTATTTACATTAATCCTACATTAATGTATTTTTGTTTTATTCTCCTCACATTCCCTTCAATTCCCCCCCCCCCCCCCACCCTCCACACACAGAATGTGGGAGGCTGTCTCTAAGGTTAGTAAATCTCAGCAAGATCATTTTGTAATTGGGTTCCCAGGCTAAAATAATATTGGTTCAGATTTGGAGTTGTAACTAAGAGCCAAATCACCAGCCTGCACAGTGATTACATCATTTCCCATGAAAATTTAAAAAATCTTGTTTCTATTGTTTTTAGTTAATCTTCCAAACATCCCATTTCCTTTCATGGATTAAATTATACTTAGTTCAGCCACTTTGCACAACTATTACAGACAACAGTCTTTTTGGTAAGTCTCTATTAGCTTTGCACAACGTGATGGAGCAGCAGTGGACAGCAAACTTGGAAGTCTTGCCAGAGATATTCGATCAGGTTAAGGTCAGTACTCTGACTGAACCCCTCAAGGACGTCAATTTTCTTCCTTTGAAGCCAGTTCATGTTTGCTCTGGCAGTGTGCTTTGGGTCGTTGTCTTGCTGAAAGGCAAACTTTCTCCCTTGTTTAAGCTTTCTGGCAGAGGTTAGCAGTTTCTATCCAAGATCTCTGTATCTAGCAGCTTTCATCTTCCCATCAATCCTGACCAGATTTCTAGTCCCTGCTGCTGAAGAGCATCCCCATAGCATGATGCCACCTCCCCTATATTTTAGTGGTGGTGGTGTTACCTGGCTAATGTGCAATATTAATTAGATTTACGTCACAAGCACCTTACTATGAGGCCAAAAAGTTCCACTTCAGTCTCATCTGACCACAAGACCTTCTTCCACATTTTTACAGCATCTTCTAAGTGACGCTTCGCAAAATCTTTACAGGCAAGGATATGCTTTTTTTTAAAAAAAAAGCCAGAGCTTCTTCCTTGCCATTCTTACATAAATACCCTTTTAGTGCAAGGCCTTAATACATATGAAACCATGAACTTCATCTCCAGTTGCAGTTACTGACGTCTGCAGCTCACTCAGGGTGAACGTTGGCATCAAAGTAGCCTCTCTTCCAAGTGCCATTCTTCACCGGTGACTAGCTTAGAGGGGCAGTCTGACCTGGGCAGTGTGGCTGAGGTTTCATATTTTTTCCACTTTTTTACGATGGACTGTACTGAGCTCCAAGGTATGTTCAGTGCCTTTGAGAAAGTTTTGTACCCTTCCCCGGATTTGTGCTTCTCTATTGTCACTTCCCTTACTTGTCCTGAATGTTCTTATTTTCATTTTGGTTTGGTGTGTTGAAAATCTATCAAACTTTTGGACCTTACAGAGAGTGGTATTTATTTTTATGAATTTATTGAAAACAGGCGATCCTCCAATTTTCTAAATCAACAAACTGAGTGAGTTGGTAATATATAATACGCACCTGAGGAAAGTAAGATTAGTGATTACAAAGGGATGAGATGCTTTTCAGTCTCAATTTTGATTTTTAGTGTTTAGTGAATTGTTAACAGGTTTTGGAATTTTTCTTTTGAATTGACATGAACACTGCTCAAAAATCTTACTTCAATATATCTTAAATTTAGAAAATAAGGTACTAAAATGTGAAAATAGTTGAGGGCCTGAATAGTTTTTCAAGACACCGTAACTGCTCCTGCAGATGTCCAGATTCAGCAATTCATAAAAAAAACTATTTCTTCTTCACTTGATCATTTCAGACTGTATCAATTGACATGTATGAAGGCATGAAATATTATTTTCATGCATGTTATTACGAACGAAACCGAAAGTGCATTATCTATGCTATATACTTTTTTTGTATTTAGTGATTGATACCAATTAGTTCTCCAGTTTATTTCATTCCATTTGTTAAAGTCAGGTGGATGACTTTCCACTGCATTTGGCCCTCAGTTTTAAGCTGGCCATAACTTATTCCAGAGCATAACCCACACACTTTAATGCCTCTGCAGCATAACCCAAGTTCCTTAAGGTTGTTATAGACAAGGGTGGTAATGAGGACCACAACCTATCAAATGTTCCCAATGGCATGCATCTCAAATAGTCTCTGATAACCAAGTCCAGCTCCAGGCCTTCATGTGTGGCTTAGCTACTGAGCCTGGCAGAACCATTTCTACTAAAAGGATAAAGGGCAAAAGTGGGTTATTGGCACTTTAAAATCAGTCGCTTTAAGCAGACGGGGCTCATCAGCTATGGTCGGCAGCTCATTGAGAAAGAAAACTGATCTCACATCTCCGCTGCCTTGTGATTATACCCATTCATGGGGAAGGCTTCGGGAGTAAACCCCAAGAAAAAATTTGGAGCTGGGCTCTTAGGGCAGTCCTACATTGAGTTCAATGCTGACTTGCAACCCTATGACACTGCTTATGCTAAAATGCATCGGTCTCGCCCATTCCTTTGGATTCATCAGCTGCATGGCGAGGGGGAACCTGATACACTGGCAACAGCTTGCTCTCCACATTGTATTGCCCTGGCTTGCAAATCATGTAGACAGCTGGGATGCAACAATTATGGTTGATCCCAACCAATAATGGAGGGCCTCACAGCACAACTTGTACATTTCAAATGAGTCTCAAACCTTGTTTCTTTTATTTATTTAACTTAATTCAATAAATTAATTTACTTAGTTAATTAACAAGAGTGAGTTGTGAAAATCCTCCAATGGTTCAGAGTGGGCCGACAGGATCCACTACCCGAGGACTGGATGCCAGTTTCCTTGTCTCGCAGGACGGCTAAAGCATCAGCAAAATAGGGCCAGCAGGTTCACAGAAGCCCCAAGAAGAGCATGGGGAGGAGGCAGACAGCAATCAAAATCAATTAGGACCAAGCCATTGTTTGCAGCTGGTTTTCCTGTAGATACATCAGATTCTGTGCAACCAGCCATTTTAAAGTAATACTAGGAAAGAATATCCAACAAATTGCTGAAAAAGATTTTTTTCAAAGTCTTTTTTGAACTTTTGATGGACATTTTCTAAACTGCTTACACTTTCCCTTCCATTTAAAGATTATCACTCAAAATTCAAAACTAGGGTTACCTGGTCTGAAAGGAGTTTGACTTCTTGTAAAATAGAAGAAATTGGTCTGCTTCTCTCTCGCCCGCGTGTGAAAGGAACAATGCAATAACTGCACATGTTGTTGCATCCCCGCATGATAGAACTAGAACAAGGGAAATACTTTCAGCCAGCCAGAACTTGTCCATTTTAATCGGTGCTACGATAGCTTCTAACAAGCAATTATTGTGGAATAAATAATAAATTAACAGTCTCATTACACTCTTACATAAACATGCAACTCCTACTTTACTTCAATCTTCAGGGACTCGTGCTTTTTTTTTGTGACTGTATATGCTGGAATGCAGCTATTTGTGCTGTGTGTGATTATATGGACTGTGTTTTGCACCTTGGCTCCACAGGAACATGTGTACAGTAGAATGACAATAAATTTGGACTTGAATCTCTATCATGTATTGCACTACAAACAGCTACAACATTAAATAGATACAAGAAAGCGTATGTGCGCTGAAATTACTCCAACCTTGATGCAAACCATTAAGACATTAGAAATACCAGCTAAATTAATAAAGTGGATATTAAGATTACAGCCACTGTGAGGACAGTGGGGCAAACAGTTCTTACAAATGCAGAAGTTCCAGCTTTGTGCTGATAGAACTGAAATTCACAGATTAGTGGACTAGGAAAGAATTAGTGCAGTGGAACTTCTGCAGGGTATCTTGTAAATGCTGCAACTGTAACTATTGTACCCCGGATAGGATGGGGTGCAGGGTTTCAATCAAGCCAGCTGCTGAGATTTGGATGGCGTCGCCTAACAACCTATAGAGCTGCACTCATCCAATATTTCATAAATCTGTGAGACTTTCATTGTGTAGGAAATAAAAAGTCTTTAGGAAGTCAGGAGGAGAGTCATTTTTTGAGAAGTATCTAGCCGTTGACCTACTTGTAATTTTACAGCACTTACATGGCTCGTGTAATTAAGTTCCTAATCAATAGCTATTTGTCAGTATGTTCAGAGATTTGGTGATAAATGATACCCTAAACTTCTGGATGATGATCAAGATCATTATGTGATATGTGAATTAAACACTGAGCAATTATCAGGCAATATTTCCATTTCTAATGAAGTGAAGATCACTGAAGCACTTCACTAATGACATAGATGGCTAGGTGGAGGAGACTGCCCTGGCACACTCTTGCAAAAGCCTAGCAGCTGAACTGATTAGCCTTCAATTGTCACAACCAACTTTATCATTCCAGTCAGTTCTTTTTTTCTCATTGAATTTAACTTAATAAATTAAGATCACACATACATAAATGCAGTTTTTGTCTGGGAATTGATGTGAACCGGCATGACATCTGCATAGGTCTCATCCAGTGACAATAAAACATTCACACCCTTTTGACCTGTTTCAGCGACTGTTAGAAGTCTGGGAAGATCACGGTATGAATCTGGCCCAGCAAGAACATCAACAAGCTTTTCTTTTTCCAGGATTTCCTCTTTCAGTCTCTCAGCCATGCAACCTATCATAAACCATTAACACTGTTAGTTGCTTGTACTAGACTGCTTGACAATAGAAATACATTGCTTTAATTGTTTAACTGTGAAGACAACCACCTGGCTTCACCCATCTCCTTTTAGCTATCCTCCTTCCCCTTTCCCCACATTTTTATTCTGTCAACTTCCCCCTTCCTTTCCAGTCCTGAAAAAGGGTCTTGGTCCGAAATGTCGACTGTTTATTCATTTCCAAAGATGGTGCTTGACCTGCATTTTGTGCATATTGCTTTGGATTTCCAGGATCTGCAGAATTTCTCACATTTAGACATGATATGATGTTATCTATGTATCTTTCACATATAGAACAGTACAGCATAGCACAGTATTGGCCCTTCAGCTCTCAATGATGTGCCGACTATTTAACCCTACTCCAAGATCAACCTAACCCTTCCTTCTCAAATGGCCCTCCATTTTTCTTTCATCCATGTACCCATCTAAGACTCTCTTAAACATCCCTCGTGTATCTGCCTCTACCACCACCCCGGCAGTGTGCTCCATGCACCTACCATTCTTTTGTGTAAAAAAAAAATCTACCTCTGACATCCCTTTATACATGTTCCCCAACACCTTAAAGTTAGACACCCTTGCATTAGCCATTTCCACCCTGGAAAAAGTCTCTTGACTGTCCACTTGATCTATGCCCATTATTTTATTCTGTATATCTCTATCAACTCACTTTTCATCTTCCCTCTCTCCAAAGAGAAAAGCCTTAGCTTGGTCATCATAAGATCATATATTCTAATACAGGAAATCCCAGTAAATCTCTTCTGCATCTTCTCTAAAGCTTGCACATCCTTCCTATAATGAGGCGACCAGATCTGAACATTATACTCCAAGTGTGGCAACACCAGAGTTTTGTAGAGCAGGAACATTCCCTCACAGCTCTCAAACTCAATCCAATTAATGAAGGACAACACACCATATGCTCTCTTAACCACCTTAATGAACTTATGTTGCAACTTTGAGGGATCTCTGAATGTGGACCCCAAGATCCCTCTGTCCCTCCACAATGTTAAGAATCTTACAATTGACCGAATTCTGACTTCAAATTTGACTTTCCGAATTGAATCACTTCACACTTTTCCAGATTAAACTCCATCTGCCATGTCTCTGCCCAGTTCTGTATCCTATCAATGTCCCGTTTTAACCTACAACAACCTTCTACATTACCCACCACACCACCAACATTCTTTGTGGATATGAACCATTATCACTGGATTACTTCTCCTTCCTTCAACATTCACTGTAGCCCTTTTGGTAAGTGTCACATTGGCTTTAAGTAGATCACCTTTAAATGTGCCTTTCCATAGAGGAATAACAATTCATTTCTCTAAGCCAAATTTCCCTTTTGAAGTTTGATCAGTTAAGACTCAACTTTCAGAAAGGTATATTATGAGATAGATGGATTGTTTGCCAAATACTTTAGTTTTGTAATAATCACAATACAGACATCATCCTACCTAAGATTCCTATTTTAAGTGGAACTCGAGATTTTGCTCGCTTGGATTTCAGTGCAGTAAGCTGTTTCAGCCTGTTCCAGATGGTCTGTTCTGCCTTCTCTCTGCAAAAGTAAAAGTCTTATGATGCATTTACAAATTATCTTTCTAAAGTTGCAGTCCCTATACTTGTCTGAAAGTTATTGTCCTACATGTAGGTAGTAGTTAATAAAGGTACCACTGATCTTATTTAAGGCATATATTCAATTAAATTAAGAAGTGCACACTGGTAGACATTTTAACTTTCAAGTAAAAATCAGCAGTGGGAGGCTTGGTGTGTGTGATAGGCTCCATCACTTATAAAATGTATCCTAGATTTCATTTGAAGAAGCACAGATAACAATTAATAAACTAGTTACAAAAACTGACTGTATAAACAAAAAAATGTGAAAATATACCTGATTGAACAAGTTACAAGTAAAATCACATCAGCCTGCAATAAAAGAAATACGTATCAGATTATTTTTTAAAAATTCATTGGATTACTATGATTAAAAATCCCAAGTAATTATGTAGTGAATGGCCAGACAGTTTTCACACTCCTAGCTTGTTAATATATAAAACAAGCTGTTGTTTGTGAGACTTTTATTGTCTTCATGCTGATAAGTGCCGTGGCAGAAATGTTCCCTCTTAAGGTTTGCGCATGTATACATCTTTTGCTACTAGAGCACAAAGGTATTTAAATTGCACACAAAAGGTTGTCACCCCCTGCTTTGTTGGCAGGTTAGGTATATTTCATGATCATACATAATTACATTTCCTCTTCTGGTTTCTGATACAGACAGTGTTGACAAAGATGAATGTGTGATGATTTGTCTGCAGATTTTAGAACTGGCTTATTTATACTGTTTTTATTGAAGAAATTATTCATGCCCACATCATCTTCATTGGTCAAAAAATTGTACAGCACAAGATTTTTGCGTACACTGGTCATTACAAATTAGAGGGAACATTGTACGACAGTCTCCTGTAGCTGCAAAGCTGCTCAAACTGAAGTCATGCTGCAACACATGACAATAATTTAGACACAAAAATACAACTGCAGATGCTGTGGATCAAGGAATATGTACACAATGCTGGAAGAACTCAGCAGGTCAGGCAGCATCCGTAAGAAAAGAGTAGCCAACGTTTTGGGCCGAGACCCTTCATCAGGAATAATTTAGAGGGCTTTCCAAAGAGCAAGTACATTTTTGAACCTGTTAATAACTGTGCATTATTAGCAGTTCTATAATGCATTGCACGACTGATTCATGCAGAAACATGTTGTTGAGTATAAAGCCCATCCAAGTTTTATTTTGCCACATGCTGTAATACTAAAATAAGTCCTGTATACATTTTTCTAGTCTGTATAGTTACAAACAAAAACAAATTGAAAGTATATTAGAGGACACATACACATTTACTAAACATAAAAGATGTTAATGTGAATACCATGCAATTTTGAATTTTTTTGTTTTCAAAACCACAAAAAGGACTTGCATGACTTATTATTATTGAGCAGCAAGATAGATAAGAAACTTGGAGAAAGAGGCACAAAGGTGTATCAAGAGGGGATTTTAGAAAGCTGCAGTATGCAGACATGTTCAAACCAAAGAATAGGATTGTGGTAAAGCTAAGGGGATATTAACATTTGATTATATTAGCAGCAATAGCCTACAACCGCTCGGGGAATGCTTTGCACTGCTGACAATATAGGAGATAACATGGCAGTTAAATTTTATCTTAAGGAGTATGGAAGCAGGAAAGCTGGCAGGCAGATTATTGCGAGTCTCATCCAGGTTAATAAACAAGAATGATCTGAGAACTGTGAGAAATAATGCAGCGTTCCTTCTACTGGATTAACCATGGTGAGAAGACAGTTGTTACAGAAAATGGTGACTACCTTGAAATGTTATGTCCAGCTAATAAAATTAAGCCGAGGAAGCTCTGAGTGTTTGTTTTCTGATATTTACCAGCATTTTCAGATTTAAGAAAAAAGAGTAAATGCAAAATTAAACTCTGGTCTGACAATCTGATGCAAAGAAGGCAGTCACTGACCTTATTGTTAACAGTTAACTTCAGTCATTGTTCTCATCTAACCCACACCAAACAATGACCGCTTATTTTAACATTACAGTTAATCTTAGCACTTTACTTTCAAAAATAAATAAACTATAACGTTCTATATATGCAAATAATAGCTATAGTTAGTAATGATAATTAATAATGAATTTATGACAATCCTGATTACCTCTGCACAGCTGTTGACTTTCTTATAGCCATTTTTCTGGAGGATAGACCAAGCAATTTCTGTGTCGCTTACATTCATTTGACACCCATAGGTTTCAAAGTAAACTGAAAATAACAATAAAACGAATCAAATGTTAGAGTCAAGGATCAAAACCAGAATCAGGTATCATCCCTTTGACAAGTGTCACTGAGTTATAAGGAGCATTCTTCCAACCTCTAGGGATGGAAGAAATCTGGTTTATACATGTTTCACCACATGTACAAGACGTAAAGTGGCTAGCAGATGCTGGTCTTAATTCATGGTTTGATTTGCAGTTGACTTGTTCGCCTTAAATACAAAACTGTATTCAAGTAGCTCAGTCACTCTGGTTGGTCTCTGTAAGGACACAAGCTTGTTCTAATCTATTCAGTACCTTCCCAATTTGATTCTTCAAAACATACAGAAAACACTCGACACAAATTATATCTATGATTGGTCTCGGCAATCAAAGTAAAAGAAACAAAAGTTGTAATTTGAATTTGACCAGGTGTTTTAATGAATATCGAGGATACAAAGAGGTTTGAAAGTGAATTCTACTTTGAAGTGGGTGTGGGCGGCGATGTGGACAGCCGGTAGGTTAATTATGAGGCAGGAGCAAGGGCACTCACCGGTTCTACCGCCAGCGGGCTCCGGCTCCCCGTTCAGGTAGGGGGGCGGCGACTCTTCTTCAGGACATTTTACTGTCACCGTTGCCCCACTCCCGGCCGACGACCGAAGGAACTCCCGGAGACCAGGCCCATCTGATAGCCTGGCCAACGGAACAACGCCTGGAGGCGGTCGGCCTCGGATCGCAGTGGCGGGCTTGGCCGCCAAAATTCGGGGTGCCCATCTCAAACTGCCCCTCAAAGCCGCGGGGCTAGAATGGAACAACCGGCTTACAGCCTCAACAGGCCTCATGGCAACAGCTAGCGCCTCCCTCGGCAAACGCGTCGTGCCATCGCGAGATCTTGTGATTGGGACGTGAATTTGACAAGGTGCGTCGTTATCCTTCTTGCCGCCATCTTTGTAAAGGAAGACCGTCTTCCCGCTCTCCCGTTCCGCTAGTGCACGCAACTCTGGCGTACTGCCATGTCTATATCGGTGACCCGTCAGACACTAGATGTGCTGCAGATACTGGAGATTTTAAGCAACACACATAAACTGCAGGAGGAATTCAGCAGGTCAGGCAACATTTGTAGAGGGAAATAAATAGTCGACGCTGCGGGACATACCTATTGACGGGGCGGGATTGCAGAATCAGGTTTTATTATCTCTGACTTACATAACATTTTTGATGTTTTGCAGAAGTAGTATAATGCAAAGATATAATTTGACTATAAATTAAAATAATAAATAGTGCCGAAAGAGATAGTGAGGTACTGTTCACGGGTTAACGGACTATACAGAAATCTGATAGCCGAGTGGAAGAAGTTGTTCCTAAAACATTGAGTGCTTTTGATGGTGAAGGTGTTTAATGCTGAATGCTGCCGCCTTTTGGCACCACCTTTTTAAGGTGTTCTCGTTGGTGGAGAGAAATGAGTCTGCAACACCTTGTGGTCTCATTAGATCTGGTGCATTGGCGTCTCCATACCGGGCTTTGAAAGTTCTCCTTGGTACATTTGTAGAAATTTGCTAGTCTTTAAGTGACATACCAAACCTACTCTGGTTCCTAATGAAGAACAGCAACTGGCATGCTTTCTTTGTGATTTCATTAACTTGTTGGTTTCTGTAAGGTGTTGACGCTTAGGAAGTTGAAACTTCTTTTAAAGTTTTGGTTTGTATGTGTACCAAAAGCACAGGATGCTTCCTAAATGCTGCTGAATACAGGACTGGAGGTGTTATATTTGAATGCACACAATATGCAAAATAATGGAGATTGTCTTGTAGCACAATTAGAAATTGGCAGGGATGACGTTTTGGGCATCACTGAGTGGTGGTTGAAAGAAGAGCACAAAAGGGAGCTTAACATCCAAGGATACACATTATATTGAGAGATCAGGGAGGTGGGTGGCTTTATTGATAAACAATGAAATCAATTCCTTAGGAAGAAGTGACATAGGATAAGAAGATGTAGAGTTAAGAAACTGTCAGGGTAAAACAACCAGAATCAGAATCAGGTTTATTATCACCAGCATACAATGTGAAATTTATTAACTTAGCAGCAGCAGTTCAATGCAATACATAATCCAGCAGTGAGAGAAAAAATAATAAATAAAATAAAACATAATAATAAATAAGTAAATCAATTATGTATATTTAGATTATTAAAATGTACAAAAACAGAAATACTGTATATTAAAAAAGTGAGGTAGTGTCCAAAACTTCAATATTCATTTAGGAATCGGATGGCAGAGGGGAAGAAGCTGTTCCTGAATCGCTGAGTGTGTGCCTTCAGGCTTCTGTAGTATCTCCTACCTGATGGTAACAGTGAGAAAGGGATATGCCCTGGGTGCTGGAGATCTTTAATAATGGACACTGCTTTTCTGAGACACCGCTCCCTAAAGATGTCCTGAAGACTTTGTAGGCTAGTGCCCAAGATGGAGCTAACTAGATTTTCAACCTTCTGCAGCTCTTTTTGCTCCTGTGTCCTGTTCAGAAGCCCCTCCATACTAGCAGCCTGTCAGAATGCTCTCCACATTACATCTATAGAAGTTTTAGAGTATATTTGTTGACATGCCAAATCGCTTCAAACTCCTAATAAAGTATAGCTGCTGCCTTGCCTTCTTTATGATTACATTAATATGTTGGGACCAAGTTAGATCCTCAGAGATCTTGACACCCAGGAACTTGAAGCTGCTCGCTCTCTCCACTTCTGATCCTTCCTGAAGTCCACAATCAGCTCTCTTGTCTTACTGATGTTGAGTGCCAGGTTGTTGCTGTGGCACCATTCCACTAATTGGCATATCTCACTCCTGTATGCCCTCTCGTTACCACCTGAGATTCTACCAACAATGGTTGTATCGTCAGCAAATTTGTAGATGGTATTTGAGCTATGCCTAGCCACACAGCCATGTGTATACAGCGAGTAAAGCAGTGGGCTAAGCACACACCCCTGAGGTGCGCCAGTGTTGATCATCATTGAAGAGGATATGTTATCACCAATCTGCACAGACTGTGGTCTTCTGGTTGGGAAGCTGAGGATCCAATTACAGAGGGAGGTACAGAGACTCAGGTTCTGCAACTTCTCTATCAGGACTGGGAATGATAGTATTAAATGCTGAGCTATATTTGATGAACAACATCCTGATGTAGGTGTTTGTGTTGTCTAGGTAATCCCAAGCCATGTGAAGAGCCATGGAGATTGCATCTGCTGTTGACCTATTGTGATGTTAGGCAAATTGCAATGGGTCCAGGTCCTTGCTGAGGCAGGAGTTCAGTCTAGTCATAACCAACCTTTCAAAGCATTTCATCACTGTCAATGAGAATGCTACCGGGCGATAGTCGTTAAGGCATTATTCTTCTTTGGCACTGGTATAATTGTGCCCTTCTGAAGCAAGTGGGAACTTCTGCCCTTAGCAGTGAGAAGTTGAAAATGGTGGGAGTTATATGCAGGCATCTGAACAGTAGCCAGCATGTGGGGTAGAAAATGCATGTAAAAAGAGCGATGTTACAATGGTCATGGGTGAATTGGTAAATTCAGGTAGGTGCTGAATACCAAGAGAAAAAATTTGTAGAATGTCTATGAGATGGCTTTTTCGAGCAGCTTGTGGTCTAGACAGGTCTGCACTAGGTGTTATGTAATGATGCAGATTTGATTAGGGAGCTTAAGAAAAAAGATCTCTTATGAGGCAGTGATCATAATATGATAGAATTCACCCTTGAATTTGAGAGGGAGAAGCTAAAGTTGGATATCTTGGAATTACAGTTGAATAAAGCTAACTACAGAGGCATGAGAGAGCAGCTGGCCAGCAGGCCTCATGGCAACAGTAGCACCTCCTTAGCAGTTCCATCTGGGTACAGGTATCAATTATAACTGAGCTTGTTATGCACTTTAATAGAAGGAATAAAGGTGTAGACTATTTTTTAAACTGGGAGTGAACTCAGAAATTGGAGGTATAAAAAGTCCTAGTCCAGGATTCCCTAAACGTTAACTTGCAGGTTGAGACAGTAGTAAGGAAGGCAAATGCAATGTTATGAAATAACAGTTTTCTGAGATGATTGAATTCATCATTGAATCCCAAGATCTATTAAGTGTTTAATGGGAAGTTGAGAAGCTGTTCATTGAGCTTTCATTGGAGTGACAGGCATTGGAAACTCAGGATAATCCCTGAAAGCTGATCAGTATTTCTTTTCTCCAAAGTTACAAATTCTGGAATGTTTCAGGGTGGTAACACATCTCAGGCTGAAGGGTGTCTTGTGATGAACAACTTTTGTCAACTTTGTTCGAGCATGGGGAGAAAATAAATTAAGTTTGTATCAACAAACAAACTTTTGGAGGAACACAGTAGCTCGATTAACATCTGAGGGTGGGGGGGGGATAGAAATTTTTGAGCAATCCCCTACTGGCTCCTATTTTATTTATCCCCCTATTTACTTTATACTGCCCATCTTTCCTGTCCACTCCTTGTCCTGATGTAAGGTTTCAAGTCAGAACATCAACAATCTCTCCACCCCCCTACAGATGCTCCTTGACTTGTTGATTTCCTCCAGCAGGTTCTTTGTTGCTGCAGATTCCAGCATTTGCAATCTCCTGTGTTTCCAAGTTCATTTTGTATGTATGAAAAGGATCTTATTGTTGTTTCATAGGGGAAAACCATTTAGAATTTCTTTGCAAGCGCAATTAAGTCACCATCTTCCACTACTCTGTGCAGAGGGATCTTATTGTTCCCTCAGTAAGATCTGCAGATTTTGAAACCAGGAGTTACCATTGAGAAGACAATGAAATAATGAACACCTAACCAGAACTTATGATGTAATGTTGCTATACCCTTATTGGCAATAAGACCATAAGGTTCCTTTTACCCTTGTCATTTCCTAACTCAATCTATGCCATCTCTTTCTGATGATTTAATATTATTTCTAACACACAGAGCCACAGCACCCCCTCTGCCTACTAGCCTATCTTTCCGATATACCATATATCCTTGGACGTTCAGCTCCCAATGGCAGCCATCCTTTAGCTAACTTTTAGAGATGGCCACAACATCATATTTGCCAATCTGTAGCTGAATTTCAAGATCATCCATTTTATTCCTTATGCTGTGTGCATTCATATACAACACCCTCTATCCAGTATTTGTTGCTTTCTGACTTAACTCTACCACACCTCTATTGCCCTGTAACTCCTGCCGCTGGCTTTGATTAAGCCTCATCTCCTGCCTGTTCTTTCTATCATCTCTGTTGCACGCTATCTTTGATTTATTTCTGTTTTCTTCCTCAGCCCTATCACTCCGGTTCCCATACCACTGCCAAACCCTCCCTAACAGTTCTATTAAATGTGCCCGCTAGGATATCGGATCCCTTTCGGTTTAGGTGTAACCCGTCCTTTTTGTACAGGTTGTAACTCCCCCCTGAAAGAGCCCCCAGTGATCCAGGAATTTGAAGTCCTGCCCCCTATATCAGTCTCTCAGCCACTCAGTAATATGCCTGATAATGCTATTCTTGCAATTACCAGCACATGGCACAGGTAGCAATCCTGAGATTACTATCCTAGAGGTCCTGCCTTTCAGCTTCCTACCAAACTGCCCGAATTCTCTCTTCAGGACCTCTTCCCTTTTTCTACCTATGTCATTGGTACCAACATGTACCAAGATTTCTGGCTGTTCACCTTCTCCTTTCAGAATACTCTGCACCCGATCCGAGCCTTCCCATACCTGGCACCTGGGAGGCAATGTACTATGCGGGTATCTCTATCAGGCTGATAGAACCTCCTGTCTGTTCCCCTCACTACTGCATTCCTCATCTTCCTCTTTCCCTTCTGTTCCACAGAACCAGGCTCAGTGCCAAAGATCCAATTGCTGTGGTCGTCCTCTGTCAGATCATCCCCCTCAACCGCATCCAAAACAAGATAATGATTTCTGAGGGGGATGGCCACAGGGGTGCTCTCTACTATCTGAGCTCTTTCCCTCGTTTCCCTGACCATCATCCACTTACCTAACTCCAGCAGCCTCGAGGTGACTAACTCCCTGTAGCTCCTCTCTATCTCCTGTTCACTCTCCCTAATAAGCTGTAGATCATCAAGCCACAGCTCCAGATCCCTAACAGGGTCTCTCAGGAGCTGCATCTCAGTGCATCTGGTGCAGATGTGGCCATCTGGGAGACTGAAGGATTCCCAGGGTTCCCACATCCGACACCCGGAGCAAAATACTCTGAGACTGATAAAACTCAGACTGAAATACTCTGAGATTGAGTTACAATAGAGACTGAATGTAAACGTAAAGCTAAACGAAGAAGAACAAAAAAATGATAACTAAGTTGCAATGGACCAGCAGGCAATGCAAGAAGGAAAAGACTGATGGTACCTTTGCAATCTATAGAATAAAATCACCTGACTTGTGATAAGAGCTTCACTGACATCAGCCTCCTCTCTATCCCATTCATACTCCTATGTATTTAATATTTCAATAATATTTGAGTAATCTTTTAAATATATTGTTAAATGAAGCATTCTTGTTCATTTCAATAATGCATCACGGGTTATATGTATAAATATATGAATTGCATACATCATCACGTGACCACATGATACGTGTGCACCTCGCTTAGAGTAAAGAACCAAGTTAGGCTCACATTTTAGACTCCCGTATCTTCCTTTGAATTACTTTAACGTTTTGAAGTTACAAAGCAGAGTGGTAGTGACGAGGTATTTTTAAAACAAAGCTGAGGTGACTGCTGACCTGTTGAAGTGCAGTGAGGAACAGCGAGTAAGAAAACAGTGCACTGCAGCATGTGTACAGAAGATAAAGTTTTTTTTAAAAAGGCAAAAAATGGAAGAATTCTGATGTTCATAAACAGTGAATACAGGGAGATAATAATCATAAAAAAATCAGAAATAGCTGGCTTCATCGGAACGATAGCATTCGATTGTTCAAAGGGTAACCGGCTTATGATTATTAAGCTAATTGAACAGTATTTTGAAGCAAATGAAATAGCCAATGAGAAATAAGTACCAATTTTGCTGAATGTTTGATTATTAATGCATGCAGTTTGCTTCAAAGTTTAACTGCTCTTACCAAAGCAGCAGAAAAGAGCTTTGGTGATATTGTGAAAGTGATGCAGGAACATTTAGAACTAAAGCAGTTGTTGGCTGCAGAATACTTTAGGGTTCATAAACGGAATTAAAAGGACAGGGAGTGAATTTCAGCAGACATGGCTGAATTGAAGAGATTGTCTGAGCATTGTCACTTCAATGATGGGCTTAATAATATACTAACAAGACCATTTAGTTTGTGGAATCTTACAAGAAAGCATGTAAAAAAGGCTCCTGACTAAAGCACAGCTTACATTTAAAAGCCCAATTGCAATTGCTGTATCAATGGAAACAGCAGACACGCAACTGAGTTGCAGTCAGAAATGAAAGTGAGCGTGAACAAACTTGCAGTGTTGAGACGGAGGCCACCTTGAATGAATAAATTGTGTTGCTGTTGTGGCAAGGGCTCACTTACACCAGGCAATGAATATTTAAACGGGAAACTTGTAGAAAGTGCAACAAAGTAGAATGCATACAAGGAGTATGTCGGGCAAACAAAATAAAAACGGCCTGCACAGAGAAGAGAAAAAGAAAAAAAAGTCAAATTGCTGTTTCAAAAAGAGCACTAATCCCCATGCTGTTGAAGGAAAATCTGATAATGATGAGAGTGACGCAAGACTGTGTAGACTTGAGATTTACTGTGAAAAGGAATATGGCTTACACCAGAAGTGAACAGCAAATTAATTATAATGGAATTGGACACTGGCTCGGCTGTTTCAGTCATTCCACCAAATGAGTTTGAACATTTCAAAGATACTAAATTGAAGACTGCGAACATCCAACTAAAAACTGATAACTCCTGTGGGAATGACATTCGTAACAGTGAAATAAAACAACCAAAAAGCCACATTGGGCTTGTATATGGTACAAGCAGGGCAACCAGCATTGTGGGGATGTAATTAGCTGAGTCAACTACAACTTGATTGGAGGTCCAGCCACAATTTTCATGCCACATCATCTGCAATAGCGTCAGCTGAAAGCAAATTAAGGAAAGTACTGGATGATGCCATAGCAGTGTTCAAGCATGGAAAACTGAAACATATCAAGGGTAAAATTGTGTTAAATAAAAATGCAACACCCAAGTTTTACAAAAACCACCTGATTCCTTATACCATTTGTGATAAAGTAGCCAGTGAGCTAAAGTGAATGGAGGCTGAAGGAAATCTTTCCAAGGTTGAGTGAAGTCCATGAGCAACGCCAGTGGTCTCATTAGGCAAGAGGATAGGCCTGTCAGGATCTGTGGTGATTATGAAGTCACCATCAACACGGTACTGAAAGTAGATCAATACCCTCTGCCCAGGATAGGGGATATCTTTGCAAACCTTTCTGGAGGAAAGCACTTAAGCAAACTGGACTTAGCTGAGGTCTATATATAGATGTATTGGAAGAAGAGTCCAAAGTGTTTCTCAGCAGAAGCACTTATGAAGAGTTTTATTGCTATAATAGGTTTATTTTTAGAGTAGCATCTGCACCTGCACTCTAGCAGAAAGCTATGGACCAGGTGTTACAAGGCAGTCCAGGTAGTTATGTCTCATGTTATGAGTGACGGAAGTGAACGCTTCATAGATTCTGCATCATGTTTCCTTAATGCTGTAGAGCAAAAATGCACACAGATTGACAGAGAGACCTTGAGTCAAGTTTGGGGTGTAAAATGTTTTAACCAGTACCTGTATGGGAGAGAGTTTACCCTCATTACTGATCATCAACCACTTTCAATCTGCCCATTTTCAATCCACAGAAGGTGTTCCACTAACAGGAGGAGCACAAGTGTGGAGATGGGCTCTGTTTCTTAGAGGATGCAATTGCAAGATTGAATTCAAGAGGACACCGAGTTATGGAACTACTAACAGTTTATCCTGTTTGCCCTTGGAAAAGGAAACACTAGAAACATTTACAAAAGAGGACACTCCTTTTGATATATTCTCTCTAACACAAATTGAATGATGAAACAGAGGGAAACCAGAAGAGATGCCACACTCTCTCAGGTCTACTTAGCAACCCCAAAGGAGCTGGAATGTGCAGCAGAAACATCAGTTTCCCCATTTTTTCCAGCGCTGGGACATATTTGCCCTAGATGGAGGTTGCCTTATGTGGAGATTGAAAATTGTTCTACCATCCAAGCTGAGAGCTAAAGTGTTGGAGGAGCTATATGCCAGTCATCTAGGAGTGGTTTAAATGAAAGTGTTGGTGTAAAGCTTTGCCTGGTGGCCTGGGATAGATCAGCAGGTCGAGTAGCTTGCCATGCACTGTGCGGAATGCCACATGTCCAGAAGATGCCAAGAGCAGCACCACTTCATTCCTGGAAATGGCCTGCATTGCCTTGGCACAGGATTCATGTGGATTTTGCCAGATCATTCACGGGCACCGATTTCTTAGTAGTGGATGCAGCTACAAAGTGGTCGGAAGTGGCCTCCTCTAGAGCCTTACACACTGCAGATGTGTTGAGAAGCCTCTTCTCAAAGACTGGTGTTCCAGAGCATTTAGTCAGTGACAATGGACCACAGATCATGGTGGAACAGTTTCAGCCATTCCTGAAAATGAGTGGAATAAGACACATTGAGTTTGTGTGTGTGTGTGTGTTGGTAGGTGGGGGGGGGGGGAGTAATAGTATGCTGATACAAGCATACAGGTTTGTAAAGGGATAAATGGGGTGGATAGTTAGAGACTATTCCCTATAATGGGACAATGAAGACACAGGTATAAGGTGATTTTTGTTTTCACCCTGATGGTGCTGTAATCTGGAAAGCACTGCTTGTGAAGGTGGTGGAGGCAAGTGCTCTCACAACACCTGAAAGGTATCTGGATGAACAATTCAATTGCCAAGGCACCGAAGTTTACAGACCAGGTAGAACTGGAATTAGTATAGATGGGAACTTGATGGTCAGCATGGTCATGAGGCTGTTTGTGTACTCTATAATTCTAATGGTATAAACTAAAAATGTAATTTGAATATTTTTTCTTTCTCTTAATCATATCTTTGTTCTTTATGATGATTTAAAAGTTAATTCCTACTACTTAGATTTCTACTATTTTACACTCTCTATAGCTCAGTAAAACTGCTTTCATTTAGTTGGTTAAAGAGCCTCTCTGCTGCTTGAACTGCTCATTGATGTTAAAGATTCTCTGTAGAGGTTGTTGAATAAACATAGAAGCCAGAAGTGATCATTGTTGCTTTACCAGAAGAGAGAGTCTTGTATTAATCTACTAAAAACAGCAAAAGTGATCGCAAAAGCATTCATAAGTGCTGACAAAGAGAGTGATGGTTATAAATGCAATGACAAATGTTTATCTGGAAACATGTAGTTATGGATCCATCAAAAATCCACAGAGTGTGTTGGACATTGCATTCAGTTTAGTGAAACAATTGAAACCAATGAAAGCATAACATACTTCTAAAATCAGAATCATTTTTTATTTTTAATGCAAAAAATGGAGATCTCTTTATTCATTGAGAACACTTCTTATTCCAAATTTACATGTCTGCAGTACTGCATGGGCACATTTATTATGAGCCTTCTGTCATTGGTAATTATAGTAAAATAATTAAAAAATATTGAAGTGTTTAATTTAGGTGTGTGAATTGCAAAGAAGAAGAGCTTCAGGTAAACATGGTTCTAAACAAGGAAGATTGAAGTCATTTCTTCCCAATGTTTCAGCTAACGACTGCTGACTCTGTGAGGCAAATCAGTTGATGTTCAATAATAGGTGATATCTGTGGCAAACAGAAGGAAGTTCTAAAGTATAAAAAAGAAACTCAGTAAGCACATGGAACTGGTTATATTTACTTTTACATTACAGATTTTAATAATCATGGAAGCATTTACCTAGTCTTTAGTAGTAAAATTATTTCACACATGAATATATGTATATTGAGTCTAATGCACTGGGGGAAATCTGTGTACTTGTACTTTTTATTATACTCCATAGTACGAATTTTCAAACTTCATTTAAGCAAACTTTCTCACTGCAGAATAGAATCAGCTTTCAGAACTGAGAATTATTTACAATATCTCCCTTAATCAAATTCTTACACTTAGTTGTCCTGTCTTACTGTATCTGCTGGCAAAATAACTGATATTATTCTTGCTGTAATGTAAAATAAGTCTGATTAAGTCATCCATCCTTTAAAGATTTTCCACTGTAAGTTAAATCATATCTAATCTGTATACTGTGTTAGCTACTTTGACCTGTTTTGTTTCCATATTCTCTAATACTAAAATACGAGCACATATCTTCTTTTTCATTCAGTTGTCTCCCACCATTTGCCAGGTCACTCATAAAATGCACCATCCTAACTCCTCAATAGTTTACTGCTAATATAAAGAAAATGTTTTAATTGTTGAATTAAGAATGGCAAAAAAAAAATCAACTGACACTGGAAATCTGAACTAAAAGCAGAAGAAATTGGAAATACATTGCAGGTAATACAGCTGTGAAGGCATAAGACAGAGTTAGCTTTTCTGTCTCCTACATAACCTGCTGCATACTTTCTGTTTCCATTAAGAATAACCATTGTTTGATGTAACAAAGGACACCTAATACCCATGAATGTGAAGAATCAAAGGCAAAAAGAGAAAACTAGTGAAAAATGAATAAACTTTCTGAAATGATCAGAAAACCAATGTGTTGTGGCGACCCATTTCCTGGCACATCCGAACCGGCTCACAATTAGATAGCCTACGGGGGTTTGCGAGCACAGAGCTTTGGAGCCTCTGCGCCACGGGGGGCAGGTTGAGGGAGGCTTAAAAGTGAGGCTGAGGATTTCGAATAAAGTTTTTCCTTTGACTGCAGTTACCGACTCCGTGTCGTAATTTTAGCGCTGCGTGTAGCACACCGCTACAGTGTCTCTATTTCCTGAGGAGACTGAGGTCCTTTAACATCTGCGGGACGATGCTGAGGATGTTCTACGAGTCTGTGGTGGCCAGTGCTATCATGTTTGCTATTGTGTGCTGGGGCAGCAGGCTGAGGGTAGCAGACACCAACAGAATCAACAAATTCATTTGTAAGGCCAGTGATGTTGTGGGGGTGGAAATGGACTCTCTGACAGTGGTGTCTGAAAAGAGGATGACTCCCATCCACTCCATAATGTACTGGTTAGGCACAGGAGTACATTCAGCCAGAGATGCAACACTGAGCGTCATAGGAAGTCATTCCTACCTGTTGCCATCAAACTTTACAACTCCTCCCTCGGAGTGTCAGGCACCCTAAGCCAATAGGATGGTCCTGGACTTATTTCCACTTGGCATGATTAACTTATTATTATTATTTATGGTTTTATATTGCTATATTTCTTCACTATTCTTGGTTGGTGTGGCTGTAATGAAACCCAATTTCCCTTGGGATCAATAAAGTATGTCTGGCTGTTTGTGTCAGTGGAGGCACACTAACAACTGATATATTTGGAAGAAAAAAGTTAAACAGCCAATGAATGTTAAAATTGCAATTGACATAATATAAAATTCTATTTAATACATTCAAAATAAGAACAGTAGTGATAACATCAGTCTTTCTGTTTATGAGCGAAATTTTCTAATTCAAAGACTGTTCATTCATTATACAGTACATATTTCGTTCAAAATCACAATCAGTACAATAGTGACCCCTATGGGTCCAAAACTGTTACCATGACTGTCTCCTTAAGCTGACCGAATTTATAATTGACTGCACTAAAATTTACAGCACAGAGTTGGGAATTTGGAAGTATAAACACAGTTTAATGCAAAATCAAACTTAACATAAAATCTCGAAATACCTTAAAGAAAATGTCATGGAGAGATTCTGAATTAAATTCCATTTTTAATGTGCATTCTAAATTAAAGTTTTTGTTACAGGTTTTGAAAGGGAAGTGATGCAATGGGGAGGTTGCTGATTCAAATTATCAGCAGTCGACGTTTGTCTGAGACCCTCTTCGAATGTGCCCAAGTGGTGATTTGTACACAAAAATAATTGGTTTTTAATTAACAAGTCCATGTGTAAAGGATTTATTTCAATAAAGTCAGTGGTCTTGAAAGCCTTTGCAACGTTGTGTAATGAATGCATGCAGCAAAATTCTTGTACCAGAAATATTTTAAAATTCAGCAGATATGGTATAGTGGGTATCAGCTTTTATAATCAACAAGTGTGAGGCAACGCATTTTGGGATGTCATATACTAACAGGACACAAAATTAACGACAACAACCTCAGAAGTTTGGGTGTAGAGAGGGACTTTGCGCCTCCATCATTTCTAATATGCTCGGTGGCTTGTTCCGCACCAAATAATGGAGCCACTGACTACTTTTGTGGTTTTCTACTGCTATAGCCCCAGTGGCATATCTAAGGTATGGCACGTGCCCTGGGCGCCACTTGAAGGGGGGAGGGGCGCCACTGAGCAGTTTCTACTAAAGTCAGACATTCCATCCTTGGATAGTGAAAAAAAGAGTTTTCTTCAGATGTATGATCTGTCTTTGATTATCATGGGTGAGAAGCACTAGGATGGCCTTATTTCAGAGCATTGTGTAAGAAGACCATGAAAGGTTTCTTCACGAAGAAGGAAAGTGAAGCTGAAGGATCAAAGAGACGAAAGTTGGAGGCGGAGGAAGCCAAGAAGTCGAGCAAGTTCTTCATGCCCTTCTTTGAAAAGCCTGGAACAAGTAGTTCAACACGTTCCATGGAGTCGCCTGCACCTGCTACAAGTTTGTTAGAATCCGAAGGTGGATCAAGTACAAATCTGTCACAAGCTGAGGAGGAAGTCAAGTCAGATAAATCTGAGATTATGACGAGATTAAGAGTGAGGCTGCCACAGAGAACATGGACATGACAGGAGGGAAAGACAATGGTGGTGGTGGTGATGTTGAGTTTATTGATGAGATTTTACCTGATGAGATTGAACCTGATGACACTGAACCTAGTGAAATGGATGGTGTCAAAGAGTCTCGAACTGTTATACCAGATGTGATTGAACCGCATGACATTGGACTTCTGAAGTTCGACAAGGATACTGGAAAAGCAGTTCTGCCTGACACGTTGAGAACATAAATAATAAAGCTGGGTTTGAACTATTTCCAGAACAGTGAGAGGCCTTTCCTACCAACAAATAATCAATCAATGAACAAAACTTGATTCATGAGGAAATTGGGAAATGGTCGAGGCGAGGAAGTGACTCGCTCATGGCTGGTCTATTCCCCTTTTAAAAAGTCTGCATTTTGTGTCTCTTGTGTTCTCTATTCCTGGTCAGACCATCAATCCTCATTGGAGCAGGAAAGTGAATTCAACCACTGGAAAGCACCTGAAAGGATTAGTGTTCATGAAAATGCCAAGAATTATTGGAAATGCTTCACACAGTGAAAAGAAATTTAGCAGGAGACAGAGGAGTTATTGATGCGGTATTTCAGTCACAGATTGAGAAGGAAAAGCAGAAGTGGCATGATATCTCTGATGAGAATCCTTCACTGCGTAAAATTCCTTGCGACTCAGAACCTGGCTTTGCAAGGACATAGGGAGTCACTTCAGTTAGATGATGACTCCAATGTGGGAAATTTCCTTGGCTTATTAAAACTACTGGCCACCTTTGACCCTGTCATAAAAGAACACCTAACTCATTTGGAAAGTCATCCTGGATCCACATCTTATCTTTCACCGGGTGTCCAGAATGAATTAATCCACATGATGGCATCCACTGTTCACCTGATTTTACTGAGAAGCATTTGTAAAGCCAAGTACAGGTGTCCTCTGCTTTACGAATGTTCGCTTTACGCCACTTTGCTTTTACAAAAGACCTATATTAGTAACCTGTTTTTGCATTACAATGCGGATTTTTGCTTTTATGAAAAATTTTCCCATATAAATTTATAGTTCTTTGCTTTACAGTATTTTGGCTTAAGAAAGGTTTCATAGGAATGCTCTAAAGGGGGGGGGGGGGAAGAGACACCTGTACTGTGGTCTCATGTTCGACTCGACTCCTGATCAGGCACACTGTGAGCAGATATCAGAAGTAGTGAGGTATGTGGAAGTTGATTTTGAGAGGAAAACGGTCCGTGTTAGATAGTCCTTCCTTGGTTTTATCCAGATAAGCCAGAAGGATACTGAGAGATTGGTTGAAGACATCTTGAAACAGCTATAGAAGGATGGAATGGAGCTACATGATTGTTGGTCACAGTGCTATGACAACACTGCTGTGAAGGCTGGACACATAAGTGGTTTTCATCAAAGAGTAAGTGAGAAAAACAACCTGGCAGTGTTTGCCTGTGGTTGTTAAGTTGGAGCCTGAAACCAGGTGGAGTGCAAAGACAGAAGCAGTGAAGCCCGTCAACAAGTACCTTGAGGAGATACTTCAAGTTCTCCGGGACATGATAGACAATGAAAACAAGACCAGTGAAACAAGAAGTGATGTAAGGCAGCTGTACAACCGCATGTTGAGTTACGATTTTCTGATTTTGCTAGGATTTTGGAACAAAGTACTCATTTGCATTGACCGTATTCAAAAGAGGCTGCTGGATCCTAGCATGGACTTCCATGATGCTGCCCTGAGTTTGAAAGTCCTCCAAGATCATTTTTATGATGAAAGAGAAGTGTTGGTCAGTGAGTCACTCAAAGAATGAGTTGGTCTCTGTCAAGAATGGAATATTGAAGTTGAAAGACGTCAAAGACGAAAGAAATGAATGGCTGATGAGGACTTGAGAGATGCTGGGTTAACAGCTAAGGAGGAAATGGAAAGAGTCATGAGGGGAACACTCGACCGTCTTCACAGAGAAATGGATGAAATGTTTGCTTATTTGCCTGACACTGACACCAAGTTTGGGTTCCTTCTCGATGTCGAGGGACTGTTTTATGGCGCTGACAGTAATGATCTAAAGAAGAAGTGTGAAAATTTGGGCGAATTGTACAGCTCTGATGTTGATGGACAGCAGCTATATGAAGAAATTTTGGACTGCAGAATATTGCTATCAAGTCAGGTCAACATGAAAATATCAAGACCTGAAGAGCTTCTTGAATTTATTGTTCAGTATGGAGATGAGAGTGTCTTCCCCAATCTTCGCATTGCTATTCAGATAATGCTAACCATCGCAGTTTCCATCGCCAGCTGTGAGAGATCATTCAGAAAGTTAAAACTAATACTTTTGTATTTGAGAGCCTCCATGGGTCAAGGCTGTGATCTTGCTCTGCTGAGTGTAGAAAGAGAAGCAACAGAAAAACTGATGCAAATTGGTCTATGATATAATCAGTGAAAGCAAGGAAGCAGTTATAATTTTCATGTAGTACCATAATTTGTTAATTAAAAGATTAATGAGCTTGACTTGTATTTTTGAGCTGATATTGTGGTAAAATTATCTAAAAGATGGGTGTCAGATGTTTGGTCAAGTGGGCCTCAGATGGTTGGACGGGTGCAATTTCAGCACTTGCCATAGGCGTTATTTTCCGTAGATACACCTCTGTATAGCCCTGTCAGGAACGGGGGCAGGATTGGACCCAAATGCAGGACGCAGACACTGAAGTACTAGGGGTAGGACAGGATGGGGATGCCATGGCATGCAAGGGATAAGGCAGGCGGGGCTGGATCCCGGAGGTCAGGCGAGGCGGGAGGATCCCAGAGTTCGGACGAGGCAGGAGGATCCCAGAGTTCAGACGAGGCAGGAAGATCCCAGTGTTCAGACGAGGCAGGAGGATCCCAGTGTTCAGACGAGGCAGGAGGATCCCAGAGTTCAGACGAGGCAGGAGGATCCCAGAGTTCAGACGAGGCAGGAAGATCCCAGTGTTCAGACGAGGCAGGAGGATCCCAGAGTTCAGACGAGGCAGGAGGATCCCAGAGTTCAGACGAGGCAGGAGGATCCCAGAGTTCAGACGAGGCAGGAGGATCCCAGAGTTCAGACGAGGCAGGAAGATCCCAGAGTTCATGGCACACAGGAGGATCCCAGTGTTTGTGGCAGGCAGGAGGATCCCAGAGTTCATGGCACACAGGAGGATCCCAGTGTTCAGGCAGGCAGGAGGATCCCAGTGTTTGTGGCAGGCAGGAGGATCCTAGTGTTCAGGCAGGGCAGGAGGATCCCAGTGTTTGTGGCAGGCAGGAGGATCCTAGTGTTCAGGCAGGGCAGGAGGATCCCAGAGTTCATGGCAGACAGGAGGATCCCAGAGTTCATGGCAGGCAGGAGAATCCTAGTGTTCAGGCGGGGCAGGAGGATTCCTCATGGCGGCCACATGGTTCCCGGGCACGGCCGCCACCCAGGCGGAAACACGGAGGCCTGGGCAAAGTGCGGACACTTGAGCAGGTGCGGGGCGCAACCCTTAGGGAGCAATGGGTGGAAAGGGCAGAACTCCCGCCAGGCAGCAGCAGTCCGGCCAGACCTGCCCGACTGAGGCAACGGGTAGGAAGGGGCAGAAACCCCTGCCCAACGGAGGCAACAGGTGTACCTCCTTAAGCCAAGATGATACAATGGCTCCGTGTGACAGGAGGGCTGGCTGCAAGGCCCGGAGTCCAGAGTCTGCGGACCGGAGCAAGACCCGGAAGGCGGATCCGGACCAGACCCCAACAAGCCCATTCACTTCAAAGTTGATTTGCTGAGTGTTCAGAGATGCACTTCTGCACAACACTGTTGTGACACATAGTTAAATGAGATACTGTTGCCCTCCTGTCCTCTTGGACTGGTCTGGCCATTCTCCTCTGACTTCTTTCATTAATAAGGCATTATTGCTCATAGAACTGCTGCATACTGGATGTTCTGTTGCAACTTAATAAACTCTAGAGACTGTTGTGTGTGAAAATTCCAGGAGATCAGCAGTTTCTGTGATACTCAAACCATCCAGTCTGGCACCAACAATCATTCCACGGTCAAAGTCACTTAGATCACATTTCTTCCCCATTCTGATGTTTGGACTGAACAGGAACTGAACCTTTTGACTTTGTCCGCATGCTTTTGTGCATTGAGTTGCTGTCAAATGATTAGCAGCTTAGATATTTTTTCATTAGCGAGCAGGTGTACTTAATAAAGTGGCCAGTGAGTGTATATTGTCACTTTTTCAAAATCATGGAAAACCTTATCTAGTAACACTATGAGTACCTTCACCAGAGGCACTGCAGGAGCTGATGCAGGCTCATCTTCTCAAAGACACTTTGGGATGAGCAATCATTTATAGACAATAGGTGCAGAAGTAGACCATTCGGCCCTTTGAGCCTACACCGCCATTCTAAGATCATGGCTGATCATCTACTATCAATACCTGGTTCCTGCCTTGTTCCCATATCCCTTGATTCACCTATCCATAAGATACCTATCTAGCTCCTTCTTGAAAGCATCCAGAGAATTGGCCTCCACTGCCTTCTGAGGCAGTGCATTCCAGACCCCCACACCTCTCTGGGAGAAGAAGTTTTTCCTTAACTCTGTCCTAAATGACCTACCCCTTATTCTCAAACCATGCCCTCTGGTACTGGACTCTCCCAGCATCTGGAACATATTTCCTGCCTCTATCTTGTCCAATCCCTTAATAATCTAATATATTTCAATCAGATCCCCTCTCAATCTCCTTAATTCCAGCGTGTACAAGCCCAGTCTCTCTAACCTCTCTGCGTAAGACAGTCCAGACATCCCAGGAATTAACCTCGTGAATCTACGCTGCACTCCCTCTACAGTCAGGATGTCCTTCTTTAACCCTGGAGACCAAAACTGTACACAAATCTCCAGGAGTGGTCTCACCAGGGCTCTGTACAAATGCAAGAGGATTTCCTTGCTCTTGTACTCAATTCCCTTTGTAATAAAGGCCAACATTCCATTAGCCTTCTTCACTGCCTGCTGCACTTGCTCATTCACCTTCAGTGACTGATGAACAAGGACTCCTAGATCTCTTTGTATTTCTCCCTTACCTAACTCTACACCATTCAAATAATAAACTGCCTTCCTGTTCTTACTCCCAAAGTGGATAACCTCACACTTATTCACATTAAACGTCATCTGCCAAGTATCTGCCCATTCACCCAGCCTATCCAAGTCACCCTGAATTCTCCTAATGTCCTCATCATATGTCACACTGCCACCCAGCTTATGATCATCAGCAAATTTGCTGATGTTATTCTCAATGCCTTCATCTAAATCGTTGACGTAAATCGTAAACAGCTGTGGTCCAAATACCGAGCCCGGTGGCACCCCACTAGTCACCACCTGCCATTCCGAGAAACACCCATTCACTCTACCCTTTGCTTTCTATCTGCCAACCAGTTTTCTATCCATGTCAATGACTTCCCCCCCGATGCCCTGAGCTTTGATTTTATCCACCAATCTCCTATGTGGGACCTTATCAAATACCTTCTGAAAATTAATGTACACTACATCCACAGGATCTCCCTGTCTAACTTCCTGGTTACATCCTCAAAAAACTCCAACAGATTAGTCAAGCATGATTTACCCTTGGTAAATCCATGCTGGCTCGGCCCAATCCTATCACTGCTATCTAGATATGCCACTATTTCATCCTTAATAATGGACTCTAGCATCTTCCCCACCACCAATGTCAGGCTGACAGGTTGATAGTTCTCTGTTTTCTCCCTCCCTCCTTTCTTAAAAAGTGGGATAACATTAGCCATTCTCCAATCCTCAGGAACTGATCCTGAATCTAAGGAACATTGGAAAATGATTACCAATGCATCTGCAATTTCCAGGGCCACCTCCTTTAGTACCCTAGGATGCAGACCATCTGGACCTGGGGATTTGTTAGCCTTCAGTCCCATCAGTCTACTCATCACCGTTTCCTTCCTAATGTCAATCTGTTTCATTTCTTCTGTTACCCTATGTCTTTGGCCCATCCATACATCTGGGAGATTGCTTGTGTCTTCCTTAGTGAAGACAGATCTAAAGTACTCATTAATTCTTCTGCCATTTTTTTTTTCTGGCCTTGTCAGCAATGGCCAGACACTGAACAATTTCTAAGTAATGACTTAATATCTGTAATATAGGTTTAGAAATTGCTGGAAAAAAGATTAGGATTACTTTATCGTCATAGAAGCTCATCAGGTTGTGGCAGACAAACATGCACATTGGGTTCTGATTCACCAAAAATTACTGGGTGGTTTGCTCCTTTCTAATGTTAGTCTTGCACAAACCAAAAAGTGCCACATCCAACTCCATAGTGAGTGCCTTTCTCAAAATGGCACCTGCCCTGGTTTGCCTCAGAGGTGTCTGTTTGCTGCAGACATCATGTTTTGGATCACTCATGGCACCCATCATGGCCAATAAATACAGGTGCTTCTGATCAGTATGTCCTGATGAAAGCTAACCTACTTCTTTATCTGAAGCTGATGTTTGGCATGCTAAGACATTCAAATAGGTTCTGCTTTTATTTCAGATATCCAACGTCTGTAATTTCCTTTTGCTTTTGTACATTGCTTCATATGAGATGCACCATTTGCTTAACTCACTTTACCTTATGTGGCTGTACAATAATGTTGGAAAGTTTGATCTGGTCTATCAGAGGCAGTGAATATCCATTGGCAAGGACAGCTGCATAAAACAATAGTTTGTGTGCCAGTTATAAGTATGGTAGGCTTAATCGTTAAATTAACAATAGGCCATCTTACAGTTCTGACCATACCTTTTGTTTGCAACTTATTTCTGTTTCAATTTCTAAAAGCGTTTCAGGATGCACCTGTCATCCACAACCCCCAAACCACCCTCCTTCTTCAAAAGCCTTGCTCCATTCTTCCTAAAACCATGTTGGATGCAATCTTGTCAACTGGTGATGCTAGTGCATAGAGCCACGAGGCATAATTAAATGTATGAATTGTTTCATATTGATTTTCCAAAAGTTGATGAAATTAATTTATTTCATCGATTTTCTGATCTTTCCTCCAGTCTTGAAAACATTGATTCTGCAAGTGACCTTAAATAACGTGTAAACTTTGACAATGAGATAAAACATAGAACACGACAGGACCCTCTAGTTCACTGTGTTCTGCTGATCCTTTAACCTACTTTGAGATCAATCTAACCATTCCTTCCTACATAACCCTCTATTTTTCTATTATCCATGTCACCATTGAAAGGTTTTTTTATATGTCCCTAATATATCTGTCTCTACCACCACCCTTGGTAGGGTGTTCCATGCACCATCACCATCTGAGTAGAAAAACTGAACCTCTGACATCCCCCCCCCCCATACATTCCTCCAATCATATTAAAATTATGCCCCCCTTGAATTAGCCATTTAAGACTTCAGAAAAAGTCTTGGGCTATTCACTCTATCTATGCCTCTTATCATATTGTACATCTCCATTAAGTCATCTTGCATTCTCCTTCACTTCAAAGACAAAAAGCCCTAGCTTACTCAACCTGTTTTCATAAGACTTGCCATCTAATCCAGGTGTCATCCTGGTAAATCTCTTCTGCATCCTCTTTAAACCTTCCATATCCTATATCCTTCCTATAATGAAGCAACCAGAAATGAACACACTACTCCAAGTGTTGTCTGACCAGAGTTTAAAGAATTGTGACACCACTTCGTGGCTCTTGAGCTGAATCCTTGCCAACACACCATATGCCTACTCAATTACCCTATCAACTTTGAGGGGCCTATATACATTAGATGGCTGTTTTATCTAGCTGTCTACATGAACTTTAGCAAGATCTTTGACTAGGTCCTTCATGACAGCCCTGTTTGGAAAGTTGGATCACAAGGGATATAAAGGGGAGATAGCAGGCTTGATCCATTATTGGTTCAGTGGTATGAAGCGAAGGGTGATGGTTGAGAGTCATTTCTCAAGACAGGAGAAATGGTGTACAGGTGTCCCCCAATTTATGAATGTTCGCTTTATGCCACTTTGCTTTTACATAAGACCTATGTTAGTAACCTGTTTTTGCATTACAAAGAGGATTTTTGCTTTTACAAAAATTTTTTCCCATATAAATTTATGGTTCTTCGCTTTACGCCATTTTGGCTTAAGGAAGGTTTCATAGGAACACTCTACCTATGTAAAGGTGGGGGGGGGGGGAGGGAAAGACACTTGTATATTGGTGTGCCAGAGGGGTTGGTGCTGAGAATTTGTTGTTTGTAATTTATATAAACAATTTGGATGTGAGTGTAGAATTCATGGTTAGTAAGTTTGCTGATAGTGCAGAAGGTTATAAAAAATTACAGGGCATCGTAATTGGCTAGGTATGTAGGCTAAGGATTGGCAAATGGCTTTCAATCCAGATAAATGTGAAGTTTTGCATCTTAGGAGATCAAATCAGGATTGAAATTATACATTGAACGGTAGAGCCCTGTGGAGTGTTATGGAACTGAGGGACCTCGAATACAAGTGCACAGTTAGCTGAAAGCAGTGTCATAGGTAGACAGGGTGGTGAAGAAGCTGTTCGGCATGCAGGCCTTCACAGAGTATAGGAGTTTGGCAGGAAGCTATGTTGCAGCTCTATAAGATGGTGAGATCACACTTCAAGTATTCTGTACAGTTTTTGTCACCTTGTTATAGGAAAGATGTTATTAAACTATGAAGTGTGCAGAAAAGATTCACAAAAATATTTCATGGATGTTGTGGGCAGGGGGTAACAGTGTGGGTTGTGTTACAAGAAGCCTCTGCAGAGACTGGGACTTTAATCTGTGGAACAATGGAGATTAAAGGGTGACCTTATAGAGGTATATAACTTCATGAGGGGCACCGACAGAGTGAAAACATTTAATCGTTTTTATTCTGGGGGTGGTGTGAGGTGGTCAAAGCAGGAGGCTAGAGGTTTAAGGTCAGAGGCAAGAAATTTAAAAGGGACATCAGGGGCAGCTTCTGTACGCAAAGGATGGTGTGTATTTGGAATGAGCTGCCAAAAGTAGAGGTTCAGGTGGGAACATGAGCAACATTTAAAAGCTACCCAGATGATTACATGCATAGGAAAGGTTTAGAGGGACTACGGGCCAAATTAGGGCAGATGGAACCAGCTTGCTGGGCAACACAGTCGATATGGATGATTTATGCTGTGTGCCTGTTTCCATTATATATGGCTCTACCACTCTAGTAATGCAATGCCCAATTAAAGTCAGAATATGAATCCTAATTGATTTTCACTTTATTAGTTACTAGTATTGCCCCTGTTGCAGTCCAGTATTGAAACTGAACCTGTGATTTTAATATTTGGGCCCCATGCCTAAGGAAGGATGTGCCAACATTGAAGAGGTCCAGAAGAGGTTTATGAAAATTATTCTGGAGATGAAAGGGTTAATTTAAGTGGGATGTTTGATGACTCTGGGCCTTTACTCACTAGAGTTAGAGGAATGAAGTGGAATCTTATTGCAACCTAGCAAATATTGAAAGGCTTGGATAGAGTGGATTTGGAGAGGATGTTTGCAGCAGTGGGAGAGTCTAGGACAGTGTGTACAGTCTCGGGAGAAATATATATATATCATATAAGGAGGAATTTCTTCAGCCAAAGGGTGGTGAAGCTGTGGAATTCATTGTTGCAGTTGGCTGTGGACATCAAGTCATTTAGTGTATTTAAAATGGAGGTTGCTAAGTTCTTGTTGGCTATGGATGTCGAAGATTATGGGGAGAAGGTAGGAGAATGGGGTAGAGAGGGAAATAAATCAGCTATGATCGAATGGTGGAGCAGACTCAATGTGCCAAATGTCCTAATCTTGCTCCTATGATTTTATGATCTTCTTGATCATTTGCTTATCAGCAGAGTTTACATTTGAATCAATTGAGATATTTTTTTTATTGCTGAGGAAAAAATGGTGATATTAACGTAGAAAATCTCAAGTGAAAGTTACAACTTCTTTTGGTTACTTACAGTTAATGCGTGGTAAAATAACAATGGAAATTAAGAAATCAATTCCAGCTTGTAGACAGTTCACCTGAAAACAAAGTATGCTATAATGAGGAGAAAGCAATTGCATGCAAATAGATAAGTAATTTTGATTGAATCACCATGTGACATTGGGACCCTAATTTCAAGATACTGTAGGCTGGCAGATGGGATGTTGGATTCTGGGCGTTGTAGGTTTATAGGGCTGGGGTAGCAGTAGATTGGCTGTGGGATGCAGATGAGTTGAGAAAGCAGAGCAGGCCCTCAGGAGAGCCTAAGATTGTTTTGTGGTGTGGGGCTGCAGTGGACAAGGGGCTTCTCTAAGGATTGTCACCTTGTTATGATGGAAAAGTCTGTGAATTCCTGAGATCCCAAGAGGCTAAGGGGAGATTCCAGACAAAGAGCAATCCAACCAAGATCTCACTGCTGAAGCTGGCAGAAGATGATGATGACACATCACAACAGTGAAGGTGGAGCAAGACTGCAGCAGGAAGGGTTCCCAGTGATCTTGCTTTCCATACCACTACCTGTGCATCTGCCTCCCCATATTAAACAAACTCATGCACAGGTGTTCTCCATTAATAAAATGCACCCTGGTATCTTGGATTAAGTCCCGTGGGGATCAGCAAGTAATGAAGGGGGCAGGTCATCTGGAATTGTGATACCTGGAGGCCCCTAGTCACGAACAGGTGTTCGATTCAGCCGTTGGGCTCTTGGACTGAGGCAGAAAGAGGATTTCTGCAGCTGCACCCATGACTAAGCAGCCCTAGTTAGGACCCACTCTGCTCACCCCTCTTGGGGAAAGGGCTGGGAAGTAGCACAAGGGGAAGGGGCTTTGTTCAGTGTGGTGCAGGCAGCGTTTCCATAGGGTGAGGAATAAGTGAACAGCAATGATGTATGTCAGACATTCTCCATCTGACATAAAATGCCAAAGAATTCTCATTTCACTGTGGGAAAAAAAACATTTTTGATTTCATAATGTTGAAAAAGTCTATGTTTTGTAATTGACATTCTCAGTAGTTTTGTTGGAATTTACTCTTGCTGTGTTTTGGAGGCTTCATTCATGCCAGTGAAATTATCAATCCACAGTGGGAAGCTTAAATTTCTTGTTGTCAAAAGTACAAACATTGTACCTGAAAATAAAGTCTGATTAATACTTACTTCAAATGGACCAATGTTAGATTTCTTTAAAGATAATTCTACCCTGAAGAAGAACAGAAATACATATTATGAAAAGTTATTTTTAATATTAAACTAACACCTCATTGCAGGTTTTGTGAAACATAGGGTTTAAGAAAGGAGGGAAGAAAGACCAATAAGATCTTGCTTCAGTCTGCATTATATCCATAGAGGATTTTTAGTTCTAGTGCACATTCAAGGGCTCATCCTTTGAATAACTCACCACAGAATATCCAGAACCCTATTCTTGCTGAAACAATACTATGGTGGTGAAAGAAGTTTCATACCATGCTCTTTCCTGGTCCCATCACCAATTTCCCACCACCCCTACCTCCTCATCCCCAGGCACGCACAAACCACAATAGCTTGTTGATGACAGGTTACTTATTAACAGTAATGTCAAATAAAATATTGTGAAGTGTTTTAGAAACTTTCTTTTGGAAATAATCAATGCTTGAGAACTGCTTGGCCCACATGTTACTTGTTTCTTGTAATTCTAGATGCAAGTTGGTGTGGCACATAGGCAAGGGATGAACTGCACAATCCTCACATTTCAAATCCTCATCCCCCAATTCTCTAAACCTTTCAATGTCAGCCTAAGTTTGCTAAAATGATTAGTTTATGCAAACTGTCTTAAGTACCCATATTTGTTTTTTATTCTTTCACCTCCTATCCTGGTTATACTATTAACCACTTTGTTTCACAAGTTTTATACCAGCTGATATTGAAACTAACCCATTCTTACAAAACACCATCATTTATTTCCTCAATTAACTCTTTGAATGTGTTGTCATATTGCCAAATTTGTGCTTTCCTTTTACTGAATCTCACATGTGAATTACAACAATCAAATTTTCACTCCATGCCATAATGCAGAAGGGTTTGTAGTTAAAGCCACATATGAAATGAAAGTGAAAAGGATTACGTATGCGCTTCCTGTGACTACTGCGCTTCTTCCAGATGCTCTGGTTTTACAATGACATGAAAGGGGAACTGGCCGAAGTTGACTGGAAAGGGACACTAGCAGGAAGGACAGCAGAGCAGCAATGGCTGGAGTTTCTGCCCATAATGAGGGATGTGCAAGAACAAGAAGAAATTTTTGAATGGAAGAAAGACACTCCTGTGGCTGACAAGTGAAGTCAAAGCCAAAGTAAAAGCAAAAGAGAGGGCATACAAGGAAGCCAAAGCTAGTGGGAAGATAGAGGATTGGGAGCTTTTAAAAACTTGCAGAAGGAAACTAAGAGGTCATTAAAAAGGAAAAGGTGAATTATGAAAGGAAGCTAGAGACAAAGAAGATACTAAAAGCTTTTTTAAGTATATAAAGGGTAAAAGAGAGTTGAGGGTAGCTATAGGACCAATAGAAAATGACACTGGAGATATTGTAATGAGAGATGCAGAGATAGCAGAGGAACTGAAAGCGTATTTTGCATCCGTCTTCACAGTGGAAGACATCTGCAGTATGTCAGGCATACAAGAGTGTCAGAAAAGTGAAATTTGTGCAGTGAAAATTACGATTGAGAAGGCGCTCAGGAAGCTTACTGGTCTGAGAGTAGGTAAATCTCCTGGACCTGATGGAATGCACCCTCGGATTCTGAAGGAAGTAGTTGGAGAGATTGCGGAGGCATTAACAATGATCTTTCAAGAATCAATAGATTCTGGCATTGTACCGGATGACTTGAAAATTGCAAATGTTATCCACTATTTAAGAAGGGTGGGAGGCAGCAGAAAGAAAACTATAGACCTGTTAGCCCTACATCAGTGTTTGGGAAGTTGTTGGAATCAATTGTTAGGGATGAGGTTACAGAGAACCTGGGGGCACATGACAAGATAGGCCTTTCAGGCAGCAAAGCTGCGCTGAACTTGTCCTTATCTGAGAAACTACCTAGGGTTACCCATAGCCCTCTATTTTTCTGAGCTCCACATACCTGTCCAGCAGTCTCTTAAAAGACCCTATCGTATCCGCCTCCGCCACTGTTGCTGGCAGCCCATTCCACGCGCTCACCATTCTCTGCATAAAAAATCTTACCCCCGACATCTCCTCTGTACCTAATTCCAAGCACCTTAAAACTGTGCCCTCTCGTGCTAGCCACTTCCGCCCTTGGAAAAAGCCTCTGACTGTCCACATTATCAGTGCCTCTCATCACCTTATATACCTCCATCAGGTCACCTTTCATCCTCAGTTGCTCCAAGGAAAAAAGGCTGAGTTCACTCAACCTATTCTCATAAGGCATGCTCCCCAATCCAGGCAACATCCTTGTAAATCTCCTCTGCACCCTTCCTATAATGAGGTGACCAGAACTGATCACAGTACTCCAAGTGGGGTCTGACCGGGGTCCTATATAGCTGCAACAGTATCTCTCGGCTCCTAAACTCAGTCTCACAATTGATGAAAGCCAATGCACCTTATGCTTTCTGAACCACAGAGTCAACCTGCGCAGCAGCCTTGAGTGTCCTATAGACTCGGACCCCAAGCTTTCCTCTGATCCTCCACACTGCCAAGAATCTTACCATTAATACTATATTCTGTCATCATATTTGGCCTACTAAAATGAACCACTCACACTTATCTGGGTTGAACTCCATCTGCCACTTCACAGCCCATTTTTGCTTTTGCATCCTATCAATGTCCTGCTGTAACCTCTGACAGCCCTCCACACTATCCACAACACCTCCAAGGAATCTTGAAAAGTTCCCTGAAAGGAATCTTGCCTGACAAACCTACTGTAATTTTTTGAGGAAATTACAAGCAGGGTAGACAAAAGAGTTGTAGTAGATGTGGTGTACTTGGATTTTCAGAAGGCCTGTGACAAGGTGCCTCACATGAGGCTGCTTAGCCCATGGAATAAGTGCCCATGGAATTACAGGGAAGTTACTAGCATTAGGTGGAGCATTGGCTGATCAGCAGAAAACAGAGAGTGGGAATAAAAGGATCCTAGTCTGACTGGCTGCCAGTTACCAGTGGAGGGGGGGGGATCAGTGTTGGGATTGCTACTTTTTTATGATGTATGTCAATGATTTGGACTATGGGATTAATGGATTTATCGTTAAATTTGCCAATGATACAAAGATAGGTGGAGGAGTGGGTAGTGTTGCGGAAACAGAGAGCCTGCAGAGAGACTTAGATAGTTTAGGGGATTGGGCAAAGAAGTGACAAATGAAATACAATGTTGGAAAGTGTATTGTCATGCACTTTGATGGAATAAATAAACAGGCAGACTATTATTTAGATGAGGAGAGAATTCAAAGTGCAGAGATGCAAAGGGACTTGAGAGTCCTTGTGCAGGATACCCTAAAGGTTAACTTCCAGGTTGAGTCGGTGGTGAAGAAGTCCAATGCAATGGTGGAAGATGATCATTCCAGGACGAAGGAGATGTCTTTCCTTTTTTAAACAAAGGGGCTTCCCTTCTCCCACTATCAACTCTGCTCTCAAATGCATCTCTTCCATTTCCTGCACATCTGCCCTCACCCCATCCGCCTGCCACCCCACTCGGGATAGGGTTCCCCTTGTCCTCACCTACCACCCCACCAACCTCCAGGTCCAACGTGTAACTCACCGTAATTTCCGCCACCTCCAACGGGATCCCATTACCAAGCACATCTTTCCCTCCCCCCCCCTTTCTGCTTTCCACAGGGATCGCTCCCTACGCGACTCCCTTGTCCACTCGTTCCCCCCCATCCCTTCCCACCGATCTCCCTCCTGGCACTTATCCTTGTAAGCGAAACAAGTGCTACACCTACTGTTACACTTCCTCCCTCACCACCATTCAGGGCCCCAGACAGTCCTTCCAGGTGAGGCGACACTTCACCTGTGTGAGTCGGCTGGTGTGGTATACTGCGTCCGGTGCTGCAGGTGTGGCCTTTTATATATTGGTGAGACCCGACGCAGACTGGGAGACCGTTTCGCTGAACACCTATCCTCGGTCCGCCAGAGAAAGTAGAATCTCCCAGTGGCCACACATTTTAATTCCACATCCCTTTCCCATTCTGATATGTCTATCCATGGCCTCCTCTACTGTCAAGATGAAGCCACACTCTGGTTGGAGGAACAACACCTTATATACCAGCTGGGTAGCCTCCAACCTGATGGCATGAACATTGACTTCTCTAACTTCCATTAATGCCCCTCCTCCCCTTCTTACCCCATCCCTGACATATTCAGTTGTTTTTTTTCTCTCTCTCTCTGCCCATCACCCTGCCTGTTCTTCATCTCCCTCTTGTGCTCCCCCCACCTTTCTTTCTCCCGAGGTCTCCTGTCCCATGATCCTTTCCCTTCTCCAGCTGTGTATCACTTTCGCCAATCACCTTTCCAGCTCTTAGCTTCAACAGCCCCCCCCCCCCGGTCTTCTCCTATCATTTTCCATTTCCCCCTCCTCCCACTACTTTCAAATCTCTTAGTATCTCTCCTTTCAGGTAGTCCTGATGAAGGGTCTCGGCCCGAAACGTTGACGGTGCTTCTCCCTATAGTTGTTGCCTGGCCTGCTGTGTTCCATCAGCATTTTGTGTGCGTTGTTTGAATTTCCAGCATCTACAGATTTCTTCATGTTTGCTCTTGAAATATTGTGTGTCGTTTTGGGCTCCTTATTTTAGATAGAATATACTCATATTGGAGAGGGTTCAGAGAAGATTCACGAGAATGATTCCAGGAATGAAAGTGTTACTGTATGAGGAACATCTGACAGCTCTTGGGCTGTATTCCCTGGAGTTCAGGAGAATGAGGGGGGGAGCTCATAGTAACATTCCGAATGTTAAAAAGCCTGAACAGATTAGATATGGCAAAGTTATTTCCCATGGTAGTGGGGTCCAGGACAAGAGGGCACAACTTCAGGGTTGAAGGATGTCCTTCTAGAACAGAGATGCCGTGAAATTACTTTAGTCAGAGTGTGGTAAATCTGTGGAATTTTTAGCCACGAGAGGCTGCAGCGGCCAAGCAATTGGTTGCATTTAAGGCAGAGATAGATAGGTTCTTGATTAGCCAGGGTATCAAGGGGTATGGGAAGATGGCAGGGGAGTAGGGATGACTGGAAGAATTGGATCAGCTCATGATTGAATGGTGGAGCAGACTTGATGGGCCAAATGGCCTACTCCTGCTTCTATATCTTATGGTCTGATGGTTTCCTCCCACAGTCCAAAGCATACCAGTCGGTAGTTTAATTGGTCAATGTAAATTGTTCCTTGATTAGGCTAAATAGGGGGTTGCTGGGCAGCGTAGCGTGATGGGCTGGAAGGGTCTGTTCCACATTGTATCTCAACAAACAGACAAATAAATAAATAAATAAATAAGCAATTTTATAAATGGGCTTATAGCTCCTCAAACCTGCTGTGTCTCTCAGTAGGATGGCAATTTTCACTTTCCTGACCAAAGCTTCAGAGCCCTCTGCGGTAAAGTTTTGAGTAACATTTGTGCTTCAGTATTAAAACTTGTATCTTATTTATATTCAGAGATATAGCAAAGTAGCAGGCCCTTCTGTCCCAATGAGCCCACACCACCCAGTTACACACATGTGACCAATTAACCTACCAACCTGTATGTCATTAGAATGTGGGAGGAAACCAGAGCACTCAGAGTAAACGTACATGGTCATGAGGAGAATCTGCAAGCGCTTTTCAGGAAGCAATGGAATTGAACACAGATTGTTGGCACTGTAACAGCATTATATTAACTGCTACTTTACATTGCTGCCCCGTTTTTCAGTATTATTTTCGTCCGTGGTTTTGCATCTCCGTATCTATGAAAGCTCCTCTAGCTTCACAACCTGAAAAAATGTGTTTTTTTATGAATCCTGTCTCCATTTACATTCAAGATTTGTGATGTCTGCCATTATGGAATTAATATCAGTCAGAAAATAGTGCTGGGGAAATTACTGGCATTCAAAGTCAATAAATCCCCACGGCATGATAATCTGCAATGTAGAGTATCAAGGGATATAGCTGTGGAAATTGTGGATGCATTCCAAGATTTTATAGATGGGATAGTTCTTGTAGTCTGAAGGGTGATTAATGTACCCCCATAATTTTAATAAAGAAAGGAGAGAGAGAACAAGAAACTACAGACTAGCTGAATCTCAGTATTGTAGTGGACAAAATAATACTAGAGGCCATTATAAAGAATGGAATAACAGCGCACTTAGAAAATATCAATGGGATAGGACAAAATATCAACATGGATTTCTGCAAGAGAAATAGAGCTCGACAAACAATGTTTGGGGGTGGCAAGTTAGTGTGGCTGGCATAACACTATTATGGTGCCGGCATCCTTGGTTCATTTCCCATCGCTGTCTGTGAGGAGTTTGTACATTCTTCCTGCAACTGTATGGGTTTTCTCTGGGTGCCCTGGTTTCCTTCCACATTTCAAAGATGTTCAGGTTAATAGGTTAATTGGTCATGTGGTGTAACTAGGCAGTGAAAGTTTATTAGGCCAGAAGGGCCTGTTTCTGTGCTGTATCCCTAAAGGAATAAATTAAACCTACTGGAGTTTTTTTTGAGATTGGAACTTGTAGAAAGATAGAAACATAGAAAATAGATGCAGGAGTAGGCCCTTCGGCTCTTCGAGCCTGCGTCGCCATTCAGTATGATCATGGCTGATCATCCAACTCAGAACCCTGTACCTGTTTTCTCTCCGTACCCCCTGATCCCTTTAGCCACAAGGGCTATATCTAACTTCCTCTTAAATATAGCCAATAAACTGGCCTCAACTGTTTCCTGTGGCAGAGAATTCCACAGATTCACCACTCTCAGTGTGAAGAAGTTTTTCCTCATCTTGGTCCTAAAACACTTCTCCTTTATCCTTAAACTGTAACCCCTCGTTCTTGACTTCCCCAACATCGGAAACAATCTTCCTGCATCTAGCCTGTCCAATCCCTTTAGAATTTTATATGTTTCAATAAGATCCCCCCTCAATCTTCTAAATTCCAGTGAGTATAAGCCTAGTCAATCCAGTATAATAGATACAGGTAAGTCAGTAGGTGTAGTGCACTAGGATTTTCAAAAGTTTCTGATAGAATACCATGGAATGATAAGTGTGTATAATTAGTGCACTAAGTATCATCAGCAGTATTAGTATGGATTAAAAACTAGGTGACAGACAGGAAAGAGAGAGCAGTACATATGTGTTTTCAGGCTGCTGAAGCACTGCAGTGATTGGGCCTCAACAAGCCAAGATATATAATTAGTAATTTGGATGGTGAAGGCAAATTAAATATTCAAAATGTTAAACTAGGTGGGATTATGAATTGTGAGGTGAGTGGAAAGGTACTTGAAGACTGAGTGGGCAAAAACATGCAGATGCAGTATAATGTGAATAATTATGATAACTCTTCATAAATGTGCTGTATTATTTAAATTATGCTAGATTGGTAATAGTTAATGTAGTAAGAGACCAATGTATTAATGTAAAATTGCTGAAGACTTACCTAGCCATTAATAAAGTAAATGGTAGGCTTGTTCTTCAATTGCTTATTGTGTACTGTTTTGGTCTCCTTACCTCCATGCACTCCAACTAGCTGGCAAATCTCTACTGAACTGCTCACTGAACTGCAGCTTGACCTGCCAATAATCCTCATTATTTACTCCAGATATCAGCCTGGTAGACCTTCACTGAACTTCTTCCAATGCCAATGTACCCTTTTTAATGCTTAGGGCCAGACTCCCACTGTGGTCTAAATATGTTTTGGCTTACTGTTTAACCTACAATAAGATTCTTTTGTCTCTGATATCAATCAATTTAATGTATGAATACCTCTTTGCAATGTAATGCTTACATCAACACAGCTTGGATATTTGCATTTCTTTGTGGATTTTTACCTCAGCAATGAACTAGTATCTGGGCAAGCATCCTGAATAAATTTATAACAGAATGAAGGATTGTGGCCTTATTACACATCCTTGCGGGTTCCCATTGCTCACATTCAACAAATGCCCTGTCATGTTGTGCTTAGTGAATTTGCCTTGACTTTCATGAGTTTCAGATTTAACTAAACATATCTTTTGAGGGACTTCATAAATTTTTTCAAAATAATGTCCTTAGGTATTCTTTTGTTCACTACCTGAATCACCCTCAAAACATTTTTTAAATTGTTCATTGAAATCCTTAACAAAACATCTTAAGACTCTGATGCTTACCTACCACCCCATCAGTCTCTGCTATAGTGATAGTCCCTCTTGTTCTTGCCTACCACTCATCAGACTCCACTATAGTGATAGAATCCCTCTTGTCCTTACCTACCACCCCATCAGTCTCTGCTATAATGATAGAGTCCATTCCCTCCTCCTCACAAATCTCCCTCCAGGCACTTGTCCATGCAATTGCCCTAAGTGCTACACCTGCCCAAATAGCTCTTCCCTCACCTCTATTCAGGGACCAAAACACACCTTCCAGCTGAGGCAACATTTTACCTGCAAATCTGCTGGAGTTGTCTATTGTGTCCAATGTTCCCAATGTGGCCTCCCCTACATGTTATATTGGGGTACAGCTTTGTTGAACACCACCATCTGCCACAAGTGGGATTTCACAGTGGCCAGACATGTTAATTTCCATTCCCATTCTCTTTCTGATGTGTTTATCCATGATGAGGCCACCCTCAGGGTGGAGGAGCAACACCTTACATTCTCTCTGGGTACCAACTTGATGGCATGGATATCGATTTCTCCTACCAGGGAACAAAAATCCTCTCCCTTTGTATTCCCTGCTCTGAACTTTTACTACTTCTCGCCCACCTATTACTTCTCCCTGGGTCCCCTCCTCCTTCCCTTTCTCCTGTTGTCCACTCTCCCCCCATCAGATTCTCTTTTCTCCAGTCTTTGACATTTCCCATCCACTTGTCTTCACCTGTCACCTTACAGCTAGCCTCCTTCTTCTCCCTCACCTTCTAATTCAGGCATCTCACCCCTTTTCTCTCAGTCCTGAAGAAGAGTCCTGGCCCAAAATGCCGACTGTTTACTCTTTTCCGTATATCTGAGTTCTGCTAGTGTTATGTGTGTTGCTTATGACTTTGGAGCACTGGGCTTGTGGACTAGTATTGTTATTTAGCTTGCCTGTAATCCTGCATTCACCATTTTACTTTTGTTTGGAGTTAGCATGATCATCAGCACTCGTCAGTGAATGAGAGTTGAACACTTGGCCATTGGTAATGATAGAATGAGAATATCAAGTTTTAGGCTGGAGTTGAATACAATGCAATGGATGCCTAATTTTAGAACTGTAGAATCATTTATCTGAGTTCACCTGAGTAGATCGGTATGCACAGGTGCGATGAAAAATTCGCAGCCTCTTCACGGGGACATAGCATCAGATACACAGCGTTCACAAGAAAAATGATAATTAACAAGTCAGCATACAGAGAGGAGGTGCAGTGGCTATGGACTGGTGCAGAGCTAACAACCTGTCTCTGAATGTGAACAAAACAAAAGAGAGGGCACAGAGCGACCACTCACCGCTGAACGGCGACAGCTCCTTGGTAGAGATTGTTAACAGCACCAAATTTCTTGGTGTTCACCTGGCAGAGAATGTCACTTGGTCCCTCAACACCAGCTCCATAGCAAAGGAAGCCCAGCAGCATCTCTACTTTCTGTGAAGGCTGAGGGAAGTCCATCTCCCACCCCCCCCATCCTCACCACTTTCTACAGAGGTTGTATTGAGAGCATCCTGAGCAGCTGCATCACTGCCTGATTTGGAAATTTGACCATTTCGGATTGCAAGACCCTGCAGCAGATAGTGAGGTGAGCTAAGAAGATCATCAGGGTCTCTCTTCCTGCCATTACAGGCATTTACACCACACGCTGCATCCGCAAAGCAAACAGCATTATGAAGGACCCTACACACCCCTCATACAAACTGTTCTCCCTCCTTCCATCTGGGAAAAGGCACTGAAGCATTCGGGCTCTCAAGACCAGACTTTGTAGCAGTTTCTTCCCCCAAGCCATCAGACTCCTCAATACCCAGTCTGGACTGACACCAACTTACTGCCCTCTACTATGCTTATTGTCTTCTTTATTATTTATTGTAATGCCTGCACTGCTTTGTGCACTTTATTCAGTCCTGGGTAGGTCTGTAGTCTAGTGTAGTTTTTTGTGTTTTATGCAGTTCAGTGTAGTTTTTGTATTGTTTCATGTAGCACCATGGTCCTGAAAAACGTTGTCTCATTTTTACTGTGTACTGTACCAGCAGTTATGGTCAAAATGACAATAAAAAGTGACTTGACTTGACTGAACATAATTACATAATTTTTACAAGAAAGAACATAATTAGAACAAAAGTGCAAATCTGTCAGAGTGGTCGCGGTATTGCTAAACTGTTGTGATTAGGGTTGTGCCAGGTGGTTCAGGAACCCAATAGCTGAAGGGAAGTAGCTGTTCCTGAACTTGGTGGTGTGGGACATCAAGCTTCTATACCTCCTGCTTAATGGTAGTTGCCCACATGGTGGAGATCTTTGATGGTAGATGTTGCTTTCTGTAGATATTACTGATAGCAGGGAAGGATGTGTTCATGATGAATTGGGCAGAATCCAATTTGCCTGCATTTCATCCTTATTCCTCTCTTGCTTTCCCACCTAAGTACCTGTCCAAAGTCTTTTAAAAGTCGTACTAGTATCTGGCTCCACTACCTCCTCAGTCCTTGTTTCCAGTAGTCACCGTCCTCTGTGTGACTAAGCTCTCCTTTCAATTTCTCCCTTCCATAATCCTGCGTCCTCAAGTTCTAGACTCTCCTGCCTTGGGGAAAATGATACTGACTATCTATCAGCTACCTGAGCTGCTATGTTTTGAATCTACCTGACTTGACCACACCATTGTATTTACTGAGCATGGAACTGTGCTGAATAATAGTGCCATTGACAGGGAAATCTGCAAAAGGTGGAGATCAAGTAAATTCTTCTTCTTGTTTGTTTCTCTCCGCAAACTCAATCACTCAATTATTGTCAAAATATTTTGTTGCTTGTGTAATTTTCTGAAAAGTTACAATTTATGAAAGATTTTCTGGGAGCTGTAACTTGAATTTGTTTTCTACCAAGTTTACGTCAGTGGACCATTAACAGAAAATAGCAGGACAAAGTGTGGTTTAATTCTTTAACCAGTACATTGGGAAGTGCTGAGATCAAGGTGTTAACTGTAATTATAGATAAAGGGAAGTTGCGGACTAAATGTAAGAGGAGTAGTCAGAGACGGTAACAACATAATCGTCATACCAAGGAAGAGTGAAGGATAGTAACTTAGGAGGGCAGATTTCCCATTTAATAGGAATGTGCATCTTGGATATTGTTCATTCATATATTTATTAAGTTGTGTTTATTTATCTCAATTACTCTAATATAATCATATGTTCTGATGTTACCTATCAAGAGCTAGTCTTCCGGTTATCTTTTCATCTTTTATACCAACTGTGGCTGTGATTTGAGCATTCTGTAAATGAAAATGAAGATACAGCTACAATGACCCAGCAAAACTTGTGAATCAAATAGTTTTATTTTCAAATTAGTTCTAAAACTCACCTGTTTAACATTGAAGAGTGGAACTGATGTTGAATTTGGTAAGATAACAAAGGCATAGATATCTCCAGATATTGTGAGGATGATCTTACCAGGCACAAAGGCCACAGATGGTGCTGAATCCGTTACAAAGTGCAGTTTCATCTTCATGTTTGGGTATATTTTTTTCATCTGGAATGAGTAAAAGAAGAGTTTTGCACTCTTTATCAGGCTATGGAATTGCCAGTAATAACAGTATCCCCTGTTATTTTGGTAAGGCATGTTGGATGCCATCTCAGCCAGTATATTAATGAGCATTGAGTTAAGCATTCATTGAAGTATTCAAAACAGGCAAACCATGAAAGAGCCATGTTAGAACTCTACCCTCCAGCAAATTCTGTCGTAGTTTTGCACAGGTGAACACAGATTGGGTTTCAGAATGTTTCTCCTACCTGTGCTAGTTGAAGAGATCATCATGTTCTTAAATAACACACACAAAATACTGGAGGAACTCAGCAGGCCAGGCAGCATCTATGGAAAAAAAGTACAGTTGATGTTTTGGGCTGAGACCTGCTGAAGTTCTTAAAGGCCTGCTGAGATTCTTCAGCGTTTTGTGTGTGTTGCCTGGAGTTCCAGCATCTGCAGATTTTCTCTTATTTGTAATCAAGTTCTTAAAGGTCAGTATTAACTGATTCCTCTTAGGCCTTGGCACAATAGACAGACAAACAGACAGACATACTTTATTGATCCTGAGGGAAATTGGGTTTGGTTACAATAGTATGCATTTTAAGACTTAAACTGCTCTAGTGTTTCAGAGCTGTAAAGATAAGTGTGGTTAGAGTTGGGAGAATACTTGCTACCTTCAAGGTTTGCAGAAGAGAGGCGCTATTTGTATTTATAATGACCTGGGAATGATGTAATCAGTCCTGTTCTGTCCACTGATTTTCCTGTAGCGCTTCTCTCTCACACATGCTCATTAACTCCCCCATTCTCCATTGTCAAAAGAGAATTTGCAATGGATAACCAACCCACCAGCCCACGCATCTTTGGGATATAGGAGGAAATGAAAGTACCTGGAGGAAACCCATGCAGAGGACACACAAACTCCACATTGAAGGCCCTGAGCTCAGGACTGAGCCTTAGTCCCGAAACATAGACTAACTGAATGCACATAGTCTTTTTCCCAGCGAAAGGGAATCAAAAGCTCGAGGGCACAGGTCAGGGCACATTTCAGTCATTGGGCAGCTTTGAGGCAACGCTGAATGAGATATAGTTAGAAATGACAGAGGCCCAAGGTTCCCCTCTACACCCACACTTTGAGGTTCCTACTTTTGATTGTGTATGTCTTGTTAGTATTTGACATCCTAAAATGTGTTACTTCACACTTGTCTTGTTGATGATAGAAGTTGATAGAATAATCGAAATATTTCTGCTACAAAATGCAAATTGGATCTGGTGAAATTTGTTGACATTTTGTAGGCAGCTTAGAAAACTGCTAAATATATTTCTTCTGAACTTCCCTCACTGCTATCTGCAGCCAGTAATATTTTTTCAAGTTACATACTTTTGAACCATCTTAACAAACAAGCAATTTCATAATCTTCTGAAGGACTCGGTGGACTTAACTCTCAAGAATTTAGGTATGGCACCTTTAAGTGGATGAATGTATATCACCAGGGCTGGAAGAGAGAGAGGACAGGAGGACTCCAAGCTAGGCTAAAATGTCAGAGAATGAAACCTCTCTATCCTGTTAGCAAATTGATACTGTAGTCACTGGAGAACAAGATTAATTATCTAAGGCAAGGTTTCTGTATCAGAGGGAAATGGGGGAATTGCAGCATTCTGTATATATAAGTAATAATTTTGATTTTGAGTAAACTCTGTGCTTGATTTCAAAGTCCTAACTCAATGCTGTCAGTTTTAATGTGGTAATTTATAAATTTGGTCAGCTTAAGGTGTCAGTCATGGTAACTGTTTCAGACCCATATGGGTCACTATTATACTGATTGTGATTTTGAACAGAGAATGCGTAATGGAAAAACAGTCTTCGAATTTGAAAATTTCACTCAAGAACAGAAATATTGGGTTAAGCAGTCTTCAAAGGAAAATCATTAATTCATATACACATTAATGAGAACACTACTGCCTTTATTTTGAATGTATTAAATATATAAATGTTTTATACTATTTGAATATTTCAATTGTGATTTTATTATTCATTGGATGTTTAAAATTTTTCTCCCAAGTTTATCAGGTGTTAAACCATGTCCCGGCTGGCACATCGATTTTGTGATCACTTCAGGAATCTTACTCGTCTTTCACTTGTTTTCTCTTTTATCTTTGATTCTCCACCTTCATGGTCATTAGGTGTCCTTTGTTTGGAGAACCAGTCGGTATTAATAGAAACAGGAAGTACGTAGCAGGTGGGAGACAGGAATAGAGATCTGTACAATGATCTGAAAAACTAACTCTTTTTTTTTGTCTCTACTGATGCTGCGTATTTCCAATTTCTTCTGCTTTTACTTCAGATTTCCAGAGTCAGTAGATTTTTTTTTGCAAGCAATTAAGATATTTTGTTTATTTTAGCAGTAAGCTAGTGAATAGTTGGGATGGTTCATTTCATGTACATTAGGAGTTACTTGGCAGATGTTGGGACACAACTGAATGAAAGAGAGGATAAGAGCTTGTGTTTTAGAGTATTAAAGAATATTGAAACAAAGCAGATTAGTGTAGGTAACATAGTACACAGATTAGATATGATTTAACTGACAATAGAAAATCTCTAGAGGATGGATAACTTAATCCCAGTCTTATTTTCCATGACAGCAAGAATAATATTAAACAAGAGATTCTGCAGGTTCTAGAAATACAGAGCAATGCACAGAAAATGCTGGAAGAACTCAGCAGGTTTAGCAACATTTATGGAAATGAAGAAAGTCTCCATTTCAGCCTAAGGCTGATCTTCAGGACGGGAAAGGAAGGGGGAAGACACTAGAATGGAAAGGTTATTTTGGTAGGAGATGTAGTAGGGTCAGACAATTGAATGTAACATAAGAGCATAAGCTATTCGGCCCATTGAGTCTGCTTTCCCAACAGTTTGATTTAAAGAGAGATTCTCTAACGAATTCTCAAGCATGAAGGGTGGAAAAATGTCCCCTTTCATGGATCAAAATATGCACAGTTCAAAGCTGTGAATGAAGAGCCTGCAAAATGCCTGTGTGCATTGCCAGCATTGTCCATATCACCAGGTTCAGGAAAAGATATTACCCCTCAACCCTCAGGCTCCTGAATCAGAGTGGATATCTTCACTGACCCCAGCACTGAACTCAATCCACAACCTATGGGACTCAATTAAAAGGATTCTACGGCTCATATTCTCAGCATTTATTTATTTATCATTAATTTGTTTTTTTTTCTTTTTTGAATCTGAATAATTTGTTGTCTTTTGCACGTTGGTTGTCTGTCTTGGTGAGCAGTTTTTCATTGTGGTTTTTTTTGTACTTACTGAGAATGCCCCTAAGAAAATGAATCTCAGGGTAGTATATGGTGACATATATGTACTTTGATAATAAATTTACTTAGAACTTTGAAATTTGATTCTATTTTGCAGTAAGAAAGTTTGCTTAAGTGAAGTATAAATTCAAGAATCATAGCTGTAGTTTTATAATACCACTCCCTGTTGGTCTTGCTACCCACTGGAAGTCTGGTTGTTTGGCAAGTTATTTTGCAGATAAGTATTTGCAAATAAATAATGTTTGCTATATTTTTATTTGTTTTTATGCAGAGTTGCATTACACTCAGTACAGGACTGATATCTAGATTCACAGTAGCCTGTGATTTATACAAAACAGGATACAGTAATAAGTTGGATCATCTGTGTGCTTAAAAATAACTGTAGAATAACTTTTGCTTTTTGCTTTACACCAAAATTTCAGGGAAAAAAGCATTTTTGGAAGTATTTATGTTTTACCTGTGGTATCAGAGTTCCAATGGTTTGCGTATCAAAACGTATATGTGAATTATCTGGAAGCTATAATAAGAAAAAGATGCATTGTCTGTTACCTTTCATGATGAAGTACACTTACACAAGAAAGATGGAAGGCAAGAAACTGAAATTAATTTATTGCATGTTTTTGTAACTTTTGTCAAGAGAATCACAATTAATTGAATTCTTACTAGTGAAATGTTATTGTGAATTTAGTCTCCAATTTCAATCTAGACGGTCATCAAATATAATTTATTAATGACCTCCTACATAAACAAAACACCATTTGACAAAATAGTCACAGTCTGAGTCATGGCTCACAATAATCAGACCTACTTGACTGTCCTTTATTTATTTTACATTAATGGCAACTTCTCTGAAATACACCCATGATCTATAGTAAATAACACTGATTCCATGAACTTTGTTGAGGAGACCAGGAAGAGCCTGAGGTTAACTGACACCTGGCATAGGCCCCTTTTATATACATAAGGCTAGTATGTTGTGCTTTTTGTTGAATTTTGAATATTGAAAGATTTCCAAATTTCAAAATATATATCATTAGAATCACTTCCAATGCACATTGATTCAAAGGAAATAAATATTATTTTGACATTTGTTCTGATCCTGAAGGCTGAATTCCACGTATCCAATCTTGTTTTCATAAAGAAGACATTAAGAGGGAATTGGTGTACTTATTTGTAACAATAGCCTTTTGGAAGAGAATTACTAAGAACTGGTGAGTCCATCACCATCAACATACTGAGGTCACCATTGAAGATTTGGTGATCTCATTGCAATATGAAACATTCTTTTGAGGATTTGGCAGAATAGATGCTGAGAGGCTGGAGGGTCTACAGTGAAATTTAAGCTTCCCAGGTGACAGGTTAACCGTTTTAAAACTGGGATGAAGGAAACATAATAAATGGAGGCAGAATCAGACTATTGGGCTGCGATTGCTTGGTAAATAAGATAATGGCTTAGACATTTTGTGGCCACTTTATTTGTGCAAAAAACAAAAATAAAATTCAGAGAGTGGCAGTTCTATAAGCGAAAACACCTTGTTAATGAGAGAGGTCAGAGGAGAATTGTCAAACTGGTCCAAGCTGACAGGAAGGCGACACTATCTCAAATAACCATGCCTTACAATAGTGGTATGCAGAAGAAGATCTCTGAAAATACAAAGACTCGAGAAGTAATTTTGCTCTTTCCTTGATCAGAAGAGGTGGTCCATTATTTTCAATCTGTGATGTCAAAAGTGAACGTTAACTCCATATCTGCCCTATCAAGCCCTGTGAGAATTATGCATATTTTAGAAAGATCACCTCTCATTTTAACATCCAGAGTGCATGGCCCCAGTTGACCACTCTGCCAGCCCAAGAATCAGTAACACAAATATTCCAGATACTCAGGAATGAGTTTTAAAGAGTGTTTGAAGAGTAAGTTTTGGTTTAACAAAGAGAAAGGTGGATATCAGGAAAATGCCACTAGAGGAATGGTGGAGCAGATACAGTTACCGTATGCTTGAGAGGTAATTAGACAGACTATTAAATAGGAAGGTAGAGAAGAATAAAGTCCTAGTGTGGGCATGGAATTAGTGTTGATGACCAAAAAGGCCAGCATGGACATGATGGGCCAAAGGACCAATTCGTGAGCTATATGACTTCACTACTCTCTCTTCTGACTATACATTTGTTCACTCTATTTCTCCGTTCCTGTATTCTTTGTCCTTTATACTGTCAGCTCCTTCCTCCTCCTTTCCTGCCTTAATACAGTTGTCATCTCATTTGCTGATATTGTTTGACATGAAATGTGATCAATTCATTATTTATTAAGCTTATAACCATAACTACTCATATAATTACTAAAAATAATCACAATGATTTATTCTTTGTTCCTTCTAAATGGCTATTGAGGCAACAATAAAGACATCTGTATTCTGATTTGCAGTACTTGATACAATTTTAAAGAGAACTATTCACAAAAATAACCTGATCATTCTACATGAATTGTGTTCTACTCACCATGTCATCGGTAATGTTAAAGGAGATGCCTCCCACTGAATTGTAAATGTAACCAGCAGAATTAAAGAAGTATTCAGAAAATCCAACGTAGAACATGCGTTCATGGCCTGATACAAAGTTGAGTGCTGGAGCAGAAAATGGGATGTCGGTACGATGTAAGAGGTTGTAGAATTCCCCCTAAAATGTAATTACATTTTGGTTAATTTCATATTTCCTCAGTAGGCAATTGAAATTATTTTCCTTTGTAATAATTTGTATTTCTGTAGTATTTACAACATACCTAAAGAATAAATGAGCGAATGTGCAATAATAAAAAGAATTTTCTTATATACCAGTATGTTGAGAGTTTTCAAAGCACCTCCTGCAATTTTTAATATGTAGGAACTATTAATACTATGTTAAATGTAGCAGCCATCTTGTATTTGTGATAAATGATCTGTTCCTTTGCCTCTTTTCCCCCCAGACTACTAAAATACCTCCAGTACCTAATAAAGTGGCCACTGAGTGTAGTATGCATGTTTTGAGGTCTTCTGCTGCTGTATATCACCTCAAATTTCGAAGTGTAGTGCTGTCTGAGATGTTCCTTTGCATACCAATGTTGTAATGAATCGGAATCAGGTTTATTATCACCGGCATGTGACGTGAAATTTGTTAAATTAGCAGCAGCAGTTCAATGCAATACATAACATAGAAGAAGAAAAAAAGAAATAAGTAAATCAGTTACAATATATGTATAATGCAAAGATTAAAAAGCATGCAAAAACAGAAATAATGTATATTTAAAAAGTGAGGTAGTGTTCATGGGATCAATGTCCATTTAGGAATCGGATGGCAGAGGGGAAGAAGCTGTTTCTGAATCACTGACTGTGTGCCTTCAGGCTTCTGTACCTCCTACCCGATGGTAATAGTGAGAAAAGGGCATGCCCTGGGTGCTGGGGGTCCTTAATAATGGACACTGCCTTTCTGAGACACTGCTCTTTGAAGATGTCCTGGGTACTTTGTAAAAGCTTTTGAGTGTTTTTGTTGACGTACCGAATCTCTTCAAACTCCCAATGAAATATAGACGCTGTCTTGCCTTCTTTGAGGCTGCATCGATATGTTGGGACCAGGTTTGGTCCTCAGAGATTTTAACACCCCGAGGAGTTTGAAACTGCTCACTCTCTTCACTTCTGATCCTTCTATGAGGATTCCTTTGTCTTACTCTTCCTGAAGACCACAATCAGCTCTTTTGTCTCACTGCCGTTGAATGCAAGGTTGTGGCTGCAACACCACTCCACTAGTTGGCATATCTCATTCCTGCATGCCCCCTCGTCACCATCTGAGATTCTACCAACAATGGTTGTATCATCAGTAAATTTATAGATGGTATTTGAGCTATGTCTAGCCATGCAGTCATGGGCATAGAAAGAGTAGAGCAGTGGCTAAACTCACACCCTTGAGGTGCACCAGTGTTGATCGTTAGCAAAGAGGAGATATTATCACCAATCCACACAGATTGTGGTCTTCCAGTTAGGAAGTTGAGGATCCAATTGCAGAGGGAGGGAACAGAGACCCAGGATGATTATTTGAGGTACTGTCACCTTGCTGTCAGCTTGAAACAGTCTGGCTGTTCTCCTCTGATCTCTCCCATTATCAAGGCACCCACAGAACTGCTGCTCACTGGATTTTTTTTGCACCATTCTTTGTACACTCTGATGTACATGAAAATCCCGGGATACTCAGACCACACCATCTGGCACCAACAAGCATTCCACAGTCAACGTCACTTATTCTGATAATTCCAATTCTGATGCTTCATCTGCACAACAACTGCATTTCTTGACCATGCCTGCAAACTTTTATGCACTGAGTTGCTGCCACATGACCAGTTGATTAGATATTTCCATTAACAAGTAGGCGCACAGGCATACCTAATGAAATGGCCACCGAGTGTATTTCCTTTCAGTAATAGAATAGAGTTCCAGCAGAATTCTGGACAAGCAGGCAGATCTTCGTTAAGACTCTTATCTAAGTAAGAACACCTCCAACAACTGCAGCATCAAGCTCAGAAGATGAGAAATGTCATTAAACAGAATCCAGGAGAAGCATATTAAGGCATAACAACTTCCATACTGTAACTCCAGGCAAACTCATTACCAATCTCTAGATCCTGGGAGTCAATGCCTTCAACTGCAACTGATAGACCTAAGAGATTCTTCAGATATTGGAAGCCGTTGAGAACACACAAAATTGCCTTCTTGGCTTGAAATGTTGACCGCTCATCCCTTTCCATAGATGCTACCTGACTAAACATAATAGATTGCAAAATTGCAACATCTCATAAGGCAGAACATAAGATATAGGAGCAGAATTAGGTAAGTTAGCGCATCAAGTCTGCTCCACAGTTTCACGATGGCTGATCCATTTTTCCTCCCTGCTCTAATCTCTTCCCTTCTCCCCATGTCTTTTCATTCCCTAACCAATCAAGAATCTATCAACCTCAGCCATAAATATACATAAAGACTTGGCCTCCACAGCTGTCTGTGGCAAAGAATTCCACAATTCACCATTTCTTCAGGCTAAAGAAATTCCTCCTCATCTCCACTCTAAAAGGACACCCCTGTATTCTGATGCTGGGTCATCTAGTCTTAGACTCCCCCACCATAGGAAACACCCTTTCCACAAAAATTCTATCAAAGCTTTCACCATTTGATAGGTTTCAATTAGGTCACCCCTCATTCTTCTGAGTTCCAGAGAATACAGTTCCAGAGCTATCAGTCTTCATATGACAAGCTGTTTAATCCTGGAATCATTTTGTGACCTTCTTTTGAACCCCCTATAGTTTCAGCACATCTTTTCTAAGATAAGGGGTCCAAGACTGCTCACAGTGCTCTAAGTGAGCCCTCACCAGTGCTTTATAAAGTCTCAACATTACATCCTTGCTTTTATATTCTAGTCCTCTTGAAATTAATGCTAGCATTGCATTTGCCTTCCTCATCAGACTCAACCTGCAAATTAACCTTTAGGGAATCCTGTACAAGGACTCCCAAATCCCTCGGAGTCTCAGATTATTGTATTTTTTCTTTTTTGGAAAACAGTCAACCCTTTCTAATCTTCTATCAAAGTGCATGACCATACACTTCCCGACACTGTATTCCATCAGTCACTTCTTTGCCCATTCTCCTAATCTGTCAAAGTCCTTCTGTAGCCTCTATATTTCCTCAAAACTACACACCCCTCCACCTACTTTTGGATCATCTCCAAACTTTGCAAAAAAAGCCATCAATTCCATTATTCAAATCATTGGCATATAACATGAAAAGAATCAGTCTCAATACAGACCCCTGTGGAACTCCGCTAGTCACCCACAGCCAAACAGAAAAGGCTCCCTTTATTCCCACTCTTTGCCTCTTACCAGTATCCTTCCTGTAATATAATGGGCATGTAGCTTGTTAAGCAACCTCATGTGTGGCACCATGTCAAAGCCCTTCTGAAAATCCAAGTACACAACATCAACTGAATCTGCTTTGTCTATCCTGCTTATTACATCTTCAATGAATTCCAACAGATTTGTGAGGTGAGATTTTCCCTTGAGGAAGCCATGTTGACTATGGCCTATTTTATCATGTGCCTCCAAGTACCCTGAGACCTTATCCTTAGCAATTGACTCAAAAATCTTCTCAACCACTGAGGTCAGACCAATTGGCCTATAATTGCTTTTTAACTGCTGCCCTCCCTTCTTGAAGAGTGGAGTGACATTTGCATTTTTCCAGTCTTCCAGAACCATTCCAGAATCTAGTGATTCTTGAAAGGTCATTACTAATGCACCCACAACCTCTGCAGACACCACTTCTAGAACACCGAGGTGTACACCATCTCATTCAGGTGATTTATCTAACTTTGGATCTTTCAGTTTCCCAAGAAACTTCTCTCAAGTAATGTAGCTTCATGACCCTGACACATGGAACTTCCACCATACTGCTAGTGTGTTCCACACTGAAGCTTGATGCAAAATACTTATTCAATTTGTCCGCCATTTCCTTGTCCCCCATTTCTACCTCTCCAGCATCCTTTTCCATTTTTGCATCTCTTTTACATCCTCTTTAATAGTATTGGCTAGCTTACTTATGTATTCTATCTTTATCTTCTTAATGACATTTTTAGTTGCTTTCTGCAGGCATTTAAAAGCTTCCCAATCCTCTAATTTCCCACTAATTTTTGCTCTATTATATGCCCTCTCTTTGGCTTTTATGTTGGCTTTGACTTCCCTTGTTAGCCATGGTTGTGTCATTTTGCCTTTAGAATACATCTTTCTCTTTGGAATGTATATATCCCGTGCCTTCTGAATTGCTTCCAGAAATTCCAGCCAGTACTGCTCTCCCATCATCCCTGCCAGTGTTCTTTTCCAATCAATTCTGGCCAATTCCTTTCTCATGCCTCTGTAATTTCCTTTACTCCACTTTAATACTGATACATCTCCTTCTCAAATTTCAGGGTGAATTTGATCATATTATGATCACCTGCTACTAGAGGGGCTCTCGAATCAATTCCATTTCATTTCACAACACAATCCAGAATAGTTGATCGCCTAGTGTGCTCAAACACAAGCTGCTTTAAAAAGCCATCTCGTTGGCACTCTAGAAACTTCCCCTCTTGGAATCCAGCACCAACCTGATCTTCCCAATCTATATGCATATTTAAGCCCTCTGTGACTATTGTAACATTGCCCTTTTAGCATGCATTTCCCATCTTCCATTATAATTTGTAGGTCATGTCCTTACTACTGTTTGGGGGTCTGCATATAACTCCTATCAGGGTCTTGCAGTTCCTTAGCTCTATCCACAATGACTCAACACCTTTTGACCCTATGTCACCTCTTTCTATTAACTTAATTTCATTATTTACCAACAGAGCCACGCCACCCTCTCTGTTTTCCTGCCTATACTTTCGATACAATGTGAACCTTGAACATAAAGTTCCCAGCTATAATCTTCTCTTAGCCATAATTCATTGTCAATCTGTAACTGCTAGAAGTTCATTGACCTTATTCTGCACACATTCAAATATAACGCCTTTAGTCCTGTATTCACCCTTTTCGATTTTGTCCACATTTTACTTTGCAACTCATCCTTTTCACTGTAATATAGTCCTATCATCAGCCTCTCCTTGTTTGGAGTCTCACTGCACATTGCCTCTGTTTGTAACCCAACTACCTCATCTTCAGCACTATCATTCCGGTTCCCATTTCCCCGCCAAATTAGGTTAAACCCACCCAAACAACTGTAGCAAATCTGCCTGGAAGGATATTGGACTCCCTTGTGTTCAGATGTAATCTGTCCCTTTTGTATAGGTCATACCTGTTGTGTCTGTGCACAATTAAACAAAATCAATTCTGTGTATCAATTAAACAAAAGAACGCACGTGGGAGATGGTTTTAACTGGTGGTATTCACATTGTAGCGAACAAGAGAGAGCGTGCAATGTGCGAGTGTAGACAAAGGCACATCCACAGACAACAAATCAATATGTAGTTCTAAGGGGGCTCATTGCTCAGAAAGAAATAGATCCATACATTACACTTGCTTTCCCCTTTAGATTAATGCAACATAAAACTGTATATGTACAAAACATTCAATTTCCCTTTCGTAATCCCATATTCCAAATAAACATGCTTTTAGAATAACAGTCCACAGCTAAATTTACAGTTCTGAAGGTTCAGTCTTTTAGTTGGCACTCAATTTTTTTTATAGGATAGTGTTTCTGGACTAGTGGAGTGACATCAGCTTTGGTAGGTGTCCTGTCTAAGACAACATTCTCACTTTCCAGTGTCACGTTATTATCAGTGACATGATCCATCTCTGACAACTAAGACGCCTGGTGACTCTAATATATTCAACAATCTGTCCTGTTGGATACACTTGACTCAGGTGTATTCTTCAATTGAGCATCCAGTATCTAGTCTACATGACATCTCCATGTCTGATCTCCAACATCTACTGTGTACATCAGTGGTCCAGTTCTTGTAGTTATCCTACCAGGTGTCCACTTGTCTTCTCAGTAATCACTTGCTAGGACTTCCTGTCCAATCTCAAAGCTTCCTGCTGCTTCACTTTCCAACTAGCTGAACTGCTTATTCTGCACTTTCCTCTGTAGCTCTGGTTTCAAGACTTCTATGTGAGATCTCAGATTCCTGTTCATGAACAGCATTGCAAGTGTTTGATTTGTCGTTGCATGAGCAGAGTTCTGATATACAAAAAGGAAGTTGTCCACCTTGTGTTGTAGAGAAATATCATCCTTGTTCATTGCTTTAATGGACTTCTTGAAGGTTTGGAATAACCTTTCAGCTAACCTATTTGTTGCTGGGTGACAAGGAGCTGACTTGAAATATCTGATGCCATTTTTCTTCATTAATCATCAGAATTCTTCTGATGTGTATTGTGGTCCGTTGTCACTCACAATTTCTTCGGGTAAATCATTTTTGGTGAAGGTAGTTCTCAGAGCAGAGATAGTCTTTGCTGAGGTGGTTGACTTCATTGGTATAACCTCCAGCCACTATGAATGAGCATCCACAGTGATCAGAAACATGGAGTCCATAAATGACCCAGCAAAGTCAATACGTACTCTTTGCCATGGTGAAGATAGCCATTCCCACAGGTGTAACGGTGCCTGTAGGGGCATATTTTGAATTTTTTGGCATCCCAAGCAGCTTTTGACCAAATCTTCAATCTGTTTATCTAATCCCTTCTCAACTAGCTTCTCATCAGCATTAAGCGGCTGTGACACTGGAAACTGAGAGTGTTGACTTAGACAAGACACCTACCAAATCTGATGCCACTCCACATGTCCAGAGGTGCTATCCTGAAAGAAACAGAGCGCCACCTAAAAGACCGAACCTTTAGACCTGTGAAGTTAGTTATGGACTGTTATCGTGAAAGCATGTTTATTTGGAATATGAGTTCATGAAAGGCAAGTTGAATATTTTGTATGTACACAATTTTATGTTGCATTAATCCAAAGGTAAAGGAAGTGTAATGTATGGATCTATTTTCTTTTAGAGCAATGACCCTCCCCTTAGCTCGCTGAGGATGAACTAGCAGATTCTCAAGTAGATGATGGGTGTTACATGAATGTAAGGAAGGAGAAGCCAGCGATTGACTACAAATGCAGACAGAGCAAAGAGTTGTGGCTGAAAGAAGGCCATAAATGGGAGTTTAATGCCAAAGGATATACTTCATATCAAAAGGACAGGCAGGAAGGCATGGGCAGTGGTGTGGCTTTGTTGGTAAGAGATGGAATTATGACTTTAGAAAGAGGTGACATAAGGTCAGAGAATGTTGAATCTTTGTGAGTGGAGTTAAGAAATTGCAAGGGTAAAAAAGCCATTGTGGGAATTATATATAGGCCTTCAAATGGTAGCCGAGATGTGGGGTTGAGATTGCAAAGGGAACTGGAAAAGGCATGTATTAAGGGTAATGGTACAATTGTAATGGGGGACTTCAATATGCAAGGGGATTAGGATAATCAGGTTGGTGTCAGATCACAAGAGAGGGAATTTGTTGAACGCCTACAAGATACATGCATTCCACAGAGGAAGGGCATATAAGGTAGCAAAAATGAGTGGGAAGTTGGGTGATTGGGAAGCTTTTAAAATCCAATAAAAGGCAACTAAAAAGCCATAAGAAGAGAAAAGATGAAATATGAAGGCAGACTATCTAATACAGTAATATAAAGCAGGATATCAAGTTTTTTTCAGTTTTATATAAAGAGTAAAAGGGAGGTGAGAGTTGATATTGGATCACTGGAAAATGATGCTGGTGAGGTAGTAATAAAAAGATGGCAGAAGAACTTAAGGGGTACTTTGCATCAGTCTTCACTGTGGAAGACACTAGCAATGTGTCAGAGGTCCATGAGTGTCAGGGAGCAGGAGTGAGTGCCATTGCTATTACAAAAGAAAAAATACTAGGCAAACTCAAAGGTCTTAAGGTGGATAAGTCACCTGGACCAGATGGACTACATCCCAGAGTCCTGAGAGAGGATGTTGAAGAGATAACGGATCCATTGGTCATGATCTTTCAAGATTAGTCAGGGCATCAAAGGCTATGGTGAGAAGGCAGGCGTACGGGGTTGAGTGGGATCCGGGATCAGCTGTGATGGAATGACGGAGCAGACTCGATGGGTTGATTGGCCTAATTCTGCTCCTTTGTCTTTTGGTCTTATGGTCTAAGTAGAAGGTACAAGACCCTGAAAGCACATACCACACCAGACTTAAGAGCAGCTTCTAACCTGTTGTTATAAGATTATTAAGTAGTTCCATAGTATGATAAGATAGACTCTATTCTACCTCGTTATGACTTTGTGCCTTACTGTTTACCTGGACTGCTCTTTCTCTGTCGCTGTTACACTTTATTCTGCATTGCCATAGTTTTACCTTGTTCTCCCTCAATGTATAAAGTAATGGTCTGATCTGTGAGAGCAGTATGTAAGACAAGGTTTTCACTGAATTTGATAATAATAAACCAATTCCAATTCCCATTTCAATCATTTTCCTGTGTGCCCTATCAAAGGAGTTCAGATAGTGTATTAAACTTTATAAAGAACTGATTTAACACGAGTAATAAAATAAAAAATCAGTGAATTTCAATACAAAACCATAATTCTGATTATAAAAGATGATCATTTGTATTTTGAAAAGCAAACAAAAGAACTACAGATGCTGGAAACCTGACATAAAAACAGAAAATGTGGGAGGCATTCAGCAGGGCAGGTGGCATCTGTGTCAAGTTGATGACTATTGGAACTAATGAAAATTCTGATACACCAGCAAAAGACCTGGATAGAGTGGAAGTGAGAGATGCATTAGTAGGAGAGTCTAGGGTCCAAGGAAAGGGCCTCAGAATATAGTGACAATCCCCTTGAAACTGAAATGAGGAAGAAGTTCTTCCCCCAAAGGGTAGTTAATCTGTAGAATTCACTGCTACAGAGAGCTGTGGCAACAAATTCAGTTCTGTGATTTCAGTCCTGATAAATGGTCATCAGCCTGATGCATTCTCTGTTTTTCTCTCTCTGCAGATGCTGCCTCCCCTGCTGAGTGAGTATCTCCTAGGTTTTCTACTTTTATGGCAGATTTCCAACACCTACAGTTTTTTTTATTTACAAATGCATTTCTTTAACTGTAGTTAAAGCAGAGATTTAAAGTTTCATGATTAGTTATGGGGAGAAAGTAGGAGAATGGGGTTGAGAACTAATCAGCCATGATAGAATAGTGGAGCAAACTCAATGGGCTGAATGGCCTAATTCTGCTCCTATATCTTTGGTGCTGTGGAAAACATTGATGAAAGGTCATTGACCTAAAAATGAGCTATTAGAAATGTATTTCTACTTTATTGAGTGCTTTTATTATTTGCAAACTTTTACAAAAAGGATTTATGGAGAAACTTCCAAGTTCCTTCATTTAAAAGCCTCTATGCACATTATTTCAGTGTATGTTACTCTGTCATACCTTGAGAGGTAGAATCAGTGAATCTTCTGTCACTACTGGAGGGCTGGTTAAAGAGTAATCGATTCCAACATATCTGCCAATGATTTTTGTCACTGAAAGAATCAGAGGTAGAGCATGTTAAAATTCTACCAAATGTTTAGAGTATTATCTAATATAAGTCACAAAATCATGGAGATGTGGAATGAGCAAATATTGTTTGTCTCGTCAGGCGGTCTACTAACAATAGATAACACAGAACTTAACTATGTGATCATGTTTATCTGATCTGATCATCAAAAACTTCATAGCATGATCTCCCAGGCAGAATCTAATGTTGCTATTCATCTCCAGACTTTTGCAGTGTGTGGTTAACAATCCTGCTCTCAGCAACGGTCTGAAATCATAGCAGTTGTGCTACAGTGTATCAGTGCAAGATGACAAACTTTCCATGTGATCCTGGTCCAAATCTTTGAAGAGGCTGGCTGCTTGAGTTTGAAACGTTGAACTTGTTGCTCACTGTTTACCCTCCAGAGGCAGTATGTTGGTTTTTCTGTAACTTTTTTCAGCTAGTTTTCCATAATTCCACTTTCATTTTCTTGTTAGTTTGTTTAACAAATTCAGCTGTCTTAATCATGACTTTCCCAACCTTACTAATAAACCTAATTATGTTGTGATCGCTGTTCCTGGTGTTCTCTTTCATTACTCATCGCCTGGCTCTATTGTCCCCACTCACTTGCTGGACTTTACACATTTGGTAAGAAAGAAATCCTGTGCAAGCTGTAAAAAAATTAATTCCCCGTACCTTCAGTGCTTCTTGCCAGTTTGCCGAGAATTAAAATAATTTATTTTTCTTGCTTTAGATATCTCCTTACAAATTTTCATTATTATATCCTAGAAGACATCTAGAACTAGTTGTCTAATAATGAAAGGATTAGATAATTAGTTCCTTATCTCTTCTAGGATTTGACTGATCCCAGTGGTTGACTTCATAACTTTCTACTTGATATGTCCTTTATGCTTATTGCTTTTAAGCTCTTAGATCAGATCAATTAAACACAAATTATTTGATATCTTAACTTCTTACTTAATTGTATGCTGAATTAAAATGTAACTGCAATTTCCTGGGCTTCAACACAGCTCTAACGTCTCTGTAATAGATTGACTTTTTTTTCAATTTCAGCTTCATGGTGTCCTTTCACAGGCATTTCTCACACAATTTTTATGCCTTTATTATGTTTCAGCCACATTTGGTTCCTGGGCTATTTCACAGAACTTTTGGTGCATTCCTATATAGCTGTGGAAAAGAGAGCTCATTTATTTTCACAGCTCTTGTCTAAGTGAAGGATGAAATATTGCTTAAAATTCTCGATGATTTTCCTGCCATCCATCATCAAAGATCCCCACCATATCCGCCATGCTATCTTTTTGCAGCTACCATCAGACATGAGGTTCAGAAGCCCAAAGACCTACACCAGCATTTTGAAAAACAGCTATTAGCCTTGAACCAAATAGCAAAACCCTAATCACTATAATCACAATGACCATTTTTATTACTTTGCGCTACAATGGATGTTTTTTGTTCTAATTGTGTTCTTTCTTGTAAAAGTTGTGTATGATTTGTGTTTTTTCTTGTGAATGCCTATCTTGGTTCCTTAAGGTTGTCATAGCTGGGGGCGTAGTGGAAATAAGCTCCCACTACCTATTAAATATTCTCAATGGTCTGTGTCTCAAAAAGCCTCTGACACCCAAGTCTAGCTCCTAGCTTTCATGTGTGGCTTAGCTACTAAATCTGGTGGAGCTGTTTCTACTGACAGTAGAAGGGGCAAAGGTGACTTTCAGGCACTTTAATGGCAGTTGTTTTCAGGCAGATGGGGCTCATCAACTGTGGTAGGCAGCTCATCTAGAAGGAAATCTCTGATCTCAAACTTCCACTGCTTTGCTGCTCGCTAAGCACTCTCATGGGGAGGCTTCAGGAGTAAATTCCAAGGCAACAGCCAGAGCTGGAGTACCTAAGGCAGTCCTACATTGAGTTTAACGCTGACTGGCAACTTCTGCGATGCGGCTGGTATCAAAACTGTATTGGTCCTCTCTTGTTCCTTTGGATTCATCAGCTGCGCGGAGAGGGGGAGCCTTTGCATGGGCAGTAGCTTGTCTCCATAACATACTGCCCTAGCTTGCATAAACAGCTAGGACACAACATCCATGGTTGACCCTGATCAATGCAGGGCCTATTATTATTCTTGTGAATGGTGTTTGTATGGCTTTGATACTGCTGAAAGAAAGCTTATCATTGCACACGTATTGGGTATTTGACAATAAACAACATTGACTTCGACAGAGTTGGAACAATCATATTTCTCACTGGAGTCAGCATGTGCAAGTTACTATTTATCAAGCAAAGTTTCTATTTTACCTCTGTGTTGTTTTTTTACTTTGTCATTCTGAGATTTGGAGGGAGGAGGCAAACTGAGCAGGGGTGGGGGGGGGGGAAAGTAACATACACTGAAAAGCATGTTAGCAAGTGCTGCAGTTATCCCAGCATTCATCCAGCTGTATCCATCCTCACCAATGTCACTTAATTTTGAAAACTTCTACAGATGTACCATGGGGAGCATTCTGACAGGCTGTATCTCTGTCTGGTTTGGGGGAGGGGGAATGGGGGGGGGCTACTGCATAGTATTGAAAGAAGCTACAGAAAGTTGTTAAATTAGTCCGCTCCATCTTCAAGGAGTGGTGCCTCAG